>NC_090447.1:588036572-590890586 GCF_031143425.1 Pleurodeles waltl
GGGCCTCCAACTCCACATCTGACCAAGCTGATGTCTCCAAATCATTCCCTAATAGACAGTCTACAGGTAAATCTGAAGCTACCACAACTTTCTTTGGACCAGTAACCCCCCCCCCAGTTGAGATTAACAACAGCCATGGGGTGGCTAAGTGTGTTGTTTGTGAGCATCGGTTACTTGGTACTGGTGACCAAGTAGGTGTTGTTCAGGGTGGACCAGTTTCCTCTATGACCATAGTCACACTGGCACCAGTGTCCCTGTAGGCCTGAACCTCAACACCATTTATTAGGGGTAGCTGCTTGTACTTATCCATATTAAGGGGGACAAGCAACTAAGGTGGCTAAATCAATAGCCCCCCTCAGAGACTAACACAGCCTCTGTGGCCTCCCTAACAAGGCCAACCCCAACTAAGTTACCAATAGTGAGCCCAGCTACTCCCTTGGATTGGCTATTAGTAGGTTTGCTCCAACCACCACTGCTATTAGTAGGGACACTAGGGGTAGCAGTAGGGGTTTGTAGTGGTAGGAGCATTGGTGCTTTTCTTTGGACAACTGGGATCTGTTGTCCAATGGCCTTTTATTTTACATAAATAGCACCATGGTTTCTTTTCCTTGTTCTGATTAAAAGAGGATTTGGGCCCACCACCCCCACCAGAGTGTTTTTGTGGGCCTGATGAAGACTCATTTTTAGATTTGTCCCCACCCTTGTCAGAAGACTTACCATCCTTCTTTTTGTTGCCATCTTTGTCACCCCCTGTATGAACTTTTCTGTTCAACCTTGTTCTGACCTATTTGTCTGCCTTCTTTCCCAATTCTTGGGGAGAGGTCACATCAGAGTCCACCAAGTACTGGTGCAACAAATCAGACACACAATTATTAAGAATATGCTCTCTCAGGATCAAGTTATACAGGCTGTCATAATCAGTAACTTTACTGCCATGTAACCACCCCTCGAAGGCCTTCACTGAATGGTCAGTGAAATCAACCCAGTCTTGTGAAGACTCCTTTTTGGTCTCTCTGAACTTTATCCTGTACTGTTCAGTGGTTAAGCCATAACCATCCAGGAGTGCATTCTTAAGAACTTGGAAATTATTAGCATCATTTTCTTTCACAGTAAGGAGCCTATCCCTACCTTTTCCACTAAATGCTAGCCATAGGATAGCAGCCCACTGCCTTAGAGGGACATCCTGTACAACACAGACCCTCTCAAGTGCAGCAAACCACTTGTTAATGTCATCCCCCTCCTTATAAGGGGGAACTATCTTATGCAGATTCCTGGAATCATGCTCTTTTGCAGGATGACTATGGGGAATACTGCTGCTGCCACCATGGGTATCTAAACCCAACTTCTGTCTTTCTTTCTCTAGTTCAAAAGACTGTCTATCCAAATCCAGCTTTTGCTTTTTAAGCTTCAGTCTGGTTTGTTCCACCCTCAACTTATTGAGGTCCCTCTCTAACATTCTGTCATCAGGGTTGGTGGGAGGGACATTCCTAGATACAGAGGTATGATGGGAATGAACAGAAGGAGACCTGTCCCTTACAGAAGTCACCCTAACAGCTTGGCTAACAAAACATCACTACCAGTATGGTGAGAATAAATGCTTTTGCTATGATGTGAGACAACACTATTTGTATGGTGAGGCTCTCCATCATTACCAACTATGCTAGACTGTCTAGTAATGGGCAGGCTAGGAAGTTTCTTTCCTGAATCTTTTCCTGGGGGAGTCCCTGGATCAGATTGGGAACCATTTGCTACTTTTTCAACAGATGTGGCCCCTATGGCCTTATCTTGTTCTCTAAGCATGTTAAGCAATAATTCCAAAGAAGGATTCTTCCCTACACTCAAACCTCTCTCTATGCAGAGACTCCTTGCTCCTTTCCAGCTAAGGTGATCATATGCAAGTTTGGACAGATCAACATTTTGGCCTGTGCCAGACATTTTTAGAGAGAGTTAAAGTGATAGAAACAGAGAAAAAAGTTTTCAGAACTTTTTAGAAAGACAGAAAAAAAACTTTTTAAACTTTTAAGAACTTTTTGAAAGTTTAGAAGTACTTTTCAGCACTTAGAAAAGAGTGAAAAGAGGAAATGCAAAACTTTTTGGCTATGTGTATATACACCGACCTTGTTTTGTATATTTTTCTCTTATGAAAAGTACAATGACAAGAGTGGTAAGTAGTCTCAAAGCACTTATCACACCGCTGCACAACCAATGTAGGAGGCTGGACTGGCTTGTAGTGAGTACCAAGGGGTACTTGCACCTTGCACCAGGCCCAGTTATCCCTTATTAGTGTATAGGGTGTCTAGCAGCTTAGGCTGATAGATAATGGTAGCTTAGCAGAGCAGCTTGGGCTGAACTAGGAGACGTGTGAAGCTACTACAGTACCACTTAGTGTCATATGCACAATATCATAAGAAAACACAATACACAGTTATACTGAAAATAAAGGTACTTTATTTTTATGACAATATGCCAAAGTATCTCAGAGTGTACCCTCAGTGAGAGGATAGGAAATATACACAAGATATATATACACAATAGCAAAAATATGCAGTATAGTCTTAGAAAACAGTGCAAACAATGTATAGTTACAATAGGATGCAAAGGGGATACATAGGGATAGGGGCAACACAAACCATATACTCCAAAAGTGGAATGCAAACCACGAATGGACCCCAAACCTATGTGACCTTGTAGAGGGTCGCTGGGACTATTAGAAAATAGTGAGAGTTAGAAAAATAACCCTCCCCAAGACCCTGAAAAGTGAGTGCAAAGTGCACTAAAGTTCCCCTAAGGACAAAGAAGTCGTGTTAGAGGAATAATGCAGGAAAGACACAAACCAACAATGCAACAACTGTGGATTTCCAATCTAGGGTACCTGTGGAACAAGGGGACCAAGTCCAAAAGTCACAAGCAAGTCGGAGATGGGCATATGCCCAGGAAATGCCAGCTGTGGATGCAAAGAAGCTTCTACTGGACAGAAGAAGCTGAGGTTTCTGCAGGAACGAAAAGGGCTAGAGACTTCCCCTTTGGTGGACGGATCCCACTCGCTGTGGAGAGTCGTGCAGAAGTGTTTTCCCGCCGAAAGAACGCCAACAAGCCTTGCTAGCTGCAAATCGTGCGGTTAACATTTTTGGACGCTGCTGTGGCCCTGGAGGGACCAGGAGGTCGCAAATCGGACCAGGAGAGAGAGGGGACATCGAGCAAGACAAGGAGTCCTCTCAGCAGCAGGTAGCACTCGGAGAAGTGCCAGAAACAGGCACTACGAGGATGCATGAAACGGTGCTCACCCGAAGTTGCAAAAAGGAGTCCCACGTCGCCGGAGACCAACTTAGAAAGTCGTGCAATGCAGGTTAGAGTGCCGTGGACCCAGGCTTGGCTGTGCACAAAGGATTTCCGCCGGAAGTGCACAGGGGCCGGAGTAGCTGCAAAAGTCGCGGTTCCCAGCAATGCAGCCCAGCGAGGTGAGGCAAGGACTTACCTCCACCAAACTTGGACTGAAGAGTCACTGGACTGTGGGGGTCACTTGGACAGAGTCGCTGGATTCGAGGGACCTCGCTCGTCGTGCTGAGAGGAGACCCAAGGGACCGGTAATGCAGCTTTTTGGTGCCTGCGGTTGCAGGGGGAAGATTCCGTCGACCCACGGGAGATTTCTTCGGAGCTTCTGGTGCAGAGAGGAGGCAGACTACCCCCACAGCATGCACAAGCAGGAAAACAGTCGAGAAGGCGGCAGGATCAGCGTTACAGAGTTGCAGTAGTCGTCTTTGCTACTATGTTGCAGGTTTGCAGGCTTCCAGCGCGGTCAGCAGTCGCTTCCTTGGCAGAAGGTGAAGAGAGAGATGCAGAGGAACTCGGATGAGCTCTTGCATTCGTTATCTAAAGTTTCCCCAGAGACAGAGACCCTAAATAGCCAGAAAAGAGGGTTTGGCTACTTAGGAGAGAGGATAGGCTAGCAACACCTGAAGGAGCCTATCACAAGGAGTCTCTGACGTCACCTGGTGGCACTGGCCACTCAGAGCAGTCCAGTGTGCCAGCAGCACCTCTGTTTCCAAGATGGCAGAGGTCTGGAGCACACTGGAGGAGCTCTGGACACCTCCCAGGGGAGGTGCAGGTCAGGGGAGTGGTCACTCCCCTTTCCTTTGTCCAGTTTCGCGCCAGAGCAGGGCTAAGGGGTCCCCTGAACCGGTGTAGACTGGCTTATGCAGAATTGGGCACATCTGTGCCCAACAAAGCATTTCCAGAGGCTGGGGGAGGCTACTCCTCCCCTGCCTTCACACCATTTTCCAAAGGGAGAGGGTGTCACACCCTCTCTCAGAGGAAGTTCTTTGTTCTGCCATCCTGGGCCAGGCCTGGCTGGACCCCAGGAGGGCAGATGCCTGTCTGAGGGGTTGGCAGCAGCAGCAGCTGCAGTGAAACCCCAGGAAGGGCAGTTTGGCAGTACCAGGGTCTGTGCTACAGACCACTGGGATCATGGGATTGTGCCAACTATGCCAGGATGGTATAGAGGGGGCAATTCCATGATCATAGACATGTTACATGGCCATATTCGGAGTTACCATTGTGAAGCCACATATAGGTAGTGACCTATATGTAGTGCACACGTGTAATGGTGTCCCCGCACTCACAAAGTTCAGGGAATTGGCTCTGAACAATGTGGGGGCACCTTGGCTAGTGCCAGGGTGCCCTCACACTAAGTAACTTTGCACCTAACCTTTACCAGGTAAAGGTTAGACATATAGGTGACTTATAAGTTACTTAAGCGCAGTGTAAAATGGCTGTGAAATAACGTGGACGTTATTTCACTCAGGCTGCAGTGGCAGGCCTGTGTAAGAATTGTCAGAGTTCCCTATGGGTGGCAAAAGAAATGCTGCAGCCCATAGGGATCTCCTGGAACCCCAATACCCTGGGTACCTCAGTACCATATACTAGGGAATTATAAGGGTGTTCCAGTAAGCCAATGTAAATTGGTAAAAATGGTCACTAGCCTGTCAGTGACAATTTGGAAAGAAATGAGAGAGCATAACCACTGAGGTTCTGATTAGCAGAGCCTCAGTGAGACAGTTAGTCACTACACAGGTAACACATTCAGGCACACTTATGAGCACTGGGGCCCTGGGTTACCAGGGTCCCAGTGACACATACAACTAAAACAACATATATACAGTGAAAAATGGGGGTAACATGCCAGGCAAGATGGTACTTTCCTACACAACCCCCCCCCCAAACGAAGGACAATAAGACTAGCCATGACCTGATGAGTCTTCATTGTCTAAGTGGAAATATCTGGAGAATCCATCTGCATTGGAGTGGCTACTCCCAGGTCTATGTTCCACTGTATAGTCCATTCCCTGTAGGGATATGGACCATCTCAACAATTTTGGATTTTCACCTTTCATTTGTTTTAGCCAAAGTAGAGATTTGTGGTCTGTCTGAACAATGAAGTGAGTGCCAAACAGGTATGGCCTCAACTTCTTCAGAGTCCAGACCACAGCAAAGGCCTCCCTCTCAATGGCAGACCAACGCTTTTCTCTAGGGGTCAACCTCCTACTAATAAAAGCAACAGGTTGATCCTGGCCCTCAGAATTAAGTTGTGATAGGACTGCCCCTACTCCTAATTCAGATGCATCAGTTTGGACATAGAATTTTTTAGAGTAACAAGGGCTTTTCAGGACAGGTGCAGAGCACATGGCCTGCTTCAGCTCCTCAAAAGCTTTCTGACAGTTTGCTGTCCATAATACCTTTTTAGGCATCTTTTTGGAAGTGAGGTCATTAAGAGGGGCTGCAATGGAGCCATAGTTCTTAATGAACCTCCTATAATACCCAGTGAGGCCTAGGAAGGCTCTCACCTGAGTTTGTGTAGTAGGGGGAACCCAATCAATAATTGTTTGGATTTTCCCCTGTAATGGTGCAATCTGTTCCCCACCAACAAGGTGTCCCAGATAAACCACCTTACCCTGCCCTATCTGGCACTTTGAAGCCTTGATAGTGAGGCCTGCCTTTTGCAGGGCCTCCAAAACTTTCCATAGGTGGACCAGGTGATCATCCCAGCTGGAGCTAAAGACAGCTATATCGTCCAAATATGCTGCACTGAAAGCTTCCAGCCCTTGCAGGACTGTGTTCACCAACCTCTGAAAAGTGGCAGGTGCATTTTTCAAACCAAAAGGCATTACAGTAAACTGGTAATGTCCTCCAATGGTAGAAAATGCAGTCTTAGGTTTAGCATCTTCTGACAATTTGATCTGCCAATACCCTGCAGTCAAGTCAAAAGTGCTTAGATACTTGGCAGATGCCAGTGTATCTATGAGCTCATCTGCCCTGGGTATAGGGTGAGCATCAGTTTTGGTTACCAAGTTGAGACCTCTATAGTCTACACAAAACCGCATTTCCTTCTTTCCATCTTTGGAATGGGGTTTTGGTACCAGTACCACAGGAGAAGCCCATGGACTGTCAGAGTGCTCAACCACTCCTAGTTCTAACATTTTCTGGACCTCTTGCTTTATGCAGTCCCTGACATGGTCAGGCTGCCTATAGATCTTACTTTTGACAGGTAAACTGTCTCCAGTATCTATAGTGTGCTCACACCAAGAAGTGGTACCTGGCACAGTAGAGAAGAGTTCAGAGAATTGATCTAGGAGATTTATGCAATTGTCTTTCTGCTCAGCAGTAAGACAATCAGCCAAAACTACACCTTCCACAAGAGCATCTTGTTCTGTGGAAGAGAAGAGATCAGGTAGAGGATCACTGTCTTCTTCCTGTCCTCATCAGTTGCCATGAGCAGGGTGAGATCAGCCCTGTCATAGTAGGGTTTCAGGCGGTTGACATGGAGCACCCTAAGGGGACTCCTGGCAGTGCCTAAGTCAACTAAATAGGTGACTTCTCCCTTCTTTTCAACAATTGTGTGGGGTCCACTCCATTTATCTTGGAGTGCTCTTGGGGCCACAGGCTCCAAGACCCACACTTTCTGCCCTGGTTGGTACTGAACCAAAACAGCCTTCTGATCATGCCATTGCTTCTGGAGCTCTTGGCTGGCCTGAAGGTTTTTACTGGCCTTTTTCATGTACTCAGCCATCCTTGATCTGAGGCCAAGTACATAATCCACAATATCCTGCTTAGGAGCTTTTAAAGGTTGTTCCCAACCCTCCTTTACAAGTGTGAGTGGACCCCTAACAGGGTGTCCAAAAAGAAGTTCAAAGGGGCTGAAGCCCACTCCTTTCTGGGGTACCTCCCTGTAGGCAAAAAGGAGGCATGGTAGAAGGATATCCCATCTCCTGCGGAGTTTTTCAGGGAGACCCATAATCATGCCTTTGAGAGTTTTATTAAATCTCTCCACCAGTCCATTTGTTTGTGGATGATAGGGTGTTGTGAACTTGTACGTTACACCACACTCCTTCCACATGGCCTTTAAGTATGCAGACATGAAATTGCTTCCCCTGTCTGATACTACTTCCTTTGGGAAGCCCACCCTGGAAAATATTCCCAGGAGGGCCTTTGCCACTGCAGGTGCTGTAGTGGTCCTTAAAGGAATAGCTTCAGGATATCTTGTGGCATGGTCCACTACCATCAAGATAAATCTATTGCCTGAAGCAGTAGGAGGGTCAAGGGGGCCAACTATGTCAACCCCTACCCTTTCAAAAGGAACCCCAACCACAGGCAGTGGAATAAGGGGTGCCTTTGGGGTGCCACCTGTCTTGCCACTGGCTTGACAGGTTTCACAGGACTTACAAAATTCCTTTGTGTCCTCAGACATTCTAGGCCAATGAAACAGGGGAACAAGCCTGTCCCAAGTTTTCATTTGTCCTAGATGCCCAGCTAAGGGAATGTCATGTGCCAGTGTTAGGAGGAACTTTCTGTACTCCTGAGGAATCACTAATCTCCTGGCAGCTCCAGGTTTAGGATCCCTATGCTCAGTGTACAAGAGGTTGTCCTCCCAGTAAACTCTGTGAGAGTCACTGACATCCCCATTAGCCTGTTTGACAGCTTGCTGTCTGAGACCCTCTAATGTGGGACAGGTTTGCTGTGCCACACTCAGCTCCTCTCTGGCAGGCCCCCCTTCACCCAAAAGCTCAGCAGTGTCTGCTTCCAGCTGCTCTGGTGTAGGTTCTGCGCAGGGAGGGAATTCTTCTTCCTCAGAAGTTGAATCCACTGTAGAGGGAGGGATAGTAGGAAGTGGTTTGCTTCTACTAGCCCTAGCTTTAGGGAGCACTTGGTCCATTGTTCCAGGATCCAAGCTTCCCTGTCCTTTTTGCTTTTTGGCCTGAGCCCTTGTCAAAGCAAAAATATGCCCTGGGATGCCCAGCATTGCTGCATGGGCCTCCAACTCCACATCTGACCAAGCTGATGTCTCCAAATCATTCCCTAATAGACAGTCTACAGGTAAATCTGAAGCTACCACAACTTTCTTTGGACCAGTAACCCCCCCCCCAGTTGAGATTAACAACAGCCATGGGGTGGCTAAGTGTGTTGTTGTGAGCATCGGTTACTTGGTACTGGTGACCAAGTAGGTGTTGTTCAGGGTGGACCAGTTTCTCTATGACCATAGTCACACTGGCACCAGTGTCCCTGTAGGCCTGAACCTCAACACCATTTATTAGGGGTAGCTGCTTGTACTTATCCATATTAAGGGGACAAGCAACTAAGGTGGCTAAATCAATAGCCCCCTCAGAGACTAACACAGCCTCTGTGGCCTCCCTAACAAGGCCAACCCCAACTAAGTTACCAATAGTGAGCCCAGCTACTCCCTTGGATTGGCTATTAGTAGGTTTGCTCCAACCACCACTGCTATTAGTAGGGACACTAGGGGTAGCAGTAGGGGTTGTAGTGGTAGGAGCATTGGTGCTTTTCTTTGGACAACTGGGATCTGTTGTCCAATGGCCTTTTATTTTACATAAATAGCACCATGGTTTCTTTTCCTTGTTCTGATTAAAAGAGGATTTGGGCCCACCACCCCCACCAGAGTGTTTTTGTGGGCCTGATGAAGACTCATTTTTAGATTTGTCCCCACCCTTGTCAGAAGACTTACCATCCTTCTTTTTGTTGCCATCTTTGTCACCCCCTGTATGAACTTTTCTGTTCAACCTTGTTCTGACCTATTTGTCTGCCTTCTTTCCCAATTCTTGGGGAGAGGTCACATCAGAGTCCACCAAGTACTGGTGCAACAAATCAGACACACAATTATTAAGAATATGCTCTCTCAGGATCAAGTTATACAGGCTGTCATAATCAGTAACTTTACTGCCATGTAACCACCCCTCGAAGGCCTTCACTGAATGGTCAGTGAAATCAACCCAGTCTTGTGAAGACTCCTTTTTGGTCTCTCTGAACTTTATCCTGTACTGTTCAGTGGTTAAGCCATAACCATCCAGGAGTGCATTCTTAAGAACTTGGAAATTATTAGCATCATTTTCTTTCACAGTAAGGAGCCTATCCCTACCTTTTCCACTAAATGCTAGCCATAGGATAGCAGCCCACTGCCTTAGAGGGACATCCTGTACAACACAGACCCTCTCAAGTGCAGCAAACCACTTGTTAATGTCATCCCCCTCCTTATAAGGGGGAACTATCTTATGCAGATTCCTGGAATCATGCTCTTTTGCAGGATGACTATGGGGAATACTGCTGCTGCCACCATGGGTATCTAAACCCAACTTCTGTCTTTCTTTCTCTAGTTCAAAAGACTGTCTATCCAAATCCAGCTTTTGCTTTTTAAGCTTCAGTCTGGTTTGTTCCACCCTCAACTTATTGAGGTCCCTCTCTAACATTCTGTCATCAGGGTTGGTGGGAGGGACATTCCTAGATACAGAGGTATGATGGGAATGAACAGAAGGAGACCTGTCCCTTACAGAAGTCACCCTAACAGCTTGGCTAACAGAAACATCACTACCAGTATGGTGAGAATAAATGCTTTTGCTATGATGTGAGACAACACTATTTGTATGGTGAGGCTCTCCATCATTACCAACTATGCTAGACTGTCTAGTAATGGGCAGGCTAGGAAGTTTCTTTCCTGAATCTTTTCCTGGGGGAGTCCCTGGATCAGATTGGGAACCATTTGCTACTTTTTCAACAGATGTGGCCCCTATGGCCTTATCTTGTTCTCTAAGCATGTTAAGCAATAATTCCAAAGAAGGATTCTTCCCTACACTCAAACCTCTCTCTATGCAGAGACTCCTTGCTCCTTTCCAGCTAAGGTGATCATATGCAAGTTTGGACAGATCAACATTTTGGCCTGTGCCAGACATTTTAAGAGAGAGTTAAAGTGATAGAAACAGAGAAAAAAGTTTTCAGAACTTTTTAGAAAGACAGAAAAAAAACTTTTTAAACTTTTAAGAACTTTTTGAAAGTTTAGAAGTACTTTTCAGCACTTAGAAAAGAGTGAAAAGAGGAAATGCAAAACTTTTTGGCTATGTGTATATACACCGACCTTGTTTTGTATATTTTTCTCTTATGAAAAGTACAATGACAAGAGTGGTAAGTAGTCTCAAAGCACTTATCACACCGCTGCACAACCAATGTAGGAGGCTGGACTGGCTTGTAGTGAGTACCAAGGGGTACTTGCACCTTGCACCAGGCCCAGTTATCCCTTATTAGTGTATAGGGTGTCTAGCAGCTTAGGCTGATAGATAATGGTAGCTTAGCAGAGCAGCTTGGGCTGAACTAGGAGACGTGTGAAGCTACTACAGTACCACTTAGTGTCATATGCACAATATCATAAGAAAACACAATACACAGTTATACTGAAAATAAAGGTACTTTATTTTTATGACAATATGCCAAAGTATCTCAGAGTGTACCCTCAGTGAGAGGATAGGAAATATACACAAGATATATATACACAATAGCAAAAATATGCAGTATAGTCTTAGAAAACAGTGCAAACAATGTATAGTTACAATAGGATGCAAAGGGGATACATAGGGATAGGGGCAACACAAACCATATACTCCAAAAGTGGAATGCAAACCACGAATGGACCCCAAACCTATGTGACCTTGTAGAGGGTCGCTGGGACTATTAGAAAATAGTGAGAGTTAGAAAAATAACCCTCCCCAAGATCCTGAAAAGTGAGTGCAAAGTGCACTAAAGTTCCCCTAAGGACAAAGAAGTTGTGTTAGAGGAATAATGCAGGAAAGACACAAACCAACAATGCAACAACTGTGGATTTCCAATCTAGGGTACCTGTGGAACAAGGGGACCAAGTCCAAAAGTCACAAGCAAGTCGGAGATGGGCATATGCCCAGGAAATGCCAGCTGTGGATGCAAAGAAGCTTCTACTGGACAGAAGAAGCTGAGGTTTCTGCAGGAACGAAAAGGGCTAGAGACTTCCCCTTTGGTGGACGGATCCCACTCGCTGTGGAGAGTCGTGCAGAAGTGTTTTCCCGCCGAAAGAACGCCAACAAGCCTTGCTAGCTGCAAATCGTGCGGTTAACATTTTTGGACGCTGCTGTGGCCCTGGAGGGACCAGGAGGTCGCAAATCGGACCAGGAGAGAGAGGGGACATCGAGCAAGACAAGGAGTCCTCTCAGCAGCAGGTAGCACTCGGAGAAGTGCCAGAAACAGGCACTACGAGGATGCGTGAAACGGTGCTCACCCGAAGTTGCAAAAAGGAGTCCCACGTCGCCGGAGACCAACTTAGAAAGTCGTGCAATGCAGGTTAGAGTGCCGTGGACCCAGGCTTGGCTGTGCACAAAGGATTTCCGCCGGAAGTGCACAGGGGCCGGAGTAGCTGCAAAAGTCGCGGTTCCCAGCAATGCAGCCCAGCGAGGTGAGGCAAGGACTTACCTCCACCAAACTTGGACTGAAGAGTCACTGGACTGTGGGGGTCACTTGGACAGAGTCGCTGGATTCGAGGGACCTCGCTCGTCGTGCTGAGAGGAGACCCAAGGGACCGGTAATGCAGCTTTTTGGTGCCTGCGGTTGCAGGGGGAAGATTCCGTCGACCCACGGGAGATTTCTTCGGAGCTTCTGGTGCAGAGAGGAGGCAGACTACCCCCACAGCATGCACAAGCAGGAAAACAGTCGAGAAGGCGGCAGGATCAGCGTTACAGAGTTGCAGTAGTCCTCTTTGCTACTATGTTGCAGGTTTGCAGGCTTCCAGCGCGGTCAGCAGTCGCTTCCTTGGCAGAAGGTGAAGAGAGAGATGCAGAGGAACTCGGATGAGCTCTTGCATTCGTTATCTAAAGTTTCCCCAGAGACAGAGACCCTAAATAGCCAGAAAAGAGGGTTTGGCTACTTAGGAGAGAGGATAGGCTAGCAACACCTGAAGGAGCCTATCACAAGGAGTCTCTGACGTCACCTGGTGGCACTGGCCACTCAGAGCAGTCCAGTGTGCCAGCAGCACCTCTGTTTCCAAGATGGCAGAGGTCTGGAGCACACTGGAGGAGCTCTGGACACCTCCCAGGGGAGGTGCAGGTCAGGGGAGTGGTCACTCCCCTTTCCTTTGTCCAGTTTCGCGCCAGAGCAGGGCTAAGGGGTCCCCTGAACCGGTGTAGACTGGCTTATGCAGAATTGGGCACATCTGTGCCCAACAAAGCATTTCCAGAGGCTGGGGAAGGCTACTCCTCCCCTGCCTTCACACCATTTTCCAAAGGGAGAGGGTGTCACACCCTCTCTCAGAGGAAGTTCTTTGTTCTGCCATCCTGGGCCAGGCCTGGCTGGACCCCAGGAGGGCAGATGCCTGTCTGAGGGGTTGGCAGCAGCAGCAGCTGCAGTGAAACCCCAGGAAGGGCAGTTTGGCAGTACCAGGGTCTGTGCTACAGACCACTGGGATCATGGGATTGTGCCAACTATGCCAGGATGGTATAGAGGGGGCAATTCCATGATCATAGACATGTTACATGGCCATATTCGGAGTTACCATTGTGAAGCCACATATAGGTAGTGACCTATATGTAGTGCACACGTGTAATGGTGTCCCCGCACTCACAAAGTTCAGGGAATTGGCTCTGAACAATGTGGGGGCACCTTGGCTAGTGCCAGGGTGCCCTCACACTAAGTAACTTTGCACCTAACCTTTACCAGGTAAAGGTTAGACATATAGGTGACTTATAAGTTACTTAAGCGCAGTGTAAAATGGCTGTGAAATAACGTGGACGTTATTTCACTCAGGCTGCAGTGGCAGGCCTGTGTAAGAATTGTCAGAGCTCCCTATGGGTGGCAAAAGAAATGCTGCAGCCCATAGGGATCTCCTGGAACCCCAATACCCTGGGTACCTCAGTACCATATACTAGGGAATTATAAGGGTGTTCCAGTAAGCCAATGTAAATTGGTAAAAATGGTCACTAGCCTGTCAGTGACAATTTGGAAAGAAATGAGAGAGCATAACCACTGAGGTTCTGATTAGCAGAGCCTCAGTGAGACAGTTAGTCACTACACAGGTAACACATTCAGGCACACTTATGAGCACTGGGGCCCTGGGTTACCAGGGTCCCAGTGACACATACAACTAAAACAACATATATACAGTGAAAAATGGGGGTAACATGCCAGGCAAGATGGTACTTTCCTACACAACCCCCCCCCAAACGAAGGACAATAAGACTAGCCATGACCTGATGAGTCTTCATTGTCTAAGTGGAAATATCTGGAGAATCCATCTGCATTGGAGTGGCTACTCCCAGGTCTATGTTCCACTGTATAGTCCATTCCCTGTAGGGATATGGACCATCTCAACAATTTTGGATTTTCACCTTTCATTTGTTTTAGCCAAAGTAGAGATTTGTGGTCTGTCTGAACAATGAAGTGAGTGCCAAACAGGTATGGCCTCAACTTCTTCAGAGTCCAGACCACAGCAAAGGCCTCCCTCTCAATGGCAGACCAACGCTTTTCTCTAGGGGTCAACCTCCTACTAATAAAAGCAACAGGTTGATCCTGGCCCTCAGAATTAAGTTGTGATAGGACTGCCCCTACTCCTAATTCAGATGCATCAGTTTGGACATAGAATTTTTTAGAGTAACAAGGGCTTTTCAGGACAGGTGCAGAGCACATGGCCTGCTTCAGCTCCTCAAAAGCTTTCTGACAGTTTGCTGTCCATAATACCTTTTTAGGCATCTTTTTGGAAGTGAGGTCATTAAGAGGGGCTGCAATGGAGCCATAGTTCTTAATGAACCTCCTATAATACCCAGTGAGGCCTAGGAAGGCTCTCACCTGAGTTTGTGTAGTAGGGGGAACCCAATCAATAATTGTTTGGATTTTCCCCTGTAATGGTGCAATCTGTTCCCCACCAACAAGGTGTCCCAGATAAACCACCTTACCCTGCCCTATCTGGCACTTTGAAGCCTTGATAGTGAGGCCTGCCTTTTGCAGGGCCTCCAAAACTTTCCATAGGTGGACCAGGTGATCATCCCAGCTGGAGCTAAAGACAGCTATATCGTCCAAATATGCTGCACTGAAAGCTTCCAGCCCTTGCAGGACTGTGTTCACCAACCTCTGAAAAGTGGCAGGTGCATTTTTCAAACCAAAAGGCATTACAGTAAACTGGTAATGTCCTCCAATGGTAGAAAATGCAGTCTTAGGTTTAGCATCTTCTGACAATTTGATCTGCCAATACCCTGCAGTCAAGTCAAAAGTGCTTAGATACTTGGCAGATGCCAGTGTATCTATGAGCTCATCTGCCCTGGGTATAGGGTGAGCATCAGTTTTGGTTACCAAGTTGAGACCTCTATAGTCTACACAAAACCGCATTTCCTTCTTTCCATCTTTGGAATGGGGTTTTGGTACCAG
Source organism: Pleurodeles waltl (assembly GCF_031143425.1). Taxonomy (NCBI): domain Eukaryota; kingdom Metazoa; phylum Chordata; class Amphibia; order Caudata; family Salamandridae; genus Pleurodeles; species Pleurodeles waltl. Next base: position 588,051,285 of record NC_090447.1, read on the forward strand.
TACCACAGGAGAAGCCCATGGACTGTCAGAGTGCTCAACCACTCCTAGTTCTAACATTTTCTGGACCTCTTGCTTTATGCAGTCCCTGACATGGTCAGGCTGCCTATAGATCTTACTTTTGACAGGTAAACTGTCTCCAGTATCTATAGTGTGCTCACACCAAGAAGTGGTACCTGGCACAGTAGAGAAGAGTTCAGAGAATTGATCTAGGAGATTTATGCAATTGTCTTTCTGCTCAGCAGTAAGACAATCAGCCAAAACTACACCTTCCACAAGAGCATCTTGTTCTGTGGAAGAGAAGAGATCAGGTAGAGGATCACTGTCTTCTTCCTGTCCTCATCAGTTGCCATGAGCAGGGTGAGATCAGCCCTGTAATAGTAGGGTTTCAGGCGGTTGACATGGAGCACCCTAAGGGGACTCCTGGCAGTGCCTAAGTCAACTAAATAGGTGACTTCTCCCTTCTTTTCAACAATTGTGTGGGGTCCACTCCATTTATCTTGGAGTGCTCTTGGGGCCACAGGCCCCAAGACCCACACTTTCTGCCCTGGTTGGTACTGAACCAAAACAGCCTTCTGATCATGCCATTGCTTCTGGAGCTCTTGGCTGGCCTGAAGGTTTTTACTGGCCTTTTTCATGTACTCAGCCATCCTTGATCTGAGGCCAAGTACATAATCCACAATATCCTGCTTAGGAGCTTTTAAAGGTTGTTCCCAACCCTCCTTTACAAGTGTGAGTGGACCCCTAACAGGGTGTCCAAAAAGAAGTTCAAAGGGGCTGAAGCCCACTCCTTTCTGGGGTACCTCCCTGTAGGCAAAAAGGAGGCATGGTAGAAGGATATCCCATCTCCTGCGGAGTTTTTCAGGGAGACCCATAATCATGCCTTTGAGAGTTTTATTAAATCTCTCCACCAGTCCATTTGTTTGTGGATGATAGGGTGTTGTGAACTTGTACGTTACACCACACTCCTTCCACATGGCCTTTAAGTATGCAGACATGAAATTGCTTCCCCTGTCTGATACTACTTCCTTTGGGAAGCCCACCCTGGAAAATATTCCCAGGAGGGCCTTTGCCACTGCAGGTGCTGTAGTGGTCCTTAAAGGAATAGCTTCAGGATATCTTGTGGCATGGTCCACTACCATCAAGATAAATCTATTGCCTGAAGCAGTAGGAGGGTCAAGGGGGCCAACTATGTCAACCCCTACCCTTTCAAAAGGAACCCCAACCACAGGCAGTGGAATAAGGGGTGCCTTTGGGGTGCCACCTGTCTTGCCACTGGCTTGACAGGTTTCACAGGACTTACAAAATTCCTTTGTGTCCTCAGACATTCTAGGCCAATGAAACAGGGGAACAAGCCTGTCCCAAGTTTTCATTTGTCCTAGATGCCCAGCTAAGGGAATGTCATGTGCCAGTGTTAGGAGGAACTTTCTGTACTCCTGAGGAATCACTAATCTCCTGGCAGCTCCAGGTTTAGGATCCCTATGCTCAGTGTACAAGAGGTTGTCCTCCCAGTAAACTCTGTGAGAGTCACTGACATCCCCATTAGCCTGTTTGACAGCTTGCTGTCTGAGACCCTCTAATGTGGGACAGGTTTGCTGTGCCACACTCAGCTCCTCTCTGGCAGGCCCCCCTTCACCCAAAAGCTCAGCAGTGTCTGCTTCCAGCTGCTCTGGTGTAGGTTCTGCGCAGGGAGGGAATTCTTCTTCCTCAGAAGTTGAATCCACTGTAGAGGGAGGGATAGTAGGAAGTGGTTTGCTTCTACTAGCCCTAGCTTTAGGGAGCACTTGGTCCATTGTTCCAGGATCCAAGCTTCCCTGTCCTTTTTGCTTTTTGGCCTGAGCCCTTGTCAAAGCAAAAATATGCCCTGGGATGCCCAGCATTGCTGCATGGGCCTCCAACTCCACATCTGACCAAGCTGATGTCTCCAAATCATTCCCTAATAGACAGTCTACAGGTAAATCTGAAGCTACCACAACTTTCTTTGGACCAGTAACCCCCCCCCCAGTTGAGATTAACAACAGCCATGGGGTGGCTAAGTGTGTTGTTGTGAGCATCGGTTACTTGGTACTGGTGACCAAGTAGGTGTTGTTCAGGGTGGACCAGTTTCTCTATGACCATAGTCACACTGGCACCAGTGTCCCTGTAGGCCTGAACCTCAACACCATTTATTAGGGGTAGCTGCTTGTACTTATCCATATTAAGGGGACAAGCAACTAAGGTGGCTAAATCAATAGCCCCCTCAGAGACTAACACAGCCTCTGTGGCCTCCCTAACAAGGCCAACCCCAACTAAGTTACCAATAGTGAGCCCAGCTACTCCCTTGGATTGGCTATTAGTAGGTTTGCTCCAACCACCACTGCTATTAGTAGGGACACTAGGGGTAGCAGTAGGGGTTGTAGTGGTAGGAGCATTGGTGCTTTTCTTTGGACAACTGGGATCTGTTGTCCAATGGCCTTTTATTTTACATAAATAGCACCATGGTTTCTTTTCCTTGTTCTGATTAAAAGAGGATTTGGGCCCACCACCCCCACCAGAGTGTTTTTGTGGGCCTGATGAAGACTCATTTTTAGATTTGTCCCCACCCTTGTCAGAAGACTTACCATCCTTCTTTTTGTTGCCATCTTTGTCACCCCCTGTATGAACTTTTCTGTTCAACCTTGTTCTGACCTATTTGTCTGCCTTCTTTCCCAATTCTTGGGGAGAGGTCACATCAGAGTCCACCAAGTACTGGTGCAACAAATCAGACACACAATTATTAAGAATATGCTCTCTCAGGATCAAGTTATACAGGCTGTCATAATCAGTAACTTTACTGCCATGTAACCACCCCTCGAAGGCCTTCACTGAATGGTCAGTGAAATCAACCCAGTCTTGTGAAGACTCCTTTTTGGTCTCTCTGAACTTTATCCTGTACTGTTCAGTGGTTAAGCCATAACCATCCAGGAGTGCATTCTTAAGAACTTGGAAATTATTAGCATCATTTTCTTTCACAGTAAGGAGCCTATCCCTACCTTTTCCACTAAATGCTAGCCATAGGATAGCAGCCCACTGCCTTAGAGGGACATCCTGTACAACACAGACCCTCTCAAGTGCAGCAAACCACTTGTTAATGTCATCCCCCTCCTTATAAGGGGGAACTATCTTATGCAGATTCCTGGAATCATGCTCTTTTGCAGGATGACTATGGGGAATACTGCTGCTGCCACCATGGGTATCTAAACCCAACTTCTGTCTTTCTTTCTCTAGTTCAAAAGACTGTCTATCCAAATCCAGCTTTTGCTTTTTAAGCTTCAGTCTGGTTTGTTCCACCCTCAACTTATTGAGGTCCCTCTCTAACATTCTGTCATCAGGGTTGGTGGGAGGGACATTCCTAGATACAGAGGTATGATGGGAATGAACAGAAGGAGACCTGTCCCTTACAGAAGTCACCCTAACAGCTTGGCTAACAGAAACATCACTACCAGTATGGTGAGAATAAATGCTTTTGCTATGATGTGAGACAACACTATTTGTATGGTGAGGCTCTCCATCATTACCAACTATGCTAGACTGTCTAGTAATGGGCAGGCTAGGAAGTTTCTTTCCTGAATCTTTTCCTGGGGGAGTCCCTGGATCAGATTGGGAACCATTTGCTACTTTTTCAACAGATGTGGCCCCTATGGCCTTATCTTGTTCTCTAAGCATGTTAAGCAATAATTCCAAAGAAGGATTCTTCCCTACACTCAAACCTCTCTCTATGCAGAGACTCCTTGCTCCTTTCCAGCTAAGGTGATCATATGCAAGTTTGGACAGATCAACATTTTGGCCTGTGCCAGACATTTTTAGAGAGAGTTAAAGTGATAGAAACAGAGAAAAAAGTTTTCAGAACTTTTTAGAAAGACAGAAAAAAAACTTTTTAAACTTTTAAGAACTTTTTGAAAGTTTAGAAGTACTTTTCAGCACTTAGAAAAGAGTGAAAAGAGGAAATGCAAAACTTTTTGGCTATGTGTATATACACCGACCTTGTTTTGTATATTTTTCTCTTATGAAAAGTACAATGACAAGAGTGGTAAGTAGTCTCAAAGCACTTATCACACCGCTGCACAACCAATGTAGGAGGCTGGACTGGCTTGTAGTGAGTACCAAGGGGTACTTGCACCTTGCACCAGGCCCAGTTATCCCTTATTAGTGTATAGGGTGTCTAGCAGCTTAGGCTGATAGATAATGGTAGCTTAGCAGAGCAGCTTGGGCTGAACTAGGAGACGTGTGAAGCTACTACAGTACCACTTAGTGTCATATGCACAATATCATAAGAAAACACAATACACAGTTATACTGAAAATAAAGGTACTTTATTTTTATGACAATATGCCAAAGTATCTCAGAGTGTACCCTCAGTGAGAGGATAGGAAATATACACAAGATATATATACACAATAGCAAAAATATGCAGTATAGTCTTAGAAAACAGTGCAAACAATGTATAGTTACAATAGGATGCAAAGGGGATACATAGGGATAGGGGCAACACAAACCATATACTCCAAAAGTGGAATGCAAACCACGAATGGACCCCAAACCTATGTGACCTTGTAGAGGGTCGCTGGGACTATTAGAAAATAGTGAGAGTTAGAAAAATAACCCTCCCCAAGACCCTGAAAAGTGAGTGCAAAGTGCACTAAAGTTCCCCTAAGGACAAAGAAGTCGTGTTAGAGGAATAATGCAGGAAAGACACAAACCAACAATGCAACAACTGTGGATTTCCAATCTAGGGTACCTGTGGAACAAGGGGACCAAGTCCAAAAGTCACAAGCAAGTCGGAGATGGGCATATGCCCAGGAAATGCCAGCTGTGGATGCAAAGAAGCTTCTACTGGACAGAAGAAGCTGAGGTTTCTGCAGGAACGAAAAGGGCTAGAGACTTCCCCTTTGGTGGACGGATCCCACTCGCTGTGGAGAGTCGTGCAGAAGTGTTTTCCCGCCGAAAGAACGCCAACAAGCCTTGCTAGCTGCAAATCGTGCGGTTAACATTTTTGGACGCTGCTGTGGCCCTGGAGGGACCAGGAGGTCGCAAATCGGACCAGGAGAGAGAGGGGACATCGAGCAAGACAAGGAGTCCTCTCAGCAGCAGGTAGCACTCGGAGAAGTGCCAGAAACAGGCACTACGAGGATGCATGAAACGGTGCTCACCCGAAGTTGCAAAAAGGAGTCCCACGTCGCCGGAGACCAACTTAGAAAGTCGTGCAATGCAGGTTAGAGTGCCGTGGACCCAGGCTTGGCTGTGCACAAAGGATTTCCGCCGGAAGTGCACAGGGGCCGGAGTAGCTGCAAAAGTCGCGGTTCCCAGCAATGCAGCCCAGCGAGGTGAGGCAAGGACTTACCTCCACCAAACTTGGACTGAAGAGTCACTGGACTGTGGGGGTCACTTGGACAGAGTCGCTGGATTCGAGGGACCTCGCTCGTCGTGCTGAGAGGAGACCCAAGGGACCGGTAATGCAGCTTTTTGGTGCCTGCGGTTGCAGGGGGAAGATTCCGTCGACCCACGGGAGATTTCTTCGGAGCTTCTGGTGCAGAGAGGAGGCAGACTACCCCCACAGCATGCACAAGCAGGAAAACAGTCGAGAAGGCGGCAGGATCAGCGTTACAGAGTTGCAGTAGTCGTCTTTGCTACTATGTTGCAGGTTTGCAGGCTTCCAGCGCGGTCAGCAGTCGCTTCCTTGGCAGAAGGTGAAGAGAGAGATGCAGAGGAACTCGGATGAGCTCTTGCATTCGTTATCTAAAGTTTCCCCAGAGACAGAGACCCTAAATAGCCAGAAAAGAGGGTTTGGCTACTTAGGAGAGAGGATAGGCTAGCAACACCTGAAGGAGCCTATCACAAGGAGTCTCTGACGTCACCTGGTGGCACTGGCCACTCAGAGCAGTCCAGTGTGCCAGCAGCACCTCTGTTTCCAAGATGGCAGAGGTCTGGAGCACACTGGAGGAGCTCTGGACACCTCCCAGGGGAGGTGCAGGTCAGGGGAGTGGTCACTCCCCTTTCCTTTGTCCAGTTTCGCGCCAGAGCAGGGCTAAGGGGTCCCCTGAACCGGTGTAGACTGGCTTATGCAGAATTGGGCACATCTGTGCCCAACAAAGCATTTCCAGAGGCTGGGGGAGGCTACTCCTCCCCTGCCTTCACACCATTTTCCAAAGGGAGAGGGTGTCACACCCTCTCTCAGAGGAAGTTCTTTGTTCTGCCATCCTGGGCCAGGCCTGGCTGGACCCCAGGAGGGCAGATGCCTGTCTGAGGGGTTGGCAGCAGCAGCAGCTGCAGTGAAACCCCAGGAAGGGCAGTTTGGCAGTACCAGGGTCTGTGCTACAGACCACTGGGATCATGGGATTGTGCCAACTATGCCAGGATGGTATAGAGGGGGCAATTCCATGATCATAGACATGTTACATGGCCATATTCGGAGTTACCATTGTGAAGCCACATATAGGTAGTGACCTATATGTAGTGCACACGTGTAATGGTGTCCCCGCACTCACAAAGTTCAGGGAATTGGCTCTGAACAATGTGGGGGCACCTTGGCTAGTGCCAGGGTGCCCTCACACTAAGTAACTTTGCACCTAACCTTTACCAGGTAAAGGTTAGACATATAGGTGACTTATAAGTTACTTAAGCGCAGTGTAAAATGGCTGTGAAATAACGTGGACGTTATTTCACTCAGGCTGCAGTGGCAGGCCTGTGTAAGAATTGTCAGAGTTCCCTATGGGTGGCAAAAGAAATGCTGCAGCCCATAGGGATCTCCTGGAACCCCAATACCCTGGGTACCTCAGTACCATATACTAGGGAATTATAAGGGTGTTCCAGTAAGCCAATGTAAATTGGTAAAAATGGTCACTAGCCTGTCAGTGACAATTTGGAAAGAAATGAGAGAGCATAACCACTGAGGTTCTGATTAGCAGAGCCTCAGTGAGACAGTTAGTCACTACACAGGTAACACATTCAGGCACACTTATGAGCACTGGGGCCCTGGGTTACCAGGGTCCCAGTGACACATACAACTAAAACAACATATATACAGTGAAAAATGGGGGTAACATGCCAGGCAAGATGGTACTTTCCTACACAACCCCCCCCCCAAACGAAGGACAATAAGACTAGCCATGACCTGATGAGTCTTCATTGTCTAAGTGGAAATATCTGGAGAATCCATCTGCATTGGAGTGGCTACTCCCAGGTCTATGTTCCACTGTATAGTCCATTCCCTGTAGGGATATGGACCATCTCAACAATTTTGGATTTTCACCTTTCATTTGTTTTAGCCAAAGTAGAGATTTGTGGTCTGTCTGAACAATGAAGTGAGTGCCAAACAGGTATGGCCTCAACTTCTTCAGAGTCCAGACCACAGCAAAGGCCTCCCTCTCAATGGCAGACCAACGCTTTTCTCTAGGGGTCAACCTCCTACTAATAAAAGCAACAGGTTGATCCTGGCCCTCAGAATTAAGTTGTGATAGGACTGCCCCTACTCCTAATTCAGATGCATCAGTTTGGACATAGAATTTTTTAGAGTAACAAGGGCTTTTCAGGACAGGTGCAGAGCACATGGCCTGCTTCAGCTCCTCAAAAGCTTTCTGACAGTTTGCTGTCCATAATACCTTTTTAGGCATCTTTTTGGAAGTGAGGTCATTAAGAGGGGCTGCAATGGAGCCATAGTTCTTAATGAACCTCCTATAATACCCAGTGAGGCCTAGGAAGGCTCTCACCTGAGTTTGTGTAGTAGGGGGAACCCAATCAATAATTGTTTGGATTTTCCCCTGTAATGGTGCAATCTGTTCCCCACCAACAAGGTGTCCCAGATAAACCACCTTACCCTGCCCTATCTGGCACTTTGAAGCCTTGATAGTGAGGCCTGCCTTTTGCAGGGCCTCCAAAACTTTCCATAGGTGGACCAGGTGATCATCCCAGCTGGAGCTAAAGACAGCTATATCGTCCAAATATGCTGCACTGAAAGCTTCCAGCCCTTGCAGGACTGTGTTCACCAACCTCTGAAAAGTGGCAGGTGCATTTTTCAAACCAAAAGGCATTACAGTAAACTGGTAATGTCCTCCAATGGTAGAAAATGCAGTCTTAGGTTTAGCATCTTCTGACAATTTGATCTGCCAATACCCTGCAGTCAAGTCAAAAGTGCTTAGATACTTGGCAGATGCCAGTGTATCTATGAGCTCATCTGCCCTGGGTATAGGGTGAGCATCAGTTTTGGTTACCAAGTTGAGACCTCTATAGTCTACACAAAACCGCATTTCCTTCTTTCCATCTTTGGAATGGGGTTTTGGTACCAGTACCACAGGAGAAGCCCATGGACTGTCAGAGTGCTCAACCACTCCTAGTTCTAACATTTTCTGGACCTCTTGCTTTATGCAGTCCCTGACATGGTCAGGCTGCCTATAGATCTTACTTTTGACAGGTAAACTGTCTCCAGTATCTATAGTGTGCTCACACCAAGAAGTGGTACCTGGCACAGTAGAGAAGAGTTCAGAGAATTGATCTAGGAGATTTATGCAATTGTCTTTCTGCTCAGCAGTAAGACAATCAGCCAAAACTACACCTTCCACAAGAGCATCTTGTTCTGTGGAAGAGAAGAGATCAGGTAGAGGATCACTGTCTTCTTCCTGTCCTCATCAGTTGCCATGAGCAGGGTGAGATCAGCCCTGTCATAGTAGGGTTTCAGGCGGTTGACATGGAGCACCCTAAGGGGACTCCTGGCAGTGCCTAAGTCAACTAAATAGGTGACTTCTCCCTTCTTTTCAACAATTGTGTGGGGTCCACTCCATTTATCTTGGAGTGCTCTTGGGGCCACAGGCTCCAAGACCCACACTTTCTGCCCTGGTTGGTACTGAACCAAAACAGCCTTCTGATCATGCCATTGCTTCTGGAGCTCTTGGCTGGCCTGAAGGTTTTTACTGGCCTTTTTCATGTACTCAGCCATCCTTGATCTGAGGCCAAGTACATAATCCACAATATCCTGCTTAGGAGCTTTTAAAGGTTGTTCCCAACCCTCCTTTACAAGTGTGAGTGGACCCCTAACAGGGTGTCCAAAAAGAAGTTCAAAGGGGCTGAAGCCCACTCCTTTCTGGGGTACCTCCCTGTAGGCAAAAAGGAGGCATGGTAGAAGGATATCCCATCTCCTGCGGAGTTTTTCAGGGAGACCCATAATCATGCCTTTGAGAGTTTTATTAAATCTCTCCACCAGTCCATTTGTTTGTGGATGATAGGGTGTTGTGAACTTGTACGTTACACCACACTCCTTCCACATGGCCTTTAAGTATGCAGACATGAAATTGCTTCCCCTGTCTGATACTACTTCCTTTGGGAAGCCCACCCTGGAAAATATTCCCAGGAGGGCCTTTGCCACTGCAGGTGCTGTAGTGGTCCTTAAAGGAATAGCTTCAGGATATCTTGTGGCATGGTCCACTACCATCAAGATAAATCTATTGCCTGAAGCAGTAGGAGGGTCAAGGGGGCCAACTATGTCAACCCCTACCCTTTCAAAAGGAACCCCAACCACAGGCAGTGGAATAAGGGGTGCCTTTGGGGTGCCACCTGTCTTGCCACTGGCTTGACAGGTTTCACAGGACTTACAAAATTCCTTTGTGTCCTCAGACATTCTAGGCCAATGAAACAGGGGAACAAGCCTGTCCCAAGTTTTCATTTGTCCTAGATGCCCAGCTAAGGGAATGTCATGTGCCAGTGTTAGGAGGAACTTTCTGTACTCCTGAGGAATCACTAATCTCCTGGCAGCTCCAGGTTTAGGATCCCTATGCTCAGTGTACAAGAGGTTGTCCTCCCAGTAAACTCTGTGAGAGTCACTGACATCCCCATTAGCCTGTTTGACAGCTTGCTGTCTGAGACCCTCTAATGTGGGACAGGTTTGCTGTGCCACACTCAGCTCCTCTCTGGCAGGCCCCCCTTCACCCAAAAGCTCAGCAGTGTCTGCTTCCAGCTGCTCTGGTGTAGGTTCTGCGCAGGGAGGGAATTCTTCTTCCTCAGAAGTTGAATCCACTGTAGAGGGAGGGATAGTAGGAAGTGGTTTGCTTCTACTAGCCCTAGCTTTAGGGAGCACTTGGTCCATTGTTCCAGGATCCAAGCTTCCCTGTCCTTTTTGCTTTTTGGCCTGAGCCCTTGTCAAAGCAAAAATATGCCCTGGGATGCCCAGCATTGCTGCATGGGCCTCCAACTCCACATCTGACCAAGCTGATGTCTCCAAATCATTCCCTAATAGACAGTCTACAGGTAAATCTGAAGCTACCACAACTTTCTTTGGACCAGTAACCCCCCCCCCAGTTGAGATTAACAACAGCCATGGGGTGGCTAAGTGTGTTGTTGTGAGCATCGGTTACTTGGTACTGGTGACCAAGTAGGTGTTGTTCAGGGTGGACCAGTTTCTCTATGACCATAGTCACACTGGCACCAGTGTCCCTGTAGGCCTGAACCTCAACACCATTTATTAGGGGTAGCTGCTTGTACTTATCCATATTAAGGGGACAAGCAACTAAGGTGGCTAAATCAATAGCCCCCTCAGAGACTAACACAGCCTCTGTGGCCTCCCTAACAAGGCCAACCCCAACTAAGTTACCAATAGTGAGCCCAGCTACTCCCTTGGATTGGCTATTAGTAGGTTTGCTCCAACCACCACTGCTATTAGTAGGGACACTAGGGGTAGCAGTAGGGGTTGTAGTGGTAGGAGCATTGGTGCTTTTCTTTGGACAACTGGGATCTGTTGTCCAATGGCCTTTTATTTTACATAAATAGCACCATGGTTTCTTTTCCTTGTTCTGATTAAAAGAGGATTTGGGCCCACCACCCCCACCAGAGTGTTTTTGTGGGCCTGATGAAGACTCATTTTTAGATTTGTCCCCACCCTTGTCAGAAGACTTACCATCCTTCTTTTTGTTGCCATCTTTGTCACCCCCTGTATGAACTTTTCTGTTCAACCTTGTTCTGACCTATTTGTCTGCCTTCTTTCCCAATTCTTGGGGAGAGGTCACATCAGAGTCCACCAAGTACTGGTGCAACAAATCAGACACACAATTATTAAGAATATGCTCTCTCAGGATCAAGTTATACAGGCTGTCATAATCAGTAACTTTACTGCCATGTAACCACCCCTCGAAGGCCTTCACTGAATGGTCAGTGAAATCAACCCAGTCTTGTGAAGACTCCTTTTTGGTCTCTCTGAACTTTATCCTGTACTGTTCAGTGGTTAAGCCATAACCATCCAGGAGTGCATTCTTAAGAACTTGGAAATTATTAGCATCATTTTCTTTCACAGTAAGGAGCCTATCCCTACCTTTTCCACTAAATGCTAGCCATAGGATAGCAGCCCACTGCCTTAGAGGGACATCCTGTACAACACAGACCCTCTCAAGTGCAGCAAACCACTTGTTAATGTCATCCCCCTCCTTATAAGGGGGAACTATCTTATGCAGATTCCTGGAATCATGCTCTTTTGCAGGATGACTATGGGGAATACTGCTGCTGCCACCATGGGTATCTAAACCCAACTTCTGTCTTTCTTTCTCTAGTTCAAAAGACTGTCTATCCAAATCCAGCTTTTGCTTTTTAAGCTTCAGTCTGGTTTGTTCCACCCTCAACTTATTGAGGTCCCTCTCTAACATTCTGTCATCAGGGTTGGTGGGAGGGACATTCCTAGATACAGAGGTATGATGGGAATGAACAGAAGGAGACCTGTCCCTTACAGAAGTCACCCTAACAGCTTGGCTAACAGAAACATCACTACCAGTATGGTGAGAATAAATGCTTTTGCTATGATGTGAGACAACACTATTTGTATGGTGAGGCTCTCCATCATTACCAACTATGCTAGACTGTCTAGTAATGGGCAGGCTAGGAAGTTTCTTTCCTGAATCTTTTCCTGGGGGAGTCCCTGGATCAGATTGGGAACCATTTGCTACTTTTTCAACAGATGTGGCCCCTATGGCCTTATCTTGTTCTCTAAGCATGTTAAGCAATAATTCCAAAGAAGGATTCTTCCCTACACTCAAACCTCTCTCTATGCAGAGACTCCTTGCTCCTTTCCAGCTAAGGTGATCATATGCAAGTTTGGACAGATCAACATTTTGGCCTGTGCCAGACATTTTTAGAGAGAGTTAAAGTGATAGAAACAGAGAAAAAAGTTTTCAGAACTTTTTAGAAAGACAGAAAAAAAACTTTTTAAACTTTTAAGAACTTTTTGAAAGTTTAGAAGTACTTTTCAGCACTTAGAAAAGAGTGAAAAGAGGAAATGCAAAACTTTTTGGCTATGTGTATATACACCGACCTTGTTTTGTATATTTTTCTCTTATGAAAAGTACAATGACAAGAGTGGTAAGTAGTCTCAAAGCACTTATCACACCGCTGCACAACCAATGTAGGAGGCTGGACTGGCTTGTAGTGAGTACCAAGGGGTACTTGCACCTTGCACCAGGCCCAGTTATCCCTTATTAGTGTATAGGGTGTCTAGCAGCTTAGGCTGATAGATAATGGTAGCTTAGCAGAGCAGCTTGGGCTGAACTAGGAGACGTGTGAAGCTACTACAGTACCACTTAGTGTCATATGCACAATATCATAAGAAAACACAATACACAGTTATACTGAAAATAAAGGTACTTTATTTTTATGACAATATGCCAAAGTATCTCAGAGTGTACCCTCAGTGAGAGGATAGGAAATATACACAAGATATATATACACAATAGCAAAAATATGCAGTATAGTCTTAGAAAACAGTGCAAACAATGTATAGTTACAATAGGATGCAAAGGGGATACATAGGGATAGGGGCAACACAAACCATATACTCCAAAAGTGGAATGCAAACCACGAATGGACCCCAAACCTATGTGACCTTGTAGAGGGTCGCTGGGACTATTAGAAAATAGTGAGAGTTAGAAAAATAACCCTCCCCAAGACCCTGAAAAGTGAGTGCAAAGTGCACTAAAGTTCCCCTAAGGACAAAGAAGTCGTGTTAGAGGAATAATGCAGGAAAGACACAAACCAACAATGCAACAACTGTGGATTTCCAATCTAGGGTACCTGTGGAACAAGGGGACCAAGTCCAAAAGTCACAAGCAAGTCGGAGATGGGCATATGCCCAGGAAATGCCAGCTGTGGATGCAAAGAAGCTTCTACTGGACAGAAGAAGCTGAGGTTTCTGCAAGAACGAAAAGGGCTAGAGACTTCCCCTTTGGTGGACGGATCCCACTCGCTGTGGAGAGTCGTGCAGAAGTGTTTTCCCGCCGAAAGAACGCCAACAAGCCTTGCTAGCTGCAAATCGTGCGGTTAACATTTTTGGACGCTGCTGTGGCCCTGGAGGGACCAGGAGGTCGCAAATCGGACCAGGAGAGAGAGGGGACATCGAGCAAGACAAGGAGTCCTCTCAGCAGCAGGTAGCACTCGGAGAAGTGCCAGAAACAGGCACTACGAGGATGCGTGAAACGGTGCTCACCCGAAGTTGCAAAAAGGAGTCCCACGTCGCCGGAGACCAACTTAGAAAGTCGTGCAATGCAGGTTAGAGTGCCGTGGACCCAGGCTTGGCTGTGCACAAAGGATTTCCGCCGGAAGTGCACAGGGGCCGGAGTAGCTGCAAAAGTCGCGGTTCCCAGCAATGCAGCCCAGCGAGGTGAGGCAAGGACTTACCTCCACCAAACTTGGACTGAAGAGTCACTGGACTGTGGGGGTCACTTGGACAGAGTCGCTGGATTCGAGGGACCTCGCTCGTCGTGCTGAGAGGAGACCCAAGGGACCGGTAATGCAGCTTTTTGGTGCCTGCGGTTGCAGGGGGAAGATTCCGTCGACCCACGGGAGATTTCTTCGGAGCTTCTGGTGCAGAGAGGAGGCAGACTACCCCCACAGCATGCACAAGCAGGAAAACAGTCGAGAAGGCGGCAGGATCAGCGTTACAGAGTTGCAGTAGTCGTCTTTGCTACTATGTTGCAGGTTTGCAGGCTTCCAGCGCGGTCAGCAGTCGCTTCCTTGGCAGAAGGTGAAGAGAGAGATGCAGAGGAACTCGGATGAGCTCTTGCATTCGTTATCTAAAGTTTCCCCAGAGACAGAGACCCTAAATAGCCAGAAAAGAGGGTTTGGCTACTTAGGAGAGAGGATAGGCTAGCAACACCTGAAGGAGCCTATCACAAGGAGTCTCTGACGTCACCTGGTGGCACTGGCCACTCAGAGCAGTCCAGTGTGCCAGCAGCACCTCTGTTTCCAAGATGGCAGAGGTCTGGAGCACACTGGAGGAGCTCTGGACACCTCCCAGGGGAGGTGCAGGTCAGGGGAGTGGTCACTCCCCTTTCCTTTGTCCAGTTTCGCGCCAGAGCAGGGCTAAGGGGTCCCCTGAACCGGTGTAGACTGGCTTATGCAGAATTGGGCACATCTGTGCCCAACAAAGCATTTCCAGAGGCTGGGGGAGGCTACTCCTCCCCTGCCTTCACACCATTTTCCAAAGGGAGAGGGTGTCACACCCTCTCTCAGAGGAAGTTCTTTGTTCTGCCATCCTGGGCCAGGCCTGGCTGGACCCCAGGAGGGCAGATGCCTGTCTGAGGGGTTGGCAGCAGCAGCAGCTGCAGTGAAACCCCAGGAAGGGCAGTTTGGCAGTACCAGGGTCTGTGCTACAGACCACTGGGATCATGGGATTGTGCCAACTATGCCAGGATGGTATAGAGGGGGCAATTCCATGATCATAGACATGTTACATGGCCATATTCGGAGTTACCATTGTGAAGCCACATATAGGTAGTGACCTATATGTAGTGCACGCGTGTAATGGTGTCCCCGCACTCACAAAGTTCAGGGAATTGGCTCTGAACAATGTGGGGGCACCTTGGCTAGTGCCAGGGTGCCCTCACACTAAGTAACTTTGCACCTAACCTTTACCAGGTAAAGGTTAGACATATAGGTGACTTATAAGTTACTTAAGCGCAGTGTAAAATGGCTGTGAAATAACGTGGACGTTATTTCACTCAGGCTGCAGTGGCAGGCCTGTGTAAGAATTGTCAGAGCTCCCTATGGGTGGCAAAAGAAATGCTGCAGCCCATAGGGATCTCCTGGAACCCCAATACCCTGGGTACCTCAGTACCATATACTAGGGAATTATAAGGGTGTTCCAGTAAGCCAATGTAAATTGGTAAAAATGGTCACTAGCCTGTCAGTGACAATTTGGAAAGAAATGAGAGAGCATAACCACTGAGGTTCTGATTAGCAGAGCCTCAGTGAGACAGTTAGTCACTACACAGGTAACACATTCAGGCACACTTATGAGCACTGGGGCCCTGGGTTACCAGGGTCCCAGTGACACATACAACTAAAACAACATATATACAGTGAAAAATGGGGGTAACATGCCAGGCAAGATGGTACTTTCCTACAACATGCCAGCTAACAGGCCATCTAGTGACACTGGTAGTGGGAGGGGGGTTACACACTAGTAGGGTTACTAGAGTCCAGCCAGTTAGGGACAGGTCTCACTCTGTCAATTCCCACATTTCTTCTGTGTCTCAGAATTCCCAAGCCTCCCACACTGAGGATAACATTATGGAAAGGGAACTCAGAAAGTTGAGGTTGGAAGAGGCCAGGCTGAAGCTAAAACAGCTGCAGCTGGCCTTAGACAGGGAATCTCTGGATGTAGAGAGGGAGAAGCAGAGGTTGAGGTTAGTTCCCCATGGTGGCAGCAGCAGTGTTTTTGATAGCAATCCTGTTAGAGAGCAAGATTCCAGAAACCTGCATAAGATAGTCCCCCCTTACAAGGAGGGGGATGACATTAACAAGTGGTTTGCTGCACTTGAGAGGACCTCTATAGTACAGTCGGTCCCTCAAAGGCAGTAGGCTGCTATTTTGCAGCTATTTTTCACTGGTAAGGTTAGGGATAGGCTCCTTACTGTCAGAGATAGTGATGCTAATAATGACAAAGTTTTGAAGGATGTACTCTTGGATGGATTTGGCTTAACCACTGAACAATACAGGATTAAGTTCAGAGACACCAGAAAAGAGTCCTCTCAAGACTGGACAGACTTTGTAGACTGTTCAGTGAAGGCCTTGGAGGGTTGGTTACATGGCAGTAAGGTGACTGACTATGAGAGCCTGTATAATCTTATCCTGAGAGAGCATATTGTGAACAATTGTGTGTCTGATTTATTGCACCAGTACTTGGTAGACTCAGATCTGACCTCTCCCCAAGAATTGGGAAAGAAGGCAGACAAATGGGTGAGAACAAGAGTGAACAGAAAAGTTCAAACAGGGGGTGACAAGGATGGCAAGAAGAAGGATGGTAAGTCTTCTGACAAGGGTGGGGACAAAGATAAAAAACATTCTGAGTCTTCATCAGGCCCACAAAAATCCTCTGGGGGTGGTTTGGTCCAAATCGTCTTTCCACAATCAAAAGAAGCCATTGAGTTATTTATGTAAAGTAAAAGGCCATTGGGCAAGTGATTCTACTTGTCCAAAGAAAAACACCAAGGCTCCCACCATCACAACCCCAACTGCAACCTCTAGTGCTCCTAGTAATAGCAGTGGTGGTGGGAAGTCAAGTACAAATAGCCAATCAAAGGGTGTAGCTGGGCTCACCATTGGAAGTGTAGTTGGGGTTGGTCTTGTTAGGGAGACCACAGAGTCTGTTTTAGTCTCTGATGGTGGCATTGACTTTGCCACCTTGGTTTCTTGTCCCCTTAATATGGGTAAGTACAAGCAACTTCCCCTAATAAATGGTGTTGAGGTTGAAGTCTACAGGGACACAGGAGCCTGTGTAACTATGGTTATACAGAAACTGGTTCACCCTGATCAACACCTACTTGGTCAGCAGTACCAAGTGACTGATGCTCACAATAACAAGCTTAGCCACTCCATGGCTGTTGTGAATCTCAACTGGGGAGGGGGGGTTACTGGTCCAAAGAAAGTTGTGGTAGCCACTGAATTACCTGTAGATTGCTTACTAGGCAATGATTTGGAGACATCAGCTTGGGCCGAAGTGGAGTTGGAGGCTCATGCAGCAATGCTGGGCATTCCTGGGCAAATTTTTGCTTTGACAAGGGCTCAGGCCAAAAAGCAAAAAGGACAGGAAAACTAAGATCCTGGAACAATGGACCAGGTGCTCCCAAAGGCTAGGGGTAGTAGGGGAAATCCTTGCCCACTATCCCTTCCTCTCCAGAAGATACCCCTTTTCAGGAAGAGGAATCCTCTCCTTGTGCAGAACCTACACCAGATGAGCTGGCAGCAGACACTACTGAGCGTTTGGGTGCAGGGGGGCTGCTAGGGAAGAGCTGAGTGTGGGACAGCGGACATGTCCCACACTAGAGGGTTTAAGACAGCAAGCTGTCAAACAGCAAAATGGGGATGTCAGTGATTGCTATAAGGTGTATTGGAAAGACAAACTCCTGTATACTGAGTCAAAGGACCCTAAACTTGGAGCTGCCAGGAGATTGGTCATCCCCTTGCTGTGTAGGGAGCTTCTTCTAACCTTGGCACATGACATTCCTTTAGCTGGGCATTTGGGCAGAGTAAAACGTGGGACAGACTTGTTCCATTGTTTCACTGGCCTCACATGTCAGATGACACTAGAGAGTTTTGTCGCTCTTGTGTGACCTGCCAAGCCAGTGGCAAGACTGGTGGCACACCAAAGGCCCCCTTAATTCCACTTCCTGTGGTTTGGGTGCCCTTTGAAAGGGTAGGGGTTGACATAGTTGGCCCCTTTGATCCTCCAACAGCTTCAGGCAATAGGTTTATCCTTGTGGTAGTAGACCATGCCACTAGGTATCCTGAGGCAATTCCCTTAGGGACCACTACAGATCCTGCAGTGGCAAAGGCCCTCCTGGGAATCTTTTCCACAGTGGGCTTTCCTAAGGGAGTGGTGTCAGGCAGAGGTAGTAACTTCATGTTTGCATACCTCAAGGCTATGTTGAAGGAGTGTGGTGGAACATACAAATTCACTACTCCTTATCATCCACAAACAAATGGTCTGGTTGAGAGGTTTAATGAAACTCTCAAAGGTATGATAATGGGACTCCTTGAAAAACTCAGAAGGAGATGGGATGTCCTGTTACCTTGTCTCCTTTTTGCTTACAGGTATGTACCCCAACTTCTCTTTGGCTACCCTGTGAGAGGTCCCCTTGCACTTGTGAAGGAGGGTTGGGAATAACATTTAAGAGCTCCTAAACAGGGCATTGTGGAATACCTACTTGGCCTAAGATCAAGAATGGCTGAGTACATGATAAAGGCCAAGTAAAATCCTTCAGGCCAGCCAGGAGCTGCAAAAGCATGGGCATGACCAGAAGGCTGTCCTGACTCAGTACCACCCAGGACAGAAGGTGTGGGTATTGGAGCCTGTGGCCCCAAGAGCACTCCAGGACAAATGAAGTGAACCCCATCTCATTTTTGAGAAAAAGTGTTAGGTTACCTACTTGGAAGACCTGGGCACTGCCAGGAGTCCCCTTAGGGTGCTCCATGTCAACCGCCTAAAACCCTACTATGACAGGGCTGACTTAACCCTGCTCATGGCAATTGATGAGGGACAGGAAGAATAGAGTGACCTTCTCCCTGATCTCTTCTCCACCACTAAAGCTGATGGCTTAGTGGAGTTAGTGGTGCTAGCAGATTGCCTTACTGCTGAGGAGAAGGACAACAGCATTATTCTCTAAGGACAATTTTCTGACCTCTTCTCACTGATACCAGGCACAGCTACCTGGTGTGAGCACACAATCAATACTGGAGACAGTTTACCTGTCAAAAGGAAGATTTATAGGCAGCCTCACCATGTCAGGGATTGCATAAAACAAGAGGTACAGAAGATGCTAGACTTAGGAGTGATTGAGCCTTCAGAAAGCCCAAGGGCTAGTTGTAGGAGGCTGGCCTGGCTTATAGTGGGTACCTTGTGGTACTTACACCTTGTGCCAGGTCCAGTTATCCCTTATTAGTAGATTAGAGGTGTTCTAGCAGCTTAGGCTGATAGAAGTAGCTATAGCAGAGCAGCTTAGGCTGAACTAGGAGACATGCAAAGCTCCGACTATACCACTTATATCATATAGCACTATATCATAAGAAAACACAATACTCAGAGTTACTAAAAATAAAGGTACTTTATTTTAGTGACTATATGCCAAAAGTATCTCAGAGGATATACTCCCTTAGGAGGTAAGTAATATACACAAAATATATGTACACAAACCAAAATCAGGTAAGTAACAGTTAGAAAAGTAGTGCAAACAATGTAGAATCACAATAGAATGCAATAGGGAGAAATAGGCCTAGGGGCAACACAAACCATAGACTCCAAAAGTGGAATGCGAACCACGAATGGACCCCAGGCCTAGTGTAGTGTGTAGATGGTCGCTGGGAGTGTAAGAAAACACTAAGGGTGTCCAAGATACCCCACCCCAAGACCCTGGAAAGTAGGAGTAAAGTTATCCTACTACCATAGAAAGACAGTAAAGTCGAGATAGGGGATTTTGCAAGGACAACAACTGACTGCAAAACACTGAAGACGGATTCCTGGACCTGATGACCTGTAAAGGAAGGGGACCAAGTCCAAGAGTCACGCAAGTGTCCAGGGGAGGCAGGAGCCCACTAAGCCCCAGATGAAGGTGCAAAAGGGCTGTCTCCGGGTGGAAGAAGCCAAAGATTCTGCAACAACTGAAGATGCCAGGAACTTCTCCTTTGGTCAGTAGATGTCCCACGGCGTGCTGGAGGATGCAGAGTTGTTTCCATGCAGAAAGACTGCAAACAAGCCTTGCTAGATTAAGAGTTCTGGTTGAGGATATTGGGTACTGCCAGGGCCCAGGAAGGACCAGGAGGTCGAACCTTGGAGGAGGAGACAGTGGGAGCCCACACAGAAGCAGGCAACACCTGCAGAAGCACCTGAACAGGCACTTAGAAGATCTGAGGATGTCACGTAGGCTCTCATTATCCTAATGAGACTACTGGATTTTGAGCGGCAAGATCGTTCACGGTGTGGGGGACTGAGTCTGACCCACGGTGGATGACACTTGTCACTCTAAATCCGGGTTTTGCTCTGGCTAACTAGCAGTGCCTCATCTCTCCCAAATGGTAGAGACAATTGGGCAGCCGAGTGCATGACATCTTAATAATTCTCAGGGAAGTCGTGGTCACTCAGGTCACAACCGGTTCTCTCATACACAGTGTGGTCTCATATGTAAATGACAAAAGGCAGTATAAGTTTTAAAGATTGGTTTAATAAAACGTCTGCATTTTAGATAGCAAAGCGTGAGCTGCAATAACAAGAACTACACAACACAGTAATATTAAAATAGTGACGATTAGAGTGAAGCACAAGAATAAAGCTATCATAGTGCTGCTAGGTTATTCTCTCTCTAGGTTATATTTTCCAGCACAGCTTCTTAAGCTCTAAGCCGGCCTTTCAGGTTCCCCCGGGAGGATATCGACCCTCATACCTGAGCAAAGGCCTGTAATCTGCATCAGCATCTGCAACGGGGCATTCAGCATCTAGTTTTGGGTCCCTGGCTGGAATCTCCCTCTTGACGTGTACTAGGACTAGAAAGTGTTTTTATAACTAACACGCAGATGTTCTAAGAAAATGTCCCTACATAAGCATGTGTATTTTCTACGAATGCTGGAAGCTAAACTTCTACCACGTTTACTGGCCATGTACCAGACTGTAGCCTTGACTGGAGCACAGGACGATCAAGAATGCATTATTTGAGAACACAGTGCTGAACTAAGCTAAACAGTGTGATAGAAGAAATTAAAACAAGACCGTAAAACCTGGTTATTGTAAAATAACTGTGCGACGATGAATAAAATATATCTAGGGCAAAGTGCACAGCGGCCTAGTATGTAAAGCTAACGTGCATGAAGCTATATTAAAAATGGCTACACTACAAGGACAGCAATTGAGTCAGAGTCACAAAGGAGGGTCCCACGACGTCGGAGTCCAATTCAGTGAGTTGGGCAATGCAGGACGGCGTGCTGGGGACCTGGGCTAGGCTGTGCATGAAGGAAGTCTTGCAAAAGTGTACAGGAGCCCGAGCAGCTGCAGTTCACGCAATACACAGGATTGCTGTCTGGCGTGGGGCGGCAAGGACTTACCTCCACCAAATTTGGACAGAAGGGCCACTGGACTGTCAAAGACACTTTGACCCAGCTCCTGTGTTCCAGGGACCACGCTCGTCAGGATGAGAGGGGACCCAGAGGACCGGTGATGCAGAAGTTTGGTGCCTGCGTTGGCAAGGGGACGATTCCGTCGACCCACAGGAGATTTCTTCTTGGCTTACAGTGCAGGGTGCAGGCAGACAGCCCTCAGAACATGCACCACCAGGAAACAGTCGAGAAAGCCGGCAGGATGAGGCGCTACAATGTTGCTGGTAGTCTTCTTGCTACTTTGTTGCAGTTATGCAGGCGTCCTGGGGCAGTCAGCGGTTGATCCTTGGCAGAAGTCGAAGAATGCTCTTGCATTCGTTATCTGGTGAGATGCCCACAGGAGAGACCCTAAATAGCCCACAGAGGAGGATTGGCTACTGAGAAAGGTAAGCACCTATCAGGAGGGGTCTCTGACGTCACCTGCTGGCACTGGCCACTCAGAGCTGTACCATTGTGCCCTCACACCTCTGCATCCAAGATGTCAGAGGTCTGGGACACACTGGAGGAGCTCTGGGCACCTCCCCTGGGAGGTGCTGGTCAGTGGAGTGGTCACTCCCCTTTCCTTTGTCCAGATTCGCGCCAGAGCAGGGCTGGGGGAATCCCTGAACCGGTGTGGACTGGCTTATGCAAGGATGGCACCATCTGTGCCCTTCAAAGCATTTCCAGAGGCCAGGAGAGGCTACTCCTCCCTAGCCCTTCACACCTATTTCCAAAGGGAGAGGGTGTAATACCCTCTCTCAGAGGAAGTCCTTTGTTCTGCCTTCCTGGTACCAGGCTGCCCAGGATCCAGGGGAGCAGAAACCTGTCTGAGGGGTTGGCAGCAGCGATAGCTGCAGTTGAGACCCCAGAAAGTTAGTTTGGCAGTACCCGGGCTCTATACTGGTGACCCGGGAATGCATGGAATGGTCCCCCCAATACCAGAATGGTATTGGGGTGACAATTCCATGATCCTAGACATGTTACATGGCCATGTTCGGAGTTACCATGGTGACACTACATATAGGTATTGACCTATATGTAGTTCACGTTTGTAATGGTGTCCCCGCACTCACAAAGTCTGGGGAATTTGCCCTGAACAATGTGAGGGCACCTTGGCTAGTGCCAGGGTGCCCACACACTAAGTAGTGTCAAATTTAAAAGCAGAGAGAGCATAAACACTGAGGTTCTGGTTAGCAGAGCCTCAGTGATACAGTTAGGCACCACACAGGGAACACATAAAGGTCACAAACGTATGAGCACTGGGGTCCTGGCTAGCAGGATCCCAGTGACACATATCAAACACACTGACAACACAGGGTTTTCACTATGAGCACTGGTCCCTGGCTAGCAGGATCCCAGTGAAACAGTAAAAACACCCTGACATATACTCACAAACAGGCCAAAAGTGGGGGTATCAAGGCTAGAAAGAGGCTACCTTCCTACATAACCACCCCCCCCAAACGAAGGACAATAAGGCTAACCTTGGCCAGTTGAGTCTTTATTGTCGAAGTCGTGATAATTGGAGAGTAGCTCTGCAATAGATTGGTTACTCCTTTTATCATCCACTGTATGGTTACTTCCCTGTGAGGATGTAAACCACCCTGTTTGAAGTTTTTTAGCTAGCCAACAATGTGAAGTTATATTCTCAGAGTTTCTATTAGTATGTTTTAGTTTAGAGCAGTGGGAATTGTCCACTGGACCTATATCAAATGATGAGAATGCCAGACATGGGTGCTGTCTCCATAAAGCCATAGCTGGGCAAAAACTTTGTCCATATGGCTGTAAGAGAGAACAGGGTTGCTGTTTCTCCTGAGTTGGAGCAGGGCAGGGATGTTGTCCTATGAGCTCCACACTAGGGCAGGGCTGCTGTCCTAAGTGTTGTGAGGCAGTGCAGGGTTGCTGCACTAAAGTTTCTCTGGGAGGGTTTGAGGGATACTCCATGTTAACTAAAATGGTGCACTTTTTCTTACCAATATTAGTTATCCCACAGAGAGGTACTTCTACCTCAGGGAGTACAGCTGTGTTAGCTGATGATTCCCTTGGTACAGGTGCCACCCCAGGAGAGGTTTCTCCCTCCACAGGAATGGTATCCTGAATGGCAGGGTGCGTAGGGGATACTTTGATACCCTTTTCACTTGTTGTTGGAGAGGGATCCTGAGTTTTCAGGCCTTTTTCTCTCCTTTGCTTTTTCATTTCAGCAGAAATGAGAGGAAGCAAATCCTCAGGGATACCCAGCATGGCTGCATGGGTATTAAACTCTACCTCAGCCCAACCTCAGGCCTCTAGGTCATTACCTAAGTGTAGGAAAGTACCATCTTGCCTGGCATGTTACCCCCATTTTTCACTGTATATATGTTGTTTTAGTTGTATGTGTCACTGGGACCCTGGTAACCCAGGGCCCCAGTGCTCATAAGTGTGCCTGAATGTGTTACCTGTGTAGTGACTAACTGTCTCACTGAGGCTCTGCTAATCAGAACCTCAGTGGTTATGCTCTCTCATTTCTTTCCAAATTGTCACTAACAGGCTAGTGACCATTTTTACCAATTTACATTGGCTTACTGGAACACCCTTATAATTCCCTAGTATATGGTACTGAGGTACCCAGGGTATTGGGGTTCCAGGAGATCCCTATGGGCTGCAGCATTTCTTTTGCCACCCATAGGGAGCTCTGACAATACTTACACAGGTCTGCCACTGCAGCCTGAGTGAAATAACGTCCACGTTATTTCACAGCCATGTTACACTGCACTTAAGTAACTTATAAGTCACCTATATGTCTAACCTTTACCTGGTAAAGGTTAGGTGCAAAGTTACTTAGTGTGTGGGCACCCTGGCACTAGCCAAGGTGCCCCCACATGGTTCAGAGCCAATTCCCTGAACTTTGTGAGTGCGGGGACACCATTACACGCGTGCACTACATATAGGTCACTACCTATATGTAGCTTCACAATGGTAACTCCGAATATGGCCATGTAACATGTCTATGATCATGGAATTGCCCCCTCTATGCCATCCTGGCATAGTTGGCACAATCCCATGATCCCAGTGGTCTGTAGCACAGACCCTGGTACTGCCAAACTGCCCTTCCTGGGGTTTCACTGCAGCTTCTGCTGCTGCCAACCCCTCAGACAGGCATCTGCCCTCCTGGGGTCCAGCCAGGCCTGGCCCAGGATGGCAGAACAAAGAACTTCCTCTGAGAGAGGGTGTGACACCCTCTCCCTTTGGAAAATGGTGTGAAGGCAGGGGAGGAGTAGCCTCCTCCAGCCTCTGGAAATGCTTTGTTGGGCACAGAGGGGCCCAATTCTGCATAAGCCAGTCTACACCGGTTCAGGGGACCCCTTAGCCCTGCTCTGGCGCGAAACTGGACAAAGGAAAGGGGAGTGACCACTCCCCTGACCTGCACCTCCCCTGGGAGGTGTCCAGAGCTCCTCCAGTGTGCTGCAGACCTCTGCCATCTTGGAAACAGAGGTGCTGCTGGCACACTGGACTGCTCTGAGTGGCCAGTGCCACCAGGTGACGTCAGAGACTCCTTCTGATAGGCTCCTTCAGGTGTTAGTAGCCTATCCTCTCTCCTAAGTAGCCAAACCCTCTTTTCTGGCTATTTAGGGTCTCTGTCTCTGGGGAAACTTTAGATAACGAAAGCAAGAGCTCATCAGAGTTCCTCTGCATCTCTCTCTTCACCTTCTGCCAAGGAATCGACTGCTGACCGCGCTGGAAGCCTGCAAACCTGCAACATAGTAGCAAAGACGACTACTGCAACTCTGTAACGCTGATCCTGCCGCCTTCTCGACTGTTTTCCTGCTTGTGCATGCTGTGGGGGTAGTCTGCCTCCTCTCTGCACCAGAAGCTCCGAAGAAATCTCCCGTGGGTCGACTGAATCTTCCCCCTGCAACCGCAGGCACCAAAAAGCTGCATTACCGGTCCCTTGGGTCTCCTCTCAGCACGACGAGCGAGGTCCCTCGAATCCAGCGACTCTGTCCAAGTGACCCCCACAGTCCAGTGACTCTTCAGTCCAAGTTTGGTGGAGGTAAGTCCTTGCCTCACCTCGCTGGGCTGCATTGCTGGGAACCGCGACTTTTGCAGCTACTCCAGCCCCTGTGCACTTCCGGCTGAAATCCTTCGTGCACAGCCAAGCCTGGGTCCACGGCACTCTAACCTGCATTGCACGACTTTCTAAGTTGGTCTCCGGCGACGTGGGACTCCTTTGTGCAACTTCGGTGAGCACCGTTTCACGCATCCTTGTAGTGCCTGTTTCTGGCACTTCTCTGGGTGCTACCGGCTTCAGAGAGGGCTCGTTGTCTTGCTCGACGTCCCCTCTCTGTCCTGGTCCAATTTGCGACCTCCTGGTCGCTCCTGAGCCTCAGCAGCGTCCAAAAACGCTAACCGCATGATTTGCAGCTAGCAAGGCTTGTTGGCGTTCTTTCGGCGGGAAAACACTTTTGCACGACTCTCCACGGCGAGCGGGATCCGTCCACCAAAGAGGAAGTCTCTAGCCCTTTTCGTTCCTGCAGAAACCTCAGCTTCTTCTGTCCAGTAGAAGCTTCTTTGCACCCGCAGCTGGCATTTCCTGGGCATCTGCCCATCTCCGACTTGCTTGTGACTTTTGGACTTGGTCCCCTTGTTCCACAGGTACCCTAGATTGGAAATCCACAGTTGTTGCATTGTTGGTTTGTGTCTTTCCTGCATTATTCCTCTAACACGACTTCTTTGTCCTTAGGGGAACTTTAGTGCACTTTGCACTCACTTTTCAGGGTCTTGGGGAGGGTTATTTTTCTAACTCTCACTATTTTCTAATAGTCCCAGCGACCCTCTACAAGGTCACATAGGTTTGGGGTCCATTCGTGGTTCGCATTCCACTTTTGGAGTATATGGTTTGTGTTGCCCCTATCCCTATGTTTCCCCATTGCATCCTACTGTAACTATACATTGTTTGCACTGTTTTCTAAGACTATACTGCATATTTTTGCTATTGTGTATATATATATCTTGTGTATATTTCCTATCCTCTCACTGAGGGTACACTCTAAGATACTTTGGCATATTGTCATAAAAATAAAGTACCTTTATTTTTAGTATAACTGTGTATTGTGTTTTCTTATGATATTGTGCATATGACACTAGGTGGTACTGTAGTAGCTTCACACGTCTCCTAGTTCAGCCTAAGCTGCTCTGCTAAGCTACCATTATCTATCAGCCTAAGCTGCTAGACACCCTATACACTAATAAGGGATAACTGGGCCTGGTGCAAGGTGCAAGTACCCCTTGGTACTCACTACAAGCCAGTCCAGCCTCTTACATTGGTTGTGCAGCGGTGGGATAAGTGCTTTGAGACTACTTACCACTCTTGTCATTGTACTTTTCATAAGAGAAAAATATACAAAACAAGGTCAGTGTATATACACATAGCCAAAAAGTTTTGCATTTCCTCTTTTCACTCTTTTCTAAGTGCTGAAAAGTACTTCTAACTTTCTAAAAAGTTCTAAAAAGTTCTAAAAAGTTTTAAAAGTTTTTTTCTCTGTCTTTCTAAAAGCTCAGACAAACTTTTTCTCTTTTTCTATCACTTTAACTCTCTCTAAAAATGTCTGGCACAGGCCAAAATGTTGATCTGTCCAAACTTGCATATGATCACCTTAGCTGGAAAGGAGCAAGGAATCTCTGCATAGAGAGAGGTTTGAGTGTAGGGAAGAATCCTTCCTTAGAACTGTTAATTAACATGCTTAGAGTACAGGATAAGGCCATAAGTGCCCAATCTGGTGAAAAAGTGGCTAATGGTTCTCAATCTGATCCAGGGACTCCCCCAGGAAAAGATTCAGGAAAGAAACTTCCTAGCCTGCCCATTACTAGACAGTCTAGCATAGTTGGTAATGATGATGAGCCACACCATATAAATAGTGTTGTCTCACATCATAGCAAAAGCATTTATTCTCACCATACTGGTAGTGATGTTTCTGTTAGCCAAGCTGTTAGGGTGACTTCTGTAAGGGACAGGTCTCCTTCTGTTCATTCTCACCATACTTCTGTTTCAAGGCATGTCCCTCCCACTCACCCTGATGACAGATTGTTAGAAAGGGAGCTCAATAGATTGAGAGTGGAACAAACCAGACTGAAGCTCAAGAAGCAACAGCTGGATTTGGATAGACAGACTTTAGAAGTAGAGAAGGAGAGACAGAAACTGGGTTTAGAAACCCATGGTGGCAGCAGCAGTATTCCTCATAGTCATTCTGCAAAAGAGCATGATTCCAGGAATCTGCATAAGATAGTTCCCCCTTATAAGGAGGGGGATGACATTAACAAGTGGTTTGCTGCACTTGAGAGGGCCTGTGTTGTACAGGATGTCCCTCAAAGGCAGTGGGCTGCTATCCTATGGCTATCATTTAGTGGAAAAGGTAGGGATAGGCTCCTTACTGTGAAAGAAAATGATGCTAATAATTTCCAAGTTCTTAAGAATGCACTCCTGGATGGTTATGGCTTAACCACTGAACAGTACAGGATAAAGTTCAGAGAGACCAAAAAGGAGTCTTCACAAGACTGGGTTGATTTCATTGACCATTCAGTGAAGGCCTTGGAGGGGTGGTTACATGGCAGTAAAGTTACTGATTATGACAGCCTGTATAACTTGATCCTGAGAGAGCATATTCTTAATAATTGTGTGTCTGATTTGTTGCACCAGTACTTGGTGGACTCTGATCTGACCTCTCCCCAAGAATTGGGAAAGAAGGCAGACAAATGGGTCAGAACAAGAGTGAACAGAAAAGTTCATACAGGGGGTGACAAAGATGGCAACAAAAAGAAGGATGGTAAGTCTTCTGACAAGGGTGGGGACAAATCTAAAAATGAGTCTTCATCAGGCCCACAAAAACACTCTGGTGGGGGTGGTGGGCCCAAATCCTCTTTTAATCAGAACAAGGAAAAGAAACCATGGTGCTATGTATGTAAAATAAAAGGCCATTGGACAACAGATCCCAGTTGTCCAAAGAAAAGCACCAATGCTCCTACCACTACAACCCCTACTGCTACCCCTAGTGTCCCTACTAATAGCAGTGGTGGTGGGAGCAAACCTACTAGTAGCCAATCCAAGGGAGTAGCTGGGCTCACTATTGGTAACTTAGTTGGGGTTGGCCTTGTTAGGGAGGCCACAGAGGCTGTGTTAGTCTCTGAGGGGGCTATTGATTTAGCCACCTTAGTTGCTTGTCCCCTTAATATGGATAAGTACAAGCAGCTACCCCTAATAAATGGTGTTGAGGTTCAGGCCTACAGGGACACTGGTGCCAGTGTGACTATGGTCATAGAGAAACTGGTCCACCCTGAACAACACCTACTTGGTCACCAGTACCAAGTAACCGATGCTCACAACAACACACTTAGCCACCCCATGGCTGTTGTTAATCTCAACTGGGGGGGGGTTACTGGTCCAAAGAAAGTTGTGGTAGCTTCAGATTTACCTGTAGACTGTCTATTAGGGAATGATTTGGAGACATCAGCTTGGTCAGATGTGGAGTTGGAGGCCCATGCAGCAATGCTGGGCATCCCAGGGCATATTTTTGCTTTGACAAGGGCTCAGGCCAAAAAGCAAAAAGGACAGGGAAGCTTGGATCCTGGAACAATGGACCAAGTGCTCCCTAAAGCTAGGGCTAGTAGAAGCAAACCACTTCCTACTATCCCTCCCTCTACAGTGGATTCGACTTCTGAGGAAGAAGAATTCCCTCCCTGTGCAGAACCTACACCAGAGGAGCTGGAAGCAGACACTGCTGAGCTTTTGGGTGAAGGGGGGCCTGCCAGAGAGGAGCTGAGTGTGGCACAGCAAACCTGTCCCACATTAGAGGGTCTCAGACAGCAAGCTGTCAAACAGGCTAATGGGGATGTCAGTGACTCTCACAGAGTTTACTGGGAGGACAACCTCTTGTACACTGAGCATAGGGATCCTAAACCTGGAGCTGCCAGGAGATTAGTGATTCCTCAGGAGTACAGAAAGTTCCTCCTAACACTGGCACATGACATTCCCTTAGCTGGGCATCTAGGACAAATGAAAACTTGGGACAGGCTTGTTCCCCTGTTTCATTGGCCTAGAATGTCTGAGGACACAAAGGAATTTTGTAAGTCCTGTGAAACCTGTCAAGCCAGTGGCAAGACAGGTGGCACACCAAAGGCACCCCTTATTCCACTGCCTGTGGTTGGGGTTCCCTTTGAAAGGGTAGGGGTTGACATAGTTGGCCCCCTTGACCCTCCTACTGCTTCAGGCAATAGATTTATCTTGGTGGTAGTGGACCATGCCACAAGATATCCTGAAGCTATTCCTTTAAGGACCACTACAGCACCTGCAGTGGCAAAGGCCCTCCTAGGAATATTTTCCAGGGTGGGCTTCCCAAAGGAAGTGGTATCAGACAGGGGAAGCAATTTCATGTCTGCATACTTAAAGGCCATGTGGAAGGAGTGTGGTGTAACGTACAAGTTCACAACACCCTATCATCCACAAACAAATGGACTGGTGGAGAGATTTAATAAAACTCTCAAAGGCATGATTATGGGTCTCCCTGAAAAACTCCGCAGGAGATGGGATATCCTTCTACCATGCCTCCTTTTTGCCTACAGGGAGGTACCCCAGAAAGGAGTGGGCTTCAGCCCCTTTGAACTTCTTTTTGGACACCCTGTTAGGGGTCCACTCACACTTGTAAAGGAGGGTTGGGAACAACCTTTAAAAGCTCCTAAGCAGGATATTGTGGATTATGTACTTGGCCTCAGATCAAGGATGGCTGAGTACATGAAAAAGGCCAGTAAAAACCTTCAGGCCAGCCAAGAGCTCCAGAAGCAATGGCATGATCAGAAGGCTGTTTTGGTTCAGTACCAACCAGGGCAGAAAGTGTGGGTCTTGGAGCCTGTGGCCCCAAGAGCACTCCAAGATAAATGGAGTGGACCCCACACAATTGTTGAAAAGAAGGGAGAAGTCACCTATTTAGTTGACTTAGGCACTGCCAGGAGTCCCCTTAGGGTGCTCCATGTCAACCGCCTGAAACCTTACTATGACAGGGCTGATCTCACCCTGCTCATGGCAACAGATGAGGGACAGGAAGAGGACAGTGATCCTCTACCTGATCTCTTCTCTTCCACAGAACAAGATGCTGTTGTGGAAGGTGTAGTTTTGGCTGATTGTCTTACTGCTGAGCAGAAAGACAATTGCATAAACCTCCTAGATCAATTCTCTGAACTCTTCTCTACTGTGCCAGGTACCACTTCTTGGTGTGAGCACACTATAGATACTGGAGACAGTTTACATGTCAAAAGTATGATCTATAGGCAGCCTGACCATGTCAGGGACTGCATAAAGTAAGAGGTCCAGAAAATGTTAGAACTAGGAGTAGTTGAGCACTCTGACAGTCCATGGGCTTCTCCTGTGGTACTGGTACCAAAACCCCATTCCAAAGATGGAAAGAAGGAAATGCGGTTTTGTGTAGACTATAGAGGTCTCAACTTGGTAACCAAAACTGATGCTCACCCTATACCCAGGGCAGATGAGCTCATAGATACACTGGCATCTGCCAAGTATCCAAGCACTTTTGATTTGACTGCAGGGTATTGGCATATCAAATTATCAGAAGATGCTAAACCTAAGACTGCATTTTCTACCATTGGAGGACATTACCAGTTTACTGTAATGCCTTTTGGTTTGAAAAATGTACCCGCCACTTTTCAGAGGTTGATGAACACAGTCCTGCAAGGGCTGGAAGCTTTCAGTGCAGCATATTTGGACGATATAGCTGTCTTTAGCTCCAGCTGGGATGATCACCTGGTCCACCTATGGAAACTTTTGGAGGCCCTGCAAAAGGCAGGCCTCACTATCAAGGCTTCAAAGTGCCAGATAGGGCAGGGTAAGGTGGTTTATCTGGGACACCTTGTTGGTGGGGAACAGATTGCACCATTACAGGGGAAAATCCAAACAATTATTGATTGGGTTCCCCCTACTACACAAACTCAGGTGAGAGCCTTCCTAGGCCTCACTGGGTATTATAGGAGGTTCATTAAGAACTATGGCTCCATTGCAGCCCCTCTTAATGACCTCACTTCCAAAAAGATGCCTAAAAAGGTATTATGGACAGCAAACTGTCAGAAAGCTTTTGAGGAGCTGAAGCAGGCCATGTGCTCTGCACCTGTCCTGAAAAGCCCTTGTTACTCTAAAAAATTCTATGTCCAAACTGATGAATCTGAATTAGGAGTAGGGGCAGTCCTATCACAACTTAATTCTGAGGGCCAGGATCAACCTGTTGCTTTTATTAGTAGGAGGTTGACCCCTAGAGAAAAGCGTTGGTCTGCCATTGAGAGGGAGGCCTTTGCTGTGGTCTGGACTCTGAAGAAGTTGAGGCCATACCTGTTTGGCACTCACTTCATTGTTCAGACAGACCACAAATCTCTACTTTGGCTAAAACAAATGAAAGGTGAAAATCCAAAATTGTTGAGGTGGTCCATATCCCTACAGGGAATGGACTATACAGTGGAACATAGACCTGGGAGTAGCCACTCCAATGCAGATGGATTCTCCAGATATTTCCACTTAGACAATGAAGACTCATCAG
The DNA here is from genome assembly GCF_031143425.1 of Pleurodeles waltl. Classification (NCBI taxonomy): domain Eukaryota; kingdom Metazoa; phylum Chordata; class Amphibia; order Caudata; family Salamandridae; genus Pleurodeles; species Pleurodeles waltl. Next base: position 588,082,946 of record NC_090447.1, read on the forward strand.
GTCATGGCTAGTCTTATTGTCCTTCGTTTGGGGGGGGGTTGTGTAGGAAAGTACCATCTTGCCTGGCATGTTACCCCCATTTTTCACTGTATATATGTTGTTTTAGTTGTATGTGTCACTGGGACCCTGGTAACCCAGGGCCCCAGTGCTCATAAGTGTGCCTGAATGTGTTACCTGTGTAGTGACTAACTGTCTCACTGAGGCTCTGCTAATCAGAACCTCAGTGGTTATGCTCTCTCATTTCTTTCCAAATTGTCACTGACAGGCTAGTGACCATTTTTACCAATTTACATTGGCTTACTGGAACACCCTTATAATTCCCTAGTATATGGTACTGAGGTACCCAGGGTATTGGGGTTCCAGGAGATCCCTATGGGCTGCAGCATTTCTTTTGCCACCCATAGGGAGCTCTGACAATTCTTACACAGGCCTGCCACTGCAGCCTGAGTGAAATAACGTCCACGTTATTTCACAGCCATTTTACACTGCGCTTAAGTAACTTATAAGTCACCTATATGTCTAACCTTTACCTGGTAAAGGTTAGGTGCAAAGTTACTTAGTGTGTGGGCACCCTGGCACTAGCCAAGGTGCCCCCACATGGTTCAGAGCCAATTCCCTGAACTTTGTGAGTGCGGGGACACCATTACACGCGTGCACTACATATAGGTCACTACCTATATGTAGCTTCACAATGGTAACTCTGAATATGGCCATGTAACATGTCTATGATCATGGATTTGCCCCCTCTATGCCATCCTGGCATAGTTGGCACAATCCCATGATCCCAGTGGTCTGTAGCACAGACCCTGGTACTGCCAAACTGCCCTTCCTGGGGTTTCACTGCAGCTGCTGCTGCTGCCAACCCCTCAGACAGGCATCTGCCCTCCTGGGGTCCAGCCAGGCCTGGCCCAGGATGGCAGAACAAAGAACTTCCTCTGAGAGAGTGTGTGACACCCTCTCCCTTTGGAAAATGGTGTGAAGGCAGGGGAGGAGTAGCCTCCCCCAGCCTCTGGAAATGCTTTATTGGGCACAGAGGTGCCCAATTCTGCATAAGCCAGTCTACACCGGTTCAGGGGACCCCTTAGCCCTGCTCTGGTGCGAAACTGGACAAAGGAAAGGGGAGTGACCACTCCCCTGACCTGCACCTCCCCTGGGAGGTGTCCAGAGCTCCTCCAGTGTGCTCCAGACCTCTGCCATCTTGGAAACAGAGGTGCTGCTGGCACACTGGACTGCTCTGAGTGGCCAGTGCCACCAGGTGACGTCAGAGACTCCTTCTGATAGGCTCCTTCAGGTGTTAGTAGCCTATCCTCTCTCCTAAGTAGCCAAACCCTCTTTTCTGGCTATTTAGGGTCTCTGTCTCTGGGGAAACTTTAGATAACGAATGCAAGAGCTCATCCGAGTTCCTCTGCATCTCTCTCTTCACCTTCTGCCAAGGAATCGACTGCTGACCGCGCTGGAAGCCTGCAAACCTGCAACATAGTAGCAAAGACGACTACTGCAACTCTGTAACGCTGACCCTGCCGCCTTCTCGACTGTTTTCCTGCTTGTGCATGCTGTGGGGGTAGTCTGCCTCCTCTCTGCACCAGAAGCTCCGAAGAAATCTACAGTGGGTCGACGGAATCTTCCCCCTGCAACCGCAGGCACCAAAAAGCTGCATTACCGGCCCCTTGGGTCTCCTCTCAGCACGACGAGCAAGGTCCCTCGAATCCAGCGACTCTGTCCAAGTGACCCCCACAGTCCAGTGACTCTTCAGTCCAAGTTTGGTGGAGGTAAGTCCTTGCCTCACCTCGCTGTGCTGCATTGCTGGGAACCGTGACTTTTGCAGCTACTCCGGCCCCTGTGCACTTCCGGCGGAAATCCTTCGTGCACAGCCACAGCCAAGCCTGGGTCCACGGCACTCTAACCTGCATTGCACGACTTTCTAAGTTGGACTCCGTGGGACTCCTTTGTGCAACTTCGGCGAGCACTGTTTGACGCATCCTCGTAGTGCCTGTTTCTGGCACTTCTCCGGGTGCTACCGGCTTTAGAGAGGGCTACTTGTCTTGCTCGACGTCCCCTCTCTCTGTTGGTCCAATTTGCGACCTTCTGGTCCCTCCTGGGCCTCAGCAGCGTCCAAAAACGCTAACCGCACGATTTGCAGCTAGCAAGGCTTGTAGGCGTTCTTTCGGCGGGAAAACACTTCTGCACGACTTTCCACGGCAAGAGGGATCCGTCCTCCAAAGGGGAAGTCTCTAGCCCTTTTCGTTCCTGCAGAAACCTCAGCTTCTTCTGTCCAGTAGAAGCTTCTTTGCACCCGCAGCTGGCCTTTCCTGGGCATCTGCCCATCTCCGACTTGCTTGTGACTTTTGGACTTGGTCCCCTTGTTCCACAGGTACCCTAGATTGGAAATCCACAGTTGTTGCATTGTTGGTTTGTGTCTTTCCTGCATTATTTCTCTAACACAACTTCTTTGTCCTTAGGGGAACTTTAGTGCACTTTGCACTCACTTTTCAGGGTCTTGGGGAGGGTTATTTTTCTAACTCTCACTATTTTCTAATAGTCCCAGCGACCCTCTACAAGGTCACATAGGTTTGGGGTCCATTCGTGGTTCGCATTCCACTTTTGGAGTATATGGTTTGTGTTGCCCCTATCCCTATGTTTCCCCATTGCATCCTATTGTAACTATACATTGTTTGCACTGTTTTCTAAGACTATACTGCATATTTTTGCTATTGTGTATATATATATCTTGTGTATATTTCCTATCCTCTCACTGAGGGTACACTCTAAGATACTTTGGCATATTGTCATAAAAATAAAGTACCTTTATTTTTAGTATAACTGTGTATTGTGTTTTCTTATGATATTGTGCATATGACACTAGGTGGTACTGTAGTAGCTTCACACGTCTCCTAGTTCAGCCTAAGCTGCTCTGCTAAGCTACCATTATCTAACAGCCTAAGCTGCTAGACACCCTATACACTAATAAGGGATAACTGGGCCTGGTGCAAGGTGCAAGTACCCCTTGGTACTCACTACAAGCCAGTCCAGCCTCTTACACTAAGAGACAGTCTACAGGTAAGCTAGGTGATACTACCACCTGCTTAGGGCCATTAACTCCACCCCAACTAAACTGAATTATAACCAAGGGAAGAAACTTAGTGGAGTTATGGACATCAATAATCTTGTACTGTTGTCCAATGATGTGTTGTGCAGGAGACACTAGATTTTCAGTCACCAAAGTGATACTGGCACCTGTGTCCCTGTAGGCCTGAGCCTCAACACCATTCATTGAAACTGTCTGCCTGTACTTATCCATTGTAAGGGGACAAGCAGCCAGTGTAGCAAGGCCAATGCCACCAGGTGTGACAGAACGTGTCTTAGGACTGACTACCCCAGTTTCTAAGAGGGACCCATAAGTGAACCCAACTACACCATTATTTTGACTGTTGCCAGCAGTCCCACCACTATTACCACTACTACTAGGGGCACTAGAGTTTGATGTATTAGTGGTGGTAGGCTCAGGGGGTTTACCTGGGCAGGACTTATCCCCTGGCCTATGGCCTTTATTTTTACAGACATAGCACCAAGGCTTTTTAATGTGTGTGAGTTGTGAAGAAGAGGAAGAAGATGATTTATCCACACCCCCTGAAGAGTGTTTGGGATTTGATGAAGGATCTTTAGTTTTACCTTTAGCCCCATGCTTGTCCTGAGATTTCTCACCATCTTTCTTCTTGCCATCCTTGTCACCTCCTGTCTGAACTTTTCTGTTCACTCTTGTTCTGACTCATTTGTCTGCCTTCTTTCCCAATTCTTGGGGAGAGGTCAGATCTGAGTCTACCAAGTACTGGTGCAACAAATCAGCCACACAATTGTCAAGAATATCCTCTCTCAGGATCAGATTATACAGGCTTTCATAGTCAGTCACCTTACTGCCATGCAACCAACCCTCCAAGGCCTTCACTGAACAGTCTACAAAGTCTGTCCAGTCTTGAGAGGACTCTTTTCTGGTGTTTCCGAACTTAATCCTGTATTGTTCAGTGGTTAAGCCAAATCCATCTAAGAGTGCATCCTTCAAAACTTTGTAGTTGTTAGCATCACTTTCTCTGACAGTAAGGAGCCTATCCCTACCCTTACCAGTGAAAGATAGCCACAAGATAGCAGCCCACTGCCTTTGAGGGACAGAAAACCACTTGTTAATGTCATCCCCCTCCTTGTAAGGGGGGACTATCTTATGCAGGTTTCTGGAATCTTGCTTTCTAACAGGATTGCTATCAAAAATACTGCTGCTGCCACCATGGGGAGCTAACCCCAATCTCTGTCTTTCCCTCTCTACATCCAGGGATTCCCTGTCTAAGGCCAGCTGTTGCTGTTTAAGCTTCAGCCTGGCCTCTTCCAACCTCAGCTTTTTGAGTTCCCTTTCCATTAAGTTATCCTCAGGGTGGGAGGCTTGGGAATGTTTAGATATAGAAGAAATTTGGGAATTGGCAGAGAGAGACCTGTCCCTAACTGGCTGGACTCTAGTAACCTGGCCTCTAGGAGTGAAAGGTGCCCTACTAATGTGTGACCCCCTCCCACTACCAGTGTCACTAGGTGGCCTGCTAGGTGGCAGGTCTTTGGAAGAACCCTCCCCAGTCTTTTCAGGGAACTCCTCTGAGTCTGACTTGGCACCCTCCCCTCCTACCTCCTGTTCCTTGGATGGGCCAGACTGGTTCTGGTCACTTTCTAGGAGAAGGTTAAAGGGAAAGTCTTTTGCAGGATTCTTACCAATGCTTAAACCTCTTTCTATGCAGAGACCCCTCAAACTTTTAAAGTTTAAACTCCCATAGGTTGCTTGAACAATTTTGGGAGTGAGCTCTACTGCAGGCAGACATGATAGAAAAGGTTTAAGACAGAGGGAGAAAAAGTTTTAGAACTTTTGAAAGCACAGAGAAAAAAACTTTTTCAAACTTTTTGAAAACTTTAAAAAGTTTTCAGAACTTTTCAGATACTTTGTAGAAAGTGTTAGAGCAGAAAAGTAAACTGTTTGGTTCATTGGTATATGTTTTTCTCATGAACAGAACCAATGACAAAGTGGTAAAGCAGTTACAAGTACTTATCCCACCGCTGCACCACCAATGTAGGAGGGTGGCCTAGCTTATAGTGGGTACCTTGTGGTACTTACACCTTGTGCCAGGTCCAGTTATCCCTTATTAGTAGATTAGAGGTGTTCTAGCAGCTTAGGCTGATAGAGATAGCTATAGCAGAGCAGCTTAGGCTGAACTAGGAGACATGCAAAGCTCCTACTATACCACTTATATCACTTAGCACTATATCATAAGAAAACACAATATTCAGAGTTACTAAAAATAAAGGTACTTTATTTTAGTGACAGTATGCCAAAAGTATCTCAGAGAATATACTCCCTTAGTGGGTAAGTAATATACACAAAATATATACACACAAACCAAAATCAGGTAAGTAACAGTTAGAAAAGTAGTGCAAACACTGTAGAATCACAATAGAATACAATAGGGAGAAATAGGCCTAGGGGCAACACAAACCATATACTCCAAAAGTGGAATGCGAACCACAAATGGACCTCAGGCCTAGTGTAGTGTGTAGAGGGTCGCTGGGAGTGTAAGAAAACACTAAGGGTGTCCAAGATACTCCACCCCAAGACCCTGAAAAGTAGGAGTAAACAGCCTACTACCCCAGAAAGACAGTAAAGTCGAGATAGGGGATTCTGCAAGGACAACAGCTGACTGCAAAACACTGAAGACAGATTCCTGTGCTTGAGGACCTCTAAAGGAAGGAGACCAAGTCCAATAGTCACGCAAGTGTCCAGGCGGGGCAGGAGCCCACTAAACCCTGGCAGAAGATGCAAAAGTGCTGCTGAAGGGTGGAAGAAGCCAAAGATTCTGTAACAGCGGAAGGTGCCAGGAACTTCTCCTTTGGTCAGATGATTTCGTATGGCGTGCTGGAGGTTGCAGAAGTATTTCCAGGCAGAAATACCACAAACAAGCCTTGCTAGCTTCAAGAGTTGCAGTTGAGGATTTTGGGTGCTGCTGGGGACCAGGAAGGACCAGGATGTCGCCCCTTGGAGGAGGAGACAGATGGGGCGCTCAGCAACACGGAGAGCCCACACAGAAGCAGGCAGCACCTGCAGAAGTACCTGAACAGGTGTTCAGAAGATCTGAGCATGACGGTCGACTCAGCTCAACAAAAGAGGGTCCCAAAAAGTTGGAGTCCAACTCAGCGAGTTGGGCAATGCAGAACGGAGTGCTGGGGACCTGGGCTAGGCTGTGCATGAAGGAAGTCTTGCAAAAGTCCACAGAAGCCCGAGCAGCTGCAGTTCATGCAGTACACAGGATTACTGTCTCGCGTGGGAAGGCAAGGACTTACCTCCCCTAAATTTAGACAGAAGGGCCACTGGACTGTCGGGGACACTTGGATCCAGCTCCTGTGTTCCAGGGACCACGCTTGTCAAGATGAGAGGGGACCCAGAGGACCTGTCATGCAGAAGTTTGGTGCCTACGTTGGCAGGGGGAAGATTCCATTGACCCACAGGAGATTTCTTCTTGGCTTCCAGTGCAGGATGAAGGCAGACAGCCCTCAGAGCATGCACCACCAGGAAACAGTCGAGAAAGCCAGCAGGATGAGGTGCTACAATGTTGCTGGTAGTCGTCTTGCTACTTTGTTGTGGTTTTGCAGGCGTCCTGGTGAAGTCAGCGGTCGATCCTTGGCAGAAGTTGAAGAGGGAAGTGCAGAGGAACTCTGGTGAGCTCTTGTATTCGTTATCTGAGGAATAGCCCAGAGGAGAGACCCAAAATAGCCAGAAAAGGAGGTTTGGCTACTAAGAAAGGAGGCTTGGCTACTGAAAGAGGTAAGCACCTATCAGGAGGGGTCTCTGACGTCACCTGCTGGCACTGGCCACTCAGAGCAGTCCATTGTGCCCCAACACCTCTGAATCCAAGATGGCAGAGGTCTGGGACACACTGGAGAAGCTCTGGGCACTGCTGGTCAGTGGAGTGGTCACCCCCCTTACCTTTGTCCAGTTTTGCGCCAGAGCAAGGCTGGGGGATCCCTGAACCGGTGTAGACTGGCTTATGCTGAGAGGGCACCATCTGTTCTCATCAAAGCATTTCCAGAGGCTGGGGGAGGCTACTCCTCCCCAGCTCTTCACACCTATTTCCAACTCAGAGGAAATCCTTTGTTCTGCCTTCCTGGAACTGGGCTGCCCAGGCCCCAGGGGGGCAGAATCCTGTCTGAGGGGTTGGCAGCAGCTGCAGTGGAGACCCCGGAAAGGCAGTTTGGCAGTACTCTGGTTCTGTGCTAGAGATCCGGGGGATCATGGAATTGTATTGGGGGGACAATTCCATGATCCTAGACATGTTACATGGCCATGTTCGGAATTACCATTGTGACGCTACACATAGGTAGTGACCTATATGTAGTGTATGCGTGTAATGGTGTCCCCGTACTCACAAAGTTTGTGGAATTTGCCCTGAACAATGTGGGGGCACCTTGGCTAGTGCCAGGGTGCCCACACACTCAGTAACTTGGCACCTAACCTTCACCAAGTAAGCGTTAGACATCTAGGTGATTTATAAGTTACTTAAGTGCAGTGGAAAGTGGCTGTGAAATAACGTGGACGTTATTTGACTCAGGCTGCAGTGGCAGTCCTGTGTAAGAATTGTCTGAGCTCCGTAGGGGTGCCAAAAGAAATGCTGCAGCCCTTAGGGATCGCCTGGAACCCCAATACCCTGTGTACTTAGGTACCATACACAAGGGAATTATAAGGGTGTTCCAGTGTGCCAATGAGAATTGGTAAAATTAGTCACTAGCCTGCAGTGACAATTTTAGAAAGCAGAGAGAGCATAAACACTGAGGTTCTAGTTAGCAGAGCCTCAGTGATACAGTTAGGCACCACACAGGGAACACATACAAGGCATACATTATGAGCACTGGGGTCCTGCCTAGCAGGATCCCAGTGACACATGGGCAAACACAAACATACATACAGTGAAAAATGGGGGTAACATGCCAAGCAAGATGGTACTTTCCTACAGGCAGAAACCTGTCTGAGGGGTTGGCAGCAGCTGCAGTGGAGACCCCGGAAAGGCAGTTTGGCAGTACCCGGGTTCTGTGCTAGAGACCCAGGGATGCATGGAATTGTCCCCCCAATACCAGGATGGTAGTGGGGTGACAATTCCATGATCCTAGACATGTTACATGGCCATGTTCGGAGTTACCATTGTGGCGCTACACATAGGTAGTGGCCTATGTGTAGTGCATGCGTGTAATGGTGTCCCTGCACTCACAAAGTCCGGGGAATTTGCCCTGAACAATGTGGGGGCACCTTGGCTAGTGCCAGGGTGCCCACACACTAAGTAACTTGGCACCTAACCTTCACCAAGTGAGGGTTAGACATATAGGTGACTTATAAGTTACTTATGTGCAGTGAAAATGGCTGTGAAATAACGTGGACGTTATTTCACTCAGGCTGCAGTGGCAGTCCTGTGTAAGAATTGTCAGAGCTCCCTGTGGGTGGCAAAAGAAATGCTGCAGCCCATAGGGATCTCCTGGAACCCCAATACCCTGGGTTCCTAGGTACCATATACAAGGGAATTATAAAGGTGTTCCAGTGTGCCAATGAGAATTGGTAAAATTAGTCACTAGCCTGCAGTGACAATTTTAGAGCTAAGAGAGAGCATAAACACTGAGGTTCTGGTTAGCAGAGCCTCAGTGATACAGTTAGGCACCACACAGGGAACACATATAGGCCACAAACTTATGAGCACTGGGGTCCTGGCTAGCAGGATCACAGTGACACATATCAAACACACTGACAACATAGGGTTTTCACTATGAGCACTGGGCCCTGGCTAGCAGGATCCCAGTGAGACAGTAAAAACACCATGACATATACTCACAAACAGCCCAAAATTGGGGGTAACAAAGCTAGAAAGAGGCTACCTTCCTACAGTAAACCCCCCAGTTGAGATTCACAACAGCTAAGGGGTGGCTTACAGTGTTGCTATGGGCGTCTGTCACTTGGTACTGGTGACCAAGCAGGTATTGCTCAGGGGCAACCAGTTTGTCCATCACCATTGTGACACTGGCACCTGTGTCTCTGTAGGCCTCAACCTGAACACCATTAAGCAGGGGTAGCGGCTTGTACTTATCCATATTAAGGGGACAAGCAACTAAAGTGGCTAGGTCAATGCCACCATCGGAGACTAAAACAGCCTCAGTGATCTCCCTAACTAGACCAACCACAACTACATTACCAATGGTGAGTCTAGCTACACCCTTTGACTGGCTATTAGTAGTGGTTTTCCCACCATCACTGCTATAACTAGTGGCACTAGTGCTTGCAATTGGGGATGGGGTGGTGGGAAGTTTGGTGTTTTTCTTTGGACAATGATTGTCAGTTGCCCAATTGTCTTTGGCTCTACATAAGTTACACCAAGGTTTCTTATCTTTGTGAGAAGAGGATTTGGACCCGCCACCCCCAGAGGATTGTTGTTGAAGACCCTGATGATTTTTTATCTTTGTATCCACCCTTGTCATGTGACTTACCATCCTTCTTCTTGCCATCCTTGTCACCCCCTGTACAAGCTTTTCTGCTCACCCTTGTTCTGACCCATTTGTCTGTCTTCTTGCCCAATTCTTGGGGAGAGGTCAGATCTGAGTCCACAAGATATTGATGCAACAAGTCAGACTCACAATTATTTAAGATATGCTCTCTCAGAATCACGTTATACAGGTTTTCATAATCAGTCACCTTACTGCCATGTAACCAACCTTCTAGGGCCTTCACAGAACAGTCTACAAAATATGTCCAGTCCTGTGATGACTCCTTTCTGGTCTCTCGGAACCTAAGTCTATACTGTTCAGTAGTTAAGCCCAGACCATCCAGGACTGAATTCCTAAGAGTTTAATAATTATCTGCATCATCCTCTCTGACAATAAGAAGTCTGTCTCTCTACTTGCAGAGAAAGATAACCAAAGGATAGCAGCCCTCTGTACATGAGGGACCCTCTGAACTTTACAGGCACTCTCAAGTGCAGCAAACCACTTGTAGATATCATCACCATCCTTGTAAGGAGGGACAACTTTGTGCAGATTCCTAGAATCAAATGAAGGTTCCCTAACATTTGTATTCTTAAAACTGCTGTTGTCACCATGGGGAACTATCCCCAAACCCTGCCTCTCTTTCCCCACAGCCAGGGAGTACCTGTCTAAGGCCAACTGTTGCTGCATTAGCCTCAGTCTGGCCTCCTCTAACCTCAGCTTTCTGAGTTCCTTAATTAGGGACTGGTACTCAGGGTTAGAATTATGTGAAGCCTCTGTTACAGAGGTAACATGAGTGTGTGCAGAGACAGACCTATCTCTAACAGGGGCCACACTAGTGACTTGGCCTCTAGGGGTGAAGGGAGCCCTACTTGAGTGTTGACCCGTCCTAGTGCCAGTTATACTAGGGGGCTTATTGCCAGATAGGTCTGTGGAAGGACCCTCCTCAGTATTGTCATCTTGCTCCTCTGAGCACTCCTGGTTGGAGTCATCCTCTACATCTTCCCCTGTCTGATCTGGACCAGTGCTGAGTCCCAGGTCATCCTGGAGGAGAAGATTTAAGAGGAACTCCTTATTGGGGTTCTTCCCAATCCCTAAACTTCTTTCAATGAAGAGACGCCTCAAAATTTTAAAGTTTAGATTCTCATAGGTAGTCTTGACAACTCTAGGGGCAGCTTCTATAGAAGACATATTGAAAGGAAAAAAAGTTTAAGAAAGTGAGTAAAAAGCTAGTAGAATAACAGAGCTAACGTTTTAGAGAAAAGAGAAACTTTTCAGAACTTTATAAAAAACGTTTTGCAAAGCTTAAAGAACTTTTAGAAAGTTAGAAAATGGTTTCTAAGTATATATAATATATATGCTCTAAGTATTGGAGCAAGCTTTTCTTGTGAAAAACACAGGTAACAAAGTGGTAAAGCAATTGCAAGTACTTATCGCACCGCTGCATCACCAATGTAGGAGGCTAGCCTGGTTTGTAGTGGGTACCTTGGGTACTTACACCTTATACCAGGTCCAGTTATCCCTTATTAATCAAATGTAGTGTTCTGGCAGCTGAGGCTGATAGAGGTAGCAATAGCAGAGCAGCTTAGGCTGAACTAGGAGACATGCAAAGCTCCTGCAATATCACGTATAGTTACACAGTACATATACACAGGCAAAGACAATACTCAGTGTTACCAAAAATAAAGGTATTTATTTGGGTGACACAGTACCAAAAATATCTTAGAGACAATACTCCTTCTGGAGATAAGTATTATACACAATATATACACTAGACACCAAAATTAGATAAGTAAATAGTCATAGAACAATGCAAACAATTAGAAATGCTATTGATTGCAATGGGAGAGAATAGGTCTACGGGCAACACAAACCATATACTAAGAAAGTGGAATGCGAATCGCGAATTCCCTCCTAGACAAGTGTAGTGTGTGCAGAATTGCTGGGAGGGTGAGAATACAGTAAAGGTAAGCAAATTACCCCACCCCTGAGACCAGAAAAGCAGGAGTAAAGTACTGCAAGTTTCCTTATGACACACTACACATCGTGATTGGGATTTTGCAGCAGCCAACCAAGTCTGCAAAGAACAATTGCTGGATTCCTGGACCAGAAGACCTGCGAAGGAAGGGGACCAAGTCCAGAAGTCGAAAGAAGTTCCAGGAAGGACAGGAGCCACTGCCAACCCAGAAGAGGGTGCAAAAGAAGAGTCCACGGTTAGTCGAAGACTGCAGAAATGCACCCTAGGAAGATGCCAGCAGGTTCCTGCATGATGCAAAGGATGTCTCACTAAGTGAAGATTGCTGCAGATGTGATTTTTTGTTCGAAGTCGTCAACAAGCCTTGGCTACGACAAAAGTGCGTTTTGAGTCAAAATTCTGCTGGATGGACCCGGTAGGGACCTGGGTGACTCAACTCTGTGTGAGGAGGAAGAGGGGGCCCTCAGCACTTTAGAGAGCCCTTGAAAAGCCAGCCAGCACCCCCGGAGGTCTTAGGACATGGGGACAACAGAGGTGCAAAACGTGGTTGATGCAGCACAACAAAGGAAGGTCCCACGCTGCCGGAGAACAACCCAGCAAGTTGAGTGTCACAGGATGGCGTGCTGGGAACCTGGGCCAGGCTGTGCACAAAGGAATTTTGCTAATAGTGCACAGAGGCCTCAGGAGGTGAAGAAGACGCAGTACACAGGGGTACCGTCGCTCTCTGGGAAGGCCAGGTCTTACCTCCTTTAAATTGCATAAGCAGGACCTCAGGACAGTCTATGTCAATGATGTCTACTCTCTGTGTCCTTAGGAGCACACTCGTCGCTGTGAGATGAGTCCAAGGGTATGGTGGTCGTCTTAGAAGGTGCCTGCTGGAGCAGGGGAGTGACTCCGTCATCCCAAGGGAGATTTCTTCAGTCCTTCTGGTGCAGGATGAAGAAAGGGAGTTCTCAGAGCGTGCACACCATGGAAACTGTTGCAGTTGCTTACTTGGAGCTGAGGTTGCTGAAGAAAAGTATCTCTTGTAGATACTTTGTTGCAGTTACAGCATTTCTTGGAGCAGGCTGCGGTTGATCCGAGGCCAGAGGATGCTGAAATTGCTGCAGAGTATTCCTGAAAGAAACTTGCAAGCAGAATCTGAAGAGAACCCACAGGAGGGACCCTAAATAGCCCTGAGAGGGAGATTGTCTACCTTATCAGGTATGGACCTATCAGGAGCGGTCTCTGACATCACCTGCTGGCACTGGCCACTCAGATGCCTCCAGAGTGGCAAGATGGCTGAAGTCTAGGACACACTGGAGGAGCTCTGGGCACCACCCCTAGGGTGGTGAAGGACAGGGGAGTGGTCACTCCCCTTTCCTTTGTCCAGTTTCGCGCCACAGCAGGGGAGAAGGGGCCCCTGAACCGGTGTAGACTGGCTCATGCAAGGAGGGCACCATCTGTGCCCTTCAAAGCATTTCCAGAGGCTGGGGGTTGCTACCCCTCCCCTTATAATTCCCTAGTATAAGGTACCTAGGTACCCAGGGTATTGGGGTTCCAGGAGATCCCTATGGGCTGCAGCATTTCTTTTGCCACCCATAGGGAGCTCAGACAATTCTTACACAGGACTGCCACTGCAGCCTGAGTGAAATAACGTCCACGTTATTTCACAGCCATTTTACACTGCACATAAGTAACTTATGAGTCACCTATATGTCTAACCCTCACTTAGTGAAGGTTAGGTGCAAAGTTACTTAGTGTGAGGGCACCCTGGCACTAGCCAAAGTCCCCCCACATTGTTCAGGGCAAATTCCCCGGACTTTGTGAGTACGGGGACACCATTACACGCGTGAACTACATGTAGGTCAATACCTATATGTGGCGTCACAATGGTAACTCCGAACATGGCCATATAACATGTCTAGGATCATGGAATTGTCACCCCAATACCATTCTTTTTTGGGGGACAATTCCATGCATCCCCGGGGCTCCAGCATAGAGCCCGGGTACTGCCAAACTAACTCTCCGGGGTTTTCTCTGCAGCTACCGCTGCTGCCAACCCTCAGACAGGTTTCTGCCCCCCTGGGGCCTGGGCAGCCCAGTCCCAGGAAGGCAGAACAAGGGATTTCCTCTGAGAGAGGGTGTTACACCCTCTCCCTTTGGTAATAGGTGTGAAGGGCCTGGGAGGAGTAGCCTCTCCTGGCCTCTGGAAATGCTTTGAAGGGCACAGATGGTGCCCTTCTTACATAAGCCAGTCTACACCGGTTCAGGGATCCCCCCAGCCCTGCACTGGCGCAAAACTGGACAAAGGAAAGGGGAGTGACCATTCCCCTGAACAGCACCTCCCAACGGGAGGTGCCCAGAGCTCCTCCAATGTGTTCCAGACCTCTGCCATCTTGGATGCAGAGGTGTGAGGGCACAATGGACACTTCTGAGTGGCCAGTGCCAGCAGGTGATGTCAGAGACCCCACTGGATAGGTGCTTACCTTTCTCTGTAGCCAATCCTCCTCTGAGTGCTATTTAGGGTCTTTCCCGTGGGTTTCTTGTCAGATAATGAATGCAAGAGCTCACCAGAGTTCCTCTGCACTTCAACTCTTTGACTTCTGCCAAGGATCGACCACTGACTGCTCCAGGATGCCTGCAAAACCAGCAACATTGTAGCGCCTCATCCTGCCAGCTCTCTCTACTGTTTCCTGGTGGTGCATACTCTGAGGGCTGTCTGCCTTCACCCTGCACTGGAAGCCAAGAAGAAATCTCCCTTGGGTCGACTGAATCTTCCCCCTGCTAACGCAGGCATCAAACTTCTGCATCACCGGTCCTCTGGGTCCCCTCTCATCTTGACGAGCATGGTCCCTGGAACACAGGAGCTGGGTCCATGTGTCCCTGACAGTCCAGAGGCCCTCTGTCCAAATTTGGTGGAGGTAAGTCCTTGCCTCCCCACGCCAGACTGTACTGCGTGTCCTGTGTCCTGTGTACTGCTTGAACTGCAGCAGCTAGGGCTTCTGTGCACTTTTGCAAGACTTCCTTTGTGCACAGCCTAGCCCAGGACCCCAGTTCTCCCTCCTGTATTGCCCAACTCGCTGAGTTGGACTGCGACTTCGTGGGACCCTCTTTTGTTGTACTGAGTCGACTGTCGTGCTCAGATCTTCTGAATGCCTGTTCAGGTGCTTCTGCGGGTGCTGCCTATTTCTGTGTGGGCTCTCTGTATTGCTGAGCGCCCCCTCTGTCTCCTCTTGCAAAGGGGGACCTCCCGGTCCTTCCTGGGCCCTGGCAGCACCCAAAATCCTCCACCGTGACTCTTGCAGTTAGCAATGCTTGTTTGTGGTCTTTCTGCGTGGAAACAACTCTGCATCCTCCAGCACGCTGTGGGACATCTTCTGACCAAAGGAGAAGTTCCTGGCTCCTTCCGTTGTTGCAGGATCTTTGGCTTCTTACACCCGGAGGCAGCCCTTTTGCACCTTCATCTGGGGTCTAATGGGCTCCTGCCCCCCCGGACACTTGCGTGACCATTGGACTTGGTTCCCTTCATTTGCAGGTCCTCAGGTCCAGGAATCCATCTTCAGTGCTTCACAGTCACTTGTTGCCTTTGCAGAATCCCCTATAACATCTTTACTGTCTTTATAGGGTAGTAGGGTAACTTTACTCCTACTTTTCAGAGTCATGGGGTGGGGTATCTTGGACACCCTTAGTGGTTTCTTACACTCCCAGTGACCCTCTACACACTACACTAGGCCTGGGGTCCATTTGTGGTTTGCATTCCACTTTTGGAGTATACGGTTTCTGTTGCCCCTAGGCCTACTGTGTCCTATTGCATTCTATTGTATTCTACAGTGTTTGCACTACCTCTCTAACTGTTTACTTACCTGATTTTGGTTTGTGTGTATATTTTGTGTATTTTACTTACCTCCTAAGGGAGTATATCCTCTGGGATACTTTTGGCATATTGCCACTAAAATAAAGTTCCTTTATTTTTAGTAACTCTGAGCATTGTGTTTCTTATGATATAGTGCTATATCACATACGTGGTATAGTAAGAGCTTTGCATGTCTCTTAGTTTAGCCTAAGCTGCTCTGCTATAGCTACCTCTATCAGCCTAAGCTGCTAGAACACTACTAATCTACTAATAAGGGATAACTGGACCTGGCACTAGGTGTAAGTACCATCAGGTACCCACTATAATCCAGGCCAGTCTCCTACACTTACCCATTAGCAAACAAAATAATAGAAACAAGGCAGTAACAAAACAAAAACTATTAGTTGCTACATGGATGATTCTTGACCATAATTCTGTTGAAATTCTATATAGGTGACCATCCATTTTGGCAGCTTCTTGAACCACTTTGTTCACTCTACTATGTTCACTATAGCATTAACCACCCTTTACTCTATCAGATAACTTTATTTTCACCAGATCTCTAGCTCTTACATACATTGGTTTCACTCTATTGAGCACATATTAGCTTTCTTTTCATTTTCCTCACATGCACATCTCCCTTTTCTTCACCTGTCTCTCTACGTTTTCTGAACATTCTGAATCACCACTATATTTCTCCACCCAAGGAGGGCACACCTTAGTTTGCGTTTTTTGAATATTACAAAATGACTCACCAAAGTGGTGGATTGAGGAGTAAAGGTATGCTCTTTATATATTTTCTTCACTGCTTGAATTCAACTCTTTCCACTACTCTTAGCAATTTGAGTAGTTTCCTTGAGCATTCAGTTGAATCTCTCTGCCATTCCTTTTAACTCGGGACATAGACAGCACACTTCTTGTGGCCAATTCCTCTGCTAACCTGAAACTCCACCATCTCCCTAAATGTGAATTGGACTCTGTTGTCTCTAAGGATAACCTTCGGATTGCCTTCTCTCATGATCAACTCTGTGAAAAATGTGATGAAAACTTAAGTATTCCTTCCATGGCACCAACCAAACGCGACATGGACAACGTGTCAATGGCTACTATCAAGTACTTGCTGGATGTGCAAAACGTGATGGGTCCAAAAATGTCCAGTCCTACCTCTTACCATACCTCATTTGGGGCCATATTTATACTTTTCGACGCACAACTGTGCCAACGCAGTTGTGCGTCAAAAAATCTAACGCCGGCTAACGCCATTCTGAAGCACCATGCGGGCGCCGTATTTATTCAATGACGTTAGCCGGCGTTAGCCGGCGGCGCTGCCTGGTGTGCGTCAAAAAAAATGACGTACACCAGGCAGCGCCGGCGTAGGGGAATATGGAGCTTGGGAGCCAAAAAATGGGGCAAGTCAGGCTGAGGCAAAATTATCGCCTCAACCTGATTTGCGCCATTTTTTTCGACTCCCAACCCCCATTGAAATGACTCCTGTCTTAGCAAAGACAGGAGTCATGCCCCCTTGCCCAATGGCCATGCCCAGGGGACCTCTGTCCCCCGGGGCATGGTCATTGGGCATAGTGGCATGTAGGGGGGCACAAATCAGGCCCCCCATGCCACAAAAAAAAAAAAAAAAATTACTTACCTGAACTTACCTTATGTTCCCTGGGATGGGTCCCTCCATCCTTAGGCGTCCTCCTGGGGTGGGCAAGGGTGACAGGGGGGTCCCTGGGGGCATGGGAGGGCACCTCTGGGCTCCTTCCGAGCCCACAGGTCCCTTAACGCCTGCCCTGACCAGGCGCTAAAAAGCGACGCAAAAGCGGCTTGACGTCATTTTTTTTGACCCGCCCACTCCCAGGCGTGATTTTTGCCCGGGAGTGTAAATACGGCGCACATGCCTCGGAGTCAATTTTTTAGACGGGAACGCCTACCTTGCATATCATTAACGCAAAGTAGGTGTCCACGCTAAAAAGTGACACAAACTCCATGGACTTTGGCGCTAGACGCGTCTAACGCCAGAGTATAAATATGGAGTTAGTTTTGCGTCATATTTGCGTAAAAAAAAACGACGCAAATCCGGCGCAAACGGAGTATAAATATGCCCCTTGGTGTCTCCCTACAGATCATGGGACAGTCCTCTTCATGGATTTATCTGACAATCTGCACTCATCACATTCTCACCAATCTTTCTAGCATGATGTCTATTCTTGGCAACCAATATTCACACTTAAGTCTTTCTTTAGCCTTGTGTATGCCTTGATGCCTCTCATGGGCCAAACTCATGAGGTGGTTTCTGACTCCTGATAGTGGAACCAACCTGCTCCCTCTTAATACCATGTTATTGTGCACCTACCACTCCTCAAACACTTGAGCAAAATCAAAAAAGCTCTCATCCTTCTTTCAGTTACCTCTTTCTGCCACAGTAAATTGCCACCAGTAGTGAAATCTTTCAAAGTTTACACTGAGGACAACTATGATTTGTTCTTCTCAAATTTTATCAGGCAAGCCTGAGATCATACAACTTGTTCACCCTTCTTAAGCAGATTCCATAATTAAAGTGTGGGGATGGCAAAATTAAGAATAAACCTTGAATAATACTCACACATGCCTAGAAAGGACTGCACCTCCAATTTTTTTGACACCGGTGCTAAGTTCACTATAGTCTTAACTAGATCTTCCTTCAGTTTCACCCCATCACCAGCCCCAACACACCCCAAATAAATAATCTCAGGCTGTCCAAATTTACACTTGTTTATTTTTAACATCATACACTTTTTCACAAAGATTTTCAGCACATCTATGACTTTTCCAACATGATCTTGCAAATTATCACTGAAAATTAGCACACCATCTTGATAGAACTTCACTGTGGACATACCCTTAAACAGATTCAACATGAGCCTTTTTGAGACTGACACCACTAATTGGAGTCTAAACAGAATGCAGAGAAACACTCCAAAAGGAGCAATGCAGGTGGTCATATCTTTGAAATCTTCACTCAGTCAAATCTGGTGGTATACAGATGTCAAAACTAGTTTAATGAAAACATTTAGGGGCATATTTATATTGCCCTAATGCCAACTTATGCCACATAAACATCATTATTTTTTACGTTAATGTGGCCCAACGAGGCCAAAATCCCTGCACCTTATTTACAGGGTGGTGCAATGCATGCATTGCGCCACTCTGTAATCCTTTGTGCTACATTATGCCTGCGCCAGGCATACTGTATGCAAAGCGGCCGTACACCAATTAGGGGAGCTGGAAAAATGGCATAAGGAAATTTATGAGATCTCCTTGCACCATTTTTTGTGGCACCTTTAACGCCTGCTCAAGAGCAGGCATTAAAAGGGGGTTTCCATTCTTTAGAATGGGGCCCTATGTACTCTGCAGGAGTAGCGCCAATATTTTGGCTCTACTCCTGCAGAGTAGAATAGCATCATGAAAAATGACGCTATTGCCCCCTACCCTATGCCATGGGGCTCCGTATTGTAATAACAGTGCACACATGGTGGCGGTAGGGGGGGGGTGCTAAGGGGCGCAGGGCATGTGGCACTACACCTCTCCATTCAGATATCTGAGGTCTACACACAATTTTATGTCACCTGATGTTTTGGTGGCAAAAACAATAGTTGCTCCCCACTTTGGAGATTCTACAGGTTCTATAGTTCTCCCTTGTTTTAGTCTGTTAAGTTCTGCATCCTCTGCCTCATTAAGACTCAAAGGAATACTCCTCACTTTCCAAAGCACTCATTGTAGGAGGCTGGCCTGGTTTGTAGTGGGTACCTAAGGTACATACACTTTATACCAGGTCCAGTTATCCCTTATTAGTGAAATGTAGGCAGTGTCTAGAAGCCAGGCTTTCTAGAGGCAGCTGTAGGCAGAGCAGCCAAGGCTGAACTAGGAGACATGCAAAGCTCTTGCAATACCACTGTAGTCATACAGTACTCACACACAAGAAAGATAATACTTAGTGTAACCAAAAATATCATAGAGGATATACTCCCCTAGGATGTAAGTAAAAAATAAAATATACACTAGTACACAGTCACAAAATATTGCAAATAGTGAAAATCACCATAGGCTAGAATGGGCCTACAGAAAACACAAACCATATACTAAAGTAGTGGAATGCAAAAGTCATTTCCCCAACTAGGCAAGAGTAGTGGGTAGAAGGGCACTGGGAGTGTAAGAAAACACCAAAGGTAAGTAATGTACCCCACCCCAGAGACCAGGAAACCAGGAGTAAAGTACAGCAAGTTTCCTCAGAACACACTAGGAATTGTGGTTAAGGATTATGCAAAAACCAAGCAAGACTGCAAGACACCAACAATGGATTCCTGGACCTAAAGATGTGTTGAGAGAGGACACCAAGCCCAAGAACAGATGAAGAATCCAGGAAGAACAGGATCCCCTGCTAAACTGGATGAAGGTGCAAAAGAGGATTCTCCAGTTGGAAGAAAAAGTCAGAAATGCAACAAAGAAGACAACTGTGAGTTCCTGCTTGGTGCAAGAGATGTCCCACGTCGAATCATTGGATGCAGGCTGGTTTTCATCAATGGATTCTGCCAACAAGCCCTGGCTCACACAAATGTCACGGTTAGTGGGATAAGGCGCTATCTGGGCCCAGGAGTGACCTTGGGGTCTCAAGTCAGACTGAGGAGACAGAGTGGCCTCACAGCACTTCAGAGAGCCCTCAGAAGACCAGGCAGAACTCACAGGGGTCCCAGGACACGAGGACAAAGGAGTTGCAAATCGCAGTGATCGCAGCATTACACAAAGGGATCCCACGTCGCTGGCGAACAACTCGGGGAGCTGAGCATCACAGGGTAGAGTGCTGAGGACCTGGGCTATGCTGTGCACGAAGAATTCCTTGGAGAAGTGCACAGAAGCTCTAGGAGCCGCAAAACACGTGGTGCAAAGGGGTACTGTCTGGTTCGGGGAGGCAAGCTCTTACCTCCACCAAATTTGGACAGTTGGACCTTTTGTAAGAGGCTGGCCTGGCTTGTAGTGGGTACCAAGGGGTACTTACACTCTGTACCAGGTCCAGTTATCCCTTATTAGTGTAGAAGAGGTGTCTAGCAGCTTAGGCTGATAGAAAAGGTAGCTAGCAGAGCAGCTTAGGCTGAACTAGGAGACATGCAAAGCTCCTACTATACCACTGGTGTCATATGCACAATATCATAAGAAAACACAATACACAGATATACTAAAAATAAAGGTACTTTATTTTTATGACAATATGCCAAAAGTATCTCAGTGATTACCCTCAGTATGAGGATAGCAAATATACACAAGATATATGTACACAATACCAAAAATATGCAGTAATAGCAAAAGGAAGTAATGCAAGCAGTGTAAAGTTACAATAGATTGCAATAGAAGCACATAGGTATAGGGGCAACACAAACCATATACTCCAAAAGTGGAATGCGAATAACGTATGGACCCCAAACCTATGTGAGCTTGTAGAGGGTCGCTGGGACTGTAAGAAAACAGTGAGGGTTAGAAAAATAGCCCACCCCAAGACCCTGAAAAGTAGGTGTAAAGTGCACCTATATTCCCCACAGAGCACAGAAGCCGTGATAGGGGAATTCTGCAAGAAAGACCAACACCAGCAATGCAACAAAGGTGGATTTCTGGACGAGAGTACCTGTGGAACAAGGGGACAAAGTCCAAGAGTCGCAACAAAGTCGAGATTGGGCAGATGCCCAGGAAATGCCAGCTGAGGGTGCAAAGAAGCTGCCACTGGATGGTAGAAGCTGTGGATTCTACAAGAACGAAGAGGGCTAGAAACTTCCCCTTTGGAGGATTGATGTCCCACATCATGAAGAAGCTTGCAGAGGTGTTCCCACACAGAAAGACCGCAAACAAGCCTTGCTAGCTGCAAGGGTCGCGGTTAGGATTTTTGGATGCTGCTTTGGCCCAGGAGGGACCAGGATGTCGCCAATTGTGTGAGGAGACAGAGGGGGCGCCCAGCAAGATAGGGAGTCTTCACAGAAGCAGGCAGCACCCGCAGAAGTGCTGGAACAGGCACTACAAAGAGGAGTGAACCGGAGCTCACCCGAAGTCACAAAAGAAGATCCCACGATGCCGGAGGACAATTCAGGAGGTTGTGCACTGCAGGTTAGAGTGTCGGGGACCCAGGCTTGGCTGTGCACAAAGGAAATCCTGGAAGAGTGCACAGGAGCCGGAGCAGCTGCAAATCACGCGGTACCCAGCAATGCAGTCTAGCGTGGGGAGGCAAGGACTTACCTCCACCAAACTTGGACTGAAGAGTCACTGGACTGTGGGAGTCACTTGGACAGAGTTGCTGAGTTCCAGGGACCACGCTCGTCGTGCTGAGAGGGGACCCAGAGGACTGGTGATGCAGTCTTTTGTTGCCTGCGGTTGCAGGGGGAAGATTCCGTCGACCCATGGGAGATTTCTTCGGAGCTTCTAGTGCAGAGAGGAGGCAGACTACCACCACAGCATGCACCACCAGGAAACATGATTGCAGTAGTCGTCTTTGCTACTTTGTTGTGGTTTTGCAGGAGTCCTGAGCAGTCAGCGGTCGATTCCTTGGCAGAAGGTGAAGAGAGAGATGCAGAGGAACTCTGATGAGCTCTTGCATTCGTTATCTAAAGAATTCCCCAAAGCAGAGACCCTAAATAGCCAGAAAAGAAGGTTTGGCTACCTAGGAAGGAGGACAGGCTAGCAACACAGGTAAGAGCCTATCAGAAGGAGTCTCTGATGTTACCTGCTGGCACTGGCCACTCAGAGCAGTCCAGTGTGCCAGCAGTGTGAGAAAGTAGCCTCTCTCTAGCCTTGTTACCCCCACTTTGGGCCTGTTTGTGAGTATATGTCAGGGTGTTTTCACTGTCTCACTGGTATCCTGCTTGCCAGGGCCCAGTGCTCATAGTGAAAACCCTATGTTTTCAGTATGTTTGTTATGTGTCACTGGGACCCTGCTAGCCAGGACCCCAGTGCTCATAAGTTTGTGACCTATAGGTATGTGTTCCCTGTGTGATGCCTAACTGTCTCACTGAGGCTCTGCTAACCAGAACTTCAGTGGCTATGCTCTCTCTTTACAAATTGTCACTAACAGGCTAGTGACCAATTTTACCAATTTACATTGGCTTACTGGAACACCCTTATAATTCCCTAGTATATGGTACTGAGGTACCCAGGGTATTGGGGTCCCAGGAGATCCCTATGGGCTGCAGCATTTCTTTTGCCACCCATAGGGAGCTCTGACAATTCTTACACAGGCCTGCCACTGCAGCCTGAGTGAAATAACGTCCACGTTATTTCACAGCCATTTTACACTGCACTTAAGTAACTTATAAGTCACCTATATGTCTAACCTTTACCTGGTAAAGGTTGGGTGCTAAGTTACTTAGTGTGTGGGCACCCTGGCACTAGCCAAGGTGCCCCCACATTGTTCAGGGCCAATTCCCCGGACTTTGTGAGTGCGGGGACACCATTACACGCGTGCACTACATATAGGTCACTACCTATATGTAGCTTCACAATGGTAACTCCGAATATGGCCATGTAATATGTCTATGATCATGGAATTGCCACCTCTATACCATCCTGGCATAGTTGGCACAATCCCATGATCCCAGTGGTCTGTAGCACAGACCCTGGTACTGCCAAACTGCCTTTCCCGGGGTTTCACTGCAGCTGCTGCTGCTGCCAACCCCTCAGACAGGCATCTGCCCTCCTGGGGTCCAGCCAGGCCTGGCCCAGGATGGCAGAACAAAGGGCTTCCTCTGAGAGAGGGTGTTACACCCTCTCCCTTTGGAAAATGGTGTGAAGGCAGGGGAGGAGTAGCCTCCCCCAGCCTCTGGAAATGCTTTCATGGGCACTTTTGGTGCCCATTTCTGCATAAGCCAGTCTACACCGGTTCAGGGACCCCTTAGCCCTGCTCTGGCGCGAAACTGGACAAAGGAAAGGGGAGTGACCACTCCCCTGACCTGTACCTCCCCTGGGAGGTGTCCAGAGCTCCTCCAGTGTGCTCCAGACCTCTGCCATCTTGGAAACAGAGGTGCTGCTGGCACACTGGACTGCTCTGAGTGGCCAGTGCCATCAGGTGACGTCAGAGACTCCTTCTGATAGGCTCCTTCAGGTGTTGCTAGCCTATCCTCTCTCCTAGGTAGCCAAACCCTCTTTTCTGGCTATTTAGGGTCTCTGTCTCTTGGGATTCCTTAGATAACGAATGCAAGAGCTCATCCGAGTTCCTCTGCATCTCTCTCTTCACCTTCTGCCAAGGAATCGACTGCTGACCGCGCTGGAAGCCTGCAAAACTGCAACATAGTAGCAAAGACGATTACTGCAAGTCTGTAACACTGATCCTGCCGCCTTCTCGACTGTTTTCCTGGTGGTGCATGCTGTGGGGGTAGTCTGCCTCCTCTCTGCACTAGAAGCTCCGAAGAAATCTCCCGTGGGTCGACGGAATCGTCCCCCTGCAACCGCAGGCACCAAAGAACTGCATCACAGGTACCTTGGGTCTCCTCTCAGCATGACGAGCGAGGTCCCTTGAATCCAGCAACTCTGTCCAAGTGACTCCCACAGTCCAGTGACTCTTCAGTCCAAGTTTGGTGGAGGTAAGTCCTTGCCTCCCCACGCCAGACTGCATTGCTGGGAACCGCGACTTTTGCAGCTACTCCGGCCTCCGTGCTTTTCCGGCAGAAATCCTTTGTGCGCAGTCCAGCCTGGGTCCACGGCACTCTAACCTGCATTGCACGACCTCCTAAGTTGTTCTCCGGCGACGTGGGACTCCTTTGTGCGACTTCGGGTGAGTACCGTTTCACGCATCCTCGTAGTGCCTGTTTCTGGCACTTCTCCGGGTGCTGCCTGCTGCTGAGAGGGCTCCTTGTCTTGCTCGACATCCCCTCTGTCCCCTAACGTCATTTGCGACATCCTGGTCCCTCCTGGGCCACAGCAGCATCCAAAAACATTAACCGCATGATTTGCAGCTAGCAAGGCTTGTTGTCGGTCTTTCGGCGGGAAAACACTTCTGCACGACTCTCCATGGCGTGGGGGATCAGTCCTCCAAAGGAGAAGTCTCTAGCCCTTGTCGTTCCTGCAGAAACCTAAGCTTCTACTGTCCAGTAGCAGCTTCTTTGCACCCACAGCTGGCATTTCCTGGGCATCTGCCCATCTCCGACTTGCTTGTGACTTTTGGACTTGGTCCCCTTGTTCCACAGGTACCCTCAACTGGAAATCCATCGTTGTTGCATTGTTGGTTTGTGTCTTTCCTGCAGAATTCCCCTATCACGACTTCTTTGTCCTTTGGGGAACTTTAGTGCACTTTGCACTCACTTTTCAGGGTCTTGGGGTGGGCTATTTTTCTAACCCTAACTATTTTCTAATAGTCCCAGCGACCCTCTACAAGGTCACATAGGTTTGGGGTCCATTCGTGGTTCGCATTCCACTTTTGGAGTATATGGTTTGTGTTGCCCCTATCCCTATGTGTCTCCATTGCATCCTATTGTAACTATACATTGTTTGCACTGTTTTCTAATACTATTACTGCATATTTTGGTATTGTGTACATATATCTTGTGTATAATTGCTATCCTCATACTGAGGGTACTCACTGAGATACTTTTGGCACATTGTCATAAAAATAAAGTACCTTTATTTTTAGTATATCTGTGTATTGTGTTTTCTTCTGATATTGTGCATATGACACTAGGTGGTACTGTAGGAGCTTCACTCGTCTCCTAGTTCAGCCTAAGCTGCTCTGCTAAGCTACCATTATCTATCAGCCTATGCTGCTAGACACCCTATACACTAATAAGGGATAACTGGGCCTGGTGCAAGGTGCAAGTACCCCTAGGTACTCACTACAAGCCAGTCCAGCCTCCTACAAGCAGCACCTCTGTTTC
Source organism: Pleurodeles waltl (assembly GCF_031143425.1). Lineage (NCBI taxonomy): Eukaryota > Metazoa > Chordata > Amphibia > Caudata > Salamandridae > Pleurodeles > Pleurodeles waltl. Next base: position 588,108,171 of record NC_090447.1, read on the forward strand.
CAAGATGGCAGAGGTCTGGAGCACACTGGAGGAGCTCTGGGCACCTCCCCTGGGAGGTGCAGGTCAGGGGAGTGGTCACTCTCCTTTCCTTTGTCCAGTTTCGCGCCAGAGCAGGGCTGGGGAATCCCTGAACCGGTGTAGACTGGCTTATGCAGAGATGGGCACCATCTGTGCCCATCAAAGCATTTCCAGAGGCTGGGGGAGGCTACTCCTCCCCAGCCCTGACACCTTTTTCCAAAGGGAGAGGGTGTAACACCCTCTCTCTGAGGAAGTCCTTTGTTCTGCCTTCCTGGGCCAAGCCTGGCTGGATCCCAGGAGGGCAGAAACCTGTCTGAGGGGTTGGCAGCAGCAGCAGCTGCAGTGAGACCCCGGGAAAGGTAGTTTGGCAGTACCCGGGTCTGTGCTAGAGACTCGGGGAATCATAGAATTGTCTCCCCAATGCCTGAATGGCATTGGGGTGACAATTCCATGATCTTAGACATGTTACATGGCCATGTTCGGAGTTACCATTGTGACGCTATACATAGGTAGTGACCGATGTATAGTGCACGCGTGTAATGGTGTCCCCGCACTCACAAAGTCTGGGGAATTTGCCCTGAACGATGTGGGGGCACCTTGGCTAGTGCCAGGGTGCCCACACACTAAGTAACTTAGCACCCAACCTTTACCAGGTAAAGGTTAGACATATAGGTGACTTATAAGTTACTTAAGTGCAGTGGTAAATGGCTGTGAAATCACGTGGACGTTATTTCACTCAGGCTGCAGTGGCAGGCCTGTGTAAGAATTGTCAGAGCTCCCTATGGGTGGCAAAAGAAATGCTGCAGCCCATAGGGATCTCCTGGATCCCCAATACCCTGTGTACCTCAGTACCATATACTAGGGAATTATAAGGGTGTTCCAGTATGCCAATGTGAATTGGTGAAATTGGTCACTAGCCTGTTAGTGACAATTTAGAAAGCAGAGAGAGCATAACCACTGAGGTTCTGGTTAGCAGAGCCTCTGTTAGACAGTTAGGCATCACATAGGGAACACATACATATAGGCCACAAACGTATGAGCACTGGGGTCCTGGCTAGCAGGGTCCCAGTGACACATAACAAACATACTGAAACCATAGGGCTTTCACTATGAGCACTGGGCCCTGGCTAGCAGGATCCCAGTGAGACAGTGAAAACACCCTGACATATACTCACAAACAGGCCAAAAGTGGGGGTAACAAGGCTAGAAAGAGGCTACTTTCTCACACAACCCCCCCACCAAATGAAGGACAATAAGGCTAACCTTGGCCAGTTGAGACTTTATTGTCTAAGTGGTGATAAGTAGAGAGTAGCTCTGCAATAGACTGGTTACTCCCTTTATCATCCACTATATGGTTACTTCCCTGTGGGGATGTAAACCACCCTGTTTGAAGTTTTTTTAGCTAAGCAACATTGTGAAGATATGTTTTCAGAGTTTCTATTAGTAAGTTTTAGTTTAGAACAGTGGGAATTGTCCACTGGACCTATTTCTAGTGATGAGAATGCCAGACAGGAATGCTGTCTCAGTAAAGCCATAGCTGGGCAAAAACTTTGTCCATATGGCTGGAAGAGAGAACAGGGATGCTGTTTCTCTTGATTTGGAGCACGGCAGGGATGCTGTCCTATGAGCTCCACCCTAGGGCAGGGTTGCCGTCCTAAGTGTTGTGATGCAGTGCAGGGTTTCTGCACTAAAGTTTCTCTGGGAGGGCTAGAGAGATGCTCCATGTTAACTAAAATGGTGCTCTTTTTCTCACCAATATGAGTTATCCCACAGAGAGGTGCTTCCACCTCAGGGAGTACAGCTATGCCAGCTGATGATTCCCTTGGAACAGGTGCCACCCCAGGAGAGGTTTCTCCCACCACAGGAATGGTATCCTGAATGGCAGGGTGGTTAGGGGATACTGTGATACCCTTTTTACCTGTTGTTGGAGAGGGATCCTGAGTTTTCAGGCCTTCTCTTCTTTGCTTTTTCATTTCAGTAGAAATGAGAGGGAACAATTCCTCAGGGATACCCAGCATGGCTGCATGGGTATAAAACTCTACCTCAGCCCAAGCTGAGGTCTCTAGGTCATTACCTAAGAGACAATCTACAGGTAAGCTAGGTGACACTACCACCTGCTTAGGGCCAGTAGCTCCACTCCAACTAAGCTGAACTATAGCTAAGGGAAGAAACTTAGTGGAGTTATGGACATCAGTAATCTTATACTGTTGTCCAATGATGTGTTGTTCAGGAGCCACTAGGTTTTCAGTCACCAAAGTGATACTGGCACCTGTGTCCCTGTAGGCCTGGGCCTCAACACCATTTATTGAAACTGTCTGCCTGTACTTATCCATTGTAAGGGGACACACAGCCAGTGTTGCAAGGCTAATGCCACTAGGTGTGACAGAAACTGTCTTGGGACTGACTACCCCAGTTTCTATGATGGACCCATAAGTGAACCCAACTACACCCTTAGCTTGACTGTTGCCAGCAGTCCCACCACTATTACCAATACTGCTAGGGGCACTAGAGCTTGATGTATTAGTGGTGGTAGGCTCAGGGGGTTTACCTGGACAGGACTTATCCCCTGGCCTATGGCCTCTATTTTTACACACAAAGCACCAAGGCTTTTTAAATTGTGTAGGTTGTGAAGAAGAGGATGAATTTGTTTTATCCCCATCCCCTGAAGAGTGTTTAGGATTTGAAGAAGGATCTTTGGTTTTACCCTTATCCCCATGCTTATCTTGCGATTCTCACCATCTTTCTTCTTGCCATCCTTGTCACCACCTGTATGAACTTTTCTGTTCACTCTTGTTCTGACCCATGTGTCTGCCTTCTTTCCCAATTCTTGGGGAGAGGTCAGATCTGAGTCCACTAGATATTGGTGTAACAAATCAGACACACAGTTATTCAGAATATGCTCTCTCAGGATCAGATTATGCAGGCTTTCATAGTCAGAAACTTTACTGCCATGTAACCACCCCTCCAAGTCCTTCAGTGAATAGTCAACAAAGTCTACCCAGTCTTGTGAGGACTCTTTTCTGGTTTCTCTGAACTTAATCCTGTATTGTTCAGTGGTGAAGCCAAATCCATCCAAGAGTGCATTCTTCAAAACTGTAAAATTATTGGCATCACTTTCCTTCACAGTAAGGAGCCTATCCCTACCCTTTCCACTGAAAGATAGCCATAGGATAGCAGCCCACTGCCTTTGAGGGACCCCCTATACAACACAGGCCCTCTCAAGTGCAGCAAACCACTTGTCAATGTCATCCCCTTCCTTGTAAGGGGGAAGTATCTTATGCAGATTCCTAGAATCATGCTCTTTCACAGGATTACTATCTGTAATACTGCTGCTGCCACCATGGGGTCCAAACCCCAACTTCTGTCTTTCTTTTTCTAAGTCTAAAGATTCCCTGTCTAGAGCCAGCTGTTGCTGTTTAAGCTTCAGCCTGGTCTCTTCCACTCTCAATCTATTGAGCTCCCTTTCTAACATTCTGTCATCAGGGTGGGTGGGTTGGGCATGCTTTGACACAGAAGAATGATGTGAAAGAACAGAAGGAGACCTCTCCCTAACAGTTGGCACCCTAACAACCTGGCCTAAAGGAATGACATCCTGTAGGAGGCTGGACTGGCTTGTAGTGAGTACCAAGGGGTACTTGCACCTTGCACCAGGCCCAGTTATCCCTTATTAGTGTATAGGGTGTCTAGCAGCTTAGGCTGATAGATAATGGTAGCTTAGCAGAGCAGCTTAGGCTGAACTAGGAGACGTGTGAAGCTACTACAGTACCACTTAGTGTCATATGCACAATATCATAAGAAAACACAATACACAGTTATACTAAAAATAAAGGTACTTTATTTTTATGACAATATGCCAAAGTATCTTAGAGTGTACCCTCAGTGAGAGGATAGGAAATATACACAAGATATATATACACAATAGCAAAAATATGCAGTATAGTCTTAGAAAACAGTGCAAACAATGTATAGTTACAATAGGATGCAATGGGGACACATAGGAATAGGGGCAACACAAACCATATACTCCAAAAGTGGAATGCGAACCACGAATGGACCCCAAACCTATGTGACCTTGTAGAGGGTCGCTGGGACTATTAGAAAATAGTGAGAGTTAGAAAATTAGCCCTCCCCAAGACCCTGAAAAGTGAGTGCAAAGTGCACTAAAGTTCCCCTAAGGACAAAGAAGTCGTGTTAGAGGAATAATGCAGGAAAGACACAAACCAACAATGCAACAACTGTGGATTTCCAATCTAGGGTACCTGTGGAACAAGGGGACCAAGTCCAAAAGTCACAAGCAAGTCGGAGATGGGCAGATGCCCAGGAAATGCCAGCTGCGGGTGCAAAGAAGCTTCTATTGGACAGAAGAAGCTGCGGTTTCTGCAGGAACGCAAAGGGCTAGAGACTTCCCTTTTGGAGGACGGATCCCTCTCGCCTTGTAGAGTCGTGCAGAAGTATTTTCCCGCCGAAAGAACGCCAACAAGCCTTGCTAGCTGCAAATCATGCGGTTAGCGTTTTTGGATGCTGCTGTGGCCCAGGAGAGACCAGGAGGTCGCACATTAGAACAGGAGAGAGAAGGGATGTCGAGCAAGACAAAGAGCCCTCTTAGCAGCAGGTAGCACCCGGAGAAGTGCCAGAAACAGGTACTACGAGGATGTGTGAAACAGTGCCCACCCGAAGTCGCACAAAGAAGTCCCACGTCGCCGGAAAACAACTTAGGAGGTCGTGCAATGCAGGTTAGAGTGCCGTGGACCCAGGCTAGACTGTGCACAAAGGATTTCCGCCGGAAGTGCACGGAGGCCGGAGTAGCTGCAAAAGTCGTGGTTCCCAGCAATGCAGTCTAGCGAGGTGAGGCAAGGACTTACCTCCACCAAACTTGGACTGAAGAGTCACTGGACTGTGGGGGCCACTTGGACAGAGTTGCTGGATTCGAGGGACCTCGCTCGTCGTGCTGAGAGGAGACCCAAGGGACCGGTAATGCAGCTTTTTGGTGCCTGCGGTTGCAGGGGGAAGATTCCGTCGACCCACGGGAGATTTCTTCGGAGCTTCTAGTGCAGAGAGGAGGCAGACTACCCCCACAGCATGCACCACCAGGAAAACAGTCGAGAAGGCGGCAGGATCAGTGTTACAGAGTTGCAGTAGTCGTCTTTGCTACTATGTTGCAGGTTTGCAGGCTTCCAGCGCGGTCAGCAGTCGATTCCTTGGCAGAAGGTGAAGAGAGAGATGCAGAGGAACTCGGATGAGCTCTTGCATTCGTTATCTAAAGTTTCCCCAGAGACAGAGACCCTAAATAGCCAGAAAAGAGGGTTTGGCTACTTAGGAGAGAGGATAGGCTAGCAACACCTGAAGGAGCCTATCACAAAGAGTCTCTCACGTCACCTGGTGGCACTGGCCACTCAGAGCAGTCCAGTGTGCCAGCAGCACCTCTGTTTCCAAGATGGCAGAGGTCTGGAGCACACTGGAGGAGCTCTGGACACCTCCCAGGGGAGGTGCAGGTCAGGGGAGTGGTCACTCCCCTTTCCTTTGTCCAGTTTCGCGCCAGAGCAGGGCTAAGGGGTCCCCTGAACCGGTGTAGACTGGCTTATGCAGAATTGGGCACATCTGTGCCCAACAAAGCATTTCCAGAGGCTGGGGGAGGCTACTCCTCCCTTGCCTTCACACCATTTTCCAAAGGGAGAGGGTGTCATACCCTCTCTCAGAGGAAGTTCTTTGTTCTGCCATCGTGGGCCAGGCCTGGCTGGACCCCAGGAGGGCAGCTGCCTGTCTGAGGGGTTGGCAGCAGCAGCAGCTGCAGTGAAACCCCAGGAAGGGCAGTTTGGCAGTACCAGGGTCTGTGCTACAGACCACTGGGATCATGGGATTGTGCCAACTATGCCAGGATGGTATAGAGGGTGCAATTCCATGATCCTAGACATGTTACATGGCCATATTCGGAGTTACCATTGTGAAGCTACATATAGGTAGTGACCCATATGTAGTGCACGTGTGTAATGGTGTCCCCGCACTCACAAAGTTAGGGAAATTGGCCCTGAACAATGTGGGGGCACCTTGGCTAGTGCCAGGGTGCCCTCACACTAAGTAACTTTGCACCTAACCTTTACCAGGTAAAGGTTAGACATATCGGTGACTTATAAGTTACTTAAGTGCAGTGTAAAATGGCTGTGAAATAACGTGGACGTTATTTCACTCAGGCTGCAGTGGCAGGCCTGTGTAAGAATTGTCAGAGCTCCCTATGGGTGGCAAAAGAAATGCTGCAGCCCATAGGGATCTCCTGGAACCCCAATACCCTGGGTACCTCAGTACCATATACTAGGGAATTATAAGGGTGTTCCAGTAAGCCAATGTAAATTGGTAAAAATGGTCACTAGCCTGTTAGTGACAATTTGGAAAGAAATGAGAGAGCATAACCACTGAGGTTCTGATTAGCAGAGCCTCAGTGAGACAGTTAGTCACTACACAGGTAACACATTCAGGCACACTTATGAGCACTGGGGCCCTGGGTTACCAGGGTCCCAGTGACACATACAACTAAAACAACATATATACAGTGAAAAATGGGGGTAACATGCCAGGCAAGATGGTACTTTCCTACACATCCCTACTGTGATGAGAGCTCACATTAGTACCAGTTATGCTAGGGGGTCTGATAAGGGGCAGGTTGGAAAGAATACCATCTAACATTCTTGATGGGGCTGCCCCAGAATCAGAATGTGAAGCATCTCCTAACTTCTCAACAGATGTGCCAGCTAAGGCCTTATCATTTTCAATGAGCATGTTAATCAACAATTCTCTAGAGGGATTCTTCCCTACCCCTCAACCTCTATCAATGCAGAGACTCCTCAATTTTTTCCAGATAAGGAGATCATAAGCTGTGCTGGCCAGATTAAGAGTAGGACCTGTACCAGACATGATAGAAAAGGGTTTAAGGGACATAAAAAGAAAAAGAAAGTTTCAGAACTTTTTAAGGAAACAGAAAAAATACTTTTTCAACTTTTTAGAAACTTTTTGAAAGTTTAGAGGTACTTTTCAGCACTTAGCAATAGAGTAAGAGAAGAAAAGCAAAACCTTTTGGTTAGGTGTACATACACTGAACTTGTTTTGTATATTTTTCTCTTATGAAAAGTACAAAATGACAAAGTGGTAAGTAGTTGCAAGTACTTATCCCACCGCTGCACAACCAATGTAAGAGGCTGGCCTGGCTTGTAGTGGGTACCAATGGGTACTTACACTCTGTACCAGGTCCAGTTATCCCTTATTAGTGTAGAAGAGGTGTCTAGCAGCTTAGGCTGATAGAAAAGGTAGCTAGCAGAGCAGCTTAGGCTGAACTAGGAGACATGCAAAGCTCCTACTATACCACTGGTGTCATATGCACAATATCATAAGAAAACACAATACACAGATATACTAAAAATAAAGGTACTTTATTTTTATGACAATATCCCAAAAGTATCTCAGTGATTACCCTCAGTATGAGGATAGCAAATATACGCAAGATATATGTACACAATACCAAAAATATGCAGTAATAGCAAAAGGAAGTAATGCAAGCAGTGTAAAGTTACAATAGATTGCAATAGAAGCACATAGGTATAGGGGCAACACAAACCATATACTCCAAAAGTGGAATGCGAATAACGTATGGACCCCAAACCTATGTGAGCTTGTAGAGGGTCGCTGGGACTGTAAGAAAACAGTGAGGGTTAGAAAAATAGCCCACCCCAAGACCCTGAAAAGTAGGTGTAAAGTGCACCTATATTCCCCACAGAGCACAGAAGCCGTGATAGGGGAATTCTGCAAGAAAGACCAACACCAGCAATGCAACAAAGGTGGATTTCCGGACGAGAGTACCTGTGGAACAAGGGGACCAAGTCCAAGAGTCGCGACAAAGTCGAGATTGGGCAGATGCCCAGGAAATGCCAGCTGAGGGTGCAAAGAAGCTGCCACCGGATGGTAGAAGCTGTGGATTCTGCAAGAACGAACAGGGCTTGAAATGTCCTCTTTGGAAGATGGATGTCCCAGGTCGTGAAGAAGCTTGCAGAGGTGTTCCCACGCAGAATGACTTCAAACAAGCCTTGCTAGCTGCAAGGGTCGCGGTTAGGATTTTTGGATGCTGCTGTGGCCCAGGAGGGACCAGGATGTCGCCAATTGCGTAAGGAGACAGAGGGGGCGCCCAGCAAGATAGGGAGCCCTCACAGAAGCAGGCAGCACCCGCAGAATTGCCAAAACAGGCACTACAAAGAGGAGTGAACCGGAGCTCACCCGAAGTCACAAAAGAAGATCCCACGACGCCGGAGGACAACTCAGGAGGTTGTGCACTGCAGGTTAGAGTGTCGGGGACCCAGGCTTGGCTGTGCACAAAGGAAATCCTGGAAGAGTGCACAGGAGCCGGAGCAGCAGCAAATCACGCGGTACCCAGCAATGCAGTCTAGCGTGGGGAGGCAAGGACTTACCTCCACCAAACTTGGACTGAAGAGTCACTGGACTATGGGAGTCACTAGGACAGAGTTGCTGAGTTCCAGGGACCACGCTCGTTGTGCTGAGAGGGCACCCAGAGGACCGGTGATGCAGTCTTTTGATGCCTGCGGTTGCAGGGGGAAGATTCCGTCAGCCCACGGGAGATTTCTTTGGAGCTTCTAGTGCAGAGAGGAGGCAGACTACCCCCACAGCATGCACCACCAGGAAAACAGTCGAGAAGGCGGCAGGATCAGCGATACAAGGTTGCAGTAGTCGTCTTTGCTACTTTGTTGCGGTTTTGCAGGAGTCCTGAGCAGTCAGCGGTCGATTCCTTGGCAGAAGGTGAAGAGAGAGATGCAGAGGAACTCTGATGAGCTCTTGCATTCGTTATCTAAAGAATTCCCCAAAGCAGAGACCCTAAATAGCCAGAAAAGGAGGTTTGGCTACCTAGGAAGGATGATAGGCTAGCAACACAGGTAAGAGCCTATCAGAAGGAGTCTCTGACGTCACCTGCTGGCACTGGCCACTCAGAGCAGTCCAGTGTGCCAGCAGCACCTCTGTTTCCAAGATGGCAGAGGTCTGGAGCACACTGGAGGAGCTTTGGGCACCTCCCCTTTCCTTTGTCCAGTTTCGTGCCAGAGCAGGGCTGGGGGATCCCTGAACCGGTGTAGACTGGTTTATGCAGAGATGGGCACCATCTGTGCCCATGAAAGCATTTCCAGAGGCTGGGGGAGGCTACTCCTCCCCAGCCCTGACACCTTTTTCCAAAGGGAGAGGGTGTAACACCCTCTCTCTGAGGAAGTCCTTTGTTCTGCCTTCCTGGGCCAAGCCTGGCTGGACCTCAGGAGGGCAGAAACCTGTCTGAGGGGTTGGCAGCAGCAGCAGCTGCAGTGAGACCCCGGGAAAGGTAGTTTGGCAGTACCCGGGTCTGTGCTAGAGATTCTGGGGATCATGGAATTGTCACCCCAATGCCATTATGTTACATGCCCATGTCCGGAGTTACCATTGTGACGCTATACATAGGTAGTGACCTATGTATAGTGCACGCGTGTAATGGTGTCCCCGCACTCACAAAGTCCGGGCAATTTGCCCTGAACGATGTGGGGGCACCTTGGCTAGTGCCAGGGTGCCCACACACTAAGTAACTTAGCACCCAACCTTTACCAGGTAAAGGTTAGACATATAGGTGACGTATAAGTTACTTAAGTGCAGTGGTAAATGGCTGTGAAATCACGTGGACGTTATTTCACTCAGGCTGCAGTGGCAGGCCTGTGTAAGAATTGTCAGAGCTCCCTATGGGTGGCAAAAGAAATGCTGCAGCCCATAGGGATCTCCTGGAACCCCAATACCCTGGGTACCTCAGTACCATATACTAGGGAATTATAAGGGTGTTCCAGTATGCCAATGTGAATTGGTGAAATTGGTCACTAGCCTGTTAGTGACAATTTAGAAAGCAGAGAGAGCATAACCACTGAGGTTCTGGTTAGCAGAGCCTCAGTGAGAAAGTTAGGCATCACAAAGGGAACACTTACATGTGGGCCACAAACTTATGAGCACTGGGGTCCTGGCTAGCAGGGTCCCAGTGACACATAACAAACATACTGAAACCATAGGGCTTTCACTATGAGCACTGGGCCCTGGCTAGCAGGATCCCAGTGAGACAGTGAAAACACCCTGACATATACTCACAAACAGGCCAAAAGTGGGGGTAACAATGCTAGAAAGAGGCTACTTTCTCACACCTTTAGACAGTGTGGATCCCTTCAGTCCACCACCTGTGTTCCAGGATCAACGTTCGTCATCAGGAGAGGGGACCCAGTGTAGCAGTCATTGATGCAGAGAGGTGCCTGCTGAAGCAGGAAAGTGACTCTGTCACTCCATGGGAGATTCCTTTGGTCCTTCTGTTGCAGGATGAAGACAGGCAGTCCTCTGAGAATGCATGACCTGGAAACTGTTGCAGTTGCTGGCAGGAGCTGAAGTTACAGAGTTGCAGTAGCCTTCTTGAATACTGTGTTGCAGTTGTAGAGTTCCTGGAACACTTCTGCGGTTGATCAGACAGTAGAATGTGAAGCAGAGATTGCAGAGGATTCCTGCTGGAGTCTTGCAAAACCGAATCTTAGGAAACACCCAGAGGAGAGACCCTAAATAGCCCTGAGAGGGGGATTGGTCACCTAGCCAGGTAAGCACCTATCAGGACGGGTCTCTGACATCACCTGCTGGCACTGGCCACTCAGATGCTCCCAGAGTTCCATGACCATCCTGAAGACAAAATGGCAAAACCCAGGGACACTCTGAAGAAGCTCTGGGCACTACCCCTGGGGTGGTGATGGAGAATGGAGTGATCACCCCCCTTTCCTTTGTCCAGTTTTGCCCCAGAGCAGGGACATGGGGTCCCTGAACCGGTGAAGACTAGATTATGCAAGGAGGGCACTCTCTGTGCCCTTCTAAACATTTCCAGAGGCTCAGGGAAGATGCCCCTCCTATGCCTGTGACACCTACTTCCAAAGGGAGATGGTTAACACCCATCTCCTAAAGGAAATGCTTTGTTCTGCCTTCCTGGGATTAGGCTGCCCAAGCCCCAGGATGGCAGAAGCCTGTCTGTGAGATGGTAGCAGCTGGGGCTGCAGTGCAAACCTCAGAGAGCTGGTTTGGCAGTACTGGGGGTTCATGGTGGAGCCCCCAGGGTGCATGGAATTGCCCCCCCCCCTTTGCCAGAATCAGATTGGGGGTACAATATTTCAATCTTGGACACCTTACATGGCCATACACGGGTTTACCATTGTGAGGCTACATATATGTATTAACCTATATGTAGTGCACACTTATAATGGCGTCCCCCCACTCACGAAGTTTGGCAAATTAGTCCTGGACAATGTGGGGACACCTCTGCTAGTGCAGGGGTGCCCTCACACACAATAACTTTGCACCAAGCCTTCAGGAACTGAAGGTTAGACATATAGGTGACTTATGAGTTACCTGGTGCAGTGAAAATGCCTGTGAAATAGTGCTTGCACTATTTCACTCAGGCTGCAATGGCAGTCCTGAAGAAGTGTTTGTAAGAGCTCCTTATGGGTGGCAAAAGAAATGCTGCAGCACATAAAGATCTCTTGGAACCCCAATGCCCTGGGTACTTAGGTACCGTATACTAGGGACTAATAAGGGGTTGTCCAGTATGCCAATTTGGAGTGGAATACTGGGTTACCAGTATGTAAGTACAAATTTGGAATCAGAGAGAGCATAAGCACTGGAGTTCTGGTTAGCAGGACTCCAGTGACACAGTCAAGCGCACTGACAAATCAGTAAAACATACTGACCTGTAGGCTACAAACTGTGAGCACAGGGGTCCTGACTAGCAGGATCCCGGTGAGACAGTAAAAACACACTGACAAACAGGCCAAAAATGGGGGTAACCATGCTAGAAAAAGGCTACTTTCTCACACCTTGTGAGTAAAATTAATTATTTTTAGAATTTGGGTTTCTGGTTGGCAGAGGTAGGCACCCTGTCTGAGTAGAACCACAATCCTAACTAGGGGAAGTAACCAACACACTCTAAATTAATGTGTGCTCCCTTGGTAGCTTGGTACAAAGCAATCAGGCTTTACTTATGAGGCAATGTGTTAGGTATTTATGCAACACTTCAAACAGCAAAACATTTAAAACACCACACCAAAAGATATCATGTCTGTTTACAAAAATAGAGCTTAGTTAAACATTTAATGAACAAGCTCCTCCCTCCCATTCTGCCCAGTATGACCTATCAGGCTGTGGATAGCCCATTAGTCACACCAAAGTCACACTGGGACGCAGAGAGGGAGGAAAGAGGAAGTAGAGAGAGGGGAAAAAGAAAGAAAGAAAGGAAGAAAGAAAGAAAGAAAGAAAGAAAGAAAGAAAGAAAGAAAGAAAGAAAGAAAGAAAGAAAGAAAGAAAGAAAGAAAGGAAGAAAGAAAGGAAGAATAAAGATAGAAAGGAAGGAAGATAGAAAGAAAGCAAGCAAGTCCTCGGTTTGGGAAGGGGGAGTGTGTAATGGCAGAGGGGGATGGCATGGAAAACTAAGTTAGGAGTTGACGCAGAGAAGGAGCTCAACGTCAAGGGGGAAGAGGAGACAAGCCAGTGATCAGCTGTGGATGTGTGCCTCTGAAGGAGCCAGAGACTATGTACTGCAAGTCTAAACCTGGAAGTCCTTGCACCCGGAGATGCAAGGGGGAAATAGAGGGCAATCGGGATAGAGAAAGAGCCACAGGGCTGAAAAAGAGACAGATCCTTGGTCACAGGGCACTGTGGTCGAGAAGTAGTTGGTCCTTGACAGCATGAGAAAGGGGGATGGGAGGTTACAGCGGCAGAGGGGGAACTGGTGGTGTTAGCAAGTGGCTGTGGGAATAAGAGTGAAGTGGGAGGGCAATGACTGGGAGGGCACAGGGAGAGCAGGGAGAGGCGGGCCAGGCAAGATGAACAGCAGGTCTAGGCCCTATGACCTATCACCTGTATTGGCAGAGACCCACGATGATAACGACAATATGATGATATGGGCACACGATTTGGTTACCATATCCCAGAAGCTGGATGATTTAAAGTCTTTGGTACTATTAATTTTGAACCAATTTACTGGACTTCTTGAATAGAGGGCTGTGCGCAACTGCAAACTGTCCAAAGAGGGTGACCCTAATCCTGTTTCTGTTCCTGAAGGGGTGCTTACCACGTCAGTTGTGTTAGATACCTGTGTTGAAGTGGCCAGTCCTTCCGCACGCCCAATGCCTCATGCAAGGTCCAGAAGCATGGTGACAAACCGCAAAGTGAGCTGCCCATCTGAACAAATGCTTAATCCAGCCCCACATATAAATGGGAGTACTTATGGTCAAGGGAAGCCGATTATACCTCGTCACTTTGACATTACTAAGGGTTCATGGGGAGTTACAGGAGCGCAAGTGCCCGTTACACCATCCAGACCCCACTTCCCTGGCCCCCCAAGATTAACGCAGGTGTATGATATGAAGGGGGAACATGGTTGGAGGAGGAAAGGTGGCTACATATATATGACAGGGATCTCCAGGCTGTCGTCTGATGGTAAAGAGACACAGGATTCCCTCACCAATATGGTCATCTACTGGTTACAGACCCAACGGCACTGTATCTCTGTTATCCAGTCTGACATCCTGGAGGTGTGCAGACATAGTCAACAAGGATCGGAGTTTGATTTTATCTCAATTCTCCTTCTGGATAATATTTCGGTGGACAATCTTATTGCTTTCGTTTCACGGACTAGCTCCTTTAGGGTTGGTTCAATAACTGGTATTAATTTCTGCACGGATCCACCTTATGGCAATGTTAGTAGTCGCTCCATCTTATGTGATGGCCATATGAGAAGGGCCCAAGATCCACATAGGTGCTGTCCTCCAAACACGACAGAGAATCCCTCCCCTTCTTTATCCGACCTGGATTGACTAAATTCTGCTGCTTTTTCAGGGTTCCCATTGCAGTCACCGGGGTCAGTCTGGAAGAATGGATCGGCAATATAGAGAATGTTTCACAATCTAGAGCCAGGATTCAGACTTTATGTTCAGAACTTGCCATTATGTCATGGAATGTGGCAGGGATTGGGAAAAAGTTAGGTGATCCAGAGTGGGTTAGCTTCATCAATAACCAGGATATATGCTTACTCCAGGAAACCTGGACTGAAGAGCCGATCTATTTAGACGGGTTCACAACATACTTTTCTGCGGCGCAACCTGCACCTGGGGGTTTTGGTAGATCGAAAGGGGGTCTTATGATTTTGCTGAACAAGAAATTCAAATGTGACCATTCGGTATTATGTTTTAATTCGTACGACCTACTGGGTGTCCAACTCACTTTCCTACTTGGCTTCAAACTGACCATGATCAATGTGTATGCAAGATCTGTTTCTCGAGGTACAGAGTCCAAAGTACTTGCCCAGTTAGATGAACACATGGAGCACCTGCATCCATCAGGTTTTCTGGTGGTTGCAGGAGACATGAACTGCACTTTTGAACCCAATTCCTTTAATAGTAATTTGACAACCGAGGAGGATGAACTTTGGGGTATTCTGCAACTGAAAGAGAATGTTAACTGCATTGGCTCATGTGCTGCTTCACAGTTGACTTCACTTTGCCTTAGATTTGGACTAAGAGCATGTAATGGCCTCACTAGATCTGATTCATATCTTGCCCCCACTTTTAAGCGAGGACCCTCTTACAGCACTATTGACTATTTCCTAGTGGATATTAGGCTTTGGTCAAGTACTCTAGATATGAAGGTAGAACCCCGCCATGATAGTGATCACAACCTTCTAAGTCTTACTTTAACCAGTCACGCATTTAGCTGAGTTGAGTACTCTGAGACCACTAACGTTCCGAGTCCCCTTTTGAATCATAGACAAACCCGCGTCAGCTGGCCAAAAGTATTGTCAAACCCATACTTGGTTAAGGAACTCTACTCATCCTTTGTAAAAACTCTTCTTTAGTTTTGATGAGCAAGAGGCTGGTAATATTCCATTTTTAAGTATCCATGCAGAAATGGCAAGCATCCTACAGGGCATTTTTGACAAGGAAATCACGTCTAGGCACTCCCCTGATTACACTCAATCAAGGGAATGGTTTAATAAGGACTGTATTCATTTGAAACTTAATGTAAAATCTGCCCTCGAAATGCACTCCCAGGGGGTGATTAGGAATGCAAGACTTAGGTATAACAAGCACTTGGAACCAGCCAAGAAAGATTGGGAACATGATATTTGGCACAGGATGCTGGATGCAATCAAGAACCAAGATAATAGGTATTTTTGGAGGCTGTTGGCTGCTAGACAAAGAGGGGGCAATGATCCTGTTAGTATGCACATCCAGCCTGAAAGATGGGTGGCCCACTTTTCCGAGCTCTATGCCTTACCTGTACAACAGGACCTCATGCCTTCATCTCAGGATGAATTGTGCAATGGGGTCAATGACTGTAGAATATCTGCTGATGGTTCTGCAGAGGATATTGTCTTTTCAATGGCTGAAACCACAGCCGCTATCAATTCCTTAAGATCGGCAAAGGCACCCGTCCCGACAAGATACTGGGGGACTTGTTTAAATCTGAACCTGTTGTTTGGGCATGGTATATAAATACATTGACAAATGCTATAGCAGCAGGAGGTCCTATCCCGGAAACGTGGTTTGGGGCGGAAATAATCCCCATATATAAAAAGGGTGATGTGGGTTTACCCGCTAACTATAGACCAATTAGTCTCATTGACAATCTGCAAACAATTTTTGCTAAGCAAGTCTTAGATAGGCTTATGGAATGGGTTCAGGACAATCAGGTATTATCCCCACTTCAGGCTGGTTTTCGTTCCAGGATTAGTACAATGGATCAGGTCTTTAGGCTCTCCCTTTTATTTTGGAAATATGTCCTTCTAGCAAAACAAGCCTTGTATGTTGCCTTTGTGGATTTGAGATCTGCCTTCGATCTGGTCCCCAGAGGGAAATTATGGGAAGTCTTGTTTAAACTGGTATCCCGGAGAACTTAGTACACCTAATTCGAAGAATGCATGAGAACACCTATGCACGAGTGAGATGGGGCAATCAGGGCGAACTTACTGATCGAATAGATATCAGGCGGGGGGTGCGCCAGGTTTGTGTCCTTGCTCCTACTCTTCTCTACTTGTTCATTAATGAAGTGGTGTAAGTTGTGTCCGCCTGTCAAAATGACGCCCCTTCTTTGAATGATCAAAAAATTCCGATCTTATTATTTGCTGATGAGTCACTTTTGATGTCCAAAACCCCTATGGGCCTCCAGGTTCTGGTGGATAGGTTCAGTGCTTTCTGTGCAGAGCATGGATTGGATCTTATTTCCAGCAAAACCAAATGTATGGTCTTCAGTATGGGGCCCACCAGAAGATGCACTATCTCACTCAATGAGATCCCCTTAAGTAAGGTATGTTCTATTGATTATTTGGGGGTAAGAATTACTAACAATATGCAATGGGAGGCCCAGATTGATAAGAGTGCCGCACTTCTTCAGCACAGATCTGGGGCTATTCTGTGTTTTTATAAATCTACCACCACGAAAGCTGTTTCTTCAGCTATTAAGATTTTATTAGCAAAGGCCCAGGGTGCGGCGTCTTATGGTGCTGAGGTCTGGGGCTTTTCCAATGCTAGCAAATTATCTGTAGGGGAAAATAATTTTACAAGAACTCTTCTTGCATTCCCTCGTAAAACACTCCATTGATCCCAGTTTTTTTGGATCTTGGGTTCCCCTGCATTTCTGATGTAATAGCCTTAAGACCTTTACTCTTCAGGGTGCGCATCTAGACAACCTCTGAGTTAGCTGTATATAAGGAATCTCTACAAGACATTTTAGGTAGACCAAATGCACTCTCTATCCCCTGGCTCAAGCATGTTTCGAGGTGGTTCCATATTTTGGGTCTTGGGGTCTTTTGGAGACATCCTAATAGTCTAGGGAGAGCCCAGAAGAAACATCTGAAATCAGTCTACTGGTCCTATGTTAGGGAAAATTACTTGGTATGCACGTCGCGCGGTCGACTGACATCACAATTTCTTGACTTCAAGTGGTATCCTCACTTTGTACCTTTCTTGGATCTGATTTCTGACTTATTATCCAAAAGTGTGTACGCCTGTTTTAGGTATGGGTGTTTACCTCTGATGTCTTTTACTGGTACCTGGAGACCTGCTTTGACAACAGATTTATAGCCCAGCTGCAATTGTACTCCGGAAACTATAGTACATTTTATCTTTATTTGCCCAGCCTATGGGATTGCACGGCGGAAATGGATTCGTCCAGTTTGCAGGAACATGGGCCTGAGACACTGTAAAGTTGCTTTACGGATGCAGATGAGAGACGGCTCTCCTTTTTTAATATGTGCGGTCAGAAAGTTCCTTGCGGCCGCATGGTACATACGTACCCGTTTAAAAACAAACTAAAATGATTTGCTCCCAGTTGATTATTGCTTTTAATTTATTTATTCATTTATTATATATATAAATCTTATGACTGTCGTGATTTTCCCCCGGCTGATGGTAAGAAGCAATACGAGATATTGTAAGCTGTACCCAGGATGCTGATGAGAGACAGTCCCCCTATTTTATTAAGGCAGTTAGACAGTACTTAGTGGCAGCATGTAAAGGAATACATGTATCTTTGTCCTTTTAACTATTTTTTTTTTAATCTCTTTATGATTATTGTCTTCCTTTTTTTTAAATATCTTTTACCTGCTTATTTATTATGTACACTACTATTTTACCTGTTGCGATGTTATTTTGCTTTGATGGTTAAATGTGACAGAATAAAGCTTGTGTTGATGATGATTATGATGATGATATGGGATTCATGGAGCGCACACATACTTCAAACAGTGTCCCAGCACCAATTACAAGGCTGTTGATAGAATTGCTGATCATCATGTTAAGCTTGGTGGAAGCTTAACATGATGATCAGCAATTTTTTCTTAAAGCTGGATAACTCAGTTGTGGAATGAAGTTCCGGGGGAAGATTATTCCAGGTAACAGGCCCAAGGTAAGAGAAGGATCTGCCTCTGGTCCTGTGGATTTTGGCATCCGCAGGGAGCAGGATTTATCACAGCACCAGTCTTGCTTGAGGTCAGACACTGCTTTGATTGCCATGTCCTTGCTGCTCTGAGATTGAGCTGAGCGGTGCTGCAATCTGTCCCTATGGTGCCCTATTTGGAGCCTCGACCTCTGCCCACTGAAGAGAGGTTGGTCAACAGATTGGCCGCAACTGAGGAGTCCAAAAGCACAATCTCTGTGCCCTGTTCCATGAGATCTTCCAGGAATTAACTCAGGGCTCCCAGATCAAGGAAGTCCCAAGACCTGCCATTATTTGTTATCCACTTATGTGATGGTTCAAAGAATCCAAATTTGATGTCTAACTTTCACAACTGGTGACTAAGGGTCAAGAAGGCCTTCCACTTATTGTTGGTCTTGTGAGATAAGTCTGCAGTGATGCAGTGATATTGTATGCCTCCAAGACATACAGGCTGTGGGATGAGGCCTCAGTCAGGAGCTGCCATACCTGCTCATGGCGGAGGAAGCAGGCAATAGGGGGCCATGCCCACTCCTGTCAGGGTGGGCCCCGGTGATGAGCTCTCTGGATCTCCAAGGGGAATGAGAATATCAGCCCTGTGAGCATAGGAAGGGGATCCATGAGGGAGCTCTGAACGATGAAGTCTTCAATGCGTTCCAGAAGGACGAACAGACATTATTCCAGAAACTCTGATCCTCCTGGTCAATAACTTTTTTACATGGGTGCCAAAGCTCCTTGTCTCAGTCTGGAAGGTGATTGAAAGGTAGTGCTCCACAACGTACACCCTGTCATGGAAGTCTGCATTTTTTTCTCAAATCGACTTTGATTCCACAGAGAAAGAGTCCGACCACCCAGCAGGGCTGGTGGAGGTGCTAGGTAGGAAGTAGGTTGTTCCTTTCCATTGCCAGTGGTCAGGTGTAGAATGAAAAGACCCAAGCTCCAGAGAGGCTGTCTACACCAGTACTCTAGGCTAGCCTCAGCCCCTTGTGGGTCCTTACCAGAGGGCAGAGCCTTGTGTTCCAGGTGTCAAGGCAGTCCCAGTGCCTGTCATCAGTAGCGTCAGGGGACGAAGGTATAGGCTGGGCCTTTGGCCTAGGGATGAGTGGGAGGCTGGGCAGTCTGGGCAGGGTACAGGGGAACCCCAGAAGAGGGTGCAGTCTCATGGGGTCACAGTATGCGGAGGGGGAGTGGCATTAGCAAGGGGGGAGAGATAGTGCATCTCACAGCTTTGCCCTGTTGCTCTGCACCTTAAGGGGCAATAGGACACCACCAACTGCTCTCCCTAGTGTGCCCAAGGAGCATAAGGTCCCCATTCTCACTTTGGTCAGGTGCGCAGGCACACTGTTGGGCGTTCAAGGTGGCGATATGGCCCTGAGCACTGCTTCTCACGTTCTGTATCATTCTCTCTCGGTCAGGCCTCCCGAAGGAATATATGCCTTCAGTAATGAAGAGGAATGGTGGCTGGATTGGTGCTCAATGAGGGGGTTGTGTCTCAATCAGAGTTTCACCAGCTCGGGTCCTGAATGGAATGCCACACTTTTGTATGCTACATGAGGTAGAGTTGAAGAACTGAGATTGGCCAAGGCATCATGAAGGACACTGGGGAACATGCTGCAACTGACTGCTGCAGTAGAACCAGGCTCCCATGCTCTGGTCAGTTATACCTGGGGGCCTCAGTGCACCTGTGTGCACTGCAGTGGGTGAGCACATAGTTTTGCGGCTACTCGGCTCCCCTGATGCACAGCTGGCATACCGGGGATGTCTCTGACAAGGCCAGAAGTGAAGGGATTATCGGCGCAATTGAGCCATGTCCATGCAGGAGCAGGGCAGCCCCCTCTAACAGAGTCTTGACACTCAGGTCATTGCAGCAGATGCACCAGGGAAGGAGAGCTCCTGTTTGCCCTGCCTGATATAAGGCAGTAGAAGAGTGGGCATTAGGGCAGGCAGACAGGGTGATGGAGGTGCAGCAGGCCAATTAGAGTCTGTCATGTCTCCCTCAAGGCCACAATAGGCCCTCTAATTGGGGAGAGGGGAAGTTCCCTTACAGCAAGTGACATACCCCAATGTTTGGCTGTGAGGCAGGAGTTGACACTATCTGGGCCAGTGGACAGAAGTGTAGTGGCTTTGTGGCTTAGCAGAGCTGGCCGCAGGGGTGCAGCCTCCGTTCCTCCGGCTCCATAGCAGGCCACCCAGGAAGGGAGAAGGGCTCCCATTTGACCAGCTGGTAGTCCACAGAGCTGCAAAATGCAGGGCACAGTGGACCTGTGATCCTGAGGCAGTGGGAGCTTGACTGGTGAAATGCCTGTGGCTCTTGGGGGCAGAGAACTCATCTAGCAGGCGCCCAACATATTTTTTTTTAAAGAGAGGGGGGCCATGTGGTTTCCCCTCCTCATGCCTCATTAGACCCAATGGACCCTCATCCCCAATGTTCCTATGTTTTTACAAAAGGACGGGGATGTCCATGAGACGTATTAGGCCTTGTGGTCCCCATACCAAAAGACAGTTTTTAAACTTTTATTATGGGACTCTGAAGACTCCATCCCAGAGGGCCATATCTCTTTTAAAGAAGAGAGGAGCTGTGTCTTCCCCATCCCAATCCTCATTAGTCCATGGGGACCACATCCTCCAGGTCCTTTTGTTCTTAAGGGGAGAGTGACTAAGGCCCATATTTATACTTTTTGACCCAAATCAGCACTAGCACAGATTTGCGTCAAAGAGTTTACCGCCGGCTACCGCCATTCCAACGCACCAGCCGGGCACCTTATTTATGGAATGACGTTAGCCGGTGCTGCGGCCTGGTTAGCATCAAAATAAATGACTCTAACTGGGCAGCGGAGGCGTAGGGAAGACCGGGGGTTGTGCGTCAAAGAATGGTGCAAGTCAGGTTAAAGTAAAAAATGTTGACTCAAACCTGACTAGTGTCATTTTTTGACGCACAACCCCCATGGAAATCACTCCTGTCTTAGCAAAGACAGGAGTCATGCCCACTGCCCAATGGCCATGCCCAAGGGACTTCTGTCCCCTGGGCATGGCCAGTGGGCACAATGGCATGTAGAGGGGCCCAAGTTAGGCCTCCCTATGCCACTTTAAAACATTTTTTTAAAAGATACATACCTCTACTTTCCGTAGATGGGTCCCCCCATCCATGGGTGGGCGAGGGTGGCAGGGGGTGCCTCTGCGGGCAGGGAAGGTCACCTGTGGATTGCTTCCATGGTCGGAGACCATGGGAATGAGCCCACAGGTCCCTTAACGCCTGCCCTGACCCAAGCGTTAAAAAATTACTCTAAACTGGGTTAGAGTTATTTTTTAAGGCCCTCCCCCTGCCATGCGTCATATTTGCATGGGAGTATAAATAAGGCGCAAAGGCCTTAGAGTAATTTTATGCCCTGGAACGCCTACCTTGCATCTCATTCACACAAGGTAGGTTTCCACTGTAAAAGAATGACTCACACTCCATAAATTTGGCGCTAGACGGGTCTAGCGCCAAAGTATAAATATGGAGTTAAGTTTCCGCCGGATTTGCGTAGAAAACAAATGACGCAAATCCGGCACAAACAGAGTATAAATATGCCCCTAAGTGCACCCGAGCCTTATTAGGCCCTGGAGACGCCATTCCCCAGGGTCATTTTTAGGGTCGAGCCTGCGTCGCATGCGCTTGCTCATGCGTTTTGCTTGCAAGATGCTTTAGGAATTAGAAAAGGGCTCGGAGCCCCGTTGATGTCACGTTGTCTTTCATTGGTTCGTGGGCTAGTCTGTTAAAATCTGCTTGCTTTCATTAGTGGAAGGCACGCATACATCATGCCTTTTCCGGTGGTTAGCCCTCCTCGAGTGCAGCAACCAAGTACTGGAAACATGCAAGGCTCGCTGTTTCCCATCAGGTTTCTGGACTACTTTTTATCTTTTGTTTGCAGCGCAATCTCGCTTTGCAGAAGTCGAGCGCTTTGCATAACATCAACGATAACACTTATACTTATTCAAGTATACACAGCATCCGACAAATACGTCACTTACTCCCCAGGCTCCGGCTGGCCCTCACTGTCTTCAATGTGTATCTCTCACTCCACTTGAACCCTTCTGTCTTCCTGAGCTCCTCGGTGTTCATTTTGCTCTAACAGGGCTTCTCTGAAGCTCCCCCCGTCCACTTCACCGTGCTACCTTATGCAAAGCATCCCTCAATCTTTGCTCGATGGTCGCTTGTTCTCTGTGATGTACTGTCGTAGTTTGGACTCTTGCTCTGAGCAAGACTGCTGGTTTAAGGATAACAGTACTTTTGTTTGTAGGCGACTGAGTCTTTCCTACCACAAGTCGCAACTGTTGTCCCAACCTTAACGGCTTACTAACAGTACCTCACCAGAAACACAACAGTAAAAGGTGATTTATGGCAGTCGCTTACGCATGGACTCAAAGTAAGATATCTCAGGGTTATGTTGTGGTTAAACGGAGATTACCCTTTTCTCACAGATATATTATGTCTCATACAAACACAGGCAATGACACAGATGCAGTAAAGTTATAATAGCTTTTTATTTAACATAACTGCAATTTGCGATAAGTTGCATGGACTGCAATGATTAGGATAATGAATATAGCAAGTAACAGTATTGTGAAAAAGAGAGTCATTGTTTTGAAGACCCCCACCATTTTGCAATACATAAAATAGATATATAAGATGGAATATGCCCTATTACCCTCACGTGAATAGGCCTAACCTCCTAACTAAAGGAGAGCTGGGTTTGCTAAACCTAATCTGCCAAAGCCGTGTCAATGAGAGGAGCCCCCAAACCTCGTTACCTTGGAATGAGGTCTCTATCTCAGACTCCGTAGGGACACAAAGACTGGGTCAGCGTCAAGACGATTGCAGCATCGGTATCAGCGATGGTGGCGATGCCCTCTGGTCGGAATCCCTCTGATTATCTGTCTAAAGTGTGATGTATTTATACAGATCTACAAGGTCCCCTGACGTAGGTGTATTCCAAAACAATAGATAACAGGCATGCTTGGGACGGCAATTAATATGAACAATCCCTCGAAAGTATAGAGAGGGAAAATCCCTAAGTATGAACATCTACTGTTTGTTTGTCTTTGGTGCTTGAGCTTGACGCCTTGGCACGATGACACTGATAATGTAACTCATAACAAGTGGCCTAACTATAAACAAGGCAGCCATCTTAGAAGAAATAAATAATTAAATGGGCTAAGACAGAGCAAGCTAAGTAGGTTAAAAGTCACTAGGTGATGGGGGCATGAGTCTACAAGCCAGAGGCTAAGTTAACTCCTGTTATCCGATTAAAACGAACTAGGATTCACTACACCCTCCCCATTGCCGTAAGAGGTATGATGAAGGTCCAGGAACCCAAAAAGCTAAAAAATTGCTCCTGAACTAAAAGCTAGGGCCCATATTTATACTTTTTGACGCAAAACTACGCCAACACAGTTTTGCGTCAAAAAAATTAGCACCAGCTAACGCCATTCTGAAGCGCCATGCGGGCGCCGTATTTATTGAATGACGTTAGCCGGAGTTAGCCGCCGGCGCCGTCTGGCGTGCGTTAAAAAAAAAACACGTACACCAGGCAGCTCCGGCGTAGGGGGATATGGGGCTTGGGCGTCAAGAAATGGGGCAAGTCAGGTTGAGGCAATTTTTGCGCCTCAACCCGATTTGCGCCATTTTTTTTCACTCCCAACCCCCATAGAAATGACTCCTGTCTTAGCAAAGACAGGAGTCATGCCCCCTTGCCCAATGGCCAGGCCCAGGGGACTTCTGTCCCCTGGGCATGGTCATTGGGCATAGTGGCATGTAGGGGGGCACAAATCAGGCCCCCCTATGCCCCCCCAAAAAAAAAAAAAAAAATGACCTGAACTTACCTTAATGTCCCTGGGATGGGTCCCTCCAGCCTTGGGTGTCCTCCTGGGGTGGGCAGGGGTGACAGGGGGTGTCCCTGGGGGCATGGGAGGGCACCTCTGGGCTCCTTCAGAGCCCACAGGTCCCTTAACGCCTGCCTTTTGCAGGTGCAAAAAAACGTCGCAAAAGCGGCCGTACGTCATTTTTTTGACCCGCCCACTCCGGGGCGTGATTTTTGCCCGGGAGTATAAATCCGACGCACATGCCTCGGAGTCGATTTTTTAGACGGGAACGCCTACCTTGCATATAATTAACGCAAAGTAGGTGTCCACGCTAAAAAATGACGCTAACTCCATGGACTTTGGCGCTAGACGCGTCTAACGCCAAAGTATAAATATGGAGTTAGTTTTGCGTCGAAATTGCGTCAAAAAAACCGACGCAATTCCGGCGCAAACGGAGTATAAATATGCCCCTAAATGCTAAAACAAGGCAAAAAAAAAGGATTCACATGTGTTAAAACAAATCTGTCTAAAAATACATACAGAGATGTTAATATCAACTATGACAAGTACAGCGTGCAACAGCAAATGTCTATCCATCAAATTATGTGTTATAAGCATGATCTTGAAGATTGTCATCGAAGTCACCAGTCAAGGACCTCAAAAATTAGTCAACATCGTCCAAAGTTAAGTCTAGTGCTAGGCGGACAAACGGATCCACAGAGCAGAAATGAGCCTTATTTCCTGGTGCATCGATACTTGCTGCAGTGGCCTCATCCATGGTAGATCTCATAACGGAAGGCTCATAGGTGGCCTCGCGGAGCAACCTCAGTCTCAAGGGGCATGACCGTGTATGAACCCTCATCGGGGACATCAGCAGTTCGTGGTCCACAGGAGATGTCGGTGCAACAGCAAGACAGACCATAGGCAGATGTTCAAAGAGACACCATATGCAGCGGAAGACTGGTTCTACACACAAGAGAAGTGGCCGAAATGACAACGACCAGTCAAGCTCCAGTTCCACCAGCAAAGGTGCACCG
The DNA here is from genome assembly GCF_031143425.1 of Pleurodeles waltl. Lineage (NCBI taxonomy): Eukaryota > Metazoa > Chordata > Amphibia > Caudata > Salamandridae > Pleurodeles > Pleurodeles waltl. Next base: position 588,133,070 of record NC_090447.1, read on the forward strand.
AAGATCCCAACCATGCGCTCACGGCACAGTGGAGTTGGTGGGAGCGGCTCCATTGCTCTGCGTTGCTGGAAAGAAACAACCACGCGAATCAGAAGAAATAGCAGTAGTAGTCTGCCTATTAAAGCCAAAATAATTGGAAATCCACCAAACACACTTGAAAAGAGAGAATGGATGGCTGATGGGATGACTCCGAAGACAGTCTGAAAGATGGACACGAAACCAGACCCGACAGCCTTAAAGAAATTAACAATCCCAGTGGTGCTTGAAGCATTGAATATTCTGGATACCAGCTCTCCGAAGTGTTTGGGGAAATCGGTATTTAAAAGGGATTGTATCTCGGCTGATGATCTCGCAATCTGGAGAGCATACTTCTCTTTTGCGGATGTCAAGGAGACTTGATCTGAAACAATAGCGCCTTTAGCCTACTCAACTTGTCATAGTTCACATTAATAGTATCTATGTGGGGCCACATGTCAGATACTTGTATCTCTCGTGTGGGGGGAAACAAAACATGTCCACAACACGTAACGACCTTCGTGACTGAGATTGCGTAGGCAATTCCAGGTTGCATGCCACAACAGCTTTGATCGTTCAGTACCACATAACTGCCATTGGAAAGTACATGAAATACTGGACGAATCAAGGCGAAGGGAGTACCCTTCAAAAAACAGGCCAAATTTGCGACCCCCGCATTGCAAAGACCGTGAAGAGACACCTGTTTGCATATCATAGAATGACGAACAGCAGTCTCACATTCACTTCCGCTAAGAAAGACCTCCTGTTCACTGTTCAGACATCTATAGTCAAAGGGCAACTCCCACTCTTCCTTAATAAAGCTATCTCCTAGTTGCTCATATCGTCCCACTGCAAGTGTTTCAGGCAGCTCGAGAAACGAAAGGTCGAAATCGGTAAATTAATAATGCTGTGTAAGAGCCAGATAGTTGAAGGACTCTCTGCTACTGTGAAGGGCAACTTATCTAATTTCTCTACTTGAAGCAGGGTGAAACTAGCCTCCCTTTTAGCCATTGTCTCTTGTTCCCTGGAAAAATTAAAAGCAGTGAATAATTCACTCCCATTAATGTACCTTCATGGAATGTGGCCACTTTTTAGTGTCTGTAATGTCCAACCAAGCTGCATGATGGAAAGTAGCTGTGTTTGCCCATGATATAAGCGGGACAAGTCTGTCTGAGTGATATCAATAGCAGACGACACTATATTTGATAGTGAATAAATCCTGTTGGACAGCGTGTTTATGCCATTGTCGACAACAGCTAATGTTTTTTCCAAATTTTCCTTATCCAGTTGCCTCAAACGTGCAGCAGCCTCAATCTGGGAAAGTTTCCAAATTTCATTGTACATAGCATTCAAAAACCTTTTCAAGCGCTGTTTTCTAGGACCTAACAGAAAATCCTGTAAGTCTATACTGTCAGAAAGAGTGTTCAGGTGTTTCTTAACCGCTGTTAACGTGTTTGTCTGCACCCATTGCTGGCACAGCTTACCCACACTGTATGTTGTAATTATACCTGTATGTTGACCTGATAGAAAGCGAGGGTCAGGCCTGTTAATTGAAAAAAACCCTGAAGAGTTCAAGAAACGCCTTTGACACTCATTAATGTCGGTGGGCCATACCAACCACCCGCCGGGACTGGAAAGTGAAGAATAATAGGTACCAGTCTTAACCATTGCATCTAGCCTGTCCTCTGTGACATTAAGAAAGTGTTGCCAATCTCTAAATGTTGCCGGAGTAGGGATACTGGGCGTGTTCAGGTCTTTAATCTTTGCTAACCCCAGACAGGATGTCTGCTCAATAGTGTCATTTAAGAAAATCATTTGTACAGGAATTAGGCATGCTCGAAAGAAGGCCTCCCTACCCTGTATCTGCCAATCTTGTGTTCCCCATACACTGTTCAAGTCAAAAGTCCTTTTCCAATATTCGTAACCCTCAATCGAGAGCCGGGAAACAAAGGGATATGAATAAATCAGTTTTGTATCTGTGAGCAAAATTTTTCTAATTTGTGCCGGAGGTATTTTAAAATAATACGACTCTGCTTTTTTTGTATCATGCCCGGAAAAGTATGTAAATTTATCGCTATAATACTTTGGGCTCCCCACCGGTGGTGTCGAACAGTGTTCCCACTGTGTGTAGTTCGAGAGAGGTCTATATCTAGTGGCACGGTGTAGGTAGTGATGTCCCCATTTGTTGTAGCAGAACATTTCCCCATAATTCATGGTATAATCATATACATCATCACTTTCAAAAGCGGAATAGTCCTTAATTTCAGTTAGCATGGAATCAACTGTTTGGACATTCCAATCATCAGAGACAACATTAGGTGTAATAACATCAGACATTGAAATTTTGAACACGTATGGTATTTGGATAATCTCAGTAGGCCCGTATATATCGAATGGAACTTTGTCCCACACAATCCCATCAGTAACGTGTATTGCTGTAATGTTTACAGGGGACAAATCTCTTCGGACCTTATGTGAAGAATGATGTGGTGTTAAAATTTCATCAACCGGCTCCACTGAGGAGCGATCAGGAATATAGTGACCATTTATGAGCAAAAAGAAAACAGTCACAAAACCAATCCATAAAAATAATGCAATAAATGTCAAACAGAACCATAGATAGTTCCATGGGTAGATCAAATAGGTGTTTTTAAGCCATCGATACATCTTACTACTTTTTGAAATATTGTCAATCACTGTAGAGGATGAATCCAAAGAAAAATCATCAATGTCAATGAAATAGCCAGAGGTAGTCTCTGCAAACACAGGAGCCGCTGTATTCTGATCCACCGCTCGTGGAGGTTTTTGATAGACAGTGTCATTAGTTGTGGAAGTGTTCGTGTAAAATACAGCCAAATCTTGAAGTGGGGTAGTCACCGAAGATGTGACTGGAACCAACACAAGTTCATTTTCCGCCCTCCCCATGGTCGAAGAAGTGTCTGGAACAGCAGTTGACATAGTTGCATAGTCAGTAGTAGTGATATTCATCCTACTATGTAGATAGATGTCCTGTTGGGTAGTGAGAGGGGATCGGGAACCACCCAAGGGACCTCCTGGTCTACTGTGAAGAATCGGCCACATGTTGTAATTTGATGTCATCAATGGAGATTAATCTGTTCGATTTAGAACCAGACAGTGGTAGTAGAATGACAGTCCTGGTGCCTTTTATTCCCAAGACTGGTACAGGTGCTCTCTCTGATGGACTGAACTCCTTTTTCACAGCGATCTTCTCACAAACCAGATGCCCAATGTTAGAAATCCAGCCAGTCGAAGTTTTCGCCAATTCCCTTATTCCTAAGGTGGCAGCACTTGCAGATGATTTATCATCACGAAATTGTTGAAGCTCCTGTAAAACAGTGAGACGTTCTTTTATGTCAAATGGTGTTTCTGCCGCCACCATACCAGGGGCATCAAGATCTGGGACATACATAGGTATCCCAAAGAGAACCTCATATGGAGACCTTCCCCCCATGAACCGTCTTGGCAGATTATTCAGTGCTCTCTGGACCCCATATAGGTGGTGTAACCAACTGCGGCCTGAACCTAATACTCGAGCTGTTAAGGACTGCTTTAGATCACGATTCCGCCTCTCCACGACCGAATTTCCCTCGGGATGGTATGGTGAGGAGTAATGGAGTTCAACACCCATCGTCCCCATGGTGTCCCTAAATGCCTTAGAGGCAAATGCAGGGCCCTGGTCCGAATGGAATGCTGCAACCGCATATGTACCGATAAAGATCAGCAAATCTTTTATAACAGTTCGGGCGTCAGCCGACCGCTGTGGCCATACCCACAGGAATCTAGAACAGGAATCCACAGCCACTAGAATGTATTTGTATGCACCATCAGGCTGTAAGGGACCGCAATGCTCTAGGTACACACACTGAAGTGGCTTGTCTGACACTAGGAGGGATGTCTGTGGAGGGCGTTTGATAGTAGAGCCCTTAATCTGCTGGCAAATGTCACAGCGAAGGACATACTGCTTAGTTCGTCTGCATAGACCAGGCCACCAATATCGTTGCTGTAGAATTGTTATCGTGGCCTGTATACCAGCATGTGCAGAAGTGACACCCTCATGTGCGGCTGTAATCAGCTCTAATCTTTGGTCTTCATTGGGGATCACTCGATCTCCAATCCCAGGAATTGTTGTATAAGCAACATTCTGTGCACTGATATGATAAGTATAGTTGGTAGGGTAACCTTTCGGAAGGGTCTTGCCTGCAGCCGAAGCTTTATCGGCAATCAATATTTCATTATCCAACCTCGTCCGAGAACGAGTCACTGCAGCCACAGAAGCCGTAGCTACTGATGCTTTGGCCGCTTCATCAGCCAATGTATTACCGGCAACGTGTATTCCTACACGTTGGTGTCCTAATTTATGAACTACATGGACACCTGGTAGCCTATCCTTAAGATCAGCCACCCTTCCCCACAATATTTTGTGTTTAATGGTGTTCCCTTTAGAATCCCTAAACCTGTTAAGTTTCCAATGATTGAGATATTCATTGTATGACTGGATGCAGTAATATGAATCACAGACTATCAAAGTCTGGATTCCTGCCTCAGTATGTTCGAGTGCTAGAATAAGAGCTTTAAGCTCAGCCAACTGGGGTGTGCAGTCCCCTAAGGTCTGCGTGTAGGTATTGTGAGGGTGGAAAACTCCATCTTCCATCACTCCGCACACGGCTGCGCAAGCTGCAGAGTATTGATGTTTAGTACCTACAGCCGGTTGTGCTGATCCGTCAGTATAAATGATAGTATTATAACTGTCTAGTGGCAAGATATTTAGAGGAGCGGGGTACTCCTGTTCATACTGGAGAAATTCTTGTGTCTGAAGCCTTGGATCGAATACATAATCGACATCAGTGGCGGTCAGAGACGTTGCCCATTGAATCCAGCGTGGATGTAATGCCTTAGCGTTCGGAACGCTCGCTTTAGTGGCAGCCTCTAAGGCCGGCACCGGGGAGACAACAATAATGCGTTTCCCCTGGGCAAGTGGCCTCTCTTTTATGACGGCCATCTGAACTGCTGTCAGAATCTTTTCTGTAGGTGCAAAACGTTTTTCAGCATTTGAATATAAATGTGATTTATATGCTATCGACACTGTGTCATCCTCATTAAAGGTGACGTAAGTAAATCCAAGGGCACCAGCAATTATTCTGATGACCAAATTTGTTTTATTGTCACGTGTGTGTAAGTGTTTCGCTTCTAGCATGTCCCGTTGCATGTCTCCAAGGATGTGTGTGTGTTCAATTGTCCATCGCCTGCTAGAAAAATTGGGCTGAATTAAGTCATCATGGGCCAGATGTATGATTATGGTCCATTGCGATTCAGTAATTGTGATTTTTAAGAAATCGCTATTACCAACTAGCAGAGGGCCATGTATCACATTTGCGAATTGGTAATAGCGATTTCTTAAAAATCGCAAATGCAATTACCGAATCGCAAGTTGCGATACTGGTCCCATTCGCGGCTTTGGGCCTGTTGGCACATAGCTGCAAATTTTTTGCATTTCCAAAATTGCGATTTCTGAACCAGAAATCGCAATTTTGGAAATGCAAAAGGGCAGGGTGCTGGGGGCCTAAGGTCCCCTCTCCTGCACCCCATTTTTTTTTTTAACATATAAAGTACACACATGCCAAAAGGGCATGTGTGCTTTACATGTTACATTTAAAAATTCAGTTTTACTGCATTTTTAATTTTTGCTCCAGGTTACCACCTGGTTGCAGACCATGATATTTTGCATGTGCAAAATACCATTCTGCGAAAAATCGCAATTTGCGATTTTTTGCAGAATTGCCTTGCGACCTGGATTTTGCGAATCGCAAATTGCAATTCGCAAAATCCAAGTCGCAACGCAAAAAATCAAAATTTTTGCGATTTCTATTTTGTGGTCTGCGAATGCCTTTGATGCATTGCAGACCACTATTTTGCACTCGCAAACGGCCGATTTTGCCGTTTGCGAATGCACATTTTTTTGATACATCTGGCCCAAAGTGGCTTGATGCGTTCTGCATAATCTGGAATATATGTTCTGCCAAAATTGAATAAACCCAGTAATGACTGTAATTTCTTAAGTGTGTTCGGAGGCTGTAGTTGAGCACACTTTTCTAGGAAGTGCGGGGCCAGGCTCTTCCCCTCGTTTGATAGTTCATATCCCAGGAACAATACACTAAGAAAGGCTATCTTGCTTTTCTTAAAATTAAATTTATAACCGAGGTCTGCAAATCCCAAAATGATCCAATCGACCCTCACAAGATGAATGTCGAGGGCGTCGTCAGTGAGATAGATATCATCCGCATAGGACAATGCATCGGAATCAAGCTCGTGCAAAATTGATGTTACTCGGGCTGAAAACAGGCCTGGGCTATTTTTTATAGCCTTGAGGTAAACGCCAAAAGCGTTTCTGAGAGCCGAATAAAAATGCACTTAGGTCCCTACTTTCATATGCTAAATTCTGGCAGAAAAATCCATTAGATATATCCAATGTAGTTTTATATTTTTTACGCACTATATTGTTTATCAGTGCTGTGCTGTGTGAGTTTTGTATAGCATATTTGCGTGTATGACTATTTAAGTGTCTATAATCAACCACTATTCTATATGAATGATCTGGCTTTGCAACGGGGAATAATGGGTTATTCATCGCAGATGTACAGGGCTCAATTACTCCCTGGTACTCAAGTTGTGACAGTATCTCCTTCACCGGAGCTTTCGCTTCATGTTTAACAGGGTATTGTGGCTGCGGTTGGGGTGTAGACCTAACAGGAATAATATGACAAGGAGACTCCTTGTCCCAACCTACATGATTACGGTATAGTGCAGGTGCCTGTGCTAAAGCCCATTCAGCAGCATAGGCTTCTTTGGCTGCTTCTGGAACAAGATCGGAGAAAGAAGGCAAAATGACATCTTCCCCATGCGGGAGCTTGCGGACGTGTTCAGGTGGCCAGTCCCTCTCGGCCAATAATATATCACTAGTAAGTTCATCCCAAAATATTACACTAATCGGGCGTCTCACGTCTCCCTCTATCTGAAATGTTAAATCATAAACCCTATTGGGGGGAGAACGCGGCCATCCGCTGTCTCAACCGTGATGTAATCGCTAGTTGCTGTCGCATCCAGATGATCTTTCAGACTCTGGCGACATATCGTGACCTCTGCCGCACTGTCTAACAGAGTCACTGCCCACCTCTTGTTCCTCAACAGCGTTCTCAATACTACTGGCATTTTTAACTGTCAGCGCTGCCACCTTCTTCTTTTTAAACTGTGGCTTTTGCTGAGGAGTTTTTTCTTCTTTTTTAATGGTAGACTGTGGTGAGTCTTTCTTTTCTTTCACATATTCCGGACATCGATCTTGACGGCCCCCTCTCTCACTACGTTTATCCAGTGCGTCCTGAAAGGAACAAGAGGGACGTGAATCAGTATATCTGTCTGGAGGTCTAATGTGCTCCCTATTTCTGAGATTATACCTCCTTTCGGAGTACTCCGGATGTGAAGAATCAGCTCTCTTATTTCTTTTATCTTTGAAATCTTTTTGTTTGTCCCAGCGCTTTTTAGAGCCCTCTTGTGCCTGCTTAGTACCCTTCTTATGGGCGGTACATTCTAATTCAAATTTTTTAGGTTTGGCTCCCAAAGTATCCCGTCCTATACTAGTATAGGTATCGGAAATTATTTTCGGTAGCTGTCTCTCTTGTTCCAGATTTGGAGTTTCCCGGAGACGCTGGCGTATTGCCAGTGCCACCGCTTCCCCTTTAATATTACTCAGTATTATTGAGGAGATGGCGTCAAAGTTACGCATCAATTTCATCCCCAGATCCAGGGCCGGTGCAGCCCCATGTTCATTTTGTATTTGTTTTAACACTTCCGGTAAATTGGCAAGTGTCGGGGTACCATGTGTGGTAGTACAAACGGCAGCGAAGACTGTACCCCATGTGGCACAGTCATCCACTGAGGGAACCATCCCAAACGGCAAACACATAGGGGGTCATTCTGACCCCGGCGGTCAAGGTCGGTGGGAGCACCGCCAACAGGCTGGCGGTGCCCCGCAGGGCATTCTGACCGCGGCGGTTTGGCCGCGGTCAGAACAGGAAAACCGGCGGTCTCCCGCCGGTTTTCTGATGCCCTGCTGAATCCTCCATGGCGGCGCAGCTTGCTGCGCCGCCATGGGGATTCAGACACCCCATACCGCCATCCTGTTCCTGGCGGTTCGCCCGCCAGGAACAGGATGGCGGTATGGGGTGTCGTGGGGCCCCCGTAAGAGGGCCCCACAAAGAATTTCAGTGTCTGCTCAGCAGACACTGAAATTTGCGACGGGTGCAACTGCACCCGTCGCACCTTCCCACTCCGCCGGCTCCATTCGGAGCCGGCTTCCTCGTGGGAAGGGGGTTTCCCGCTGGGCTGGCGGGCGGCCTTCTGGCGGTCGCCCACCAGCCCAGCGGGAAACACAGAATAACCGCAGCGGTCTCCTGACTGCGGTGCGGTATTCTGGAGGGGGGAACTCTGGCGGGCGGCCTCCGCCGCCCGCCAGAGTTAGAATGACCCCCATAGTGAGCAATCTATGTTTTTCCTGTGGTCCCGTATGGGGAAACATAGCTTCCAGCTGATTAGTTTTCTGCGCTCTCCAGAACGGTATTTTTTCCCGTTCCGTGGGCACTTTACCCATAATAGTATGCACTGTTTGTGGATTAATCCCAGTAGCCAATTGATAACCACCAGCTACTGGCGGTGCTGGACGCGCTGGTGTTGTGTTCAATGTTCGCATTACGAACTGAACCAATCATCTATATAATGCCAATAATTAATTATATAAAACTCGTAAATCTGCTATCGGCATATTCTGTATGCGTGGGTGAGGTGTATATGTGGCAAACATAGGCCATTTAGGTCCCTCATTACTTAAAGGACCCAGTCTCACTCTTCGTAGTACATGTGGTAGGGCGCCTTCAAACCAGTTCTGATGCTCTTGATATGTGAGCGATATTTCATGATACTGGTATGATTCGTACCGTACAGGCACGTTTGCAACTTCATATGTGTGAAATGTGTGCTTTCTTTGGTCAACCTCAGGAAAGGTGACCCAACAATAAAACGTTTCTGTTTGGTATGCTTCAGTTGCCTCTATTATCAGAGTAACATCCCTGCCCTCGTCTGTAAGGCCATGCGCTAATAAATGTTGTGTAAGTGCATGTCTAGCATTTGCAGGAATATCTATGGTATTAGCCATATTTGTTTAGAGAAACGGAACACCAAATAGGGGAAGTCTTTTCCTTTTTATGAGTTCGAGCTCGAACAACCTACAGCTTAATTAGGTGTTACCTGTTCAGCTGAGGAGGAGTCTCCCAAAGACCACGGACGTCTCCATATAATGGTACTCAGGGTACCTGTTGTCTGTGAGACAGTGATAGTCAGGGTATCCGTAAATGAGTGCCTAAACACCATCGTTGGTGGCGCCATGTCGTAGTTTGGACTCTTGCTCTGAGCAAGACTGCTGGTTTAAGGATAACAGTACTTTTGTTTGTAGGCGACTGAGTCTTTCCTACCACAAGTCGCAACTGTTGTGCCAACCTTACCGGCTTACTAACAGTACCTCACCAGAAACACAACAGTAAAAGGTGATTTATGGCAGTCGCTTACGCATGGACTCAAAGTAAGATATCTCAGGGTTATGTCGTGGTTAAACGGAGATTACCCTTTTCTCACAGATATATTATGTCTCATACAAACACAGGCAATGACACAGATGCAGTAAAGTTATAATAGCTTTTTATTTAACATAACTGCAATTTGCGATAAGTTGCATGGACTGCAATGATTAGGATAATGAATATAGCAAGTAACAGTATTGTGAAAAAGAGAGTCATTGTTATGAAGACCCCCACCATTTTGCAATACATAAAATAGATATATAGGATGGAATATGCCCTATTACCCTCATGTGAATAGGCCTAACCTCCTAACTAAAGGAGAGCTGGGTTTGCTAAACCTAATCTGCCAAAGCCGTGTCCATGAGAGGAGCCCCTAACCCTTGTTACCTTGGAATGAGTTCTCTATCTCAGACTCCGTAGGGACACGAAGACTGGGTCAGCGTCAAGATGATTGCAGCATCGGTATCAGCGATGGTGGCGATGTCCTCTGGTCGGAATCCCTCTGATTATCTGTCTAAAGTGTGGTGTATTTATACAGATCTACAAGGTCCCCTGACGTAGGTGTATTCCAAAACAATAGATAACAGGCATGCTTGGGACGGCAATTAATATCAACAATCCCTCGAAAGTATAGAGAGGGAAAATCCCTAAGTGTGAACATCTACTGTTTGTTTGTCTTTGGTGCTTGATCTTGACGCCTTGGCGCGGTGACACTGATAATGTAACTCATAACAAGTGGCCTAACTATAAACAAGGCAGCCATCTTAGAAGAAATAAATAATTAAATGGGCTAAGACAGAGCAAGCTAAGTAGGTTCAAAGTCACTAGATGACGGGGGCACAAGTCTACAAGCCAGAGGCTAAGCTAACTCCTGTTATCCCATTAAAACGAACAAGGATTCACTACAGTACTTTCCATCCCCAGGTTCTCAGCTGCCCTCTTTTCATTGTCCACTTGTTCTCTGGGCTTATCTCTTTGCCCCCCTCCGCCTCTATCTCAGCCGCCGCCGTTCATGGGCGAGTTAAGGCTGATCTCTCTCACCCCAGGCTCCATGCTGTCATCCTATGCGCCTAAAAGACTGGTTCTCCTCCACATGCGCCAGCGGATCTTATGTGCTTCCTGGTCACCACTGCGCTCTTGTATCCCCCAAGACTGTCCCCACCCTCCGACCTCAGCCCCCACAAGGCACCCTCGGGTAAACAGGATATTGATGGTTAGTATTATCAAGGTTGAGTACGCCTCCCTGGGCCCCCAGCTGTCATACTCATTCCTCCTAAATCACGCGCTCGCAAGGTAGCGTGGGCTCTCTGTGTCCACGCACTCCCCTCTGTTCTTGAATCAATCATAGATAAGGCCGGGGGAGCATATCCTCTCTGCAATCTTTGAGCCACGAGTTCTCACTACTTAACGCCGTTATTCACCGGCTAATCGTCCTGCCTCAGCAGTACTGCCTGTTGCATGCCTTAGCAGAGGGGGCTGTTCAACGAGGTAGCGTACCTCCCACTCCCCCATTCCAAGCCTGTGCCACGGGACACGTTATCCCTGGACGTGTTCACAACCTGATTAAATTGCGCATCCTGTTTATAATGGTACTCAATCTACCAACTTGGGAAGGTTGGACGGCTGATTTGCCCATGTCAGGGTTCGAACTCAAGTCGGCTGAATAGAATACTGGTGTTCAGTTGTCAGGTCTACTCCCCCGCGCCCTCCCCCTCCAAAACATGTTACTCGCATTGTTGTGTGTGTGTGGAGGTTCCAACGCGTTTGTTTTCTCTCTCTCACATTTCCCATTCCAGAGGGGTTGGGGCAAAGGGTGTCCAATGGCTCTTCCATGCCAGTAGTGATGCCCCGCTCCACCAGTCACTCGGCACTTACAGGTGGGCTCAGAATAGCTGTTTTTTTCTTTCAATTTGGAAAGAAAATTCCGGTTGGGAGTTAACAACTGCTAATAGCTGTAACTCGGACAAATGCGAGACCCTAGTGCTTTGCAAATGCTTGTTTAAAATTAAAGTCTGGCGCATGACCCCCCTCAAGGGGCCTTATTAGGCCCCAGAGACCTCATCCCCTTGGACCTTTTGTTTAGTGGGAAGTGGGTCACAAGATCTCCTCTCCAAGATGCTATAGGCCCCCGGGAGCCCACCCTGGAACCGAAACATACAAATTAGGGGTAATGTCATAAATGATGTTATAGAACATATCATGAGTGTCATGAGTGATGTAAGATGTGAGGGCATAAGCAGTGCGTGGTAGAAGTGTAGGCTTGCTCTGCTAACTGTAACTGGTGAATTTCTATTTTTTTAGGTCAAAATGTTAATATTGTCACTGACAAATTCACCTAACTCTAACATTGCATTATACTGTTGGCAACCATTTGAAGTGTCTGAACAAGGTTTTGTAACAACAACTTGACTGTAACCATAGCATAGTCCTACGTGGTTAATAAACCACACACTACTGGTTGCAACCATTTATGGGAATTGTGTTTTTCAACTTCTACATCACAAAAACTATACCTCAATAACTCGGTAAAAAATTCCAACTTTCAGAAATAGAATCTTCTATAAACGTAAAGTTTCACATTCTCCATATGGCATGTCTCCTGAGGCAAATTACCTCTAGCTTATAATGCAAGACTTCAAAAATACTCGCTGAATCAACATAGACTAATAATCATATAGAGAAAAATACCACCTAAACTTTCAAAATTTCATCCAAAGTGCTAACTTATTGCCAAACCAGCATACACATAAGAGCAAGAAAAAAGGACAATACATATCTATCAGACTTCTATATGATATTCTATTGGGAAACGTGCTTCTATTTTTTCGTTCACCTCAACACAGAATAAACAATATATCAACAAACAATCATAATCTAATTCTAAAGAGATGTCCCACCTAACATATCAAAAATGCATAGAAACGTAGTTCAATTTGCAACATAAAATCCTCACCAGACATGTTTCCTGCTTGTGCAGGTCAGAGTAGAAGCCTTTTAGCTTCAGAATCTGATACAAAACAACTTCTCTTTGACTCCCTATTTAAATGTCATTGTCCCACCAAACTCAGACATAAGGATGTCCTGCATGGACGTTCTGCCTCATGCTAAAGAACTAGACCTACTACTCTGTTATCTATCCATCAGATGTAGTATGTAGGGCTTAATATGGAGGTAGAAATTTGAGTGAAAGTAGAAAATAATAGACAGGAAGTTAGAGAAATTGCAGTTGTGAACCGAGGAAGGAAGACCTTGGTCTGGTGTGCAAAATCTCCAAATGTGGGGCTTCTCTGCAGTGTGCCCCATTTGGTGTTTTAGATTTAGCGGCCAGAAAGCGGCCAACAAAATCAATACCCAGTGAAGGTTGAGATTCAGGGTCTGAGAATCTCTTATTTCAATGACAAGCTCCCCTGGTGAGTGTGGGAAATGAGTGAGGGGGCAAAGGTGTGTCAAACTGTATCTTAATCCCTGGTACATGGTCTGTGCAAACTATTTGCAAACTAGAAAGTAACATACACCATGATGGAATTGGCGGTACGGTTGGGGGAGGAAGTGGCCTCGAAAATGCTTGAGGATATAAACAAACATAATTTGATACATCCAGCAGCCCTGCCATTAATATTAGTGAAGTACAATCATTACAAGAGATGTTGGCTAAATTGGATGGATTGTCCCACAGTAAGTTGTCAAAATGGTGGGAGAGGGTCTCACTTTGACATAATATGGAAGCAAGGAGAGTCCAGAGGGGGCTTAGATTAATGACAACACCAAGCTATGAGAATACAAATCCATAAATGTTGAGAGAGTGGACAGATAGCAATGCCCAAGCATCGACGAGAATGATTGAAATTTTGATTAACTGTGCCATCAGTGACAGGGAAAACGTGTTATTACAAATAAATGAACTAGACAAGTAAACTGGCAAACATGTGGGTAAAGAAATGCTCACAGAATTCAAGATGGATTTAAAAGAAGGACTGGCTAAACTATAGGAAACAATCAAAATTAAAAAACTAAAAAAAAAAATTCATGAGAGAAAGAAAGAGATTATGAAAAAGGGAGAATCCATACCTTTGCCCAGAAATTTGACAATTTCAGAAGACAGCATGTTTCTGATTACAACAGAAAACAGACAGGACAATCCCATTGACTTAAGCTCGGACATCAGCTCTGCACTGGAGAAGGAGGGAGAGCCAAATAGTTCAGTGGGCTCTAACAATATCAAAGATAAGTTTAATTTTGGAGAAAGTCACAATCAGTGTGGTCGGAGGGGTCAAGGAAAATCCAAAGGAGGAAGAAAAGGTGCAACAGGAGGGGTGGAAGAACAAAACCAGAAAAGAAATTGAAGGATATTGCTACAACCAGAACAAGGAACAGCAGAATGTGATTCCTAAAAAGATGGTAATTGTTTCATGAATAAATTTAAAAAACTCCAGATTTTATTCTTAGGACTCTCTTACTGTCCAGAGACTACATTTTATTACACACAAGCCCATATTGATGTTTATAAATAAAAGGATGTTCAAATTGCTAAAATTATTTTAAATGAAAGACAAAAATAGATTGAGTTCTGAATTTAGGTTTACTGGTGTAAAATCTGATAATTTGTGCATTGAAGCCATTAAGATACAGGCTACTTTACTTGACTTTACCAATAATGTAGCTATCTCAGAGGAGAATGGAGATACACAGAGGGTAATAGAAACGTTGGATCTGGATGTCAGCAGTGATGTAGGGAGTGCTTTTAAACCCCCCTTAAACTCATGCCACAAATGCAGAATTATGCGATAGATCTGTTTTTTAAGTGTGTGATTAATGACTTGAAACATCTTTGTAAATCCATTAAGTGTAAACACTCAAGGAGTATGAAAGGGTGATAAAATCACTTTCAAGGAAGAACATTTGCGTTATAAAAACATCCTATAAGTAAGGGAACAAAGTACTTTGGCCAAAGCAGATGTCTCATATTCCCAATGAGCAGACAGATATTGTTATGAAAAAATCACAACATTTGATTATAATGTAGTGGTACAGAAATATCATGAGAGATTGACAACATGGAGACAGAATTAATATTTGAATCATGATGAATATATGTTTTTGAATGTTGATAATCCCAAGGCCTCAATGTTTTACATGATTCCAAGATCCATACTACCAACCACTTGGGTAGGCCTATTAGAACATTGAAGTACATTGATAGCTTTCCTAGATCATTGGTTCTTAGAACGCCTTCATCCCTGCAAGATATCTCAGATTTTATAAGGAGAATCTTTGACATCTCCTGGGAATGCAGTTTCTCTTAATTACATTAGATGTGCCCTCCTTATATACTAGTATACAACACTCTGATGGCATACATGCTTCAAGACACTATTTAGAATCCTGCCCTTTGAAATTTTACTATGCTACTTTGGACTTTGCTTGAAAGAAAACATATTTACTGTCAACAATTAATGTTTTAGACAAACCAGTGGAGCTATGATGGGCACCTGTTTTGCTCCCAGGTATGTAAATTTGCAAATAGGTTACTGAGAAGAACAGATGAAACCTGGCAGTGATATTGAATTGTGGGCAGGACACATAGTACTGTGGTTAAGGTTTATTGATGACCTTTCCATGGTATAGAGGGGATTAGAACCATCTACTAAAAAACTTTAATTTACACTTGTCTAGTACCATAAAAGGAACACCAGTTGTAGATGTTGCTTCTGAGAGCAATAGGATATGTTAGACTATTTAGAGAAAACCAACAGTGGATAATAGTCTATTACAAGACATGTATACATATGAAGAGCGGCTACAAGTGAAAAGAAATAGAAGCACTGACAAGACATTTGTTAAAGCCCAGGAGACCACCATTTGGAGATTTAGACAGAGGGGAGTATGGGAAACCAAGTTAAATAGAGCAGCACAATGAGTCAAACAGGTCAAAAAGAGAAGAGATCTTGTTTATTACACCTAACAACATGCCTACTAACACTCCACAGAAGGGAAGTGAGAGTTCTAGATTCATCACTACCAGCAGTTTACAACACAATTCAGTGAGGAAAAGTTTTCAGAAATATTGGATCATCTTGAAAATTATCCCCATCATTGGCACAATAGTGATCAAGAACCCATGAGGGACAGATTAGAACACACTGAACTGAATAAATTAGCAACATAATGAGGGAGAATTTTTGTTCAAGTGTCCCAGGCGCATAGCTTGTAGACAGGGAAAAAACTTGAGAGCTCTAGTACATCCACTCAATAAAAACACAGAACCCATCAAGGATTACTTTATGTGTATGTCACTTAATGTAATCTACATGCTTTCCTGTCCATGCCTCAAGATATATGTAGTCAGCACTAAATTACACATACCTAAAAGGATTCTCCAACATTTGAGAGCTATTGAGAATTGTGACAAGACATTTCTGGCATCAACATGAGGGCAAAACTTCTTTGTTGAAGTATAGTTTTATAGACGGATTAAAGTGCAACAGCAGAGGGGGCAGACAGAAAGCTCTAAGGACACATTTTTTAAAAGTACATTTTTTATTGTTGCTTCAAGTGTAAGTTTGTTGCAATAACATAAAGCTCCAGCATTACAATCATAAAATAATCTGCATGCCATGCAATCTTATGCTGTAGGAGACCATGCAGGAAAGAATGTTGAATAAGTAATGCAGCTAGTGACATTTTCCCAGCCTCGTGGTCATCAATCACAGAAATAAATACAAAGGGTGAGCAGCCCTGTTGTGTGTCCTGATGGACCTCAAAACATTTTAAGATGCACATCTCAATGTGCACTCTGGTTCTCATTTCTGCATACACAGGCACAACTCATTGAGTCCATTCCTCACCCGAATGCATTCGGGTCATGACCAATTGTAGATAGTCGAAACAGCGATGAGTCAAAAGCCTTTCTAAACCCCACGGGCAATACCAGCATCTCTGGGTATCTCTCCATGAGTGTTTCACCTAGGACACGATACAACGGCCTGATGTTATGAGAAGTGTTACGATTGAGTATAAAACCCTTTTGGTCCACGGGCAGGCAGCTACATGTGGCTGAATCATATTTGACACAACCTTACTAAGGATCTTATAATCCAGATTGATCATTGATAATGGGTGATAAGCCGATACATCTAGAGAGTCCCTCATTGATTTTGGTATAGAGGCAATAAGAGATTCTCTAGACATCTCCAGTAGATGGCCACACTCCAATGCTGCAGCATACATGGCAGCTAACTGGGGAACAAATTGAGCGGAATAGCCGGGTAAAATTCAACCAGGAGACCATGGCATGGCAATGTATGCCGCTGCATTTTTACTAACTTTTGAACTGTTTGAGCAAGGAACAAAATATTTTCAGTTAAAATTTGCAGATTATGTGGCAGATGACGGATTATGTGGCAAATCTATCATAGAATTCCAGAGGCCATGGTCATATTGGAGGTAGGACGGAAAACCCTGTCGTTCCCCCGACACCCCCACTGGGCGGTACATCCACTGTCATTGACAAACACTGAGCAAACAACAATCAAACTTTTCCCAACTCCCTGCACCCTGGTAAGGGTAGCAATGGCCCTCCAGCCAAAACCAAGAATTAGTGACCTTAGTCGTGAAACCCAAAACCCAATACCAGTCTATTGTAAGGAGTATTCCAAAAGTGGAAAGGTGTCATTTCATCCTCATTGCCATGGTACCCCTCCACCGAACGTGTCATGGATGCATAACAGAACTTTAGTTGCGTTCAGGGCTGGTCTGGCTCAGCAACATATGGACAGGTACTTCCTGCTCTAGTCTAGAAAGCAGCAGTAAATAGCACCCTGCCAGCAATAGTCATTCTGTGTCAGTACCCTCTCACATTCCAGCGCACAATCAGCTCATAAAACAACACATTCAGATGAAATTACCCATCCACTAGAGGTCATCAACCATCCTGTGGGTGACACAAGGACCCTTAGCCAATTCCTCCAGCAGAGTGTCAGAATCCATATGTTCAGAGGAGGCAGTACTGCTGACCACATCCAGAGAGCTTCTCGGAGACAACCCCAGGGAAGAGACTGCATTCAGTGCAGCTGTCCTCTCCTTCCCAATCTGCCTTTGGCTTCGCCAGGAGCACCCAGTAACTCCTGGGTGCTCCCGACTGAACCAGGGAAGACAGAGACGACCCCTAGTGTCTCTCTCCATCAAGACCAACCATGCATGACTACAGGTAATACCATGTAATCGGGGTCATTGAAAAACAATGTTTTCTGATCCACCATGACCTTAAAGTAGGAAGAAAATAAATGCATGTTCTGAATGAGGGCCTTCCTCATCTCCTTTTTAACAGCAAGGTACAAAGCACATAACTATTGTACCTGCATAGTGTATTCTGCGAAGATAGATTCTGATGCATACCCCATTCTGTAGTTCATCTTACATATAGGGTTTGCCCACATAACCCCTTGGTTCCTGGGAGTCAATACGCAAAACAAAAACAGCGGAGAAGGGGGGATCAGTTTAATATTTTTCTTATCAACAGTGCCATCATAAATTGTCACTGAACATCATTTTTTTTAATCACGTATATCTTATTAGCTCACATATTTAGTACAGAGTTTATGTTGTTCCACTCGTCACTTACAAGAAACATTACACATAAACAAACAAAAGAAAAATACATTACATATATTTCCCTGTGGCTTCCTATATTTTCCACAAAGGTAAGTCCTTATCCTAATCACAGAGACCGGGATCAAAGCCTGTTAGTCCACCTAACTTTGCTTACTTCTAACACTAATTGGTGCTCGTGGACTCCTTTGTCCAATGTCTGTTGATGCATTTCGGCCTATACTCATTCCTTGCCTTTTCAGGACCAGGTAAGTCGAGGAAAACACCATCAATGACGTCAGTCTGGCCCCCCTTTTTAATCCCTGTCTTTCTTTACTCTTTAGGCAGCATTTATTATTTTCGTGTGTACAATTTTCCTAAGTAAAGGTGAAGGTTGAAACTTTTCAGCATACATCAGTGGATCCACAGATTCAAAATTTTGACATGATTTTGACAAAAGCACCAACTGCTATCTCATGTTTAATATCTATAAAACTAATTTCTGTTCGCTGCCTTCTCCCACTTGTATTTACATTTCACTTGCACCTTTTACTGTCTCCCCATGAGCAAAATGTCTTCTCCATGAACTTAATACACAGGGGCATATTTATACTCTGTTTGCACCGAATTAGCCTAATTGTTTTTTACTCTAACTTGGTGCAAAACTAACTCCATATTTATACTTTGGTGCTAGACCTGACTAGCACCAAATTTATGGAGTTAAAGTCATTTTTTGGAAGTGTAAATCTACCTTGCCTTAATGAGATGCAAGGTAGGTGTTCCCATGCAAAAAATTACTCTATGGCCTTAACACCATATTTATACTACCATGCAAAAGTGGTGCACGAGTGGGAGGAGGGTTGTCAAAAATGGTGTAAAGCTTGCTTTGCCCCATTTTTAACTCCTGGGTCAGGGCAGACTTTAGGGGACCTGTGGGCCTATTTCCATGGTGGAACACCATGGAATAAGCCCGCAGGTGTCCTCCCCAGGCCCCAGGGGCACCCCCCCACCCACACCAGAGGAACTGCAGAGGATGGGGGACCCCATCCTATGTAAGTACAGATAAGTACAGGTAAGTATTTTATTTTTTAAAGTGCCATAGGGGGCCCTGTAATTGGCCCCCATATATGGCACAGGGTGCAATGGCCATGCCCAGGGGACCCTTGTCCCCTGTGCTGGGCTTCGGGGTGGTGGGCATGACTCCTGCCTTCTCTAAGGCAGGAGTCATGTGGCATGGTAGGTTTAGCATCATAAACAGACGCTAATCTGGTTAGAGTCATTTTTTTTACTTTAACCTGCCTAAAGTAATTTTTTTGTGCTAAACCCCCTTCTTCTATACTGGCAGCCCCACCCGACTAAAGTTTTTTTTTTTTTACTCTAGCCTACCCTTTGCACCGGCTTGCACCATTCCATAAATATGGTGCCTGGCTGGTGCACAGAGATGGTGCAAGCTGGTGCTAAAGTTTTTGGTGCAAAACAGCTTTAGTGCAGTTTTGCACCAAAAAGTATAAATAAGGGCCCCACTGTTTAAATAACATTGATGCTGCTTCTAAGCTCATGTTGTTCATTTTTTTAAATTTAACTGCATAATTTAGCAATTTGTGCCATTTTTGTTTTCTTTACTTTAGCTATACCATACAAATTAATTGTGCAATTTTTATGTAGCCACCATATGTAGTGTGGACAGCTTATTACGGAGGTACAAATACATTTGAGAAAAAGTAGAAAATAAGGTACATGAACAAAATCCATAGTTTCAGTAATTAAAACAAACCCTTTAAGATATTATATTTAATTATCGTTGTGTGTATGAGCCATAATTATATAAAAGAAGAAAATATTTGATGCAGAGATTGGCCCCTAAGTCAGACTACATGTCAATGAGTCAATACAGGGAGGTATTTTCCCTTGGGCGACTGGCTTCCACGAAATACGTTATTACATTTCTTATTACCTGAGAGTATTTCTGATTCGCCACGTTATAAGTATAAAACAGCTTGCATACGTGCATCATATATGTTTAAAGTCAACTACACCAGTAAAAGCTGAAATTAGAAGACATCAAGATTTGAACCGTTGATGGGCTCAACACTGTCTTAACACTATTTCCTCTGTGGTTCATTATTCCCTGAAAGGTTTACCATTCTTGGCATGTAAATACTTTATGCCAGTATGCAAAGGATATGCATAATATTCACAAAAAGAGTAAACTGATACTCCTACTCATATAACAGCCTTTCCACAGAAATACAATTATTTACGCTTTTACACTCTTATTGGGACAGAAACATTAAGCCTCAATTGTGACATAGTACTGACCTTCAATAAGCTACAATGCTCTTACATGGTTAAATCTTCCACATTTGTATATAGTACATGTGACTCTCACCAGATATTTGCACATTGAGGTGGATATTATAATAGCGTGAATAGTTTGTGATCCACGTTCAGTCTGCAGTTTTAAGTTTATTGATCCAAATTTCTTCTCTTCTTCTGAACTTGTGTTTAGGATTACCACCCCGTCAATTTGATTACACATATTGAATACCTATAATTTTAATTTTACAAGTGTCGTCTATGGAGTGTTACATTTGAAACTAGCTCTCCACTGGGTATTTGATATCACAATTCCTAATGGCTCTCAAGTGTCTTTTCTATTGATATTTTAATTTGCAAGTTGTCGATCCAATATATTGCTGATCACAAACACATATGATCATATACGCACACGTTCAATGTGTTATAGTTGATAAACGACTTTAATGACATGAACATCCGAAACCTCTATCACTTGCTCAACTTGCTCACAACAGATACATTTACCACATTTAAAACAACCTGCCAATGATTCTCTTAACTATCTACCTGAATCCTTACTATTGTCATAATTATATCTTATAGTGTCACCAGGGCCTTAAAACGTTTCTCAATTTATGTGTTTTTTTAGGTGATAGGTGGTTGTCTAGAGGTGTATGAAACTAGGTCGTTGTCAAACTGAAGCATTCCAATGTTTTTCTTTTTAACTGTTCAATATAATCTAGTTGCCATTACTGTATGCTGTGATGAATCTAATACATTCCTCAACTTTCACATTTTTAATTGGATCAGTAAGGAGCGTATCCCTAGTAACAATACTAGCTTTATGCTGCGCTCAAGCAACCATTCCAGGCTGATACTCCCTTTACTCCCTTTACCACACTTATCAAGGATAATTTCCTCTTCTTTTTGATAATCTTCTGCTAAGCTACAGTTTCTTTAGGCCCTCAAGAATTCCCTGTAAGGGATATTCTCTTTCTGTTTCCTGGGGAGACCAGAATACACATGCAGAAAATAATTAACTGAAGTGGGCTTTCTGTGCATTGTAGGGCATTCTTGTTCACACATAATTCCAAGTCTAGAAAACTGATAATTTCTGAGTTCACTTCTAAACTCCATACCACATTGTAGGTGTTTTCATTGAAATATTTATGATAGCTTTTCAGTTTATCTATGAATCCACTTCAAATCCTAAAAATGCCATTAATATACTAACCCAAACATTTATTACCATGAATATGTTTGCATAGGAGGGAGAAAATCTGGATCCCTTTCCCTGAAACATATCTGATTGTACAATTGGGTTTGGTACAAAAAGAAAAGTATTAGTCAGCACAATTTCTATAAGATCCAAGATCATTTTACAATGCATATACAAACTGAGTGATTTCATAAAAATGAAAACTCCTAGGGCCTTCAAACATTTTGAGTGTTCTGTTGATGTGTAAAAGCAAGATATATCCTTGGTAAAGAGAAAAAAGAATGTTTTTGCATGGGATTCCTGACATTTGTTTAAGGAAGTCCTTTGCACCTTTGAAACACAATAGGAGACCACACGCTAAGGGAGCTAGGAAAACATTTACATACTCAGAAACATGCCCTGTATGATGAGAACAGATACCTGTGATGATGGGTTTTCCTGGTAAGATGCAATGACGCTGCAAAGCAGAGACAATACCGGTTTACTGAGGGGCAGCACAACACGTTGTTTCAGTATATTTGTGAATACTTTTTTAAGTAAGTGCCTAAGCTCCCCAAATAAACCTATATCCAACAATTTCTGAACACAGAGAAATAATACATATACTTTTGCTGCACTTTCACAAGAAGATGGCAG
The DNA here is from genome assembly GCF_031143425.1 of Pleurodeles waltl. Lineage (NCBI taxonomy): Eukaryota > Metazoa > Chordata > Amphibia > Caudata > Salamandridae > Pleurodeles > Pleurodeles waltl. The sequence continues at coordinate 588,155,468 of NC_090447.1, forward strand.
AGGGATCGAAAACTTGATGTTTGCCTAATCAACCCGCCTTATTATATCATGTTAATGTGAAGCAGAATGAAAAATAAATACATGCATTTTTTCTTAAAGAAGGTCATCAATTGTGACATGGATTAGAACTCGCAATCTGCAAATAGGGAGTTTGAAATAGAATCACAGTAATAGCCTTTTCTATGTGCCAATATTTCATAACCGTAGTCGATGGATGTGTCTGAAGTATCACAAATAATAAAGGGCCAATGTAACCACAGGATCACCAGTTGAAATCAATAAATTAGAAGAATGGTGTGAAAAAAGCACCTCCTTACCATTGGTATACCACCAATCAGTCAAAAGTAATATGATAATTCCTACATATGGAAATCTTTGTAATGTGAAATATAAGAATACAGTGAGAACATATGGATGTCATAACATGGACACTGGTAAAATATGCGGTCTTCTGGTTTCTGAATATATGTATATATGGACAAAATGGATTGAGAGGGCATGGCACTGTATGTTGTTGATTGGTCATACATAAGAAGTACAGCCTAAGGGGCTACTAGATATCACTGTACTAAAAAAAAAGTGTTAGGTGCTCAATCAATTATCCAACCAGTGCTGTGTCTGTCAACATATGACTCGCACTGCAAACAATAATTATAATCTCCATTTATATTCCAGCTTATAGGTATGAGCCATCCTAGTCAACAATCACCATTGTTTGCATTTCAGTCAGGTATCTCTTATAATTTATCAATATATTAAATATTAAAATATATCATAATATATTAAAATTAAGAATTTAAAGTAAAATTTCCAATGAATTGTCCATAGAACCAGAAATAAGGACTATCCATAATGCACTGATAGTTCCTCATACCCATTCAAACCCTTGGGACGTTTGAACTCCAATTGTAAGATCCAATGTGGTTCCAGTATCCGAATGCTCCTTTCTTGGTCTCCTCCTCATATCATTGAGAGAAATCTATCAATTCCAAAAAGTTGAAGACATTCAGTTTGGCTTTCAAGTTGTTCGGTAAAATGTCTTGCCACTAGGTATGAGAAATAATGATCCTTAACTGCATGTAAATGTTCAAGTACTCCTTTTTTTACAGCAAACTTAGTACTTCAAACGTATCTCAGTTGGCAAGGACAAACCAACACATACATGCAAAAATAAGACACAAACTTAATACATTTGTTTATTTTCTCATTCTAACCTGTGAGAATTATGATGCAACTAACATTTTTACTGGGTTTTAATAGCATTTTACTGGTTTTGCATGCTTTTCAATTATTGCACTTAAAGAAACCTTTGGTTTAGCTTGAAAATCTTTTTTTTATACCAGTCTTAAAGCATGATGCCCCAAATAATCCCTAATTGAACTCAATTTTCTATATGTTACAGGAGCATGCAGAGCCAATATTGGGCCTATGTAGGGGTGGGATCAACCCAAGTAGTTTCACTCTGGAATTCTGCAGAATTACAGCAAAACTCTACAAAATTCTGTGAAATTCAGTAATCGGGCAGAACACATGCAGCTCACGCTGCAGTTTAGGGCCAGTAGCACAAACATCATCATAAGTTGAACAAGAGTGCACAGTTATTCGAGTTGATCTTGCTGGCGCTCAAGTACAAAATCTACTCAAGCAGTAGCAAATCTAATTTAATGGCAGCCCTCGGACTGCGACTGCTCATAAATGCCAGCAACAATCTGTGTCAGAAAATCATGTTACGGGATGGCAAATCTCACTTGCATATTCTGGAGCCTCACAGGAGAAAAATTCTGCTAAACGGCGATTGGTGTAATTTGGTGAGAAATTTGCATTAAAGTGTAAGATGGAGCCAAAATTCAACCAGTTCTACAGGCGGAATGGAATATTTTGCACACCCCTAGTTCTATGACTGAATCTCATTTTAAAATCCCTAAATTCCTGTATAGTCTCTGTTGTATACTGTGTACCTTGAAGATGTGTTTAATGATCAATCTCACCTGGCTGTTTTTGCCATTCTTTTTGTTCTCATGCTTCTTACCAAACAGTAATCAGATTCCTATGTTCCCCTTGGCATTTTCCACAGCCTGATATACCTTTGTGGGATAACCTCATTCTTAGAATCTCGTGAGGATACCCCTCTTCTCCTCCCCATATGTTCATTCCTGGTTACAGTTCCTTTTGGCCCAGAGCAATTCCGCACAGGGAATCCTCAATTTTAAAGGAGTGGGATGGTGACTCTAGGCATGACGAATTCTGGTCCCAACTGTTTCCTTCCTGAATAGTCTAGTTGCAAAATTATTTCTTTCCACAGTCAGTAAAATGTCCAGATACACAATCATATCTATCTTATATATATAAGCTAAGTTCAAGTCATTAGTTTGAAAGAATGTAATTAATTCCTTCACATCTTCTGCTTTACCCCCCAAACCTGAAACAAATCATCAATATACCTAGTCCATATAAGAATACGTGACATCCTGTGTGCAGAGGTCTCTGTTGACTACCTACTCCTATCACCAGCCCATGAAAAGATTTGCAAAGCTGGGGGAGAAACAGGTATCCATGGAAGAGACCTAACAGTAATAGGTGTTCTCAAACATAAAAATATTCTGATTTAGGCAAAATTACATCATTGTTTTTAACATATTGTTGTGATCATACAGGAAAATCGATCTACTTATTGATCCTTTTAGTGCTGGGCCTTCCCCCCTAGAAGACTAAGCCCTTTTTTGACTATTTGTTCACGCTACACCTCCATAAGTGTTTTCCACATAAGGTATCCATACCAAATGTGCATCCTTTTTTCCAACATCCTAGGGTTTCCAAACAGACCCAGAGTTTGTGGGTTGCCCTGGAGGGGACTGAGAAAATAACCAAAATATAGCACAATCTATATAGCTAACACAGTTTTGTGGCAAAACGTTTCGCGTCATTTTACAAGGCTAGCCGGGCGTCATATTTATAGAATGGTGCAAGCCGGCGCCAAGCTTGGGCTAGTGTAAAAAAAAAAGATGATAGCCGGGTCGGGGTGGCAGCATTGATATAGGAGGTTGTGTGTCAAAAAGTGACGCTAGGCTGGTTAGAGGCAAAAAAATGCTGCTAACCAGCCTTGGCATATAATCATCCAAAAAATGCCTCCTGTCTAAGTAAAGACAGGAGTCATGTCCACCACCCCAATGGCCAGCACAGGGGACCAGTGTCCCCTAGCATTGGCCATTATACCCAGTGCTATGTAGGGGGGCCCCATGATAGGGCCCCCAATGGAAAAACATTAAAAAATATATATACTTACCGATACCTACCTAGGATGGGCCCCCCATCCTCTGGTGTCCCTCTGGTGTGGGTGGGGGTGTTCCAAGGGCTTGGGGTTGGTACCTGTGGGCCCATTTCATGGTGTTTGACCATGGAAATGGGTCCACAGGTACCCTAGCACCTGCTCTAACCCAGGTGTTAAATAATGGTGCTAAGCAAGCTTAGCACCATTATTTGGGTCCGCCTCCCACCCGTGCATCATTTTACCATGGGGGGATAAATATGGCGTTATGGGAATAGAGTAATTTTTTGTATGGGAATGCCTACCTTGCATCTCATTGATGCAAGGTGGATTCACACATCCAAGAAATTATGCAAACTCCATTATTTTGATGCTAGGCGTGTCTAGCATTAAAATATAAATATAGAGTTAAGTTTGCGTCGCATTTGCGTAAAAATAAATAAATACTAAAATGCGGCACAAACAGAATATAAATATGCCTCAAGATGTCATCAGAACCTACCGTCTGAAGTGGGAGACCATTGTGCGCCAGCCGCACCACATTGTGGCAGAGAACACTGCAGTTGGAAACTCCAACAACTATTCCACCCATTACCGAACTCCTGGTTTTCCTTCATATGCTGATGTCAGGATCGTTCCAGACAACTGGCACACAAAGTGGGTGGTATCTCCCAACCATCCTTCTCGGCCTTCCTTCCAAAGGTCCTGGATGCAATCATCCACCTCACACCCACCACATCTGCTTCCCAGCACCCAGCTTCCCAGCACCCAGCAACTGCAGCAGGAGATTAAGAAAGGTTTCCACCAAATTGCTAGGTTTCAGCATGCGCTGGGTGCAATGGACTGCGCCCATGTCCAACTTGTGCCACCTGCTGCAACAGAACACCTCTACAGGAACCGCAAACACACCCATTCTATAAATCTGCAGGCCATTGTGGACCACTGTGAGCTCTTCACAAACATCCTAGCCAAATACCCTAGCAGCGTCCATGATGCCTACATATTCTGGCACTCCACCATCAACGAGCAGTTTCAAGATGGACAATATCACAATGGCCTACTCATAGGTAAGCCACCATACCAGTCATTACACAGACAACACAACAACCTTGTAGGAAAACAATATACACACCACACTAAACACACATGGACAGGTGAACACAAATGTACAGACAACAACACATGTGCCAAATGCCACATTACACCGCATTCAATGCACATCACACAACACAACCTGACTGGCACACCACATGAAGGATAGCAGGAACTATGTCCCCTTTACATATAGAAGCTGGGCCCAAACCACTACAAGTGTCCACTGGATGAGAACTAAATACAGATCCCACACACATCACACCTAACAAGTAATGGCTCAGCGATGTCAATGGCACTGGCCATGTCAACGTAAAGAAAGTCACATATAGGCACAACCCCACATTTGTCATGGTGTAGAAACCTCTGCTAGAGAAGCTGTTTTAATAAAAATATTAATGAGTGTTTATGTAGTCTGAATAATAAGTTTGTGTATAAAATAAAAAAACATAGAAAATTTATGCACGCATTTGAAAATGTGATTATGAAGAATGGCCACCGATGTTAACGAAACGTACTAATCAATGATTTAACCATATGAAATATTGAGTATTTGTTTGACCAATGTAGTAATATGTCATATTAAGGGTTATGCAGTAAGCTTTAGCTTTACTAATTGCAGGCCTTAACTTAACAAGTGCTTGGCCTACTTGCCAGGCCTCATGTAAAAGGTGTATTTCTTAGCGTTTAATAAAATGGCTTTCCTAGGAGAGGTAAACTGTGAATTTCTATTGTATTGCTTAAATGTGCTCATAACAGAAGCTTCTCATGAGAACTGACTGCTAGAAGATGATGTTCTCGTTAATGTAACATTTTATGTGTAATATGTGTGAGACTGACTTTCCCAGGACAAGAACAATGAAGATACTGACTAGAGTGGAAGCTGCAACAATATTGTTACCTTACAAACCGGATGATGAGGGCATTGCAAGACAAACCAATCAACAACATGTGAACGGAGTAATATTAGAATTCATAGATTTGGGATTTTAGTTTCATTGGACAAAGTGTGAACATATGATTAACTGACCAATAGGGATTTGGGGGATAGTTTTAACAGTTTTGACTTAACAGGATCACACGGAGGGAATTCATTCATTCTGACCATTGTCCATTTTTGTTTGCTGGCCGAAAGGCATTTTTGTTAAGCATTCTGCCCTTACTTTTGCCCATATTGTGTCTTGACAAGAGGTATGCTTAACTTTAATACTTAGAGACTTTGGCCCTCATTTCAACTTTGGCGGGCGGCAAGCACCGCCCGCCAAGTTGAAACCGCCACGCGGCCGCCAATGCGGCCGCACTCCCGCAGTGTCTATTTGGAGATCCCCACTGGGCGGAAACCTAGTTTCCGCCCCCGGCCCAGCGGGGATCTCGGCCGCAACACGAGAGCTGGCTCCAAATGGAGCCGGCGATGTTGTGGCGGTGCGACGGGTGCAGTTGCAGCCGTCGCGCTTTTCACTGTCTGCTATGCAGACAGTGAAAAGCTCCATGGGGCCCTGGCAGGGGGCCCCTGCACTGCCCATGCCAGAGGCATGGGCAGACTCCCCTTTCTGTCAGCCTTTTCATGGCAGTTCATACCGCCATGAAAAGGCTGGCGGGAGGGGGACTCGTAATCCCCTGGGCAACGCTGCAAGCAGCGCTTCCCTGGGGGATTACAACCGCGGGGACCAATGTGTCGGGAAACCGCCGGTCCTGGCGGTGCGACTTCGGCGCTTCCGCCGCGGTTGTATTCCCATGTTAAGCACTGACAGCCTGTTGGCGGTGCTTCCGTCAAAACATCCCTGACGGTCTTTGACCGCCAGGGTTGTAATGAGGGCCTTTGTGTTTTCCGAACTTTGATGCTGAATCCTGATGCCTTGCTGATAGACTGATGTCCTGAGGACAAAGACTGACTCTGCTTTGCTGATCCATACTGAGGATAGATACTATAACATAAACTGTGATTATTCTGCATATTTGCTTTTTCTTTCTAGGTACCAACTGCATTGTTTTGATAGAGCCATAGTTAGATATTTTTCCAAATTTGTGTTACTAAATTGTTTTGTATGAAGCCCAACATGCTGATGCTAATCTGATGTTAGTTAAGGATCCTCACTAATGAAATCATGATAACAGGGACTAACGATTGATGAATTTTTCTTCATGTACATAATCACATCGACGCAGTTGACTTTGTTTTGATTTTCACCATAACCTTAGACTGTGTTGTAGTTCAAGCCTTGATTAGATTACGTTTCTTCTGCCGCTTATGACAACCAGTATTGATTCTATATGTGTGTCATCTGATTTGAGATTAGTCTACATGACCTTAGCAGTGTTAATTTAGGGAAATAAATATTCTAACTTTTACTAAAAGGTGTAATTATTCATGACTGAAAGGTCATGGTGCATGACAATTACCGACTCTATTGATGATTGATGTTATTGATTACTAATGATTATTGATTATTGTGTATTGATTATTGATTATGTACTGGAGCTATGGTAAGAACATACTAATTGCGAGTCAAAAGGTTCACCGACCTATTCGCGTCCCCTTGTAAGTTTACTTATTAAGGTCAGATGCACTAACAGAGATGGTAGCAGACTGATGGTTCGTCTTCTTAAGAGCTTACCATAGGTGACCGGTATAGAATAATAGGGGAACAGAGACGGTAGTAGAGTTGAAGGGGTACCCAGAGATGGTAGTTGCTTGATCAGCTGGTCTTTTGAGAGTTCATTATTATTGAGGTTTGGATTTGCTTTTATGATACAAATTACAAACATGATAGGGGAACATTTTCCTTAAGTCCAGAAATGTCTTTCCCAGATCCTGGATGCTGTTAATGGTTGTTTGAGGGCGTTCGAGGTTGTTCTCGGCGTTCTAGTAACAGTGTGAATGAAGCAGGTTGCACTTGCACAGCTTATGCAAATCACAGCTGAATTGTGAGGTCTGTAAGGGTTTTCGGGAGTTTGCGTACTCCAAATGAAGTTATAGAAGGAGTGTGTTTACTCCGCAGTGTGAGAGTAGGGAAGTCGTCGAACTTTCTATGTGTGTGGCGCTTTGTGCTCACAAATTGTCCACATGGTTGTTGATGTACGGACCCTGCATGATCTAAGACTCCGGAGTATATTGAAAAGTGTATGAGACACTTGGGGCCTGATTCTAACTTTGGAGGACGGTGTTAAACCGTCCCAAAAGTGGCGGATATACCACCTACCGTATTACGAGTTCCATAGGATATAATGGACTCGTAATACGGTAGGTGGTAAATCCGCCACTTTTGGGACGGTTTAACACCGTCCTTCAAAGTTAGAATCAGGCCCTTGGTTTAATATTGTAATCTGAATGGTTTAATAGGTTGATCAGGCATGGTCAACACGTCAGAGTGTGGGTAAAGTGAGTGAAAGAAAATTTTGACTGAGATTTGGTGAGTCCTATGTGCACCAGGAGAGACCCATTGATCAGTTAAGAGTAAAATTTGCAGGTCAAATTTTGTTTGTGAGTCTGGGAGACCGAGAAAGAGTAGCTATAAGTGTGTAAAGAACCATCAGCGAAAAATCTGTAAGGTTTCTGAAGCGATTGTGTTACCTTTCCTGTAGTGAACCAGCAGATTTGTTTTTGTTTTATGGGTTTTGATTAGTGCTTGCAAGACTTTGTCAGCCGCAGTATGTGTGAGTGTGACATCATTGGAGCCATGCTGAGATAGGTCAGTTAGTGAGAAGGGTCGTGCACACATTGGCAGCCGTCCGTGAGAGGCAATTGGTTGAGAAACGTAGGTGAAAGGAATCTCAGGATTAAAAGTTACTTCCTGATTTGATTTTGAATAACAAAAGGTAGAAAAGATAAAGTTTTCAAAGCTTTAAAAAGTGCCCTAAGGTGAGATAAGTATATTGCAACAAGTGTATGTGTGCCTACAGTACCAGAAGGTACACCAGCTTACATTGTAATGGAAGAGAAAGGTGTTGAGCTATGTCTTTGGCTAAAGCAGTGATGCAAATTGACAGATAAAGATAGGAACTTAGCGTTTCCTACAAATGGCAGGTTCAATTTGAGGGTTTTGGAGCATTTACGGATGGTGCTATGTGAATCGAAGCCCCTTCCAAGACGAGCACAGTTTGAAGCATTAGCGATTTGGGAGATAGTAGCCAGACAGCAACAGCAACTGAAATTCAAAAGGAGGATGAGAAAGGCCGAAACGACTCTAGCGGATGCTAGATGGGACTGTGTTCAGAAAGCATGGAGAGTGGAGACTTTGCAAGGGATTAAGTTGTTTCCAGTAATTACGCAGGAGAATGAGAAGGAAGGAAACAAAGCTACTAGGAAAACTAACAAAAGTCCGTCCGAGAGTAAGGAGGTTAGAAAATCCTCAAACAAAGAGGAGGACACAGATTAGGATGAGTTTATTACACAGTTATTGAGAGGTCGACCACCACCATATACAGTACATGAGAGTGCTCCGAGTACCAGTGTCGATCCGACAGCCCCGACACAGGTTAATGAGACAGTGAGTCCAGTGCAGGTTAATACTAACCTGACACAGAATGCAGTGCAAAGTGGTCTTAATATGCCTACCACTCCTAACGTGCAAAACCTGATGCAACCTCCACAGGTTCAAAGAATTTATCCTGATGTGCCCATTATGCAAACGACCTCTAACTTAATGGTACCTACAGAGCGGGTATACCTGAGACCCCTATTGGTTCAGACTGAACCAACTCCAATTTTACTGCCCCAAGTGCAGCCGCAGGTAAGGCCAAGATTTACTCCAGTAACAGGGACACAGTCAGATATGACTCCGATGATGAATCAGAATATGGGAGTTGCTCTCCCACAGAGTGTAGGTGCCAGAGCAGCCCAAGATGCTATATCGCTACCTATTACTGTTGGTCCAGCTGTACCATTATTTGCACAGAAGAAGGCGTCCATAGGTGAACAGGGAGCAATGTCCCAGAATATAATGAGGGGAGGACATAATGAAAATGCTTGAGTAATCTCTCCTGTGGGACAGACTTTTGATGGACCAAGATCATTACTAGACCGTAGTCCATTTGTAACAGTCCCAGATACTGTGACAGGTTCAAACGTTAGCCAGAGTTTGAAATTATTGACACCACAGACTCCGAATGCAGTTGCACAGCAGGTGCCATTGGTCCAAACAAGTAACATTTTGTTACAAGGTTTGACAGCTCAGTAGTTGACTGAATGGTTAGACAAGCTGAATACCCTACAGAGTGGCCCTAAGGGAGAGGAGCATTTTAATTATACAAGACAAAGCATGGAAGCAGGTGAACTCATCGAGGGAACGATGGGGGTGAATAGCTCAGAATCCTACACAGAGGCAGAGTTGAGATATTTGTGACCGAAGATTACGAGAGAGGTGAGCAATGTGCATCAGAAATTAGCAGACTTGGCAGAGAAGTACGGCACAGAAATAGGGAAAACAAAACATTTGAAAAGAAGTTACAGATTCGATTTTGAGGCTAAAGATTTTGAACACCTGAGATCTGCCGGAATGAAGGCACACCTTCAGGAATTGCTTCAAAGTGCTTAGACCTGGGGAGCATTAGACAAATAGGAAGGCAGATGGGTAAAGAAAAGAGACAAGAGGAAAAGAGATTCTTTGGATCAGACTGCAAATGTGCAACAGGATAAAGACTAAGTGAAGATTTTACCAATGAGAGAGATTCCAGGGGGGGATTTTGTTCATGTCCTGTGGAGCAGAAGTGACATTCTGTCATTTACAAATGATTATCCAAATTTGAGAGAAAAGCCAGTAGAGTGGTATCAGCAGACAGACAGGTTTGTGAAACTTGCAAAGTGTTTGTGGGAAGACTTGAACACATTACTAGAGATAGTGGTTCCAGCTGATTTGTGGATCGAGTGTAAGAGGAGTTTAGATTGGCCAACAAGTGAACCGGAGAGAGACAAGAATACAGGTGCACTGTCTCCTGAGGTTATGAAATATTACTGTAAGGTGATTGAGTTTTTGAAAATGAGAATTTCACCGAAGAATATTGATTGACAGAGGATTGACAGGACAGCTAAGAAAGCAAAGGAGTCCATGCATGCATATTATGAGAGATTGTTGCAGGCATTCAAGCATTACAGTGGGTCAGAGACAATTGAGGCGAAAGAGATACTCCATTTTGTGTTCAGATTTGTGGAAGGATTGAGATCTGAAATTAGCCAGATGGTTAAGAATAATTTGATTTGTTGGCAAGCAAAGCCGATTGATGAGGTGTTGCGGTATGCGAAATACTATAGTGATGAGATTGAGTTGAAGCAGAAAAAGCTGAAAGAGAAGGCGATGGTGATGCAGATTAAAGCAGCTCATACAGGAGCGCAAGGGAATTTTCCACAGCATTTGCCACAGCAGCAGCAGGGAAACATGATGTTTCAGCCTCAGATGAGAGGTATAGGTCATGAGGGAAATATGAATCGTGGTCCAGACTTAGGTGCTGTAGTGGTTCAGAATGATGTGCAGGGGATGAAGAAGGTATTGCCATGTCACACTTGCAGAGTCGTTGGACATTGGAAACAGGAGTGTCCGATGATGGTGTAGGAAGGTGTTGTTCAGCAGAGTAATGACATCAATTCTTTCCAGAATGTGAGAGGACCGAGAGTGAGAGGTCCTAATCCACATTTTCAGAATAATGGGAATCAAGTGCAAACTTTTCAGCCTATGCAGCAGTTGCAAATCTCACAAGCACAAATGCTACAATTGCAGCTGATGCAACAGCAGGTTCCCATTGTACCTAGACAGCAAATTCAAATATGCAAGCCCTGGTGGAACAGCAACAGATGATGCTTTCTCAACAGGTCACAGGTCAGAGGCATATCAAAAATAGTAACACAGTGCACCAATTCCCGTTACACAGTGAGAATGGAATAAATGATGATTTGACGAGTGACAGTCCAGATGAGGTGCCGTGTGTGTTTGCAACTTCCTTAGGAGTAGACCAAAGAGGACCCTATGTGAAGGGAAAGGTTTTGGGTCACAGGGTTTTTATTCTTAGTTGACACAGGAGCTACACGCTCTACAGTGAGAAGTGCAGAAGTTCTGAATTTGCCCCTTTCAGGTAGAACAGTCCAGGTTGTGGGAGTAGCAAAGCAGTATTTGACAAACCTGATTATATATCCAGTTCAAGTTGAGATTGGCAACTTCCAGGGATTGCATAAATTTGTAGTCTATGATTCAAGTCCAGTATCCCTACTGGGGAGAGACTTGCTGTGTAAAACTAGGTGTTTGATTACTTGTTCAAATGATGGAATTGAGATTCAGACGAATAGTGATGATGAAGAGGACCAAGCCCCGGAGATAGAGTAGAAGAAAACTTCATTCGATATGAAAAAATTCATCCATTACAACAAATAATCACCAATACATTATTAATATACCAATAAAAACCATATATAATTAAAAATACCCATCATAAATACAAACGTATACATATATATAAAAGATAAAAAGAAGAGAAAAAATTAATCAAAATCTCATTCATAAAAACAATTCAATAGGAAAAATAATTCTAAAAATTCTAAATTTTTGCGCCAAGTAGTAGCTCCCTTCAGGAAAGATCCCAGGCCCTTCCATACCAATGCATCTGAGGCCATTAGCAACCACATAAAAGCAGGACGATATTGCACACAACCCTTGGACCTTAAAAGCGGTAATAAAAATCGAGTTCTAAATGGTGCATAAAAGACACAGAACAATGTAAAATGGATGAAGGTCTGATGGGACACCCCATCACAGGGGCAGGGTCGAATACATTTTTCCCGATACTGACCTAAAGGGAAGCACAAATTGCTTCTAATGATCCCCAAGCGAACTCGAGTTATGAGAGTCCTTTCCCTCACATCCTTAATTTCTAAGAGATAACGCTCAGGACCCACCCACATCTTTAACATATTAAAATCCCTGATTGATTTTTTCCCTAGAACCTCCCCCTCCCTCTTGGTCTCCTGGATTCTCAGAAAATTTTCCTTAACCCATTTCTTATCGAGGCTAGTCAGGTCCTCAGGGCAGTCGAACAATTCAGGCCACCCCAAGTCCTGTGCCATCTTCCTTATGTGCGACAGCCAGGGAATATGCTTTGCATTATCGCAAGCCAGACAGTCCCTTAGGATATCCCTATTGAGAGTGGCGTGTTCATTTCTCCAAACTGAGATCCATAACAGAAGGGGAGCCAATAGAATGATGTCCTGTATATACTCAAGCTCAAGTTCCAGGTGAAGGCAAAAACCAGGGATATTTTGTCCGACTCGCAGAAGCCTTCTGCAAAAATGGGTTTCTTCCACCATAAGGGCTCGGGTATCCCTAAACCCCCAGAGTGCCGAACCATACAGAAGGACAGGTAGGCATTTCCGCCTATAAATTTCAAGCACGAGTTTAAAAAGTTTACTGCCCACCCTAGCCGCAAAGTCAAAGGTTGCACCAACTGTTGCATGAAAAAGCGCAACCCTTCTAGAAATACAGGGTTTCCAAGATCCTTTCTCATAAAAAATGACCCCTAAGTATGGGAACTCATGGACTCTGCTGATAACTTGATCCTCCACCCTTAACTCCCCCACCCTGCTCATGGGTTTTCCGCAAACCATAAAATGTGATTTCTTGAAGTTGACTTCCAAACCCAAAGCTGTCATAAAGATAACATAGTCTCTAACTATTTCTCGGAGACCATTCATCATACAGGCCATGAGAACCGTGTCATCCGCATACTTCAGCACAGGGATATCAATACCCTTCACCTTCGGGACATCCCTACAACGTTCCATCAGAAAATCAGACAGTCAATTTGTGTATAGAAGGAACAAGGTAGGGGCCAAGACACACCCCTGGCGCACACCCCTTGAAAGCTGAAAAGCTTCCGAACATTCCCCGTTTGGGCCCACCCTCACATTTGCAACTGTTCCAGAATGGAGATATCGGAGAAGCTCTACAATATTAGGATCCAGCCCTAACTGAATTAGGCCCTCATTCTGACCCTGGCGGTCGGTGATAAAGCGGCGGCCAAGCCGCCAACAGGCCGGCGGTCTAAAATATGCAATTCTGACCCTGGCGGGAACCGCCAACACAGCCCGCCAACTTAACACTCCGCCCGCCACAGCGGTACAAACAAACAGCGCGGCGGTTCCCGCCAACAGCCAGGCGGCAGACAATGTACCGCCCACCCTATTACGACCCACCAATCTGCCACCTTTTCCGGGGCGGGAGCACCGCCGATAAGAACACGGCGGAAACAGACTACGAACGGAAAAACGCTCACCTCTACGCACTCCACGCGAGATTCCGGCAGTATGGAACCAGAGTTGCAGGTCATCCCCGCACTCCTATTCCTGCTCATATACCAGGAGCACGCCCGGCGGCGCGGAAGACATCGGTGAGTACTGCACCTACGACACAGGGGAGGGAAAAGATTACCGGCACACACCCACCCACCCACACGCACTACAACACACACATCAATGCATTCCCACAGATCACTGTCACAACCCACAAACCACCCCCCTCCGAAATAATGCAAAGACCAAAAGAAGAGATCATAAACGGGCAGATATATTGAAATATGTACACCAGTAATCCCAATAAATAAATAAACTATGTACAAAATATATACAGCTACTAAATGTAGTCCAACCACTGTCCGTGGATCACAGGGGTCCTGTGCAAAGGGGCAAGGCCCAGTCCCACGACAAGAACTCCACGGAGAGAACACTGCAGGGGCATCAGAAAGAAAATAGGACAGGCACCTCAGGGGGAAGGGAAGGGGTGGCACCTCAGCCACTTGAGTACACGACGCCAGATCCACGAGGGGACTCCATGACCACTGGGCCATCCTGAGGAGAGCAAAGCCACAGTCCAAACAGTCCATACAGTGGGTGGCCTGCCCACTGGGCCATCCTGGGGAGAGCAAAGCCACAGTCCAAACAGTCCATACAGTGGGTGGCCTGCCCACTGGGCCATCCTGGGGAGAGCAAAGCCACAGTCCATACAGTCCATACAGTGGGTGGCCTGCCCACTGGGCCATCCTGGGGAGAGCAAAGCCACAGTCCAAACAGTCCATACAGTGGGTGGCCTGCCCACTGGGCCATCCTGGGGAGAGCAAAGCCACAGTCCATACAGTCCATACAGTGGGTGGCCTGCCCACTGGGCCATCCTGGGGAGAGCAAAGCCACAGTCCATACAGTCCATACAGTGGGTGGCCTGCCCACTGGGCCATCCTGGGGAGAGCAAAGCCACAGTCCAAACAGTCCATACAGTGGGTGGCCTGCCCACTGGGCCATCCTGGGGAGAGCAAAGCCACAGTCCATACAGTCCATAACAGACCCCACTGCCACTGGAGGAGGCAAGTTGGCCAGAGGACATCCTGCAGCCCTGCCCGAGATAGATCCTGCCCTGCCACGTCTGCCAAAGGGCCAGCGGTTCTTGCCTTGAAGGGCCCAGTTCAGCGGTTCCTGAGACGGCGGGGCCCAGTTCAGCGGTTCTTGAGACGGCGGGGCCCAGCGGAGCGGTTCTTGAGACGGCGGGGCCCAGCGGAGCGGTGCTTGAGACGGCGGGGCCCAGTTCAGCGGTCCTTGCCCTGAAGGGCCCAGTTAAGCGGTTCTTGAGACGGCGGGGCCCAGCGGAGCGGTGCGTGAGACGGCGGGGCCCAGCGGAGCGGTGCTTGAGACGGCGGGGCCCAGTTCAGCGGTTCTTGAGACGGCGGGGCCCAGTTCAGCGGTCCTTGCCCTGAAGGGCCCAGTTCAGCGGTTCTTGAGACGGCGGGGCCCAGCGGAGCGGTGCGTGAGACGGCGGGGCCCAGTTCAGCGGTCCTTGCCCTGAAGGGCCCAGTTAAGCGGTTCTTGAGACGGCGGGGCCCAGCGGAGCGGTGCGTGAGACGGCGGGGCCCAGCGGAGCGGTGCTTGAGACGGCGGGGCCCAGTTCAGCGGTTCTTGAGACGGCGGGGCCCAGTTCAGCGGTCCTTGCCCTGAAGGGCCCAGTTCAGCGGTTCTTGAGACGGCGGGGCCCAGCGGAGCGGGGCGTGAGACGGCGGGGCCCAGCGGAGCGGTGCTTGAGACGGCGGGGCCCAGCGGAGCGGTGCTTGAGACGGCGGGGCCCAGCGGAGCGGTGCTTGAGACGGCGGGGCCCAGTTCAGCGCTCCTTGCCTTGAAGGGCCCAGTTCAGCGGTTCTTGAGACGGCGGGGCCCAGTTCAGCGGTCCTTGCCTTGAAGGGCCCAGTTCAGCGGTTCTTGAGACGGCGGACGGTCTATGGCCAACTGCTAATTGCCTGGATGGTGCTCCTTCACTGCCCACCTGGGCTGTGGGTGGTGGGGCCCTCCTGGCCAGCTGGGCTGGGTCCTCCCTGGGCAGCGGCTATGGGGGTGGTGGGCTCTCCCGGGGCAGCTGTGCCGGTTCCTCCCGGGGCAGCGGCTATGGGGGTTGTGGGCTCCTCCTGGGCAGCAGGCCTGCTGCCTGACCTCTCCGACTTGCTGCCCTTGCCCTCCTTAGTCGTGGGCCTGTGGCCCTTTCCTCCCTTTGGAGCTGTGGCTGGTGACTGTCTCTGGGTGGTGTCCGGGGGGGATGTAGAAGGCGGGCTCCTGCGGCGCCCCTTCCGCCTTCTGCTCCTCTTCCCAGGGGGTGGGCTGGCTGTCCCCTTGCTGCTGGGCGAAGATCCAGACATGCGGGCTGGCGGGCTCCAATACCCCTGCACCCTTGTCAAGGGGGCTGCAGGGCTGGTGGTGGCTGAGGTGCTCTTCTTACCCCGACGAGAAGGAGGGGGGGCTCAGGGTCAGGAAAGAAGTTAGTAGTGGCGAGGAAGAGCTTCTTGGGACAATGGAGAGTGGTAGGTACAGTGGGAATGGGAGTGGAGGGAGAGGATGTGGTTGTAGGTGAGTCACGTTTGCTGTCTTTGGGTGCAGGTGCAGGAGGGATAGGCTGTCGTGAGGTGGATGGCTGTTGGGTGGGTGGGTGGCTGCGTTTGTGTGGTGTGGAAGAGGGGGTGACAGACACAGTGGGAGAGGACACAGGGGACGTGTAAATGGCAGTGGGGGTGGTGACTGCACGTGTGCGGACTGGAGTGGAGGGTGTGCTGGTGATGGAAACACTGGCTGATGGTGAGGTGAATGGAGGTGTGAGTGTAGACGTCACAGGGAGGGAGGAGGGAGACGAGGAGGTGGGGGTCACAGAGGTGGTAGTGACTGTTGGCATGTCTGCATCGGAATGTTGCGTGTGTGAATGTCTGCGTGATCTGTGGTGCTTATGTTTGGATGAGCTTCTCTTGGGTGTTGAGGTGTGTTCAGGCTGGTCTGATGGTGTGGGTGGGACAGGCAGAGGAACAGGAGACTGGGAGGAGGGAGTTAGTAGAGGCAGGCAGGAGACAGGGACAATGGCTGCCGTCAGTGCTGAGGCCAGAGCCTGGAACGATCGCTGATGGGCAGCCTGACCCGAATGAATGCCCTCCAGGTACGCATTGCTGCGATGAACCTCCCTCTCCACCCCCTGGATGGCATTCAAAAGGGTAGTCTGCCCAACAATGAGCGTTCGGAGGAGGTCAATGACCTCCTCACTGAGGGCAGCGGGGGTAACAGGGGCAGGGCCTGAGGTGCCTGGGGCGAAGGAGATGCCCGGCTTCCTGGCAGAGCGGGCACGGGGCGAACGCTGAGGGGCTGCTGGGAGGGCGGAGATGGTGCGCTGGGTGGCGGCTGTACCTGTAATGGCGGGGGGCACGGATGGTGCCACCCCCGCAAGGGAGCCCCCTTCCGAGGACGTGTCCGTGTCGCTGCAGGGTCCAGTCGTCCCCGTCGTGGAGCTCCCCTCGCCCTCCGTCTCACTGGTCCAGTCTGACTCTGTGGCATGGCCCTCCTGGGCCATGTGAGATGCAGCTCCCTCCTGCCCCGATGCCACTTCTCCTCCGCCTGATGATGCTGATGCACACAAGCACAGAAAGACAAACAAAAAGGGGGGGGGAGAGAGAAATAAAGGGATATTGAGTACATGGATCTCCGGTACAGTTAGCGGACATGACAGACACAGATGCCCCCTGCACTAAGTTGCGCACTTGGGGTCCGCTACGCATTCCGTGGAACATGCCCTACACGCCTAGAGTTGACAACTGCACCCATGGATGACACGGCCCAGGGATGGCTGTACTGACAAACTACTGAGGGTGGTGGCTGGGGACACAGGGGCTTACGGGGGTGCCCAGCCTACAGATATCGCCCTGGCCTAGGGGGACCCCCAGCCCTCCTCCCCCACCCAGACACCTCCACTGCGCGACAACAGAGTAGATAATGCTTGTACTCACCCCCTTGTGTCTGCTGTGCTGCCCTCACGCGCCCATCCAAATCAGGGTAGGCCACCGCCAGGATCCGGAACATCAGGGGGCTCAGTTGACGGCAGGCACCCCGTCTACGTTGGGAGGCCATCCCCAGCAGAGACTCGGCGGTCTTCTTGGTCCCGCGGCGGATGTCCTCCCACCTCTTGCGGCAGTGGGTGCCCCGTCGATGGTGGACCCCCAGGGTCCGGACTTCCTTGGCGATGGCACGCCAAATCCCGATCTTCTCATGGGCGCGGACCTATGTGACACGTACAGGGAGGGAGAAATACCACGTTCAAGTTTGTCAGCATTTTCCTTGCCAGTGGCCCAACGCCCCCCATCCCCGCCAGGCCCCCCGCCATGCCCAACATGCCCCCCATCCCCGCCATGCCCCCCGCCAGGCCCAACATGCCCCCCATCCCCGCCAGGCCCCCCGCCATGCCCAACATGCCCCCCTTCCCCGCCAGGCTCCCCGCCAGGCCCCCCGCCATGCCCCCCGCCAGGCCCAACATGCCCCCCATCCCACCAGGCCCCCCGCCATGCCCAACATGCCCCCCATCCCCGCCAGGCCCCCCGCCAGGCCCAACATGCCCCCCATCCCCGCCAGGCCCCCCGCCATGCCCCCCGCCAGGCCCAACATGCCCCCCATCCCCGCCAGGCCCCCCGCCAGGCCCCCAAGCCAGCCAGTGGCCCCAAATCCAGATTGAATTAAACTCACTTGTTGGTCTGGAGGACCGTAGAGTAGCGCATACTGGGGGAGGACCCCATCCACAAGTTTCTCCAACTCCTCTCCAGTGAAGGCAGGGGCCCTTTCCCCAGGCGCAGCAGCCATTGTCCCTTCCAGACCGAGGTCACAGCAACACTTGCAGTATAGGTCCTCTCCTGTGAAAGTTCAAGTCGCAAGTGGATAAGTAGATAGAAAATGGCGGTGACGTCCGCGGCGGTGCGTAGCGCGGCGGTGCGTCCCGCCACCGCCGGCGCCCTTCGCCATTGGCTCCTGAAACCCATAGGCTTCAATGTTAACCAATGCGGCTTCGCGCCGCGGTCTTCGCCCACCGCCCGCCGCGGTGTGCCACGCCAGCGCATTGACCTCACATCCCATTGTCACACTTCACAGGTCAGGCAGCCGCCATTTCCAGGGCCCACATGGCTCAATTTCAACTGCGTCACACAGGCCTAGGCCTTGCATAGCCACTCAGACACGCCATTCACTGCATAGAGAATCATATACTGTGCTAGCTGTGAGTACGTACCTGTGGGTTGCTTGACTGTGTGCTCCATGTTGTCCTTCCTAGGCACCGTCCGCTGGGTTGGGCGAGGAGACGGATGAATCCTCCCGTGTACCGACCGCTGGTGGACCTGTCGACAATGGAAGAACGCCACATTATCCTGACCTACCGTCTTAACCGTGCCACTATCCATGAACTGTGTGCCCAGCTGGAGCCCGACCTGATGTCCCCCATCCGCCAACCCACAGGGATTCCCCCTCTGGTGCAGGTCATGTCAGTACTCCATTTCTTGGCAAGTGGGTCATTTCAGACAACCGTGGGAATTGCTTCTGGGATGTCTCAGCCCATGTTTTCGAAGGTGTTATCCAGAGTGTTGTCTGCCCTGATGAAATCCGTGAGGAGCTACATCATTTTCCCTGAGGTGGGCGAATTGGCTACAGTGAAGGGTGATTTCTACGCCCTTGGACATATTCCCAACGTAATTGGTGCCATTGATGGGACCCATGTGGCTTTGGTTCCCCCAAGAGACAGGGAGCAGGTGTACAGGAAGAGAAAAAATTACCATTCAATGAACATCCAGGTGGTGTGTTTGGCTGACCAGTACATCTCGCATGTAAATGCCAAATTCCCAGGGTCAGTGCATGACGCCTACATCCTCAGGAATAGCAGCATCCCTTACGTGATGGAACAGCTACAGAGACACCGTGTATGGCTAGTGGGGGACTCTGGGTACCCCAACCTGTCGTGGCTACTGACCCCAGTAAGGAATCCCCGGACCAGGGCAGAGGAACGGTACAATGAGGCCCATGGGCGTACTAGGAGGGTGATCGAACGCACCTTTGGCCTCCTAAAGGCCAGGTTTAGGTGCCTGCATATGACAGGTGGATCCCTAATGTACTCACCTAAGAAGGTGTGTCACATCATCGTGGCCTGCTGCATGCTTCACAACCTGGCTTTGCGCCGCCAGGTGCCTTTCCTGCAGGAGGATGGTCGAGACGGTGGTGTTGTGGCAGCGGTGGAACCTGAGGAGAGTGACGAGGAGGAAGACGACGGGGCTGAAACAGACAACAGGGACAGAATCATTGAACAGTACTTCCAATAGGACACAGGTAACATTTCAAAGATAATTTAGTAAATGTTAACTACTCTCCAGCATCTCTGCTGCCTGTCTATTTGCCCCAGTGTATGATGACTGAGTTTTGGCTTTTCCCTCCCTATTTCAGATCTGGGGTCCCCACTACGAGTCCTGTGCTTCGTTTCCCCATGGACTACAGCTTTGTGGCAGCTGTTTGTTGACTTCACCATGTACAAGGACATATTTGCACTGTCATGTCAATTACAATCTATTGAAATCACAGCCAGACTCCAGATATTTTGGTGCAAAATAGGTGTTTATTTAAGTGCTCAAAATGGGATGGGTGGTTTCAAGTGGGTGGGGGCTATGGTGAAGGAATGTCCATGGCAGAGTCCAGAGTAACAGTCACACAGGTGCATTGTCCAGAGGCCTGTGGAGAGATGGAGCATGGGCAGTTCAAGGATGGACAGGGTGACAATGTGGGACAGTGGGATGACATCAGGTGGTATCCATTGCTGGCGGGGGTCTTGACATCCTACTCTGTCTTCTTGCGAGATCTCAGGGCCCTCTTGCGGGGTGGTTCTTCTCCTGCAGGAGGTGGGGGTCTGGTGGGCTGCTGCTGTGCGGGGGCCTCCTGTCCACTAGCGCCGGCGGAGGTGGTTGGCTGTTCTTGGTCCAGGCTAGTGGCAGGGGCCCTTGGGTGTTGTTCAGTGTCCACCCTGTTGTTGACGAGGTCCTGCAGCAGCCCTACCATGGTAACCAGGGTGGTGTTGATGGCTCTGATGTCCTCCCTGAACCCCCGATAGTGTTCCTCCTGCAGTACCTGGATCTCCTGGAACCGGGCCAGTACCGTCGCCATCGTCTCCTGGGAGCGGTTGTATGCTCCCATGATGGTGGTGAGGACCTCGTGGAGAGTGGGTTCCCTGGGCCTCTCCTCCCCCCCCTGTCGCACAGCTGCCCTCCGAGTTCCCCTGTTTCCCTGGGCCTCTGCCCCCTGGCCGGTGTGCCCACTACCACTGCCCCCAGGTCCCTGTTGTTGTTGGGGTGGTGGGTTATCCTGGGTGCCCTGTAGTGGTAGACACACCGCAGATTGACGCGCCCTGGAGACAGAGGCATGGGCCCGCTGGGTGGGAGCTGTGCTGGTGTTCCCAGAGGGGTTTGGGTCTGTAGTGGCCTGGGCCTGTGTGAGGGGAACCGACTGTCCAGAGGTCCCCGATGGTCCGGGCTGGTCATCTGTGTCCAGGTCGACAGAGCTGCTGTCATCGCTGACGGCCTCTTGGGTGGGGGGTGTGGAGAATTCTGGCCCCTCCGCCGCGGTGTGTTGACGGTCGGGTCCTGCAGGGGTATAGAGGTATGGTTATAGTTTCAATGTGTGGCATATGGGTGTATCTGTGGGTTCTCGTGTCCCCAAGTGCTGGCATTCGTGTGTGGGGGCTTTGGTGAGGGTGGCTTGTGGGGGGGATGTGTATATGCATTGGGCATGCTTTGGTGATGGGTGTCCATGCTTAGTGGACGCATGCAGGCCTAGGTTTTGGGATGTGTGGGTTGTGATGGTGAGACATTGGCGGGGAATAGGTGTGCTGGGGGTGGGGGTGAGGATGGTGGTGGGGGTGAGGATGGTGGTGGGGGTGAGGGTGGGGGTGAGGATGGGGGTGGGGGTGAGGGTGGGGTTCGAGGATGGGGGTGAGGGTTGGGGTCTGATTTGGCATGCAGGTGGGGGGGAAGCAGTATTGAAGCTTCAACTTACCAGTATCCATTCCTCCGCCGACTCCTGCGAGGCCGTCAGGATGCAGGATGTTCAAGACTTCCTCCTCCCATGATGTGAATTGTGGGGGTTGAGGTGGGGGTCCTCGGCCAGTCTTCTGCACGGCGATGTTGTGCCTGGATACCATGGAACGCACCTTCCCCCGTAGGTCGTTCCATCGCTTCCTGATGTCTTCCCGATTTCTGGGGTGCTGTCCCACTGCGTTCACCCTGTCGACAATCCTCTGCCATAGCTCCGTTCCTCCGGGCAATGCTGGTGTATTGTATCTGTGTGCCGAACAGCTGGGGCTCTACCCGAACGATTTCCTCCACCATGACCCTGAGTTCTTCGTCTGTGAAGCGGGGTTGTCTTTGGGGTGCCATGGGGTGGTGTGTATGATGTGTGGGGTGGAGTATGTGTATTTAAGTGAGTTGAGTGTGGTGTTGTGTGTTGTTTTGTGTGTGGATAGTGTGTGGGTGATGGTGTTGAGTGGCTGTGGCTGTTATTTTTTGGATGCTGGTGTCTCGCTCTTGCCTTCTTTACGAATTTTTTAGCGTAGGGGTTTGTGGGTGATGTGGGTGGGTGTTTTATATTGTATTGTGTGTGTGGGAGTGGTGTGTGTATGTGTATCAGGTGTGTGGGATTCAAATCGTCCAATGTGGCTGAGTTTTGTTCGTTTGTGTGTATTCTGACCGCGGCGGTGTGTCCCGCCAATGGAATACCGCGTTTGAATGACCGCCGCGTGGATTCGTGGGTCGTAATGGCATGGGCGTATTTCTGTTGGCGTGACGGTGGAGGTTTTGTCACCTCCACCTTTCCGCCGACCGCTGGTCTGGCGGTCTGTTGTGGCGGTCGGATTTTCGGAGGTTTGCCTTCTGCGGGTCAGAATGACCGTGGCGGGTTTCCGCGACCGCGGCGGGATTATGGAGGATTTCTGACCGGCGGTAGGCGCCTTTTACCGCCGAGGTCAGAATGACCACCTTAGTCTCTTCCATAATAAGGACCGGTTCACTTTATCAAAAGCACAGCTAAGGTCCATAAATGCAAGATAAAGTGTACCTTTCCTGGCCTGCGTGTATTTACCAATCATCATAAGTAAATTGAGACATTGTTCTTGCGTGCCAAGGCCTTCCCTAAAGCCATACTGTTCCCGGCTTAAAATAGCATTTCCCATCATCCAGGCCTCCAGACGCCTTAGGATAATCCGGCCCAGAATTTTTGCAGAGGAATCCAGGAGTGATATAGGGCGATAAGACTTAGGATCATTGCGATCACCCTTTTTAAACACTGGGACTATACATGCCAGTCTCCAAGAGGCAGGAATACCCACCGTGACTACTGCATTGAGGACATTTAGGAGAATTGGTGCCCATAGTTGAGGGTTAGCTTTATACAAGTCCATGGGGATCGAGTCCGGGCCCGGAGCTTTATTACACGCGCTACTCTGTATCGCCTCAATAACCTCCTGGAGTGAAAACCTGATTGCTAGGTTAGGAGCCACATCATACACGCTCTCCTGAATATTTCTTAGGGGGGTACCTTCAAAGATTCTACAGAAATGTGTTACCCAGGCCTCCGGGGCGATGTTACAACCAAGGCCCTCAGAAGTTTCTGTTTCAAAGGAACCTCTGTTTACCACCTTCCAGAACAGGCCAGGGTCCTTCAGAGCTGTAGCACGTTCTAGCTCTTCCCAAGCTTTATCTTTCTATTTTAGCTTACTATCCCTCAGGGCCCTTTTATACCTTGTTCTAGCTTCTTTTACAAGAACCCAATCTCTAGGGTGAATCTTAGTGGCCATCTTCAAATTTGCTCTTGCATCATAGCAGGCTTTGTCATACCAGCCACATTTGCGTTTACTCAAGTGGCTGCCTACTGATAAGAGGCAGTCTCTGACAGCTGCATTTACTACTGTTATTGCATTCATAACAATCGTAGGATTTGGTGCTTCTGTCAGGAGTATTTCCATAAATAGCTGTAAGTTATCCCCCACACAGATAGAGTATGAAACTACAAATGAGGAGTACCTTATGATTGAATTTTTCCCAATGTTCACAGTGAAAGAGCTTCATCCTGATCTACAGGGAACAGTTAAAGAGAAAGTGTGGGATTTGACAGTATAAGAAGTAGGTCTGATAAAGGGAGTTGAGCTAGTTAAAGTTACTGTTAAGCCAAATGCAGTTTTCTCTCAACATCCACAGTACCACATGCAGCAAGATGACGCAAGATGTCCTTATGAAGGAAGCTCAGCTAATTGCGGACTTTGTAAAGCAAAGAGTTCTGAAGGAAGTATTGAGCAGTCCACGGAACTCACCAATATTAGGTTTGAAGAAGCCCTGTGGGAAGGTTTGAATTGTTCAGGATTTGAGAAAAATAAATGAGATTGTTGTCAAACGTTGTCCTGTGGTGCCAAACCCAGCTGTGATAATGTTCCATATTCCATGTGATGCTAAGTGGTTCACTGTCATCGATTTGTCACAAGCATTCTTTTCGGTGCGTCTCCATGAGGATAGTCAATTTCTCTTTTGTTTCAAATTACTGAATCAAGTTTATTGCTGGTGAGAATTCCTCAAGGGTTTTCAGAGTCACCTTCCATATCAATCAGATCTTGAAAAATAATTTGGAGTAGTTGGAATTGCCTTTCCAATCGACCTTGGTGCAGTACATTGATGTGTTGCTGATTGTGCCAAAACAAGGGACGAGTGCAAGTATGATACGATTGCCCTTTGAACCATTTGATAAAGAATTGTCACAAAGGCCCATATTTATCCTTTTTTAGCGCCACATTTGCATCATTTTTTGATGCAAAAGCAGGGCAAACTTCCAAAATACAATTGTATTTTATACGTTTGCGCTGCTTTTGCATAAAAAAATTACGCAAATGTGGCGCTAAAAAAGTATAAATATGGGCCAAAGTGTCTCCGCTTAAATTGCAATACTGTCAGAAAATAGTGAAATATTTGGGTCACCAGATTGAGAAGGGTTCAAGAAAGATACCCATAGAAAGGATCACAACCATATTGCAGATAAATCCCTCGACTACATAGTGAGATGTCAGGATGTTTTGGGGATGGTAGGTTATTGTCGTAAATAGATCCCAGATTTTTCAGTCATTTCAAGACCATTGCAGAAGCTGACTCATAAGGAAGTCACTGATCCCATAGTGTTAGACCAGGCTGAAATGAAAGCGTTCACTGAACTGAGAGAGTATGTGCAGGGCTCCAGCGTTGGGTATGCCTGAATACATGAAACATTTCACGTTGTTTTGTCATGAGCGTGATGCATGTTCTTTGTCTGTCTCAACACAGGTTCATCGAGGTGTAAAGCACCCAGTAGCATATTTTTCAGCTACTTTGGACCCAGTTGCAGCAGCTTTACCGGGTTGCTTGTGCGCAGTTGCAGCAGTTGGTCAGAGCCTTATACAGTGTGAGGGCATTGAGATGGGACATCCCCTGACTGTAATGGTCCCTCACTCTATTGAGATTCTACTTACAAGGACGAAAACGCTATATTTGACTGGTGCGAGGTTGGTCAGATATGAAACGAGTATTCTAGGGTCACCAAATTTATCATTGAATAGATGTACAGTGCTGAACCTGGCACCCTTACGTCCGCAAGAAACTGTGGAAATTGAAAAAGAGGAAGATGTTGAGCATGATTGTGTTGAAGTAACTGATTTGTGCACAAAACTGAGACCTGACTTTAGAGATACCTGACTGGAGGAAAATGACCAAATTATCTTTTGTGATGGTTCTTGTTTGAGAGACAATACAGGGACACTGAGAGCAGGATGTGCTGTGTTCATAATTACTGGTACCTTGGAAGCTTCTTGGCTTCGAGGAGTGTATTGTGCCCAAGCAGTGGAATGGTAGCCCTTACTAGAGCCTACCATACTCAGCTGAAAGTTACAATCTATACGGATAGCCAGTATGGATTTGGAATAGTTCATGATTTTGGCCAGTTGTGGTCACAGAGAGGTTTCATGACCTCTTCAGGTACACCAGTAAGAAATGGTGAGAGAATTAAAGAATTGCTACATGCTATTCAAATGCCTGAAAAGATTGCCGTGGTGAAACGAAGTGCACATTTGAAGTCGCAGGACTTTGTATCATTGGAAATGGATATGCAGATCAAGTCGCAAGGTTTTGCTCATTGAACTGTACATCATTCAAAAACAAATGGGAACTGTTACCTGAAGAAGATGAAATGCATACAAGCTATGCATTGAAAATAATTGACACTTTGGAAGAATTGACAACATTGCAGAATAATGTTGACAGGGAGGAAAAATGTTCATGGTGCAAAATGAAATGTGTGCAAAGATAAGATGGATTGTGGGTTTCAGAAGAGGGTTAGTTGGTTTTGCCAAATAGTCTGTTGTCTCAAATGGCGAGGTACTGTCATGGACATATTGGGAGGGATGCAATGATTCATTGGTTCAACCCAAAGTTTAGACAAGTTTCTGAAGCAGTTTGTCATTGATGTGTCATTTGCCAACAACTAAATGCAGAGAAAGGGACAGTGATTAATTTGAGCCACATTGGAAGAGCGGAGGTCCATTCAGCAGAATGCAGATGGATTTTATTGAAATGCCTGTGTGTGGAGGTTTGAGATATGTGTTGCTGATTGTCTGTATCTTTAGTCACTGGATTGAAGATTACCCTACATGAAGAAATGATAGTCTCACAGTAGCAAAACTACTGTTTAGGGGACTGATACTCATTTCGGATTTCCGATCTCTTTAGAATCAGATAAGGGAAGTCACTTCAACAATGAAGTAATTAACTTACTGTGTGCAGCATTAAACATTGAGCAGAAGTTGCATTGTAATTACTGCCCTGAAGCATCAGGACTAATGGAACAGATGAATGGTACCTTGAAGTCAAGAGATGCAAAGAAGTGTGCGTCCATGAATATGAAATGGTCTGATGCATTGCCTTTGGTGTTGATGTGAATGAGAAACACACCTGACAGAAAGACAGGATTGTCACCGCATGAGATCCTCATGGGCAGAGCAATGAGATTGCCAGCGGTGCCTGCAAATGTACTTGTCAATATTACAGATGATATGGTGTTGGATTACTGCAAAGGTCTGGCTGATGTGGTTTGCTCTTCCTCTCAGCAGGTGGAAGCCACCACACTGCCACTGATCTATGACCCAGGGCACAATCTGAGAGCTGGAGACTGGGTTGTGGTCGGGAAACACATGAGAAAAATGTGTTTGGAGCATCGTTGGAAGGGACCTTATTAGGTAGTCTTGACAACTACCACAGCTGTGAGGTGTGCTGGAATTCCCAACTGGATTCAGGCAAGTCATACGAAGAAAGTGGCATGTCCACTGGATCATGAAGAAGTGTTGTTGAGAGTACCAACAACAGTGAGACAAGTCTCAGGGCCGAAAGGAGAACAAAGGGGAACTGCGACCGGATCTGAGTCCGTTGAGGACGGTTCTGTCACTACTGTGAGAGACGAGGGAGGCGACCTCCAGGAGGGTGACGGAGAGCCTATATCAACTGAAGCAGCAGGAGAGCCTAGTCAGAGTAGGGCTTTCCCAGAAGCAGATGATCTTGAGAGACAAACAGAGCTATTGCCAGACCCAGAGGGAGAAGGAGTTGAGGTGGATCAAAGTCACTGTGATCTGACTCCTCCTGAACCGATTGCAGTTCCGTCAAGAGAAAACCCTGCAGAACAAGGAGAAAGTTTTAAGTTTGACTCTGAAGAGAACACTGACAAAGGGTCCACTGAAAGGAGATAAGTGGCTGGAGTCACAGGTGGAAAAAGACAAAGAGGTGGTTGTTGAACCAACCATCTAGGAAGAAGTAGATACAACAAGGAGATTTGAGTGAAGGAGAACAGAATGGTGATGGAAAATTTAAAAGAAAGAGAATAACAAGTCAAAGATACGCAGGTCCTGAATGGGCATATGCAACTACGAATGAATGGCAGCAGGAGATTTTGGCAGTCATTCTGACCGCGGCGGTTGGCGGTCGCTGCCCGCCAAGCGGTTCCCGCCGAAAGACCGCTCCGCAGTCAAAAGACCGCAGAAGCTATTCCGGCTTTCCCGCTGGGCTGGCGGGCGACCGCCAGAAGACCGCCGGCCGGCCCAGCGGGAAAGCCCCTTCAACAATGAAGCCTGATCCGAATGGAGCCGGCGGAGTTGCAGGGGTGCGACGGGTGCAGTGGCACCCTTCGCGATTTTCACTGTCTGCGAAGCAGACAGTGAAAATCTTTGTGGGGCCCTGTTAGGGGGCCCCTGCACTGCCCATGCCAGTGGCATGGGCAGTGCAGGGGCCCCCAGGGGCTCCACGGCAACCGTTCCCACCATCCTGGTTCTGGCGGTGGACACCGCCAGAAACAGGCTGGCGGGAAGGGGGTCGGAATCCCCATGGCCGTGCTGCAAGCAGCTCCGCCATGGCGGATTCCCTGGGCCAGCGGGAAACCGGTGGGAAACCACCGGCTCCCCTTTTCTGACCGCATCAGAATCGCCCAGGAAGCACCGCCAGCCTGTTGGCGGTGCTTCCGCTGCCCTCCGCCCTGGCGGTCATGGACCGCCAGGGTCGGAATGACCCCCTTTGTCTTTCTGTTTTGACAGAGAGATTCCAGGTCAATATTTTGGCACCTGAAGGAAGCTGAAGAACTGAACTGTAGATACAATCAGAGAGACATTTTGAGAAAGAGACTGTTGAAAGTAACTGGAAGAGACATTGATAACCTGATTTGACTTTTGGAACCTGATTTTGACAAAGCTGCTAACCGATTTTGACAAGGGATCCTGGAAGAGAGACTGAGAGCTGTAAGTAACTACTGAAAGAAGAGTTGCCTATTTTTGATTTTTGATGCAAGTTTTTCTAAATTTCTTCTGCTTTCTGATTCTTTACAGCTCATGAGTAACATTAGTTAACAGGGTAGAAATGCTAGGCGCTGTAAATGTGTGAGCATTGGTTTGGTGATTATGGTGATCATTACAACCCTGGCGATCGTTGTTAAAGCGGCGGTAAAACCGCCAACAGGTCAGCGGTAAAAAAAATGGAATCACAACCGTGGCGGAAACCGCCAACATAGACAGCCACTTTAACACTCCGATCGCCACGGCGGTACAAACAAACACTGCGGCGGTAACCGCCAACAGACAGTCCAATCCGCCACCTTTTCCGGGGCAGATTCACCGCAAACAAAAACACGGCGGAAACAGGACTTGGAAGGGAAAACGCTCACCTCTACACACCCCACGAGGAACCAGGACGCCATGGAACCGGAACTCCAGATACTCCCTGCCTTTGTCTTCCTGCTCCTCTACCAGGAGTACGAACGCCGACGGCGAAGACCACGGTGAGTACTGCACCTACGACACAGGGGAGGGGGGGAGGGAAAAGAGAGTGACAAACACATGCAACACCCCCACACTCACCCACCACAACACACACACTAATACATTATGATACATTACAGTTACACCCCTCACACCAACAGGAAGAATGCAAAAACAAAAGGAAATGATTTGAACGTTTGTAATCGATTAAAATCCAGTACTCAAAAAATCTACATACACTATAAACAAATATATACACCAAGGATACAAGTACAAGGTATTTCACCATAAAAGTCCGTGGACCACTGGGCCCAAAATGCATGGGCGAGTCCCACACAAGATACCAGATCAAAACGCAGAGAACACTGCAGGGGCATCATATAGAAATACAACAGGCACCTCAGGGGGAAGGGAAGGGGGGCACCTCAGCCAGATGAGTGCACAACGCCAGATCCACGAGGGGGCTCCATACCCACTGCTGTATCCTGGGGAGTGCAAAGCCACAGTCTCACAAGTCTCTCCAGTGGGTGGTTTGCCCACTGCTTTATCCTGGGGAGTGCAAAGCCACAGTCTCTCTAGTGGATAACAGTTTCCACTGGTTCTGGAGGGGGCTTTGTGCCCAGAGTGCTTCATCCTGCCAAGGACAGAGGTAGTGGATGTGAATCTCCACTGGTTCTGGAGGGGGCTTTGTGCCCAGAGTGCTTCATCCTACCAAGGACAGAGGTAGTGGATGCCTTTCTCCACTCGTTCTGGAGGGGGCTTTGTGCCCAGAGTGCTTCTTCCTGCTCGTGGCGGCCTTAGTAGCATCGGAGCTGTTGGCGCTCATTGGCCTGCGGTGCTGGTGGCGGCGGTGTCCTGTGAAGCGGTGCTGGTTGCGGCGGTGTCCTTGGCAGCGGTGCTGGTGGCGGTCTTGTCCGCCGTGCAGGTTTTCGGCGACTTGCCTGTCTTTCTGTGCCCCTTCCCCACCTTGGATGGTGGAGCAGCTGTCTTCCCACTCCCAACTGTACTCCTGGGAGAGCCTTTGGTGGTAGATGTTTTGCCTTTCTCCCGCCGGGCAGTGGCCAACTTTTTATGCTTCTGAGTTGGGGGACTGTCCGTGGTCTGGCTCCTTGGCACACTGACTGCCCTGCTGCTTGGCGCACTCCAGAAGCCGGTTACTGCTGCCACCACTGTTCCCGCTGATGTTGTGGCTGAGGTGCTGGTTTGGGACCTGGAAAGGCGGTCCCTAGGGGACTGAAGGGGTGGAGGAGGTGAGGGGAAGAGGTCAAGGTTGGACAGGAAAAGTTTTTGGGACACACTGGGACGGGTAGTTGGAGGGGGTTTGAGAGTGGATGAAGTTGTAGTGGTTGTTGGAGGTGTACGTTTGCGGACTTTGGGTGAAGGTGCATGGGCTGGAGGCTGTCGTGAGGTGGATGGCTGTTGGGTGGGTGTGTGGCTGCGTTGGGAGGTGGGCTCACAGATACACTGGGAGAGGACACAGGGGATGTGTGAATGGTAGTGGCGGTGGTGAGTGCAAGTGAGCGGGGTGTGGTGATGGGTGTGCTGGTGATGGACGTAGTGGCTGAAGATGTAGTGCATGCAGGTGTGAGTGGAGACGAGACAGGGAGGGAGGAGGGAGATGAGGAGGAGGGGGACACAGTGGAGTCGGTGGATGTTGGTATGTGTGCATGGGTATGATGCTTGTGTGAGTGCCTGTGGGATGTGTGGTGCTCATCTTTGCCAGAGCTTCCCTTGTGTGTTGAGGTGGGTGCATGCTGGTCTGATAGTGTGCTTGGGATAGGCTGAGGTACAGGTGTTTGGGTCTGGGTGGAGGAAGTTGGAGGGGGAGGCTGGACACAGGGACAATGGCTGCCATAAGTGCTGAGGCCAGAGTCTGAAAAGCTCGCTGTTGGGCTGCCTGACCAGAATGAATGCCCTCCAGGTATGCATTGGTCTGTTGCAACTGCCTCTCTACACCCTGGATGGCATTCAAAATAGTAGACTGCCCAACAGTGAGGGACCTGAGGAGATAAATGGCCTCCTCACTGAGGGCAGCAGGGCTGACAGGGGCAGGGGCTGAGGTGTCTGGGGCGAAGGAAATGCCCACCCTCCTGGGTGAGCGGCCACGGGGCACACGCTGAGGGGCTGCTGGGAGGGCGGTGCTGGTAGGGGGGGTGGCGGCTGTACCTGTAGATGCGGTGGGCACAGGGGGGCCCGCCACCGCAAGGGAGCTCCCATTAGAGGAGGAGTCCGTGTCGCTGTTCTCAGCTCCTGTCCCCGCCGTGGAGCTCCCCTCGCCCTCCGTCCCACTGGTGGCTTCAGACTCCATTTTGTCACCCTCCAGGGCCATGTGGGATGCAGCTCCCTCCTGCCCCGGTGCAATGGGCACCCGTCCCACGTTGGGAGGCCATCCCCAGCTGGGCCTCCGCCATCTTCTTGCTCCAGCGGCGAATGTCCTCCCATCTTTTCCGGCAGTGGGTGCTCCGTCTGTGGTGGACTCCCAGGGTCTGGACTTCCTTGGCGATGGCACGCCAAATATCCTTCTTCTGGTGGGCGCTGACCTACAGGAATAGTACAGGGGAAAAGTAGAAGATATAACCGTCCGCACCGTCACAGTCATTGGCCCGCATCCCTACCCTTGGCATGACGCACATGCACTCACCGTCGTTTCATGCACGCCTCATTATCACCCCCCATCTTCCATCCACACCACTCCACACAGGCATTGCCCATTCGGCATGCTCACAGTGTACTTACCTGTTTGTCTGGAGGACCGTAGAGTAGCAGGTATTGGGGGAGGACCCCATCCACTAGTTTCTCCAACTCCTCTGTGGTGAAGGCAGGGGTCCTTTCCCCAGACACATGAGCCATTGTCTCTTCCAGACTAAGGTCACAGCAGCACTTGCAGTGTAAGTCCTCTCCTGTCGAAGATCAGGTATCAAGTGAGTGAACAGACATAAAATGGCGGTGACGTCCTCAGCGGTGCGTACCGTCACTGCCGGCGTACATCGTCATTGGCTCCTGGGACCCATAGGGTCCAATGTTAACCAATGCAGGATTGCGCCGCGGTCTTCAACCGCCTACCGCAACGGTGTACAACGCCAGTGCAGTTACCTCATATCCCCTTGTCCCACATTACAGGTCAGGCAACCACCATTTCAGGGGGCCACATGGCATTAATTTTAAATGCGTCACACATATCTAGGCCTTGCATACACACTAATACAGGCACATAGCGGATTAAAAAAATTGTGGAATAAAGTTGTGTTTTCGTACATCAGTGTTGGCTGACTCCCTGCTCGCTGTTCTCTTCCATAGAGCACGTCCGCTGGGGCAGGTGAGGAGATGGCAGCATCCTCCGGTGTACAGACCGCTGGTGGACCTGTCGACAATGGAGGAGCGACATGTAATTGTCACCTACAGACTGGACCGTGCCACAATCCAGGAACTGTGTGCCCAGTTGGAGCCAGACCTGATGTCAGCTATCCACCATCCCACAGGGATCCTCCTCTAGTGCAGGTCCTGTCAGTTCTCCATTTCCTGGCAAGTGGGTCTTTTCAAACAACAGTGGCCATAGCATCAGGGATGTCCCAGCCTATGTTCTCAAACGTGTTTTCCAGAGTGTTGTCTGCCCTGCTGAAACACATGCACAGCTACTTCATTTTCCCTCATGTGGAGGATTTGCCTACAGTGAAAGGTGACTTCTATGCCCTGGGACATATCCCCAACATCATAGGTGCCATTGATCGGACACATGAGGCCTTGGGCCCCCCCTGCAGGAGTGAACAGGTGTACAGAAACCGGAAGAGTTACCATTCTATGAATGTGCAGATGGTGTGTTTGGCCGACCAGTACATCTCCCATGTGAATGCCAAGTTTCCTGGCTCAGTGCATGACGCTTACATTCTGAGGAATAGCAGCATCCCTTATGTGATGGGGCAACTCCAGAGGCACCGTGTGTGGCTATTAGGTGAGGACATGGACCCTATATAGTGTGACTAGGTGTCTGGGTCTGGGGATGTCCCTAAGAGTTAGTGTGTGTCTAACAGTTGTCCCTTGACATTTGCAGGTGACTTTGGTTACCCCAACCTGTCATGGCTACTGACCCCAGTGAGGAATCCCAGAACAAGGGCAGAGAAACGCTACAATGAGGCCCATGGGCGAACTAGGAGGGTTATAGAGAGGACCTTCGGCCTCCTGAAGGCCAGGTTCTGGTGCCTCCATTTGACAGGTGGTTCCCCATTCCACTCACCAAAGAAGGTGTGCCACATCATCATGGCCTGCTGTATGCTTCACAACTTAGCTTTGAGAAGACAGGTGCCTTTTCTGCAGGAGGATGGTCCAGATGGAGGTGTTGTGGCAGCTGTGGAGCCTGTGGACAGTGAAGACGAGGAAGCAGAAGAAGAGGATATCGACAACAGAAACACAGTGATTCATCAATACTTCCAGTGAGACACAGGTGAGAAGACATCACTGCCTGCTACATCTGATACGCTTGTTCTACCTCTCATCTGTCTGTCACTTTCACCCAGTGTATGGACCCTGAGTCGTTACTTTCCCTTTCAATTTCACAGATGTGGGTCCCACTGTGTGACATCTGCTTTGTTTCCGCATGGACTAGAGCTGTGTGACAATGGATATAGCAGTTTTCCACAGTTATTGCAAATGCACATTTTCAAAAGCACAGACTGACTCCAGATTGTTTTGTGCTTTAAGGGTGTTTATTTAAGTGCTAAATATTGGAGGGTGGTGTAAAATGGTCAGGGGTGATGGTGGAGGAATGTCCATGGCAGAGTCCAGTCTATTAGTCTCACAGGTGCATTGTCCAAAGGGGCATAGGAAGTGGAGCTGGGGCAGTTGATGGATGGACTGGGTAACAAAGTGGGACAGAAGGATGACAATCAGGGTGGTCTCATTTTTTGGCGGTGGTCTTTGCATTGTTCTCTGTCTTTGTCCTGGATCTCAGGGACCGTTTGCGGGGTGGGTCTCCATCTGCAGGGGGTGTGGTGCTGGTGCGGTGTTCCTGTGGCGGTGCCTCCTGTCCACTAGCACCGGCGGAGGGGGTGGGCAGTTCATCGTCCAGGCTAGTGTCAGGGGCCCCTTGTTGTGCTACTGTGTCCCTCCTGGTGTTGATGAGTTCCTTCAGCACTCCTACAATGGTGCCCAGGGTTGAATTGATGGATTTGAGTTCCTCCCTGAACCCCAAATACTGTTTCTCCTGCATCCGCTGGGTCTCCTGAAACTTGGCCAGCACCGTTGCCATCATCTCCTGGGAATGGTGGTAGGCTCCCATGATGTTGGAGAGGGCCTCGTGGAGAGTGGGTTCCCTGGGCCTGTCCTCCCCCTGTCGCACAGCAGCCCGCCCAGTTCCCCTGTGTTCCTGGGCCTCTGTCCCCTGAATGGTGTATCCACTGCCCCCAGGGCCCTGGTGTTGTTGGGGTGGTGGGTTAGCCTGGGTTCCCTGTAGTGGTGGACACACTGCTGCTTGATGTGTCCTGGGGACAGAGGTATGGGACCTCTGGGTGGGTGCTGTGCTGGTGTTTCCAGAGGGGTGAGGCTCTGTTGTGGCGTGTGCCAGTGTGAGGGGAACCGACTGTCCCGAGGTCCCAGATGGGCCGGGCTGGTCATCTAGATCCAGTTGGACAGAGCTGCTGTCATCACTGTGGGCCTCTTCTGTGGGAGGAGTGGACATGTCTG
The DNA here is from genome assembly GCF_031143425.1 of Pleurodeles waltl. Classification (NCBI taxonomy): domain Eukaryota; kingdom Metazoa; phylum Chordata; class Amphibia; order Caudata; family Salamandridae; genus Pleurodeles; species Pleurodeles waltl. The sequence continues at coordinate 588,190,136 of NC_090447.1, forward strand.
GAACCTCCTGTCCGGTGACGTTGGGTAGGGGTCCTGCAGGGGTGTAAAGGCATGATTATTGCATCTGTGTGTGCCATGGTGTGCAATGGGTGGGTGACCCTGTACCCCAGTGCTTGCATTCTTGGGTAGGACCTTGTGTGCTAAATGTTTAGGGGTGTGTGTGGGCATGTGCAGTGGCCATGCATTGGTGATGGGTGTCCATGCTTTGGTGTTGCATGCAGGGCTTGGTGTTGGGATGGGTGGGTTGGGATAGAGGGGCATATGTGAGGAGTTGGAGTGATGGGGTGAGGGTGGGGCTATGTGATAGCATGCAGGTAGGGTGGGGGATGAAGTAGTGAAAGATTTGACTTACCAGAGTCCATTCCTCCAGCTACTCCTGCGAGGCCCTCAGGATGCAGTATAGCCAAGACCTGCTCCTCCCATGTTGTTAGTTGTGGGGGAGGAGGTGGGGGTCCGCCGCCAGTCCTCTGAACTGCGATGTGGTGTCTTGAGACCACGGAACGCACCTTCCCCCGTAGGCCGTTCCACCTCTTCCTGATGTCATCCCGTGTTCTTGGGTGCTGTCCCACTGCGTTGACCCTGTCCACGATTCTGCGCCATAGCTCCATCTTCCTAGCTATAGTGGTGTGCTGCACCTGTGATCCGAATAGCTGTGGATCTACCCGGATGATTTCCTCCACCATGACCCTGAGCTCCTCCTCAGAGAACCTGGGGTGTCTTTGCGGTGCCATGGGGTGGTGTGGGTGATGTGTTGGGTGGTGTGTGTTGTGATGTGTGGGGTGATGTTTAGGGGTGTGTGGTGTTTTGTGCGTGGATGTTGTGTGAGTGATGGTGTTGAGTGCCTATGGATGCTAGTTTGTAGATGGTGGTGCCTCTCTCTGGCCTTCAGTCGTAATTCTGGTAGTAAGGGTTTGTGGGTGATGTGGGTGTGCGTTTTATATTGTATTGGGTGTGTGGGAGTGGTGTGTGTATGTGTATCAGGTGTGTGTATTTGGAATTGTCCAATGTGGTAGTGTTTTGTAAATGTGTGTGTTGATTCGTGGGTCGTGATAGTGTGGGCGTATTCCTGTTGGCGTGACGGTGGAGGTTTTGTTCTCACCAGTTTATCACTGACCTTTGGTGTGGCTGACTTGTGTGGGTGTCTAAATTTTGGCGGATTCCGAGCTGTGGGTCGTAATAGCTGTGGCGGAATTCAGCGGCCGCAGCGGTGTGTTGGCGGTTCTCTGCGCGGCGGTAAGTGGCATTTACCGCCAATGTTGTAATGACCCCCTATGTGTGGAATATTGTTTGTGCGGTTGACTGTGGGCACGTCTGTTCTTAAAAAGAGTGGAGCCAACCATACTTCTGCTTTTGAGATGACTACTGCATATCGGCATTAGAGAAGTTTAGGTTAAATGAGAAATATTTGCATGAGGATACTAATGAGCAAGGAGAACTTTCTTCTAATGGATGCAAGGAATTGTTATGTGTGTGCGCAGCTTCCTTCATCAGTCGAGAAAGGAGTCACCTATCATAGCTTGCCTGTAACCTACGGAATAAGTTGTAGTCTGTTACTAACAAGATTTTATAGCCAGGAGAACATTCAGTACTTTTATTCGTATTATGATGTTGTGTTTTCATTTAATCCTATAATTATGTATTGGAGTAGAGTAGCTAAGGATAATGACATAGTAATAGATATAGGTTTCTTTGAACCTACGTTGACGTTTGGCACATCTTATGTGCATAGAAATAATTTGACATGCTTGCTTACACCTTTAGAGAAAAGCTTCTTAGATCACACAGATGACACTAGAAAGTCATTAAAGGAGAAATTAAAAAGAGGCTTTAGATGCACAACACATAGGGAAACTTTGTATATATAGGCCTAAATCGCGCATTGACCCTTTATTTGTGGGAACGAGTGAATGTAGGCACGTGTTTTTGTTTCAGAGTAAATGGACGTTTATGCTCAATGGACAGGACCCTGCTATTCCAGGGATTTATTACATCCGTGGTCTTAATGCTTAGTACCATCTTCCAGGAGGATGGTATGGGACATGCTATTTGGGGATAGTTTTCCCAGAGATTTATCAAATGGAGGATTTGAAAAAGTTTCCAAAAGAGACTGACTTACATCATGAGACAGAGGAGGGAGTCCTCTTCTGGTATAGTGGGAGATATATTTGGAGCAGTGTTTCCTTCAGTGGGAGTCATTCTGAATTCGATAAAGATTCGAAAGTTGTCTACTATTGTGGATGACATGCTGACAAATGTTTCAGGAGCCATACTCCTGATTAGATGCTGAATTAGCTGCTGATAGAGCTATGGCTCTTCAAAATCGTCCTGCTTTAGACATTCTTTTAGTGAAGGATGGTGGAGCCTGTAGAATGATTAATTCTAGGCACTGTTGTTTGTATATTACTGATAACAGTAAAGAGATAATAGACTTATTTACTAATCTGACTAATGAAAGTGCTGATTTGAAAGAATTGAAAGAAACAGGTGTTTGGGAAGAGGTTGGCAAAGGATTTGCCTCAGTGGGAAATTGGCTCAGCAACATTTGGAGTGGGATGCTATTGAAAATATTACAGGGGATATTATTTGTTGTGGTTTGTCTAATTGGAATAAGGCGATTGTGTAAATTATGCAAAAGAATTACATTGAAAAGGTCAAAGAATAATAAGAGGAGGGAAGAAAAGAAAAGGGAAAAATTGTATAGAGAAAATTCAAAGGAGAAACAAAAGTATGAAGGGATTGAATTGACAGAATTTTAGCTGGTACAAAAATAATTGTGGGTGATAGTGTGATGATACATTTAGTCATCAGAGGAGGGATTTCTAGTGCAGGTTTTTTAATACAAATTATTAATGAGTATTTCTGTATCCTGAATAATAAGTTTTGTAGAAAATAAAATAACGTAGAAAAATAATGCACACATTTGAAAATGTGATCATGAGCAATGGCCATCAATGTTAACGAAATGTACTAATCAATGATTTAGTAATGTGAAATATTGAGTAGTTGTTTGACTAACATGGTAATATGTCATATTAAGGGTTATGCAGTGAACTTTGGCTTTATTAATTGTAGGCCTTAACTTATCAAGTGCCTTGGTCTACTTGCCAGGCCTCATGTAAAAGCTGTATTTCTTAGCGTTTAATAAAATGGCTGTTCTAGAAGAGGTAAACTGTGAATTTTCATTGAATTGGTTGAATGTCCTCATAACGGAAGCTTTGTAGGAAAGTACCATCTTGCCTGGCATGTTACCCCCATTTTTACTTGTATGTATGTTTGTTTATACCTGTGTCACTGGGATCCTGCTAGCCAGTACCCAAGTGCTCATAAAGTATACCCTGTATGTGTTCCCTGTGTGGTGCCTAACTTTATCACTGAGGCTCTGCTAACCAGAATCTCAGTGTTTATGCGCTCTCTGCTTTTAAAATTGTCACTGCACGCTAATTTTATCAATTCTGATTGGCACACTGGAACACCCTTATAATTCCCTAGTATATGGTACCTAGGTACCCAGGGTATTGGGGTTCCAGGAGATCCCTATGGGTTGCAGCATTTCTTTTGCCACCAATAGGGAGCTCAGACAATTCTTACACAGGACTTCCACTTCAGCCTGAGTGAAATAACGGCCACGTTATTTCACAGCCATTTTACACTGCACTTCAGTTACTTATAAGTCACCTACATGTCTAACCCTCACTTAGTGAAGGTTAGGTGCAAAGTTACTTAGTGTGAGGGCACCCTGGCACTAGCCAAGGTACCCCCACATTGTTCAGGGCAAATTCCCCAGAATTTGTGAGTGCGGGGACACCATTACATGCGTGAACTACATATAGGTCAATACCTATGTGTAGCGTCACAAATGTAACTCCGAACATGGCCATGTAACATGTCTAGGATCATGGAATTGTCACCCCAATACTATTCTGCTACTGGGGGGACAATTCCATGCATCCCCGGGGCTCCAGCATGGACCTCAGGTACTGCCAAACTAGCTCTCTGGGGTTTTCTCTGCAGCTACCGCTGCTGCCAACCCTCAGACAGGTTTCTGCCCTCCTGGTGTCTGGGCAGCCCAGTCCCAGGAAGGCAGAACAAAGGATTTCCTCTGAGAGAGGGTGTTACACCCTCTCCATTTGGAAATAGGTATTAAGGGCTGGGGAGGAGTAGCCTTCCCCAGCCTCTGGAAATGCTTTGAAGGGCAAAGATGGTGCCCTCCTTGCATAAGCCAGTCTACACCGGTTCAGGGAGCCCCCTACCCCTGCTCTGGCATGAAACTGGACAAAGGAAAGGGAAGTTACCACTCCCCTATCCATCACCACCCCAGGGGTGGTGCCCAGAGCTCCTCCAGTGTGTCCCACACCTCTACCATCTTGAATGCAGAGGTGTGAGGGCACAATGGAGACCTCTGAGTGGCCAGTGCCAGCAGGTGATGTCGGAGACCCCTCCTGATAGGCTCTTACCTGGTTAGGTAGCCAATCCTCCTCTGAGGGCTATTTAGGGTCTCTCCTGTGGGTTTCTCACCAGATAACGAATGCAAGAGCTCACCAGAGTTCCTCTGCACTTCTTTCTTTGACTTCTGCCAAGGAACTAACGCAGGCACCAAAACTTATGCATCACCGGTCCTCTGGGTCCCCTCTCATCCTGATGAGCGTGGTCCCTGGAACACAGGAGCTGTATCCAAATGTCCCCAACAGTCCAGTGGCCCTTCTGTCCAAATTTGGTGGAGGTAAGTCCTTGCCTCCCACGCCAGACGGTAATCCTGTGTATTGCGTGAACTGCAGCTGCTAGGGCTTCTGTGCACTTTTGCAAGACTTCCTTCATGCACAGCACAGCCCAGGTGCCCAGCACTCTATCTTGCATTGCCCAACTCACAGAGTTGGACTCCGACTTCGCGGGACCCTCTTTTGTTGTGCTGAGATGGCTGCTGTGCTCAGATCTTCTGAATGCCTGTTCAGGTGCTTCTGCGGGTGTTGCCTGCTTCTGCATGGGCACTCTCTGTTGCTGAGCGCCCCCTTTGTCTCCTCCTCCAAGGGGCGACCTCTGGTCCTTCCTGGGCCCTGGCAGCACCCAAAATCTTCAATCGCGACTCTTGCAGCTAGCAAGGCTTGTTGGCTGTCTTTCTGCGTGAAAACAACTTTGCATCCTCCAGCACACCGTGGGACATCTTCTGACCAAAGGAGAAGTTCCTGGCACCTTCTGTTGTTGCAGAATCTTCGGCTTCTTCCACCCGGAGGAAGCCTTTTTGCACCTTCATCCGGGGTTTAGTGGGCTCCTGCCCCTCCTGGACACTTGCCTGACTCTTGGACTTGGTCCCCTTCCTCTACATGTCCTCAGGTCCAGGAATCCATCTTCAGTGCTTTGCAGTCAGTTGTTGCTTTCGCAGAATCCCCTTTCTCGACTTTACTGTCTTTCTGGTGTTGTAGGGTAACTTTACTCCTACGTTTCAGGGTCTTGTGGTGGGGTATCTTCGACACCCTTAGTGTTTTCCTACATTCCAGCGACCCTCTACACACTACACTAGACCTGGGGTCCATTTGTGGTTCGCATTCCACTTTTGGAGTATATGGTTTGTGTTGCCCCTAAGCCTATTTCTCCCTATTGCATTCTATTGTGTTCTACATTGTTTGCACTACTTTTCTAACTGTTACTTGCCAGATTTTGTTTTGTGTGCATATAATTTGTGTATATTACTTACAGCCTAAGGGAGTATATCCTCTGAGATACTTTTGGCATATTGTCACTAAAATAAAGTACCTTTATTTTTAGTAACTTTGAGTATTGTGTTTTCTTATGATATAGTGCTATATGATATAAGTGGTATAGTAGGAGCTTTGCATGTCTCCTAGTTCAGCCTTAGCTGCTCTGCTATAGCTACCTCTATCAGCCTAAGCTTCTAGAACACGTCTATTCTACTAATAAGGGATAACTGGACCAGGCACAAGGTGTAAGTACCACAAGGTACCCACTATAAGCCAGGCCAGCCTCCTACACCGACTTCCAGAGAGGAATCAACACAGCCCTTGCCGTGCAACAGAAATGTCCACACAGCGCCCACCGGATCGACGTAGCCCCTGTGACTTCGTCCTGTCAGTACCGGAAGTCCACACATCATCCCCAGGGCATCCGAAAACTCTGCAACCTGAAGAGGATCCATGACCGAGTGCCGGAAATCAACGCACAGCCGTCCCTGTGTGAAAACTAAATGACGCATCACCCTGTGCGGCCCGAGAAATCTATGCACTCCTCTTTGTTTTCCATGCATCTCCTCCTCTGCGGTTCTTTGCAGAGATTTTGAACGCGGTATGTTGACTGTGGAGTCTGCTAAGTGTCACAAGACAAGTGGAGCAGCAATGGGTGCTGATCCACTCTCCACACATATGCCCCATAGCCAGGAATGATGGGAGAATGCACCACCACATGGATGTGTGGATGGTATGTAGGCAGAGTATGTAGTACTTCCAATGTACCTTCTTAGAAACATGTCACACAATTGTGTTGCCTTGACATATACCTACAGCTCATCCGGAAAACCATGTGAAGACTGATGTACCGGTGTATGGCCTAGGTAGGAAAGGTTTAACAATTATCTACAATGGTTGGTATTTGTCTGCAAGGTACCCGACTATAGTCTGTATGATGCCATCTCACACCACATATTAAAATACACCTCTAATTGACACTCACATGCCTGACCAAGAGAAAGTGACCTACTGGGGCTAATACGCTAAAATGTCTAGGTCTCCCACATGCCAATCCAGTTTAAGAGGTGCATGCAAGTCTAGCAATGTCCAAACATGTCACAGAGCCATCCTAAATTGTATGGGTGAAGAAGGAGACATACATTTTGCATGTTTCAAATTAAATAATCATAGCTGAGATGGCTTCACACAATAACAAGATACGCTCATGGTGAAAATTACATAAGTTGTGGAATGCAGATGTGAGTGAATGTCCATGTACACCAAAGGATGTGGAAAAACAGCCGAGAGACTCCCTCATACACTTGGGGATACAACATGGGGAGGTTCTTGGACACTACACAAATGCTTTGGCTGGGTTACTGTCATGTGTGTGTAGAAGTCATATAATCTAGCAAAGCTTGGAAATGGGAGGGATACTATCACATAGCCAGTAGAAGAAGATGTGTACATCTTCAAATGACACAGGTCACAAGTACAACCCTGCCCATGTATGACCGCACAATGTTGCAGTAGAAGATGTGTACCAAGGGTAAGTAGCCTCAAGATTGCCAGCAATGTAGGACCAAATCAATTCCAAACAAGATATGCCGGTAATGTTGGAGAAGGTACACACATAGACTAATACTGACTGTGCAACACAACAATGTTACCCTATGATCACCTAACATATATTAAGAGAGTATTTCTAGGTCAGTACATAACACATTCATCCTTGCAACAACAATGAGGTAGTTGCCCATTGCATACTATCCTGACAGAAGGCAGTAACAGATGACATATGTTGTCCCCTGGGTCGGAAAAAATAAACAAGGTACACTAGAGATACATGCCCTAACCAAGCTGCATATGGAATATACAAACAATGTATAATCACTTGTGTCAGACCATGCAAAATGATGAGACATGTCCTACACGAACAAGCAGCCAGTTCCCTGTACATGATAGGGCAAGCCTGACATCAAGTATCCCAAAGGGAAAACAAAACATGCCAGGCCATGTGATCACATATGCGCAGGTGTCTGTCTGCAGGGGACTGCGCATTGCGCTGCTGAAGAGCTATCATGTTGAGGGTAGATCCCCACCATACACCCCTTAATTCCCTTCCTGAGGCTACATTGACTCTTGACACAGTCGGGGACCTGATGCTTGTGCACAGTGGACTGAGCTGAGTGGAGCCCTGTCAACCTGCATCAATACATGCAACCATGGGTCTGTGTGTGCACCCATAGTGGCATGGGAGCAATCCTGACTAGGATGCCATCATTGCCTGACAGCAACCCTGCTACACAGTTTTATGCCATTGCATGTAATAATCAAAACAAACATGTTGTGGCCAATTATATGAACCAAGATTTTGTGTTGCACACCTATGTCTGAATTCTCAGCACACATGTATCACTTCAATGGTACAAGCCTGGTGTTGTGTATTGGAGTATGCACAAAAGTCAGCTTTCCACTAATGAAAATGTATATGTATCACATGATCATACATAGACTTAAATGACCTTCAGATATGTTCCCAAATAGGGAAACATAGGTGGCCCTGATATGAATACACAGCCATGAAACTATGGCCAACATTAGTCCATGCTGGAAGATAGATTTGTGAGGTTTCATATTCCATTAACACACCGCTTTGGCATTCAATACACATATTACACTACACACATCTTGCCACAGAAACACCACATACCAACCTTCATTGACACGTCAGTACACCATCTCCTGCATCATAAATGCATGGAGAACCATATGTTACAACATATGTTGGCATCATGAACCCTGAACCATACAACACCCCATAGTGTGGACAAACATGCACTCACATTGCCATGGGTTACGTGAAATCAACCCATTCGTAGTCCACTGCATCCTCTGAGTGAGATTTGTCAAGGGAACTCAAGCATGAACATGTATTGGAGATAGCCCATCATATCTAAAGTGGTGTTGTCAAATGTACATTTGGAAATCAGACATGACAATGTGGTAGACCCACAATTATGTGTTATATCACATATGTACACTGCCAGTACACATGTGGTAACATGTATGTGGAAAAGGTCTACCAACACATGCACATATGCAAACAGTATCAGTCATCGCATGCATCACACATACATACAAACATATGGTAACCCATTCCGATGTTACCAATACATATATGAATGCACATGCACACACACGTAGCCATACCATACTGACTACATACATGCATAGCCCCTATAACAAGTTATGTGAATATGGGTGCCCTGTCAGCCTTTCCAACAAAATACATGCATTCCTGTTATGCGTCAAACTTTTTAATGCAATCAGCAATACTCCATACTTCACTAATCAAAAAAATTACGCCTGGCCCCTGTGTGTCAATTGCAAGTCGACAAGCCTTGCCAGTCTTCATGGGAAGAAATACCATGCATGACTGTCATGCTTCAAATTATTTACATGCAAATACCAGTACTCCATACTTCGCTAATCAAAAAATGACACCTGGCCACTGCGTGTCAATAACAAGTTCACAAGCCTTATCAGCCTTAATGGGGAAAAAACCACGCATGGCTGTCATGCGTCAAAATAACTACGCATATCATAAAACGTGAGGCACACGCCCAGGAAGTGATGAAACAGGACTTCCTTGCTGCAAACACAGTACAGTGATTTCATTTTCACTTTTACTTTACAGTCTTTTTGTCTGTGACAATGAGAGGGTGTGTGGAGCTGGTCGAGTAGTGGTGTTTTTTTCAGAGTTTTGTGCTATTTCCTGTTGCTGCCCTGCCCATTTTGTGATTTTTCTCAGTCTTTTGTAGTGTTTTATCCTGTCATAGTAATTGCGGGTGTTTGTCTTTGGGATAGTGTAGTCTGGTGGGGTATTTGGGCTTAGGTGGGGTAGTGTTTTATTATTTTTGGTTCTATTTTCTTTGCAGTGGAGGAAAACTGCAATATGTTGGGGAATAGGAGAGCACGAAGGATGAGTGGAGATGAATTGGGAGGATTTATTTGGCTGGTCAAATACTTCCTCCCCATGATGTTGAGTATGGGCGGCCATGTCATCCAGAGCTATCCAACAGTGGCACGGAAGCTGCGGTGGGGCAAGATGTTCCACCACCTACCATGGATATTTAGGCCCATATTTATACTTTTTTAGCACCGCTTTTGCATCGTTTTTTGACGCAAAATTGGCGCAATCTTACAAAATACAATTGTATTTTGTAAGCTTGCGCCGTTTTTGTGTCAAAACGCGGCGCAAATGCGGCACTAAAAAAGTATAAATATTGGCCTTAGTGTTGGGCGCACCAACCCACCAAATCAGACACCGTTGGTTAGACGTCATTGCATGAGAGTGAAATCTACTGGATCACCTGGCGATTCAGATTGGTGAACCACTTGGTAAGTACCCAATGTGCATGTGCATGACAGGGTGACATAACGTTGACTGCAGTATGTTTCATCAAGGGTCAGGACAGGAAGGTTTGTGTCTTCTTCAAACAGCATTTAAGAGATTGCTTAGCTATGCACCAGGTGCAGACATATTGCACATTCCTATTTGTGTACTTTGTGCATCACAAATTCCCCATGAAGTGTCAAATATCACACACACTTAGTGCAATAGTTCAAGGGTACATGTTTCATAAGCACAAAAGTGGCAAGGGTAGCTGCCCTGGGGGCAAAATTAATTCTAGGCCGTTTCTGCCCCCCTTGGGGGAAGATCGACCTATTTCTATTAGGCTAATCTGCCCCCAAGGGGGGCAGAAACCACTAGAAACCAAGGATTTTTTTTTGTCAGTTTCACTTGAGGGGAGCGACCCCTTAGGCAAGGGTCGCTCTCCTGGGGGGGGGGGATTTGTTTTAGAGCATTTCTGCCCCCGGGGGGGGCAGAAACCTCTAGTCACCAAGGATTTTTTTTGTTTTGTTTTGTTTTATTTTTTTATATGTGGGGAGCGACCCCTTAGGCAAGGGTCGCCCCCCTGGGGGCACAATTATGTTTGGGTCATTTCTGCCCCCCCTTTGGGGCAGATCGGCCTATTTTTATTAGGCCAATCTGCCCCCGGGGGGCAGAAACCACTAGACACCTGGGATTTTTTTTTTTATATGTACACATAAGGGGAGCGGCCCCTTGGGCAAGGGCTGCTCCCCAGGGGGGAAATAATTTTACGGCTGTTTCTACCCCCCCTGGGGGCAGAAACCCCCTAGACACCAGGTATTTTTTTTTTTGTTATATGTGGGGAGCGACCCCTTAGGCAAGGGTCGCTCCCTTGGGGGAAAAATTAATTCTAGGCCGTTCCTGCCCCCTTGGGGGTAGATCAGCCTATTTCTATCAGGCCAATCTTCCCCCAAGGGGGGCAGAAACCACTAGACACCAGGGATTTTTTTTTGTCAGTTTCACTTGAAGGGAGCAACCCCTTAGGCAAGGCTCGCTCTCCAAGGGGGGCAAATTTGTTTTAGGCCATTTCTGCCCCCCTTGGGGGCAGAGCTGCCTATTTTTATTAGGCCAATCTGCCTCCAAGGGGGGCAGAATCTACTAGGCACCAGGGATTTTTTTTTTTGCCCCAATTTCACGCAAGGGGAGCGACCCCTTGGGGGGCAAATTTATTTTAGGTCATTTCTGCTCCACTTGGGGGCAGATCGGCCTATTTCTATTAGGCCGATCTGCCCCCGGGGAACAGAAACCACTTAGGCACCAGGGATTGGTGTGCATGTTTTGTTTGGGGGGGCAGCCCCTTGTGTATGGGTCGCTCCCAATGGGGGCACGTTACTGTTGGCCATAACTGCCCCCCTTCGGGGCAGATCGGCTTATTTTTGGAAGGCCCATCTGCCACCAAGGGGGGCAGAAAGCCCACCAGAGACCAGGGAAGATTTTTTTTCAAAATAAGACTGTGGGGGTATGGCCCCCACCGCAAATAAATGGGGCCAAAGTTAGGCAATTATCCCAGATCCACACCCTGGGGGGCAGGAAGTCTACTAAATGCCAGGGAATTTAAAAAAAAAAAAAATTTGTGGGGTGGTGGCTACCAACCAGTATGGGCATGGTTATACCCCCACCCCAACTGAAGTGGGTAACAGTCTTTCAGCTCTCCCCCACACACTAAAACATCTTATCCCATGGCAAGCAAGTGGACATTTGATTATTTGGGGTTTTGGTTTTACATTTGGGCCATGAGAGCTTGGCTAACTCTCAAAATCGTCCCACTTGGAGTGGTGAGGGCTGCACTTTTTGGACTTTGGGACGCTGCCATGTAGAAAAATCCACAAGACCTAGACACATCTGAAAACTAAACATCTGGGTGAGTCCAGGGTGGTGTGCTTCACATGCACCCCGCACCATTTTCTTACCCACAATGCCCCGAAAACCTCCAACTTTGCTAGAAATCACACATTTTCCCCACATTTTTGTGATGGAACCTACCGGAATCTGTAGGAATCCACAAAATTCCTACCACCCAGCACTGTCTCATCTATACTGATAGAAATTCTGCCCCACTTGTCAGTCTATAAATGTATTTTTCCAAACAGCCCTTTTGGACCCGCTTTGGTTCAATTTTGACATCTTTGGCTCTTCCCTGTCACAGGCACTTGGCCCACCTACACAAGTGAGTTATCCTTTTTACCCGGAGACTGAGGGGAACGTTGGGTGGTAGGAAATTTGTCCCAGTGTGGTGACCCTACACAGAAATGTGGGAAAAATTTGATTTTTCAGCTAAATTTGAGTTTTGCTGAGGATTCTGGGTAAGAAAACACTGGGGTATCCACGCAAGTCACACCTCCCTGGACTCCCTCGGGTGTCTAGTTTTCAGAAATGTCTGGGTTTGGTAGATTTCCCTGTATAGCTGCTGAGCCCAGGACCAAAAACGCAGGTGCCCCCGCAAAAACAGGTAGTTTGTATTTTATATTTTTGATGTGTCCAGATAGTGTTTTGGGGCATTTCCTTTCGCGGGCACTGGGCCTACCCACACAAGAGAGGTACCATTCTTATCGGAAGACTTGGGGGAACACTGGGTGGAAGGAAATTTTTGGCTCCTCTCACATTCCAGAAAACTCTCTCACCGAAATGTGAGGAAAAGGTGTTTTTTTAGCCACATTTTGAGGTTTGCTAAGGATTCTGGGTAACAGAACCTGGTGGGACCCCCACAAGTCACCCTGTCTTGGATTCCCCGAGGTCTCTAGTTTTCAAAAATGCACAGGTTTGGTAGGTTTCCCTAGGTGCTGGCTGAGCTAGAGGCCAAAATCCACAGGTATGCACTTTGCAAAAAACACCTATGTTTTCTGTAGAAAAATGTGATGTGTCCACGTTGTGTTTTGGAGCATTTCCTGTCACGAGCACTATGCCTACCCACACAAATGAGGTACCATTTTTATCGGGAGACTCGGAGGAAGGCTGGGTGGAAGGAAATTTGTGGCTCCTCTCAGATTCCAGAACTCTCGGTCACCGAAATGTGAGGAAAAAGTGTTTTTTAGCCAAATTTTGAGGTTTGCAAAGGATTTTGGGTAACAGAACCTGGTGAGAGCCCCATGAGTCACCCCGTCTTGGATTCCCCTAGGTCTCTAGTTTTCAAAAATGCACAGGTTTGGTAGGTTTCCCTAGGTGCCGGTTGAGCTAGAAGCCAAAATCCACAGGTAGGCACTTTGCAAAAAGCACCTCTGTTTTCTGTAGAAAAATGTGATGTGTCCACATTGTGTTTTGGAGCATTTCCTGTCGCGGGCACTATGCCTATCCACACGAGTGAGGTACCATTTTTATCGGAAGATTTGGGGGAACGCTGGGTGGAAGGAAATTTGTGGCTCCTCTCAGATTTCAGAACCCTCTGTCACCAAAATGTGAGGAAAAAGTGTTTTTTTAGCCATATTATGAGGTTTGCAAAGGATTCTAGGTAACAGAACCTGGTGAGAGCCACACAAGTCACCCCGTCCTGGATTCCCCTAGGTCTCTAGTTTTAAAAAATGCACAGGTTTGGCAGGTTTCCTTAGGTGCCGGCTGAGCTAGAGGCCAAAATCCACAGGTAGGCACTTTGCAAAAAATCCTCTGTTTTCTTTGGAAAAATGTTATGTGTCCACATTGTGTTTTGGGGCATTTCCTGTCTCGGGCGCTATGCCTACCCACACAAGTGAGGTACCATTTTTATCAGGAGACTTGGGGGAACATAGAATAGCAAAACAAGTGTTACTGCCCCTTGTCTTTCTCTACATTTTTTCCTTCCAAATATAAGACAGTGTGCAAAAAAGACGTCTACTTGAGAAATGCCCTGTAATTCACGTTAGTATGGGCACCCCAGAATTCAGAGATGTGCAAATAACCACTGCTCCTCAACACCTTATCTTGTGCCCATTTTGGAAATATAAAGGTTTCCTTGATACCTATTTTTGACTCTTTATATTTCAGTAAATGAATTGCTGTATACCCGGTACAGAATGAAAACCCACTGCAAGGTGCCTCTCATTTATTGGCTCTGGGTACCTAGGGTTGTTGATGAACCTACAAGCTCTATATATCCCTGCAACCAGAAGAGTCCAGTGGATGTAAGAGTATATTGCTTTAAAAAATCTGACATTGCAGGAAAAGGTTACATAGTAAAACGTAGAGAAAAATTGCTGTTTTTTTCACCTCAATTTCAATATTTTTTTATTTCAGTTGTTATTTTCTGCAGGACACCCTTGTAGGATCTACACAAATTACCCATTTCTGAATTCAGAATTTTGTCTACTTTTCAGAAATGTTTAGGTTTCTGGGATCCAACATTGGTTTCACACCCATTTCTGTCACTGACTGGAAGGAGGCTGAAAGCACAAAAAATCTTAAAAATGGGGTATGTTCCAGTAAAATGCCAAAATTGTGTTGAAAATTTGGGTTTTCTGATTCCAGTCTGCCTGTTCCTGAAATCTAGGAAGCTGGTGATTGTAGCACTGCAAACCCTTTGTTGATGCCATTTTCAGGGGAAAAAACACTAGCCTTCTTCTGCAGCCCTTTTTCCAAATTTTCACTGTCTTTTGGCTAATTCCTTGGCCTCCGTCAGGGGAACCCACAAAGTCTGGGTACCTGTAGAATCCCTAGGATGTTGGAAAAAAAGGACGCAATTTTGGCATGGGTAGCTTATGTGGACAAAAAGTTATGAGGGCCTAAGCGAGAACTATTCCAAATAGGCAAAAAAAGGCCTGGCACAGGAGGGGGAAAAGGCCTGGCAGCGAAGGATTTAAAGCACTGTGCCACACTTTGCTTTAAGTTATTCAGGAATTGGTACAGATGATGTACATGTATTGAGGTCTCTAAGAATTTTATGAAGGAGACACTTCCACCACCGGTGCCTCTCTACTCTTCCGAAATTTAATGAGGCAGCAGCCATGCAAGGAGCCTTATTGTGCTGGGCAACAGTCAGTTGAGTATACAATGAGAATACAACTCTGTTCAAGATCAATATGGGACATATCTATGGAATGTAACATACTAGGTGTGTACAGCTTAAACAACATGATCTACCTATCATGATATTTGTGTGTGAGCTTTGTCACATCACATGTGTATAGAATGTGGATGCTGAGTGTATACCTGGTACTTAGGAGATGTTAAACATGCATGTGCACAGGTAGTTCAGTAAGAAGGAATACTGTCACTGCACCCAGTGCAGTGCCACTCTTCCTGTGCCTCTTATGGCACCCATCCAGCCACCATGTGTGTGCTGCATAAGACATTTTGCACACCATACCACTGGGTAGGGGGCAATAGGTACAAAATCTGTAGGCAATATAGGTGTAATGTTCAGACTTGTGGCAAACTATATGGGCACTAACCCTGAACTGTACATAGGGGCCATTGCAAGCAATGTTGTGCCCCCTTGTAACGCCTGCTCTGAGCAGATGTTAACCCAAGGGAACATGAATGATGCATTGGTATTCCTTAAAATTGCCCGTGCCATTTTTCCTGTCCCCCTATCAGGTGAACCTCACCTTGTATCCATGATGCCTGGACAAGGCTTGATGTAGCGATAAGGGTGTCAAAGTGGTGGAATGCATGCATTGCGCCACTTTGCAACTATGGCACAGGGATTTGCGACTTGTTGGACCAATTATCCTCACTAGTTTGATGACACAAATGTTGCACAAGGAGGCACTAGTCTACATACCTCTGGGCCCTAATGGTCAACAATGAATAGCCCTTAATCCAGTGACATGTACATGATATTTGATTCCGTAGATGGCTCATAGTAAATTTAGTCTTGAATTGGAAATTGACATTGCTATGGAATGTCTAGTGGACAGCATGTGTCATCTGAGGATGCTGTTTACATTGATCTATCTCTACCCAATGCAGTATTTGATGCCACGTTCTCCATATGTTTTAGCTGCTAGTTTGACCACAGCACAGAAGCGTGCTTTTGAAAAGACGACAGAGCGTTTCTGTCACATCATGGAGGTACAGGTGACGTACCGAAAGATGACTAGGAGTCATCAGAGAGAAAAATCTTCTGTGGCTTGCCTTTCCACATGGGGGACCTCTGAAACAGCCTGCACTGTGCAGGGCACATCAGGCACAATATAAGAGGTCGGGGAGCCTCAGCTGGTACAACCCCTCCACATAAAGAGCCCCTATGCCTTCTCAGTCACCGCAACAGCCATCTACAGGAGCCACATTCTCAAACATTGAGGGCGACATAATGAGGGACCTGGCAGCCAAACTGGCGAGGTTTGACAAACTTGAAAAAGCCAATGCTCAAAATTACAAGTTGCTGAAGTTTTGCCAAAACAAAAGGCTGAAGAAATTGTAATCCTGTTAATGCACAGCCTCCCAATTCCTTCCCTTCTCCCATTGTATATTGTTATCAATTGTAGTGGGTTTTAGGTGGGTAGGTTAGTTAATAGACAGGTTAGCTGTAGGATAGAGTAAGCATAGTAAGGGGGTGGGTTTTAGTATTGTTTTTTGTTTTGGAGGATTGGATAGGGGATTATCTATAGGGCACTATGTTTAAAAACAATAAAAAAAGCGAAATCCATAAAATAAATACAAAAATATATATATGTTTAGGTTTTAAAGTTTCAATAAATCCTGTTAGTTTTAGACAATTAGGTGTCCATGTTGATTGAGTGTTAGGGTGTTCTCATGTATGCATTGGCCAAGTTAGAGGAATGCCTTAGGGGATGCTTTCTGTACTGATTCACATGTACAACTATGTATATCTCCTATGACCAAGGAACTGTCAGATTGGCTGCAATAGGACATCAGCTACTCACAACATTTGTCATCCCCAGTTCCTGACATTCACATTGTGTATATATCTGGTATCTTTGAGGTATGTATGGAACTTCAACTGTCATCACTGAGGTCTGTCAGAAATAATCTTGAAAAGTGTGGCACATATTACTTAAACTTATTTGGGGAATGTATCTTGGCACACTGACAGCTGCCTGTCACTGATCAAATTTGCCTCTTCTCTTCCACACATATTAGTTGTACTGGTGCTCTCATCAGGGAAAATTCCAGACACTTGGTTCTGACCCATACATGCCACATGTCAACTTGCATGGATATATGTTCAATACATGCTTTTAAGGCTCTGTAAATTGGTTGTAGCCCACAACACCATCAGTCACATTTTTCTTTGTGTCTGACAGTAAGCCACACATGTAATTAGGCTCAGTTCTCATTGACATCCCTTCACACAATACATACATTTAGATGAGTTAATGGATCACAATAAAGGTTGACATGACAGAGATTTATTTACATGCGTAAGTGTATTTTCCAATGAAATACAATGTCTAGTTCACAGACCCCTTGGGAGATACTGAGCAATTTGTTGTACATTCAGAGTCCAAGGGATGAGGGACATGTCATGAGACATGGGTAACAGAAGCGTACATTGGGGAGTTGGTGTTCAAACTGAAAATAGGTAGGAATTGAGATAATGACAGTCTATACAGTGGTTGAGTAAAGTGGGCCCATTGCCAGCTGTCACAACACTAGCATGATCTTAAGCACAGAACTAAGGAGATATTGTGGATGTGGCACAGACTGGTGCTACCTGGTAGTTTTACGTGTGAATGTGGTTCCTTCAACATCATCACCCTCTGATGTGTGTGGCGCCTCTTATGCCATGGGTGGTGCTATTGTTAAAGTTGAGGGGGGCTACACACACATCAGGAGATAAAGATGTGGAATTAATGGTCTCAGCAGCTGCCATTGTGGGAACACATAAGACATCAGCAGCAAGAGAGAACTGCTGAGTTACATCAGAGTGGGAGGCAGCCATGTTTTCCCTGAGGGAGACCACTTCCCGCTGTATGGACTCCAGGATACTTTTTATAATCCCTCGCCTGTTATCTATCATGCCACTGCCACTTTGGGAGGTCAATTGTTGAAGCCTCTGCCTCATGACAGCAGTTATGTCGGCCAGGGACTGCTGGAGTCCATGTAGCGAAAAGTGGGTGCCTCTGATGGCAGCTGAGTTGTCCTTATTTTAACTGAGGCACCTCTCCACTCCCTCTAGGCTGCCTGCCATGGCCTCCATCCCCACCCGCACCTGCTTGGCCAGCTCCCACTGGACTCCTACCACTGTCCTCTGAAAGTTGATGTCTGGGTCCTAGGAGTCTAGGGCTGTGGCAGGACTGGTTGGTGCTGTGTGCTAGTAGTTGGGTGGTTCATGTTGAGATCCTGTAATACTGTGTATCCTTCCTGTGAGTGAAGGTGGTGTCTGGAGGGAACCTAGGACATCCTGGTGAGCCTCTTCATTGATGGTCGGTAGCTGGTTATCCATGTCATCTGTAAAATCCAGGACAGGGAGGTCGGCAGGAGGTAAGACATCATCCTCTGCAAAGAGATAGTGAAATGTCAATCTTTGACTGTTGTTTCTGTTGACATGGCTCATCATTTAGTTGCTACTAGAAGCTCAGTGACATGGTACAGACCCGGGGTTCTAGTTATTAAGTATGTGTTGCACTGTGCATCATATATGGGGCAACCTTTCAAGGTATTTTGTGAAGTGATGCCACACCACCATATTCCTTGCAGGCCTCTTGCCCCTGCCACTGACACCATGGTAGCACATCATTTGCCTTCCTATTCACCATGGTGGACTTTCCCACAGTAGTGTAATGAGTGTTGTCACTATTTTTGGTGCTTCACTGAGTTAGCACAATGAATGGTTACACTGGCGCAGCAAAGCACAGGGAGGTCCATTTCTTACAATGATTGAGTTACTCTATCATCTGCCTTTAGCAGGCCACACACCTGTGCTAATTGGATGGCACAGTACAACCATTATGGATTGTTAGTCCCATTAGCTCATCCCTCACTACATTAGAGACATTTCCTTGCATGCAGCATATCTGCCACAAGCATATGTTGGTGTAAGGATGTACAATGTGGATGAATGCATGCATTTTGAGACCTTGTTAATGTGATACGAGGTGAATAGGCAGCTTGGATCCACATGGGCAAGTATTTGTATCATGGTACAGTTGCATTATGGGCTAGTGACATTGTGCCTGCAGTGTAACATTGATGAACTTGTGCCTGTTCTTATGCTTGAAGGTGTCCCTTTATGCACAACACCAACCATTCACACAACATGGACAACCTTGTTACAGGGTGAAATTGAAGCTACTTGTACAGAAGCACAAATAATGATTGCAGACATGCCCCATATGTTGTGTGAGTTCACTTTTGTGCCCATTCCGAAATGGTGAATGGGGGTGTGCAAGAGTTGTTGTTGGCCCACCCTCTGCGGGTTGCGTTCCACATTTTGCACACTGAGGCCCTGATTTTTTCTTAAGTGGCACAGCCCGGTGCAGCCTCAATAACAGTTGCACCATACTGTGCCACATTTGAAAAGCAGGGATGAGCTGTCTTTTCTGGAATACGGCACACCCCTGCATTACTCCCAGTGCCTGTGCAGATTTGTTCTCCCTGCACCAATGCAGGCATCCTTGCACGATAGTTCAAGGGTGCCTGCACTTAGGGGATAGACTGTTTATATGCAGGAAGGTGTTCCTTCCTGCGCATAAACAATCTATAACAGCAAGGTGGAATTTCTATGTGTGTTGCAGGATGCAGCAGACATGAGAAGGGCAATGACACGAGGAGGATAGAAAGCATTTTGCCTTGTTGCACTATCCTGACACCACCCCTGGGGTGGTGTTGACTTTTGGCACAGTCTCTGGTGAACATGCTGTCTTGGATCTGGGGCAAAAACAATATGCAATGGGTGTTGTTGTGGTACAGCCACAGCCACACTGACTGCACGCCTCTTCCAGGCAAGATGCTGCGTGTGTAGGGGCCATATTTACAAGGTGGTATTAAGCCACAGTAAGTCGCTTAAGACCACGTTGTGTATCTGTCGGAGTGCATAGTGTCAGAGTGTCACTAAAAACGAGGCTCGGGTTGTGATGGGGCCTTTTGATTCTGGCCCTATGTGTACCAATGAAACCCTTTTGTATGCATTCAGTGTGTCCTGTGTGCTGTATGTAGGTTAGTGAGTAGGTTGGGTTTTTGACACCTTGTGTTTTAGGTACCAATATATACTTTCATATTTCAGACAATTAGGTGTCCATGATGATTGACTGTCTGGGTGTTCTCACGCAACCCTTTTGTATGCATTTAGTGCGTCCTATGTGCCTCACCCTTCTGCCATTTGTGAGATTCCAGACAGTCCCCCCCTGCAAATTACCCTGCCTTTGTGGTAGTTCTTGGTAGTCTGTGCTGTCCTGTCCTAGAATTCCAGTGACCAGCTACTCTGGGATGACCACTGCCACTATCTCCTCCAGCTCATCCAGGTCCTCCTGGGGTGCAAGACTTCCACCTCCAGTCTGCAGTGCTGCCTTTCGGTTCCTGGCCAGTTTCTTCTTAGTTCTGCTCTTGCTATTGTACCAGCGCCTCTTGCAATCAGTGACAGTCCTCTTCACTTCTGTCATGCTGTTGACTTTATCTACTATTTCCTGACATAAAGCCTCTCTCCTATCTATTGGCAATTTAGAGGTGACGAACAGGTGGTGTTGATGCTCTGCCACCTCTCTGACCACGATGTCATTCTCCTCCTAATTAAAGCAACAGTTCTGCTTCCTCTTATTCTTCTCCTGGGACTTTGCTGGACACTCCTGGCTGGTCCTTGGCTGATTGGGATCTCCTTGGAGTCTCTTCTGGCATGCAATCTTCATCTTGTCTTTCCAAATTGTTTTTCTTCCTAGCACGTTTTTAGTTTTTTTACCCTAATGCTGTTAAATATAGCGCTACCCCATTTTGCGCCTTAAAGCCACCTGGTAAATAAGAACTTTGCGTTGAATTGGCGTGCAATGGGTGTTGCTGTGGGCATGCCAAAGCAACAACCATTGCATTTTGACGCTGCCTCAGATTTACGAGATTTCATAAACCTGAGGCAGCACCAAAATCTAGTGCCATCCCAGGGGTGGCGTTAGAGTGGCACAACGAGGAGAAATGTGTTCTTTTCTCCTCTTTTTTTGCTCTATGTGGATTACATTCTGCAAGGGTTGCTGCATTGGTGCACTGCAGCAAATTCAGCACCGGTGCAATGGGAAACACAGGGATGCACCATATTCTGTTAAATACGGTACATCCCTGCATTGTGAAAATGATACACACCGTCATTTTACCTTAAATCTGTCTCTAGATCTCTTTAATCGGACTAGTTTCAGACACAGACTTATGTATAGTTACACTGCTAGTTGTTTAACCGTGTCTCATCCCTACACCTTTTTTCCAGACATATACATGATCTGCCTTTTTTAACCATACACACTGGGCAGACATGGGCCAGACATGGGTGGAATTCATAAGAATTGTGGTTCGAGTAAGCATCAATGTCTTTTATATTGCTCCTAGTTTAATACTGAATTCTAGGACTAAGCTAGGAGTATTCCCGATGTACTACTAGAATTCATTAGTAAGCTAAGAGGACTGGAATAATACATGACAAAAAATCAGTATCATAATCCTTGTGAATCTGGTCCTGGTGAGTAGGTGTGACTTACTCATGTAGTGCTGCTGGTTTACTCCTTTATTCCAGTATTAAACTGAGAGTACTTATTCCTGGCTTACCCTTGAAACTAAGAAGTAAGCACGGTGTACTACAAGAGTAAGTCACAATAAAGTATTTATGAATCAAGCCAATTCTTTATAAATATTATACTTGGCGCAATAAATGTGTTACAAGTACGTTTAGGGGCATATTTATACTCCGTTTGCGCCGAATTTGCGTCGTTTTTTTCGACGCAAATTCGGCGCAAAACTAACGCCATATTTATACTTTGGCGTTAGACGCGTCTAGCGCCAAAGTATGAGGATGAGCGTCATTTTTTTGCGTGAACGCCTTCCTTGCGTTAATGAGATGCAAGGTAGGCGTTCCCATCTAAAAAAATTACTGCGACGCAAATGCGTCGTATTTATACTCCCGGGCCAAAATCACACCCGGGAGTGGGCGGGGCAAAAAACCCCGCATTTGCGCCTCTTTTTAACGCCTGGGTCAGGGCAGGCGTTAAGGGACCTGTGGGCTCAAAATGAGCCCACAGCTGCCCTCCCATGCCCCCAGGGACCCCCCCTGCCACCCTTGCCCACCCCAGGAGGACACCCAAGGATGGAGGGACCCATCCCAGGGACATTCAGGTAAGTTCAGGTAAGTATAATTATTATTTTATTTTTTTTTTTTTGGCATAGGGGGGCCTGATTTGTGCCCCCCTACATGCCACAATGCCCAATGACCATGCCCAGGGGACATAAGTCCCCTGGGCATGGCCATTGAGCAAGGGGGCATGACTCCTGTCTTTACTAAGACAGGAGTCATGTAAATGGCGTCTGGGCGTCGTTAAAAATGGCTCAAATCGGGTGGAGGCGATTTTTTTGCCTCAACCTGACTTGCCCCATTTTAAGACGCCCTAACGCCATTTTCCCCAACGCCGGCGCTGCCTGATGTACGTGTTTTTTTTCCACGCACACCAGGCAGCGCCGGTCTGCTAGCGTCGGTTAACGCCATTCAATAAATACGGCGCCCGCATGGCGCTTCAGAATGGCGTTAGCCGGCGCTAATCTTTTTGGCGCAAAACTGCGATAGCGCAGTTTTGCGTCAAAAAGTATAAATATGGCCCTTAATGTCAATTCTATTGTCAGGTTCTAGTGTCAGGAGAAGAGGTTCAACAGACAGATTGTTAGAAGATTATACTTGTAAGATATTAATTACAACTAGTGAAGTGAGAGCAATTTAAAAAACAGAGATTGTTCATTTGATTTTAAGCTTTAGAATTTTGTCAACGTTTCAGTATGCTACTAATCTTGAATAACATCATTAAATTGAATATCTGTCGTGGCTTCGGCATAATACCGTTTGCCATGCTAAACCTGCAAGAATATTACAAATTACCAATTATTTTGCAGCAAAGTAATAATTTTATCAGAGCACACACAATAATCGCATTTACTATTTTCAGCTTCAAAGATTGACCATCAGGGGCGATTCTAGCTACTCCAGTATCCTGACTAAATGTTTTCTTTTTCTGCAGAGAGAGAAAATAAATGCCAACTCAAAGGGGAAATCTCATTAAGGGCCATATTTATACTTTTTGACGCAAAGCTGCGCCGGTGCAGTTTTGCGTCAAAAATTTAAACGCCGTCTAACGCCATTTCGATGCGCAGTGCGGCCGTCAAATTTATACTTTGACGCACGGCGGCGCAACCAACAGGTGGGAGTCATTTTTTTTTTTACGCACACAGCGGCGTCAAGTCGTAAAGGAAAACAACGTTAACGTGACGTAAATGACTGTGGGTCGATTTACGACAGCGCAACCCGGAAAGCGCCATTTGTTTTGACGCAATAGTGTCAAAATTACCCGCAAACACTGCCCTTTCAGCAGAGGAGAGCCAAAATGGATCCCAGATGCCACTACAGATCCCAGGAAGATGACAGCAGACCAGGAACCAGCCAGGATGATCCATACAGGAACCAGGACATATATAGAAAAAAAAGAAAGTGGCGCTTCAGTGCAGAGGAGCAGGAAATCCTGGTTAAAGAGGTGACGGAACACCAGCACCAACTGTTCATCACCTCTAAGTTGCCAATCAGCAGGAGAGAGGCCATATGGCAACAAATTGTTGACAAGATTAACAGTGTGGCAGAAGTACGCAGGACAGTCACCGAGTGTAAGAAACGCTGGCATGACTGCAAACGTAGGACAAAGGAAAAAATGGCCAGGAACAGGAAGGCAGCACTGCAGACTGGAGGGGGGAGTCCAGCACACCAGGAGGCCCTGGACCACATGGAGGAGATGGTCGCAGCCGTCATCCCTGAGGAGATCGTCACAGGGATTCAAGGACAGGACAGCGCAGACTACCACGAGACAACGCACATGCAGGGTAAGTCGCATGGGGAATTATAATGCAATAATGTTAACTGCAACCGGGGTGGGGAATACCTACTACACAATGCATGTAAGTCAGCATATATATGGAGTGGCATGGGTAAAGGGGCACGGCAGGGGGGCATGCCCAGCACAGACAGAGCTGGGGCACGACATAACACAGCACCAACAACAGTCCCATGGGGGCATCCTGTCATGACAACAATGGAGCTAAGGGAAAGCCGCGACAGGTGGGAAGGCCACTAAGTCAAACTTACATCCTGGCACCCGTCAGTCAAAATATATCCTACATCAACTAGGTCCCTATCAGTAATCCAGTAGCCAAAACAACAACTGCAATGTAACTGCAACAACAGTTGACACTAACACCTCTGATCTCTGTGCAGCTATAGTAGCCAATGGCAGTAACCTCCCCATGGAACATACATACCTAAATTAGGGGGTGAGGTTGACATCTGCAACAATCTCCAGAAATAAGACAAAGGCACCAGTACACTCAAATGTCAATGCCCATAGTTGACACATACATCAGCCAAAGTAAACAGCAATAGGAGCCACACAGCACTAAGGACACACACATGCTGCATACGTCAGGGTCCCTCACGTGCCTGGCTAACAAGGCAACATCACTAATGTCATACTGCTCAGACAACAACATTGAGGAGGGGACACATGCAACTGGTCACTCAAACACACCTGCACAGTCAGAGGACCAAATAGGACATTGATACGATAAACAGGGCAATCCAATTAAACACACATTACCCAACATCCGCTGGAAACATCAACAATGTCTACATCCATATCACATCGTAACATTGCCATGCATAGGATATGCCACATAACAATTACAATTAGATCAATGTGAACAAACAGATTTTGGGGCAGGTCCTGAGAGGTAAGTGTGCTGCCAGGGTAATCACAACACCCACAGCCAGTGAAAGGTCTCACCATAAGAATAGATATACACGGAGGGTCGAGTAGGACAAAAAGATGGCTATTCCCTAATTGGTACAAAGCAACACCTAGAGGCGATTAGGCAGACAAGTTTGATAACTCTATATCATACATGTGACACACAGGTGGGCCATAGGCCTATAACAATGCCCATATGAAGGACAGCAGATACCAATACCAAACAAGATCACAAAGTAAAGTCATCAAAAGGCTTGCATGTTACGTCAAAATTGTCACAACACAGACACACTAATTGTACCCTGTTTCATTGCAGAGGAACATGGATCTCCTGCTGATATGCCTGTCCCTGATTTCCCTGATGACATGGATGACGAGCCCATAAACATTCCCTAGGAGACCATCCAAAAGGTCCTTGAAACCCTCCAGACCCCACCTTCAGTCACAAGGAGAAGCACAGAACAAGTAGCCATCACAGAAGAACCACCCACCACCCCAATTGTAAGACCTGCCAGCTCCAATACAGCTGAGGACTCTGACGACACTGGCACCAGCTTTGAAAGAACTGTAGTTGGTGTACAGCGGGAGCTGGCAAAGGAGGTGCGGGTGGGGATGCAAAATATGGCAGCCAGCCTTGAGGGGGTGCGCTCGTGCATGTTGTCATCTGCAGATCAGGCAGCAGCTATGCAAGCCCTAACATCCATACTGCAAGGACTACAAGAAACTATAAAGGAATTCACCACTGCAGTAAGGGAGTTGCCCCAACACCTCGCACCCCAAACTTTCCACTGCATGCACGAATGCAATCATGACTCCCTCAGGGCTGACCTGGCTGCCTACCATCGTGATGTGGCTGCTATTCTAAAAAACCAGAAGGCCCTCCTTGCAGCAGTACTGCCCTTAAGAACTTCACAGGGAGCAGCCCCCGGGATGTCTGACTCCACGTCTTCTAACACTGAGGTGTGTGTTGCCCCTTCACAACCAACAACAACAAGGACAAACCAGGCAACACACACATCAGAAGAAGACATGGAACAGATCACATTCTCACGGAAGAGTACCCAGAAGCACTAGTCCCTGCACCATGGCCTACTTTGACCAAGGTCCTACGTTTTGTCAAATGCCAGTCTCACTACAACTATACTCAATGACTGTTCTGCTAACCACTGTATGACTTGTCAGCATTGCCAGTGAATGTCTCTCTCCTACTATTCGGCAAATCCTGTCCCTCTGCACTGTCTGTTACATCACCCCAGCATGTCAGGAGCATCATCCACACCCCTTCTGTAGGATCACCATGTAAGAATGCACCAGAACGGACTCAGCAAACATGGACAATGTACATTTTGCACTACAGCACCTATCAATAAATAGCACTTGCACACCTTATATGTCTCTGTGTAATTTGACACATCAACTGTGCAGTAGGTAACTCTAAAGTGCCTGTGTGACAACCATGTAGCTTGTCAATACAACTGTCCTGACATCATGTAGTCTGATACATCTGTGCAGTGGCCAGGATTGCATCATAGCCTGACCATCCTGAGGAGAATAACTGATGAAGGGACAAACCATACACAATTATGCTGTGTTGGACAGAATAATGCTCCATCTATAGCAATCCAAGTCAACTAATGGTGGCTGAGAAATGTAGGCACCATGCAATACTAAAAAATGAATTTATGCAGCATAATCTAAGCAAACACAACTAAACACTGCATCAATCACCCTTTCTGAGTATACTTCCATGAAGGGAAGTCATGCTGAATTTTTACACACATGATCTATGTCAGCAATGAAGACAACAAGACAAGAGTGTTAACAACACCTCATCTACAAAGATGTCCCTGAACATCACACTGCAGTCCGACCTAATAAATTTACCACAATACCAAGTCTGGAAGCACACTTTGTGATGTAGAATACCTACTCATCAACACAAATCCTTGGTGATCGATGTAAACTACTAATGGTGGGTCTACCAAATGGTGGATACTTACCAAGTTAGCACAGGGGTAGCTGCCATGTTAAACCTCCATTTTCTGTTGTGGGTAGCCTAGGACACAAATGTCATAGAAAAACATTCACCTACACTGACGTCAAGCCCATGATCAAGTAGCAGTTAACGCATAATGCAAAGGGTTAATTATATGTTTATTCCTATGTATTCACACCAGAGGCAACTAAGGGAAAAGTCATACCTACACTAATCTAACCTGACTACTCCTAACCCACAACTGTCCCTAACTAACCTAAGCTAAACTTACTCTACACATATAACGAATCGATCTAAACATCAACCCCCCACCCACCATTATGAGACAGGACACATGCAGGACAACACATACTAACCTACACACATACTATACTATCCTAAACAATCATATATTTTTTTGTATCTTGTTTTTTTTTTTTTTTCTTTTTTTTTTTTCTTTTTTTTTTTATAAACAGACAGGAATCCCAACATTGACCCCCACCCACCCACACAAAAATGAAAAATAGAAAGAATAAGGACCCCCCACCCTCCTCCCTAACACTAACTAAGCTAACAACCTACACTAACCTAACACTAATCCCCAAAACCTAACTATCACAAAAAGGAAAGAGGAGAGAGGGGAGGGATAAATTTAAAACAAGCAATAAAGTCCTAGAGGTTGGCCCTCCGTAGGGTCCGCCTGATGGACCGAACCCGTTTCTTAATGTAGGCCACATCCTGGCTTAGCTTGTCCACCTTGGTAATAAACTTGTCCATTTTCCTGTTTAATGCCAGGAATGCTGCAGGGTCAATAGGAGGGGCTGCTGCAGTCTGTGTGCTGGCAGAGGTGCACGGTGTTGGAGTTGTTGTTTGCCCACTGGACTGTCCTGCAGCTCGGAAATTGCTGGGTCCAGGTCGTGCTGCAGAGACAGGGTCAACTGTCCCCGCCGTTGCTGGGGCCACTTGGGGAGAACTGGTGGATGTGGTGGTGGTGGCTGTTGTGGGCAATGTTGGGCCACCCTATGGTGAGGCCCACCATGCTCCGGAGGCTCGATCCGCTTGGTATTTTCGGGCCATCCTTCTGAACCCCGACTGCACCTGCAGGATGTGCCGGTATCTCATTGCACGCCTTCCGAACTGATGTCTCTGTGCGGCACTCATGTTTGCAGCTGTGAAGAGAAAGGGCAACTATTTACCATAGGAAATGCATTGGGTGGAATAGCACAATGGGTCAATTGCACATTACTTGTACTGTATTTGTTAAAGCGATTTTCACAACATAGATCATTGAAAGTCTCAGAGGAAGTACATGGGAAGCCTGCATACAAAAGGGCATCTCACACCTAGCATATCCATGTCTCTACATGATGGGTGACATCAGCCTAAACTTCTCATCCAAATAATGGGTAATGCAGCTGACATTATGGCTGAACCTCTTCCGCCTACTGACTTCACTACATATGTTACTCTATGTGATAACAATCACAACCCTCAATATATGCCATTTGTAATTATTTTTTGCTAATATAGAACTCATGTGCCACAACCGAATGTGTACACTAGGTTCAAAACAAAGTTGCCAAAGGTCACAAGTATGTGTAACATTCTGGTTGCTACAGTCCTAGGTACCCTATTCCCAAACACATGGCAGTCTTTGAGGGTGGGGTGGGAAGAACAACCAACAATCCCATATTCAATGCACACCCAGGAGTGTATAGAAAGCTCAACAAGTATTTGCCTCCACACACAACACCAATGAAGGGCTAGCAAGAAATTGGAGTCAGCCAAACGTTGTCCTATCCAAGGTCCACACATGTCAAAATGTACTGACTTCGGCCAACATCACATACTACCAGTGAGGCATATTTTACCACACACACAAAGGAGCAAGAACACCCATGATCATGAGTAGAATGAACACCTAGGCCATTGCACTCTAGCCCCACACACTTCTAGTTCAACTTGTGGTAGTACATGCCCCCGGAAGATCCAACCTACAGTGTACTCAGTCCATCCTCAACTAGGGAAGCTGCATATTTAAGACAAGCCTTTTGCAGAAGCTATCTGGGAGAATGTCAGTCTGAAATGCAGACTCAGTCCAAGCCAAGTCCCAGAGCAACTCTTACATTAACCAGTGTATTCCACATGACTCATCCCATTCCCCATAGCGGGCCCGACTGGTATGGCCTACAGACCCTAAATCTGAGAGATGGATAAGCATAGGTCTACTGAAACTGAAGTGATAATTGAAATCCCACTAATGGAACAATACTAATGAATGGGCAGCGCATCAAACCTTGAATTCTGTTGAACACACGGTAGTCCATCATGCATCACTAGCAAACAACAAAAATAGCACACATGCAACACTCACTGTAGGTGTCGGGGTCCTCAAAATGAGCCACCTCTCCCACGGTGTACGGTGCAGGTCCACCTGTAAAGCATGGAAGGAAGAATATACTCAGACTCCGTGCACTGACAAACAATTGCAATTACAAAGACAATGTGAGAATATGACATGCGTAATGAAACACTTTCACACATGCTCATACTGCATGGAATAATTCTTGATCAACATTTACATTGGATAAGTCTCCTGCTACAGTTACACACCCTGCTACACACATGCAGTGGCCAGGACAGTCATGTAGTGTCAAAGATGCACCTCCATTAGTATGCCCCAACAATATCGGGTGCATTCACCTCATCATGTGCATCCCAGAGAGACATCCAAAAGCTGGTTACTTGAGGACTGCATGACCCCTCAAACTCAAACAGCCTATATGGCCATTTTCAACACACACCAACCAGACACACATGTGACATATGTGTGGACAACATAGCTAACTTCAATTGACGTGAAGGCAGCACTCATTTATAGCATCATATTGGGTTTATAAATTTCAGTCTAGCTATGGCGTCTACATATGTAGGTATGATGTTTCAACATCCATTTTTCACTGGCTATTGTGACCTGTAGAGTTCAAATAGAGGCATTAACGTGTCGCTTGTCTGACACAAAGGCAACACTACATTACATACTGCTACAGGCAACCGGTATGTGTAGAAAACATGAGCTACCTGACTGCTAGCATTTGTCTTCCTACACATTGTGCAACAATTACCCAGTAGGTTTCCCTAGCATTACACACAGTCAGCTACTTATCTAGTAGATTGGGTAACAATCATCACATGTCCCCACACAGCTTTCAATTGTTCACATGTAATTGATTTGTACTCACCAACATGTCCACCAATCCTGATTCCCAGGTGGTCCAGCAGATCCTGCTCCCTGGATATCAGATCAGCCCAGCGGTGCTTGAGTTGATGGTCATTCCTCAGGCTACCATAGACATGGACCAAGTGATGGCGCACCTTCCCCCACCGGACGTTACGTGCCTCCGTGTGATACCCCTGAATCACACGACCCCCAGCCTCCAGCATGAGTGGGAGGAAATGGCAAACAAGCCATATAAATCCCCCCAATTCCTCCTCACCCATCCTGGCAAGCCGTGGCCTACCTGACATCTCTACACTAACAAAGTTGAAAAAGTTGGACAAAAAGGAAAAGGGGGAAATGGGGAAAGGTAGAGTAGTGAAAAACAAAGAAAACTTAAGAATAAGAGCCCAACTAACCCCAAAATTACACTACCCAGAATAGACTCCCACAGACAATAAAAGAAACACTGGACTTGACAAAAGTATACAATACAGACTCAGACAGTATTCAACAACAAGACAATGATGACAAAAGCACAATAGAGAAGTACACTGGACACAAAAGCACTAAAACACAGGACAACTCTTTCCACACAGCCACACAGTCTAGAATAATCTGAGACTGCAAAGTGAAAGTGAAAGTACACCCACAGTACAGAATCTGTAAACAGGATATCCTATTACATCACATCCTGCATAAAATGGCCGCCGTTTTTATTTTTCCGTTATGCGTCATTTTTTCACGCATAGATTGTGCGTCATATTTTTTGACGCATAAGAGTGCACATAATGCAGAGTCAAAAATGTTTTCGTCATTGTTCCCTTATATTTGTGTGAGGCTTATTTTACAGTTCTAGAGTTGAAATTTAAGCCGCTGGCAAATATGATGACCAAATATGAAAATAAATTTTGACTCTGCATTATATGCACTCCTGTGCGTCAAAAATTTATGACGCCCAAGCTGTATGCGTGGAAATATGACGCATTATAGAAAATATGGTGGCCATGTAATGCTGGTTATTAATATATTTATTTTAAAATGATATTTTTTGACTCAGCATTATGTGCACTCCTGTACGTCAAAAAATTATGACGCCCAAGCTGTATGCGTGGAAATATGACGCATTATAGAAAATATGGTGGCCATGTAATGCTGGTTATTAATATATTTATTTTAAAATGATATTTTTTGACTCAGCATTATGTGCACTCCTATGCGTCAAAATTTATGACGCACAAGCTGTATGCGTGGAAATATGACGCATTTTGACAAATATGTCTTTATTTTGTCAAATTGTGAAGAGAATTTTGTCATGGCCAAACGGTGCTAAGTGATACACATTTGGGCTTAGCTATGGCACATGTCCCTTATAGGATGTATAGAAGGCATTCACAGTGTAATAGTAACGATTGCTCCAAATGGTTATTAACCATAATTGTACACATATTTTGGGTAATTGCTGATGGCTAATTTCAAATGATGAATGTGATACCAGGATGTATTCCTTAGCAAAAATGTGTCCACATTTATCACGGTAATCCAAATTATCTATAGGCCAAATAGGTAGTGCAATAGTCACCTACACTTTTTATGGGGGTAACCATGTCCTAATTATGAATTTGTGTATCTTATATGTGTTTAACTTTTGACATCTAGGCCACACATGCGCCTTATGCATGTGTGTACTTCACATGTGCATATTTCATGTATATTTGGGGGGCGGTAGAGGTGGACTTAGGCCCCCAGCAACCTAGGGTTTGCCCTTCCAGATTTGCTAATTTATCCAAGGGTTTCATTTATTCAGTAATGCTAAACATGCAGCAGCAGGCTCATGGAAGCCCATAGGGTATGATTCACTGTTTGCCATTCAATAATCCCATTTGCCCATTTGACGTTTGCCCTATTGATTCTTTGGAGCAATCTGACATACCATTTTGCATTAATATTTTTAGCTAAATCTCGAAGTTCCTCATGTGCTGATGACAAATAGGTTGTTGATGTATGTGGCCCTATATGCATTACCTGGTTTAGTGGCATGTTTCATTCTTCCTGCTAGGTTCCAACTGGGACACTACTGTGATTGGCTGCTTGCAATTATTTTGTTGATTGGATGGCACATGTTTATATGTGTGGTCCAATGTAGATCTACTATCAACTGTCAGGGTGTATGTTGTCACTGTAACTTCCAGGTCTCCTCATGAGTTTAGGCATTAATGAAGGTCAGACAACGGAAGGGCAAAGATTTGGCTATTCATGGGCACTGTCACAAATCTGATGCAAATGACAGTCAGATGATGCACTACTATGTATTTGAGTATACATTGATGAGGCTAATGACAAATTATTGTCTGAGGTACAAAAGGTATTGGACAGCATGTGTGGTCCATAGGTGGACCCCAGGTATCTGTAGAGTGAACCACGGACAGGTGCCAGTCAGGCTGACAGGATGTTGGGTCAATCAGGTGCAAGCTCTTTCAGTAATCACATGATCACGTGTTCTGACTAGGACTGGTCAGAGGGAGCATTAGACAGTTGAGATGTCACACTGTGTATGTCCTGTGTTGCTTTGAAG
Organism: Pleurodeles waltl; assembly: GCF_031143425.1. Classification (NCBI taxonomy): domain Eukaryota; kingdom Metazoa; phylum Chordata; class Amphibia; order Caudata; family Salamandridae; genus Pleurodeles; species Pleurodeles waltl. The sequence goes on from NC_090447.1 coordinate 588,222,853, forward strand.
GTGACACATGAACCCTGATAAAGTGTTACACAGCAACATTAGTGTCAAAGCTTAATGATGTAATGGCTCACATTCAAACATGTATGCAGTAGGAGGCATCTGCAGGGACAGGGCATGTACATTTGGGTGGTGTGCATGGAGGGGATCACAGGTGTGGCCTCCATCTGTGTCTCACTAGTCCTGTCAGATTGGATTAGCTGATAAATAGCCTACAGTACCTTTCACAGAAGAATCAATCTACAGGTGATACCAGGCCTTATAAACTCCAAGGCAGTGTACTATATGAGCTGTGTTCCATGCAGTGAGATGGTAGTATGACAATGGTCGGCATAGTAAGGGGTGTGGCACACTGGATGACTCTTGTGAGTGTGTGTGTGTAGATGAGGGAATCTGAGTGTACACAAATCGGCATTCCAGGGACCTCTTCAGACAGGTGGGGTGTGAGCAGATGCAAGTGTGTGTATTGTTTTTAGAAAAGGCCTGACATGTAGATGGGATGTGATGTGCTGGATGCTTGTCATAGGTGTAGCACTTGTGCTAGGTATGTTCTGCTTATGTGTAACTCTAGTGACAGATAGTCATTGCAATGATAGTAAGTAGTTGGAATTACTTTTGGCAAGAGTCTTGTACTACATTCCTGTTCCTGAAGCATTAGCATGTGAACTGGCTGATGTATGAGGCCTGTTTTCCCCTAGTTGAGTGATGGTGTTTTAGTTGTGTGCCATCTGCTGCGATGATCCATGTTTCCTACATGTATGTGAGTCATATGTGTGGTCCTCAGCTATTGCCCTTCAAAGGTGAACTGTACAGGATGTCTGTCATTTACAGGGTGTGTGTATTTGACCATTGTATGGTGGCCATTACATTTGTGGTGTATATTTTTTGTGTGATGATTGTTATGTCATTATTGCTCAATGAGACGACATTCTTCTTCAGCAATTTCAAACTAAAGGTGGGCAGAAATGAATAGGCCAAACCATGATGTGGTGTTTGTTATCTGTGTTTATTTACAATTGTGCATTAAGTGGTAATAGTAAAAATTAAGAAAATAAATTATTTACAATGTGTTGGCGCCTACGCACTCCAGCAGCCGTGTTTGGTTATTCCCCCTCCTGTTGCAGGCCAGCATCCTCCTCTTCGTCGTCTTCAGGCTTGTATGGGTCTGGTTCCAGGAGGGGAATGTTCCTTTTTACACAAATGTTGTGCAATATGGCACAAGTGAGTATGATCCTACAGACCATCTCTGGGGAATATAGTAGGCTACCGCCAGTGATGTCAAGGCAGCGGAACCTTGACTTTAGGATCCCAAAGGTGCGCTCGACAATGCTGCGTGTCCTCTTATGGGCGTCATTGTATGCCCGCTCTGCAGCAGTAGTCGGGTTCCCAAATGGTGTCATTAGCCACGACTGGATGCCATACCCCTGATCAGCTGAAAGAAAAACACAGAATGGGATCATGTAGATGTAGCTGGCACTATTGAAAAGACCTTTAATGGCAGTAGTTGTCTTGTGTTGTCTGTGACTCTTTTGTGTACTAATGTGACAACCTATACTTGTAGGCTATACCTTCTGCATTGTGTTTTTTCCTTGGCTGAGCAAGTGTTTGTCTGCTAACCGTTTGTCAGCAGTATGATTTGGGAATTGCAATAGAGTGTGTCCTCCCTAGCATTGTGACTTGTGATACAGGTGTCCGTGTGTCTTCACTGGGGGTGAGATGATAGTTCCATGCAGAGTTAAAATTGAAAGTGCTGTTAACACGTTCATATCAAAGTACCCTGGACATCCCATCCCTTGAAACTTATGCAATGTATTAATGTAAAGGTTATTGTGACACTTACAATTTGCAAGGTGACATTTAGGCAACCACACTCATTAATGTCTTCACATTAAGCTGTACAGTAAATTACAATGTGTGACAGGTTCAATGGTGAGTTAAGAAACATGGCTAGTGATGTGAGGACCTCAGTGTGTTCCTGTCTAGGTGTTGCTGTTGTGGTGTATGTGTTGTGTGTCCTAGAGGGTTGCTGTGCAGTGTGTATATGAGTAGGTTTCTGTACTTACCAACAAGTAGTCCATTGCCATACCGTCCATCCTGGAAGTGTTGGTTGATGGTGCTGTGATGGAAGATGAAGGAGTCTTGTACACTCCCAGGAGATTTAGCCACGATGTTGCTGATCAATCCCTGGTGATAGACTATGGCCTGCACGTTGATTGAATGTGTGTGCTTCCTGTTGCGGTAGAGGTGTTCTGTTGCAGCAGGTGGCACAAGGCGTACGTGTGTGCAGTCGATTGCACCAAGGACGTGTGGGAAGCCACTGATGGCGTAGAACCCCTGTTTAGTTTCCTGCTGCTTCTGCAGTGTGTTAGGGAAGCAGTTGTGGAGGGGTGTCAGGCGAATGATGGCATCCAGTACTTTTGGCAGAAATGCGGAGAATGATGGTTGTGATATTCCGCCAACCAGGGCACCAGTTGTTTGAAAGGAGCCACTTGCCAGCAGGTGAAGTACGGCAAGCAGCTTTGTTTCTGTTGGGATAGTGCGGGGTGTCACCAAAGTGGGGGCCAACTGCTGTTCAATGTTTCGCAGCAGCTGCTGAATGGCCTGCCAGTTCAACCGGTACCTCTGTATGATGTCGTGTTCCCTGAGGCCATGCAGGGTTGTTCTTGGGCGGAATATCCTCTCCTGCCTTCTGCGCTGCCTTTGGGGTCCCTGCTGTTGTTGTTGTAGCTGCTGTTGTTGCTGCAGGGCTCTGCGTCTACGTGCACGCTGGATAAAAATCACCTCCATGTCTCCCTGTTGCTGCTCTGCTGCTCTGTTGTTTGTTCTGTGTGTTCCGATTAAATACAGGTGTGTTTGCCCCATTTTAACGCCTGCCCTGACCCAGGCGTTACATTTTGACGCACATCGGGCTTTGCGTCATTTTTTTGCTCCGCCTCCCGGCCGAGAGTCATTTTTGCCCGGAAGCATAAATACGACGCACGGCCGTGTGCGTAGTTTTTTGGACGGGAACGCCTACCCTGCATATCATTAACGCAGGGCGGGTTGCCGCATCCAGAAAATGACGCACACGGCGGATTTTTGTCGTCCGCGGGCTCGGGCGTCAGGGTTTAAATATGGGGCAACGTTTCAGCTGATTGTGCGTCAAATTTTTTGACGCACAATCGGCGCAAACGGAGTATAAATATGCCCCTAAATGCGCCAAGTTGCTCACTGGTCACTGTGTTCACAGATATTTTTCATTATTGAGCAGATAGTGGAAATAATTTAACAGCGCTGACATTTCAGGGGAAAAGCAGCCTCACGTTTATAGAAAAATGTATAACACACTGTATTCTATTTTTAAGAACCAGTGCAAAAACAACAGCTGATGGGCGGAATGCCGAATAAATCAAACATTCACCCTCAGTCACAGATCTGGGTTTAATCCAACAGTTTTTTGCACCCCATTGCATTCCAGTTTGGAACCAGCCGTATGCCATTCAGTCTTGAACCTGCTCCCCATGGGAATAGTCCACCTCGAATTGCCAGGCCAAGTCCTCTCTGGACCAAAAACAAGAATCCTGGGACCAATGTCGGGGTATCACCCATCATAAGCCAGGCTACCTGGAAACTGATGGCAAAGCAAGCACAGGACCTGCGTCTGGGCATACCCTTCCACTTCGGGCAACAAATGCAAAAACAACAGATGATGGAAGGAATGTGGAACAAATCAAATATTCACCCCCAGTCACAGATCTGGGTTTAATCCATCAGTTTTTTTGCTCATCATATAATTCCAGTTTGGACATAGCTACATGCAAATCATTCTTGACCCTGCTCCCAATAGAAACTATTCAGCTCAAACTGCCATGGAAAGTTTGCCCTGACCAGAAACAAGCAGCCTGGGACTGGTATCAGGGTATCAGGGTATCACCCCCCCTCAGCCAAACTAGGTTGAATCTGGTGGCATAGCAAGCTCGGAACCCATGTCTGAGCATACCCTTCCCGCTTAGGGTGACAAATGCAAAAATAAAAGATGATGGATGGAATGCAGAACAAATAAAACATTCATCCCAGTCACAGATCTGGGTTCAATCCATCATTGTTTTTGCTCACCATGCCATTCCAGTTTTGAACCAACCATATGCAAATCAGTCTTGACCATGCTCCCCATGGGAACAGTCCAGCCAAAACTGCTAGGCCAAGTCCTCCCTGGACCAGAAACAAGCATTCTGGGACCAGTTTCGGGATATTGCCGCTCTTCAGCAAGGCTGGCTTGAATCTGGTGGCATAACAAGCATGGCACCTACATCAGGGCATACCATTCCCTCTCAGGGAGACACATGCAAAAACAGCAGATGATAGACGGAATGCAGAACAAATCAAACATTCACCACAGTCACAGATCTTGGTTTAATCCATCAGTTTTTTTCCTTACCATGCCCTTCCAGTTTGGACCCAGCCATTTGCAAATCACCCCACACTTAGACAGAACTTGTTGGCATAGTGAACACGAGGGATCCATGTGTGGGCATACCCTTCCCGCTTAGGGTGACAAATGCAAAAACACCTGATGATGGGCTTAATGTGGAACAAAACAAAAATTCACCCCCAGTCACAGATCTAGGTTTATTCCATCAGTTTCTTTTTTGCTCACTATGCCATTCCAGTTTGGACCCAGCCATATTCAAATCAGTCTAGACCCTGCTCCCCATAGTAACAGTCAAGCCCAAACTGCCTGGCCAGGTCCTGCCTGTACCAGAAACAAGCATCCTGGGACTGGTTTCAATGTATCACCCCTCAACAGGCAGGCTAGCTTCAATCTGGTGGCATAACGAGCATGCCATCCCCACATCTGGGCATTCTCTTCCCATTGAGCGCAACTTTAGCAATACAAAAGAATGATGGATGGAGTGTTGAAACTTTTCAAACAGTCGCCCCAGTCACAGATCTGGGTTTAATCCATCGTTCTTTTTCTCACCATGCCACCCTAGTTTGGATCCAGCCATATGCAAATTAGTCTTGACACCGATCCTCCTAGAAACAGTACCACCTGAACTGCCAGGCCAGGTCCTCCCTTGACCAGAAAGAAGCAAATTGGGACCAGTTTCAAGGTAATAGTTCTCATCAGCCAGGCTTGCTTGAATCTGGTAGCACAGCAAGCATGGGACCCACATCTGGACATACCCCTCACACTTAGGGCAACAAAATGCAAAAACAACAGATGATGGACGGAATGAGGAACAAATCAAACATTTACCCCAGTCACAGATCTTGGCTTAATCCATCATTTTTTTTGCTCACCATGACCTTGCAGTTTGGTCGCAGCCATATGCAAATCAGTCTTGACCCTGCTCCCCCTGAGAGCAGTCCAGCCAAAACTGTCAGGCCAGGTCCTACCTGGACCAAAAACAAGTAGTCTGGATCCAGATTCTGGGTACCTCTCATCAACCAGGCTAGGTTGATTCTGGCGGCATAGTGAGAATGGGACCCACATCTGGACATACCATTCCCACTTAAGGTGACAAATGCAAAAACAACAGATGTTGGATGGAATGCAGAACAAATCAAACATTCACTCCCAGTCACAGTTCTGGGTTAAGCCCATCGTTTTTTTTGCTTACCATGCCCTTCCAGTTTGGACCCAGCCATTTTCAAATCACCCCACAGTTAGACAGAATTTGTTGGCATAGTGAACACGAGGGATCCATGTGTGGGCATACCCTTCCCGCTTAGGGTGACAAATGCAAAAACAACTGATGATGGGCTTAATGTGGAACAAAACAAAAATTCACCCCCAGTCACAGATCTAGGTTTATTCCATCAGTTTCTTTTTTGCTCACTATGCCATTCCAGTTTGGACCCAGCCATATTCAAATCAGTCTAGACCCTGCTCCCCATAGTAACAGTCAAGCCCAAACTGCCTGGCCAGGTCCTGCCTGTACCAGAAACAAGCATCCTGGGACTGGTTTCAATGTATCACCCCTCAACAGGCAGGCTAGCTTCAATCTGGTGGCATAACGAGCATGCCATCCCCACATCTGGGCATTCTCTTCCCACTGAGCGCAACTTTAGCAATACAAAAGAATGATGGATGGAGTGTTGAAACTTTTCAAACAGTCGCCCCAGTCACAGATCTGGGTTTAATCCATCGTTCTTTTTCTCACCATGCCACCCTAGTTTGGATCCAGCCATATGCAAATTAGTCTTGACACCGATCCTCCTAGAAACAGTCCCACCTGAACTGCCAGGCCAGGTCCTCCCTTGACCAGAAATAAGCAAATTGGGACCAGTTTCAGGGTAATAGTTTTCATCAGCCAGGCTTGCTTGAATCTGGTAGCACAGCAAGCATGGGACCCACATCTGGACATACCCCTCACACTTAGGGCAACAAAATGCAAAAACAACAGATGATGGACGGAATGAGGAACAAATCAAACATTTACCCCAGTCACAGATCTTGGCTTAATCCATCATTTTTTTTGCTCACCATGACCTTGCAGTTTGGTCGCAGCCATATGCAAATCAGTCTTGACCCTGCTCCCCCTGAGAGCAGTCCAGCCAAAACTGTCAGGCCAGGTCCTACCTGGACCAAAAACAAGTAGTCTGGATCCAGATTCTGGGTACTTCTCATCAACCAGGCTAGCTTGATTCTGGCGGCATACTGAGAATGGGACCCACATCTGGACATACCATTCCCACTTAAGGTGACAAATGCAAAAACAACAGATGTTGGATGGAATGCAGAACAAATCAAACATTCACTCCCAGTCACAGTTCTGGGTTAAGCCCATCAGTTTTTTTTGCTCACCACGGCATCCCAGTTTGGACCCAGCCATATGCAAATCAGTCTTCTGTTTGTTTATATTTAAGAACCAGAGCATTACCGGATGGAGCAGAAATATTTATGCATACAACACCTTATTGATTTAAGCGCCAAGGAACCCTTCCTTAGAGGATGTGAGCTTGGTGCAAATTATAACATACATATTAATTTACCGATCACTGCTCGTGTTCCCATTATTGCAACAAAAAATAATAATGACCCTCAAAACGAGTATGGATAAAATGTAGGAAGTTAAAAAGCTATTGTTTCTTCAGGAAAGATTTGCAAATTTCCTGAATTTTCTCCTAACGAAGGTTGCAAAATGTAGTAGTTTACTTTGGGAATAGAACTTTTTCTGCAATGTGCCACATTTTTAATCACATTACAAAATACTTTTTCACCCTATTTCAAACCAGGCAATAGATATGACTATGAAAGTAACCTTGTTATGAAACTTTTAGGAATAAAGTGTTAATTATGGTTTTATTGAGTTTTCTGTGCATGATAGCATGTAGCAGCCAGACAACACACTCTGATCCTCACTATAGAACCTATTCACAAGAATTTTTTTGGTGTATGTAAAGTAGTACCAGTGGTGGCTCCTCCTCTATGGCGAAGGAAAATCGCCCCCCACAAGCAGCAGCAGCTGCAAGCCTTTACCAACAAAGTGATAATAACCTGTGTTTATTATCGCTTCGTGTTAAAGGGCAGGGCCATGGGGGATGACAGAGATGAGGGGAGTACACTGTGCACTCCCTTTAGAGCGCATGTCTGTTTGGACGTCCGTCTCATGCCGACCAAACACATATGCGCACTGTGCTCTCTTCATCCCGGCACTGGGTTGCCGGGCTGGAGAGAGCAGGCATAGGCTCCCAATCTGCCTAGGCCCGCCCCGGCAGCGTGCTCCCAGCCAATCCTAACTCTGCTCTGAGCAGCGTCAGGAGAGGCTGCTGAGCAGACTGGGAGCCTGTGCCTGCAGTGACGAGGAAAAGAGGAGTGGCGTGGCAGCGGAGCAGGTACATTTTTTTTATTTTTATTAAATGTTTTTGTCCTTCCCTCCACTGCACATAGCCCTGCCCCTTTAGAGAGCAGCAACTGAGTACTACTGCTTTGCTATGCCAAAATGCAATTCCCACTTCTGGCAGGAAATCTCTGCCTCACCTATCTTTCAGGTATGGAGAGTTTCGACCCAGTGGTTTCCAACAAGCTACGTATACGTTTTATTAGTAAACGTGGGAGGGATTAGAGGGAGTGGTGGGAAAATGAGGAATGAGTACTGCAAAATGTTTGGGGTTTCTAGAAATTTAAGACAAGGTTTAGTAAAGCTAATGTAATTTAAAAAACACATCCTTAAAAAAGTAAGACAATTCCTAGTCACAAAATAGCGTTCTAGTCTTACCGGGGCTATACTACGAATACAACAGGCTCAAATGTACTGCTGTGTCAAACATTACAATCATGACCCTGGCATTCATGATAAGTCTTTTCCAGAGGTCACAAATTATCTGTGCAAAGTACTGTGAGAAACTGTTGGAAAGGAAGTCTCCAAAAAGAACATGAACTTCAAGTTAAACAAAGTCATCTCTAAGTTTCTAGTATGGCTGAGCACATTACTTTTACTAAGGAGTTCTCTCAGGGCCCTCAGATGTCCAAAGCAGATTGCTCTACAAATTAGTGGACTGTGATGGTACAAGACCCAAGTAGCCACAGAGACAACAGTTCTAGTTTTGGTGAGACTCCTCTTTTTGAGAAATGCAAACTTGTAGAAAGACAGAAAGGGGGCACATAGGGGGTCATTTTGACCTCGGCGGTCTTTTATAAAGACCGCCGATGGACCGCCATGCAGAAGACCGACAGTGCAGGCGGTTTGCCGCTCGGCCTATTATGACCGTTGGCAGCTCTCAGTCCTTTTTCGGACGGAGAGCCGCCAACAGCCATACTGGCGAGAGGCGGGGAAGTGGAGGTTGCTCCACCTCCACCGCCACGACAACAGAACACCGCCCAGCGAATCACGTCCTGTGATTCACCGTGGCGGTGTTCTGTTGGCAGTGTGGTGTCGGCAGAGCTGCCCCCATGGCTCCCGTCCCCTCCCGAAGGATCGACGGACCAGGTAAGTTGATCGTCCGTTAGGGGAGGGGGGTGGGGGGGTGTTGTGTGTTGTGTGCGTGCATGGGGGTGTGTATCTGAGTGTGTAGAGGGGGTGTGTGAGTGCATGTATGCTTGTGGGGGTGATGCGTGTTTGGGAATTAGTGCGTGTATGTCTGTGGGTATGTCTGTATGGATGTGTGCGTGTATGTTTGAATGTGGGTGTGCGTGTCTGACTGTGTGTGTGGATGTTGGCAGGTATGTCGGGGTGTGTGCGTGTGTGTGTTGGTGGTGCCTGCATGCGTGTCGGGGGTGTGTGAGTTATGTGATGTTGGGGGAAGGGGTGGGGAGGGGGGTCCTGCCACCTTTGGGGGGTGGCAGGGGTGGTGGGGGGTGTAGGGGAGGGAGTCGGGGTGGGGGAGACCCCTATCAGTGCCAAGGAAGGAATTCCCTGGCACTGATAGTGCTTACCGCCATGGATTTCATGGCGGTTCAAACTGCTGAAAATCCATGGCGGTAAGCCGGGTCCAAATACCGCCGGCGGTATTGTGACGGCCGCCGGGCTGGAGACCAGGTCTCCAGCCCGGCGGGCAGAACGGAGAACCGGCGGATGACCATGGCGGTAACCGCCATGGTCATAATCCCACAAGGTAAGACCGCCAGCCTGTTGGCGGTCTTACCGCCGGTTCTCCGCCTTCCGCTAGGGTCGTAATGACCCCCCCAGTCTTTTACTCTGAGGTGAAGTTTGATCAGGCTAAAACCTAGAAAGCTGTCAAAACAATCACTGTTGTTATTGGGACGATCATTGACTGCAATACAGAACTGGAGTAAAGAGCACCCGAGATGGTAGAGACTGTTACGAAAATCCAAGAAAGGGTAGAAAAGTAAAGTTAAGTGGTGCAAGATTTAAAAGAGAAAATTGAAGCCTTATGCCTTCCACAATGTTGTAATAACATCCATATTCTTGGAACTGAAGAGGTAATCGGGATAAAGGGGAGACACTCACTATTTTGTTGTTGATTTGATAAGGAAAGCATTCCCAGTTCTATCAGACTGACATTTAAGGGCAGATTCATAGAAAGTGGCGCTGCACCCAGTGCAGTACCACTTTCCTTGTGCCCCTTAGCGCCCCCCTTACGGCCAACATGTGTGAGCCACATCTAAGATACGGCGCACCATGGCACAGGGTAAGGGGCAATAGTGTAAAACTTTTTGAGGATATTGATGTACTGTTCAGGGTTAGTGCCAACATTTTGGCACTAAGTCCCTGATTTAAGAGAAGTTGTGCCCATTAGTGTCCCCCTAACGCCACCATGTGTGTGCAGTATCTAAGGTATGGCACACCATGGTGGTAGTTAGGGGAACTAACGTCTAAATTTTGGACACTAGTTTGCAGCTTTGCAGGACTGGAGAAAACACTTTTGACACTAATCCTGCAAAGCCCATTGAGGCCCATTGTAATCAAAGGCGTGCCTCCTTCTAACGCCTGCTCTGAGCAGGCGTTAAAAGTGGTGAAAATAATTATGCAAAGAAATCTCTTAGATTTCTTTTCACCATCCCCCCCAATGGGGGAACACCCCATTTGCATCCATTATGCCTGGCACAGGCATAATGTAGCGCAAAGGGTTACAAAGTGGCGCAATGCATTGTAGAAAGCTGGCCTGGTTTGTAGTGGGTACCACAAGTACTTACTCCTTATACCAGGTCCAGTTATCCCTTATTAGTGAAATGTAGGCAGTGTCTAGAAGGCAGGCTGTCTAGAGGTGGCTGTAGGTAGAGCAGCCAAGGCTGAATTAGGAGACTTGCAATACCACTGTAGTCACTCATTACTCACACACAATAAAGACAATACTTAGTGTTACCAAAAATAAAGGTACTTTATTTTATTGACACCAGGCCAAAAATATCTTAGAGGCTATACTCACTCAGGAGGTAAGTATTATACACAAAATATACACTAGTCACTAAAGTCAGGTAAGTAAACAGTCATAAAATAGTGCAAAGAGTGAAAATCATCATAGGCTAGAACGTGCCTAGGGGCAACACAAACTATGTACTGAAATAGTGGAATGCGAAAGTCGGTTGCCCACCTAAGCAAGAGTAGTGTGTAGAGGGCTGCTGGAAGGGTAAGAAAACACCAAAGGTAAGTAAAGTACCCCACCCTAGAGCCCAGGAAAGAAGGAGTAAAGTACAGCAAGTTTCCTCAGAACACACTAGGAGTTGTGATGAAGGATTATGCAAAAAACATGCAAGACTGCAAGACACCAATGATGGATTCCTGGACCTGAAGACCTGCGGAGAGAGGAGTCTGAGTCCAAGAACAGCTGAAGAGTCCAGGAGGAACAGGAGCCCCTGCTAACCTGGATGAAGGTGCAAAAGTGGATTCTCCAGTTGGAAGAAAAAGTCAGAGATGCACAAAAGAAGACAGCTGCTTGGTGCAAGAGATGTCCAACATCGAGTCCAAGAATGCAGGCTGGTTTTCATTATTGGATTTCGCCAACAAGCCTTGGCTCACACAAAACTCAGGTTTGGTGGGAAAGGGTGCTATTTGGACCCAGGGGAGACCTGGGGGTCTCAACTCGGACTGAGGAGACAGAGAGGGCTGTCAGCACTTCAGAGAGCCCTTATAAGACCAGGCAGCACCCACAGGAGCTCCAGGACAGGGGGACAAGGGAGTTGCAAATCCCTGTCATCGCAGCTCTACACAAAAGGATCCCACACTGCTGGAGAACAACTCAGGGAGATGAGCATCACAGGAGAGAATGCAAAGGATGAAGATGGTCAGAATACTGCAAAGCGAGGAGGTGAGGGATCATATTCTGTGAGGTTATAACTGACAACAAAGGGATAAAGTGGCGTTCTTGGGGGAAGGGCAGGATGTAGACGGTCTGATGAATAGGCATGCTGGTCAAGAGTGGGGGATAATGTGATTGATGCCCACCTTTTACAGACAAAAGGAGAAGATACCCCAAGATACCCCAAAAGCCATCACCATCCCTTCATAATCTCAAGTATCACAAGAGGGAAGTCTTAGACAGAATTGCACAATCCTAAGGTATTGAAATTGAGGCCAGAGACCAATGGTGCGATGAAGGTAACAGGTCTTGTGACAAGTACCACCATTAGGTCTAGCTGATCATTAAACATAGATATAGATCACCTGCTTGCATGACCCAACATATGACAACTCAATTATTCATTCTTTCACATCTGTAATAGTTTGCTGTCTCCAATGTTGCAGTATTCAGAGTTTTCCAATGCAAGGATAGCCTCAAACCATCTAGACCTGTGATGGAAGGGTCTGATTTGTTGGGCATGTCAAATAGAAGATATAAGGAGATTAGTACCGGGTCAATGTGGGGCAAGGCTATAAGAATGTATCATGTGGCAGCAAGGATGATCGCAAAGCTAATAGTTGGACTTAGAGAGCTGATTTGCCTTATGTAGCCTAGTGGGTTTCCAGTAACAACTCATTACTATTTTGTAATACAGAAATTTCAACCTTGCTTACTTGAGGCAATGATCATACCTTTTAAGCAATAAAACCAGAAAAAGGGCCTGCTTTAGATCTTGGCAGATGGGTTACTACATCACAACGGTGATGGATATCCTATCTGCTAAAATATAAATCCCATAGGATGAAATGGGATTTATATTATTTCTGCAGACGGGCTATCTGTCACCGTTATGATGAAGTAACCATCTGCCAATATCCAAAATCAGGCCCTAAGTCACATCTAGTGCAGATTGCTAAAACCATCTGGCATTAAATAGCGTTCCACCAGAGTAGGAGTGGTCAACTAGGAAGTTGTAAATACAGGATACTACACTGCAATTTGTGTCCTAGGTTTTGAGGAATTTCTGTAATGAGAAGTCAAATATCATCTCAGTTGTAGACCTAGTCTGTTCATACAGACATTGCAGCAAGTGTCAGTATTGCCATACCAATTTCTCATCCAATGTATATTCATCCCTAAGGGAGTTAAAGAGCTTTGGGTCCTTCCTGTGAACAATTGATGTATGCAAGCCATTATTTTGGATTCCCATTATTCCCAGTGAACTGGTCCACTGCCAGTCCTAATGCTTATATTCTGCTAAAAGGTCAGTGTTGTTAACTAGAGATGTCAGGGTGGAGGATGAAGGGTAAACTGCAGCCATGCTATTCTCATCATTAAGAACAATGCATTTGTGGCAGCCACAATCCCCCCACTGCATGGCAAAGGGATGACAGGCCTGAGCTTCAGATGTGTACCATTCCGTATGAATTATTTATTGATTGCTTCAATCTACTAGGTCAATCTATTGGATACCCTTTGACATCTATTTCACAAGGACTGAATCACGGCTAGTCACCGTAGTAGCATTGGACATAAGCAGTGCTTCATCGTTTTTTTTGTAACAAGGTTAGGAAATAAAGGACTAATAACATTAGTAAAGTCAGTGATTCATGAAAGTTCAAGATGGGTCACCACAATTGTGTCACACAGAGGAAGGATATTACTAAACCAGCAGGCAATGGTACACCTGAGAGATGTTGCGGAGTGGAGAGCCAATGACAGCTCTTCCAATGTCAATAGAAAAAGCAGTGGTGCTAAAGTACAGCCTTCCTGTGCCCCCTCAGTAAGAGTGGTCAAGAATTGTATTCAACATAGCTCACTTTAGCCTAGACAGAGCTCATTAACCTTAGATCTAAAATTGTGCCTTAGCCCAACCCTCTCCAGCATACTGAAAAGCTAGAATTGTTCAGTGCTTTTGAAGGCCTTCTCCAAATCCCGGGAAATGGTCAATACTTTGTTCAGATGGTCCTGAGTTTGTCAAAGCATGAGGGCTAAGTCTTCAAGTTGTTCCCAGAAGAGCAACCAGGTACAAAGTCAAATATGAGTCATGGGCAAAAGGTGGAATAAACATGTCTAGTCTGAAGGCCAAGACTTTATCTAAAATCTTCTTAACCATCTTTATCAAAGGGATCAAATGGCCACTGCTGTATTTCAGGGAGTTATTTTCTTTCCTTTCAAATGGGTGACAGGAAGAATGTTAATTCTGCCTCTTTAAAGACTATGGCCCTCATTCTGACCCTGGCGGTCAAAGACCGCCAGGGCGGAGGACCGCGGGAGCACCGCCGACAGGCCGGCGGTGCTCCAATGGGGATTCCGACCGCGGCGGTAAAGCCGCGGTCGGACCGGCACCACTGGCGGGCTCCCGCCAGTGTACCGCCGCCCCATTGAATCCTCCACGGCGGCGCAGCTTGCTGCACCGCCGCGGGGAATCCGACCCCCCCTACCGCCATCCAGATCCCGGCGGTCCGACCGCCGGGATCCGGATGGCGGTAGGGGGGGGGGTCGCGGGGCCCCTGGGGGCCCCTGCAGTGCCCATGCCACTGGCATGGGCATTGCAGGGGCCCCCGTAAGAGGGCCCCTACATGTATTTCACTGTCTGCTGCGCAGACAGTGAAATACGCGACGGGTGCAACTGCACCCGTCGCACAGCTTCCACTCCGCCGGCTCGATTCCGAGCCGGCTTCATCGTGGAAGCCTCTTTCCCGCTGGGCTGGCTGGCGGTCTGAAGGCGACCGCCCGCCAGCCCAGCGGGAAAGTCAGAATTACCGCCGCTGTCTTTCGACCGCGGAACGGTAACCTGACGGCGGGACTTTGGCGGGCGGCCTCCGCCGCCCGCCAAGGTCAGAATGAGGGCCTATGTAGGGCATGGGGCAAGTATATCCTTGTTAATATTGTTTGACTAAAATAACATGTCAAAAATATTGTGGACTGTATATCAAAGGTAACAATGTTGTTTTTTAAACTTGTATATTTGTTTTCAAATACTTGTTTATAATATGTTCTGGTATTTATTCTGCTTTTTTTTGTTTAAGCATTATTTCAATGTTAGTTGAGTTTAACTTTTTTTGCTATAGTTCTTCTTTTATTTCCAGTTTGTTATATATTTATTATTATTTGTCCAAATGTTTTTAAATATTTGTGGGTCATTGTGTTTGTAGAGGATTATGGTGGAAAGGTTTATTTTATTGTTTTTTATATATAGTTTATTCATTAAAGATTTTAGAAATTTTAATTTGTTAATTTATTTTTTTTTTTTTATTTTTTTATTGATAACATGTAAAATTTATATTTATATTAAATGTAATTAGCAGATCTATTTTTAATTAGATAAGTATGTTATTAAATAATTATTTAATTAATTGTTACATTGAATTAATATATTAATTCATTCATTTGTACATCTATTAAACATTATGGGGGTCATTACAACCCTGGCGGACGGTGTTAAAGAAGCGGTAATACCGCAAACAGGCCGGCGGACAAAAAAAGGGAATCATGACCCTGGCGGAAACCGCCAACAATGACAGCCACTTTAACACTCCGACCGCCACAGCGGTACAGACAAGCAGAGCGGCGGTTACCACCAACAGACAGGCGGGAGACAATGTACCGCCCACACTATTACAACCCGCCAATCCGCCACCTTTTCCGGGGCGGATGCACCGCGGATAAAAACACGGCGGAAACAGCTTTTGCTATGGGAAAACGCTCACCTCAACACATCCCACGAGGAAGGAGGACACCATGGAGCCCGAATTACAAATCCTACCTGCCCTTGTTTTTCTGCTCCTTTACGATCAACAGCTACGTAGGCGCAAAAGATACCGGTGAGTACTGCACCTACGACACGGGGGAGGCAAAAGTTAGGGGGACACCCACCAAACACCCCCACCCCCACCCTCGCATATCACAACATGCACACCAATGTAGTCACAAAAATCACAAGAACAACCCACAATCCCCCCGGAAGAATGCAAAGACAATGCGAAAATCGGGCAAACCTTGTAATGTGCCAATATACATGTCATACAAAAATATACAGATATACCTATCTCAAAATAACCCTTATTTACACATACAATCCGAGAAGTAGTGCAGATATGTACACAACAATGTCCGTGCACCAACAGTCCAAAAAAGCATGGGCGAGGCCCACAATAGATACCTGACCAAAATCGGAGAGAACACTGCCGGGGCATCAGATAGAAACACTACAGGCACCTCAGGGGGAAGGGAAGGGGGGGCACCTCAGCCAGATAAATGCGAAGCCAGATCCACGACGGGGCTCCATGCCCATTGATGTATCCTGGGGAGTGCAAAGCCACAAACTCTCAAGTCACTACAGTGGGTGGTTTGCCCACTGTGCCATCCTGGGGAGTGCAAAGCCACAGTCTCTCAAGTCACTACAGTGGGTGGTTTGCCCACTGTGCCATCCTGGGGAGTGCAAAGCCACAGTCTCTCAAGTCACTACAGTGGGTGGTTTGCCCACTGTGCCATCCTGGGGAGTGCAAAGCCACAGTCTCTCAAGTAGATGCAGGTCTCCACTGGTTCTGGAGGGGGACTGGTGCCCAGACTGGATGAGTCTCCATGTGAAAGTACCTGTCCTGTCACTGTCCCAGCTGCACATGGGATAAGGATGCCTGATGTGGCGGGCTATTCATTCCTAGACGGTGCATGCCCTGTTCAGCGGTGCTTTCCCATGGCGGTCTTTGCCCTGTTCAGCGGTGAATTTGCCATGGCGGTCTTTGCCCTGTTCAGCAGTGCTTTGCCATGGCGGTCATTGCCATGTTCAGCGGTGCTTTGCCATGGCGTTTCAGGACTGTTCAGCGGTGCTTTGCCATGGCGTTTCAGGACTGTTCAGCGGTGCATTGCCATGGCGGTCTTTGCCCTGTTCAGCGGTGCTTTGTCATGGCGGTCTTTGCCCTGTTCAGCGGTGCGGTGCTTTGTCATGGCGGTCTTTGCCCTGTTCAGCGGTGCTTTGCCATGGCGGTCTTTGCCCTGTTCAGCGGTGCTTTGCCATGGCGGTCTTTGCCCTGTTCAGTGGTGCTTTGCCATGGCGGTTCTGATACGGACATTGGTGTGTGGCATGACGTTCCATCATTGACCAGCGGGGCTGTGGCATCCTGGCCCCTCATGGGCTGTGACTCCGGCGGTGGTCTCCTGACCAGTGACGATACTTGGGCCCTCCTGGCCTGTGACTCTGGCGGTGGTCTCCTGACCAGTGACGATACTTGGGCCCTCATGGCCTGTGACTCTGGCGGTGGTCTCTGGAGCAGTGACGATACTTGGGCCCTCCTGGCCTGTGACTCTGGCGGTGGTCTCTGGACCAGTGATGATACTTGGGCCCTCCTGGCCTGTGACTCTGGCGGTGGTCTCTGGACCAGTGACGATACTTGGGCCCTCCTGGCCTGTGACTCTGGCGGTGGTCTCCTGACCAGTGACGATACTTGGGCCCTCCTGGCCTGTGACTCTGGCGGTGGTCTCCTGACCAGTGACGATACTTGGGCCCTCCTGGCCTGTGACTCTGGCGGTGGTCTCTGGACCAGTGACGATACTTGGGCCCTCCTGGCCTGTGACTCAGTGACGATGACGATACTTGGGCCCTCCTGGCCTGTGACTCTGGCGGTGGTCTCTGGACCAGTGACGATACTTGGGCCCTCCTGGCCTGTGACTCTGGCGGTGGTCTCTGGACCAGTGACAATACTTGGGCCCTCCTGGCCTGTGACTCTGGCGGTGATCTCTGGACCAGTGACGACGGTGCTGGCGGTTGTGTCTGGACCGCCGGATATGAGGGTGCACTTCTCCGCCGTGACACTCACAACAGGCTGGGCAGACTTCCTCTGGACCTTCCCCACCTTTGTTGGAGTTACAGCTGACTCACCAATCGCCTCCGATCCCATGTCACTTGTTGTCCCACCAGGAGTCTTAAGACGGTCCCGTCGTCCACTCTCCATTTTCTGAGCCTTTACAGGGGGTGGGCTGCCACTGCCTTGGCTCCGGGTCCTACTGCCTGCCCTGGTGGCCGGTGCACTCCAAAAACCTGGAACACGCACCACTGGTACTGGAGGCTTTTTGGGTGAGGCGCTGCGACGGGACTGATGAATTGGTTGGGGGGGGGCAAAAAGGTCAATTTGACAGAGGGACAGTTTCTGACGAACACTGGGATGGGTAGATGGAGGGGGTCTGGGAGTGGAGGAAGAGGAGGTGGTTGTAGGAGGTGTCACTTTAGCTGTTTTGGGTGCAGGTGCAGGTACTGGAGGCTGTCGTGAGGTGGATGGATGTTGGGTGAGTGATTGGCGGCGTTTGGGTACTTTGGGAGGGGGCGTCACAGACACACTGGAAGAGGACACAGGGGACGTGTAAATGGCAGTGGAGGTCGTGAGTGCAGGTGAGCGGCTTGTGGTGCTGGGTGTCCTGGTGCGAGTCCTAGTGCCTGTAGATGTGGTGCATGCAGGTGTGTGTGTAGACGAGACTGGGAGGGAGGAGGGAGAAGAGGAGGAGGGGGACACAGTGGAGACAGTGAATGTTGCTGTGTCTGTAAGTAGGTGAGGCTTGCGTGAGTGCCTGTGGTGTGTGTGGTGCCTATGTTTGCTTGAGCTACTTGTGTGTGTTGACTTCTCTGCATGCTGGTCTGTAGGCGTGCTTGGGATGGGCTGGGGTACAGGAGATTGGGTCTGGGTGGAGGAAGTTGGAGGGGGGAGGCAAGACACAGGGACAATGGCTGCCATCAGTGCTGAGGCCAGAGATTGCAGGGTTCGCTGAAGGACAGCCTGACCAGAATGGATGCCCTCCAGGAATGCATTACCGTGTTGCAACTCCCTCTCTACACCCTGGATGGCATTCACAATGGTAGACTGCCCAACAGTGAGTGACCTGAGGAGGTCAATGGCCTCCTCACTGAGGGCAGCAGGGGTGACAGGGGCAGGGCCTGAGGTGCCTGGGGCGAAGGTGATGCCCACCCTCCTGGGTGAGCGGGCACGGGGCGAACACTGAGGGGCTGCTGGGAGGGTGGTGCTGGTAGGGGGGGGTGGCGGCTGTACCTGTATAAGTGGGGCGCACAGGTGGTGCCGCCACCACAGGGGAGCTCCCATCGGCGGACGAGTCCGTGTCGCTGGTTGGTGATCCGGTGGCCGACGTGAAGCTCCCCTCGCCCTCCGTCCCACTGGTGCATTCCGAGTCTGTGGTGTGGCCCTCCATGGCCATGTGGGATGCAGCTCCCTCGTGCTCCGGTGCCACTGTACCTCCGCCTGATGATGCTGATGTCCAAAAGGACAGGGAGAGCAGGAAAAGGGGGGGAGACAGAACAAAGAGAGTTTTAGTGCATGGCATGCCGCTACCGTTGGCGGACAAGACAGACGCAGCAGCCCCCTGCATTACGCCGTTCTCCTGACCTCTGCACATGCAATTTCTGGGACATGGCCTACATGGCAATGGTGGGAATCTGCGCACATGGATGCCACAGGGGCAACTATACCTCAACTTGGCACTCTGCTGAGGTGGGGTTGAGTGCCACATGGCCTACATAACGGAGGGGCCTTGCCTACCTAACTCGCCCTGGCCTAGGGACACCCACAGCCCACCTCCCTCACCCAGACCCCTCCACTGCACGCTAACTCCGCTGAATGAGGTTGTACTCACCCCCTTGTGTCTGCTGTGATGTCCTCAAGCGCCCATCCAACTCAGGGTAGGCCACCGCCAGGATCCGGATCATCAGGGGGGTCATGGTGCGACGGGCACCCCTCCCACGTTGGGAGGCCATCCCCAGCTGAACTTCCGCTGTCTTCCTGCTGCAGCGGCAGATGTCCTCCCATCTCTTACGGCAGTGGGTGCCCCGTCTCTGGTGGGCCCGCAGGGTCCGGACCTCCTTGGCGATGGCACGCCAAATGTCCCTCTTCTGGTGGGCGCTGACCTCCATGACATGCAAAAGGAAAGAGGAACAGTCATTACCAACTGCACCGTCAATGTGAGTGGCCCCCTCCCTACTCTGGCCATGTGGCCCATTCATTCCCATGCATAAGTGTTCTGTGTACTCTGCCCCCTTCCCTCTTCCACCCAGCCCTCTCCACCCAGGCCTAGCCCATACAACGTGCTCCCTGTGTACTAACCTGTTGGTCTGGAGGACCGTAGAGTAGCGGGTACTGGGGGAGGACCCCATCCACAAGTTTCCTCCAACTCCTGTGCAGTGAAGGCAGGGGCCCTTTCCCCAGACGCAGCAGCCATCGTCGCTTCCAGACCGAGGTCACAGCAGCACTAGCAGTGTAGGTCCTCTCCTGTCGAAGGTCAGGTATCTAGTGAGTGAACAGATAGAAAATGGCGGTGACGTCCGCGGCGGTGATGTCCGCGGCGGTGCGCATCATCATCAACGGCGCACCTGTTCATTGGCTCCTGGGACCCATAGGGTCCATTGTTAACCAATGCAGCATTGCGCCGCGGTCTACGACCGCCTACCGCGACGGTGTGCAACGCCAGCGCAGTTACCCCACAATTCCATTGTCCCAGTTGTGAGGTCAGGCAGCCGCCATTTCAGGGGCCCACATGCCTTCATTTACTACTGCGTCACGCATAGCTAGGCCTATACTCAACACACATACAGGAAGGCTTTTTTGTCTGGTGTAGTCTTGTGTGTAACTGTGGGTACATACCTGGAGGAATATTGACAGGTTCTTCTCGGTTGTCCTTCTTAGGCACCGTCAGCTGGGACATATGAGAAGATGGCGGAATCCTCCGGTGTACCGACCGCTGGTGGACCTGTTGACAATGGAAGAAAGACATATCATCGTCACCTACCGGTTTGACCGTGCCACAATCCAGGAACTATGTACCCAGTTGGAGCCAGACCTGATGTCACCAATCCGCCATCCGATTGGAATCCCTCCTGACGTGCAGGTGCTGTCAGTGCTCCATTTCCTTGCAAGTGGGTCATTTCAGACAACAGTGGCCATGGCATCAGGGATGTCCCAGCCTATGTTTTCCAAAGTGCTGTCCAGAGTGTTGTCTGCCCTGCTGAAACACGTAAGGAGATACATCATTTTCCCTGAGGTTGAGGATTTGCCTACAGTGAAAGGTGACTTCTATGCCTTGGACATATCCCCAACGTCATAGGTGCCATTGATGGGACCCATGTAGCTCTGGTCCCCCCCGCAGGATTGAACAGGTGTACAGAAACCGGAAGAGTTATCTTTCCATGAATGTCCAGATGGTCTGTTTGGCAGACCAGTACATCTCGCAGGTAAATGCAATGTTCCCTGGCTCTGTGCATGACGCAGAAATCCAGCGGAATAGCAGCATCCCTGATATGATGGGCCAACTCCAGAGGCACCGGGTATGGCTATTGGGGGACTCGGGTTACCCCAACCTTTCATGGCTATTGACCCCAGTGAGGAATCCCAGGACCAGGGCAGAGGAACGGTACAATGATGCCCATGGGCGGACTAGGAGGGTAATCGAACGCACCTTCGGCCTTCTTAAGGCCAGGTTCAGGTGCCGCCATATGACAGGTGGATCCTTATACTACTCACCGAAGAAGGTGTGCGACATCATCATCGCCTGCTCCATGCTCCATAATTTGGCATTGTGACGCCAGGTGCCTTTTCTGCAGGAGGATGATCCAGATGACGGTGTTGTGGCAGCTGTGGAGCCTGTGGATCCAGTGGACAGTGATGAGGATGAAGGAAACGACAACAGGGAGACAGTCATACAGCAATATTTCCAGTGACACACAGGTGAGAACATTTTCAGGTTTAACATTACATTAACTTTCACACGTCTACCTCTATCCTGTACCTACATTTCACTCACTATTTGTTAATTGAGTTGTACCCTTCCATTTCAGTTTCACAAGTGTGGTAACCTACGTGTCAACTGCTTTCATCCATCAAGGGCTTGTGATGTGTGACATTGGTATGTTAGCTTTACAATGGGTAACCCATTATGACACTGTAATTGATAATACAAAGTTCCAAATCATAGACTGACTCAAGTTTTTTTGGCTTTCAAGGGTGTTTATTTGAGTGCTAAAAAAATCTAGGAAGGTTGTAAAATGGTGATGGGTGATGGTGGCGGAATGTCCATGGCAGAGTCCAGTCTATTCGTCTCACAGGTGCACTGCCCATCTGGGCATTGGAAGTGGAGCTGGGGCAGTTCCTATCTGGACAGGGTGGCAAAGTGGGACAGTGGGGGGACAATCAGGGTGGTCTTATTTCCTGGCAGGGGTCTTGCCATCTTGCTCTGTCCTGTTCCTGGATCTCAGGGACCACTTGCGTGGTGGTTGTCCGTCTGCAGGGGATGGGGTGCTGGTGTGTTGGTCCTGTGGCGGGGCGTCCTGTCCACTAGCGCCGGCGGAGGTGGTGGGCAGTTTGTCGTCCTGGCTAGTGTCAGGGGCCCCTTGGAGTGCCACGGTGTCCCTCAAGGTCTTTTGAATGTCCGTCAGCACCCCTACGATGGTGTCCAGGGTGGAGCTGATGGTCCTGAGCTCCTCCCTGAACCCCAAATACAGTTCGTCCTGCAGACGCAGGGTCTCCTGCAACTTGTCCAGGACCGTGGCCATTGTCTCCTGGGAGTGGTGGTATGCTCCAATGATGGAGGATAGGGCCTCGTGGAGAGTTGGTTCCCTTGGCCTGTCCTCCCTCTGTCGCACAGAAGCCCTCCCAGTTCCCCGGTGTTCCTGTGCCTCCGTCCCCTGGTCCGTGTGCCCACTACCACTGCCCCCAGGTCCCTGTTGTTGTTGGGGTGGTGGGTTACCCTGGGTGCCCTGTAGTGGTGGACACACCGCTGATTGACCTGTCCTGGGTAGGGAGGTTTGGGCCCGCTGGGTGGGTGCTGTGCTGGTGTTACCAGAGGGTGGCAGCTCGGTGTTGGGCTGTGGCTGGGCAAGGGGAACCGACTGTCCTGAGGCCCACAATGGTCTGGGCTGGTCATCAGGATCCAGTGGGGCAGAGCTGCTGTCGTCACTGTGGGCCTCTTCTGGGGGTGGAGTGGTGTTGTCTGGACCCTCTGGTGTGGTGACGTTCCTTCGGGTTCCTGCAGGGGTATAGGCACATGATTATTGCATCTGTGTGTGTAATGGTGTGCAATGGTTGGGTGTGTGTGATCTCCAGTGCAGGCATTCCTGTGTGGGGGCTTTTGTGGTGATGGTTGGGGGGGTGTTCTGGGTATGTGCAGTGGGCATGCTTTAGTGAGGGGTGCCCATGCTTAGTTGTGTCATGCAGGGCTTGGTGTTGGGATGGGTGCTTTGTGTCATTGGTAGATTGGTGAGGATTTGGGGTGATAGGGGAGGGTGTGAGGGTGGGGGTGTGTGATAGCATGCAGGTAGGGTGGGGGATGTGATGGTTAAGATTTGACTTACCAGTGTCCCATCCTCCACCGACTCCTCCGAGGCCCTCAGGATGCAAGATGGTCAGGACTTGCTCCTCCCATGTTGTTAGTTGTGGGGGAGGAGGTGGGGGTCCGCCGCCAGTCCTCTGCACCGCAATGTTGTGCCTGGAGACCGTTGAACGCACCTTCCCCCGTAGGTCGTTCCACCTCTTCCTGATGTCCTCCCTATTTCTTGGGTGCTGTCCCACTGCGTTGACCCTGTCCACTATTCTGCGCCATAGCTCCATCTTCCTGGCTATTGATGTGTGCTGTACCTGTGAGCCAAATAGCTGTGGCTCTACCCGTAGGATTTCCTCTACCATGACCCTGAGCTCCTCCTCGGAGAAGCGGGGGTGTCTTTGGCGTGACATGGGGTGTTATGTGTGATGTGTGGGGTGGTGTATGTGTTGATGAGTGTGGATGAATGTAGTGGTATGTGGTGTTTTGTGCGTGGATGTTGTGTGGGTGATGGTGTTGTGTGCCTCTGTGTGTTGGGGTTGTCGATAGCTGTGCTGTCTCTCTGGCCTTCTCTCAGAATTTCTGGTTGTAGGGGTTTGTGGGTGATGTGGGTGTGTGTTTTATATAGTATTGCGTGTGTGGGAGTGGTGGGTGTATGTGTATCATGTGTGTGTATTTCGAATTGTCCAATGTGGCGGTGTTTTGGAGATGTGTGTGTATTTTGAGTGCGGCGGTGTGTACCGCCAATGGAATACCGCGGTTGAAAGACCGCCGCGTGGATTCGTGTGTCGTAATAGCATGGGCGTGTTTCTATTGGCGTGGAGGTGGAGGATTTGTTACCGCTAGTTTATCGCTGACCTTTGGTGTGGCGGTGTTGTGTGGGTGTCTGAATTTCGGCAGATTCCGTGATGTGTGTCATAATAGCTGTGGCGGTCTACCGCGGTCGCGGCGGTGTATTGGCGGTCTTCTGCACGGCGGTAAGCGCCTTATACCGCCAATATTGTAATGACCACCTATGTTTTAGTATTTTATAATTAATTCATTATTAAATAATTATGAGTAGTAACATAGCAAATCTGACCACCCAAAGTCCAACACTTTCATTACTGTTTCACACCTTTGAGAGGGATTACCCTTCAACGCTGGACTAGGAATAGTAAATCTGACCTCTCCTAAATCTAACACTTTTCCCACTTTTGCTCATCTTGGTGTGGGAATTATAAACAAGATCCATTCAAATTCCATCACTTTCCCTAATGTTGCTCAGAGAAGAGCAGGAATAGTAAATCAGACCTCTTCAAAGTCGAACACTTTCTATTCTGTTTCTTATGTTGAAATGCAAATATTAAATTTGACCCCTCCAAAGACCAACATTTTCCCTGAAGTTTCATACTTTGGAGATGGAATATTATATCTAAGCCCTTCAAAGGATGCCACTTTACTTACTGTTGCTTAGGATAGATCTGGAATAGTAAACCTGACCTCTTCAAAGATCAATACATGACGGATATCCCGTCCACCATATTACGATCCCATAATATTGTTTGAAAATCATAATATGGTAGATGGGATGTCCATCACATTTGTAATGGAATAACCCATCAACCAAACTCTAAATCAATTTCTAAAGTTGACCCAGCATTTTCTCTACAGTTGTTTAAAACTTTAAATAAATGCATTGTGTGGGTTTTCTGCTATAACGTTTATTATATACTTTCTTAAATGTAGTTTTAATTATTCTCTGCATATTTTATTTTTATGATGTTTGTTTAGAAACTTTACTTATTTTCATTTTATTTGTGAGCCCTTGTTTTAAAGTATATTTTGCAAAAATTGTATTTTGTTAGACCTGACAGCTGAGGGTGATCATCCCCCAACCTTTTCCCTGTCTCCCTTTACTTTTCTGACACTGTTTTTGCTGGTTTTATGACTCTGTGCATTTACCATTGCTAATCAGTGCTAAATTGCATATGCTCTCTCCCTTAAAACATGGTAACATTGGTTCATATCCAATTGGTATATTTGATTTACTTGTAAGTCCCTACTAAAGTGCACTATATGTTCCCAGGGGCTGCAGATGGAATGCTACTAGTGGGCCTGCAGCACTGGTTGTGCCACCCACACAAGTAGCCTCTTAAAAATGTCTCAGGCCTGCCATTGCAAGGCCTGTGTGTGCAGCTTCATTGCCACATCACTGTGGCATTTAAATGTACTTGCCAAGCCTTAAACTCCCTTTTTTCTACATATAAGTCACCCCTAAGGTAGGCCCTAGACAACCCATAGGGCAGGTTCCTGGGTCGGTAAAAGGCAGTAAATGTACCTCTGTGTTTTTTTTAATGTCCTGGTAGTAAAAAACTCCTAAATTCATTTTCCACTAATGTGAGACATGTTCCTTTCATAGGCTAACATTAGGGCTGTGTGAGGGGTAAATTTTGATCAGAGAGGGGTAAACAGGTCATGTTTATTATGGTAAGAATGGTAATACAAAATCCTGCTTATTTGTGAGGTTAGATTTTATATTACTGTTTTAGAAATACCACTTTTAGAAAGTGAGCATTTCAATGCACTTAAAATTTATCTGTGCCTTACATCCTGCTTCCAATCCACGTCTGGGTTGGGCCAATTGACAGCTCCCTTGTGCATTTCACCCAGACAACCACAAACACAGGATACTCAATCACATCTGCACTCATCTGCATACTGAATGGGTCTTCCTGGGCTGGAAGGGTGGAGGGGCCCGACACTTACAGTTCAAAGGCTAGTGGCCTGCCTCACACAATGGACTGCCAAACCCCTACTGGGACCCTGAGAGACAGAATTGTACTGAAAGGAGACCTTGTGCACTTCAAAACCACTCTTTGAAGTCTCCCCCATGTCAAAGGCACTTTTGGGTATATAAACTGGGTCCCTGACCCCACTAACTCAGACACTTCCTGGGACAGATACTCTGAACCAGGTTCTGCAACCTGCCAAGAGGAGCTGCCTGGCTGCCCAAAGGACTCATCTAGACTACTTTGCTGTGAAGGACTGCTGCCTTGCTGTTGCCCTGCTGGCTTACTGCCCTTTGGCTCTGCTGGGAAGTGCACTCCAAGGGCATGGATTGAACTTCCCTCCTGTTTCTGAAGTCTCAGGGCCAAAAAGACTTCCTCTCTTTAAAGAAACTCCTTGTGCAGCGGAAATTGATGCACAGCCTGCCAGAAACTACACGTAGCCTGCCCAACGACAAGAAAATTGCTGCATCCCCAAACCAGAACGACACAGCCCACTTCCCTAAGTGAAGATCGACGCAGCGCCTGCGTTGTGACTGGAACTTTTATGCACAGCCTTACCGGATTCAGGCACAGCTGAGCCAGAGTGACGCAGCCTGACTTCCTGAGTGAAGAATAGACTCAGCACCTGCCATGCGACAGAAACTCTGATGCATCACCCACTGGATCGAAGCAGCACCTGTGACTTTGTCGCACATGCCCAAGATTCTTCCCGCATCGTCACTTGGCATCAAAAGACCTTGTATCGTGGTTAGGACCCAAGACTGCACTGGAAATTGATGCAAAGCCCTTGTAGCATGGGAAGAAACAATGCAATGTCTGTGCTGCATCAGGAAATCCTATGCACACCTTCCTTTTTCAACACATCCCCTCCTCTGCTGTCTTGTGCATGTCATTTTGATGCAAACCAGGTACTTTGTTCACACAAGAGACAACTGTTGATTTTTAAAGACTTAAGACTCTGCTTAACATTGCAAAAGTGATATTTCAACTTGTGCTTATCAGATCTTGATTGTTTTGACCTTAATGTAACCAGATAAATGTCTTATATTTTTCTAAACCTGTGAGGTGTATTTTTGTGATGTTTTTACTGTGTTATTGCATGATTTATTGCACAAATGCTTTACACATTGCCTTCTAAGTTAAGCCTGACTGCTCAGTGCCAAGCTACGAGAGGGTGGGCACAGTATAATTGGGATTGTGTGTAACTTCCTCTGACTAGGATTGTGGTCCCTTCTTGGGCAAGGGTGTATATTGCCAATTAGAGACCCTATTTCTCACATATTTCTTTTGTGCACAAAATGTATTTATGTATTTTCTGTATTATCTGTATATACTTTCTTAATATTATATTTTTTAAATAAGACTTTTTAAAAGCATACATAATGTTAAGTATTTAAAAATTGATATAGTTATCTCATTAATGAAGATATTTTGGTGCACAACGTTTTTGTGGTTGGTATTTTGTATTTTACTTAAAAGTATGCATATTCAATATTTGTGTCTGTGATGTTGTTTCATGAGATGTTTGCACTGAAATACTTTTGTTGCTGATGTTTTGTTAGATAATCTGCTCAATTTATGACATTCACCTGCTAAATGAATCTCTCCAAGACCTGCATGTGGGGATTGTGATGACATTTCCTCTAATAAGATTTATTCCTGCAGAAGCTGTCAGCCTTCTGCGGATAGGGTAGGAAGGTGCAGTGCAACTACAACACCCTGTACAGCTGGCTTTGTATCCAACACATCTGAACTGTAAAGGGTCTTGGGGTACAAAGCAAAAGCCTCTGAGATATACAAGGGGTGTATCTGGAGATGATCTCATCAATCTCAGATGGTCGTAATGGTCTAAAGGGATTCCCTCTGTCTTAGCTACAAGGCCAGTGGGCTTAAAACTCTTACAACCTTCACATTTCCTTATCTAAGTATGATTAATCCATTTTCTGACTAAGTGGTAAAGAAGGAAATTAGAGGCAGTTTCTCAAACAATAGTTAACATCTCAGGGAGTCATTTGAATATTATATTGGACAGTAAGTTTGCTTACAGTCCACGCTTGTAAAACCTGTTTCATGAAGCCTAGTCCCTCATCAAGTGGCTCTCCCAAGTCACCTTGCTTTCAGTTCACAACAACTGCCCTGAAAGCACTAATGCCTCATTCTTTGCTTTATATACCCGATGATGTACTCTGAGCATTTTCTCAGCAGCAGATAGTCTTTACCTCATAGCTTTCCTGTGCCTCCAGAAAGTAGTGGGGATTACATCTCAGGGAAAGGGTCCCTTACAGCAGAGAGTGGTCCAGTAAACATGGTAGGATATGATAATGGGTCATATAAGGCAATAATGCCATCAGTAATAAGAAATAGGTGACATGTGAAGATGTTCTGTGGGCATTTGAATGCAATGTGATATCCTACTACCGAAAGTGAAGCAGTAAGTTGACAAGATTGTAATCTGTTAGTACGTCTTGCAGCAGTGTTCTGTCACTTTTGCTACACTTGACAGAACAGCTGTACCGGTTCTATCAAGCAATGGGTTTAGGGATGGATACCAGTCACTACCCTCTGTCAGAGGCTGGACTGGCTTGTAGTGAGTACCAAGGGGGACTTGCACCTTGCACCAGGCCCAGTTATCCCTTATTAGTGTATAGGGTGTCTAGCAGCTTAGGCTGATAGATAATGGTAGCTTAGCAGAGCAGCTTAGGCTGAACTAGGAGACGTGTGAAGCTACTACAGTACCACTTAGTGTCATATGCACAATATCATAAGAAAACACAATACACAGTTATACTAAAAATAAAGGTACTTTATTTTTATGACAATATGCCAAAGTATCTTAGAGTGTACCCTCAGGGAGAGGATAGGAAATATACACAAGATATATATACACAATAGCAAAAATATGCAGTATAGTCTTAGAAAACAGTGCAAACAATGTATAGTTACAATAGGATGCAATGGGGAAACATAGGGATAGGGGCAACACAAACCATATACTCCAAAAGTGGAATGCGAACCACGAATGGACCCCAAACCTATGTGACCTTGTAGAGGGTCGCTGGGACTATTAGAAAATAGTGAGAGTTAGAAAAATAACCCTCCCCAAGACCCTGAAAAGTGAGTGCAAAGTGCACTAAAGTTCCCCTAAGGACAAAGAAGTCGTGTTAGAGGAATAATGCAGGAAAGACACAAACCAGCAATGCAACAACTGTGGATTTCCAATCTAGGATACCTGTGGAACAAGGGGACCAAGTCCAAAAGTCACAAGCAAGTCGGAGATGGGCAGATGCCCAGGAAATGCCAGCTGCGGGTGCAAAGAAGCTTCGACTGGACAGAAGAAGCTGAGGTTTCTGCAGGAACGAAAAGGGCTAGAGACTTCCCCTTTAGTGGACGGATCCCTCTCGCCTTGGAGAGTCGTGCAGAAGTGGTTTCCCGCCGAAAGAACGCCAACAAGCCTTGCTAGCTGCAAATCGTGCGTTTGGCGTTTTTGGAGGCTGCTGGGGCCCAGGAGGGACCAGGAGGTCGCAAATTGGACCTGAAGAGAGAGGGGACGTCGAGCAAGACAAAGAGCCCTCACTGAAGCAGGTAGCACCCGCAGAAGTGCCAGAAACAGGCACTACGAGGATGCGTGAAACTGTGCTCGCCGAAGTTGCACAAAGGAGTCCCACGTCGCCGGAGACCAACTTAGAAAGTCGTGCAATGCAGGTTAGAGTGCCGTGGACCCAGGCTTGGCTGTGCACAAAGGATTTCCGCCAGAAGTGCACAGGGGCCGGAGTAGCTGCAAAGTCGCGGTTCCCAGCAATGCAGCCCAGCGAGGTGAGGCAAGGACGTACCTCCACCAAACTTGGGCTGAAGAGTCACTGGACTGTGGGGGTCACTTGGACAGAGTCGCTGGATTCGAGGGACCTCACTCGTCGTGCTGAGAGGAGACCCAAGGGACCGGTAATGCACCTGAAGGAGCCTATCAGCAGGAGTCTCTGACGTCACCTGGTGGCACTGGCCACTCAGAGCAGTCCAGTGTGCCAGCAGCACCTCTGTTTCCAAGATGGCAGAGGTCTGGAGCACACTGGAGGAGCTCTGGACAACTCCCAGGGGAGGTGCAGGTCAGGGGAGTGGTCACCCCCCTTTCCTTTGTCCAGTTTCGCGCCAGAGCAGGGGCTAAGGGGTCCCTGAACCGGTGTAGACTGGCTTATGCAGAATTGGGCACATCTGTGCCCAAGAAAGCATTTCCAGAGGCTGGGGGAGGCTACTCCTCCCCTGCCTTCACACCATTTTCCAAAGGGAGAGGGTGTCACACCCTCTCTCAGAGGAAGTTCTTTGTTCTGCCATCCTGGGCCAGGCCTGGCTGGACCCCAGGAGGGCAGATGCCTGTCTGAGGGGTTGGCAGCAGCAGCAGCTGCAGTGAAACCCCAGGAAGGGCAGTTTGGCAGTACCAGGGTCTGTGCTACAGACCACTGGGATCATGGGATTGTGCCAACTATGCCAGGATGGCATAGAGGGGGCAATTCCATGATCATAGACATGTTACATGGCCATATTCGGAGTTACCATTGTGAAGCTACATATAGGTAGTGACCTATATGTAGTGCACGCGTGTAATGGTGTCCCCGCACTCACAAAGTTCAGGGAATTGGCTCTGAACAATGTGGGGGCACCTTGGCTAGTGCCAGGGTGCCCTCACACTAAGTAACTTTGCACCTAACCTTTACCAGGTAAAGGTTAGACATATAGGTGACTTATAAGTTACTTAAGTGCAGTGTAAAATGGCTGTGAAATAACGTGGACGTTATTTCACTCAGGCTGCAGTGGCAGGCCTGTGTAAGAATTGTCAGAGCTCCCTATGGGTGGCAAAAGAAATGCTGCAGCCCATAGGGATCTCCTGGAACCCCAATACCCTGGGTACCTCAGTACCATATACTAGGGAATTATAAGGGTGTTCCAGTAAGCCAATGTAAATTGGTAAAAATGGTCACTAGCCTGTTAGTGACAATTTGAATGTAATGAGAGAGCATAACCACTGAGGTTCTGGTTAGCAGAGCCTCAGTGAGACAGTTAGGCACCACACAGGGAACATATACATGCACACCTATGAGCACTGGGGCCCTGTGTGACAGGGTCCCAGTGACACATACATATAGGCCACAAACCTATGAGCACTGGGGTCCTGACCAGCAGGATCCCAGTGACACATAACAAACATACTGAAAACATAGTGTTTTCACTATGAGCACTGAGGCCTGGCTATCAGGATCCCAGTGAGACAGTGAAAACAGTGACAAACACCCTGACATACACTCACAAACAGGCCAAAAGTGGGGGTAACAAGGCTAGAAAGAGGCTACCTTCTCACACAACCCCCCCCCCAAACGAAGGACAATAAGGCTAACCTTGGCCAGTTGAGACTTTATTGTCTAAGTGGTGATAAGTAGAGAGTAGCTCTGCAATAGACTGGTTACTCCCTTTATCATCCACTATATGGTTACTTCCCTGTGGGGATGTAAACCACCCTGTTTGAAGTTTTTTAGCTAAGCAACAATGTGAAGATGTATTTTCAGAGTTTCTATCAGTAAGTTTTAGTTTAGAGAAGTGGGAATTGTCCACTGAACCTATTTGTAGTGATGGAAATGCCAGACAGGGATGCTGTCTCAATAAAGCCATAGCTGGGCAAAAACTTTGTCCATTTGGCTGGAAGAGAGAACAGGGATGCTGTTTCTCTTGAGTTGGAGCAGGGCAGGGATGCTGTCCTATGAGCTCCACACTAGGGCAGGGATGCTGTCCTAAGTGTTGTGAGGCAGTGCAGGGTTTCTGCACTAAAGTTTCTCTGGGAGGGTTGGAGGGATGCTCCATGTTAACTAAAATGGTGCTCTTTTTGTCACCAATGTTAGTTATCCCACAGAGAGGTACTTCTACCTCAGGGAGTCCAGCTTTGCCAGCTGATGATTCCCTTGGAACAGGTGCCACCCCAGGAGAGGTTTCTCCCACCACAGGAATGGTATCCTGAATGATAGGGTGGTTAGGGGATACTGTGATACCCTTTTTACCTGTTGATGGAGAGGGATCCTGAGTTTTCAGGCCTTCTCTCCTTTGCTTTTTCATTTCAGTAGAAATGAGAGGGAACAATTCCTCAGGGATGCCCAGCATGGCTGCATGGGCATAAAACTCTACATCAGCCCAACCTGAGGCCTCTAGGTCATTACCTAAGAGACAGTCTACAGGCAAGCTAGGTGATACCACCACCTGCTTAGGGCCAGTAACTCCACCCCAACTAAACTGAATTATAGCTAAGGGAAGAAACTTAGTGGAGTTATGGACATCAATAATCTTATACTGTTGTCCAATAATGAGTTGATCAGGGTGCACTAGGTTTTCAGTCACCAAAGTGAAACTGGCACCTGTGTCCCTGTAGGCCAAGGCCTCAACACCATTTATTGAAACTGTCTGCCTGTACTTATCCATTGTAAGGGGACAAGCAGCCAGTGTGGCAAGGCCAGTGCCACTAGGTGTGACAGAAACTGTCTTGGGACTGATTACATCAGTTTCCACTATGGACCCATAAGTGAACCCAACTACACCCTTTGCTTGACTGTTGCCAGCAGTCCCACCACTAGTACCACTACTGCTAGGGGCACTAGAGCTTGATGTATTAGTGGTGGTAGGCTCAGGGGGTTTACCTGGACAGGACTTATCCCCTGGCCTATGGCCTCTATTTTTACATACAAAGCACCAAGGCTTTTTAATGTGTGCAGGTTGGGAAGAAGAGGAAGAATTTGTTTTATCCCCACCCTCTGAAGAGTGTTTAAGATTTGAAGTGGGATCTTTGGTTTTACCCTTATCCCCATGCTTATCTTGAGATTTTTCACCATCTTTCTTCTTATTGCCATCTTTGTCACCCCCTGTATGAACTTTTCTGTTCACCCTTGTTCTGACCCATTTGTCTGCCTTCTTTCCCAATTCTTGGGGAGAGGTCAGATCAGAGTCTACCAGGTACTGGTGCAACAAATCAGACACACAATTATTAAGTATATGCTCTCTCAGGATTGTGTTATACAGGCTTTCATAATCAGTAACTTTACTGCCATGTAACCACCCCTCCAAGGCCTTCACTGAATGGTCAATGAAATCAACCCAGTCTTGTGAAGACTCCTTTTTGGTCTCTCTGAACTTTATCCTGTACTGTTCAGTGGTTAAGCCATAACCATCCAGGAGTGCATTCTTAAGAACTTGGAAATTATTAGCATCATTTTCTTTCACAGTAAGGAGCCTATCCCTACCTTTTCCACTAAATGATAGCCATAGGATAGCAGCCCACTGCCTTTGAGGGACATCCTGTACAACACAGGCCCTCTCAAGTGCAGCAAACCACTTGTTAATGTCATCCCCCTCCTTATAAGGCGGAACTATCTTGTGCAGATTCCTGGAATCATGCTCTTTTGCAGGATGACTATGGGGAATACTGCTGCTGCCACCATGGGTATCTAAACCCAACTTCTGTCTTTCCTTCTCTAATTCAAAAGACTGTCTATCCAAATCCAGCTGTTGCTTTTTAAGCTTCAGTCTGGTTTGTTCCACCCTCAACTTATTGAGTTCCCTCTCTAACATTCTGTCATCAGGGTTGGTGGGAGGGACATTTCTAGAAACAGAGCTATGATGGGAATGAACAGAAGGAGACCTGTCCCTTACAGAAGCCACCCTAACAGCTTGGTTTACAGAAACATTACTACCAGTATGCTGAGAATAAATGCTTTTGCTATGATGTGAGACAACACTATTTATTTGGTGTGGCTCATCATCATTACCATCTATGCTTGATTGTCTAGTAATGGGCAGGCTAGGAAGTTTCTTTCCTGAATCTTTTCCTGGGGGAGTCCCTGAATCAGATTGGGAACTATTAGGTACTTTTTCAACAGATGGGGCACCTATGGCCTTATCCTGTTCTCTAAGCATGTTAAGTAACAGTTCCAAGGAAGGATTCTTCCCTACACTCAAACCTCTCTCTATACAGAGACTCCTTGCTCTTTTCCAGCTAAGGTTGTCATATGCAAGTTTGGACAGATCAACACTTTGGCCTGTGCCAGACATTTTTAGAGAGAGTTAAAGTGATAGAAAAAGAGAAAAAAGTTTTCAGAACTTTTTGGAAAGACAGAAAAAAACTTTTTAAACTTTTAAGAACTTTTTGAAAGTTTAGGAGTACTTTTCAGCACTTAGAAAAGAGTGAAAAGAGGAAATGCAAAACTTTTTGGCTATGTGTATATACACTGACCTTGTTTTGTATATTTTTCTCTTATGAAAAGTACAATGACAAGAGTGGTAAGTAGTCTCAAGCACTTATCCCACCACTGCACAACCAATGTAGGAGGCTGGACTGGCTTGTAGTGAGTACCAAGGGGTACTTGCACCTTGCACCAGGCCCAGTTATCCCTTATTAGTGTATAGGGTGTCTAGCAGCTTAGGCTGATAGATAATGGTAGCTTAGCAGAGCAGCTTAGGCTGAACTAGGAGACGTGTGAAGCTACTACAGTACCACTTAGTGTCATATGCACAATATCATAAGAAAACACAATACACAGTTATACTAAAAATAAAGGTACTTTATTTTTATGACAATATGCCAAAGTATCTTAGAGTGTACCCTCAGGGAGAGGATAGGAAATATACACAAGATATATATACACAATAGCAAAAATATGCAGTATAGTCTTAGAAAACAGTGCAAACAATGTATAGTTACAATAGGATGCAATGGGGAAACATAGGGATAGGGGCAACACAAACCATATACTCCAAAAGTGGAATGCGAACCACGAATGGACCCCAAACCTATGTGACCTTGTAGAGGGTCGCTGGGACTATTAGAAAATAGTGAGAGTTAGAAAAATAACCCTCCCCAAGACCCTGAAAAGTGAGTGCAAAGTGCACTAAAGTTCCCCTAAGGACAAAGAAGTCGTGTTAGAGGAATAATGCAGGAAAGACACAAACCAGCAATGCAACAACTGTGGATTTCCAATCTAGGATACCTGTGGAACAAGGGGATCAAGTCCAAAAGTCACAAGCAAGTCAGAGATGGGCAGATGCCCAGGAAATGCCAGCTGCGGGTGCAAAGAAGCTTCGACTGGACAGAAGAAGCTGAGGTTTCTGCAGGAACGAAAAGGGCTAGAGACTTCCCCTTTGGTGGACGGATCCCTCTCGCCTTGGAGAGTCGTGCAGAAGTGTTTTCCCGCCGAAAGAATGCCAACAAGCCTTGCTAGCTGCAAATCGTGCGTTTGGCGTTTTTGGACGCTGCTGGGGC
The DNA here is from genome assembly GCF_031143425.1 of Pleurodeles waltl. Classification (NCBI taxonomy): domain Eukaryota; kingdom Metazoa; phylum Chordata; class Amphibia; order Caudata; family Salamandridae; genus Pleurodeles; species Pleurodeles waltl. The sequence goes on from NC_090447.1 coordinate 588,257,941, forward strand.
TCAGGAGGGACCAGGAGGTCTCAAATTGGACCTGAAGAGAGAAGGGACGTCGAGCAAGACAAAGAGCCCTCACTGAAGCAGGTAGCACCCGGAGAAGTGCCAGAAACAGGCACTACGAGGATGCATGAAACGGTGCTCGCCGAAGTTGCACAAAGGAGTCCCACGTCGCCGGAGACCAACTTAGAAAGTCGTGCAATGCAGGTTAGAGTGCCGTGGACCCAGGCTTGGCTGTGCACAAAGGATTTCCGCCGGAAGTGCACAGGGGCCGGAGTAGCTGCAAAGTCGCGGTTCCCAGCAATGCAGCCCAGCGAGGTGAGGCAAGGACGTACCTCCACCAAACTTGGGCTGAAGAGTCACTGGACTGTGGGGGTCACTTGGACAGAGTCGCTGGATTCGAGGGACCTCGCTCGTCGTGCTGAGAGGAGACCCAAGGGACCGGTAATGCAGCTTTTTGGTGCCTGCGGTTGCAGGGGAAAGATTCCGTCGACCCACGGGAGATTTCTTCGGAGCTTCTGGTGCAGAGAGGAGGCAGACTACCCCCACAGCATGCACAAGCAGGAAAACAGTCGAGAAGGCGGCAGGATCAGCGTTACAGAGTTGCAGTAGTCGTCTTTGCTACTATGTTGCAGGTTTGCAGGCTTCCAGCGCGGTCAGCAGTCGATTCCTTATCAGAAGGTGAAGAGAGAGATGCAGAGGAACTCGGCTGAGCTCATGCATTCGTTATCTAAAGTTTCCCCAGAGACAGAGACCCTAAATAGCCAGAAAAGAGGGTTTGGCTACTTAGGAGAGAGGATAGGCTACTAACACCTGAAGGAGCCTATCAGCAGGAGTCTCTGACGTCACCTGGTGGCACTGGCCACTCAGAGCAGTCCAGTGTGCCAGCAGCACCTCTGTTTCCAAGATGGCAGAGGTCTGGAGCACACTGGAGGAGCTCTGGACACCTCCCAGGGGAGATGCAGTTCAGGGGAGTGGTCACCCCCCTTCCCTTTGTCCAGTTTCGCGCCAGAGCAGGGGCTAAGGGGTCCCTGAACCGGTGTAGACTGGCTTATGCAGAATTGGGCACATCTGTGCCCAAGAAAGCATTTCCAGAGGCTGGGGGAGGCTACTCCTCCCCTGCCTTCACACCATTTTCCAAAGGGAGAGGGTGTCACACCCTCTCTCAGAGGAAGTTCTTTGTTCTGCCATCCTGGGCCAGGCCTGGCTGGACCCCAGGAGGGCAGATGCCTGTCTGAGGGGTTGGCAGCAGCAGCAGCTGCAGTGAAACCCCAGGAAGGGCAGTTTGGCAGTACCAGGGTCTGTGCTACAGACCACTGGGATCATGGGATTGTGCCAACTATGCCAGGATGGCATAGAGGGGGCAATTCCATGATCATAGACATGTTACATGGCCATATTCGGAGTTACCATTGTGAAGCTACATATAGGTAGTGACCTATATGTAGTGCACGCGTGTAATGGTGTCCCCGCACTCACAAAGTTCAGGGAATTGGCTCTGAACAATGTGGGGGCACCTTGGCTAGTGCCAGGGTGCCCTCACACTAAGTAACTTTGCACCTAACCTTTACCAGGTAAAGGTTAGACATATAGGTGACTTATAAGTTACTTAAGTGCAGTGTAAAATGGCTGTGAAATAACGTGGACGTTATTTCACTCAGGCTGCAGTGGCAGGCCTGTGTAAGAATTGTCAGAGCTCCCTATGGGTGGCAAAAGAAATGCTGCAGCCCATAGGGATCTCCTGGAACCCCAATACCCTGGGTACCTCAGTACCATATACTAGGGAATTATAAGGGTGTTCCAGTAAGCCAATGTAAATTGGTAAAAATGGTCACTAGCCTGTTAGTGACAATTTGAAAGTAATGAGAGAGCATAACCACTGAGGTTCTGGTTAGCAGAGCCTCAGTGAGACAGTTAGGCACCACACAGGGAACATATACATGCACACCTATGAGCACTGGGGCCCTGTGTGACAGGGTCCCAGTGACACATACATATAGGCCACAAACCTATGAGCACTGGGGTCCTGACCAGCAGGATCCCAGTGACACATAACAAACATACTGAAAACATAGGTGGTCATTCTGACCTCGGCGGTAAAAGGCGCCTACCGCCGGTCAGAAATCCTCCATAATCCCGCCGCGGTCGCGGTAACCCGCCACGGTCATTCTGACCTGCAGCAGCCAAACCTCCGAAAATCCGACAGCCACAACCGACCGCCAGACCAGCGGGCGGCGGAAAGGTGGAGGTGACCAAACCTCCACCGCCACGCCAACAGAAATACGCCCATGCCATTACGACCCACGAATCCACGCGGCGGTCATTCAAACGCGGTATTCAATTGGCGGGACACACCGCCGCGGTCAGAATACACACAAACGAACAAAACTCAGCCACATTGGACGATTTGAATCCCACACACCTGATACACATACACACACCACTCCCACACACACAATACAATATAAAACACCCACCCACATCACCCACAAACCCCTACGCAAAAAAATTCTGAAAGAAGGCCAGAGCGAGACACCAGCATCCACAAACTAACAGCCACAGCCACTCAACACCATCACCCACACACTATCCACACACAAAACAACACACACCACCACACTCAACACACTTAACTACACATACTCCACCCCACACATCATACACACCACCCCATGGCACCCCAAAGACAACCCCGCTTCACAGACGAAGAACTCAGGGTCATGGTGGAGGAAATCGTTCAGGTAGAGCCCCAGCTGTTCGGCACACAGATACAATACACCAGCATTGCCCGGAGGACGGAGCTATGGCAGAGGATTGTCGACAGGGTCAACGCAGTGGGACAGCACCCCAGAAATCGGGAAGACATCAGGAAGCGATGGAACGACCTACGGGGGAAGGTGCGTTCCATGGTATCCAGGCACAACATCGCCGTGCAGAAGACTGGCGGAGGACCCCCACCTCAACCCCCACAATTCACATCATGGGAGGAGGAAGTCTTGAACATCCTGCATCCTGACGGCCTCGCAGGAGTCGGCGGAGGAATGGATACTGGTAAGTTGAATCTTCACCACTGCTTCCCCCCCACCTGCATGCCAAATCATACCCCAACCCTCACCCCCATCCTCGAACACCACCCTCACCCCCACCCCCATCCTCACCCCCACCCTCACCCCCACCACCATCCTCACCCCCACCACCATCCTCACCCCCACCCTCACCCCCACCACCATCCTCACCCCCACCACCATCCTCACCCCCACCCCCAGCACACCTATTCCCCGCCAATGTCTCACCATCACAACCCACACATCCCAAAACCTAGGCCTGCATGCGTCCACTAAGCATGGACACCCATCACCAAAGCATACCCAATGCATATACACATCCCCCCCACAAGCCACCCTCACCAAAGCCCCCACACACGAATGCCAGCACTTGGGGACACGGGAACCCACAGATACACCCATATGCCATACATTGAAACTATAACCATACCTCTATACCCCTGCAGGACCCGACCGTCAACACACCGCGGCGGAGGGGCCAGAATTCTCCACACCCCCCACCCAAGAGGCCGTCAGCGATGACAGCAGCTCTGTCGACCTGGACACCGATGACCAGCCCAGACCATCGGGGACCTCTGGACAGTCGGTTCCCCTCACACAGGCCCAGGCCACTACAGCCCCAAACCCCTCTGGGAACACCAGCACAGCTCCCACCCAGCGGGCCCATGCCTCTGTCTCCAGGGCGCGTCAATCTGCGGTGTGTCTACCACTACAGGGCACCCAGGATAACCCACCACCCCAACAACAACAGGGACCTGGGGGCAGTGGTAGTGGGCACACCGGCCAGGGGGCAGAGGCCCAGGGAAACAGGGCAACTCGGAGGGCAGCTGTGCGACAGGGGGGGGACGGGCCCAGGGAACCCACTCTCCACGAGGTCCTCACCACCATCATGGGAGCATACAACCGCTCCCAGGAGACGATGGCGACGGTACTGGCCCGGTTCCAGGAGATCCAGGTACTGCAGGAGGAACACTATCGGGGGTACAGGGAGGACATCAGAGCCATCAACTCCACCCTGGTTACCATGGTAGGGCTGCTGCAGGACCTCGTCAACACCAGGGCGGACACTCAACAACACCCAAGGGCCCCTGCCACTAGCCTGGACCAAGAACAGCCAACCACCTCCGCCGGCGCTAGTGGACAGGAGGCCCCCGCACAGCAGCAGCCCACCAGACCCCCACCTCCTGCAGGAGAAGAACCACCCCGCAAGAGGGCCCTGAGATCTCGCAAGAAGACAGAGTAGGATGTCAAGACCCCCGCCAGTAATGGATACCACCTGATGTCATCCCACTGTCCCACATTGTCACCCTGTCCATCCTTGAACTGCCCATGCTCCATCTCTCCACAGGCCTCTGGACAATGCACCTGTGTGACTGTTACTCTGGACTCTGCCATGGGCATTCCTTCACCATAGCCCCCACCCACTTGAAACCACCCATCCCATTTTGAGCACTTAAATAAACACCAATTTTGCACAAAACTATCTGGAGTCTGGCTGTGATTTCAATATATTGTAATTGACATGACAGTGCAAATATGTCCTTGTACATGGTGAAGTCAACAAACAGCTGCCACAAAGCTGTAGTCCATGGGGAAACGAAGCACAGGACTCGTAGTGGGGACCCCAGATCTGAAATAGGGAGGGAAAAGCCAAAACTCAGTCATCATACACTGGGGCAAATAGACAGGCAGCAGAGATGCAGGAGAGTAGTTAACAGTTACTAAATTATCTTTGAAATGTTACCTGTGTCCTATTGGAAGTACTGTTCAATGATTCTGTCCCTGTTGTCTGTTTCAGCCCCGTCGTCTTCCTCCTCGTCACTCTCCTCAGGTTCCACCGCTGCCACAACACCACCGTCTCGACCATCCTCCTGCAGGAAAGGCACCTGGCGGCGCAAAGCCAGGTTGTGAAGCATGCAGCAGGCCACGATGATGTGACACACCTTCTTAGGTGAGTACATTAGGGATCCACCTGTCATATGCAGGCACCTAAACCTGGCCTTTAGGAGGCCAAAGGTGCGTTCGATCACCCTCCTAGTACGCCCATGGGCCTCATTGTACCGTTCCTCTGCCCTGGTCCGGGGATTCCTTACTGGGGTCAGTAGCCACGACAGGTTGGGGTACCCAGAGTCCCCCACTAGCCATACACGGTGTCTCTGTAGCTGTTCCATCACGTAAGGGATGCTGCTATTCCTGAGGATGTAGGCGTCATGCACTGACCCTGGGAATTTGGCATTGACATGTGAGATGTACTGGTCAGCCAAACACACCACCTGGATGTTCATTGAATGGTAATTTTTTCTGTTCCTGTACACCTGCTCCCTGTCTCTTGGGGGAACCAAAGCCACATGGGTCCCATCAATGGCACCAATTACGTTGGGAATATGTCCAAGGGCGTAGAAATCACCCTTCACTGTAGCCAATTCGCCCACCTCAGGGAAAATGATGTAGCTCCTCACGGATTTCATCAGGGCAGACAACACTCTGGATAACACCTTCGAAAACATGGGCTGAGACATCCCAGAAGCAATTCCCACTGTTGTCTGAAATGACCCACTTGCCAAGAAATGGAGTACTGACATGACCTGCACCAGAGGGGGAATCCCTGTGGGTTGGCGGATGGGGGACATCAGGTCGGGCTCCAGCTGGGCACACAGTTCATGGATAGTGGCACGGTTAAGACGGTAGGTCAGGATGTGGCGTTCTTCCATTGTCGACAGGTCCACCAGCGGTCGGTACACGGGAGGATTCATCCGTCTCCTCGCCCAACCCAGTGGACGGTGCCTAGGAAGGACAACATGGAGCACACAGTCAAGCAACCCACAGGTACGTACTCACAGCTAGCACAGTAAACGATTCTCTATGCAGTGAATGGCGTGTCTGAGTGGCTATGCAAGGCCTAGGCCTGTGTGACGCAGTTGAAATTGAGCCATGTGGGCCCTGGAAATGGCGGCTGCCTGACCTGTGAAGTGTGACAATGGGATGTGAGGTCAATGCGCTGGCGTGGCACACCGCGGCGGGCGGCGGGCGAAGACCGCGGCGCGAAGCCGCATTGGTTAACATTGAAGCCTATGGGTTTCAGGAGCCAATGGCGAAGGGCGCCGGCGGTGGCGGGACGCACCGCCGCGGTACGCACCGCCGCGGACGTGACCGCCATTTTCTATCTACTTATCCACTTGCGACTTGAACTTTCACAGGAGAGGACCTATACTGCAAGTGTTGCTGTGACCTCGGTCTGGAAGGGACAATGGCTGCTGCGCCTGGGGAAAGGGCCCCTGTCTTCCCTGGAGAGGAGTTGGAGAAACTTGTGGATGGGGTCCTCCCCCAGTATGCGCTACTCTACGGTCCTCCAGACCAACAAGTGAGTTTAATTCAATCTGGATTTGGGGCCACTGGCTGGCTTGGGGGCCTGGCGGGGGGCCTGGCGGGGATGGGGGGCATGTTGGGCCTGGCGGGGGGCATGGCGGGGGGCCTGGCGGGGATGGGGGGCATGTTGGGCATGGCGGGGGGCATGGCGGGGGGCCTGGCGGGGATGGGGGGCATGTTGGGCATGGCGGGGGGCATGGCGGGGGGCCTGTCGGGGATGGGGGGCATGTTGGGCATGGCGGGGGGCATGGCGGGGGGCCTGGCGGGGATGGGGGGCATGTTGGGCATGGCGGGGGGCCTGGCGGGGATGGGGGGCATGTTGGGCATGGCGGGGGGCATGGCGGGGGGCCTGGCGGGGATGGGGGGCATGTTGGGCATGGCGGGGGGCCTGGCGGTGATGGGGGGCGTTGGGCCACTGGCAAGGAAAATGCTGACAAACTTGAACGTGGTATTTCTCCCTCCCTGTACGTGTCACATAGGTCCGCGCCCATGAGAAGATCGGGATTTGGCGTGCCATCGCCAAGGAAGTCCGGACCCTGGGGGTCCACCATCGACGGGGCACCCACTGCCGCAAGAGGTGGGAGGACATCCGCCGCGGGACCAAGAAGACCGCCGAGTCTCTGCTGGGGATGGCCTCCCAACGTAGGCGGGGTGCCTGCCGTCAACTGAGCCCCCTGATGTTCCGGATCCTGGCGGTGGCCTACCCTGATTTGGATGGGCGCGTGAGGGCAGCACAGCAGACACAAGGGGGTGAGTACAAGCATTATCTACTCTGTTGTCGCGCAGTGGAGGTGTCTGGGTGGGGGAGGAGAGCTGGGGGTCCCCCTAGGCCAGGGCGATATCTGTAGGCTGGGCACCCCCGTAAGCCCCTGTGTCCCCAGCCACCACCTTCAGTAGTTTGTCAGTACATCCATCCCTGGGCCGTGTCATCCATGGGTGCAGTTGTCAACTCTAGGCGTGTAGGGCATGTTCCACGGAATGCGTAGCGGACCCCAAGTGCGCAACTTAGTGCAGGGGGCATCTGTGTCTGTCATGTCCGCTAACTGTACCGGAGATCCATGTACTCAATATCCCTTTATTTCTCTCTCCCCCCCCCTTTTTGTTTGTCTTTCTGTGCTTGTGTGCATCAGCATCATCAGGCGGAGGAGAAGTGGCATCGGGGCAGGAGGGAGCTGCATCTCACATGGCCCAGGAGGGCCATGCCACAGAGTCAGACTGGACCAGTGAGACGGAGGGCGAGGGGAGCTCCACGACGGGGACGACTGGAGCCTGCAGCGACACGGACACGTCCTCGGAAGGGGGCTCCCTTGCGGGGGTGGCACCATCCGTGCCCCCCGCCATTACAGGTACAGCCGCCACCCAGCGCACCATCTCCGCCCTCCCAGCAGCCCCTCAGCGTTCGCCCCGTGCCCGCTCTGCCAGGAAGCCGGGCATCTCCTTCGCCCCAGGCACCTCAGGCCCTGCCCCTGTTACCCCCGCTGCCCTCAGTGAGGAGGTCATTGACCTCCTCCGAACGCTCATTGTTGGGCAGACTACCCTTTTGAATGCCATCCAGGGGGTGGAGAGGGAGGTTCATCGCAGCAATGCGTACCTGGAGGGCATTCATTCGGGTCAGGCTGCCCATCAGCGATCGTTCCAGGCTCTGGCCTCAGCACTGACGGCAGCCATTGTCCCTGTCTCCTGCCTCCCTCTACTAACTCCCTCCTCCCAGTCTCCTGTTCCTCTGCCTGTCCCACCCACACCATCAGACCAGCCTGCACACACCTCAACACCCAAGAGAAGCTCATCCAAACATAAGCACCACAGATCACGCAGACATTCACACACGCAACATTCCGATGCAGACATGCCAACAGTCACTACCACCTCTGTGACCCCCACCTCCTCGTCTCCCTCCTCCCTCCCTGTGACGTCTACACTCACACCTCCATTCACCTCACCATCAGCCAGTGTTTCCATCACCAGCACACCCTCCACTCCAGTCCGCACACGTGCAGTCACCACCCCCACTGCCATTTACACGTCCCCTGTGTCCTCTCCCACTGTGTCTGTCACCCCCTCTTCCACACCACACAAACGCAGCCACCCACCCACCCAACAGCCTATCCCTCCTGCACCTGCACCCAAAGACAGCAAACGTGACTCACCTACAACCACATCCTCTCCCTCCACTCCCATTCCCACTGTACCTACCACTCTCCATTGTCCCAAGAAACTCTTCCTCGCCACTACTAACTTCTTTCCTGACCCTGAGCCCCCCCCTCCTTCTCGTCGGGGTAAGAAGAGCACCTCAGCCACCACCAGCCCTGCAGCCCCCTTGACAAGGGTGCAGGGGTATTGGAGCCCGCCAGCCCGCATGTCTGGATCTTCGCCCAGCAGCAAGGGGACAGCCAGCCCACCCCCTGGGAAGAGGAGCAGAAGGCGGAAGGGGCGCCGCAGGAGCCCGCCTTCTACATCCCCCCCGGACACCACCCAGAGACAGTCAACAGCCACAGCTCCAAAGGGAGGAAAGGGCCACAGGCCCACGACTAAGGAGGGCAAGGGCAGCAAGTCGGAGAGGTCAGGCAGCAGGCCTGCTGCCCAGGAGGAGCCCACAACCCCCATAGCCGCTGCCCCGGGAGGAACCGGCACAGCTGCCCCGGGAGAGCCCACCACCCCCATAGCCGCTGCCCAGGGAGGACCCAGCCCAGCTGGCCAGGAGGGCCCCACCACCCACAGCCCAGGTGGGCATTGAAGGAGCACCATCCCCGCTGCCCAGGAGGGCACCACCAGGCAATGAGCAGTTGGCCATAGACCGGCCGCCGTCTCCAGAACCGCTGAACTGGGCCCCGCCGTCTCCAGAACCGCTGAACTGGGCCCCGCCATCTCCAGAACCGCTGAACTGGGCCCCGCCGTCTCACGCACCGCTCCGCTGGGCCCCGCCGTCTCAAGAACCGCTGAACTGGGCCCCGCCGTCTCAAGCACCGCTCCGCTGGGCCCCGCCGTCTCGCTGAACTGGGCCCTTCAAGGCAAGGAGCGCTGAACTGGGCCCCGCCGTCTCAAGAACCGCTGAACTGGGCCCTTCAAGGCAAGGAGCGCTGAACTGGGCCCCGCCGTCTCCAGAACCGCTGAACTGGGCCCCGCCGTATCAAGCACCGCTCCGCTGGGCCCCGCCGTCTCAAGAACCGCTGAACTGGGCCCTTCAAGGCAAGGAGCGCTGAACTGGGCCCCGCCGTCTCAAGAACCGCTGAACTGGGCCCTTCAAGGCAAGGAGCGCTGAACTGGGCCCCGCCGTCTCAAGAACCGCTGAACTGGGCCCTTCAAGGCAAGGAGCGCTGAACTGGGCCCCGCCGTCTAAGGAACCGCTGAACTGGGCCCTTCAAGGCAAGAACCGCTGGCCCTTTGGCAGACGTGGCAGGGCAGGATCTATCTCGGGCAGGGCTGCAGGATGTCCTCTGGCCAACTTGCCTCCTCCAGTGGCAGTGGGGTCTGTTATGGACTGTATGGACCGTGGCTTTGCACTCCCCAGGATGGCCCAGTGGGCAGGCCACCCACTGTATGGACTGTATGGACCGTGGCTTTGCTCTCCCCAGGATGGCCCAGTGGGCAGGCCACCCACTGTATGGACTGTTTGGACTGTGGCTTTGCTCTCCCCAGGATGGCCCAGTGGGCAGGCCACCCACTGTATGGACTGTTTGGACTGTGGCTTTGCTCTCCCCAGGATGGCCCAGTGGGCAGGCCACCCACTGTATGGACTGTATGGACTGTGGCTTTGCACTCCCCAGGATGGCCCAGTGGGCAGGCCACCCACTGTATGGACTGTATGGACTGTGGCTTAGCACTCCCCAGGATGGCCCAGTGGGCAGGCCACCCACTGTATGGACTGTTTGGACTGTGGCTTAGCACTCCCCAGGATGGCCCAGTGGTCATGGAGTCCCCTCGTGGATCTGGCGTCGTGTACTCAAGTGGCTGAGGTGCCCCCCCTTCCATTCCCCCTGAGGTGCCTGTCCTATTTTCTTTCTGATGCCCCTGCAGTGTTCTCTCCGTGGAGTTCTTGTCGTGGGACTGGGCCTTGCCCCTTTGCACAGGACCCCTGTGATCCACGGACAGTGGTTGGACTACATTTAGTAGCTGTGTATATTTTGTAGATAGTTTATTTATTTATTGGGATTACTGGTGTACATATTTCAATATATCTGCCCGTTTATTATCTCTTCTTTTGGTCTTTGCATTATTTCGGAGGGGGGTGGTTTGTGGGTTGTGACAGTGATCTGTGGGAATGCATTGATGTGTGTGTTGTAGTGGGTGTGGGTGGGTGGGTGTGTGCCGGTAATCTTTTCCCTCCCCTGTGTCGTAGGTGCAGTACTCACCGATGTCTTCCGCGCCGCCGGGCGTGCTCCTGGTATATGAGCAGGTATAGGAGTGCGGGGATGACCTGCAACTCTGGTTCCATACTGCCGGAATCTCGCGTGGAGTGCGTAGAGGTGAGCGTTTTCCCGTTCGTAGTCTGTTTCCGCCGTGTTCTTATCGGCGGTGCTCCCGCCCCGGAAAAGGTGGCGGATTGGTGGGTCGTGATAGGGTGGGCGGTACATTGTCTGCCGCCTGGCTGTTGGCGGAGACCGCCGCGCTGTTTGTTTGTACCGCCGTGGCGGGCGGAGTGTTAATACGGCGGGCTGTGTTGGCGGTTCCCGCCAGGGTCAGAATTGCATATTTTAGACCGCCGGCCTGTTGGCGGCTTGGCCGCCGCTTTATCACCGACCGCCAGGGTCAGAATGAGGGCCATAGTGTTTTCACTATGAGCACTGAGGCCTGGCTATCAGGATCCCAGTGAGACAGTGAAAACAGTGACAAACACCCTGACATACACTCACAAACAGGCCAAAAGTGGGGGTAACAAGGCTAGAAAGAGGCTACCTTCTCACACCCTCTAACAGATGGGTGAAGCCAACATTTTTGAAAATCTAGGACAAGTGGGAAAACCCCGGTTTCCTGTTGACAATAGGAGTGAATATATTGAACTGACTATTAATGCACATCCATTAATAAATCTTTAAAAAACATATCTACCTTCAGGATCAGACCAAGTTGTAAATACTTTATGGAGTAAAGATTTGTTGATGAAGACTTCAAACTAATATTTTCTGGAACCACAAATGGTATACATGCCCCTTGTCACTCAAGCATGTGGCTGCTTCTGAATACTATGCTTACCTAATGATATATACATTTTGAGGATTTGGAGTCCAACAGCTGGGTCTCCTTGAGAAGGAAAATATCTGCTTTCCTAGAGTGTAAACAGTTCAGTACCTTTTCATGTTTGATAGTAGTGCTATGGACCCCAGACTTTCAGAGAAGATAGCGACTGTAATCCAGTTGACTGTGATATTCAGAAGAGTGGTCCTCATAGCACATATTAGAACGTAAAAGTGGGTAGCAGTGCAAAGTGAAATAAGAGGGTGGGAAAGACTTGGAGGTGTCAAGGCTCAGGGACAGTGGAACAAAAAGTACCGGGGAGTATTGATCCAAGCATGTAAAGAGTGCACCATGAGACACAAGTGATGCTGGTAGGAGGAGGAGGGGAAAAGGCAAATTGGGAAATAAGAGAATTGGTGCAGTTCAGGTGAATAATATCACTGGTCTAGGAACAAGGGAGAGCATAATAAGGGGGAGGTTCTGGGTACAGAACACTAACAGTGAAGACAGAGGATGCGATTTACATGCAACAGGAGGGTAAACCCTAAACTGTAGTCAGGGGACTAAGGGTCAGATGTAGGAACCGTTTTGCATGGCGCAAACTGAGAAATTTGCAGTTTGTGCCATGCAAAACGGGCATCGCGATGCACATTCCCATTTTGCCAGTTGGTACCGACTCGCAAAATGGGAATACGACTCGCAAATAGGAAGGGGTGTACCTTTCCTATTTGCGATTCGCACCGCGATGCAGAATTGCTTTGTGACCGCGAACGCAATACAAAAAAAAAACTGCTTTATTTAAAAAGCAGTCACAGACATGGTGGTCTGCTGTCTCCAGCAGGCCACCATCCCTGTTAGTGCAGGGAATCGCAAGGGGGTCGCAAATTGCGACCCACCTCATTAATATTAATGAGGTGGGTCTTTGTGACCCCCTTACGATTCGCAGATGGTGTCATGGACACCATTCTGCATATGGTTTTGTGAGTCGCAAATTGCGAGTCGCTCCGACTCGCAAAACCATATCTACCTACATCTGGCCCTAAATCTCAACTCTGAGAGCAATGTGTCCATTGGCCCTATCTAGGGCTTCATACTTCAAAACAGGTCAATGGGTTGGGGTCCTAAAGATGATTCAGTGCAACTATAAATTCAGGGTGTCACTATTCAGACACCCCCCATGCGAAGGGGGGGTGGTTGGAGCCATATTGTGGGTATCAAGAAAGAGTCAGCTGACGTATAGCCGTAGAGTTGTTTGGCATGTGGGAGCAAACCATCATCTAGTTCCTCCAGAATCATTTTCTCCTCCTTAATGGGCCCGGTAAGTACTATTAGAGCTATCCTTGAAGGGTTCAAAGAAGGGCCAGTCCAGCTAACGCTTTATCATGCGTCAGATAAGGAGGGTGCATAAAACTCCTCATAAAGGGACCATGAGATATTATCCAAAAAGTCAAAGACAAGCATGTAATTCTGTTCAAAGATCTCTTGAAGGAAATGAATAGAGTCCATGAACTATTTTGTTGTCTTGATGTGATCAGTAGCAGGTTTAAGTTTAGGCCCAGATCAGGATAATCATTGGTATGTAAAGAGATCATTGTAGAATTCGAGTACAGCCACATTTTAACAATAATCTACACTTGCCTCAGTCTATAGGGAATCTCAAATTCAATGTAGAGTTTCTTTGTCTCAGTGCCTACAGACAGTTGTCAACTGTAGTGCTATATTGTCAGTAGGACATGAGGAAGCACCCGTAAAGCCGGAGCATCTATCCTGAGGATTAGACACACTGGACACTAATGTTTAAACGGTATAGTCATCATAAACCTCTAGCAATTTCTCAAGATAGTCAGGTTAGTCATATTTAATTTTCACATTTAAATAGTACTAATCATCATGGACAGTTTGACAAGACCATAATTAATGGTACAGGTTCGAAGGCACAAAAGCCAAGCTAGGAAGCATCTTCAATATGCACTAGTGTCCAGAAATAATAAGTAGGTAGGTAGATCAAGCAACCACTGAGAGAATTTTTTTTTGTTTGCTGGACAGCATGGAGGTTGAATCTGTTGTACTAATGGTAAAGAAGATGAAACCTTACGATCAGATTTGTTTTGGTTCTTGGTGAAGTCCTCAGGTAAATTTTGTGAGATCGTTCCAAAGTGTAGAATCCAGAATGCAACTGATGAAGTCCATCATATATGAAATCAAAATATCTGGATCTGATCATAAAACACGCATTTGATTACCTACCTGAAAATGGAGAGAGATATTCCACAGTATCAGATATAGGCCCTCATTACAACCCTGGTGGACGGTAATAAAGTTGCTGTAATACCGCCAACAGGCTGGCAGTAAGTACCACCAAATTATGACCATGGCAGTGATATTCCGAAAGACAGCCAATGTACCACACCGACCGCCATGGTGGAAACAACAGTCACCACACCAGTAGCCACCTACAGCCAGGTGGAAGACAAAGTACCAGGCACTCACACAAATACCATCCAGTTGCAGAAACAACAACATCCACTATTTCCACTGTCTCCCCCTCCCCCACCTCCTCCTACTCCACCTCCCACCCAGTTACATCCACACTCACACCTGCATGCACTACATCATCATCCAATACCAGCATCATCCCCACACCAAGAAGAACACACACCTCACTGTCAGACACCTCCACAACATCCATGCACCAGTCCCCTGTGTCATCTCCCACAGTGTCTTCAGTGTCGGTGGACTCTGCCTCCAGGGTCCTGTGGGATGCAGCTCCCTCTGACGCTGGTGCCTCCGCTCCTCCGCCAGATGATGCTAATGCACATAATGACAGGATGAGAAAACAAGAAAGGGGGAGAGAGACAAAGGATACACTGGGTCAATTACTGCACCAACACCACTGTTGACGTACACAGCACCCTCACACAGGGAACAGGCCTACGCACTATGCAATGCACTACCAGTGAAATGGATACTCAACTAGGAATGAGGAGGGGTACAAACTGCCAACTGCAGCACACCTGGGACCCACGCAACCCTGACAAGTAGTCAATGCTAACAAGCTAAGAAAGCAGTATTTCCCCTTCAGACCCTTGCCCAGCAGACAACCTATGCTGCTATGTCTGGCCTGTCCTAGGGGCACCCACTGACACACAACCACCACCCAGATACCACCCCTCCAGCCGTGAGCTTCAATGGTGGCCACTGTACTCACCCCCTTGTGGCTGCTGTGATGCCCTCAATCGTCAATCCAGCTCAGGATAGGCCAACGCCAGTATGCGAGCCATCGGGGGGTCAGGGTCCAACGGGCACCCCTTCCTCATTGGGAGGCCATCCCCAGTTGGGCCTCCATGATCTTCCATGCCCAGCGTCTCAGGTCCTCCCACCGTTTGCGACAGTGTGTGCTCCACCTGCCATAGACCCCCAGGATCCACACGTCCTTGGCGATGGCAGGCCATATTCCCTTCTTTTGATGGGCACTGACCTGCAGAGGCAATACAGACAGGAGAAAACCATTAGACAAGCAGTCCAGCCAGTAACACAAATGACTCACCACACCCGTTTCCATCACCATTGGCACACACATAGCCCAGCACACAATGTGTACACGGCCAAGAGGACATCCACCCATCCCCCTTACATGATGCCTTCACACACAACTCCATGCATACATGCCACAAGCATTGTGCCCAAAGTGTACTCACCTGTTGGTCTGGAGGCCCATACAGCAGTCCGTACTGGGGTAGGATCCCATCCACCAGTCGCTCCAACTCCTCAGAAGTGAACACTGGAGCCTTTTACCCGGTCACACAGGCCATGGTAGGTTCCAGACACAGGTCACAGCAGCACATGCAGTTCAGGTCCTCTCGTATGGAAGGTCAGGAAACAAGTGATGAATATGATAGAAAATGGCGGTCACGTCCGCAGTGGTGCATACCTTCACCGCCGGCGTAGATCACCATTGGCCACTGTACCCCATAGGGCCCAATTATAACCAATTAGGAGTTGCACGACGGTTCACGAACGCCTACCGCCAAGGCGCACACCGTCAGGGGCATTACCTCACTTCACCTGTCCCTCCACACGCCATTTCAGGGGGAGAGGGGAACAGGCCTATGGATTAATGCTGCGTCACAGGATAAATAGTCACATACTTGACAAATTACCCTGTCCCATAACATGTTTGCACATTGCGGACTGTTGTTGTGGCTCCATTGTTCAGTTTGTGACAGCCTCCTCACTCTTTTGTCCCTTGGATACCTACCACTGCGGATCAATAGGAGAGGGAGACATACCTCCTTGTACAGACCCCTGGTGGACTTGGCTACATGAGAGGACAGCTACATAATTCTCACCTATAGACTGGACAGGGCCACAATCACAGAGCTGTGTGCCCAATTGGAGCCTGACCTGATATCTGTTATCTGTCAGCCCACTGGGATCTCCCCTCTTGTGCAAGTGCTATCAGTTCTCCATTTCCTAGCAACTGGTTCTTTCCAAGTGACAATGGGCTTGGCAGCAGGAATGTCTCAATAGTGCTGATAAGAGTGCTGTCTGCCCTGATAAAACACATGTGCAGCTGCATTGCATTCCCCCAGGTTGTAATTTTGCTACTCTGAAGGCCGGATTCTATACAATGGGACATATCCACATTATAATTGGTGCTATTGATGGTACACATATAGCATTTGTACCACCCTGCCAGAATGAACTGGTGTTCAGGAATCGTAAGAGTTTCCACTCCATGAATGTGCAGATGGTGTGCTTGGCGAACCAGTACATCTCCAACATCAATGCTAAGTATCCTGGGTCGGCGCATGATGATTTTGTCCTGAGGAATAACAGCATTTCAAATGTGATGTCCAAACCACAGAGGCACAGGTTGTGGCTAATAGGTGAGCCCTAGTTCCCACCCAGTATATGTTGGTGTGTGCCTATGGTGTTGGCCATAAAGCATAGAGTGTGGCTAAATGTTGTCCTTTAATATTTGCAGGTGACTCTTGTTACCCAAACCTATCATGGCTGCTGACCCCTGTGAGGAATGTCAGGACAGGGGCAGAAGAACATTATAATGAAGCACATAGGCGAACCAGAAGGATCATTGAAAGGACCTATGGCCTCTTGAATGCCAGGTTCCGGTGCCACCATCTGACAGGTAGATCCCTGTGCTACTCACCCAAGAAGGTCTACCAGATAGTAGTGGCATGCTGCATGTTGCACAACCTGGCCCTCTGACGCCATGTACCTTTTCTGCAGGAGGAGGTGACTGGAGATGCCCCTGTGGCAGCAGTGGACCCTGTGGACAGTGAGGATGAGGAGGCAGAGGATGAGGATGTGGACAACAGAACATGTGTGATCCATCAGTACTTCCAATGACACACAGGTGAGATAGTGCAACTTTGCATTTCAATGACTTTGGTTGCATTCTGTGTGGCATTGGCATGCTGGTATTTCCCACTTCTTTGGCCACTTACTGTTACCTCTGGATGTTCATTTTGCATATGTTGGTGATGTGACAAATACTCCTGGTGTGATCACAACAGTCAGCTACAGGTCATTAGTTCTCTGCTCATTCTATGTACAGTTCTTTTGCAATGGTTGTAGCTGTTTCGATCCATGCATATTTGAAATACATGACATACTCAATGTCGCTTTTTTTCAAAGGGGGCTTATTGTAGTATTAATATATAGGGGGGAAAGTGCAATGGGGTGATGACGGAGGAAAGTCCAGGGTATTGGTCCAGTCTGTTCGTAGCACAGGTGCATTGTCCAAGGGGACATAGGAAGGGGAGCAATGGCAGTACAAGGTGGACAATTCGACTGAGTGGGACACAAGAGGGACAATCAGGAGAGTCTCATTTCCTGGCGGGGGTCTTGGCAAGTGGTTTCTGTCTGGATCGCAGGGAGCGTTTGCGGGGTGGTTCACCTTCTGCAGGGGGAGGGGTGCTGGTGGCTAGTTGGTCCTATGGCGGGGCCTCCTGGCCTCTAGCAGCAGCAGAAGTGGAGGGCTGTTAAGATGACTGGCTAGTGGCAGGGCCCTCTAGTTTGACACTGCCTCCCTCATAATGTTGGCCATGTCTGCCAGCACCCCTGTTATGGAGATCAGGATGTTGTTGATGGCCTGCAAGTCCTCACTGATCCCCTGATACTGTCCCTCCTGCAGCCGCCTGTTCTACTGCACATTGTCTAGAATCTGTCCCATTGTGTCATGGGAATGTTGATAGGCTCCCAGGATCTCAGAGAGTGCCTCCTAGAGAGTCGGTTCCCCGCTCCTGTCCTCCCCCTGGTGCACAGCAGTCCTCCCAGTGTCCCTGGTGGCCTGTGCCCCTGTCCCCTGAACCGTGTGCCCATCTCCACTGACCCCAGCTCCCTGATTGTATTGTGTGTGAGGTGTAGCCTGCAGTTCCTGTACAGGTGGGCACACTGCTGATTGACGTGTCCTGGGGACAGAGGTTTGGGGATGCTGGGTGGGTGCTGTGATGTTGGTTCCTGAATGAGGAGGCTCTGTGGTGGTCTGTGACTGGGCTTGGATGACCGGCTGTCCAGTGGTCCCTAATGGGCCAGGTAGATCATCCAAATCCTGAAGACTAGAGTTACTGTCATCACTATGGGCCTCTTCTGTTGGGGGACTGGATAGTTATGGCACCTCCTCTCTAGTGAGATTGGCTGGGGTACCTTTGGTGATGTAAATGATGTGTTATGCTTCATGTGTATGACATATTGTTCATCCCTGGCTTCCCCTCTATGGTTGGTGTTGCCCTGCCAGCTTTTACTTGGTTATGTTGATGTATTGTGGGATTGTTAGTTTCCTTATGCTGTGCATGCTTCAGTGGCATGCAGGTATGGGGGGGGTGATAATTGTTGGAAATTGACTTACCAGAGTCCAGTCCTCCTCCGACTCCGGCCATGCCCTCAGGATGCAGTATTGCCAAGACTTGCTCCACCCATGCTGTGAGTTGTGGGGGAGGAGGTGGGGGTCAAACGCCAGTCCTCTGTATAGCGAGCTGGTGTCTTGCTGCTATGGAACGTACCTTCCCCCATAGATCGTTCCACCTCTTCCTGATGTCGTCCCTTGTTCTTGGGTGCTGTCCCACAGCGTTGACCCTGTCCACGATTCTCCGCCATAGCTCCATCATCCTGGCTACTGAAATTTGCTGCAACTGTGTTCCAAATAGCTGCGACTCTATGTGAGAAATAAGCCGCTTTCTAGCATGGTTACCCCCACTTTTGGCCTGTTTGTGAGTGAGTATCAGTGTGTTTTTACTGTGTCAATGGGTTCCTGCTATCCAGGACCTCAGTGCTCATAGATAAAAACCTCTGTCAGTATGTTTTGCCTGTCTCACTGGGATCCTGCTAACAAGGACCCCAGTGCTCATAGTTTGTGGCCTAATGTGTATGCCTGTGTAGTGTCTAACTGGGTCACTGAGGCTCTGCTAATCAGAACCTCAGTGCTTATGCTTTCTCTGCTTTTAAATTTGTCACTGTAGATCAGTGACTAAATTTACCAATTTCAATTAGCACACTGGACCCCCGTTATAAGTCCCTAGTATGTGGTACCTAGGTACCCAGGGCATTGGGGTTTCAGGAGATCCATATGGGCTGCAACATTTCTTTTGCCACCCATAGGGAGCTCAGACAAACCCTTACACAGGACTGCCATTGTAGCCTGCGTGAAAAAGTGCATACACTCTTTCCCAGCCATTTTCACTGCACTTAAGTAACTTATAGGTTATCTATATGTCTAACCTTCACTTGCTGAAGGTTAGGTGCAAAGTTACTAACTGTGAGGGCACCCTTGCAGTAGCAAAGGTGCCCCCACATAGTTCAGGGCCATTTCCCTGGACTTTGTGAGTGCGGGGACGCCATTACATGCGCGCACTACATATAGGTCTATACCTATATGTAGCTTCACAATGGTAACTCCCAATATGGCCATGTAACATGTCTAAGATTATGGAATTGTCCCCCCATTCCAAATCTGGTATTGGGAACCGATTCCATGCATCCTGGGGGCTCCACCATGGACCCCCAGTACTGCTAAATCAGCTTTCTGAGGTTTGCACTGCAGCTACAGCTGCTGCCACCTCACAGACACGATTTTGCCCCTCTGGGTTCTGGGAGGACCAGTGTGGTACTGAAAATTCTGGACCCGTGATATAAACATCGTCGTATCACAACGATTTTGGTATCAGCAGACCGAGAATGATTAGAATAGTATGTACAAGCATTGTATTCATATTCGGGTACCGAAATCACCCGAATATCAGAGTTTCCGTCCTGAACCCTCGTGTTCCATTTAAACGACAGCCATTTTGTGATTGCCCTCACATAGGCCAATGTCTAATGCTGAAAACGAGTCTGAAGGACACGTACATCTTTGCTGACTCCTCTGTGACCTGGGCAAGCTGACTCCACTGCCTGAAGCCAAACCTGTTCGGCCAGTTTCTTTCCCAGTGGCCGAATGAGATTAGTATCAAGGCACAATACATCATAAAACCTTTCATCACACACAAACCATGCCTAATCTTACACGCACCTGTCCCTGTTTCTTTCTTTATGACTTGCTTTACAAGGAGGAGGTGCCTGTTTATATTGGGGGTAAAACCCTGCTCTCAGAGGAAGTGCTTTGTTCTGACTTCCTGGGACTCGGCTGCCCAGGCCCCAGGGGGGTAGAACCCTGTCTGTGAGGTGGTAGCAGCTGTAGCTGCAGTGCAAGCCTCAGAGAGCTGGTTTGGCAGTACTGGGGGTCCATGGTGGAGCCCCCAGGAGGCATGGAATTGACTCCCTAATACTAGATTTGGAATGAGGGGACAATTCCATGATCTTAGACACCTTACATAGCCATATTCGGAGTTACTATTGAGAAGCTACATATGGGTATTGACCTATATGTAGTACACGGGTGTAATGGCGTCCCCGCACTCACAAAGTCTGAGGATTTGGCCCTGGACAGTGTGGGGGCACCTTTGCTAGTGTAGGGGTGCCCTCACACTTAGTAACTTTGCATCTAGCCTTCAGTAAATGAAGGTAAGACATATAGGTTACTTAAGTGCAGGGAAAATTGCTGTGAAATAGTGTGTGCACCATTTCAAGCAGGCTGCTTTGGTAGTCCTGTGAAAGGGTTTGTCTGAGCTCCTTATGGGTGGCAAAAGAAATGCTGGAGCCCATAAGGATCTCCTGGAACCCCAATGCCCTGGGTTCCTAGGTACCATATGCTAGGGACTTCTAAGGGGAGTCCAGTGTGCCAATTGGAATTGGTAAATGAAGTCACTAAACTGTGGTGACTAATTTGGAAGCAGAGAGAGCACTGACGTTCTGGTTAGTAGAACTTCAGAGACCCAGTTAAGGACTTCTGACAACACACACATTAGGTCACAAACTATGAGCACTGGGGTCCTGGCCAGAAGGATCCCAGTGAGACAGACAAAACACACTGACAGATAGGGTTTTCACTATGAGCACTTGGGTCCTGGCTAGCAGAATCCCAGGGACACAGTAAAAACACACTTACACACACTCACAAACAGGCCAAAAGTGGGGTAACCATGCTGGAAAGAGGCTACTTTCACACAGGTTACCCTCAGTCCCTGCTCTAGTGTGAAACTGGACAATGGAAAGGGGAGGGACAACCCCCATGTCCCATCACCATCCCAGGGGTGGAGATCAGAGCTGCTCCAGAGGGCCCCTGGTTCTGCCATCTTGTTTCCAAGGTTGGCAGGGATCTCTAGGAGCATTTGAGTGGCCAGTCCAGGTCAGGTAATGTCAGAGCCCCTTCCTGATGGGTGCTTACCTGGTTAGGTGACCAATCCCACTTTCAAGACTATTTAGAATCTTTCTCTTGGGTGCGTCCTCATACTTGACCTCCAAGCAGGACTCCTCTGCAACCTCCACTTTGGCTTCTGGTCACTGGAACTGCGACTGAACCCCCCCAGGAACCTACAAAGCTGCAGATCCACGAAGAAGATTCTTCTGCAACATTGTTTTCAAGACTCCTGCCAGCTTTGCAACATTTCCCCAGCCATGCATCCTCATAAGGCAGCTCCAGCTGGTGCAACTCCAGGTTGAGACATGATGATGAATCAACAAAAGTGCAAGTTCCAAGGCAGAGAAAGAGTTCCCAATGAAGTTCAAATGTCAATCAAAGATCAGCAAAAATATGGAAGTAGGAAAAAACAATCCAAAAGGGAAAAAGCAAAAGCAAGCTGTATGTGGTCATGCAATGGTCTGCACTGAAAACAGTACTGTACACTTAGGCCCTCATTACAACATTGGCGGTAAATGCAGCTTACCGCCGTGCAGAAGACCGCCAACACACCGCCGCAGCCGCGGAATTCCGCCACAGCTATTACAACCCACAGCTCAGAACCCGCCAAAATCTAGACACCCACACAAGTCCGCCACACCAAAGGTTAGTGAGAAACTGGCGATAACAAAACCGACACCTTCATGCCAACAGGAATATGCCCACACTATCACGACCTACGAATCCACGTGGCGGTCTTCCAACCGCGGTATTCCATTGGCGGTATACACCGCTGCGCTAAAAATACACACACATTTACAAAACACTACTACATTGGACAAATCGAAATACATACACCTGATACACATAGACAAACCACTCCCACACACCCAATACAATATAAAACACACACCCACATTACCCACAAACCCTTACTACCCAAAAATTTGAAGAAGGCCAGAGAAACAGCAAAGCAAAGACAAATACCAGTATACAGAGGCACACAACACCATCACACAGACACATCCTCGCACAAAACACCACACACCCCTAAACATCACCCCGCACATCACAACACACACCACCTCACACATCACCCACACCACCCCATGGCTCCGCAAAGACGCCCCAGGTTTTCTGAGGAGGAGCTCAGGGTCATTGTGGAGGAAATCATCCAGGTAGAGCCACAGCTATTCGGATTACAGGTGCAGCACACCACCATAGCTAGGAAGATGGAGCTATGGCGCAGAATCGTGGACAGGGTCAACGCAGTGGGACAGCACCCAAGAACACAGGATGACATCAGGAAGAGGTGGAACGACCTACGGGGAAGGTGCGTTCCGTGGTCTCAAGACACCACATTGCAGTTTAGAGGACTGGCGGCGGACCCCCACCTCCTCCCCCACAACTAATAACATGGGAGGAGCAGGTCTTGGCTATACTGCATCCTGAGAGCCTTGCAGGAGTAGCTGAAGGAATGGACTCTGGTAAGTCAAAGCTTTCACTACTTTATCCACCACCCTACCTGCATGCTATCACATGCCCCCACCCTCGCCCTCACCCCCATCACTCCAGCTCCTCACAGATGTCCCACTATCACAAACCATACATCCCAACACCAAGCCCTGCATGCAACAACTAAGCATGGACACCCATCACAATGCATGTCCACTACACATACCCACACAGACCCCTAAACAATTATCACACAAGGTCCTACACAGGAATGGAAGAACTGGGTTACAGGGTCACCCACCCATTGCACACAATGGCACACACAGATGCAATAATCATGCCTTTACACCCCTCACGGACCCCTACCCAACGTCACCGGACAGGAGGTTCCAGACATGTCCACTCCACCCACAGAAGAGACCCACAGTGATGACAGCAGCTCTGTCCAACTGGATCTAGATGACCAGCCCGGTCCATCTGGGACCTCGGGACAGTCAGTTCCCCTCACACAGTCACAGGCCACCACAGAGCCTGCCCTCTCAGGAAACACCAGCACAGCACCCACCCAGAGGTCCCATACCTCTGTCCCCAGGACTCTTCAAGCAGCAGTGTGTCCACCACTACAGGGAACCCCAAGAACAGCAGGGACCTGCGGGCAGTGGTAGTGGGCACACGGTTCAGGGGACAGAGGCCCAGGAAAACCAGGGAACTGGGAGGGCTGCTGTGCGACAGGGGGAGGACAGGCCTAGGGAACCCACTCTCCACGAGGCCCACTCCAACATCATGGGAGCCTACATCATTCCAGGGAGACGATGGCAACAGTACTGGCCAAGTTTCAGGAGACCCAGCGGCTGCAGGATGAACAGTATTTGGGGTTCAGGGAGGTACTCAAATCCATCAATACCACCCTGGGCACCATTGTAGAGGTGCTGAAGGACCTCGTGAACACCAGGAGGGACACTGTGGCACAACAAGGGGCCTCTGACACTAGCCTGGACGATGAACTGCCCACCACCTCCGCCGGTGCTAGTGGACAGGAGGCACCGCCACAGGACCACGACACCGGCAGCCCACCCCCTGCAGATGGAGAACCACCCCGCAAGCGGTCCCTGAGATCCAGGACAGAGACAGAGAACAATGCCAAGACCCCCGCCAAGAAATGAGACCACCCTGAATGTCATCCTTCTGTCCCACTTTGTCACCCTGTCCATCCTTAAACTGCCCTAGCTCCACTTCCTATGCCCCTTTGGACAATGCACCTGTGAGACAAATAGACTGGACTCTGCCATGGACATTCCTCCACCATCACCCTGAACCATTTTACAACCCCCTCCACTATTTAGCACTTAAATAAACACCTTTAAATCACAAAACAATCCGGAGTCAGTCTGTGCTTTCACAATTGTGTATTTGCAAAAACTGAGGGAAATAGCAATGTCCACTGTATTGTCAACATACCTATGTCACACAGCTCTAGTCCATGAGGTAACATAGCAGAGGTCACACAGTGGGACCCACATCTGTGAAATCGAAAGGGAAAGTGACAAATCAGGGTCCATACACCGGGTGAAAGTGACAGACAGATGAGAGGTCGAACAATTTTGTCAGATGTAGGAGGCAGTGAGGTCTTCCTACCTGTGTCTCACTGGAAGTATTGATGGATCACGGTGTTTCTGTTGTCTATGTCCTCTTCTTCTGCCTCCTCTTCTTCACTGTCCACAGGCTCCACAGCTGCCACAACACCTCCTTCAGGACCATCCTTCTGCAGAAAAGGCACCTGTCATCGCAAAGCCAAGTTGTGCAACATACAGCAGGCCACGATGATCTGGCACACC
Organism: Pleurodeles waltl; assembly: GCF_031143425.1. Classification (NCBI taxonomy): domain Eukaryota; kingdom Metazoa; phylum Chordata; class Amphibia; order Caudata; family Salamandridae; genus Pleurodeles; species Pleurodeles waltl. Next base: position 588,282,564 of record NC_090447.1, read on the forward strand.
TTCTTTGGTGAGTAGTATAGGGAACCACCTGTCATATGGAGACACGTGAACCTGGCCTTCAGGAGGCCGAAGGTCCCCTCTATAACCCTTCTAGTTCACCCATGTGCCTCATTGTAGCGTTCCTCTGCCCTTGTCCTGGGATTCCTCACTGGGGTCAGTAGCCATGACAGGTTGGGGTAGCCAGATGCAAATGTCGAGGGACAACTGTTAGACACACACTAACCCTTAGGGACAACCCAAGACCCAGACAACTATTCACACTGTATAGGGTCCATGTCCTCACCTATTAGCCACACACGGTGCCTCTGGAGTTGCCCCATCACATAAGGGATGCTGCTATTCCTTAGAATGTAAGCGTCATTCACTGAGCCAGGAAACTTGGCGTTCACATGGGAGATGTACTGGTCGGCCAAACAACCCATATGCACATTCATTGAATGGTAACTCTTCTGGTTTCTGAACATCTGTTTACTCCTGCGGGGGTACCAAGACCACATGTGTCCCATCAATGGCACCTATGATGTTGGGGATATGTCCCAGGGCATAGAAGTCACCTTTCACTGTAGGCAAATCCTCCACCTGAGGGAACACAATGTAGCTGTGCTTGTGTTTCAGCAGGGCAGACAACACTCTGGACAACATGTTAGAGAACATTGGCTGGGACATGCCTGATGCAATGGCCACTGTTGTTTGAAAGGACCCACTTGCCAGGAAATGGAGTACTGACAGGACCTGCACTAGAGGGGGGATTCCTGTGGGATGGCGGTTAGATGACATCAGGTCTGGCTCAAACTGGGCACACAGTTCCTGGATTGTGGCACAATCAAGTCTGTAGGTGACTATTACATGTCGCTCTTCCATTGTCGACAGGTCCACCAGTGGTCTGTACACCGGAGGATGTCACCATCTCCTCACCTGCCCCAGCGGACGTGCTCTATGGATGAGAACAGCGATCAGAGGGTCAGCCAACATTGAGATACAAAATAAACAACTTTATTGCACACATTTGTCAATCCGCTATGTACCTGTCTTAGTGTGCAAGCAAGGCCTAGATATGTGTGACGCATTTAAAATTAATGCCATGTGGCCCCCTGAAATGGCAGCTGCCTGACCAGTAATGTGGGACAAGGGGATATGAGGTAACTGCGCTGGCGTTGTACACCGTTGTGGTAGGGTAGGCGGTCGAAGACCGCAGCGCAATCCTGCATTGGTTAACATTGGACCCTAGGGGTCCCAGGAGCCAATGACGATGTACGCCGGCAGTGACGGTACACACCGCCGCGGACGTAACCGCCATTTTCTCTCTGTTCACTCACTTGATACCCGACCTTCGACAGGAGAGGACCTACACTACAAGTGCTGCTGTGTCCTCAGTCTGGAAGCGACAATGGCTCAAGTGTCTGGGGAAAGGGCCCCTGCCGTCACATCGGAGGAGTTGGACAAACTAGTGGATGGGGTCCTCCCCAGTACACGCTACTCTACAGTCCTCCAGACAAACAGGTGAGTACACTGTGAGCATGCTGTATGGGCAATGCCTGTTTGGAGTGGTGTGGATGGGAGATGGGGGGTGGAATGAGGCGTGCATGAAACAACGGTGAGTGGATGTGTGTCAGGCCAAGGGTGGGAACGTGGGCCAATGACTATGACGGTCCGGATGGTAAATGTTGTACCTTTTCCCCTGTACTATTCCTGTAGGTCAGTGCCCACCAGAAGAAGGATATTTGGCATGCCATCACCAAGGACGTCCGGGCCCTGGGGGACCACCACAGACGGAGCACCCACTGCCGTAAAAGATGGGAGGACATTCGCCGCTGGAGCAAGAAGACGGCGGAGGCCCAGCTGGGGATGGCCTCCCAATGTGGGAGGGGTGCCAATCACACCATGACCCCCCTGATGTTCCGGATCCTGGCGGTGGCGTATCCGGAGTTGGATGGGCGCTTGAGGGCATCACAGCAGCCACAAGGGGGTGAGTACAGTCACATCCATCTGATTCAGCGCGCATTGGAGGTGTCTGGGTGGGGGAGGTGGGCTGTGGGTTCCCCTAGGCTAGGGCGAGTTTTGTAGGCAAGGTCCCTTCATGAGGCAGGCTATGTGGCACCCCACCCCACCAGTGTTAAGAGCCATCTACCCCTAGTCAGGCTCCTGTGACTTCCATGTGTGCAGCAATCGGGCATAGGCCTTGTACCCCATGTCCCTGTGATTAATTACGGAACTCTAAGTGCATGGCGTAGTGCAGAGGGCTGCTGTGTCTGTAGTGTCTGTCAACTGTAGCGGTATTGCATGCACTGAACATGTCTTTCTACTTTCTTTACCCCCTTTTTGTGGTATCCCTGTTCTTGTGTACATTAGCATCATCAGACGGAGGAGCTGTGCCACCGGAGCAGGAGGGACCTGCATCCCACATGGCCCTGGAGGGTGAGACTACGGACTCAGAATTCACCAGTGGGACGGAGGGCGAGGGGAGCTCCACGGCGGGGACAGGAGCTGACACCAGTGACACCGACTCCTCCTCTGATGGGAGCTCCATTGCGGTGGTGTGCCCCTCTGTGCCCACCGCATCTACAGGTACAACCGCCACCCCCCCACCAGCACTGCCCTCCCAGCCGCCCCTCAGTGTGTGCCCCGTGGCCGCTCACCAAGGACGGTGGGCATCTTCTTTGCCCCAGGAACCTCAGGCCCTGCCCCAGTCAGCCCTGCTGCCCTCAGTGAGGAGGCTATTGACCTCCTGAGATCCCTCACTGTTGGGCAGTCTACCATTGTGAATGCCATCCAGGGCGTAGAGAGGCAGTTGCAACAGACAAATGCATACCTGGAGGGCATTCATTCTGGTCAGGCAGCCCAACAGCGAGCATTTCAGACTCTGGCCTCAGCACTGATGGCAGCCATTGTCCCTGTGTCCAGCCTCCCCCTCCAACTTCCTCCACCCACACCTAATCCCCAGTACCTCAGCCTATCCCAAGCACACCATCAGACCAGCATGCACACACCTCAACGCACAAGGGTAGCTCTGGCAAACATAAGCACCACACATCCCACAGGTACTCACACAAGCATCATACCCAGGCAGACATACCAACAGCCACTGCCTCCACTGTGTTCCCCTCCTCCACATCTCCCTCCTCCTTCCCTGTCACGTCTCCACTCACACCTACATGCACTACATCTTCAGCCACTACGTCCATCACCCGCACGCCCATCACCACACACCGCTCACGTGCACTCACCCCCCCACTACCATTCACACATCCCCTGTGTCCTCTCCAAGTGTGTCTGTGAGCCCTCCTCCCAAACTACACAAACGCAGTCACACACCCACCCAACAGCCATCCACCTCACGACAGCCTCCAGCCATTGCACCTTCACCCAAAGTCTGAAAACGAACACCTCCTACAACCACTACCTCTTCCTCCACTTCCAAACCCCCTCCATCTATCCGTCCCAGTGTGTCTAAAAAACTTTTCCTGTCAAACCTTGACCTCTTCCCTTCCCCTCTCCCACCCCTTCCATCCCATAGGGCCCACCTTTCCAGGTCCCAACCCAGCACCTCAGCCACCACATCACCGGAAACAGTGGTGCCAGCAGTAACCGGCTTCTGGAGTGTGCCAAACAGCAGGGAAGCCAGTGTCCCAAGGAGCCAGTCCAAGGACATTCCCCCACCTCCAAATCAAAAGAAGTTGCCAACAGCCCGGAGGGAGAAGGCCAAAACACCTGCCACCAAAGGCTCAGCCAGGACAACAGTTGGGAGTGGCAAGACAGCTGCGCCACCATCCAAGGTGGGGAAGGGCCAGAGAAAGAAAGGGAAGTCGCCGCCAACCTGCACGGCGTACAAGACCATCACCGGCACAGCCACATGCACCGCCGCCATGGGCACCGCCACTCAGGACACCGCCGCCAACAGGATGCTCAGTGAGCACCCCACCAGCACCGCCGCCCAGGACACCACCACCAGCAGCACGCTCAGTGAGCACCCCACCAGCACCGCCGCCCAGGACACCGCCGCCAGCAGCATGCTCAGTGAGCCCCCCACCAGCACCGCTGCCCAATGAGTGCCGCAAGCACTGCCAATAGTGAGGCCGCCGCCAGCACCGCCAGTGGCCACGCCACATCCTGTGCCAGTGGCACCACCACAGACATGGCTGCCATCCCCAGTGGTAATTCGTACGAGGCTGGTGGTCAGTTCCAGGGGCCTGGACAGCTTCCATGTTGCCCCACTGTCAGTGGAGTGTCAGATCCACTACCTCTGTCCTTGGCAGGATGAAGCACTCTGGGCACAAAGCCCCCTCCAGAACCAGTGGAGAATCTCATCAACTACCTCAGTCCTTGGCAGGATGAAGCACTGTAGGCACAAAGCCCCCTCCAGAACCAGTGGAGAATGACATCCACTACCTCTGTCCTTGGCCGGATGAAGCACTCTGGGCACAAAGCCCCCTCCAGAACCAGTGGAGACTGACATCCACTACCTCTGTCCTTGGCAGGATTAAGCACTCTGGGCACAAAGCCCCCTCCAGAACCAGTGGAGAATGACATCCACTACCTCTGCCCTTGGTAGGATGAAGCACTCTTGGCACAAAGCCCCCTCCAGAAGCAGTGGAGAATCACATCCACTACCTCTGTCCTTGGCAGGATGGAGCACTCTGGGCACAAAGCCCCCTCCAGAACCAGTGGAGACTGTTATCCACTTGAGAGACTGTGGCTTTGCACTCCCCAGGATACATCAGTGGGCAACCCACCCACTGGAGAGACTTGAGAGACTGTGGCTTTGCACTCCCCAGGATAAAGCAGTGGGTATGGAGCTCTGTCGTGGAGCTGGCGTCGTGCACTCATCCGGCTGAGGTGCCCCCCCTTTCCTTCCCCCTGAGGTGCCTGTTTTATTTCGATCTGATGCCCCTGCAGTGTTCTCTCAGTTTGGATCGGGTATTGAGTGTGGGCCTTGCCCATGCATTTTGGGCCCAGTGGTCCACGGACTATGTAGGTGCAGTACATGGACTTGAATTCTTGGTGTACATATCAGTTAATAGTGTATATATATTTTTGACTAATGGATTTTTCCTGATTGCAATAGTTCAACTCATTTCCTTTTGTCCTTGCTTTCTTACAGGGGGGGTTGGGGGGTGTAAATGTTATGTTTCAGCATGTATTGGTGTGTGTGTTGTTGTGGGTGAGGGTGGGGGTGTTGCGTGTGTGTGTCACTCTCTTTTCCCTCCCCCTCCCCTGTGTCGTAGGTGCAGTACTCACCGTAGTCGTCGCCGCCGTCGGTCGTGCTCCTGGTAGATGAGCAGGAAGACAATTGCAGGTAGAATTTGGAGTTCCGGCTCCATGGTGTCCTGGTTCCTCGTGGGGTGTGTAGAGGTGAGAGTTTTCCCTTCCAAGTCCAGTTTCTGCCGTGTTTTTGTTTGTGGTGCATCCGCCCCGGAAAAGGTGGCGGATTGGCCTCTCATAATGGTTTGGGCGGTACATTGTCTTCCACCTGTCTGTTGGCGGTGACCGCCATGCTGTTTGTTTGTACCGCGGTGGCGGTCGGAGTGTTAAAGTGGCTGTCTATGTTTGGCGGTTTCCGCCGCGGTCATAATTCCATTTTTTTTACCACTGGCCTGGTGGCAGTCTTACCGCCGCTTTAACACCGACCGCCAGGGTTGTGATGAGGGCCTTAATCACTGTGGGGGTCATTACAACATTGGCGGTAAAAGCCACTTACTGCCGTGCAGAAGACCGCCAACACACCGCCGCGGAAATCCACCACAGCTATCATGACCCACAGCACGGAATCCGCCAAAATTCAGACACCCACACAAGTCCGCCACACCAAAGGTCAGTGATAAACTGGCGAAAACAAATCCTCCACCGTCATGCCAACAGAAATACGCCCACACTATCACGACACACGAATCCACGCGGCGGTCTTTCAACCGTGGTATTCCATTGGCGGTACACACCGCCGAGCTCAAAATACACACACATATTCAAAACACAGCCACATTGGACAATTCAAATTCAAATTCAGGATGACCAGGGCAGTTGAGATGATGGATTGCATGTCCATCACCCCTTAGGCACAGGGGGAGAGGAATAGCAAATTTGTAGGTTGATGTGATGCTCACAGTGTATGTGACAGTCATATTGATCAGGCTTGCATGTGTACCTATCAGCACTGACCCGTTATGGTTACCAACTGCATCCCATCCTCCCAATAACATATTCAAGTTAATGGTGATGTATGATTGAAAATTGACACAGATGATGAGGGAATTTGGGCCTGATCTATGTGAAGTTTACACTGCCCTTTCATCATTATATTTTGCACAAAAGGAATGCACACCTCATTTGGTATGGTTCCTAATCTTGTTGTGTGTTGCTTTGGTGTCAGTGAAATGATGCTAAGGCAGCATTGTCATTGCATTTATTAGGGCCATTGTCTTTTCTGGCATGTGAGTTGGAGTGCATGCGCAATTAGATGTAGAGTGTAAGCCAATAATCTGTACATACTCCACACAATGCTGACACTGATGGTTGCTCGTCTCAATTTAACAGCTGCCAACACAAGCAATGAGGAACTGGGAGCATAGCAGAAGATGGCAGTCTGCTATAGACATATCCTGGCAGTGGAATCTGGGTTCCGGAGGATGGCATGCCGCTATCGCACAGAGAGATCAATCAGATAATGCTGGGCATCCCCTCAAGGGGCCCCTTACTGGCAGTGGCCACACAGAGAAGATCAAGCTCCACAGGTGTACAGGGGGACGCAGCTGCCATCACAACTACAGCCCCAGCTGCAACATCGTCCACATCAGTACCACAGCCCACACCACCTGCTGCCATGGACCAGAAAATGCTCCAAGATCTGCAGGGGGACGTGACACTGGTTTTGAAAAGGTTGGGCAGTTTTGGAAAAGGAGGTGGCAGCAAATACCAAGACTGAAGTACATAAAAAAACTCTCAAGAAGGCGAAGCTGTGATTGGCTTTGGAACTCTCACACCCAATTCTGTCCCCTCCATCCTCATTTGTATTAGTGTTTTATAGTGGGTTTTAGGGGGTTAGTGTTAGGTTAGAGTATGTATGTAGTTTAGTTAGGATAAGTGGGTTTGGGAGGGTGGGTTTTCTACTTTTTACATATTACTTTGTGTGTGTAATGTTGGGGCATATATGTGTGTAAAAACAAATACCAAAAAATATATATATTTGGTTAGATATAGTTAGTATATGTGTAGTTTAGTATATGTTTTCCTGCATGTGTCTCGTAACATATGGGGGGTAGGGGATGACCTGCATGCATGCAGGTCAAGGCCAGACGTGTGCTGGCAAGGATATGAGTGTGTAAGGAATTGTATTGGCAGATCAGGTATTGATGGGTGTCTACAGCTGGCCACATTAATGTAGATGTGATAGACCTATGGATAACAGCTTCCTAGTTGTCAGCCCACCTAACATATGGTCCACTCCCTGACTCCATGTATGAGTGTGCATGCCTTGGTGGATGACCAGGGCAGTTGAGATGATGGAGTAGATGGAGGAATGGACTCTGGTAAGCCAAATCTTCACTGTTACATCCCCCACCCTACCTGCATGCCATCACATACCCCCACCTTCACCCTCACCCCCATCACTCCAACTCCTCACAAATGTCCCAATATCACAAACCACACATCCCAACACCAAGCCCTGCATGCAACTACAAAGCATGGACACCCATCACCAAAGCATGCCCACTGCACATACCCATACACCCCCCTATACCATCATCAAACAAGGTCCCACACAGGAATGCAAGCACTGGGGTACACGGTCACCCACTAATTACACACCATACCACACACAGATATAATAACCATCCTTTAATACCCCTGCAGGACCCCTACCCAACGTCACCGGACAGGAGGGTCCACACATGTCCACACCACCAACTGAAGAGGCCCACAGTGATGACAGCACCTCTGTCCAACTGGATCTAGATGACCAGCCCGGCCCATCGGGGACCTCTGGACAGTCGGTTCCCCTGCCACAGTCACAGGCCACTACAGAGCTTCCACCCTCTGTAAACACCAGCACAGCACCCACCCAGCGGGCCCATACCTCTATCCCCAGGACACGTCAATCAGCAGTGTGTCCACCACTACAGGGAACCCAGGCTAACCCACAACAACAGGGACCTGGAAGCAGTGGTAGTGGGCACACGGTCCAGGGGACGGAGGCCCAGGAACATAGGGGAACTGGGAGGGCTGCTGTGTGACAGGGGGAGGACAGGCCAAGGGAACCCACTCTCCACGAGGCCCTCTCCTCCATCATGGGAGCCTACCACCACTCCCAGGAGACGATAGCAACGGTACTGGCCAAGTTTCAGGAGACCCAGCGCCTGCAGGAGGAACAGTATTTGGGCTTCAGGGAGGAACTCAGAACCATCAATTCCACCCTGGGCACCATCGTAGGGGTGCTGAAAGAAGTACTCAACACCAGGAGGGACAATGTGGCACAATAAGGGGCCCCTGACACTAGCATGGACGATGAACTGCCCCCCACCTCCGCTGGCGCTAGTGGACAGGACGCCTCGCCACAGGACCACCACACCAGCACCCCACCCCCTGCAGAGGGAAAACCACCCTGCAAACTGTCCCTGAGATCCAGGACAAAGACAGAGAACGATGCCAAGACCCCCGCCAAGAAATTAAACCACCCTGAATGTCATCTTTCTGTCCCACTTTGTAACCCTGTCCATCCTCAAACTGCCCCAGCTCAACTTCCTATGCCCATTTGGGCAATGCACCTGTGAGACTAATAGACTGGACTCTGCCATGGACATTCCTCCACCATCACCCCTGACCATTTTACAACACCCTCCAATATTTAGCACTTAAATAAACACCCTTGAAGCACAAAACAATCTGGAGTCAGTCTGTGATTTCGAAATTGTGTATTAGCAATTACAGTGACAAAATGCTCTTTCAATTGTAATGTCAACATACCTAAGTCACACAGCTCTAGTCCATGAGGAAACAAAGCAGTGGGACCCACATCTGTGAAATCATAAGGGAAAGTGACAACTCCTTGACCATACACTGGGTGAAAACGACAGACGGTAGAGAGGTATTAGTGTTAAAGTACATGTAGTAGGCAGGTCTGTACTCTTACCTGTGTCTCACTGGAAATACTGCAGGATCACTGAGTTCCTGTTGTCCATGTCCTCTTCTTCTGCTTCCTCGTCTTCACTGTCCACAGGCTCCACAGCTTCAACAATACCGCCATCCGGACCATTCTCCTGCAGAAAAGGCACCTGTTGTCGCAAAGCTAAGTTGTGAAGCATACAGCAGGCCACGATGATCTGGCACACCTTCTTTGGTGAGTAGAATAGGGATCCATCTGTCATATGGAGGCACCTGAACCTGGCCTTCAGGAGGCCGAAGGTCAGTTCGATAATCGTCTGAGTTCACCCATGGGCCTCATTGTAGCATTCCTCTGCCCTTGTCCTGGGATTCCTCACTGGGGTCAGTAGCCATGACAGGTTGGGGTAACCAGAGTCATCTGCAAATGGCGAGGGACACCTGTTAGACACACACTAACCTGTAGGGATATCCCCAGACCCAGACAACCATTCCCACTGTCTTGCTTCCAGGTACTCACCTATTAGCCACACACGGTGCCTCTGGAGTTGCCCCATCACATAAGGGATGCTGCTATTCCGCAGGATGTAGGCGTCATGCACTGAGCCAGGAAACATGGCATTCACATGGGAGATGTCCTGGTCTGCCAAACACACCATCTGCACATTCATCGAATGGTAGCTCTTCCGGTATCTATACACCTGTTCACTCCTGCGTGGGAGTACTAATGCCACATGTGTCCCATCAATGGCACCAATGATGTTGGGGATATGTCCCAGGGCATAGAAGTCACCTTTCACTGTGGGCAAATCCTCCACATAAGGGAAAACGATATAGCTGCGCATGTGTTCCAGCAGGGCAGACAACACTCTGGACAACACGTTAGAGAACATTGGATGGGACATCCCTGATGCAATGGCCACTATTGTTTGAAAGGAACCACTTGCCAGGAAATGGAGTAATGACAGGACCTGCACTAGAGGGGGTATCCCTGTGGGATGGCGGATAGCTGACATCAGGTCTGGCTCCAACTGGGCACACAGTTCCTGGATTGTTGCACGATCAAGTCTGTATGTGACTATGATGTGTCTCTCTTCCATTGTCGACAGGTCAACCAGGGGTCTGTACACCGAAGAATGCCGCCATCTCATCACCTGCCCCAGCAGACGTGCCCTATGGAGGAAAACAGCGACCAGAGAGTCAGCCAACACTGAGGTATCACAAAATGTAATTTGTTGAAAATTTATTAATCCGCAATGTGCCTGTAACTGTGTGTATTCCAAGCCTAGATAGGTGTGACGCAGTTATTAATAATGCCATGTGGCCCCCTGAAATGGCGGCTGCCTGACCTGTAAGGTGGGACAAGGGGATATGAGGTAACTGCGCTGGCGTTGTACACCGTCGCGGTGGGCAGTTGAAGACCGCGGCACAATTCAGGATTGGTTAACATTGGGCCCTATGGGTCCAAGGAGCCAATGATGATGTACACCGGCAGTGACGGTACACACCGCCCGGACTTGACTGCCATTTTCTGTCTGTTCACTCACTTGATACCTGACCTTCAACAGGAGAGGACCTACACTGCAAGTGCTTCTATGACCTGTGTCTGGAACCGACAATGGCTACAGTGTCTGGGGAAAGGGCCCCTGCCTTCATTTCGGAGGATTTGGAGAAACTAGTGGATGGGGTCCTCCACCAGTACACGCAAATGTACGGTCCTCCAGACAAACAGGTGAGTACACTGTGAGCATGCTGAATGGGCAATGTCTGCTTTGAGTGGTGTGGCTGGAAGTAACATGAGGGGGGCTGAGGACTACATGTGCGGATGCTGAGTGTATCTGCGTCATGGCATGGGTGGGAACTGGTGGGCAATGAGTATAACGGTCCGGCCTGTACCATTCCTATAGGTCAGCGCCCACCAGAAGAAGGCTATTTGGCATGCCATCGCCAAGGACGTCCAGACCCTGGGGGTCTACCACAGACGGAGCACCCACTGCCATAAAAGATGGCAGGACCTGCGCCACTGGAGCAAGAAGACGGCAGAGGCCCAGCTGTGGATTGCCTCCCAACGTGGAAGGGGTGCCCCTGATGTTCAGGATCCTGGCGGTGGCCTATCCGGAGTTGGATGGGCTCTTGAGGGCATCACAGCAGCCACAAGGGGGTGAGTACACTCTCCCTCAGCTGACTCAGTGCGCATTACGAGGTGTCTGGGCGGGGAGGTGGGCAGTGGGTTCCCCTAGGCCAGGGCGATCTTGGTAGGCAAGGTCCCTTGTGAGGCAGGCTATGTGGCACCCCAACCTCACTAGTGTTAAGAGCCATCTATACCTAGTCAGGTTCCTGCGACTTCCAGGTGTGCAGCAATTGGGCTTAGGCCTCGTACCCCATGGCCATGTGAAAAATCTATGGACTATAAGTGCATGGCGTAGTGCAGAGGGCTGATCACTGTCTGTTGTGTCCGCCAACGGTAGTGGTGTTGCATGCACTGAAAATGTGTTTCTTCTGTCTTTCCCCCCTCCTTTTTGTGGTCTCCCTGTTCTTGTGTGCAATAGCATCATCAGGCAGAGGAGCATTGGCACCGGAGCAGGGGGGAGCTGCATCACACTTGGCCCTGGAGGTTGAAGCTACGGAGTCTGAAGCCACCAGTGGGACGGAGCGCGAGGGGAGCTCCACGACGGGGACAGGAGTAGAGACCAGCGACAGCGACTCCTCCTCTGATGGGAGCTCCCTTGCGGTGGCGGGCCCCTCTGTGTCCATCACATTAACAGGTACAGCCGCCACCCCCCCTTCCAGCATCGCCCTCCCAGCAGCCCTTCAGCGTTTGTCAAGTGGCCGCTCACCCAGGAGGGTGGGCATCTTCTTCGCCCCAGCCACCTCAGGCCCTGCCCCAGTCAACCCTGTTGCCCTCAGTGAGGAGGCTATTGACCTCCTGAGATCCCTCACTGTTGGGCAGTCTACCATTGTGAATGCCATCCAGGGTGTTGAGAGGTATTTGTCACAAACAAATGCATACCTGGAGGGCATTCATTCTGGCCAGGCAGCCCAACAGAGAGCATTTCAGGCTCTGGCCTCAGCCCTGATGGCAGCCATTATCCCTGTGTCCAGCCTCCCCCTCCAACCTCCTCCACCCAGACCCAATTCCCTGTACCTCTTCCTATCCCAAGCACACCATCACACCAGCATGCAGACACATCAACACACAAGAGTGGCTCAGGCAAACATAAGCACCACACATCCCACAGGCACTCACACAAGCACCATACACATGCACATATACCAACATCCACTTCCTCCACTGTGTCCCCCTCCTCCACGACTCCCTCCTCCCTCACAGTCTCGTTTCCACTCACACTTGCATGCACATCCTCAGCCACTACCTCCATCACCAGCACGCCCACCACCACACACCGCTCACGTGCAATCACCACCCCACTACCATTCACACATCCCCAGTGTCCTCTACCAGTGTGTCTGTGAGCCCTCCTCCCAAAGTACACAAACGCAGGCACACATCCACCCAACAGCCATCCACCTCACAACAGCCTCCAGCCCATGCACCTTCACCCAAATTCAGCAGACGTACACCTCCTACAATCACTACTTCTTCTTCCACTTCCAAACCCCCTCCATCTACCCGTCCCAGTGTGTCTAAAAAACGTTTCCTGGAAAACCTTGACCTCTTCCCTTCACCTCCCCCCCGTCCCTCCCCTAGGGCCAGGCTTTCCAGGTCCCAGCCCAGCACCTCAGCCACCACATCCCCAGGCACAGTGGTGCCAGTAACTGCGGGGTCTTGGAGTGTGCCACCCATCAGGGCTGCCAGTGTGCCACGTGGCAAGGACATTCCGCCACCTGCCAAGGTAAAAAAGGTGCCGACATCCAGGAGGAAGAAGCCGAAACTACCAGCCACCAAGGGCTCAGCGAAAACGAAAGGAGATAGTGGCAAGACAACTGCGCCACCATCAAAGGTGGGGAAAGGCCAAAAACAGAAGGGCAGGTCAGGAGAGGGCATGGTGGCACCGACTGAGGGATCAGTGTCACACCTTCTGTCCACGTCCACGGCAACCTGTATGGCGGCGAACACAGCGAGCTGCACCACCACCTGCACCGCCACCCGCCACCTGCACCGCCTCCGGCACGTCTACAACTGCTGCGACAGTCCCCACCCTTTTCCCCGGTGGGCAGCTGTCCAAGGCTGCAGGAGACATCTTGCTTTCTCCCTCAGCAGGTGCTGACCCATGCACCGCCACCATCACCGCCATCACAGACACCGCCGCAAGCACCGCCATCATCAAACAAGTCTGCAAGCACCGCCAGCGGCCCGCAACGTCCTCGGACAGTGGCACCACCGCTGACATGCCTACCATCCCCAGTGGTCAGTCATCCGAGGCTGGAGGAGAGTGCAAGGACCCTGGGCAGCTTCCATGATGCATTACTGTCATCACTGATGGCACCTGCAGGTGGAAGGCGAAGCCGCAGCAGTGTGGGGTACGTCGCTGCCTCCATGGCGTATCATGCTACCTGTACCTCGCCAATGTCGTGGCACGCACACCCAGGTGAGGGAATTGTACCGGCCACACTGCACGTGGAGCACTCTGAGCACCATGCCCCCTCCAGAACCAGTGGAGTATCACATCCACTACCTCAGTCCTTGGCAGGATGAAGCACTCCGGGAACCAGGCACCCTCCAGAACCAGTGGAGTATCACATCCACTACCTCAGTCCTTGGCAGGATGAAGCACTCTGGGAACCATGCCCCCACCAGAACCAGTGGAGTATCACATCCACTATCTCAGTCCTTGGCAGGATGAAGCACTCTAGGCACCAGGCCCCCTCCAGAACTAGTGGAGACTGTTATCCACTTGAGAGACTGTGGCTTTGCACTCCCCAGGATAAAGCAGTGGGCAACCCACCCACTGGAGAGACTTGAGAGACTGTGGCTTTGCACTTCCAAGGATGAAGCAGTGGGCAACCCACCCACTGGAGAGACTTGAGAGACTGTGGCTTTGCACTCCCCAGGATACAGCAATGGGCATGGAGCCCCCTCGTGCAGCAGTGGCGTTGTGAGTTCATCTGGCTGAGGGGCCCTCCTCCCCCTGAGGTGCCTGTTTCATTTCGATCTGATGCCCCTGCAGTGTTCTCTCCATTTCCAGTCAGGTATCTAGTGTGGGCGTCGCCCATGCGTTTTGGGCCCAGTAGTCCACAGACAATGATTGGTGCACTATCCGGACTTGTGTAGTTGGTGTACATAATTGTATTTACTGGATTTTGAACTTTGATAATGAGTTTTCACATGATTACATTCATTCAAATCATTTCCTTTTGTCCTTGTGTTCTTCCAGGGGGTGGGGGGGTGTATATGTAATGTAGCTGCATGTATTTGTGTGTATGGTGTTGTGGGTGAGGGTGGGGGTGTTGCGTGTGTGTGTCACTCTCTTTTCCCTCCCCCCTCCCCTGTGTTGTAGGTGCAGTACTCACCGTGGTCGTTGCTGCCGTCTTTGGTGCTCCTGATAGAAGAGAAGGAAGACCAGCATCGGCAGTATCTACAATTCGGGCTCCATGGCGTCCTGGTTCCTCGTGGGGTGTGGAGAGGTGAGTGTTTTCCCTTCTGTGTACTGTTTCCGCCGTGTTTTTGTTCGCGTTGGTTCCGCCCCAGAAAAGGTAGCGGATAGGCCTGTTGTGATACAGTGGGTGGTTCTTTGTCTTCCGCCTGTCTGTTGGCGGTTACCGACGCTGTATTTGTTTCTACCACCATGGTGGTCGTAGTGTTAAAGTGGCTGTCTATATTGGCGGTTTCCGCCATGGTCATGATTCCATTTTTTTTTCCGCAGGACTGTTTGCGGTATTACCGCCGCTTTAACACCGACCGCCAGGGTTGTAATGAGGGCCTATATGTGTGAAGAATGGCATAGAAAGTTTGGTTGTATCATTCCCTCTGCTCGTAGCTGACATGAATAATCACAGTACCAAAATACACTCATTGGTAATCTTACATAGGTTGTGGAAAGCAAATGTGAGCATGTGGCCATGGATGAAAAAGTCTGTGAACCTACAGTAGAACAGTTGAGAGAGAAGTTGGAAGACTTGGAGGGCTGGTCCTGCTGCAATGATCTACAAATACTATTGATACCTCAAAATACCAAGGGTCTAGCCATGGATCTGTTTGTGGGTAATCTCATCCTGAAACAGATGCAAACATGTGGGTTCACAAAAACCTTATAGGTGGAGGGAGCCCACCGCATCCCAGGTGCACCATGAAAGCCTGGAGCACACCCTTGGGCCATCATTGCAAGACTCATAAATTATCGATACCAGGGCGTGAGTCACCAACCATCTTGCTGTGCCCCTCCTTTGAATATAGTTAAAGCTTGGGTTACCTTTGGCCACCATAACTATCTTTGGGTTCACAGGCTGCATCGCAGAAGGGTCAAAGGGAACGGGATTACAAGTACACAAAGGGCCTCATTATGACCCTGGCGGTACAGAACCGCCAGGGCCAACGGGGGCGGGAGCACCGCCGACAGGCCGGCGGTGCTCCCTTGGGCATTCCGACTGCGGCGGTAACGCCGCGGTCGGACCGGGACAACTGGCGGTCTCCCGCCAGTTTCCCGCTGCCCAAATGAATCCTCCAAGGCGGCGCAGCATGCTGCGCCACCTTGGGGATTCTGACACCCCCTACCGCCATCCTGTTCCTAGCGGTTCGCCCGCCAGGAACAGGATGGCGGTAGGGGGTGTCGCGGGGCCCCTGGGGGCCCCTGCAGTGCCCATGCCAATGGCATGGGCACTGCAGGGGCCCCCGTAAGAGGGCCCCGCTAGTATTTCACTGTCTGCATAGCAGACAGTGAAATACGCGACGGGTGCAGTAGCACCCGTCGCACCTTCCCACTCCGCCGGCTCGATTACGAGCCGGCTTCATCGTGGGAAGGTTGTTTTCCCCTGGGCTGGCGGGCGGCCTTTTGGCGGCCGCCCGCCAGCCCAGGGGAAAACTTGGAATACCCTCCGCGGTCTCTGGACCGCGGAGCGGTATTTTGGAGGGGGGAAGTCTGGCGGGCGGCCTCCGCCGCCCGCCAGACTTAGAATGAGGGCCAAAGTCTTTTCCAGCACAGCTTTCTTTAGTTGCAGCATGCAAAACTCACTTTTTAGCAAGCCCAGGAGATGGTCATGATTGGCTGGATTGAATGTCAGCTGGCAGGAGGGTCAAGACACTGCAACCGCCCTAAGAGGCGCCAGGGTGGTGCCATAGCAAAGGAGTATGGTGAAACACTTGAAGTGGAGATGCGGGTCAAAACATATACTGCCTAGCCTGGGGCATCACCCAGATCTCTCAAACGGATCTTGGGACCCATGGGGAGACAAGAGGGGCTTGTAGGATCATGAATGTGGCACAGGATATGCACCCAAAGCATCTTGTGGGTAGGCTGGGAGCAGGCAGTGATGATCCTAAATTGGGAACTGGCTGCAAGATTGAGACAGAAGAAATGACACACCAACTTGGTTAAATTATGCCAGAAGGCAGTAGTGATGCATACTAGTTAGCAGCATGTTTGTTTGGGCCAACAGGCACTAAGCGCAGTTGGAGAGGTGGGCAGTTAGGAATCTGTAGTGCAGTGTAGCAGGAAAGGGGGAGTATTAATTGCAGAGGGTTAGTTGGATATTTGTTGTAATTTGTGTTCAAGCAAGATACATACGCCCAGTCAACATAGCTGAGGCACACAGGATAATCACTCTCACAGTCCGAACCACAAACAGCTGAGGGCCGGCACCCCTGTGTGTGCCCATTTAACCATACAGGGGGATGTCCAAAGATAGTACGTTAACCCTAAGGATAATATCGTGGAACGTCAAAGGCCTTTCTGACAAAGTCAAAAGAGGAGTGGTGCCCCAATACATCATGCCAGATTCTCCTGAGATGGTTCTCCTATAAGAGACTCCCCCCTAGGCCATAGGTGTACTGCCCTTCACCGTTAGGGAACTAATAAGGCTGCTAATGTGGGCCATACCATCTCTTCTAGTGGAGTAGTAATGTTTGTGAGGAGAACGTTGCCCCTGGTCATTTGGCAAGTATGCCCTGATCCGCTGGGTCCCTATGTGGTGCTCTCTGGGACTTGTGGGGGGGCACCTTAAACATACTTCCAGTAGATTTCACAACATGACTTCACGACTCCATCGTACCACCCCTGACCACTCTGCTACACAGTCCACCAGATGAGGAAATTATCATGAGGGGACCTCAACGTTACACGGAGTGATAGCATATACCTACCTCCCCCCAGACCCCTGGACTCAGTCAGACAACCATTAGCAGACTTCCTCACTGCCCAGAGACTGGCATATATATGGTTTACCTTTAACTCAGCAATCCAGCAATCCAGCACTTCATCCATTTACTTGGGGGTGCATGACAGTCTTCCCTGAAATGATCACTTTCTCATGCCGACTCATCAGCTATTAAAAGTCAATGAGGACACTAACTTAACCAGGGGTATTTCTGACTATTCTCCCCTGTGACTGGTGTAGGGTGGGCCTGAGAGGACAAACACTACTCGCATCATATTGAGGCCTTGGTACCTTAAAGAGTCAAAAAGTTGAGAATGGATGTTAGACGCAAATGACCATCATTTACAGGGAAACAGCACATCAGTCGGGTTTCCACTCATGTTGTTGGCAGCCTATGAGGCAGTAGTCAAGGGGGTGGGTCTCACCATGATGGCACAAGGGAACAACTAAAAAGTGACAAATTGAAGGCTCTTGTCTGTGACTTTGTGTCCCCTTAGGCCAGCATAATTTAGGAGGAGGGATCAGAGTGATCCCACATCCTAGCCCTTTAGCAAAATCAAAACTGAGAAGTGGCCCAGGAAGCTGCAAATATGCACCGTAAGGCAACACAGCACAACATCAATGTAATGGGGGACATGACAGGTAAAATATTGGCCAGGCTGGACAGGCATGAGGCAGTGGATAGATGGGTACCTGGAATTCAGGAGTCGGGGGAACTAGCTAGTAGTGGACAAACCATTGATCAAATGTCTAGCTCGTCTGTGACATTCCATACCGAAGCTTCACTACAGAGTATAGGGAAGCCTTAGAAGATGCGCTTTCCCTGGAGGATATTGTAAGAGGCATCGGGGATGTGAAGCTCGTCAAAGCATCAGGGCCCAACAGGGTAGTGATGGAACCAAAAAAAGTTGATAGCCACTTAGCATGCCTCACATCTGAATCAGATGCATGCCAAGAGCTAGAAGGGGTGAGTGCTCCTGTTAGATCAGTGCCAGGCTTCCATAAGGGTCATCCACAAAGAAGGAAAGCCCAGGGAGGACAGTATCTGTACAATGGGTCTACAGACAAGATACAGTTCAAAAAATATGTAAATGACCTGACCAAGCATCCAAGGAATAACCACAGTGATTGTTGATAAATCATGTGAAACAATGGGAACTGATGAGGCATGTCCTACACAAACAAGCTGCCATTCCCCAGTATATGATATGGAAAGCCTGACATTAAGTGCCTCAAAGGCAACTACACATACTTGGCCATGGGATCACAAATGTGCAGTTGTATGTCTGCAGGGGACTGTGCATTACAGTGCAGATGAACCATCATGAGGATGGGAGATCATCAACCAACACAGCCTCAAAATCCTTAGGTAGGCTACATTGATCCTTGACACAGTCAGGGGCCTGCTGATTGCATACAGTGAACTGAGCTGAGGTGACTGTAGGAGGCTGGCCTGGTTTGTAGTGGGAACCTTGGGTACTTACACTTTTTTTTTTTTTTTTTTTAATATATTTTTATTAACATTTTGTTGTCTAATGAAACATTGTTACAGTTGCAGAATCACTTAGTATGCATTACATTTGTACACAACAATTTTAACGTCACCCCTGTATCTGTTGTTTGATTGTACTATCTCATAGTCAGTTAGCTTAAGTGTTTTATTCCTATTATAGAAGCGTTACATTGGTAGTTCAACTTTCCTATGGGGTGTTCTATAAGCTGGGTGTTATGATTCTGTGTAATTCTAGGAGTCATGCAACCCGGTTGGTGTCTATTCAACAGTTATTAACTCAAACTAAAAACTAGATGGTACTGTGGGGGGTGGTGGTTGTTGATGTAGGGGTTGGCTGTGTCTTTTTCCCTTCTCTCTTCAGGGATTTATATGGTATTAGTACTCCTAGCCTTGGCCTGGTTTCGTAAGGGTGGGGTTCTCTTATGTCTGATTTGTCTATAACTCAATGTCTGAACTCTGTTCATTGGTGGCTGGTCCCTTATTCTGTTCCCGTCTCCCTCTTGCCCAGTCTATCTGCATTTTGGTGAGTGTGGTAACGTCCGTTTATTCACATTATTTACCCAGTTTCCCCTTCTGTCGCTGTGTCTACGTCAGCATCCGCGTCTGTAGCCCTTACTATGTCGTTCCATTTTGTCACCGCTATTTCCCATCCCTGTGCAACAGGGTGGCGTCGTAGACCTTTCCCCTCCTCGCTCTTAAGGACCTGGAGTTCAGCCCTAGCCCACACTGCAACATCCTGTCTCCATCTGACCCGGGGGGGGTGGCGAAGCTGCGCTTTCCAGTACTTTGCGATTTGTCTCCTGTACAAGGCCAAGGCCAGGTTCAAGAATCGGATCTCGGCCCTTCCCTGTGGCAGTTCATCCCCATAGCCCAGCAAGCACACGTTGGGGGTCGGGCTCAAGTTCACACTTAGCAGTCTGGACAGGTCATAGATCACTTCGCCCCATCCCTGCTGAATCTCAGGGCAGGACCATACCATGTGCTCAAAGTTTGCGTCTGTGTTTTTACATCTGGGACACTTCCTAGGGTCTCCCCCATAAATTACTGTTAATCGGTGTGGGGTGAGGTACATTCTATGTAAGTAGTTGTATTGTATATACCGCAACCTTGTGCTGCGGGCAACATTCCGGGGATAAGCCAGGGCCCCATTCCACTCAGCATCTGTCGGTTCCCTGCCAACTGTCCTCCCCCATCTCTCTCTCAGTGGTCCCAGGGAGTCTAGTGCATCCTCAATTTGAGCGCGGTATAATTTAGTGATCAAATGGGTCTCTTCGCCCGATGTCAATAGGAGATGTAATATTCTATGGGTGGGGGGCTCTACATTGACAGTGGTCCAGTGCGTTTTCAGCGTGTGTATTAATTTATGGTGTAGGAGGAACTGCCCCGGGGGGATTCCATCCATGACATGGTTAGCAAAGGATCTCAGTATTCCCTCATGGAACAGGTCTCCAACTGTTTCTATTCCAGCTCTCCTCCAGTAATCAATACCCGGGTCCCTCAAATTCCTCCCTTCGGTTTCAGTCACAAGAGCCACCAGGGGCAAGGCTGGGGAGTACGGGGGACCCACTCCTACCCTTTTTGTGCATCTTTTCCAACATGCCAGTGCCACTCTTGTCATCTGGCTGTGCGTGTGAGGGGTAAGTTTCTTACATGTCAACCGCGCGGCGAACCGGTTAATGTCCTCGGCCGCTGGTTCGATGAATCTCTCCAATTGGCCCCTGCCTATAAGCCACCTGGCTACCCACTGCAGCTGTGAGGCTAAGTAATAGGCTTCGAAATCAGGGGCTCCCAATCCTCCTTGATGGGCTGGTCTGCGTAATATCGAGAGCGATGTGCATCTCCGGCCATCATCCCATATAAGCTCCCTGAGTAGGACATCAAGCTCCCGGAACCATGCTGTCGGGATCAGAAGGGGTAAGTTGGTGAAGTAATATAGGAGGTGGGGTAGCATGATCATTTTAGATAATGCTATTCTGGCCATTATCGTTAGTTTTAGTGGTCGCCAGAACCCAACTGAGGACTTCAGTGATCGTAGCGCCTTACCCAGGTTACCCTCGCGCAGATCTGTCTTGTCATGAAACACCTGTATTCCCAAGTATTTGAATGTTCGTGGGGCCCAAATCAGGTCCTGGGGGCAAGCTGTCGGCCGTTCGCCACACGGGGACAGGGGGAACACATATGTTTTGCCACGGTTAAGGCGTAATCCAGAGATGTTCCCATAATGTTCCAGCACTCCCAGGGCCCAAGGGAGGTCTCCCTCTCCGTCCTGGAGATATACAAGTATATCGTCCGCATATAGCGAGATGATATGTTCTTGGTGTCCCCATTCCACTCCTCTACCCGCGCCATCCCGTCGCATCTGGGACGCCAGCGGCTCGATGGCCAGGGCAAACAACAGCGGGGACAATGGGCAGCCCTGTCTGGTTCCTCTATAAATTGGGTAAGTGTCAGATACTGTCTTGCCTGTTCTTACTCTCGCTAGCGGAGACGTGTATAATAGGTCAACCCATCTAACCCAATCTTCACCCATTCCCATACGGAGCATCACTGCTCTTAGGTAGTCCCATCTGATAGAGTCAAACACTTTCTCAAAATCTACCGCTAGCAACATCCCCGTTGCGGGACTCACGTTACTAGGCATATTCAGGATCGCAAATAGGCGCCTCAGATTCAGAGAGGTGTTGCGGTTCGGGACGAAACCATTCTGATCTTCATGTACAAGAGTTGGTACATGGTCAAGCAGCCGGTTAGCCAGGATCTTACTTAGTATTTTGAAATCACTATTTAGCATTGACAGGGGGCGGAAGTCAGTCACTGATGGTTGTTTTGTTTTAGTCTTAGGGAGCGTAATCACTAGTGCCTCTCTCATGGTGCCCGGCATTATTCCGATTCGTAGCGCTTCTGAGTATAACTCTACCAGCTGGGGAGCTAGTTGTTTCTCAAATTTCTTGTAAAAATCGATGGGGAGGCCATCTGTCCCAGGGGTCTTCCCAGGGGCCAGTTGCGCTATGGCTTCGCTAACCTCCAACAGTGTTACTGGGCCTCCCAAGCAAGCCCTATCTTCAGCCGTCAGGCTTGGCACGGGTATCTGCCGTAAGTAATTATCAAAGACTTCCGTGCCAATTTCCTCCGGCTTCGCATAGAGATAGGTGTAGTATTCTTTGAAGGCATTATTCACTGTACATGGTCCACTTCTGCCTATCCCTTCCTTATCTAGTACATTCGTTATGGGCTCGGCCTCTCCCCCCGGTCTTACCAACGATGCTAGCATTTTCCCAGACCTACCCTCTTCTGACTGTAAGGAGGCGAAATATTTTTGTGTATGGTGGCATCTGAGTTGTTCTTCGGTCTGTGAGTGTTCCTTTCTTGCCTGATTGTACTCTTCATTCCCTGTTGTGTCCGCCCCCTGTCTCAGTTCCTTTTCATGTATTATCTTCTCTAGTCTGGTCAGTTCTCTTTTGAGTGTTCGACGAATTCCGACCAATTGTCCCATACAAAACCCCTTGTTACCACCTTAAGGGCTTCCCATTCGGTTGCTCTAGTGGCGGTGGATCCGTTGTTAGTTTGAATGTGGTCAGTCAGGTGCTGCCTCAGGGTGTCTCTATATGATGGTTCTTCAATCGCCGACGGAGTTAGTCTCCAGGTCGGTATGGGGGGCCTAACCTCTGTCGCTCTCCATGTTACTAGCAGGGGATTATGGTCGGATAATGTGCGACCTAAATATTCTGAGTGGGTCATCCCCCGCATAAGGTCTGCTGTACATACCACCCTGTCAATTCTGGTATGGAGTCGGTGGAGACCCGAGTAGAATGAGTAGTCCCTGTCGTGCAGATGGTGCTCCCGCCAGACATCCAATAGTCCCCATAAATTCAACCATTCACTGAGCTTCCCGGCTATCTTACTTGTCATTGCACCCTGCAGCGGAGGGGTAGATCTATCCAGGTCTACATCTAGTATACTATTGAAGTCCCCTCTGATCAGGAGCTCTCCTCTCCTTTGACGGGTGAGGTGGCTTGAGAGTTTTGTTAGGAAGGGGATCTGGTCCTGGTTAGGGGCATACATGCAGCATAGAACTATCGGTTTACCGTGCAATCTACCCTCCAGAATCACAAACCTCCCCTCCCGGTCTATGTTGGAGGCTTCAACCTCTAGCGGGACCCCTGCTCGAACCCAGATCAATACTCCTCTCGCAAATGCTGAGTACTCTGTTGCGTACACCCGCCCCCTCCATCTACGTCTTAGTCTCTCAGGTTCCCCTACTGCCAGGTGGGTCTCCTGCAACATTGCCACCTGTATATTCCTCCTTTTTAAGTAAGCCAGTATTTTGTGTCGTTTATTCGGTGACCAACAACAAAAGGTACACTGTTCCTGACTGTAGGGTGAACAATTAAAGTTTAGGAGCTAGAACCCTCACACACCCAAGAGGGTGTCATGCTTCATCATCGGGAAGCTCCTCGTCAGACCGGCCGGTGCAATGTCTGACGGGCTCCCCTTTCGGGGGCTCTTTGCCGGAGATCTTTTATGGTATGTGGTGGCTGCCGTTGAAGTTGTGGAGGTCAGACACTATAACTGGCAGGAGAGTGAACGGAATTTAAGATTGATTAGAAACCCCTAAACTTATTCTGTTTAATATCTATCCAGAGGGGTTACGATCAAGATTAAAAACACTATTAAGTGGAATCTGAGAATAATGCTCGACCACTTAAGAAAAGCCTAGAGTACTGGGAAATTGTCACCTCCCCCTAGGATCTGGTCAACATGTTTCGCGTAATATTGGTCGTGAAAGATCCTCTAACGCTTCATCAGGACCTACATCAAACTAGACTTCTCCTGGCTATATACCAAAAAAAAGAAAGAAACACTATCTAATTATGTGTATGGAAGGTACATAGCAGTCACTTACATTCATGTGAACTGTCTCGTCAGTAGTCTGAAACAAAAAAGGCCACCCCGCCCTCTTCGTGTAGGGGGCCCCTTAGGGAGTAGCACGGTCCAGCCTATAGCTTTTTGCTATCGGCGTCTTCAATTTGAGACACCTACCCGTCGGCGTGCTCACCCTGGAAGTTTATTCGGTGACCCCATCCCCCTAACGTTCCACGTTAAGAAGTTGTATTCTGCCATTTTGGAGTTTCACTAGTTTATGCCGGTTGCACTTTACCCCTTTTACTTTCAGCTCTCCCCTGTTCAGTAATGGAGTACCACTATTTTCAAACCATTCACCACCCCTTGCCATCTTAACTCGTAACTGTTTCTCCCAACTCCCCCTCCCCAGGGCACCTCTCAAACAGTAGGCTGCCCATAACAGACAAACCTGTGCAACTTGTGTCAACTTTTGGTTGCTGTTCTCGCCAGTCTACTTGTACAGGCGAGATTCTAGTAGGGGGGTGGCCCTGCACAGAGGGGCCTCTCGTACATCAAGATCAGCCACCCCGGGATTGTGCAGAAAAGCCTTGGGGGTCAAAGTTTGTCTGCAGTCTGTGGGGTCACTATTGATGCTCGTTCGTAGCTGTTCGAGCCCCCCGCCGACGACATCACGGTCTCGTCTGACTCTCCTCCAGAGCACTCCAGAGGGGACCCTTCTCCACTTATACGGGCCGCTGCCTCCAATGCTGCTCTTCTGCCACTCTCTTTTTGTTTTCGGGAGAGTGCCCCCCGGTGGTGACTTCGGGTACGTGGCCCCCGGGGGGGTCGAAGTGATCCTCTCCCAAGTGGTCCTCCCCTCCCATGCCGCTCCGTCTGTACTCCACGGGCTTCCAGTAATTCCCATGCCTCCTCAGGGGACTGAGGAAATGAAGTTTTACCGTCTAGTATTACCTTCAGTCTGGCTGGGTATAACAGTGAGTATTGAATGCCTTCATTCCTTAGGGCTCTTTTGACTGCGATATAAGATGCTTGTTTATTTTGTACTTCTACAGTAAAATCCGGAAAAAGTGTGACTTCGCCATTTGCCACCTTGAACGGGCCATCCTCTCGTTCTCTTTGCAGTAGTATGTCCCGGTCTCTGTAGTGTAGTAATCTTGCGATCACCACCCGTGGGGGCCTGCCCGGAGCCAAGGGTCTCGAGGGCACCCGGTGTGCCCTTTCCAGAGTGTAGAAGGGGGTCAGCCCATCCGGCGCCACTACAGTGCTCAGCCATTTTTCGAGGAATTTTACCATATTCGATCCCTCGGTCCCCTCCGGGAGTCCCACCACACGCACATTATTCCGACGACTTCTCCCCTCTGCGTCCTCTGCTCTTTGCTCTAGGCGTGTCATTCTGTCCCTGAGGTGCGTCATTTCAGCTTGCAGGTCTTTTTGTTTTGGTGCGATGTCAGCAAACGTGGTTTCTGTTTCTTTCACTCTGTCTGACAACTTGTGGTGGTCGGCCCTCAGCAGGCCCAGCTCAACTGCGACCTGATTGATGTTGTGTTGCAGTGTCAATTTGGTATCTTCAATCGTGCCAAGGATTTTATCTAGGGTGTCCTGCATTTGGGTCTGCGGTGGGCTCTGTGCATCTCCCCCACTGTGACCGGGAGCCGCCGCGCCGTCCATATCTCTGGTCCTGTGGCGGTTCTTAGGGGACATTTGGCGTGTGGGTGACCGCTCTACTAAGGGACGAACCAGAGACCAGCTCAAGAGGTCCTAGTCCAAGCGCTATCCAGGGCCCCTATGGCCCCCAGGCCCGATCAGAGTCGGTGTTCTCGCTCTCCAGTTCACCATTGGCCTAGGGACGCACCCCGCCAGCCCGATGGGGTATCACCAACCCGTTCGCAGCAATCTCTGCCCCAGGGCTTGATACGGGTCACGCAAACAAGGCTCCTGTTACAGGACACTGTCCAGTGGGTCTTTTTTTAAGGGTGCACAGGTCCATGCCATCTGTTTCCAACGAGTCACCACGCAGCGCCATGCCACTATACCTTCCTCTTGGATCAGGGGCTGACCGTCACAATTCAGTTCCCCGTGTTCCGTCCGTACCGGGTAGGGTCGGGGTACCCTCACCCCTAGGATGTGGTTGGGCCTGTTACGATGCCTCTCCTCTTAGGGTCCGTCAGGTAGGGCCCGGCCTCCAGTCAGCCCCACCGCTACCACGCGGTGCAGCCCCAGGCCCTACCGCAAGGTAGGCGGTTCCTTCCGCTCCCCGGTCCATGCCCAGCGTTCTCCTCCACCGGGGGGGGGGGGGGGGCAAACCTGCTTCGCGTTCGCCGCGGCAGGGGCCCCAGTTCTCCTCTAGGCCCCCCGCCTCGGTCCCCAAAATCACCTCGCAGGCCAGAGCAGCACGCCCCTTCAAGTCCCGCTCGCGGGGCCCCAAGGGCCATGATCCCGCCGGCCCCGGCCCTCTCACCAGTGGCTCCCGCGCGGACACCTCACTCGCCGACGGGCCCCAGGAGGGCGGGCGGGGGGCGGCGGGGGGGGGGGGGGGGGGGGGGGGGTCACCTCAGGCTCCGGGCACGCACCAGTCCTCTCTAGGGCGCGGTCCGCGAGGACAGCGCAGCGGCAGGTCCGAGGGCCCAGGAGTCTGCCGGAGGCAGGCAATGTCCCCAGGAGCGCTCATCTCGGGGTCAGGTGATGCCCAGCACCCTCACTTGGGTCCCCGCTCCTTTCCGGGCTTAGACTGCCCCGGGGACGGTATAAATGAAGGATAAAGTTCCGGCCCCTCCGGAGCAGCAGAATTAGGCATGCGCCATTTTCAACCGCTTGGCCACGCCCCCCCCTTGGGTACTTATACTTAATACCAGGTCCAGTTATCCCTTATTGGTGAAATGTAGTAGTGTTCTAGCAGCTTAGGCTGATTGAGGTAGCTATAGGAGTGCAGCTTAGGTTAAACTAGGAGACATGCAAATCTCCTGCAATACCACTTATAGTCACACAGTACTTATACACAAGTAAATACAATACTCAGTGTTACCAAAAATAAAGGTAGTTTATTTGGGTGACACTGTACCCAAAATATCTTAGAGACAATACTCCTTCTGGAGCTAAGTATTTTACAAAATATATACACTAGACACCAAAATAAGGCAAGTAATTAGACATAGGATATTGCAAACAATAGGAAATGCTATAGAATGCAATGGGAGAAAATAGGGCAACACAAACCATATTCTAAGAAAGTGGAATGCAAATCATAAATTCCCCCCCTAGACAAGTGTAGTGTGAGCAGAATCACTGGGCAAGTAAGAATACAGTAAAGGTAAGTAAATTACCCTACCCTAGAGCAAAGAAAAGCAGGAGTAAAGTACTGCAAGTTTCCGTAGGACACACTACAAGTCGTGAATAGAGTTATTGCAAGAACCAACGAAGTCTGCAAACAACAAATGCTGGATTCCTGGACCTGAAGTCCTGCAAAAGAAGGAGACCAAGTCCAGAAGTCGAAAGAAGTTTCAGGAAGGACAGGAGCCCCTGCCAACCCAGAAGAGGATGCAAAAGGAGAGTCCCGGGTTA
Organism: Pleurodeles waltl; assembly: GCF_031143425.1. Lineage (NCBI taxonomy): Eukaryota > Metazoa > Chordata > Amphibia > Caudata > Salamandridae > Pleurodeles > Pleurodeles waltl. The sequence continues at coordinate 588,309,859 of NC_090447.1, forward strand.
GTCGAAGACTGCAGAAATGCACCCTAGGAAGATGCCAGTGGGTTCCTGCATGATGCAAAGATGTCCCACTTCGTGAAGGTGGATACTGGTGAGTTTTGGAGCTGGATTCCTCCAACAAACCTTGGTTCCGGCAAAGTTGCGTTTTGCATCAAGCAGACGCTATCTGTACCCAGGAAGGACCTGGGGGCCTAAACTCTGTGTGAGGAGGAAGAGAGGTCTCTCAGCACTTCAGAGAGCCCTCAAAGCACCATATAGCACCCACGGGAGTCCCAGGACACGGGGACAAAGGAGGTGCAAAATGCATTGGTGCAGCACTACAAAGGAAGGTCCCACAACACCGAAGATCAACTCAGTGAGTTGAGCATCACAGGAGCGAGTGCTGGGGACCTGGGCCAGGCTGTGCACAAAGGAATTTTGCAAATAGTGCACAGAGGCCTCAGGAAGTGAAGAAGACGTGGGTCACAGGGGTACTGTCATTCTGGGAGAAGGCAAGGTCTTACCTCCTCCAAAGTGCGACAGCAAGTCCTCACGACAGTCTGTGTCGATGGGGTCCACCCTCTGTGTTCCAAGGAGCATGCTTGTCATCAGGAGAGGAGTCCAAGAGAACCGGTCGTCGACTTAGAAGGTGCCTGCTTCAGCAGGGGAGTGACTCCGTCACCACAATGGAGATTTCTTCGGTCCCTCTGGTGCAGGGTGAAGACAGGGAGGCCTAAGAGCATGCACACTGTGGAATCTGTTGCAGTTGCTGGCTGGAGCTGAAGTCGCAGAGGAAAAGTATGGATACTTTGTTGCTGTTACAGTGGTTTCTGGAGCAGGTTGTGGTTGATCTGAGGTCAGAGGATGAAGTAGTAGTTGCAGAGGATTCCTGCTGGAAACTTGCAAGAAGAATCTGAGGAGAAACCACAGGAGAGACCCTAAATAGCCCTGAGAGGGGGATTGGCTACCTTATCAGGCATGGACCTATGAGGAGGGGTCTCTGATGTCACCTGCTGGCACTGGCCACTCAGAGCCCTCCAGAGTGCCCCCACACCTTGCAAAGCAAGATGACTAGAGTCTGGGACACACTGGAGGAGCTCTGGGCACCACCCCTAGGGTGGTGATGGACAGGGGAGTAGTCACTCCCCTTTCTTTTGTCCAGTTTTGCGCCAGAGCAGGGACAAGGGGTCCCTGAACCGGTGTAGACTGTCTTATGCAAGGAGGGCACCATCTGTGCCCTTCAAAGCATTTCCAGAGGCTACGCGAGGTTATCCCTCCCCAGCCTGTAACACCTATTTCCAAAGAGAGAGGGTGTAACACCCTGCTCCCAAGGGAAATTCTTTATTCTGCCTTCCTGGGACTGAGCTGCTCAGACCCCAGGAGGGCAGAACCCTGTCTGTGAGGTGGTAGCAGCTGTAGCTCCATTGCAAGCCTCAGAGCGGGTTTGGCAGTACTAGAGGTCCATGGTGGAGCCCCCAAGATGCATGGAATGGGCTCCCCAATACCAGATTATTCAATGATCTTAGACACCTTACATGGCCATATTGGGGGATTCCATTGTGACACTACATATGGGTATTGACCTACATGTAGTGCACATATGTAATGGCATCCCCGCACTCACAAAGTTCTGGGAATTGTCCTTGAACTATGTGGGGTCACCTTTGCTAGTGCAGAGGTGTCCTCACAATTAGTAACTTTGCGCCTAGCCTTCATTAAATGAAGGTTAGTCATGTAGGTGACTTATAAGTTACTTAAGTGCAGTGAAAATGGCTGTGAAATAATGTGTGCACTATTTCACGCTGGCTGCGGTGGCAGTTCTGTGAAAGGGTTTGTCTGAGCTCCTTATGGGTGGCAAAAGAAATGCTGCAGCCAATAGGGATTTCTTGGAAGCCCAATGCCCTGGGTACCTAGGGACCACATACTAGGGACTTATAAGGGGTTCCGGTTTGCCAATTTAAATTTGTTAATGAAGTCACTAGCCTATAGTGACAAATTTAAAAGCAGAGAGAGCATACGCACCGAGGTTCTGGTTAGCAGAGCCTCAGTAACACAGTTAAATACACACACACACATTAGGCCACAAACTATGAACACTGAGGTCCTGGCTAGCAGGATCCCAGTGAGACGGGCAAAACACACTGCCATATAGGGTTTTCACTATGAGCACTAGGGTCCTGGCTAGCAGGATCCCAGTGACACAGTAAAAACACAATGACACACACACTCACAAACAGGCCAAAAGTGGGGGTAACCACCACAGTCAAAAGGTGTTCATACATGCAACAATGGCCCTGTATGGCCATTCAAATTGCAAATTGATGACTAGGGCGTTATCACTGCATGAGAGCATCCCTGCCGTACAGATTGTATTCAATTTCTTCAATCTGCCAAAAATATATATGTTTGAGTAATTGAACTTAGAAAATGTATGTTGCTAACACAACATATCTAAATGTATCCACACATGTCCCAGCTAGGTGGACCAGGCCTGTTGCTGTCAATTTGCAGGTGAACAAATGTGTACAGTTAACATCATTATATGAGTACGTGACACATGATTACTTACAACTGATCATGACCAGTACACCTGTCCCCCATTGTGAAACATGTGTTACACAGATATGAGTACACAACTTTGGAACAATGGCCTACAAATAAGATGGATGCATTCTAGATTTGGTATGTGCCTAATCCCTAAACACACCACTGTATTATGCAGCACTTTTCAGACAAGATACATATGTCGTCACACAAATACATGTCACACATGGCTACAATCACACATGTCAGCACACCATCACCAACATTTTGCATGCATGGGGAACCATAAGTTACATTTGTTGCATCATTAACTCTGCTATTTACAACACACCTGAGTGTGCACATATGTGCACTCACATTTAAATGGCTGACAGGATTTCATGCTGACCTTAGTCAACAGCATTGTTTGCAAAAGATTTATTAAGGCTATGAAGTCCCAGAACATGGGCCTTCCCATCTTGTGTTGGGTATAGTTGCATACAATCGAAATACTAACATTAGAATGTGGTAGACCCCCAACATGAGTAGCATCCCATATGTACACTCAGTACACATGTGAAAACATGTACATGGCTAAGAGTCTTCATACACAGGCACATTTGCGAACTGCATCAGTCCTCACATGCATCACACACACACATACATACATACATATGGTAACACGTTCCTATGTTACCAGCACAGAAGAAAATGTACATGCATACACATGTAGCCATACCATACAAAATACATAGATGCATAGCCCCTGTGACAAGGAATGTGAATGTGGGTGCACTTTCCGCCTTTCCACCTAAACCTACCATGGATGTTATGGGTCAAAAATGTTGATGCATATGGAACAGCTCCATAAAGCACAAATAACTTTATATGACACCTGCCACCATGCGTGTCTGAACTGTCTTCCTGTCTCAGCCTTCCCTCAAAAATCCACGCATGGACGGTATGAGTCAAAAATGTTGATGCATACCATTGTCCTACACACACCTTTAATTAAAAAAATGACGCATGGCCTCTCCCCGTCAATTGCAAGTCGACAGGCCTTGTCAGCATTCATGGTAAAAATCCATGCATGGCCATCATGTGTCAAAAAAATTCATGCATATCGGGAAACATGACGCATACGCCCAGGATGTGGTGTAACTAGACTTCCTTGCTGCACACATGGCAAAATGAATTTACTTTCACTTTTACTTTACAGTCTATTCTGTCTGTGGTTGAGAGTGGTTTGTGGAGCTGGTGTTGTTTGAGTGGTGGTTGGTGAGAGTTTTGTACTGTGTCCTGTTGCTCTTCAGTTCTTTTTGTTGTATGTGTGAGTTTTGTGTAGTGTTATTATCCTGTCATTGTATTAGTATTACCGGGTGTTCATCTAGGGGTAGTGTAGTTTGTTTGGGAATTTGGCATTAGCTGGGCTTATTTTATCTTTTCTTTTTGGGTCATTGGTTGCTGTGGAGGGAGACAGCAGGATATCTGGCATGGGAAGGGCCCAGCACATGAGTCCAGATGAACTGGAGGAGAGGGGATCATTTGGTTAGTGTGCCACTACCTCCCCAACATGTTGAGAATGGGTGGCCATGTGATCATGGCTAACATACAGAGGCCAGGAAGCTGTGCTGGGAAAGGTCCTGTTCCAGTTGTGCAAAATCTTCGAGGTGGACCGCACAGACCACCAGATCAAGCATCAGTGGGCAGACCTCATTGCCAGGGAAGATGATCTCCTGGGTCACCTTGTGGTTCAGGTTCACGGACATGTTGGTAAGTAAACCTGCAATATTGCTACATCGTCCTTTGCATGTGCATGACAGTAGGGCATTAGGAAAATAATAGCATTTCATAAGAAAGGTGAGGTAATCAATGGGCAGATGTAAGGAAAGTGACAGGGACCACCATCATGTGTGCGCTAAAGCTAAGATATGACATTATCTACCACTTCGCTTTGCAAAATGAACAGTGTCCTGTCCTCCAGTAACTGTGATGTATGAATCAGAGACACGTATGTATGGGTGAGTCACTGCTATATATATTTTTGGGTGATACCTATGTCGGTGTTACTGACATGTTTTAGATGGCATTGGGTCATTCCGAACACTTAGTTGACTAGGTCACTCAGCTAAACAAGTGCAGTGTGTAACAGTTGTCCATGCTCATCTCTGTTAACAAATCATTAAGTTATGTTTTCCTGTCATGTCTTGCAGGCAGACCTCCAGACTAGACAATAAGAGAGGTTTCCACTTCTGAAGACCCCGATGCAACCAGTCATCTTCTATGTCACATATGCATACAGTGTTGTGTCTGAGAGGGTTTGGTGTGCATTAAGCCATGTACAAATGGCATGTGTGTCAATGCAGACACCATCATCTATCCTTGGGTATCTACATCATGTCTGATGGTATACTGAGAATGTGGAATTTATTGAATGTTGCACAGGTGCGAACGTGTGCTGCCATGGATTAGTTGGAAGTGTTTTTTATGGCCATAAACACACTGATGTGAGTCACAATATGTGTCAAAGGTGCTGGCTCTCTGCAATGCATGGATGTAGGAAACATGTTTTTACAGAAACCGGTCCAGCACTAATTTAGTCAGGACATGGTACAATATGTGTACCTTGGTATAGCTCTCCAAGGGCCTTGCGCAAGGAGACACTTGCACCCCTGGTGCTTCACTGCTCTTCAATAATGAAGTGAGGCACCAGGCGTACAAGGAGCTCTGTTGAGAAAAACAACAATCAGTTGAGTACACATGGATATTTACGCTCTTCTCCAGGTGGATGTGGGACAAGTCCATGGATTGTAGGAAATAAGAAGTGTTCAGATGAAACAACAGGTTTTAGCTATCATGATAGTTGTGAGCAAGCATGATCACATCACGTGTGTATGAAATGTGCATGGTGATTGTGTATCTGGTTGTTAGGAGGTGTATCACATTTAAGCACGTATAGGGGCAGATACAGGTAAACAGGCACTGCACCCAGTGCTGTTCCGCTTCTTTTGCAGTCCTTAGCTCCCCTCTATTCACCACCATCTGTGTTCCGTATATGATATATGGTGCACCATGCCACTGGGTATGTGCCAAATGTCAATAACATCTTGATGTACATGATGTACCAATTGTGGTTAGTGTAAGAGAATCTAATGCTAACCTGCTTATGACGGTAATGTGGTGGAAGGAGGCCCTACACCCTCTCACATCTTGGCCCTAGTGTGCAACTGTGGAGAGCAATTATCTCTGTGACATGTACAAAATACTGTAGATGCTTGCTAGGCAGATTTGAATAGACTTGGATCTTGCCCTTGTTGTTGGCTTAGTGCTTGACAACATGTGTCATCACAAAATGCTGTTTACCATGCATGCTTGTTTTTCCTCTACCCAACACAGTTACTGATTACATTTTCTCCTCATGTTTGAGCTTCCCCAATTACTCCAGTGCAAAAACAGCAGTTCACTAAACGTGTGGAAAGGTTCTGGCACATTCACAAGGTCCAGGCTGGTTACAGGAAGATGGAAAGGAGATACTGCATGGAAAATTCATCTGGGGCGTGGAAGGCCTTCCCTAATGACGAACCAGCCAAACATCCTAAAACCAGCTCAACTACAGGAGTGTCCTCAGCACCCATAGTCTGTGGTGCTCTTTCAGGTCTAGCACCCTCAGTATCAGCGGCACATCAGATACCACCAGCAGCAAAACAGACACCACCTTCTGCCACGGGGACCAGCTTTGAAGGAGAAATGTGAAAAGTCATGGCTGAGCTGAAGGCTACGTTGGCCAGACTGGTGGCAGACAATGCCCCAAATTGTAAACTGTTCAAGTTCATAAAGAGAAAGCTCAAGCAGCTGGAGGTGTGGCCACGCACCACTTCCATGGACATACCCTTCCCCAGTGTGCAGCATTCAAAGTTTTAGTAGGTTTTGGTGGTTAGACATAGGTTAGATATGATAGTGTAGGTTAGTTGTAGGATGTCATTAGTGTAGTTTGGAGGGTGGGATTTAGGCACTGTTTTTGTTTTGGGGTGGTTGGGCGGGGGTTATATTTAGGGGTATATATACAAAAAAATAAGAATTAAAAAAATACAATTTTTTTTAATTTATTTAGAACATAGGATTAGTTAGTATGTGTGTACTTTAGTTCATGTTGCCCTACACGTCTATTGCCTTATAAGGGGGTGGAGGTGACAATATTTATTGAGTGGCGTTATATGTATAAGTTAAGTTTAGAATAGGATAGATAGTTGTAGAGTTAAGTTAAGATAAGTTAGTATAGGTTAGCTTATTGTAGGTTAGTGAGTAGGTTAGGTTTCTGATACCTTGTGTTTTTAGGTATCAATATATCTTTTCATATTTCAGACAATTAGGTGTCCATGATGATTGACTGTCTGGGTGTTCTCATGCAGCCCTTTTGTATGCATTCAGTGTGTCCCCTATGCCTCTCCCTTCTGCCATTTGTAAAGTTCGAGATAGTCCCCCCCCTTCAACAGACCATTAATTTGTGGTAGTTCTTGGTAGTCTGCACTGTCCTGCAATTTCAGTGACCAGCTCCTCTAGGTTGACCACTGCCAAAATCTCCTCCAGCTCATCCAGGTCCTCCTAGGGTGCAGGACTTCTACCTCCAGTCTGCAGGGCTGCCTTTCGGTTCCTGGCCAGTTTCTCTTTAGTTGTGCACTTGCAATTGTGCCAGTGCTCTTACAATCCATGACAGTCCGCTTCACCTTTGCCATGCTGTTGACTTTATCTACTACTGCCTGCCATATAGCCTCTATCCTACCTATTGGCAACTTGGAGGGGATGAAGAGCTGTTGTTGGTGATCCATCACCTCTCTGACCAAGATGTCATTCTCCTCCTCACCCTCCTCACTAAAGTGACACTTCTGCTTCCTCTTCTCCTTCTCCTGGGACTTTGCTGGTTCCTCCTGGCTGGTGCTGGGCTGATTGGGAACTCTCTGGGGTTTCTCCTGGCCTACATTCTCCATCATGTCTCCCTATTTTCTTTCCTTGCCTATGTGTTTTTTTTTTACACAAATTCTGTTAAATATGGCGCTAACACATCTAGAATCACAATATGTGTCGCGAAAAGTTCAAATGCCACTTTTACTGAAGTAGGGTCTTTTTTTATTCCGGCATGTAACAATGGTTAGCCTATTTTTTTGACACTGACCTTTCTTTAGCGCCATGGCGCATCATTTTTGTAAATATGGCGCTATGGAATGGCATAAGCTGCAGTAGTTTTTTTGACCCACATCTGTGCTAGCGCAGTTGTGCGTCATTTTTCTTCAACCAGGGACTTAATTTATTTTCTATTTGCCCTGGTCCCAAGCTACCTTGGGGCACAAAAAGCTAGGGTGAAGTTATTTGTGTGTGGGTTAAAGCAGCTTCTTGAAGTGCAAGTAGGGCTGTGCACAGTTCCGCCTCTTCCATCCGGTCAAGATAACCCATGCTGCCAACACCCAACCCCTATTATGTGACTGTCTGGGAGGAATACACAAAGGCCAACTGCAAATTAGACCTAGTAATGCGATTGAGGGAACAGGCACCAAATGGTTAGAGTAAGAAAATGCTAATTTTCTAAATGTGGCATTTTCAAAATTGTGACTTTAAATACAACGTTACCATTAAAAAGGAATTCTGTTTTTTTTTCTAACTCCAGTCTAACAAACACAGGGGAAATATGCATTGTTTTGGGTCATATTCCTACTAAAGTCTAATAAATATAGTGGGAAGTGCATATGTGTGGGAAGGAGGTACAATTTTAATTCCATTCCAACAAATAATGCAGAAACTGCATATATTTGGGGTGTCATATTTAGTATTCAGACTCCAATCAGACAAACATTCTGGAAAGTAGGAGGAAAGGAGGCATGTTTACTCTTTTTATTCTAGTCCAACAAACACTTAAGTTTGGGTGTGATTTCTTTATTATGGCAGTGTAACATCATATAATCTCCAAATATTTGCACTACGGAAGTAAAGCGGAATGTCAGATATTAAGTCACCACACTACGTCCCCTAAACAAGATTTGTGGTTCGACAAAAATCCAATAGCAGGGCACAAAAGCAATGCTAGGATGTTGTCAGGATTTGAAAGACTTCAATAGTATAATGTCAGTGCACCTCACTCCTCATGGTTTAGCACTGCCTATATGAGAGTAAGCATGGATAACAGAACTAAACTCTGGAGGGCAAAAGAGAGAAAAGGGAGAGCTGGAGCTCCATGGTCTCATTTGGGTAAATTTCCAAAGTTCAGAGGACTCACTGCAGTGTGGTTATAGGCTAACATCAAGCATTTATTATAATTGTGAGGAACAAACAATTATTAGATTTCACTGTCAGAAGCAATGTGTTCAAAAACATGGTTTTCATTACCATGCTTACCGGCATCTGAATTGCAGGCTGTAGTGACCCCAAGCAAATATGGAGGAAGTTGTCGTTGGAAATAGTGAAGGCCAAGTTGAAAAAAATTCTGCAAAATAGGTAAAAGGAAGCAAGGGACAAAACAAGGCAAACCAAGCCAAATGTTAATCCAGAAGCAAGTCGACGTTCAGGCAAAAGATCAATAAACCAAGGGAATTGAACCAAGGAGCAAAACAACAAATGTGAACAAATGTGAAGGGTGGGTAATATGATGAATGAAAGCACTGCTGTCACTCATGACTTGGAAGCCCAATCCCTTTAACCTTCAGGGCTAGTAGTCATGGAACCCAAGCTGCTTTAGGCTCATCTCCATAGTCTCAGAGGGATTCTAGAGTACTTCTGTTACATTTTCCTCACACAGCAACTCCACATTTCCACACACCCCATTGATCCATGACAGCACTCCTATTAAGTCCCTTCCTCTCTTGGTTCCAGCTTGTAAGGGAACATTTAATTAAATTAAGCTGCCACTCTGAATATACATGGCATGTTCTCAAGAGTGTTCTGCTAATCCTTAACCCTTCCAGGGCCCCAGCTACTGCAACTCCTATTTTACTCCTCCTGGAATTGATTATACCTTCAACCTAAACTCTATGGGACAATGTTTGATAATTGGGGTAGGAGGTAGAACATTTACATATAGCAGGTTCAACCCTAAATGTGTAGACTGAATGCATCTGCCACTCCTTGGGAGATCTAAACACAATGAATTTTGAGCAAATATAACACTAAAAAAGGACCTGAAAATCATAGTGTAAACATGTTAAAAATTAGGTCATGATTGGAAGCCAGTGGACAACCTCACCAAATCTTCTTTCTTGCAACTAGGAGGTATTGCTGATGATGTTCAGCAAATTGCTTGTATTTAGCTTTGGGTTTCTCCAAGTGCATTAGGATGTTGGCCTGTCTGGAACTGATTGAGAATAAGAGGGCTGTAACTGATGGACTAAGGGAGGTGGTGCCTTTGCAAGGGCTGGTTGTGGGGGGATCCTAAAGGGGGAGAAAAAGGGAACATTTTCCAAAAATGAATGCATTGAATTATTATAGACAACTGCTGCTAATGGTACCCACAAACCCACTGATCTTGTTGGGTAACAGCTAAGAAATTGTTTCCGGAATTGGTTAATTTGATCAGCCTGGCCGCCCATCTAGGAATGATGACTATAACATTCAAAATTGAAGGTACCCAATTTATGGAATAGTGTGTTCAAAACTTCAAGTTGTACTGAAAAAAACCCTTTCAATGAAAGTCTCAATAGACAATACATGTCATTGAACCATCCCTTTCACAAAAAACATGCTTAACTGCTTAGCAGTAGGTAAATTATGCAACAGAACAAAATGAACATATTTGGGAAGTAATCCAACACGACCAGCACTACAGTGTCTTTCTTCGAGTGTGGAAGAACAGTTTATTTTGTTTGAAAAATCAATCAGTTCATGATAATGTGATCATGAGGTTCATACTGCATCCACTGTTTTTTATCCAAGAGTGGCAGCTCAGATTTTAAATAGGACAAACAAACTCTCTAAGTTGAATATAATGGCATTCTAAACAGCCAAGATATGAGGTGCCTTCCTTTGGGGTTTTCCAGGTACCACTTTTTAAGACATAGCTTCAGCTTCTCCATTCCTTTTCCTTGGTTTATTATCAGTAAGTAATCAAGGTTCTTTATTTGGATGCAAAGAGCAACCACAAAAGTGCATACATCATAACAAAACTGAGCTTGGAATAATCATACATGATAAATTGACACAAAGTATCACGATAACCGTATTAAAAATCTTAAGATTAAGTAACAAAATGGAAATCATAAAACAAAGCTAGCCAGAGAAAAATATTTAATAGAAATCACTCAAAGTGCATAGTGCTTAATGAGCGAATGACTAGTCTTAGGACGGAGCTACATAGATACAGCACTAAGCATCCGCCATTTGGTGGGACTAGTGCAAAGTGGGTCTACATTGCTACAAATTATGCAACTTGATAATATGGTTTAGTATACTTCAGATAACATTTTCAAAAGAAGAAGAAATGCAGCAATGATAAAGAGGACATACTGTCACTGTAACGTTGCAGGCAGAGGGACAAGCAGTAATATTTTCCTGTTGACCCAAGGGAAAACAGAGTAGACAGATAATGATGCCAGCTCTAAAGCAGAACAGTAAAGATCTTTCGGAGTGACATTGATACTAAACAACTAGTGTCCCAGAACACCTGCAGGGCTCAGGTGCCAACAAGCAGATACTGAGGATTTTTGCAAGGTCTGCAAGTAATAAATTACTAGAACCTTGAAAAGAAAAGCATCCACCTTGCATGCCAAGTGTTTTAACATTTCACGGATTTAAGGGATCCTAGCTTTTTATGATCCATCTTTACAGTCACAACATGCAAAAACCCCTGCAGATGATAAACCCAATGTACAAAGGCTTCTTTAATTAATAGTAGTTCCCTCTCATGTATAGTGTAATACAGCTCAATGATGTTTAGCGTACATTTAGCGTATGTGAGAAGAAAGCTATAGAATGTGCACCTTATGTCACAGAACAATGTAGCGCCCAGGGCAAAAGAAAACACAGCAGGTTCTAAAGTGAGAGGTAACTCTTGATCTGCATGTCTACGGATAGGGTTGTAGTGAATATTACCTTCAAATGTTCAAAGGCCTCCTGTTGAGATAATATTCATTGAAGGAGAACACCTTCATGGGTTCTTTGAGCAATGGGTACCAACAAAGTTGAGAAGGAGGTAATGAAGTATTGACAAAAGATGGAAAATTCTAAACATCTCTGCATATCCTTCACATTTTGTGGTATGGGACATTTTCTTACTGCAGAAACATTTTGTGGATCCAAGCTAATTTTTTTATCATGTTACATGAATACTAGGAGTGCTCTTTAAAGAGATATCTCTTAATTTAGCATACATAGAGAGAGTTCGTACATGTGTAAATGCGTTTAAATCTTAGGAAAAAATCAAAATGTCATCAAGATAAATATTGAAACACATGTCCAAAATACCTCTAAATATATAATTCACGTGTTGAAGCGATACTAGTAATTTTCATAGGCCAAAAGGCATGACCAAATGAAGCAGTTTTCCATTCACCACCAGCTTTTATTCAGTATAAATCGTAAGCACCTTTTAAGTCCAACTTGGTTAAAATGTTGGTGGTACAGACGTGCCCTAAAAGTGCTGAAACCAATGCAAAGGATATATTGATTCTTTACTGTGATGGTATTCACTTCTTGATCATAAACACAAGGTTCCAGTTCACCATTTGATTCAGAGGCAAAATGTGAAATGCCTAATAAATCTGTTAGCTAAATTCTCATCAATATATATTTTTTCAAATGTTTATCCTACTTCACAGTCATGGGATATATCAGACCATGTGGGATCTTGGCATTCACAATCAGTTCTATTGCACAACCATATTCTCTATAAGAAAGCAAGGAATCGTCACCTTCTTTCCTGAGTACAACATGGAATTACAGATTAGTCCGTTCTAGTTCATTAGATATAAAATAGAGGATCTCAATAGGGGATGTTTTTGTGCAGATAGATTTGTTGGAAAGCAATGTTCCTTGCAATAGTCTCAGGTGAACTGTACTTCAGAGGATTTCCAATCCACTTGCGGGTTATGTTGCCGTAACTAAGAAGTTCCCAAGACAATGTTCAAATTAGGAGCGTCAAATAAATCGAAATTAATTGTTCCACAGTGTCCTAATTCACTGGATATTATCAACTCTAATGTCTGTTTACACACTTCCTCAGATGTCAAAGACCTGTTGTTTAACCTTTAATGGGTTTGTGTTTAATATTTTGTCTTGTAGGAATACCTCCTAATTCTGGTGCCTCTGAGTCTAGTAAACCGAATATTCAAGGGGGCCAGAAAGAATGGCTTAGCAAGACTTTTAAGAGAAAGTGGACTCTACTCTCAGAAGAGAGTTATAGCCTATTTCACTGGACCTTAGTCTGCTAATTAAAGTCGGGCTCCTATTTCCATCCAGCTGAGGGCATTTTCTCACAAAGGTGGTCACTATGACATTGGCGGTGACTGTTAAAGTGGAGGTAATACCGCCAACAGGCAAGAGGTACTTACTGCCAAATTAAGACCATGGCAGTGAGAGCTCCCTTGGACAGCCAATGTACCACACCATCCGCCAGGGCGTTAACACCATGCACCATGGTGGTAGCCACCAAAAGCCAGGCGAAAGACAAGGTACCGCCCACCATATCATGATACTGCAATCCTCCACTATTTCGTGGGCGGTACCAATGGAATCAAAAGCCTGGCGGAAACACATCACAGAACACCAAACATGCACCATCAGAGACACAGAGAAGATCAACGCCACCATGGAACCGGAACATCAAGTCTTCCTGATGCTCTTCTACACCATGCTCCACCTGGAACACCAACGCCTACGAAGACGACTATGATGAGTACAGCTGCCTAGCACACAAGGGAGGGAGGGAGGAAAAGGAGAGTGACACACACAAGTACACACCAGATAAACACACACACCATGCACAGAACCAACAGCAGACGAAAAACAATGGCACAGGACACACGTCATAATAATGCAAGGACTACAGTAAGACAGTACTGAGAATGTTTTGAATGGGAACAGCCACCGAATGAACCAATTGGTTAACAAAGAGATATGCACAATTGTCCAAAAAGGGCCAATGCCCAGTCCAAAGTACAAATGGCCCACATGGCCACTGGGACACAGTCCAAGGCCCAACGTGTTTCTTGACAACATCTGAACAGAACTGTGCAGGGGCATCATTTTGGAAGTGGGCAGGCACCTCAGGGGGAAGGGGGTGAGGGGCACCTCAGCTGAAGTCGGGAACTTGCCCACTTGTTCTGGAGGGGGCTCCATGCTCATTACTCATAGCTGGGGAGTGCAAGGTCACAGTCTCTCAGGTGGGGTACTTACCCACTGGTGCTGAGGGGGGCTCCATGTCAATTATCCTTTGCTGGGGAGTGCCAGGTCACAGTCTCTCAGGTGGGGAACTTGACCACTGGTTCTGGAGGGGGCTCCTTGTACAGCAGTCCCTGGAGGGTGGCCTACATGCTTCTGCTGGAGGTGAGGGCTGCATTGTCTCAGCTGGAGGTGAGGGCTCCGTGACCACTGATGGCGGTGTTGATACCCTGCCAGCCTCTGCTGGAGGTGAGGGCTGCTGTGTCTCAGCTGGGGAAGGTGCCTCCTGGGCAGCCTTTGCATGAGGTGAGAGCTGCTGTGTCTCAACTGGGGAAGGTGCCTCCTGGGCAGCCTCTGCTGGAGGCGCGGGCTGTTGTTTCTCAGCAGGGGATGAGGGCCCCGTGCCCACTGGTGGTGGAGGTGTTGGTACCCTGACAGCCTTTGCAGGAGGCGAGGACTGCTGTGTCTCAGCTGGAGGTGATGACTTATTTCCTTTCCTGGCAGGAGGTGAGGGCTTCTCCCCTTTCCTGGCAGGTGGTGAGGGATTCTTCCCTTTCCTGACTGGTGCAGTGGGATCCTTCCCCTCCCTGGCTGGTGCAGTGGGATCCGTCCCCTTCCTGGCTGGTGGAGTGGGATCCTTCATTGTCTTGCCTCCATGACTTGGAGGTGCCTCCACTGTCCCCGTGGACTGTTTGGCTGAGGTGATGGCCTGGGTCGTTGGGACCCTGCTCTTACAGGCAGGAAGGAGGGGGATGGGGAGGGAAGAGGTCATGATAGGCAAGGAAAATCTTCTTAGGGATGGTGGGGCGGGATGAGGGAGGAGGGATGGGAGTGGAGGTTAAGGGACTGGACTTGGGTGCATGGGCAGTGTGCGGAAGTGAGGTGGATTGATGGCTGTTGGGAGTCTGAGTCCTGCGTTTGTGTCCTTTAGGAGGAGGGGACAGGCAGGGTGGGACAGGACACAGGGGATGCGTGGATGGATGTTGTGGAGGTGTCTGCTAATGAGGTGTGTGTGCTGCTTGGTGTAGTGATGCTAGTGGTGGATGTTGAAACAGTGCATGCAGGTGAGTGTGTGCATAGGATGGGTTGGGGTTGAGGAGACTGGAAAGTGGTAGTTGGAGGGGGGGACAGTAGGAACAGGGACAATGGTTGCCATCAGAGAGGAGGCCAGAGCCTGAATTGATCTTTGTTGGGCCGCCAATCCACCATGGATGCCCTCCAGGAATGCATTGCATTGCTGCATCTGAGATGCCAGCCCCTGGATGGCGTTCACAATGGTTGACTGCCCTACAGAGATGGATCTCAGGAGGTCAATAGCCTCCTCACTCAGGGCAGCAGGGCTCACTGGCAGGGCTCACAGGGGCAGGGCCTGAGGTGCCTGGGGAGAAGGAGATGCCTACCCTCATGGCTTAGCAGGCACAGGCAACTCGTTGAGGGGCTACTGGTAGGGCGGTGCTGGTACGGGGGTGGGAGTCAGTGTTGTCACCTCCTGTCTCCGCCATGGTGCTCACCTCGCCCTCTGTCCCACTTGTTCCCTCGGCGTCGGTGGACTCTGCCTTCTGGATCCTGTGGGATGCAGCTCCCTCTGTTGCTGGTGCCCCTGCTCCTCTGCCAGATGATGCTATTGCACACATGAACAGGATGACAGAAGTAGAAAGGGGGGAGGGGGAGAAAGGGAGCACTGGGTCAATTACAGCACCAACACCACAGTTGGCATACACAGTACCATCACACACAGGGATCAGGATTCAACTCTATGCATTGAACTGGCATTCAATTGGCTAGATGCCACAGCAAGATGAGGGCCAACTACCACCAACTGCACCACTCCTGGGACCCACTAAGCCCTGACTGACATGGAATGCAACCTAGCTAGGTTACCTGGATTTGCTACGTACCCATTACCCTTGAGCTGGATCACGCTGCAATGTCTGACCTGGTATTAAGGGGGACCCACCAACTCACACCCACCACCTGGATCCCATGCCACCTACCAATTATTGTTGTAATGCCCACTGTACTCACCCCCTGGTGGCTGCTATGATGCCCTCAAGCGCACATCCAGATCTGGGTAGGCCACCAGGGGGGTCAGGTTCCGACGGGGTGCCCCTTCCCCGTTGGGAGGCCATCCTCAGCTGGGCCTCTGTGGTCTTCCGTGCCCAGCGTCTCAGGTCCTCCCACCTTTTCTGACAGTGGGTGCTCCTCCTGCTGTAGACCCCCAGGCTCTGCACATCCTTGGCGATGGCACACCACAATCCTTTCTTTTGATGGGCGCTGACCTGTAGAGGTGATACAGACGGGAGGACTCCATTACACATACAATCAGGGGTGTCACACATATGGTCCACCAATCCGGTTTCCATCACCATTGGCACACATATCGCCCAGCGCCCACCATGTACACTACCACCAGACATCCCACCCCGATGACACGATGCTTGCACACACATCTCCATGCATCCTTCCCACATGCGTTGTGCCCAAGGTGTATTCACCTGTTGGTCTGGAGGACCATACAGCAGTTCATACTGGGGTAGGACCCCATCCACCAGTCGCTCCAACTCCATCAAAGTGAAGGCAGGGACCCTTTACCCGGTCACACTGGCCATGGTAGGTTCCAGACACAGGTCACAGCAGCACACGCAATGTAGGTGTTGTCCCGTGGAAAGTCAGGAAACAAGTGAAGATTAAGATAGAAAATGGCAGTCACGTCAGCGGCGGTGTACACCGTCACCGCCGCCGCTGATCCCCATTGGTCACTGTACTCCATAGAGCCCCATATTAGCCAATGAGGAATTGTACAGCGGTGCAAGACTGCCTTCCGCCACAACGCCTAATGTCGGCGGAGTTACCTCCCTTCTACTGTGTTAGGCTAATATTTGTCCCTCAATACTTGCAGGTAACTCTGGCTACCCAAACCTATCGTGGCTCCTGACCCCTGTGAGGAATGCCATGACAGGGGCTTGGAACCATTATAATGAGACACATGGGTGAACAAGAAGAATAACTGAAAGGACCTTCGGCCTCCTGAAGGCCAGGTTCAGGTGCTTCCATATGACAGGTGGATCCATGTGCTAACCACCGGGAAGGTCTTCCAGATAGCCGTGGCATGCTGCATGTTGCACAGCCTGGCCCTCAGACCACATGTGGCTTTTCTGCAGGAGGAGGAGACTGGAGATGCCCCTGTGGCAGCTGAGGACGCTGAGGACATGAGGATAGGAGGTAGAGAATGAGGATGTGAACAACAGGACATCAGTTATACATAAATACTTCCAATGACACACAGGTGAGACAGTGGAACTGATCATTGCTCTGACTATTGATTTCATCTGACTATTGATTTCATCTGACAGCATGATGGCATTCACTTCCTTTGCATTTCAACTTACCGTGACCTATGGATTGTCATTTTACAGATGTTGGTGATATGACAACAGTGTCCTGATGTGATTACTACAGACAGTTACAGGTCATTATTTGTATGCTATCACAGTGTTCAGATCATTTGCACTAGATGTGACTGTTTCCCTAAATGCACATTCTCAACACATAAAATACTATCAGTCAAGTTGTGTTCAAGGGTATTTATTGTAGTGCTATAAAATTGAGGTAAAAGTGCAATGGAATAGGGTGATGGTAGAGGAAAGTCCAGGGTATTGTTCCAGTCTGTTTGTAGCACAGGTCCAGTGTCCAAAGGGCCATCAGAAGGGGAGCAAAGGCAGTTCAAAGTGGACAAGGTGACAGGGTGGGACACAAGGTGTACAATCAGGAGACTCTCATTTCGTGGTGGTGGTCTTGGTCTGGGCAAGTGTCTCTGCTTCAGTCTTGGTCGCAGGGAACGTTTACGGAGTGGTTCACCTTCTGCAGTGGGAGGGGTGCTGGTGGCCTGTGGGTCCTGTGGTGGGGTCCACTGTCAACTAGCTGCAGCAGAAGTGGAGGGCTGGTCAATAGATGGGCTAGCGGTAGGGGCCCACTGCTGTGCTGTTGATTCCCTCATGATGTTGGTCATGTCTGCCAGCACCCCTGCTATGGAGATCATGGTGGTGTTGAGGGCCTACAAGTCCTCCCTGATCTCCTGATGTTGTTCTCCTGCATGTTGTCAAGGATGTGGCCCATCGTGTCCTGGGATTGTTGATAGGCCCCAGGATCCTGGTGAGTGCCTGCTGGAGAGTCAGTTCCCTGGGCCTGTCCTTCCCCTGGTGCACATGCTCCAAGTGTCCCTGTTCCCCTGTGCCCCTGCCCCCTGAACGGTGTGCCCACAGCCACTGTCCCCAGGTCCCTGATTGTCTTGGGTTGAGGTGTGGACTGGGGTCCCTGAACAGGTGGACACACTGCTGATTGATGTATCCTGGGGACAGAGGTGTGGGGAAACTGGGTAGGTGCTGTGGAGTTGGATACTGATGAAGGAGGCTCTGTGGTGGACTGGGAGTGGACTGGGGTGACCGACTGTCCAGTGGTCCCTGATGGGCCAGGTTGTTGATCCAGATCTAGAAGTCCAGAGTTACTGTCATCACTGGGGGCATCTCCCGGGGGCATCTTCTGTGCGGGGACTGGATAGTTGTGGCACCTCCTCTCCGCTGACATTGGCTGGGACACCTGCAGGTATGTAAGTGATGTATTATGCTTCATGCCTGTGACATACTGTACATCCTTAGCTTCGACTTCATCGTTGCTGTTGCCTTGCCACCTTTGATTGTGTATGGTGATGTATTGTGGGATTGTTAGTTCCCCTATGCTGTTCATGTTTGGTGATGGGTATTCATGCAGGGCTGGGAGGATTGTCCATGCATTGGTATAGCATGCAGAGCTTGGCATTGGGGTTAGTCATATGTGTAGGTGCAGTGTGTGGGATGGAGTGGAATGATGCGAGTGAGGGTGAGGGTGTGAGATGGCATGCAGGTATGGGGTTTGATAAGTAGTAAATGTTGACTCACCAGTGTCCAGTCCTCCGGCAACTCCAGTGAGTCCCTCAGGATGTAGTAATACCAAGACTCGCTCCTCCCATGCTATGAGCTGTGGGGGAGGAGGTGGAGTCCATTGCCAGTCCTCTGTATGGCGAGCTGGTGCCTTGCTGCTATGGAACATACCTTCCCCATAGGTCGTTCCACCTCTTCCTGATGTTGTCCCTTCTTCTTGGATGCTGTCCCACAGCGTTCACCCTGTCCACGATTCTCCACCACAGCTCCAACTTCCTGGAAGTGGATATTTGCTGTACCTGTGCTCCAAACAGCTGTGGCTCTACCCTGACTATTTCCTCCACCATGACTCGCAACTCCTCATCTGTGAAACGGGGCTGCCTTTGTGGGGACATGGGTGTTGTGTGGTATGTGTAAGTGTGGTGGTGTTGGGTACTGTGGTTGGGTCTGTGTAGTGGGGTGCGTGAGGTATGTATGGGTGTGTGTATCTAGTTGTAGCAGTAGTTTTGATGTCAGTCTGGTGGCAATAATTTGTATTTGTAAAGGTTTGTGGGTAATGTTGGTGTGTGTTTTATAGTGCTGTGGGTGGGTGGGTGTGGTGTGCATATCAGTGTCAGGTGTGTGTTTTTGGTATTGGCCAATGTTGTGTAGTTTAGTATTTGGATGCCCACTCGGAGTGCGCCGGTGTGTATTGCCAATGGTTTGAATGTCCACTGTGGTGATTTGTGGGTCATGATGTAGTGGACATTGTTTTGCTGGCATAACGGTATGGCTGTTGGTACCGACAGTTTAACACTGACCTTTGGGCTGGCGGATTTGTGCACGTAGCAGTATTCTGTCAGATTGGTGTGTGTGTGTGTCATAATATGAGGAACGGATATTCACCATTGTGGCGGTATGTTGACAGCTGTCACCGTGGCAGTAAGCAGGAATTATCACCAATGTCATGATAAGGGTCGAAACGTCCTACTTTTCATAAGTTGTTCTTCTTTCTGTGATATGTTTGTTTTTGGGACTAAGATTAGCGCACATTCCCAATAT
The DNA here is from genome assembly GCF_031143425.1 of Pleurodeles waltl. Lineage (NCBI taxonomy): Eukaryota > Metazoa > Chordata > Amphibia > Caudata > Salamandridae > Pleurodeles > Pleurodeles waltl. The sequence goes on from NC_090447.1 coordinate 588,329,670, forward strand.
GAATAGTCTCTCAGAAGGTAATGTCTGTGAGATGTGAGTTGAAGTAGTCAGAATCCATTAAAATGAGGGCCCTCATCTTTCTGCACACTGTTTTGTTTTTGCTGATGATCTATCAGAAGTAGTAAGTCAATGAATTCTTTAGAGTCAATAAGCCAATCAATTACCAGTGAAAGAGCATCCTTAAGCTTCTCTCATAATCCATGAAAGAATGCAGCAACCGAAGATGCATTAGCTATACTGCTTTTGACTTTAATTGCAAGAATTTACTAATGTAAACAATAATATCTTTACTACCATGCCTTAAAGTTTATAAGCAGGGTTGTGCTGCTTGTGCAAATGATAACCAACCAATTTCTTCTTAGGCTGTTCTGAAAAGGACAAAATCTATGCAACTGTAGTGGTATCAGAGACAAATCGGGTAGGTTATGATGATCAATGCAGATTGCAACGAACCAGAAAGGAAAGCATAGAAACTGCAGATCTCCTGGGAGTTTGTCAGTTAGTGCCATTTTAGGAGACCCTGTGATGATGGCATTTGTAGCTGGCAGTGTTTCACATATCATATGGGAACAGAAAGTTCTTGGAGCTGGACTACTTACTTCTTCTGCAGTAGGAAATATTTGGATTAAATGGTTAGGTACATTTTCCTGTTCTCTATTAGTGGTCTTTGAATCTTCCTTAATGTTGGTAATGGCCTGCACCATTACATGCATTGATTGGCTCATGCCAAAGAATATTATGGTTTCAGGGCGTGAACGGCAGTGTCTAATGTGAATCTGCCCCACTCCCCAAAGCGTAGAACTGCCCAGAAGTGAGTATCTGTGGACAGCAGGACCAAACTCTTAAAATTAAGGGAGAAGGGGAACTAGAGACAAAAGAGCCAGCCGGAGAGCCATTGTTTCATCTGGTGTACTGTAGTATCTGGCTTCTTAGTAGGACATGATAAGCTGAATGGTGTGAAATGGTTCCAATATTGAATTCTCAGAGCACCTGAAGGTAAACAAGTCATTTGCTTGGAGCCTCTGAGTGGATGGGATGTTTCTACTGATGCCTACTTAAATAAAGCATTTGTGAAGCAAACTTCGACTGAGAAGTCATCATTTTCACATTGGCAACGAGCGCAGAGATGTACCAGCAACAAGCCATACCATCATTAAATCAACTCACATCCAAGACAACTTTAATGCTTGCCACATCTGACTACTACTCAACAAGAAACATCTCAACGCTTGAAGGTGAAGATTCAATATCAAGGTTTGCAAGGAAAATTCAGCAACTTCAGGTACTGTGGTGAGCGCATGGTTCAGTGACTTCAGGTACTGTGGTGAGCGCACTGATTATGGGCACCTTCAATGCACGTAAAGAAACAAATACTGTACACAGTTGCAGTAAATTAACTGGGAGAGTCATGCTTACATGTTTGAACTTCTGTAGGAGGCTGGCCTGGCTTGTAGTGAGTACCTTAGGTACTTACACATTATACCAGGTCCAGTTATCCCTTTTTAGTGAAATGTAGTAGTGTTCTAGCAGCTTAGGCTGTTAGAGGTAGCTGTAGCAGAGCAGCCTAGGCTGAACTAGGAGACATGCAAAGCTCCTGCAATACCACTATAGTTACACAGTACTTATACACAATAAAAGACAATACTCAGTGTTACCAAAAATCAAGGTAGCCTGCCTCCTTTCTGCACCAGGAGCTCTGAAGAAATCTCCCGTGGGTCGACGGAATCTTCCCCCTGCAACGGCAGGCAACAAAAGACTGCATCACCGGTCCTCTGGGTCCCCTCTCAGCACGATGAGCGTGGTCCCTGGAACTCAGCAACTCTGTCCAAGTGACTCCCACAGTCCAGTGACTCTTCAGTCCAAGTTTGGTGGAGGTAAGTCCTTGCCTCCCCACGCTAGACTGCATTGCTGGGTACTGCGTGATTTTCAGCTGCTCCGGCTCCTGTGCACTCTTCCAGGATTTCCTTCGTGCACAGCCAAGCCTGGGTCCCGACACTTTAACCTGCAGTGCAAAACCTTCTGAGTTGTCCTCCGGCGTCGTGGGACTCCCTTTTCTGACTTCGGGTGGACTCCAGGTCACTCCTCTTCTAAGTTCCTGATCCGGTACTTCTGCGGGTGCTGCTTGCTTCTGTGAGGGCTCCCTGACTTGCTGGGCGCCCCCCGTCTCCTCATCCAAGTGGCGACATCCTGGTCCCTCCTGGGCCACAGCAGCATCCATAAACCCTAACCGTGACCCTTGCAGCTAGCAAGGCTTGTTTGCGGTCTTTCTGCGTTGGAACACCTCTGCAAGCTTCTTCACGACGTGGGACATCCATCCTCCAAAGGGGAAGTTCCTAGTCCTCTTCGTTCTTGCAAAACACCAAGCTTCTTCCATCCAGTGGCAGCTTCCTTGCACCCTCAGCTGGCATTTCCTGGGCTCCTGCCCACTCTCGACTTGGTCCCCTTGTCTTACAGGTACTCAGGTCCAGAAATGTTGGTTTTCCTTGCAGAATCCCCCTATCACGACTTCTGTGCTCTCTGGGAATTGTAGGTGCACTTTACACCTACCTTACAGGGTCTTGGGGTGGGCTATTTTTCTAACCCTCACTGTTTTCTTACAGTCCCAGCGACCATCTACAAGCTCACATAGGTTTGGGGTCCATTCGTGGTTCGCATTCCACTTTTGGAGTATATGGTTTGTGTTGCCCCTATACCTATGTGCTCCTATTGCAATATATTTTAACGTTACACTGCTTGCATTACTTCCTTTTGCTATTACTGCATATTTTTGGTATTGTGTAAATATATAGTGTATATTTGGCATCCTCATACTGAGGGTACTCACTGAGATACTTCTGGCATATTGTCATAAAAATAAAGTACCTTTATTTTTAGTATATCTGTGTATTGTGTTTTCTTATGATATTGTGCATATGACACCAGTGGTATAGTAGGAGCTTTGCATGTCTCCTAGTTCAGCCTAAGCTGCTCTGCTATAGCTACCTTCTATCAGCCTAAGCTGCTAGAAACACCTCTTCTACACTAATAAGGGATAACTGGATCTGGCACAAGGTGTAAGTACCTCTGGTACCCACTACAAGCCAGGCCAGCCTCCTACACCCTGCCAACCTAGAAGATGGTGCAAAAGAGGATTCTCCAGTTGGACGAAGTCAGCAGAAGAGCACCAAAGAAGATGGCTGTTGGTTCCTGCACGATGCAAAGGAAATCCCATGTGGAGATGTTGGATGCAGGGGAGTTGCAGCACTGGATTCGTCCAACATGCCGTGGTTCAAGCAATGTCGCGGATTGTGTCAAAATGGCACTGCCTGGACCCAGGAGGGACCTGAGGGCCTCAACTCGGACTGAGGAGGCAGAGGGGGCTCCCAACACTAGAGAGAATTCCAGACATGACCAGGCAGCACTCACGGAGGTCCAAGGACAAAGGGGGCAAGGAAGGTCCAAATTGAGGTTGCTGCAGCACAACAAAGGAAGGTTCCACGCTGCTGGAGAACAACTCAGCAAGTTGAGCATCACAGGATAGAGTGCTGGGGACCTGGGCCAGGCTGTGCATGAAGGATTCCTGCAAATAGTGCACAGAGGCCTTCGGAGGTGAAGATAAGAAGGTGCACAGGGGTACTGTCACAAACGGGGAAGGCAAGCTCTTACCTCCTCTAAATTTGGACAGCTGGAACTTAGGACAGTCTGCATCAAAGGGGTCCTCCACCTGTGTTCCAGGGAGCACACTCGTCGTCAAGAGAGGAGTCCCAGGGAACCAGTCGTCATCTTAGAAGGTGCCTGCTGGAGCAGGGAAGTGACTCTGTCACTCCAAAAGGAGATTTCTTTGGTGCTTCAGGTGTAGGGTGAAGACAGGGAGTCCCCAGAGCGGGCACACCATGGAAACTGTTGCAGTTGCTGGCTTGGAGCTGAGGTTGCTGAAGAAAAGTGTCTCTTGTAGACACTTTGTTGCAGTTACAGCATTTCCTGGAGCAGTCTGCGGTTGATCCGATGGTCAGAGGATGAAGCAGGAGTTGCAGAGGATTCTTGGTGGAAACTTGCAAGCTGAATCTGAAGAGGAACCCACAGGAGAGACCCTAAATAGCCCTGACAGGGGGATTGGCTACCTACCCAGGTATGCACCTATCAGGAGGGGTATCTGACGTCACCTGCTGGCACTGGCCACTCAGAGATCTCCAGAGTGTCCCCACACCTTGGAAAACAAGATGGCTAATGCCAGGGACCCACTCGAGGAGCTCTGGGCACCAACCCTGGGGTGGTGATGGACAGGGGAGTGGTCACTCCCCTTTTCTTTGTACAGTTCCGCGCCAGATCAGGGACTGGGGGTTCCTGAACCGGTGTAGACTAGCTTATGTAAGGAGGGCACCATCTGTGCCTTTCAAAGCATTTCCAGAGGTTCTGGGAGGCTACCCATCCCTAGCCTGTAGCATCTATTTCCAAAGGGAGAGGGTGTAACACCCTCCTCCCAAAGGAAATGCTTTGTTCTGCGTTCCTGGGACTGAGTTGCTTAGACCCCAGGAGGGCAGAACCCTGCCTGTGAGGTGGCAGTAGCTGTAGCTGCAGTGCAAGCCTCAGAGAGCTGGTTTGGCAGTACTGGGGGTCCATGGTGGAGCCCCCAGGATGCATGAAATTGGCTCCCCAATGCCAGATTTGATCTTAAACATCTTACAAGGCCATATTCAGAGTTACCATTGTGAAGCTATATATAGGTATTGACCTATGTGTAGTGCACACTTGTAATGGCGTCCCCGCACTCACGAAGTCTGGGGATTTGGCCCTGGACAGCGTGGGGGCACCTTTGCTAGTACAAGGGTGCCTTCACACTTAGTAACTTTGCACCTAGCCTTCAGTAAATGAAGGTTAGACATATAGGTGACTTATAAGTTACTTAAGTACAGTGAAAATGGCTGTGAAATAGTGTGTGCACTATTTCACTCACGCTGCTGTGGCAGTCCTGTGAAAGGGTTTGTCTGAGCTCCTTATAGGTGGCAAAAGAAATGCTGCAGCCCATAAGGATCTCCTGGAACCCCAATGCCCCGGGTACCTAGGTACCATATACTATGGACTTATAAGGGGAATCCAGTGTGCCAATTGAAATTGGTAAATTAAGTCACAAAACTGGGGTCCTGACCAGCAGGATCCCAGCGAGACAGGCAAATAATACTGACATACAGGTAGAAATTGGGGGTATAATGCCAAGAAAGATGGTACTTTCCTACAACTTGTAAGGCTACGTTAGAAGCCATTTAAACGAGGCTTGTGTGTATTACCCTAGAGGGCAACCGTTTAGTTTAGTATGCTCTTGTGACTCACTGTGTGGTCTGGTACACTTCCCTCTTGTGACTCGCTGCACAGTCTGTTTCACCCTGGCCCGCCTCATGTGATCTTGTTAGCAGTTCTTCAGTGCAGCACAGAGTGTCATTGTGACATCAGCACAACACCCTCCTTCCCTGCATGCATGCACTTGACCTCACCTTGGAAACTTGTCAGTGACACACATACTTGCTTCAAAGGCATGCGCACACATGACTCTGTCATAATGTTGTCAATGATGCGCACACATTTACTTGTGTGGTGATGGGCTCACTTTGAAAATGTAAATTGATTTTTCTGAAGCGCACAAGGTAATTTCTACTTTCTGGGAACTATGGGGGTTATTCTAACTTTGGAGGAGTGTTAATCCGTCCCAAAAGTGACGGTAAAGTGACGGATATACCACCAGCCGTATTACGAGTTCCATAGGATATAATGGACTCGTAATACGGCTGGTGGTAAATCCGACACTTTTCCGTCACTTTTGGGACGGATTAACACCTCCTCCAAAGTTAGAATAACCCCCTATGTGTTCAAGGCATATTTCTCTGTGATGCACACACAATAAAGAAAAGGTACAACAACCAGTGATGTACACACTTTAGTGCCTCTGCAAGACTGTGCATCATATATAGGCCACTAAAGGCTTAATATAGTGATTTATACATGTAGTGGCTGTAAATGTTAGGAAGTAATTTTGGGGTTTGATTGAATTATAACCCATTGTTCACTTGTTTGAACATTACTTTCTTAAATGGAAAGGCATATATTGAGATTTTATATTGGTTGTTTTACATTGTTTAGCAACAGAGAACAAAATAATAGCTCTATTTAGGCTACATATTTAGTATTCAAAAGCTCTTAAGATGCAAACTGTACCAGCTCTGCCTTTCTTTTTGACCGACAGGGGTGACCCACCTAAAATGGTCAAAGTGGATGAAAGTTTTCCTACACTAAGCACGTGTATGTGGATTGTCTTTAAGTGCAGAACGGAAGACTTTGTTGCTGATGCACTGTTTAGGGTCTGAGGGTCAAGAAGTCTTTAAACATGTGCCCAAGTTAAGTTAAGATGATCTCACGATCTCAATGAATTTGAGATATGTATACCCAAACTTGATAAGCACTACCTACCGAGAGTAAGCACAATTTTAGAATATTATCATTTTGGCAGGCGTATGCAAAGGCTCCAAGAGTCAGTGGACGCATATGTCACATATCTACGTAGATTAGCTGCATCTTGTAAATTTGATAATTCGATGGAAGAGCAAATTCGCAACAAATTTATGAATGGTTGCAACATTGAGAAGATAAAGGATGAACTGTGGCAGAAAGATAACCTTAAGTTTGTTGAGGTATTGATGGTTGCAAAATTAATTGAACATTCCCTTGCATGTGTTGATGTTCTTAAGAAGGAAGATAATTCAGAGCACTCTGGAAAGGCAAAAAGTTTTACTAAAACACTTGTTAACAAAACTACCCATAATAGAAATAAGTGTGATAGGAGGGCCATTTATGGTGAAAAGCGAATTTAAAAAAGGCCAAATGTTCTTGCTGTGGTGGTCTTGAACATCTAGCTAATAGTAAGTTGTGCTGTGCTCTGTCAGCTGAATGTCACAGGTGAGGTAAAGTGGGACATTTTGGAAACAATTGTAGAACTACTCAAGGAAAGTCACGAGTAAAGGAAGTTAAAATATATGATGGTGACGAAAATGAGCATGATGAGGTTCACTGTGGGGAAGCTGTACTCCAAGTTGATTTGTTTAAAAAAGAGGGCCCTATAGATACAGTATTGGTAAATGTTTGATCAGTTCAGATGTTGTTTGATTTCAGAGCAAAAATTACACTTATTCCAAATAAATTCTATTTGGAATACTTATTAGGTGAGGTTAAACTAATTAAACCTGACATCAAACCTTTGGTATGTGGTGGTTAGCCCATAAAATTACTAGAATACTTATGGGAGAAGTAGAGTACAAAGGTCACATCACAGCAAGCAAAGGTTATCTTTCGTGCAAGGGTGACAGAATATTAAGTTGGATACATCAAGGAGATATGGGCCTTATGCTAGATCTGAGCTTTACACCTAGTATTATTTTGAAAGGTGTTGAATTCAGAGATACTACAGAACCTCAACAAAAGATTAAGTCAATGAAAAAAGGTGGTTGAAGTGGTGAATACTTCTTTACAGGATACATTTAAGGATGTATTCACCAACAAGTTAGGATGCTTACCAAACTATATCCACAAACTTATGCTCAACGAAGGAGCAATACCAGTATCATGCAAGGCTCGAGGTGTACCATTAGCTTTGCGAAGAACCATGCTCTCTGAACTCAACAAGCTAAAAGATGAGGGAATTATCACTGAGACTAAAGCTACTGAATGGTAATCACCGTAGTTTTGGCACGTAAAGCCTCAGGAGAGACAAGACTTTGTGTCGACTTGAGGGGTCTAAGCAAGAATGTAGTGGCGGACAAATACCCACTTACCAATACAACAGAAATGCTAGCTTTGCTACAGGGTGCAAAGATGAATTCATCCCTGGACCTTAGAGTGGCATTTCATCAGATAAATTTAGATGGTGCATCTGTTCATCAGTTAGACCTGACAACTTTACGGTGGTCATCCCTAAACTTTTTGCCCGCATCCCTCTATTTTTCTGATGGTTTTAGGGCTTTGTGCATTTCACCACTGCTAACCAGTGCTAAAGTGCATATACTCTCTCCCTTTAACATGGTAAGATTGGTTCATTCCCAATAGGCATATCTGATTTATTTGTAAGTCCCTAGTAGAGTGCACTACATGTGCCCAGGGCTTGTAAATCAAATGGTACTAGTGGGCCTGCATACACTGATTGTGCCACCCACACGAGTAGCCCTTTAACCATGTCTCAGGCCTGCCATTGCAGAGCCTGTGTGTGCAGTTTATCTGCAACTTTGACTTGGCTTTTACAAGTATTTGCCATGCCTTACACTCCCCTTTTTCTACATGTAAGTCACCCCTAAGGTAGGCCCTAGGTAACCCATAGGGCAGGGTGCTATGCAGGCAAAAGGCAGGTTTGTTTTATTTGTTCTGGTAGCCTAAAACTCCTAAGTTCATTTTCCACTACTGTGAGGCCTGCTCCTTTCATAGGCTGGCATTAGAGCTACCCTCATAAACTGTTTAAGTGGTAGATTCTGGTCTGAAAGGGGTAACCAGTCATATATATTATGACCAGAATGCTAACAGAAAATCGTGCTTATTGGTGAGGTTTGATATAATATTACTGTTCTAGAAACGCCACTTTTAGAAAGTGAGCATTTCTCTGCACTTAAAATCCATCTGTGCCTTACAGCCTGTCTCCAATCCACATCTGGCTGAGCTGGTTGACAGCTCCCTTGTGCATTTCTCTCAGACAACCACAAACACAGGATGCTCAGTCACACCTGAAGTCATCTGCATTCTGAATGGGTCTTCCTTGGCTGGGAGGGTGGAGGTCCTGACACTTACATTTCAAAGGACAATGGCCTGCCCTCACACAATGGACTGCCAAACCCCCGACTAGGACCCTGGCAGTCAGGATTGTACTGAAAGAGGACCTTGTGCACTTCAAAAGCACTCTTTGAAGTCTCCCCCACTTCAAAGGTATCTTTGGGTATATAAACTGGGTCTCAGACTCCACCAACTCAGACACTTCCTAGAACCAACCCTGCATCTGGACATGAGGCACTGCCTGGCTGCCCACAGTACTCATCTGGACTGCTTTGCTGTGAAGGACTTCTGCCCTGCTGTTGTCCTGCTGCCTTGCTGCCCTCTGCCTCTGCTGCAAAGTGCTCTCCAAGGGCTTGGAATTTGCTTGCCTCCTGTTTCCGTAAGTCTCTGGGCCAAAGGACTTCAACAACTACAGAAGCTCCTTGTGTGCTGAAAATCGATGCATGACCTGCCAGAAAAGCCACACAGCCTGCTTTGCGACCAAGAAATAGCTGCATAGCCGACCCAGAATGACGTAAGCCGCTCCCCCAAGTGGAGCTCCAACGAAGTGCCTACTTTGTGACCAAATATTCAATGCACAGACCTACCAGAATGATGCACACCCAAGCCGGAACGACACAGCCCGATTCCCTGAGTGGAATATCGACACAGCTCCTGCCTCGTAACAGAAAACTTGACGCATCACCTCAACGGATCGACACAAGCACCTGTGCCTTCTCCAGCATGTCAAGGATTTCTCCGCATTGTCTCAGGACATCAAAGAACAACCCTGCACTGCAGTGAGGAACCCAGACTGCGTGCCAAAAATCAACTCAATCCCTGTGCTGGAGGAAAAGAAACAATGCAACTTCTGTGCCGCACTGGAAAAACCGAACCACACCCTATCTTTTCCATGGATCTCCTCCTCTGCGATTCTCGTGGATGTAATTTTTGACGTACACCAGGTATTTTGTGAAATCAAGATTTAACTGTTTGAGACTTTTCTGCAAACTTCTGAAATGCACATTTCAACTCGTACTTATTGAATCTTTATTGTTTTTACCTTAATTTAACCAGATAAATATATTATATTTTTCTAAACCTGTGTGGTGTATTTTTGTGGTGTTTTCACTGTGTACACATTGCCTTCTAAGTTAACCGGTTCCTCAGTGCCAAGCTACCAGAGGGTGGGAACAGGATAATTTGGATTGTGTGTGACTTATCCTGACTAGGATTGTGGTCCCTATTTGGACAAAGGTGTATACCTCTGCCAACTAGAGACCCCATTTCTAACAGCATCTAACATTCTTCATCACCCCGTTTGCTACCTATAAGTGTACAAGGTTACAGTTCAGTTTAAATTTGGCAGCTTCTGTATTCCAAAGGGTCATGGAGGGAATTTTAAATGGTGTGAGTGGAATCAGAATTTATCAAGACAGTGGCCCTCATTACGAGTCTGGCAGTCTTAAGACCGCCAGACCCGCAGTAGGGGTCTCACTGCCGACGGGCCATCGGTGAAAACCACCAAATTATGAGTTTGGAGGTTTGGCCTAAGGCAAACCGCTGATACTGTGCCCGTCCTGGTGCTTTTCTGTGGTCTGCCAGGCTGGAGGTGGGCACCTCTGGCCCAGTGGATGGCGTAATACCACTAGCAGTATTACAACATGGAAGACCGCCAGTATTTTTCTGGCGGTTGCACCGCCAGAAAAACTGACAGTCTTGTATTCTGGTGACAGCAATCTGCATTCCTGTCACGGGGTACTCCCACACACATGTCCACATACCCGCACACACGCACCCACATACTCCCACAAACAAACACACCCCCACACTTGTGTCATATACCCCCATTCACACTAACATACATACACAAACACTGCACTCATGCATGCATTCACTCCCCTTCCCCCGCTCTAGCGCATATAAACATTCACACACTCTTCCCCCTGCACCACATATACGCACTCACCCGCTCTCTCCAGTCACTGACAAACATGCACCCACTCTCCCTGTTCACTCACACAAACACACACACCCTCCCCTGTCCACTAAGACAAACACTCACCCCCTCCCTACCCACTTACATACACATGCACACGCATACATGCACTTACCCCTTCCATCCGCTCAATCGCACTCACACACTCAATCGCTCACACCAGCACACATGCACTCACACACTCACTTCCCATCCACAAACACTCACCCACACCGCAGTCCACTTACAGACACGCACCCCTCTCCACGTCCACTGACACACACGCACCCACTCTTCCTGTTCACTCACACAAACATTCACCCCCTCCCCATCCACTCACACAAACACTTGCCCCCTCCCCATCCACTTACATACACATTCACATGCATACATGCACTCACCCCTTCCATCCACGCATTCGCACTCAGGCACTCAATCACTCAGAGCCGCACACATGTACTCATGCCCTCACCCAATCCATGAACACTCACACCCCCAACCCCCACCCCAGTCCACTTACAAACATGCACCCTACCACAATCCACAAACACTCACACACCCCCTCACCCCATCCACATACAATCACTCACACACGCAGACACGTACGCACAAATACCCCCCCTCTCCCGCATTTACACTAACATACACAAACACCGCACTCACGCACACATTCTCTCCCACTGCCCCCTCTCTAGCACATACATACATTCACACACCCCTCCCCCTGCACCACATATACGCACTCACCCGCTCTCCCCAGTCACTGACAAACATGCACCCACTCTCCCCGTTCACTCACACAAACACACACACCCTCCCCTGTCCACTAAGACAAACACTCACCCCCTCCCTACCCACTTACATACACATGCACACGCATACATGCACTTACCCCTTCCATCTGCTCAATCGCACACACTCAATCGCTCACACCAGCACACATGCACTCACACACTCACTTCCCATCCACAAGCACTCACCCACACCGCAGTCCACTTACAAACACGCACCCCCACCCCAATCCACAAACACTCACACACACCCTCACCCCGTCCACATACAATCACTCACACACACAGACACGCACCCACACATTTCCCCCCCACCACATTCATGACATTCACACATGCACTCACACATGCACAGACAACTCCCTCCCTTGTCGATGATCCACTTACCTTGTCCGGGAGTACCCCACCATCAGGACACTGCCACGCCGTATTATGTGGTATAATATGGTATGTAGCATCCTTTTGTCGTGGCGGTGCCTGTGGTGGAACCGCCTCTTCACTGCCAACCGGCAGCATGACTGGTGTCAGAATTCTGCCTGATTTCAGACAGAATTCCGAAATCAGTCTTAATGGGGCAGTCTTAAGACCACCAGCACGGAGGGTCTTTTGGGGCCCGCAGCTTCTACAAAAAGACCACTGAAAAAGTAATGAGTGCCAATGTATCAGTGTTCAGGTCATCTCAAGAAGAGCATGATGATAGAGCCAGGCAAGATAGAAGGTTAACTTTGAGAGCTAATAAATGCCAGTTCAGCCTCACAAAGATCGACTATCTAGGACACAAGCTTACTGTTGAAGGAGTCAGACCTAAAGAATAGTTAATAAGGAACATAGTAGACATCCCTTTGACCAAAAACACAGAAGATCTAGTTACATTCTTAGGAATGGTAGGATATTACACCAAGTTTGTACCCAGGCTTGTCAGTCGTACCCACACCCTGAGAGAACTACTAAAGAAGGAAACCAAATTTAGGCGGTGTGATAGTTGTGAAAATGAATTTCAAGTTGTTGAAGGTACATTGTGTAATGACCCTTCATTGAGAAGTTTTGATAATAAGAAGTTACCTATCTTGGTCACTGATGCAAGTAAAAAAATGTTTTGGCAGGGAGTTTTGAAACAAATGAAAGATGGACGGGAGAAAATTATCAAGTTTTTGTCCGGAGTTTTTTAGAACCTGCGAATCATTACTCAGTTATTGAAAAGGGGGCTCTATGTATATGATGGGTAGTAAAAAAACTCAAGAAGTTTCTTTGGGGTGATTTGTTTGTGATCAGGTCTGATCACAAGCCATTTAAAGATGTATTTATAAAGAAAAGTCTGGATGCTATTTCCTCACGCATTTGTAAGTGGGTAATAACTTTGCAGGATAATGACTTTAAAGTAGAATACATTCCTGGTTGTAAAAATAAGGTGGATGATCAGTTAGGCCAGCCAGGTGAAGAGAACAATGAAATTGAAGAAGTAGATGGCTTGGAAGACTATAGGGTGTGTGAAGACACAGAAGGTGTGATTAGAGAAGATTGGAATGTTTTTTGATAAAAATATGTGATCTTACAAGAGATTATTAAAAGAGTCTTGGGCGGGTGGTCTCACCGAAAAGGTGAAGCTGAAGAAATCAAACAGTTATGGACTGTGCAAGATGAACTTTCATTCAGAGATGGTTTGCTCTGGAGGGGTGCTAAAACAGTACCACTGGAAAGGTTATGGGAACAAATTATAAATCTTAGTCATCTGGGTCTTCAAGGGATCTCCAAAACCAAGGAATGCATTAGCTTACTTTTTTGGTGGCCTGGTATGGATGTCCATGTGGAGAGAGCAGTAAGGGATTGTCTTGTGTGTATGTCTAGCAATAAGGCTTGTAAGACATGAGTCCAGCCTATGCTGTTGAGAGAATAGCAGATAAGGACATGGCAAGAAGTAGCATTATATATTTTGGGCCCTGTAACCTGCAGGACTGGACAGTTTTACATTCTGGTCTTAGTTGACCTTTATTATAGGTGGCCGAGAGATTTGCATAACAAAAAATGTGATGCATTTTGTAGAGGAGGTCTACCGGAAAGTTTACTGACTGATAATGGAATTCAATTATTCTCAAAAGAAATGGAGTGGTTTTAAGACAATAGTGGGATCAAACACAAGAAATGTTCTCTCTACCATCCAGAAACTAATGGAATGGTAGAGAGCTTCAACAGAGTGTTGAAAGAAACTATTCAAATAGCAAAAGCACAAAATAAAGACTGGGGATCAGACATTGTAGGAAGAGTACAATTATATAGATCGACTCTTCATTCCATCACAGGAAAAATACCTTTTGAGTTATTTAGGGGGCGCAAACCTGTAACTTTGCTATGTCCATGTTGGATGAGAAATTTTTTTTTATGGATACTCCGCTGTTAGGCAGGTGGTGGTTATCACAAAAGGCAAAGATAGAAAGAAGAAAGCTCAACTATGACTTGAGACATGCTGCATCTTCAACCAAAGTCAGGGCTATGATGAGAGTGAAACACCCTCAGAAAATAGGTTCTAGTAGGTTCTCTGCATCTCTTAAGGTAATTACATTGTTTCATAATGCAGTTAAACTGAGTGACAACCATATTTGGAACTTGAGCAGGGTGGTAATTGTGCCTCTAGTAAAGACATCCCAAGTACTGAGGCCCCTAATCTCAGTGTTTCACATCCAGAGTGAAGTGGTCGGTGATAACTAGACCAAAACATCTCAGTAAGTTTGTATGAGCCTCAGGTAAGCAACTTTAATATCTTTGTTGCTTTCAGGTATTTTGCTCGAGCTTGCTCAGATTGCATGTTTATGGACACCAGATGCTGCATGTAAATAATTTCTTAATGGATGACAATTCCAAACTTTACAGATCTCTTTGATTTTGTTTGAAGTAATCAGACATGCCTTGTTATTGTTATTATAGATATTTAAGTTTCCATTGGCTATTTGTTTTGTTTATTGGGGGAAAGATGTATAATATCTGACATCTTAGTAAGATGACATAATAGGCAGAATATTATTAAGATGACATGATAAGGAGAATGTTGTAAAATGGTACTGAGATTGGAATACTCAGAGTGCTTGAAGGCAAACTAGTCAGTTGCTTGGTGCCTCTGAGTGGAAGGGGATGTTTTTACAGATGCCTACTTAAATAAAGCATTTTTGAAGCAAACTATGAGTGAGAAGTCATTGTTTTCACATGTACATCTCTCAAATTTGAGGGGATCTATGTAGCATTATGAAAGGCAGAAATTGATCATTTAATACACATGCAACAAACAATTACTAGAGTTAACAGTCAGACATAATGCAGTAAACAAAGTAGTTGTCTTTGTTAAGCTTACTGGCTTTAAAATGGTGGGCTGCGGGGGGCGTGGCTAATATGGCACCGAGTAGGAGCGTTCCTTCAGAGCTCCACCGTTGATCCATGAAAAATACCTGATCATGTGCCCGATAATGCCATCCGGAGGTGGGGCGGTGCCCCCTGGAGGCCCCCAGGGCTTGGCTGGAGAAGGGGAGACCCACACTGAGGTGCCGTGGACCCGCTGAAGAATTTGAAGGAGGGTCGTGGAGTAGGCTGCAGCAAGCCGCTAGTGTCACGGAAAGAAGATTGAGACCTGGCGGGCCGAGACCTGGAGGAGGAGGAGAGGTGAGACTGGCACCCTCTCAAGGTGTGGGGGGAGCGTGACGCTGCAGCGCAGTGGGTGCTGCAGCCCAGCAGGTGGGCCGTGTTAGGCTGTGGCCGTGAGAGAGCCCGGGCCGATTCGAGCAGATGGCAATGGCCTAGGCGAAACCTGGAGCAGAGGGGAGAGTGGAGGAAGAACCCCAACTGGGGTGACGCTTAGTGAGGTGGCAGAGACAGAGGATGAGGATGTCCGCACTGTGACGGTGCGGATCACAGCAGGCAAGCTCGTGTAGCGCCCCAGACATCCCTGTCCATGCGTCGAAGGTCGAGCGTGAACGAGGCGCCCCTGAGGAACAGCAGATCTCACCCGAGAGCTGCGGGCCTAGTTGCTGGCGTGTGGCTGCTGGCGTGAGCTATATGAGCACCTGGATGACATGGGACCGGAGCAGGAGCAGGGAGAAACAGGTGAGGAGCGCCAGCTGGGGCCAAGTAGAAGGCCTGTGCAGGGACTGTTGCGGGGGTGGGATGTGTGACCACCCGCCGAGGTCATGCAGAATGAAGTTGACCGGGGCTGCGGCGCCCGGTGCAGTCCAGATTAGCAACTAAATACCGGAGTCTTGCAGGCCCACAGTGTCAAGCAGACGCAGTCGGAAGAAGCTGGCATTTCATGAGCAGGGGCCTGGGTGGAACTGCACAAGGACGAATGGAAGCTGGTGCGGGCCCGGTGCTTGTGGGGCTGCAGTGATTCAACTGTCATGGCCGTCCCACGGGCCGGGTCCCGCTGCTGCCTGTTTGATAGAGCACTTTGCCCTGGATACCGCGTAGGTCTTCGGTCCCCCACTCATCCGTGGAATAGCATAGCTATCAAAGATATCAGTGTAAGCGGGACTCCCAGGGTGGTGAGTGGGCTGAGGCAGCAACCAGAGGACTGTGGTCTGGATAGAACCTTTAACAAATCACGGATTAACAGGGATGGCGTCCCAGAGACACAACAAGAAGGAAGGCTCCCTTGAAGACCTCTTCAATAAAACCCTTGCCAAAAAAACTACTCCCCCTGGGGTCCCTGTGATGGAGAGGGGAGAGACAGCGGAGCCGGGACCATCGGAAGACGGAGAAGTGCCATTGACGAGAGCATTCATGGAGCAACTCTTTGGATCTCTATGTGAAGATTTTGCCACACTGAAACAGGAAATAGTAGCAGACGTTAAAGGCCTTAAGAGAGATGTTGTCAACTTGCGACAGTGTGTGGACATGCTGGAACAGACACATGACGCACAAGAGGAGGAACTGGACTGCCACAGGAGAGAACTTCTCACCCTACAGGACAAGAACCAAGAGCCATACTATCAATTAGAGGACTTATAGAACAGATCGTTTCTCTCTAACATTCGTATAAAAGGAGTGCCAGCACAGGCAGTGACAGGGGCCCTGGAGTATTTTGTGGTGCGACTCTTTCGCCACGTGGCCCCGGCACTGAGAGATCAAAATATTGTGCTTGACAGAACATATAGAGCTGGCCCTCCTGCTCGCTGTCCGGCCAGGCCCAGGACATACTAACCTGTCTGCATTATCATAAACAACAAGAGGCCATAATGGAAGCAGTCCACGACACAGCATTGATTGAGTTTGAGGGCCACAGGATCAGCCCTTTTCAGGACTTATCAATGCTAACGTTACAGCGGCATAAAACGGTTCAGCATGTGACGGGCCTCCTCGGAGAGAAAGGTATTAGATATAAATGGGGCCACCCCTTTCGCTTCCACTTCACATGGCAGAATGACACCTTTAACATCTGCACACTGGAAGAGGTGCAGGGCCAAGATGAGATACTGCAGCGCCTCGGAGACCAAACACAGCAATCAGCATCACATGTACAATCGTCAAGAGTCGATGGGGGATGCTCGAAAACTCACACTTGATGGAATAAACCTCATAAACCTACAATCGTTGAGAGCCAAAATGAGAGGGTGGCACTGCTCAGACGTCTACGCAGACATGACAGTGTAATAGAAGCAGACTTAGACCATTGATATGAACTGGCTCACTGTGGGACTTCCCCCTGTCCACAAGACAATGCTTATTGGGTAACTTAAGCGGGCAACCCGCAATGTGGTATAGGCAGAGATACAATAGACTGAGACAACCGGATGGCGGAGCTCCAACTTACCAGAGCAGTGGTCGAACAACTGACGGACTGATGATTTGGCCCAAACCCCGGACTTGCTTGTGACTGTTCCCAGGCGGGGGAACGCTGTTCATAGTTCAACCGATGTTGATTATTCTTTTCCACTACCTTTCCACATTGACCCAGAGAAGGTTAAACCTTCTCTCCTCATCATTCATGGGCTCACGCATCAGGACACTCTCATAATGCACTGGACATATGACGTACAATATAGTGATACCCATTCCCCTCCCCAATGATAAACATACTTAGTTTAACGTAAGAGCCTTAATTCCCCAGTGAAGAGACAGGCCCTTCTACTGCAGATCAGAGACATGAAGAGTGATTATATGCGTATTACAGGAAACTCACTTACTTTGCTCAGAGTGGAAAAGACTGAGGCCACACTGGTTTCACCATCAATTCCACTCATCGGATCCTGGATAGCGGGCGGGAGTGGCGATTCTACTGGCAACAAACTTTCCAGGGAAGATGATCCAGGTGCAGGCTGAGATTTGTGGGAGGCTTCTCTCCCTACATGTTGACATTCAGTGGCACAGGCTGATGATAGCTAATATGTATGGACCAAATGAGCACCAAGAATGCTTTCTAAAAGATGCATTGGGGAGGATCCTGGTGACACCTGATGAGGACATTGTAGTGGGAAGAGACTTTAATATAGTCCCAGATCCCTAATTGGATAGGTCCATCCAGAGATATAGCCAGACGGGAGCCTCCTCAAGGGGTTTTCAGGAATGGCTTGAAGGGGCAGGACTGACTGACATTGGGTGCCGGCAACATCCAGAGGATAGAGCATACCCCTTTTTCTTGGCCGTCCATCAGACAAATGGCTGTATAGACCATTTCCTCACCACTCCACGTATTACTAATCTGACTTCCAGCTCTTCAATTGGAGTGGTCTCAATCTCAGCCCATTCCCCGCTCACGTTGTCCCTTGCTCTGCCTGCACACACCCCAGGTGGAGGATACTGGCGTCTTAACATAAAACTTTTAGCGTATGAGGATATTTTGGTGGAAATTAGGGACACGATAAGACACTTTCTAACCTTAAATGAAATCCCCACAACAAATATCATGACCCTCATGCAAACCTTTATAGCAGTCATCAGAGGTCAATTCATAGCAATAGCAGCAAGACTAAATGACACACGCCGTAATAAGCTCCAGCAACTAGAAGACGACATAAGGGCCCTGGAGGTGGCACATAGTCAGACTGGGTCCCTAGCAGTGAGGAGGCAACTCACCACACATCAGAAACAACTACAGGCTTTGGATGACGATAAGGCGGTGTATGCCCTACTTTGGACTAATCAAACATTCTATGCTGGGGGAAACAGGGTGGACCGCCTGCTGGCCCACCGACTCTGTGCACAGGCCATGGAGTGGCAGGTAGCAGAACTAAGGCTGCTTGATGGTACACTGACATGTCAGGAAGAGCTGATCCGTCATCAGTTCGAGCGGTTCTACTTGGACATATACTCTGCGGAGGAGCTCAACCATAATGGTATGGAGGACTATCTGGACACCACTCCTCTGACCTGCATCCCACCTATAGACAGCGCAACTTTAGAGAGGGATATCACACCCACAGAAGTCCTTGCGAGGATACACCAGCTGCAGCCAGTTAAAGTTCCAGGCGCGGACGGTTTTGGACCAGAGTTTTATAAGTCTTTTGGAACCCAGCTAGCCTCTGTGCTGGCAAAGCTGCACAATGTGCTTGGCACATCCCACACCCTCCCACCTACGATGCAACTTGGTATAGTGACAGTTACCCCCAAACTGGGAAAAGACCTGCAACTATGCCCCTCCTACCAACCCATCACATTATTAAATGTGAACACTAAGATCTTCACAGGTAACCTAGCTCATAGACTGAATCCGTACATGCATGATCTGCTAGACCCGGACCAAACCAGGTTCATCCCCGAATGGTCCTGTAGAGACAACACTAAGAGATTATGCCACCTGCTGGACAAGGTTCATTGCTCTAATACTCCAGCCCTCCTTTTCTCCATTGAGGCA
The DNA here is from genome assembly GCF_031143425.1 of Pleurodeles waltl. Classification (NCBI taxonomy): domain Eukaryota; kingdom Metazoa; phylum Chordata; class Amphibia; order Caudata; family Salamandridae; genus Pleurodeles; species Pleurodeles waltl. The sequence goes on from NC_090447.1 coordinate 588,349,024, forward strand.
GAGAAGGCCTTTGTCTGGGTACACTGACAGTATCTCCACGTGGTCTTAAGGAAACTTGGGCTCGGCCCCAGGTTCCGTGAGTAGATCCGATGCAACTATGATAAACCTAGAGCCATGGTTGTTGTGAATGGGGGCCTGTCCTGGCAATTTCCCACCTTAAGGGGCACTCAACAAGGATGCCCCCTCTCACCTCTATTGTTTGCCTTATATATGGAGTTCCTTGCTGAGCATATACAGCAGCACCCAGATATTTTTGGTGAGCCAATGGGTGGTAGATCTCATTAACTGGCTCTATACGCAGACGAAGTGCTCCTTCACCTGACCCTGCCTCAGATTTCTCTCCCTGTGGTCATGGCGGAGCTGACGGCCTTTAGTAATTATCAGGTTTTAAAACCAATCTCGCTAAATCATCCATATTGAACCTCACCACTCCTGAAGTTGAAAGGGCTCCCCTGGAGGCTAATCTTTCCTTCTCATGGGCTACACAAGGGATTACACACTTGGTCCTGTGGATACTTCCCACAACAAGGGCAACAGTAGACTGTAACTATAATAGGATACTAAATACCACGCGCTCAGACTAAGCAAAGTGGAAGGTGCATGGTCTTTCATGGCTAGGGCGCCTAGCTGCAGTCAAGATGTCACTTCTGCCTAAAATACTTTACCTTATTTTGACCATGCCATTGCAACCACCCCCTAACGTTCTAGACAAATTGCAAGAGCTTATCTGGGAGTACACTTGGAGTGGTAGGAGGGCTTGAATGTCCAAGGCGCAGGCATAAGTCCTGCAGACCAAGAGAGGGTTGGGAGTCCCACACCTCTGGAGATACTATTATGCTGCATAGCTGCCTTACATGATCGAATGGACTCGACCCCTGACAGAGAAATACTGGTGTTTTATCAACCAGGCGGTGGCAGGAGTCAACATCTGGAAGGTACCATGGCTGCCCAAGAAACATCGACCACCAGGGGTGTTTGTCTCCCCTATCTTGAGGGCTACTGTGGGAGCATTGAACAAAGTACAGGTTATGAAAGGGCTATCCACGCCGGTCTCCCCACCTACACCGTTCATCGGTAACCCAGACTTTCCTCCTGCATTTGGAGACCCTGCCTTTACACCCTGGCAGGAATCAAATTGCAAGAGGATAGGTGATCTCTTTGATGAGGACAGAGTCATGGACTTCCACCATCTGTAAGCAGGGTACGGTCTTCCGGCATCCACATACTGGCAGTAAATGGCCGTTCACCACTGGGCAACCTCCCCTGCAATACGCCCGCATGTGAGTCAATCCCTCACACGATTTGAACAATGGTTACTGACCACGGACACGGACAAGTGGCTCCTGTCCGACATTTATGTCTTGCTGCTCACACTGACCACACTTTCCACAACACCAGCAAGATGGTGGAAGATGGAATGCAAGTGCACATTTACAGACAGGGAGTGGAGAGATGTCCTTCACCGGGCACAAGTCAAAGCGCGCCCACTACATGTACTATACACCTGCACAGGTGGCCAAGTGGAGGGTGCACGGCGAAGGTGGATGCTGGCATCAGTGGGGACAGGAAGGTACACTTAGTCAAATATAGTGGCACTGCCCGAAGATCACCTCTTTTTGTCATTCCATTCTCCAAGCGATAGATGACATACATGGGGTTAGGTTCCTATTGGCATGATCCTATTTCTATTCCTAAAAATGCTGCACAGCTGTTAAAGGATGCTTATTGGCATAATGTTCAGGTTGGACAATTTGCTGGTTCTATTCCATTGTCCATGTCCGACAATTTTTTACTTGTTAAATGCCATTACGAATTTGAGCCCTTTTTGGATGCAAAGTTATCTCCATTTGCTCGTGCCCTTTTTATCAGGTTTAGGATTGGGTCCCTCCCCCTGTGCTGCCTTACGTACAAATGGTCCAGTTCAACTAATAGATCTAAAGGTTGCCCGATGGGTTGTAAAAGTGCAGAAACTGTTTCACACGTTTTCTTCCACTGTCAAGCATATCACAAACAAAGAGCACTTTGGCTCATCCCGCTTTTTAAACAATTAGGAGTTAGATCCTGTCCCCATGCTGAGAGAATTTTAAAAAGCGACCCGTCCGTCAAGATAACTCTACCAGTGGCAAGTTTTCTCGAGTCTATCTGGAGGTTGAGATTAGCAAGTTTAAGGGATAAAATGGTGTAGTTATTGTTTAGTACTATCTATGTATATTTATCTGACTTGGATGTATGATTGTAGCTTCTTTTTGTACAGGACATGGATTTTGGCTTGGGTCCTTATGGATTATTTATAGACCTATGGAACTGTTCCCTTATTTTATGCCGTGAGAATTTTAAAGCGAAAACAATCCACCCAGACAGTTTTCTTAATGGGGGGAAAAAGGGGAAAATTCTTGTATTATTATGATATCTGAGTTCAGCAACTTCAAGGAGCAAGAGTGGGGAAACTCATTTTTAGACTTATCTATTTATATTTTTCAAATTGGATGTGTGATTACTCCACAGTATTCAGATATTGGTGTATTATTTTTTTTAACTATTGCTGATTTAGGGAATTATTTTCATTTTTGAGTATTGCCTTTCATTATATTAAGTGATGTTTATTTGACTGCTTATTTCCTGTTTGTTTTTTAAAACCTGTCTTGTTCCTTTTAATTGTACTTTTACCTTATTTTTTTTTATCACCTCCATGCTTTTAGAAGTCCTCTCTTTCTTTGTTGTGTACTGTACTTTAATGGTTTGTTTTTACTCACCGAAATAAAGTTAAATGATGATGATGATGACATACATGACACTAGCATACCATGGTTCCCAAGCTATGTGCAACTGGGCCTTCCCAGCCCTAAAACATATCCACATTGCACACCTAAGGGTAGGGCTATTACTTTGGCTCTGGGGGCTGCTTAACAATTCCTACTTTCGCGATGGGGGTCTGAGACCATTCACACTCATACTGATTGGCTGCACAAGTTATGGGCCCTCATGGGTATGGAAAAGTTGACAGCAGCAGCGACTGGCTCGCTGCCCCTTTATGATAAAGCCTGAGGCCATTGTATCCAATATATGTCAGACGAATTCAGGGAACTAACATGCCCATCGTACCTAAGCATCCTTCGACTAACAAGTCCCGTCCAGAATCCCTCTTAATCAGTCTGGCTGCTGTGCTCCCAACAGGGATTCCCTGCCTGCAACCTACGTTTTAAGTATACCCATTGAGTGATGTAATTGTTTTACTGCAAATGATGTGCCTCCCCTTCCCTTCTACTTTCCCCTCCCTTTTTCACCTGTGGCCCCCCCATGGGCCATTGGTTGCACGAGGGAGAAGTTGTGCTGTTCTTATCTCTTTAAAAATCAAAAAAGAGATCTTAAACCCAAAATGGTGGGCTGCAAGGAGGAAGTTGGTATAAAAAATGGTGAACTCTGGATCAAAAGCAATCCTGGAAAACAGGTAGGAGGAACTGAGGGACAAAACACAGCACACCAAGCCATATCTTCATTCGGAAACAAGTAAAAGTTCAGATCAAAGGTCAGTACAGTTAAAGAATCAAACGAAGCAGCAAACAGGAAACATAAAGGGCAAGTAAAAAGGTGAAGAAACTGTGGCAACTGCAAAGGTGCCAAAAAAAAGAAATTGACAGACACTTTCCCAGGGGAAGAGAACAGTTAATGACGTTTTTTTCTTTTTTTATTGTGTTTATTTTTGCTCAATTGCCTGGGGTTTGCAGTATCAGGTGCAGGCAGGACCATGTGGAAAAAAGAGATAAGTGTGTATGGCCAATAGAGATTGCTGGATGTTGATGACCTGGGGTGATCTATATTTCCTACTTTTCCATTTGTTTTTGTGAAATTTGTCCAGATTTGTCATTACAATGTGCTGTTTTAAGCCTTGGAACCCAGTCTGCAGTTGGGCATTGATGTGTGTTTGACATATTTTTCACTGTTTTCCTGCTGCTGTGCTACTAATATCTTTATATTTGGGGACTTTTGGATGCAATATTCTCTCATTTTCTCTCTTGCTTTCTCTCCCTCGTGCTCTATATATATAAATCCAAATGCAATTCTGCTCGATATGGACCTCTGCGCCCATAGAGGGGTGGATTGCATGACCAGACGAGCACACTGGTCAAATGATTAAAAAGTCCCAAAATTGTAAATAGCACTCACTCAGGCACTGATATGATAATCAAGGAGAGATTTTATTTTCTTTGTGATGTGTTTTGGCCGAACCGACGGCCTTGCTCACACAATCACCCTGCTGTGTACATCGCGTGAACTACACCAATCTCCTACATAAACAGTGATGATGGACTACCATTGTAACCATTCACCTTGCTGTACTTATACGGGTGCCATCTTAGTATATACATTGTTCCATTATGGTATAGAGCTCGAGATACAGGAGCCTTAGAATCTCTCAATGCTGTTTCACCCTAATATGCAAAATTAAGACATTATGGTGGTCATTACAATCCTGGCGGATGGTGTTAAAGCGGCGGTAAGACCGCCAACAGGCCGGCGGAAAAGAATTTGGAATTACGACCGTGGCGGAAACCGCCAACAAAGACAGCCACTTTAACACTCCGACTGCCACGGCGGTACAAACAAACAGCACCGTGGTCACCGCCAACAGACAGGCGGAGAACAATGTACCGCCCACACTATTATGACAGGCCAATCCGCCACCTTTTCTGGGGCGGATACACCGCGGATAAAAACACAGCGGAAACAGGATTTTCGAAGGGAAAACGCTCACCTCTACACACTCCATGAGGAAAGAGGACACCATGGACCCAGAACTCCAAATCCTCCCTGTGATAGTCTTTTTGCTCCTGTACCAGGAGCACCAACGCCGGCGGCGAAGACCACGGTGAGTACTGCACCTACGACACAGGGGAGGGGGAGGGAAAAGACAGGGACACACACACGCAACACCCCCAACCCCACCCTCACCCACTACAACACACACACACACACTAATACATATCTATACATTATAGTTACACCCCCTAACCACCCCGGAAGAATGCAAAGACAAAAGGAAATGTGTGGAACCATTGTAATATATCAAAATTCAGGAATCAAAAATATACATATATACACTATTAGCAAAATATACACCAAGATTAGTAGTCCAGGTATTGTACCATTCATAGTCCGTGGAAGACTGGGCCCAAAATGCATGGGCGAGGCCCACACATGATACCAGATCAAAACAGAGAGAACACTGCAGGGGCATCAGATAGAAATACAAAAGGCACCTCAGGGGGAAGGGAAGGGGGGCACCTCAGCCGGATGAGTGCACGACGCCAGATCCACGAGGGGGCTCCATGCCCACTGCTGCATCCTGGAGAGTGCAAAGCCACAGTCTATCAAGTCTATACAGTGGGTGGTTTGCCCACTGTTCCATCCTGGGGAGTGCAAAGCCACAGTCTCTCAAGTCTCTACAGTGGGTGGTTTACCCACTGTTCCATCCTTTGGGAGTGCAAAGCCACAGTCTCTCAAGTCTATACAGTGGGTGGTTTGCCCACTGCTACATCCTGGGGAGTGCAAAGTCACAGTCTCTCAAGTCTATACAGTGGGTGGGTTGCCCACTGTTCCAACCTTTGGAGTGCAAAGCCACAGTCTCTCAAGTCTATACAGTGGGTGGTTTGCCCACTGCTCCATCCTGGGGAATGCAAAGCCACAGTCTCTCAAGTCTATACAGTGGGTGGGTTGCCCACTGTTCCAACCTTTGGAGTGCAAAGCCACAGTCTCTCAAGTCTATACAGTGGGTGGTTTGCCCACTGCTCCATCCTGGGGAATGCAAAGCCACAGTCTCTCAAGTCTCTACAGTGGGTGATTTGCCCACTGCTGCATCCTGGGGAGTGCAAAGCCACAGTCTCACAAGTGGATGACAGTCTCCACTGGTTCTGGAGGGGGCATGATGCCCAGAGTGCTTCATCCTCTTAAGGACCGAGGTAGTGAATGCATGTCTCCACTGGTTCTGGAGGGGGACTGGTGCCCAGAGTGCTTCATCCTGCCAAGGACAGAGGTAGTGGATGCATGTCTCCACTGGTTCTGGAGGGGGACTGGTGCCCAGAGTGCTTCATCCTGCCAAGGACATAGGTAGTGGATGCATGTCTCCACTGGTTCTGGAGGGGGACTGGTGCCCAGAGTGCTTCATCCTGCCAAGGACAGAGGTAGTGGATGCATGTCTCCACTGGTTCTGGAGGGGGACTGGTGCCCAGGGTGCATCACTCACCCGTGACGGTCCCAGTTGCGTCAGTGCCCCTGCCGCTCATGGGCTAGCGGTGCTTGAGTTGGTAGTCCTTGCCCTGTGCAGCGGTGCTTGAGTTGGCGGTCCTTGCCCTGTTCAGCGGTGCTTGACCTGTTCAGCGGTGCTTGAGTTGGCGGTCCTTGCCCTGTGCAGCGGTGCTTGCCCTGTTCAGCGGTGCTTGAGTTGGCGGTGCTTGCCCTGTTTAGCGGTGCTTGAGTTGGCGGTCCTTGCCCTGTTCAGCGGTGCTTGCCCTGTTCAGCAGGGCTTGAGTTGGCTGTCCTTGCACTGTTCAGCGGTGCTTGAGTTGGCGGTCCTTGCCCTGTGCAGCGGTGCTTGCCCTGTTCAGTGATGCTTGAGTTGGTGGTCCTTGCCCTGTTCAGCGGTGCTTGAGTTGGCGGTCCTTGCCCTGTTCAGCGGTGCTTGACCTGTTCAGCGGTGCTTGAGTTGGCGGTCTTTGCCCTGTTCAGCGGTGCTTGAGTTGGCTGTCCTTGCCCTGTTTAGCGGTGCTTGAGTTGGCGGTCCTTGCCCTGTTCAGCGGTGCTTGAGTTGGCGGTCCTTCATTGCCCAGCTGGGCTGGGGCTGGCGGTCCTTCATTGGTCAGCTGGGCTGTGGCTGTCGGGGCCCTCCTGGGCAGCTGGGCTGTGGCTGGCAGGGCCCTCCTGGGCAGCGACGATGGGGCTGGCAGGGCCCTCCTGGGCAGTGACGATGGGGCTGGCAGGGCCCTCCTGGGCAGCGACGATGGGGCTGGCAGGGCCCTCCTGGGCAGCAGTGACGATGGAGCTGGCGGGGCCCTTCTAGGCAGCTGCGACGATGGGGCTGGCGGGCCCTCCTGGGCAGCGACGATGGTGCTGGCAGGGCCCTCCTGGGCAGCAGCGACGATGGGGCTGGCGGGCCCTCCTGGGCAGCGGGGATGATGGCGGTCTTCTCTGCCGTGCTGCTCCTCCCAGAGTTGCCGGGTTTCTTTTGGCCCTTCATCACCTTGGGAGGAGTCACAGCTGAGTCCACACTCCCATCGGGACCCCTGGGAGCGGCTAGGGTGGCTGGAGTATTCCACCTCTCCCACCGGGCACTGGCCAACTTCTGGTGCTTCACAGGGGGTGGACTGGCTGTGCTGTGGCTCCGTGCCACACTGGGTGTCCTGGTGGCCGGTGCACTCCACATACCTGTGACAACAGGCACCACTGGTCCCGGAGATGTTGTGGCTGAGATGCTAGTTCGGGACCTATGAGTTGGACGGGGGGTGGGAGATAGGTTAAGGGTAGACAGGAAAAGTTGTTGGGACACACTGGGACGGGTAGCTGGAGGGGGTTTGAGAGTGGAGGAAGAGGTGGTGGTTGTAGGAGGCGTACGTTTTGTGGCTTTGGGTGCAGGTGCATGCGCTGGAGGCTGTCGTGAGGTGGATGGCTGTTGGGTGGGTGTGTGCCTGCGTTTGTGTATCTTGGGATGGGGCGTCACAGACACACTGGGAGAGGACACAGGGGATGTGTGAATGGTAGTGAGGGTTGTGACTGCACGTGAGCGGGGTGTGCTGGTGCGGGACGTAGTGGCTGTAGAGTTAGTGCATGCAGGTGTGAGTGTAGACGAGACTGGGAGGGAGGAGGGAGACGACGAGGAGGCGGACACAGCGGAGTCAGTGGATGTTGGTGTGTCTGTATGTGTGTGATGCTTGCGTGAGTGCCTGTGGGATGTGTGGTGCTCATGCTTGCCTGAGCTTCCCTTGTGTGGTGAGTTGTGTGCAGGCTGGTCTGATGGTGTGCTTGGGATAGGCAGAGGTACAGGGGATTGGGTCTGGTTGGAGGAAGTTGGAGGGGGAAGGCTAGACACAGGAACAATGGCTGCTATCAGTGCTGAGGCCAGAGTTTGAAAGGATCGGTGAAGGGCCGTCTGACCAAAATGAATGCCCTCCAGGAATGCATTAGTTTGTTGCAACTGCCTTTCTACACCCTGGATGGCATTCAAAATGGTAGACTGCCCAACAGTGAGTGACCTGAGGAGGTCTATGGCCTCCTCACTGAGGGCAGCAGGGGTGACAGGGGCAGGGGCTGAGGTGCCTGGGGCGAAGGTGGCTACCCTCCTGGGTGAGCGGGCACGGGGCGAAGGCTGAGGGGCTGCTGGGAGGGCGGTGCTGGTAGGGGGGGTGGCAGCTGTACCTGTAGAAGTGGGGGGCACAGATGTTGCTGCCACCACAAGGGAGCTCCCATCGGAGGACGAGTCCGTGTCGCTGGTTTCAGCTCCTGTCCCCGCCGTGGTGCTCCCCTCTCCCTCCGTCCCACTGGTGTATTCTGAGTCCGTAGTGTGGCCCTCCATGGCCATGTGGGATACAGCTCCCTCGTGCTCCGGTGCCACTGCTCTTCTGCCTGATGATGCTAATGCACACAAGAACAGGGAGACCACAAAAAAGGGGGGGGGGGGGGGAGACAGAAGAAAGACATGTTGAGTGCATGGATTACCGCTACCGTTGGCGGACAAGACAGACACAGAAGCCCCCTGTACTACGTCGCGCTGTTGGGCTCTACAGTGCAATTTCTGGGAAATGGCCTACAAGGCTATGGACGACATATGCACACATAGATGACACAGGGGCATGAATAGCTGTACTTGGCACTCTACAGAGGTGGGGTGGGGGGCCACAGGGCCATGCCTTACGGAGGGGCGTAGGCTACGGAACTCGCCCTGACCTAGGGAAACCCACAGCCCTCCTCCCCCACCCAGACACCTCCACTGCGTGCAAAGTCAGCTGAATGAGAGTGTACTCACCCCCTTGTGTCTGCTGTGATGCCCTCAAGCGCCCATCCAACTCAGGGTAGGCCACCGCCAGGATCCTGAACATCAGAGGGGTCACGGTTCGACGGGCACCCCTCCCACGTTGGGAGGCCATCCCCAGCTGAGCCTCCGCCGTCTTCTTGCTCCAGCGGCGAATGTCCTCCCATCTTTTACGGCAGTGGGTGCTCCGTCTGTGGTGGACCCCCAGGGTCCGGACGTCCTTGGCGATGGCACGCCAAATATCCTTCTTCTGGTGGGCGCTGACCTACATGAAATGTACAGGGGAAGAAGAGAAGTCATTACCAACTGTGCCGTCAAAGTGAGTGGCCCCCATCCCTACCCTTGCCATGTGGCACATGTACCCATCGCCTTTCATGCACGCAGCACCCTGCCCCCTTCCTTCTTACAACCAGCCCTCTACACACAGGCATAGCCCATACAACGTGCTCCCTGTGTACTTACCTGTTGGTCTGGAGGACCGTAGAGTAGCGTGTACTGGGGGAGGACCCCATCGATGAGCTTCTCCAACTCCTCCGCAGTGAAGGCAGGGGCCCTTTCCCCAGACGCACGAGCCATTGTCTCTTCCAGACCGAGATCACAGCAGCACTTGCAGTGGAGGTCCTCTCCTGTCGAAGATCAGGTATCGAGTGATTCAACAGATAGAAAATGGCGGTCACGTCCGCGGCGGTGCGTACCATCACCGCCGGCATACATTGTCATTGGCTCCTGGGACCCATAGGGTCCAATGTTAACCAATGCAGAATTGCGCCGTGGTCTCCGACCGCCTACCGCAACGGTGTACAACGCCAGCGCAGTTACCTCACATCCCATTGTCCCACTTTAGAGGTCAGGCAGCCGCCATTTCAGGGGCCCACATGGCTTCATTTTCAACTGCGTCACACATACCTAGGCCTAGTCTCAACACACATAAAGGCCACATTTTGGGTATGAATGGTGTTCTGTGTAGACTGTGGGTACATACCTCTGAGTTGTTTGACTCTGTGGTCACTTTTGTCCTTCCGAGGCACCGTCCGCTGGGACATGTGAGGAGATGGCGGAATCCTCCGGTGTACTGACCGCTGGTGGACCTGTCGACAATGGAGGAAAGAAATTTGATTATCACCTACAGGTTTGACCGTGCCACAATCCAGGAACTGTGTACCCAGTTGGAGCCAGACCTGATGTCAGCAATCCGCCATCCCACAGGAATCCCCCCTCAAGTGCAGGTGCTATCAGTGCTCCATTTCCTTGCTAGTGGGTCTTTTCAGACAACTGTGGCCATGGCATCAGGGATGTCCCAGCCTATGTTTTCCAACGTATTGTCCAGAGTGTTGTCTGCCCTGCTGAAACACATGCGGAGCTACATCGTTTTCCCTCAGGTGGAGGATTTGCCTACAGTGAAAGGTGATTTCTATGCCCTTGGACATATCCCCAACATCATAGGTGCCATTGATGGGACCCATGTGGCTTTGGTCCCCCCCCCCACAGGAGTGAACAGGTGTACAGGAACCGGAAGAGTTATCATTCTATGAATGTACAGATGGTATGTTTGGCCGACCAGTACATCTCCCATGTGAATGCCATGTTCCCTGGCTCAGTGCATGACGCCTACATCCTGCGGAATAGCAGCATCCCTTATGTGATGGGTCAACTCCAGAGGCACCGTGTGTGGCTATTAGGTGACTCTGGTTACCCCAACCTGTCATGGCTACTGACCCCAGTGAGGAATCCCAGGACAAGGGGAGAGGAACGCTACAATGAGGCCCATGGTCGAACAAGGAGGGTGATCGAGCGGACCTTCGGGCTCCTGAAGGCCAGGTTCAGGTGTCTGTATACGACAGGTGGATCCCTATTCTACTCACCAAAGAAGGTGTGCCAGATCATCGTGGCCTGCTGTATGCTTCACAACTTGGCTTTGCGACATCAGGTGCCTTTTCTGCAGGAGGATGGTCCAGATGCCGGTGTTGTTGCAGCTGTGGAGCCTGTGGACAGTGATGAGGAGGAAGCAGAGGAAGAAGACATGCAGAACAGGGACTCAGTCATCCAGCAATATTTCGAGTGAAACACAGGTGAGAATACATTCCTGCCTACTACATGTACTTTAACACTTCTACCTCTATCCTGTCTGTCGATTTCACCCAGTGTATGGTCACTGATTTGTCACTTTCCCTTACGGTTTCACAGGTGTGGGTCCCAACGTGTGTCATCTACTTAGATTCCTCATGGACTACAGCTGTGTGACATAGGTATGTTGATATTACTATTTCAAGAACATTTTGTCACTGTGATTGCAAATACACTATTTCGAAATCACAGAAAGACTCCAGATCTTTTGGTGCTTTAGATGTGTTTATTAAACTACAAAATATTGGAGGGGGAAGTTAAATGGTGAGGGGTGATGGCGGAGGAGTGTCCATGGCAGAGTCCAGTCTATTAGTCTCACAGGTGCAGTGCCCATATGGGCATAGGAAGTGGAGCTGGGGCAGTTTAAATATGGACAGGGTGACAAAGTGGGACAGTGGGATGACAATCAGGGTGGTCTCATTTCTTGGCGGGGGTCTTGGCATCGTGCTCTGTCTTGTTCCTGGATCTCAGGGACCGTTTGCGGGGTGGTTCTCCATCTGCAGGGGGTGGGGTGCTGGTGTGGTGGTCCTGTGGCGGTGCCTCCTGTCCACTAGCGCCGACAGAGGTGGTGGGCAGTTCATCGTCCATGCTAGTGTCAGGGGTCTCTTGTAGTGCCACAGTGTCCCTCCTGGTGTTCAGTACTTCCTTCAGCACCCCTACGATGGTGCCCAGGGCAGAGCTGATGGTTCTGAGTTCCTCCTTGAAGCCCAAATACTGTTCCTCCTGCATCCGCTGGGTCTCCTGAAACTTGGCCAGTACCGTTGCCATCGTCTCCTGGGAGTGGTGGTATGCCCCCATGATGGAGGAGAGGGCCTCGTGGAGAGTGGGTTCCCTTGGCCTGTCTGCCCCCTGTCGCACAGCAGCCCTCTCAGTTCCCCTGTGTTCGTGGGCCTCTGTCCCCTGGACCGTGTGGCCACTGCCCCCAGGTCCCTGTTGTTGTTGGGGTGGTGGGTTATCCTGGGTTCCCTGTAGTGGTGGACACACAGCTGATTGACGTGTCCTGGGGACGGAGGTATGGGCCCGCTGGGTGGGTGCTGTGCTGGTGTTTCCAGAGGGGGGAAGGTCTGTGGTGGCCTGTGCCTGTGTGAGGGGAACCGACTGTCCCAAGGCCCCCGATGGTCGGGCTGGTCATCTAGATCCAGTTGGACAGAGGTGCTGTCATCACTGTGGGCCTCTTCTGTAGGTGGAGTGGACATGTCTGGACCCTCCTGTCTGGTGACGTTGGGTAGTGGTCCTGCAGGGGTGTAAAGGCATGATTATTGCATCTGTGTGTGTCATGGTGTGCAATGGGTGGGTGACCTTGTACCCCAGTGCTGGCATTCCTGTGTGTGAGCTTGTGTGATGATGGTTTAGGGGGGTGTATGGGTATGTGCAGTGGGCATGCTTTAGTGATGGGTGTCCATACGTTGTTGTTGCATGCAGGGCTTGGTGTTGGGAGGTGTAGTTTGTGATATTGGTACATTTGTGAGGAGTTGGAGTGATAGGGGTGAGGGCGAGGGTGGGGGTATGTGATAGCATGCAGGTAGGGTGGGGGATGTAATAGTTAAGATTTGACTTACCAGAGTCCATTCCTCTACCAACTCCTGCGAGGCCCTCAGGATGCAGAATCGCCAAGACCTGCTCCTCCCATGTTGTTAGTTGTGGGGGAGGAGGTGGGGGTCCGCCGCCAGTCCGCTGAATTGCCTGGTGGTGTCTTGAGACCACGGAACGCACCTTCCCCCGTAGGTCGTTCCACCTCTTCCTGATGTCCTCCCGATTTCTTGGGTGTTGTCCCACTGCATTGACCCTGTCGACTATTCTTCGCCATAGCTCCATCTTACTTGCAATTGAGATGTGCTGCACCTGTGATCCAAACAGCTGTGGCTCTACCCGGACGATTTCCTCCACCATGACCCTGAGCTCCTCCTCCGAGAACCTGGGGTGTCTTTGCCGTGCCATGGGGTGGTGTGGGTGATGTGTGGGGTGGTGTGTGTGGTGATAAGTGTGGTGATATGTAGTGGTGTGTGGTGTTTTGTGCGTGGAAGTTGTGTGGGTGATGGTGTTGTGTGCCTGTGGATGCTAGTTTGTTGATGGTGGTGTCTCTCTCTGGCCTTCTCTCTGTAATTTTGGTCGTAGGGGTTTGTGGGTGATGTGGGTGTGTGTTTTATATTGTATTGGGTGTGTGGGAGTGGTGTGTGTATGTGTATCAGGTGTGTCTATTTCGATTTGTCCAATGTAGTTGTGTTTTGTGAGAGTGCGTGGATTCGTGTATCGTGATAGTGTGGGCGTATTTCTGTTGGCGTGACGGTGGAGGTTTAGTTTTCGCCAGTTAATCACTGACCTTTGGTGTGGCGGACTTATGTGGGTGTCTGAATTTTGTCGGATTCAGAGATGTGGGTCATAATAGCTGTGGCGGAATTCCGCGACGGTGTGTTGGCGGTCTTCAGCACGGCGGTAAGCGGCTTTTACCTCCAATGTTGTAATGACCCCTATATCTATAATTCATACATGATCGATTCACAATGTCACAATTTCAATGTTGTTCAATCTTAGTGTAAATATGTAACATAATGACCTTCAATGCACAGCCTGTTTCAGAATCATTAGTGCATTTATTTGGCATACCAATCTTACTCTATAGTCCTCATCCCTACCGACCGAGTGTCCAAATCGATTACACTCTTAACCAATTTGTTCCTTTATATATCTGGAATCAATTCTATATATATTCCATAAACCATGCGCAACTGGATGGTCAACTTCTAGGTTAACTCAGCCCCGCATACATGATATAGTGCATCAATCACATGTAAAATCATATATCTCATTAGGCTTCCTGGGCTAGTTCGTCGGAACCACTCATGTGGACGAATGTAACCCATGGACTCATGCTGCTCTCTTTATGTCAAATCATTCAAGTATGCAAGCAGCTTCACCATACTCCTATATTCTTCAATATGTCCGACATATTCCCTAATTTGTTGTGTTCTACATGATTATCCCACAACCAGTGTGATTAAAAGGATAAAAATAACATAAAGCTTAAACATTAAAGTTAAAATATGCATTCATACAAGGGAAACATCAAAATGCCCAAAATCAATTAATTCATTTCCAAATAAATATCTTGGTGTTTACTGTTTGCTAATATAAATGCGCACTAAGTCCTTCATCAAGATTAAGTCCACTCGGCATAAGAGTCTGCAAGTCTATAATATTCTCAGATTCTCTTTTGCGCAATTGTGCAATCAGATTACCTCCCCTGGGGTTTATCCGGATCTGTTCTATACCATAGAATGATAGTTTGGTACCGTCTTTAAAATGGCATGCATGTTTTCCAAAACACGTTCTTTTTACTGCGCATGTTGTACTTCCCACATATCTCAAAGAGCAAGGACATTCAAACACATAGATCACAAACATTGTACTACATGTCAGAAATTGTTTATTGGGATGTGTATATGTACCAGAGGTGCTATACTCCTTTTTTGACTGACTTAATTTACATGCTTTACAGCTACCACATGGAAAAAAGCCCTGCAGCCCAAATCTCATATCTACTTGTTTTACAGTGTACCAAAGTGTCTCGTAATGATCTAGCCTTATGAAATGTAATACTAGGTCTCTCTCTCATATTGGTACCCACAGTGTTATCATTCTTTAAAATATTCCAATGCTTGGATATACTCTTCTGAACTGCTCTGACATTGTTGCTATAGGTTAGAATCAATCTTGCTGTCGGATTCTCATTAGGTACCTTCACATTCGTGAACAATATCTTGTCTCTGGATATGCGATCTACCTTCCTACTGGGTTCACGCAATACCCATCTAGGATATCCTCTATCCTTAAATCTCTGAAACATGATCTGTTTCTCGATTCTATAATATTTGTCCGTACAGAAGTTTCTTCTTGCTCTTAGGAGTTCAACATAAAGTATGCTCCATTTAGGATTAGTGGGATGTCCATTCATGGCATGCAGAAAGCTATTGCCAGCCGTAGGTTTTCTAAACAACCGGGTTTCTACTTTGCCATGTTGAATTTCAACAACTACTTCCAGGAACTCATTGCTAGTTTTGCTTATAACAGAAGAAAAGGTGAGATTGTTGTCGTTGTTATTCAGGGTTCTGACAAATTCCTTTACTCCCTCCATGGAACCTTCCCAGATAATAAACACATCATCGATGTACCGTAGCCATAAGGCAACTTCATCATAATTTGTTTGCATCGCATCATTAATGAACATTTGTTCCTCCCACCAGCCCAGAAAGAGATTCGCAAAACTAGTGACAATTTTAAAAGCAGAGAGAGCTTAAACACTTAGGTTCTGATTAGCAGAGCCTCCATGATACAGTTAGGCAGCACACAGGGAACACATATAGGCCACAAACTATGAGCACTGGGGTCCTGGCTAGCAGGATCCCAGTGACACAGGCAAAAACAAACTGACACACAAGTAAAAATGGGGGTAACATGCCAGGCAAGATGGTACTTTCCTAGGGCCCTCCTTGCATAAGCCAGTCTACACCGGTTCAGGGACCCCTTCTCTCCTACTCTGGCGTGAAACTGGACAAAGGAAAGGGGAGTGACCACTCCCCTGTCCATCACCACCCTAGGGGTGGTGGGTGCCCAGAGCTCCTCCAGTGTGTCCCCGACTTCAGCCATCTTGCTTTGCAAGGTGTGGGGACACTCTAGAGGCCTCTGAGTTGCCAGTGCCAGCAGGTGATGTCAAAGACCCCTCATGATAGGTCCATACCTGATGAGGTAGCCACTTCCCCCCTCTCAGGGCTATTTAGGGACTCTCTTGTGGGTTCTCTTCAGATTCTGCTTGAACGTTTCCTTCAGGAATCCTCTGCAACAACTTCAGCATCCTCTGACCTCGGATCAACCGCTGCCTGCTCCAAGAAATTCTGTAACTGCAACAAAGTATCTACAAGAGATACTTTTCTTCAGCTCCAAGTCAGCAACTGCAACAGTTTCCATGGTGTGCACGCTCTGAGGACTCCCTGTCTTCATCCTGCACCAGAAGGACCGAAGAAATTTTCCGTATGGTGACAGAGTCACTCCCCTGCTTCAGCAGGCACCTTCCAAGACAACGACCGGTACCCCATGGAACTCCTCTCACAGCGACGAGCGTGCTCCTAAGGACACAGTGGGTGGACATCATTGACATAGTCTGCCCTGAGGTCCTGCTGACGCAATTTGGAGGATGTAAGACCTTGCCTTCCCAGAGAGCAACAGTACCACTGTGTAGTGTGTCTTCTTCACCTCCTGAGGCATCTGTGCACTATTTGCAAAATTCCTTTATGCACAGCCTGGCCCAGGTCCCCAGCACTCCATCCTGCGATGAACAAACCCTCTGAATCATTTTCTGGCGGCGTGGGACCTTCCTTTCTTGTGCTACATCAACCACGTTTTTCACCTCTTTGCCCCTGTGTCCTGGGACCTCTGGGGGTGCTGGCTGGCACCCTAAGGGCTCTCTAGATAGCTGAGAGCCCCCTTTTCCTCCTCACACAGAGTTGAGGCCACCAGGTCCCTCCTGGGTCTATCCAGCGCCATTTTGATACAAAACGCACTTTTGTCATAGCCAAGGCTTGTTGGCGACTTCCAACACAAAATCACATCTGCAATGATCTTCACGTCCTGGGACATCCTTTGCATTATGCAGGAACCCATTGACATCTTCCTAGGATGCATTTCTGCAGTCTTCGACTAACCGTGGACTCTTCTTTTGCACCCTCTTCTGGGTTGGCAGGGGCTCCTGTCCTTCCTGGAACTTCTTTCGACTTCTGGACTTGTTCCCCTTCCTTTGCAGGTCTTCAGGTCCAGGAATCCAGCAGTTGTTCTTTGCAGACTTGGTTGGCTGCTGTAAAATCCCAATCATGTGGTGTAGTATGTCCTAAGGAAACTTGCAGTACTTTAATCTTGCTTTTCTGGGCTCAGGGTGGGGTAATTTACTTACCTTTACTGTATTCTTACTCTCCCAGCGATTCTGCAACCTACACTTGTCTAGGGGGAATTCGCGATTTCCATTCCTCTTTCTTGGTATATGGTTTTTGTTGCCCCAAGACCTATTCTCTCCCATTGCAATCTATAGCATTTTCTATTGTTTGCATTGTTCTATGACTATTTACTTATCTAATTTTGGTGTCTAGTGTATATATTGTGTATCATACTTACCTCCAGAAGGAGTATTGTCTCTAAGATATTTTTGGTACTGTGTCACCCAAACGAATACCTTTATTTTTGGTAACACTGAATATTGTCTTTACTTATGTATAAGTACTGTGTAACTATAAGTGGTATTGCATGAGCTTTGCATGTCTCATAGTTCAACCTAAGCTGCTCCGCTATAGCTACCTCTAGCAGCCTAAGCTGCTAGAACACAACTGCATTTCACTAATAAGGGATAACTGGACCTGGTGTAAGGTTTAAGTACGGAAGGTACTCACTACAAACCAGGCCCGCCTCGTACAATCACCATGTTGGGGGGAAATAAAAGGCTGCAGAGGGACCACCACCAGGACGTCATGCAGCAGTGGCAGGCACAAAATGCCCACCTGGCTACCACTGCAGGGGTGTTGAGGGACATGAATACCACCGTGATTACTTTTTCTAAACAACACGTTGACACCTCCACTAGCAATGAAACATCAGCCCCTTCCACATCTTTGGCTGCTAGTGGAATGGAGGCCCTGCCAGGGGAAGGTCATGCCTCAGACACCACTCCCTCTGTAGCTGAAGAACCCCACCTGCAATTGTGCATGTCTACCTAGACATCCTGCAGGAGCAGATGCCAACACTAAACCCACTGCCATGAACTGAACCTTTCCTGAAAAGCCCCCATTGTGTGCCATAGATACACCCTGTTGACTTTTCTGAAACCTAACTCCATTTTCCCATGGTACAAGGTCACTGGACTTATGTTACCCACTGGTGCAGCAGCTACCCTGATGAAATCATCTGCCTTAACTTCACTCATCACTTTAAGTTAATTTATTTTACTGTCATTGTTACAGATTTCCTTTTGATATGCACAATAAATCACACTTAATCACAGGTCCTGTGTATGTTTCCTTTAATACCCATGTACAATAGTTATGCATGGCAACTCTGGTGTGGTTATGTACCCATGTATCGAACAGCTATTGTAATTGACATCATACGAGGACTCCATCAGCAGGAGACTCATTACAATAGAAATGTTACATGACACATGTCAAAGAGGCTGAAATCCAGTTCCACACAAATGTATAGTTAGTATAGCACATAGAGCACGACTGAGAGCACCATCAGGGTGTATGTAAAGGTGTCATGCAATGCAAATACATAGGATATAAAAGTCAGGGTCATGGTAATATACCTACAAGGCAGGGGCACACTGATAGGTCCTCTGTATCACCTAATATAGACTCATCATATAACCATGCCATAGTTTCTAAATCACATATCCTATGGAACATACCGGGTGATGATAACTGAGGTGCCCAGTACTGAAAACTTTCACTAACATTGGTCCCATGCCTGCAGGATTGTCACTCACCTATGTCAGTCAACAGTGACATGCACCTTGGACTGCAAAGTAAGAACATAATGACAGCTAAGTCTAATGTAGATTACAAAGTACTCCACCCACTGTGAAGCGAGAGGCTATGATCCAACCTTTACAAAGGTGCCAGACACTTCTCCAGGCACATAATATACCATTTGATATCTGTAAAAAAGTGGCCTCTTTCTAGCATGGTTACCCCCACTTTTGGCCTGTTTCTGAGTGTGGGTCAGTGTGTTTTACTATCTCACTGAGATCCTGCTAGCCAGGACCCCAGTTTCATAGTTAAAACCCCATTTGTCAGAGAGTTTACCTGCCTTACTGGGATCCTGCTAGCCAGGACCCCAGTGCTCATAGTTTGTGGCCTAATGTGCGTGTTGGCAGTTGTGCTTAACATTGTCACTGAAGTTCTGCTAACCAGAACTCCAGTGCTTATGCTCTCTCCGTTTCCAAATTAGTCACTATAGTTTAGTGACTTCATAGTCCAATTCCAATTGGCACACTGGACCCCACTTATAAGTCCCTAGTATATGGTACCTAGGTACCCAGGGTATTGGGGTTCCAGGAGATCCTTATGGGCTGCAGCATTTCTTTTGTCAGCCATAAAGAGCTCAGACAAACCTTTCTTCAGGACTTCTATTGCAGCCTGGGTGAAATAGTGCACACACTATTTCACAGCCATTTTCACTGCACTTAAGTAACTTTTAAGTCACCTGTATGTCTAACCTTCATTTGGTGAAGGTTAGATGCAAAGTTACTAAGTGTGAGGGCACCCTTGCACTAGCAAAGGTGCCCCCACATAGTTCAGGGTTGTTACTCTGGACTTTGTGAGTGTGGGGACACCATTACACGTGTGCACTACACATAGGTCAATACCGATTTGTAGCTTCACAATGGTAACTCCGAATATGGCCATGTAACATGTCTAAGATCATGGAAGTGTCCCCCATTCCAAATCTGGTATTGGATGCCAATTCCATGCATCCTGAGGGCTCCACTAAGGACCCCCAGTACTGCCTAACCAGCTCTCTGGGGTTTTCTCTGCAGCTACAGCTTCTGCCATCCCACAGACAGGGTTCTGCCCTCCTGGGGTCTGAGGAGCCGTGTCCCAGGAAGGCAGAACAAAGCATTTCCTCTGAGAGCAGGGTGTTACACCCTCTCTATTTGGAAATATGTGTTAAAGGCTGGGGAGGGATAGCCTCTCCCAGGCTTTGGAAATGCTTTGAAAGAAACAGATGGTGCCCTCCTTGCATAAGCCAGTCTACACCGGTTTAGGGACCCCCCCAGTCCCTGCTCTGGCCAGAAACTGGACTAGTGACCACTCCCCTATCCATCACCACCCCAAGGGTGGTGCCCAGAGCTCCTCCTGTGTGTCTCAGACCTCTGCCATCTTGTTTCCAGAGGTGTGGGGACACTCTGGAGGCCTCTGAGTGGCCAGTGCCAGCAGATGACGTCAGAGACCCCTCCTGATAGGTGCTTACCTGACTAGGTGGCCAATCCTCCTCTGAGGGCTATTTAGGGTCTCTCCAGTGGGCGTTTCCTCAGATTACGACTTGCAAGAATCCAGCAGGACTCCTCTGCACTTCTCTCTTCGACTTCTGCCAAGGATCGACTGCTGACTGCTCCATGACGCCTGCAAAACTGCAACAAAGTAGCCAGAAGACTACCAGCGACATTGTAGCACCTAATCCTGCTGACTTTCTCAACTGTTTCCTGGTAGTGCATGCTCTGGGGTCTGCCTGCCTTCTCCCTGCACTAGAAGCCATGTAGAAATCTCCCGTGGGTCGATGGAATCTTCCCCCTGCTTAAGCAGGCACCAAACTTCAGCTTCACCTGTACTCTGGGTCCCCTCTGAACCCGACGAGCTTGGCCCCTGGATCACAGATGGTAGACCCAAGTGACCAAGACTGTCCAGTTGTTGCGCCACAGGCCGCTGCGGCGCCTCACGGCGGAACCGCAGGGGAAGCCGTTGCGTCTCCCGACCGGGCCGCGGAGGAAGCCGCGGCCCGTGTCAAAGGTCGCGGCACCCGCGGCGGCCCTTTTCTCCGGCCGCGTGCTGTTGTGAGGACACAGCGAGGCCTTAGGCCCAGAATTGGGTCACGGTTCTCGCCGCGCACAGCACGCGACGCGGACATGGTTGTGGAGTGTCTAGGCCCTAGCATTACTTACCTGCTACACACCTTCAGGGCCTTCCTCTTCCTCATGCATGGCTTTGAGGCATGCCTTCTCCTTCCCAGCATGCTGTGCACTTCCCTTCTTCCCTGCATGCATCTGTTCCTTTTGTACAAGAGTATATTTTCTATCTCTAGCTATAGCTCCTTCCCAAGCCAAGATGGTGGTGTTACTTCTTCCTGTTTATCACTTCCTGTCTAGGGGTATGTAAGGGGAATCATTTTTTCTTCTCATTGCGTTGCAACACTTCAGCAGTGGTGGTCACGCTCCGGCTGGTCTTCGTTTGGGACGCCAGTCGTTCTTGTTCTGTCTTCAGTCTTCCAGATTTCCAGGATCCTGAGTTCTAATCCTTGTGTCCTCCTTCTGTTTCAGGGAGTTCCTGTTGGAGGTTTTTTCCCCCTTGGGGGTTTTCCCTCTGGGACTCCTTCTGGAGGGCACGGACTGTGGTGGCTTACTATTGTCAACAGCACCGTGGCTACCAGAAGGGGTCGCCCCTACCTTGGTCAGAGCAGGACTTGCAGGAACCGGGGCCGCTCACCATCCCTCTCCAGTACCGACGGTGAGGGTGAATCGTGACAGATTGCAACGCCCAAAACTTCAGTTGCTGACCGGAACCATGGAGAATCCCGTGATGAGTACGGAACCAACAAGTCAAACCTTGCTCCTGACTATCCAACAACAGGCCCAAGAACTCAAACAGCTACGAACCGAAAATACGGCTTTCCGACAAGCCTTAGCCTCTGGAACCACGGATGTTCCTACTGTTTCTGCAAACACACCTAACTTCTCTGGGGATCCTAACAAATTGCGAGAGTTCCTAGATGCCTTGACAGTCTATTTCGCATTCCGTCCTTCACAGTTCATGCAAGACAAGACTAAGGTTGGATATTTGATCAGCGCTCCATCTGGCCCAGCCTTGGCCTGGGCAACCCCTTTGGTGACAGGCAATGATCCCAGCCTGTCTAATTATTCAAACTTTGTCGCTGCCTTTAAACAAATGTTTGAACGTCCTGGACTTGAGTCTTCAGCAGAAGAAGCTCTATGCGATATTCAGCAAGGAAGTCAGGACGTTCTACAATACATCACACGATTCAGACAGTTGGCAGCTGAAACTTCTTGGGTGGAGCGTACTTTGGTGACCCTGTTTCTCAGGGGTCTTAGGGATAACATCAAAGATGAACTAGTGCACTCCGCCAGAATGGAGAACCTCAAGGGTTTAATGGATCTGACCCTTGCGATAGAATATCGTCTAAATGAGCGAAGGGTGGAGAAGAAAAAGAGTTGTATACCATCACACTCGATGACGTCCCGCGCCCTTCCTTATCGCTCCGAGGAGACTCGTTCTGAACCTAAAGGTACTACTGATGAAGAGCCTATGCAAATTGACATGGCACGAGGGCCATTATCAACTAGTGAGCGGGAAAACAGGCGAAGAAAAGGACTTTGCCTTTACTGTGGTGCTGCTGGTCATCTGCTTCATACCTGTCCCGTCCGTCCAGCCAAGCCTTTGGGAAACGCCAGCTCCCGTCCTCTGTGAGAAGGGTGAGGACGGGATGTTCCGAGATACCTTCCATCTGTTCCTCAAGGGAAGAAATAACTGTTCTTTTCCTCTTACCCATCACATTACAATTAACAGATGGCCGTGAAGAAAGAGCACTGGCCTTGCTGGATTGTGGAGCCAGTGGTATCTATCTAGACGAAACCTGGGCCATGGAATGACAGATTCTGCAAATACCCAAGGAAGTACCAGAGCAAGTCCACACAGTGGTTGGTTCACTCCTAGCCTCGGGACCTGTCCCGCATACCACTCCTACCTTATGTCTGCAGTTCGGGAAAAATCAAGAAAATATTTCCTTCGACTTAATATCCTCACCGCATCACGTAATGATTCTGGGGATTCCATGGCTAACTCGGCATAATCCCTACATTAATTGGGAAACCAGAACCATTTCTCTTTCCTCCCACTTTTGCCAACACCATTGTTATTTAGCAGGAACCTATTGGTCCCCGAAGAGTTTCTTACTAACACCACCTAAGGTGGGATGTTCCATCAACGTCCTACAAGGAGTACCCAGACATTATCTAGAATATGCTGATGTATTCCAGAAACCAGAAAGGCCAGAACTACCACCCCATAGAGAATACGATTGCGCCATTCCCTTGGAATCAGATGCCGTGGTTCCTTTTGGGCGAATGTATTCTCTAACCGAGCCTGAGAAAAATATCCTCAAAGAATATCTAGAGGAAAATGTACAAAGTGGTTTGATTGCCCCTTCCTCTTCACCTGCAGGGGCTCCTCTCTTTTTCGTACCAAAAAAGACGAAAGACTTACTTCCTTGCATAGACTTTCGAGGATTAAATAAGATTACTACTAAGGATCGCTACCCTCTGCCTCTTATTAAGGACATCTTAGAAGCTGTCAGAGGGGCTAAGAAATTTACCAAGTTAGATCTTAGAGGAGCATACCATCTTTTAAGGATAAAGGAAGGTGATGATGGAAGACCGCCTTCAGAACACCTTTCGGCCATTATGAATATCGGCTGATGCCTTTTGGACTAACCAATGCTCCCTCCATCTTTCAAAGATTCGTGGATGCTATTTTTTCTGATCTTCTACACCAGACAGTGGTCGTCTATCTGGATGACATTCTAATATTCTCTGTTCACCCAGAACAACACACTAAACATGTACTCCAAGTATTGGAAAGGCTTAGACAACATCATCTATTCTGCAAGCCAGAAAAATGCGAATTTGACCAAACTGAGGTAAAATACTTGGGGTATTGCATTAACCAAGTAGGTGTTGCCATGGATTCAGACAAGATTCAAGCCATTCTGGATTGGCCATCTCCCTCTTCCATCAAGGAAACTCAGTGTTTTTTGGGATTGGCCAATTTTTATCGACAGTTTATAGCTGACTTTGCCCAGAGAACCAGTTATATTACACAAGCCCTTAAGAAAGACAATCTAAGGAAGGGTTTTTGTCACCAAATTTGCCTTTCAAGAGTTAAAGAAGGCCTTCATTCAAGCTCCCATTCTACGGCATCGAGACACCACCAAACAGTTCATCGTCGTCACGGATGCCTCAGAAAGAGCAATCGGGGCTGCCTTGCTACAAAAACAAGATGATGATGGGCTAGAGCACCCTGTATTCTATCTCTCACACATACTATCAGACTCCGAACGTAACTATTCGGTGTTAGAACGAGAACTACACGCCTTGAAGACTGCTTGCACGGAATGGAGACACTTTCTCATGGGATCGAAAGAACCTTTTGAGGCACGGACAGATCACCGGAATTTACAGTGTTTGAGAAACTTTCAGTGCCAAAATAGTCGGCAGGCTCGGTGGGCTTTTTTTTTTAGTCAATATGATTTTTACATCACGTATATCCCTGGTTCTCAGAATATTTTGGCAGATGCCCTATCCCGTCGCTACCCTGTGTGTAGTGATTCTCCTGTACAAAACCTATTTGAAAATGATAAGATCATTGGCCTAGTACAGAAATTCCTAGACAAGGTTAAGACTGAATATTCCAACCTTGAAATAACCGAAATGAACAATTTACGACCGCAGCTTCATAAAGGCCAGGAATACTATTATTACAAAAAAGCCTTGTTTCTACCTACTAAGATAGTCCAAACAGAAGCCCTACGTATGTCCAACGACTCTCCCATCGCAGGTCATCGCGGAATGAAGGCTACCCAAGAGCTCCTGCTTCGCTCTTTTTGGTGGCCCACAATCAAAGCAGATACTGAGGACTATGGTGGTCATTACAACCCTGGCGGACGGTGTAAAAGGTGCGGTAATACCGTAAACAGGCCGGCGGACAAAAAAAGGGAATCATGACCCTGGCGGAAACCGGCAACAAAGACAGCCACTTTAACACACCGCCCGCCACAGCGGTACAGACAAGCAGCGCGGCGGTTACCGCCAACAGACAGGCGGGAGACAATGTACTGCCCACACTATTACAACCCGCCAATCCGAAACCTTTTCCGGGGCGGATGCACCGCAGATAAAAACACAGCGGAAACAGCTTTTGCTATGGGAAAACGCTCACCTCAACACATCCCACGAGGAACGAGGACACCGTGGAGCCCGAATTACAAATCCTACCTGCCCTTGTTTTTCTGCTCCTTTACGACCAACAGCTACGTAGGCGCAGAAGATACCGGTGAGTACTGCACCTACGACACGGGGGAGGGGGGAGGCAAAAGTTAGGGGGACACCCACCAAATACCCCCACCCTCGCATATCACAACATACACACCAATGCAGTCACAAAAATCACAGTAACAACCCACAATCCCCCCGGAAGAATGCGAAAATCGGGCAAACATTGTAATGTGCCAATATACATGTCATACAAAAATATACAGATATATATATCTCAAAATCACTCTTATTCACACATACAATCCGAGAAGTAGTGCAGATATGTACACAGCAATGTCCGTGCACCAACAGTCCAAAAAAGCATGGGCGAGGCCCACAATAGATACCTGACCAAAATTGGAGAGAACACTGCCGGGCATCAGATAGAAACACTACAGGCACCTCAGGAGGAAGGGAAGTGGGGGCACCTCAGCCAGATGAATGCGAAGTCAGATCCACGACGGGGCTCCATGCCCATTGATGTATCTTGGGAAGTGCAAAGCCACAGTCTCTCAAGTCACTACAGTGGGTGTTTTTCCCACTGTGCCATCCTGGGGAGTGCAAAGCCACAGTTTCTCAAGTCACTACAGTGGGTGGTTTTCCCACTGTGCCATCCTGGGGAGTGCAAAGCCACAGTCTCTCAAGTCACTACAGTGGGTGGTTTTCCCACTGTGCCATCCTGGGGAGTGCAAAGCCACAGTCTCTCAAGTCACTACAGTGGGTGGTCTGCCCACTGTGCCATCCTGGGGAGTGCAAAGCCACAATCTCTCAAGTAGATGCAGGTCTCCACTGGTTCTGGAGGGGGACTGGTGCCCAGACTGGATGAGTCTCCACGTGAAAGTACCTGTCCTGTCACTGTCCCAGCTGCACATGGGATAAGGATGCCTGATGTGGCGGTCCATTCATTCCTAGACGGTGCATGCCCTGTTCAGTGGTGCTTTGCCATGGCGGTCTTTGCCCTGTTCAGCGGTGCTTTGCCATGGCGGTCTTTGCCCTGTTCAGCGGTGCTTTGCCATGGTGGTCTTTGCCCTGTTCAGCAGTGCTTTGGCATGGCGGTCTTTGCCCTGTTCAGCAGTGCTTTGCCATGGCGGTCTTTGCCCTGTTCAGTGGTGCTTTGCCATGGCGTTTCAGGACTGTTCAGCGGTGCTTTTCCATGGCGGTTCTGATACAGACATTGGTGTGTGGCATGACGATCTCTACACTGGGCATTGGTGTGTGGCATGACGATCTCTACAATGGGCTTTGGTGTGTGGCATGATGTTCCATCATTGCCCAGCGGGCTGTGGCATCCTGGCCCCTCATGGGCTGTGACTCCGGCGGTGGTCTCCTGACCTGTGACGATACTTGTGCCCTCCTGGGCAATGACTCCTAAGAATACTCTGGGTTGGTGACTTTAATGCCCATCTGTGCGAGCCAGAGTTCTTTGACTGTTGTGGACTCCTGGACGAGAATGACAATCCCATTCAACACTTCAAACATTCCCCGTATGGGAATGCCCTTAACTCTTTGATAACAGTAAATTCTCTTTCTTTCCCCACACCCGCTATTAAAGGGATACTAACATTTGTAAGGGGAGACACTCATAGCACTATTGACTATATTACTTACTCTAGAGAACTATCCCCTATTACAGGACAATTCAGGGTTACCCCGACCTGTTTTAGTGACCATAACCCCTTGTCCATTGTGATTAATTTAGATCTGACAAGCAACTCAAGAAGAGGGAAGCGGCACCCTGCTATGAAGCTTTCATCCCAAAAAGGGCTCACAATCAAATGGGGGAAGATAAACAACAATATTTTTTTTTTAGATTTATTTTTTAATAAATGGCCAGATGTTATGACATCTCTGGATGAAGATAAGGCCCCCCATGAAATTATTCGTGCATTCTCCTCTCTGACAAAATATATGGCGGAGAAATTACAGCCTCCACGAGCTAATAAAGCCCATGGCCAAAGATGGTTTAACCACGCATGTACCACATCCTTAAGCAAGCTAAAAAAAACAACCAATGCATTTCCCAAAGATCGACAAGCAATTAAGATTGCCAGGAAAAACTATAAAGAAGTCCTTGCCAGAAGGAAAGTTGAACTAAGTGAATTTGCGTGGGAGGAATTGATGGCTGCAAGCAAAATCAAAGATACAACTGCATTTTGGCGTGTGGTTAACTCTTTACTATTGAGCGATAAATATGAGACGCCCATGGACACTGTCATTCCAGCCAAGACTTGGGTCGACTACTTTAAAAAACTTTCGCCATAGAGACAGATATCCAATCAGAAATGCTAAATTGTTTGAAACCTGCAGGAAATGATCAGCTAAGTTTGGCTTTTAGTAATATTATAAGCGTGGATGACGTTAAACAAGCAATTCAAGATAGTCCATCTGAGAAAGCCCCTGGCCCAGACAGAATTCCTGCTGATTTATATAAAGCACTTCCAGATTTCTGGGGACCACTGCTAACCAATGTCATGAGATCGGCTGTGGTAGGCCCTCTAGTAGATTCTTGGAAAGAAGCGATCATCGTCCCGATTTTTAAGAAGGGAGATAGGGCAGACCCCCTGTGCTATCGCCCAAATTCTTTGCTGGACAGCTCAGTTAAAATTTTAGGCTGAGTAATTTTAAATAAGTTAGAAGAATGGGCGACTGATTCTCACTCCCTCTCAGAAATACAATTTGGCTTTCGCCCAGGGGTGGGCACAATCGAACAAACTCTTAATCTGACACTTATAGTCCAGAAATATACTAAAGCCAAAAGGGGCTGTATACACTTATCATTTATAGATCTCTCCTGCGCCTTTGATACAGTTAGCAGGGAGAAATTGTGGAAGGTAATGTTGGGTATGGGCGTGGATAAAGACATAGGGGGTCATTCCGACCTTGGCGGGCGGCTACCGCCGCCCGCCAGGCGGATACCGCCATGCGGCTGCCAATGCGGCCGCACTCACGCGGCCCCCATTCCGACATTCCCGCTGGGCCGGCGGGCACAAACCAAGTTTGCGCCTGCCGGCCCAGCGGCAATGAGGCCGCAACACAGGAGCCGGCTCCTAATGGAGCCGGCGGTGTTGCGGCCATGCGACGGGTGCAGTTGCACCCGTCGCGCTTTTCACTGTCTGCTATGCAGACAGTGAAAAGCTGGCCGGGGCCCTGTTAGGGGGCCCCAGGACACCCCTTACCGCCAGTCTCTTCCTGGCGGTGCAAACCGCCAGAAACAGGCTGGCGGTAAGGGGGTCATAATCCCCAGGGCAGCGCTGCTTGCAGCGCTGCCCTGGCGGATTTTCCCCGCCGGGGCATAAACGGCGGGAAACCGCCGGGGCATAAACGGCGGGAAACCGCCGGCCCCGGCAGTGCGACCGCGGCGGTACCGCCACGGTCAGAATATGGAAAAAAGCACCGCCAGCCTGTTGGCAGTGCTTTGGTCATTTTTTCCCTGGCGGTCTCGGACCGCCAGAGTCAGAATGACCCCCATAGTTATATTACTTAGTAAACTTCATGCCTGCACAGAGGCTCGGGTCCGTTACTCCCGGGAGGGAGGCCTGACAGAGAAATTCCCCTCACAAAAAGGGGTCAGACAGGGATGTATTCTTGCCCCTTTTCTCTTTCTCCTGTATATAAATGGGCTGGAGAAATTCTATGTGAATTAGGGAAAGATTCCCCAGTTATCAATAACTCTCCAGTCCCTGTACTCTTATATGCGGATGATGCAGTGCTAATTTCAAGGACAGCAAATGGCCTTCAGATATTACTGAATGCTTTTAATACTTTTGAGGAACCTTGGTCTTAAAATTAACAGAACTAAGGCGGTCATTCTGACCGCGGCGGTCGGCGGTCGCCGCCCGCCAAGCGGTTCCCGCCGAAAGACCGCGGCGGCCATTCCGGCTTTCCCGCTGGGCCGGCGGGCGACCGCCAGAAGACCGCCGGCCGGCCCAGCGGGAAAGCCCCTTCAACAATGATGCCGGCTCGGAATGGAGCCGGTGGAGTTGTAGGGGTGCGACGGGTGCAGTGGCACCCGTCGCGATTTTCACTGTCTGCACACCAGACAGTGAAAATCTTTGTGGGGCCCTGTTAGGGGGCCCCACGGCACCCGTTCCCACCATCCTGGTTCTGGCGGTGGACACCGCCAGAAACAGGCTGGCGGGAAGGCGGTCGGAATCCCCATGGCGGTGCTGCAAGCAGCGCCGCCATGGCGGATTCCCTGGGCCAGCGGGAAAGCGGCGGGAAACCGCCGGCTCCCCTTTTCTGACAGCGGCTTTACCGCCGTGGTCAGAATCGCCCAGGAAGCACCGCCAGCCTGTTGGCGGTGCTTCCGCCGCCCTCCGCCATGGCGGTCATGGACCGCCAGGGTCAGAATGACCCCCTCAGTCATTTGTTATGAAGTCCGGTCCTAAATTAGCAAAAACAAAAAAATTTACTCTAGATGGGCATGAAATACTTAAGGTCCCACATTTTACGTATCTGGGGGTCCCCATTGATGTAGATTTTAACTGGAAGTTTTTAGTTATTATACGCTCAATACAATTCCAAAAAACCATTGAAGCCGTTTTTAGGTTTGCAAGTAGACTCCGGCATAAACCTGTTAAGGAAATGATGACTGTCTTCACTTCTAAATGTCTCTCTATCGCGACATTTGGAGCTGGGGTTTGGGGGCTTGCAAAATGTACAGGACTCCAGATTATAGAAAATAAATTTCTAAGAAGGCTACTATCAGTCCCTCAATCTACATCAGTAAAGTTGTCATAAAGAAGTAGGTTTGAGATACATATCTAGCTATATAAAACTTCAACCTCTCATACTATGGGTGAAAATCTGGACTAAGCCTGAAGCGCTTCTCTGTAGAAAGGTGATACCGGACTGTCTCCTTCTGTCACGTTTTCTAGATATACCCTTGCTTAGATATGTTTATCTCTCTCTCCTATCATTAGGATTAGGAGATTTGTTTCTCAAACAAGATACTCTAACAAAACAGGACATTAAGAAGGTTAAAGACATATTCTGGCAGAAAAATCAGGACATGGACCCAGCCTTTAGTTCAATGAGATTATGGACGAGTTATGAGACACAACAACTTCAACCAAAGTTGTATCTGACCATTATTAATCATGAGCAACAAAGGTTCTTACTCACAAGACTACGTCTAAATACCTTACACTATCTGGTAGCATTCCCAGTTGCTGGAACCTGGTTTAAGAACCTTCCTCCTTGTTGTTGCGACGGAAAGTCATCTCAAAGTACATAACATTTTATGCTTTTTTGAACTTTATATACTGCTCCAAGAAAAAGGTTTTTACGTCCGCTATTTCAGTCTAACAGTATTAGAACTAGCCAGCTTGCTTATTCCCACTTACATGATTTGGGAAACAGGGACATAATCCAGGCTGTGCAAAATTTTATATATGCTGCTCATGGTGCTCGGAAAATGTATTAACAATGTTTTTAGACATTTTTATGACTGTGAAATCTGTATGTAATTAATTTATTTATTTTATGTCTTTTATGGTCTTTTTGCACCGAATAAAGTAAAGTAAAGAAAGAAAGACTCCGGCTGTGGTCTCCTGACCTGTGACGATACTTGTGCCCTCCTGGGACATGACTCCGGCGGTGGTCTCTGGAGCAGTGACGATACTTGTGCCCTCCTGGGCTGTGACTCCGGCAGTGGTCTCTGGACCAGTGACGATACTTGTGCCCTCCTGGGCTGTGACTCTGGCGGTTGTCTCTGGACCAGTGACGATACTTGTGCCCTCCTGGGCTGTGACTCTGGCGGTGGTCTCTGCACCAGTGACGATACTTGTGCCCTCCTGGGTTGTGACTCTGGCGGTGGTCTCGGGACCAGTGACGACGGTGCTGGCGGTTGTGTCTGGACCGCAGGGTATGATGGCGCACTTCTCCGCCGTGACACTCACAACAGGCTGGGCAGACTTCCTCTGGACCTTCCACACCTTTGTTGGAGTTACAGCTGACTCACCAATCGCCTTCGATCCCATGTCACTTGTTGTCCCACCAGGAGTCTTAAGACGGTCCCGTCGTCCACTCTCCATTTTCACAGCCTTTACAGGGGGTGGGCTGCCAGTGCCTTGGCTCCGGGTCCTACTGCCTGCCCTGGTGGCCGGTGCACTCCAAAAACCTGGAACACGCACCACTGGTACTGGAAGCTTTTTGGCTGAGGCGCTACGACGGGACTGATGAATTGGAGGGGGGGGGGCAAAAAGGTCAATTTGACAGAGGGACAGTTTCTGATGAACACTGGAATGGGTAGCTGGAGGGGGTCTGGGAGTGGAGGAAGAGGAGGTGGTTGTAGGAGGTGTCACTTTAGGTGTTTTGGGTGCAGGTACTGGAGGCTGTTGTGACGTGGATGGATGTTGGGTGAGTGATTGCCGGCATTTAGGTACTTTGGGAGGGGGTGTCACAGACACATTGGGAGAGGACACAGGGGACGTGTAAATGGCAGTGGAGGTGGTGAGTGCAGGTGAGCGGCTTGTGGTGCTGGGTGTCCTGGTGCGAGTCCTAGTGCCTGTAGATGTGGTGCATGCAGGTGTGTGTGTAGACGAGACTGGGAGGGAGGAGGGAGAAGAGGAGGAGGGGATACAGTGGAGACAGTGGATGTTGCTGTGTCTGTATGTGGGTGAGGCTTGCGTGAGTGCCTGTGGTGTGTGTGGTGCCTCTGTTTGCTTGAGCTACTTGTGTGTGTTGACTTGTGTGCATGCTGGTCTGTAGGTGTGCTTGGGATGGGCTGGGGTACAGGAGATTGGGTCTGGGTGGAGGAAGTTGGAGGGGGAGGCTAGACACAGGGACAATGGCTGCCATCAGTGCTGAGGCCAGAGATTGCAGAGTTCGCTGAAGGACAGCCTGACCAGAATGAATGCCCTCCAGGAATGCATTACCGTGTTGCAACTCCCTTTCTACACCCTGGATGGCATTCACAATGGTAGACTGCCCAACAGTGAGTGACCTGAGGAGGTCAATGGCC
This sequence comes from Pleurodeles waltl, assembly GCF_031143425.1. NCBI lineage: Eukaryota > Metazoa > Chordata > Amphibia > Caudata > Salamandridae > Pleurodeles > Pleurodeles waltl. Next base: position 588,380,989 of record NC_090447.1, read on the forward strand.
TCCTCACTGAGGGCAGCAGGGGTGACTGGGGCAGGGCCTGAGGTGCCTGAGGCGAAGGTGATGCCCACCCTCCTGGGTGAGCGGGCACGAGGCGAACGCTGAGGGGCTGCTGGGAGGGCGGTGCTGGTAGGGGGGGTGGCGGCTGTACCTGTAGAAGTGGGGCACACAGGTGGTGCCGCCACCACAGGGGACCAGCCATCGGCGGAAGAGTCCGTGTCGCTGGTTGGTGATCCGGTGGCCACTGTACCTCCGCCTGATGATGCTGATGTACAAAAGGACAGGGAGAGCAGGAAAAGGGGGGAGACAGAACAAAGAGTTTTAGTGCATGGCATACCGCTACCGTTGGCGGACAAGACCGGCGCAGCAGCCCCCTGCATTACGTCGTTCTCCTGACCTCTGCACATGCAATTTCTGGGACATGGCCTACATGGCAATGGTGGGAATCTGCGCACATTGATGCCACAGGGGCAAGTATACCTCAACTTGGCACTCTGCTGAGGTGGGGTTGAGTGCCACATGGCCTACATAACGGAGGGGCCTTGCCTACCTAACTCGCCCTGGCCTAGGGACACCCACAGCCCACCTCTCCCACCCAGACCCCTCCACTGCACGCAAACTCCACTGAATGATGTTGTACTCACCCCCTTGTGTCTGCTATGATGTCCTTAAGCGCCCATCCAACTCCGGGTAGGCCACCGCCAGGATCCGGAACATCAGGGGGGTCATGGTGCGACGGGCCCCCCTCCCACGTTGGGAGGCCATCCCCAGCTGAGCCTCCGCCGTCTTCTTGCTGCAGCGGCGGATGCCCTCCCATCTCTTACGGAAGTGGGTGCCCCGTCTCTGGTGGGCCCCCAGGGTCCGGACCTCCTTGGCGATGGCACGCCAAATGTCCCTCTTCTGGTGGGCGCTGACCTACATGACATGCACAAGGAAAGAGGAACAGTCATTACTAACTGCACCGTCAATGTGAGTGGCTCCCTCCCTACTCTGGCCATGTGGCCCATTCATTCCCATGCATTCTATGTACTCTGCCCCCTTCCCTCTTCCACCCAGCCCTCTCCACCCAGGCCTAGCCCATACAACGTGCTCCCTGTCTACTAACCTGTTGGTCAGGAGGACCGTAGAGTAGCGTGTACTGGGGGAGGACCCCATCCACAAGTTTCTCCAACTCCTGTGCAGTGAAGGCAGGGGCCCTTTCCCCAGATGCAGCAGCCATCGTCGCTTCCAGACCGAGGTCACAGCAGCACTAGCAGTGTAGGTCCTCTCCTGTCGAAGGTCAGGTATCTAGTGAGTGAACAGATAGAAAATGGCGGTGACGTCCGCGGCGGTGCGCATCATCACCGCCGGCGCACCTGTTCATTGGCTCCTGGGACCCATAGGGTCCAATGTTAAGCATTGCGCCGCGGTCTACGACCGGCTACCGCGACCGTGTGCAACGCCAGCGCAGTTACCCCACAATCCCATTGTCCCAGTTTAGAGGTCAGGCAGCCGCCATTTCAGGGGCCCACATGGCTTCATTTAGTACTGCGTGACGCATAGCTAGGCCTATACTCAACACACATACAGGAAGGCTTTTTTGTCTGGTGTAGTCTTGTGTGTAACTGTGGGTACATACCTGGAGGAATAGTGACTCATTCTTCGCTGTTGTCCTTCTTAGGCACCGTCAGCTGGGACATATGAGAAGATGGCGGAATCCTCCGGTGTACCGACCGCTGGTGGACCTGTTGACAATGGAAGAGCGACATATCATCGTCACCTACCGGTTTGACCGTGCCACAATCCAGGAACTATGTACCCAGTTGGAGCCAGACCTGATGTCACCAATCCGCCATCCGACAGGAATCCCCCCTGACGTGCAGGTGCTGTCAGTGCTCCATTTCCTTGCAAGTGGGTCATTTCAGACAACAGTGGCCATGGCATCAGGGATGTCCCAGTCTATGTTTTCCAACGTGCTGTCCAGAGTGTTGTCTGCCCTGCTGAAACACGTAAGGAGATACATCATTTTCCCTGAGGTTGAGGATTTGCCTACAGTGAAAGGTGACTTCTATGCCCTTGGACATATCCCCAACGTCATGGATGCCATTGATGGGACCCATGTAGCTCTGGTCCCCTCCCGCAGGAGTGAACAGGTGTACAGAAACCGGAAGAGTTATCATTCCATGAATGTCCAGATGGTCTGTTTGGCAGACCAGTACATCTCGCAGGTAAATGCAATGTTCCCTGGCTCTCTGCATGACGCCTACATCCTGCGGAATAGCAGCATCCCTGATATGATGGGTCAACTCCAGAGGCACTGTGTATGGCTATTGGGGGACTCTGGTTACCCCAACCTTTCGTGGCTATTGACCCCAGTGAGGAATCCCAGGACCAGGGCAGAGGAACGGTACAATGATGCCCATGGGCGGACTAGGAGGGTAATCAAATGCACCTTCGGCCTTCTTAAGGCCAGGTTCAGGTGCCTCCAAATGACAGGTGGATCCCTATTCTACTCACCGAAGGTGTGTGACATCATCATCGCCTGCTCCATGCTCCATAATTTGGCATTGCGATGCCAGGTGCCTTTTCTGCAGGAGGATGATCCAGATGACGGTGTTGTGGCAGCTGTGGAGCCTGTGGAGCCAGTGTACAGTGATGAGGATGAAGCTGAGGATGAAGAAAACGACAACAGGGAGTCAGTCATACAGCAATATTTCCAGTGACACACAGGTGAGAACATATTCTGGTTTAAAATTACATTAACTTTCACACGTCTACCTCTATCCTGTACCTACATTTCACTCACTATTTGTTAATTGAGTTGTACCCTTCCATTTCAGTTTCACAAGTGTGGTAACCTACGTGTCAACTGCTTGCATCCTTCAAGGGCTTGTGATGTGTGACATTGGTATGTTAGCCTTACAATGGGTAACCCATTATGACACTGTAATTGATAATACAAATCTCCAAATCATAGACTGACTCAAGATTTTTTTGGCTTTCAAGGGTGTTTATTTAAGTGCTAAAAAAATCTAGGAAGGTTGTAAAATGGTGATGGGTGATGGTGGAGGAATGTCCATGGCAGAGTCCAGTCTATTCGTCTCACAGGTGCACTGCCCATCTGGGCATTGGAAGTGGAGCTGGGGCAGTTCCAATCTGGACAGGGTGACAAAGTGGGACAGTGGGGGGACAATTAGGGTGGTCTTATTTCCTGGCGGGGATCTTGCCATCTTGCTCTGTCCTGTTCCTGGAACTCAGGGACCGCTTGCGTTGTGGTTGTCCGTCTGCAGGGGATGGGGTGCTGGTGTGGTGGTCCTGTGGCGGGGCGTCCTGTCCACTAGCGCCGGCGGAGGTGGTGGGCAGTTCGCCGTCCTGGCCAGTGTCAGGGGCCCCTTGGAGTGCCACGGTGTCCCTCAAGGTCTTTTGAATGTCCGTCAGCACCCCTACGATGGTGCCCAGGGCGGAGCTGATGGTCCTGAGCTCCTCCCTGAACCCCAAATACAGTTCGTCCTGCAGACGCATGGTCTCCTGCAACTTGTCCAGGACCGTGGCCATCGTCTCCTGGGAGTGGTGATATGCTCCCATGATGGAGGATAGGGCCTTGTGGAGAGTTGGTTCCCTTGGCCTGTCCTCCCTCTGTTGCACAGCAGCCCTCCCAGTTCCCCGGTGTTCCTGTGCTTCTGTCCCCTGGACCGTGTGCCCACTACCACTGCCCCCAGGTCCCTGTTGTTGTTGGGGTGGTGGGTTAGCCTGGGTGCCCTGTAGTGGTGGACACACCGCTGATTGACCTGTCCTGGGTAGGGAGGTTTGGGCCCACTGGGTGGGTGCTGTGCTGGTGTTACCAGAGGGTGGCAGCTCGGTGTTGGGCTGTGGCTGGGCAAGGGGAACCGACTGGCCTGAGGCCCACGATGGTCCGGGCTGGTCATCAGGATCCAGTGGGGCAGAGCTGCTGTCGTCACTGTGGGCCTCTTCTGGGGTTGGAGTGGTGTTGTCTGGACCCTCTGGTGTGGTGACGTTCCTTCGGGTTCCTGCAGGGGTATAAGCACATGATTATTGCATCTGTGTGTGTAATGGTGTGCAATGGTTGGGTGTGCGTGATCCCCAGTGCAGGCATTCCTGTGTGGGGGCTTGTGTGGTGATGGTTGGGGGGGGTGTTCTGGGTATGTGCAGTGGGCATGCTTTAGTGAGGGATGCCCATGCTTAGTTGTGTCATGCAGGGCTTGGTGTTGGGATGGGTGCTTGGTGTCATGGGTAGATTGGTGAGGATTTGGGGTGATAGGGGAGGGTCTGAGGGTGGGGGTGTGTGATAGCATGCTGGTAGGGTGGGGGATGTGATAGTTAAGATTTGACTTACCAGTGTCCCATCCTCCACCGACTCCTCCGAGGCCCTCAGGATGCAAGATGGTCAGGACTTGCTCATCCCATGTTGTTAGTTGTGGGGGAGGATGTGGGGGTCCGCCGCCAGTTCGCTGCACCGCGATGTTGTGCCTGGAGACCGTTGAACGCACCTTCCCCCATAGTTCATTCCACCTCTTCCTGATGTCCTCCCTATTTCTTGTGTGCTGTCCCACGGCGTTGACCCTGTCCACTATTCTGCGCCATAGCTCCATCTTCCTGGCTATTGATGTGTGCTGTACCTGTGAGCCAAATAGCTGTGGCTCCACCCGTACGATTTCCTCCACCATGACCCTGAGCTCCTCCTCGGAGAAGCGGGGGTGACTTTGGCGTGACATGGGGTGTTATGTGTGATGTGTGGGGTGGTGTATGTGTTGATGAGTGTGGTGAGTGTAGTGGTATGTGGTGTTTTGTGCGTGGATGTTGTGTGGGTGATGGTGTTGTGTGCCTCTGTGTGATGGGGTTGTCAATAGCTGTGCTGTGTCTCTGGCCTTCTCTCAGAATTTCTGGTTGTAGGGGTTTGTGTGTGATGTGGGTGTGTATTTTATATTGTGTTGGGTGTGTGGGAGTGGTGTGTGTATGTGTATCAGGTGTGTGTATTTGGAATTGTCCAATGTGGCGATGTTTTGTATATGTGTGTATATTTTGAGCGCAGCGGTGTGTACCGCCTATGGAATACCGCGGTTGAAAGACCGCCGCGTGGATTTGTGGGTCGTAATAGCATGGGCATGTTTCTATTGGCGTGGAGGTGGAGGATTTGTTTCCGACAGTTTATCGCTGACCTTTGGTGTGGCGGTGTTGTGTGGGTGTCTGAATTTCGGAGGATTTCGTACTGTGTGTCATAATAGCTGTGGCGGTCTACCGCGGCGGTGTATTGGCGGTCTTCTGCACGGGGGTAAGCGCCTTATACCGCCAATGTTGTAATGACCCCCTATGTGTCTTCTTGTCCCATCTGCGCACAAGCCAAGACACCTTGCAATAAACCAGTAGGATTACTCCGTCCGTTACATGTTCCACCAGGTCCGTGGCACACTATATCCACTGATTTTATGTGCTCTTTGCCTCCTTCGGTTGGGAATCGGGTAATAATGGTAACGATTGATTCCTTCACAAAAATGGCACATTTCACGGCATTAAGGAAACTACCTACGGCTAAGGAACTAAGTCAAATCTTTATTCAGGAGATCTTTCGGCTTCATGGCCTGCCACAAGTCATTATCTCAGATCGGGGTCCCCAATACATCTCTCGATTTTGGAGACAATTTTGTAAGACACTAAGAATAGAGGTGGCCTTATCATCAGGTTTCCATCCCCAAACGAATGGACAGAGACAGAACGGCTGAATCAAGGCCTTGAACAATATTTACGTAGTTTTTGTAATGCTACGCAGAGTAATTGGTCTACGTACCTACCACTTGCAGAATTCTCATACAACAATTCAGTACACAGTGCTTCGAAAGTCTCCCCTTTCTATTGTTCTTATAGATTCCATCCAAAGGCCTTTCCTATTCCTCTTAAAGAAACCTCCAATCTTCCTGCCATTACCTCATATGTCCGGCAACTACGGTGTATCCAACGTGTCATACATTCAAATCTTTTAGCCACTAAAACACGCATGAAAAGAATGGCTGATAAGAAACGTTGTGAAGCCCCGCGTTATCAGATCCACGATAAGGTCTGGCTTTGCTCTAAATTCTTACCTCTCCGACTAACCCAAAATAAATTTAAACCTCGATATTATGGTCCATTCCTGATTCTTCAGAAGATCAATCCTGTGTCTGTTCGTCTTCGCTTGCCTCTGACTTGGAAAATACATCCTGTATTACATGTATCACAACTCAAACCCTACATCCCTGATCTTTTTCGCAGACAATTCACCTTTCCTCCTCCTCAATTGATTGATAACGCGCCTGAATACGAGGTCCAGGAAATCTGTGACTCCCGGGTTTTCCGTAGTCATCTCCAATACCTCATTTATTGGAAGGGCTACCCTATGAGTGAATGCTCCTGGGAAAACGCATCTTCGGTTCATGCCCCTCTTTTGTTCCGTCGTTTTTTCCGTCTTTTCCCTCACAAACCTGGGGCCTCGGGGGGGAGCTACTGTTGCGCCGCGGGCCGCTGTGGCGCCTCCCGGCCGAACTGGGCTGCGGGGGAGGCCGCGGCCCGTGTCAAAGGTCACGGCGGCCCTTTTCTCCGGCCGCGCGCTGTTGTGAGGACGCGGCGAGGCCGGAGGCCCAGAATTGGGTCACGGTTCTCGCCGCGCACAGCGCGCGACGCGGACATGGTTGTGGGGTGTCTAGGCCCTCCCCCCTAGCATTTCTTACCTGTCACACGCCTTCAGGGCCTTCCTCTTCCTCATGCATGGTTTTGAGGCATGCCTTCTCGTTCCCAGCATGCCGTGCACTTCCCTTCTTCCCTACATGCATCTGTTCCTTTTGTACAAGAGTATATTTTCTATCTCTAGCTATGGCTCCTTCCCAAGCCAAGATGGTGGTGTTACTTCTTCCTGTTTATCACTTCCTGTCTAGGGGTATATAAGGGGAATCATTTTTTCTTCTCATTGCGTTGCAACACTTCAGCAGTGGTGGTCACGCTCCGGCTGGTCTTCGTTTGGGACACCAGTCGTTCTTGTTCTGTCTTCAGTCTTCCAGATTTCCAAGATCCTGAGTTCTAATCCTTGTGTCCTCCTTCTGTTTCAGGGAGTTCCTGTTGGGGTTTTTTCCCCCCTTGGGGGTTTTCCTCTGGGACTCCTTCTGGAGGGCACGGACTGTGGTGGCTTACTATTGTCAACAGCACCTGGCTACCGGAAGGGGTCGCCCCTACCTCGGTCAGAGCAGGACTTGCAGGAACCGAGGCCGCTCACCATCCCTCTCCAGTACCGACGGTAAGCCCAGGGTGAATCGTGACAGAATACCCTTATCCTGCCATTCTAAAAGTGTGTACCACAGAGAAGTAACACTTTGCATATATAATTCCTTGTTAGATATTGCATGTGTTGTAATGTCCTGCAATTGTCTGTTGGCTTTCATTATGTATTGTTCACAACTTTTTATCACAATATTGCCACCCTTATCCGCAGGACGTATAATGATGTTTGCATCTCCAGCTAGCGTCTCTAAAGGTTGCTGTTGATCTATAGTAATATTATGTTCTATCCTTGTCCTGTTGGTCATTCTGAGTTTCTTAAGATCTTTGATAACATAAATGCTTTTCAAGAATTAGTTATCAAGTGGCATGCACAGTAAGAAAGTAGAGATCGGTTTGCATCCACTGGGACAAGGGTCATCATGTACCAATTCGAGAGCATTAAGTACATCATAGGGCTGTTAGGATCAGTTTCAAAGCCCTGTAGTTCATGCAGGATTATTAGTGTTTCTACATCTTTAACCTGAATCTGACTTGACAAGTTTGTATGTTCATTACTGTTGATACTTGTAGCTTCAGGGCTACTCTTGGAGGAATGCCACTTCATCAACTTGAGTTTTCAGTCAAAGTTCTTTTGCGCACAAAAGGATAGTCCAAAACACATTGTTATTCTTTCTCAGTATCAGTCAATATCCTCTTAAATAGGTTGATGATGGTCTTATCAATCATCTCTTTCTCTATGATATTTCCGCATCCGGACTTGCTCTCATTCCCATCCGTCCTGTTTGCTCTTATCCATTTCTTTTTGTTTCTGTGCCATAGCTTTTCTTTCCTCTGCTTGCAGCGCCCCTACCTCTAACTCTTCCTCTGCTGCAAGGCCATAGACCTGTGCTATGGTGCCCCTAATTTGACATTTCCTGAGTATCCTGACGGCTCCTTCTATAGATATATATATATATATATATATATATATATATATATATATACACATATATGTATATATATGTATATGTGTATATATATATCAAAACAAATCCCTTTCAGGGTTAGAGTGAAGTATAAATTATGCAAAAAAGAATAGAGAAGTCTGGGTAGTTGTCAAGTTTAGGTGGAGAGCAGCTCTATTAAGGAGCACCCTGCAACACCAGCAACACTCTAGATTTGCTCACCTCAAATGTCTGTTTATCTAGCAAAGTTTTTAAGCATTGGATCAGCACAGTGCTATCCATGCCGAGCTAGATAGTGACAAAGTATTTTGCCATTTGTACAGCAAAGTCTTTAAGCATAGGTTTGACACAGTGTCAACCTTGCCGAGCTGTAAAATGGCAAAAGCCATTTACCACTCCAGGAACAGTATTAAAAGTAATAAAATACCGTCCAAGCCAACCTGGAATGAGTAAAAGCAACCCCTGACATGTGTTTCGCTCTCATTAGAGCTAATCAGAGAGGTTTAGCTTTGTCCAGACTCAAGGTTTAAATCCCCAGGATAAGTAGTTGCATACTTTATTATGAATTTTGATTCTAATCTTCTTAACTCCTGTTCTCTATTACCTCCTCTTATAGGGATTGGGATGCTATCCAGAACACAACATTTTAAAAGGTTCACATTCTTCTCGTGAAAAGTTGCAAAATGTCTTGCAATGGGATATGTTCTGTCCTCCTTGGAGACAGCCCTCATATGTTCCAACACACGCTACTTAGCCTTATGGATTGTGCTGCCAATGTAATATTTTTTACACTGACAACTTAAAGCGTAAACACAGAAATCTGTATTACATGTCAAATGTTTTTTTATAATAAATGGTAATATTTGTGGACATAATTGGACTTGTTGACAGTTATTGCTACCCTTGCACGCTTTGCACATTCCACAGACAAAGAAACCCCATATTGGTGACTGTCTCATTTTATCTGTAGATTGGATTAAACTTCTACATAAATTATCTTTCAGGGACCTTCATCTCTGAAAAGTTTTTTGAGGTTTCTTTGTAATGGCATCTGCTAAGTGTTCTTCTATTCTTAAAATCCCCCACTATTTACTTAAACCCCGTCTCACTTCCCACGTTTTGTTATGAAAATTTGTGATAAATCTTACTGGTTGATGTTCTTCAGTTTTCTCTTTAGACTGGGGCACTAATAGTTTTTCTCGATTTATGGGTAACACCTTTCTGCATGCATTGTCTATACGTTTACAGGAGTACCCTTGCTCCAAACGTCTCTTAGCCATAATTTCTACTTCCTGAAGGAAATCTTTTTCGTCACTGCAATTTCTCTTAGCTCGCAGTAATTCCCCATACGGAATACTGCAAATTAAACTACTGGGATGACAGCTATTTCCATGTAGCAAGCTATTTCCTGCTGTTGACTTATGGTATAATGTACTAACCAATCTTTTGTCTCTGACCTGTAATTTGAGATCTAAAAACTCTATTTCCGAACTATGGACATGTGCTGTAAATTTAAGAATAAATTGATTCACATTCAATTGTTGGACAAAATCTCTTGCTTCATTCTCATTCCCCTTCCAGATACAAAAAATATTGTCAATGTATCGGGCCCATAGGACAGCGTGTTCTTCAAAAAGATAATTATTATATACAATTTGCTCCTCCCACCAGCCTATGTATATATATATATATATATATATATATATATAGTGAAATCCAGTGCAGTTTATTCAGCAATAAAACTAGCCGATGATTTTCAGCAAAGCATCGTCTTGATCAGGGTCACCATTTGGTCAAGGGGGTGCAAATGAAATGGGGGGGTTCGCAAAATAGGCTTGAAATCCAATGAATTTTACATAGACTTTTGTATTTTGCGTAGTGGGAAAACTGCCAGCTGGATTTTGCTGAAATTTGACAGCATTAGATATTAGGGTGTGCGGATGATTCATTTGGGTACTTCAGGTAAGTAGAGTAAGCATTTCTTGAAGTTACAAATTCTTTCAAATTATGTTGCACAATCCTACTAAAGTAGCTAGGAAGCCCAAAAAAATAAACTAGATTGCATATGTAAAGTTTCAGATTTACATCATGAACAACTGAAAGACCAATTTATGGTCACATGTCAATGGAAGCCTATAATCAAATACATAATGAGTAGAATATATTTTAATCTCCATAGGTTTTCCTTGCATGCTCTCAAAATAATACTGTGCTCAACAAGCCAATTGAAAATCATCTTCCTTATGTACTCCTGTGCAACAGAATTGAAAAGTGACCTAGCAGTGAGATACGCAAACCACTGTATGGAACACATAATTAGACAAAAAAGGTAATCTTATTTTTTATTACAATGACTGTTTTTCATTAAGTTTGAGATTCATATTTAGCACAATTCTACTAAATGTACCAAGGAAGCCCAAAAAATAAACTAGACTGATTATGTAAAGTTTCAGAATTGCTACATGAACAACTAAAAGATAATTTTTGGTCACATAATTATGTAAACCAAAAAACAAACACAATAGATAACAAATCCTAACAATTATTGGATTGTGGTTCCCTTGCATCACTCATGGTGTTACATAGGCAATACAATACTTAAGTAACATTAACATAGGAATGCAAGGCCACCATGTGTGGTTCTGCATTGATTGGTAAATCTGGGGAAACACAAGACAGGGGAAGCACTGCTGCTCAATTTTATACACATTTGAGTGCCACGCCACTGTAGTCACTCCACTGTACGCTGTTCCGCTCTATGCCACTCAACTCTACGTCTCTCCACTATACAAGACTCCACTGTATATCACTCCATGCTGTGCTGTTACATTGCATGCAATGCCACTGTACGCCAATCCAGTCTATGTCACTCCACTGCATGCCACTCTGCTGGATGCTACCCTAATATCTGCTATTCCACTGTACGCCATTCTACTCTATGCTACTCTGCTCTACTCTATTCCACTGTATGTCACTCCACTCTAAAACACCCCACTGTACACATTTCTACTACTGTATATGCCACTCCACTGTATGCTACTCCACCCTAAACCACTCCAATGTATGGCACTCCACTCTATACTACTTAATTCTATGATATTCAATTGAACCCCACTCCAAAATATGGTACTGCACTGTATGGTATAACTTTTTACCCCATGCCACTGTATGCCACTCCAGCCTATGCCACTCCAATGTACGCTACTCCACTATACACTATTATACTCAGTAGCACTGCATTGTACAACACTCCCCTCTATGCCACTCCACTCTACGTAATTACAGAGTTAACAACTCCACCCTACGCCAGTCCACTCTATGATATTACACTGTATCCAACTCCACTCTACACCTCTTCAGTGTATGCCACTCCATTATTTGCCATTCCACTATACACTACTCCAGTATATTCTATTCCACTATACCCAATTCCCCTCTTATGCCCCCAAACTCTATGCTTATCCACTGTATGCCACTCTACTCTATGCTACTCCACTCTATGCCTCCCCAGTGTATTCCACTTCACTCTACACCACTCCATTCTACGCTATTCCATTCAACGCCACTCTACTGTATGCCACTCCACTGTATGATATTACACTCTACCCCAATTCAGTGTACACCACTCCAATCTCCACCACTTCACTGTATGCCACTCCACTATATGCTATTCCAGTCTACACAATTCTACTGTACACCATTTCGCTCTACACTATCCCACTATATGACACTCCACTATAGACTACTTCACTGTATGGCACTCCAGTGTACACCACTCCGCTCTGCGCCACTACGTTCAACACTAGGTCCATTGGCTACCACTCCTCTCTAATCCTCACTTCATTCTATCTCACCCCACTATATACTGCTTCACTCTACCCCACTCCACAGTACACTACTCAGTTTACACTATTCCAGTGTATGCCACTCCACTCTATGCTATTCTATTATATGCTATTCACCCTACTCTATTCTACTCTATGGCACTCCTCTGTACTCTACTCTATGCCATTCCACTGTACAATACTTCATGCTATGGTATTACACTGCACAAAACTTCACATTTTTGCCCCTCTACTGTGTGGTATTCCACTCTTCCCCAAAGAACTGTACCCCACTCCACTATAAGCTATTACACGGTACCCCACCCCACAATACACCAACCAGTCTAAACCACTTCACTGCATGTTATGCCACTGTATGCTACTACAATATATACTATTCCACTTAACACCACTTCACTGTATGCTACTACACTATAGACCACTATACTCCACACCACTCTACTGAATACTGCTAGACTCTATGCTATTCTACTTTATGCCACTCTACTGTATGACACTCTACTTTACACCACTCCAGTGTACCCTCCTCCACTCTATACAACTCCACTCTGCAAAACTCTTCCTCGCTCACAATGTTCTATTAGACTCTGTTTCACTCTATCCCTGTACACTCCACTGTCCAAATTTACACTTGACTCTATCCCCATATATTCTCTTGTACAACACTCTGCTCTACTCTACGACAGTTTCCAATACTGTATGACACAGCAGTGCACTCCACTGTATGAGAAGCCACTCCAATGTATAAGTTTCCTTGACTATGCACTGTGCCACTTCAATGTATGCCACCCCACCCCATGCTAAACCACCACACCCTTCTCTACCCTACACCACTCCAATGTTCAAACCTCCACTGTATTTTACTGTACGCTATTCCACTTTATGTTATTCCACTTTATGTTAATGCACTCTACGTCACTACAGTTTACATCACTTGATTCTAAACCACTCCACTGTATGACAATCTCCTCTACTCTATATAAATCCACTCTATAAAGGTCTACCACACTTCATGGCACTCTTTCATATTCTACTACACTGAATCCCCGTACACTGCACTGTCAAACTCCACTCTAGGCCTATACACTCCAATGTACAACACTCTATTCCACAATACTCTTTTTTGTATGACACAGTACTGTATTAAACTCCACTTCAATTTATTACAAATTACTACCTATGCCACACCAGTACACTCCACTCCATGCCATGCTACTCCACGACACACCAATACATTCTATTGTACTTCAGTCCACACTATATTACATCACTCCAATTGACTTTAATCCGCTGTACCAGACCTTTCCCCACTCTACACTACTATATAACAATCCACTCTACAGAGCACCACTGTTTTATACACTACTGTACTCTATGTAACTCACTCTACAACACTCTACTATACTGTTTGGCACTCTCCAACACTTTACCCCTGTCTATCACCCTTTACCCCACTGTACTAAACTGTATGCTTCTGTACAACACTTGACTCCACTCGACTCCACTCTACAATATTCTAGTCCACTATACAAAACTGTATGCCACTCTTTGTATGTCACTGCACCCCACTTTACTCTACTTTACTCCAGTGTACACTGTACTCTGAAACAGTAATCCACTCAACTCCACTAATTTACTGTATGCCACTACACTGTCTGCCACTCAATGCCATTGTACTCCATAACACTCTATGCCAAAGCACTGTACCCTACACGTCAACACTGTACTGTACACCACCTCACACAAAAAAAAAAAACTAGACTGCATGCCATTCAACTAATGTAGTCTACATCACTTTACAACACTTTATTTAATAGTGTTATGACACTTCACTCTACTGCACTCCACACCCCTATATTCTACACCATGCCACTCCAATCTAACACTTTACTCCACTCTATACTGTCCCACTCCAGTGTAGTGCACTTCACTATATTTGACTCTTCTACACTTTATCCCACTCTACGCCACTATACTGCAGTCAGCTCTTTGCCGCTCGACTGCCTGACACTCTACTACACTGTATATAACTCCATTCTACACTGTACTTCACTCTATACCTCTCTATGACACTCCACTTCATGCCCATTCAATGTACACCAATGTACTATACTGTATGTCACTCAACAGCACATCACTCAACTTCTCACATGTCCACTATATGTAACAGCACTTCACTCTACAACCTCTCCTCTATTTTACTCTTTGACACACCACTTCACAATACTACACTCTGTGACACTCTGCTTCACCCTTCTCCACTTTAAAATACTCTACTCCACTCTATGAAAGCCTACAACACCCTCCTCTACTGCTCAACAAAGCATTCTGCTATAGAACTAATTCTCCTGTCTACAATACTTGACTCCACTGTATGAGACGCCATACCACTACACTATATAACACTTTACTACACTGCATGATACACTACCACATTCTACTCTATTCCACTCAATTCCAGTGTACAATCTACAACACACCAGTCTATGACAATAAACTTTACAACACTCTCATCCACTGTACTGTGGAAGACTCTACATAGCAACTCTTCACTTGCAACATTGAAGAATAGGATTTGAAGCACATTTTTACTAAAAATGAAAAAAAAATTGAAATTCAATTAAAACACAACCGTTCCAGCTTTGCTATAGCTAGGAAAGTTTATTTTTCCCTATACCAATTTTAAACTACACAAACCTTAAAAAAAAAATCTGAATCTTTTCAACTCGCAAAACAGACTACACTAAATATAACTCATCACTCTACCATGCACTGTGTTGTGACAAATAATGTCATTTGAGAAGGTATATGCTGTTATGAATGCCATGGTTTCACATGCTATAAGTGATGTATTTTGCAAGTGTATAAACAGTGAGAATGAATGAGTTATAGTTAATCTAGTGTTCCGAATGTTTATAGTTTGTGTGGTTTAAGCTTGATTTTATATGGAAAATAAGATTTCCTAACTATAACCAACCTTTAACCTTTGTTTTTTTCATTGAATTAAAAAAAATAATAACATATATATATATATATTTATTTATACACACACACACATCTATTTACATATATTTGTGCATCTGTGTATATATATATATATATATATATATATATATATATATATTTATTTTTTTTAAAAAAAAATTGGGGCATTGATAGGATTGAGAAGACTGTAGGGGTCATTACGACCCTGGTGGACAGCGGTAATTTGGGGAAAGGTACTGCCAACAGGCTGGCAGTACCTTTTCCCAAAATATGACATTGGCGGTTTGGCTCAAGCCAAACCACCAATGTACCACTCCGTCTGCCAGGGTGGTAACTGCCTGCAGGGCTAGAGACTTCGGTCTTTCGCCCAGCGGTCGTCACAATCACACCCTCAGGATTATGACCTTGCCTACCACCATAGTTTTCGTGGCAATCTTACCACCACGAAAACCATGGCGGTAGGCACTATCAGTGCCAGGGAATTACTTCCCTGGCACTGATAGGGGTCTCCCTCGCCCCCTCCCCCTCCCCAGAATCCTCCCCCACCCTCGCCCTCCACTCCCAACCCCCCAACATCCACACACCCACACACGTACACTGACACACAAACACGCAAACCCAGATCCACCCACGCACGCACACATACCCACACCCCGCAACACACACTAACATACATTGAAGCACACACACATTCACAACACACAACACACATGGACTCGCATTCATTCATTCACACCCGCATGCACGCATACAAAAACAGACACACACACCCCACATACACAACACTTCCGCACACGCACACAACACCCTCCACCCCCCTCTCCTTTCAGAGACCCTGACTTACCTGCTTGCATGGGTCCTCCGGCAGGAGAAGGGATGCAGCTCATGATACGGTAGGCAATGTTTTTCTGGCATGTCGCTACTGCTGGCAGCAGCGCCACCTTACCACCAATGCGGTTGGTGGCTGGTAGCCACGGCGACGCTATGTTGGCGGCGGTTGCTGTGGTGGTAGGAGACATTTACCGCCAGTGTCATAATGAGGCCCTATAGGTGGTGGAGATAGAGAAAGCAGATTGAGAGTTAAGGAATCAGAATATATCATCCTACTCGTAGCAAATCGCCAGGAGCGTTGAATGAGAATGAAGAGCTATTGAGTATTGAGTTATCTGTAGGCCTCCTATTTGTTATTGTTTATGTTACTGTGGGTGTTTTTATTCTCTTTTTCCTTTTACTCTCTTGTGTCCATTTAGAGTTTCTAGTCCTATATATATATGAGACAGAGATATATATATATATATATATATATACACATACACATATATATATATATATATATATATGAGATAGACATATATATATACATATATATATATATGAGATAGACATATATCTATCTATCTATCTATCTATCTATATTACCTACTGGTGGTCGCCAGTAGGTAGTTATAGTTTGGACCATGTTTCCATAGAAGTATTTTTGACTTGCCTTTGGCGTTGTTTGGCAAATCTTCATGAAATTATCTAAAAAAAGAGGAATGGTGACTCTTGTTGGAATGATCCATCAAGTGGAGGCTGAGAAAAGGGGGGATAAAAAACATGCATTCCCATGTTCAAACACAACTACAGCCCGAACTGCTGGAAGGAATTACATCAAATTTGGCAGAAACCTAGGCTTTGGTACGCAAAGTATGCTTTTTATTATTTGGTTTAAATCCATTCAGTAGTTTTCGATAAATGCTGTTGATCCGCTGTGACGTTTTCACAGTGATTGTGGTGTATTTGCGAATGCACGTGCTGTGATTGGCTGCCCACAAGCTGACCATAATGTTGCAGATGCCATTTTAGGTAATGGGATACGGTCCCTGGGGCTGAAAATTAAAAGAAAAAGTGGTATAAGGGGTCGGGGTGGAGGCATCTTGACCCCAGGGATGTGATGTAGGGGTCCTTCAGTGTGAAATTATTACCAAATGAATTTATTTTTTATGACATGTGATATTTAGCTAATACATCACAATGCTCAGTGTGGTCCTCCCATGTAACATTGCGATGAATTCATGAATATCAGTGACATTTTATTAAAAAAATTACCATTCACAGACTCAGTCATACACTAATTTATTCACTCATAGACCCACTCAGACCCTCATGCTCCGACTCACAGACCCAGTCAGACACTGATGCACTCACTCACAGATCAACTCAGATCCTTCTGCACCCACTCACAAACCTACTCAGACAATGACGCACTTACTCACAGGCCCACTCAAACCCTCATGCGCTCACTCACAGACCCAGTCAGACATTAAGGCACCCACTCATAGACCCACTCAGACCCTAATGCACCCACTCACAGACCTTCCCAGACACTGACGCACCAACTCACAGACCCACTCAGAACCTTATGCATTCACTCACAGACACACTCAGACCCTCATGCACCTAGTCACAGATCCACTCAGACACTGACACACCCACTCACAGACTCACTCAGGCCCTCATGCCCCCACTCACAGGCCCACTCAGACCCTCATGCACCCACTCACAGACCAACTCATACCCCATTCATCCACTCAGAGACCCACTAAGACCCTCAAGCACCCACTCACAGACACACTCAGAAACTAACACACCCACTCACAAACCTGCTCAGACATTCATGCTCCCATTTACAGTCTCACTCGTATAGTGATACACCCACTCAAAGATACACTTTAACTCTTATATATACAGTCACATACACACTCAGAGATGCATAGATGTGTTTATAGAGTTATTTAGAAAGTGATGTCCATAGTGTGAGTCGAGGATTTCTCATGTCTATCGAATGCTTGCTTTTGTTTTGAGTAGTCATGACTATCTTGAGAAGATCACAATGTCATAACAACTATTTTAAAACATTTAAAAATATACCTTAATGAGGAAAATTTACAAACAGGTTGGCCCTGAGAAGAGTCTTTGTATTCATTGTGAGTATGTGACACCTACATGTAAGACTGGATGCATACTTTCAGGTTGAAAAGAAACACCCTGCTGCCTTCATCTGTGAAGTGCACACCGTCACTTCTACAGATACCATCCATGTCAAAGTGTGAGTTGTTGTTGTAGATACAGTCCATGTTATGGTCTCTGAGGAATGCAGAAACATTGTTCTTCAAACGTTTCCTGTTTTTGCCCATCAGTGATCAGAATTGATTTGACTGCTTTCATTCCTGTCTTTGGCACATGTTGGAGTACACCAAGACAGTGTGGGGGAAAAGTGACATCTTTTGTGCAAACGTATCCTTCATTAGTGCTTCCAGTCCTACCCCAGTCAGTGTGCCTAGGTCATTCCACAACAGTGCACAATTATGAGGTCAGGGTGTTGGTAATCCACAATGCTTTGAACCAAAGGTAGCAACTGATTCCACTTTACACCTCTCTGGCCAGTCCAATTAATGCTCCCACATTAGCCAAACCCAGGTCTCTGTTGACACCATTTTTGTAGCTGTCTCTCTAGCCCAAAAGACACAGCTGTGGCCCACAATACACACTGTAACCATTTTGAAGTGAAGAAGCAGTAGTAGATAGGAGAAGGCTGGGACTGAATGAGACAGTTTTGAAAATGGAAGACAGTTAAAATGGAGGTGTGCTTCAGGTTTGAAAAAAAACATATTTGACTGGATGCTGTGAATTTTCTAGTGAATACAAATAGATAGTGTCTTGAAATGATTAGTAAGTTGGCCTATGATTGGGTCTGGTAAAAATACAAAACTGTAATATACTCTTGGGTATGCTTTTCAATCTGTACACTAACCACACCTGCTGCACCTCATTTTGTAACTAGTATGCCGCTTTCAAAATGTTCTGAGAACTTGTTACCTACCTGTTCTAGTGAGTTGCTATGGAGACTGCATTGGTTGAAGGGTGTTAAAGAGAGAGTTCTGCCTTAAAAAAAAAAAAAAGCTATTTGTACGCATGATTGATTAACAAGGGTTTAATTTCCTAGTGAGGGATTGTTAGTAAATTGTACTGCAGAGGTAAAGTCATAAAAAAAATCAAGCTATGTAGGTTTTTGAGCACTGTTTTTTTTCATGAACTTGTTGCGACAATCGCGATTAAGATTTTAATATGGACAAAAAGTCCACCATGGTGGGCTTCTTTGGAGACGTTCATGAAAGGGTTAATACATACTAACCATTCAAAACTAGACTTACAAAAGTAAAATTTGAAAGTATGTTTTTATTTGCTGACTTCCATTGCATCAGACAGAGAAAAGTTGAAAAGGTTGCCATTCAAGGTTCCTGTGCATGAGAGTGGTGTGTCATTCTTATGCTTAGTTTTCACAATTCCTCACTTGTGATTCTATCTAATTAGAGAAAAAATACTTCCACCAACAAACTCAATCTTCAGGTACGTGAATTACATTTAATGCTGAGAAACAAAATGATTAAAAATACATATATCTATTTGAGATTGTTATAAGATAGTACAAAATATATAGAAAATTATTGAAAGTAGCTGAGATGATCTATGAGTGGTAGTGTGAGTGCTTTTATATATTTATTAATAGGTGACTAAGACGCAATTTCTCTGAGGTTCAGACTAGGTATGTGAGAAGTTGGTTTCACAAAATGTTGCCATGGAACTGCGCATTATACATGTGCTGCTTTACTACATGGTGTAATTGAGAGAAGAAAACTGCATGCTAAGGGTCTAAGTTATACTTGACAATGTATTAGTACATGTGAAATTCTTGATATGTCTATGCATCATGTTTTTCCTTGAATTTTGGGAATTGTAGTCCTGTTTATTCCATGTTAAAAGAAGATTACAAGACTCAAATTTGAAAGGGAACACCATGCACTGTAGGTGTATATGAACCTTAAATCTGTTGAAGTTGAGAGCATTAAATACTCGTTAGAATAGGTGTTGGTAAATTGTAAGGCAGATTTGTATGTGCTTTGATGCTAAGATGTTTTCTTTAAACTAATACTGAGTCAAATGTGCAGTACAAGACTGATAAACATACTTAAACATGCAGGTCCATATTTTTATTTTTTTGCACCGCATTTGTGTCATTTTTTGATGCAACGGTGCATACTTACAAAATACAATTATATTGTGTATGTTTGCGCCGCTTTTACATAAAAAAGTGACGCAAATGTGGTGCAAAAAAAGTATAAATAAGGGCTGCAGTGTTTACATATGGGTCAGAGCAAGCAGTACAGTCCCTGAGTTTGGTGTCAAACAGGCAGCTTCTTGTGGCATGTACTAGGTGTTTGTTAGCTGTGAAACCCATGTTTTACTACTCATTACCCATTTCTGGAATATGCTATGGCATGTCATAAACAACGGTGCTTTGTGTTTAAAACAAGAGAGATTTGTTTTTAGGATGTAGAAGTTACTCACGCACTTGCAGGCCCCTATGCCAAATACTTTAAAGAGTGTAGCACCCATGAAGGAATAACTAACTCACACACTCGTAGACCTCTACACCAGGTACTACACACAGCATGCTACCGGTAAAGCAAGTGAAATACATATTTAAAAAATCATGGAGTGTCTAGTATTCCAAGTGACAGAGGCACAAGGGTATGTGTTCAGTCACTTATATACCCTTTTAGAAAGCAATGGAGATATTAAAACAGAGTCAGATACCAGCAGAATTACTGTAAGATGTCATAGCACTTTTGTAGTTGAGTTGGTCTCTAAAAGCCCTTTGCGAAGCCTTCAACCCATGTTTTAGTAGACATATCTGATGTTTGAGATATGCTGGAGGGGTAACATCAAGCATGGTGGTTTGTACTTCAGAGTTTGAGAGATGTGCTTTTTTAGTTTTTAAACTTGCTGCTGCAATTGCAGAACCCTTATGCAAACACTACATAGAGCAGTGGTTCCTAATCTGAGTACTGCAGCACCCTGGTGTGCCATCAAAACTAGCCAGAGGCGCTGCACATAGTTTGGGAACCACTGGTCCAACAGCTTCTTGAGACAGAGGGGGATCATGAGAGGAGCTTCCAGGCTGAATAAAAGCAGCCTATGCAGGCAATTGCTGTACTATTTACAGCTTAATATTCTGCAGCCTGAGGGATACACTTGTTATGATGGTGACCCCTGGGAAGTCTTACATTTTAGCCAGAAACATTGTTTCAGTGCTGGACAGCAGAAACCATTTGTGCTCTGAGAACTCCACCCATCAGAGACACCGTAGGGTCCAGGAGCAGTGGTACGGCTGGCGGCTAAACTGTGACAGAGTAAGATAAGCTACTGCAGTTATTTTATCCAACTGTTCCTGGTCAGTGCCATGAGAGGGGATGCCGTGGTCCCTCTCTGCACCCAATGTATTTCAGGAGTGGGTCACAGACCGTGACCGTCACATTTTTGCATCCAGCTCCAAAACGAAATTGAAACTGGCAGCAGCATCCTCTGGTAATGTAATTCAGAAATACAGCCATTTTTTATTTTATCTTGCACTCCATAGTTGCATGTTTTAAGCCATATTGCTTCTGTATTTCCTTTCATGCTACTCATGCTCACTCCAGCTGCGTGATCTTGTAGGGCGGCTGTTAGTTAATGGAGATTGTGTCACACACTCTGCCCTACACGTACACTAAGTCAAATCATCTCCTGATCCTGTGCTGAAGATGCTGTGGAAACCTATAATCGTGGGCAGAGTCAAGATACATGAGCTGACTCGATGTAATTGAGCCACTCCCCATGTGGGTTGGTGTGATAGAGAAATGAAAATGTGTCGCACTTGGCAAGTTTTTCTAAGCTATATTTCAGGTGGTAAAGAATCCTCTTCCTGATGCATTATCAGGAAATCCAAACCTTAGAAAAAGTTTCACTTTAACAAGTTCTCTAAAAGCGTTTGAATTTTTCAGACAATGTTGAACTTTTTTTTGTGAATATTTATAGAGTTTTGGTGAATTAAAAGTTATAGGACAGAGCTTCTCACAGTGCCTGTTGGTAGGTCAAAAAGAAGTGGTCAGCCTGTCCAAACCTTGGCCTTTCTGCAGAGCGATGTTCGTATAGCCGCCAATAGCAATTTCTATTCTCTATGAAAGTGTCTGAAGTAGTAATACATAGATGGCAAAATACTGAGAGCATGAAAAGAAAATGGTATGTTTACAGGTGAGGAGAGAGAGAGAGTTTGGGTGGCTCTGTGGTGAAGGGGGCCATACAAGTAGTGCATGCAGGATGCAGTGAAAAAACAGTGATGAAGAGGAAGTAGATGACATCTAAGATGTGCAGAAGAGGATTTCAGATGCAGGGCAATCCGGGTGTAAGTGGCTAACAGTGAAAGACTGCAGATGAGAGTATTTTAAAGAGAGAACCAGAGTGATCAGACAGATGAGAAACTCTAAAGACCGCTAGCCCTTTTTACAAATCCTAGTAATGTTTAATTCACAATTAAATTTTTTCAAACTCGAAATATTTTGAACTATAATTATTCACAACACAATTGTTATTACTCATTTAGCTGGTACTGTTAACAAGTATTGGTAATGCCAAAAGGTCTAGCTTGTTTTAAGCGCCCGTCCATATTTTGTGATATGTCTAGATATAATTATAGAAATTCACTGCGTACTCAAAGCAGTAAGTACTTCTTACTGCTTTGATTTACTTGCAAGAACATGTCACTCAAAGTGTCCCTCATTAGACAGAACAGTGTCACTCATACACACACTGAAAACACCAAAATGTCACACAGAAGCAGTCTGAAACCTTGGCAGCTATACACCCACATGGCATCACTAAGCATATTTTATGCTTTGTGATGATTTGGGAATCTAGATGTCAGAGGAGACATACACAAACACTCAAACAAAATCTCTCTCTCTCTTTCTCCCTTTCCAGAGGCAACAGACACTTATTTCAGAAAATCAAGGTGGGCATTTAAAAATGTCTGGTCAGGCAAAATAAAACAAAAATGGCAAGTTTCTCCATTATACAACTTAAAAAGGCCAAAGTGTTCAGCGATCCTTCACAGGTGAGGGGGTAAATCTGAACTGCCTCACTGATGTTGCACAGCATAATGATTATGATGCCTTCATCGGCTACATCCCAATTATTTTCAGGGAGAAAAATGGAAGTACTCCTGAAGCCAGAGGTACATCCCCCGACCTGCCAAAAAAAGACATAAGATAACGGTAAGCCATGGCCAAAGCCAATAAGTCAAGGGAGCCGCTGGTCAAAAAAAGTTTGGAAACTACTGAATTTACTTATTCTCTCAACCAATCACCTGTTCAGCACTCATGCACTCACTCACTTGCACAAACATGCACTAATGCAACCACTTGCTTACCAATACACATACTCATACACTCTTTCAGACCCTCATGCACTACTCATGCACTCACTTACTCACTCGTACATGCACTCATGTACCCACTCACTCACCCATAGATCCATTTATCCACCCACTCACTCACCCATACACTCATGTACTCACTTGCTGATACATGCATTTATACACTGAGTCAATCACCCATACATCACTCATGCACTCACTTACTCACACATACATGCACTCATACACTCAGTCAATCACCCGTACAGCACTCATGCACTCACTCAATTGCACATACATGCACCCATGCACTCACTCACCCATACATGCACTCATACACCCTTTCAGTCACCTACACATCACTCACTCACACATACATGCAGTCATGTTCCCACTCACTGACCTAATGAGTCATTCATGCACCCACTCACTCCTGCATACATGCTGTCATGCACTCACCCATAAAGGCACTCAAACACTGAGTGAATCATACACTGAGTCACTCACCCATACAGCCACTCATGTACCCACTCACTCACCTATTGAGCCATTCATGCATCCACTCACTCACCCATACTTGAACCCATACACTCACTTACTCACCCATACATGCACTCATACACTCAATTACCCATATATGTTGTCATGCACTCGCTCAAACACCCATACTCACTCACTTATATACATACTCTTGCACTCACTTAGACACCCATACATGAACTCATGCACTCACCCATACATGCACTCATGCACTGACAGACGCACCCATAAATGCACTCATACATTCGATCACGCATACACCACTCATGTACTGACTCAGTCACCCATACATGCACTCATACACTCTTTCAGTCACCCATGCACCACTTATTCACTCATTCACTCATACATGCACTCACTCACTCACCCATACACACACTTATATACCCTTTCAGTCACCTACACACCACTCACACACTTACTCACTCATCCATCCATGCAGTCATGTACCCACTCACTTACCCATGGAGTCATTCATGCACCCACTCACTCACCCATACATGCATGCATGCACTCACTTACTCATCGATAAAGGCACTCATACACTCAATCACCCATATACCACTCATGCACTCACCCATGCAGCTACGCATGTACTCACTCACCTATTGAACCATTCATACACCCACTCACTTAACCATACATGAACCTATGTACTCACTTACTCACCCATACATGCACTCATACACTCAGTCAATTACCCATACATGCAGTCATGCACTCACTCAATCACTCATACACCACTCATGCAGTCACTCACCCATACATCCACTCATGTACCCACTCACTTACCCATTCATGCACTCATACACTCTTTCAGTCACCCATGAACTACTCACACGCTCAGTCAGTCACTCATACATGCACTCCGTCACGCACATATACACATTCATGCACTTATTTAATCACCCATAAACACAGTCTTTCTTAAATATATACAAACATACAGCTTATCTTTTTTTAAACATGAAAGACGGTTCTTATAAGAACACTTTATTCTCTTCTTTTGTTTTTATAACTTCATCTATGTTTTTGTATTTTTATTAAACACATTAGTAACAAGGGTAACAAAAATTGTAACATCAAAAAGAAAAACAGCCCAAAAACAGGATGAAATTATAGCAAAAATAAACAGGCGTGTATCCTTTCTGCACCCAAAATAACATCTACACACTGCTCACCAGCTGTGAGGGTGGTGTTGCAGTCAAAGCAATATGTACCAACTCTCCTTAACTCTGGTGATATTACTGGCCTCTCTTTCTCCACTTCTCCTGGCACTCTCTATTCAGCCACAGGTGGTGCAGCCCTGGAGATTGACAGCTGTTCTCTATCTCTCTCTTTCTGTGCCCTTCTAAAATGACTTTTATGATAGGTTTTTAAGTGGTAGAGCGTTAAAGTTGTGCCAAATGATACTTTCTTGGCACTGTCCTCGATTGAGCTTTATTGCACAATGTGCAATTCACCAATTTTGCCACTGTTTTTGATTCAACTGATGGTATGATGAAAAAGTCCATGCTATGCTCTGTTTTTTAGCGAGTGGTTTCTCATTAGGGGACATAAGTCCCCTGGGCATGGCCATTGGGCAAGGGGGCATGACTCCTGTCTTTACTAAGACAGGAGTCATTTAAATGGCGTCTGGGCGTCGAAAATAATGGCGCAAATCGGGTTGAGGCGATTTTTTTGCCTCAACCTGACTTGCCCCATTTTAAGACGCCCTAACGCCATTTTCCCCCTACGCCGGCGCTGCCTGGTCTACGTGGTTTTTTTCCACGCACACCAGGCAGCGCCGGTCTGCTAGCGCCGGCTAACGCCATTCCATAAATACGGCGCCCGCATGGCGCTTCAGAATGGCGTTAGACGGCGCTAAATTTTTTGACGCTAAACTGCGTTAGCGCAGTTTAGCGTCAAAAAGTATAAATATGGGCCTGAGTTTCCACATCATATTACTTAAGTGCAGATGTCAAGTATTAATTAAAATATGTTTATCTAGGTGTGTCACACTTTTAAAAAATACGCTGTAGTCACGATTAACCGCATGACCGGAAACTATGCATTGCAGCCCATGTGGTCGTCGTGAAAAAAAGCATCATCGCAAACAATTACGATGTTGTGAAAATAGCCATTACATTTTTTTTTAAAAACGTTGCTAATGTGCAACTGAAACTCTGTGGGGCCTTACTTACCTACCCCTCCTGGCTGTCCCCATTCTTGTAAGTTCAGGCCCATGTGATGGTGTTAATGGAGCACCCTTCATAACTTCAACCAACTCAAAAAGTGCATGACTAACGTTACATTAGTAGAGCAATGGTACAACATCTACTGTCACCCACACACTCAATCACAAACCCACTCACTCAGGCAGCAAAAAACTAATTCACTCATTTACACACCTACTAAGAGACTCATGCACCCACTCATAGACCCACTGAGACACTTATACACCCATTCACACACCCATTCAGACACTCATGCACCCACTTACAGACCCAATCAGAGACACATGTATAGTCACAGACCCACTGAGACTCTCACTCACCCACTTACAGATCCACTCATACACTCATGCACCCACTCACAGACCTAATCAAACATTCCCACACCCATTCACAGACCCACTCAGACTCTCATGTACCAACTCAAACAGCTACTCAGATACTTACACACCCACTTACAAACCCACTCAGGGACTCATGCACACCCTCATAGACCTACTCAGACACTCATTCACAGATTCACTCAGACACTCATGCATACGCTCACAGACCCACTCATACCCTACGCATCCACTGAGACCTGCTCAGATACTGACACACCCACAGACAGCCCTATCAGAGACTCACGCACCCACTCACAGACCTACTCAGACACTTTTCCATCTACTCAGAAACCCACTCTACACTCACACACCCAATCACAGACCCACTGAGACTCTCTCACACACACTTAGAGACCCACTCATACACTGACATAGCCACTGAGACAAAGATGCTCCCCCTCATAGACCCACTTAGAGACTCATGTATCCACAGACCCAGCAAGTCAGACTCCTGCACCCACTTACAGACCCACTGACAGACTCATGCACTAACTCACAGACCTACTCAGAAACTAATGCACCCTTTTCACAGACCCACAAAACATTTCACTCACTCTCAGGCAGACCTATACATGTACTCATATATCCACTTACTCACCTAAACAAGCAGTCATACACCAATTTTAAGACTGTAAGAGTATAGTTACAAATACAATTTAAATATACTCAAAAAAACAAAAAAACACAGATGCAATATAGTTACGAAAAAAACATAGAAATTCACAGAAAAACAAAGGTGTTATAGTTAGGATAGTTAGGAAAAAAAATTTAGAAAACCATAGAAATTCACTGAAAAGAACAAAAGTTACAGGACATTTCACTCATACAAAACCAGTGAAATTCAGTAGTTATAGTTACCTGAGCTAACTATAACTTGCGCCCCATAATGCACTGCTTATGACCTCACATATTACATCACTCATGACATGGTCAGTGACATCATTGTAAGATTATATTTCTATACAAGAAAGTGTTTTTTTTACTTGCCTATCAATAATTACTTTATTCGGTTTAAAAAATTTACAACCATAAGAAAATATAAATACATATAAATACACAACACATCACAACATCTCTAACCTCAATATCCCCCAAATTATTATTATTTTTTTTTAAACAGTTAAGAAAAGAAAGATTACATACGAAATCCCTATACTAAAAAATAATGGTTCCGTAAAAAACAACAATTTAAAACCAACACTAACCAAAATTTAAAAAGTTAAAAATTAACATTGTTCCACCAGGTTATAGCTCCCTTAAAAAGGAACCAATCCAATGCCAGACCAGCGCATCAGAGGTCATACTCAGCCACTTAAAAGCTGGGCAGTATTGCACAAAACTCCTTTCCCTCAAAAGGGGGACTAAGTATCGTTGCCTGAAAGGTGCATAAAATTCACAAAACTTAGTAAAATGGATTAGGGTCTGTGGGGATACACCATCACATGGACACAATTTTATAGAGTTCGGGTCAAGCTACCCTAAGGGGAAACACAAATTGCTTCTAATTACCCCCAAACGGAATCACGTAATGAGGGTACACTCCCATACATTTTTGTCTCTGGGCCCACCCCCATCTTTATCATGACTCCACCTCCTCCCTCTTAGCTGTTGAGATTTTTAAGAAATTCTCCTTCACCCATTTTTTATCTGCGGTAGATAGACCCTCTGGTGCATCAAAGATGTCTAAATGTCCCAAAGCACTGGCTACCTTTCTTACATAAGCCAACCAGGGAATTTCCTTAGCGTGATCGCAGGTCAGACAGTCCCGCAGGATTTCCCTGTTAAGGGACACAAATTCATTAGACCAAATTGAGATCCACAATAAAATGCGAGCAATTTTAATAGCATCTTCAATAAAATCTAGATCCAGCTTAGCATGCAGGCAGAACCCAGAAGTGTTTTGACCTACACCTAATAATCCTCTACAAAAACGATTTTCCTCAATCTCCGGGACCCTGTTTTCCGTATAGCCCCAGAGTGGGGCCCCCTACGTCAAAACTAGAAGACATTTACGTCTATAAATCTCCAGCAGGGGTTTGATAGGTTTGTTGCCCACCCTGGCTGTGAACTCAAAAGTGGCACCTACAGTTGAATTAAGGATTCTCCCTCTCTTAGAGTTGCTGGTTTTCCAGGTGACCTCATCATCAAAAATCACTCCAAGATAAGGAAAGTCTTGTACCTTTCCAATGACCTGGTCCTTTACCCACCTTACTCAAAGGTTTGCCATAGACCATAAAATGAGATTTACTACAATTTGTTTCTAAATCCAAGGCTGACAAAAGTATCATATGCTTTGACTGCCTTACGTAAACCAGTCGTGGTGCGGGCCATAAGAACAGCGTCATCCGCATATATCAGAACTGGAATACTCTTGCCATTGATTTTAGGAGCATCCTTACATCTTTCAACTAAAAAATCATACAATCCATTTGTATATAACAAAAAAAGGGTAGGGGCCAGAACACACCCCTCTTGCACGCCCCCATTTGATTCAAAAAGCTCTGTAGTCTCACCATGCACCCCCACCCTCACGTTAGCATTGGTGCCTAAATGAAGATAACGCAGAAGCTCCACAATATGGGAATCCATCCCCATTTGGGTTAGCCTATTCCAGAGCTTACTGCAATTTACTTTATCAAAAGCGCAGCTTAGGTCCATAAAGGCAAGGTACAGGTTACCCCTCTTGGCTTGTGTA
This sequence comes from Pleurodeles waltl, assembly GCF_031143425.1. Lineage (NCBI taxonomy): Eukaryota > Metazoa > Chordata > Amphibia > Caudata > Salamandridae > Pleurodeles > Pleurodeles waltl. The sequence continues at coordinate 588,410,105 of NC_090447.1, forward strand.
TATTTGCCAATCAGCATAAGCAGATTCAGACACTGCTCTAGGGTACCTAACTCTTCCCTAAAACCATATTGAACCTTGCTCAGGATTGTATTGTCAGACATCTAAGGGCATATTTATAGTCTGTTTGCGCCGGAATTGCGTCGTTTTTTTTTACGCAAATCCGACGCAAAGCTAACTCCATATTTATACTTTGGCGTTAGACCCGTCTAGCGCCAAAGATCTTGGAGTTTGCGTCATTTTTTAGCGTGGACACCTACCTTGCGTTAATGATATGCAAGGTAGGCGTTCCCGTCTAAAAAATGACTCCAAGGCATGTGCGCCTTATTTAAACTCCCGTGCAAAAATGACGCACGGGAGTGGGCGGGTCAGAAAAAATGATGTCCAGCCGCTTTTGCGCCATTTTTTAACGCCTGGTAAGGGCACGCGTTGAGGGACCTGTGGGCTCGGAAGGAGCCCAGAGGTGCCCTCCCATGCCCCCAGGGACACCCCCTGCCACCCTTGCCCACCCCAGGAGGACGCCCAGGGAACTTAAGGTAAGTTCAGGTAAGTATTTTTTTTTTTTTGTGGCATAGGGGGGCCTGATTTGTCCCCCCCTACATGCCACTATGCCCAATGACCATGCCCAGGGGACATTAGTCCCCTGGGCATGGCCATTGGGCAAGGGGGCATGACTCCTGTCTGTGCTAAGACAGGAGTCATTTCAATGAGGGTTGGGAGTCAAAAAAAATTGCGCAAATCGGTTTGAGGCCAATATTTTGCCTCAGACCTGACTTGCCCCATCTTTTGACGCCCAAGCTCCATTTTCCCCTACGCCGGCGCTGCCTGGTGTGGGTCATTTTTTTTTGACGCACACCAGTCAGCTGCGCCGGCTAACGTCATTCAATAAATAAGGCGCCCGCATGGCGCTTTGGAATGGCGTTAGCCGGCGTTAAAATTTTTGACGCACAACTGCGTTGCCGCAGTTGTGCGTCAAAAAGTATAAATATGGCCCCTAATCCTCAATACGTTTTAGGATTATCCGACCTAAAATTTTTGCTGGAGTCAAGTAATGAAATCGGGCAGTACGACTTTGGGTCATTGCGATTACCCTTTTTATAAACGGGTACAATACATGTCGATCTCCAGGAAGCAGGAATTCCTGAACTCACCGCTGTGGTGAGGACATTAAGCAGAATGGGAGCCCACAACTGAGGACAATATTTATATAGGTCCATTGGAATAGCATCGGGGCCCGGGGATTTGTGACTTGCGCTGCATTGAAGTACCTCCTTTACCTCCTCAAGGTTAAACCCAATGGCCAAATCAGGGGGAAGTCCTTGCTGATCACCCCTTAAATCCCCTATACGACAACCCAAGAAAATTTCACAGAAATGGTTAACCCACGTCTCAGGTGCAATATTACATCCCAAACCCTAAGAGGTTTCCGTCTCAAATAAGTCCCTGTTAACCACCTTCCAGAATAGGCCAGGGTCTTTGAGTAATGATGCTCTTTCCAACTCCATCCAGGCGTGCTCCTTAAGTTGTTGATCCTGGCCCTCAGGACAGATTTATAGTGTGCCCTCGCATCTCTTACAAGAATTATATTTCTCAGTTGTTCTTTTAGTGCCTTCCTCAGGAATTTCTTAGCCTCATAACAGGGCTTACTAAACCAGCCACCCTGTTGCTTACACAGAGGTTGGACTACTGTGGTCACACCTTCTTTGATATCCCTATTTACTTTGGATATAGCATCCATGACTTCCCCTGGGCTGGAAGAGTCAGCCAATAGAGTACCTAAGAACAGATTTAAGTTTTTCCCCACTACCCTCTCTGTTACTTGCTGAATGTTAACTTGCTTCCAGCCAAGTTGTCTACCCTGATCTTTAGGTCTCACCAAGGCTGGCCAACCCTGCACTAACTTCCGCATTGTCTCAGGAAAATTAAAAGAAATCCTAAAAGGATTGTGGTCACTAAAATACTGCACCACCACTTCACCGCCCCTGACCATGTTACTTATGGGTGGTGTAGGAAGTTGGCTCTGTATGTACTATTTCAAAGTAAGAAATAGCATGCACAGAGTCCAAGGGTTCCCCTTAGAGGTAAGATAGTGGCAAAAATAAATAATTCTAATGCTCTATTTTGTGGTAGTGTGGTCGAGTAGTAGGCTTATCAGAGGGTAGTGTTAAGCTTTTGTTGTACATACACAGGCAATAAATGAGGAACACACACAAAGACAATTCCAGGCCAATAGGTTTTTATATAGAAAAATTTCTTTTCTTAGTTTATTTTAAGAACCACAGGTTCAAGATTTACAAACAATACGTTAAATGAAAGGTATTTCACTTAGGAACTTTAGGAACTTTGAATTAGCAAAATAGCATATACAGTTTTCACACAAATGGCAATAAGCTATTTTAAAACTAGACAGTGCAATTTTCAACAGTTCCTGGGGGAGGTATGTGTTTGTTAGTTTTGCAGGTAAGTAAACCACCTACGGAGTTCAAAGTTGGGTCCAAGGTAGCCCACCGTTGGGGGTTCAGGGCAACCCCAAAGTTACCACACCAGCAGCTCAGGGCCGGTCAGGTGCAGAGGTCAAAGTGGTGCCCAAAACACATAGGCTTCAATGGAGAGAAGGGGGTGCCCCGGTTCCAGTCTGCCAGCAGGTAAGTACCCGCGTCTTCGGAGGGCAGACCAGGGGGGTTTTGTAGGGCACCGGTGGGGACACAAGTCAGCACAAAAAGTACACCCTCAGCGGCACGGGGGCGGCCGGGTACAGTGTGCAAACAGGCATCAGGTTTGCAATGGAGTTCAATGGGAGACCAAGGGGTCTCTTCAGCGATGCAGGCAGGCAAGGGGGGGGGGCTCCTCGGGGTAGCCACCACCTGGGCAAGGGAGAGGGTCACCTGGGGGTCGCTCCTGCACTGGAGGTCGGATCCTTCAGGTCCTGGGGGCTGCGGGTGCAGTGTCCTCACCAGACGTCGGGTTCTTAGAAGCAGGCAGTCGCGGTGAGGGGAAGCCTCTGGATTCCCTCTGCAGGCGTCGCTGTGGGGGCTCAGGGGGGGTCAACTCTGGCTACTCACGGGCTCGCAGTCGCCGAGGAGTCCTCCCTGTAGCGTTGGCTCTCCACAAGTCGAGCCGAGTGCAGAGTGCAAAGTCTCACGCTTCCGGCGGGAAACGTGTGTTCTTTCAAACTTGCTTCTTTGTTGCACAGATGCTTCTTTCTTGAAGCAGAGCCTCTATCCTTGGGAGTTCTTGGTCCTTTTAGATGCAGGGTAGTCCTCTGAGGCTTCAGAGGTTGCTGGACCCTGTGGAACGAGTCGCTGGAGCAGTTCTTTTGAAGTGGGGAGACAGGCCGGGAAGAGCTGGGGCCAAAGCAGTTGGTGTCTCCGTCTTCTCTGCAGGTTTTTGAGCTCAGCAGTCCTTCTTCGTCTTAGGTTGCAGGAATCTATCTTGCTGTGTTCTGGGAGCCTCTAAATACTCGATTTAGGGGGGTGTTTAGGTCTGGGGGTTAGTAGCCAATGGCTACTAGCTCTGAGGGTGGCTACACCCTCTTTCTGCCTCCTCCCTGAGGGGAGGGGGGCACATCCCTAATCCTATTGGGGGAATCCTCCATCTGCAAGATGGAGGATTTCTAAAAGTCTGAGTCACCTCAGCTCAGGACACCTTAGGGGCTGTCCTGACTGGCCAGTGACTCCTCCTTGTTTTTCTCATTATCTCCTCCGGCCTTGCCGCCAAAAGTGGGGCCGTGACCGGAGGGGGCGGGCAACTCCACTAGCTGGAGTGCCCTTGGGGTGCTGTAACAAAGGGGGTGAGCCTTTGAGGCTCACCGCCAGGTGTTACAGTTCCTGCAGGGGGAGGTGAGAAGTACCTCCACCCAGTACAGGCTTTGTTACTAGCCACAGAGTGACAAAGGCACTCTCCCCATGTGGCCAGCAACATGTCTGGTGTGCGCAAGGCTACTAAAACTAGTCAGCCTACACTGGTAGTCGGATATGGTTTCAGGGGGCATCTCTAAGATGCCCTCTGGGGTGTATTTTACAATAAAATGTACACTGGCATCAGTGTGCATTTATTGTGCTGAGAAGTTTGATACCAAACTTCCCAGTTTTCAGTGTAGCCATTATGGTGCTGTGGAGTTCGTGCATGACAGACTCCCAGACCATATACTCTTATGGCTACCCTGCACTTACAATGTCTAAGGTTTTGCTTAGACACTGTAGGGGCATAGTGTTCATGCACTTATGCCCTCACTTATGGTATAGTGCACCCTGCCTTAGGGCTGTAAGGCCTGCTAGAGGGGTGACTTATCTATACCTATAGGCAGTGTGAGGTTGGCATGGCACCCTGAGGGGAGTGCCATGTCGACTTAGTCATTTTATCCCCACCAGCACACACAAGCTGGCAAGCAGTGTGTCTGTGCTGAGTGAGGGGTCCCCAGGGTGGCATAAGACATGCTGCAGCCCTTAGAGACCTTCCCTGGCATCAGGGCCCTTGGTACCAGGGGTACCAGTTACAAGGGACTTACCTGGATGCCAGGGTGTGCCAATTGTGGAAACAAAGATACAGGTTAGGGAAAGAATACTGGTGCTGGTGCCTGGTTAGCAGGCCTCAGCACACTTTCAAATTATAACTTGGCATCAGCAAAGGCAAAAAGTCAGGGGGTAACTATGCCAAGGAGGCATTTCCTTACAGGTGGGGACACAAATATAAAATCAATAGTTGTTCCAGCCCCCCTACCTACAAAAGCGGAGGCCTGCTGTGTACCCACCACTCCCAAATCGCAGAAATTCAAAAGGTTCAAACTCTTTAGGCCTTTAATCAAGGCCCCACCCCTCGCATCATGTAATCCCTCAGCTGAGTTTATCCTATATTCCTTTTCAAACGGGTTCTCTGTAGTATTATCTCTCCCAATTTTAGCATTAAAGTCCCCTGTCACCACAGCACAGAAAGCCAGCCCAAGCCCCTCCAGTCTATACTTGAATTTCTGCAAGAGAGAAAATAGGACTTCAATTGGCAACCAGAGTCCCAAACAGTATTATAGAAATTTACCAGTACAACATTACAATTGTTAGAAAAGACTACCCAGGTGATTAAGATGCCCTGATGGTTACAAATGATATGATAGGCTCTTGCTATTTTGGAGGATCGAGTCAGGGTGACCAAACTACCTTTAGGAAGACCACCTTGAGAACTTCCGTCCGGGACTGTAAATATTTGGAAACCATCTCACACAGCCAACCCATCCGACCATGTTTCTTGGAGTAAGATAAAATCATAATGTGCCACAAAGTTTAGCCAAGTACTATCCCGGAGCTTAGATTCATACCCTGCTACGTTCCATGAGATGAGACAACGCTTCAAATTTGGACTGTCCCCACCTTCCGTAATCAAGGCATCGAAAGGAGATTCTATCTCCCTATGTGTCTCTGCACATGGCGTCAATCCACCCTCTCCAGCTCCGAGGAGGTAGGGAGGTCATTACCCATACTAGTTGGCTGCAAACCACCCTGGCCTCTGTTAAATTCCCTAGTTGAGATTTTACCACTCAGCTGGGTGTGCTTATAAAAAAAAAACAAAGGGACCATACCAATCGTGCTCTTCAGCTGGAATGAGAGACGTTGTGACAAAAGGATCATCTGGGCCAGGGCTGGGTATCTGCAGTTTACTAACACACAACCCACATTCCTTTCCTTTACCCGGGGCCCGACCCAATCAATTCTTCTAACAAATAAGATATCCTCAAAATCATTGCAAATAAAGTCACAGTTTTTACTCAGCCAATGGCAGGTATTATTTGTTAATTGAACCGTGGACTTACTTATGCTAAGGGGGGGACATCAGTGAGTACTACCACATAAGGTGCACAAGCTGGGGGAAGCTCTAAGCGAACGGGGGGACCTTTCATCAAGTGTTGGTTTGAGACTTGTTAGTGTCTTGAAGCCCACCCACATCACCCGCAAGCCCACTACAGTGTGAACCACCAGATCCCCCTCTACAGTTTGTCCTATAAGTTGCTGAAGAATCTCCAGAGGCAGTCTCCACCCGATGACTAGCAGCCCCCAGGATAGGATAGCTTGGGGATGTTGCATCTCTCTCAGCAGGGAACTGGGGTTTTCTTTTTGTTGAGGCATTCCCTCAGCCAAACTACTTTGGCACCTAGAGTCCAAAGGGCCCTCTATAACAGGGGCCAACCTTGGCCATTCTTTGCCGCTCAACCGGGAAACTGTTGTTTCAAGCACCAGCAGTTTCTCCATAACTGGGGCCAGACAAGACTCAATCATTTCCTTGAATTTTGGCAGTAAATTCTCTAAACATAGACCAGGGCACTGTTCCACAGGGCCCAGAGGGTTTGAGTGAGGTTTGACAGACAGGGGCAATTTATTTATTTTTTCACAAAGACCATCAAGAGCCTCTTACTCTTCCTTAAACCTCCTTCCAAGTCCTTAGGCCCTGATACCTCTGTCTCTGCTTGTACTGGGGTTCTGAGCAGTTACCCATGGCCGATCTGAGGTTGTCCATCCTCGGCCTCCATAATTCCCAAATCTCCATCCTCTGTGGTTTTTTGTCAGTCACCCATTTTCAGTGAAAGTCTTCTTTCTGCCAAGTCAATCTCTCTTGTAACTACCCCAACAGCATGTACAAGAAAATAATCTAGAGTAGAATTTGCTTTCCCCTTTTCCCCTCCACTATGCTCCCCATTTAGCAGTGACCTTCTCCTGCCCATCCTAACTTAACTTGCCTATATCTTTAGCACTGATTGACAAATCTTCACAAAACATTCCAAAACAATTTGCCAGTTCTGTCAGCTGCTGCCTGGAAAGTTTTGGGTTGATCCATCCAGAGGGGACTGAGAAAAAAAAAGGGGGGGGGGGGGGGGTCCCAAAACACGTTTTCCCTATTCATTTTTCCATAGGGATTTTGAACAACGATAGAGCAAAAACTACTGGATGAAATCACACCAAATTTGGCAGGGAGGTAGGTCCTGGTCCAGAAAGAGCACTTGTCTGTTTTGGTGTAATTCCATTAAGAGGTTTTCGAGAAATTAAGGGGGAAACCAATTTGTAGATCTAGGGACACAAAGGATTTGCGACCCCAAACGATATCATGCTGAGATCCGTCTGGCTGATAACACTTCAAACACTTCAACAACAGAAGCTGTTGAAGTGTTGTCAGCCACCTTGGGACTCCACTTCAGCTGAGTCCCAAATAAAAGTGAAAAAAAGTGAAAAAAAGAAAAGGGGCCAGGGTATGGACAACCTGACCCCTTACCTCGGGTGATGGGGTCTCAAAGGGACTCTCCCCCAGGGCTAAAAAGCATTTTTTGGTGTTGATTTTATGAGCGGAGATGCAGTGATCCACAAACCTGTTAGTAAAATCACAAAAAATGAAGCAAGGACTTCCGTACTTCGTTAGTCTAATGCCCCGGGTGGTCCAAGTCCCAGGGGCTTTTTTCCCCCTATGTGTTCAGGGGACAGGGATGACCTGCATTGGCACTGTGGGGGTAAGCCTGGAGGCTTCCCCCGCAGTGCCAGGTAGCCCATAAGGGCATTGTTTAAAAAAAAAAAAAAAAAGTAGGGACCATGGGAGGGGAGTCCTTGAGGGCTTCCTCGCGGTCCCACATATCCCGTAAAGAGCTTTGATTTTTTTTTTCAAAGTAGGGACCACGTGGTGCGTACTTTTTTGCATATTTTTTTTACTACAAAGCCCAAAAAGGGCTAAAAAAAAAAATTGAAAGCCCCATAACTGTGAAGGTCACTGTTTGAATCCAGCTGGACTCATTTTCCTTTTTTTGTACTTTTAAAAATACATTAATACATTAAATTCATTCTAAGTATATGAGATATTCAAAACCTAAAAAAAGTCTCCCTTTTTCTTTCACTCTCTCTCTTTCTGTATCTCTTCCAATCAATATCTCCTACTCACACACCCACTTAGACACTTACGCACCCACTCACAGACCCACTCGGACACTCAGCCAATCAGAGACTCACGCACAGACTGACGCACCCAATAAAACACTGATGTACGCACTCTCACACTCCCTCAGATAACCTTCTCACACCTATTCTCAATCCCTAAGAAGCTGCGCATAAAACCTGCCGCACACGACAAAAGGGCCGTGCACAGCGTGGGTTTGGGTGGTTGGGGAGTGTTGGCCACAGGGTCTGCCTGCAGGCCAGTTCTTGCAGGCAATACTCCTCTGCGCATGGGGGGAGGAAGTGGAAAGACGTGCACCTTTGGGTGCTAATAGGAGGTTGGCCTCCGGCCAGCCCCTGTGGCCAACTGTTGCAGTGCACGGCCAATGGCCATGCGCTGCAGTGGTTGGATTAACGTATAGTAGTTACAATTACTATACATTAAAAGAAAATAGAAATCAGTGATGTCATCAGTGATGTCACTCACCATGTCATGAGTGATGTAATATGTGATGTCATAAGCAGTGCATTACAGGAGTGCCAGTTATAATTAGCTGAGGTACATATAACTGCTGAATTTCTATGGCTTCATACAAGTATATTCAGAACCTAACTATAACGCCATGTAACCTTCCTTTTTTCAGTGAATTTCTAAGGTATTGGTTATTCTATTTCCTAACTCTAACGTAACCTTTAGTTTTTTTCAGTGAAAAAAAAAAAAAAATTATATATATATATATATATATATATATATATATATATATATATATATATATACACACACACACACACACACACATATATATATATTCAACATGCCCCCAGCGAAGACAATGCACACACTCTCAAAGAAGTATGAAGTTGATTTATTCAACAGAATCCAGCCCCTGTGTCACATTTCTGCACTCAGCCTTGTTCACACATGGGGTTGCTCTGTTTCTCATACCATATATATGTTATGTGAACAGAACAAAAGACATCAAAAGAGGACCATTGGATACAATCAAATTGTCTAAATTCAGTCACCATCTTTGCTAGATAAATGAAAATGAACAAATGTATAAAAAGCCAATTAGAGATATAAACAAAATAATATTATTACAAATAAAGTATTACTCAATATTGAATTGACACAAGTGTTTCCAATACAATAATGAGTGCATAATTTGGCAAAAAATGAAGGAGCAGTCAGAATCATATATAAAGGAAAGCATGGAATAGTAGCTGCACTGCACTTTCTAATACGTTCCTTGTATCCACAAACAAATATAAGGCAAAGCCACCAAGTATAACAGGGTTATTATCTAAATTTCATTCACCCACACCCCTTGGATATCAACAATGCATACAGTATCCTTTGCACTGTTATTATTTTTACATACTGCATAAGTGGGCGATCCTGTGTGACTAATGGCTACAGGACAACATTTTCTCTCAGGTGCATGTTCTATTGTTTTGTGCATGTAAATTCAGAACCTAACTATAACGTTCCTCTACACTTTGTTTTTCTCTGTAAATTTTAAGGGTTTTTTTAAATGCTAATTCTTAACTATAATGTCACTGTAACCTTTGTTTTTTTTCTGTGAATGTTCATGTTTGTTTAACGTCAAGTAACGTTTAATTACTTAATGTTAGTCCAAAAACCGCCACATATGGCTTTCGGCTGTGCATGCTGGAGGTTGGGCAGAAATTTCACCGATTTGTACTTAACAGAAGTGGAGCTTCAACTGAGACCCTGCTTTGTTCATATTTGTAAGTGCTTACCGTTGAGCTTTAATTTCTGTGAAATGAGCGTCGGTGCCAGAATGCATTCTAACCTGCTTAGTTTTGTAAGAATAGGCCACACTTTAGCGCAAAATGTCTACCCAACCTTAGTACTCTGTACTGGGTAATTAGTAACTGCTGCCTGGCTGGGTAAATGTATCGTGTATATTCTACACTATAGCTGCATAAAGGACACCGCAGTAATGTCTCCAGTGACCATGTGTGTCTGTAATTTTGGCAATGTGATAGCTCCTTGAGCATCTACATTTCAGAAATTAGTGTTAACATAAATCCTAGTGTGGGGAAGATGACAAGACTACAAAGAGTTTAATCTTCACCAAACAAGGGCACTTCCTCTTAATTAAATGCAGTAAGTGGTTCTTTTTTTGGTAGAGACGTGCTGATATCCCTCTGCATACGAGACCGTGGGGGGAGCCTGAATGCCCCTGTGATCCCTGCTGGCTCCCCACCTCCTGTGAGAGCTGTTGTTCCTTTTGCATGAAGGGAGTAGCGAAAAAATGCTGCTCCCTGTGTGCCGGAGCAATTCTTTAACCTGGAAAAGCCTGCTTCCAGTGAGCAGGAGCAGTTTTCCTGCTCCTGCACTCCGGTAGCTGTGAAAGCTCCAGCCAAGCAAGAGCAGACTGCTATCTCCTGAGGGTGATCACGTTCATCCAATGATGTACTCATGTATGTAAATTAATAATTTCTTAAGTAAGGTCAGTAATGGCTTCTTTTTTATGTTTGATATGTTACAGTGGCCTAGTCTTGCTGAAATTAAAAGGCTCCAACCCCTCTGTGTCTGATATCTCCTGAGGGTGGACACCTTCATGAAGCCCCTCTCCAATATGTGACAAAAGCCTCTGGGAGTTGGTGGTTCCTGTGGCTCAAAAGTGTCTTAGGAGGGGGTCCCATGCCCCCCTCCTTTTCTTATAGTGATGCATTCCCTCGGGACCTGGCCCACCCGGGGCTAAAGTGTGGAGAAGCATGTTTTTTTTTAAAGATTCACCAGATTCAACAATCCTCCATAATTTGTGGTAAAAAATCCAAAAGCACTTGGGCAAGGGGTCAGGGTATTCCTACCCTGCCCCCTTTTTCTTCTTTTGTAACTCTTTTTTGGGACTCAGATGAGTCCGAGTCCCAAAATGACTGCAACAATGAAGTGTTGGCAGCCAATCTGATCTCAGCATGAGATCTCTGGGATCTGCAGAGACTCCACATCCCTAGATATACAAATCTCTTTTTTCTTTAAGCTATTGGCAAAATAAAAAACAATAGTTGTAGTTAGGACCTAGTTTTCACTGAAAAAGTGTTTTTTGACTTGGCTATATCTTTGGCACAATTTGATGAATCTTCACGAAATTTCCTAAACACAGTGTCAAGTTGGGTCTTGTTGTGAATGGGAAGCTTTGGGGTGATCTGGCAATGGCGGGCAAGGGAAAAAGGGGGGTCATAAAGTGTGTTTCCCATGTTTATTCCCTTAGACCATTTAGTCATACCTGCAGCCAAACTGCTGGCAGAATTACACCAAATTTCACAGAAGGGTATCTTTAGCCTGCAGATCACCCTTTTTCTTATTTTGTGTAAATCCATTCCGTACTTTTCAAGATATTAAAGAAAATACAGATTTGTATATCTAGGATCTCTACAACTTCTCAAATAGTCCTGATCCTGTGCTGAGATTTTATTGGTTGCCAAAACTTCAACCAGAAAGTGTTGGCAGTCATTTTGGGAGTCAGCTTCAAACGAGTCCAAAAAAAAGAACAAATATGTAAAGGGGGCAGGGATACCCTGAGTCCCTAGTCTTAGTCCAAAGATCCCCTGGAATCCCGCTAGGGCTCAACAGCATTTTTTTTAAAATTCACTGTGAAATTTGTGAATATTTGCAAATTTCGCCATGGATTAAGAAAAAAAGCAAGCACAGTCTCCCGTGCTTGCTTTTTATTTGGCCCAAGGGTGGGCCAGGACCTTGGGGCTTTTTTAAAATATAAAAGGGGGGTACAGGGCCATCCATCCTAAGGCTTGTTAAAGCCTTGGGGATCACCACCTCCCCCGAGCAACAGTCTAATAATATGAGGGAAGACCGCTCAGCTCTCCTGTCTCCAGGGACTACCACCGCCCCAAGGGAAGTAGTAGAAAAAAAATGGGGGGCTTTTAGACCCCCCCAAGCCCTGGGGGCTGCCACCTCCCCGGGTCTACAATAACTTAATGTACAAGGTCCGCATGGAACCCTCCTGGACCATGGAGACTACCATCTTCCTGGGCCAAATATAGTAAATTAGATAGAATAGGCAGCTCTTTCCCCAGGCAAAAAGCTGCTATTTGTAGCAGGTCTCTGCATGCAGGAGCAATGCAGGCTCCTGCAGTATGCTGGAAGCAGGCTAGGACCACAGGGGTCTTGAAACTCCCCTCATGGTCCTATCACTCTCTCTCTCTCTCTCTCTCTCTTCAATCCAATAATTGAATGGAAGAGAGAGAAAGAGAGATTGTTATTACATTTGTCTCGCCATGCAATACTTCAAAACCTCACAGTGGCAAGATGTTTGATTGGAATGTTATAGTTACCTTTTGGTGCAAACCAGAACAGAGTAACCTCTGGCCTACTGGTAAAGTTTTTATTGAGAGTGACTCAGTAGGTTGAAGGCTCAACTCCTGGTATCTCATAGCAGTGTGCTTGTTTATTTACTCGTCTTTTTAATGTTAAACATTCCTAGTGATGGAACATTTACGTCTTTTTCCCATCACCGTCTTTGGCTTGAATGTCACAGAGATGTCTGGACAGAGCACTTTAAGGATTCCCCTGTGTCCTTGTGGTTAAGTTCTCAGACCCTCACACAGAAGGTTGGGGGTTCCAGTCTATGTGTGTCAGTTGTCATTTCTCAGTTTAAAAAACTTTTCAAATTCAAATATTTAAGGTTCATACGCTAAGGTGATTTTACTCTTTGTACTTGTGAAATATATATTGTTTTCAATTTGTCAGAGCATTTCTCAATCTCAGAGATGAGGGTTTGGGTGGTTATGAGGCTGGCCGCAGGGCCTGGCCACAGGCCAGGCTCTTCGGCTCACCGCACACTGTCAAAGTCCGTGGGTGGCGATGGTTCGATAAGCACACAGTAAGTAAAACTACTTTAAGGTAAAAAAACATAGAAATTCACTGACAAAACAAAGGTTACAGGGAAGTTACAGTTTTACTTGCACAAAACCATAGAAATTCAGCAGTTATAGATAGAGTCACTTCAAGCAACAATAACTCACGCCCCAAGGTATCTTTAACGCACGCCCTCGCCATGCACTGCTAATTACCCCAGATATTACAGAACCCATGACAACTTTTACAACAGCATTAAAAATATCAATTAAATATTAGCAGTGAAATTATTTGGGGAGAAAACTGTGCATGGCGGGGGGTGAGTTATAGTTACCTTAGGCCTTGAGTTATAGTTACTCTAACTATAACTGCTGAATTTCTATGGTTTTGTGCAAGCAAATTTAGATCCTAACTATAATGTCCACGTAACCTTTAGTTTTTATAGTGAATATATATATATATATACATATAGAGAGCGAGAGAGAGAGAGAGAGAGAGAGAGAGAGAGAGACAGAGACAGAGACAGAGAGAGCGAGAGAGATCAAGAGAAAGAGAGAGAGAGAGAGAGATACATAAATATATAGCTAGATATAGATATATAGATCTATATATAGATATACATAGATATGTATGTATAGATATAGATATATAGACATATTTTCACTGAAAAATCCAAAAGGACAAAGATTAAAGTAATGTTATGGTTAGGGTAATGGCTCAGTGGCAAAGTTAACATTTATTTTTACATTTAAGAAAGCTGTATTATACTTTTTGAGCAAGAAGTATTTGTTAGTTGTGTCTTGAAAATAAGATAATCCTTTATGAAAATGCAATTCAATGGTATAATAAGTATCATTAAACAATGAGAATTTAAGCATCAATGCATTGATTGCAAAACTATAGATATTTAATAAATATATATTAAACAAACCTTAACACTGTAGCATTTTATATCTTACATGGTATAGGGGATAGGAAATGAAAAGAGAAAGGAAAAGAAAGAAAATGGAAATCAATCTTTAAAATCAGTGAACCTTACATGAAGCTAATAATTAATATGGTTGGTAACATATACATCTCAGAATAAGTAATTTTTAATAAGATGCTGCATAGACGTAGCAGATGCTATGTATAATCTGTGATGATGACAAAGTAAGCTCCGCCACCCAGTTACAGTAACCATAGTTGCATTTTTCCATTTAAAGGTTATTATTTGAATGGCAATGGCAAGAAGTAAATCAACAAATTTACCTAATCTGCAAGTGCCAGTCCAAAGATGAGAAGATATATATTTGCTGAAAAAAATGAAGATTAAAGTAACACCACATTTAGGTGAATTTCTCAGTGTTAATGCTAATGTTTTGAACTTTAAAAATCACAGAAATTCACCATTTATAGTTAGTAGGGCTAACTATAACTTGTGCCCATGCAAAGTCACTTTTGACATCTCATCTGACTTCTCAAATGACATCACTGATAACGTCATTCAAACTTTGTTTTCCTGCACATTAACCTTTGGTTCTTTCAGTAAACTTCTAAAAAAAAATTAAATTGAAAACTCATATTTTTATTACACTTCACTATAACTTTACTTTACCCTTTGTTTGTTTTTTTCAGTAGATTTCTAGGTTTTAAAAAAATAAAAATATATTTAAAAATACATAGACACTAACTACTGCTATAATCTTTACACTGCAAATGTTTAACGTCTTATTTTTTTTAACTCACATAAACCGAAAAATTCCCAGCATAGTTTTACTTATCTTTGTATCTAGCTGTACATAAACTTCATATTTATATTCGTAAAAAGACACTGATATTTTCACTATGTACATCTATTTTTTAGGAGTGTAATCACTCTTTGAGAGTTCCACAAGATCACATTTTGTTCTAATCTGTTGTATGAAGTTTTTTCCATGTGGTCAGTTATTGCTGAATACTAATCTTTAATAATAAAGTCAGTTCAGTATGTATATTACAATAATTATTTTGATTACAAACTTATGGCTCTCATGAGGTGATCACGGGAGTCGAACACACAATCCCCTATGTGCACAATGAGGGGGCTGTACTTCCTGTCCAGCTCTTGAGATACTCTTGTGAGATTCTACATTTGTAATTAATTTATCAATTATTTTTGCAGTTCTGAAGAAAATAAGACATAAGACAAATTAGAAAAAAATGGTATATTGGTGCATTTTGAGATAATAATAAAGTTCATACTGCCCTGAGTTTATGACCTTAGGGGGTGGAGCAGAGCCTCAGAACACTATTTTACACCAACAGTTATCCCGCTGTGTAGGATGGAACTTTAGCTGTGACCTGGGAGGAAGCGGGCCAAACCTTAGAGCACTATTTAGCACTGACAGTCAAACCACTGCACAGGACATGCACGGGTGCAACCAGGTCCTGCTCAGGTGATGACCAGGCCAAGAGCAGGCCCTTCTGCACCCATCAGAGTCCGGTAGAGGCTGCAGTGTTTAAATCTGCTTGTTTTGTCTAAAACTCTTAAAATAGGTCAAAGGGAAATGGTTGTAGAGCGTGTCTATTCTCCAGGTTCAGCTTTGAACTCCATAACTACTCATTTCACAAATGTTATAGGAGCTGTTGGAAGAAAGATTAGCAGTACCAAAGATCAACTTGCTACGGTGCGAAACTCGACAAAAGAAGTGCTAGAAATTTACTTGGTAGCGAGAAATGGTTGAGTAGAAGGTTCCAGCAAATCTTTGTGTGTCCCATGAATCATTGCCAATTGACAGCCATACTATAAATACTTCTGACATTACCCACTTTACCACAACGGAAAAAGGAAAACAATGCCAAAACTATTTACAAAAGAGTCCACCACACCTGGAGAAGCTGCCAATTACAAGTATGCTTGAATCCTGAGTGGCTGTACTAGATAGGAAAAATCCCAAGCGGAATCATAATAACTTGAAATAGGATTAACGTAAACTCAAGATGGCTATGGAGGTTTGGAAATTTTGGCCTAAAACTCCGGTAACTACAGGTAACAGGAGGTTGAAAATGCTGCTGTTTTGCAGTGCTACAGGAAGTTAAGTCTGTGCT
Organism: Pleurodeles waltl; assembly: GCF_031143425.1. Classification (NCBI taxonomy): domain Eukaryota; kingdom Metazoa; phylum Chordata; class Amphibia; order Caudata; family Salamandridae; genus Pleurodeles; species Pleurodeles waltl. The sequence continues at coordinate 588,425,918 of NC_090447.1, forward strand.
AAGTTCTCTGGGGGATGTATGAAAACTTGTACTCAATAATGGTTCGGTCAGATGTTGTGCTTCGACTGACAAAGAGAAAAAATAAGAAGGAGTGTTGCTTGATGGTGGGGACCTTCCTTTACAGTACAATAGCCTGAGGGGGGAAATATAGTAAAGAGACCTGAGACTTCCATCTTCACACACTTTCTCATGGCTATTCGTCATTCTTCTACTAACCAAGTCAAATTGTATCTATTACCATTTGTAATTGTTTTGAAGAATGTTCCACTGCTTGAGTCCAAACAAAGAGACTCTTGGAAGATTCTTTAAAAAGTCAATTAATTGTAGAGGACAAGGTACATGCCTTACTAGTTGGCTTTTCAAAGATCTTAGTATGGTTCTCAAGGGGAGCTTGGTAGGTAGGAGTCTAATAAGTGACTAAAGAGACTGTTTTGTAATGAATTTTAGTTCCCAAAATTTGGTGAGGCATGTTTGTTCTTCCTGAGAAGGGCATGGTTGGTAAATACAAGAATTAGTTCTGTACCTTTAGGTTTTCTACACACCCTCTCATGTAAGAGAATCTATTAAAGAGTACATGTTTGATCACAGAAGGGGCATGATGACTAAATAGTATTCCTGCTATAAATCATTGTACAACTCTGGAGAAATTGGATGCCTGACTCAGGGATCAACAAATTGATTCTGATTTACTTTTACTGATCCCTAAAATAAGGAAAGAAGAAGGTCTGTAATTAATAAATATAAGTTTCCTGGCCACAACTTGGACACATCAAGCTCTATATAACCACAGAAGGTTATAGAACCACAGAAGGTTATTTGTGAGACCACTGTTACATGTGGTCTAAGTAATCTGAATCAGCTAGCTCCTTATTACTCCAAAGCAATTCTTAATGATGTGCGCAAGATGAGTTTTTTTTTATTTTTTAAATGTAGCTGGCATTTTTTTATTTATTTAATTTATTTATTTTATTTAGAGAGTTTTCAATAACGCTGGCAAAACCCGAGGGTATCAGAGCGCTTTACAACAGTACAGGCAATCAAACGAACATATTCATAATTATACAGGAATGTTTCACATGGGCATAGAAGATGGAGTGTAGGCAGTGGTGGGAGGGATGGGAATTAGAGTGAACACTGAGATGTCTGGTTGGTTGAGGAGGAATTCTTTTAGTTGCTTCTTGAAGATCTGGAGGGAGGGGTTTGATCTTATGTAAACTGGTATGGTGTTCCAGATTTTGGGGGCATTGCTTGTAAAGGAGAATGCCCAGGTTTTTTCTTTCTGAGTTTTGGGCGGGATGAGGAGAAAGGTCTTTGAGCTTCTTAGTGTTCTTGTCTGTCCTGCTTTCATGAGTTTAGTGGTGAGGTATTCTGGTTTCCCAGTGTGTAAGGCTTTGTGAGTTAAACAGGCAGTTCTGAAGTTGCAGCAGGCTTTGATTGGGAGCCATTTTAGTCTTTTCAGGGCAGGGGAGATGTGGTCATATTTATTAATTCCTGTCACCATTCTGGCCGCTGCATGGAGAGTGGATCTTATGGGAGCAGGCTGGAATTTAGCCATACCGGTGAGGATGGAGATCCCGTAGTCTAGTCTGGAGAGCACCAGTGCTTGCGTGGCATGTTTTAGGTAATCTGGGGGTATGAATGGTTTGATTTTGTTCAGCAGTTTCAGGCTGTGGAAAGCATTATTGGCGTACTTCTTTATGTGGTCCTGCATAGTCAAGTCAGTGTCCAGAGTGATTCCTAGCGACTTGACCGAATTTGTTGGGGTAAGATTGCATTTGAGAGCTTTTATGGATTTTAGCCATTCTTTGAGCATTAAGAACAAGATTCAGAATTAGGTCCTTTGCTAAACAGCTTGTAATTTGGTGCCTTCAGGAAACATGGGCCACTCCTGCAGTCGCTTCACTGGCAGGCATAGGAAAGAGGGGTCTTATTACCTTTGTTTCTTCATTAATTTCAGGAAAAGTATTTTATAAGAAGCTGGATTCACCTTACTATCAGGCTATTGGTTTTAAAATCTCAAGACATATACATTTACATATCTTTAACTATTGCAACAATAGTTTTACTGCGGAGAAAGCGGTTATAATTGATAGTATTGCTAAAGAATTGGGAACAGTCTGTTTTGAGAAAGGTAGGGATAACTAGGTGATTTCTTTGGGGTGGCGGGGGTTCAATACCCACCTCTGTCCCCGCTCCACTAGTAAAGTAAGCAGATATTTGAACAACATTGATTAGGGTATATCTCTCTTTGGTCATGTTGTGTAAGGTAAGAAATAAATAATTTATATATAATTTCGATTTGACTTTTGTCAATGATGTTCCTGTCTCGTAAGCCCCATTTGAGTATATTTTAACAAGCAGAGAATGCAGCCACTCACTCATCTAGGTTCTTAATTATGAATTTTAGGCCACCATATTGCTCAAAACATTGATATTGCCTCCCCAGATAATGAGTTAAAAACCAGTGACACAGCATACACTAATGAGAAAGTGCCTACTTCAAATGATTAGGATTAAATGGAACAGTGTTTTCCCTCAGGACTTCCTTTTAAATCTATTGTGTGACTGCAGTGGCAAGTGGGAAGCAGGAAATTAAATCTGACGCATTTGTGGCTTTGGTTAATGCTAGCAGGTGCAAGATTAGTTGTGCTTTCTGGTAAATTGTTAATGATCCCTATTTCAAATACCCTACAATTTCATCAATTAAAGTCAGTATATCCAAAGAAAATTGGGTAGCACATTTTCCTAGTATCTATGCACATGACACAATGGTTATTAGAATGGAAACATAACTATCTTGGAGATAAACATTTGCTAAGGTAACATCTCCCCATATATTCAAATTGGAGGAAGTTCTTGGGCCCGTATTTATACTTTTTTTTAGCGCCGCATTTGCGCCGCTTTTTGACGCAAAACGGCGCAAACCTACAAAATACAATGTTATTTTGCAAGTTTGCGCCGTTTTTGCGTCAAAAAACGACGCAAATTCGGCGCAAAAAAAGTATAAATACGGGCCTTGGTGTTATTAATAGGTCATTTAGTAGGAAGATCCCTGGACCTGATGGGGTGCTTGTTGACTTTTTAAAACAGATAGGGAGCTATGGGGACCATTACTGACTAATGTTCTAAGAGTGATCTGAAGAACGGGTCCTTTCAACCTTCACATCATCCTATAATGGCAAGAGCCAGCATCCCTTTACCAGCTGTTTCTTTATTTGACAAAAGTAAACCACTTATGCTGTGGAAGAGATAGAAAAATGTTTTGACTCATACCTTTGGCCATGGGGGGTGAAAAAAGTTCTACTGCTAGGTTACAGGAAGTACTGCTACACATTTTAAGGGTAGAATATCACAATAGTTATGACAGCCTTGAAACCATCCCTGTAGGGGATGTGGCAGGAGGAACAAGAGATGCTTATGACATGTCTGTTTTGATGTTAGAGAAACATTTTGAAGCAAGGATTCATGTGGTTATGGAGTGCCACAAATTTATTCAAGAAAACAAGGGAAAAGCTAAAGTATAGGGAGTTACGTGAATTGCTTGTGAACACTAGCACACATTTACAAATTTGTTATTTTACCCAATTTGCTAATCAGGGACCAGTTGGTAAAGTGCACCAACAATAGCTGGTTTCAAGAGAATTTATTGGCAAGGCACCCTGATCTCAGGAAGGCCATTACTTTTTTTTTATGAATTGAAACCAAAACACATGGGTGCATGAGATGTGTTATGCCTCCTTCTTTGCAGAGTGATTCCATTAACATTGAAATAAAATGAAATTGCTGGAGACGGGAAACAAATTGGCAGTAGTAGGGAAACCATGAATAGTAAAATTAAATGTTATTGATGTGGCAATCCAGGCCACTCTGCAAATAGTGTTCATTGTTACTCCAAGAATTATGCTTGCAGGAAATGTGAGGAATATGGTCCCTATGCCCTAGTTCGTAAGCGTGATAAGGGTCAAACTTTTCATACAGTGAGGGAAAATCTAAATAAGATGGTTGTAACCACTAAGCCCAATCCGGCTGAGGTTGATTGGGGCCATTGATGATGTATGAGTGTTACATTAGGCTTGATAATAAGGAGATTGAAGTCCTAGCTGACTCGGTTTCGCCTTATACTATGGTGGGTGAAAAAAATTACGAGAAGGTGTTTGATGATGAGTGCATTTCTCTTCTTCCACCTGATAAAAGTCCTGTAAGCTAAGGAGGCACCAAGGTTAATGTTTTGGGGTATGCCAACATGAGGATTACATCTATGGACAAGGAGAATGAGGGAAAAGTGTATGTGGCCAAGCGAGGAGACAATTTATTGGGTTGGCCTCACCAACAGGATATATGGATAATATAAAATCCCAATGTTTTACAGCCAGTTATGTCTGTAACAGTGGAACAAGAACATGGTGATATGCTTTCATGTTTCCCAAGTGTGTTCAGTGACGAATTGGGTATTCTTAAGAGGTTCAAGAACAAAATAATTTTGAGGACAAATGCTAGTCCTTTTATTCACAAAGGCAGAAGCGTTCTCAATCTCCTGTTGGAACATTTGAGGTTAGAGATCAGCAGATTGATTGAGGAAGGCATAGTTGAGGAGACTGAATGCTCAGAATGGCCTTCTCCAGTTGTGTTGACACCTAAAAATGGGGGTTAGCAGATCAGCATGTGTGTTGACCTAAGAGATTTACAGAGGCACAGTTGGGTTGATTGCCAACATCTCTCTACTAACTCGGAGGCTTTAACTATGCTTGGGGGTACTAAGGTATTCATTGTTATGGATCTCTTATCTGCATATCACCAAGTTAAGATGAATGATAAATCTAGGTATTTGCCATCATTCAGCACACCTTTGGGTGCTTACTGTTCTGTTAGGATAGCATATGGTTGAGCATCTGTGGCTGCATGCTTCCAAAGTGTCATGAAGAAGGTTTTGGATGGTGTACAAGGCATTCTTGTCTTTCAGGATGACATCCTGATTTATAGGAAAGACATTAAAGAATGTGACAGTACACTTGTGAAAGTGTTAGAGAGATTGGCAGTGTCTAGAATAATGCTGAAAAAATAGAAATGTAAACTTTGAGTCAGTTCGGTTTCCTATTTACTATTTCTGCTGAGGGAATTAAACCTAAATTAGAGCTAGTTGACTCGATTCATGAAACATCAGCACCACAAGACAAAGACCAAATGAATTCCTTTCTCAGGTTGGCAGATTTTTACTCCAAATTATAACCCAATTTTTCCAGTGTGGCTCAGGCTATCCGTGCATTACTGAAAAAATATATGATGTTTGTTTGGTCTGATGAGTGTGGGGGGACATTTGAAGCAGTTAAGAGCTGCATAGGTGGAATGCATATCCTGGGCCACTTTGATGTAGCTAAAAAAACTATTTTTACCACAGAGAGCTCAACTAAAGGGGCTTCGGCAGTGCTCTCACAAATTGATGGGGTGAAGAATAAGTGGTAGAAGTTGCTTCAGTTTCACTCCAGCACACAGAGTAATGGTACTCCATCATCGAGAGGGAGGTCTTGATATGTGCATGCGCAATCAAGCTTTTCAAGTTCTGTCTGTGGGGAATGCCATTTGTGGTTGTGTCTGATCACAGGCCATTAGACCATGTATTTTCCACTAGGAAGGATGATGAGCTGACACCCACGATTAAAAGATGGATGAAGGGTTTGGATTATTTTGATTTCCAAGTGGAGTTTATTGTTGGTGCCAGGAACAAAGTAGGTGGATTGTCTACCATTAGAAAGGAAAATGCTATAAGTAGAGATGGGTTACAGATGGCACGGGAGATTGACAAAGACAAAGAGCTTATAGTTAAGGGTTGGCCAGAGTTCATATCTCTCCCAGAAGTTATGAAGGGGTTTTAAAATGTAGAAGAACAGCTGAGCTGGAATGGAAGTGAACTGTTCAGGTGTATAAGGTGGTTTCTACCCAGAGATATATGAGAAAAAAGATATGAATCTGGTGCATGCTGGCCATTTATAGAGGAGCCAGTGGGGCGCCGGAGCGTTGCCCCACTATTTATTTTGCCCCTCCTAGCCTGGTAGTGCCCCCCTTAATAAAATGTGATTTAATTTGTAATTTGGGTTTTGGGTCACGAGTGGCATTTTATTTTCAGCTGAGGATGGGCCTTATGGCAGTACTTATGAGGTTTGAGGGGGTGGGGCTTAAAACATTGACATGACGTCAAATCAGCACTATAGCAGCAGCAGGTACCCATGAGTAGGAATTGTACTCACAATTACGTATGTCAATTTGGCCAGCTGCCTTTCCGTGGCCAGCCCAACATGCGGACTGTAGTCTAGAACCCTCTCACCTTGTGCAACTAGTGAGCTGGGTTAGGGGCACAGCCACAGCCCCCCAGACTGCTAATGAGCGCTGAGTTCGCCTGACCAAGCAAAACCAGGCACTGCTCTCATGTTTTAAGAGCAAGAGAGCAGCACCTGGAATGGCTTAGACAAGCTGTTACTAGGTCTCCTACAAGAGCATGGAGTGGGGAGAATCAGGGTCACACAGGAACAGTCAGTAGCCAATCAATGCATGGTTTTATTATGCAGTGATTCAGGGATTGGTTACTTCTTTTCCTTGCTCTCCCGTCCCTCTTGGTTTGCAGCACCACCAGTAATGGCATTGTGCACAAAGGGTGGAGAGCAGCTTCACCCAACTCAGCAGCTCCTGACCTAGTGGTGAGGTGACTTCGGATCAGATTCTGAAATGAAAGACAGCATTGGCTCGGGCACTCGGATTTGCCAACTCGGAGACAGTCAATAACAGTCACTAAGGTAATTTGTAGTAATAAACAGTGCTGTCTTCAAAGTATATTAATAGTTTTTACACGCGCCCCAACTTAGAGCCAACACCAGGCCTATTTATTGGTTTTGCCAATGCCTGTTTTTGTTGTTGTTTAGAATAACAAGAATGAACGTGACTGGAACATAAACAGTACAGTCTAAAACAAGCTGTAGTTTTTTATTTACTGCGTAAAAATCCAAGCAAATCGTGTACTGTAACCGATATGGAAAAGTGCAATCAATCTTCACCTTTTGTTGAATTAAACCTAGGGTGGAGTTACAAGCGCACGAGGACTTAATCATCCTGTTAAATAAATGTAATTAAAATATTTTACTCTTGCCTTCTCCAAAATGCCCTTTGAATTGAAATAGATTAGGAAATAATAAGCTGGAAATCACTTGTCTGCATGGCGTTGCTATAGTTTGCTGTAAAGTATGGCCTGGTTGATATGTATGCAAATACTCAAAAACAGGCAGAGAAGTTTTAAGGCTGCTTGGGAAAGGTGTGTAACTGCCATTTTGCAACAGGCCCCCTTTTTAAACGTATTGTGCTCTGCACTGCACGTTGGATTGGCAGTTGTGTGACATTATCGAACAGATGTGATTGTTTGCTGTAACCACAAGCCTTCTATGTTTCTGGCTGAGGTAGAACACAGAGGGGCATATTTATACTCTGTCTGCGCTGAATGTGCATCAAAAATTTTGACGCACATTCGGCACAAACCGTGCACCATGTGTATACTTTGACGCCCGACCCCGTGAATGTCAAAATTCCTCCGTGTGCGTCATTTTCTGGATGCGGGAAACCACCTTGCGTTAATAACATGCAAGGTAGGCGTTCCCGTCCAAAAAATGACCTTAAGGCCTGTGCACCTTATTTATACTCCTTCGTCATTTTGACGCACAGGAGGGGTCGGGCCTTAAAAAACCGCGCACAGCTTGATGTGTGCCGTTTTTTAACGAGTGGGTGAGGGCAGGCGTTAAGGGGCCTGTGGGCTCACTTCCATGGTCTCTGACCATGGAAGCAGTCCAGAGGTGCCCTTTCCTGCCCCCAGGGACACCCCCTGCCACCCTCTCCCACCCCTGGAGGACACCCATGGATGGGGGACCCATCCAAGGTGAGTACAGGTAAGTATAATTTTTTTATTTTTTAAAGTGGCCTGGGGGGCCGAACTTGGGCCCCCCTACATGCCACTGTGTCCAATGGCCATGCCCAGTGGACAGAAGTCCCCTGGGCATGGCCATTGGGCAAGGAGGCATGACTCCTGTCTTTGCTAAGACAGGAGTCATTTCAGTGGGGGTTGTGCGTCAAAAAATGGCGCAAGTCTGGTTAGAGCCATGATTTTTTACTCTAACCTGACTTGCACCATTTTTTGACGCACAACCCCCATTTTTCCCTATGCCGGTGCTTCCTGGTTAGAGTCATTTGTTTTACTGTGACCAGCCCGCAGCGCTGGCTATCATCAATCCTTAAATAAGGCGCCCACCTGGCACGTAGGAATGGCGTTAGCCGGCGGTAAAAAAATTGACGCAAACCAACGCCGGCGCTGGTTTGCGTCAAAAGGTATAAATACGGGCCAGAGGCTTTCAAATCAGTTTTCTTATTTATTTTTAACTACGGGCATGTTTCTTTCTTTTGCAGGTTTCAAGCACGGGCAAAGCCTCTGTCTGGGATGGCGATATACCGCTCGGTGCCAGTGACAGTGACACTCTTATCTCATTTCAAATGTATTGTGTTCAGCGCAGCGCTGCATGTCCACATTCTTAGTTATTTCTGTGTCTGCATGTGGAATGACAACCTCGACCTTCTTCTGTCATGTGTGTTAATTGTTTTCATGGATCTCCGCTGGTGTGCCTCTGAATGCGTGTTTGTGAAGCGGGACCTTTCCAGGAACAATACGTAAAGGTGGACACTGGACATGTATACTATTAATTTCTGATGGGGCCTCTTGAGCATAGTGGGTATTCTCTGGTGTCTCTGCTCTGCTAACTGGGCCAGTTCAAGGGGCTTTATTTATGGTGCAGAGGGCTAGGAGGAGGTTAAGATTCTTAGGGGGGGGTGTAAAGAATTGTTGTTTTCAAATTCGAACAAGAGGGGATGTTTCTCCTGCCTTGCTTCGATGTTGGTTCCATTTGGTTGCTTCAAGCATAGGATTTGCTTGATCAAAGTGAATTCTAAATGGTGGTGAGGGGGTTAAGAGATGGTAAGTGGGCTCACCTCCGGTGGGCTGTAGTCTGCTGTAATGTAAACCGGCGGATATGAAACCCCAACCTTACTTTTCATGCACACTAGCCACTCTGCTTTTGTTGTGTTGTGTACTCAGGTTATATCGATACAAAAGGCTGTGAATCATCCTGTGTGTGCGGGGAAAGATAAAACCTTGCTTATTGCACTGTAATATTTGTACAATACAGTAAGGAAACAATTTTAATTCTGTAAAATATGGAGTATTTTTCATATGTTTAAATATTTCAAGTCTATACATCACAATTGTTTTTTAAAATGTCTTGCTTCATCAAATTATCTTTAAAATGCACGATTTTCTGACTCTTTTTCGGGAGGGGGTAGAACCCCCTCCCGAAGCCCCGTTATGAAGGCATCACTCACTGGCTTTGCTCGCTTGCAGCCCAACACTCATCAACAACTTTTACGCCCCACCACATTCAAATGTCACTAGCCGCCACTGAGAGGAGCCTCACTATAGGCAGGATGAGAGAGTTGTAGTGGTGGCCATAATTGAATCAGCACATCAAAGAGTGTATTTAAGGACTGTGGGCCATATTTACAAGCAGCTTGTGTCGCGGTTGCTTCATTATCTTTGCACCATATTTACAATCCAATGCATTGAGGCTACTGCGTCAGCTTTTTTAAGCCTGCATCGGAAAAGTCTTGTGCCAGAACTGGCTGTGCAATGCACGACTTAAAATATGCACGGTAGTCATTGCTATGTAAATACTAATGTAAAACTGACGCAGAGATATTTAGATAATAGAAGTTTTGGCCAAAGTGATGCATTGTTGGCTAGCGGCTTGCAGAACATGAAATGCAGAGCATTAACAAAATTCCTGTGTATTGGCAACCCAATGACGCACTGGCTCTGATACATAAACCGAACACACACAAAGCATATTGACAAGCTCAACTACGCCATGGAGGTACTCATTCTTCAACTTGGAAGGGCAAGGAGAACACCAACATCATGTAGGCAGCTCAGGAGAATGGAGCATGCCTCCCACCAGAGGATTACCCTCATTGACATCAGGAAGCTCTGGGAGGCCAAGGCCTCCCCCTCGATGATGGAATACCATTACTCCATGTCCTTGAGTGAACCTAATGCAAATTCTAACACTATTATAGACTCTGGAGGGAGTCTATCATACAGCTACTGAACCAGATTGCAACAAGGCTGCATCTAATATCACAAAGGTCCACTAATATTCCTCTGCAAGTAAAACTGATGGCAGTCCTCAACATGCTGGCATCTGATTAATTTCAGACCACAGCAGCCAAAGTGGCAGGAACATCCCAACAATCATTCTCTGCTTTCCTCCCCTCTGGCCTGTATACAGTTATCAGCCTTAGCCCCAGTACCTCCTGCTCTTTAAGACACAGCAACAAGAACGGGAGACTAAGCAAGGCATTAATGCCATTGATTGGTTTCCACATGTCTTTGGGGGCAATGTACTGCAAACATGTGCAAGTGGTTCCCCCTGCCGCAACATCACACCTGTACAGAAACCAGAACTACATTTATACTCAATAAATGTGCAGGCCATTGTGGACCATTGGGGCATCATAACTATTGTGCTTGCAAGCTACCCAGGGAGTGCACATGATTCTTACATCTTCCCACATTCCATCATAAATGCCCAGTTCAAGAATGGCCCATGGTTGGTAAGTAAAACTGAAGGACATTACAGATCACCTAACAGTAACAAATGTATTACATAATAGCCATCTCTATGTCTCCTGAGGAACATAGAGACATATGTCTAACAGGCATTCATCAAGCATGCACCATACATCATGGTACATGTGTAATTCAAACCCAAAAGTCACTCAGGTTCAGATGTGCAAAGCCACTTTCAGTGCCGCCTTTGAGTAGTGTAAAGGCACAGAGCAATGTAGTACTGACTAAAGTGCAGTGTACCATCCCCGTGTACAAGGGAGGAGTTCCATGTGTGTTCTGGAGGTGTCTACATCCAACTCCCATGGTTTATGAGGCATGTCATGTTTCCCACACAAGGTTAACTTTGGAATGTGACAAATCATTTGGGTCCCTCAGGGATTGTGAACGAGGAAACGGAACTAAGGTCAACCAAGTCACAAGCACTTCCTATGTGTGCTACAGCCAGTGTCAAACATTCATATACGATCAGGGCTCTGAGGGTACATCATGTGCACAAAGGTGCTTCAACCTGAAAAAAACAATCCTGCATGCAACGCAGATATGCTTGCACTATGGTGCAAGGGTGCCACCATTATGGCTAGGCACCTAATTATGTTCTGGTGCTGGATGAAATAACAAGAATGCACTGTTTTCCTTAAATACAGTGCATTCCTTTCCTTTCACATTTGTGTAGGGCAGTGCAGCAAAAACACCTGTGGCACTACCCTACATCAATCTGTTATAACTATGGGATACCGGGCTGCCCTGAGGATGCAGGGGGTGGCCCCGGAGCACCACCAGACATACCCTACTTAGCGCTCCAGCTCTCCCAAGCTGCGGTACACCCAGGGATACCGTGCTGCCCAGAGTTCGCAGGGGGCGGTGCCGGAGCACCACCAGACGTGCGCTACTTAGCACCTCAGCTCTCCCGTGCCACCCCCTGCCCATCCGCGCCCGTCAGCAACAGGAAGAGGCTGGGCAGAGCCTCCCCTCTTGGCCACAACGGGAGGGGTTAGACAAGTCATGTCCTATAACACTGAGTGGTTGAAACTTAGGAACAGAGATACCGCACGGGAACTTCCCCAGGTTCGTAATGGTACCTGTCAGCCTGATCTATATCTGACGAACATCCCAAAGTTAATCCATGGACACAAAAAAATCAGTGGATTTACTTAAAAATAAAGTGATCCACTGGATTAGAGAAACAAAGAAATGTAGATCAATCATACAAGAGGGCATAGTTTACGCCAAGAGATACTTAGGTGAAGGCCTTGGGTCGTACTTTATAGGCCTAACACTAACCAACCATACTCTAGTAGAAGGACTACTATCCCTTGAACAAAGTCCATGACCCGTACCCAGTCTCAAATTAGCCTCAAACAGACAATCCCCCTTCGAATTGGAAATTGTTGCTGTAGGGGAAGTCAAAGTATTCCATCCTCCCAGCATATACATCGTTTAGACCTGAATCCAAGGGATGAACTTTCAAATGTCGATTGACCAAAGGCCCAGCCCCCAAAAGGAAGAGACAAGGCCTTCCTGTCCAACAAATCCATGGAAAGCTGTGAACTAATCAGACCTATACGTAGCAGTGTGGGAATGGAGGACATAACACATTGGAATACCCTTAGTGATTATCAGGCACAGAGGGACAGGGAAGTAACCACTATTCCCTCAGGGGCATGCTTCAAAGGTTGGACCTGGGAGAGTACAATTAATTTCCTATCAAATTTCTATCTTGGAATGTGCCAGGTCTGAGATCCAAAATAGACAATCCAGAATGGTGTAACTTTATCACTCAGCACCAAGTCATATTACTACAGGAAACATGGGCACCCTTAGCCACCCACAGGCAAGGTTACCTGACCATCCAGAAGGTTGCTCTCCCTTCTCCATCTGGGAGAGCTTCGGGGGTCTGGTAATTTGGCTGAAGCAAGATTTGTTTCCGAAGGTAAAAGAGCTACCCATCCTCAGTAGCGACATACTGGCAGTGGAGCTGGGTATTAGAAACCCAAGGGGGTATACTCGTATAGTGATTGTGAATATTTACATCAGACCTGGGACACGAAGCTCACAGATAGTCATGTTGAATCAGCTGCCTGGGGGAAGGAGAGTAAATGTAGCAGGGGATTGCAACATGCAATTAAGTGCCAAGGATGACCTTTCTCGAGCAGGAATGCAGTATATAGACACTTGGGACAGATCAGGCCCAGTCCAGCAAGTGACAAAGCAAACTGGGTGTGGGGGTGTGGTGGCCTTACTACAGAACTTAATAATCAACACAGGGCTAAGGCAAGTAAATGGGAATACCAAGTCGGATACTCCGGATAAGCCCACGTATAAAAAGGGAACCTATGTGAGTCTCCTTGATTACATTTTTGTTGATGATACTCTTTTGCATTCCCTTAGTGAGATGGTAGTTATCAATAGGACTGACAGTGATCACCAAGCCCTCAGTGCAGTCTTCACAGCCTTCCCATTTACAAGTAGCAACCTGTCAAAATGGGTGATGGGTAACAATGTTAAGGTGACCAAGGATAATAAGAATGCTAGATGGGTAGGGGTGGCAAACGAAATAAAATCCAGGCCTAGTTAAAATGAGCCTATCCCCCCTGAAGCATATTGATTTTTCACTTGTGGACTTTATCCATTTACATTGTTGCTTGATGAATCGGTTAAGACCACTCTTTCTGGTAGCGAGACAAAGAGGGGAACCTATGGACAAATCATTGAGGTGGTTTACTAGCTCTTGCCGCCAGGTCAAACTGCAGCTGTTGAGAGTATTGCACACAGGGAATCGTCCTGCGATAAGAGCAGTGAGGAACTTATATTACACAAAAAAAAAAATGCTAAAAATGATGGGGAAAATAACAAATGGTATTCCCTGGTTGATGCTCTCCAAGAAACAACAATAAACTGTTTTGAGAAATGGTGGCAGAAAAGAAAGTTCCACAGAAAGATGAGTGTGCCCTAGCAATCCAGCCAGCAAGCTGGGTGTCACACTTTCAGAATATTTACAGGATAGACCCCAGCAATAGTAGTAATGTATCTCAATTAACATATATAGAGACCTGTATCTCCTCTAACTCCAAAAATGCAAACCTGTTAAGCTTTTGTGGGAGGCTATCCTGGCTTATAGTGGGTACCTAATGGTACTTACACCTTGTGCCAGGTCCAGTTATCCCTTATTAGTAGATTAGTAGTGTTCTAGCAGCTTAGGCTGATAGAGGTAGCTATAGCAGAGCAGCTTAGGCTGAACTAGGAGGCATGCAAAGCTCCTACTATACCACTTATTTTATATAGCACTATATCATGAGAATCACAATACTCATAGTTACTAAAAATAAAGGTATTTTATTTTGGTGACAATGTGCCAAAAATATCTCAGAGGATATACTCCCTTAAGAGGTAAGTAAACTACTCAAAATATACACACAAAACAAAATTAGGTAAGTAAACAGTTAGAAAAGTAGTGCAAACACTGTAGAATACAAGAGGATGCAAAAAGCCTAGGGACGACACAAACCATTTACTTAGAAAGTGGAATGCGAACCACATAGGGACCCCAGGCCTACTGTAGTGTGTAGCGGGTTGCTGGGAGTGTAAGAAAACGCTAAGGATGTCCAAGATACCCCACCCCAAGACCCTGAAAAGTAGGAGTAAAGTTACCCTTCTTCCCCAGAAACACACTAAAGTCGTAATAGCAGATTCTGCAAAGACCTCAACAGACTGCAAAACACTGAAGATGGATTCCTGGACCTGAGAACCTGCAAAGGAAGGGGACCAAGTCCAAGAGTCACAAAAGTGTCCAGGGGGGTCAGTAGCCCACTAAACCCCAGCTGAAGGTTCAAAATGGCTGCCTCTGGGTGGAAGAAGCTGGAGTTTCTGCAACAACGGAAGACGCCAGGAACTTCTCCTTTGCACAGAAGCTGTCCCACGGCGTGCTGGAGGATACAGAGTTCTTTCCATGCAGAAAGACTTCAAACAAACCTTGGAAGCTGCAAAAGTCACAGTTGAAGAAATTGGGTGCTGCCCGGGCTCAGGAAGGACCACGAGGTCGCCCCTTGGAGGAGGAGACCGAAGGGCCCCTCAGCAATAAAGAGAGCCCATGCAGAAGGAGTACTTGAACATGGGTTCAAGAAAACTGAGCACAGCAGTCATCTCAACACTACAAAGGAGGATCCCACAAAGCCGGTGGTCAACTCAGCGATTTTAGCAATGCAGGACGGAGTGCTGGGGACCTGGGCTGCACTGTGTACGGAGGATTCCTTGCAAAAGTGCACAGAATCCTGAGCAGCTGCAGTTCACGCAGTACACGGGATTACTGTCTGAAGTAGGGAGGAAAGGACTTACCTCCACCAAATTTGGACAGATGGACCACTGGACTGTTGAGGTCACTTGGATTTAGCTCCTGTTTTCCAGGGACCACGCTTGTCATGATGAGAGGGGACCCAGAGGACTGGTGATGTAGACGTTTGGTGCCTGCGGTAGCAGGGGGAAGATTCCGTCGACCCACTGGAGATTACTTCTTGGCTCCAGTACAGGGTGAAGGCAGACAGCCCCCAGATAATGAATGCAAGAGCTCACCAGAGTTCCTCTGCACCTCCCTCTTCGACTTCTACCAAGGATCGACCGCTGACTGCTCCAGGATGCCTGCAAAACCGCAACAAAGTAACAAGACGACTACCAGCAACATTGTAGCACCTCATCCTGCAGGCTTTCTCGACTTTTTCCTGGTGGTGCATGCTCTGGGGGTCACCTGCCTTCACCCTGCACTGGAAGCCAAGAAGAAATCTCCCGTGGGTCGACTGAATCTTCCCCCTGCTAACACAGGCACCAAAAGACTGCATCACCAGTCCTCTGGGTCCCCTCTCATCCTGACGAGCGTGGTCCCTGAAACACAGGAACTCTATCCAAGTGACTCCCACAGTCCAGTGATCCTTCAGTCCAAGTTTGGTGGAGGTAAGTCCTTGCCTCCCCACGCTAGACTGTAAACCTGTGTACTGCGTGATTTGCAGCTGCTCAGGCTCCTGTGCACTCTTCCAGGATTTCCTTCATGCACAGCCTAGCCTGGGACCCCAGCACTCCATCCTGCAGTGCTCAACCCTCTGAGTTGGCCTCCGGCGTAGTGGGACCCTCCTTTGTGACTCTGAGCCAGCTCCAGTTCACAAATCTTCCAAGTGCCTGTTTGGGTACTTCTGCGGGTGCTGTCTGCTTCTGTGGGGGCTCTCTGAGTTGCTGTGTACCTTCTCTGTCTCCTCCTCCAAGGGGCGATATCCTGGTCCTTCCTGGTTTCCAGTAGCACCCAAAAACCTCTACTGAGACCCTTGCAGCTAGCAAGGCTTGTTTGGGGTATTTCTGCATGGGAACACTTCTGCAACCTTCATTGCGACGTGGGACATCTTCCATCCAAAGGAGAAGTTCCTAGTCTTCTTCGTTCTTGCAGAATTCCAAGCTTCTTCCATCCAGAGGCAGCTTCCTTGCACCTTCATCCGCGGTTTCCTAGGCTCCTGCCTGTTAGACCTGACAGCCTTAGGGTAGTCACCCCTAACTTTTTGCCTGCCTCCCTCCTCTTTGTGGACACTGTTTTTGCTGGTTTTTAGACTCTGCGCATTTTACCACTGCTAACCAGTGCTAAAGTGCATATGATCTCTTCCTTAAAACATGGTAACCTTGAATCATACCTGATTGGACTATTAATTTACTTATAAGTCCCTAGTAAGGTGCACTTTATGTGCATAGGGCTGGTAAATTAAATGCTACTAGTGGGCCAGCAGCACTGGTTGTGCCACCCACTTAAGTAGCCCCTTTTCCTTGTCTCAGGCCTGCCATTGCAAGGCCTGTGTGTGCAGTTTCACTGCCACCTCAACTTGGCATTTAAAAGTACTTGCCAAGCCTAGAACTCCCGTTTTTCTACATATAAGTCACCCTTAATGTGTGCCCTAGGTAACCCCTAGAGCAGGGTGCTGTGTGGGTAAAAGGCAGGACATGTACCTGTGTAGTTATATGTCCTGGTAGTGTAAAACTCCTAAATTTGTTTTTACACTACTGTGAGGCCTGCTCCCTTCATAGGCTAACATTGGGGCTGCCCTCATACACTGTTGAAGTGGCAGCTGCTGATCTGAAAGGAGCAGGAGGGTCATATTTAGTATGGCCAGAATGGTAATACAAAATCCTGCTGACTGGTGAAGTCGGATTTAATATTACTATGATAGAAATGCCACTTTTAGAAAGTGAGCATTTCTTTGCACTTAAATCCTTCTGTGCCTTACAATCCACGTCTGGCTGGGCTTGGTTGACAGCTCCTTGTGCATTCACTCAGACACACCCCAAACACAGGGTACTCAGCCTCACTTGCATACATCTGCATTTTGAATGGGTCTTCCTGGGCTGGGAGGGTGGAGGGCCTGCTCTCACACAAAGGACTGCCACACCCCCTACTGGGACCCTGGCAGACAGGATTGAACTGAAAGAGGACCTGGTGCACTTCTTAGCCACTCTTTGAAGTCTCCCCCACTTCAAAGGCACATTTGGGTATAAAACAGGGCCTCTGCCCTACCTCATCAGACACTTGTTGGAGAAGAAACCTGAACCAGAAACTACATCCTGCCAAGAAGAACTGCCTGGCTGCTCAAAGGACTCACCTGCCTGCTTTCTACAAAGGACTGCTGTCTTGCTGTTGCCCTGCTGCCTTGCTGAACTCTTGTCTGGCTGTGAAAGTGCTCTCCAAGGGCTTGGATAGAGCTTGCCTCCTGTTCCCTGAAGTCTCAGGACCAAAAAGACTTCTCTTTTTCACTTGGACGCTCCGTGCGGCGAAAATTTCGACGCACAGCTTGTTCCGCGGCGAGAAAAACGCCGCACACCGAAGCTGACCGACGTGACGCTCTGGGGACGATCGAAAATCCGACGCACGGCTTCGCAAGGATAACGCCGCCCGACCTCTAGAGGAGAAATCGACGCGACGCCTGCCGTGAGATCGTAATTTCAACGCGCAGCCCCGCAGACCGACGTCTAGAGGAGAAATCGACGCGTCGCCTGCCGTGAGATCGTAATTTTGACGCGCAGCCCCGCAGACCGACGCGCAGCCGGAGAACAAGCAGGAAAATCCACGCACAGACCCGGGACATCTGGTAATCCCCGCGATCCACAGAAAGAGACTGTCCGCGCGCCGGAAAATGACGCATGACTTCCCCGCGTGGAAAATAACGATGCGAGTCCGTGTGTGCTGGGGAGAAATCGACGCACACACCCTTTTTCCACGCACCTCTTCCTTTGTGGCCCTCTGAGGAGATTTTTCCACGCTAAACCAGGTACTTGTGCTTGAAAGAGACTGTTTATATTCTAAAGACTTAAGACACTTTATATCACTTTTCAGTGATATCTCTACAATTTCCCATTGCAACTTTATTCTTTTTGACCTACAATTATCCTGATAAATATTATATATTTTTCTAAACACTGTGTGGTGTATTTTTGTGGTGCTATATGGTGGTATTGTATGATTTATTGCACAAATACTTTACACATTGCCTTCTAAGTTAAGCCTGACTGCTCGTGCCAAGCAACCAGAGGGTGGGCACAGGATAATCTTGGATTGTGTGTGACTTACCCTGACTAGAGTGAGGGCTTTTGCTTGGACAGGGGGTAACCTGACTGCCAACCAAAAACCCAATTTCTAACATTGGTGATCAGCGGTGAGGATAGGACTTGTATTTGTGCAGTGACATACAGTAGCTAAGTATTTCACTACCTACCCACAGTTGAAGGTCAACCTGGTTTTTATCTCTTTTTGCAAATCCGTTTTTTCCTGACAATTTTCAAAAACTAAATCCTCACTCAACATGTCTCTGACTGGGTCTCAGACAGGGGACTTTGACCTAGTCCAGTTGGATACATATACGGTCAAACAACCAAGAGGATTCTGCAGGGCATTGAGGGTACCCACCCAAGGGGCCTCCAGAAAGGAGGACTTTCAAGTGGCGCTGAGGGCCTGGGCAGAAGCCCATTTAGAGGATGATGAGGAAGAGGAGCCAGAAAATGGCCCCTCAGAGGAATTTTCACTATCTGTGGATGGTGTTACCACTGCAATTGTGCACCCTTCCAGACCAGGGAGCAGTGTCTCTGTGCAAAGCCTGACCGCAGAGGAAAGGAGAGAAGAAAGGGAGTTCCAATTGCAAATGGCAAAACTGAAAATTGAGGCTCAACAGGAGGAGAGAAGGGCAGAAAGAGAAGCCAAACAAGCTGAGGCTGAAAGAGCAGCCAAACAGATTGAAGCTGAAAGAACAGCCAAACAAGCGGAAGCTGAAAGAGCAGCCAAACAGGTGGAAGCTGAAAGAGCTTTGGCTGAAAAGAAACTATTGTTGGCTCATGAACTGAGTCTCAAGGAGCTGGAGATCAAGGCAAGACAGTCTGAATCCAGCAAGAATGGTGGCAGCATACTGACAGGACCTGCTGGAGAAAAGAAGGTTCGTATACCCAAAAATGTGGTACCCAGTTTTGTGGTGGGAGATGACATAGATAAATGGTTAGCTGCTTATGAAGTTGCACTAAGGGCTCATGAGGTTCCTGAAGGGCAATGGGGGGTAGCTATGTGGGGTTATGTACCACCATTGGGGAGGGATACACTCCTCACATTGGATCAACCTGATCAAAACACATACCCACTTCAGAAAGCCATTTTACTTGCCAAGTTTGGGCTGACCCCTGAGGGATACCGTCAGAGGTTCAGGGACAGCACCAAACAAACCACACAAACATGGGTAGATTTCTTTGACTTCTCCAGTAAGGCACTGCATGGATGGGTGCGGGGCAACAAAGTAGCTGATTATAAAGGTTTATATGACTTGATTCTAAGAGAGCATATGCTTAATACTACTTATACAGAGTTGCGCCAGCACTTAGTGGATAGCAAGCTGACTGATCCCAGGAAGCTTGCTGAGGAGGGGGACCTCTGGGTTAGCACCAGAGTGTCCAAGAAGGTACCTGGGGGGGACTCCCACAAAGGTGGTCAGGGTTCCCAACAGAAGAAAGAGGGGGGAGATAAACTTGCAGATAAGGAACTCTCCAAAGGCCCCCAAAAGAATTCCCAGGGAGGGGGTGGCAACCCTTCCTTTTCCAAATTTGGGAAAAAGCCAGGGACATATGACAGGTCAGGGAAACCTAACCCCAAATGCATGGAGTGTTACCAGTATGGTCACTACAAAGGCGATCCCCAGTGCCCCAAGAGGGCACCGTCCACTACCGGACAGGCACCTGGGTTGACTAGTGTTGCGCTCGGGGGGGGGGATGGACCCAGATAGCTTTGGGGAACAGGTAGAGATTTCCCTAGTGTCCCTGGGAGAAGGAGAAATGGTGCCCAAGGTCCACATGCCCAAAAATACTTCCAAGTACCGGCAGTGGGTCACCATTGATGGGCAGAAGGTGGAGGCTCTGCGTGACACAGGAGCCAGTATGACTACTATCAAGAGTCAGCTGGTGTCAACAGAGCAGATAGTACCTAATACATTCCACCAGGTCATAGTCGCTGACAATCGCGAGAGTCACCTACCGGTGGCTCTTGTTCCCTTTGAGTGGGGGGGGGTCTCTGGTACTCTGAAAGTAGCTGTGAGTCCTGCCATGCCTGTAGATTGTCTGTTAGGCAATGATCTTGAGCATACTGCTTGGAAAGAAGTGGAGCTCAAGTCTCACCTGGAGATGTTAGGGTTACCTGAGTGGGTCTGCATGACCACACGGTCCATGGCTGACCGAGAGGGAAGTCAAGGGCGTCTGGATCCTGGAACGATGGCCCAGAGAGCTGCCAAGAGGAGGGACCAGGGGCACGGGAACCCGGCCCCAGAAGTTCCCGCAGTGGCTGACGGGGCTCCTGAGGAGGAGGCTCCCTAGCCAACTGGGGAAGACATTGCCACCCTAGGTGACTTACCTGAGCTTGCTGGCTGGCAAGTTGAGGGTGGACCCACCAGGGAGGAATTCTGCAAGGCGCAGAAAGAATGTCCCACTCTAGAAGGTCTGAGGAAACAAGCCTCAAACCAGGCGGCAGGTGACACCTCTGGCGATCACCACCTATTTTGGGAGAATGATCTCCTCTACAGTGAGCGTAAGGTTCCGGCCTTTGGGGCAGCACGTACGCTGGTGGTCCCCCAATGTTACCGAACCTTCCTACTGGGTCTGGCTCACGACATTCCCCTGGCAGGACATTTGGGGCAAGACCTTTAACAAGCTTGTCACCCACTTTTATTGGCCCAAAATGAGGACACTCTCAGATAAATTCTGCAGATCTTGTCCTACCTGCCAGGCCAGTGGTAAAGCAGGAAAAAGGGGTAAAAGTCCCCTGATTCCACTTCCTGTCGTTGGCACCCCCTTTGAAAGGGTGGGCATTGACATTGTTGGTCCCTTGGACCCCAAAACTGCCTTAGGCAACAGGTTCATCCTGGTTTTGGTGGACCATGCCACCCATTACCCAGAGGCAATCCCTCTGAGGACCGTAACTGCACCGGTGGTGACCAGAACTCTGATGGGGATATTTACCCATGTGGGATTCCTCAAGGAGATAGTGTCTGACAGAGGCACTAACTTTATATCTGCATACATGAAGTCTCTGTGGGATGCGTGTGGTGTAACCTACAAGTTCACCACACCCTATCACCCCCAGTCTAATGGTCTTGTGGAAAGATTCAACAAGACCCTAAAAAGCATGATTGGTGGCCTCCCTGAAGCCATGAGGCGTAAGTGGGACGTCCTCTTACCATGCCTTCTCTTTGCTTACAGAGAGGTCCCCCAGAGGGGGGTAGGGTTCAGTCCCTTTGAGCTTCACTATGGGTACCCAGTCAGGGGACCCTTAAGCATTGTCAAGGAGGGATTGGAGAAAGCTCCAAAAGCACCCCCTCAGGACATGGTCAGCTACATGTTGGCCCTCCGCAACCAGATGACCCGCTTCTGGAAAGAGGCCCAAAGTAACCTTGAGGCCAGTCAAGAGGTAATGAAACACTGGTATGACCAGAAGGCCACCCTGGTAGAGTTTCAACCTGGAGACAAAGTGTGGGTAATGGAGCCAGTAGAGCCTAGAGCTCTCCAGGACCGCTGGTCTGGCCCATTTGAAATCAAGGAGCGGAAAGGGGAGGCCACTTACCTAGTGGACCTCCAAACCCATAGGAATCCCCTAAGGGTGCTCCATGTGAACCTACTAAAGGCTCACTGTGAGAGGTCGGAGATCAACATGCTTCTGGTCACAGATGAAGGAATGGAAGAGGAACCTCTCCCCGACCTCCTCTCTGCCCAAGAAGGTGATGGGTCAGTAAGCGGGGTCATTCTTTCTGACTCCCTGACTCTAAACCAGAGAGGGGACTGCTATGAGCTGTTGGAGCAGTTCTCCCCCCTGTTCTCCCTTACTCCTGGACTGACCCACCTCTGTGTTCATGATATTGACACCGGTGACAGTCTCCCTGTGAAGAACAAAATTTACAGGTTGTCGGATAAGGTGAAGGCCAGCATCAAGGAGGAAGTCTCCAAGATGTTGATTCTAGGGGTTATCGAGAAATCCAGTAGTCCCTGGGCCAGCCCAGTGGTGTTGGTCCCAAAGGCTACTGCCCCAGGTGCGAAGCCAGAACTCCGGTTCTGTGTGGACTACCGGGGTCTCAACTCAGTCACACGGACTGATGCTCACCCCATCCCCCGAGCTGATGAGCTTGTTGACAGGCTGGGCGCTGCCAAGTTCCTGAGTACATTTGATCTTACTTCGGGGTACTGGCAGATCGCCCTGACTGAGGGGGCTAAGGAAAGATCCGCATTTTCAACCCCTGATGGCCATTACCAGTTCCGGGTGATGCCGTTTGGATTGAAAAATGCCCCCGCTACCTTCCAACGGTTGGTTAACGGGGTCCTAGCTGGCAAGGATGCCTTCTGTGCAGCCTACCTGGATGACATAGCTGTCTACAGTTCCAGCTGGGAGGAACACCTGCTTCACCTCAAGGAGGTGCTTCAGGCCCTGCAACAGGCAGGCCTGACCATCAAGGCTAGTAAGTGCCAGATTGGGCAGGGTTCCGTGGTGTACTTGGGACACCTAGTGGGTGGTGGCAAGGTGCAGCCACTCCAGGCCAAGATTGAAACTATCAAGGCCTGGCAACCACCGCGAACGCAGACTGAGGTGAGAGCCTTTTTAGGCCTCACAGGATACAACCGCAGATTTGTCAAGGGCTATGGTACCATTGTATCACCCTTGACAGAGCTCACTTCCAAGAAACAACCTAGGTTGGTGAATTGGACAGAGGCTTGTCAGAAAGCCTTTGACGCCCTGAAGGAAGCCATGTGCACGGCCCCCGTGCTCAAGGCCCCCGACTACTCCCAGGAATTTATCGTGAAGACAGACGCTTCAGAGCATGGCATAGGGGCAGTCCTAGCACAGCTAAATGAGGAGGGCCGAGATCAACCGGTAGTCTTTATTAGCAGAAGGCTATTACCACGGGAACAGAGGTGGAGTGCTATTGAGAGAGAAGCTTTTGCTGTGGTCTGGGCATTAAAGAAGCTAAGACCCTACCTGTTTGGGACTCACTTCCGGGTCCAGACAGACCAGAGGCCCCTCAGATGACTCATGCAGATGAGGGGTGAGAATCCAAAACTCTTGAGGTGGTCCATTTCCCTACAGGGGATGGACTTTACGGTGGAACATCGCCCAGGGGTTGACCACGCCAATGCTGATGGTCTCTCCAGGTACTTCCGCCTTAGCGATGAAAGCTCCCAGGAGGTCGGGTAGCTCTCCCCACTTTCAGCTGGGGGGGACACATGTTAGACCTGACAACCTTAGGGTAGTCATCCCTAACTTTTTTCCTGCCTCCCTCCACTTTGTGGACACTGTTTTTGCTGGTTTTTAGACTCTGCGCACTTTACCACTGCTAACCAGTGCTAAAGTGCATATGCTCTCTTCCTTAAAACATGGTAACCTTGAATCATACCTGATTGGACTATTAATTTACTTATAAGTCCCTAGGAAGGTGCACTTTATGTGCATAGGGCTGGTAAATTAAATGCTACTAGTGGGCCAGCAGCACTGGTTGTGCCACCCACTTAAGTAGCCCCTTTTCCTTGTCTCAGGCCTGCCATTGCAAGGCCTGTGTGTGCAGTTTCACTGCCACCTCGACTTGGCATTTAAAAGTACTTGCCAAGCCTAGAACTCCCCTTTTTCTACATATAAGTCACCCTTAATGTGTGCCCTAGGTAACCCTTAGAGCAGGGTGCTGTGTGGGTAAAAGGTAGGACATGTACCTGTGTGGTTATATGTCCTGGTAGTGTAAAACTCCTAAATTCGTTTTTACACTACTGTGAGGCCTGCTCCCTTCATAGGCTAACATTGGGGCTGCCCTCATACACTGTTGAAGTGGCAGCTGCTGATCTGAAAGGAGCAGGAGGGTCATATTTAGTATGGCCAGAATGGTAATACAAAATCCTGCTGACCGGTGAAGTCGGATTTAATATTACTATTCTAGAAATGCCACTTTTAGAAAGTGAGCATTTCTTTGCACTTAAATCTTTCTGTGCCTTACAATCCACGTCTGGCTGGGCTTGGTTGACAGCTCCTTGTGCATTCACTCAGACACACCCCAAACACAGGGTACTCAGCCTCACTTGCATACATCTGCATTTTGAATGGGTCTTCCTGGGCTGGGAGGGTGGAGGGCCTGCTCTCACACAAAGGACTGCCACACCCCCTACTGGGACCCTGGCAGACAGGATTGAACTGAAAGGGGACCTGGTGCACTTCTTAGCCACTCTTTGAAGTCTCCCCCACTTCAAAGGCACATTTGGGTATAAAACAGG
This sequence comes from Pleurodeles waltl, assembly GCF_031143425.1. Lineage (NCBI taxonomy): Eukaryota > Metazoa > Chordata > Amphibia > Caudata > Salamandridae > Pleurodeles > Pleurodeles waltl. The sequence continues at coordinate 588,450,408 of NC_090447.1, forward strand.
GCCTCTGCCCTACCTCATCAGACACTTGCTGGAGAAGAAACCTGAACCAGAAACTACATCCTGCCAAGAAGAACTGCCTGGCTGCTCAAAGGACTCACCTGCCTGCTTTCTACAAAGGACTGCTGTCTTGCTGTTGCCCTGCTGCCTTGCTGAACTCTTGTCTGGCTGTGAAAGTGCTCTCCAAGGGCTTGGATAGAGCTTGCCTCCTGTTCCCTGAAGTCTCAGGACCAAAAAGACTTCTCTTTTTCACTTGGACGCTCCGTGCGCCGAAAATTTCGACGCACAGCTTGTTCCGCGGCGAGAAAAACGCCGCACACCGAAGCTGACCGACGCGACGCTCTGGGGACGATCGAAAATCCGACGCACGGCTTCGCAAGGATAACGCCGCCCGACCTCTAGAGGAGAAATCGACGCGACGCCTGCCGTGAGATCGTAATTTCAACGCGCAGCCCCGCAGACCGACATCTAGAGGAGAAATCGACGCGACGCCTGCCGTGAGATCGTAATTTCGACGCGCAGCCCCGCAGACCGACGCGCAGCCGGAGAACAAGCAGGAAAATCCACGCACAGACCCGGGACATCTGGTAATCCCCGCGATCCACAGAAAGAGACTGTCCGCGCGCCGGAAAACGACGCATGACTTCCCCGCGTGGAAAATAACGACGCAAGTCCGTGTGTGCTGGGGAGAAATCGACGCACACACCCTTTTTCCACGCACCTCTTCCTTTGTGGCCCTCTGAGGAGATTTTTCCACGCTAAACCAGGTACTTGTGCTTGAAAGAGACTTTGCTTATATTCTAAAGACTTAAGACACTTTATATCACTTTTCAGTGATATCTCTACAATTTCCCATTGCAACTTTATTCTTTTTGACCTACAATTATCCTGATAAATATTATATATTTTTCTAAACACTGTGTGGTGTATTTTTGTGGTGCTATATGGTGGTATTGTATGATTTATTGCACAAATCCTTTACACATTGCCTTCTAAGTTAAGCCTGACTGCTCGTGCCAAGCTACCAAAGGGTGGGCACAGGATAATCTTGGATTGTGTGTGACTTACCCTGACTAGAGTGAGGGCTTTTGCTTGGACAGGGGGTAACCCGACTGCCAACCAAAAACCCCATTTCTAACACTGCCCCCCTGGACACTATCGCAACTCTTGGACTTGGTCCCCTTGCCTTGCAGGTCATCAGGTCCAGGAATCCACCTTCAGTGCCTTGCTAGTGTTTGTTGTTCTTGCAGAATCCCCCTATCACGACTATTGAGACCTTTTGGGGTAGTAGGTGTACTTTACTCCTACTTTTCAGGGACTTGGGGTGGGGTATCTTGGACACCCTGACTGTTTTCTTACAGTCCCAGTGACCCTCTACAAGCTCCCATAGGTCTGGGGTCCATTCGTGATTCGCATTCCACTTTTGGAGTATATGGTTTGTGTTGCCCCTATGTTCACCTATTGCAACCTATTGTAATTCTACACTGTTTACATTACTTTTATGACTCTTACTTACCTGTTTTGGCTTTCTGTACATTTAACTTGTGTATATTACTTACCTTCTTACTGAGGGTATTCACTGAGATACTTTTGGCATATTGTCATAAAAATAAAGTACCTTTATTTTTAGTAACTCTGAGTATTGTGTTTTCTTATGATATTGTGCATATGATATAAGAGGTATAGTAGGAGCTTTGCATGTCACCTAGTTCAGCCTAAGCTGCTTTGCCATAGCTACCTTCTATCAGCCTAAGCTGCTAGAAACACCTCTATTCTACTAATAAGGGATAACTGGACCTGGCACAAGGTGTAAGTACCTTTGGTACTCACTACAAGCCAGGCCAGCCTCCTACACAGTGTGCCAATTAGAATTGGTAAAAATGGTTGTTAGCCTGCAGTGACAATTTTAAAGGCAGAGAGAGCATAAGCACTGAGGTTCTGATTAGCAGAGCCTCAGTGACACAGTTAGGCACCACACAGGGAACACATGCAGGCCACAACTATGACCACTGGGGTCCTGGCTAGCAGGGTCCCAGTGAGACATATAAAACACACTGACAAATAGGGTTTTCACTATGAGCACTGGGGTCCTGGCTAGCAGGATCCCAGTGAGACAGTAAAAATACCCTGACATATATTCACAAACAAGCCAAAAGTGGGGGTAACAAGGGTAGAAAGAGGCTACCTTCCTACAGCTTTGGTTTGGGCTCTTTTTTTCCTGAAAGAAACCTCTTTGGCCCTCCAATCACTGCATAAAGGGAAGGCCCCAGGCCCAGATGGTATTCTGGGTGATTATATTTATCATGACCTGGAACTTGGACGTTGTAGTTAAATACCCTCAGTAATGCTATCTTGAGGGTCGGTGACCTTCCCCCCACATAGCAAGGAGCAACAATAGTCCCCATTTATAAGAATGGGGAAAGAGAGCTACCAGCAAACTATAGGCCAATAAGTCTAATCAATGTAAGTCAGAAGGTGTTCTGCAAGCAGGTCCTGGCTAGATTGCACTCTTGGATCAATGACCACTCAATTCTTTCAGATCCCCAGGCTGGGTTTAGGAAAGGGGTTAGCACAATAGATCAGGTATTTAGATTTAAACTCCTTTGTTGGAAATATCTAACGTTAAAAAGGGACTGTTAGTACTTCCTCTTTATTGATCTAAAGACTGCGTTCGATTTGGTCCCAGGTGACCTGCTATGGAGGCTTTTGGAATCATATAACCTCAACAGTGAACTGCTGAGATTGATAAAACATCTCCATGAAGGAACTTATGTACGGGTCCGATGAACACAAGATGGTGATTTAACATCCAACATCCCCATTGCAAGAGGGGTCAGACAGGGTTGTGTTTTGGCCCCCACTCTATTTAGCCTCTACATTAATGGGCCAGTAGAACAGCTGATACAGTGTAACTACGATGCCCCCAAGTTAGCAGGATCCCCTGTTCTGATCCTTATGTTTGCAGATGACACTCTACTGATTTCAAGGACTCCACTGGGTCTCCAAAACAAATTAGATGCTTTTGTTGCATTCTGTGAGAAGAGGGGCCTTGAAATTAATATAGATAAAACCAGGTTTATGGCTCAAAACCCACATAAGACATTCAGAGGGAGAATGACAATTGGTGACCAACAAATAGAACAGGTTAGCCAATTCAATTACTTGGTGATCAGACGACCACCAGTGGTCGGCAGAAATTGGGAAGAGTGTCAAGGCCCTCTAACAACGGTCAGTGGTGATCAAAAGGAAATTTAAAAACTCTATGGGAGGGCAAATCTCGCCAGCTATCACCATTTATAAGGTTGTGGCAGTGACCGCTGCAACTTATGGCGCTGAGCTCTGGGGCCCCTGTAATTCTAGGAAATTTACTGTGGTGGAAAACAAGTTCATACACTTCTTGTTGCACTTACCAACAAGTAGTCCACTTACTCCTCTTAGATTTGATACAGCACTCAATCAGATTCATAAAGAAATCGCTTTGAGACCTCTCATATACTGGGTGCGCCTTTGGTCTTCTGAGCATTTGGTCCCTTACCAAATAGCTTTAACAGAGTTAATAGCCCATGATGGCACAGAATTATTTAGTTGGCTTAAATATATTAGAGCTATGTGCCATGCTATTAAAATGGAAGAGGTGTGGAGTGATCCCCATCACTTAACAAAGGAGGTAATATCATGTATAAAGCGATGTTATTGGGAGATGGTTCTGATGCAGATATGACTAGTCAGGGACAAGGGACCAGGACAGCCCAATTTCAAAACCACAAATGCTCATCGAAATTCGAAACCTATATGAACAACATACAATCGGCTCATATCAAAAGCCTGTGTATCAAATTTAGATTGGGGATGCTGCCATTGAAGTCCTTTACCACAGGGTGGAACAAGGTTGACTGTACTCCTAGTTTCTGCCTTTTTTGTCCAACGCAGCTTGAGACTATGGCCCATTTTGTCTTTTTCTGTCCAAGATACTCAGGCCCATATTTATACTTTTTTAGCGCCGCATTTGCGTCTTTTTTTTACGCAAAAGCGGCGCAAACCTACAAAATACAATTGTATTTTGTAAGTTTGCGCCACTTTTGCATTAAAAAGCGGCGCAAATGCGGCACTAAAAAAGTATAAACATGGGCCTCAATTCCCAGGAGAAAGTGGATTATCCCCTTATGTAGACTTTTTGGTATAAGGAACTGTAGAAAATCTCACTGTATACTGACAAGTGACACAAGTGATAAGGTAGTGTTTGTAGTGAGAAGGTATCTTCAATATGCCTGGGCAGTACGATCCAGAGAGAGTTTACATCTGATTGGTTTGTAACTTTGCTAAGATGTCTGACTAGATTATTGATTTATTAAGACTGCACAGACCGATAGGATATAAATTGTGTGACATTATAGACTGATCTTAACCAGTTGCATGTTTTTAAGACTTAATGATTATACGTTTCTAGTGTTTTGTAAATGTTTTTAGGGGTTTGGACAGCTTTTTAAATTAATGACTATATGTATTTACAATTTTTCTCCTAAATTGCTTTTATGGCTCTCAGCCGAAATAAAGATATTTATATATATGTTGTAACTATGCTCCCATATTTGTGAGGCCATGCAAAACGGCTTTTTATGGCCTCTAAGATACGTTTGTGAGACTTGGGCTGCCGAAGCCCCTAAAAAAGTGATTCCATAGCGGAGCAAGCCACTCATAAGCATGCTCTGTTGTGTGCGAGTGAAGGGGTAGATCACAGGGATGTCATGTATATGCAAAATACTGTGTACTAATGCCCTTTCTCAGAGCCTCAGTGTTGAGCAGACAGATGATGTGAAGAACTGTCCGCACCATGTACCCACATATCTGGGCCCCTATGTCATATGCACATATTGGACAATGAAGTGCCACGTTGACATCCACTCACTAATCTGTCAGTAGCAAATGTGGTTTATGGTCAGTGTGTATCAATGTGTCATTTCAATCTGTAAGGATAGATGGAACCACATTGACTGCAGGGGGTAATGTATCATCTATTAAATCATTTGGCATTATGAGTACAAAACCAACACAAGACAAAAGTCTGAGGTGAGTGTCCCCTCAATGGTGTAACTCTTGGTATGAGTGGCAGGCCACCAAGCTCAGTGGTGTGTAAAAAAGTACTGTGGAAATCAGCAAGTGTGTTACACATGCAAGTATACTTGTATGTTCACCAAAGTTGTAGGAGCAACATGGGAAGAAGTATGTGTAAAGTCCATGTGTAGTATGCCATGTCAGTGTAGGACCTAGACAAGTGTAAATGTCAATCCTGGATGACATTGTGGATCTAACAGAACAAAACACACATGTCTTGGCAGTAATGGCAGTCTATGTATACACATACATGTACACAGTCGGCTGCATTGAAGGATGTAACCAATGGGCTGGTTCACCTGATCTGTATAGTTTGTTGCACACATGAAAAGCATTTGAATACAGCGTAGTGAAACTCACAAAGTCTAACACAATGCTAGCAAATATGCCATACATCAGTCATCAACATATATGAATATCTAACCTGAAAAATCCAACACAGTGGACTCAGGATACTAATCTCAACATTCACTTACCACCACACTATTGAAACAATGAAGCAATGGAATTAAACATCTACAAATTAGACAAATACACAAATATTTTAAAAACAATTATTTCGCGTCTACTTTTGTGGTATCCAACTCCTTGTTACAACATCACTCTACCCCACATGAAGATGGCCTACATTGCAATATATTTGTGCAAATCCAAGTACACCAACTTCTCTTAGAAAAGCAATAGTTCAAGCCTGACAATGATTAGCACATCAATCCATGTGATATGTGGTACATGCACCCCATTTAAGCTCTGAAATCAAATAGACAAGTAAGTCCACAATGAAATGGCTGGGCCAAACTCATGTAGGTCAACAACAACATCTGTGGTTTATCGTGGACCTATGCATGTGTAAGTGTTATACATGTTGGCAATGGGAGTACCTACCTAGGGAGGACAAACAAGCCAAACATTGGTTCTTCAAACTGTCACCTTAAGCATGTCTTGAGTGCACATTGCATAAAGTTGTCAGGAACATCTCCTATTAGCTAGTCAGGATGTAGAACTGTATAATGTATAAGACCATGGCCATCATTTGCTATTACACAGAGAAATTGAAGAGATGTGCAAACTCCTAGCTAACTGTATGTGTATGAGTAACACATATTTTGAAATACTGTAAGAACTGTGTATGTTTATTTGAGTACAAATAACACATATGGACAGGAATGTAGCTTTAACAGGGATCAAAGGCATTGACAGTTGTCATTATGCTTTTACTTCCAACTAACAAAGGATATGGTCTCCAGCCACGGGTCACGACCCCAAAACCACATCCACAGACTGAGCCAATGAGAAATTACAACAATGCACTTATCAAGACATGCAACATTGTGGAGAGGACCTTATATATGTTCAAGTCCCGCTTTAGGTATCTAGACATGTTGGGGGCAGATTGTTCTACTCGTCCCCTTGTGTCTGCAAAATAATACTTGTCTGCACTATACTCAACAATATTTGCGTCAGGACAAATGTTCAGTGGGACGGGGCCAGGGAGAGCAGGACCCAATGGGGGATGACGAGGAGGATGATGCTGCATGCATGCAGAATACAGTTGCTGCTAATAGGCAACACACATATTGTGCAACATTTTTTTCATGAATAATATGTTTTGTGATGGACCATGCCAGCACCTAATTGCAAGTCTCGACATGAAAATAAATGTTTGAAATTTTTACTTGTCTTTGTGCTTATTTCACAGGAAGCGTGAATTCACCCACATCTTGACTACTAGAAGTAGGTCTCTAAATTTAACAATCATGCCATCAGATTTGTTGAGCAACATGGGGCCATAGCTCACATGTATCAATTGCACAGATACATAAATACCATGAGAAGCAGTGTAATGCATTGAAGGGATAGGCCAACTATACAACATTAAAAAATCAAAATTCATCATCACTCTCCCCTCGCGTTTGAGCAGTGAGGGCTACTCAACTAGCAGTCTTGCTGTGTTGTGCAGCAGCAAAGCGGACAGCAGATGACACTCAGTGAAGTGCTGAACAAAACCCAACTACTTACACACCAGAGAAAAAGCTCACAAGGTAGTGTGCTCACAAATGTGTGATCATGCAGAAACACAGCATCTTGCTGGGACTAATGTTGTTGAAACCATCAGAGATAATGAGCGACAGTTGTCATGGACTAAGGTCTAGTGTCATACAAACATAAGCTGACACTTGTAGGAAACGCAAACATGCATGTGTGAGTTTCCACAAAATTCAGCATGTGTAATCATTTATCTGGCTACATTCTCACATATCCCACAGCATGCTACTGTAGAAGAAGGAGACATTTGTTATGCATTGCACAGCAATACAATGTGAAAGAAAGAAATTTGAAATCAAAATAATAGTACATGATATTGTCCATTCAGTAACTAGGCAGAGTAGTATGACATTGGATAGGTGACATGCAAACATCTGAACATTTGAAGAATGCTTAGATGTTAGTAGTTAAATTACACTGAAATCCAAAGGCAGACACACTGTGTGCATACACACAAACACATGTACATGCTTAGAAGGATGGATTTGTAATGAATTTTGCTTTGCATGGCAAGAGTTGGGTACCTCTGACCTGAGTCTGCAAGTGCATAGGGGTGTGGCTCGCTAATCTTGTATCCACACAAAGTTGGCTTGTATGTTGTATGTGTCCATTACAAATGCCTGTTTCAGGGAATGCAAGAAGCACTGAACAAAGCCCTGCCCTGTGAGTCTATGTAGTGTTGCTAATCTTGACAGGAGTAAGATACAGATCATGTGTGCATGACATCATCTCATTGATTCAATATCAGAAGTACAATGGACAATGCAACATGTCTTACCGCAGGGGTGACTGATGGCTAACTCACATATTCTGAAGGTCTGTTGCTGTGTGACACAGATACCCCAGAATCAACAACATGTTTCATGATATTAGTGGTCATGACAACACCATATGTGGTCAGGTGGGCCAGGCTAAGACATTCAAAAGCAAAATAGAGCAACTTGTAACTGTCTGCACATGCAGAGATTATGTGTGCTGCTACAGTGTGTTTAGCAGAAAACCCTCTATCACAGTTGAAAGTGAGTGTAGTACCAAATAGTTTTCAGTGACTGAATATGTGACATGCACTTAATGATGTATGTTGCTGGACTACCAAGGTCATGCACAGTATAGCTCACATATTGTCCTGTGAGTGTAAACAGAAAGGCATATAGGGGGTCATTCTGACCCTGGCGGTCCAAGACCGCCAGGGCCACGGATGACTGAAGCACCGCCAACAGGCTGGCGGTGACAGCCGCGGACGGAAAACCGGGTCCGGCGGTTTTCCGCCGGATTTCCCCCGGCTGGGCGAATCCTCCATGGCGGCGCTGCAAGTAGCGCCGCCATGGGGATTCTGACCCCCTTCCCGCCACCCTGTTTCTGGCGGATTTTACCGCCAGCAACAGGATGGCAGGAACGGGTGTCCTGGGGCCCCTGGGGGCCCCTGCACTGCCCATGCCACTGGCATGGGCAGTGCAGGGGCCCCCTAACAGGGCCCCAGCCTGCTTTTCACTGTCTGCTATGCATGGGCAGTGCAGGGGCCCCCTAACAGGGCCCCAGCCTGCTTTTCACTGTCTGCTATGCAGACAGTGAAAAGCGCGACGGGTGCAACTGCACCCGTCGCACACCTGCAACACCGCCGGCTCCATTCGGAGCCGGCTTCTGTGTTGCAGGCCCCTTTCCCGCTGGGCTGGCGGGTGCTAACTTAGGTAGCGCCCGCCGGCCCAGCGGGAAAGTTAGAATGGCCCCAGCGGTCTTTTGACCGCGGGGCGGCCATTTGGCGGTTCCCGCCTGGCAGGCGGCGACCGCCGCCCGCCAATCTCAGAATGAGGGCCATAATGTGCATAGACACACAGTGCAACCAAGATAGTCTCCCTATGCTACATCAGTGTTGGCAAGCACATAGCAAAATAAGTGCAGTATCCTACCAAACACATTTAAATGTTGACTCTTTAGCTGCGTCACTTCTGGATTGTCTACCTAGGCCCAATGCAGACACACTTGCCTTATTAGGCATGCAGGAATGGATGTGCTCATGTTGGTGTTTCTTCCTGTTAAACAAACAATGCTGCTAGTCCTAGTGCTCCATGTATGTGTGTTACTGAAAACAAGACACAAATTAACTCAAAGAAAAAATAGCATGTCAAGGTATACCCACATGGAATATCACTCCTGGCAAGGTAGCATGCACTGACGCATTCCAAATTAGAGTGGTCTTATCTTTCAGTAAATGTACATATGACCATCTGGTGTGAATGACTACCCACATTCTAAGTTCATGTAACCCCTCTCTGATGCTGAATACTGTGATGCAGGGAAATGTGAAACATATTGGTACTGGGGATTCATCACACTTATTTGTCCTACTCAAGCTGGCCTTATGCAAATCAAACTATAGGCAAACAGTTTTAGCAAACATTTTCCCGCAGGTGTATAGTGCATGTGCCACACATTTTGTGCCAGACACCAAGCCCAGACACCAGAGCTGTCTGTATCACAACATTATATAGTGGTTGTTGGGTGTTTTAGTCTGGTAAATGGTGTCAGCCCCACAATAACAGGTGTCATATTGGCCTAAGCCAATACCTTTCATATCTGTACTTTCAATATGGCACCTGGATACCACATACAATGTAGACTGGCTAAAGCATCCAGTGTATGTCATTCACTGAGTGTGTATTGCATCCGTAACACATCCTATGACAGGAATGCAAACAGATTATTTTTTTACTTTGTGCATAATCATGTATAATACTGTGTCTTTCTTTTGCACAGGACTTGTGAAAGGAAAATTGCCTACTACTCAGCTACCTACATTTACCCAAGCATACCACAAACGTAAATACCTATAATTATGTAAAGGTCACTCTAATTCACAATATGTATGTGTTTTTCAAATAAATATATTGTCCGTCATGATGTTCGTACCAGGAACGCAATGACTCACACTTATGCACACTTTTAACTTAGGCATGCAACACAACCCAAGTCTTCAAGCATGTCAGTTAAAAAGATGAGCTACAAATTGAGCCCTCAGAGTGTTTAAATGCATTTCACAATTCCCACACACAATAGGCTTGTTTTGTCGCTGAAAACACATGCATCAGCCGTTTGTGAGACACATTGCACTGGGAGCATTGGACGGAAGCCACATATCAACACTAATGTGCCAAAAACAATGCTTTGTCCATTGGCATGCATTGTACATTAGTCACGCATTGGCCATTTCTCTATTGATGCGTCAAAAAAGAGGAATTTGTAGAAAATATGTAGAATACACCCAGGAATGGATGCAATGTCTCTGCCATGCTGGAAAATAGGAAGTGTGAAGTTACTTTCATTTTCACTTACAGTCTTCTTGTCTTTGCTGGCAGATGGAGTGGTGCTTTTGGTGTGGTATGTGATTTTTGGTCTTGCCGGTGTCGGTGCTGTCCTTGTTATATGTAAAAATTGTTATTTGTTTGTTGTATTTGTCATTTGTACTGTTTTTGTCATTGTATTGTTCGGTGTAAGTCTATTTAGGAGTTTTGTAGTTTTGGGGGTAGGGATAAGGGTTAGTTTTTGTTTAGGTACTGTTGAGGATGTAGGGTGCAGGTAGAGTAAGTGTCAGGGTAGGACAGAACTAAGAACCTGTCTGAGGTAGAGTTGGGGGTCCTGCTGTTGTTGCTGGCCCATTAAATCCCTAGTATGATAGCTATGGGGGGGTAGGGTCAGGCAAGGTACTCTACTAAAGAGCACAAGGAGTGGTGAGAAAAAATCAGCTGGCACATGAGTCAGGTGTTCCCAGTAGAGGGCACAGTCCACTAGTTAAAGTTATGGTGAGCAAGGATGGCGATCTCCTTCATCACCTAAGAATGGAAGTTGGTGATACCGTTGGTAAGAACATATTTTTCATACATTTGCGGTTGTGTGTCTTTTGCCAAATAATGGTATTGATTTGTCTACTGGAAGGGTGAGATATTTTGAGGGCTATAATGCCATAATGCAGGCTGGACAGGGTGTTTGGTTTACATTAAATACTTTCACATACATGTATTTGTAAACATGCTCACAATTCACAAATGAGCCTGTACTGGGCAGGAATTGTTAATGTGTAATGGGCCTGCACATGTACCATGTAAGGGGCTAAGTAAAGGAAATGTCTGATGTGTGTTGCATTGTTCAGTACACTTATAGAGTTGAGCACACCCCATCACAATTAGTACCTTGCACAGTGTTGTCTGTCAAATTTGACTGTTCATATAGCCATCAAAGTAATGCACCATTGCACCATGTAGCAGGGAAGGATAGTTTTGCATGTAGTCTGCAGTCTGTGCACCACAGCCTTGGTTTTTCTGATGTTATCCTTAAACACGTTTGTAGGAGGCTGGCCTGGTCTGTGGTGGGTACCTTGGGTACTTACACCTTACAGGACCTAGAGCAAAAACAAGGGTAGTAAGGGTGAAGAGATGCTGCACATCTAGGAAGTAAAACAGTAATAGTTAACAGAAGTAAATGCAAACAGAATCTGGTGCCAAGTGGTCAAGTGCCTTACTACCCAGCAGGCACAGAAATTGGGTACCAAAGTACACAGAAATATTGCAGACAATGTGACCACAGCACACAGAGATAAATAGTCCAATAATGTTGCAAGGATATATATCCCTGGAGGTGTAGTTGTATCTGGAGATGATACAAATGTGATGATCCCGAAACTGTTTGTGGAAAGTGTCTTTATTAGTAGGCACAGTTGGCCTCAGGGGTGATCTTTCATTGAAATACAGCCAACACGTGTTTCGTCACTCAGGTGACTTCATCAAGGCTGCAAGACAGTCAAAAAAGGCAAACTTGTATGTAACAGTGCCTGTACTTAAGTGAGACCTAATAAGTGTCAGTGTTTGATTAATTACAGTGCTGATAGACGTGAATCGGTGAGAGACGTGCAGGTTTGAACAGGTGAGGGAGGATGGACATGGCAAAAAAGTGTAAAATGAACTAACGTAAGTCAATAATACAGAAAAGAGAAAGAGAAGAGGACACCTAGTTGTGCAAATGTGAGTTAAAACCCCATGTGGGAAAGCCACACATTGGGTGCCAAGTAAGTGAGGAAGATATTTCCTAGCGGTCAAACAGAAGAAGAAAAGGGGGAGAGGGCCCGTGTAAGCAAACGTGGTGAACAGTAAGGTATGTAGATGAGTAAAGAAAGTAAGACCCAACGAAAAAGAGAGAAAACAGGGTAGAGCGTAAAGAAGGTCATACCTGGGCCGTCCGGCCAATGAAGCAGAGCACGAAAGATCCCTATGGTAAGGCAGATGGGCCCTAGGCGGTAGGTAGAGATCTAGAAGAATGGATCAATGCTAATGAGTGGCTCAACGTGGAGAGTCAGAGACATAATGTAAAGAGAAAAAAAAAAGAAATAAAAAATATATATACGAAAAGTGGAATAAACGAGCCACTGTGTAGATACCTTGTAGTGTAGAGCAAAGATGTGGGGTAGTATCCAAGTATCATCAGGTATGGTGGATCCAAGTAATGAACACGTAAAAAGGTAGGCTAGCAAAGGCCTTGATAAGCCTGTGGTTAGGGCCCTGTATGAGGGTGAGAAAGATGAGGATAAGAAGAAAAGACGAGGGTGAGTGACCCGTAGGGTCAAAATTGGTAAGCGTAAAAACGAGGAGCAAAGGGTAAAAGCTGGACCAAAATTATGCATTGTTCAAAGAAAGTATACGTAAGTAAAATGTCACGAGGAACGCCGTGCCATATGGTAGCTGGCACAAGTCTGGGAAAAAATGTAGGCAAGGAATAAAAGCTAGACCGTAATTAAGCTTGTTGGCCGAAAGTTTAAGCAAGTGAGATGTCCTGTAGGACGAAATCCCTAATTGCAAAAGGTGCGTGACTGGGCGAGTGGAAGGAAGCCGTAAGCAAAAGGGGGCTATGCAAACAAAAGAGAGCGCGTGTCCAAAATGGAAAACTGTAAGAAAACTGTCCTAGGCATTATAAAAAGCAAAAAACTGGGTCTAGCAGCAACGGACTGCTGAGTGGAAGTAACATACCTTAGGGAACCGGGCCGGAGCAGAAAGGCAGTACGTGTGCAGCGCGTGTATGGGTCCCGTGGCCCCGCGCTCGTATGTTTAAGTAAGAGTACAAAAACCGGGAATAGAAAACGGACTAAGCCTTAGTCCGAGAGCGAAACATCCAAAAACAAGGCGGCCCTCTTAAGAAGGCAAGTAGCAAAGCAGATAAGCCCATAAGGAGCAGAGAAGAATCAAAACGACCGAAGAATAAAAGACGCAGTGGGGGGGGCCAGTGACATGTACAAGAGATGCAGGCTAATTAAAAGGAAGAGAATGGCCAGAAAAAGATATAAGATAATGGCAGAAGAAGGTGTGGAGCGAAGATGATGAATTGATAAAGGGGAAGAGAGCGGTGGTAGGGGTTGGTAGTAGAAATCGAAAAGGTGAAGCAAGAGAGAGAGAGAAAGTTGGAGCGAAAGGGAGATAATACAGCCAAGGTGGGGAGTAGAACAGAAGTAAAAAATGATGTAAAAGAAAAAGAGAGAACGATAAGAAGGTAACAGAGACTGGTGGTGGATGTATTTGTATGTACTAAGAACATCAGTGATATGAAAACCATAGTGTACATGCAGGGCAAGATGCGTGATGTAAAGTCAGGTTGTAAGAGTACGGTAGGTAAATCAGTGAATCCACAGAGAAAGACTTAAGGTAAGAGAAGAGTCAAGCACATACTGGAGATAGTGCTGAAGTCTCAATATAGTGAAAACAAGCGATATTGCGGCCAAGGTGAAAGGCATATTAGGTCGAGTGACTGGTTACAGAGTACAGTGTAGTAGGTAGTTATATCAACCAGCAGACATAAGCAGCAGTATAACAAAAGCAAAAAGGTACATGAGCAAGTAGGTAATTCAAAACGAGGAGTAAACAGCAGGAGTCAAATCTACAGTGATATTAACACATCAACTAGTTGTAGAATGTTAGTTGTCATCAACACTCATGAACTTGACATGAAGTAAAACCATAAGTACGTTAGTGTACATTATCACTGGTAATGGTGCTAAAATCATGTGAGGAAAAAATGCGATCAGTGTTCAGTCCTTGTTCCACTGCGCAAAGTTTTAGAATCCATTTCGCCTCACATTTACGTAGGTCTCTGGTTCTATCACCCCATCTAGGTGAAATGGAAACCTGGGTGATGCCATGGAACCTAATGTTCAGAAGGTCCTTCTCCCCGTGTAGAGTATTAAAGTGAACAGCAAGGGGATACGTTGTGTTGAAACTTCTGATGGCTCTAACGTGTTCTTGGATGCGTTCCTTCAATGGTCGTATTGTACTTCCAACATAAATCAGACCACAAACACAGACAATACAATAGACTGTGTATCTGGTGTTGCAGTTCATAAAGACCTTGATGTGGTGAATGGTCCCAGTGTTGTAAGTGAAGGATACAGTTTTGTTGAGGGCGAGTTGGCAGGAAATACAGCAGCCACATTTATAAAAGCCTTTGGGTTTCTCTGGAATCCAAGCAGGTGGATGTGTCTGTGGTGAAGGGGCCAGGAAGCTGGGGCACAAAATGTTTCTGAGAGTACGGCCCCTACTGTGTATTATGGTTGGTGACGCACCAATAGAGTCTTTCAGACAGGAGTCCAATAATAACAGGTGCCAGTGTCTTTTAAGAATGCGAAGCATTGTGTTGCTGGCAGGGCTATATTGGGTGATGAAGGAGACTGGCCTCGTATCTCTGGTCCCCTTCTTGTAAGGTTTTTTGGGGTCCTTAATCAGTAAAGAATGTTGGTCCTTAGTGGATATCCGTCTCTTGGCCGCCGAGATGAGTTTACCCGTGTAGCCTCTAGCCTGGAAGCGACGTGCCAGGTTGTCAAGTTCCTGTTTGAAAATGCAATTGTCAGTGCAATTGCGCCGTACCCTAACCATTTCCCCATAGGGAATGGCCCTGATCTGCACATAGAGATGAGCGCTCTGTGCATGGAGAATCGAATTACAGGCAGTGGGTTTCCTGTACAGTCTGGATGTGATCTTATTGTCAGTGATATACAGAAATAGATCCAAAAACTCAATCCGGGCAAAATCTACCTTATGTGTAAACACCAAATTAAACTCATTAGTGTTTAAGTGGTGTATGAGTGTGTTAAGCTCAAAAACATTACCAGTCCATATAGCCAAAATGTCGTCAATGTATCTCCCCCAATACAAAATGTGCTGGGTGATGTGTGTAGGACAGTTGGACCATAGGTGTAGTTTCTCAAATTGCCCCATGTAGAGGTTAGCATATGAGGGAG
The DNA here is from genome assembly GCF_031143425.1 of Pleurodeles waltl. Lineage (NCBI taxonomy): Eukaryota > Metazoa > Chordata > Amphibia > Caudata > Salamandridae > Pleurodeles > Pleurodeles waltl. The sequence continues at coordinate 588,465,832 of NC_090447.1, forward strand.
AAAATTTAGCTCCCATGGCTACCCCTTGGCACTGGCGGTACCACCTCCCATCATGTAGGAATACATTGTTTTCAAGTACTAGCCGTGTAAAGTCAAGAAGCATAAGCGGGTGCTCATACAATGTGGCATCCCGTACACTGAGAGTAGACTTGAGCATTTCAAGACCCATTTCAAGGGGAATAGAGGTATATAGAGAGCTTACATCAAGGCTGACAAACATACATTCGTTCGTCCATTCAGTGTCTTCAAGTTGACACAGCAGATCCCTGGTGTCCTGTATGTATGAGGGTAGGTTGTGTACCATGGGTTGAAGGAAAGAATCTATGTACTCCGAAATGTGTTCTGTTGGCGAGCCAATACCCGAGATGATGGGTCTACCGGGTGGGAAGCTCCCCGCTTTGTGAACCTTGGGTAGGATATATATGCAGGGTGCCCGAGGTGCTTCAATGTGAAGATATTTGTATTATAGATCAGTCAGAAGGCAGAGGTTTTTCCAATGTGTCAGTTTGTTTGAGATCAGAGTGGTGATGCCAGGGAGGGGGTTATTCTGAAGCAAAGTGTAAGCCTGTGTGTCACTGAGTTGTGTATTGATTTCTGATAGATAGTCAGACCTGTTCATGACAACGACGTTGCCCCCTTTGTCAGCCTCTCTAATGACTATGTCCGTACATGTCGAAAGTTTCTGAAACGCACGAATTTCGTTCTGATTAAGATTAGTGTTCGGTTTGTGTGTACGGGTCCTGGCTTTATCTTCCAAATGGTACAATTCTGTACTAACAGCTTTGTAAAAGACGTCAATGTAATTGTCAGGAGAGAATGTTGGGACAAAGGTGGATTTGGGTTTGAACCCGCTGTCAACCTCAAGGTTAGGTGGGATGTCAAGCTGAATAAGTAGTTTTGCATTGTTCAGTACACTTATAGAGTTGAGCACACCCCATCACAATTAGTACCTTGCACAGTGTTGTCTGTCAAATTTGACTATTCATATAGCCATCAAAGTCATGCACCATTGCACCATGTAGCAGGGAAGGATAGTTTTGCATGTAGTCTGCAGTCTGTGCACCACAGCCTTTGTTTTTCTGATATTATCTTTAAACACGTTTGTAGGAGGCTGGCCTGGTCTGTGGTGGGTACCTTGGGTACTTACACCTTACACCAGGTCCAGTTATCCCTTATCAGTGAAATGCAGTAGAACTTTTAAGCAGCTTAGGCTGAGAGAGGTAGCTATAGCAGAGCAGCTTAGGCTGAACTAGGAGACATGCAAAGTTCTTGCAGTACTACTTATACTTACACATTACTTATACACAAGTAAAGACAATACTCAGAGTTACCAAATATAAAAGTAGTTTATTTGGGTGACACTAGGCCAAAAATATTTTAGAGGCAATTCTCCTTCTGGAGGTAAGTATTATACACAATATATATACAGTGGACACCAAAATAAGGTAAGTAATTAGACATAGGATAGTGCAAACAATAGGAAATGCTAGAGAATGCAATGGGAGAAAATAGGTCTAGGGGCAACACAAATCATATACTAAGAAGTGGAATGCGAATCACGAATTCCCCCCTAGACAAGTGTAGTGTGTGCAGAATCGCTGGGAGAGTAAGAATACAGTAAAGGTAAGTAAATTACCCCACACCAGAGCCCAGAAAAGCAGGAGTAAAGTACTGCAAGTTTCCTTAGGACACATTACACCTCGTGATTGGGATTATGCAGTAACCAACCAAGTTTGCAAACAACAACTGCTGGATTCCTGGACCTGAAGACCTTCAAAAGAAGGAGACCAAGTGCAGAAGTCGAAAGAAGATGCAGGAAGGACAGGAGTCCCTGCCAACCCAGAGGAGGGTGCAAAAGAAGAGTCCATGGTTAGTCGAAGGCTGTAGAAATGCACCCTAGGAAGATGCGAGCAGGTTCCTGAATAATGCAAAGGATGTCCCACAATGTGAAGGTGGATGCAGATGTGATTTTGTGTTGGAAGTCACCAAGAAGCCTTGGTTATGGAAAAAGTGCGTTTTGCATCAAAATGGCGCTGGCTGGACCCAGGAGGGACGTGGGGGCCTCAACTTTGTGTGAGGAGGTAGAGGGGGCTGTCAGTACTTTAGAGAGCCCTCAGGATGCCAGGCAGCACCCACGAGAGTCCCAGGACACGTGGACAAAGAAGGTGCAAAACATGGTTGGTGAAGTACAACAAAGGAAGGTCCCATGCAGGCGGAGAACAACTCAGCGATTTGAGCGTCACAGGATGGAGTGCTGGGGACCTGGGCCAGGCCGTGCATGAAGGAATTTTGCAAATAGTGCACAGAGGCCTCAGGAGGTGATGAAGATGCAGTACAGAGGGGTACCATCTCTCTCAGGGAAGGCTAGGTCTTACCTCCTCCAAATTGCGTCAGAAGGGCATCAGGACATTCTATGTCGATGGGGTCCAACCTCTGTGTCCTTAGACGCACGCTTGTCACTGTGAGAGGAGTCCAAGGGAAACCGGTCATCGTCTTGGAAGGTGCCTGCTGGAGCAGGGGAGTGACTCTGTCACCCCACTGGAGATTTCTTTGTTTCTTCTGGTGCAGGATGAAGGCAGGAAGTCCTCAGAGCATTCACACCATGGAAACTGTTGCAGTTGCTGGCTGGAGCTGAAGTTGCAGAGGAAGAGTATCCCTTGTGGATACTTTGTTGCTGTTACAGCGGTTCCTGGAGCAGGCTGCGGTTGATCCAAGGTCAGAGGATGATAAAGTAGTTGCAGAGGATTCCTGAAGGAAACTTGCTTGCAGAATCTCAAGCGAACCCACAGGAGAGACCCTAAATAGCCCTGCGAGGGGGATTGGCTACCTTATCAGGTGTGGACCTATCAGGAGGGGTCTCTGACGTCACCTGCTGGCACTGGCTACTCGGAGCCCTCCATATTGCCCTCACACCCTGCAAAGCAAGATGGCTGAAGTCTGGGACACACTGGAGGAGCTCTGGGCACTGCCCCTAGGGTGGTGATGGACAGGGAAGTGGTCACTCCCCTTTCCTTTGTCCAGTTTCGCGCCAGAGCAGGGGAGAAGGGGTCCCTGAACTGGTGTAGACTGGCTTATGCAAGGAGGGCACCATCTGTACCCTTCAAAGCATTTCCAGAGGCTGGGGGAGGCTACCCCTCCCCAGCCTGTAACACCTATTTCCAAAGGGAATGTGTAACATCCTGCTCTCACAGGAAATGCTTTTTTCTGCCTTTCTGGGACTGGGTTGCCCAGGCCCCAGGAAGGCAGAACCCTGTCTGTGAGATGGCAGCAGCTGTAGCTGCAGTGCATGCCTCGGAGAGCTGGTTTGACAGTACTTGGGGTCCATGGTGGAGCCCCCAGGATGCATGGTATTGGCTCCCCAATACCAGATTTGGAATGGGGGACAATTCAATGATCTTAGACATGTTACATGAGTGTTCACCTGAATGCTTTCTTATCTCTATAAGGATTGTGTATGATCTATGATATTAGTACTGTTGCGATGTGTAAGGGGTGGTATCATTCACTTGTAACCAATGTTCCTTATATGGCACATCACAAATGAAGAAGCACAAGTTAACATGTGCAATGAAGAGGGACAAATGTGAATGTGCATGTATTGGCAATGTATGCAGGCCAACATGATTGATGGTTCATTATGTGCTGTGGTAATGTTTGACCTGCTATGGTTTGGACTATCACCAGCACCAATAACTACAGATCGTCAGAAGGTAAATTGTCTAGCACCCATTCCATGGACAGAAACTAAAAAATATTTGCCTAAAATATGTGACAGAAATGTTCTATGAGATAGGCTGAGAATTGAAAGACACCATATATTTGCCAACAAGCAAATTTGACCATGAACCAGGTGGGGTTAGCCTGTAACACACATCCCAAACAGCAGTACCAATTACATGTTTATGGGAACATGTTTTCAATTATAAAACTCCTACTATGGTGGTTTTACGTCATACTATCCCCATACATGCGGAAGAAGTTTTTCCTCACTGCCACAACAGGTACATTGTAAAAGATTAGAGAACAGATGATAAAAGAAGGGAAGTCTGATGGCTTCCCAGGCCCAAATGGCATCCCAAAGGCCATGTTCAAAGTGGATCCTCAAAATTGGGCAAGTGTTCTGTCACCTTTATTCACAGAAGAAGTAGGGTCTATTCCACCGAGCTGGAGAGGTTCAATAATACATCCAGTTTATAAAGGTGACGACTGATAATCTCCAGCTAACTACAGGCTTATTGCACTAATAGATGTGGAAGCCAAGTATTATGCCTCACTGATTTTACATGAAGTAATGCAGTGGTCAAGCACTAATACGTTGGTGCCAGTCAATCAAACTGGATTTAGAAGGGCTTTGGCACGAGCACTAATATCCTTTCACTTACAATGCTGGCTGACAAATGCAAGCAACAGAGGAAGAAACTGTATCTGTGGTTTGTCGACTTTAAAGTGGCATTTGACCAAGTTGATCAAGGGATCCTATGGCGTGAGCTAAAAGAAATGAGTATTCCCGCTACTCTTCTGCGAGCCATCAAAGACCTTTACTCAAACACATGTATCCAGGTCAAATTAGGTGATGGTTCAAGGCTATCAAAGAAAATCCCTACTGAAAAGGGGCTGAATCAAGGGTGTGTGCTGGTTCCTCTCCTCTTTAATTTGTTTCTGGCTGACCTATCTGCTGGGCTAGATGGTGTAAACTTACAATCACCATGCTAGGAACTGTTGACGTTATCCCACCTTGCCAATGCTGATGACGTTGTATTGCTGAGTCACACCAAAATAGGTATAAGAAGAGCAATTACTGAGTTAACAAACACTGGCCCCCATTCCAACATTGACGGGCGGCGGAGGCCGCCCGCTAATGTTGCGCGGCAGAAATACCGCTCCGCGGTCCAGAGACCGCGGAGGGTATTCCAAGTTTTCCCCTGGGCTGGCGGGCGGCCGCCGAAAGGCCGCCCGCCAGCCCAGGGGAAAACAACCTTCCCACGATGAAGCCGGCTCGTAATCGAGCCGGCGGAGTGGGAAGGTGCGACGGGTGCTACTGCACCCGTCGCGTATTTCACTGTCTGCTATGCAGACAGTGAAATACAAGCGGGGCCCTCTTACGGGGGCCCCTGCAGTGCCCATGCCATTGGCATGGGCACTGCAGGGGCCCCCAGGGGCCCCGCGACACCCCCTACCGCCATCCTGTTCCTGGCGGGCGAACCGCCAGGAAAAGGATGGCGGTAGGGGGTGTCAGAATCCCCAAGGCGGCGCAGCAAGCTGCGCCGCCTTGGAGGATTCCAACGGGCAGCGGAAAACCGGCGGGAGACCGCCGGTTTTCCTGCACTGACCGCGGCCAAAGCGCCGCGGTCATAATGCCCTGCGGGGCACCGCCGGGCTGTCGGCGGTGCTCCCGCCAACCGTGAGCCTGGCGGTCACAGACCGCCAGGCTCGTAATGAGGGCCACTATGTGGACGTGAACAATCTAGAAATAACTACCTCTAAAACCAAAACAATGTTAATCTTCAAAGGTCCAGTTCAGGAATTAAAGATCTACTTGGATGCTGAACTACTTGAGGAAGTAAATTATTAAAAATACCGGGAGCTTTACCTGGTTAACTAGTTAAATTTCTCAGAACACCACCGCTGTGTAACCAGGAAGGTACACACGCTAACCCATGCTTTTTGCTAGCTCTGCAAAAGAATGGATGGGCCTTCTTTTAAGCCTTTACTGTCTATGATAACTGCCAGATTTCCGCCGACAGTAGCATATTCTAGTATTTAGCCCCCCAAAAAATGCCTTCCTGGCACAAGTTTGATTGGAATTTGACCTTACTTCTCAATCGCTATGAAGAAAGTACGCAGCAATAAAAGCTTGGTATAAAATCAGAGCAACACAGAGCAGTGCATTAAAAGGGTGCTTTGTGGGCAGCATTAGTAAATGATCCTACTTCCAGTCAACATAAATACCTTTTTTCTGCATTAAAACAGACAAACACACTTCAACCTTTGGAAACTAATTTACCTGTACCATGCTTCAAAAACGCAATTAACAGAGCAGCAAAATTGCATTCAGTTTTGCATGATCAGGACATTTTTAGCAAACAATCTCATGCATGGATGGTCATCAACAATTATGTCATGATAAAGCCTGCTCCTGACTTAACTTAAACATTTTCCCCTTCTATCAAGCAAAAACTGATGACCTTATTCTTTGGCAACATTCCAGCCCTAGCAGACTTGCCACATTGGAAGCATAGGGGCCCAACAAATTGTAGATTATTTCATTCTGGAATAGAGGACCTTCTATACCTAATATGCATTTCTCCCATGTCAAAGCAACCTAGGGTCGCTTTGTTGAAAAAAATGTTCTTGGACAGAGGGGTACGTTCGCCTACGCTGGCAATTATTTGCACTTTTAACTCAGAAGACACTAGACTGAATTACAAATTGATAACATTTCTCGAGCGCCACCCAAGTGCAGTGACCACAAATCTGAACGTATACCAGTTAGCACCCTCAGAAGTGCAGATGTAGGTGTTTGTTTAAATCGTGGAAACTGAGCAAGTAATAACGGAAATGTGGCGCAATAGTGGTAATAAGCATTTCAAGCTCATTTATTTTATAGTTGGGCAGCTATTCTTTTTTGACACATTACAGCAGGATAAATATTACATTTTCACAAAGTTATGCAGGGCTAGCTGTCGAATATTAAGCAAATAAATTGATAGTAGCTCCTACCAATTAACTACACAGTGCAGCACAAACCACCGATTTTAGTATGCCATTGTTTATTTTTTATTTGGTATAGTAGAATTGTGAGAGTTAAGAAGTGGTTAACTATTTACCATCTTGACCTTTTAAATGTTTCAAATTAGAAGTGGTTAGAAACTCATATGTGGCATTTAGCCATGTAATTATAAGCTCAATCACAATCTATTTTACATGATCTTATTACTCTTTTTACAATATGTATATTGTTAAACAATATTGATATGTACATCCTTAAAAAAAATCAGTTACAGTGCAAAAGACTAAAGGCTTGATCAGACATTAATGAAATTCAAAAACTGAAATGGTTGTGATCCATACATGCACCGGGAATTGGGCATGTGGGTTCATCTTCAGTATGCCAGTCTGATGCACATTGCTAGTGTAGTTGTCCACATGGCAAGGTATAGACATTTGGCCTGGTAGGTCTTAACAGTATGTAAGGAATCCTACATCAGTGCAGACGGAATAGGTATGTACATGGGGCACACTTCACCAGTCTGCTCACGGAAATGCACCTAAATGTCTGACTCATGGCATCAGACACCCAATGTCCTGTATTAGACAGATGATCATACGATTGTACGGACTTTATTTTTTCAAAAAGAGGCAATGTGGAAAGGGCCACATGCATGTCTACACTTTGTTGGCAGCATAAAGCCCATTACACAGTTCGCCTGCTGGTGGTGTTACCCCTACTGGCTTGCACCAAACCTGTCACTCTTGAATCATAGTGGAAGATTACTTGCAAGACAAAGTACAAAGGGTTTATAAATATGAAATCTCCAGCATGCATCTACATACTCATTACATTGATATGGTTTTTAGTAATGTCCATCAGGGAAAGTAGCCTTTCTGACATGTGTAGAGAGACACTGGGCCCTTATGGTAGTGCTGGAAATTTATCACATGAGTAATATTTTAGGGTTTCTGGTATTTCCATTAGTCAATATTGGAGAACTGTCTAACAGGTCTGTTTAATGGGAGGTAACTAGCCTCCATCTATGTATTAACTACCTGGCACAGAGTCAGTCAATGCAGCAATATGTGCAGCCTTGTTCATTTGCCATATGAGTTAACCAATGCTGAGGCACAATATCTGTACTTGCCATTACTCATTTCACATAGGTTATTGACCATAGGATATACCCTGCTGTATGCTGCATAACAAACACAAGGGAGTTCCTAGGTGGACAATCTGTTCGATTGCATGTGTACACCACATCATAGTTACACATCAGTCTCAGTACAGTTATGGTGATAAGTTTATTTGTGTCAACACTGTCATTTCATATACCTACAATGCCAGCACCTTAGTATGTTTGCATTGTTACATTAGGGAAAGTATATGTTCCAAATGGTGATTGGTCATTACTTGTTCACTAATTGTGGTTGTTGCCAGACATGCCACGTTATGTTTTAAAAAGTTAGTTTATTGTTGATGACAACAAGTACAAGTTGAGCTTTGCCTGATACATACTTCTTCCCATCCACCAGACAACATGACAGCTAAACAAGAAATAGCACATATAGGCCCTCATTCTGACCTTGGCGGGCGGCGGAGGCCGCCCGCCAAAGTCCCGCCGTCAGGTTACCGTTCCGCGGTCGAAAGACCGCGGCGGTAATTCTGACTTTCCCGCTGGGCTGGCGGGCGGTCTCCTTCAGACCGCCAGCCAGCCCAGTGGGAAAGAGGCTTCCACGATGAAGCCGGCTCGGAATCGAGCCGGCGGAGTGGAAGCTGTGCGACGGGTGCAGTTGCACCCGTCGCGTATTTCACTGTCTGCGCAGCAGACAGTGAAATACATGTAGGGGCCCTCTTACGGGGGCCCCGCGACCCCCCCTACCGCCATCCGGATCTCGGCGGTCCGACCGCCGGGATCTGGATGGCGGTAGGGGGGGTCGGAATCCCCGCGGCGGTGCAGCAAGCTGCGCCGCCGCGGAGGATTCAATGGGGCCGCGGTACACTGGCGGGACCCCGCCAGTGGTGCCGGTCCGACCGCGGCTTTACCGCCGCAGTCAGAATCCCCATTGGAGCACCGCCGGCCTGTCGGCGGTGCTCCCGCGGTCCTCCGCCCTGGCGGTCAAAGACCGCCAGGGTCAGAATGACCACCATAATCTGTTTGAAGCACTACCCCCACATTAGGCACATTGCTAAGGCCTACATGTACATGGAGAAAATAAACGAGGAAGGGAAGGCGGGCAGGACCTGGAAGTCTGGAAGGCATATGCAACAAATTCAGGCCAAGGGAACATCAATCCAGGATGTGCCACTGCACTGTAGAGGAGGACCAGTGGCAGTTCCGGGCACATCAAATACTCAGCTGGGCCAAGCACCACAGCATCTGCCCACAACCCTGGCAAGGAGCTCAGGATTTGAGACCCAGGCCCTGAAAGACCTTGCTGACCTGAAGCAGGGGATGGCTACAATAGAGGCTGACTATGTGGGCCATGATGCAGACACTGCAGCAGTCTGCGGCCCAAGTTATTGCCCAGATATAGACCACCCCCAGGCATTCACCTTTGCCCTGTTATTTCAATGTTATTTATATAGTTTAGTATTTTAGCATGGGTTAGAATAGGTTTTAGCATAGGGATAAGCTAGGCTAGTATTATTTAGTTTAAAATGTTTTAGGTAGGGATATGGGTGGATAGGTTTTTTAGTAGGTCGGGGATGATGTGTAGTAAGCGTGTAGCTAGTTTGTGTACAGGTGTAGTTTATGTCTGTATTGTGTGACTGTGTGTCTTGGAGGGTGGTGGGCTGATATTTAACATGTCTGTTGTGGTGTATGTGTAGAGTAGTGTAAGATAAGATTACGTAGGTCAAAATAGAGTTAAGTTAAGGTAGTGTAGGTTAATTAGCATAGGTTAGTTTAGTTATAGTTTAGATAGGGTAAGTTAGTTAGTGTAGAGTTTGTAGTTTTAGATGTTAGTTTTTTTTTCACACTTATAGTATAGAATGTTTTCTACTCTCATGACTGCTTAATGATTCACTGCATAGGAGTTGTTATCTACGCTTAGGTTGTTTTAAGCACATGCTGTAGTATTTCTCTGTAGTGTTTGTATATATGTGTATCTTTAGGAGACACCTATGGACAAGAGTCAGTCAGTTTTGCAGTGGATTCACTTAAGGGATCTTCAACTAAGTTTGCAAACTGTGAGTAGCCCTTTTTCTGTGAATGGACAAACAGCCAAACACAGGTAGTCACCTACTGTTGCGCTGTGTGTGTAAGTTATTCTACATGCATTGCACGGATTAATATTTCAATCCATATTCAGAAATCAAGGATGTGTTGGTTCACTCACTGATGCCAGCCACTTATACACTCACCATTCTACCATTCTAATGTAACATCAGTGTTGTTTGCAGGCTAGTATCCAAGTAAGTGGTCCCTACCTTCCCAGAAAGTTCAATCACCTTTCCCATTGACTATTTGCTAATTGTGGCACGTCATGCTTGTGATCATGGGGGACTACTTAGTAGTTTAGCTACACATAGGGTTCACCTTACCAATTTTCCTTGGCATGTGCAGATTTGTCCATGGGTCTATGGCACAAAATTCCCTTTCGATAGTAGGAAGTGTCTTTTGGGTCAACACATCCACTGTAGTCTAGTTGGTCCAATCAGAATAAAACATAAACCACACTGGTTAAGGATAGTGCATTTATTTACAGGTGTGTAAACAGGCTGATTCACAATTGAGATTCCTACAGCAACAATCAAAACATTGTGTGAGAGTTAAAGGATGTCCAGACACAGTCCATAGGATACATGTCATGTGACATGTGGAGGAGAGGAGTATTCCAGTGAGGAGGAGGTCTGAATTGCCATCAGGGAATGTTGGCCTCTTCAGCAGTTCACAACTGGATTACACTAACAAGAGGGAAAACAGAAAAGAGACAGTACCAGATGACAAGGGCGATGGCATGTTGGTCTACATAGGTCCCATGGGAAACTGGACAAGAGGCACAGACAATGGTTACTGGCTAGTTCTTCATCAGCAATTGGTAAAGTCCACATCTTTTTTGTACTCTGATGTGTGTTCTACCTACATTGAGGGTGGTGGTGTTTGTGCAAAAGATATCTGAGGCACACACACACATCAGGGACTGAAGATGTTGCTCCCCTGTCCCTACCAGCATTTGTCTGTGCCAACAAAGAAGCCAGCACAATGCTCAGAAGGGCTTCCTGGATTGTCTGCACAGCAATAATGTTGCAGTGATAGGCACCCATTGTTGCAATTTAGGAGTCCTGCTTCTGCTCCATAGATTTAAAGATGGTACGTATAGCCTTGAGCTGGGTGGCAACTGCACTGAATTAACATCAATAGGACTGTTGTTGCTGCCTCTGCCTCATGACACCAGCGATGTCAGCCAGGGACGGTTCCAATTTCTGGAGCGGAGTGTAGGTGCTTCTTATTGCCTCAGAGGTGTCCTTATTGGGACTGACGCAATGGGCTGCAATGTTCTCCATCCCCGCCCGCACCTCATATAACATCTGCTGCTGGATTACTGCTGCTTGGCATTGAAAGACTACCTGGTAGTCCAAAGGTGGCCCGGGGCTTGCAGATGAGGTAGGCCCCCTTGTAGGTAGCTTCTCTGGAGACCTATTGATGCTATCAGCTCCTCCCACAACTGGAAGAGGTGATACATTGTAGTCCAAGATTTGCTGAAAAGTTTTCTTGTCCATGGGAGGGGGCAAGATGTCATTGGCAGCCACTTGGTTATCCGGGACAGATAGCTAGTCAGGAGGAGTAGTTTCTGTGGGTTTGTCGATGTATTCAATTGGATCTTGCTATCAGCCTTACACACACTAGAGCACAGCTATCTGCCTTATTGTGCTGCCTGGCATGCCCATTGTTCATTCATGTGAACACAGATCATAATGATCATGCATCAACGCTACTCTATACAGTAAGCATACAGTGCATATACTTACCATGGTTGTGCTATCTGTGAAAACAGTGGCCAATGTGTACTATCTCTGAAGGGATAGGCCCAGTCAAACTAGGTAGATTGCTATCGCTGGTGCTCATCCCATTTCATCATTGCCAAAGTTGGTTATCTGCAGAGTATCACACATTGATTGACTCAGCCTCACACACTTGTAAGTGTAATTAATTCCTCTGGCAATCTTCATTTAGGCTAAGGTACTCGATTTACCGTCACATGTAGGAAAGTACCCCTTTTGGCATGGTTAACCATGCCATACATGTTTTGCCTGGTATCTGATGCTAACTTGACTGAGTGTGTGCTGGGATCCTGCTAACCAGTGTTCTTCCCTTGACTACCATTGCTTCCACAATTGGCACAACCCTGGCACACAGCTCACCCCTTGTAACAGGTACCAGCAGTACCAAGGGGCCTGTGGCCAGGGAGGATCTCTAAGGGCTGCAGCATGTATTATCCCACCCAAAGGGATCCCTCACTAAGCACATGCACACTGTTATTGCAGCTTGTGTTTGCTGGTGGGGAGAAAAAGGTAAAGTCAACATGGCATCCCTCTCTGGGTGCCATGCCCACAAACCACTGCCTGGGGCATAGGTGAGTCACCCCTCTATCAGCTCTTACAGCCCTAAGGCAAGGTGCACATACTACATGTCATGGCATAGCTGCATGCCCAATATGCCCCTACAGTGTCTAAGTCCAAGTCCATTCTTAGACATTATAAGTGCAATGTGGCCATATTGAGTACATGGGCTGAGAGTTTGTCATTACGAACTCCACAGCTCCATGATGGCTTCACTGAAGAATGGGAAGTTTGGTATCAAATGACTCAGCTCAATAAACCCACACTGATGCCATTGTTGAATTTATTGAAAAATGCACACAGAGAGCATCTTAGAGATGCCCCCTGTATTTTACCCAACCCTTTACTGTAAGAGAGAGTGGTCTGGGCCAGGCAGTCACTAACAGACAAGGTTTCTGATCCCATGGGGTGAGAGCCTTTGTGCTCTCTAGGATCAGGGGCAAAGCCTGATCTGGGGAGGAGGGGCTCCACACCCCGCTCCTGCAGGAACTGCAACACTTGGCGATGAGCCTCAAAGGCTCCTGCCTAGGGTTTCACTGCCCCAGTGCATTCCAACTAGTGAAGATGCCTGCCCCCCCCAGAGCAGGCCTTAATTTTGGCAGCAGGTCTGGAGGGAAAACTAGTAGTCATCAGAAGTAGTGTGCACCCCAGCTGGGATTACCCCTAGGGTGCTCAGAGGTAAACCCTGTCTGGCAGAATCCTCCATCTTGCTTTGGAGGATGCCAGCCAATAGGGTTAATAATGTTCCCTCCTCCCCAAAGGGAGTGGACACAGGAAGTGTGTAGCCACCATTAGGGACAGTAGCCTTTGGCTACTGCCCTCTAACCCCAGTGAAGCCCCTAACTCTAGTACTTAGGGGCACCCTCGAAACTTGCTCTTCGAATTCCTAGTGAGCTAAAGAAAAAGAAGAATAAGGACTGAAGAGCCATCCCCAGCAGCGAAGATTCCAGATGGCAAATGACTTGGCCCCAGCCCTACTGGCCTGTCTGCAGATTCGGAACTACTGCAGGACCAGCAAACTCTGCAAACCCCCAGACGACTGCCTGTCCAAGAGCTCCTGAGGACAGCAGCCCTGTCCACAAGAAAACTTCCAAAAGGACTCCAGAGCCTCCCTGGATCTGTGAGTCCAGCCCACTGTGAAACTGATGCCCATGGCCCGAGTCCAGGTGGACCACCAGACCAGAGAAGGTCCACAGGTTATCCCGACCTCGAGTCCACCTTAGGTCGACCCTCATGGCCAACACAACAACACCTGCAGCCTAAATCTGGAGGACCCTTCTGACCGCGATTGGATCCAACTAAGATTCCCAGCACCTAAAGGTACCTCTGCATCCGTAGTCCCCTGGCCTTGGGGAATCCTACATGTGGTCCAAATACATCCAGTGGGTTCTTCACTTACCTGTCCAACCGTTGGTATTCTGCAACTGACTCCCTGGACCTAGCCTGCAGCATCTTTGTGACCCCCGGGTTTCCTCCATTGAAAAGCATTGGGCGCCTGATGCTGTGTTTGCACCCTGCACCTGGCTGCCCCTGTACCGCTGAGGGTGATTGTTTGGTGCTGTTCTTTGCCCCCCGTGCTCATCCAAACTGTAGGAGGCTGGCCTGGTTTGTGGTGGGTACCTTGGGTACTTACACCTTATACCAGGTCCAGTTACCCCTTATTAGTGAAATGTAGGCAGTGTTCCATCAGCTTAGGCTGCCTAGAGGTATCTGTAGCAGAGCAGTTTAAGCTAAACTAGGAGAGATGCATACCTCCTGCAATACTACCATAGTTACACAGTACTTATACACAATTACACAATAAAAGACAATACTCAGTTTTACCAAAAATAAAGGTACTTTATTTTAGTGATGTAGGAGGCTGGGCTGGCTTGTAGTGAGTACCAAGGGGTACTTACACCTTGCACCAGGCCCAGGTATACCTTATTAGTGTAGAGGGGTGTCTAGCAGCTTAGGCTGATAGAAAAGGTAGCTTAGCAGAGCAGCTTAGGCTGAACTAGGAGACGAGTGAAGCTCCTACAGTACCACTAGTGTCATATGCACAATATCATAAGAAAACACAATACACAGATATACTAAAAATAAAGGTACTTTATTTTTATGACAATATGCCAAAAGTATCTCAGTGAGTACCCTCAGTATGAGGATAGCAAATATACACAAGATATATGTACACAATACCAAAATATGCAGTAATAGAAATAGAAAACAGTGCAAACAATAGATAGTCACAATAGAATGCAATGGGGGCACATAGGGATGGGGGCAACACAAACCATATACTCTAGAAGTGGAATGCGGACCACGAATGGACCCCAAACCTATGTGACCTTGTAGAGGGTCGCTGGGACTGTAAGAAAACAGTGAGGGTTAGAAAAATAGCCCACCCCAAGACCCTGAAAAGTGGGTGCAAAGTGCACCTAAGTTCCCCAAAGAGCACAGAAGTCGTGATAGGGGAATTCTGCAGGAAAGACCAACACCAGCAATGCAACAACGATGGATTTCCAGACGAGAGTACCTGTGGATGCAGAGGAACTCTGATGAGCTCTTGCATTCGTTATCTAAGGAATTCCCCAAAGCAGAGACCCTAAATAGCCAGAAAAGGAGGTTTGGCTACCTAGGAGAGAGGATAGGCTAGCAACACCTGAAGGAGCCTATCAGAAGGAGTCTCTGACGTCACTTGCTGGCCCTGGCCACTCAGAGCAGTCCAGTGTGCCAGCAGCACCTCTGTTTCCAAGATGGCAGAGGTCTGGAGCACACTGGAAGAGCTCTGGGCAACTTCCAGGGGAGGTGCAGGTCAGGGGAGTGGTCACTCCCCTTTCCTTTGTCCAGTTTCACGCCAGAGCAGGGCTGAGGGATCCCTGAACCGGTGTAGACTGGCTTATGCAGAGATGGGCACCATCTGTGCCCATCAAAGCATTTCCAGAGGCTGGGGGAGGCTACTCCTCCCCAGCCCTGACACCTTATTCCAAAGGGAGAGGGTTTAACACCCTCTCTCTGAGGAAGTCCTTTGTTCTGCCTTCCTGGGCCAAGCCTGGCTGGACCCCAGAAGGGCAGAAACCTGTCTGAGGGGTTGGCAGCAGCAGCAGCTGCAGGGAAACCCCGGGAAAGGCAGTTTGGCAGTACCCGGGTCTGTGCTAGAGACCCGGGGAATCTTGGGATTGTCTCCCCAATATCAGGATGGCATTGGTGGGGCAATTCCATGATCTTAGACATGTTACATGGCCATGTTCGGAGTTACCATTGTGAAGCTATACATAGGTAGTGACCTATGTATAGTGCACGCGTGTAATGGTGTCCCCGCACTCACAAAGTCCGGGGAATTTGCCCTGAACAATGTGGGGGCACCTTGGCTAGTGCCAGGGTGCCCACACACTAAGTAACTTAGCACCCAACCTTTACCAGGTAAAGGTTAGACATTTAGGTGACTTATAAGTTACTTAAGTGCAGTGGTAAATGGCTGTGAAATAACGTGGACGTTATTTCACTCAGGCTGCAGTGGCAGGCCTGTGTAAGAATTGTCAGAGCTCCCTATGGGTGGCAAAAGAAATGCTGCAGCCCATAGGGATCTCCTGGAACCCCAATACCCTGGGTACCTCAGTACCATATACTAGGGAATTATAAGGGTGTTACAGTATGCCAATGTAAATTGGTGAAAATGGTCACTAGCCTGTTAGTGACAATTTGTACAGAGAGAGCATAACCACTGAGGTTCTGGTTAGCAGAGCCTCAGTGAGACAGTTAGGCATCACACAGGGAACACATACATATAGGCCACAAACTTATGAGCACTGGGGTCCTGGCTAGCAGGGTCCCAGTGACACATAACAAACATACTGAAAACATAGGGTTTTCACTATGAGCACTGGGCCCTGGCTAGCAGGATCTCAGTGAGACAGTGAGAACACCCTGACATACACTCACAAACAGGCCAAAAGTGGGGGTAACAAGGCTAGAAAGAGGCTACTTTCTCACAAGTGACACAAGGCCAAAAATATCTTAGAGGCAATACTCCTTCTGAAGGTAAGTATTATATGCAATATATATGCTAGTAACCAAAATCAGGTAAGTAAAGAGTCATAGAATAGTGCAAACAGTAGAAAATACAATAGATTGCAATGGGCCAAGGGGCAACACAAACCATAAACCAAACTAGTGGAATGCGAATCACGATTTCCACCCTAGGCAAGTGGACTGTGTAGAGGGGCACTGGGAGTGTAGGAAACCACCAAAGGTAAACAAAGTACCCCACTCCAGAGCCAAGAAAAGCAGGAGTAAAGTACAGCAAGTTTCCTCAGGACACACTACAATTCGTGATAAGAGATTTTTCAAGAACAAAGCAAGACTGCAAGCAACAAATGATGGATTCCTAGATCTGAAGACCTGTGGAGAGAGGAGACCAAGTCCAGAAGTCAAAGAAGAGTCCAGGAAGTACAGGAGCCCCTGCCAACCTAGAAGATACGGCAAAAGTGGATTCTCCGGTAAGAAGGAGAATACAGAAGAGCACCAAAGAAGATGGCTGCAGGTTCCTGCTTAGTGCAGGTGATGTCCCACATTGAGGTGTTGGATGCAGGCTGTTTGCATCACTGTATTCCATCAAAACACCTTGGTTCAAGCAAGTATGCAGTTTGCATCAAAAGGAGCTGCCTAGACCCAGGAGTCACCTGGGGGTCTCAGCTCAGATTGAGGAGACTTAGGGGGCTCTCAGCACTTCAGAGAGCCCTCAGGAGACCAGGAAGCTCCCATGGAAGTCCCAGAACACAGGGGCAAAGAAGATGCAAAGTGCAGTTGCTGCAGCACTACACAGGAAGGTCCTATGTCACGGAAAACAACCCAGCAAGTTGTGCGTCGCAGGACGGAGTGCTGAGTACCTGGACTACACTGTGCTTGAAGGATTCTTGGAAGAAGTGCAAAGAAGCCCAAGGATCTGGAGAAAACGTGGTGCACAGGGGTACTTTTGCAGCACAGGGAGGCAAGCTCTTACATCCACCAAATATGGACAGCTGGACCTTGTGACAGTCTGAGTCACGTTGGTCTACCATCTGTGTTCCAAGGAGCACGTTTGTCATCAGGAGAGGAGTCCCAGAGTACCAGTCATTGTCACAGAAGGGTGCAGGGAAGTCAGTCTGTCACTCCACGGGAGATTCCTTCGATTCTTCTGTTGAAGGGTGAAGACAGGCAGTCCTCAGAGTGTGCACACCTTGGAAACTGTTGCAAATGATGGCTGGAGCTGAAGTTGCAGGTCACAGGAGTTGTCTTGGATTCTTTGTTGCAGTTACAGCAGTTCCTGGAGCAGTCTGCAGTTGATCCGACAGTCAGAAGCTGAAGCAGAGGATGCAGAGGATTCCTAGAGAAGTCTTGCAAGCTGAATCTGAGGGAACACCCATAGGAGAGACCCTAAATAGCCCTGAGAGGGGGATTGGCTACCTACCCAGGTATGCACCTATCAGAAGGGGTCTCTGACGTCACCTGCTGGCACAGGCCACTCAGAGGTCTCCAGAGTGCCCCCACACCTTGGAATCCAAGATGGCTAACGCCCCAGACACACTGAAGGAGCTCTGGGCACCACCCCTGGGGTAGTGATGGACAGGGGAGTGGTCACTCCCCTTCCCTTTGTCCAGTTTCGCACCAGAGCAGGGACTGAGGGTCCCTGAAACAGTGTAGACTGGCTTATGCAATGAGGGCACCGTCTGTGCCCTTCAAAGCATTTCCAGAGGTTCTGGGAGGCTACCCCTCCCAAGCCTGTAACATCTATTTCCAAAGGGAAAGGGTGTAACACCCTCCTCCCAAAGGAAATGCATTATTCTGCCTTCCTGGGATTGAGCTGCCCAGTCCCAGGAGGGCAGCAACCTGTCTGTAAGGTGGCAGCAGCTGGGGCTGCAATGGAAATCTCAGAGAGCTGGTTTGGCAGTACTGGGGGTGTATTAAGGTAGCCTCTTTCTAGCCTTGTTACCCCCACTTTTGGCCTGTTTGTGAGTATATGTCAGGGTGTTTTTACTGTCTCACTGGGATCCTGCTAGCCAGGGCCCAGTGCTGATAGTGTAAACCCTATGTTGTCTCTATGTCTGATTTGTGTCACTGGGATCCTGCTAGCCAGGACCCCAGTGCTCCTAAGTTTGTGGCCTGTATGTGTTTCCTGTGTGGTGCCTAACTGTTTCACTGAGGCTCTGCTATCCAGAACCTCAGTGTTTATGCTCTCTCTGCTTTAAAATTGTCACTGCAGGCTAGTGACTAATTTTTACCAATTCTGATTGGCACACTGGAACACCCTTATAATTCCCTAGTATATGGTACCTAGGTACCCAGGATATTGGGGTTCCAGGAGATCCCTATGGGCTGCAGCATTTCTTTTGCCACCCATAAGGAGCTCAGACAATTCTTACACAGGACTGCCACTGCAGCCTGAGTGAAATAACATCCACGTTATTTCACAGCCATTTTTCACTGCACTTAAGTAACTTATAAGTCACCGATATGTCTAACCCTCACTTAGTGAAGGTTAGGTGCAAAGTTACTTAGTGTGTGGGCCCCCTGGCACTATCCAAGGTGCCCCCACATTGTTCAGGGCAAATTTCCCGGACTTTGTGAGTGCGGGGACACCATTACACGCGTGCACTACATATAGGTCAATACCTATATGTAGCGTCACAATGGTAATTCTGAACATGGCCATGTAACATGTCTAGGATCATGGAATTGTCACCCCAATACCATTCTGGTATTGGTGGGACAATTCCATGCATCCCTGGGTCTCCAGCATAGAGCCCGGGTACTGCCAAACTAACTTTCCGGGGTTTTCTCTGCAGCTTCCGCTGCTGCCAACGCTTAGACAGGTTTCTGCCTCCCTGGGGCCTGGGCAGCCCAGTCCCAGGAAGGCAGAACAAAGGATTTCCTCTGAGAGAGGGCGTTACACCCTCTCCCTTTGGAAATAGGTGTGAAGGGCCTGGGAGGAGTAGCCTCTCCTGGCCTCTGGAAATGCTTTGAAGGGCACAGATGGTGCCCTCCTTGCACAATCCAGTCTGCGCCAGTGCAGGGATCCCTCCAGCCCTGCTCTGGTGCAAAACTGGACAACGAAAAGGGGAGTGACCACTCCCCTGACCAGCACCTCCCAGTGGAGGTGCCCAGAGCTCCTCCAGTGTGTCCCAGACCTCTGCCATCTTGGATGCAGAGGTATGATGGCACAATGGACAGCTCTGAGTGGCCAGTGCCAGCAGGTGACGTCAGAGACCCCTCCTGATAGGTGCTTACCTTTCTCTGTAGCCAATCCTCCTCTGAGGGCTACTTAGGGTCTCTCCTGTGGGTATCTCACCAGATAACGAATGCAAGAGCTCACCAGAGTTCCTCTGCACTTCCCTCTTCGACTTCTGCCAAGGATCGACCGCTGACTACTCCAGGATGCCTGCAAAACCGCAACACAGTAGCAAGAAGACTATCAGCAACATTGTAGCACCTCATCCTGCCAGATGTCTCGACTGTTTCCTGGTGATGCATGCTCTGAGGGCTGTCTGCCTTCACCCTGCACTGGAAGCCAAGAAGAAATCTCCTGTGGGTCGACAGAATCTTCCCCCTGCCAACGCAGGCACCAAACGTCTGCATCACCAGTCCTCTGGGTCCCCTCTCATCTTGACGAGCAGGTCCCTGAAACACAGGAGCTGGATCCAAGTGTCCCCGACAGTCCAGTGGCCCTTCTGTCCAAATTTGGTGGAGGTAAGTCCTTGCCTCCCCACGCCAGACAGTAATCCTGTGTACTGCGTGAACTGCAGCTGCTTGGGCTTCTGTGCACTTTTGCAAGACTTCCTTTGTGCACAGCCTAGCCCAGCAATCCGTCCTGCATTGCCCAACTCGCTGAGATGGACTCCGACGTTGTGGGACCCTCTTATGTTGTTCTGAGTCGACCATCATCCTCAGATCTTCTGAATGCCTGTTCAGGTGCTTCTGTGGGTGCTGCCTGCTTCTGCTTGGACTCTTTCTGTTGCTGAGCGCCCCCTCTGTCTCCCCCTCCAAGGGGCAACCTCCTGGTCCTTCCTGGGACCTGGCAGAACCCAAAATCCTCAACCACCACCCTTGCAGCTAGCAAGGCTTGTTAGAGGTTTTTCTGCGTGGAAATAACTCTGCATCCTCCAGCATGCCGTGGGACATTCTCTGACCAAAGGAGAAGTTCCTAGTACCTTCTGTTGTTGCAGAATCTTTGGCTTCTTCCACCCGGAGGCAGCCCTTTTGCACCTTCATCCGGGGTTTAGTGGGCTCCTGCCCCCCCTGGACACTTGTGTGACTCTTGGACTTGGTCCCTTTCCTTTGCAGGTCCTCAGGTCCAGGAATCCGTCTTCAGTGTTTTGCAGTCAGTTTTTGTCCTTTCAGAATCCCCTATTTCGACTTTACTGTCTTTCTTGTGTAGTAGGATAAATTTCCTCCTACTTTTCAGGGTCTTGGGATGGGGTATTTTGGACACCCTTAGTGTTTTCTTACACTCCCAGTGACCCTCTACACACTACACTAGGCCTGGCCATTCGTGATTCGCATTCCACTTTTGGAGTACATGGTTTGTGTTGCCCCTTGGCCTATTTTTCCCTATTGCATTCTATTGTGTTCCACAGTGTTTGCGCTACTTTTCTAACTGTTTATTTACCTGATTTGGTTTGTGTGTGTATATTTTGTGTATATTACTTACCTCCTAAGGGAGTATATCCTCTGAGATACTTTTGGCATATTGTCACTAAAATAAAGTACCTTTATTTTTAGTAACTCTGAGTATTGAGTTTTCTTATGATATAGGCCCTCATTCTGACCCTGGCGGTTCTCTACCGCCAGGGCCAACGGGGGCGGGAGCACCGCCGACAGGCCGGCGGTGCTCCCTTGGTCATTCTGACCGCGGCGCTTTGGCCGCGGTCAGAACGGGAAAACCGGCGGTCTCCCGCCGGTTTTCCACTGACCTTAGAATCCTCCAAGGCGGCGCAGCTCGCTGCGCCGCCGAGGGGATTCTGACCCCCCCTACCGCCATCCTGTTCATGGCGGGAAAGCCGCCATGAACAGGATGGCGGTAGGGGGGGTCGCGGGGCCCCTGGGGGCCCCTGCCGTGCCCATGCCAATGGCATGGGCACGGCAGGGGCCCCCGTAAGAGGGCCCCGCAAAGTATTTCAGTGTCTGCCTTGCAGACACTGAAATACGCGACGGGTGCCACTGCACCCGTCGCACCTTCCCACTCCGCCGGCTCGATTACGAGCCGGCATCCTCGTGGGAAGGGAGTTTTTCCCTGGGCTGGCGGGCGGTCTTTTGGAGACCGCCCGCCAGCCCAGGGAAAAACTCATAATACCCTCCGCGGTCTTCTGACCGCGGAGCGGTATAATGGAGGGCGGGATCCTGGCGGGCGGCCTCCGCCGCCCGCCAGGGTCATAATGAGGCCCATAGTGCTAAGTGATATAAGTGGTATAGTAGGAGCTTTGCATGTCTCCTAGTTCAGCCTAAGCTGCTCTGCTATAGCTACCTCTATCAACCTAAGCTGCTAGAACACCTCTAATCTACTAATAAGGGATAACTGGACCTGGCACAAAGTGTAAGTACCACAAGGTACACACTATAAGCCAGACCAGCCTCCTACGGGGGTCTATGGTGGAGCCCCCAGGATGCATGGATTGGATTCCCAATACCACATTTGGAATTGGCAGACAATTCCATGATCTTAGACACCTCACATGGCCATATTCGCAGTTACCATTGTGAAGCTACATATATGTATTGACAAATATGTAGTGCACACGTGTAATGTTATCCCTGCACTCACGAAGTCCTGGGAATTGGCCCTGGACAAGGTGGGGCACCTATGCTAGTACAAGGGTGCCCTCACACACAGTAATATTGCACCTAGCCTTCAGTAAATGAAGGTTAGAAATATAGGCGATTTATAAGTTACTTAAGTGCAGTGAAAATAGCTGTGAAATAATGTGTGCACTATTTCACTCAGCCCGCTGTGGCAGTCCTGAAGAAAGGTTTGTCTGAGCTCCTTATGGGTGGCAAAAGAAATACTGCAGCCCATAAGGATCTCCTGGAACCCCAATGCCCTGGGTACCTAGGTACCATATTCTAGGGACTTATAAGAGGGGCCAGTGTGCCAATTAGAATTGGAATATGGAGTCACTAAACTACAGTGACAAATTTTGTAAGCAAGAGCATAAGCACTGGAGTTCTGGTTAGCAGAACTTCAGTGACACAGTTAAGCATACTGACAACACACACATAGGCCACAAACTATGAGCACTGGGGTCCTGGCTACCAGGATCCCAGTGAGACATGCAAAACACACTGAGAAATAGGGTTTTAACTATGAGCACTGGGGTCCTGGGTAGCAGGATCCCAGTGTGACAGGAAAACACACAGACAAACACGCACAAACAGGCCAAAAGTGGTGGTAACCATGCTAGAAAGAGGGTACTTTCTCACACAAACCCCCAAAGTCTGTGCCCTGAAGTTGTGGGTACTTACCTGCAACCTTTGTCTTTCTCAGTGCCCTCAGCCTCCATAGGACTCCATTAAAAACCCAATACCAACTTTGACCTCTCCACCCGGCTGACCCTGTGTTGCTGGTGGTGCGCAATTGGGGTCAGCTTTACTTGTGGACATCCAAACCCTGAAGGTTGGGATCGTAGGTTGAGTACTTACATGTAAACTGTGTTAACACTTTTCCTCCCCTAAGACTACATTACGCTTTCTACTTTAAAAATTGAAAAGTATTACTTACATGAAAACTGTTTTATCTGCAAAACCTTAACAAAGTACATTTGATATATAAGCTTAATACAAACTTACAACTGTACTCACCTGCAACAAAGATCTTTTTGGGTTCCAGAAATAAAGTAACAATGTATATTTTTGCCTTATGAAAACAATGTCCTGGAATACTTTGCACTACCCTCCGATTAGCCTAATTGCTTGACCACACTACCCCAAAAGAGATCATTAGTATTATCTACTTTAGCCTCTGTCAAGCCTCTGGGGATCCACTGGACTCTGTACACATTACTTTGATATAGTATATACAGATCCAGCTTCCTATGTCCTACACAGATGGAAGCCTGATCATACATTGATTCTCGTGTGATTTCAAACCCACAATAAGATTCACCACTTCAAATCACCTAACATGGCTGCCTGTATTTGAGGACTATGTGTCAAGGTAAACTCACACATGCTAGTAGTTTTGAAAATCAGTGTGGCATGTACCTACCCTGGATTGTCACGCAACTTGACCCATACTTCTCAGCTTCCAACCATCACAGAATCATGCACATATTTTTGGCAACCTAGCTCATCCTGCCATTTCAAAATTCCCTGTTTGATATACTCCTGCTTTGACATATGTAGCCTGGTACAAGATTTCTTCTTCTGTCTCCCTCTTGATATATGCTACATCTTTCCCAAGGTTTACATCACATGTAGGATATACTACATCTATGCCTACTTCTATCTCACCCCTTACCAGCTCCAACATAAGTGTGACACTATCAGACCCAGCAGTGCATGTGTATTGCTCTGGCTACCGTGCAGTATACACCACTTCTCACATATTTGTAAACAATCTGCCTCTATTCTAACACAGTGCCAGTTCTATGTGCTCAGCAACACCTATATTAAACAGCACAACCAGGGCCCCACTAGTCTCACACTCCATCTGTTCTTTGAAAAAACACACGTTCCTATATTTTGCATCACTTGCATCCCCCCTAAGACTTTGTACACAACAGGAGTTAGGGTGTTGGCTACCAACAACCCACACATCAGGGCAGCTGCATTCAATGTATTTTTATGCTAACGGCTATAGATATGGCTCATCAAATGCTCCTATGTGGTAGTACTTCACATACCCAACACATGACTCCACTCTCAGTTATTTACAAGCCCCTATAATTCTTGTTCTAAGACTGACAAGAGTAAAGTAGTATTCAAAGCTCTGTTGTCACCTGTGGAAGATCAAGGATAACCCTGAAAGACGTTGGGACTTGATTTTGCTGGTCCTTTCCATCTTTTGCCTACAAAGGAAAGCTATGTGATATAATTAGTGGATTATGGCCCTCATTCCAACCCTGGCGGTCGGTGTTAAAGCCGCGACCATACCGCCGACAGGCTGGCGGTCCAAAAAATGGAATTCTGACCCTGGCGGTTACCGCCAACAGAGACCGCCGCTTCAACACTCCGACCGCCACGGCGGTACAAACAAACAGCCTGGCGGTCACCGCCAACAGCCCGGCGGGAGACAATGTACCGCCTACCCGATAACGACCCACCAATCCGCCACCTTTTCCGGGGCGGGAGCCCCGCCGATAAAAACACGGCGGAAACAGACTACGAACGGGAAAACGCTCACCTCCACATACTCCACGCGAGATTCCGGCAGTATGGAACCCGAGTTACAGGTCATCCCCGCACTCCTATACCTGCTCCTGTACCAGGAGCACGCCCGGCGGCGCGGAAGACATCGGTGAGTACTGCACCTACGACACAGGGGAGGGAAAAGATTACCGGCACACACCCACCCACCCACACCCACTACAACACACACATCAATGCATTCCCACAGATCACTGTCACAACCCACAACCCCCCCCCTCCGAAATAATGCAAAGACCAAAAGAAGAGATCTTAAACGGGCAGATATATTGAAAAATGGACAGCAGTAATCCAAATAAATAAATAAACTATGTACAAAATACATACATCTACTATATGTAGTCCAACCACTGTCCGTGGACCACAGGGGTCCTGAGCAAAGGGGCAAGGCCCAGTCCCACGACAAGAACTCCACGGAGAGAAGACTGCAGGGGCATCAGAAAGAAAAAAGGACAGGCACCTCAGGGGGAAGGGAAGGGGGGGCACCTCAGCCACTTGAGTACACAACGCCAGATCCACGAGGGGACTCCATGACCACTGGCCCATCCTGGAGAGAGCAAAGCCACAGTCCATACAGTCCATACAGTGGGTGGCCTGCCCACTGGGCCATCCTGGGGAGTGCAAAGCCACAGTCCATGCAGTCCATACAGTGGGTGGCCTGCCCACTGGGCCATCCTGGGGAGAGCAAAGCCACAGTCCATACAGTGGGTGGCCTGCCCACTGGGCCATCCTGGGGAGAGCAAAGCCACAGTCCATACAGTCCATACAGTGGGTGGCCTGCCCACTGGGCCATCCTGGGGAGAGCAAAGCCACAGTCCATGCAGTCCATACAGTGGGTGGCCTGCCCACTGGGCCATCCTGGGGAGAGCAAAGCCACAGTCCATACAGTCCATACAGTGGGTGGCCTGCCCACTGGGCCATCCTGGGGAGTGCAAAGCCACAGTCCAAACAGTCCATAACAGACTCCACTGCCACTGGAGGAGGCATGTTGGCCAGAGGACATCCTGCAGCCCTGCCCGAGACAGATCCTGCCCTGCCACGTCTGCCAAAGGGCCAGCGGTTCTTGCCTGGAAGGGCCCAGTTCAGCGGTTCTTGCCTGGAAGGGCCCAGTTCAGCGGTTCTTGCCTTGAAGGGCCCAGTTCAGCGGTTCTTGCCTTGAAGGGCCCAGTTCAGCGGTTCTTGCCTTGAAGGGCCCAGTTCAGCGGTTCTTGCCTTGAAGGGCCCAGTTCCGCGGTTCTTGAGACGGCGGTCCCCAGCGGAGCGGTGCTGGAGACGGCGGGGCCCAGTTCAGCGGTTCTTGCCTTGAAGGGCCCAGTTCAGCGGTTCTTGCCTTGAAGGGCCCAGTTCAGCGGTTCTTGAGCCGGCTGTCCCCAGCGGAGCGGTGCTGGAGACGGCGGCCATTCTATGGCCAACTGCTCATTGCCTGGTGGTGCCCTCCTGGGCAGCGGGGATGGTGCTCCTTCAATGCCCACCTGGGCTGTGGGTGGTGGGGCCCTCCTGGCCAGCTGGGCTGGGTCCTCCCTGGGCAGCGGCTATGGGGGTGGTGGGCTCTCCCTGGGCAGCTGTGACGGTTTCTCCCTGGGCAGCGGCTATGGGGGTGGTGGGCTCTCCCTGGGCAGCTGTGACGGTTCCTCCCTGGGCATCGGCTATGGGGGTTGTGGGCTCCTCCTGGGCAGCTGTGACGGGTCCTCCATGGGCAGCGGCTATGGGGGTGGTGGGCTCTCCCTGGGCAGCTGTGACGGTTCCTCCCTGGGCAGCGGCTATGGGGGTTGTGGGCTCCTCCTGGGCAGCTGTGACGGGTCCTCCATGGGCAGCGGCTATGGGGGTGGCGGGCTCTCCCTGGGCAGCTGTGATGGTTCCTCCCTGGGCAGCGGCTATGGGGGTTGTGGGCTCCTCCTGGGCAGCTGTGACGGGTCCTCCATGGGCAGCAGGCCTGCTGCCTGACTTCTCCGCCTTGCTGCCCTTGCCCTCCTTAGTCGGGAGTCTGTGGCCCTTTCCTCCCTTTGGAGCTGTGGCTGTTGACGGTGGCTGGCTAGTGTCCTGGGGGGATATAGAACCCGGGCTCCTGCGGCGGCCCTTCCGCCTTCTGCTCCTCTTCCCAGGGGGTGGGCTGCCTGTCCCCTTGCTGCTGGGCGAAGATCCAGACATGCGGGCTGGTGGGCTCCAATACCCCTGCACCCTTGTCAAGGGGGCTGCAGGGCTGGTGGTGGCTGAGGTGCTCTTCTTACCCCGACGAGAAGGAGGGGGGGCTCAGGGTCAGGAAAGAAGTTAGCAGTAGCGAGAAAGATTTTCTTGGGACAATGGAGAGTGGTAGGTACAGTGGGAATGGGAGTGGAGGGAGAGGATGTGGTTGTAGGTGAGTCACGTTTGCTGTCTTTGGGTGCAGGTGCAGGAGGGATAGGCTGTCGTGAGGTGGATGGCTGTTGGGTGGGTGGGTGGCTGCGTTTGTGTGGTGTGGAAGAGGGGGTGACAGACACAGTGGGAGAGGACACAGGGGACGTGTAAATGGCAGTGGGGGTGGTGACTGCACGTGTGCGGACTGTACTGTAGGTTGTGCTGGTGATGGAAACACTGGCTGATGGTGAGGTGAATGAAGGTGTGAGTGTAGACGTCACAGGGAGGGAGGAGGGAGACGAGGAGGTGGGGGTCACAGAGGTGGTAGTGACTGTTGGCATGTCTGCATCGGAATGTTGCTTGTGTGAATGTCTGCGTGATCTGTGGTGCTTATGTTTGGATGAGCTGCTCTTGGGTGTTGAGGTGTGTGCAGGCTGGTCTGATGGTGTGGGTGGGACAGGCAGAGGAACAGGAGACTGGGAGGAGGGAGTTAGTAGAGGGAGGCAGGAGACAGGGACAATGGCTGCCGTCAGTGCTGAGGCCAGAGCCTGGAACGATCGCTGATGGGCAGCCTGACCCGAATGAATGCCCTCCAGGTACGCATTGCTGCGATGAACCTCCCTCTCCACCCCCTGGATGGCATTCAAAAGTGTAGACTGCCCAACAATGAGCGTTCGGAGGAGGTCAATGACCTCCTCACTGAGGGCAGCGGGGGTAACAGGGGCAGGGCCTGAGGTGCCTGGGGCGAAGGAGATGCCCGGCTTCCTGGCAGAGCGGGCACGGGGCGAACGCTGAGGGGCTGCTGGGAGGGCGGAGATGGTGCGCTGGGTGGCGGCTGTACCTGTAATGGCGGGGGGCACGGATGTTGCCACCACCGCAAGGGAGCTCCCTTCCGAGGACGTGTCCATGTCGCTGCAGGCTCCAGTCGTCCCCGTTGTGGAGCTCCCCTCGCCCTCCATCTCACTGGTCCAGTCAGACTCTGTGGCATGGCCCTCCTGGGCCATGTGAGATGCAGCTCCCTCCTGCCCCGATGCCACTTCTCCTCCGCCTGATGATGCTGATGCACACAAGCACAGAAAGACAAACAAAAAGGGGGGGGGAAGAGAGAAATAAAGAGATTTTGAGTACATGGATCACCGGTACAGTTAGCGGACATGACAGACACAGATGCCCCCTGCACTAAGTTGCGCACTTGGGGTCCGCTACGCATTCCGTGGAACATGCCCTACACGCCTAGAGTTGACAACTGCACCCATGGATGACACGGCCCAGGGATGGCTGTACTGGCACACTACTGAGGGTGGTGGCTGGGGACACAGGGGCTTACGGGGGTGCCCAGCCTACAGATATCGCCCTGGCCTAGGGGGACCCACAGCCCTCCTCCCCCACCCAGACACCTCCAATGCGCGACAACAGAGTAGATTATGCTTGTACTCACCCCCTTGTGTCTGCTGTGCTGCCCTCACGCGCCCATCCAAATCAGGGTAGGCCACCGCCAGGATCCGGAACATCAGGGGGGTCAGTTGACGGCAGGCACCCCGCCTACGTTGGGAGGCCATCCCCAGCAGAGACTCGGCGGTCTTCTTGGTCCCGCGGCGGATGTCCTCCCACCTCTTGCGGCAGTGGGTGCCCCGTCGATGGTGGACCCCCAGGGTCCGGACTTCCTTGGCGATGGCACGCCAAATCCCGATCTTCTCATGGGCGCGGACCTATGTGACACGTACAGGGAGGGAGAAATACCACGTTCAAGTTTGTCTGCATTTTCGTTGCCAGTGGCCCAACGCCCCCCATCCCCGCCAGGCCCCCCGCCAGGCCCCCCGCCAGGCCCAACATGCCCCCCATCCCGCCAGGCCCCCCGCCATGCCCCCCCGCCAGGCCCAACATGCCCCCCATCCCCGCCATGCCCCCCGCCATGCCCCCCGCCAGGCCCAACATGCCCCCCATCCCCGCCATGCCCCCCGCCATGCCCCCCGCCAGGCCCAACATGCCCCCCATCCCCGCCATGCCCCCCGCCAGGCCCAACATGCCCCCCATCCCCGCCAGGCCCCCCGCCAGGCCCAACATGCCCCCCATCCCCGCCATGCCCCCCGCCAGGCCCCCCGCCAGGCCCCCCGCCAGGCCCAACATGCCCCCCATCCCAGCCATGCCCCCGCCAGGCCCAACATGCACCCCATCCCCGCCATGCCCCCCGCCAGGCCCCCCGCCAGGCCCAACATGCCCCCCATCCCTGCCAGGCCCCCCGCCATGCCCCCCCACCAGGCCCAACATGCCCCCCATCCCCGCCATGCCCCCCGCCAGGACCCCCGCCAGGCCCAACATGCCCACCATCCCCGCCAGGCCCCCCGCCAGGCCCCCGCCAGGCCCAACATGCCCCCCATCCCCGCCATGCCCCCCGCCAGGCCCCCCGCCAGGCCCAACATGCCCCCCATCCCCGCCATGCCCCCCGCCAGGCCCAACATGCCCCCCATCCCCGCCAGGCCCCCCGCCAGGCCCAACATGCCCCCCATCCCCGCCATGCCCCCGCCAGGCCCAACATGCCCCCCATCCCCGCCAGGCCCCCCGCCAGGCCCAACATGCCCCCCATCCCCGCCATGCCCCCCGCCAGGCCCCCCGCCAGGCCCAACATGCCCCCCATCCCCGCCATGCCCCCCGCCAGGCCCAACATGCCCCCCATCCCCGCCATGCCCCCCGCCAGGCCCCCCACCAGGCCCAACATGCCCCCCATCCCCGCCAGGCCCCCCGCCATGCCCCCGCCAGGCCCAACATGCCCCCCATCCCCGCCATGCCCCCGCCAGGCCCAACATGCCCCCCATCCCCGCCAGGCCCCCCGCCAGGCCCAACATGCCCCCCATCCCCGCCATGCCCCCCGCCAGGCCCCCCGCCAGGCCCCCGCCAGGCCCAACATGCCCCCCATCCCCGCCATGCCCCCCGCCAGGCCCAACATGCCCCCCATCCCCGCCATGCCCCCCGCCAGGCCCAACATGCCCCCCATCCCCGCCAGGCCCCCCGTCATGCCCCCCGCCAGGCCCAACATGCCCCCCATCCCCGCCAAGCCCCCCGCCAGGCCCCCCGCCAGGCCCAACATGCCCCCCATCCCCGCCAGGCCCCCCGCCATGCCCCCCGCAAGGCCCAACATGCCCCCCATCCCCGCCATGCCCCCCGCCAGGCCCCCCGCCAGGCCCAACATGCCCCCCATCCCCGCCAGGCCCCCCGCCAGGCCCAACATGCCCCCCGCCAGGCCCCCAAGCCAGCCAGTGGCCGCAAATCCATATTGAATTAAACTCACTTGTTGGTCTGGAGGACCGTAGAGTAGCGCATACTGGGGGAGGACCCCATCCACAAGTTTCTCCAACTCTTCTCCAGTGAAGGCAGGGGCCCTTTCCCCAGTCGCAGCAGCCATTGTCCCTTCCAGACCGAGGTCACAGCAACAATTGCAGTATAGGTCCTCTCCTGTCAAAGTTCAAGTCGCGAGTGAAGAAGTAGATAGAAAATGGCGGTCACGCCCGCGGCGGTGCGTACCGCGGCGGGGCCTACCGCCACCGCCGGCGCACTTCGCCATTGGCTCCTGATACCCATAGGCTTCAATGTTATCCAATGCGGCTTAGCGCCGCGGTCTTCGACCGCCTACTGCCATGGTGTGCCACGCCAGCGCATTGACCTCACATCCCATTGTCACACTTCACAGGTCAGGCAGCCGCCATTTCGAGGGTCCACATGGCTCAATTTTAACTGCGTCACACAGGCCTAGGCCTTGCATAGCCACTCATACACGCCATTCACTGCATAGAGAATCGTTTACTGTGCAAGCTGTGAGTACGTACCTGTGGGTTGCTTGACTGTGTGCTCCATGTTGTCCTTCCTAGCCACCGTCCGCTGGGTTTGGCGAGGAGAAGGAGGAATCCTCCTGTGTACAGACCGCTGGTGGACCTGTCGACAATGGAAGCACGCCACATTATCCTGACCTACCGGCTTGACCGTGCCACTATACATGAACTGTGTGCCCAGCTGGAGCCCGACCTGATGTCCCCCATCCGCCAACCCACAGGGATTCCCCCTCTGGTGCAGGTCCTGTCAGTACTCCATTTCTTGGCAAGTGGGTCATTTCAGACAACAGTGGGAATTGCTTCTGGGATGTCTCAGCCCATGTTTTCGAAGGTGTTATCCAGAGTGTTGTCTGCCCTGATGAAATACATGAGGAGCTACATCCTTTTCCCTGAGGTGGGCGAATTGGCTACAGTGAAGGGTGATTTCTATGCCCTTGGACATATTCCCAACGTCATTGGTGCCATTGATGGGACCCATGTGGCTTTGGTTCCCCCCCAAGAAAGTGAGCAGGTGTAGAGGAACAGGAAAAGTTACCATTCTATGAACATCCAGGTGGTGTGTTTGGCTGACCAGTACATCTCCCATGTCAATGCCAAATTCCCTGGGTCAGTGCATGACGCCTACATCCTAAGGAATAGCAGCATCCCTTACGTGATGGAACAGCTAGAGAGACACTGTGTATGGCTATTGGGGGACTCTGGGTACCCCAACCTGTCGTGGCTACTGACCCCAGTAAGGAATCCCCGGACCAGGGCAGAGGAACGGTACAATGAGGCCCATGGGCGTACTAGGAGGGTGATCGAACGCACCTTCGGCCTCCTAAAGGCCAGGTTTCGGTGCCTGCATATGACAGGTGGATCCCTAATGTACTCACCTAAGAAGGTGTGTCACATCATCGTGGCCTGCTGCATGCTTCACAACCTGGCTTTGCGCCGCCAGGTGCCTTTCCTGCAGGAGGATGGTCGAGACGGTGGTGTTGTGGCAGCTGTGGAACCTGTGGAGAGTGACGAGGAGGAAGACGACGGGGCTGAAACAGACAACAGGGACAGAATCATTGCACAGTACTTCCAAT
Source organism: Pleurodeles waltl (assembly GCF_031143425.1). Lineage (NCBI taxonomy): Eukaryota > Metazoa > Chordata > Amphibia > Caudata > Salamandridae > Pleurodeles > Pleurodeles waltl. The sequence goes on from NC_090447.1 coordinate 588,497,718, forward strand.
AGGACACAGGTAACAATTCAAACATAATTTAGTAAATGTAAACTACTCTCCTGCATCTCTGCTGCCTGTCTATTTGCCCCAGTGTATGATGACTGAGTTGTGGCTTTTCCCTCCCTGTTTCAGATCTGGGGTCCCCACTACGAGTCCTGTGCTTCGTTTCCCCATGGACTACAGCTTTGTGGCAGCGGTTTGTTGACTTCACTATGTACAAGGACATATTTGCACTGTCATGTCAATTACAATATTTTGAAATCACAGCCAGACTCCAGATAGTTTTGTGCAAAATAGGTGTTTATTTCAGTGCTCAAAATGGGATGGGTGGTTTCAAGTGGGTGGGGGCTATGGTGAAGGAATGTCCATGGCAGAGTCCAGAGTAACAGTCACACAGGTGCATTGTCCATAGGCCTGTGGAGAGATGGAGCATGGGCAGTTCAAGGATGGACAGGGTGACAATGTGGGACAGTGGGATGACATCAGGTGGTATCCTTTGCTGGCGGGGGTGTTAACATCCTACTCTGTCTTCTTGCGAGATCTCAGGGCCCTCTTGCGGGGTGGTTCTTCTCCTGCAGGAGGTGGGGGACTGGTGGGCTGCTGTTGTGCGGGGGCCTCCTGTCCACTAGCGCCGGCGGAGGTGGTTGGCTGTTCTTGGTCCAGGCTAGTGGCAGGGGCCCTTTGTTGTTGTTGAGTGTCCGTCCTGGTGTTGATGAGTTCCTGCAGCAGCCCTACCATGGTAACCAGGGTGGAGGTGAGGGCTCTGATGTCCTCCCTGTACCCCCGATAGTGTTCCTCCTGCAGTACCTGGATCTCCTGGAACCTGGCCAGTACCGTCGCCATCGTCTCCTGGGAGCGGTTGTATGCTCCCATGATGGTGGTGAGGGCCTCGTGGAGAGTGGGTTCCCTGGGCCCTTCCCCCTCCTGTCGCACAGCTGCCCTCCCAGTTCCCCTGTTTCCCTGGGCCTCTGCCCCCTGGCCGGTGTGCCCACTACCACTGCCCCCAGGTCCCTGTTGTTGTTGGGGTGGTGGGTTATCCTGGGTGCCCTGTAGTGGTAGACACACCGCTGATTGACGCGCCCTGGAGACAGAGGCATGGGCCCGCTGGGTGGGAGCTGTGCTGGTGTTCCCAGAGGGGTTTGGGTCTGTAGTGGCCTGTGGCTGTCTGAGGGGAACCGACTGTCCAGAGGTCCCCGATGGTCCGGGCTGGTCATCAGTGTCCAGGTCGACAGAGCTGCTGTCATCGCTGACGGCCTCTTGGGTGGGGGGTGTGGAGAATTCTGGGCCCTCCGTGGCGGTGTGTTGGCGGTCGGGTCCTGCAGGGGTATAGAGGTATGGTTATAGTTTCAATGTGTGCCATATGGGTGTATCTGTGGGTTCCCGTGTCCCCAAGTGCTGGCATTCGTGTGTGGGGGCTTTGGTGAGGGTGGCTTGTGGGGGGGATGTGTATATGCATTGGGCATGCTTTGGTGATGGGTGTCCATGCTTAGTGGACGCATGCAGGCCTAGGTTTTGGGATGTGTGGGTTGTGATGGTGAGACATTGGCAGGGAATAGGTGTGCTGGGGGTGGGGGTGAGGATGGTGGTGGGGGTGAGGATGGTGGTGGGGGTGAGGGTGGGGGTGAGGATGGGGGTGGGGGTGAGGGTGGGGGTGAGGATGGGGGTGGGGGTGAGGGTGGGGTTCGAGGATGGGGGTGAGGGTTGGGGTATGATTTGGCATGCAGGTGGGGGGGAAGCAGTATTGAAGCTTCAACTTACCAGAATCCATTCCTCCGCCGACTCCTGCGAGGCCGTCAGGATGCAGGATGTTCAAGACTTCCTCCTCCCATGTTGTAAATTGTGGGGGTTGAGGTGGGGGTCCTCCGCCAGTCTTCTGCACGGCGACGTTGTGCCTGGATACCATGGAACGCACCTTCCCCCGTAGGTCGTTCCATCGCTTCCTGATGTCTTCCCGATTTCTGGGGTGCTGTCCCACAGCGTTGACCCTGTCGACAATCCTCTGCCATAGCTCCGTCCTCCGGGCAATGCTGGTGTATTGGACCTGTGTGCCGAAGAGCTGGGGCTCTACCCGAACGATTTCCTCCACCATGACCCTGAGTTCTTCGTCTGAGAAGCGGGGGTGTCTTTGGGGTGCCATGGAGTGGTGTGTATGATGTGTGGGGTGGAGTATGTGTAGTTAAGTGTGTTGAGTGTGGTGGTGTGTGTTGTTTTGTGTGTGGATATTGTGTGGGTGATGGTGTAGTGTGCCTCTGTGTGATGGTGTTCTATGATCGCTGCTGTGTCTCTCAGTGCTTCTTTTTGGATTTTGGTCGAAGGGGTTTGTGGGTGATGTGGGTGTGTGTTTTATATTGTATTGTGTGTGTGGGAGTGGTGTGTGTATGTGTATCAGGTGTGTGGAATTCAAATCGTCCAATGTTGCTGAGTTTTGTTCGTTTGTGTGTATTCTGACCGCGGCGGTGTGTACCGCCAATGGAAAACCGCGTTTGAAAGACCGCCGCGTGGATTCGTGGGTCAGAATGGCATGGGCGTATTTCTGTTGGCGTGACGGTGGAGGTTTGGTCACCTCCACTTTTCCGCCGACCGCTGGTCTGGCGGTCTGTTGTGGCTGTCGGATTTTCAGCGGTTTGGCTGCTGCGGGTCAGAATGACCGTGGCGGATTACCGCGACCGAGGCGGAATTATGGAGGATTTCTGACCGGCCGTAAGCGCCTTTTACCGCCGAGGTCAGAATGACCCCCTATATGTCCAAGTTGGTAGTAACTAGGTGTGAGAGCTCAATCAACACCAGAGTTTGTTCGTGAGAGGGTCCCTAATGAAATTGTCACAGACAATGGTGTCCAGTTGACATCTCAAGAGATGCAGGATTTCTTGACAGATTTGTCTCGAGATGGGGTTGTACTATCCACAAGTGAGCGGCGGCCACCCTGTTGGGAGTTTGGCAGATGGGCTTTTTGGTCCGCCAAACTCAAAATGAGGCCCTAGGACTGTAATGAGGAATATAGTTAGGCTGAATAATGGTGATGTTTGGAGGATGCCTAGATTGGTGAAATTAAATGGGAAACATTTTGCCAGTACCTATGATGGATTCAGTTGTGGGTCTGGATTTATTTCTGAGGAAAGCCTATTGCCTGGGAAATGTGAGTGCAGTGTTCCACTGAGAAGTCACAGTTGCAATCATGCTCTAAGATCCTTTCCCAGACATACCATAAGTTTTTCAGCCAGACCCATCTGGTGGAAAGAGTATGTAGTGTCTTAGTTATGCCACGTTTGTTACATCAACATACTCTATTGTATACTTTATCTCATACATATTTTTCTCCTAATCATTTTATGCTTTTTAGTTGTTGTATTACAATTATTGCTGTCATAAAGAGTTGGTGCTTCTGATTTGAGAAAATCTTATTAGGATACAGCCAATATTATTGTGGCAAAGAATCTGGTTACAACCTGAGACTTTACTGAATAGGTGAATAATTACAGAATGTTTGTCTCAGGATTTTGCCTTGAGAATTCCGTGGTCTAAATTCGTTAAGTCATTTTTTTACAGACTGGGAAGATCAATGGTCTGATTTAGATATCGGCAGAGGGGTTACTCTGGCGCAACTGTGATTGATATCCCGTCGCCAATATCTAAATATCATATTTGGATTTTGGTGAACAGGATTTCAGTCACCTTTACAATGGAGTAACCCCTCCGCTGAGATTTAAATCAGGTCCCAATTCTTTTCAATGATTTACCCTCCCTGCTGGGGGTTTCCAAGGCAGCAATTAAACATCTTGCATTGAACATGTTAGTGGGGGATAGATTTATTAAGGAATGTGAAAAGCCTAGTGTTGTACAATATAACTTGCTGTGTACAAACAATGATATTCAATTCTATCTGTCATGTGAAACAGGTTAGATGTGTGCTAACCTGCTCTTACATGTCATCTCTTTTCCCTGAGTAAATGATTGATCAACCAAATTGGTTACTGCCCACGTGACGGTGTTTTGGAACAATGTACGCTGCACTTGACTCTATTTTGTAAATATTGTGAAATTCCTCGATTGCTAATTTTAAAGACCCTATTGCAAAAATGTAATTTGAGGCAGTGTAAACCAGTGTTGCCTTTTCTGCAACAACTGTCTTGAAATAAAGTCTGTTTTATTGTGTCTAAATTTCGGTTGAGGGTTATTTCAATATGTATTTCAATATGTAATCAGCTGTGTGGGTAAGCTGTTCTGAATGTATTTTTTAATCAAAGCCTGCTTCTATGAAGTACATTAATTGTCATGCTTGATTTTGTGAATATTTTGTAGAGTTATTATTTTATCTTTTGAAAATTTTTGGTTTTAACATGCAAAGCCACATAAAGTATACTTTGACATGAAATTAGTAATAACAGTACCAAAACAACCCAATTTGTGAACTGTTATCATTAACAGTACTATTTACTTTGATTTCTTTCCACAAATAGGTTTCTGTACATTTAACATAATGCCTACTAAATATTACCAAGAAAGATTTTTCATAAAATATACTCAAAAGACAGAAGAGAAACGCTACACATACCATGTGGCGCACAAATGAGATGTAAGAAACATAATTCTTGTAAGAGAATTATAACATGTGTGCATGTTTATCATCACCTGAGTACTAATATGAAGCATATAAGTGGCAAAAAGGTCTTAGAAACAACAAATATTTCTGCTGACTAGGCGTACACACCCAAAAGTGAGCCTTTAACTGCATTGCATAGTTGTACAAGAAGAGGGTCAATATTATAAATATTATATTGAAACATTTTACAAATCGGGCATGTGCTAATTTACTTCAAAAATTCCCTTTTAAAGGAAGAAGACTGATAAAATAATATAAAAACATCATGTTCATTATATTGCTGAAAAAGCTTTTATAGTGAAAAGAAATGTTTCATTTTAATTATTTTATTGGATAAAAAAACTTGACATTTTTAATTGAAAAATACAAAATTCATGGGCCATGTAACAAAGATCTTACAAATATAAACGTTTGCAATGTTTTTGGAGGAACCTCGAGCTATACATGCAGCACAGATCCATACTTCAATCGAGAGATTTTCAATCTATATTTTACTTGGGTCCTACCTGTGACAGATGAAGAATTTGATTATGAAGTATCACATTGCACTGTAGTACGCTTAGAAAAAATTATATTGCACTGCTGCCTGAGGATGATTTTCAGGTGATAAGGAAAGCAAACATCTATGAATGGAATTGTAAATCTATGTGCAACATTAAAAAATATATCTATTCTGAAATGGAGGGCCCTTTTTGCCTCATTAAAACCATCACAAATCCAAAACTGGACACTTGCGCTTTTCTGAACATCACAAAGCTACAAGGACATTTTTTAGCCTGCTTTGATACTAAGATGTGCAATTCTACATTCCATCACATTGAAATGCTTTCCACCCATCACTCAGTATAAGAAAGCTTCTACAAACATTGGGGGTGATTCTAACCCTGACGGGCGGCGGAGGCCGCCCGCCAGAGTTCCCCCCTCCAGAACACCACTCCGCAGTCATAAGACCGCTGCGGTGATTCTGGCTTTTGCACTGGGCTGGCGGGCGGCCGCCAAAAGGCCGCCCGCCAGCCCAGTGCAAAAGAGCCTTCCCACGAGGACGCCGGCTCAGAATTGAGCCGGCGGAGTGGGAAGGTGCGACGGGTGCAGTGGCACCTGTCGCGTATTTCAGTGTCTGCAAAGCAGACACTGAAATACAAAGTGGGGCCCTCTTACGGGGGCCCCTGCAGTGCCCATGCCATTGGCATGGGCACTGCAGGGGCCCCCAGGGGCCCCACGACAACCCATACCGCCATCCTGTTCCTGGCGGGAGAACCGCCAGGAACAGGATGGCGGTATGGGCTGTCAGAATACCCATGGAGGATTCTAAAGGGCAGCGGAAAACCGGCGGGAGACCGCTGGTTTTCCGCATCTGACCGCGGCAAAACCGCCGCGGTCAGAATGCCCTGCGGGGCACCGCCAGCCTGTTGCCGGTGCTCCCGCCGACCCTGGCCCCGGCGGTAAGGAACCGCCGGGGTCAGAATCAGGCCCATTATACTTTATTAAGGGCCCAGCAATACAATTGGACCAACTTAATAATACTCTACTTCACAGATTTAACTATGTTAAAAACTACAAACAAACAAAATACTTAAATACTTTGACACTGATTCAGAGAATTCTTCCTATCCAGATGTTGTTTACACCCACAATCCATCTGAAAATGCATTACTCTACCTATACATTTACCAAATGTAAGTAACCTTTATTTGCATGATTAATTAAAAATATTCCATTTGTGTTTGCAAATAAACTAAAGAAATCACAACCTTTTAAAAAAACACAAATCACAATAAAAACATAATTAGTGCCCTGAGAGTACTAAATGTTGATGTTAAAACTGACTGCACAGTGATCTCTTGATTACACACAATCTTCGAGAGGGTGCCTAAAGTGGCAAGTACTGTTGATTCATTCCTTCCTAATGCTAAAATACCCTGGATAAATTAAGGTCAAAAGCTAACTGCTGGCCAATCTCGTGGTTCCATGGAAAGGTTAAGAAGGTGCACAAAGTGCAGAGTGCTGTTAGTTAATTCATAATAATGCTAGAATGTGCCCTCAGCTTCCTCCAATTCAATCATACTGTTAATTCACTTTTCAGCAATACTCAGGAACTTTACTAGGTGGAAGTTTAGATGTACATTTTCACCAGCAAAGCACATTTTTGCTGCCTGCCTGCATGTACATAGTCCTTTTAGGTTAAAAAGGAACCTAAACACCACTCTACAATCCTTCTTCAGTTCCTTATATATGGATAGTAGATGGAAAAAGTATTTTTTTCCTTCGCCAAACAGGCAACAGTGGTTTAGTTGTGAAGCGCACTTCCATGGTATCTTGCTGAGGGTAAAATGCTGAGGCAATACCGTAGGTACTTCTCCTTAGTGGACCTCATGAAGCTTGAACCTAGGTAGATCTGAGGGGCTGCCTTGGCATACCTTTGTATGGTAAACCCACCATGAGCCCTTTCCGCAAGCTTTACTTTGTCCTCTACCAGGGAGTTTCTTTTAACAGTTTCAATAACAAGCTTTTTAAAATTATTGTGTGATCATGCAGCCTTCCTGAGTCCCAATAGACCTAGCTGATTAACTGAGTCTTGAGGCAGGCTCTAGCCGCAACAGTCTCCTTAGTCGACAATTCATTCAATAAGTGGGCATTTTAAAGACCCTGGTTCAGCTCCCCTGCTCTTATGTCAGCATTTGATGTAGGCTCCTTGACAAGCCACTGCATGCCTCTGTGGGCCAAATTCTTGCCTCATTTGTGCTGTTGCGGTATATTTGTGTAAGTTGAAAATCATTTGCAGTGCGCCTTCTATTATGTTATCCAATATGACACAGTCTCTCCTTCTCATGGCCTCAATGCTGTAGGTGATTGCTGGAATAAGTTTTACCTGTAACACATGAACCAGTGGGGTGAGATTTGGGCCCACAACATTGTTCCATATTTTTTTTTAATGCCACTGGCATCACTATACCTTACTTTTAAGTGCTTTCTTGTGGGCTCTGAAAGTGCCCTTGTTGTCAAATATGACAACTAAGTACTTGTACTCCTGTACATTATCCAGCTGTTGTTTGGTGAGGTACCATTAATATGGCCCCTTTACTTTGTGTTGGCTCAGGTGCATTACTTTAGACTTGTCCAGAATTATACTCAAGAAATTTTCTGTAGAGTAGTTTTAAGTCATGTCTAGTAAGCGCTGAAGACCTACTGGGGTTCTGCTAATAAGTAGTGAGTTGTCTGCATATAGCAAGTTGGAGAGGACTAGACCACCCATATTTGGAGCATGAGAGTTGCATTTGTCAAACCTGAATGAAAAGTCTGGCATGAAGAGAGAAAAATGTTTGGGGCTAAAACACAGCATTGTTTCAGCCCCATTGTGGTTGGAATCCTTCTTGAAAGGTACTCACCAGTCCCTAACTTCACTTGAACCCTTGTGCCTGTGTGCAGTAGTATTAGTGGTTTGAGAAGGGGAGTTGGAATATTCCATTTAGAAAGTTTGTACCATAGTCTATTTCTGTCTATATGGTCGAAAGCCGATCTATAAGTGATAAAGCAGAGAAACATGGACTGTTTTGCTGCTATCATGGCATCAATCACCATTGAAAGAGTTAATATATTGGTGCTAGTTCTCATATTTTTCTGAAACCTGTGTGGTTGAGTGGAATAATGTCATTTTCCGTTGCCCAGGGCTCAAGATCCTCTAGTGTGAGGCCAGCTTATAATTTGGCATCATTGTCTATCAGAGCTACCAGCCTGTAATTTGTGGCCTCGTACTTACTACCTTTTTTATGTATCAGAGAGAATCAAAACCCTCTATGAATTCGGGATTGCCTCTGTTTGCACAATTCTTTTGAAGACTGATTCCATTGCCTGGGCCCAGTAGTTGCTGTCTAATTTAAATAATACCGGGGAAAGCCATCTAGGCCAGGCGCTCTCTCGCTTTTTCTTTCAGTTATTCTGTTTGCAATGTGGTTAACTGAGCTTGTGATCAATGAGGTTCCATAATTGTTTTATTTTTTTCTCAATCTTTTCTTCTTGTATGATCCCATTTGAAGTTTGCACTTTACATTTGTATTGTAACGAGATTTGTTGTTAAAATGATCCTGAATGTAGCTCGTCCATGCCTCTTCTGTTAGGTAAGAGCTGATTCCATGTGCAGTTAGATTTTGTAGCGACTTGACCGTGAGCCAAACTCCTGCACTATTGTTGGTCTTAAAGCCATATAGATTATTGCTAGGTAGGGGAGGTGATGCAGTAATTCCTTACTGCCACAGGGGAGCTGATGCATTGTTGACAGCATGAAGCATCGGTTTCTTACTGCGATGTCAATGAAAAATGTGCACTCTGGGATGTTGCGTTAGTGACTCATCGAAAGTCAAGCCACGCTGTATCGATCTCACAGCGATGAAGCAGGTGCTGCGCCAGAGACAGGACGATGCGTCACAGACTTCAGTAATGTGGTACTCAAAGCTCACGCAGCGGTGGTCCTTCTGTTGCACTGAGATGGAAATCCGGATCCTGTGTAGAAAACCGTGGTCATTGTGTCAAGCGGGGACAATACACCGGTGCCTGCAGTGGTGATGTGTCAAATCCTTATTGCGATTCATTGCTGCGGAATGACGCAGTGAGTCGATGAATGAATTTTTTTCTTGTAGCACCAAATACCTCCTTCAAGGGCCCAGACTGGATATGGCACCACTTGACAGTCCAGGGTTCTCAGCATAGGAGCATAGGTTCTGGCAGATGAAGTCTTTGATGTCCCTGAGACTTCTTAAAAGGAGGCAAGCTCAACTCAAGCCCTTGGAGAACCTTGGAAAGCAAGATGAAGAAAGCAAAGTTCAGTCCTTTCACTCCAAGGATAGAAGCAGCAAGCAGCAGGCCAGCACAACAAAGCAACAGGAAGAGTGACAGTCTTTCATACAGAATCCAGCTCTTCTTCCTGGTAGAATGTCCTCAGTCCAGAAGTGTTCTAATTTTTTGGAGGGAGAGGTCCAGTACCTATACCCCTTTCTGTCTTTGAAGTAGGCAAACCTCAAGGAGAAGTTGTAGTGCAGAAGACCCTGCCTTTCCCTGTTCTGGCCCCAGACACACTCCAGGGGGTTAGAGAGTGATTTGTATAAGCAGAGGCACATCCCTATTCAGGTGCAAGTGTCAACTGCTCCCACCACTCTAGCACAGGAAGACCTATCAGGAAATGCAAGGCACACCTCAGCTCCCTTTGTGTGACAGTCTGGAGTAAATTCACAAACAGCCGAACTGTCATCCTGACCCAGACGTGTATTCCACGGACAGGCAGAACCACAGAATGCTTAAGCAAGAAAATGTCCACTTTATAAAAGTGGCATTTTCAAGCCTACAATTCAAAAATCTACTCCAACATAAGTAACATTATTAAATGTGAATTCAGAGACCCCAAACTCCTTATCTCAATCTGCTCCCAATGGGAAATTATGCCTAAAAGGTATTTCAAGGCAATCCCCATGTTGTTCTATGGGAGAGACAGATCTTGCAATAGTGAAAGTGGAATTTAGCAGTATTTCACAGTCAGGACATATAAAACACACCAGTACTCGTCTTACCTTTTAAATACACTGCACCCTGCCCATGGGGCTACCTTGTGCCTACCTTATGGTTGACCTATGTGTAGTAAAAGGGAAGGTTTGGGCCTGACAAGTGGGTGTACTTGAAAGGTCAAAATGGCAGTTTAAAACTGCCCACACAGGCACTGCAGTGGCAGGTCTAAGATATGCATACAGGGCTACTCATGTTGGTGGCACAATCAGTGCTGCAGGCCCACTACTATCATTTAATTTACAGGCCCTGAACACACATGGTGCACTATACTAGAGACTTACAAATAAATCAATCATGGATAAACCAATCACCAATACAATTTAGACAAAGAGCATTTGCACTTTAGCACTGGGCAGCAGTGCTAAAGCTAGCAAAAACTAAATACAGCACACAGTCAAAAACAGAAGGTCAGAGGCAAAATGTTTTGGATTAACCCTGTAAAAAGGACCATTCCCATCAGGTTGGACCATAAATTTACATATTGATACATAACATGGGTCCTGGGATGATATTTTGATAGTAAAACGGTTACAGAGCCCATTCTAGCATAGGGGATGCTATTGAGATTGATACATGTGATGTTATGTACGGCAATACACATTGACAATATAAAGTCTCTGATACATTGGGTACTGCATGTTAGGAAAGTAGATGGACACCATAATGGCTAAAGCTGAGATGCAAGCATAAAGGACATTGACGTTTTGTGACAGTTATTGTGGTGTAACTTACAAGATTCCACTTCCACAGCTATTCCAGTCAATCCCTCAGGATGCAGGATGGCCAAGACCTTCTCCTCCCAGGGAAAGAGTTGTAATGGGGCTCTGGAAGGACCACTACCATTCTTCTTGCTGATCTTTTATTGACCTTTGAACTTCATTGGCAACTCTTTCTCTGCCGTGGAACTTTGCACTTTTGGTGATTCTTCATCATGTCTCAATCTGGAGATGCATCAGCTGGAGCTGCTTTTGACTTAGAGAAACTGGAAAGCTATACAGTTGCTCAGCTAAAGCAGTTCTGCAAGAATCTTTCCTGCCCCATTAAAGGCCATACCAGGACAGAGGAGCTGCAAAAGGAACTGAGGGCCTTGGTGAAAGCCAAGGACGCTGAGGGGCACACAGAAGAGGAAGAGGAGGAGGATGAGGGTGAGGTGGTACAATCCATACACATTGGTATAGTGGGTGGGCCTGTTATGACCAGGGAGAGGGTCCCCAGGGCAGGTAGCAGTGTGTCATCGAAGGATCTGACTCGTGAAGAGCTTTAGGACAGACAGGCAGAGAGGGCCCACTAGTTGCAGTTGGAAAAGATGAGGATGGCAAGAGAAGAGAAAAAGTTCCTGCTGGCCCATGAGCTCAGATTGAGGGAGCCGGATCAGAGGAGCCAGTCCAGTAGGGATGGTGGCAGCGATATCACAGTGTAGCCTGAGAGGACGGTGCTCATTCCTAAAGACCTTGTGAAGGATTATAAAAGGGAGGATGGAACATGCTCTCCATATGAATAGGGTCCCTGAAGTTCATCGGGGGTGGCTCTGCGGAAACACTCTGAGGTAGAGGAGAGGGATACTCTAACATCCTTGGAGGATCCGCAGGGGCTCACTTACTCTATCATGCAGGACGCCCAACTCACAAGGTATGTTCTCACCCTTGAGCAGGTAAGGACAAGTTTAGGTCCTATAAGAAGAAGGAATCCCAAACATGGTTGGAATGTGTTGATTCTTTTTGCAGGTCACTGGATGGTTGGGTGAAGGACAGTAAGGTGACAACATATAAAGGGCTTTATAATTTAATTGCTTGGGAGCACTTGTACAGTTTATGTTTTCCAGAGCTGTGCCAGCACCTGATTTATAGCAAGCTGACTGAGCCCAGGAAGCTTTCGCAGGAAGCGGACCCCCGGGAGAACACCAGGGTCCATTAGAGGTGTGGGGAAGACCACACCAAAGGTGGGCAGCGTCCCTCTCAGAATAAAAGGGGGTAAGGGAAAACAGGGGGAGTTGTCTAGAGAACCCCAACCTAGTTCCCAGAGTAAGGATTCACAGCCTCCCATTGAAAAGATACCATGGAAAGCTGTGGAGGGGGGGTCCCCCGGGAACAGTTATGCATGTGACCAGGTGGGTCATGTGAGGGGGGACCCCAGCAGTCCCAAGGGTACAGCGGCACCCACTGATGCTCAGTCACAGGGTTTGGGCAGTGTAGCGCTTGGGGAGGGATTGATTCCAGGTGGGTGGAAGCCAGCTGAAATGACCCTTGTCTCACTAGGTGACAGTGAGATGGTCCAGGGAACCCTAGTACCTGAGAACACTAAAAAGTACAGGCAGTGTGTGACAATCAATGGACTGAGGTGAGAGGCTATGAGAGACACAGGGACCAGTGTGACTACAGTAAGGAGTCACCTGGTGTCTGACGAGCAGATAGATCCCTCTGTACTTCACCAAGTAGTTACAGTGGACAACTCAGAGCACCTGTGCAGAGTGGCACAGGTTACCTTTGCATGGGGGGTCTCAGGTATCTGAAGGTAGCTGTAAGTCCAATCATGCCTGTGGATTGTTCGCTTGGCAATGACCTGGAGGGTTCCCCTTGAAAGGAGGTGGAACACAGGTCACACTTGGAGATGTTGAGTCTGCCTGGGTGAGTATGCGCATCCACCAGGTCAATGGCAGCCCGCCAGGGTGGTCAGGATTCCCTGGTGCCTGAAACAGTGGCTCAGGGGACCGCCAAAAACATGAAGGGAAACATTCATGGGAAAATGGCCCCAGAAGTTCCCGCAGTCTGGGAGGAGACTGAGCATGAGGGTGACCCCCCAGAGTATACAGGGGAACTGGTGGCTGAACTGGGTGAGGTCCCTGAGCTGTCACAGTGGCAGCAGTAATTGGGACCCTCCCGGGAGGCATTCTGTGAGGCACAGAGGACATGCCCTACTCTAGTGGGTTTGTGGCAGCAGGCTACAGACAAGGAGCCAGGATCTCACCTGATTTATTGGGAGGACGGCCTCCTGTATAGTGAGCCTAAGGTTGTTGAGCCTGGGTCAGCCTTTATGCTGGTTGTACCCCAGTGCTTCAGAGCCTTCCTACTGGGTCTGGCTCATGATGTGCCTTTAGCTGGACATTTGGTGCAGAACAAGACCTTTGAATGGCTTGTCACCCACTTTTACTGGCCCCTAATATGCAGGCATTCAGATGCTCATTGCAGGTCTTGCCAGACTTGTCAAGCAAGTGGCAAGAGTGGGAGGAAATGTAAGGCTCCCCTCCAACCTTTTCCAGTGGTCAGTACCCCCTTTGAAAGGGTCGGTATTGACCTTGTGGGGCCTCTGGATCCCAAGACAACCATGGCAACAGGCTCATCCTGGTCTTGGTGGACCATGCCACCTGGTACCCAGAAACCATTCCTCTGAGGTCAATCCCTTCACCTCTGGTGGGTTGTGCATTAATGGGGGTTTTACCTGCATGGGGTTCCCCAAGGAAGTGGTTTCTGATAGGGGTACAAACTTCATATCTACTTATATGAAGTCTCTGTGGCAGGAGTGTGGGATAATGTATAAGTTCACCACTCCTCACCACCCCAAAGCAATGGTCTGGTTGAAAGATTCAACTGCATTTTAAAAGGCATGATTATGGATCTGACAGAACCATTGAGGTGCAAGTGGGACGACCTTTTGCCATGCCTTCTGTTAGCCTACAAGGAGGTGCCTCAAAAAGAGCTTGGATTTAGTCCATTTGAGTTACTGTATGGCCACCCTGTTAGGGGACCTTTGAGTCTGGTGAAGGAAAGCTTAGAGAAAGCCTACAGTAAATGTTCCATGTTGTGTTTAGTTATATGCTGGCCTTCATAAACCAGACTACCCGCTCCAGAGGTATCGCACAAGAGAGCCTGTAAGCAAGTCAAGCAGACATAAAATGGTTTTATAACCAGAATGCCACTCTGGTCGAGTTTCAGCCTGGGCAAGAATTGTGGGTAATGGCACCAGAGGAGCCTATGGTGCTCCAGGACAAGTGGACTGGGCCATTTGAGGTTGTGGACCACAAGAGCAAACTCACCTACCTGGTAGACTTGCGAACTCCCAAGAACCCCTTAAGGGTCCTGCATGTGAACCATCTCAAGCCACATTTTGATCAGATTGAATTGTCCATGCTCCTAGCAACAGATGATGGGGTAAAGGAAAAGAGTGAGCCTCTTCCTGACCTCCTGTCTGCTGGAGAGAAAGATGGGTCAGTGGAGGAAATGAACCTCACCCCCTTCCTGACCTCAGAACAACAGAGGGACTGTCGCCAGGTATTAGGTCAGTTCAGCTTGCCTCCCTGTTCTCCCTGAACGCAGGGGTCAGACACTTGTGTACACATGATATGGGCATTGGAGACAGTCCACCCATTAAACAGAAAGTTTACAGGGTGACTGTTAAGGTCAGGGCTACCATCAAAGAGGAGGTGTCTAAGATGTTATCCCTAGAGAAGATTGAGTTTGCTAGTAGTCCTGAGGCCAGCCCTGTGGTCTTGGTCCCAAAGGCTGCTGCTGCCAGTCCTGAACTTCGGTCTTGTGTAGACTACCGGGGTCTCAATGCAGTCACTAAAACTGAAGTGCACCCCATTGATCGGTTGGGAGCTGCTCAATACTTCAGCACATTTGATTTGAAGTCTGGGTAATGGCAGATTGCCCTAACTGAGGGTACCACGGAAAGGTCAGCATTTTCAACCCAAGATGGACACTTTCTGTTTAAAGTAATGCCATTTGGGATGAAAAATGTCCCTGCCAAATTCCAGAGGTTTGTCAACCAGGTGTTGACTGGGCTGAACGACTTTAGCGCAGCATACCTGGATGACATTGCAGTGTTCAGTTCCACTTGGGAGGAACACTTGCAGCACCTTTGCCGAGTGTTGAAGGCCCTGCAAAAGGCAGGCCTCACTATTAAGGCAAGCAAGTGCCAAATAGAGCAGGGTTCAGTTGTGTATTTGGGATACCAGATAGGGAATGGCCAGGTGGCACCCCTACAGCCTATAATTGACACTATTCTGGCTTGGGAGCCTCCCAAGACCCAGTCTGAGGTGAGAGCCTTTTTAGGCCTCACTGGCTATAACAGGAGATTTGTCAAGGGATATGGCACCATTGTTGCCCCCTTGAATGAGTTGACTTCCAAGAAGTAACCAAAAAGGGTGATCTGGACAGAGGCTTGCCAGACCACTTTTGATGCTCTGAAGCCTGCCATGTGCACAGCACCCGTGCTGAAGGCACCAGATTACTACAAGGAGTTTGTTGTGCAAACAGACGCCTCAGAGCATGGTATAGGAGCAGTACTCTCACCGCTTAATGAAGAGGGCCTCGATCAACCTTTAGAATTCATTAGCAGGAGGTTACTTCCGCAGGAATGGAGGTGGAGTGCAATAGAGCGTGAATCTTTTGCTGTGGTCTGGGTGCAGAAGAAGCTAAGACCCTACTTGTTTAGACTCACTTCTGGGTTCAGACCGACCACAAGCAGCTCAGATGGTTAATGCAGATGAGGGGTGAGAATCCAAAATTGTTGAGGTGGTCCATTTCCCTACAGGGGATGGACTTTATGGTGGAACACCACCCTGGTACAGAACATGTCAATGCTAATGGTCTGTCCAGATTCTTCAACCTTAGAGTTAAGAACTCCCATGAGGTTGGGTAGTCACTCTCCACTTTCAGCTGGGGGGACACATGTTAGATTTGGCATCCTTGATGTGGTCTCCCATAACTTTTTGCCTCTGTTTTCTAGGTTGTTGTTGAGTGCTGGACTCTGTTTTTGCTGTTTTTGATACTATGGGCACTTTACCACTGCTATCCAGTGCTAAAGTGCAAGTGTTCCTATGTAAAATGTATGTGTAATTGGCTTTCCATGATTGGTATATTTGATTTATTAGTAATTCCCTTGTACAGTGCAACAGAGGGCCTGTAAATCATATGCTACTAGTAGGCCTGCAGCACTGGTTGTGCCACCCATATGAGCAGCCCAGTAAACATTTCTCAGACCTGCCACTGCAGTGTCTCTGTGTATAGTTTTAAACTGCCAATTCGACTTGGCAACTGTACCCACTTGCCAGGATAAACCTTCCCTTTTCTTACATTTAAGGCACCCTTAAGGAAGGCCCTAGGTAGCCCCAGGGGCATGGTGCAGTGTATGTTTCAGGTAGGACATATACTACTGTGTTTTACATGTCCTGACAGTGAAATACTGCCAAATTTGGTTTTCAGTGTGCAAGGCATATCCCTCTCATAGGTTAACATGGGGGCTGCCCTTAAATATTATTAAGGTGCATATTCTCTTTGGGAGCAGATAGAAATGTGGAGTTTAGGGTCTCTGAACTCACAATTTAAAAATACATCTTTTAGTAAAGTTGATTTTTATATTGTGTGTTTGAAAATACCACTTTTAGAAAATAGCCATTTTTTTGCTTAAACTATTCTGTGACTTTGCCTGTTTGTGGATTTCCTGTCTGGGTCAGTTTGACAGTTGGGCTGTTTGCACCTCTCCTACAGACAGTGACACAAAGGGAGCTGGTGTATAGCCTGCATATCCTGATGAGCCATCTGTGCTGAGAGGGAGGGGAGGAGTGGTCACTCAGACCTGAAGGGCTGTGCCTTCCCACACACAATGCAGTCTCCAACCTCCTGGTGTGTGTCTGCGACCTGGCCTGGGTAAGGCAGGATCATGCAAACAAGAGAGACGTTCATTTGAAGTTTTCCTACTCCAAAGGCAGAAAGGAGTATACGTAGTGGACCTAAAACCCCTGAAAATTAAATCACTTCTGGATTCAAGAGGAACCTCTGCCAAGGGGAAGAGCTGAGGAGTAGTGTTGCCCCTGCCTGTGACTGCGCTTTGTTGGGCTATCCTGCAGTTGCTGTTTCTGCCTTTGAAAGGGGACAAAGACTGGAATTTGTTGTGTATTCCTGCCTGAGAAGAATCTCCAAGGGCATGAACTGAGCTTACCTCCTGTTGAAGTCTCAGGGCCATCAAATACTTCCCCTGCAAACACCTACACTCTCTGCTGAGACTCTTGCCCTGCCAAGTGGTGCCCTATCCAGTCCCTGGGCTCTTGAGAGGTGAAGCCGGCAGCCAAGAACTGAAAATCCATGCAGAGAACGTCGTGTGGGGAAATTTACGATGCACCTTCCACGACGTGTCTGATAAACAATGTGCCGCTGGCTTTGCGGCTCAAATTAATGCTCCACCTGCATCTCGGCTGGGAGATCGATGCAAGAGAAACGACAAGGAACATCCATTTACTGAGGCTTTTAACGACGCAAACCCCACGCAGCACAGTTTTCTAACACCATGCATCTGGATTTTCAATGCATCGTCCCTGGGTGTCCAAGTCAGCCTTACTGCGTGGCTCTGAGGTGCAACATTCAGAAATCAACACATCTCTCTCTTGTGAAGGAGAAAAGCAGCGCATCACCGACCCAACCGGAGAAGGAAATGACAAATGGCCTCACTTGTGAATAAGGAATTGATGCATCACTACCCTTTTCTGATGCACACTCACTCGTGAGACTTTACTTCTGATGCTAACCTGGTACTTTTTGTAACAGCAGCATTCCCACTGTTTTCCAAGGATTAAGGCCCTCATTACGACCCTGGTGGTTGGTTATAAAGTGGTGGTAATACCGACAACAGGCCAGTGTTTTTTGGTGGTGTGGGTGTGTGGGTGTGTTTGGGTGTCAGATGTGTGTTGTTTGAATTGTCCAATGTGGTGTTGTTTGGTGTGTGGGTGTCCATTGCGAGCGCAGCAGTATGTACCACCAATGGTTGAATGTCCGCTATGGTGATGCGTGGGTCCTAATATGATGGGTGTTGTTCTGTTGGTGTAACAATGTGGGTTTTGATACTGACACTTTATCACTGACTTTTGGGCTGGAGGATTTGTGTATGTGGCTGAATTCTGTCGGATTGGTGTGTGTGTGTGATAATATGGTCAATGGATATCCACTGCCACGGCAGTAGGTTGGCGGCCGTCAGTGTGGCGGTAAGCGGCATTTACCGCCAATGTCATGATGAGGGCCTAAGACTCTTATTCTTTTGAAAATTCATATCTTGACTTGTGTATGTTGGATTTTTATCGCTTCAGCTTGTTTTGTTTAGATAAATATTACCTATTTTTCTAAACCTGTGTTGTGTCATTTTGTAGTTTTTTCACCTTTTTACTGTGTGTGTTGGTACAAATACTTTACACATTGCTTCTGAAGTTAAGCCTGCCTGCTAGTACTGAGAGGGCGAATGGAGTTAACTGAGGGTGATTCTCCTTTACCCTGTCTAGAGTGAGTGTTCTTGCTTGGACAGGGGATAACCTGACTGCCAACCAAACACCCCATTTCTAACAGGCAAAATAATGAGAAGAAGTGTGTGGAAAGTGTTAAATAGGATGAGAGAAAAGGGGTGCATTATCTCACAAGAATGAAACAATGATGTGTGTTCTCTATTTTGCTGTGCTGCAGTGGAGTGGCAAAGGATCATGGACTGAGATGTGGTGTGTTTTATAGTGTGATCTGCAGGTTCGCCCACATGGCCAATGCATGTCAGCTGTGTTGTTTTTGAATCCATACAATGGGCACTATTTTGGTGCTTTGCTGAGAGGGTACCACTGTCATCTAACCGCTGCAAGGGGACTGCCAATACAAATCTCTTTTCATAATAGGCTCAACGGTTAGCTGCGGCCACAATGACGATGGACTGCGTACCGTGAACATTGCAGCCTGCTGCGCACTGGAGGGTAGCACTCCGTTAACGCGGTCGGCGGTTCAGAGGTTCAGCCTTCATACATCATGATATGGTGGTCTGGAGTCTGGCCATCGGGTGGTCTTCTTGGGACCGCGGTTGCGTCAGACTAGCAGACCGACAGACAAACCCTTAATCAGGCCTATACATTGAAATGTTAACTTTGTATCTTCTTAAAAAGAAACATTTACTTTTTATTTTGCGTGGTATTACCTATTACAGCTCTAACATCCACTAATGCAATAGCCTCAGGGAATTTTTCAGCACTATTTGGTCTTACCCTAGTGGGAGGAAAAGTAGAAGTTGATTCTGCCAGCCATATTTTAATTGTTGCTTTCTGAACATATGGCATGATCCAAACATAAGTAAACAGTTATTCTTGCAATAATTGTAAAGCTGAGATTTAGCATAACGAAAATTTTGTTTTAAAAAGGTAAAACTTTCACGATTTAAAGAAATTCAATTACCTTAGTGACGTGGAAAGCTGAGAAGGCTCACAACTTTGCTTCTTTATGTATGCCAACTATGGAAAGTTACAGATTTTGTGTAGCTTTCTATAGTTTAAAAAATGATTAATGGAAAGTGTCAGCTGCCCATACGTGCCAGCAAGAAATTGTTCCCACTACCACAAGGGTTTCTTAAAACAATGTGAGTCTGGGGATCTTCCACAGTGTAACCCGCCATACCTACTTCTGAGCTCAATGCACAAACAATAATGACTGCTTCGGCCATGCAACCTCTCCACCTACATGAGGCCCATATTTATCATGGGTCTGTGTTGCCCTTGTGCCATGTAAGGGGCCACAAGAGTGATGCAAAACCTTGAATTATATTTACCAAGCCATGAAAGACCGTCTTGGGTAGCCCTGTGTGTCTTGGTAAATGTGAAGTAACACAAGGGAGCAGAATATATTTTTTTCTCCTCGTTTTTTCCTCTTTCTATTGTTCTGCATTCTGCAGGACACTTAGAAAGAGGAATATGCCCTTGAGGTATGTTTTTGTGCAGAAAGGGGAACCTTCCTGCACAAAACAATCCTTCTTACATTGCAGGCACCCTCCCTCCATGGTGCGAGGGTGCCACATTGGCGCTAGGCGCACTTTGTGTCCAGCGCAGGCAGAGAGCAGGAATGGCTGTATAATGTTAAATACAGCACATTCCTGCCCCCTAACTACTTTCAGGCAGTGCAGCAAGGTGGCTTGCTGCACTGCATTGCATGAAAATCTGATAAATATAACCCCAATTATGGCCCATGCTACCCAGCTGCCATCCCCTTGCTCGGCTGTGCCCCCTACACTGCCTCTTGCTGCTACACTCCAAGGCACCTATCAGTGATTAGGAGCAGGCAGTTTGCTCAATTGAGAAATTCATGCTGGATCTTTTCCCAGCTAGAGTCCTCCTTGAGCAATAATTAGGCAAAATGCCAAGTGGTATTGGTCCATATTTATCAAGATTTTGAATGACCCTCTCTCCACGCAAGGGAAGATAAGGGTGATGCATAACCTAAGTGAGATCAACAAAACCATGCAAGCCCACCTTCTGTGGCCCACCATGGCTTGATAAATCTAAAGGTAAGTCATGGAATTGTAAATCGCTGCAGAAGGTAGGAGTGTCATAGGCAGAGCATGAGTGTTCCCGCACATCCAGCCATGCATTCTGGCTCTCTCCCAGATTTACCAATACCTGTAGACCTGGGAATGTGTGTGAATTGTATGCCTCACCCCAAGCGGTGCAACTAGGAGAAATATCTTTATATGCCTCTGATATCTGTTTTTTGTGGAGGTGCCCTTTCCTGCACAAAACAATCTTGCCCACAATGCAGATACCCTTGCACAATGATGCAAGGGTACCTGCATTGGTACTAGGTGGCATTTTGTGCACCAGTTTAGGCAGAGAGCCGGAATGAGCCCTACAATGTTGGGAATAACAATGTTTGGTGCATTCCTGCACTCTCCCTTGCATGCAGCACAGGGGCAAGGTGTCATCCTGTGTTCTGTTGTGTGAAATATTGATAAATTAGATAAATGAGATTTAAAACGTGTCTACCCCTAACTGAAATTTAGAATTTTCTACAAAGTACAATATCTGTATTTCAGAGACATTTAAAGGCATTGGCAAAGTGGGCTCTGGCCTTGGGCCGCAATGTTTCAGGCTGCCCTCAAATAGAGGGCTCTTTTCTGCATAGTCTTGACCTGTTAAGATTAAATAATTCTTAAAAAGATTGTTTTAAATAATGTTTTCCTTTAATTTAAATAGAGTGATGTGTAAGAGTCCATTAGAGATTTGTAGAGAAATTGTGTGCCTATGTTTCATGCAACATAAATTAAAAAAGGATATTTTAGATCAAAATAGGACCTCACATTTGAGAGAAAAGAGGGCTCCCGGAGAATATTTGAGTAATCGTAGCGAGTTGCTGCTGTGCATACAATGGTAAAAACACAAGTCACTATCCCTGAATATTAGATGTAAATTAATTTAGAATTTGTACGAGTGTGCCTGAGCGCTGTCAGTGACCTGGCCTAGGAGGGTAAGAAAGAATTGTGATTAGACCATAAATGCAAAGCTGTTCTGACAAGGGTCCCCAAAAATACGTTTGACCCAAAGCCACCAAAGTCCTTCAAATATCCCTGCTGTATTTCATAATTGGTTTTTGGTAACAAATTAATAGTAGTTATAGACACGGACCTCTAAAGCATGCATTAAATGCAATTGGATCTATTTAATTTGATAGAAATATGTTTGACATCATTTTGGTTATCACAATTAATACTGATTAAATCAGTGTTGTCTACGTACTGTATACAACAGAAGAGGGCAACGCTCGGCACCTCGCTAAAAAAAACACATTTCTTCTAAGGTAACACCAATTGATGATATTAGAAATCAATTAAATAATGATAAAGGGATTAGCGAAACACACTAGTCCTGGTGCCCTGGCTGATGTAATTGATTATGCGTTTGATTGTATAAGCAGCAAGTGTACTTTCAAATCGATTAGTCATTGACAACCTTTGAGAAAATGTTTTCAAACTTGCTGGTAAAACCATTCTGTAACTAGAAGAAATGAGTTACAGAATGTTTTTATTGCCACAGTATGGCTAATGCTGCAACGTTTAAAACATTGTCTCAAAGATTGTCAATGATCGATTAATTTCAAAGCACATCTGCTGCACATACAATTGTACGGATTACATTAACAAATCAAAGCTTTTAAATGCACACCCCTCAGCACACTTACAAAATGTCTTCATTACTGTACCACCGATCTATGATCATAGAATTCAATTAAACGATATGTGAAGCCTCTGTGGTCATAACAATAGCAGCTAGTAAATGAGGTCCACAGGTACATAACTTTTGCGACCTGCACAACGGTCGCAAAGGAATTTGTGGTTGTAAAAATGGCTGCTTGCGTTGTACAAAAGCCATTCGCAAACCCCAGTTTGCGATGCAACACTTTTGAGAGTCAGCAAAAATTGCGACCGAAAATACAGAATCGCAAATAGGACTTCCCTATTTGTGGTTCGCAAACGGGTTGTTAAAGGCAGTTGCAAATAGCAAATATTCGCTAAATGGCCCATTTGCACATGCTATTTACCATCAACTAAAAACAAGTGGTAAATGTGTGCAAAGTATCTAAACTGATGCACAATGCATCAGGGCTTACCACAATGGCTGCTCTGTACCTGATTGCAAGGAGGATACTAATACTGACTGCTCAGCAGAGGAGGGAGCGGAGACAAGACAGGATTTACAGAGTCAGCTTGACCATTTTTCAAAAAATTGAGGGAAAAATAGATGACAAGTAATGGTTAAATAGCTGTATCAAATGGGAGATAGTTGCCATCTTACATCCACATCTTGGAAGCAGGACTATGTGAAGCAATTCTATCCCCATTTGTGTTCAGGTGTTGTGCTGGGTACACCTATTAGCCTCTGACAGTTACCAGGGTATGACTGCTGTAGCAGGAGGGGTGCATTCCTGACTGCCATGCTGATCTACATTCACCACCACACATAGATACCCAGGAATGCCCACGAAATGCATAGTACAAATTCAATTTTACATAATTGCAAATTTTCCCCATGTCATAGGGTTTAAAGATGGGACACGTGCCCATATGTTCCCCATCCCATCTGGAATATTTATTCAGAAACCAGAAAAATACTGTCAACAACCCTTAACATTAAGGTGGTATACAATGACCACAATATCATAATTTATATTCTGCTGCAATATCCATAGGGCACCCATGACTCCTTCATGTTTAGACACACCAGGATATACATACTGCTGGAATGAGGGGAGTTTGATGATGGATATCTAATAGGTACATCACAGTGAATTACAAATAGAAATGCGTTTGTTGTCACCTAGTCAGTCTTTCATGGATCCCTACAACTATGTCTGTTTTGTGAGTGACAGTGCATATGCCCCACGTCCATAGATTCTCACACAATGCCATGCTCCCAACTCCTACCTCCCAAAATGAGTGCAAATATAACATTGCATATTGTCGCACCAGTAATGTGTTTGAGCAGACATTTGGCCTACTGAAATGTCATTTCGGGTGCCTGCACAATGGTGCGGGGTTGCAATGTGCACCCGAAGTTGCTTGTAAAATAGTAACAACGTGTGCCATTCTACTCACTATTGCCACAAGGAGGGGCCTATAATCAAGGTGTCAGCTTCAGACTCAGAGGATGAAGATCCTGTGCTACCAGACCACTAGCCGACCGATGACAGAACAGCACTGGAGAGTAGAAGACACAGGGACCACATTGCCACACATTACTTTGGAGAGTATGTCAACAATTGAAATGCGTTATGTATGTCGAAGGAACACATGACCAGGTCAATAAAATATCCTTTGATGACAGGTATGTAGTCTAGAGTGAAACAAAACACACATTATGTAAAAGAAAACACCACTCTATCACCAGGTACGAGTGAACCGAGGAATGAAACGCAAATCATCAAAGTAAGTTCAATGTTTCCTGCCCCTACAGGCAGACCAACCACTTGCATGTTTTGCTGCAGCATGTGCTTGGCTGCTGCTGCATCTCTACATCTTGGCATCTGTAGTAGACATACTGCTGGTGCTCGATCGGCCCTCACTATCTAGACCTTCTCTGCATGTGACACCTTCAAAGCGGTCAGTCTGCATAGCCTCAGCAGCAGATGTGATTTGTTGCAAGTTCCTTGACACATTGCCACTAAAGTGGCCCAATTCAACCTATACATTAGCAGTTCCTCTGCACAGAGTTGCTGTTGCATGTGCCAGTCGACCAATAGACCAACTTAGGGTGTCCATCCTTACTGCACTGCGTCTATCCCTCTGTGTTTGATCAAAGTCAGCTTCTTCAAGTTGGAGACACAACTTCTCAAGTGCAGCTGTCATGCTGTCCATCTTGTGGTCCATTTGCATTTGGTTGATAGCCATCTGTCTAGCAACAGTTTCAAATCCCAATGATATGCTTTTATGCATGCTCTGCAACCTCAGATTTATAATCTTCATTTTGTTTATGTTGCAGGCATTGAATTTGTAACATGGACTTTTCCAGCCCTCCAAACACCTCTGTATCTTCTGCTGAATGTGGGACAGATGGAAGCGTTTGTGTCACAAGTCTTGCCCTATATCTCTGTTGACCATGTCCCAACAAGCGCAGCTGGCTTTGTCTAAGTACAGGAATTATTGCAGAACTGAGTTGTTGATGGCCCTCATCCTTCTCTTGTGATGCAGGCTGTGGTGAAAAAACAGCACTGGTGGTGTACCTATGTGATGTGGAGGTGCCACTGCAGGTGTCCACTGGCTCTTCCTCCTCATCCATGTGAGTTGCCTTGGCTACCTCTGACTCTGCCCCTTGAGTGTCCTGTGCAAAGAAACCTGTGGTTCAGAAGAAATGTAAATTACTTTTTTGACTATGTATGTTAGCCACCTAACATTCCTTTGTGGTTTAGTTGCAATACAGTTTGAAAATAATTACTATGTGCCGTGTACTTCATGTCCCATTGTGCACTGGTATAGCTGCAGTACGCGCTAACTTAACATGTTTCTGTGGTTATACAATTTAGATTAAACAGTGCAATGTACTTGCTACACTTACTTGCGGTGGGTCCCAGAGTCAAGGTGTCTATTTGGCCGAATCCAGCAACTGCCTCTGGCCAAAGTGGTTCTTCCACCAGTGTTTCAATGGCTGTAGGTGGGGGTACTGTGGAAGGTCTGCATCCATCTCACAGCTGTCCTCCAGGCACGTGGCCACATTTTCTTTGGTCCTTGACCTGAGGTCATACTACCTTTTTCAAGCTTCTACACAGAGTGCTGAATGACCATAACAGCATTAATTTTGGCCTGTAGGCCAGTCCATCTCTTTTTTGGGGTCTTAGGAACATTCATGGAGGCCTTGCCAAACAGCATGTCATAGTGAGTGCAGCTTTCATAGGTAAGTATTTCTATCTCCTTTTGACTGAATTTTAATTTCCTTTTATAGCGCCTTATCCTTTTCTCCTTCCTAGCTTGCCATGTTGGTTGGGTGGACAGGGGATTTTTGAAAGGCAACAGAGTTTCAGGAACCAGAGGCCGCCTGCTTCACCTTTTGCCTGTCTCTCTCCTTCACTGGCAGCCACTGGAAAACGCTTCCCTTCTTTAAAAATGCATTCCCAATTTGTGATTGCATTAGCAAAATCGGAAATCACAAAATCGGCATCCTTAAACTGAGACTTACATGCTTTATGAGTCACAAAATCCTTGGTTCAGGGCCACGTATAGGCCTAACTGGGATTACCTATTTTTGACTCACACATTTTTGCAAATAGGTAATCACAATTTCTCTCGTACATACATGTGGCCCTACGTTATATGTTGGGGAGTGAAATTTCAGAGGTATCTGCCACAAAGTAGAGTCATGATAAGAATTTAGAGTGTTTTCAGATTACTGATCTTATTATTAAAGACAGACAAGGCTAATCACAAAGGAAGGTTAAACTTGTATGTGTACCCAACCTAAAAAAGTGTAAGCACATTACTATTCGCAGACTGCACCTTTAAAAAATTAAAATTACCACATCCAAAGTGGGACCTAAAACAGTAGTAAATGATTTTTGCTTAGTGCTAGCATAGCATGTGTCTAGCCACTGGTACCGTATCACACTCCCATTGAAATCAATTAGTTAGAGTCTTAAAACAAAGTTGTGCAGGAAATAATGTTACATTTAATTAAAATAAATTAAATTGTAAACAACGTTATTATTCATAATTTACTTTTTAATAAATACATACAAATAGTGCACTTTTAAAAATAATCATAAAAGACATAGTTTTTTTAAATGTTAAAATTAATGTAGCAATACATTTTTACATGTAATTAAATTACTTTAAATTCATTATAATCTTTTTTTAATTATATTTTTTATAATGTAGCAATGTCACATAAATATATTACAAAATTAACAGCCAGCACACTTGATTATACTTAATAAATAACACATATCACCTAATCAAGACAATACTTCATAAATCTCAGTCAACCTGCCATTGTGGACATTGGTGAATACTAACCGCATCCCCCGCCTACCTCAACCCAAACAGGACTATAATATTTACTTGAGCCGATTTCACCAAATTCTACTAAATCTAAATATAGAACACAACCACTTGGCATACAGTCTTTCTCAGTATGGAACTCTGTTCATTTTTGTTACCCAATCTGTGACTGATGGCATTTTAGTTGATGTCTAATTAGTTACAATCAATGATCTGGCTACTAAAGTTGCAGTGAATACTAGCTGATGTAGTCCAATAGTCAGACCAAAAACTGCCCCTGCCTGACCACATAACATGATCTGAGGATCCGGGACAGGAGTTAGCAGTATTTTATGCCCTAGTTCCTGAAAGAAGTCTAGCAAAAAAATTGTCAAAAGTGTACATGTAAAAATGATGTGCAAACAGTCTCCATTACCCTGACTACACCTAAAACATATCGGCGGGATATGCTATTGAGTCTGGCTGGGGTATGGTATAACATCCACTTACCGAACAACAATTTTTTTTTTCAAAATAATGGCTCTGACTGCCTTGCAGCTAATCTTATTATAAAATTGCCATGGCTTCGCATTTATCTGACAACCTCTGGTAATCACAATCGACTGAAGATGCCCTGGAACTAGAGTCATATTTTTTGTAGCAGTAGTCCCCTATAGCAATCACCAATATCCTGCAACGAGGAGATGAAATAAGCTAAACTGAGTTTATCCGCTATTGGTTTATCACCACCGCTATATCCTGAACAAAACGTTTGAATCTGAGCATAGCTAAAAAAAGAGAAGCATTCAGATCACTGCAACAGTTCGTCAGCTGATGACACACAAAAAAAAAACTGTTTAGAAAAAATCTTGAAGCCGATGAAAATCTAAACTCATACAATGCCTACATAGAGGTACGATCAACTGCAACCCCAGCGGAATACAATCTACTACCTTCAGCCAGAGATGGAAACCAGAATCTCATAACTTTCCTAAATTTTCTGGAATCGTTTGAAAATTACACAAGGTGTTTATACCTCTATTTCCTAGGCAATCTGGGAAATTTCAGGAAGGGAAACAAGCCAATCTCTGATTCGTGTAGCATAAGATTCATGAGAAGGAGAGCAGGAGGACCTGATCAACCAATTAAGTAAGAACGGCTGAGGGTACGTTTTCAGATTAGGTAGCCTGATTCCACCTCCCTCAGGATTCGACTGTCTTGGTTTTTCAGCTTGCCACAATATTTGGATAATTTCCCTATCAACTGTCTAAAAAAAAAACAGCTTGTGGAACTTTAATCATGATATAAGAAAATAAAAAAATAAATAGAGGGAGGATAGACATTTTAGTTAAGGTGGCCCACCCCATAATTAACAGATAAAGATCTTGCCATTGATTGAGTAATGTACACAGCTTCTGAAAAGTAATCTTGTCATAGAAGATATGGAGCTCCTCAAGTTTAGATGAATCCCAAACCCCCAAATAGTTTCTGATTGTGAATAGTAAGCTGCATGGCACTAGGTAGTATCTCTGGGGTACTATTAAACAGTACAGCATCTCACTTCAAATGATTTATTGTGTAGCACCCTGTAGCTGTAAACTGCCTGATTCTAGCAAAAGTCCGCCCAACATTGGCCCTGTCAGCAGCCAAATAAATTGCCATGTCATCTGCAAACAGTTTTAACTTTGTGGACCCTTCGACCGGGACTAAAGTTGATACATCTTGTTGAAGAACCGAGCCTAACGTCTTGAGAAAAAGTGCAAATAAAGTGGGCATCAGAGGGTACCATTGACGTGTTCCCCAGCCTATTTCGATCTTGCCTGCTAGATTACCTTTAATGACTATAGATGCTTTTCCGTGAAAGTACACATTTTTTATTACTTGAATATTCTGTGCCTGAAAAGCGAACTTCACCAATACAGTGAAAATAACATTTTTTTTTACTTTACTGAATACTTTTTCAGCATCCGAAAATATGAGAGTAGTGCAGATTTGTTTCACAGTGAAACAACTAATGGGTATTTGTTGACAGATATCTATCCACAAGAAAACCATGCCGATCTGAGTGTATAACTTATGATACCATGGGAAAAATGCAATGCATGCAGAATCTTATAAATCTTTTATAATCTACATTTAATAGACTCATAGGGTGGTATGACTGAACATCCTGAGCAGGCTTTCCCTTCTTCAAATAACCTACCCACCACCAAAAACTGTAGAGTAAAATGATAAGAAATTGATTTAATTGAGGAGCGAACAGCTTATAAATTTCAGCTGGAATCCTATCTGATCAACATGATTTAGTGTTACAAATAGAATCATCCACCTGCTTGACCTCTGCGAGAGTGATGAAACTAATCAATGTAGCCCCCTTCTGAGCCATGATTGATAGAATATTGATATTTACTAACCATTGCGTGATCTCTTCAGGGTGTAATTATACTCATCACATTTAATAAATATTAATGCGTCCGTAAACATATAGGCCCTCATTACAAACCTGGCAGTAAATCCCGCTTACCGCTGTGCTGACAGCCGCCAACATACCGTGGCGGAAATCTGCTACAGGTATTATGACCCACATCTAGAAATCCGACACAATACAGACACCCACACAAGTCCGCCACACCAAAGGTCAGTGATAAACTGGCGATAGCGAAACCCACACCATCACGCCAACTGGAATACGCCCAGACTATCACGACCCACAAATCAAAATACAAACACATTTACAAAACACAACCACATTGGACAATTCAAAATACACACACCTGATATACATACACAAACCACACCCACACACCCACACCACTATAAAACACGCACCCACATTACTCACAACCCCTTACAACGAACATTTTGGAAGAAGCAGAGAGAGAGAATAGCAAAGACAACACCAGCATCCAGAGGCACACAACACCATCACTCATACAACATCCACGCACCTCAAAGAACACACCCCAACACATCACCCCACACATCACATCAACCATCACCTCACACATCAGTCACACCACATCATGGCACCTCAAAGACACCCTAGATTTTCTGAGGAGGAGCTCAGGGTCATGGTGGAGGAAATCATCCGGGTAGAGCCACAGCTTTTCGGATCACAGGTGCAGCAGACATCAATAGCATGGAAGATGGAGCTATGGCAGAGAATTGTCTACAGGGTAAAGACAGTGGGACAGCACCCAAGAACATGGGATGACATCAGAAAGAGGTGGAACGACCTACGGGGGAAGGTGAGTTCTGTGGTATCCAGACACCAGGTAGCCTTACAGAGGACTGGCGGGGGACCCCCACCTCCTCCCCCACAACTAACAACATGGGAGGAGCAAGTCTTGGCGATCATGCATCCTGAGGGCCTCGCAGGAGTAGCAGGAGGACTGGACTCTGGTAAGTCATATCTTTACTACTATATCACCCACCCTACCTGCATGCCATCACAAACACCTACCCTACCCTCACAACCATCACCCCAACACCTCACAGATACCCCACTATCACAACCCACACATCCCAAAACCAAGCCCTGCATGTGACAACAATGCATGGACACCCATTACAGACTTGCATGGACACCCATCTTCAAAGCATGTCCAGTAGAGAGACACAGCCAGGGCACACAATCATCACTCACACAAGGGCCAAGGCAATAATGCAAGCACAGGATTAGGGGGAAACTCACCCATTGCACAAGATGGCACACACAGATACAATAACTATGCATTTACACTCCAACAGGACCCCTACCCAACGTCACCGGAAAGGAGGTGCCAGCCATATCCAGTCCCCCCACAGAAGAGGCCGACAGTGACGACAGCAGCTCTGCACGCCTGGATCAAGATGACCAGCCCGGCCCATCAGGGACCTGCCACAGTCACAAACCACCACTAAACCTCCACCCTCAGGTAACACCACCACAGCACCCACCCAGCTGGCCCATGCCACTGTCCCCAGGACACGTCAATCAGCAGTGTGTCCACCACTACAGGGACCCCAGGCAAACCCACAAACACAGGACAATCAGGGACCTGGGGTCAGTGGCAGTGGGCACACAGTTCTGGGGACAGAGGCACAGGACAACAGGGAAGCTGGGAGGACTGATGTGCGACAGGGGGAGGACAGGCCCAGGGAACCCACTCTCCAGGAGGCACTCTCCAACATCATGGTAGCATACCACCATTCCCAGGAGACAATGGGCACAGTACTGGCCAGGTTTAAGGAGACCCAGTGGCTGCAGGAGGAACAGTACCTGGGGATCAGGGAGGACTTGAAGTCCATTAACACCACCCTAGTCACCATTGCAGCGGTGCTGGCAGACATTGCCAACACCATGAGAGAGACAGTGGCACACCAACGGGCCCCTGACACTAGCCTGAATGATGAACAGCCCTCCAGGTCCACCGGCGCTAGTGGACAAGAGGTCCCACCACAGGACGAACAGGCCACCAGCATCCCACCCCCTGCAGAAGGAGAACCACCCCGCAAACGGTCCCTGCGATCCAGGCACAAGACAGAGAACATTGCCAAGACCGCTGCCAGGAAATAAGACTCTCCTGATTGTCACCCTTCTGTCCCACTATGTCACCCTGACCACCTTGAACTGCCATTGCCCCACTTCCTATGCCCCTTGGACAATGCACCTGTGATACCAAGAGACTGGACTCTACCATGGATATTCCTCCACCATCACCCCAGCCCATTGCACATCCCCCTCCACTTATTAGTACTGAAATAAACACCCTTGAATCACAAAACAATCTGGAGTCAGTCTGTACTTTCACAAATGTGTTATTCCAACCTCTCTAACAAATATCAATGTAAATGTTCATTTGCACATACCAAAGTATGACAGTTGTTGGGCAGCAGTGAACATAGCAGAAGGCAGAATGTGGTGCCCAGATCTGTGAAAAGGAAAGGGAAAGTGAACTGTCAGGGTCCATACACAGAGGTAAAAAGGAAGACTTATACAATGTCCTACAGTAGTCTGATATGAGAGGAGCAGTGCCAGTCTCTTACCTGTGTCTCACTGGAAGTATTGCACGATGATGTTGTTTCGGTTGTCAATAGCTTCTTCTTCTGCCTCCTCTTCTTCACTGTCCACAGGCTCCACAGCTGCCACAAGACAAACATCAGGCCCATCCTCCTGCAGAAAAGGCACCTGGCGTCGCAATGCCAGGTTGTGCAACATACAGAATGCCACAATGATCTGGCACACCTTCTTCAGTGAGTAGTATAAGGAGCCACCTGTTAGATGGAGGAACCAGAATTTGGCCTTCAGGAGGCCGAAAGTCCGCTCTATTATCCTCCTAGTTCGCCCATGTGCCTCATTGTAGCTTTCCTCTGCCCTTGTCCTGGGATTCCTCAATGGGGTCAGTAGCCATGACAGGTTGGGGTAACCAGAGTCTTGTGCAAATATCGAGGGGTATCTGTTAGACATACACCAACCCTTAGGGACTCACCCATACCCAGACACCTATTCAAACTGTGTGGGGACCTTGGGCTCACCTATTAGCCACACACAGTGCCTCTGGAGTTGGCCCATCACATAAGGGATGCTGCTATTCCTCAAAATGTAAGCGTCATGCATACAGTCAGGATACTTGGCATTCACATGAGAGATGTACTGGTCTGCCAAACACACCATCTGCACATTCATTGAATGGCAGCTTTGACGATTTCTGTACACCTGTTCATTCCTGTGGGGTGGGACAAATGCCACATGTGTACCATCAATGGCACCAATGATGTTGGGGATATGTCCCAGGGAATAGAAGTCACCTTTCACTGTGGGCAAATCCTCCACCTGGGGGAAAACGATGTAGCTGCGCATGTGTTTCAGCACGGCAGACAACACTTTGGTCAACACGTTAGAAAACATTGGCTGTGACATCCCTGATGCCATGGCCACTGTTGTTTAAGAGGAACCACTGGCCAGGAAATGGAGCACTGAAAGGACCTGCACTAGAGGGGAGATTTCTGTGGGGTGGCGGATAGGTTGCACAAGTGTGTTCTGCACTATAGTGATTTAATCGGTGTGTGGCGCTGTCTGTACGTATCCTTGCTCAAACTTGTTGTGATGCAGTTAGGTGCCCTGCCATGTGCCCCCCTGAAATGGCACCTGCCTGACCTGTAATGAGGGACAAGGGGAAATGAGGTAAATGCACTGGCGTTCTGGGGCGTCGAAGACCGCAGCGCAATTTAGCATTGGTTATCATTGGGTCCTATGGGTTCCAGGAGCCAATGACGATGTACGCCGGCGGTGACGGTATGCACCGCCGTGGACGTGACCGCCATTTTCTATCTGTTCACTCACTTGATACCTGACTTTCAACAGGAGAGGACCTATACTGCAAGTGCTGCTGTGACCTGAGTCTGGAAGCAACAATGGCTACAGTGTCTGGGGAAATGGCCCCTGCCTTCACCGCGGAGGAGTTGGACAAACTGGTGGATGGGGTCCTTCCCCAGTACACGCTACTCTACGGTCCTCCAGACAAACAGGTGAGTACACTGTGAGCATGATGGATGGGGCATGAATGTAGGGAGTGGTCTGAATGGAAGACTATTGGGGGGGCTGTGGCCTGCTTGTGAGGATGGTCAGTGTATGTGTTTCAGGGCATGGGTGGGAAGTTGTGGCCTATGAATAAGAAGATCCAGATGGGTGAGTAACTTCCATTCTTACTTCACCTTTCCTGTAGGGCAGCGGCCATCAGAAGAAGAGTGTTTGGCTTGCCATTGCCAAGGATGTGCGGACCCTGGGGGTCTATCATAGTTGGAGCACCCACTGCCGCAAGAGATGGGAGGACCTGCGCTGCTGGAGCAAGAAGATGGAGGAGGCCCAGCTGGGGAAAGTGTGCCTGTCGCACCATGACCCCCCTGATGTTCCGGATCCTGACGGTGGCAGATCCGGAGTTAGATGGGTGCTTGAGGGCATCACAGCAGCCACAAGGGGGTGAGTACAGTCTCATTCAGCTGACTCTGTGCAGTGTACGAGGTGTCTGGGTGGGGGATGTGGGCTTTGGGTTCCCCTAGGCCAGGGCGAACTTGCTAGGGTAGGTCCCTTGTTAGGCAGGCTCTGTGGCACTCCAACCCCAATAGTGGTAGTGGCCCTTGACAACTAGTCAGGCTCCTGTGGGTTCCAGGTGTGGAGCAAATGGGGTTAGGCATAGTCCCCCATGGGCAGGTGATTTTCCTAACAACTGTTAGTGCATGGCCTAGGACACAGGGCTTCTCCCTGTGTGTTGTGTCCGACAACTGTAGTGGTGCAGCTGGCATTGACCATGTGTGTCCCCTGTCTTCCCCCCCTTTTTGTTTTGTTACCCTGTCCTTGTGTGCATTAGCATCATCTGGGGGAGGAGCAGTGGCACCGGAGCAGGAGGGAGCTGCAACCCACATGGCCAGGAGGGTGAATGTATGGAGTCTGAAGGCACCAGTGGGACAGAGGGTGAGGGGAGCTCCAGGACGGGGACAGGGGGGACACCAGCGACAGCGACTCCACCTCTGATGGGAGTTCTCTTCCGGTGGCTGGCACATCTATGCCCCCCGCAACCACAGGTACATACGCCACCCCCCCCTACCAGCACCACCCTCCCAGCAGCCCCTCAGCGTGTTTCCCGTGCCCGCTCACCCAGGAGGGTGAGCATCTCCTTCACACCTCAGTCCCTGCCCCAGGAGCCCAGCTGCCCTCAGTGAGGAGGCTATTGACCTTCTGAGATCCCTCACTGTTGGGCAGTCAACCATTCTGAATGCCATCCAGGGAGTAGAGAAGCATTTGCAGCAAACAAATGCATACCTGGAGGGCATTCATTCTGGTGTGACGGCCCAACAGAGAGCATTTCAGGCTGTCCCTCTGTCCAGACTCCCCCCTTCAACCTCCACTAACCAGACCCAATCCCCTCTACCTCAGCCTCTCTCAAGCACACCATCAGACCAGCATGCACACACATCAACACACAAAAGTGGCTCAGGCAAACATAAGCACCACACATGCACTCACACAAGCACCATACCCATGCAGACACACCAACATACACTGCCTCCACTGTGTCCTCCTCCTCCACGTCATCCACCTCCCTCCCAGTCTCGTCTCCACTCAAACCTGCATGCACTGCATCCTCAGCCACTACCTCCATCACCAGCAGGCCCATCACCACACACCGCTCACGTGCAATCACCACCCCCACTACCATGCACACGTCCCCTGTGTCCTCTCCCAGTGTGTCTGTGAGCCCTCCTCCCAAAGTACACAAACGCCGGCACACACCCACTCAACAGCCATCCACCTCACAACAGCCTTCAGCCCATGCACCTTCACCCAAACTCAGCAGACGTACACTCCCTACAACCACTCCCAAACCCCCTCCATCTTCCCTTCCCAGTGTGTCTAAAAAACTTTTCCTAGCTAACTTTGACCTCTTCCCTACACCTCTCCCGTCCTTCCCCTAGTGCCAGGATGTCTAAATCCCAGCCCAGCACCTCAGCAACCAAATCCTCATCCAGTGTTGTCCCTGCAAGTCCGGGAAAATCAAAGGGGCCACCCATCAGGGCTGCCAGTGTGCCATCTACTGCGGCCAAGGATCAACCTATTCCGCCACCTGCCAAGGTAAAGAAGGGGCCAGTATGCCGAAGAGAAAAGCCACACCAAACACCCAGCAAGGCCTCTTCCAGAACCAAAGAGGACAGTGCCAAGGTCCCAGCAGCGACTTGCAAGGTGGGGAAGGGACACAGAAGCAAACGGGAGTTAGCTCAGGGCACGGAGCCTCCGGGTGAGGGACTGGTGTCACCCCTTTTGCAAGACAGGCCAGCAACCTGTACGGTGGTGAGCACCGCTGCAACACCCGCCACCTGCACCGCCATCTGACCGTCCCCTGCATCGCCATCTGCACCGCCACCTGCATGTCTGCTGCCTCTACTACAGTCACCAGCATCATCCCCAGTGGGCAGCTTTCCGAGGCTGCAGGAGATGGCCTGGTGTCTCCCTCCACAAGTACAGACCCACCGGCAGCATCTATGCCGCAGACACCGCCGCAACCTCCGCAACCTGCCCCGCGAAGTGCCCAGCCAGTGCCACTACAGTGGATATCCACAGCACCCCCAGAGACATCCTGGACCCTGCACACACTACATGAGGCACCACCACCAGCACTGGCACTACCAGCAGTTTGCAGCTTAAGTCATCGCAATGAGGAGAGTGGTTCTGCCTCCATGGAGTTTCATGATACATGTTACAGGTAAATCTCGTGGCTCAGACTCCCATGTGAGGGAATGAGAACTGCCATACTGCTGGTGCAGCATCACTGGGCACCAGGCCCCCTCCAGAACCAGTGGAGAACAGCATCCACTCACCCAGTCCTTGGCAGGATGAAGCACTCTGGGCACCAGACACCCTCCAGAACCAGTGGAGAACAGCATCCACTCACCCAGTCCTTGGCAGGATGAAGCACTCTGGGCACAAAGCCCCCTCCAGAACCAGTGGAGAACAGTATCCACTGAAGAGACTGTGGCTTTGTACTCCCCAGGAGCAAGCAGTGGGCAAACCGCCCACTTGACAGACTGTGGCTTTGTACTCCCCAGGACCAAGCAGTGGGCAAACCACCTACTTGGGAGACTGTGGCTTTTTACTCCCCAGGACCAAGCAGTGGGCAAACCACCCACTTGAGAGACTTGAGAGACTGTGGCTTTTCACTCCCCAGGATAAAGCAGTGGGCAAACCACCCACTTGAGAGACTTGAGAGACTGTGGCTTTGCACTCCCCAGGATAAAGCAGTGGGCAAACCACCCACTTGAGAGACTGTGGCTTTGTCCTCCCCAGGACCAAGCAGGGGGCAAACCACCCACTTGAGAGACTGTGGCTTTGCACTCCCCAGGACCAAGCAGTGGGCAAACCACCTACTTGAGAGACTTGAGAGACTGTGGCTTTGCACTCCCCAGGACCAAGCAGTGGGCATGGAGCCCCCTTGAGGAGCAATGGCGTCGTCCCATCATGCGGCTGAGGTGCCCCCCCCTTCCCTCTGAGGTGCCTGGTTTTTTTCAACCTGATGCCCCTGCAGTGTTCTCTCTGTTTTGAGGCAGGTGTCATGTGTGGGCTTCGCCCATGCTTTTTGTGACCACTGATCCACGAACATTTAATGGAACCGTGTACGGACTTGTGTACTTGCTGTAAATATTTGTATATATTGATGATTTAAAGTTATCTTGGGCTATCTGATTGTTCAATTATTACACTCGTTAAACTCATTTCATTTGGTCCTTGCGTTCTTCCAGGGGATGACGGGGTGTATCTGTGATGTTATTGGATGTGTGTGTGCTGTTGTGGGTGGGGTGTTGCGTGTTGCGTGTGTGTGTCACTCTCTCTTTCCTCCCCCTTCACCTGTGTACTAGGTGCAGTACTCATCGTCGTCGTTGCCGCCGTCTTTGATGTTCCTGGTAGATGAGGAGGTAAAGCAACATGGGCAGGACCTGCAACTCGGGATCCATGGCGTCCTGGTTCCTCGTTGAGTGTCGAGAGATGAGTGGTTTCTGTTCCAAAGACTGTTTCTGCTGTGCTTTTGATGCCGTTGGCACCGCCACGGAAAAGCTGGCGGATTGGTGCCTTGTAATAGTGTGGGCGGTACATTGTGTTCCACCTGTCTGTTGGCGGTTACCGCCACAGTGTTTGTTTATACCGCCATGGCGGTCGGAGTGTTAAAGGTGCTGTCTGTGTTGGCGGTTTCCGCCATGGTCGTGATTCCATTTTTTTTACCGCCGGACTGTTGGCGGTATTCCTGCTGCTTTATCACCGACCGCCCGGGTTGTAATGAGGGCCATAATTTGTTTGAATTAGGTGTCAATTTATTTTTTCAATATTAACCCAAGGAAAGTAATTTTAATTTAATTGCACATATTTACAATCATTAAAGATTTATTTAAAAAATAATAAATGGTGCTGTAGCATTTTAGGTGTTCCACATTTAAAATAAATATATCAAATGAATTTACATTAGAATTTAACGTATGCATAGTTTGATAAACATTTTCCAAGATAAATACACTTTTTTTACCTTTCCATACACTTTACCATAAGTAGACTGCAGTTGGGGCTGAAATCTTCATAGTAAAGTATTGGAAAAGTTTCGGAACCTTACCTTAGGGGAGCCCCAGCCCAGTGGCAGAGATCTCCACATGGTAAAGTAAAGAGAAAAGTAAAAATAAAACGTGAAACTTAGAAAAAGTGTGTAAAATATGTTGTGTTAAATATCAATGTACAGTAATAGCTATATTTGTTTCAGATGTAGTTCTGAAGAAAAGTGATACAGCATTATTAAACACATTTTGATTTAAAAATGTTTTTTCAAATATATTAAAATCATTTAAGATATATTTCTCAAGATTAAACTACAAATTGAATCCCCAATTAAGTAAACATATTTTTATTGTGCATTATTACTTATTAAATGTGGTGCATAGCATTATTTAAAAGTAATGTTATTATATTTATTAGAATACATTATTACATTGAATGCTATAAATGTTGATAAAATATTTTACAATTAAATAAAAACACAGACTACTTTTAAACACTTTTGAAACCTCAATTATTAATATTGTTAGCACTTTTAAATAAGTTACTTTAAATTAGTAAATCCCTGTCTTCATTATTATCTATGAGAGAGTGTTGCAGTTGCATGAGTTTGCCATATGTGGTGCTAGACTTACTACTGTTTTTTATT
Organism: Pleurodeles waltl; assembly: GCF_031143425.1. Lineage (NCBI taxonomy): Eukaryota > Metazoa > Chordata > Amphibia > Caudata > Salamandridae > Pleurodeles > Pleurodeles waltl. Next base: position 588,535,821 of record NC_090447.1, read on the forward strand.
ATAGTCACATGCACTCATTAGTTAGGATCCACCCGATTTTTTTGAGGGATTGGAGATGTGTACGTTTACAATTTTGAGTAACTTTACACTCAGGCTTTGTGAAAAGCCAAAACTAGTAGTTACTCAAAAGTGTAAGAGTAAAAGGTAGGTGTGTAAAATGCTCACAGGTGTAACTTACCTTTGTACATGTTCCTCCATAAACCCCTTCCTGATTCTCTCTTAACCTATCTTTACTCCTCCTTAATGCACCCCATTATTAGTAAGTTTGCCATTTTCCAGAACCACCACTCGGTCCCTCCCTCATTTACTACTAAAATGCATACTTACATATGTCAAGACTCTGTTCTTAAGGCAGAGACCCCTGCACAGAAAAACATAGACGAGGAAGAGGCTTAAACTCAAAACACAGCAAGTAGCATTTTGTAATACTACAAAAAATACTACAAAATGGAGTTTGTGAATAGGACCTGAATGTGCTTTACAATCCTCTGTGTTTAGATTTTTAATGCACCATAATTCATTTTGTTCTCTGCCTAAGCAAATCTTCAGTTAAAATCACAGTTATTTTCCGTTGCTCAATGCTTACCTGAAAGCATGTAAACAGCTACCCCTAGTGGGTTCCTGCGTTAGGTTTTCAAAGGTCAGATTTATTAAGTCACTACACAAGTTTGACTGTTCTATTGTTTAAAAATTGTCACTAACGTGTGGTATCTTCCTTGAGGATGGAAGTAAATGATATATAATAAGATGTTTCTTCCTGAGAAGAGACGTTTTGATGAGAGAGAACAATGGAGCCACACACGACACGGAAGCGGAGAAGAAACTGTTGTATTTAGATAATAATGTTGTCAGCAAACTTTTAGTTATCTTATACTAGTTTTATTGGTTGAATTGTAAAACACACCATGTACTGACCAATCGTGAGTTTTTTACAAAATGATATAATGATCTGTCACCTATTCTTGGGGGTTCGTGATCTTCCCATTTTCTTCTTCTGGGTACTTCTGTCGGAGTTTTTGGATTGAGGGAGTTCTAAGTGGAGGTTCGAATCATATTGGAGATGTGGGGCTAGCTGTCTGTGTAGACCAGACCCCATGAAAACTTACCTGATGGTGTCCCCTTGATGTAGTAGACTGCATGTTGTTGTTCTATGGGTAGTGTATGAAATTGTATTGTTATATGTGTCTTACTTTGTTTTACAGGTACCAGCTGCAATTTATAGATTAATTGTTGCATAATGACAATATTTTTATCTAATAACCTGAGTTAGTGTGTTTTTCTAAATTTGTGTTTAAAATTCTTTTAGTATGAGGTCAAACATGTTAGTACTAATTTGTGATTAGTGAGGGAATTTATCTTTACATGCTCATGATTTGCATTGACATTCTTTGTTCTTTTGCCCTAATGCACAATGTATCACTGTTGCAAATATAAGTGTTGTTAATCAGTGTTATGATACTTGAGATATTTTGTTTTCTTGTTTTGATTAAACTCAGATATATAAGACATTCCAATCAGCCAAAATTGATTCTATGTGCTTATCAATTATGTTTGAGAGATATTTTCATGACATTAGCCTTCTTAATAAACTGATGTGGTTATTGTATTGTGTTCAGATTATTGAATATCTTCATTATTATTGATTACTATGACAGTCATCATTAACATCCCCTCAAACCGATGTTGCATCGATCCATTGGCCTAAGGTGCAAAAAACACGATTTAGTTTGAAGTAATAGCTAGGATTTATTGGCGCTGCAGCAGAATCAAACTGTCCATAATGCTTAGAGGTATGTGCAGTGCTTCTACTTTAATGCACTTGTCATACAGTGGACAGAATATTCATGATGCTTTAAAGGAGGGTGAACATGCCCTTAAGCCCAATGTGAAAGGTGTAGCAGCATTGTTCCCGGCTCATAATTGAGCCAGCTGCAATGCTGCTGCACCCAGGGCGCACTAGCAACCTTGGCATCAGACAGTGCGCATTTCAAGGGTGCTGGCATGGGCAGTGCAAGGGCCACCTACATTTGTTGTCTGCCACCCTTTTCATGGTGGTCAGACTGCATTGAAAAGGCTGGCGGAGAACTAGGTTGTAATCAGCAGGGTTGTGTTGAGTTAAGCGCCACCCTGGATGATTACAACCAGGACTGCAATCAGCCCATCAGGATCACTGATCCTGGCGGGGACGGTAGTAGGTTAGCAGGTCAACCTCGCAATGTGGAGGTCAGACCACCACAGCCATAGTGGTCTGACTGCCACAGCGAGACTGGTGGTCTTGCGACTGCCAGCCTCGTAATCGGGCCTTCAGTGCCTGAAATGTACCACCACCAAACTTCCTTTCTCATGGATTCTCTGTAAAGCTATACTTTGTTTGAAAAATGAAACATACAGTGAGATAGAGCAGGATTTGAGGGATATATGACATCTCTGGTGACGGTGGGGTTTCTACTCTGTTAGAGAAAGCAGTTCCAGAGACTTTGGCCCAATCACCCATGAAGCACACTCTAACTCAGTTGTAACATCCCAAGGGTTAACTGAAACACATTTGCAGATCACTGCCTTCTCAAAGTCAGAAAGTAAATTTTTCATACTGAAGATGAAGGACATGACAAAGTATATATATATATTTATATATATATATATATATATATATATATATATATATATATATATACATATATTGTATGTTGAAATCTGCATCGGGTGTACAGTCAGATAATTATACCAAATGCAGGTCTAATATACAGCTTTATACAGCTGTTGCATCTGGTTGTGCTTATCAGTTCCACTCATGCATCTGTTATTGTACAGAAAGGATTTAGGGCCAGATGTATCAAAAATCCGATTTGCATTTCTTAAATAGGAAATTTTAAGAAATCGCTATTTAAGAAATGCAAAATGGTATGTATGAAATTTGCGATTCTGTAATAGGGATTTCTTAAAATTTGCAAACGCTATTACCAAATTGCAAATAGAGAATTCAACTCCATTCTTCCCTATGGGCCTGTAGGCCCATATGTGCGAATGGTTTTGCATTTCCCAATTTGCGAATTCCAGTTAGGTAATGCAAACCCCAGGGTGCTGGGGGCCTAAGGCCCAAAAAATGATGCACCCCAAAAAAATATTTGCGGACATGTGAAGCTCACACATGCCCTATGGGGTATTTATAATGCATTTTTTTAAATTGCACATGCTTACCACCAAATTGGATTTGGTGGTAATTGCATTTCCTAAATGCCCAATTCGCATTTAGGAAATGCTTGATACATGTGCTTTGGAAATCGCAAATAGGGATTCCTTATTTGCGATTTCCTATTTAGAGAATCGCAATTTGCGATTCTCTAAATGGGGTAACAATTTTAAGAAATCTATATTTTTGCAAATCCTTAAAATTGCACTGCGAATGCCTTTCATACATTGTGAAAGGCATTTTTGTATTCGCAAAAGGCCAAATTTTGCAATTCGCACCGTTTGCGAATGCAAAAACTTTGATATATGTGGCCCTTAGTCTTCTGGATACATGATAGGGTCATGTCCACTAGTTAAAAGATGCCCTTGGCTGCGATCTTGGAATCTGAGGATAAGCAGTTCCTTACATTATAAAGCACTGCACTGCCCTTTTTCAAACTTCCTCTTTAACAGCTCCACTGGAAACCTGCTTCTGTTATTTGTACCATAAACAGGTGCGGTCACAGTAAGACACTCCCTTAATGATGAAATTCCAATGTCAAAATGTTCTAGATAGAAGTGGTGTCCCTTGACATAGATATAGCCAGTAGAGCTTTCACAAAGTAAATAAAATGTATTGCCATACCAAGCTTTCTTGCTTTTAATATACTGCTTAAAATTCAACCGTCCTTTATATGACACCAAGGACTCCTCCACAGCTGTTTTTTATTGTTATATTGATTTGTAGTTTAGCACTGTATTATTTTAAATATCCGATCAGGATCTGAATGGTTTCTATGAAGGTAAAGGTATTATCACTGAAATGCAGTGTGTGCTGCAGAAGCAAAATAATTATCTTGATTTACAGTAGGACAGAACAATGGCATACACCACAATAAATCAATAGACCAATAAGAGCGCATTTTTGACCTGTGTTGGAAAGTGGATTATTGATAAGTGCCTGTAAGTACCTACACTTAGCAATAGGCCACTAACCTGCACTTAGGTCTCAATAAATTAAACCCAGCTCAACCCTTGGTAGCTTGGCAACGAGCTACAAGTCTTAACCTAGGAGGCAAGTGTGTAAACCATTTTAAAATCACAAAACAGTAAATAAGTAAAACACAAAATGCAATAAAAATCCAACACCAATTTATAAAAATAGATTATATTTTTAACTTTAAACTCACCCCAAAATGATTGAAATCTGATAAGGGGTACCAAATTTATGATTCTTTAAAGACTTAGGGGGTTATTCTAACTTTGGAGGAGTGTTAATCCGTCCCAAAAGTGACGGTAAAGTGACGGATATACCACCAGCCGTATTACGAGTTCCATAGGATATAATGGACTCGTAATACGGCTGGTGGTAAATCCGTCATTTTTCCGTCACTTTTGGGACGGATTAACACCTCCTCCAAAGTTAGAATAACCCCCTTAATGTTTTCTGGCGCATAGAAGCACCTAGCGCTCAAAGGGTTAAAACAGGTCACAGTGGAAAGGGAAAAAGTCCAGAGTTCAGGCCACCCATGAGATAACACTGTCACACTTACTTTCAGAAGTGTTTCTTGGTTCAGGAAAGTGGTCCACATCACCAGCTAAGGGTTCAGTGGCTCTGGTTTGCCCCTCGGGGGTCTGGGACTACAACTCCCGCAATGCACCTCTTCAACTTATGGAGTTGCTCCAAACATCTCCAAACTTCTGGATCTTCTTCCAGAGGTCCTTTTTGGGTCCTTGAAGTGTCCACAAATTGATCCAATGTTCCAGAAGATCTGAGTGTCTCCTTGGGCAATGGGACTACAATTCCCAGAATGCAACTGGTCAGAATCCTCAAATGGCCACTGGACGCTTGTCAGCTGGGGTCTGCTTGCAGAACTTGATGCAGGTGACTCTGGGCAGCTCCTTTGTACCTGTAACAGACAGGGAGTCCCTTACTGAAGCAGTAGAAGACAGGCAAAGGGTTTTCAGTGATGAAACCCAAGTGTGCAGCTGGGGCAGTCCTTCAGAGTGCAGTGTCCAGGTGCAGGGCAGGGGTCTAGCAGGTCAGTTGTTCTTCTTCTTTGTTTTGTTCCTTTTAGGGATCTGAGGTGTGGTAGCGGCTCTGACAGATTTATCCTTGCTCCTGGGTGAAAAACAGGAGGTCCTGGTAGTCCAATCAGAGGCAGACTCCCTCCTCCTGTGATGACCACTTTCTGGAAAGTGTGGCAAAAATCAATCTCAGGGAGCAACATTCTTCAAAAATCCAACATGGCCAAAAGTGATTTTTGGAGGTTAGATCTGGCTGCGCTCACCCAGTTGTGTAGCTAAAATTCTAAACACACGCCTCTCCTGCCCTCTCCTAATCTATTCAAGAGGGCACCTAATTGTCTTGGGTTGCAGGATGTGAAGGAGGTGGTGGGCTGCTACAAATGGCCTTTCCTGCCTGGCCAGGCTGCCAGAGGCTGGCCAATCAGAGAAGGGCACTACAAAGCTGAAGTTGGTAACTTTCAGGTAGAGTTTTAAAACTCTTTACCTGAACTAGTTATATTAAATTTATCAATTGTAAATTGTGGGATTTATTTTAACAATCACTTTGATACCAAACTCAAGGTATCTGACACATAAGGGGACCTTGTTAATTAAAATAAAGTCTCCCCATTTTAGCCTGTGGAGGCCATTCACTACAGTGAGGGAAAAACAAATGTGGGTATTTCACCTCAGCAGGGCTTATAAAATGTTTATAGGGTCCCTGCTTATATTTACATGGCACCCAACCTAGGGCCACATTGGGCACACCTTAGGGGTGACTTATATTTAGAAATAAGGTAGTGTATTGCAGTTAACTTTATTTAAAAGTGGCCAGCAAGGCAGGACTGCCTTTAAAATGACCCTGGGCACCTCAGCAGTGCACCTATGGGTGCAATACCTATGCTGAGGTCCCTAAACCTATCATATGGGTGCCCTACCATATACTAGGTACTTATAGGTAGGTTGACATAGCCAATTAGAATTAGCCTAATTTGCATACTCATTTTACACAGAGCACAGGTCCTGGCCCTGGGTAGCAGTACCCAGGGCACCATCAGAGTCAGTAAAACACCAGCAAAAAGTGAAAAGTGGGGGCAAAACGTTAGCCTCTGCAATCAGCCCTATTTTCTCACAACCTGTAAACAATGCCCATCAGGAGAGTAGAGCCCCAAAACGTACTCAGTTCTTTAACAATGGTTAGAGTCACCACTCTTGAATAGGTCTGAAGCCTGTCCTTGTGCTGCTGCAAACACTGTTCAGCACGGAAGTTAGTTTGAATGAGTATCTTGCAGAGAAGCTCATTATCAGTAAGAAGTTAAAATAATCATTTGGAGCTAAATTGTCTGGCGCCACAGATCAACCAGCAACTTCAATAAAAGGTAGTGCAAGTTCAAATTAAGCTGAAACAAACTGCATCTGCCTTTGCTCCAGAAGGCACAGGTTTAAGAGACAGCAGGTAATCTAGATGTACCTTTAAATGTTGAGGTTCACTTTCTGCTAAACAGTCAAAAGCCTTGACTCAACGATAACAGTGTTGGCATCATCAGACAAATCATATTCCTCTTAAAATTCTATTGACAGACATATCACTGCTAGAGTGTTCTCCATCCTCTACATCGAATGGTGTATCGTCTTTGAGGTATGTTTTGGCTCCAGTTAAGAACTGAATTCCAGAATCAGTTACAATGCAGAAGCAGCACACATCCTACAGAAAGCCATATGAGAAGTTCAGAGCAAAAACATTAACAATTGACAGCTGGAATGACTCCATGCAAAAAGCACTCAATATGAGTAATATAAAGAGAAAAGAAAATCTACACAAAAGTATCAATGAAGCAAAATAAATTTAACAAAAGCCAACTGTTTAGCCCTTACTATCAACTATAAAACCCACAGAAAAACAAATACCTGTAAGAATAAAACAATGGACTTTAATGAAAAACACGTGGCACTAATGGAACCAAAAGACTCTTACCTTCAAAGTGCAACTTACGACCAAAATGTAACTTCTGAACACCAAAATTCACAATATGCCAGGCTAAATATTTATATGTGTATAGTAGCACTTACAAACATAAAACAATATGGACAATAGGAATGCCAATAACACAAGCATTATTCTAGATAGTCAAGCTAAGCTATAGTAACTATTTCAAAAGCTGTACTTACCTTCACATAGTTTCAAACAAAATGGTAATACATTTGGCACATGTGCAGCGTTTGCTCAGTGTGCTTTTCAGACAGACCTAAAACTAAACAGGCATTTACACTAAAAACATTTAAGACATAGTGACCGGCATGGTGATAAATTCACACTGCCTTTAGCCTCAACTCCAGTGCTCTAAAGTTGCGCCCTATCATGAGGACCTGAGGCACACAGCTCACAGTATCTACAACTCAAAGTCTTAAGTGGCTTCAAACAGTACTGAAACAGGACACTCAGAAGAATATATATCAGAAGAACGCCTGCTGGAACCACGCATGCCTGAACAACGCAATCGGAACAACGACCGCGTTGTTACTACTAATGCCTTTACCACAAATGCCTTAATAAAGATTTTTCATTGTAAAGGTATGCCTGGTAAAGACATGAGTGGAACGACATGCGTGGTTCCAGCATGCGACCCCCTGATACCGACCCCTGCCCCTAAAACTATTGTGACTCCCCCAACCATAAAAACAAAAATTACCCTGACCCCCTACCCCTAAAAACAAAAATGACCCCAACCTCCCCCCACCACCCTTAAAAAAAACGCAACCCCCACCCGATGCTAAAACCTAAAACTACCCCAACCCCGCCCCTAAAACCTAAACTACCCCAACCCCCACCCCACCCCTAAAAACTACAATTACCATGACCCCACCCTGCCCCTAAAACTACTGTGACCCCCCCAACGCCACCCCTAAACCTACCAACCCCCCCACCCTGCCCCTAAAACTACCCTGACCTCCCCACCCCGCCCCTAAAACCTAAAACAATCCTGCCCCTAAAAACTAAAATTACCCCCACCCCACACCTAAAACTACAGTGACCCCACACCGCTGCCCCCAAAACCTAAAACTACCCGACTCCCATCCCCGCCCCTAAAACCTAAAATTACACCAAACCACACCCAGCCCCTAAAACTACCCTGACGTCCACCCCGCCATTAAAACCTAAAATTACCCCGAACCCCCACCCCTAAAAAACTACTTCTTCCCTGACCTCCACCCCACCCATAAAAACTAAAACTACCCCACCCCGCCCCGAAAACTACCCCGCGAACCCTACCCCAGCCCCACTTACCTGACCATGTCCTTTCCGATCCTGAGTCTGTTTTCCTCTGCCTTAACAAAGCATTTTTATTGTTCAGGACGTGGGTGGTTAAGGCAGAGGAAAACAGGGTCGTTGTTCAGGAACGCGTTGTTTCCGCTTTCGTAGACAATGCACATCATTGTTTCGGGATCGTGGTTTTGGCTGCTTCCCCACTCAGAAGAGCAAAACCTTATAGAATGTAGAATGAGGAAAAGCATGAATGTTTAAGCAAGAGACGGAACTAAAACCATTCAAAAACTTTTATAGAATCCAGGATCATGTAAAGTATGAAATGATGAGTTCCATCATAAACAACAATCAACAACTTGACCAGTGCATGCAACTCAGTTCACTGGATCACAATGCAGAGGTCAGATGTGTCATGATACTGTACTGAAACATGCCATTTGCAAATTGTAAAAATCTTTACAGAATACAAGATGGCTTAAAGCATGAACAGTTGAGCCCTATCATGAACACCCACTAAAAGCCTGACCAGTGAAGGCAAGTTCTTAGCATCCACTATGAGGGGGTCATATGTGACAAGAAATATTACTGTAGCACTCCATTTATAAAAATGAAAAAGTAGAAGAGACTTGGTAAAACTGTGCATATTACATGCAGAAAAAAAGACACCCACGAAAATGACACCCGCCTCTCTTCCAAAAACTTGGAGAATGCAATGCATTCTTCACGTTTCTGAAAGAAAGGTGTGGCTTCCTTTACATTATTTATTGGGGGGAAAGGTCATGCATCATTTTACCTCTCCCACCATGTGGCAACTGATGAATTCACTAGAGTTTGGTGGAAGTGCTAATTAATCCTATCCCACTGAGATCGCCTCTGTCTTTGCAGACTAAGAATGGTTTCACTGGAAAGGTTTCTCAGTTTTCCAAAAATACCTTCCTTTTGGCACAGTTCGCTGCAAGCGTGGATAATGGAGCTGCTATTGGCACTGTTTTCTGAACTCGCATTAAAACCAGTAAGCTATTTCCCAGCTGCCCGTCCTTCAACCGATGCAATTGGATCAATGAACCGATCAGTTCTGGGACCATCGCACCCTTCTGGACCCGAATGGGAGAGTTACCTGCTTTAACCCAGGGGAGTGCATCAGAGGAAGGCACCAGAGCACACAGAACAGCTGCTGCACCTGTTTCAAACACCTTCACTTGATCTCTAAGTCAATAATGCCTAACCATGACTGCTCTTCACCAAGAAGTCAGGACAATAGCAACCAATGGGTTAAACACACTGCACAAACAAGGAAAATACACCAAGTTGTGAATCGAGCCCAGTAGCATCACTGACATTTGCCTTCCTCTAATTTAAAGGAGAAACAGCTTCACCAACGGTGCATGTTACAAAATTTAATGTCAACACTTGCCCTCACCTTTCAACTTGCACAGATATACTTCCCGATATTCTGTCCCAGGTCAGGCATTAGGCAACATACACCATAGTTCTTCGTGTTTTTATTTTCAATTAGTATTTTTTTCTAATGAACTGCACTGAAATACTATGATGTGATTTTGACATGGCATGTTTGAATGCCATCAAAGTGCTCAGATGGGAAGTCACTTTGCAGAAAATCTCTACTAGCTATACGAAGCTTCCAAGATACCCCGGGGTGGCAGACTTATGAAAAGTAGTACTGCATCTAGTGCAGCGCCACTTTTCTTGCTCCCCTTAGCCCCCCCTAACGCCACCATAGTAGCGGCATATTTAAAACATGGTGTACCGTGGCAGTAGTTAGGATAACTAGTTAATTTTTTACGCTTGTCTGGTACTTTGCAAGATTAGCATAAAAAATTATGACACTAATCCTGCAAAGCACCCAGCGGCCCATTGTAATCAATGTGAGCCTCTTTTTAATGCCTGCACTTAGCATCTGTTAAACAATGCAGATAAAAATCTATTAGATTCCTTTATGACATTTTTATGGCCCCCTCCCCAGCACCAGAATGCCCCCCTTGCATCCAAATTGCCTTCCACAGGCATAAAGTGGCACAAGGGGTTACAAAGTGGTGCAATGCAAGTATTGTGCCACTTTGTAAATATGGTGCAGCATTTTTCACCTTCCAATGCCACGTTAACGTAAAAAATATGACAGTTATATGGCGTTGGAATGGCGCAAAGCCCCATAAATCTTGTCCTGTGTGTAATCCTAAAGAGTTTGGTACATTTAACAAAAAGTATACAAATACCACCTAAGTACCTTGGTTCTTTAAATAAACGCATATAGTTTTCCGAAGATAAAAATTACAGCTGTTTTCATACCGGTTGTATTTCTTGTAACCCCGTTTCACGTAAAACAGACCTGCTAAATTACCTGACTCTCAGAAAGTGTAGGATTAGTCTGAACTCACAGTAGTCAGGAGTCTGCTTCATGATCTAATTTGTCAGCCTCTGTTCATATGGCTCAGGAACCTTGTTATTCCTCTTGAGTGGATACTTCATCATCACAAGATCACTTGGTAGAAACACACTTAGAGTAACTTTTAAAGTACAAAGTTCCCGGCTGCAGGTTTAATGTCTTAGCCTCCCCTTGTTTCCCAGAGTGAACCCCAATAAATCCTGAGAGACATAAGTAACAGAAGGAGGAAAAATTGTTTGAGTGGAAAATGAAATAGCAGCCAACTTTTATTAATATTAAGACACTGAACACTGATGGGATCAGACTAGGTTTGATGGCAAACGGGAGAGACTAAAAAGTTTGTGCTCAAGCATTAACATAAATCAAGATAATGGATTCCTCAAATGATTCCGGTAATTTGATTTAAGAAAATCAAGGCAGCCATGTGAAAATAATACATTAAAAACGTAACGACGACAATCTTTTTTCATAATTTACAGAATTTTTCGTTTTATTTTCATTTTCCTTTCAATAAACCAAGACAAGTTGTTCACAAAGAATGTTTCACCTCATATTAAGAGAACACCCCAAGAGCAAAACACCAAGCTTTTTGGGCACCAATTGAGTAAGTTCCTTCAACCAATTATTTTCTGGAAAGTGGGTTATGGATAACCGACTCAAGATGAATTACCTGTTAATGTAATGTTCCAATAGGTTCAAGTTGTCACTTTTTAGAACAAGTTTTCATCTTTTTATTTTTCCTTTGACTAATTTCATATATATCGGTATGCATACATGACACTTCACTTTTTATTCAGAACCCCAGGCACTTGGGGCCATATTTATACTTTTTGACGCAAAACTGCGCTAACGCAGTTTTGCGCCAAAAAAATTAGCGCAGGCTAACGCCATTCTGAAGCGCCATGCGGGCGCTGTATTTATTCAATGACGTTAGCCGCCGGCGCTGTCTGGTGTGCGTTAAAAAAAACGACGTACACCAGGCAGCGCCGGCGTAGGGGGAAAATGGCGTATGGGCGTCCACAAATGGTGCAAGTCAGGCTGAGGCAAAAAAATCGCCACAACCCGATTTGCACCATTTTTTTACAACACCCATCCCCCATTGAAATGACTCCTGTCTTAGCAAAGACAGGAGTCATGCCCCCTTGCCCAATGGCCATGCCCAGGGGACTTCTGTCCCCTGGGCATGGTCATTGGGCATAGTGGCATGTAGGGGGGCACAAATCAGGCCCCCCTATGCCACAAAAAAAAATACTTACCTGGACTTACCTTAATGTCCCTGGGGTGGGTCCCTCCATCCTTGGGTGTCCTCCTGGGGTGGGCAAGGGTGGCAGTGGGTGTCCCTGGGGGCAGGGGAGGGCACCTTTGGGCTCATTCTGAGCCCACAGGTCCCTTAACGCCTGCCCTGACCCAGGCGCTAAAATCCGGCGCTAATGCGGGTTTTTTAGACCCGCCCACTCCCGGGCGTCATTTTTGCCCGGGAGTATAAATACGACGCATATGCATCGGAGTCATTTTTTAAGACGGAAACGCCTACCTTGCATATCATTAACGCAAGGAAGGTGTTCACGCAAAAAAATGACGCTAACTCCATGAACTTTGGCGCTAGACGCGTCTAACGCCAAAGTATAAATCTGGAGTTAGTTTTGCGTCGAATTTGCGTCGAAAAAAACGACGCAAATTCGGCGCAAACGGAGTATAAATATGCCCCTTGGTATGGTGTGCAAATGTGGGGTCTGATTCACAAAGGTAGACTTACAGGGCCTAATTATGAGTATGGCTGTCCTAAGACTGCCGTACTCACAGTGGTCGTCCGACCACCACAATGTTGGCGGTCCGACAGCCAGATTAGTATACTGGCTGCTGGACTACCAGGAGACTGCTGCAACTGCCAGGATCATGGATCCCAATGGGTTGGCAGTGTTGCAAGTAGTAGTCAAGCACAGAGTTATTGATTTCGGCACCACTGTGCTGATCACAACATGCCTTTTTGTCAGCCTTTTATTGATGGTGTCACTGTCATTAAAAGGCTGGTGGAAAGGCTGGAATGGGGCCACAAGGGGGCTCCTACCCATGACCATGTTGTGGGTAGTGCAGGGGCTCCCCTGGCAGTACACTCAAAATGCGCTCTGTCTGCCAAGGCAGACAGTCCACATTCCAAGTGTGCTGCAGGCGCAGACAGTGCAGCTGTATTGGAGGAGAGCTGAAGCAAATGCTGCTGCACTGTCTGTATTGTATATCAACAAGGGAATGGTCTAAAGGTAGGGATAGATTAAAACAATATTTTTGAAAAACATTGCTCAATACTGTCTTTATGGATTAATTACTTTCCAAATTTTATTGCAACTAATTATGTGCAAGGCAGACAATAACTCATTGGTGAATATATACAGAATACAAAATACTTACAAAACAAGACATTACACACATAACATTAAATTAAATTCACAATTTCTTCTTGATTCAACTGAGGCCAACATCTAGCTTCTCAAAGTCTTGACGCTGACCATACCGTCAGTAGAGGGTTGTGCCCAACAACCTTTCTTTATGAGATACTGGTGGTCACAATTTCAAAATTATGACTGTAATCCACTCTGTTGCGATGATTGGTAGTTCACGTACAAGCAGCTGACAAATACCTATATATTTTTAAAGGTATTTTGCAGTGCGTATTAAGTGATTTTTTGAAAAGCTGACTCCAATTAGAGAACACAATCTCGCCAGTATATATTTCAACGCGTTTCGGCCTCTTCAATTAGGGCCTCATCAGGACTATCAAGAGGCAACATTTGAGAGTCAGTAAATAAAATACTATTAAAGCTGTGTTTCAATACAACAGGTCCAATCTAAGTGTGTAGGTTTTCAGGTTACCCAAACTGACACATCGGTCCCTTTACATTGGCACATTGTTCAAGGCACATACATATTGAAACATTTCAGAATAGGTAATAGGCTGCATTAAAGAAGCTTCCATGTTCCAATAGACAATCTTCGATATAGAGTTGGGTGTACATAAATCCAAAGTCTACTAAAGTGCTTCCAGAAGAAAAGATCTCAATTTGGGATGCACTCCAACCTTTCCATGGTTTTAATGAATACCTCATGTAATGCTAATCTGAATGCTATAGATGTCTTGCCATTCACTGTAGGTTTCAACAGAATGTTAAAATTACCACTTAATATAAAGCTTCTTCTTTGAAAAATCTGTTTCTTTGGGGGTACGGTAAAATGAGATGCTCTAATGTAAAGATGTAGATAAGACAGTAAATACAAATGTAATTGTTGCTAACAAGGAACAAGGAATGCAAGGAATTTAACCCCTTCGCTGCCTGGCCTTTTCCCCTTCAGGTGCCAAGCCTTTTATTTGGCTATTTGGGGTAGTTCACGCTTAGGCCCTCAAAACTTTTTGTCCACATAAGCTGCCCATGCCAACTTTGTGTCCTTTTTTCCCAGAATCCTCGGGACTCTAGCGGTACCCAGAGTTTGTGGGTTCCCCTGGAGGAGACCAAGAAATCAGTCAAAATACAGCTAAAATTTCGTTTTTTTAAAAAGAAATGGGAAAGAAGTGCTGCAGAAGAAAGCATGTGTTTTTTCCCCTGAAAATGGCATCAACAAACTGTTTATGGTGCTAAAATCACCATCTTCTGAGCTTTCAGGAACAGGTAGACTTGAATCAGAAATCCACAATTTTGGCATTTTACTGGGACATACCCCATTTTTACTATTTTTCATGCTTTCAGCCTCCTTTCAGTTAGTTACAGAAATGGATGTGAAACCACTGCTGGATCTTGGACAACTAAACATATCTAAAAAGTAAACAACATTCTGAATTGAACAAGGGGTCATTTGTGTGGACAAGGTTTTCCTACAGAAAGTAACAGCTAAAATAAAAAAAAATGAAATTGAGGTAAAAAAGAGCCATTTCTGTTCATGTTTTCTTCTATAACGTTTTCGAAATATGGTAGATTTTTAAAAGCAATATACTGTTATGTCTGCGGGACTTTTCTGGTTGTGGGGATATATAGGGCTTGTAGGTTCATCAATAACCCTAGAACCAGAGCCAATAAATGATCTGCATCTTGCAATGGGTTTTGATTGTATAACGGGTATACAGCAATTCATTTCGTGAAATATAAAGAGTGAAAAATAGGTATAAAGGAAACCTTTGTATTTCCAAAATGGGCATAAAATAAGGTGTTAAGAAACAGTGGTAATTTGCACATCTCTGAATTTCGGTGTCCCCATACTAGCATGTGAATTACAGGGCATTTCTCAAATAGAATTATTTTTTACACACTGTTTTACATTTGGAAGGGAAAATATAGAGAAAGAAAAGGGGCAATAACACTTATTTTTATATTCTGTACTCCCCAAAGTCTCCCGATAAAAATGGCACCTCACTCTTGTGGGTAGGCCTAGTGCCCGCAACAGGAAATGCAACATGGACACATCACATTTTTACAGTAAAGGCTGACATGTTTTTTGGAAAGTGTCTAGCTGTGGATTTTGGCCTCCAGCTCAGCCGCCACCTAGGGAAACCTACCAAACGTGTGCATTTCTTAGAACTAGACACCTAGGGGACTCCAGAATGTGGTGACTTGTGGGGCTCTCACCAGGTTCTGTTACCCAGAAACCTTTGCAAACCTCAAAATTTGGCAAAAAAAACACTTTTCCCTCATAGTTTGGTGCTGCAAAGTTCTGGAATCTGAGAGGAGCCACAAACTTCCTTCCACCCAGCGTTCCCACAAGTTTCCAATAAAAATGGCACCAAAGTTGTGTGGGTGGGCCTTGTTCCCGTGACAGGAGATGCCCCAAAACACAATGTGGACACATCACATTTTCCCAAAGAAAACTGACCTGTTTTTTGCAAAGTGCCTAGCTGTGGATTTTAGCCTCTAGCTCAGCCGACACCTAGGAAAACCTACAAAACCTCAAAATTTGGCAAAAAAAACCCACTTTTCCTCACACTTCGGTGCTGCAAAGTTCTGAAATCTGAGGGGAGCCTGACAAGATGGTACCTCACTTGTGCAGGTTGGCTTAGTGGCACAACAGGAAATGCCCCAAAACACCATGTGGACACATCAAAATTATCAATTACAAAACTACCTGTTTTTGCAGGGGGGGCACCTGCGTTTTTGGTGCTGGGCTCAGCAGCCATCTAGGGAAACCTATCAAACCCAGACATTTCTAAAAATTAGACACCTGAGGGAGTCCAGGGAGGTGTGATTTGCGTGGATTCTCCAGTGTTTTCCTAGCCAGAATCCTCAGCAAACCTCAAATTTAGATAAGAAATCACATTTTCCCCACATTTCTGTGCGGGATCACCACACCAGCACAAATTTCCTACCACCTAACGTTCCCCTCAGTTTCCCAATGAAAATGATACCTCACTTATGTAGGTGGGCCAAGTGCCTGTGACCAGGAAGAGCCAAAAACATGATGAAATTGAGGGGGAATCAAAGAGGATTCAAAAGGGCAGATTGGAAAAAACGTTTTTAGGCTGACAAGTGGGGCAGAATTTTTATCTGTATAGATGCAACAATGCTGGGTGGTAGGAATTTTGTGGATTCCTACAGATTCCAGAAGGTTCCATCACAAAAATGTGGGGAAAATATGTGATTTCAAGCAGAGTTGGAGGTTTGCAGGGCATTGTGGGTAAGAAAATGGTGGGAGTGCATGTGAAGCACACCACCCTGGACTCACCCAGATGTTTAGTTTTCAGATGTGTCTAGGTCTCGTAGATTTTTCTAGATGGAAGCAGCCCTCACCATTCCAAGTGGGACGATTTTGAAAATTAGCCAAGCTCTGATGGCCCAAATGTAAAATCAAAACCAAAAATATTCAAATGTCCTCTTGCTTGCCGTTGGGATAAGACCTTTTAGTGTGCTGGGGGAGAGATGAAAGACTGTTACCTCCTTCAGTTGGGGTGGGGGTATAACCATAGTGATTGGTAGCCACCACCCCACTATTTTTTTTTATTTTATTTCCTGGCATCTAGTAGGCTTTCTGCCTCCCTGGGGGTAATTGCCCCTTTTCCCCACCGGTGGGCAGAACAACTTTGTCCCCATTTATTTGGGGTGGGGTTATGGCCATACCCCATCCTCTACTTTTTTTAAAATTCTTCCCTGGTGTCTAATGGGCTTTCTGCCCCCCCTTGGGGGCAGATAGACCTTACAAAAATAGGCTGATCTTCCCCCAAGGGGGGCAGAAATGGCCAACAGTATTGTGCCTCATGGGGAGCGACTCTTGTCCAAGGGCCCCCCCAAACAAAAAAACACACCAATCCCTGGTGCCTAAGTGGTTTTTGCCCCCTTGGGGACAGATGGGCCTAAAAAAAATAGGCCGATCTGCCCCCAAGGTGGGAAGAAATGGCCCAAATAAAATTGCCCCTCATGGGAGTGACCCTTGCCTAAAGGGTAGCTCCCCTCGTGTGAAATTTGTGCCAAAAAAATCCCTAGTGTCTAGTTATTTCTGCCTCATGGGGGCAGATCAGCCTAATAAAAATGGGCTGATCTGCCCCCAAGGTGGGCAGAAATTGACTCAAATAAAATTGGCCCCTGATGCCACTGGGGGGGTAGGGGTTAGAAGGGGAAGCGATTCCCCTTCCATGCCTGTCCAGTGGAGGGAGGTGGGAGGCCCACGGGGGGAGCTAGCGCTCCTCTCATTGGCTTGGTCCAGGACGTAATGGTTACGTCCTCGGCACCCGAGTGGTCCAGCTGAGGACGAACCATTACGTCCTTGGCACCCAAGGGGTTAAGGATAAAACCAGTTGATATACAATCAAAGCAGATTACAAGGTCAGAAAAGTTTAAGTTCTAAGCATTCACTTGTAAAAGAAAAATACAAGTTAAAGGGGCAGAGGTTCCACAGACTTTGATCCATGCTATAGAAAAGCTTCCACAATACATGCACTGGTTGGTCAGAGGGGACAAATCAAAGAGCTCTATACTGTGTTCTTTTCTGTCCTTAGCAGCTTATGCTGAGCTATAGAATTACTTGTATGATGGTTAAGTGTGTGTGTTGGTAACAGCTCTTAATATGGGAGAATCTCATCTTCCACCTTGTTATCAAAGCTATAAACAAGATAGTCTCAGCAACAAAACTCCAACTACTTCTGTGGAACTGATCCCAGTACTTTATTTGAGGTTGGGCAAATGCAATAGGTCATAATCAATGATTGAATACAACAAAGGTCTTACTCCTTTTTTGCCTGCAAAGAAAAGTGAAACATTTCCCAATAGCCACGGTGTCACTCTGCACTTAATTTAAATATTAATTTAAATATGAAAGGTGCAAACAGCCTCTTTAAGAGGGGCTAAGTTAGAAGGAAAGCACCATAAGTCTCAGATAAAAAAATCCATGGGAGTATTGGTAGTTCTTAATTGAGGATGATGAGTTTTACAGGAGTAGGAAACAAGTTGATGATAATATACTGGGACAGAAAACAGAGGAATCCAGCATATAGGGCCCTATTACGAGTATGGCGGTCTGAGGACCGACAAACCCACGCTGCGGTCAGACCACCACACTCCTGTCGGTCTGACTGATAGATTACAACCCTGACGATGGGACCGCCATCACTGACAGGATCACGGATCCCATCGGGGTGGATGTGGTTGAGCTTGTCACCAGCCATGGCAGTGCTGAACTCAGCACCGCCTGGCTGATTACAACCCCACTTTCCACCAGCCATTTCATGGTGGAGACCCTGCCATGGAAACTGTGGTGGTAAGCCAGTGCTGGGGAAAACATGGGGGGGCCCTGCACTGTCCATGCCATGAGCATGGGCAGGGCAGGGCAGGGGTCCCCTGTCCAGCACCATCGGAATGTGCACTGTCTGCACTGAAGACAGTACACATTCTGATCGTGCTGGGGGGCCCCGTGTGATGGCATTGGCCTCAACCACATGTGAAGCTGAAAGCAATGTCACCGCACAATTTCCACAGGGCTTACTGGCGGAAACAGTGGTATCCACTGGTCATGCCAGTGGAACCCTGTTAATGGGTCTGGTGGGGAGACCACCAGCTCTGCAGCAGTCTCCTCACCGCAAATCTGCCGGTCAGCTTTTTTGACCACCAGACTCGTAATGAGGCCTATAGTCTTGCAGATAATAGAATCTAATAGGAAATAAAGCTAGAATTGAAAAGAGCATACCATGAGTGACAAAAAGAGCTAAGGTGGGCAGTGAACAAGTTGAAGAATATGGGATTTAAAACATTGCAACACCTCCTTCTTAGACAAAAGGCTAACTATATGTAAGTTAGCCTTTGTCTGATTGAGCACCATCTTTGACAGCAATGATTGATGACCATCTGGATAAGGAAAGTGTAAGAACCTAAAAACCTAACCATCTCATAAAAACGGCTTTGCCTTGGTATAACAGGCACAAGAAGGGTAAGCCTCCATATTCCTGTGTTCCTTCTTCTGACACTTCAGTTCAGTGCACTTCACCTCACACTGAGTAGCAGTGGAAATCCCTTGATCCTGCACAGCTCTGGGCATTGTGAGAGTGTGAATTTTCGAACATGTTTATTAATGATTTTATTATATTAATTATACGTTGAATTAACATGTGAAAACGGGTGACTTTTGGAAATGGTCGCCACAGTTTATTTTCTGTTCTTAACTGAGTAAAATTCTGATTAAATGTTGTAGTTATTTTCCATAATTCAATGCTTACATAAAAGTTTATTCAATGCTCCAATAGATGTGTTCACAGCTACCCCTAGTGGATTGCTGTATTATGTCTTACAAGACCATGCTTAACTGAATCTTTGAATAAGCTGAATGTTCTATTGTTTGAGAATGTTACTAATACGCGGTTTCTTCCTTGAGGATGGAAGTAAAAAGCTACAAGTGAGAGAGTTTCTTCCTGAGAAGAGAAGTTTAGACGAGAT
This sequence comes from Pleurodeles waltl, assembly GCF_031143425.1. Taxonomy (NCBI): domain Eukaryota; kingdom Metazoa; phylum Chordata; class Amphibia; order Caudata; family Salamandridae; genus Pleurodeles; species Pleurodeles waltl. The sequence continues at coordinate 588,555,559 of NC_090447.1, forward strand.
GGAACAATGAAGCTACTAAACTTACTGTTGAGAACATATCCTAGTTGATGTAATAATGTAGTATTTTAGTTTATCAATTAAAATTACTATTGGCTGAAGCATAACCACCCCATGAATTGACCAATCATAAGCTTTTTGAAGATTAGTATAACAACCTGGGTAGGATTTTCAGATCAGATCTGAGGAGAGAGATTTTAGTTAGAGAAATCGAGGAAGTTAGATTCCAGTATTCCTGCTGATGGTTCGCGTCATATTAGCAGTGTGGGTTTAGCTGTCGTTAGGCCTGATTTTTCTAAAGACAAAACCTGATCGTGTTCCCTTGCTGAAATAAACTACATATTGTTATTGGTTGGGTGATGTATGATATTGTAATGTCATTTTGCTTTATAGGTACCAGCTGCAACTCACAATATGACTGCTGCATACTAATGATGTTTTTTCCTAATAACCCAAGTTAAAGAGATTTTTCTAAATTTATGTTTCTAAATTCTTTTTACATGAAGCTCAACATGTTGATGCTAATTCGTGATTAATGTATTGGAGATTATTTGTTTGATTGTTTTGATTAAGCTTAGACATATTAGACGTTCTAATCAACCATTATTAATTCTATATGCTTATCATTTGTGTTTGAGAGTTATTTTTGTGACATTAGCATTGTTAATCTATGGAAATACATTTTATAATCCTTCTTAATAAACTGGTGTGGGTATTGATTGAGGTTCAAAGTTCTTAACTATTTTGATAAAAGTTGATGATTTCATGCCACATTGATGACATCCCCTCAAACCTGTGTCGCTTCGATCCTTTGACCTCTTGCGCAGAATCCACTAAACGGTTTAAGTATTAGCTAGGATTCCGTGGCGCTGCAGCAGCAGTTCAATGCCACCTTGCAGACTTGAGCAAAGCATATGAGGAATCTTATCTGCAATCCGGGCTTAATGACCTTTCAGAGACAGCAGAGTGTACAGGAGACCCGTTGCCCTCCAATCTGTTGACGTGGGACCATATGACCGTGCCACCGTCTCTGCAGAACCAAGGCCTCTTCTAGGGGAGTTCCATCTACAGGTGCAACAGGTATAGAGCATAAAGCTTTAAGAAGCATGCTGCATCAATAATTTTATTTTTTTCTATTTTTATTGCTATCTCCCTTGTTCTTTATCTGTCATCACAGATATAGGTGTTTCTAAATATATCAACATAACCTTCTCTATCTCTTCATCTCTCCATTTACCTCTGCCCTTTAGCTGTCTCCCTCCATTGCAATCTGTCTATACCTATCTATATCTGTGAATTTATTAACATGGCTATCTCTGTCTTAGGTACCTGTGCAACAATCTCAACAGCTAGCTCTTTCCTCTACTGCTATTTCTATCTTTTTCTGTCTCCCATTTCTTTTTCAGTTTCACTATCAGGATCTCTTTCTTTATAGTAATATAGCTATATCTACTTCTGTAGCATTCTACCTCCACAGCAAACTCTACAAATGGTTCCCTATGGCAATTCCTAGCTGTGACTCTAAACAATATATATCTACCACTATCATTTATGTAGTTATCACTGCAGCTATATTTACCTCTTCCACTACTGTTACATCTTCTCTATCTCAATTGCTGTCTTTTCAGTCATCTCTTTCTCTAAAACTATCAATACAACTATCTACTGAGGAACCTGTACAACCATCTGAATCTCTATTGCTGTCTCTAACTCTGCAGATGCCTCCTTACAAATCTAAACCTTAATACATGTTAACTCCTGTAGCTATCTAACACCATTTTGAGCTATTCCTACTGGTGTTCCACCATAATAATATGTTTTTATAAAATATCAATTAACAAAAATATCATGCTAGTAAAATGTAAAGTGAAGAATATTGTGGGGGACAGAAGATAGAATTGAAGAATACTGTTGTTTCCTCCCTCCCTCTATCTCTCTCTCTCCCTCTCTCTCTCTCTATCTATGTCTCTCTCTCTATATATATATAAGTATGACAAATGTGCATTGCTAATTTGCTTCTAGTATGATTTGTATTTGTTTTTGTGACTGTTGAGTTTTTAATGTTTCTAATTTTAACTTTTTTTAAATATATTGTCTTTTACAATTTTAGTCAGTAACTTAGCAACTTTAGTTTAGAATGATCAATATAAATTATATAATGTGACATAATATATCTATTTCTGTCTACCATAGTAAATCTTTCTCCTCCAATGTCCAACACATCCCCTACTGCTGCTTATGCTTGAGTGGGAAGAGTAAATCTGACCCCTCGAAAGTTCAACCTTTCCCTACTGTTCCTCATATCGGAGTGGGAGTAGGACATTAGATCGCAGCAAAGTCCAAAACTTTCCTTACTGCTGCTCAGGTTAAAGTAGAAAGAGTTCATCTGGCCCCTCCAAAGCCAAAAACATTCCCAACTTTTGCTCAGGTTGAAGTGGTTGTAGTGAATTTGACTCCTTCATGCTGTTTTTTAAAAATGTCGATTGTTTGAAAAAAGGTAAGATTTATTGTTTAATTAAAAAGTTCTGCTAATTTTATTTAATGTTTTATTGTGTTTTGGGGTAATGTTATTTTATTAAATAATATTTTTATTTTACTTTTCTTGTATGCTATCTTATAATTTAGATATCTAGTGTTTGTACTTCATATTACATAATGTTTGATTTTATTATTATTTATTTTATTTTAAAGTATATATTTTATGTTATGTTTGTAAGTTGCAACAATTTGTATATTTTTTTCATAATATGTGAAAGTAATATAATGTTAAATGTTTAAAAATTGAAATGCGTTCCTTTTTTATTACAACATTTTCAGCTTCTATATTTTTGTGGTTGATATTTTTTGTTTACATACAAAAATAGGCAGTCCGACCTCCAGCACTGACAGCACTGCAACCGACCACGCCCCATATTACAAGCACACAGTTGCCGTGGCAGACCCCCATGGCACGAACCATGAATGTAATACACAACAGCACATTGGATGAATTTTAAAATAACACAGCTGGCACACATTGCCACACTGGACACGGACATTGGACACACCAGCAATAGACACACCAGCATAGGACACTATAAAACATACCCCTTCACACACCAAACTCCTTTGCATTTACAATGCCAAACACAGAATCCATAGCACCTTATCTTGTAGAATACATAGATTAGGCACCCCTTTATTTTCACCATCTCATTGAACACCCTACACATGCTTTTGTCCAGTCACACCCTGTTTACTAAGTCACTGTCACCCATTTTTTTGTCCACCATGGCACGTTTAAATAATCAATGTTTCTCAGAAAATGAGTTAAGAGTCATGGTGGATGAAATCATAGGAGTAGAGCCACAATTGTTTGGAGTACAGGTTCAGCATACTCAGCAGAAAAATGGAAATTTCGTACAGGATAGTCGACAGAGTCAATGCTGCAGGTACCACCCTGGGCACAAGGATATGAGAAAGAGGTGGAATAACCTCAGCAGCAAGGTCCGTTCTGTGGTCTCCAGGCACCAGCTGCTGGCCAATAAGAATGGGGGTGGCCTTTCCAGTGCCACTTTACATCTCTTTCCTTTGGAGGAGAAGGTCTACTGATGCAGTCAGAGTATGCCATTGTAAGGGGTGCCAGACATTAGTTGTGATTACCCTGGGGCTTGCTGATTCATTATGTTGTGGATTTTGGGCACTTCTCTCTGACATGTTTCACATGATAACTGCAGTGCCAATTTCCATGCCAAATGTGTGGCCTATCTGAGCAACATTTGTACTACCTCCATGACTCTATTGGGACAAATATCACTTGGTGAAGTGTGCATTGGCGAACAGCTTCCAGTATGACATGAGTATTTCCTTTTCACTTTCTCTAGGCTATTGCAGTTTTGTCAGCAACATGGCAGGATTTTGGAGCACAATTTCTTATTGTTGGGCATTTATGTATGTGACAAATAGATGTGTGCATGATCTTGGGTGGGATGTGTGGGAATGTAGTTGACATTGGCCTACTACTGTATGACAACAGGTAGCTGAGGTATCCTCCATGAGGCAAAGCTTTGAGGGTGACGAGTTCAATGGTTACTGTGATTGCACAACTTCAGCCATGCAATGGTAGTTGTCTGAGATCCTGATTTTCTTGTGGGCAACTGTTGACAGTTCACATGGAATGCATGCATATGGTATGGCATATGTATGGGCCACTTAGGTGGAATTTGTTGCTGGGGTCTACTTAACATCATGGTAATTTTTGCTAATCACGAGTGTTGCACATGTGACATCATGGATATGCGATGATCCTATTTCTCTATGTATTTGCAGCATCAGCACTGGCAAGTGAAGGAGACAGGACACATCCAAGTGGGGAAGCATCTGGCTATGGGACCTCAGGTCCAGACTTCATCGACATAGAGGGACACAGTGGTCCGGAGGGTAGGAGGAATGCCACAGGGTAGACCGATCATCATCATAATCATCAGATTCTTCCTCCAGTGGACACTCCCTAGTGGTGGCAGGCCCATCGGGGCATACCCCTGTACCATCTTTGTCCTCCACCCCCTTTCTATCACTGCCCTCACTGTTGCTCTCCACTCAGTTGGTTGTGCCCACTCACCCAGGATTGTGGGCATCTCCTTTGCCACAGGCACTTCTGCCCCAACCCCTGTTACCTCTGCTGCCCTCAGTGAGGAGGCTATTGACCTCCTGAGAAGTATCTCTGTGTGTCAAACAACCATTGTGAATGCCATCCACAGATTGGTAACCCAACTCCCACAGACAAATCCATTCCTGGAAGGCACTCATGGTGCAATATCTGACCTACAGAGATCTTTTCAGGCTCTGGCCTCCACACTGATGACAACCAGTCACCTCCCACCTTCCGTCCCCCTCCGCATCCCCCTTCCCAATCCAAATCCCCCATTCCTCTACCTATCCAAAGCACACAGACCACTTCCGCAAACACCCACCTCGACACACAAGAGCAGTACACACAGCAGAAAGAACCACAAAGCACACCGGCATGCAAGCAAATAACAGATACCCATGTACACAACATCAGTCACCACGTCCCCAGATACCTCCACCATAACACATACAATAACAAGCGTACCCACAGGTACGACCACAACAGTCATAGACAGACCCACCACATCCAGCATATCCGCAGACACCACCCAAACAGACACATAGACATCCACCACATCAAGCAGACCTGTAGACACCACCCCAACAGACACACACATATCTACCACTCCATCCCCCAACACCTCCACTTCCCAGCCCAAGACAAAAAAATGCACATACTCACCCACGCAATAGACACCACCCAGACATAATCATGCACCCATGACATCCACACCTACACAGCAGACAACCCCTCCCTCAAGCTCCAAATCCCCGCCCCTTCTGCTGACCATCCCCATAGACCTGGGAAAGTTTTTTGTTTGACCTTGACCTTTCCTCTGTTCCCTCCATCCCATCCCAATCTCAAGAGTCCCTGACCGACCTCCCAACCCCTCCCTTTCACCTCCAGGTCCTCCCCTGTCACACCTGCCCCCCTGCAAGCACCTAGACCCCTCTCCCAAGAAGAAGCCCACCCCTCCAAAAAAAAAGACCCCACCTCCCAAATCCAACCCTCCAAAATTTGACTCCCCCACCCCCCAAAGATGATCCTTATTGTGCCTGCCTACCCACTTGATGCCCCTTCCTGTGGAGGTTCCCTAGCAGGTAGGAGTCCAGTTACAGCACCATGATGTGTCTGTGCAGCAACAAATGGACTAGCCAATGGATGTTACAAATTTTCATTTTAATGAATGGAAACCGTTGTTTTTTGGGGTATACATTTGTCCTGCAATTCCTTTTCTACATTTATGTTGTTCCTGAGTGACTTGTGTGGTCTGCCTACAGTTGTGTGTGTTTCAGACTGCTTGCTGCTCCATTTGTTGTTGTTTGCAGTATCTATCTTTGTGGGTATTGCTGGTGCCCCCCAAGACATGGGTATATGTTGACTGTATTGATATGTGGGCTTTAAATGTAATGGTCGTGTCATGGCATTGTGTACTGTTTGTTATTGTAAGTATTTCATCTTGTTTTGTCCAAGGTGAGCATGTATGCTGTTAAACTTGTCTCCCTGATATGTATTGTAGATTCCTGTAATGTGTGGCAGCTTGAATCTTACTTGTGCAGACATGGAGTGTGTTCAATTGTGCTACCTTTGTTTGCATTTGACTTTGCTTGTGCCCATTTAGCTGTGTGTACCTTGCAACTATTTCATGTAGATGTATGTACAATGCACTTGAAGTTGTATTTGCATTGTTGACTTGTACTTCCACATTGGGAAGATCAGCATGTCATTTGGGTATAGTGTTCTTTTTCCCTGAGAAACATGTAGGACAAGTTCCTGTGCAAATGTTGTTCAAGGGGCATGTGCAAAGTGAAGTGTGTCCCAGTGCAGCCTCCTTCCCTGGTTGCTCCTGATGGCCCATCCCTATTGTGCAGGTATAGTTTGTATAGTGGTCTTTGCATATTTGTCTCTCTGTTTATTGTGCATCCCATTGTCCTTCCATTGTGTTAGATTGTGGGTGATGTGTGTGTCCATTGCAGGGCTGTTTACTGTGGCTGGTGTTTGTGTTTCATGCCACATCCATACATATGTGTGTTGAATGTGACAACAGTGCATGGCATGTGAGGAATGTGAGTGTGTGTGTTGTATTTGTGGATGTGATGTTGCTGTGTTCTTGAAATTGTGTGAGACAATGTTGTGTTCACTTCGCTGACCCTGAGGTGAGCAGACGTGTTTTTTTATAGTGTATCGGTGCAGTGTGAGTGACCTGTCCTAAGGGGCATTATGTGACTGTGCATGTGTCCTTATTCGTGTATGATTCTGTCCTGGTACACAATGACAAGTGTACATGGCGCGTGTAGCGTGATGTGAAGTGGATGATGGCGCGATGAACAATTGGTGAGCGTAATGTCACAGGTAGGTGTGTGTATTTATGGTTGGTTGCACCATGGCAGCATGGAATTTGTGCTCTATGACGGCACTGGATGTGTGCGGCTGCCTGCAGGTGAGTTTCCGTCTTTATGGTCCCCATTTCTGCCTGCTGTGACACAGTTATTGGACCGTCACAGTCACATTAATGGTGTGCAACCTCATAATGTTTCGGGCGGCATCACAGGCTCTGCTTGCCTGTTTGTGCTGCCTTGTGATTGAGCATTGAATGCTGCCTGGCAGGGACGGCGAGACGGGGCGGTCTTGGCTCCATATGCCAAAATGACTTGTAATACAGGAGTCCAACTGCCAAGTTGATGGTGGTTGGACCGTAATGAGGCTCTCAGACACTGTTTCCACTGCTATTTGTAGATGTCTTTAGTTCTGTCTCTATACTATTTCTACTTTATCCTCCCCCTTTTATTAAATTGCATTATCTCCAACTTTTGCTAACTTACATTTGTCCGTATTTACTGCTATTGCTACCACTATTGTGATTTCTCTATAGTCATTTCTTGATAGCTCTGTCCCTATATCTAGCCATAGTTCCAGCAATTTGTATCTCTACAGTTATCTCTAATGTTAGTATCTCTTTTGCTACCTGTGTTTCCAAAGTTATTTCTGCAGTGACTTCTAATGCTATAGTCAACTCTCTATCTAGCTATCTATTATCTAGAATAGTGGGCATTTTTAAACTGTTTTCTCTCACTATGTACACATCTACCACTACAGCTCTCTTTTTGACTACCACTATCTCTGTTGGTACCTCCATATATGTAATATTCTCTACCGTCATCTCTGACTTTCACTACTGTTATAACCATGTCTATCTGTCACTATTTATATTTCAGTAACTTGAATTAACAAGACAGAAAAGGGATTTTCCCTCTCTCTACAGTAGTGCTCTGTTAGACCTGTCCCTCTCTGCAATGTCACCTCCAAAATTTTTGCCTTTACCCCTCCTGCTTTGCTTTATCTGTTTTGTTGGCTTTGTGACTCTGTGCACTTTACCATTGCTAACCAGTGCTAAAGTGCTTATGCTTTGTCCATAAATTGTAGCAAAAAAGAATCCTTTTAACAGGCCTAACCCTTCCTTTTTACTATATATGTCACTTCTAAGGTAGGCCACAAAATCTCAATAGGCAGGGGGCATTGTAGCTAAAAAGTAGGACATATGGATTTTTACATGTCCTGGTAGTGAAAAAGCCTTAAATTAGTATTTTATTATTGTGAGGCTTATCTCTCCCTTACACTAACACTTGGTTACCTTATTGCATTTAATAAGTGCTAACTTTGGGTTGGGACCAGGTAGAGATATGCTATTTGGACTCAAATAATTTGTGTTAGAAATTATGTCTCTAGTTGTCAGAGGTATACATCCTTGCACAAGCAGGAACCACAATCCTAGTCTGGCTAAATCACAACACACTCCAAATTATCCTGTGCTCTCCATCTGGTAGCTTGGCACAGATCAGACAGGCTTATCTTAGAAGGCAATGTATAATGTATTTGTGAAACAACTCATACAATAACACAGTGAAAACACCATAAAAATACACCACAAAGGTTTAGAAAAATAGATAATAGTTATCTGAATAAAACAAGGTAAAAACAACAAAAATCCAATTTTCACAAGTTGAAAAATCACTTTTTAAAGGTTTAAAAGAGTCTCAATCCTTAAGAAGCAGTAGTTTTATCCTTGTAACACACAATACCTGGGATGCGTCACAAATAATGACGCATGGGGGCCACAGAGGAGTAGATGCATTGAAAAATAAAGCCCTGCATTGGATTTTCTGGTGCAGCACAGGTGATGCAAGGTAATGCATCGATGTCCAGCAGCACAGCCTTGGTTTCTCACTGTGATGCAGGGATATTTTGATGCCAAGGGATGAAGCGTTAAAAACCTTGACGTACTGGTAGGAAGGAGGAGGCGCTGTGTTGATCCAGTAGGTGATGCAGCAAATTTTCAGGCTGGAGGCAGGCGCTGCATCGATTTCTGAAAGTGCTGTGTCGCTTTTCCGATGCACAGGAATTTTCTTCTCTGGGGTGAAGTCTTGTTGGGAAGGCAGATCCCTTCCAGCAGAGTCAGAGGCCAGCAGTTAGCAGGGCAAAAGGCAGGGCAGCATTCCTTCTCAGCAAAGCAGTCCAGATGAGTCCTTTGGGCAGCTGGGCAGTCCCTCTGACAGACTCCAGGTGTAAATTCAGAAGTATCTGATTAGGTGGGGTCAGAGACCCAGTATATATACACCCAAAAATACCTTTGAAGTGGGAGAAACTTCAAAGAGTGGTTTTGAAGTGTACAAGTTCCCCTTTCAGACCAGTACTGTCTGCCAGGACCCCTGTGGTGGGTTATCAGTCCTTTGTGTGAGGTCAGGCCGCTGGCCTTTGAAGTGTAAGAGGGAGCACCTCCACCCTTCATGCCCAGGGAGACCCATTCAGTATGCAAACAAATGCTGGTGTGACCGAGTATCCTGTGTTTACGGTTGTCTGGGTGGAAAGCACAAAGGGAGCTGTCAACGAGCACAGACCAGACTTGGATTGGAGACAGGCTGTTAGGGACAGGTTGCAGTAAGTGCACAGAAATGGCAACATTCTAAACTAGTAATATTAAATCCAAATTCACCAGTAAGCAGGATTTTATATTACCATTCTGGCTATACCAACATGACAGGTCTACTCCTTCCAGATCAGACTCTACCACTTAAAAGTATATGAGGGCAGTTCTAATGTTGGTTAATGACAGGCCTCACAGTAGTGGAAAACAAATTTGTGAGTTTTTCACTACCACAGCATGTAAAACACATAAGTACATGTCCTGTCTTTTACTCAAATAGCACCCTGCCCTATGGATTTCCTAGGGCATACCTTAGATGTGCCTTATAGATAGAAAAAGGGGAGCTTAAGGCTTGGCAAGTTGTTTTAAATGTCAAGTCAAAGTGGTAGTGAAACTGCACACACTGGCCTTGGAATGGCAGGCCTGAGGCATGGTTAAGGGGCTACTTATGTGAGTGGCACAATCAGTGCTGCAGACACTCTAGTAGCATTTATTTTCCAGGCCCTTGGCACTTCTAGTGCACTTTAATAGGGACTTACAAGTAAATTAGGCCAATTAGGTAGGAGCCAATGTTACCATGTTTAGGGGAGAGAGCACATGCACTCAAGCACTGGTCAGCAGAGGTGAAGCTTGCGGAGTGCTAAAAAAAGCTAAAACAGGGTCATAAAAGTGGAGGGAGGTAGGCAAAAAGTAGGGGAATGACCACCCTAAGGCTGCCAGGTCGAACAATTTGTAATTTAAAATCGTCTTTAATGATAAAGTCAGATTTTAAGTCACAATTGTGAAAATGCCACTATTAGAAAGTTATAAGTTTCAGCCCCTCACCATTTCTCAATCCTGCCAGTGTCCTGGAACACATGACTATGATTGGATCAGAGGTGGAGATTTGTGGATTTCTTGCCGACAGTGACACCAAGGGGATTAGGTATGGACAGGATGGGCCATCCTGGCAGGATGGCTGGGTAGAGTTGTTCCCTGCCCCTCTTACACTTCAAGGAGGTTTGCCTCCAGCACACATAAAGGAACCTGACACCAGTATTTTGTTACCCCAGACCTCTTGAAACCATGACAGGGGAAGGAAAAAACTTTCTAGAAACAGGTGTAGGACAGGTTGTTCACCCACACAAAGGCTTGTGCCAGGTATAAATACTGGACCCACATTACAACTCGCCAGTATACTCCTAGGCTTGTGGACATTGCAGGAGAAGGACTGTCTTGCTCTCCAGAGGACTGTCCTGCTGCTTGCATCCTGCCTTTCTCCCTGGAGGACTGCCCTCCTACTAACAGAGGACTGCCCTGCTGCTTGAGGACTTCCTTTACCCGAGAGGGCTGCCCTTCTGCTTGAGGACTGTTGCGCTCTCTGAGGGCCCTTCATCCCCGGTTAGCCTGAGTGACTCCAAGGGTCAGTTGGTGTAGGAGGCTGGACTGGCTTGTAGTGAGTACCAAGGGGTACGTGCACCTTGCACCAGGCCCAGTTATCCCTTATTAGTGTATAGGGTGTCTAGCAGCATATGGTAGCTTAGCAGAGCAGCTTAGGCTGAACTAGAAGACGAGTGAAGCTCCTACAGTACCACTTAGTGTCATTTGCACAATATCATAAGAAAACACAATACACAGTTATACTAAAAATAAAGGTACTTTATTTTTATGACAATATGCCAAAGTATCTCAGAGTGTACCCTCAGTATGAGGATAGCAAATATACACAAGATATATACACACAATACCAAAATATGCAGTAATAGTCTTAGAAAACAGTGCAAACAATGTATAGTTACAATAGGATGCAATGGAGACACATAGGGATAGTGGCAACACAAACCATATACTCCAAAAGTGGAATGCGAACCACGAATGGACCCCAAACCTACGTGACCTTGTAGAGGGTCGCTGGGACTATTAGAAAATAATAAGGGTTAGAAAAATAGCCCACCCCAAGACCCTGAAAAGTGAGTGCAAAGTGCACTAAAGTTCCCCAAAGGACATTGAAGTCGTGATAGGGGAATTCTGCAGGAAAGACACAAACTAGCAATGCAACAACGATGGATTTCCAGTTGAGGGTACCTGTGGAACAAGGGGACCAAGTCCAAAAGTCACAAGCAAGTCGGAGATGAGCAGATGCCCAGGAAATGCCAGCTGTGGGTGCAAAGAAGCTGCTACTGGACTGTAGAAGCTTAGGTTTCTGCAGGAACGACAAGGGCTAGAGACTTTTCCTTTGGAGGATGGATCCCGCACGCCGTGGAGAGTCGTGCAGAAGTGTTTTCCCGCCAAAAAACCACCAACAAGCCTTGCTAGCTGCAAATCGCGCGGTAAGGGTTTTTGGACACTGCTGTGGCCCAGGAGGGACCAGGATATCGCAAATTGCGTCAGGAGACAGAGGAGACATCAAGCAAGACAAGGAGCCCTCTCAGCAGCAGGTAGCACCTGGAGAAGTGCCAGAAACAGGGACTACAAGGATGCATGAAACGGTGCTCACCCGAAGTCGCACAAAGGAGTCCCACGCCACCGGAGAACAACTTAGGAGGTCGTGCAATGCAGGTTAGAGTGCCGTGGACCCAGGCTGCACTGTGCACAAAGGATTTCCACCGGAAGTGCACGGAGGCCGGAGTAGCTGCAAAAGTCGCGGTTCCCAGCAATGCAGTCTGGCGTGGGAAGGCAAGGACTTACCTCCACCAAACTTGGACTGAAGAGTCACTGGACTGTGGGAGTCACTTGGACAGAGATGCTAGATTCAAGGGACCTCGCTCGTCATGCTGAGAGGAGACCCAGGGTACCGGTGATGCAGTTCTTTAGTGCCTGCGGTTGCAGGGGGACGATTCGGTCGACCCACAGGAGATTTCTTCAGAGCTTCTAGTGCAGAGAGGAGGCAGACTACCCCCACAGCATGCACCACCAGGAAAACAGTCGAGAAGGCGGCAGGATCAGCGTTACAGAGTTGCAGTAGTCGTCTTTGCTACTATGTTGCAGTTTTGCAGGCTTCCAGCGCGGTCAGCAGTCGATTCCTTGGCAGAAGGTGAAGAGAGAGATGCAGAGGAACTCGGATGAGCTCTTGCATTCGTTATCTAAAGTTTCCCCAGAGACAGAGACCCTAAATAGCCAGAAAAGAGGGTTTGGCTACCTAGGAGAGAGGATAGGCTAGCAACACCTGAAGGAGCCTATCAGAAGGAGTCTCTGACGTCACCTGGTGGCACTGGTCACTCAGAGCAGTCCAGTGTGCCAGCAGCACCTCTGTTTCCAAGATGGCAGAGGTCTGGAGCACACTGGAGGAGCTCTGGACACCTCCCAGGGGAGGTGCAGGTCAGGGGAGTGGTCACTCCCCTTTCCTTTGTCCAGTTTCGCGCCAGAGCAGGGGCTTAGGGGTCCCTGAACCGGTGTAGACTGGCTTATGCAGAAATGGGCACCAAATGTGCCCATGAAAGCATTTCCAGAGGCTGGGGGAGGCTACTGCTCCCCTGCCTTCACACCATTTTCCAAAGGGAGAGGGTGTAACACCCTCTCTCAGTGGAAGTCCTTTGTTCTGCCATCCTGGGCCAGGCCTGGCTGGACCCCAGGAGGGCAGAAGCCTGTCTGAGGGGTTGGCAGCAGCAGCAGCTGCAGTGAAACCCCAGGAAAGGCAGTTTGGCAGTACCAGGGTCTGTGCTACAGACCACTGGGATCATGGGATTGTGCCAACTATGCCAGGATGGCATAGAGGGGGCAATTTCATGATCATAGACATGTTACCTGGCCATATTTGGAGTTACCATTGTGAAGCTACATATAGGTAGTGACCTATATGTAGTGCACGCGTGTAATGGTGTCCCCGCAATCACAAAGTCCGGGGAATTGGCCCTGAACAATGTGGGGGCACCTTGGCTAGTGCCAGGGTGCCCTCACACTAAGTAACTTTGCACCTAACCTTTACCAGGTAAAGGTTAGACATATAGGTGACTTGTAAGTTACTTAAGTGCAGTGTAAAATGGCTGTGAAATAACGTGGACGTTATTTCACTCAGGCTGCAGTGGCAGGCCTGTGTAAGAATTGTCAGAGCTCCCTATGGGTGGCAAAAGAAATGCTGCAGCCCATACGGATCTCCTGGAACCCCAATACCCTGGGCACCTCAGTACCATATACTAGGGAATTATAAGGGTGTTCCAGTAAGCCAATGTAAATTGGTGAAATTGGTCACTAGCCTGTTAGTGACAATTTGGAAAGAAATGAGAGAGCATAACCACTGAGGTTCTGATTAGCAGAGCCTCAGTGAGACAGTTAGTCACTACACAGGTAACACATTCAGGCACACTTATGAGCACTGGGGCCCTGGATGACAGGGTCCCAATGACGCATACAACTAAAACAACATATATACAGTGAAAAATGGGGGTAACATGCCAGGCAAGATGGCACTTTCCTACACAACCCCCCCCCCCAAACGAAGGACAATAAGACTAGCCATGACCTGATGAGTCTTCATTGACTAAGTGGAAATATCTGGAGAGTCCATCTGCATTGGAGTGGCTACTCCCAGGTCTATGTTCCACTGTATAGTCCATTCCCTGTAGGGATATGGACCACCTCAACAATTTAGGATTTTCACCTTTCATTTGTTTTAGCCAAAGTAGAGGTTTGTGGTCTGTCTGAACAATGAAGTGAGTGCCAAACAGGTATGGCCTCAACTTCTTCAGTGCCCAGACCACAGCAAAGGCCTCCCTCTCAATGGCAGACCAACGCTTTTCTCTAGGGGTCAACCTTCTACTAATAAAAGCAACAGGTTGATCCTGGCCCTCAGAATTAAGTTGTGATAGGACTGTCCCTACTCCTAATTCAGATGCATCAGTTTGGACATAGCATTTTTTAGAGTAACAAGGGCTTTTCAGGACAGGTGCAGAGCACATGGCCTGCTTCAGCTCCTCAAAAGCTTTCTGACAGTTTGCTGTCCATAATACCTTTTTAGGCATTTTCTTGGATGTGAGGTCATTAAGAGGGGCTGCAATGGAGCCATAGTTCTTAATGAACCTCCTGTAATACCCAGTGAGGCCTAGGAAGGCTCTCACCTGAGTCTGAGTAGTAGGGGGAACCCAATCAATAATTGTTTGGATTTTCCCCTGAAGTGGTGCAATCTGTTCCCCACCAACAAGGTGTCCCAGATAAACCACCTTACCCTGCCCTATCTGGCACTTTGAAGCCTTGATAGTGAGGCCTGCCTTTTGCAGGGCCTCCAAAACTTTCCATAGGTGGACCAGGTGATCATCCCAGCTGGAGCTAAAGACAGCTATATCGTCCAAATATGCTGCACTGAAAGCTTCCAGCCCTTGCAGGACTGTGTTCACCAACCTCTGAAAAGTGGCAGGTGCATTTTTCAATCCAAAAGGCATTACAGTGAACTGGTAATGTCCTCCAATGGTTGAAAATGCAGTTTTAGGTTTAGCATCTTCTGATAATTTGATCTGCCAATACCCTGCAGTCAAATCAAAAGTGCTTAGATACTTGGCAGATGCCAGTGTATCTATGAGCTCATCTGCCCTGGGTATAGGGTGAGCATCAGTTTTGGTTACCTGGTTGAGACCTCTGTAGTCTACACAAAACCGCATTTCCTTCTTTCCATCTTTGGAATGAGGTTTTGGTACAAGTACCACAGGAGAAGCCCATGGACTTTCAGAGTGCTCAACCACTCCCAGTTCTAGCATTTTCTGCACCTCTTGCTTTATGCAGTCCCTGACATGGTCAGGCTGCCTATAGATCTTACTTTTGACAGGTAAACTGTCTCCAGTATCTATAGTGTGCTCACACCAAGAAGTGGTACCTGGCACAGTAGAGAAGAGTTCAGAAAACTGACCCAGGAGATTTATGCAATGGTCTTTCTGCTCAGCAGTAAGACAATCAGCCAAAACTACACCTTCCACTAGAGCATCTTGTTCTGTGGAAGAGAAGAGATCAGGTAGAGGATCACTGTCTTCTTCCTGTCCCTCATCAGTTGCCATGAGCAGGGTGAGATCAGCCCTGTCATAGTAGGGTTTCAGGCGGTTGACATGGAGCACCCTAAGGGGACTCCTGGCAGTGCCTAAGTCAACTAAGTAGGTGACTTCACCCTTTTTCTCAACAATTGTGTGGGGTCCACTCCATTTATCTTGGAGTGCTCTTGGGGCCACAGGCTCCAAGACCCACACTTTCTGCCCTGGTTTGTACTGAACCAAAACAGCCTTCTGGTCATGGCATTGCTTTTGGAGCTCTTGGCTGGCCTGAAGGTTTTTACTGGCCTTTTTCATATACTCAGCCATCCTTGATCTGAGTCCAAGTACATAATCCACAATATCCTGTTTTGGAGCTTTTAAAGGTTGTTCCCAACCCTCCTTGACAAGTGTTAGTGGACCCCTAACAGGGTGTCCAAAGAGGAGTTCAAAGGGGCTGAAGCCCACTCCTTTCTGGGGTACCTCCCTGTAGGCAAAAAGGAGGCATGGTAACAGGATATCCCATCTCCTGCGGAGTTTTTCAGGGAGACACATAATCATGACTTTGAGAGTTTTGTTAAATCTCTCCACCAGTCCATTTGTTTGTGGATGAAAGGGTGTAGTGAACTACCTCAGTACCATATACTAGGGAATTATAAGGGTGTTCCAGTAAGTCAATGTAAATTGGTGAAATTGGTCACTAGCCTGTTAGTGACAATTTGGAAAGAAATGAGAGAGCATAACCACTGAGGTTCTGATTAGCAGAGCCTCAGTGAGACAGTTAGTCACTACACAGGTAACACATTCAGGCACACTTATGAGCACTGGGGCCCTGGATGACAGGGTCCCGTTGACACATACAACTAAAACAACATATATACAGTGAAAAATGGGGGTAACATGCCAGGCAAGATGGTACTTTCCTACAGTTGGTTGACCACTGAGCTGTGGGGACACAACAAGCTCCAAAGCCCTCCTTGCAACTGACCAGCTGTAATAGACCTGCATGGACGTGCACCTGGACCAGCCTGAGCCCTGCTGACCTCTGCTGGTGTAAGTTCCTAATGTCCATGATGTGCCTCTCCAGGTCCTGGACTCTTGGCTTGCATCAGTGGAGCTCCTGAAGTTGTGGGCACTTTGCGACTGTCTACAGGCCTGTTCGCACCAAGACTCTGATGCTCACACGCCCACCAAGGCAAAGCTCCGGTAAACCACATTCTTTGCACTACAGTGAATGCCAGTGACCGACAGCACAAGTTGCACATCTCAGGTGAACAATCACAACCCGCTTGTGACTGACATTATGAAGCTCCAGCAATGACCATTTTTGACTCCTGAATGGCTCTTCACGTTGCAGTGATGATAGCCTGTGCTACCTGGCTTTCTCTTTGTGTTACCGGGACGCCCAAACTCAGTGCTCTCTATTCTCCTCATGGCCTCCTCCACCGTAAAGGTTACTTGTCGCGTTGGACTTTGAGAAGGTAGCTTTTTCAGCGGGACTAACCTGGTTCCTGTGTCTGCCCCACACTCCTTCGCAGATGTCCTGAACTTGTGACTACACCCCGGTCTTGCTCGATGAGATGCCCACAGTGGTGCTATGTTCTTTTAGGTGCTACAGCCATCTTAAAGTTTGAAATTTAAAATCTCTTGTTATCCTAATTGGATTTTTGTTGTTCTGGCATCATTTTATTTATTAAAGTGAACTCTATTTTCCTAATTGTTTGGGGAATTTTCTTGTGTTAGGTTTTCACTTTATTACTGTTTGTGTCATGCATAATACATTGCACATTGCCTCTAAGTTAAATCTGACTACTTTCTGCCAAGCTACAAGAGGGTTAAGCACAGGTTAATGTAATGATTTTTTTGGTTCACCCTCGGAAGGATATGTAGTTATATTCTATGTAGGGCTTACCACTCCACCCCAATCAGTAATCCGATTTCTCATGCTCCCTTTCATACAGACTCAGCAGTCATATATGGTCTTGCTCAGTTTTGTATCAAAAGAACTCTCAATATAAACAGCAGTGGCTTCCATGTGTATCCAGAAATCAGAATGAAAGTATTGTTTACTGGTCGGGCAAATAAAAGAAGAGCAGATGATTCGGTCCAAAGAGTACCATATAAAGATACGTTTAAACATACTGGTATGTGGGGTGGGTTATGTAGATGGATCAGTTGCTAGAGAGATGCTTAAAAGTGACTCTTTGACTTCAGGTCTCAAGTCATAAAGGTATGCTGGGTAATGCATGATGTGGCATAGATATTCTAATATGAATAATACTCTACTAGCATTAACTTTAATAGGTTAATTGGTAACGGATTTGTAATTGAAATGTGATGGTAGTGCTTTGGGGTACGTTCTTTTATTTATTGACTGAGCCACTGATGATCATGAACATAGGCGGTCATTATGACCCTGGGGTCACTGAACCGCCAGAGTCGTGGTCGAGCTCGGACTGCCGCCAAAGTGGCAGTCTGACTACAGTATTATGACTGTGGTCTAACCGCCGACACCTGCAGCCTGGTAGTTCTGGCGGTTGTAATCCACCAGGACAGCGCTGCCCTGGGGATTACGAGTCCCCATCCACCAACCTGCTCATGACGGTAAACACCTCCATGGAAAGTCTGGCGGCATGGAGGACTTGGGGGGGGCCCTGGGGGCCACTGCACTGCTCATGCACTTGGCATGGGCAGTAAAGGGGCCCCATCCACAGCCCCATCACACATTCCACTGCCCACATTAGAGGCAGTGGAATGCACAACGGATGCTGCTGCACCCACTGCGCTGCCACATTGCAGCTGTCTCCATTAGGAGCTGGCTGCAATGTTAAGGCCCTGTTCCCATCTGGGCTGGTGGGTGGAAACATTGTTTGTGCCCGCCGGCTCAGCAGGGAAACCGTAATAGGGCTGGCGAGGTTTCAGCCGCACAGGCTGCCTAATGCCGGTATGGCATTGGTGAGTGGCCTCCGCTGCCCGCCAATGTCATAATAAGGGCCATAATTTGTAATCATATTAGATGTAGAATAATACATAATCAATATTACTTTGTTGCAAAAATACCTGTATGCATACTTACCTAAAGGTTAGGCAGAGCTCTGGACATCACATGTTGAGAGATTCTGTGGCAAGTTTGTCCAAGTCCGAACACCCTTCTGCCTCAAGCTTAACTCAGTGGGATGGAGAGACACTGACAACTTTCCTTTTCTTCATCAGTGATGCAGTTTCTTTTAAGGCTTAGCAACTGCTGACCCCAATAATTTCTAGGATTTGGAGGGTGAACCAGATAAACATCATGATACATTTATCTAAAAAGTTAAAATTTCAATGAACAGAAATTCTTTCCTGACTTTCCAGTTTGACCATCAAGATCCTTTGCCAACCAATATTAAACAAATCATGTCCCTAGAATGCTCATTACCTACTTTTGCATGTACCCTCTCCCTAAGTGCTAAAATGGTTGACCAGGCTATTAGTTAAATAAAATTGTTGAATTTTCAAAGTCACAAAAATCATGTAAGATGCATGATCTAGGCAGGATTTTACCTAACTGTGTGTCAATCCTGCCCAGAAAGGTGAGCCCTGTTTAAAACAAAATTATGCAGTAATCATGTTATTCCCAGTTTACTTATGACAGGCCTAAATGGTACCTTTCAGCAAGATGATAGATTTATTTTTAGGCGCAAAATGCAATTTGAAATCCAATTTAGCTACAGAGTAAGGGCCCCATTACGAGGCTGGCTGTCTTGAGACTGCAAGCCTCGCAGTGGTGGTTAGACTGCCACACTCCAGATGGTCAAACCGCCACATTATGATCCTGGTGATCGGGCCACCAGAGGACCTTCTTCCCTACCAGGAACATGGTTCCCGTTGGGCTGATGGCGGTTGGCGTCTTAGTCAGCCATGATGGTACTGAGTCCAGCACCGCCGTGCTGATCATGAGTACACTTTCTGCCAGCCTTTTCATGGCAGTTTAACCGCTATGTAAAGGCTGGCAGAAAGGAAGTGCTGGGGGCTCCCATGCCCATCACCCTCAGAATGCGCACTATCTGCTTTTCAGACAGTGTGCATCCCAAGGATGCTGTTGTGCTATGGTACTGGCCTCGGCTCTCTTAAGGGAACCAAGACAAAATACTGTAGCACTGTTCAACATTGCAAATATGACCGGGGGAAAGACTCCTGGGTTGACAACGGTCTCATCCCCACAAGTTTGGCGGTCGGCTCCTCCAACCGCCAAACTCATGATTAGACCCTAAGATGTTTTGGGAAGCAACTCTTATAAGAACACTGGAATCGACTTTTAAATTGCATCCTAGCAAAATCACTTCTAAACGATGAATAAATATTAGATTGGTTGCAATGAAAGAGATAATTAAGTAAACTTGCCATTCATGGACCAAAGGTCTGCCTTAGATATTTTCAGTAAAGGGAACCTAGAGCACTCTTAATAGAGCTGAATATTGTTAACATAATATTAATGTGCACATTCATTTTATTTTGTACTTGAAAAATACATCTAGAGTTAGATGTGGACAGGTGGTATACAGCCGATAAATACTGAGTGAGAAGTTTAACCTACTGCTCATCTTATAGATAAATGTATTCAGAAAGTGACTGTAGGATTGTGAGTGTAACATTTCAAGTGACAATGACTGCAGATTACTCATTTAATTATTTTCTTATGTTCCAGATGCGAGAGAGGGAGTCTTTTTGACATGGTTATCCCCCCACATTTTGGCTGATGTTGATGTGTCCTAGAAATTGTAGTGCCCAGGGCCCCTGCTAACCAGGTTCCCTGAGCCAGAGCTCTTTCCTTAAATCTGCTGTGATGCGTTGACACAATTGGATACATCCCTACCTACCACTATAAGTCCCTAGTAAGTAGGCACCTATGTGTCCAGAGCATGGGGTACTGTGGGTAGGCCCCTGAGTGCAGCTAGTGCTGATTTTGTCTCCCTCTAGGGCCATGCAGGATGAGTGGTCTGGGGCAAACCTACAATACAACATTGACATCCCTCCACTCAGAAGGGAGATCTTGGGTGATTTTTAAAGCCTGGAGGTCCCCTTGGTTTCTTGAGGTCAGTCCATTGTCCAGCTTCTCTGCAGCGGTGCTTTTCGGGTCCTTGGTGCAGCAGGCAGGGTTTAGTGCATTTTCTTGTACAGAGGGTCCAGAGTTCTCAAGCTTTGAATCTTCTTTGGTGCTGGTCTTCTTTGTCCTTTCAAATCTGATTTCTTGTTCTAGGGATGCCCACTAAATACTGAATTTAGTGGGTGTTTTAGGGGAAACTTGGTAGTGTCCAATGGGACACTTACCTGTGGGTGGCTCCACCCACTTTAGTGACCACTTCCTGTGGGAAAGGTCACATCCCTAAACCTGATTGGCTATTTTCCTCCATCCCAAGGTTTGTGTATTGGCTGTCGGGATATGGCAGGCTGTCTAGAACCAGTCAGCAACCATGCCAGGGTAGTTAGCTTTTGCAGGGGGAACCTCTAAGGTGACCTTTGGGTACATTTTATAATAACTCCAGTACTGGTACCAGTTTGGATTTATCATTTTGGGTTGTTTGATACCAAACAAACGAGGGAGAACAGTAGCCACTATGTAGCTGGGAAACACGTTTTAACCAGTGTCCAGCACATATATTAAAATGGCTGCTCAGGTCGCTCACTTTGTCCCTGGTTTGGAAAGGACATAGAGGGGGCATAATGCTCATGCAGCTATGCCCTCACATATAATATAGAGCACCCTGCCTTAAGGCTGTAAGTCCTGCTAGAGGGGTGTCTTACCCATAGTAAATGCAGTGTATGGTGGACAGGGCGCACAGGTAGTGCACCAAGTGGAGTTTGTGTGTTAGGTTTGCACCAGAACACTCAGCCTGCTATGGTAGAGCTGGGTGCATCTGGATGCATGGCCCTAGAGGGTGGCACAATCAGTGCTGCTGCCCTCAAAGGCTTACCCATAGTACCCCATGCCCTGGATAACTAAGTACCTTTTACAAGGGACTTATAGTGGTAGCTAAAGGTGTATCCAATTACTTTTACCATGTTTTAGGGAAAGAACACTGGCACTGGGAACCCGGTTAGCAGGATCCCAGTGCACTCCAGTCCAAGGCAAAAAGTGTGGGGGGGATGCTGCAACAAGATTTCTGTTTCTCACAGACAGTTCTAAAAAAGGTGAAGGATGTCTGTTATTTATTCATGTACTTGAGTACTTCCTTGAAATGGAAATCCCATCTTAAGGTCAAGACCCAACAACTTGAAAGGAACATAGAGGCGATTTGTCATTGTGGCTGTAAATAAGGTCACCAACTCATACCCCAGATGGTGAATCTCTATAATTCTAAATGAGTAATGACAGCCATGTATTGGGTGGGAGTATGGGGTTAATGGGAGGCAGATTTGTTACAATAAGTTAAAAATAAATGTACACATATATTGCTGACTCAATCTAAGAATGTAGCAAATATTCTCTGTAATGAATAACTATGTTCGCAGTATCTAGAGGGCCAAATTGCTGTTTCCCGACTCCAATTCTGGATTAGATGTTGGAGAAACCCAGAGGCTAGTTTGTTGGGAAATTGTTTGGCTGATTGTTAAAATCTGGCTAACTTGAATAGGATTGCATGGCTTACTTATTTAAAAGTGTCATTTCAAAATTTGGACCTTGGAAATATATTCCAATACCCTAAAACTCTCCCTGAGCATTCAAAAGAGACAATGGTAAAGCATTATAGGGAGAGTGCCAGGGCACATAGATTCTGGAACACTATGAAAATGAAAACAGTTGAGCCCTATATTCAGATCTCAACAGCAGATGTCATGGAGCCTTATTTACTTTGGTTTGAGAACTCATTACACTATCCCTATTGAACTTTTGCAAGGCTAAATTTAATTCATTTTAATGTGGCATTCCCAAACCAGTGTATTTGCAAAAAAAGACTTACCTATTTGTCCTTGTGAATTAAAGTCCAAGCAGAATACATGCCTCTTTTTACTATTTTGAACACTGTATTCCACCCCCTGATTTGCTTTTATATTGCCAACACTTGATAAGGCAAATGTCAGACATTTTAAAGAGGCAATGGAATATGTAAAAACAATTGTCCACAATTCGTAGATTTGCTTTTGCAATTGGGAAACAGTATGAAATGGTTGATTCAACTTAATTGTTTAAAAAATATATATTTATTTATGAATTAGAACTGCATTTTGTTTGATCAGTCTTAGCAATCAGGAAATGGTATGAATTGGTTCATGTATTTTTTACTACTAAGAATTTTAGTTTTATATATGTACTACAAATGCATAGTTTTAATGGCATATGTTTTATGTTTTTAAAATTTTATGTTGTATTTTGCTGTTTTATGTGATTTAACGGCGATGCCGAATAAAGGGCCAGATGTATCAAGACATTTTGCATTCACAAACTCAGGAAGGAATTTTAAGGAATTGCAAAAAAAGCGATTCCTTAAAATTGCCACCCCCATTAAGAGAATCGCAAATTGCGATTCTCTAAATAGGAAATAGCACATAGGGAATTCCTGTTTGCGATTTCTAAAGCACATGTATCAAGCATTTCCTAATCCTTTAGGAAGTGCAATTACCACTAAATCCAATTTGGTGGTAAGCATGTGCAATTTTTAAAAATGCATTATAAATGCATTTTTAAAAATCACATGTAGCGCACACATGCCCCTAGGGCATGTGTATGCATCACATGTTACAAATATTTTTTGGAGTTGCATCAGAGGGGGCCTTAGGCCCCCAGCACCCTGGGGTTTGCATTATCTAATTTGTGAATTCCTAAATGGAATTTGCAAATTGGGAAAGGCAAAACCATACACACCTAAGGGCCTACAGGCCCATAGGGATGAATGGAGTCCCATTCTTTAATTGCAATGCGGTAATAGTGATTGCAAATTTTAAGAAATCGCTATTACCGAATCGCAGATTTCATACATCCCATTTTGAATTTCTTAAATAGCGATTTCTTAAAAATTGCTATTTAAGAAATGCAAACCAGGAGCTTGATACATCTTGCCCAAAGATTCTTGACTGACTGAAGAAGTGCAATGTGGGGCACTGCAGTTTTTTCAGAGAGGGGTCTGAATTTGCAATGTTTATTTGCACAAACTAAGGAGGTTTTATTGATAGTTCCTTACATCAAGGATAGTGCTGCAAGGGAAACCTTTTCAGGTGTGCTGAATAATGGTCTAAGAAGTGAAGTGCCATTATAAAAGCATTTTACCAGCACTGAAAGAATAATGAAATGGCATGTTAATCTCCCATTTGTTTTAATTTGTTTATGGAAGCAGAATATCCTAGGTCATAAACAGTGCATGGGAAACAAGTTATAGCTAGCACAATAAACTAGACCTGGTGAATTTGAGTGTTTTTTAGTTTTCAAACATTTGTATCTTTGTTTTTTTTCAGTGAATTCCTAGCATTCTTTTCAATGTAAACTAAGATCATTATCATGCCTAACTATAACTTAATTTTAACCGTTGTTTTTTAGAAAATGTCCTTTTTGTAAGTAAGGGACAGGGTCTGATAGGCTTTTTGTTCCACCCTGGCATTTTTCCCTTTGAGTTGGGGCCCTTTAAGGACAGTTTTGAAAGCCTAGATGTAGGAAAGTACCATCTTCCTTGGCATGTTACCCCCATTTTCACCTGTATGTCAGTATGTTTTTGCCTGTCTCACTGGGATCCTGCTGGTCAGGACCCCAGTACTCATAGATAATGGCCTAATGTGTGTGTCTGTGTAGTGCTTAACTGTGTCACTGAGGCTCTGCTAAGCTTAACCTCAGTTCTTATGCTATCTCTGCTTTTAAATTTGTCACTGTAGGCCAGTGACTTCATTTACCAAATTCAATTGGCACACTGGACCCCCCTTACAAGTCCCTAGTATATGGTACCTAGGTGCCACACTGGTGACTTGTGAGCATTATCTACTTGAATACATAGATAACATACAATATTGCGAAATGTAATTATCCTTTCAGATGTTCCACAGCTCCATAGCATTCAAGTATAGGTGCAGTGGTGTAACAAAGGCCTCCACAGCCCCTGCAATGTAAAGGGGCCCCTCAGAAAAGTACACTGTGCACCAGGGGCAGGCCCCTGAAGGGGTCCAGGGAAGAGCGGACAATTCAAGGTACTTTGCAGGGGCCCCCTCAAGTTTCATTATTTCTCTGCATAGGTGACTGTCATTGTCAGGTTGAGCTGTTAGTAGGCTCTTACCTTGGCAGCAGAACAGGACACCAGATCAAGAATCATCGTCATTGTAGCTGTATAGGCCATGGCTCTGCCATTAATCACAGTCTTTTTTATGTGTTCCTTCTTTTAAGCCACAAGCAGGACTACTGCAAAGAGTTTGATCTAGGTACAGTAAGAACAAACTAGTCTTCTGTTTAGCGCAAGTACAAATGTAAATTCAAAGGCAGAAATATGCACTTGACTGAATTATGTAATCTGCATAGATGGGAGAAAGAAAAGAGCAGCAAAGTTTTCAAAGGATATATGGCAGCACAGCATTTCTGCTACCACTGCACCCAGTAGAGCGCCTTACCACTCGGCAATCTTAAGGGCTAAATACAGAGAGGGACCCATCTACGGAATACAATGCATGTCTCGTACTTCGAAACTATCCACCATATGCAATTGTAGTAAACTGTGGCCCAATTATGACATACTGTGTGCAATTGTACAGGGTCAGCTGCTTTAAAGTCTCTGGACTGGAGGGCAGGTCTGAAAAGCTTGCATCCCACTACTGTAATCATCTGCCACCAGCCGCTAACAGTGTCATGGTTGGCCTAGTCACAGAAGCAGTAGCTCCCTCGTTAAAATTAGTTCCACCTGGGTGTATCACTGTCATAGTACATCACGGCTGATGAGAAAAAGACAAAATCATGTTGAGCACAGGTCAATCAGAATGAGAAAATAAGGAGCCGGCTGTGACATGGATGCTGCTCCTAGCTCCATCCAGCCTACAGATTCTATTCATGGTTGACTTCTTACAATAAATACGTCTTTGGGGCTGATTTAGACCCAGGCGGATGGAATACTCCATCACAAAAGTGACAGATATCCTGTCTGCTATATTTGCATCGCTATAGGAAATAATGGTATCTGCTTTTATGGTCAGTTTCTGACTGAAAAAAAGATTATGCACGATCACAATCATGAAGGAGATCATAAAACGGTGGATAGGATATCTGTCATGTTTGTGATCTAAATCAGGCATTATGATAGCTAATAAAACACGCTATTCAACTATCAAAAGAGTACTATCCTGGACCGGACCACAATGCGGCCTAGTTGCTGGCATGCATTTTTCTTTTCTCTGACACCCAAGCAGGGTGCTGCAAACACCATTTACTGCGCTCTCTCAACTTCGGCCTCTGCACATTCTTTTGCCCTTCTCCATTCACTTTTGCAGATGAGATTGGACTAGTGAGCCCTTCTCCTTTTTAGTTCAGCTCACCCATGGCCTCATACCCCCACTTGTTTCTGCTGTGTGTCTTCTTCTGGCCCATTCCCTGTTTTAGAGAGGATCCAGAGGCCTTTGTCTACTCTTTGAAGGCCCATATTTGGCAATCACCAAATGAGTGTACTCATACTACACCTCCCGCCTTTCCTTCACCATTGCCTACATCACACTCCATCATACTCCTATTGGCCAACCACAGAGCCTAATACAAACACACAATAGCTGTGGTGGTCTCCTTGCAGTGCTTAGCCAATGGCCACCGTACAACAAAGTAACAGACAAGTGCACATTGGACGAATTTAAAAATAACAAAGCTGACGCACATTGGTCCAATGGGCACCTTTGTTCACCATCCCATATAACACCTTGCACATACTTTTGACCATTCACTCTCTATATACGTCCCCAGTTAAGTAAGTCCCTTTCACCCACTCTAGTTGTCCACCATGTCACATCCCAAAACTCCCCGTTTCTCGGAAGATGAGTTGAGAGTCATGGTGGATGAATCATATGAGTAGAGCCACAGTTGTTTGGAGCCCAAGTCCAGCATGCTCCTCTCAGTAGGAAAATGGAAATGTGGCAACAGAGTGAATGCTGTAGGCACCACCCTGCCCACAAAAGAGGACATTAGGAAAAGGTGGAACAGCGTGAGGGGTAAGGTGCATTCTCTGGCCTCCAGGCAACAGATGGAGGCCAGCAAGACAAGCAGAAGGCCTCCCAGTGCCTCATTAAGACTCTTTCCCTTGGAGGAAAATGTCTTTGCCATCCTGCATCCCAAGGGCTTAAGAGGAATACCTGAGGCAGTGGAGTCTGGTGACTTACCACACAAAAACTGTGACAAAAATGCAATGTCCTCCATGCTCACAGTTCAGCTTTTGCTACTGTCTTGTTCATGTACTTCCAACATTCAGTGCCCCGAGTATCTGAGGTGTAACACAGTAAATGTGCTTCGTTAAAACCCAACAATACAGCTACCAAGGCCTATCACATGCCATAAGTCGAAATGGTGCCTGTAAGTCTTTCCATATCAAAAAAACACCCCAGGAGTCATGGTATGTTTCAACATGTGAATGTGAGCACAGACCTAAATGCAGTCTGCCTACAGATATGTAATACCCAATATTTGTCAAGTGTTGGGAAGTGGATATAGTGGCCTGACTATAACTCCCAGGAGGCTCTGTGCCTATCATTCCAACCACCAGCACAGTGGTTACTTGCCCATATACCCCTGTTTGTTAAATCTCAAATGATGTTTACTCACCTGGGAGGATACCATTTGTCAAGTGTTGGGAACTAGAGGGGGGTGACTTGACTGCAAAGCGCAATAGGCCCTGTGTCTGTAATTCCAACCACTAGCCCAGTGTTCACTTGTTCATATTCCCCTGTTTGCTAACTCTCAAATAAAGTTTACTCACCTAGGATAATACCATTTATCAAGTGTTGGGAAGTAGAGGGAGTGACCTGACTGCAAAGCCCAATGGGCTGTGTGTCTGTAATTCCAAACACCAGCCCAATGTTCACTTGCCCATATAACCCTGTTTGTTAACTCTCAAATGAAGTTTATTTACCTGGGAGGATACTATTTTTTAAGTGTTGGGAAGTAGAAGGAGTGACTGACTGCAACTCCCAAGAGGCCCTGTGTAGTAACGTAGGTGTCTTCAAAGTGAAATAAAGATGCTGAAATATAATCCAGTATATGTTTTATTCCAGTAACAGTGGTCCCATCCAGCCACGTCCAACTGCCAGCTTTTCTCCCTCCAGCCTTCCAAGATGACATCACACTGTTCTATTATACTCTTAAATATTCTCTGCTCATTCCCTAAATAGATACTACACCCTGTCTCTCATTCCAAACACCAGCCCTGTGGTCACTCGCCCATATAGCCCTCTTTGTTAAATTTCAAATGAGGTTTACTCACCTGGGAGGATACCATTTGTCAAGTGTTATGAAGTAGAGGGAGTAACCTGACTGCAAAGCCAAATAGGCCCTGTTTCTCTAACTCCAAACACCAGCACAGTGTTCACTTGCCTATAGACCCCTGTTTGTTAACTCTCGAATGACATTTACTCACCTGGGAAGATGCCATTTGCAAGTGTTGGGAAGTGGAGGAAACAATCTGACTGCAACTCCCAGGAGGCCTTGAATCTGTAACTCCAACCACCGGCCCAGTGTTCACTTGCCTATACACCCTTTTTGTTAACTCTCAAATGACGTTTACTCACCTGGGGGATATCATTTGTAAAGCTTTGGGAAGTAGAGAGAGTGGCCTGTATGAAAATCCCAATAGGTCCTGTTTCACGTGCCCATATACGCCTGTTTGTTAACTCTCAGTTGATGTGTACTCACCTGGGAGTGAGCAATAGACAGGCCATGTTCAACTCATAGACCTGTCTGTCTACCTAGCTCCATGTTGACCTGCTAACCCAAGATGAAACTATTGAGGAGAGGAATGACACCTTACCATATGTGTGCACCAAGTATTCCTAAGGTCTCAAGCTGCATCACCAAATTGGTATCAGCAGCAAACACATTGACACAGTACTGCACAAGTAATGACTGAGGTTACATATACAACAAAGTTCTGTGTGTCTCACTGTAGGAGGCTGGACTGGCTTGTAGTGAGTACCAAGGGGTACTTGCACCTTGCACCAGGCCCAGTTATCCCTTATTAGTGTATAGGGTGTCTAGCAGCTTAGGCTGATAGATAATGGTAGCTTAGCAGAGCAGCTTAGGCTGAACTAGGAGACGTGTGAAGCTACTACAGTACCACTTAGTGTCATATGCACAATATCATAAGAAAACACAATACACAGTTATACTAAAAATAAAGGTACTTTATTTTTATGACAATATGCCAAAGTATCTTAGAGTGTACCCTCAGTGAGAGGATAGGAAATATACACAAGATATATATACACAATAGCAAAAATATGCAGTATAGTCTTAGAAAACAGTGCAAACAATGTATAGTTACAATAGGATGCAATGGGGAAACATAGGGATAGGGGCAACACAAACCATATACTCCAAAAGTGGAATGCGAACCACGAATGGACCCCAAACCTATGTGACCTTGTAGAGGGTCGCTGGGACTATTAGAAAATAGTGAGAGTTAGAAAAATAACCCTCCCCAAGACCCTGAAAAGTGAGTGCAAAGTGCACCAAAGTTCCCCTAAGGACAAAATAGTCGTGTTAGAGGGAAAATGCAAGGAAAACACAAATCAGCAATGCAACAACGATGGATTCCTGACTGAGGGTACCTGTGGAACAAGGGGACCAAGTCCAAAAGTCACAGGCAGCTCGGAGATGGGCAGATGCCCAAGAAATGCCAGCGGTTGGTGCAAAGAAGTTCTTACTAGGCTGAAGAACTGTGAATACTGCAGGAACGACAAGGTCTAGAGACTTCCCCTTTGGAGGATGGATCCCCCACGCCTAGGAGAGTCGTGCAGAAGTGTTTTCCCGCCGGAAGGACGCCAACAAGCCTTGCTACACGCAAATCGTGCGTTTAGCGTTTTTGGACGCTGCTGGGGCCCAGGAGGGACCAGGAGGTCGCAAATTGGACCTGCAGAGAGAGGGGACGTCGAGCAAGACAAAGAGCTCTCACTGAAGCAGGTAGCACCCGGAGAAGTGCCAGAAACAGGCACTACGAGGATGCGTGAAACGGTGCTCGCCGAAGTTGCACAAAGGAGTCCCACGTCGCCGGAGACCAACTTAGAAAGTCGTGCAATGCAGGTTAGAGTGCCGTGGACCCAGGCTTGGCTGTGCACGAAGGATTTCCGCAGGAAGTGCACAGGGGCCGAAGTAGCTTGCAAAGTCGCGGTTCCCAGCAATGCAGCCCAGCGAGGTGAGGCAAGGACTTACCTCCACCAAACTTGGGCTGAAGAGTCACTGGACTGTGGGGGTCACTTGGACGGTGTCGCTGGATTCGAGGGACCTCGCTCGTCGTGCTGAGAGGAGACCCAAGGGACCGGTAATGCAGCTTTTTGGTGCCTGCGGTTGCAGGGGGAAGATTCCGTCGACCCACGGGAGATTTCTTCGGAGCTTCTGGTGCAGAGAGGAGGCAGGCTACCCCCACAGCATGCACAAGCAGGAAAACAGTCGAGAAGGCGGCAGGATCAGCGTTACAGAGTTGCAGTAGTCGTCTTTGCTACTATGTTGCAGGTTTGCAGGCTTCCAGCGCGGTCAGCGGTCGTTTCCTTATCAGAAGGTGAAGAGAGAGATGCAGAGGAACTCGGCTGAGCTCATGCATTCGTTATCTCAAGTTTCCCCAGAGACAGAGACCCTAAATAGCCAGAAAAGAGGGTTTGGCTACCTAGGAGAGAGGAAAGGCTACTAACACCTGAAGGAGCCTATCAGCAGGAGTCTCTGACGTCACCTGGTGGCACTGGCCACTCAGAGCAGTCCAGTGTGCCAGCAGCACCTCTGTTTCCAAGATGGCAGAGGTCTGGAGCACACTGGAGGAGCTCTGGACACCTCCCAGGGGAGGTGCAGGTCAGGGGAGTGGTCACTCCCCTTTCCTTTGTCCAGTTTCGCGCCAGAGCAGGGGCTAAGGGGTCCCTGAACCGGTGTAGACTGGCTTATGCAGAATTGGGCACATCTGTGCCCAACAAAGCATTTCCAGAGGCTGGGGGAGGCTACTCCTCCCCTGCCTTCACACCATTTTCCAAAGGGAGAGGGTGTCACACCCTCTCTCAGAGGAAGTTCTTTGTTCTGCCATCCTGGGCCAGGCCTGGCTGGACCCCAGGAGGGCAGCTGCCTGTCTGAGGGGTTGGCAGCAGCAGCAGCTGCAGTGAAACCCCAGGAAGGGCAGTTTGGCAGTACCAGGGTCTGTGCTTCAGACCACTGGGATCATGGGATTGTGCCAACTATGCCAGGATGGCATAGAGGGGGCAATTCCATGATCATAGACATGTTACATGGCCATATTCGGAGTTACCATGGTGAAGCTACATATAGGTAGTGACCTATATGTAGTGCACGCGTGTAATGGTGTCCCCGCACTCACAAAGTTCAGTGAATTGGCTCTGAACAATGTGGGGGCACCTTGGCTAGTGCCAGGGTGCCCACACACTAAGTAACTTTGCACCTAACCTTTACCAGGTAAAGGTTAGACATATAGGTGACTTATAAGTTACTTAAGTGCAGTGTAAAATGGCTGTGAAATAACGTGGACGTTATTTCACTCAGGCTGCAGTGGCAGGCCTGTGTAAGAATTGTCAGAGCTCCCTATGGGTGGCAAAAGAAATGCTGCAGCCCATAGGGATCTCCTGGAACCCCAATACCCTGGGTACCTCAGTACCATATACTAGGGAATTATAAGGGTGTTCCAGTAAGCCAATGTAAATTGGTAAAAATGGTCACTAGCCTGTTAGTGACAATTTGAAAGTAATGAGAGAGCATAACCACTGAGGTTCTGGTTAGCAGAGCCTCAGTGAGACAGTTAGGCACCACACAGGGAACATGTACATGCACACCTATGAGCACTGGGGCCCTGTGTGACAGGGTCCCAGTGACACATACATATAGGCCACAAACCTATGAGCACTGGGGTCCTGACCAGCAGGATCCCAGTGACACATAACAACCATACTGAAACCATAGTGTTTTCACTATGAGCACTGGGGCCTGGCTATCAGGATCCCAGTGAGACAGTGAAAACAGTGACAAACACCCTGACATACACTCACAAACAGGCCAAAAGTGGGGGTAAAAAGGCTAGAAAGAGGCTACTTTCTCACACAACCCCCCCCAAACGAAGGACAATAAGGCTAACCTTGGCCAGTTGAGACTTTATTGTCTAAGTGGTGATAAGTAGAGAGTAGCTCTGCAATAGACTGGTTACTCCCTTTATCATCCACTATATGGTTACTTCCCTGTGGGGATGTAAACCACCCTGTTTGAAGTTTTTTAGCTAGGCAACAATGTGAAGATGTATTTTCAGAGTTTCTATCAGTACGTTTTAGTTTAGAGCAGTGGGAATTGTCCACTGAACCTATTTGTAGTGATGGAAATGCCAGACAGGGATGCTGTCTCAGTAAAGCCATAGCTGGGCAAAAACTTTGTCCATATGGCTGGAAGAGAGAACAGGGATGCTGTTTCTCTTGGGTTGGAGCAGGGCAGGGATGCTGTCCTATCAGCTCCACACTAGGGCAGGGATGCTGTCCTAAGTGTTGTGCGGCAGTGCAGGGTTTCTGCACTAAAGTTTCTCTGGGAGGGTTGGAGGGATGCTCCATGTTAACTAAAATGGTGCTCTTTTTCTCACCAATGTTAGTTATCCCACAGAGAGGTACTTCCACCTCAGGGAGTACAGTTTTGCCAACTGATGATTCCCTTGGAACAGGTGCCACCCCAGGAGAGGTTTCTCCCACCAAAGGAATAGTATCCTGAATGGTAGGGTGGTTAGGGGATACTGTGATACCCTTTTTACCTGTTGATGGAGAGGGATCCTGAGTTTTCAGGCCTTCTCTCCTTTGCTTTTTCATTTCACTTGAAATGAGAGGGAACAATTCCTCAGGGATGCCCAGCATGGCTGCATGGGCATAAAACTCTACATCAGCCCAACCTGAGGCCTCTAGGTCATTACCTAAGAGACAGTCTACAGGTAAGCTAGGTGATACCACCTCCTGCTTAGGGCCAGTAACTCCACCCCAACTAAACTGAATTATAGCTAAGGGAAGAAACTTAGTGGAGTTATGGACATCAATAATCTTATACTGTTGTCCAATGATGTGTTGTTCAGGAGGCACTAGGTTTTCAGTCACCAAAGTGAAACTGGCACCTGTGTCCCTGTAGGCCAAGGCCTCAACACCATTTATTGAAACTGTCTGCCTGTACTTATCCATTGTAAGGGGACAAGCAGCCAGTGTGGCAAGGCCAATGCCACTAGGTGTGACAAAAACTGTCTTGGGACCGATAACATCAGTTTCCACTATGGACCCATAAGTGAACCCAACTACACCCTTTGCTTGACTGTTGCCAGCAGTCCCACCACTAGTACCACTACTGCTAGGGGCACTAGAGCTTGATGTATTAGTGGTGGTAGGCTCAGGGGGTTTACCTGGACAGGACTTATCCCCTGGCCTATGGCCTCTGTTTTTACACACAAAGCACCAAGGCTTTTTAATGTGTGCAGGTTGGGAAGAAGAGGAAGAATTTGTTTTATCCCCACCCTCTGAAGAGTGTTTAAGATTTGAAGTGGGTTCTTTGGTTTTACCCTTATCCCCATGCTTATCTTGAGATTTTTCACCATCTTTCTTCTAATTGCCATCTTTGTCACCCCCTGTATGAACTTTTCTGTTCACCCTTGTTCTGACCCATTTGTCTGCCTTCTTTCCCAATTCTTGGGGAGAGGTCAGATCAGAGTCTACCAGGTACTGGTGCAACAAATCAGACACACAATTATTAAGTATATGCTCTCTCAGGATTGTGTTATACAGGCTTTCATAATCAGTAACTTTACTGCCATGTAACCACCCCTCCAAGGCCTTCACTGAATGGTCAATAAAATCAACCCAGTCTTGTGAAGACTCCTTTTTGGTCTCTCTGAACTTTATCCTGTACTGTTCAGTGGTTAAGCCATAACCATCCAGGAGTGCATTCTTAAGAATTGTAAAATTATTGGCATCATTTTCTTTCACAGTAAGGAGCCTATCCCTACCTTTTCCACTAAATGATAGCCATAGGATAGCAGCCCACTGCCTTTGAGGGACATCCTGTACAGCACAGGCCCTCTCAAGTGCAGCAAACCACTTGTTAATGTCATCCCCCTCCTTATAAGGGGGAACTATCTTGTGCAGATTCCTGGAATCATGCTCTTTTGCAGGATGACTATGGGGAATACTGCTGCTGCCACCATGGGTATCTAAACCCAACTTCTGTCTTTCCCTCTCTATTTCTAAAGACTGTCTATCCAAATGCAGCTGTTGCTTCTTGAGCTTCAGTCTGGTTTGTTCCACTCTCAATCTATTGAGCTCCCTTTCTAACAATCTGTCATCAGGGTGGGTGGGAGGGACATTTCTAGATACAGAGGTATGATGGGAATGAACAGAAGGAGACCTGTCCCTTACAAAGGGCACCCTAACAGCTTGGCTACCAGCATAATGTGAGAGCACATCATCAGTTTGATGTGATTCAACCTCTGTACCAACTATGCTAGACTGTCTAGTAATGGGCAGGCTGAGAAGTTTCTTTCCTGAACCTTTTCCTGGGGGAGTCCCTGGATCAGATTGAGAACCATTAGCTACTTTTTCTACAGATTGGGCACTTATGGCCTTATCCTGTACTCTAAGCATATTAATTAACAGTTCTAAGGAAGGATTCTTCCCTACACTCAAACCTCTCTCTATGCAGAGACTCCTTGCTCCTTTCCAGCTAAGGTGATCATATGCAAGTTTGGACAGTTCAACTTTTTGGCCTGTGCCAGACATTTTTTAGAGAGAGTTAAAGTGATAGCAAAAGATAAAAAAGTTTTCAGAACTTTTTGGAAAGACAGAAAAAAACTTTTTAAACTTTTAAGAACTTTTTGAAAGTTTAGAAGTACTTTTCAGCACTTAGAAAAGAGTGAAAAGAGGAAATGCAAAACTTTTTGGCTATGTGTATATACACTGACCTTGTTTTGTATATTTTTCTCTTATGAAAAGTACAATGACAAGAGTGGTAAGTAGTCTCAAAGCACTTATCCCACCGCTGCACAACCAATGTAGGAGGCTGGACTGGCTTGTAGTGAGTACCAAGGGGTACTTGCACCTTGCACCAGGCCCAGTTATCCCTTATTAGTGTATAGGGTGTCTAGCAGCTTAGGCTGATAGATAATGGTAGCTTAGCAGAGCAGCTTAGGCTGAACTAGGAGACGTGTGAAGCTACTACAGTACCACTTAGTGTCATATGCACAATATCATAAGAAAACACAATACACAGTTATACTAAAAATAAAGGTACTTTATTTTTATGACAATATGCCAAAGTATCTTAGAGTGTACCCTCAGTGAGAGGATAGGAAATATACACAAGATATATATACACAATAGCAAAAATATGCAGTATAGTCTTAGAAAACAGTGCAAACAATGTATAGTTACAATAGGATGCAATGGGGAAACATAGGGATAGGGGCAACACAAACCATATACTCCAAAAGTGGAATGCGAACCACGAATGGACCCCAAACCTATGTGACCTTGTAGAGGGTCGCTGGGACTATTAGAAAATAGTGAGAGTTAGAAAAATAACCCTCCCCAAGACCCTGAAAAGTGAGTGCAAAGTGCACCAAAGTTCCCCTAAGGACAAAATAGTGGTGTTAGAGGGAAAATGCAAGGAAAACACAAATCAGCAATGCAACAACGATGGATTCCTGACTGAGGGTACCTGTGGAACAAGGGGACCAAGTCCAAAAGTCACAGGCAGCTCGGAGATGGGCAGATGCCCAAGAAATGCCAGCGGTTGGTGCAAAGAAGTTCTTACTAGGCTGAAGAACTGTGAATACTGCAGGAACGACAAGGACTAGAGACTTCCCCTTTGGAGGATGGATCCCCCACGCCTTGGAGAGTTGTGCAGAAGTGTTTTCCCGCCGGAAGGACGCCAACAAGCCTTGCTACACGCAAATCGTGCGTTTGGCGTTTTTGGACGCTGCTGGGGCCCAGGAGGGACCAGGAGGTCGCAAATTGGACCTGCAGAGAGAGGGGACGTCAAGCAAGACAAAGAGCTCTCACTGAAGCAGGTAGCACCCAGAGAAGTGCCAGAAACAGGCACTACAAGGATGCGTGAAACGGTGCTCGCCGAAGTTGCACAAAGGAGTCCCACGTCGCCGGAGACCAACTTAGAAAGTCGTACAATGCAGGTTAGAGTGCCGTGGACCCAGGCTTGGCTGTGCACGAAGGATTTCCGCCGGAAGTGCACAGGGGCCGGAGTAGCTTGCAAAGTCGCGGTTCCCAGCAATGCAGCCCAGCGAGGTGAGGCAAGGACTTACCTCCACCAAACTTGGGCTGAAGAGTCACTGGACTGTGGGGGTCACTTGGACGGTGTCGCTGGATTCGAGGGACCTCGCTCGTCGTGCTGAGAGGAGACCCAAGGGACCGGTAATGCAGCTTTTTGGTGCCTGCGGTTGCAGGGGGAAGATTCCGTCGACCCACGGGAGATTTCTTCAGAGCTTCTGGTGCAGAGAGGAGGCAGGCTACCCCCACAGCATGCACAAGCAGGAAAACAGTCGAGAAGGCGGCAGGATCAGCGTTACAGAGTTGCAGTAGTCGTCTTTGCTACTATGTTGCAGGTTTGCAGGCTTCCAGCGCGGTCAGCGGTCGTTTCCTTATCAGAAGGTGAAGAGAGAGATGCAGAGGAACTCGGCTGAGCTCATGCATTCGTTATCTCAAGTTTCCCCAGAGACAGAGACCCTAAATAGCCAGAAAAGAGGGTTTGGCTACCTAGGAGAGAGGAAAGGCTACTAACACCTGAAGGAGCCTATCAGCAGGAGTCTCTGACGTCACCTGGTGGCACTGGCCACTCAGAGCAGTCCAGTGTGCCAGCAGCACCTCTGTTTCCAAGATGGCAGAGGTCTGGAGCACACTGGAGGAGCTCTGGACACCTCCCAGGGGAGGTGCAGGTCAGGGGAGTGGTCACTCCCCTTTCCTTTGTCCAGTTTCGCGCCAGAGCAGGGGCTAAGGGGTCCCTGAACCGGTGTAGACTGGCTTATGCAGAATTGGGCACATCTGTGCCCAACAAAGCATTTCCAGAGGCTGGGGGAGGCTACTCCTCCCCTGCCTTCACACCATTTTCCAAAGGGAGAGGGTGTCACACCCTCTCTCAGAGGAAGTTCTTTGTTCTGCCATCCTGGGCCAGGCCTGGCTGGACCCCAGGAGGGCAGCTGCCTGTCTGAGGGGTTGGCAGCAGCAGCAGCTGCAGTGAAACCCCAGGAAGGGCAGTTTGGCAGTACCAGGGTCTGTGCTACAGACCACTGGGATCATGGGATTGTGCCAACTATGCCAGGATGGCATAGAGGGGGCAATTCCATGATCATAGACATGTTACATGGCCATATTCGGAGTTACCATGGTGAAGCTACATATAGGTAGTGACCTATATGTAGTGCACGCGTGTAATGGTGTCCCCGCACTCACAAAGTTCAGTGAATTGGCTCTGAACAATGTGGGGGCACCTTGGCTAGTGCCAGGGTGCCCACACACTAAGTAACTTTGCACCTAACCTTTACCAGGTAAAGGTTAGACATATAGGTGACTTATAAGTTACTTAAGTGCAGTGTAAAATGGCTGTGAAATAACGTGGACGTTATTTCACTCAGGCTGCAGTGGCAGGCCTGTGTAAGAATTGTCAGAGCTCCCTATGGGTGGCAAAAGAAATGCTGCAGCCCATAGGGATCTCCTGGAACCCCAATACGCTGGGTACCTCAGTACCATATACTAGGGAATTATAAGGGTGTTCCAGTAAGCCAATGTAAATTGGTAAAAATGGTCACTAGCCTGTTAGTGACAATTTGAAAGTAATGAGAGAGCATAACCACTGAGGTTCTGGTTGGCAGAGCCTCAGTGAGACAGTTAGGCACCACACAGGGAACATGTACATGCACACCTATGAGCACTGGGGCCCTGTGTGACAGGGTCCCAGTGACACATACATATAGGCCACAAACCTATGAGCACTGGGGTCCTGACCAGCAGGATCCCAGTGACACATAACAACCATACTGAAACCATAGTGTTTTCACTATGAGCACTGGGGCCTGGCTATCAGGATCCCAGTGAGACAGTGAAAACAGTGACAAACACCCTGACATACACTCACAAACAGGCCAAAAGTGGGGGTAACAAGGCTAGAAAGAGGCTACTTTCTCACACTCACTCAACTAGGCGTCCTAATGGTCAAAGGCATATGTTGCCTCTCCACTGTGTTAGCTTCCCTGTTGGTAAGATGTTATTTCCATTCCCTCATCCAAAGCGCAACTAATCAGCTGCTTGAGTCAAATAGTTTAGGCAAGCTTCGCACATGTCATGTCAAATACTCCAATACCATGGTAACATGGTACAATAGGCTAACCTGCAGCTTAACATTGTGCAATGCTTTGCTTACTGTAACACAAAACCTTTGGAGGTAGATGTCACTTTTCAACCAGTAACAATGTACTTTCTTCATCAACCTGTCGAGCTACCACTGGGCTCACCGAGGGCATAGAAAAGACAACCACAACCCCCCTGGATGAAGACAACACTGCTGGACTTGTGGATGTGGAGGACGGTCCTGGCCCATCCAGGCAACCTTGTCAGACGGCAATTTTCGCCCCAACATCGCCACCCAGTCCTGTTGCTTTGACATGCCAGGCAACAATGCACCTCCCCAACCTATATACCTAGAACTGTTTCCACAATCTTGTGCCCCTCAGTCCTGGATTCTGAGGTCAAACTGAACACTACTGAAACTGAGGGTCCAGGACCCAGTTGGTGAGAACACCCTGTGCCAAGGGCACAGGCTTGTGGGGGTAGGTTGTATGGGAGGGATGCTGTGGGCCAGCAAAGTGAGACCACTGGGGCTGCTGTTGGCAAGAAGACTCCATCAGCTGCATCTTGGGGATCGATCAGGAGCATAAAGGTGTGATAGGCCAGGTGTTAACAGGACACCAGGAAATGCAGCTGCAAACGGTCATGATTGAAAAAATGGATGCCCATAAGAATGAAATGGACACCCTAACAGGGGTGCTGAGGGAAATCAACACCACCCTGAGCAGGGCTTTCATCCCAACATCTACCCCTTCCTGTGTGGCAAGTACATGACACCAAAGTACATCTGTGGCAGACACAGGAAGAGAGGCCCTGTCAGAGGAACAAACAGCCACTGACACCCCTGCCTCTGCAGCAGACAAACCCCCTCACAAGTGGGGACGTCCAGCAAAGGATCCAGGAGGTGCAGAAGGCAAGACACCCACCACTGACAGCAATAAACCTCTTTCTTAATGTCCTCCTTTGAGAGTCACACATACACTCTGTGGACTGATCCTGAACAACATTCCATTTCCAATAGGAGGAATACTCTAGACTTTGGACTTCCAATAGTCTGACATCTACTCCAATGGTTTCTTTCACCATGACTGACCCCTTCGCATTACAATTCATTACAATTTTTGTCAATTTATGTCATCAATATGTTCTGTTAGTTGTAGTATTGCAATAAATTCACCTGTCACAAACTCATTGTCTGCTGCTTTAATTTCACATTTTGCCATGTAGATATGTCAGACAATGTGAACCATACAATGATGAACCAAGGTACTTGTTTCAAGATGGGATATGTTGCATGTACACAGTGTCCAGCTCAGGATTACAACCATTCCACACAAACACATACATACAAGTGTCTTGTCAAAGAAGACATTTTATTACATTGTTCAACGCATAGGCTGTCAATGTGTCTGAAACATGGCAAATATTATATGATTGAATCATACTTGGTAAATGAACGTTTTTACAAGTACATATCTCCAGACCATGGAAAGAAGAGGAGGTCACGTGAAGCTACCGTCATGCTCTGTGACTGGTTGAAGCCCTTTCGGGACAGCAGGATGATGGACGGTGTCTCTGTCTGCGGGCACATAGCCCGGAAAAATTCCGTCATGCCTAACGCCAGTATTTTGGGACATGCTGACACACAAATCGCGAGGATTGCTAGCATCAAGAAGTTTTGCTACCCAATTCGGGTTCCCGTGCCGATGCGTAGCTCTAGAAGTGGCATGACAGATGATCACGGAAGAAGTAACACAGCGCAGCACATCGGCAGAGCGGAGAAGAGAGAGGGGCTCAAAGAAAAGACCGCTCTACACACCGGAGCATAGGAGCTATTGCTTGCATGGCAGGATTTAATTTGCTTTGTTTGCATTTTGTCTAAGACGCCAGTTTGGCGTTCTTAAACAATGAGCTGCGCTGGAAGGTCTGCAGAGGCAAAAGCAGAGAGTCAAAGGTCAGTAGAAGGGGGCAGCCTCATTCTTAAAACACAGCTCAGCATTGGCACATTTTAGAGCTTATTGAGAGCTTAATCAGGATTCTAGAAGCAAACAGCCTTTTTTTCCAACCTCAGCCAAGGACCACGTAGGGATTAAACCAACCTATAAGGAACAGCACTATGCACTTCACAGGCAGAGGGTGGATCAAGAGTGACAACAAAAGTGGTCAGTGCACTACAGATGCGGCTTGCTGAACTCTAGACCCTCTCTAGTGTCCCCCGTCCTAACTCCTTGGCAACTTCTTGAGCTCTCCTGTCTGGAACATCCGCTAACTATGAAGCAAATTATGCAAGACTCTACATCTAAATCATGTGCAATTGGCAAAGCCCTGAAAACTCTCAAATTTAAAAATCTGACTTCTGTGAAGGGAATCAAAGGTCCATCTCTGTTAGTCAAGATCCTTTAGAGTGCACTTAAGGAGATCCAGAGAGAGACCAGGAGACCACAGACTCTTCAACAACTCCGCTGTCATTTTCTCTGTCTAATTCTACAGCGGCACAACAGCTAATTGCAGCACCTCCGATGCAGAAACTCTCAGAATCTCTATCACCAGCTCTTAGGGGGGAAATGAGCAACTCCATTCTTTTCGAATCACAAGGACTCTCCTCTCCAAGTCTTAATATACTTTTACTCAAGGAAATGCCTTCTGCTGCAGCAGACCACTGCAAAGTAAAACATCCATACCCCTTGTTTTTATCAAGTAATGTGAAGAGAGGCAAAAAAGAGCAAAATAAAAACAGAGCAATGGTTAATTAAGGCTGCAATTGACTAAGTCAATTCCGATCAACCTGAACTAGGTGCATTTGATCGTCGGAGTGCGGTTTTGGACCCAGCATTTAATATCGAAGTTGGCCATATTCGGCCACTATCTACTACCACAGGCTCTACAGACTCTTCCTTATCTGTAAGCAATTTACTTTATTAGCCATTTGTCGATGGCATGCTTAAGCAGATTTTGGAGGAACTATGTACCATGAAACTTTCACAGGAGGAGGCTTATAGAAAGACTAATGAGCAGTTGGGCCAGATGAATGTCTATCTCAACACCTCTCGTGAGGATCTCTCAAGCAGAGCAGAGGGTCTCCGACTTGGAGGATGTTCAGAGTCGTCAGCAGACAGCAACAACCCAGCTCCAGGCCGAACTCAAGGAGTTTCATTTCAAACTTGATGACATTGAAAATAGGTCCAGACGCTACAATCTGAGATTCATTGGGATTCCTGAAGAGGTCGAAGCACCATCCTCAGTAACTAAAGTCATCTCAGATTTAATCTTTAAGTGTATCCTTCTGACTAGGGCTGCATCCAATGCTTCTAACCCTGACTTTTACATCATGCAGGCACACAAGGTTCCCGCTATGAGGGCTGCAAACACAAAATATCCTTGTACCATACTTTTCAATTTTGGCGATTTCAGACTCAAAGAACAAATTTTAACACAAGGCCATGGTATTGCACTCTTGTCTTAGGGGTGGGGGGAGGGGCACAGGGAAGGGTTGGGTGGCACAGGGAGGTGGGGACTTGACAGGTTTGACCATTTTGGGAAGGTGTGGAAATCTCTCTCTGGTGTGGGGTTCAGTACACAGGGTTGGGCAAAAAAAGCATGAGATAAACTTAAAGTCTTACATTCTAATTGGTGTATATTAAATTTGCTGTGCCCAAATGGCCCAATAAGGGCAAGGTTGAGGCTTCTTTTTCTATTTTTCTTCTTTTCAGCAAGGAGATGGCAGGAAATAGTTTAAAGATTGTCTCTTGTAACTCGAATGGGGCTAATAATAACGTTAAGTTTCACGCTAATCTCAACTGGCTAAGGGCTTCACAATCCCAGATATTCCTTCCTCAGGGGACTAATCTAAACCTCCAGGGAAAATCACCTAAACTCCCTAATTTTATAGCTCAGTCCTTCTTTGCATCAGCGAATGGTACAGTTCGGGGGGGTGGCCATTTGGTTACAAGGGATTTTCCTGGGATAATAGACTAGGTCTATAGGGATCCACAGACAAGATTGATAATAATTAGTACATTAATCTCAAACAAGCGTATTCATTTTGTAAGCTTTCACGGCCCTGTGGAAGATGAAACAAGCTCTCTACAGGCTTTGCACGATCGACTAACCACACTTCCTGGCCTTTTCATTATAGGAGGGGATTTTAACATCATACCCAATGCTCAGATCAATGCTTCACATAAGCAAAAAAAGCAAAAATAAACCCAGAGCATCTCATTTGCTGACCAAGATTGTTTCTGATTTGGTGATGGTAGACACATGGAGAGCAGACCAACCACAGGGGAAGAAATTTACTTGCTTTTCTAAAAAATATAATACAGCCTCTAGAATCAATTTTATTAGAGTTTCTTTTTCTTTGGCAAGGCGGGTTCGGTTATTTTCACCACTTTTTCGGACCATTCCATCCCCCAGGTTAGCATTGGTATGACAAATGAACAGGCCAGCTGTCCACGATGGAGTTTTGATAAGTCCCTATTGGCAGATGAGGGCTGGGTTACAATTCTCAAAGCAGCGGTTACCAAATTTCTGAACATTAACAAAGGTTCGGCCTCCCTATATAACATCTGGGAAGCCAGCAAAGCTTACATAACAGGCGAAGATTTATTATACAAATCCCATGTGGTAGCCAAAGATAAAGCTGTGTAACTTCAACAGGAAATGGATCAAGAATTAAAGAGTTATTAGATAGCACAGGATCATGAGATGGCCCTTAGACCTAAAAAAAGCTCTGATCAGCCTGAGAGATCATTATATGTCCCGTGAAAATTCTTTAGCGACATACAAGCTTTCAGCGACAGTACAAAGAAAATGAACACGTGGGTAGATT
This sequence comes from Pleurodeles waltl, assembly GCF_031143425.1. Taxonomy (NCBI): domain Eukaryota; kingdom Metazoa; phylum Chordata; class Amphibia; order Caudata; family Salamandridae; genus Pleurodeles; species Pleurodeles waltl. Next base: position 588,598,329 of record NC_090447.1, read on the forward strand.
GTTGGCCCAGCCAGTGAAAAGAAAATCTAACAACAACTTTATCAAATACATATTCGAATGAGGACCGCGGTTTAGTGGTCAACCAGCCCAAAGATATTGAGAAGGTTTTCCTCTCCTATTATACTCACCTCTATACTACTACGTCCCAAGTTAACCATCTCAGATTGATCTTTATTTAAATTCACTTGAGCTACCAGGGTTAGGCTAGGAATCGCAGGCAATAATATCAGCCCCTATCACACTTTTGGAAGTAACAGAAGCAGTCCGTGCTTCACCTAACGGAAAAGCTTCTGGAGAGGACTGCCTTCCAGCAGAAGTCTATAAAGCTCTGCTGGGTCAAGTGGCCGAATTCCTAGTTAGCCTTTTTCATGAAATACTCATAGGGGCCAATATACCACCCTCTTTCATGAGGGCTACTGTTGTCAGCTTTTTAAAAAAGAACAAGCCATCTGAGAAACCTGCCTCATACCACCCGATTAGCTTATAAAATTATGATTATATGCTTTTTACAAAAATTCTGGCTTCTAGAACGGCACAGGTAGCCCTAGGCTTATTCACGAGGACCAACGTGGTTTTCTTCCAGGCAGGCTTTTATCGACCAACACTAACTTCTTAGTTCAGGCAACTGATTATTTTTTCATAACAGCTATCCTGCTGCTCTCATAACGCTTGATGCTGAGAAAGCATTTGACTTATGCCAATGAGAGGTCCTGTTTTCAATGTTAGATAGTTTTAGGATTCCCAAGTAGTATATCCAGGTTTTGCATAACTTGTATCTCGAGGCACAAGCCAGGATCCTAATTAAAGCTCAAATAATAGGGACTGTACAAGTCTCACGGGGTACACGGCAAGGGTGCCCCCTTTCTCTGGTGCTTTTTGCACTCTCTATTGAACCTCTCACAGCCGCTCTCCACCAAGATAACTCCATCATCCTCTACCTCAAGCACCCAAATTTAAACTGTTTGTCGATTGTATGATTCTTTATCTGTGTGCTGACATCTTGAATATTTCTTGGGCTTTTTCTGAGATCAAGGTTTTTTCAGACCTTTTTGGCTATAGGATTAACCATTCTAAGTCCGAAGCTCTTCTGTTCAATACTAAGGAGTCGATCCTTCCAGCTGGTATACGGGTTCCCAGCTGTCTAGCCCTATTAGGTATTTAGGGATTTATGTAACACATAACGTTTCCGATCTTTTTCAGCTCAACTATGTATCCGTCTTGAAGAAATCCAAAGTCTACTTCAAAAATGGCAAGCCTCTTTTTTGACGATCATTGGGCGGATGGCTCTAGTCAAGATAATGATCCTCCCTCTTTTTTTGTTTATTTTTTCTAACCTAATCCTTAAAATTCCCCCAAATCTTTTTCAAGACATAGATTTGATGATTCAGCAATTTAAATGGAGCAATAAGAAATCTCTTTTACGACTCGACAAACTGGCTCTAACGGTCGAGGATAGGGGTTAGCTTTACTCAATTTTAGTAAATATTACAAGGCCACCTTCATAGATTGGGCTGCAAGAGCCGCATTATTATTCAATCTTAATTTTTATTTCAAGTGTATGATAACAGAATGCAGCACTCGGCTTCCCCTATTTCTCAAAATATCACGGCTGCCCAAGCGCACGAGGTATAAGCTGCTGTTAGCAGTTCGCTCTAGGGCTGTGTTCATACAAGAGAAATATCAAATTCCTAGCTTCCATCCAGAATTCATGCTTTGTGATTCTTAGATGCTAGGTCTTGACATAAACCAGTTCTATGTTCAAAAATGGAAACAGTTGGGCTTTGTTAGATTTTCAGAATTTTTAATAGGTGACCAAATCAAAACATGGGCTCAATGTCAAGTTGATGGAACTCCTATCTTGGAGGGTCTCAGGTTCTCCTATACCCAAATCTATCACTTTCTCCTAGGTGTTGAGAAAACAATTAATGCATCCAGCTCTGCATTGTTCCAGGCCTTCTATGGGCACCTGTGAGGTATAGGTGGTTGGTATCAGATCCTCAACTCTCGGTTCTCATCTGGAACTGTTTCTCAGTTCTTGATGAAAGTCGAAAGCTCAACAGGGTGTCAGATCGATTTACAGCTATTGAGGAACCATAATATTCTAGCACATAAAGCAATTAGAGGGGCTAATTTTAAAGAAAATGCATTTTATTTCAAATGGATGCTGTATTATACACCAGCACGATTAGAGGAAGTCTTTCCCCCTACATCTGGTTCCTATCCACGCTGTAAGGTGAATCAAGGCAACTGGCTCCATGTAAGCTTTACTTGTTCATATTTGTCTGGATTCTGTGACAAAATATTCCAGTGGATAAGCTCCACAGTCTCAATTACTCTAACTCCAGATCCTGCTGGAGCATAGTTTGGTAATTGTAGACATTCAGGTCTGTCAACTCGCTTGAAGCAAAGTCTGTTTATTGCACCTCTCATTGCTAAATCTCTGATTCTCCAAGCTTGGAAGTCACCAGTGTAGGAAAGTACCATCCTTCTTGGCATGTTACCCCCAATTTCTGTCTGTTTGTTAGTGTGTTTTTACTGTCTCACTGGGATCCTGCTAGTCAGTGTAGGAAAGTACCATCTTTCTTGGATGTTACCCCCAATTTCTACCTGTTTGTCAGCATGTTTTGCCTGTCTCACTGGGATCTTTCTGGTCAGGACCTCAGTGCTCATAGTTTGTGGCCTAATGTGTGTGTTGTCAGTAGTGCTTAACTGTGCCACTGAAGTTCTGCTAACCAGGACTTCAGTGCTTATGCTCTCTCTCCTCCCAAATTAATCACTATAGTTTAGTGACTTCATTTACCAATTCCAATTGGCACACTGGACCCCCTTATAAGTCCCTAGTTTATGGTACCTAGGTACCCAGGGCATTGGGGTTCCATGATATCCTTATGGGCTGCAGCATTTCTTTTGCCACCCAGAAGGAGCTGCAGCCTGCGTGAAATAGTACACACACTATTTTACAGCCATTTTCACTGCATTTAAGTAACTTATAAGTCACCTATATGTCTAACCTTCATTTACTGAAGGCTAGGTGCAAAGTTACTAAGTGTGAGGGCACCCTTGCACTAGGAAAGGTGCCACCACGCTGTCCAAGGCTAATTCCCCGGACGTCGTGAGTGTGGGGATACCATTACACGCGTGCACTACATATAGTTCAATACCTATATGTAGCTTCACAATGGGAACTCCGAATATGGCCATGTAAGGTGTCTAAGATCATGGAATTGTCCCCCCTTTCCAAATCTGGCATTGGGTGGTCAATCACATGCATCCTGGGGGCTCCATCATAGACCCCCAGTACTGCCAAACCAGCTCTCTGAGGCTTGCACTGCAGCTACAGCTGCTGCCACCTCACTGACAGAGTTCTTTCCTCCTGGGGTCTGATTAGCTCAGTCCCAGGAATGCAGCACAAAGCATTTTTTTGGGATGAGGGTGTTACACCCTCTCCCTTTGGAAATAGGAGTTACAGGCTTAGGATGGGTAGCCTTCTTGAGCCTCTGGAAATGTTTTGAAGGGCACAGATGGTGCCCTCCTTGCATAAGCCAGTCTACCCTGGGTCAGGGACCCTCAGTCCCTGCTCTGGATTGAAACTGGACAAAGGAAAGGGGAATGATCACTCCCCTGTCTATCACCACCCCAGTGGTGGTGCGCAGAGCTCCTCCATTGTGTCCCTGGCATTAACCATCTTGTTTTCCAAGGTGTGGGGACACTCTGGAGATCTATGAGTGGCCAGTGCCAGCAGGTGACGTCAAAGACTCCTGATACATGCATACCTGGCTATGTAGCCAATCCCCCTCTCAAGGCTATTTAGGGTCTCTCCTGTGGGTTCCTCTTTCGATTCAGCTTGCAAGTTTCCACCAGGAATCCTCTGCAACTTCTGCTTCAGCTTCTGACCAAGGGATCAACCAGACTGCTCCAGGAACCGCTGTAACTGCAACAATGTATCCAGAAAGGCTACTGTGACCCTGCAACTTCAGGTCCAGCCAGCAACTGCAACAGTTTCCATGGTGTGCACGCTCTGAAGACTCCCTGCCTTCACCCTGCACATGAAGAACTGAAGGAATCTCCTGTGGAGTGACGGAGTCACTTCCCTGCTCCAGCAGGCACCTTCCAAGATGGCGACCGGTTCTCTGGGACTCCTCTCCTGGTGATGAGCATGCTCCATGGAACACAAGTGGTGGACCCCTTCGACCCATCCTGTCCTAAGGCCCAGCTGTCCAAATTTGGCAGAGGTAAGAGCTTGCCTTCCCTGTTTGCAACAGTACCCCTGTACACCACGTCATCTCTAGCTCCTGAGGCCGCTGTGCACTATTTGCATGAATCCTTTGTGCACAGCATGGCCCAAGTCCCCAGCACTCCATCCTGCTATGCACAACTCGCTGAGTTGTTCACCGGCAGCGTGGGACCCTCATTTGTACTGCTGCAGCAACCACAATTTGCAACTTCTTTGTCCCTGTGTCCTGGTACTTCCGTGGGTGCTGCCTGGTCATCCGTGGGTTCCCTCCAGTGTTGAGAGCCCCCTCTACCTCCTCCGTCTGAATTGAGGCCCCCAGGTCCCTCCTGGGTCCAGGCAGGGCCATTTTGACCCAAACCGTGACATTGCTTGAACCAAGGCCTGTTGGATGAATCCAGTGCTGCAACTTGCCTGCATCCAACATCTCGACATGGAACATCTCTTGCATCATGCAGGAACCCACATCCATCTTCTTTCTTGCTCTTCTGCAGACTTCTTCCAACCGGAGAATCCTCTTTTGCACCATCTTCCAGGTTGGCAGGGGCTCCTGTCCTTCCTGGAATCTTCTGCAACTTATGGACTTGGTCTCCTCTCTTCACAGGTCTTCAGGTCCATGAATCCTTAGGGCTTCTGTGCTCTTCTCCACGGCATCCTTTGTACACAGCATAGCCTAGGTCCCCAGCACTCTATTCTGAGACGCTCAGATCCCTGAGTTATTCTCTGGTGGTGTGGGATCCCTTTGTGTGGTGCTGCAATGACGTGATTGGCAACTCCTTTGTCCCCATGTCCTGGGACTCCTGTGGGCGCTGCCTGGTCTTCTGAAGGCTCTCTGAAGTGGTATTGCAAGAGCTTTGCATGTTTCCTAGTTCAGCCTTGGGTGCTCTGCCTACAGCTACCTCTAGACAGCCTGGCTTCTAGACACTGCCTACATTTCACTAATAAGAGATAATAAGATAATAAGAGATAACTGGAGCTGGTATACGGTGTAAGTACCTTAAGTACCCACTACAAACCAGGCCTGCCTCTTACAGCCATTACTTCCAACCTATGTAGACTGGGAACCAAAATGAAAGATGTACGCTTAAAAGAATAACTATATGCACAGCGCATTGGTGCTATGCATACATTTGAGGGAAGGGCTGGTGATCTAGCCTCACCATAGGGGCATGTTTCGTATGTTTTGCTGTTATATTTTTGTGGTCTTAAATCTGACAGTTTTTTTTGATTTTTGATCTATTAATTTGATTATGTATTGTTTTGCTCTTTTTACACTGTACTTTTTCACCTGCAATAAACAAAATAATTTTTTAAAAAGAAGGGTTTTGCCAGACATTGTCCTGTAGAATGGGCAAACATTAAAGTGGTTGATGTCATCAGCTGGAGCCATATCTCCTACCACACAAAAGTAATCCAACATCATACCATGCAAGACTCAGACAGATGGCAGTGCAACAGTTTCTGATCACAGAGTCAGAGTCACAATACAGTGCTTATGCATCTGGTGGTATGACACAAACAAATGCCAGTGATGTGGCACAGGCACTTCGGTCTCCAATAATGAAATACATCAACAGCTACATACCGGTCATACAAAAAGAGTGCTTAGCCAATCTGAAAGGTAAATAATATGATTTTGTCCTATGACTACATTTTTTCTAATCCCGTGATAACACAAATGATGCAACAGGGCCACCACATGACAAATAACAAGTTCAATGGAGTCTTTTAATCTTCCATCCTATCACTGTGCAAACGGTCTTGGCACAGGCCTCCTACACCCAAAGTCTGTAATTTACATTACCTGGAACAATCTATGTCCACTTCGTATTCAAAAACAGCATCACATAAATGCCAATGTCACAACTCTGAAATGTCCACATGAAGATGTCATGGTGAAGGTACCTGAACAAAGAGCAAGACAAGGAGTATAAGTTTGAAACCATGCATATGACACAAGTCACATAGCAAGCATCTAAAAAACAAAGCATGTTACAATAAGTCTAACACAAACATCATCGATATGTGGATGTGTCAACAGCTTTAAAAAAATTACTGCACACGTTCGCACAACTACAGTTCATTGTACAGTCCACTTCATGACATCACATGACATACTTACACTCAGGAGAAGAAGCTTTTGATGAAATCTTGTGACAAGTCAGCCTCTACCTCTTCACCACTATCATCTTCATTTGGCATTTCAGGTTTCTTACCCGGTGGCACTGCAGGCTCCCCCTCCTCTGGGATGCAAGGGATAATACTGCTATTCCACAATACAAAAGAATCATGGGCTGAACCAGGGAACCGGGCACGGACATTTGAGATGTAGAAACCGGACAAGCAGACAATTTGCACATTGATAGAATGGAAGTTTTTCTGGTTGCAATAGACTTAGTCACTGGCCTGCGGTGGCACGAAGGCAACATTTGTGCCATCAATGGCTCCCACCAAATGTGGGAGGTGAGCAAAACCATAGATGTCAGCCTTCACATTGGCTAAATCCTCCCATTGGGGGGACCTGCTGTAGCTGTCAATGTGTTTCATCATTGCTGAAAGGACATCTCTCAAGACAAGACTGAACATGGGTTGAGACATACCACCAGATATGTCCACTGTATTTTGGAAGGACCCTGTGGCCAGGAAGTGCAATACTGCCATGAGTTGAACAATGGATGGTATGCAGGTTGGATTACTGTTTGCAGGCATCAGATCAGGCTCCAATTGAAGGCATGAATCCACAATTGTTTGTCTATTCAGACAGTACTGTTTTATGATGTGGCATTCTTCCATGGTTTGAAGGTCTGGCAATGGACAGTACACTGGAGGTTGTCACCTCATCCCTCTTTCAGGGTCCCTATGTGTGAAAATAAATAAATGAGTTGGATCATTAGTCACTGTGTCTCTACCAACATATATGATGTATACCAACAAAATCATGTGACAAATCATTTCTGACTGGAGATATATTACAGCCAGTACACGTTACAGTTGTCAACTACACAAAGGTCAAATGTGACCCCCATGGTTGCCAACACATATGTCCGCAACATAGATTTGGGCAACACCCAACTATCTGCTCCTCAACTGCCCTGCAAAATTTAACAGTCTGTTCCGACCACCAAAAATATCATCAGCAACGATGGACAATACACCGCAGTCATATGCTTTCTATGCCCAGCAACACATAACACTGGTGATTGTGTAGTACAACATTTAAAACAAGACTGCTTTAGTATGTTTGTGATGATCCGACACATATATTGGTGTTGTGACACATATAACAGGACCCATCAGTGTATTTCCAGACACTGAAATAGCGGATGCCTGACCTACTTTACTGGACATTAGGAACTGTCCACGGCCGTTGGAAGAAGTCATCTATGTAGTGTGCCGTTCCAACTGCAGCAGACAGAGGCATAGGCTAATGTTGCCTGTGGTGGTCGCAGAGCAATGGCTGTGCCCATCGGTGGTGATGACCACATATGTGGCATACATGTACACTGTGGGGGTCATTCTGAGTTTGGCTGGCGGCGGGCGGCGCCAGCCAAACGGGAACCGCCAGAATACCGCTGCGCGGTCAAAAGACCGCCGCGGTTATTCTGAGTTTCCCGCTGGGCGGGCGGACGACCGCCAGAAGGCCGCCCTCCCGCCCAGTGGGAAACCCCTTCCCACGAGGAAGCCGGCTCCGAATGGAGCCGGCGGAGTGGGAAGGGTGCGACGGGTGCAGTTGCACCCGTCGCGATTTTCAGTGTCTGCAATGCAGACACTGAAAATCTTAGTGGGGCACTGCAGGGGCCCCCAGGGGCCCCACGACACCCGTTACCGCCAGCCAGGTTCTGGCAGTCAAAACTGCCAGAACCAGGCTGGCGGTAAGGGGGTCGGAATCCCCATGGCGGCGCTGCCTGCAGCGCCGCCATGGAGGATTCCCCAGGGCAGCGGAAAACCGGCGGGACACCGCCGGTTTTCCGTTTCTGACCGCGGCTGTACCTCCACGGTCAGAATGCCCGTGGGAGCACCGCCAGCCTGTTGGCGGTGCTCCCGCGGTCGTTGGCCCTGGCGGTCCATGACCGCCAGGGTCAGAATGACCCCCTGTGTTTTGTAAAATCAGTCACAGCTCCTGACACTGCTGGTATCAACACCTCTACCTCAGCTGCTATGTACCACCTCTGGGAGCAATCATGCCACAGCCAGCAGGTGGAAGTGCCCCTGCCTTCTCTCCAGAGGAGCTGGATCAGCTTGTGGACAAGGTCCTTACACTGTATGCTTAGCTCCGTGGCTCACCGGAGGAGCAAGTAGGAACCTCATTGGCAGAATTGGCTCTGTTCAACACCATCCTTTCCCTCCTCACACGCTAAAATGTGCCCCTGTGTGCCTATTAGACTTCTTGTTTACCTGTTGTCAGATTTTGTGTGGCATAAATGGGATTTACATGGTGCAGGTATTAGAGAAATGTATTCAATGCATTGCACATTCACATTGTGTTGTGTGATGTGTTGTAGGCCTAGATCCTCCTTTTGTTGCATTCATATATCTAGGCAAGGAATGTTTACAGCCATACAATGACACATTAATGGATGTGGTGGTTGTAAATGTCAAACAACATGTATGTGCATGACAGCATGAGATGTGTATGCATACTGTTTGAGTCATTTGAGGATCTTGTAAGCACTGTGTATTGTGCCACACATCATTTAGCCCACACCTGGCCTTGCCAAACTGTGGTATGAGAGGCATATCATGACTCACTGTGCCCTTAAGAGTGTCACACAACCCGCAAGCCACATTGATGATGGCCACATGATGTACTGTCAAGCATGAAAGTGATGGAAATGTGGTTGACATATAGGTTTTGCATGTTCAGCCTGCAGAGACCAGGGCCTGTCAAATGTATCACCCAGTATGGGACCTAGTCCAGGCTGTGGGAAAGTCAGTGTGGCTATGGAATTGTGGCACTGTGCCCACTCCCTGTAGATAGTCAGATCCTGGCATGTAGTCTATATGAGGCTTTAGTGGCAAGATCTGGACTGAATTCCTTAGTCCATTGAACAGATTAAGATTGGGTACTGAGGTAAATCCTTCAACTAGTACATATGTGCATTTTGCATCATTGTCAATTGACTTATGACAGGTCCCTTACTACCACAGCTCTGTTATCACCTTTACATTATGCATATTTGTTCAGTACAGGTGTATTGCACAAGTGACAAACCCACAGTGCATACAGTTGGTACATTCCAGGGAAGCCATGACATGTGACTCAGCAGCTTGGCTACATGCCAATAATTCCACCAAACATACCTTGTACGTTGGATGCTATCTCTGTAGGTTTGCCACATATGGTCAAAAGTGTGTTCTGTGGTACAAGTACATACCACACAAACCCACCCTGAAGAGGCATGAGTCTACATTGGGTAGGTCATATGTCCACATGCATAGGGAAGTACTCTCAGTGCCCACCATTGCAGCCTTTTCATTCTCACTCAAATTTTAGGTTGAAGTCAATACTATGGTAGTTGCCTGTAGGGATTGTCTGCAGTGAGTCAATGTTGCAGAGTGTAAATGTGTCTGTCCAGCCAGGCCCATGGAGTTTACCCTTCAAAAGGCCACAATGGTGTGTTATGTGTTGTTGTGTCTCACATCACAGTAGATGTTGCTTGAGTTTGGGCTACCTGATGTCAGTAGGCTCGCTTAGTTCAGGGAAGGCCATTTGCAGGACAGTGGGTTAGTCTGCAGATTAATCCAAAAGTGTGTAATCATGTCCCTGTAGTTATCAGCATGTGTGATTTACACTTGTGGTGTGTTGACAAGTTTCAAATGTTGTGCTGGGTGTTTCTGACATGTGTATGTCACAACCATTTGGGCAAAAACGTATGTTTGTAACTTTTTGATTTGTCTCTTGCATCCATAGAGGTCAATATCCATCAGAAGAAGGTGATTAGGAGAGCCATTGCCTGGAAGCTGGGGACCCTGAGGTTCATAGCCGGCAGAGCGCCCACTGTCTCAAGAGGTGGGAGGACCTTAGACATTGGTCCCGGCTGTCCTCCCAATGTGCATGTGCACACGTCGGAGCCTGATCCGACCCTGACCTTTCGGCCGGATCTCGCTCCCCTGTGCCGACATCTCCACCTTGCTGCGACGCCTCTCCCCATCCCCGCCCACACGACCGATCGCGAGTTCGAAGCCCCTGTCCTCTTCCCTGGTGTCCAGCGGCGCTGGTACGTGCCAACCCAGTGCTCTGTGCCTCTGCTATCTGTGCCCTCTATCCGACCCCTCCACTTTGTATTTCCCGCTTTGCTCTGCCATCCTCTGCATCTCTGTGCCTCTATTTCTGCGCTATTCCCTCTGATTCTGCACTTTGTATATCCCGCTTTGCTCTGCCATCCTCGGCGTCTCTGTGCCTCTAATTTCTGCGCTTTTCCCTCTGATTCTGCACTTTGTATTTCCCGCTTTGCTCTGCCATCCTCGGCGTCTCAGTGCCTCTAATTTCTGTGCTTTTCCCTCTGAGTCTGCACTTTGTATATCCCGCTTTTCTCTGCCATCCTCAGCGTCTCTGTGCCTCTATTTCTGAGCTATTCCCTCTGATTCTGCACTTTGTGTATCCCGCTTTGCTCTGCCATCCTCGGCGTCTCTGTGCCTCTAATTTCTGCGCTTTTCCCTCTGATTCTGCACTTTGTATTTCCCGCTTTGCTCTGCCATCCTCGGCGTCCCTGTTTGTTGTGACTGTGCCCTCCCACTGTTTCTGATTTCATCCCTCCTGTAGCCTCTTACCTTCTGTTGCTTTTTCTGCATTATTTCTTTGTACTTTCAGCTTTTCCCACTGTTTCCTCCTCGCCGGTCCATCTAGACCTTTGTGCGATCCCCCTGCTCTGTTTACTCCCCGCCCCCTCCCGCCCCCATTCGCTCTCCCGTTCCTGCCCGCCTCCCAGCTGCCCCTCCCTCCCACCTCCCCCTCCTAATGGCGGTCGTTGTGCGGCCGCGCCGCTGGCGCGCCGGAGGCGCATCAGAGGCAAGCCCGTCTGCACCCATCCGCGCCCGAACCGCAGCCAGCGCCAGTCCCCCTGGCCCTACCAGCCAAAAGCCTCCCAGACTATACTACCACCCCCACTCTCTCCTCTCCCTCAACCCCGGAGTCTGCCCCGACTGCTTCCACACACACACAAGGCCCCTTCTCCTGCCGCACCTGCCTTTTCTCCTGCTCCACACCCGATGCACCGCACCACAACACCAAACACTTCAGCCCCCACACAACAACCCCCGCACCTACCAACACACCCCACAACCCACACAAGCCCCACACCAAAGCCACCCCCACTCTCAACAACACCACAAACATCCACACAAACACTATCCACATAAACACTATCACACACCACAACAACCACACCACCCGCAACCACCTCTACTGCCTACTACTGAACACCCGGTCCCTACACAAACATGCCATAGAACTCTGGGACCTCATCACATCACACTCACCCGACATCGTCTTCCTCACTGAAACATGGACAAACCCCACATCCGAGCCAGACATAGTCACAGCCACCCCGGAAGGCTACAAACTCCAACGCTGAGACCGCCCCAACAAACCAGGAGGCGGCATCGCCATCCTCCACAGAAACACCATCAAGGTCACCACCAACACCCTCAACAACGCAGAACACATGCACTTCCTCATCCACATCAACAACACCACCACCCTCAGAGGCACACTCATATACAGACCCCCGGGACCGCGCCCCCCATTCTGCGACACCATCGCGGACACCATCAGCACACACGCTCTCACCTCCACAGACTACATACTCCTCAGCGACTTCAACTTCCACCTAGAAAACCCTCAACTCCTCTTCCCTCCTAGACAACCTTTCAAACCTAGGACTCAAACAACTGGTCACAGCCCCCACCCACTCCGGCGGACACACACTCAACGCAATTTTCACATCAAGCCAACACGTCACCTACGCCCACACCACCAAACTCCAATGGACGGATCACCAATGCGTCCACTTCTCCTACAACAAACCTCCCAAACACCACCACCAACACACCACCCCCTACCGCATGTGGGACAAGATCCCCACGGAGCACATAATCTACCAACTGACGCAAACCCCCCGTCACCATAAGCAACCCCAACACCGCCGCTCACAACCTCAACGAATGGATCACCTCCTGTGCAGACAATCTCGCCCCCTCAGAAAAAACATCACTACCCGCAATATCAAGAACGCACCATGGTTCACCACTGAACTCCATGAATCCAAACGCAAATGCCGCAAAGCAGAGAAAATCTGGAGACAAGAACCCACCGCCACTAACTTCACCACCCTCAAAACCACCACACGCATCCACCAGCAACTCATACGCACCGCCAAAAGAGCACACTACAAGGAACGCATCGACAACAACCCCCATAGTAGCAAGGAACTCTTTACCATCATCAAAGAGCTCTTCAAACCCAAGGCCAGCAACCTAGACCCCACACACACACAAACCCTATGCGACTCCCTCTCAGATCACTTCCACCGCAAAATAATAGACATACATAACAGCTTCACACCACACACGTCCCCCTCTCACACCACGCACCCCCCACACACAAACCCACCACACACACCCCACAACCTACTCACCACCTGGGCCCCCACCACCGATGAAGAAACTGAAACCACTATGAACTCCATTCACTCTGGCTCCCCCTCCGACCCATGCCCCCACTGTATATTCAACAGAGCCAGCCCTGCCATCGCCCCCATACTACGAGTCACAATCAACAGCTCTTTCGAAACCGCCACCTTCCCAGACATTTGGAAACACGCGGAAGTCACTGCGCTTCTTAAAAAACCCAAAGCCAACCCAGACGACCTCTCCAACTACCGCCCCATCTCCCTCCTCCCATTCCCAGCCAAGGTTACGGAAAAAATAGTCAACTCCCGCCTATCCCACTTCCTCGAGACAAACAACACACTCGACCCTTCCCAATCTGGGTTCCGCGAGAACCACAGCACAGAAACCGCTCTCATAGCATGCACCGACGAAATCAGATCCAGAGTCGACATGGGCGAAACCGTAGCACTCATACTCCTGGATCTCTCCGCAGCCTTTGACACTGTTTGCCACCACACACTCAGCACTCGCCTTCACGACGCAGGGATAAGACACAAAGCCTAGATTGGCTCACCTCCTTCCTCACCAACAGAACCCAAAAAGTCCGTCTCCCCCCTTCCAATCTCCCGCCACCAAAATCACCTGCAGAGTCCCCCAAGGCTCCTCCCTCAGCCCCACACTATTTAACATCTACATGACCCCACTAGCCAACATCATCAAACCACACGGAATCACCATCCTCTCATACGCCAATGACACTCAACTCATCCTCTCCCTCACCCGCAACCCCAACACTGCCAAATCCAACCTACAGAATGCACTCCTCGACACCGCCACATGGATGACAGCCAACCACCTAAAACTCAACTCAAACAAAACTGAAATAATCCTCTTTGGCCCACACAAAAACAATTGGGACCCCTCTTGGTGGCCCACCACGCTAGGCACCGCACCCACCTCCGCCAACCATGCACGCAACCTCGGCATCATCCTGGACTCCTCCCTCTTGATGACCCAACAAATCTACACTCTCACCTCCTCATGCTTCAACACACTCTGCATACTGAAAAAAACATTCAAGTGGATCCCCACAGAGACCAGAAAGACTGTCACTCACGCACTCATCAGCAGCAGACTTGACTACGGAAACGCCCTCTATGCTGGCACCACACTAAAACTCGAGCGCAAACTACAGCGTACCCAGAACTCAGCGACAGACTCATCCTCGACCTCCCCCGACACGAACACATCTCACCACACCTTAAATCCCTCCACTGGCTCCCCATAGACAAAAGGATCACCTTTAAGATCCTCATCCTCATACACAAATCACTCCACAACACAGGCCCTGCCTACCTTAACGAAAGAGTCACCTTCCACCCGCACACACGCCACCTCCGCTCAGCCGACCTCTCTCTCGCCTCTGTCCCCCGCATCAAACAAACCACCACTGGGGGCAGATCCTTTTGCCTGGAACTCCCTCCCAACCCACCTCCGCAAGACCCAAAACCTACTTCTTTTCAGGAAGAGACTCAAGACCTGGCTTTTCGAACAGTGATCCTCCCAGCCCCATCCCCCTCCCCGTCCCCCCCCAGCACCTTGAGACCCTCACGGGTGGGTAGCGCGCTTTATAAATCTCTTTGATTGATTGATTGATTGATTGATCCCTCTAATGGTCCGCATTCTGATGGTGGCCTACCCATAGCTTGTTGGCCATTCGAGGGGAGCACAGAAGCTAAAAGAGGATAAGTCCAGGGCATATTCCTGCCTGTAACATTGCCAAGTTGATGTGTTAGGTTCTGCCATCTCCCCTTTAAGATTGGGGATAGGACATGTGGGACACACAGGATGAGTAACTGTTTGTGTATGTATGGACATTGTTGCATGCTGATGTGCCTTGCCTATTTGCCCAGTGTCCTGGGACACAACAGAGTACAGTCCACAGCCAATTTACTCTCCAAGTAAAACACATGGCAGAGTACAGTGATAAATCAGGTCATGTTGTTTGTTCTTGTGGGTGTAATTTGTTCACAACAGTTCACTACTCTTCAGTGTGACAGCACAAGCAACATAAAATAATAGATTACTCCAGCCAAGTGCCTGCTCAGGTGAGAATATTGGCATATGTTCCCCAAAGACCACTTGTCGTCAGTGGGTCTCAAGTGCAGGTGCCTCCGTTATGTCTGTCAAATAAAGGTGGCCATACTACATGTGACAGAGCACACAATGCTCTTTGGGTACAGTAACAGAGCAATACTTTCCCATGGTAAGTGGTGAATGTCTCATGACATGAATTTTGTGACATCACTGTTGCTATTATTCCTTGTGCCTACATCTTAGCATGTGTTTCTTTCATTTTTGCCAAATCATTTTCACTGCTGTTGCATGCATTGTCTAAATGTCTTCATGGGATGATGTCTGACTTCCCTCACATATATGTGCATGCCAAAATGTGTTTGGAACTGGACATATGGGATGGGGCTACAGTTCATGTGGTGCCACAGACAGGAGTATGTCACCATTGATTGGTGGCTTGCACATACCCTCACCTGTAATTGCATGTTATTTGGCAGGTACTACTGCAGTCTCAATGACTGACATGACAAGTAGGACTAGAGTTTTTACCCACAATGTGCAGTTCAATTCAATTGATGTAGATGTAGAAGCATGTGGCAAAATGCTTTTCACATGTGAAATGGGAAAGGTTTGTTAGCTAAGTGGTGACATGCATCATGGATAGACTTCCAGCGGCAATCATATGTATTTGTGTACAAACATTCATCCAAGGTAATCTTTGTTTGCATGACAAAAAGAGACAGTGACATGGCTTCCCACTGGGCAACATATTAAGTGCCTGGGCCTCTACAACATTCAAAGGACTATTAGCTTCTTCTGATTAACTCAAAGTATGGCATTCTTAGGGGTACCAATTAAGAGAGGAGTAATCCCTGGGGTTCTCTGATTCATTGTGGTGTGGGTTTTGTAGACATTTCTCCCTGACATTTTACCCAACTTGTCTCTAATGTACATTTCCTTGCAAGATGTGTTATCTATCAGACCAACATTAGTACAAACTTCATGAGTCCATTTAGACAATGTACAAATAGTGAAATGCCCATTGTTGATTTGTTTCAAGTGTGACAGGGGTGTTTCCATGTCAACCTCTTCAGGCTACTGTACTTCTGTCAGCAACATGGCTGGATTTGTTTTGCATCATTTCATAATGATGTGGCATTGGGTATGTGAAGATTAGCTGGATACATAACCTTCTGTGGGTTCTGTGGAAATGAACTTGGCATTGCCCTACTGTTGTATGGCAACAGCTAACTGAGGGATGATTCATGAGGCAAACAGTTGAAGGTGATGAGGTCTCCTACTTGTTCAATGGGTACTGAGATTGCACAACTTCACCCATGCAAATGGAGATGTCTGTGATTCTGAATTTACTGTGGCCTACTGTTGACAGTTCATGACGCATGCATGCATATCGGTGGCAAATGTTGGAGCCACCTTACTGTAGCTTGTGGCTTGGGGTAATTTTTTCTAATCACAGCTTTTGTTTAAGTGTGATCAGGAACATGTAGTGACCCTATTTGTCTTTATAATTTCAGCATCATCACAGTCAAGCAGAGGAAACAAGGCAGAACCAAATGGGAAAGCAGCTGTCCATGGTACCTCTAATCATGAGATAAACAACACAGAGGGAGTCAGTGGCACGGAGTGTGAGGGGAGTGCCACAGATGACATAATATCAACTTCATCATTATCTGACTCTTTCTCCAGTGGCCACTCCACAGTAGCGGCGGACCGATCAGGACCTGCTCCTGTTCCACCTTTGTCCACCACCTCTAGTTCCATCTCCACCCTACCTGTTGCTCACCACCCAGTTGACTGTGCCCACTCACCCAAGAAGGTGGGTGTCTTTTGTCCCAGGTACCTCACCCCCTGCCTCTGTTACCCCTACTGCCCTGAGTGAGGAGGCTATTGACCTCTTGAGGAGTATCTTTGTGGTTAAGACTGCCTTTCTGAATGGCATCCAGGTACAACAGATGGCTGCATACCTGGAAGTCATTCATATTGCCATGTCTGGCCTACAGAGATCATATCAGGCTCTGGCCTACTCACTGATGGCAGCCATCCATCCCCCACAATCACCCACCCACCCATCTCTTCTCAATTCAAATGCCCTATTCCCCTTCCTGTCTCAAACACACAGATACATCTTCATGCACCCACATCAACACATGAAAGCAGCACACACAAACACGACAAGGCACACCAGCACACAAGCACTTAACAGTCACTCACACAGACCACAATAACCACCATTCCCCCGGACGCCACAACAACACCCAGTGACACATCCACCACACCCACTATATCACCAAATATCACCTCAGCACCCACACACCCACACAACCCAGACACCATACCTCCAGACCCCACTCCAGCACTCACAGATATAGGCAACACATCCACCATGCCCCCAGACACCACCCCAACACTCACAACCACAGCAACTGCATTCACCATACCCCCAGATACCCCACCCTAACACCCAAAAACACAGCAACCATATCCATAGCCACGACATGCCAATTACCCAGCATCTCAACTTCACAGCCCCCCAAGAAGTGCAAATATCCAGACTCACACATGCAGCAAACACCACCCAAACCCAAGCATATCTCAGACACACACACATCAGCAGCATCAACACCCACATTCAAGACAACCACTCCCTCAGCCTCCCAAACCCTAATTCCTTCTAAAGCCCCTACCCATTTTCAAAGGTAAGTTTCCTTTTTGACCTTGCCCTTCCCCCGTGACTTCCAACTCCCTCCCAAAGCCAAGAGGACCCCATCCATTTCCCAAACCATCCCTTCCACATTCATGTCCTCCCCTTTTGCATCTGACCCCCTGAAGACTCACATACCCCTCCACCCTGAGGAAGAAGCCCCTCCTACAGGTGAGTTCTTTCCTTTTATGTCTCTGTTTTTGCCAGCCGGGACATGGTGGTTGGATCGCCACCTTAACATTGGTAGAAGGCAACATCATAATCTGTCTGGCTGAAACACTGGCTCCTATGGCCTCATAGGCCTATCTCACGACTGCAGCAGTTTGCGCTGCATGGTGTTGCTGGCAGGACCACAACGGTCTTTGGTCAATGGAACCACATGTAACATAACACAGTGTTCGAACCGCCAACCTGATGGCTGTCAGACTGCTGCCGCCTCCATGGCTGTCCGAGGACCCCAAAACTCATAGTCAAGCCATAGGGAAACAGTCCTAATGTTTGAATTACTGAATATTAATTTTTAAAAGTCTACACTCAGATAGCAAGTCAGAACACCTACAGACAAAGGCCCTCATTATGACATTGGCTGTAAATCCTGCTTACCGCCGTGCTGACTGTTACCAACATACCACTGGAGCGGCGGATTACCGCCACCCATATTATGACACACACATAGCAATCCGTCACCATCAGCAACACACACAAGTCCACCAGCTCAAAGGTCAGTGATAAACTGGCAGTACCAAAACCCACACCGTTACGCTAACAGAACTATGCCCACAGCATTATGACCCACGAATCACTGTGGCGGACATTCAACCGCGGTAAGCCATTTGCGGTACATACCGCCACGCTCAAAATACACACACACAAACAAAACTACACCACATTGAACAACTCAAACTACACACACCTGACAACCATACACACAACTCACCCACATCACTATAAAACACACTCACACACTACCCACATCTCTTTACGACTACAAACAATTGACAACTGAGAGAGAGAGACACCAAGAGCACCCACAGAACCAGAGCCACATTACACCATCACCCATACACCATCCACGCACCTTACAGCACACACCCCAACCCATCACCCCACACACCCTCAAACACACCACTCACACTACACCCATGGCACCACAAAGACAGCCCAGGTTCTCAGAGGAGGAGCTAAGGGTCATGGTGGAGGAAATCATCTGGGTGGAGCCACAGCTATTTGGAGTACAGGTGCAGCAGACATCCATTGCTAGGAAAATGGAGCTATGGCGGAGAATCGTGGACAGGGTCAATGCCGTGGGATAGCACCCAAGAACAAGGGATGACATCAGGAAGAGGTGGAACGACCTACGGGGGAAGGTATGTCCCATGGTAGCAAAACATCAGATAGCAGTACAAAGGACTGCCGGTGGACCCCCAACTCCTCACCCACAACTAACAACATGGGAGGAACAAGTCTTGGCAATACTGCATCCTGAGGGCCTGGCAGGAGTAGGAGGAGGACTGGACTCTGGTAAGTCAAATCTCTATTACTATCACCCCCCCACCTGCATGCCATCACAAACCCCCACCCCTACCCTTACCCCATCACTCCACCACCTCACATAAACCCCACCATCACAACCCACCCATCCCAATACCAAGCCCTGCACGCAACACCAATGCACGGACCCCCATCCCAGACCTGCATGGACACCCATCCCTAGAGCATGCACATTATGGAGAATCATCTAGTCCACAAAATCACTACTCGCACAAGGCAAAGGTGACAGGGCAATCACAACCATAGAGGGCAACACACCCATGCACAAGATGTCACATGCAAAATAGTACCACTGCATTTATATCCCCACAGGTCCCCACTCAACGTCACCTGAGAGGAGGTGCCAGCAACATCCCCCCCCACAGAAGAGGCCCACAGTGATGACAGCAGCTCTGGACATCTGGATCTGGATGACCAACCTGGCCCATCAGGTATCTCCAGATAGTCGGTTACCCAGGCACAGTCCCATACCACCACAGAGCCTCCCCCTTAGGAAACACCACCACATTACCCACCCAGCAGGCCCATACCTCTCGTCAATCAGCAGTGTGTCCATCACTACACGGACCCCAGGCCACGCCACAAACACAGAACGATCAGGGACCTGGGGTCAGTGGCAGTGGGCACATGGTTCAAGGTACAGAGGCACAGGACAACAGGGTAGCTGGGAAGACTGCTGCACAACGGGGGGAGTACAGGCCCAATGAACTGACTCTCCAGGAGGCACTCACCAACATCCTGGAGCATACCACCATTCCCAGGAGATGATGGGCCAGATACTGGACAAGTTGCAGGAAACCCAGCGGCTGCAGGAGGGACAGTACCTGAGGATCAGGGAGGACCTGAAGGACATCCACAGCACCCTGGTCACCATTGCAGGGGTGCTGGCAGACATGGCCAACACCATGAGGGAGGCAGTGGCACACCACTGGGCCCCTGACACTAGCCAAACTGATGAACAGCCCTTCACCTCAGCTGCCGCTAGTGGACAGGAGGCCCAGCCACAGGAACAACAGGCCACCAGCACCCCCCCCCTGCAGAAGGAGAACGACTCCGCAAACGGTCCCTGCGTTCCAGGCAGATGCCAGAGAACATTGCCAAGACCCCCACCAGGAAATAGGACTCCCCTGATTGTCACCCTTGTGTCTCACTCTGTCACCCTGTCCACCTTGAACTGCCATTGCTCCACTTCCTATGCCCCCTTGGACAATGCACCTATGATGCAAATAGACTGGACTCTATCCTGGACATTCCTCCACCATCACCCCAGCCCATTGCACATACCCCTCGGCTTATTGGCACTTAAATAAACACCATTTAAAAAAATACAAGTATGGAGTCTGTCAAATGATTGAACTATGTATTTGTTTAACAAGCTTTTTACACTGCAAAACAACTGTACAGGAATGTATACATAGGAATGACCTGTAGTAGGCTGCAGTCATCACTTCAGGTGCCAGAGTGGGGCACAGATATCTGAAAATAGAGATGCCAAAGGGTATAGTAAGTGGCCACAGAATTGGGAGAATCTGCCTGCCATGTACAATGTCCAAAACAAAACTGTCAATGTAAAGTGAAGTTACAGTGTCTTACCTGTGTGTCACTGGAGGTACTGTCGTATTATTGCTGTTCTGTTGTCCTCATCCTCATCCTCTGCCTCCTCATCTTCACTGTCCACAGGGTCCACTGCTGCAACACGCCCATCTCCAGCCTCATCCTCCTGCAGAAAAGGCACTTGGCGTCTCAAGGCAAGGTTATGCAACATGCAGCATGCCACGATTATCTGGCAGACATTCTTGGGTGAGTAGTATAGGGATCCACCTGTTAGATGGAGGCAACAAAACCTGGCCTTCAGGAGACCAGAGGTCCTCTCGATAATCCTTCTTGTCCACCCATGTACCTCATTGTAAAGTTCTTCTGCCCTTGTCCTGGCATTCCTCACTGGGGTCAGTAGCCATAAGAGGTTGGGGTAACCAGAGTCACCTGCAAATATCGTGGGATACCTGTTAGACACACACTAACCTTTATGGCCCACACCATACCCATACACCAACATCCATTGGGTGGGAACCAGGGCTCACCTATTAGCCACACCCGGTGCCTCTGGAGTTGAGCCATCACATATGGGATGCTGCTATATCTCATGCACAGACCCTGGATACTCTGCATTGACGTGGGAGATGTACTGGTCCACCAGGCACACTATCTGCACATTCATGGAGTGAAAGCTCTTACAATTTCCGAACACCTGTTCATTTCTTCGGGGGGTACAAATGCAATATGTGTATCATCAATAACCCCAATTATGTTGGGGATATGTCCCATTGCATAGAAGTCAGCTTTCACCGTGGCTAAATCCTCCACCTGGGGGAAAACGATGTGGCTGTGCATGTGTTCAATCAGGGCAGACAACACTCTGGTCAGCACTATTGAGAACATTTGCTGAGACATTCCTACAGCCAAGCCCTCTGTCACTTGGAAGGAGCCATTTGCCAAGAAATGGAGCACAGATAGGACTTGCACAAGAGGGGGGATCCCGGTGGGCTGGCGGATATCAGGTCAGGCTCCAATTGGGCACACAGCTCTGTGAATGTGGCCCTGTCCTTTCTATAGGTGAGGATAATGTGCCTGTCCTCCATTGTTGCCAAGTCCACCAGGGGTCTGTACACGGGGGGATGTCTCCATCTCGTATTCATCCGCAGCAATTGTAATCTAGGGGGCAAAAATGGGAGCAAGTGGTCAGTATTCCACATTTCCAAACACTACACTGCATTGCATGTTGTGACAGTAACAGTATATTGTTGTATAGGCCCAAATGATGCCTATGTGTACTGTGACGCAGTTAGGTGCCATGGCCTGCCCCCCTGAAATGGGGTAATGAAGTTTTGCGCCGTTGCGGGAGGCGGTCGAGTACCGCCGCGCAACTCCTCATTGGTTGTCATTGGGCCCTATGGGTTACAGTGGGCAATGGTGATGTCTGCCGGCGGTGACGGTACACACCGCCGTAGACGTGACCACCATTTTCTATCTGTTCACTCATTTGCTACATGACCTTCAACAGGAGAGGACCTACACTTCAAGTGCTGCTGTGACCTGTGTCTGGAACCAACCATGACTCATGTCGCTGGGGAAAGGGCCCCTTCCTTCACTGCTGTGGAGTTGGAGAAACTGGTGGATGGGGTCCTACCCCTGTACCAAATGCTGTATGGGCCTCCAGACCAACAGGTGAGTACACTGTAAGCACGATGCATGGGTCATGAATGCATGGAGTTCTGTGTGTGAGGGCCTTGTGTAGGGGTGGTGGTGGATGGGCCCTGGGCAGTGTGCTGCATGTATGGTGGGCAATGTCTGTGCGTAAGGGGATGTGAGGGCTATGGTGGGACATGAGTGTAACAGGCCGAACGGTCTGACTGATACCTTTTCCTATGTGTATTTTTCTGCAGGTCAGCGCCCATCAGAAAAAGGGTATATGGCGTGCCATCGCCAAGGACGTGCAGACCCTGGGGGTCTACAGCAGGCGGAGCACCCACTGTTGCAAACAGTGGGAGGATCAGAGATGCTAGGCAAGGAAGACGGCGGAGGCCCAGCAGGGGATGGCCTCCCAACCAGGAAGGGGTGCCCGTGGAACCCTGACCCCCCTGATGGCCTGCATACTGGTGGTAGCCTCTCCGGAGCTGGATGGGCACTTGAGGGCATCACAGCAGCCACAAGAGGGTGAGTACAGATTCCCAATGTACTTCTTGCGCGTGGTGTGGTGGTCTCTGGATGTGGGATGTGGGTCTGTGGGTGCCCCTAGGCCAGCCCGGACATTGCAGGGTAGGTCCCATGGTGGGCCGGATCTGCTGTACATCACATCCTACCAAGCTAGTAGGCATCCACTACTGGGCAGGGATCTGTGGGTCTCAGGTATGCTGCTATTGGCGTTAGGTATTCCTGTTGATGGCCTGGTGACTAGCATTGTGACTGGTTGTGCATTGCTAAGTGTACAGGGCTGTTCCCTGTGTGTGTGTGTGTGTGTGTCATGTACGCCAACGGTGGTGTTGGAGCAGCCATTGACAAAGTGCATCCTCTGTCTCTTCCCCCCTTTTTGTTTTCTCACCCAGTCCTTATGTGCATTAGCATCATCTGGCCGAGGTGCAGGGGCACCGGCGACAGAGGGAGCTTCATCCCACAGGGCCCATGAAGCCGAATCCACTGACGGTGAGGGCACCAGTGGGACAGAGGGCGAGGGGAGCACCACAGCGGAGATAGGATGGGACAGTTCTGACAGTGATACCTCCTCCAATGGAACCTCCCTGGTTGTGGCGGACACCTCTGTGCCCACCCCAACTGCAGGTACAGCTGCCACCCCTGTACCAGCACCGCCCTCCCAGCAGCCTCTCAGCATGTTTCCCGTGCCCGTTCACCCAGGAGGGTGGGCATCTCCTTCTCCCCAGGCAACTCAGGCCCAGCCCCAGTTAGCCCTGCTGCCCTGAGTGAGGAGGCTATTGACCTCCTGTGATCCATCTCTGTTGGGCAGTCAACCATTGTGAATGCCATCCAGGGGCTGGCAGCCCATTTGCAACAAACTAATACATTAGTGGAGGGCATTCACTCTGGCATGGCTACACAACAGAGAAAAATCCAGGCTCTGGCCTCCTCCCTGCTGGCAGCCATTGTCCCTGTTTCTAGCCTCCCCTTTCCAACTTCCTCTACCCAGTCCCATTCCCCTCGAACCCAACCTATCCCATGCACACAGGCAGACCAGCATGCATACAAGACAACACACAGGAGTGGCTCAAGCAAACACAAGCACCACACATCGGGGGTCATTCTGACCTCGGCGGTAAAAGCCGCTTACCGCCGGTCAGAAGGCCGCCACAATACCGCCGCGGCCGCGGTCAGCCACCACGGACATTCTGACCCACAACTGCAAAACCTCAAAAAATCCGCCCTCCATTGCAGTCCGCCACATCAGCGGCCAGCGGTAAACTGGAGAAGACCAAACCTCCACCGCCACGCCAACAGAAATACGCCCATCCCATTATGACCCGCAAATCCACGTGGCGGTCATTCAACCGCAGTATTCCATTGGCGGTACACACCGCCGCAGTAAAAATACACACACCTTTACAAACTCCTACCACATTGGACAATTTGAAAGGCACACACCTGAAACACATACACACACCACTCCCACACATCCAATACCATATAAAACACACACCCACATCACCCACAAACCCCTACCAACAAAAACCAGAGACGAAGGAGAGAGAGACACATCAGAGAATAGATAGCCAGACACACAGAGGCACACCACAACATCACACACACCACATAGAAGCACAAAGCACCACACACCAACACACACATCATCACATACACCACCCCACACCTCATACACACCACCCCATGGCACCACAAAGGCACCCACGCTTTTCGGACCAAGAACTCCGGGTCATGGTGGAGGAGATCATAAGAGTGGAACCACAGCTCTTCGGCTCACAGGTTCAGCACACCACCATAGCAAGGAAGGCGGAGCTCTGGCAGTGAATCGTGGACAGGGTCAACGCGGTGGGACAGCATCCCAGAAATCGAGAGGACATCCGCAAACGATGAAACGACCTACGGGGGAAGGTGCGCTCGATGGTCTCGCGACACAACATCGCAGTGCAGAAGACTGGCGGGGGACCCCCACCCACTCCACCCGAATTCACAACATGGGAGCAAGAGGTACTAAACATCCTGCATCCTGATGGCCTCGCTGGAGTACACGGAGGAATGGACTCTGGTAAGTACAAGGCCAACCACTTCACCCCCCCCCAGCATGCTAACCCCCACCCTCACCCCCAACCCCCCAGCACACATCCTCCGTGAGAATGTCTCTCCAGCACAACCCACCCAACACCAACCCCTGCATGCCATCCCCAAACTATGGACACCCATCACCTAAGCATGACCACTGCACATACCCATCCCCCCCCCCACAAAACAGCCTCACAACACCTCCCCCAAGGGAATGCCAGCACTGGGGGACAAGGGCACCCATAAAACGCAAGCTAATGCACACACAGAAACAATAACCATACCCTCTTACCCCATGCAGGACCCGAACGACAACACACCGGTCAGGAGGGACCAGAAATGTCCATCCCACCCCCGGAACAGGCCCCTAGTGATGACAGCAGCTCTGTCGACCTGGAACCTGACGACCAGCCCGGACCATCGGGGACCTCTGGGCAGTCGGTTCCCCTCACCCAGACACAGGCCACTGCAGACCCAACCCCCTCTGGGAACAACAGCACAGCTCCCACCCAGCGGGCCCATGCCTCTGTCTCTAGGACAAGCAGCGGTGTGTCTACCACTACAGGGCTCCCAGGGTAACCCACCAACCCAACAACAACAGGGACCTGGGGTCAGTGGGAGTGGGCACACCGTCCAGGGGACAGAGGCCCAGGGAAACAGGGCAACTCAGAGGGCTGCTGTGCGACAGGGGGGGGAGGAGAGGCCCAGGGAACCCACTCTCCAAGAGGCCCTCACCACCATCATGGCAGCCTACCACCACTCACAAGAGACGATGGCGACGGTACTGGCCAGGTTCCAGGAGATCCAGGCACAGCAGGAGCAACGCTACATGGGGTTCAGCGACCAACTCACCAACATCTCAACCGCTATGGGGAGCATAGTCCAGGCTCTGAACCGTATAGAGGACACGTTTCGGGACCATGTGGCATCACACAGGGCCCCTGTCACTAGCCAGGAACAGGAACAGCCTACCACCTCCGCCGGCGCTAGTGGACAGGAGGCCCCACCACAACGACAGCCCACCAGAACCCCACCTCCTGCTGAACAACAACCGCCCCGCAAAAGGAGCCTGAGATCAAAAAAACCGACAGAGTAGGATGTCAAGACCCCCGCCAGCATCACATACCCCCTGAAGTCCTCCCACTGTTCCACATTGCCACCCTGTGAAACCTTGAACTGCCCCTGCTCCATCCTGCCACAGGCATATGGACAATGCACCTGTGAGACTGAGAACTGGACTCTGCCATTTACATTACTCCACCCCCACCCATCACTGTTTCACTATCATGTACCAATATCTATGCACTAATAATAAATCACACATATTAGTGAAATCAATCAGGACTCAGCCTGTCTTATTTACAAATGTATGACACATTACATATCAATTACGTATTATTAACATTGTGAATTACACATACCGAGGTAACTTAGCATTAGTCCATGGGCCAACCAAGCCGAGGTCACGCAGTGGCTCATACAGCACAGAAAAGGGAAGGGAAAATCAAACATCATGTTTATAGTTCTGGGGGGAAATCAACAAAGTTGAGATGCAGGAGGCTTTCAGGAAATGTAAAATGGCATGGGTGATTATTACCTGTGTGCTACTGGAAATACTGTTCTATTACTCTGTCCCTGTTGTCTGTGTCGTCCTCTGAGTCTTCCTCCTCTTCACTCTCCGCAGGCTCCACAGCTGCTTCAACACCACCATCTGCACCATCCTCCTGCAGGAAAGGAACCTGACGTCGCAATGCCAGATTGTGAAGCATACAGCAGGCCACGATGATGTGGCACACCTTCTTTGGTGAGTACATCAGGGATCCCCCTGTCATATGCAGGCACCTAAACCTGGCCTTCAGGAGGCCAAAGGTCCTTTCGATGATCCTCCTAGTTCGCCCATGGGCCTCATTGTACCGTTCCTCTGCCCTGGTCCGGGGATTCCTCACTGGGGTCAGTAGCCAAGGCAGGTTGGGGTAACCAGAGTCACCTATTAGCCACACACGTTGTCTCTGTAGCTGCTCCATCACATAGGGGATGCTGCTATTTCGCATAACATACGCATCATGCACTGACCCTGGGAACTTGGCATTTACATGGGAGATGTACTGGTCAGCCAAACAGACCACCTGGACATTCATCGAATGATAACTTTTTCTGTTTCTGTACACCTGCTCATCGTCATTTGGGGGTACCAAAGCCACATGGGTCCCATCAATGGCACCAATGATGTTGGGGATATGTCCAAGGGCATAGAAATCACCCTTCACTGTAGGCAAGTCACCCTCCTCTGGGAAAATGATGTAGCTCCGCATGAGTTTCATCAGGGCAGACAACACTCTGCTCAAAATCTTTGAAAACATAGGCTGAGACATTCAAGATGACATGGCCACTGTTGTCTGGAATGACCCAGTTGCCAAAAAATGGAGGACTGACAAAACCTGCACCAGAGGGGGAATCCCTGTGGGTTGGCGGATGGGGGACATCAGGGCTGGCTCCAGCTGGGCACACAGTTCATGGATAGTGGCACGGTCAAGTCTGTATCGAAGTATTATATGGCGTTCTTCCATTGTCGACAGGTCCACCAGCGGTCGGTACACGCGAGGATTCGTCCTTCTCCTCGCAAGTCCCAGCGGACGGTGCCTAGGAAGGACAACATGGAGCACAGAGTCAGGCAAACCACAGGTACGTACAGACAGCTTGCACAGTTAAAGAATGGCAATGGGTTGAAAGGCGTGTATGTGTGGCAATGCAAGGCCTAGGCCTGTGTGTCGCAGTCAAAATTAAGCCATGTAGGCCCTTGAAATGGCGGCTGCCTGACCTGTGAAGTGGGACAATGGGATGTGAGGTCAATGCGCTGGCGGGGCACACCGTGGCGGTAGGCGGTCGAAGACCGCGGCGCAAAGCCGCATTGGTTAACATTGAACCCTATGGGTTTCAGGAGCCAATGACGATGTGCGCCGGCGGTCGCGGTACGCACCGCCGCGGTACGCACCGCCGCGGGCGTGACCGCCATTTCCTAGCTGATTGATCACTCGAGACCTGATCATCCACAGGAGAGGACCTATACTGCAAGTGCTGCTGTGACCTCGGTCTGGAAGTGACAATGGCTGCTGCGACTGGGGAAAGGGCCCCTGCCTTCACGTCTGAAGAGTTGGAGAAGCTCGTGGATGGGGTCCTCCCCCAGTATGCGCTACTCTACGGTCCTCCAGACCAACAAGTGAGTACACCGGGTGCACATGGAATGGGCTATGCCTGTGTGGATTGGGGTGGATGTAAGTTGGTGGGGTGGGGGGCGAATGAGGAGTGCAACGCACGACAGATGAGAGCATGTGCCATATGGCAAAGTTGGTGGGGGGGGGCCAATCACATCTAACATGCAGGTCATTGATGATTTCCTCCTTTCCACCCTGTACATGTCAAATAGGTCAGCGCCCATCAGAAGATCGAGATTTGGCGTGCCATCGCCAAGGAAGTCCGGAACTTGGGGGTCCACAACAGACGGGGCACCCACTGCCGCAAGAGGTGGGAGGACATCCGCCGCGGAACAAGGAAGACCGCAGAAACACTGCTGGGGATGGCCTCCCAACCTAGGAGGGGTGCCAGTCGCACCATGACCCCCCTGATGTCCCGGATCCTGGCGGTGGCCTACCCTGAATTGGATGGGCGCTTTAAGACATCACAGCAGACACAAGGGGGTGAGTATCAGCACATTCTCATATCTTTCTGCGCAGTGGAGGCGTCTGGGTGGGGGAGGAGGGCTGTGGGTGACATTAGGCCAGGGTGCTTTCTGTAGTGTAGTCCTCTCCCTTAGGCATGGCCCTGTGCCCCCGGCCCCCACCTCTGTAGGGTGACAAGTACAGCCATTGATGGTCCAGCATCACCCATGTGCGCGTTTGACGTCTCTTGGCCTGTTGTCCTAGTCAGTAGTACTGAGTAGTGTACCCCGAATGCGCGGCTTAGTGCATGAGGCTCCTGTGTCTGTCCTCTCCGCCAACGGTGTTGACATTGCATGCACTCAACCTGGTCTTCTTTTTTCTCCCCCCACCCTTTCTCTTCATCTTCTTGTGCATGTGTGCATTAGCATCATCAGGCGGAGGAGATTTGGCATCGGAGCACGAGGGAGCTGCAGGACACAAGGCCCCGGTGGGCCCAGGAACAGACACCGAGGGCACCAGTGATCCGGAGGGCGAGGGGAGCACCACGACGGGGACCGCTGGTGAGAGCAGCGACAGCGACACGTCCTCGGATGGGAGCTCCCTAGCGGTGGCGGCAACATCCGGGCCCCCCGCCTCTACAGGTACAGCCGCCACCCAGCGTACCAGCACCGCCCTCCCAGCAGCCCCTCAGCCTACGCTCCGTGCCCGCTCGCCCAGGAAGGCGCCTGTCTCCTTCGCCCCAGGCACCTCAGCCCCTGCCCCTGTTGCCCCTGCTGCCCTCAGTGCGGAGCTCATTGACCTGGTGAGGACGCTCATTGTTGGGCAGACGACCCTTTTGAATGCCATCCAGGGTGTGCAAAGGGAGGTGCAACAGAGCAATGCGTACCTGGAGGGCATTCATTCGGGTCAGGCTGCCCATCAACGAGCGTTCACTGCTCTGGCCTCAGCACTGACGGCAGCCATTGTCCCTGTTTCCAGCCTCCCTCTTCTTACTGCCTCCAGCCTGTCTCTGTCTCCTGTTCCTCAGCCTATCCCATCCACACCATCAGACCAGCCTGCACACACCTCAACACCCAAGAGCAGCTCATCCAGACACAAGCACCACAGATCCCACAAACACTCACCCAAGCAACACCCAGATGCAGACATTCCAACAGTCACAACCACCTCTGTGTCCCCCTCCTCCTCATCTCCCTCCTCCCTCCCTGTGACGTCTACACTCACACCTGCATGCACCCCAACATCAACCAGTGCTTCCATCACCACCTCACCCTCCAGTACAGTCCACACTCGTGCAGTCACCACCCCCACTGCCATGTACACGTCCCCTGTGTCCTCTCCCACTGTGTCTGTCACCCCCTCTTCCAAGACACACAAATGCAGGCAGCCACCCACCCAACAGACATCCACCTCACGACAGCCTACAGCACCAGCACCTTCACCCAATGACAGCACACCTGACTCTCCTACAACCACATCCTCTTCCTCCACTCCCATCACCACTTCTCCTACCCTTTACCTTGGACCTAAAAAGCTTTTCCTGGCTAGTCTTGACCTCTTTCCCTCCGATGAGCTCCCCCCTCCATCTGCAAAGAGTCCCAAGAGCACCGCAGCCACCACCAGCCCAGCTTCGAGTGTCACTGTTGTGCATGGGATCTGGAGTCCACCCTTTGCCAGCAGTGACACATCGATCAGCAGCAAGGACACGTCCAGCCCCCCCCGGCAAGAGGACCCGCAAAAACAAGGGCCGCCGTGCGAGGACTGACAGGGCTGCCCCCAAGGAGCAATGTGCGGCCACTTCACCAGCCACACCATCTAGGGGAGGCAAGGGCCCGAGAGCCCCATCAAAGGAGCGGAAGGGCAGCAGGAGCGCGGAGAAGGTGGACCCCACATGTCACATCCCAGCTGGGAAGGAGGACACTAAAGAGGCCAGGAGTCCGTCCCCGAAGGGTCCAGAAACGTCACGGTCCGAAGGCGACTGAGCAGGGAGTCCAGGCCAGGTCTGGCTCCCTTGACCTGCTGGATGAGCACCGCTGAACAGGGCCCGCCGTGGAGAAGAGCACCGCTGAACAGGGCCCCGCCGTGAAGATAGGCACCGCTGAACAGGGCCCCGCCGTGAAGATAGGCACCGCTGAAGAGGGCCCCGCCATGCAGAAGAGCACCACTGAACAGGGCCCCGCCGTGAAGATAGGCACCGCTGAAGAGGGCCCCGCCGTGAAGATAGGCACCGCTGAAGAGGGCCCTGCCGTGAAGATAGGCACCGCTGAAGAGGGCCCCGCCGTGAAGATAGGCACCGCTGAAGAGGGCCCCACCGTGAAGATAGGCACCGCTGAAGAGGGCCCCGCCGTGAAGATAGGCACCGCTGAAGAGGGCCCGCCGTGCAGAAGAGCACCGCTGAACAGGGCCCGCGGTGCAGAAGAGCACCGCTGAACAGGGCCCGCCGTGGAGAGGAGCACCGCTGAACAGGGCCCGCCGTGGAGAAGAGCACCGCTGAACAGGGCCCCGCCGTGCAGAAGAGCACCGCTGAACAGGGCCCGCGGTGCAGAAGAGCACCGCTGAACAGGGCCTGCCGTGGAGAGGAGCACCGCTGAACAGGGCCCGCCGTGGAGAAGAGCACCGCTGAACAGGGCCCCGCCGTGAAGATAGGCACCGCTGAACAGGGCCCCGCGGTGCAGAAGAGCACCGCTGAACAGGGCCCCGCCGTGAAGATAGGCACCGCTGAACAGGGCCCCGCCGTGAAGATAGGCACCGCTGAAGAGGGCCCCGCCGTGCAGAAGAGCACCGCTGAACAGGGCCCCGCCGTGAAGATAGGCACCGCTGAACAGGGCCCCGCCGTGAAGATAGGCACCGCTGAAGAGGGCCCCGCCGTGAAGATAGGCACCGCTGAAGAGGGCCCCGCCGTGAAGATAGGCACCGCTGAAGAGGGCCCCGCCGTGAAGATAGGCACCGCTGAAGAGGGCACCGCCGTCTCAAGCACCGCTCCGCTGGGCACCGCCGTCTCAAGCACCGCTCCGCTGGGCCCTTCATCTCAAGCACCGCTCCGCTGGGCCCTTCATCTCAAGCACCGCTCCGCTGGGCCCTTCATCTCAGGCACCGCTCCGCTGGGCACCGCCGTCTCAAGCACCGCTCCGCTGGGCCCTTCATCTCAAGCACCGCTCCGCTGGGCCCTTCATCTCAAGCACCGCTCCGCTGGGCCCTTCATCTCAAGCACCGCTCCGCTGGGCCCCGCCGTCTCAAGCACCGCTCCGCTGGGCCCTTCATCTCAAGCACCGCTCTGCTGGGCCCTTCATCTCAAGCACCGCTCCGCTGGGCACCGCCGTCTCAAGCACTGTTTATGGTTCACTGTGCCCACCATGCCTCCTCCTTGACCAGTGGAGACTGTCATCCACCTGATGGACTGTGGCTTTGCACTCCCCAGGATGGTACAGTGGGCAGCCCACCCACTGTAGAGACATTGAGAGACTGTGGCTTTGCACTCCCCAGGATGGTACAGTGGGCAGCCCACCCACTGTAGAGACATTGAGAGACTGTGGCTTTGCACTCCCCAGGATGGTACAGTGGGCAACCCCCCCACTGTAGAGACTTGAGAGACTGTGGCTTTGCACTCCCCAGGATGGTACAGTGGGCAAGCCACCCACTGTAGAGACTTGAGAGACTGTGGCTTTGCACTCCCCAGGATGGTACAGTGGGCAGCCCACCCACTGTAGAGACATTGAGAGACTGTGGCTTTGCACTCCCCAGGATGGTACAGTGGGCATGGTGGCTCCTCGTGGATCTGGCGTCGTGGACTCATGTGGCTGTGGTGCCCCCCCCTTCCCTTCCCCCTGAGGTGCCTGTAGTTTTTACATCTGATGCCCCTGCAGTGTTCTCTCCAAAGGACTCAGGTCTCCTGTGTGGGCTTTGCCCTTGTTTCTCAAAACTTTGGCCCACGGACATGATGAATTCGTAGGATGTGCAGGACTTGTTACTTCAGTTATACACTGATGTGTATATCATTTGTTTTCTTGTAAATATCTTTCATGGTTGTACGATAATTTTCAGGAGCTTTTTGGTACATAAATATTTATTCCAAATTTGATTATGTCATAGCATTTTTCAGGGGTGTTTGGGTGGTGTCACTGTGACTTGTTGCTCTGCATTGGTGTGTACATAGTTGGGGGGGGGGGTGCATATGTGTGTGCCCGTAACCTTTCGTCCTCCCCCCTCCCGTGTGTCGTAGGTGCAGTACTCACCGTTGTCGTCTGCGCCCGACTTCGTACTCGTGGTAGATGAGAAGGTAGACGAGAGCAGGTAGGATGTTTAATTCGGGTTCCATGCTGTCCTCCTTCCTCCTGGAGTGAGTAGTGGTGTGCGTTTTCCCGTTCGTAGTCTGTTTCCGCCGTGTTTTTATAGGCGGTGCTTCCACCCCGGAAAAGGTGGCAGATTGGTGAGTTGTGATAGTGTGGGCGGTACATTGTCTGCCGCCTGGCTGTTGGCGGTGACCGCCGCGCTGTTTGTTTGTACCGCCGTGGTGGTCGGAGTGTTAAAGTGGCTGTCTGTGTTGGCGGTTCCCGCCAGGGTCAGAATTCCATTGCTTTGACCGCCAGCCTGTTGGTGGGTTGGCCGCAGCTTTAACACCGACCGCCAGGGTTAGAATCACCCCCATAATCCCATAGGCTCTCACACAAACACCATCCAGATGCAGACATGCCAACATCCGCTGCTGCCACTGTGGCCCCCTCCTCCACCTCCTCCTCCACCTCCCTCCCAGTAGCGTCTCCACTCACACCTGCATGCACTACATCCTCATCCACTACCTCCATCACCATCATGCCTATCACTACACACCCCTCACTGGCAGTCACCACCCCCACATCATGCACACATCCCCTGTGTCCTCTCCCACTGTGTCTGTGCCCCCTCCTCCCAAAGTACACAAACGCAAGCACTCAGATACCCAACAGCCATCTACCTCACAACTGCATGCAGCCCATGCACCTGCACCCAAACACAGCAGACGGGTACCTCCTACAACCACTCCCTCTTCCTCAACTCCCAAACCTTCACCCTCTTCCCGCCCCAATGTCCCTAGGAAACTTTTCTTCTCCACCATTGAACTCTTCCCTACCCCTCCCCCCATCCTTCACGTCGGGCCAGGGTGGTCAGAACCCAGGCGAGCACCTCAGCCACCCAGTCCATGGCCACAGTAGTGTCAACAGCTACTGCAGGTGGGAGAGGCTCCAGGGAACTAGGCAGCAGGACTAAAAGTGTGCCAGCACCAGCTGCCAAAGTGAAGGGCAAGGAGGCACCATCAGCTGCCAAAGGGAAGGGCAAGGTGGCACCACCAGCTGCCAAAGGAAAGGGCAAGAAGGCACCACCAGCTGCAAAAGGGCAAGGGGCTTGCACTAGCAGGCAGGAAGGACAGGAGGCCTGGTGCAACCATGGCGGTTCAGCCATCTGAGGCTGCAGGGGATGGGCTGGAGCTTCCCCCAACCACTGCCAGCACCACCACCAGCACCACTGCCAGCACCGCCACCAGCACCGCCACCAGAAGCAGCAGCCCCGTGGGCAGCGGTCCAAGGCTGCAGGGGATGGACTTAAGCCTCACCCCACCACTGCCAGCACCGCCACCAACACCACCGCCAGCAGCAGCAGCCACAATGGGCAGCCGTCCGAGGCTGCAGGGATGGGCTGGAGCCTCCCCCCACCACTGCCAGCACCGTCACCAGCACCACTGCCATCACCGCCACCAGCACCGCCACCAGCAGCAGCAGCGCCAGTGGGCAGCCGTCCGAGGCTGCAGGGGATGGGCTGGAGCCTCCCTCCACCACTGCCAGCACCACCACCAGCACCACCGCCAGCAGCAGCCCCAGTGGGCAGCCGTCCAAGGCTGCAGGGGATGGGCTGGAGCCTCCCCCCACTACTGCCAGCACTGCCACCAGCACCACTTCCAGCACTGCCACCAGCTATCGCCACCAGCAGCAGCAGCCCCATTGGACAGCCGTCCAAGGCTGCAGAGGATGGGCTGGAGCCTCCCCCCACCACTTCCAGCCACAACACAAGCACCGCCACTGCCACCACTGAGCAGTCGTCACTGCCGGCGGGCAGTGTGTAGTACTGCGTCTATGGGCTGTAGTGTGTCCTGGACCCTACAAATCCTGTTGGTGTGACACCCAGGTCAGAGACTGTGTCATTGCACTCCCCAAGTGCTGCATCACAGGGCACAAATCCCCCTCCAGAACCAGTGGAAGAAGGCATCCACTCACCCATCCTTGTAAGGATGAAGCACACTGGGTACAATGCCCCCTCCAGAACCAGTGGAGAACCCATCCACTCACCCTATCCTTGCCAGGATGAAGCACACTGGGCAATATGCCTCCTCCAGAACCAGTGGAGAAGCCAACCACTCACCGTATCCTTCCCAGGATGAAGCACACTGGGCACAATGCCCCCTCCAGAACCAGTGGAGAAGCCATCCACTCACCCCATCCTTGCCAGGATGAAGCACACTGGGCACAATGCCCCCTCCAGAACCAGTGGAGAAGCCATTCACTCACCCCATCCTTTCCAGGATGAAGCACACTGGGCACTATGCCCCCTCCAGAACCAATGGAGAAGCCATCCACTAGTGAGACTGTGGCCTTGCACTTCCCAGGACCAAGCAGTGGGCAAACCACCCACTAGAGAGACTGTGGCCTTGCACTCCCCAGGACCAAGCAGTGGGCAAATCACTCAATTGAGAGACTGTGGCCTTGCACTCTCCAGGACCCAGTAGTGGGCAAACCACCCACTTAAGAGACTGTGGCCTTGCACTCACCAGAAACACGCAGTGGGCAAATCAACCACTTGAGAGACTGTGGCCTTGCACTCCCCAGGACATTGCACAGGGCATGAAGCCCCCTCCAGGACCAGTGATGTTGTAACATCCTCTGGCTGAGGTGCCCCCCATTCCCTGTCCCCCTGAGGTGCCTGCGTATTTTTGACCTGATGCCCCTGCAGTGTTCTCTCCGTGTTGTTGCAGGAGTGAGGTGGGGCCTTGGCCTATGTGCTGTGGCCCTGTGGCCCACGGATATTGAGGACTGGGCAGTGTCCCTCCATTTGTACATATGTATATACATTTTGTATTTTAAGCACGTATTTATACTATTTTGTCTTCTTACACTCACTTTAATCAATTCCTTTTGTCCTTGCATTATTCCTGGGGGGTATGGGGTAGATCTGTAATGTTAGCGCATCTGGTTGTGTGTATGGTGTTGGGGGTGGGGGTGTTGCATGTTGCAGGTGTGTGTCACTCTCTTTTTCCTCCCCCTCCCTTGTGTGCTAGGCGTCAGTACTCACCATGGTCGTCTTCAACGGTGTTGCTGCTCATAATGCAGGAAAAGGTATACAAGCATGGGAAAGATGTGCAACTCGGGCTCCATGCCGTCATGGTTGTTCCTTGAGTCTCCAGCGAAGTTTATGTGTAATGAGTGGTATGGAAGAATACAGCTCAGAAATCCAAGTTGACAAGAGCATATTTCCGTGATTGGTGAGATCTGGGAGCTCTGTGTCCAAAAGCAGGCTGAGATTGACAGTTCACTGTTCAAACACTTTATTGTTTTAGTTAATAAAAACCATAACAACATTACAATAACACAAGTAATTCATAAAATATGCTACTGAATCAATTGTAATTAAAATCATTGCAAATAATCATCTCAGAAGGCTATAATGTATTTAGAATAGATAGACAAAATGAGGGGCATATTTATACTCTGTTTGCACCGAGTTAGTGTCATTTTTTTAAATTCTAATTCGGTGCAAAACAAACTATATATTTATACTTTGGTGCTAGACCCCTCTATCGCCAGATTTATGGAGTTAAAGTCATTTTTTGAAAGTGGAGACCTACCTTGCCTTAATGAGATGCAAGGTAGGCATTCCCGTGCACAAAATGACTCTATGGCCTTAACGCCATATTTAGGGGCATATTTATACTCTGCGGCATATTTATACTCTGTTTGCACCGAATTAGCGTCATTTTTTTTTACTCTAATTCGGTGCAAATCTAACTTCATAGTTATACTTTGGTGCTAGACCCGTCTAGCCCCAAGGCCCTGTTTATGCTTTTTTGTGCCGCATTAACTTCATTTTTTGACGCAAAAGTGGCGCAAACGTACAAAATATTGGCCCTTATTTATACTTTTTGCTGCAAAACTGCACTAACTCAGATTTGCACCAAAACGTTTAGCACCGGCTTGCATCATTTCTGTGCACCAGCCGGGCACCATATTTATGGAATGGTGCAAGTCAGTGCAAAGGGTAGGCTAGAGTAAAAAAAAATGACTTTAGTCGGGTGGGGCTGGCAGTATAGAAGAAGAGGGTTTAGCACCAAAAAATTACTTTAGGCAGGTTAGAGTAAAACAAATATGACTCTAACCAGATTAGCGTCATTTTATGGTGCTAAACCTGAAAGGCAAGCTCAGTTTAGAAAAGGCAGGAGTCATGCCCACCACCCCAATGGCCAGCACAGAGGACAGGGGTCCCCTGGGCATGGCTATTGCACCCTGTGCCATGTATGGGGCCCATTTCAGGACCCCCTATGGCACTTTCAAAAATAAAATGCAATCTTACCTGTACTTACCTGGGATGGGGTCCCCCATCCTCCGCAGTCCCTCGGGTGTGGGTGGGGATGCCACTGGCGCCTGGGAGGGCACCTGTCGGCTTATTCCATGGTGTTCCACCATGGAAATAGGCCCACAGGTCCCCTAACGCCTGCCCTGACCCAGGCTTTAAAAAATGGGGCAA
This sequence comes from Pleurodeles waltl, assembly GCF_031143425.1. Taxonomy (NCBI): domain Eukaryota; kingdom Metazoa; phylum Chordata; class Amphibia; order Caudata; family Salamandridae; genus Pleurodeles; species Pleurodeles waltl. Next base: position 588,635,728 of record NC_090447.1, read on the forward strand.
ACCAAGCTTTGCCCCATTTTTTGACCCCTCCTCCCTCCCTTGCACCATTTTTGCATGGGATTATAAATATGGCGTCAAGGCCATAGAGTCATTTTTTGCAAGAGAACACCTACCTTGCATCTTATTAAGGCAAGGTAGGTTTCCATTTCCCAAAAATTACTTTAACTCCATAAATTTGGCGCTAGACGGGTCTAGCACCAAAGTATAAATATGGAGTTTGTTTGGCACTGAATTAGAGTTTTAAAAAAATGACGCTAATTCAGTGCAAACAGAGTATAAATATGCCCCTTAGCGTCCAAAAATGATGCTAATCTGGTTAGAGTCATTTATTTTGACTCAAACCTGCCTAACGTCATTTTTTTTTAAGCTAGGCTACCCTTTGCACCGGCTTGCACCATTCCATAAATATGGTGCCCAGCTGGTAATAAAAAATTGTGCAATCCGGTGCAAAACTTTATGGTGCAAAACTTCGTTAGTGCAGTTTTGCACCAAAAAGTATAAATAAGGCCCTAAATGAGGAGAAGGGATTGCGATTATGAATACATTTAAGCTGCTCTCCTTGTTGAGTTGCAAAGTCCTCATGTTCAGTTTGAAAATAAGCAACATCTGTGCTTTTAACTCCGTCTTGTTCTATCGTCCACCAGGCCCAAGGGAGAATTTCATACAATCCCTTTTGAATCCTAAGGAATAAATTATAGATTTTCCCAGTTATGATTTTGGGGGATTTTTAACTTTCATTTAAACACTCTGAGGACAAGGATATGGAATATTTAATTAGGACCTTGTTGCCCTTACACAATGCAGTCTCCAAACCCCTGGCGTATGTCTGGGGCCTGGCCTGAACAAGGCAGGATCTTGTGAACAACAGAAACTTTCCTTTGGAGTTTACCTCCTTCAAAGGCAAAAAGGGGTATAAGGAGTGGACTCAAAACCCCTGAAAATTAGATCACCTCTGGGTTCAAGAGGAACCTCTGCCAAGGAGAAGAGCTGAGGAGAAGTGCTGCCCCTGCCTGTGACTGTGCTTTGTTGGGCTATCCTGCAGTTGCTGCTTCTGCCTGTGAAATGGGACAAAGACTGGACTTTGTTGTGCATTCCTGCTTGAAGAAGATTCTCCAAGGGCTTGAACTGAGCTTGCCTCATGTTTTGAAGTCTTAGTGCCATCAAAGACTTCCTCTGTCAGCAACTGGACTCTCTGCTGGGACTCCTGCCCTGCCAAGTGGTGCCCTATCCAGTCCCAGGGTCCTTGAAAGGTGAAGTTGGCAGAACAAGAGCTGAAATTCATGCACATAACACCATGTGGGGAATTATTTGACGCACAAGCTGCAAAGCAGGTGATAAACAACACACCACCTGCTTCGTGAATGAAATTGATGCTCTACCTGCATTGCGACTGAGAGGTTGATGCATCATGGCTGGAGAAACCACACAACACCCGCTTGCTGCTGCTAATGAAGCAAACCCCATGCAGCACAGCTTTCTACCACTGTGCGACCGGATTTGTCACGCATCATCCCTGGGTGCGGATCCAAGGTGCCCCTTCAGAAATTGAAGCATCGCTCTCTTGCGGGAGGAGGGGGAAATAATGCATCGCCTACCTGACCGGAGAAGAAACGACGCACGGCCTCACTTGTGAGCAAGGAATTGCCGCATCACTGACTTTTCTGATGCACGCTCACCTATATGGCTTTATTTATGATGCAAACCAGATACTTTGTGTAAAATCAACATTTCCATTGTTTTCCATGGAGTTAGACTCTTTGACCCTCATTACAACCCTGGCGGTCGGTGTTAAAACGGTGGTAATACCGCCAACAGGCCAGCGGTAAAAAAAAATTGAATTACGACCATGACGGAAACCGCCAACATAGACAGCCACTTTAACACTCCGACCGCCATTGCGGTAGAAACAAACCCCGCAGCGGTAACCGCCAACAGACAGGCGGAACACAATGTACCGCCCACCGTATTACAAGGCACCAATCCGACAGCTTTTCCGGGGCAGTACCAACGCCATCAGAAGCACAGCGGAAACAGTACTTGGAAGGGAACCTCTCAACAACCAATGAGGAACCAGGACGCCATGGAGCCCGAGTTACAGGTCCTGCCCATGTTGGTTTACCTCCTCTTCTATCAGGAGCAGCAAAGACGTCGGCGACGACCACGGTGAGTACTGCACCTAGCACAAAGGGGAGGGGAGGAGGGAAAAGAGAGTGACACACACATGCAACACCCCTACCCCCACCCTCACCCATAACACCATGCACACAAATACATGCATCAACATAACATTTACACCCCGTCACCCCCTGGAATAAAGCAAGGACCAAATGAAATGATTGTAACGAGTGTAATATTAAAAAAATCAGATAGGCCAAAATGAAAAACATCAGTATATACAAATATGTACACCAACTACACAAGTCCGGATAGTAATGAAATCATTGTCCGTGGACCAGTGGTCCAGTGGTTCCAGAATGCATGGGTGAAACCCACACATGATACCTTACTCAAAATGGAGAGAACACTGCTGGGGCATCAGATCGAAAACAAACCGGCACCTCAGGGGGAGGGGAGGTACCTCAGCCGGATGAACGGACAGTGCCACTGCTCCACGAGGGGGCTCCATGCCCACAGTTTGGTCCTGGGGAGTGCAAAGCCACAGTTTCTCAAGTCTCTCCAGTGGGTGGTTTGCCCACTGCTGTATCCTGGGGAGTGCAAAGCCACAGTCTCTCAAGTCTCTCCAGTGGGTGGTTTACCCACTGCTTTATCCTGGGGAGTGCAAAGCCACAGTGTCTCAAGTGGATGTCAGTCTCCACTGGTTCTGGAGGGGGCAATGTGCCTAGAGTGCTTCATCCTGCCAAGGACTGGGGTAGTGGATGCTTTTCTCAACTGGATCTGGAGGGGGCATTGTGCCCAGAGTGATTCATCCTGCCAAGGACTGGGGTAGTGGATGTTCTTCTCCACTGGTTCTGGAGGGGGCACTGTGCCAAGAGTGCTTCATCCTGCCAAGGACTAGGGTAGTGGATGCTTTTCTCCACTGGTTCTGGAGGGGGCATTGTGCACAGAGTGCTTCACATGCAGTGTGGCAGGTCCCATACCCTCATCTGGGTGTGTGTGCCACAAGATTGCCTGGGAACAGGTAGCATGATACTCCATGGAGGCAGAGACACACTGCACCCTGCTGCAACTTCGCCTGCCACCTGCAGGTACAAACAGTGCTCGGTGTCGTGCCTCATGTACGCTGTGCAGGGTCCAGGACATCTCCTGCAGCCTCGGACGGCTGGACACTGGAGATGATAGCCATGTCAGCTGAGGTGGCACTGTCTGAGCACGTTGCGGGCTGATGGCGGTGGTTGCGGCTGTGTCTGTGGCGGAGATGCTGGCAGTGGTGAATGTGTCAGCACCTGTGGAGGGACACAGCAGGACATCTCCTGCAGCCTCGGACGGCTGCCCACTAGGGATGATCCTGGGGACTGTTGCTGAGGCAGCAGACGTTCAGGTGGCGGTGCAGGTGGCGGTGCAGGTGGCGGTGTCCACCGCAGTACAGGTTGCTGTTCTGGTTGCAGAAGAGGTGACTCTGGTCCCTCAGCCGAAAGCTCCGATCCCTGTACTGACTTGCCCTTCACCTTGTGTCCCTTCCCCACCTTTGATGTTGCTGCTGGTCCCTTGGCACTGTCCCCTTTTGGCTTGGAGGAGACCTTGCTGGGTGGTTAGTGCAGCTTCTCCCTACGGCATGTGGGCACCTTCTTCACCTTGGCAGGTGGTGGAATGGGCTGATCCTTTGCCTCACTAGGTGGCACACTGGCAGCCCTGATGGGTGCCGCCCGCGATGTGACCCGACTTGCTAAGACCACAGTGCTGGACGATTTGGTGGCTGAGGTGCTGGGCTGGGACCTGGACATCCTGGTCCTAGGGGAAGGACAGGGGGGAGGTATAGGGAAGAAGTCAATGTTAGCCAGGAAGAGTTTCTTAGACACACTGGGACGGGAAGATGGAGGGGGTTTGGGAGTGGAGGAAGAGCTAGTGGTTGTAGGAGGTGTACGTCTGCTGAATTTGGGTGAAGGTGCATGGGCTGGAGGCTTTTGTGAGGTGGGTGGCTGTTGGGTAGGTGTGTGCTTGCGTTTGTGTAGTTTGGGAGGAGCGCTCACAGACACACTGGGAGAGGACAAATGGGATGTATGAATGGTAGTGGGGGTGGTGATTGCACATGAGTGGTGTGTGGTGATGGCGTGCTGGTGATGGAGGTAGTGGATGAAGATGTAATGCATGCAGGTGTGAGTGGAGACGAGACAGGGAGGGACGGGGAGGATGTGGAGGAGGGGGACACAGTGGAGGCAGTGGATGTTGGTGTGTCTGCATGGGGATGGTGCTTGTGCCTGTGGGATGTGTGGTGCTTATGTTTGCCATGTCCACTCTTGTGTGTTGATGAGTGTGCATGCCGGTCTGATGGTGTGCTTGGGATAGGCCGAGGTACAGGGGATTGGGTCTGGGTAGAGGAAGTTGGAGGGGGGAGGCTAGACACAGGGACAATGGCTGCCATCAGTGCTGAGGCCAGAGCCTGGAATCCTCTCTGTTGGGCCGCCACGCCAATATGAATGCCCTCCAGGTATGCATTTGTTTACCTCAAATGCCTCTCAACACCCTGGATGGCATTCAAAATGGTTGATTGCCCAACAGTGAGGGATCTCAGGAGGTCAATAGCCTCCTCACTGAGGGCAGCAGGGCTGACTGGGGCATGGCCGGAGGTGCCTGGAGTGAAGGAGATGCCCACCCTCCTGGGTGAGCAGGCACGGGAAACTCGATGAGGTGCTGCTGGGAGGGCGGTGCTGGTAGGGGGGTGGCAGCTGTACCTGTTGTTGTGGTGGTCACAGAGGTGCCTGCCACCGCAACGGAGCTCCCATCAGAGGAGGAGTCGCTGTCGCTGGTGTCTGCTCCTGTCCCCGTCATGGAGCTCCCCTCGCCCTCTGTCCCACTGGTGCCTTCTGACTCCGTAAATTCACCCTCCAGGGCCATGTGGGTTGCAGCTCCCTCCTGCTCCGGTGCCAATGCTCCTCTGCCAGATGATGCTGATGCACACAAGGACAGGGTGACAAAACAAAAAGCGGGGAGAGACAGAGGAGACAGATGGTCAATGCCTGCAACACCACTACTGTTGGCGGACACAACACACGGGGAGCAGCCCTATGCACTAAGCCATGCACTAACAGTGCAAGAGAAAAGCACATGCCCATAGGGGACTCTGTCCAGACCCATTTCATGCACAGCTTGAACCCATAGGAGCCTAAATAGGTGTAGAGGGAAACTACCACCTTTGGGGTTGAAGTGGGACTGAGCCTGCAAATCAATGGATCTACCTTTGTGCGTCTGCCCTGGCCTAGGGGAACCCACAGCCCACCTCCCCACCCAGACACCTCATCAAGCACGCAAAGTCAGCTGAATGAGAGTGTACTCCCCCCTTGTGGCTGCTGTGATGCCCACAAGTGCCCATCCAACTCAGGATATGCCACAGCCAGGATCTGGTACATCAGGGGGGTCATGGTGCGACGGGCACACCTTCCACGTTGGGAGGCCATCCCCAGCTGGGCCTCTGCCGTCTTCTTGCTCCAGCAACGTAGGTCCTCCCATCTTTTCCGGCAGTGGGTGCTCCATCTATGGTAGACCCCCAGGGTCCGCACTCACTTGGGGATGGCACGCCAAATACCCTTCTTCTGGTGGGCGCTGACCTGGAGGAATAGTGAAGTAAAAAAGTATGTTATTCCGCCATACAGTTCTTCTCACACATTGGCCACAAACCTCCCACTCTGTCCCAGGAAAACATACACTCACCATCCTCACATGCTGGCCTGTCCCCCCCGTCTCTTCCATCCACGACACTCCATACAATCATGTCCTATCCACCATGCACATGGTTCACTCACCTGTTTGTCTGGAGGACCGTAGAGTAGTGTGTACTGGAGGAGGACCCCATCCACCAGTTTCTCCAACTCCTCTGCAGTGAAGGCAGGGGCCCTTTCCCCAGACATTGTAGCCATTGTCGATACCAGGCGCAGGTCACAGCAGCACTTGCAGTGCAGGTCCTCTCCTCTTGAAGGTCAGGTATCAAGCGAGGGAACAGATGGAAAATGGCGGTCATGTCCATGGCGTACATCGTCATTGGCTCCTGGAACCCATAGGGCCCAATGATAACCAATGCTGAATTGTGCAGTGGTCTTCGACTGCCTACCACAACGCTGCACAACGCCAGCGCACTTACCTCATTTCCCCTTCTCCCTCCTTACATGTCTGGCAGCCGCCATTTCAGGGGGACCACATGTCAGGCCAACTAACTGCGTCACAGCTATTTTGGCTAGAAATACGGACAGACAAAGGCACACTGAGATAATTTCACGATTGTCCTAAACAGCCTTGTGAAACCTAATTGTGTATGACCCTCTGCTCACCCTTATCCTCCATAGGGCATGTCCGCTGGGGCAGGTGATTAGATGGCGGCATCCTCCGGTGTACAGACCCCTGGTCGACAATGGAAGACAGACACATCATTATCACTTACAAAGTTGATTGTGCCACAATCCAGGAACTGTGTGCCCAGTTGGATCCAGACCTGATGTCAGCTGTCCGCCATCCTAAAGGAATCCCCCCTCTAGTGCAGGTCCTGTCAGTGCTCCATTTCCTGGCAAGTGGGTCCTTTCAAACAACAGTGGCCATGGCATCAGGGATGTCACATCCAATGTTCTCTAACGTGTTGTCCAGAGAGTTATCTGCCCTGCTGAAACACATGCGCAACTACATAGTTTTCCCTCAGGTGGAGGATCTGCCCACAGTGAAAGATGACTTTTATGCCCTGGGACATATCCCCAACATCATTGCTGCCATTGATGGTAGACATATGGCATTTGTCCCCCCGCAGGAATGAACAGATGTACAGAAACCGCAAAAGCTACCATTCTATGAATGTGCAGATGGCTCTGTGCATGACACTTACATTTTGAGGAATAGCAGCATCCCTTATGTGATGGGGCAACTCCAGAGGCACCGTGTGTGGCTAATAGGTGAGCCCAAGGTCCCCACACAGTTTAAAGAGGTGTGTGGGCATGGGAGATTCCATACTGTTTGGAGGATGTCTAACAGTTGTCCCTCGATATTTGCAGGTGACTCTGGTTACCCCAACCTCTCATGGCTACTGACCCCAGTGAGGAATCCAAGAACAAGGGCAGAGGAACGCTACAATGAGGCACATGGGTGAACTAGGAGGATAATAGAGCGCACCTTCGGCCTCCTGAAGGCCAGATTCTGGTGCCTCCATCTGACAGGTGGCTCCCTATACTACTCACCGAAGAAGGTGTGCCAGATAATCGTGGCATGCTGTATGTTGCACAACCTGGCTTTGCGACGCCGGGTGCTTTTTCTGCAGGAGGATGGGCCTGATGCTGGTCTTGTGGCAGCTGTGGAGCCTGTGGACAGTGAAGAAGAGGAGGCAGAAGAAGAAGATATAGACAACCGAAACACCATCATCATGCAATACCTCCAGTGAGACACAGGTAAAAGGATGGCACTGCTTCACACATCTCATACTACTGTAGGACATAGCATAAATCTGCCTTTTTACCTCTGTGTATGGACCCTGACATGTCACTTTGCCTTTCCATTTCACAGATCTGGGTCCCACTTTGTGCATTCTGCTATGTTTACTGCTGCCCAACAACTATGTAACATTGGTACGTGAACATGAACATTGACATTGCTATATTTCAGAGAGGTTGCAATTACACATTTGTGAAAGTACAGACTGACTCCAGATTCATTTGTGATTCAAGGGGGTTTATTTCTGTGCTAATAAGTGGAGGGAGGTGTGCAATGGGCTGGGGTTATGGTGGAGGAATGTCCATGGTAGAGTTCAGTTTCTTGGTCTCAAAGGTGCATGGCCCATGGGGGCATAGGAAGTGGAGCAACAGCAGTTTAAGGTGGACAGGGTGACAAAGTTGGACAGAAGGGTGACAATCAGGGGGTCTTATTTCCTGGCAGGGGTCTTGGGAATGTTCTCTGTCTTGTTCCTGGATCTTAGGAACCATTTGCGGGGTAGTTTTCCTTCTGCAGGGGTTGGGGTGCTGGTGGCCTGTTGTTCCTGTGGTGGTGCCTCCTGTCCACTAGCGCCGGCAGAGGTGGAGGGCTGTTCATCATCCAGGATAGTGTCAGGGGCCTGTTTGTGTCCCACTGTGTCCCTCATGGTGTTGGCCAGGTCTGCCAGCACCCCTGCAATTGTGACAAGGGTGGTGTTAATGGACTTCAAGTCCTCCCTGATCCCAAGGTAGTGTTCCTCCTGCAGCTGCTGGGTCTCATGAAACTTGGACAGTATCGTGCCCATGGTCTCTTGGGAATGGTGGTATAATCCCATGATGTTGGAGAGTGCCTCGTGGAGAGTGGGTTCCCTGGGCCTGTCCTCCCCCTGTCACACAGCAGTCCTCCCAGCTTCCCTGTTTTCCTGTGCCTCTGTCCCCTGAACCGTGTGTCCCCTGCCACTGACCCCAAATCCCTGATTGTCTTGGGTTGGTGGGTTGCCTGGGGTCCCTGTAGTGGTGGACACACTGCTGATTGCTGTGCCCTGGGGACAGTGGCATGGGCCTGCTGGGTGGGTGCTGTTTCCTGAGGGGGGAGGGTCTTTGGGTGGCATGTGACTGTGGCAGGGGAACCGACTGTCCAGAGGTCCCTGATGGGCCGGGCTGGTCATCTTGATCCAGGCGTGCAGAGCTGCTGTCATCACTGTGGGACTCTTCTGTGGGGGGACTGGATATGTCTGGCACCTTCTGTCTGGTGACCTTGGGTATGGGTCTGTTGGGGTGTAAATGCAGAGTTTTAGTATCTGTGTGTGCCATCTTGTGCATTGGGTGAGTTACCCTCTACTCCTGTGCTTGCATTATTGTATTTGCCCTTGTGTGATTAGTGTTTTTGGGGTCTGTGTGGGTATCTGTACTGGACATGCTTTGCCAATGGGTGTCCATGCTTTAGTGTTGCATGCATGGCTTGGTATTGGGAGGTGTGGGTTGTGATAGTGGGGCATTTGTGAGGTGTTGAAGTGATGGTGGTGAGTGGGTGGGTGGGGGGTATGTGATGGCATGCAGGTAGGGGGTGGGGGATATAGTAGTAAAGATTTGACTTACCAGAATCCAGTCCTCCTGCTACTCCTGCGAGGCCCTCAGGATGCAGTATTGCCAAGACTTGCTCCTCCCATGTTGTTAGTTGTGGGGGTCCACCGCCAGTCCTCTGTACAGCAATCTGGTGTATGGATACCACTGAATGCACCTTCCCCCGTAGGTCGTTACACCTCTTCCTGATGTCATCCCATGTTCTTGGATGCTGTGGCACTGCTTTAACCCCGTCAACAATTCTCCGCCATAGCTCCATTTTCCTTGCAATGGAGGTGTGCTGCACCTGTGATCCGAAAAGCTGTGGCTCTACCCGGATGATTTCCTCCACCATGACCCTGAGCTCTTCCTCAGAAAACCTGGTGTGTCCTTGAGGTGCCATAGAGTGGTGTGGGTGATGTGTGAGATGATGTTTGTTGTGCTGTGTGATGTGTTGTGTTGGGGTGTGTTGTTTGAGGTACATGGATGTTGTATGAGTGATGTTGTGGTGTGCCTGTGGATGCTGGTGTTCTGTTTGCTATTCTCTCTCTCTCTGCTTTTTCAAACAAATGTTGTTGTAAGTGTTTGTGGGCAATGTGGGTGGGTGTTTTATAGTGGTGTGAGTGTGTAGGTGTGTGTATGTGTATCAGGTGTGTGTATTTCGAATTGTCCAATGTAGTTGTGTTTTGTAAGTGTGTGTGTATTTTGAGCGCAGCGGTGTGTACCGCCAATGGATTACCGCGGTTTTAAGACCGCCGCGTTGATTCGTGGGTCGTGATAGTGTGGGTGTATTCTTGTTGGCGTGACGGTGTAGGTTTTGGTATTGCCAGATTATCACTGACCTTTGGTGTGGCGGACTTATGTGGGTGTCTGTATTGTGGTGGATTCCGAGATGTGGGTCGTAATACCTGAGCGGATTTCCGCCACCGCCATGGTATGTTGGTGCCCTTCAGCACAGCAGTAAGCGGGATTTACCACCAGGGTTGCATTGAGGGCATTATTCTTTTAAAAAATCATATCTTGACGTGTGTATGTTGGATTTTTTTAATTTTGGTCTTCTTTGATTTAGAATAATATCACATATTTTTCTAAACAGGTATTACTGTATGTGTTCATACAAATACTTTACACATTGCTTCTGACATAAGCCTGACTGCTAGTGCGAAGCTACCAAGGGGGTAAGCAGGGTTTATCTAAGTGTGTTTCTCCATTGCCCTGACTAGAGTGACGGTCCCTGATTGGACAGAGTGCAAACTGACTGCCAACCAGAGACCCCATTTCGAACAGCTTTGTTATGAGACAATTGGTGAAACTACCTACCCACCTGGCAAATCATCTGCTTGATGGCATTTTTACCAGTAACCCTGACCTGTGGGTCGAGAAAGTTGTGTCTTTGGCCTGGACTGATCACAGAGCCAGTCATTCCAGACTTAACATTCCAACAAAACATCTTCTTAACCCCTAAGGCCCACACAGTGCTGTTACCCTCCCTGGTAAAAATAGATAATTTGGAACTAATTAGTATGTTGAGGGGGTCCCACCAGATAATTGAGAGTAGCACTGATCAAGTGTCAGTCAATTTTAATAATTGGATTGATGTGACGGTCACCCGGTTATCTCCCTTAAAAACTAGGATAAACCACAGATCCCTAGCCTCTTCTCCTTGGTACACACAGGAGGTTAGGAAATGCAAACAGAAATGCAAATGCCAGAAACAACTCTGGAGACTAAATTCTAACAGAGAACTCTATAAAACCGTTAAAACACTTTCCAAATTTAGCAACAGACATTCTGCTTATCCCAACCAATCACTGTGCCAAAAGATAGCTGATTTCTTCCTATCCACGGTTAACAATATATTTTTGAATTTTACAGCCTTGGTTGGAAATTTTGAGACTTTTTCTAAGCAGGAGACATTAGTGCAGGAAAGTACCATCTTTCTTGACATGTTACCCCTAATTGCTGCCTGTTTGTAGTTCTGCTAACCAGAACTTCAGTGCTGATGCTCTCTCTACTTCTAACTTAGTCACTATAGTTTAGTGACTTCATATTCCAATTCCAATTGTGTAGGAGGCTGGCTTGGCTTATAGTGGGTGCCTTGTGGTACTTACACCTTGTGCCAGGTCCAGTTATACCTTATTAGTAGATTAGAGGTGTTCTAGCAGCTTAGGCTGATAAAGGTAGCTATAGCAGAGCAGCTTAGGCTGAACTAGGAGACATGCAAAGCTCCTACTATACCACTTATATCACTTAGCACTATATCATAAGAAAACACAATACTCAGAGTTACTAAAAATAAAGGTAATACCCTCCTCCCAAAGGAAATGCTTTGTTGTGCCTTCCTGGGACTGAGCTACTCAGACCACAGGAGGGCAGAAGCCTGTCTGTGAGGTGGCAGCAGCTGTAGCTGCAGTGCAAATCTCAGAGAGCTGGTTTGGCAATTCTGGGGGTCCATGGTGGAGCCCCCAGGAAGCATGGGTTTGCCCCCCCCCAATACCAAATTTGGAATGTGGGGACAATTCCATGATCTCAGACACCTCACATGGCCATATTTGGTGTTACCATTGTGAAGCTACAAATAGGTATTGACCTATATGTAGTGCACATGTGTAATGGTACCCCTGCACTCACAAGGTCTTGGGAATTGGTGCTGGACATCGTGGGGGTACCTTTGCTAGTGCAAGGGTGTCCTCACACTTAGGAACTTTGCACCTAGCCTTCAGTAAATGAAGGTTAGACATATAGGTGACTTATAAGTTACTTAAGTGCAGTGAAAATGGCTGTGAAATACTGTGTGCACTATTTGACGCAGGCTGCATTGGCAGTCCTGTGGAAGGGTTTGTCTGAGCTCCTGAGTGGGTGGCAAAAGTAATACTGCAGCCCATAAGGATCTCTTGGAACCGCAATGCTCTGGGTACCTAGGTACTATATACTAGGGACTTAGAAGGGTGGTCCAGTGTGGCAATTTGTAGGAAAGTACCATCTTGCCTGGCATGTTACCCCCATTTTTCCTGTATGTATGTTTGTTCTTGCCTATGTGTCACTGGGATCCTGCTAGCCAGGACCCCAGTGCTCATAAAGTATGCCCTGTATGTGTTCTCTGTGTGGTGCCTAACTGTTTCACTGAGGCTCTGCTAACCAGAACTTGAGTGTTTATGGTGGTTATGCTCTCTCTGCTTTTAAAATTGTCACTGCAGGCTAGTGACTAATTTTACCAATTCTGATTGGCACATTGGAACACACTTATAATTCCCTAGTATATGGTACCTAGGTACCCAGGGTATTGGGGTTCCAGGAGATCCCTATGGGCTGCAGCATTTCTTTTGCCACCCATAGGGAGCTCAGACAATTCTTACACAGGACTGCAACTGCAGCCTGAGTGAAATAACGTCCATGTTATTTCACAGCCATTTAACACTGCACTTAAGTAACTTAAAAGTCACCTATATGTCTAACCTTCTCTTAGTGAAGGTTAGGTGCAAAGTTACTTAGGGTGAGGGCACCCTGGCACTAGCCAAGGTGCCCCCACATTGTTCAGGGCAATTTCCCCGGACTTTGTGAGTGCGGGGACACCATTACACGCGTGCACTACATATAGGTCAATACCTATATGTAGCGTCACCAGTGTAATTCCGAACATGGCAATGTAACATGTCTAGGATCATGGAATTGTCACCACAATACCATTCTGGTGTTGGGGGGACAATTTCATGCATCCCTGGGTCTCCAGCATAGAGACCGGGTACTGCCAAACTAACTTTCCGGGGTCTCCTCTGCAGCTACCTCTGCTGCAACCCCTCAGACAGGTTTATGCCCCCCTGGGGCCTGGGAAGCCTGGTCCCAGGAAGGCAGAACAAAGGATTTCCTATGATAGAGGGTGTTACACCCTCTCCCTTTGGAAATAGGTGTGAAGGGCCTGGGAGGAGTAGCCTCTCCTGCGCTCTCGAAATGCTTTGAAGGGCACCGATGGTGACCTCCTTGCATAAGCCAGTCTACACCGATTCAGGGATCCCCCCAGCACTGCTCTGGCGTGGAAATGGACAAAGGAAAGGGGAGTGACCACTCCCCTAACCATTATCTTTGGAAATAGGTGTTACAGGCTTGGGAGGGGTAGCATCCCATACCCTCTGGAAATGCTTTGAAGGGCACAGATGGTGCCATCCTTGCATAAGCCAGTCTTCACCGGTTCAGGGACCCCCAGTCCCTGCTCTGGCACGAAACTGGACAAAGGAAAGGGGAGTGACCAGTCCCCTGTCCATCACCACCCCAGGGGTGGTGCCCAGATCTCCTCCAGTGTATCCCTGGCATTAGCCATCTTGTTTTCCAAGGTGTGGGGGCACTCTGGAGATCCCTCAGTGCCAGTGCCAGCAGGTGGTGTCAGAGACCCCTTCTAATAGGTCCATACCTGGGTGGATAGTCAATCCCCCTCTCAGGGCTGATTATGGTCTCTCCTGTGGGTTCCTCTTCAGATTCAGCTTGCAAGACTCCTATAGGAATCCTCTGCTTCAGCTTCTGACCGTCAAATAAACTGCAGACTGCTCCAGGAACCGCCGTAACTGTAACAAAGTATCCTGGACAACTCCTGTGAACTGCAATTTCAGCTCCAGCCAGCAATTGCAACAGTTTCCAAGGTGTGCACGCTCTGAAGACTGCCTGTCTTCACCCTGCACCAGAAGAACCAAAGGAATCTCCCGGGGAGCGACAGAGTCACTTCCCTGCTTCAGCAGGCACTTCTCTGTGACGACAACCGGTTCTCTGGGACTCCTCTCCTGAAGACGAGTGTGCTCCCTGGAACACAGATGGTGGACCCATCCAACCCTGACAGTACTAAGGTTCAGCTGTCCAAATTTGGATGAGGTAAGATCTTGCCTTCCAAGATTGCAACAGTACCCCTGTGCACCATGTCATCTCTAGCTCCTTGGGCTTCTGAGCACTTCTTCCAAGAATTCTTCATGCACAGTGTAGCCCAGGTCCCCAGCGATCCGTCCTATGACGCACAACTCGCTGAGTTGCTCTCTGGCTGTGTGGGACCTTCTTTTGTTGTGCTGCACCAACTGCAATTTGCACCTTCGTTGTCCCTGTGTCCTGGGACTCCTGTGGGTGCTGCCTGGCCATCTGTGGGCTCTCTCCAGTGTTGGAAGCTCCTATTGCCTCCTCAGTCCGAGTTAAGGCCCCCAGGTCCCTCCTGGGTCCAGGCAGCGCCAATTTAATGCAAACCACAACCTTGATTGAACCAAGGCTTGTTGGACGAAACAGCGATGCAAGCTGCCTGCATCCAACTTCCTGACTTGGGACATCTCCTGCACCATGCAGTAACCCGCAGCAATCTTCTTTGGTGCTCTTCTGCAGACTTCTTCTAACCGGATAATCCTCTTTTGCACCATCTTCTAGGTTGGCAGGGGCTCCTGTCCTTCCTGGAATCTTCAACGACTTCTGGACTTGGTCTCCTCTCTTCAGAGGTCTTCAGGTCCAGGAATCCACCAATTGTTACTTGCAGTCTTGCTTGGTTCTCGCAATAATTCTTATCACAACTTGTAGTGTGTCTTGAGGAAACTTGAAGTACTTTACTACGTTCCTGGGCTCTGGGGTGGGGTATTTTACTTACTTCTGGTGTTTTCTTACACTCCCAAAACCCCTCCACACACTATACTTGCATAGTGGGGAATTTGTGATTTGTATTCCACTTCCTTAGTATATGGTTTGTGTTGCCCCTAGGTCTATTACATTCTATTGTATTTTATCTGATGTTGGTCTCTAGTGTATATATTGTGTATAATACTTACCTCCAGAAGGAGTATTACCTCTGAGATAGTTTTGGCCTTGTGTCACTAAAATAAAGTACCTTTATTTTTGGTAACACTGAGTACTGTCTTTTATTGTTTAAAAGTACTGTGTAACTATAGTGGTACTGCAGGGCTTTGCATGTCTCCTAGTTCAGCCTAAGCTGCTCTGCTACAGCTACCTCTGGACAGCCTAAGCTGCTAGAACACTGCCTACATTTCACTAATAAGGGATAACTGGACCTGGTATAAGGTGTAAGTACTTTAGGTACCCACTATAAACCAGGCCAAACCACATATCTCTAGCCTCTTCTCCTCGGTAATCACAGTAGGATAGGAAATGCAAATAGAAATGCAAATGCCAGGACCAACTTTGGAGACTAAATTATAGCTCTGAGGAAAAAATGAAATGTAAAGTCTTAAATAAGGATAATGAAAGACAAATAAATCCTGCCAAGACCACGTTTTTAACAGACAAAATTAATGCTGCTAACAAAATTCTAACAGAGAACTCTTTAACACAGTTAAAACACTTTCCAATTTTAGCAACAGACATTCTGCCAATCCCAACCAATCACTGTGCCAAAAGATAGCTGATTTCTTCCTATACACAGTTAACACTAATTTTTTGGAGTTTACAGTCTTAGCTGGAAATTTTGAGACTTTTTCTAAGCAGGAGACATTAGTAGAATCTAGTGTCTCTAATCAAGAGCCAGGCCCAGTAATACTTACTTCTTTTAGTCTTTTTACTGAAGAGAAGGTGGCAAAACTAATTGAATCCTCTAAATCGGTTGCACCATTCAAACCCTTTGTTTTGTAGGTTCTCTATCCTATAGCAATGTCAATTTCAGTCCACCTTTCTGTACTTTTAAATACAATACTTACCTCGGAACATTTTCCATCAGCTTGAAGAAAGAATCTGTATTGGCACTTAAAAGAAAAAAACATTGCCCTATTCCATTGACGTAAACAATTATAGGCCTATCTCTCGCCTCCCACTTCTGGCTAAGATTTTAGAAAAAAACGTAAAACCAAGTCATTAGGGCCCTTTAAGAAACTACCAAGTGTCTCCATCCAGTACAGTATGGATTTAGACCCAATCATTTCACAGAATAGGTCCTTATAGAAGTTTAAATGCTATGAAGGAAATTAGAGCTACTGTGGATGAGAGGCAAGGCATCCTTGATCTTGCTTGATCTTTCAGCTGGTTTTGATATGGTCAGTCATTCTCTTTTGATTATCAAGCTTGACTGTATTGGAAGTAAGGGTCTAATACTAAAATTACTTACTTCTTTTCTTTCTTATCAGGAGCAAGTTGTAGCTTTGGAAAATTTTACCTCACCCCCTTTTACACTTTCTTGTGGGGTCCCTCAAGGATCCTCACTTAGGGCCAGATGTAGGTAGCAAAAAATTAGCGAGTCGCAAATTGCGAGTCGTTGCGACTCGTAATTTCCGACTCGCAAAATGGTATCCAACAAGAAAAAGCGACTTCATTTTGCGACTCGCAAATGAAGTCGCACCGCAGATTGCAAGTCCGCTGTTTGCGAGGACGCTTTTTGCGACTGCGCTAACAATGAACACGCAAATTGCGAGTGGGTGTCGCAAATTGCGACTGTGCTGCAAATTGAATGCAGGTGCAGCAGAACACTCTGGAAAACACTTCCTGGCTCTTGATGATGACATCACAGCCAGGAAGTTTACTAATACACCTGGGAGGAGGGAGGACCACACCCATTTTCAACTGCTGAACAGCCAACAGGAGGAACAGCAGCAACAATGGAAGAAACAGCCAGGAAGAGAAAGCTAACATTTGCAGAAAAAGAACTGAAGGTGCTGACGGAGGAATGCTGCCAGCACCAAGAACAACTCTTTGGGAGAGCAGCCCTCAGTGTACCAGAGCAGGAAAAAAGGAGGATTTGGAGTGAAATCCAGGACAAAGTAAATTCAATGGGTGTGAGCCACAGGAGTATTGAGGAACTCAAAAAAAGGTGGTATGACCTGCGCTCCCTGACCAAGGAGAGGGTGGCAGAGCGCCTCCGGGAGATGAGGGGCACTGGAGGAGGACCATCTACCATCCCACCACCCACCCCCTTGGAGGAAAGAGTGGAGGAGACCCTGGAGCCAGAGGCAGTGTCCGGAATAGGAGAGCTGGACACGTCAGCGCCAGGACCATCAACCAGTGAGTACCATGAGACATGCATGTACACCCATATCAGTTATACCCCCACCCACCTAGTACACAGCAGCATGCACAACCAGAATAGCTCCATTTCAGAGTAGCAACCACCTGCATGGTGCATTATGGGCAATGTAGTCAAGTAGGCAGCTGATAGGCAACAGTTTATTAGGAAGAATATAACAGATGGTAGATACTGACAGTGTGTTCCCTATGTCCCACAGGTCTCCCACACGACACCACCTCCAGCCACACCGTCCAGGGGCCACAGGTCAGCCACCAGGCAGCACAGGACCCAGGAGTAGCCACCACAGGGACCTGCACCACCCAAACACAGTCCCCTCCAGATGCACCAGTGGTCATACTGGATATTGAGGCAGCACCCGGTCCCAGCCACAGTGCCAGCGTACAGGACACAGAACCACCACTGCGTCGCAGGCGACGTCTCAATGTCCCTCCAGTGTCACAGGGTGAAGTAGGGGACGCGTCCATGTCCGCCGCCGAGGCTGCACTCATCCATGGTCAGCGCCTGCAGACAAGGGAAATGAGAGTTATTTCAGGGGCCATGCAGCGCATGGAAAGAAACCAAACAATAGGGCTGCAACAGGTCAACACAGAGCTGCAACATCTAAACAGCAATGTAGGTGACCTTGCGCTCTCAATCAGACAACTGGTGGCTGAACTTGTCACGGAGAGAGAGGGTGCAAGGCGCCGTGACCGGCAGCTCATCCACCGCCTGGACTGCATGGCTGCCTCCATCGTCAGGCTGGCTGTAAACACCACTGGGCTGTCACGCCGCACAGTCAGCCTATAGGTGGACATGGGCCACTTTGCCAGCAATGTGGCTCGTGGGCTGGATGCATTAGCCATGCAGTCGACATGATGAAGGCACAACAGGTGGCTAGGGGCGCGGCAGACACGCCGCAAGACAGTGAGGAGGGCTCTACCATAAGTAGTGCATCAGCCACAGACACCAGGGTGTTGCGCAGTGGAAGTGCATGGCAGGGCATTGCAGACGCTCCAGGAACCAGCCACGCTGGGCGAGCATGGCATAGGGTGTGAGGTACGCACTGACATAGACTGGAGGGACATGAGGTTAATGTGTCCTCATAGCAGGTGGACTTTTACAGCCCCTGATCAGTAGTTTCTGTAAATAGTTTATTGGTTCACATCATTAAAGTTCTTGTTTGTTCCACTTCACACCTGGACTCTTTGTGTGGAACATTTGTGTGTGTGGTGACAGTCAGCATGTACCTTCCAAAGTATTGGTTTGCAATGTGGTCCCGTCTCTGTCTGCCTTGATTTTCAATGCTTCTATCCCCATGATGACGATGTGGTAACTCTTGCTCGTCATCCTCCGAATCTGGGTCTTCTGGGGTGGGAGGTAGCCCACATCTGGTGGCAATGTTGTGCAGTATAGCGCATGCGCCAACGATCTTGAATATTGTTAATGGGGCATACTGGAGGGCACCTCCACTTCTGTGGAGGCATCTGAATCTTGCCTTCAACAGTCCAAAGGTCCTCTCTATAATATTTCGGGTCCTCCTATGTGCACTGTTGTATCGCCTCTCTGTCTCATTGCTGGGTGTTAAGTATGGGGTAAGTATCCATGGTCGTAGTGCATATGCACTGTCACCTGTTTAGCACAAAATGTACAATGTTAACTATGCATAGATGGGTACCACATTGACCTGTGTGTATGTCTGCAAGGTGTATTCAGCTATACCTAGGAGGTATCCGTCTCCAAACTCCCCACGTTCTAGGCGTTGGTGTATCCCACTGTGCCTGAAAATGTAGGAGTCATGTGTAATGCCTGGGAATTTGGCAACCATGTCAGTTATTACACAATGGGCGTCACATACCACCTGGATGTTCAGTGAGTTGGTACACTTCCGGTTGCGGAACAGATATTCCAGATTTGCAGGAGGGCATATTTGTATATGTGTCCCGTCTACACACCCTATTACATGCGGGAAGTTGGCAATCCTGTAGAATTCCAACTTGGTGCTGTTGATTTCTGCCTCATTCCTGGGTAGGTATATGTATCTGGACATGTGTGTGAGTATGGCATCTAGGAATGATCTGAAGAACCGTGAGAGTGCACTTTGGGATACCCCACATGCCACGGCAATGACCCCCTGATAGCTACCCGAGGCCAAGAGGTGCAGTGAGCATAGCACTTGCACATGTGTGGGGATGGCGCTGCCGCGCACAGTCTGGCGTTGAAGCTGCGGATTGAGTAAATCTATTAAATCTAGTATTGCTGCACTGCTAAGTCTGTATTTATCATATATCTTCTCCTCAGTTTGTTGGAAAAAGTGTCTGTCTGGTTCTGTATATCTTCTCCTGTCTCTGGCTCCTCCTCCTCATCTGATGTGCGGCATGGGCTCTCCTCCTCCTTGCTATCACATATATCTCCGCCATCTTGAGTAACCCAGGTGCCCTCTGGGTCCCCTTTTATACTTTGGTTGTGGTTACCACCTGCTCTGAGTTAGTGTTAAATTGGAAGCGCAAAATGGGCTTTTTGCGACTAGTCGCAATTTGCGAGTGGCTATTTCATATGGTTTGCGACTTCCCATTTGCGGGTCCCAAAATGGGGTTGCTATTTTTGCGAGTCGGTAATGGCTCGCGTCGCAATTTGCGATTCGGAAATGGGATTTCTGCATTCCATTTCCGATTTTGCGGGGTCGCAAATTGCGATTCGGGCCATTTGCGACTCGCAAAAGTTTGCTACATCTGGCCCTAAGTCCTACCCTTTTTGATGTGTATATCACTTCTTAAATTGAATTTATTTGATCACATGGCTTCTTAATCTTTTCTCATGCCGATCACACCCAAATAATGGTGTCAGTCTTTTCTAGCCCACACAAAGGGGGTCATTCTGACCCTGGCGGTCGACGACCAGGGAAGCACCGCCAACAGGCTGGCGGTGCTTCCTTTTGTCACAGCCGCGGTCGCCCAGCCAGGTCCGGCGGTTTCCCGCCGGATTACCCCCGGCTGGGAGAATCCTCCATGGCGGCGCTGCTTGCAGCGCCACCATGGGGATTCCGACCCCCTTCCCGCCAGCCTGTTTCTGGCGGTTTTCACCGCCAGAACCAGGCTGGCGGGAACGGGTGTCTTGGGGCCCCCTAACAGGGCCCCAGAAAGATTTTCACTGTCTGCATTGCAGACAGTGAAAATCGCGACGGGTCCAACTGCACCCGTCGCACCCCTGCAACTCCGCCGGCTCCATTCGGAGCCGGCTTCATTGTTGCAGGGCCTTTCCCGCTGGGCCGGCGGGCGCCCGCCGGCCCAGCGGGAAAGCCAGAATGGCCTCTGCGGTCTTTTGACCGCGGAGCTGCCAAGTGGCGGTTCCCGTTTGGCAAACTCAGAATGAGGGCCAAAGTGGCTAAACAATTTCATATCTGTATGCAGAACATTGTTGAGTGTATGTGGAAAAACTGGTTGGAATTAAACTCTGAGAAGACGAAGGTGTTGTTGTTTGGCAATAACTCTTCCTTTTGGAATGCTGCTTTCTTGCCTTCCAATTTAGGATCATTCCCTTCTCCAGTGCAAAAAGCAAAGGATTTAAGGGTTACGTTTGATGTCAAACTTGCTTCTACCTGAAAAAATAAACAGGTAACATCTTTTTGCTTCATGACACAAAAAATCATGAGGAAGATTCTTCTGTTTCTTTCCATAAAGATGCAAAAAAACAGTAATATTGGCTTTGGTGATGTCAAAATTGGATTACTGCAATGTCTTGTATGTAGGTAGCCAGAAGCACCTACAGAACAAACTACATATCCTTCAAAATGCAGCACCCGAGTGTTGATTAAACTTCTTAAATGTTGCTCAGTTTCACAAACCATTTTTGATTTTCATTGGTTACCAGTCAGGGAATGGATAAAGTTCAAAGTCCTGTGTTTCGCTCGCAAAGCAGCACACAAGGTGGGTCCTCTGTCTTTCCAAAAAACCTTCCAAATGAAGTGTACCTACTCATAATTTGTGGTCTACCGCTGCAAAAAAGGAAGTTGTACCCAGAATAAAGAAGGATCAATGGGGAGGAAGAAGCTTTTCTTATATTATATGCAAATGGTGGAATTCACTTCCTGACCATCTCAGATGTCTGCAAAATCTTTTAATATTTAGGAAACAACTTAAAACCTGGCTTTTTTCTTCCTCTGACAATTCATTTTTTTTGTTCTTTTCTTTAATACTTTGTGCGGACATATTGCGCCAAGACGCCAATAGGTATTCATGTACTCTATAAACTACTAAAATAACATTTCAACAAAGGGGATAGTACCCAACATGACTGTCATCTGTAAATTGCCGTAGTGTCCCTAAAACTGAATTAATGATAGTAAGAATATATGAAGAAGGAAATAAAGAGAAGAAGGTGTAATGTCATAAGTGGCATTTTGTTAACGAAAGTTAAAACATCAGATTTCCACAATTCTTGATTGTGATTGAGTTATATGGTCACCAGCACATATTTGCAACTAGACATCTATAAGGTGCAGTGAAGCTTGTGTGGACCGTTTTGTTTAAAAAGGTCATCATGTGCAGGGATTAAACAGAGATATTCTAGGCCAGTCGATCTCAAAGGTTCGGACCAAATTATTTTCTCATATAAAATTGAGATTTCATCAATTTTCAGTTAAGCTGTGGGACAGTTGGAGCAAGACCTTTTATTATAGCCATTCTACGGGATCGAATGCCCCTTGTGTCAAAATTGTTTTTCAATACTGAGGCATGAGTTATCTTTAAGAAAGAACATATACAAACCAGATGTATAATATACTCCTTTGCAGCACCATATAATCTGCATGTCTTCGGGTCATTATATTTCCAAGATGGTTGGTCAGCAAAAGATGGCAAAAGTTCCTATCAACCTTCTCTTTAAGTGCACCAGGAATGTCATACTTAGATATAAGAAAGGTTTCAATTCATCATATGTTTGCAAGACCATCCAAGTGTGGGTGTGTTTGGTTAGTCTGTTTTATCATCAAAAAGGAGTGCATTTTATCAACTTTATTAATTGGCAAAATGCTGGTAAAGGGAGGTTATTGTTCCAAAGGTCTGTTGAATTTGCTGTTTTCAAAGCTGGTCTGCTGCCAATGCCTGCCATATGGCTTTATTTAATGTACTAGGCCAGTTTGACCAGATTTTATATCATGTTTTTGTTAATGTGTAACTTCTCCCTAGGACTTGTTGCACAAGGCCAAAATCCAGGCTAACATGGGCGGGTGAAGCACTCTGAGGAAGGCAAGACACTCTTTTGTATGTATTTACTTGTAATCAATCCAAGACTGAGCATCTTTTTTGTGTATGACGACACTTGAGAATGCCAGTGTCAGTGAAGCCCATATTTATACTTTTTTGCGCCCATAGCAAACTTACACAATACAATCATATTTTGTAAGTTTGCGCCGCTTTTGCATCAAAATATGACACGAATGCGGCACAAAAAAACATACTGAATATGCTTTTGAAAGGTCAGTCTATTATCTATGTACACTCCCAAATACTTATAACTGTGAACCTACTTTAGCAATTCCTCTCCAAGCTTGAGTTTAAGCTGAAACCCAGGTTGATTTGTAATTCACATTATTTTTGTTTTTGCTGTATTGATTTCAAGTTTGTTACCCTTGACGTAGTCCGCTAGTTCTCTGAGTAATTGTAGGAGGCTGGCCTGGCTTATAGTGGGTACCTTGTGGTACTTACACCCTGTGCCAGGTCCAGTTATCCCTTATTAATAGAATAGAGGTGTTTCTAGCAGTTTAGGCTGATAGAAGGTAGCTATGGCAAAGTAGCTTAGGCTGATCTAGGAGACATGCAAAGCTCCTACTGTACCACTTATATCATGTAGCACAATATCATAAGAAAACACAATACTCAGAGTTACTAAAAAAAAAGGTACTTTATTTTAGTGACAATATGCCAAAAGTATCTCAGAGGATACCCTCACTTAGGAGGTAAGTAATATACACAAATTCTATGTACACAAACACAAAACAGGTAAGTAACTGTAAGAAAAGTAGTGCAAAGAATGAAGAATCACAATAGGATGCAATAGATGAACATAGGTCTAGGGGCAACACAAACCATATACTCCAAAAGTGGAATGCGAATCATGAATAGACCCCAGACCTATAGGAGATTGTAGAGGGTCGCTGGGACTGTGAGAAAACAGTAAGGGTGTCCCAAATACCCCACCCGAAGACCATGAAAAATTACCCTACTACCCCAGAAAGACACAATAGTCGTGATAGGGGATTCTGCAAGAACCACAAGCACCAGCAAAACACTGAATACGTATTCCTGGACCTGAGAACCTGTAAAGGAAGGGGACCAAGTCCAAGAGTCGCAATACTGTCCAGGGGGGGGCAGGAGCCCAGGAAACCCCGGATGAAGGTTTAAAAGGGCTGCTTCTGGGTGGAAGAAGCCAAAGATTCTGCAACAACAAAAAAGGGCTAGGAACTTCTCCTTTGGATGGAAGATGTCCCACAGCGTGCTGGATGTTGCCACATATAGGTCACAAACATATGAGCACTGGGGTCCTGGCTAGCAGGATCCCAGTGACACATATCAAACATACTGACATCATAGGGTTTTCACTATGAGCACTGGGCCCTGGCTAGCAGGATCCCAGTGAGACAATAAAAACACTCTGACATATACTCACAAACAGGCCAAAAGTGGGGGTAACAAGGCTAGAAAGAGGCTACCTTCCTACAGTAATCTTTGGAGCCCCACTCTTGTTTGGCTGAGGAAGACTATATTGTCCTCACAGGAAAGATGTGTCAAACGTAAGGCTCCCAGATGCAGAGGGTGAGAATTTATCTGGTCAAGCTTTGGTGACAAGTCTGCCATAAACAGATTGAACAAATGAGTAGTTAAAACACAGCCCTGTTTGGGACCTACTTCTGTGGGAATTTTCCTTGATAATCTTGTGCCGTGGCTAGTTTGACTTCAATCCAGGGGCATGTGTAGAGCAGCTTGATGGTTCGAAGTACTCTCCCTTAATTTACCCTACAACAGGGCCCAGTCCACTCCATCAAACTCTACTTTAAATTCTATGAAACATAAATGTAGCTTTTTCTGCAGCTTACACTAGGATGTTTGAGAGTGGTCCTTAACTATGTTGTTCTTGTTGGACCATTCAACCATCTCCTTGAGGATTAGGAATGTATAATATTTTGCTTCAGAGTCTATAAGTACTATCAACCTGTAGTTGGCCGGGTTTGCTTTGTTTCCACCCATATAGTTTGGATTTATTATTGACCCTTTCCAACTACTGGGAATTGTGCCTGTTAAACATACATTCTTATATTATGCCGACAGCAGGGTTGCCCAATATTCAGAATCAAGTTTAAAAATAGCCTCTGGAATACCCTTTGGCCCTGGTGCACTGTATTTTGTCCCTGCCCTTATTAGTTCTGCAACCTTATCAGTAGGATAATATAGGTTAACCAACCCAGATGTGTTAACCAAAGCATGCCATGAGTTGCTTGAGCACATTTTCTTGGGGGGGATGATATTCTTTGCTTTATTATACCATGTATTGTGGCTGCTATCCCACTCCAGATGATCTGGGGGTGTACCTATGGTAAACACCTTGGTTGAATGGGCAACCCAGCCTTTCTCTGGAACACTTGAGTTGTTTATTACACTTGCAGCTCTGCTGACGCCATTTACAGTTTCCCAGAATGCTTTTGTGTTGGTTTGCTTTGCCTTAAAAAGGAACCTTGTCAAAAATACCTCTGTCTTCATTTTCCAATCTTCCCATATTTCTTACCAGATTTGTTTTTTATATTGCTTTTTCAGGTATCCTATTTGGAAGTTTTATATTTCCCCCCATATATTTTTGGAGTGTTTGGCCATTTTGCAATCCTTATTACTTTTCTGAAATCCTTTTTTACGGCTTAGGATTTGTTTGTAAGGCCAACAGTCCACTTGTCGACCTGCCTCCTTGAGTGTTTTACTGTGGGAGCATGTATTAACTGTCATCTTCAGAAGTCCGACCAAGCCATCTTTTGGCTGAAGTTTGTTGCATTACTAGATTCAAGAATTTTCTTTGCCATACTGGCCAGGTCATGAAGTGAGTTATGCTTCCACCTCAGGCATTTCAAGTTGGTTGCTTTTAATAAACCTACTTCAGCGAGTGCGTTCCTGTGCCTTGCAGGGTTGATACTCAGCGCCAGTAGCTGATAAGAATGATCACTTTGCGTTGTGTATTTGATGATGTATTTTCTCAAGTGCTGTAGTAGAGGGAAAGTAAGGACTGTATATTATATTATTGAGTGTGCGTTAACACCTTGGTGTGTATATTTACAATTGTACTTACTGGCTACACAATTCAAATGTTGGTGTCCCCAATTAGGGCCTACTTGTGGGGGCACACAGATACTGCATAGGATGGTGGGGAGACCCCCCTTGGTCTCCTGACCACTAGAAATGAGGAATTACAACTGCCTGCAAATGCATGGTGTTGCTGTGACAAGCCCAGGAGCACAAACAGTAACTGGGCAGCAGTGTAACAAAACTTGAGGGGGCCCTCTGCACAGCAAATAGAGGTGCCCCCCGGACTCAGTCAGGAGGTCTCAGGCCAGACTACGGTGCTGTGAAGGCCCCTTGGAGATCTGGACCCCCCCCCACACACACTGCAGGGAATGTGGGGGCATTTGTTATGCCAGTGTACCTGGGGAAGCTCCTGTCAGTTCTGGTCACTCCCAATTGAAGCTGCCAAATAGACAGAGTCCCCCACCACCAAAGTCTTCTTTCTGGGGGCCATGTTATGTTGTCTCTGGCCAGGTCCGTTTCATTCAGTGAGGTGCGGCAGCCATGAAGAGCACGGTATCGCTGTTAGGTCTTGAGGATTCTGATTTGAGCCTGGAAGGCTCGACTCCATTCTTCTGCAGATCTTGCAAGGACATGAAGACTCTGGTGGGAGTCACCATTTGGCATGGATACGAGCACACATAGAAGGATGAGGAGTGAATGCTCATCAAGTGATGGGGAAGAGAAAGAGATGAAGCGCTCACCAGGCACTAGTGGTGCACACATGAACTGAAGACATACAAAGCTCTCACTAGCCACTTATTGTAGGCAACTTGAATAGCTGGATTCAGAGTCCCATGGCCAATTCTGGGTCAGCCCAGTCTCAGGATGTAGGAAAGTACCATCTTGCCTGGCATGTTACCCCCATTTTCACTGTATGTTTGGTTGTTTTTGCCCTTGTGTCACTGGTATCCTGCTAGGCAGGACCCCAGTGCTCATAGTGTATGCCCTGTATGTGTTCCCTGTGTGGTGCCTAACTGTATCACTGAGGCTCTGCTAACCAGAACCTCAGTGTTTATGCTCTCTCTCTGCTTTAAAATTGTCACTGCAGGCTAGTGACTAATTTTACCAATTCTCATTGGCACACTGGAACACCCATATAATTCCCTAGTATATGGTACCTAGGTACCCAGGGTATTGGGGTTCCAGGAGATCCCTATGGGCTGTAGCATTTTTTTTGCCACCCATAGGGAGCTCAGACAATTCGTACACAGGACTGCCACTGCAGCCTGAGTGAAATAACATCATCGTTATTTCACAGCCATTTTCACTGCACATAAGTAACTTATAAGTCACCTATATGGCTAACCATCACCTGGTGAAGGTTAGGTGCCAAGTTACTTAGTGTGTGGGCACCCTGGCACTAGCCAAGGTGCCCCCACATTGTTCAGGGCAAATTCCCCGGACTTTGTGAGTGCGGGGACACCATTACACGCATGCACTACACATAGGTTACTACCTATATGTAGCGTCACAATGGTAACTCCGAACATGGCCATGTAACATGTCTAATATCATGGAATTGTCACCCCAATACCATTCTGGTATTGGGGGGACAATTCCATAATCCCCCGGGTCTCTAGCACAGAACCCGGCTACTGACAAACTGCCTTTCCGGGGTCTCCACTGCATCTGCTGCTGCTGCCAACCCCTCAGACAGGATTCTGCCCCCCTGGGGTCTGGGCATTCCAGTCCCAGGAAGGCAGAACAAAGGATTTCCTCTGAGAGAGGGTGTTACACCCTCTCCCTTTGGAAATAGGTGAGAAGGGCTGGGGAGGAGTAGCCTCCCCCAGTCTCTGGAAATGCTTTGATGGGCACAGATGGTGCCCATCTCTGCATAAGTCAGTCTACACCAGTTCAGGGATCCCCCAGCCCTGCTCTGGAGCGAAACTGGACAAAGGAAAGGGGAGTGACCACTCCCCTGACCAGCACCTCCCAGGGGAGGTGCCCAGAGCTCCTCCAGTGTGTCCCAGACCTCTGCCATCTTCGATTCAAAGGTGTTGGGGCACAATGGACTGCTCTGAGTGGCCAGTGCCAGCAGGTGACGTCAGAGACCCCTCCTGATAGGTGCTTACCTCTCTTGGTAGCCAAACCTCCTTTCTTGGTAGCCAAACCTCCTTTTCTGGCTATTTAGGGTCTCTCCTCTGGGCTATTCCTCAGATAACAAATGCAAGAGCTCACCAGAGTTCCTCTGCACTTCCCTCTTTGACTTCTGCCAAGGATCGACCGCTGACTGCTCCAGGACGCCTGCAAAACCGCAACAAAGTGAGCAAGATGACTACCAGCAACATTGTAGCGCTTTATCCTGCCGGCTTTCTCAACTGTTTCCTGGTGTTCCATGCTCTGAGGGCTGTCTGCCTTCACCCTGCACTGGAAGCCAAGAAGAAATCTCCCGTGGGTCGACGGAATCTTCCCCCTGCCAACGCAGGCACCAAACTTCTGCATCACCGGTCCTCTGGGTCCCCTCTCATCCTGACAAGTGTGGTCCCTGGAACACAGGAGCTGGGTCCAAGTGTCTCCCAAAGTCCAGTGACCCTTCTGTCCAAATTTGGTGGAGGTAAGTTCTTGCCTCCCGACGCCAGACAGCAAACTTATGGACTGCGTGATTTGCAGCTGCTCCGGCTTCAGTGCACTTCTCCAAGGATTCCTTTGTGCACAGTCTAGCCTGGGTCCCCAACACTCTGTCCTGCAGTGCTCAACCCGCTGAGTTGGACTCCGACGTCGTGGGACCCTCCATTTGTGACTCTGAGTTCATAGATCTTCTAAGTGCCTGCTCCGGTAATTCTGCGGGTGCTGCCTGCTCTGTGGGGGATGTCTGAGTTGCTGAGCACCCTCTCTGTCTCCTCTCCTCCCCATGGGCGACATCCTGGTCCTTCCTGGCCCCCAGTAGCACCCAAAATCCTCTACCGCAACTCTTGCAGCTAGCAAGGCTTATTTGCGGTTTTCTGCGTGGAAACACTTCTGCAACATCCAGCACGCCGTGGGACATCTTCCATCCAAAGGAGAAGCTCCTAGCCATTTCGTTGTTGCAGAATCATCGGCTTCTTCCACCCAGAGGCAGCCCTTTTGCACCTTCATCCAGGGGGTCCTGGACTCCTGCCCACCCTGGACACTATCGCGACTCTTGTTCTTGATCCCCTTCCTTTTCAGGTCCTCAGGTCCAGGAATCTGTCTTCAGTGTTTTGCTGGTGCTTGTGGTTCTTGCAGAATCCCGCTATCACGACTACTGTATCTTTCTGAGGTAGTAGGGTAACTTTACTCCTACTTTCTACTTGGGGTGGGGTATTTTGGACACCCTTACTGTTTTCTCACAGTCCCAGCGACCCTCTACAATCTTCCATAGGTCTGGGGTCCATTCGTGATTTGCATTCCACTGCTGGAGTATATGGTTTGTGTTTACCCTAGACCTATGTTCACCTATTTCATCCTATTGTGATTCTACATTCTTTGCACTACTTTTCTTACTGTTACTTACCTGTTTTGGGTTTGTGTACATATAACTTGTGTCTATTACTTACCTCCTAAGTGAGGGTATTCTGTGAGATACTTTTGGCATATTGTCACTAAAATAAAGTACCTTTATTTTTAGTAACTCTGAGTATTGTGTTTTCTTATGATATTGTGCTATATGATATAAGTGGTATAGTAGGGGCTTTGCATGTCTCCTAGTTCAGCCTAAGCTGCTTTGCCATAGCTACCTTCTATCAGCCTAAGCTGCTAGAAACACCTCTATTCTACTAATAATGGATAACTGGACATGGCACAGGGTTTGAGTACCACAAGGTACCCACTATAAGCTAGGCCAGCCTGCTACACAGGAGAACACTTGGGGGGACCTAAAGCAGTCAGCAATAGGCAGGCATCCCAGCACAGCAAATCAAGTAACTCCAATGGTGATCTCTCCTCGTAGCATCTTAGAGCTTTGGCAGAACAGAGTCAGATTATCTGGCAGGAGGGCAACACACAGAAAAGCAATCCAGTGAGTCCTTTAGACTACCTGACAAATAGCAGGTAGCAGGGCAGCAGCAGACGAGCAGTCCAGATGAGTCTGTTGGGCAGTTCAGCAGTCCTTTTGACAGAGGTTCAGTCCCATTTCAAAAAGCCAAAATGGAGTCAGAGCCCCTGTCCTTATACTCATGTGTCTTTGATGTAGGGGTGACTTCAAAGGAACCCTTTCAAGTGTACAATAACCCCCTTTAAACCCAGCCATGGCTCTAGACTATCTGTTGGGGTTATCAGTCCTTTCTGTGGGGTTAGGCCACTACCCTTTGAAGTGTAAGTCTGAGCCCCTCCACCCTTCCTGCCCAGAAAAATCCATCAGTATGCAGTTGAGTTCTTGTGTTTATGGCTGTCTGGATGGAATGCACAAGGGGAGCTGTCAATCAGCACACTCCAGTTTTCGACTGGAGACAGGCTGCAAGCATATAGGGGCTGATGTACATGCCTTTTGCGTTACCAGAGCGTCCCTTTTTGCGATGCACCGGTGACACTGTGCCCTGTTCCATATTTACTTTTTGTGGCTTAATGCAACCTTGTAAATATGGGCTTCCTGGCACAGTTTTCTGTGGCAAAGGGGCGTGCAATGAGTGTTGCTGCCTTCAAGGTGGGTGAGAAGCAAAGGAATCTTTAGTGTTTAACTTTCATCAGCTTTTTTGGAACAGTGTGGTATTATTCAGGGAAGACCTATGAGAAAATTACATTTTACTATTGTATCTTCAGGTTCAGAACCGAGGAGGTGTTGTCATCAAGGTGGCATCATTCTTCGAAAATGCTCGCCAAATTTATTAACTGTGACAGAATTCCAGTTTAACGATTCAAGCATAGCTGCAGCAAGCTTTTATTTGATTACAATCTTTCTGATAGCGAAATATTTAACATATCAGAAAATGATCGCCGATAATAATTAAGTGAGTTGGGAACTATTTACATTTTCAAGAGAGCTTAAAATAAGAGCTAGTATGTGTCATGAAAGATGGGTACGTTCATTCTGTATTTAAATAAAGCTAACTGATGATCGGTCACATTAGATGTTGAAGGAGTACCAGCAGTCTCCCCTAGAACAATTACTTTATCACAAGAAATCAGAGGATGAGCAATCATTTAATCTAACCATATAGAATAGCTTTGAAATGCTGCAGTGGGTCAAAAAGAAGTGGCTATTTCAGTAAATTGCAATACTGGGGGAGAACTGTCCAGGTGCCTTCAAACTGTGCTCAGTTTTTGTTGATAATCTGAATAGGCTCTTAGGATATATAATTCATTATACAGCGCGGCTTCAGTGTAAAAAATCAAAGTAATCTGGACCCAGATCTCCATTAACAGAACTACTCTAAGCCAAGTGACCATTAGAAATAACTGTTGAATGTTATTGTTGGTAATTAATGCATTTAGGGGCACATTTAAGGAAAGTGGTGCAGCACGTACTGCAGCGCCACTTTTCTTGCGCCCCTTAGCGCCCCCCTACCACCACCATGTGTGCGCTGTATCCAAGATAGTGGGTAGGGGGAATAGCATCATTTTTAATGACGCTATTGATATACTCCTACAGAGTACATAGGGGTCCATTATAAATAATGGAAGCCCCCTTTTAACATCTGCTCTTAGAAGGTAGTAAATGAGCCATGAACAATGACGCAAGGAAATCTGTTAGATTTCCTTGTGCCTTTTTTTTGGCCCCCGTAATGGGATAACGCCCTCTTTGCATACATTATGCCTGGCACAGGCGTGATGTAGCCCAAAGGGTTACAAAGTGGCGCAATGCATGCATTGCGCCACTTTGTGAATATGGCATGAGGATTTTGGCCTTGTTGAGCCACATTATCGTAAAAAATAATACGCTAATGTGGTGCAAAGTGGTGCTAGGGGCTTATAAATATGCCCCTCAGTACCGTTATTCACCATCAAGCGTGAATTACTGAGGCCGGCTTAACAGACTGGTTTAGAGTCATTGAGTGTGAACATTTCCGTTTCTGAAAAGGGATTGGATGATAAAGGTTTCACTAAGAAGTCTTTGCTTGGTAGTATCTGGGAGAGAGTATGAAGGACTCCTGCAGAAGAGAACAGTGACAGCAGAAGCTGGCTACATTAAGAGAGCGTAACTTGTTCTGTTGAACTGGGAACAGTATAACTGACAGGTCATGTCAGGGCACACTCACGCTTGCCTTATGTGCACCTTTCAGCATGACAACAGCAATCCCATGAGCACATCTGTCTCACAGCATTCTTTAAGTAGGCTGCTGGTGTTGTCAAAAGAAGTGTACCCAAAAAACATCCTGGAGACCTCCAAATCAGGCTTCAAGAGCAAGCACATCATGGAGACCACCCTCCTCGCCACCACAGATGACATATGCTCGCTCCTCGACCGTGGCCATACAGCAGCCCTCGTCCATGGAAAGGTCCTGCAATGATTACTCTCCATTTTGTCTTGCCCAACACAGAGAGTCAGACTCCCACCTTACCTGTCAGAACCTACAAGATCAGCTGCGGAGTTCCACTGGGCTCCTCCCTGAGCCCCACACTCTTCAATGGCTACATGGACTCTCTCGCGTCCATTGTCAGAGACCATGGACTGAATATCGTCTCCTACGCCGATGATGCCCAGCTGATCATCTCACTGATTGAAAACTCCGCTACTGTCAAGAAGAATTTCCACAACGGGATGGAAGTCATTGCCGCCTGGATGAAGGACAGCTGCCTCAAGCTCAACTCTGACAAGACTGAGATCCTCATCCTGGGACCATCCACATCAGCTTGGGAGGACTCCTGGTGGCCATCAACCCTCAGCACTCCCACCACAACAAACCATGCACGCAGCCTTGGTGTCATCCTGGACTCATCGCTCTCCATGAACCGCCAAGTCAACTGAGTTGCATCTTCCTGCTTTTACACACTCCGACTTCTCCAGAAGATCTACAAATTGATCCCAAAGGACTGCTGCAAAACTGTAACCCATGCCCGGGTTACTAGCAGACTTGACTATGGCAATGCCCTCCCTGTTACCATCAAAAAGAACCTAAAAAAATTAGAACACATCCAAAACGCCTCTGCTAGACTCATTCTGGACATTCCCGACCGCAAACATATCTCCAATCACCTATGAAACCTCCACTGGCTCCCTATCGAGAAGAGAATTAAGTTTAAGCTCCTTGTCTATGCTTACAAGGCCCTGCATGACCTTGGACCCACCTACCTCAACCACTGTATCATCTTCTACTCCCCCACCAGACCTCTCTACTCAACAAGCACTAGCCACCGTACCCACATATGGAATACCTCGGCTCATGAGAGAGCCTTGACTTACCTCCCGGCAAAGAGCTCAACACCCTGCCCTTCAGGCAGTCACCATCACTACCCCAATTCAGGAAAGACCTTAAAACGTGGCTTTTTGACTGAAGCTAAGAGGACAAACCCCCTTAGTGCCTTGAGAACCTTAGGGGTGAGTAGTTGTGCTTTATAAATCCTGATTTAATTTTACCCCCAGACTGACCCCACTCCCAATGAAAGTTAGGCTTTGTAAAAATGGAGAACTAACCTTAAAATCCCAACCTTAGAACAGTTAAAAAAACAAAGAGAAACAGGCTCTAAAAGCTTGCCCATGAACATTCTTGTCATATATAAGTTAAGAAAATCAAAAAAATTAGCAAAAGCAAACTAACATAAAAAAAGGAATCCACTGAAGTCCAGGGACTCTTGAAGTACAAGGAGAGGCAATATGGGTTGGTGAAATACAGGAAGAGAAAGGGAAAAAGACCAATTTGAAGAGGTAAACGGTATACAGAATGGAAAGAGAAATGGTAAGAGGATAAGGAGGAGAGTGACTGTCAGCTAGAGGAAGAGACAACGAAAGACAATGACAGGCAGAGAATGACAAGAGAAGAAAGAGACAGGGGAGAGAGACAATAAAGGAGAGTGACAGAAAGCCAGAAAGACTTAAAGAGAAAGACACAAGTAATAGGGAGAGATGGGGGAGTCAGAAAAAGAGAGTGAACAACAGAGGAAGACTACAAAATAATGAAGGAAACAGGCGAGAGAGAAATATGGGGACAGGACAAGAGAAAGAAAGGAAGAGGCAGAGAAAATATTCAGATGCACATTTTTGCTTTTCCTCTCTGGTTTGTAAAATGCCTGTATTCTACTTGTGATTTAAAATTTGTCACAGGTGGAACTTGTTTGGGTTATTAGTTCATTGAGTCCCTTGTTCTGATGCAATTCTTTGCCAATCCTTTTCTCCGAGGAAAAGGTTAAGACTTACTCCTGCAATTTCAGTAGCATGCGAAGAATATGGAACACCTATTAACAGAAACATCTTTGAGATTTGAGAATTATGTCCACAAATAAAACCCTCCAGCCCTTGACATGGTTACAAAGGGGTAACATATTGCATAAGGCATGGGAACATTTAAAGCCTTTGGTTGGGTTTGGGACTTGATGCAGGGTTGAATGCTTATCATGGGATTTGTTGGTCTCTACTTGTGTCAATTACTATTGGCCTGAATCAATCTGAGCATATCTCAGTGTAGGAGGCTGGCTTGGCTTATAGTGGGTACCTGATGGTACTTACACTTTTTGCCAGGTCCAGTTATCCCTTATTAGTAGATTAGCAGTGTTCCAGCAGCTTAGGCTGATAGAGGTAGCTATGGCAGAGCAGCTTAGGCTGAACTAGGAGACATGCAAAGCTCCTACTATACCACTTATATCATATAGCACTGTATCATAATAAACACAATACTCAGAGTAACTAAAAATAAAGGTACTTTATTTTAGTGACAATATGCCAAAAGTTTCTCAGAGGATATACTCCCTTAGGAGGTAAGTAAAATACACAAAATATACACACAAACCAAAATCAGGTAAGTAAACAGTTAGAAAAGTAGGGCAAAGTGTAGAATACAATAGGGTGCAATAGGCCTAGGGGCAACACAAACCATATACTCCAAAAGTGGAATGCAAACCACAAATGGACCTCAGGTCTAGTGTAGTGTGTAGAGGGTCGCTGGGAGTGTAAGAAAACACTAAGGGTGTCCAAGATACCCCAAGACCCTGAAAAGTAGGAGTAAAGTTACCCTACTACCCCAGAAAAACAGTAAAGACGGCATATGGGATTCTGCAAAGGCAACAGCTGACTGCAAAGCACTGAAGTTGGATTCCTGGACCTGAGGACCTGTAAAGGAAGGGGACCAAGTCCAAGAGTCACGCAAGTGTCCATGGGAGGCAGGAGCGCACTAACCCCGGTTCAAGGTGCAAAAGGGCTGCCTCTAGGTGGAAGAAGCCAAAGATTCTCCAACAAAGGAAGGTGCTAGGAACTTCTCCTTTGATCAGAAGATGTCCCACAGCATGCTGGAGGATGCAGAGTTGTTTCCACGCAGAAAGAACACAAACAAGCCTTGCTAGCCGCAAGAGTCACGGTTGAAGATAGGGGTGCTGCCCGGGACCAGGAAGGACCAGGAGGTCGTCCCTTGGAGGAAGGAACAGAGGGGGCACTCAGCAACAGAGAGATCCCATGCAGAAGCAGGCAGCACCCGCAGAAGCACTTGAACAGGCATTCAAGAAATCTGAGCACAGCTGTCGTCTCAACACAACAAAAGAGGATCCCACGAAGCTGGTGGTCAACTCAGCGAGTTGAGCAATGTAGGACGGAGTGCTGGGGACCTGGGCTGTGCTGTGCATGAAGGAATCCCTGCAAAACTGCACAGAAGCCCTAGCAGCTGCGGATCACGCAGTACACAGGATTACTGTCTGGTGTGGGGAGGTGAGGATTTACCTCCACTAAATTTGGACAGAAGGACCACTGGACTGTCGGGGTCACTTGTATCCATCTCCTGTGTTCCATGGACCACGCTCGTCAAGATGGGAGGGGACCAGGAGGACCGGTGATACAGAAGTTTGGTGCCTGCTTTGGCAGGGGGGATATTCCGTCAACCCACTGGAGATTTTTTCTTGGCTTCCAGTGCAGGGTGAAGGCGACCAGCCCTCAGAGCATGCATCACCAGGAAACAGTTGAGAAAGCCGGCAGGGTTAGGCGCTACAATAGTGCTTGCAGTCTTCTTGCTACTTTGTTGCGGTTTTGCAGGTGTCCTGGAGCAGTCAGCGGTCGATCCTTGGCAGAAGTCAAAGAGGGAGATGCAGAGGAACTCTGGTGAGCTCTTGCATTCGTTATCTGAAGAGAAACCCACAGGAGAGACCATAAATAGCCCTCAGAGGAGGATTGGCTACCTAACCAGGTAGGAGCCTATTAGGAGGGTCTCTGAAGTCACCTGCTGGCACTGTCCAGTCAGAGGCCTCCATTGTGCCCTCATACCTCTGCATTCAAGATGGCAGAGGTCTGGGACACACTGGAGGAGCTCTGGGCACCACCCCTGGGATGGTGATGGACAGGGGAGTGGGCACTCTCCTTTCCTTTGTCCAGTTTTGCACCAGAGCAGGGGCTGGGGGATCTGTAAACCTGTGTAGACTGGTTTATGCAAGGAGGGCACCATCTGTGCCATGCAAAGCATTCCCAGAGGCCAGGAGAGGCTACTCCTCTCAGGCACTTAACACCTATTTCCAAAGGGAGAGGGGGTAACACCCTCTCTCAGAGGAAATCCTTTGTTCTGCCTTCCTAGGACTGGGCTGCCCAGACCCCAGGAGTGCAGAAACCTTTCTGAGGGTTGTCAGCAATGGTAGCTGCAGAGAAAACCCCAGAGAGCTAGTTTGGCAGTACCCGGGGTCCATGCTGGAGCCCCAGGGATGCGTGGGATTGGCACCCCAATACCAGGTTTGGCATCGGGGGACAATTCCATGATCTTAGACATGTTACATGGTCATATTCAGAGTTACCATTGTGAAGCTACATATAGTTATTGACCTATATGTAGTGCACTCCTGTAATGGTGTCCCCGCACTCACAAAGTCTGGGGAAATTGCCCTGAACAATGTGGGGGCACCTTGGCTAGTGCCAGAGTGCCCTCCCTCTTAGTAACCTTGCACCTAACCTTCACCAAGTGAGGGTTAGACATATAGGTGACTTATAAGTTACTTAAGTGCAGTCTAAAATGGCTGTGAAATAACGTGGATGTTATTTTACTCAGGCTGCAGTGGCAGTCCTGTGTAAGAATTGTCTGTGCTCCCTATGGGTGGCAAAAGAAATGTTGCAGCCCATAGGGATCTCCTGGAACCCCAATACCCTGGGTACCTAGGTACCATATACTAGGGAACTATAAGGGTGTTCCAGTGTGCCAATCAGAACTGGTGAAAATGGTCACTAGCCTGCAGTGACAATTTTAAAAGCAGAGAGAGCATAAACACTGAGGTTCTGGTTAGCAGAGCCTCAGTGATACAGTTAGGCACCACACAGGGAACACATATAGGTCACAAACTATGAGCACTGGGGTCCTGGCTAGCAGGATCCCAGTGACACAGGCAAAAACAAACTGACACACAAGTAAAAATGGGGGGTAACATGCCAGGCAAGATGGTACTTTCCTATACAACCTCCCCCCCCCAAACGAGGGATAATATGTCTAACCTTGCCCAGATGGGTCTTCATTGTCTAAGTGGAAATATCTGGAGAGTCCATCTGCATTGGAGTGGGAACTCCCAGGTCTATGTTGCACTGTATAGTCCATTCCCTGTAGGGGGATGGACCACCTCAACAATTTAGGGTTTTCACCTTTCATTTGTTTTAGCCAAAGTAGAGGTTTGTGGTCTGTCTGAATAATAAAGTGAGTACCAAACAGGTATGGTCTCAACCTTTTCAGTGCCCAGACCACAGCAAAGGCCTCCCTCTCTATGGCAGACCAACGCTTTTCTCTAGGGGTCAACCTCCTGCTGATAAAAGCAACAGGTTGATCCTGACCCTCAGTATTAAGCTGTGATAGCACTGCCCCAACCCCTAATTCAGAAGCATCAGTCTGGACTATGAACTTCTTGGAGTAGCAAGGGCTTATTAGGACAGGTGCAGAGCACATTGCTGGTTTGAGCTCATCAAAATCCTTTTGACAGCTAGCTGTCCACAATACCCTTTTAAGCATCTTCTTACTAGTGAGGTCATTAAGAGGAGCTGCAATGGAGCCATAATTATTGATGAACCTCCTATAATACCCTGTGAGGCCTAAAAAGGCTCTCACCTGGGTTTGAGTTGTAGGGGGAGCCCATTCAAGAATGGTATGGATCTTCCCCTGCAGTGGTGCAATCTGTTCCCCACCTACCAGGTGGCCCAGATAAACCACTTTCCCCTGGCCTATCTGGCACTTTGAGGCCTTGATAGTGAGGCCTGCCTATTGCAGGGCCCCCAAAACGTTCCACAGGTGGACAAGGTGATCATCCCAGGTGGAGCTAAAGACAGCTATATCATCCAGACATGCTGCACTAAAAGCTTCCAACCCTCGCAGGACTCTGTTCACCAACCTTTCAAAGGTGGCAGGTGCATTTTTCAGACCAAAGGGCATTACAGTCAATTGATAGTGCCCCCCCAATGGTTGAAAATGCAGTTTTGGGTTTAGCATCTTCTTATAATTTAATCTGCCAATACCCTGGAGTTAAATCAAAAGTGCTTAGATACTTGGCAGAAGCCAGTGTATCTATCAGCTCATCTGCCCTGGGTATAGGGTGAGCATCTGTCTTGGTTACTTGGTTGAGCCCTCTATAGTCAACACAAAACCTCATCTCTCTTTTACCATCCTTACTGTGAGGTTTTGGAACAAGCACCACCTGGCTAGCCCATGGGCTTTCTGAAGGCTCAATCACTCCTAAGTCTAACATTTTCAGAACCTCTTGGTTAATGCAGTACCTGACATGGTTAGGCTGTCTATAAATCTTACTTTTGACAGGTAAACTGTCTCCAGTATTGATTGTATGCTCCCACCAATTAGTGGCACCTGGTATCAGTGAGAAGAGTTCAGAAAACGGACTTAAAAGATTTACGCATTTGTCTTTCTGCTCAGCAGTAAGACAATCTGCAAGTACTACTCCTTCCACTAAGCCATCAGCTTCAGTGGTGGAGAAGAGATCAGAGAGAGGGTCACTCTCTTCTTCCTGTCCCTCATCAGTTGCCATGTGCAGGGTGAGATCAGCCCTGTCATAGTAGAGTTTTAGACGGTTGAAATGGAGCACCCTAAGGGAACTCCTGGCAGTGCCAAGGTCTACCAAGTAGGTAACTTCACTCTTTTTCTCAACAATTAGATGGGGTCCACTCCATTTGTCCTGGAGTGCTCTTGGGGCCACAGGCTCCAATACCCACACCTTCTGTCCTGGGTGGTACTGGGTCAGGACAGCCTTCTGGTCATGCCATTGCTTTTGCAGCTCCTGGCTGGCCTGAAGGTTTTTACTGGCCTTTTTCATGTACTCAGCCATTCTTGATCTTAGGCCAAGTACATAGTCCACAATGTCCTATTTAGGAGCCTATAAAGGTTGTTCCCAACCCTCCTTAACAAGTGCAAGGGGACCTCTCACAGGGTGTCCAATGAGGTGTTCAAAGGGGCTAAAGCCCACTCCTTTTTGGGGTACCCCCCTGTAAGCAAAAAGGAGGCAAGGTAACAGGACATCCAATCTCCTTCTGAGTTTTTCAGGGAGTCCCATTATCATACCTTTGAGAGTTTTATTAAATCAATGAACCAGACCATTTGTTTGTGGATGGGAAGGAATAGTAAACTTCTATGTTACACCACACTCCTTCCACATTGCCTTGAGTTATGCAGACATAAAGTTACTACCTCTGTCTGACACCAATTCCTTAGGGAAGCCCACTCTGGAAAAGATTCCCAGGAAGGCCTTTGCCACTGAAGGAGCTGTAGTGGTCCTTAAGGGAAATGCTTCAGGGTACCTAGTGGCATGGTCCACTACCACCAGGATAAACCTATTGCCTGAAGCTGTTGGAGGATCAAGGGGGCCAACTATGTCAACCCCAACCCTTTCAAAGGGAATCCCAACCACAGGAAGTGGAATTAAGGGGGCCTTTGGTGTGTCACTAGTCTTGCCACTGGCTTGGCAGGTCACACAAGAGCGACAAAACTCTTTGGTGTCCTCTAACATATGAGGCCAGTGAAGCAGGGGAACAAGCCTGTCCCAAATTTTACTCTGGTCCAAATTCCCAGCCAAAGGAATGTCATGTGCCAAAGTAAAAATGAACTCTCTGTACTGCAGAGGGATGACCAATCTCCTGGCAGCTCCAGGTTTAGGGCCCCTTGACTCAGTAGACAGGAGGTTGTCTTCCCAATACACCTTATGGCTATCACTAACATCCCCATTCTGCTGTTTGACAGCTTGCTGTCTTAAACTCTCCATTGGTGGACAGGTCTGCTGTGCCACACTCAGCTCTTACCTAGCAGGCCCCCGTGCACCCAAAAGCTCAGCAGTGTCTGCTACCAGCTCATCTGGTGTAGGTTCTGCACAGAGAGAAGATTCCTCTTCCTCAAAAGGGGAATCTTCTGGTGAGGGAGGGATAGTGGGCAAGGATTTACCCTTCCTACCCCTAGCTTTTGGGAGCACTTGGTCCATTGTTCCAGGATCCAAGTTTCCCTGTCCTTTTTGCTTTTTGGCCTGAGCCATTGTCAAAGCAAAAGTATGCCCAGGAATGCCCAACATTGCTGCATGAGCCCCCAACTCCACTTCAGCCCAAGCTGATGTCTCCAAATCATTGCCTAGTAAGCAATCTAGAGGTAATTCAGTGGCTACCACAACTTTCTTTAACCAGTAATCCCCTCCCCCCCCCAGTTGAGGTTCATAACAGCCATGGGGTGGCTAAGTGTGTTAACCAACCCTCCATGGCCTTCACTGAACAGTCTACAAAGTCTGTCCAGTCTTGAGAGGACTCTTTTCAGGTGTCTCTGAACTTAATCCTGTATTGTTCAGTGGTTAAGCCAAATCCATCCAAGAGTGCATCCTTCAAAACTTTGTAGTTATTAGCATCACTTTCTCTGACAGTAAGGAGCCTATCCCTACCCTTACCAGTGAAAGATAACTACAAGATAGCAGCCCACTGCCTCTGAGGGACCAACTGTACCATACAGGCCCCTCTCAAGTGCAGCAAACCACTTGTTAATGTCATCCCCCTCCTTGTAAGGGGGGACTATCTTATGCAGGTTTCTGGAATCTTGGTCTCTAAAAGGATTGCTATTAAAAACACTGCTGCTGCCACCATGGGGACTAACCCCAAACTCTACCTTTCCCTTGCCACATCCAGTGATTCCCTGTCTAAGGCCAGCTGCTGCTGTTTAAGCCTCAGCCTTGCCTCTTCCAACCTCAGCTTTCTGGGTTCCCTTTCCATTAAGTTATCCTCAGGGTGGGAGGCTTGGGAATTGTGAGACAAAGAAGAAATGTGGGAATTGGCAGAGTTGGACCTGTCCCTAACTGGCTGGACCCTAGTAACCTGGCCTTTAGGAGTGAAAGGTGCCCTACTAATGTATGACCCCTCCCACTACCAGTGTCACTAGGTGGCCTGATAGCTGGCAGGTCCTTGGAAGAACCATCCCCAGCATCCTCAAGGGGACTCCTCTGAGTCTGGCTGGGTACCCGCCCCCCCACCTCCTGATTCTGGGATGGGCCAGACTGATTCTGGTCACTTTCTAGGTGAAGGCTAAGGAGAAGATCTTTGGTAGGATTCTTACCAACTGCTAAACCTCTTTCAATGCAGAGACCCCTCAATCTTTTAAAGTTTAGGTTCACATATTTTGCCTGGACAACTGTGGGAGTAAGCTCTACTGCAGACATGATAGAAAAGGTTTAGGACAGAGAGAGAAACAAGTGTTTGGGACTTTTTAAAGAACAGAGTGTAGGAAAGTACCATCTTGCCTGGCATGTTACCCCCCTTTTCACTGTATGTATGTTTGTTTTTGCCCTTGTGTCACTGGGATCCTGCTAGGCAGGACCCCAGTGCTCATAGTTTATACCCTGTATGTGTTCCCTGTGTGGTGCCTAACTGTATCACTGAGGCTCTGCTAACCAGAATCTCAGTGTTTATGCTCTCTCTGCTTTCTAAAATTGTCACTGCAGGCTAGTGACTAATTTTACCAATTCTCATTGGCACACTGGTACACCCATATAATTCCCTTGTAGATGGTACTTAGGTACCCAAGGTATCGGGGTTCCAGGAGATCCCTATGGGCTGCAGCATTTCTTTTGCCACCAACAGGGAGCTCAGACAATTCTTACACACGACTGCCACTGCCGCCTGAGTGAAATAACGTCCAGGTTATTTCACAGCCATTTTTCACTGCACATAAGTAACTTATAAGTCACCTATATGTCTAACCCTCACTTGGTGAAGGTTAGGTGCCAAGTTACTTAGTGTGTATGTATGTTTGTTTTTGCCCTTGTGTCACTGGGATCCTGCTAGGCAGGACCCCAGTGCTCATAGTGCATGCCCTTTATGTGTTCCCTGTGTGGTGCCTAACTGTATCACTGAGGCTCTGCTAACCAGAACCACAGTGTTTATGCTCTCTCTGCTTCCTAAAATTGTCACTGCAGGCTAGTGACTAATTTTACCAATTCTCATTGGCACACTGGTACACCCATATAATTCCCTTGTATATGGTACTTAGGTACCCAGGGTATTGAGGTTCCAGGAGATCCCTATGGGCTGCAGCATTTCTTTTGCCACCCGTAAGGAGCTCAGACAATTCTTACACAGGACTGCCACTGCAGCCTGAGTGAAATAATGTCCACATTATTTCACAGCCATTTTTCACTGCACATAAGTAACTTATAAGTCACCTATATGTCTAACCCTCACTTGGTGAAGGTTAGGTGCCAAGTTACTTAGTGTGTGGGCACCCTGGCACTAGCCAAGGTGCCCCCACATCGTTCAGGGCAATTCCCCGAACTTTGTGAGTGCAGGGACACCATTACACGAGTGCACTGCACATAGGTCACTACATATGTACAGCGTCACAATGGTAACTCCGAACATGGCCATGTAACATGTCTAAGATCATGGAATTGTCACCCCAATACCATTCTGGTAATGGGGGGACAATTCTGTGATCCTCTAGGTCTCTAGCACAGAACCCGGGCACTGCCAAACTGCCTCTCCGGGGTTTTCACTGCAGCTGCTGCTGCTGCCAAGCCCCCAGACAGGATTCTGCCCTCCTGGGGTCTGGGCAGCCCAGTCCCAGGAAGGCAGAACAACGAATTTTTTCTCAGAGAGGGTGTTCCACCCTCTCCCTTTGGAAATAGGTGTGAAGGGCTGGGGAGGAGTAGCCTCCCCCAGCCTCTGGAAATGCTTTGATGGGCACAGATGGTGCCCATCTCTGCATAAGCCAGTCTGCACCAGTTCAGGGATCCCCCGGCTCTGCTCTGGCCCGAAACTGGACAAAGGAAAGGGGAGTGACCACTCCCCTGACAGTACCTCCCAGGGAAGGTGCCCAGAGCTCCTCCAGTGTGTCCCAGACCTCTGCCATCTTGGATTCAGAGGTGTTGGGGGCACACTGGACTGCTCTGAGTGGCCAGTGCCAGCAGGTGACATCAGAGACCCCTCCTGATAGGTTCTTACTTCTCTTGGTAGACAAACCTCCTTTCTTGGTAGACAAACCTCCTTTTCTGGCTATTTAGGGTCTCTCCTCTGGGCTATTCCTCAGATAACGAATGCAAGAGCTCACCAGAGTTCCTTTGCACTTCCCTCTTCGACTTCTGCTAAGGATCGACCGCTGACTGCTCCAGGACGCTTGCAAAACCGCAACAAAGTAGCAAGACGACTACCAGCAACATTGTAGCGCCTCATCCTGCCGGCTTTCTCGACTCTTTCCTGGTGGTGCATGCTCTGAGGGGTGTCTGCCTTCACCCTGCACTGGAAGCCAAGAAGAAATCTCCCGTGGGTCGACGGAATCTTCCCCCTGCTAACACAGGCACCAAACGTCTGCATCACTGGTGCTCTGGGTCCCTTCTCATCACGTCGAGCGTGGTCCCTGGAACACAGGAGCTGGGTCCAAGTGTCTCCCATAGTCCAGTGGCCCTTCTGTCCAAATTTGGTGGAGGTAAGTCCTTGCCTCCCCACGCCAAACAGCAAACCTGTGTACTGCGTGATTTGCAGCTGCTCCGGCTTCTGTGCACTCCTCCAAGGATTCCTTGGTGCTCAGCCTAGCCTGGGTCCCCAGCACTCTGTCCTGCAGTGCTCAACCCGCTGAGTTGGACTCCGAAGTCGTGGGACCCTACTTTTATGACTCTGAGTTCACAGAACTTCCAAGTTCCTGCTCCGGTACTTCTGTGGGTCCTGCCTGCTTCTGCGTGGGCTCTCTGAGTTGCGGAGCACCCCCTCTGTCTCCTCTTCCAAGGGGCGACATCCTGGTCCTTAATGGTCCCCAGCAGCACCCAAAAACCTCTACCGCAACCCTTGCAGATAGCAAGGCTTGTTTACAGTATTTCTGAATGGAAACA
Organism: Pleurodeles waltl; assembly: GCF_031143425.1. Lineage (NCBI taxonomy): Eukaryota > Metazoa > Chordata > Amphibia > Caudata > Salamandridae > Pleurodeles > Pleurodeles waltl. Next base: position 588,679,473 of record NC_090447.1, read on the forward strand.
CTTCTGCAACACCCAGCATGCCGTGGGACGTCTTCCATCCAAAGGAGAAGTTCCTAGCCCTTTTCATTGTTGAAGAATCTTTGGCTTCTTCCACCTGGAGGCAGCCCTTTCACACCTTCATCTGGGGCTTCCTGGGCTCCTGCCCCCCCTGGACACTATCGCGACTCTTGGACTTGGTTTCCTTCCATTTCAGGTCCTCAAGTCCAGGAATCTGTCTTCAGTGTTTTGCTGGTGCTTGTGGTTCTTGTAGAATCCCCCTATCACGACTATTGTGTCTTTCTGGGGTAGTAGGGTTACTTTACTCCTACTTTCTAGGGTCTTGGGGTGGGGTATTTTGGACACCCTTACTGTTTTCTCACAGTCAGAGTGACCCTCTACAATCTCCCATAGATCTGGGGTCCATTTGTGATTCGCATTCCACTTTTGGAGTATATGGTTTGTGTTGCCCCTAGACCTATGTTTACCTATTGCATCCTATTATTATTTTACATTGTTTTGCATTACTTTTCTTAATGTTACGTACCTATTTTGGGTTTGTGTACATATAACTTGTGTATATTACTTACCTCCTAAGTGAGGGTATTCTCTGAGATACTTTCGGCATATTGTCACTAAAATAAAGTACTTTTATTTTTAGTAACTCTGAGTATTGTGTTTTCTTATGATATTGTGCTATATGATATAAGTGGTATAGTAGGAGCTTTGCATGTCTCCTAGTTCAGCCTAAGCTGCTTTGCCATAGCTACCTTTTATCAGCCTAGGCTGCTAGAAACACCTCTATTCTACTAATAAGGGATAACTGGACCTTGCACAGGGTGTAAGTACCACAAGGTACCCACTATAAGGCAGGCCAGCCTCCTACATTGGTGGTGCAGCGGTGTGATAAGTACTTGCAACTGCTTTACCACTTTGTCATTTGGTGCTTTTCATAAGAAAATCATATACCAAATAGTTCAGTATATGTACATTGAACCAAAACAGTTTACTTTTCTATTCTTAAACTTTTAACAAAGTTTCTGAAACGTTTTGAAAACTTCTAAAAGTGTTCCCAAAGTTTGAAAACGTTTTTTCTCTGTGCTTTCTAAAGTTCTAAAACTTTTTCTCTCACTATCCTTAAACCTTTTTCTATCATGTCTACAGTAGAGGCTACTTCCAAGGTTGTTCAGGCAACTTATGACAGTTTAAACTACAAGAGTTTGAGGGGTCTCTGCCTGGATAGAGGTTTGAGTATGGGTAAGAATCCAAGTAAAGAGTTTTACTTTAATCTGCTCTTACAGGATGACCAGAACCAGTCTGGCCATCTCAGGAGAGGGTAGAAACAGGGGAGGCTTCCCAGTCAGACTCAGAGGAGTTCCCTGAAGATGCTGGGGAGGGTTCTTACAAAGTCCTGCCCCCCAGCAGGCCACCTAGTGACACTGGTAGTGTTAGAGGGTCACACATTAGTAGGACATTGTTCACTCCTAGAGGCCAGGTTACTAGGGTCCAGCCAGTTAGGGACAGGTCTCTCTCAGAAAATTCCCACATTTCCTCAGTGTCCAAACATTCCCAACCCTCCCACCCTGAGGATAACTTAATGAAAATGGAACTCAGAAAGCTGAGGGTAGAAGAGACCAGACTGAAGCTTAAACAGCAGCAGCTGGCCTTAGACAGGGAATTACTAGACATAGAGAGGGAAAGACAGAGATTGGGGTTAGTTCCCCATAGTGGCAGCAGCAGTATTTCTGTTAGCAATCCTGTTAGAGAGCAAGATTCCAGGAATCTGCATAAGATAGTCCCCCCTTAAGGTGTGTGACATTAACAAGTGGCTTGCTGCACTTGAGAGGGCCTGTATGGTACAGTTGGTCCCTCAAAGGCAGTGGGCTGCTATCTTGTGGCTATCTTTCACTGGAAAGGGTAGGGATAGGCTCCTTACTGTAAAAAAAAGTGATGCCAATAATTACAAAGTTTTGAAGGATGCACTCTTGGATGGATTTGGCTTAACCACTGAACAATACAGGATTAAGTTCAGAGACACCAGAAAAGAGTCCTTTCAAGACTGGACAGATTTTGTGGACTGTTCTGTGAAGGCCTTGGGAGGTTGGTTGCATGGCAGTAGAGTTTCTGACTGTGAATGCATGTATAATCTTATTCTGAGAGAGCATATTCTTAAAAATTGCGTGTCTGACTTGTTGCACTAATACCTAGTGGATTCTGACCTGACCTCTCCCCAAGAATTGGGAAAAAAGGCAGACAAATGGGTCAGAACAAGGATGAACAGAAAAGTTCATACAGGGGGTGACAAGGATGGCAAGAAGAAGGATGGTAAGTCTTCTGAGAAGGGTGGGGACAAAAGTAAGCATTCTGAGTCTTCATCAGGCCCACAAAAATCCTCTGGGGGTGGTGGGTCCAAATCCTCTTCAAACAATCAGAAAACGCATTGGTGTTATTTGTGTAAAGTCAAAGGCCATTGGGCAAGTGGTTCCACTTGTCCAAAGAAAAACACCAAACCTCCCACCACAACCCCTGCTGCAACATCTAGTGCCCCTAGTAATAGCAGTGGTGGTGGGAAATCTACTACAAATAGCCAATCCAAGGGTGTAGCTGGGCTCACTATTGGCAATGTAGTTGGGGTTGGTCCTGTTAGGGAGACCAGAGAGGCTGTTTTAGTCTCTGATAGTGGCATTGACTTTGCCACCTTATTTGCCTGTCTCCTTAATATGGGTAAGCACAAGCAAATACCCCTAATCAATGGTGTTGAGGTTGAGGTCTACAGGGACACAGGAGCCAGTGTAACTATGGTGATAGAAAAACTGGTCCACCCTGATCAACACCTACTTGGTCAGCAGTACCAAATGACAGATGCTCATAACAACACTCTGAGCCACCCCATGGCTGTTGTGAATCTCAACTGCGGGGGGGGGTTACTGGTCCAAAGAAAGTTGTGGTAGCCACTGAATTACCTGTAGATTGACTACTAGGGAACAATTTGGAAACATCAGCTTGGGCAGAAGTGGAGTTGGAGGCTCATGCAGCAATGCTGGGCATTCCTGGGCATATTTTTGCTTTGACAAGGGCTCAGGCCAGGAAGCAAAAAGGTCAGGGAAACTTGGATCCTGGAACAATGGACCAAGTGCTCCCAAAAACTAGGGGTAGAAAGGGTAAATCCCTGCCCACTATCCCTCCCTCTACAGATGATTCCCCTTTTGAGGAAGAGGAATCCTCTCCCTATGCAGAACCTACACCAGATGAGCTTTCAGCAGACACTGCTGAGCTTTTGGGTGCAGGGGGGGCTGCCAGGGAAGAGCTGAGTGTGGCACAGCAAACCTGTCCCACATTAGAGGGTTTGAGACAGCAAGCTGTCAAACAGCAGAATGGGGATGTCAGTGATAGCCATAGGGTGTACTGGGAAGACAACCTCTTGTACACAGAGTCAAGGGACCCTAAACCTGGAGCTGCCAGGAGATTGGTCATTCCCTTGCAGTACAGAGACTTTCTTCTCACCCTGGCTCATGACATTCCTTTGGCTGGGCATTTGAGCCAGACGAAAACTTGGGAAAGACTTTTCCCCTTGTTTCACTGGCCTCATATGTCAGAGGACACAAAAGACTTTTGTAAATCTTATGTGACCTGCCAAGCCAGTGGCAAGACTGGTGGCACTCCAAATGCCCCTCTAATTCCACTTCCAGAGGTTGGGGTGTCCTTTGAAAGGGTAGGGGTTGACATAGTTGGCCCCCTTGACCTTCCAACAGCTTCAGGCAATAGATTTATCTTGGTGGTAGTGGACCATGCCACAAGATATCCTGAAGCCATCCCCTTAAGGACCACTACAAATCCTGCAGTGGCAAAGGCCCTCCTATGAATCTTTTCCAGGGTGGGTTTTCCTAAATAGGTGGTGTCAGACAGAGGTAGCAACTTCATGTCTGCATACCTAAAAGCAATGTGGAAGGAGTGTGATGTTACCTACAAGTTCACCATCCCTTACCATCCACAAACAAATGGTCTGGTTTAGAGGTTTAATAAAACTCTCAAAGGTATGATAATGGGACTCCCTGAAAAACTCAGAAGGGGATGGGATGTCCTGTTACCTTGCCTCCTTTTTGCTTACAGGGAGGTACCCCAGAAAGCAGTGGGCTTCAGCCCCTTTGAACTCCTCGTTGGGCATCCTGTAAGAGGTCCACTTGCTCTTCTGAAGGAGGGTTGGGAACAACCTTTAAAAGCTCCTAAACAGGACATAGTAGACTATGTACTTGGCCTAAGATCCAGAATAGTTGAGTATATGAAAAAGGCCAATAAAAACCTTCAGGCCAGCCAGGAGCTGCAAAAGCAATGGCATGACCAGAAGGCTATCCTGACTCAGTACCACCCAGGACAGAAGGTGTGGCTATTGGAGCCTGTGGCCCCAAGAGCACTCCAGGACAAATGGAGTGGACCCCATCTAATTGTTGAGAAGAAGGGTGAGGTTACCCATTTGGTAGACCTGGGCACTGTCAGGAGTCCCCATAGGGTGATTCATGTCAACCCCCTGAAACCCTACTATGGCAGTGCTGATCTCACCCTGCTCATGGCAACAGATGAGGGACAGGAAGAAGAGAGTGACCCTCTCCCTGATCTCCTCTCCACCACTGAAGCTGATGCCTTAGTGGAAGGAGTAGTCTTAGCAGATTGACTGACTGAAGAACAGAAAGACATCTGCATCAATCTCTTAAGTCCGTTTTCAGACCTCTTTTCACTTATACCAGGTACAACATCCTGGTGTGAACATACAATTGACACCGGAGACAGCCTGCCTGTCAAAAGTAAAATTTATAGGCAGCCTGACCATGTCAGGGACTGCATTAAACAAGAAGTGCAGAAAATGTTGGACTTAGGGGTGATTGAACCTTCTGAAAGCCCCTGGGCTATCCCAGTTGTGCTTGTACCAAAACCTCACACCAAAGATGGAAAGAGGGAGATGAGATTTTGTGTAGATTACAGAGGGCTCAATCAGGTAACCAAAACGGATGCTCGCCCTATACCCAGGGCAGATGAGCTCATTGATACACTAGCTTCTGCCAAATATCTTAGCACTTTTGATCTAACTGCATGGTATTGGCAGATTAGACTATCAGAAGATGCTAAACACAAGACTGCATTTTCTACCATTGGAGAGCACTACCAATTCACAGTAATGCTTTGGTTTGAAAAATGCAATTGCCACTTTTCAGAAGTTGGTGAACACAGTCCTGCAACGGTTAGAAGCTTTCAGTGCAGCATTGTGAGAAGGTAGCCTCTTTCTAGCCTTATTACCCCCACTTTTGGCCTGTTTGTGAGTGTATGTCAGGGTGTTTGTCACTGTTTTCACTGTCTCACTGGGATCCTGATAGCCAGGCCTCAGTGCTCATAGTGAAAACACTATGTTTTCAGTATGTTTGTTATGTGTCACTGGGACCCTGCTGGTCAGGACCCCAGTGCTCATAGGTTTGTGGCCTATATGTATGTGTCACTGGGACCCTGTCACACAGGGCCCCAGTGCTCATAGGTGTGCATGTATATGTTCCCTGTGTGGTGCCTAACTGTCTCACTGAGGCTCTGCTAACCAGAACCTCAGTGGTTATGCTCTCTCATTACTTTTAAATTGTCACTGACAGGCTAGTGACCATTTTTACCAATTTACATTGGCTTACTGGAACACCCTTATAATTCCCTAGTATATGGTACTGAGGTACCCAGGGTATTGGGGTTCCAGGAGATCCCTCTGGGCTGCAGCATTTCTTTTGCCACCCATAGGGAGCTCTGACAAATCTTACACAGGCCTGCCACTGCAGCCTGAGTGAAATAACGTCCACGTTATTTCACAGCCATTTTACACTGCACTTAAGTAACTTATAAGTCACCTATATGTCTAACCTTTACCTGGTAAAGGTTAGGTGCAAAGTTACTTAGTGTGAGGGCACCCTGGCACTAGCCAAGGTGCCCCCACATTGTTCAGAGCCAATTCACTGAACTTTGTGAGTGCGGGGACACCATTACACGCGTGCACTACATATAGGTCACTACCTATATGTAGCTTCACCATGGTAACTCCGAATATGGCCATGTAACATGTCTATGATCATGGAATTGCCCCCTCTATGCCATCCTGGCATTGTTGGTACAATTCCATGATCCCAGTGGTCTGTAGCACAGACCCTGGTACTGCCAGACTGCCCTTCCTGGGGTTTCTCTGCAGCTGCTGCTGCTGCCAACCCCTCAGACAGGCAGCTGCCCTCCTGGGGTCCAGCCAGGCCTGGCCCAGGATGGCAGAACAAAGAACTTCCTCTGAGAGAGGGTGTGACACCCTCTCCCTTTGGAAAATGGTGTGAAGGCAGGGGAGGAGTAGCCTCCCCCAGCCTCTGGAAATGCTTTGTTGGGCACAGATGTGCCCAATTCTGCATAAGCCAGTCTACACCGGTTCAGGGACCCCTTAGCCCCTGCTCTGGCGCGAAACTGGACAAAGGAAAGGGGAGTGACCACTCCCCTGACCTGCACCTCCCCTGGGAGGTGTCCAGAGCTCCTCCAGTGTGCTCCAGACCTCTGCCATCTTGGAAACAGAAGTGCTGCTGGCACACTGGACTGCTCTGAGTGGCCAGTGCCACCAGGTGACGTCAGAGACTCCTGCTGATAGGCTCCTTCAGGTGTTAGTAGCCTTTCCTCTCTCCTAGGTAGCCAAACCCTCTTTTCTGGCTATTTACGGTCTCTGTCTCTGGGGAAACTTCAGATAACGAATGCATGAGCTCAGCCGAGTTCCTCTGCATCTCCCTCTTCACCTTCTGATAAGGAATCGACCGCTGACCGCGCTGGAAGCCTGCAAACCTGCAACATAGTAGCAAAGACGACTACTGCAACTCTGTAACGCTGATCCTGCCGCCTTCTCGACTGTTTTCCTGCTTGTGCATGCTGTGGGGGTAGTCTGCCTCCTCTCTGCACCAGAAGCTCCGAAGAAATCTCCCGTGGGTCGACGGAATCTTTTCCCTGCAACCGCAGGCACCAAAAAGCTGCATTACCGGTCCCTTGGGTCTCCTCTCAGCACAACGAGCGAGGTCCCTCGAATCCAGCGACACCGTCCAAGTGACCCCCACAGTCCAGTGACTCTTCAGCCCAAGTTTGGTGGAGGTAAGTCCTTGCCTCACCTCGCTGGGCTGCATTGCTGGGAACCGCGACTTTGCAAGCTACTCCGGCCCCTGTGCACTTCCGGCGGAAATCCTTCGTGCACAGCCAAGCCTGGGTCCACGGCACTCTAACCTGCATTGCACGACTTTCTAAGTTGGTCTCCGGCGACGTGGGACTCCTTTGTGCAACTTTGGCGAGCACCGTTTCACGCATCCTCGTAGTGCCTGTTTCTGGCACTTCTCCGGGTGCTACCTGCTTCAGTGAGGGCTTTTTGTCTTGCTCGACGTCCCCTCTCTCTGCAGGTCCAATTTGCGACCTCCTGGTCCCTCCTGGGCCCCAGCAGCGTCCAAAAACGCCAAACGCACGATTTGCGTGTAGCAAGGCTTGTTGGCGTCCATCCGGCGGGAAAATACTTCTGCACGACTCTCCAAGGCGTGAGGGATCCATCCTTCAAAGGGGAAGTCTCTAGCCCTTGTCGTTCCTGCAGTATTCACAGTTCTTCAGCCTAGTAAGAGCTTCTTTGCACCAACCGCTGGCATTTCTTGGGCAGCTGCCCATCTCCGAGTTGCTTGTGACTTTTGGACTTGGTCCCCTTGTTCCACAGGTACCCTCAGTCAGGAATCCATCGTTGTTGCATTGCTGATTTGTGTTTTCCTTGCATTTTCCCTCTAACACGACTATTTTGTCCTTAGGGGAACTTTGGTGCACTTTGCACTCACTTTTCAGGGTCTTGGGGAGGGTTATTTTTCTAACTCTCACTATTTTCTAATAGTCCCAGCGACCCTCTACAAGGTCACATAGGTTTGGGGTCCATTCGTGGTTGACATTCCACTTTTGGAGTATATGGTTTGTGTTGCCCCTATCCCTATGTTTCCCCATTGCATCCTATTGTAACTATACATTGTTTGCACTGTTTTCTAAGACTATACTGCATATTTTTGCTATTGTGTATATATATCTTGTGTATATTTCCTATCCTCTCACTGAGGGTACACTCTAAGATACTTTGGCATATTGTCATAAAAATAAAGTACCTTTATTTTTAGTATAACTGTGTATTGTGTTTTCTTATGATATTGTGCATATGACACTAAGTGGTACTGTAGTAGCTTCACACGTCTCCTAGTTCAGCCTAAGCTGCTCTGCTAAGCTACCATTATCTATCAGCCTCAGTTGCTAGACACCCTATACACTAATAAGGGATAACTGGGCCTGGTGCAAGGTGCAAGTACCCCTTGGTACTCACTACAAGCCAGTCCAGCCTCCTACATTGGTTGTGCAGTGGTGGGATAAGTGCTTGAGACTACTTACCACTCTTGTCATTGTACTTTTCATAAGAGAAAAATATACAAAACAAGGTCAGTGTATATACACATAGCCAAAAAGTTTTGCATTTCCTCTTTTCACTCTTTTCTAAGTGCTGAAAAGTACTTCTAAACTTTCAAAAAGTTCTTAAAAGTTTAAAAAGTTTTTTCTGTCTTTCCAAAAAGTTCTGAAAACTTTTTTTTCTTTACCTTTAACTCTCTCTAAAAAATGTCTGGCACAGGAAAAAATGTTGAACTGTCCAAACTTGCATATGATCACCTTAGCTGGAAAGGAGCAAGGAGTCTCTGCATAGAGAGAGGTTTGAGTGTAGGGAAGAATCCTTCCTTAGAACTGTTAATTAATATGCTTAGAGTACAGGATAAGGCCATAAGTGCCCAATCTGTAGAAAAAGTAGCTAATGGTTCTCAATCTGATCCAGGGACTCCCCCAGGAAAAGGTTCAGGAAAGAAACTTCTCAGCCTGCCCATTACTAGACAGTCTAGCATAGTTGGTACAGAGGTTGAATCACACCATACTGATGATGTGATCTCACATTATGCTGGTAGCCAAGCTGTTAGGGTGCCCTCTGTAAGGGACAGGTCTCCTTCTGTTCATTCCCATCATACCTCTGTATCTAGAAATGTCCCTCCCACCCACCCTGATGACAGATTGTTAGAAAGGGAGCTCAATAGATTGAGAGTGGAACAAACCAGACTGAAGCTCAAGAAGCAACAGCTGGATTTGGATAGACAGTCTTTAGAAATAGAGAGGGAAAGACAGAAGTTGGGTTTAGATACCCATGGTGGCAGCAGCAGTATTCCCCATAGTCATCCTGCAAAAGAGCATGATTCCAGGAATCTGCACAAGATAGTTCCCCCTTATAAGGAGGGGGATGACATTAACAAGTGGTTTGCTGCACTTGAGAGGGCCTGTGCTGTATAGGATGTCCCTCAAAGGCAGTGGGCTGCTATCCTATGGCTATCATTTAGTGGAAAAGGTAGGGATAGGCTCCTTACTGTGAAAGAAAATGATGCCAATAATTTTACAGTTCTTAAGAATGCACTCCTGGATGGTTATGGCTTAACCACTGAACAGTACAGGATAAAGTTCAGAGAGACCAAAAAGGAGTCTTCACAAGACTGGGTTGATTTCATTGACCATTCAGTGAAGGCCTTGGAGGGGTGGTTACATGGCAGTAAAGTTACTGATTATGAAAGCCTGTATAACACAATCCTGAGAGAGCATATACTTAATAATTGTGTGTTTGATTTGTTGCACCAGTACCTGGTAGACTCTGATCTGACCTCTCCCCAAGAATTGGGAAAGAAGGCAGACAAATGGGTCAGAACAAGGGTGAACAGAAAAGTTCATACAGGGGGTGACAAAGATGGCAATAAGAAGAAAGATGGTGAAAAATCTCAAGATAAGCATGGGGATAAGGGTAAAACCAAAGATCCCACTTCAAATCTTAAACACTCTTCAGAGGGTGGGGATAAAACAAATTCTTCCTCTTCTTCCCAACCTGCACACATTAAAAAGCCTTGGTGCTTTGTGTGTAAAAACAGAGGCCATAGGCCAGGGGATAAGTCCTGTCCGGGTAAACCCCCTGAGCCTACCACCACTAATACATCAAGCTCTAGTGCCCCTAGCAGTAGTGGTACTAGTGGTGGGACTGCTGGCAACAGTCAAGCAAAGGGTGTAGTTGAGTTCACTTATGGGTCCATAGTGGAAACTGATGTAATCAGTCCCAAGACAGTTTCTGTCACACCTAGTGGCATTGGCCTTGCCACACTGGCTGCTTGTCCCCTTACAATGGATAAGTACAGGCAGACAGTTTCAATAAATGGTGTTGAGGCCTTGGCCTACAGGGACACAGGTGCCAGTTTCACTTTGGTGACTGAAAACCTAGTGCCTCCTGAACAACACATCATTGGACAACAGTATAAGATTATTGATGTCCATAACTCCACTAAGTTTCTTCCCTTAGCTATAATTCAGTTTAGTTGGGGTGGAGTTACTGGCCCTAAGCAGGTGGTGGTATCACCTAGCTTACCTGTAGACTGTCTCTTAGGTAATGACCTAGAGGCCTCAGGTTGGGCTGATGTAGAGTTTTATGCCCATGCAGCCATGCTGGGCATCCCTGAGGAATTGTTCCCTCTCATTTCAAGTGAAATGAAAAAGCAAAGGAGAGAAGGCCTGAAAACTCAGGATCCCTCTCCATCAACAGGTAAAAAGGGTATCACAGTATCCCCTAACCACCCTACCATTCAGGATACTATTCCTGTGGTGGGAGAAACCTCTCCTGGGGTGGCACCTGTTCCAAGGGAATCATCAGCTGGCAAAGCTGGACTCCCTGAGGTGGAAGTACCTCTCTGTGGGATAACTAACATTGGTGAGAAAAACAGCACCATTTTAGTTAACATGGAGCATCCCTCCAACCCTCCCAGAGAAACTTTAGTGCAGAAACCCTGCACTACCTCACAACACTTAGGACAGCATCCCTGCCCTAGTGTGGAGCTCATAGGACAGCATCCCTGCCCTGCTCCAACTCAAGAGAAACAGCATCCCTGTTCTCTCTTCCAGCCAGATGGACAAAGTTTTTGCCCAGCTATGGCTTTTCTGAGACAGCATCCCTGTCTGGCATTTCCATCACTACAAATAGGTTCAGTGGACAATTCCCACTGCTCTAAACTAAAACTTACTGATAGAAACTCTGAAAATACATCTTCACATTGTTGCTTAACTAAAAAACTTCAAACAGGGTGGTTTACATCCCCACAGGGAAGTAACCATATAGTGGATGATAAAGGGAGTAACCAGTCTATTGCAGAGCTACTCTCTACTTATCACCACTTAGACAATAAAGTCTCAACTGGCCAAGGTTAGCCTTATTGTCCTTCGTTTGGGGGGGGGGTTGTGTGAGAAGGTAGCCTCTTTCCAGCCTTGTTACCCCCACTTTTGGCCTGTTTGTGAGTGTATGTCAGGGTGTTTGTCACTGTTTTCACTGTCTCACTGGGATCCTGATAGCCAGGCCTCAGTGCTCATAGTGAAAACACTATGTTTTCAGTATGTTTGTTATGTGTCACTGGGACCCTGCTGGTCAGGACCCCAGTGCTCATAGGTTTGTGGCCTATATGTATGTGTCACTGGGACCCTGTCACACAGGGCCCCAGTGCTCATAGGTGTGCATGTATATGTTCCCTGTGTGGTGCCTAACTGTCTCACTGAGGCTCTGCTAACCAGAACCTCAGTGGTTATGCTCTCTCATTACTTTTAAATTGTCACTGACAGGCTAGTGACCATTTTTACCAATTTACATTGGCTTACTGGAACACCCTTATAATTCCCTAGTATATGGTACTGAGGTACCCAGGGTATTGGGGTTCCAGGAGATCCCTATGGGCTGCAGCATTTCTTTTGCCACCCATAGGGAGCTCTGACAAATCTTACACAGGCCTGCCACTGCAGCCTGAGTGAAATAACGTCCACGTTATTTCACAGCCATTTTACACTGCACTTAAGTAACTTATAAGTCACCTATATGTCTAACCTTTACCTGGTAAAGGTTAGGTGCAAAGTTACTTAGTGTGAGGGCACCCTGGCACTAGCCAAGGTGCCCCCACATTGTTCAGAGCCAATTCACTGAACTTTGTGAGTGCGGGGACACCATTACACGCGTGCACTACATATAGGTCACTACCTATATGTAGCTTCACCATGGTAACTCCGAATATGGCCATGTAACATGTCTATGATCATGGAATTGCCCCCTCTATGCCATCCTGGCATTGTTGGTACAATTCCATGATCCCAGTGGTCTGTAGCACAGACCCTGGTACTGCCAGACTGCCCTTCCTGGGGTTTCTCTGCAGCTGCTGCTGCTGCCAACCCCTCAGACAGGCAGCTGCCCTCCTGGGGTCCAGCCAGGCCTGGCCCAGGATGGCAGAACAAAGAACTTCCTCTGAGAGAGGGTGTGACACCCTCTCCCTTTGGAAAATGGTGTGAAGGCAGGGGAGGAGTAGCCTCCCCCAGCCTCTGGAAATGCTTTGTTGGGCACAGATGTGCCCAATTCTGCATAAGCCAGTCTACACCGGTTCAGGGACCCCTTAGCCCCTGCTCTGGCGCGAAACTGGACAAAGGAAAGGGGAGTGACCACTCCCCTGACCTGCACCTCCCCTGGGAGGTGTCCAGAGCTCCTCCAGTGTGCTCCAGACCTCTGCCATCTTGGAAACAGAGGTGCTGCTGGCACACTGGACTGCTCTGAGTGGCCAGTGCCACCAGGTGACGTCAGAGACTCCTGCTGATAGGCTCCTTCAGGTGTTAGTAGCCTTTCCTCTCTCCTAGGTAGCCAAACCCTCTTTTCTGGCTATTTAGGGTCTCTGTCTCTGGGGAAACTTTAGATAACGAATGCATGAGCTCAGCCGAGTTCCTCTGCATCTCCCTCTTCACCTTCTGATAAGGAATCGACCGCTGACCGCGCTGGAAGCCTGCAAACCTGCAACATAGTAGCAAAGACGACTACTGCAACTCTGTAACGCTGATCCTGCCGCCTTCTCGACTGTTTTCCTGCTTGTGCATGCTGTGGGGGTAGTCTGCCTCCTCTCTGCACCAGAAGCTCCGAAGAAATCTCCCGTGGGTCGACGGAATCTTCCCCCTGCAACCGCAGGCACCAAAAAGCTGCATTACCGGTCCCTTGGGTCTCCTCTCAGCACGACGAGCGAGGTCCCTCGAATCCAGCAACACCGTCCAAGTGACCCCCACAGTCCAGTGACTCTTCAGCCCAAGTTTGGTGGAGGTAAGTCCTTGCCTCACCTCGCTGGGCTGCATTGCTGGGAACCGCGACTTTGCAAGCTACTCCGGCCCCTGTGCACTTCCGGCGGAAATCCTTTGTGCACAGCCAAGCCTGGGTCCACGGCACTCTAACCTGCATTGCACGACTTTCTAAGTTGGTCTCCGGCGACGTGGGACTCCTTTGTGCAACTTCGGCGAGCACCGTTTCACGCATCCTCGTAGTGCCTGTTTCTGGCACTTCTCCGGGTGCTACCTGCTTTAGTGAGGGCTCTTTGTCTTGCTCGACGTCCCCTCTCTCTGCAGGTCCAATTTGCGACCTCCTGGTCCCTCCTGGGCCCCAGCAGCGTCCAAAAACGCCAAACGCACGATTTGCGTGTAGCAAGGCTTGTTGGCGTCCATCCGGCGGGAAAACACTTCTGCACGACTCTCCAAGGCGTGGGGGATCCATCCTCCAAAGGGGAAGTCTCTAGCCCTTGTCGTTCCTGCAGTATTCACAGTTCTTCAGCCTAGTAAGAGCTTCTTTGCACCAACCGCTGGCATTTCTTGGGCAGCTGCCCATCTCCGAGTTGCTTGTGACTTTTGGACTTGGTCCCCTTGTTCCACAGGTACCCTCAGTCAGGAATCCATCGTTGTTGCATTGCTGATTTGTGTTTTCCTTGCATTTTCCCTCTAACACGACTATTTTGTTCTTAGGGGAACTTTGGTGCACTTTGCACTCACTTTTCAGGGTCTTGGGGAGGGTTATTTTTCTAACTCTCACTATTTTCTAATAGTCCCAGCGACCCTCTACAAGGTCACATAGGTTTGGGGTCCATTCGTGGTTCACATTCCACTTTTGGAGTATATGGTTTGTGTTGCCCCTATCCCTATGTTTCCCCATTGCATCCTATTGTAACTATACATTGTTTGCACTGTTTTCTAAGACTATACTGCATATTTTTGCTATTGTGTATATATATCTTGTGTATATTTCCTATCCTCTCACTGAGGGTACACTCTAAGATACTTTGGCATATTGTCATAAAAATAAAGTACCTTTATTTTTAGTATAACTGTGTATTGTGTTTTCTTATGATATTGTGCATATGACACTAAGTGGTACTGTAGTAGCTTCACACGTCTCCTAGTTCAGCCTAAGCTGCTCTGCTAAGCTACCATTATCTATCAGCCTCAGTTGCTAGACACCCTATACACTAATAAGGGATAACTGGGCCTGGTGCAAGGTGCAAGTACCCCTTGGTACTCACTACAAGCCAGTCCAGCCTCCTACAAGCATATCTAGATGATATTGCTATCTTTAGTTCAACCTGGGATGATCACCTGGTCCACCTATGGAAAGTTTTGGAGGCCCTGCAAAAGGCAGGCCTCACTATAAAGGCCTCAAAGTGCCAGATAGGGCAGGGGAAAGTGGTTTATCTGGGCTACCTGGTTGGTGGAGAACAGATTGCACCACTACAGGGGAAAATCCAAACTATCATAGATTGGGTTCCCAATACAACTCAGACCCAGGTGAGAGCCTTTTTAGGCCACACAGGGTACTATAAGAGATTCATAAAGAATTATGGCTCCATAGCAGCCCCTCTTAATGATATCACTTGCAAGAAAATGCCTAGGAAGGTATTGTGGACAGCCAGCTGTCAGAAAGCTTTTGAGGAGCTCAAACAGGCCATGTGCTCTGCACCTGTCCTAAAAAGCCCTTGTGATTCCAAGAAATGTATTGTTCAAACTTATGCATCTGAATTAGGGGTAGGGGCAGTACTATCACAACTGAATTCTGAGGGCCAGGATCAACCAGTTGCTTTTATCAGCAGAAGGTTGACCCCTAGAGAAAAGCGTTGGTCTGCCACAGAGAGGGAGGCCTTTGCTCTGGTCTGGGCACTGAAAAAGTTAAGACCATACCTGTTTGGTACTCATTTTTTTGCTCAGACAGACCACAAACCTCTACTTTGGCTAAAACAAATGAAAGGTGTTGAAGTGGTCCATATCCCTACAGGGAATAGACTATACAGTGGAACATAGACCCGGGAGTACCCACTCCAATGCAGATGGACTCTCCAGATATTTCCACTTAGACAATGAAGACTCTTCTGGGCAAGGTTAGCCTTATTGTCCCTCGTTTAGGGGGTTGTGTAGGAAAATACCATCTTGCCTGGTATGTTACCCCCATTTTTATTGTATGTATGTTTGTTTTTGCCTGTGTCACTGGGATCCTGCTAGCCAGGACCCCAGTGCTCATAAAGTATGCCCTGTATGTGTTCCCTGTGTGGTGCCTAACTGTATCACTGAGGCTCTGCTAACCAGAAACTCAGTGTTCATGCTCTCTCTTCTTTTAAAATTGTCACTGCAGGCTAGTGACTAATTTTACCAATTCTGATTGGCACACTGGAACACCCTTATAATTCCCTAAAATATGGTGCCTAGGTACCCAGGGTATTCAGGTTCCAGGAGATCCCTATGGTCTGCAGCATTTCTTTTGCCACCCATAGGGAGCTCAGACAATTCTTACACAGGACTGCCACTGCAGCCTGAGTGAAGTAACATCCACGTTATTTCACAGCCATTTTACACTGCACTGAAGTAACTTATAAGTCACCTATATGTCTAACCCTCACTTAGTGAAGGTTAAGTGCAAAGTTACTCACTAGCCAAGGTGCCCCCATATTGTTCAGGGCAAATTCCCCGGATTTTGTGAGTGCGGGGACACCATTACACGGGTGCACTACATATAGGTCAATACCTATATGTGGCGTCACAATGGTAACTCTGAACATGGCCATGTAACATGTCTAGGATCATGGAATTGTCACCCCAATACCATTCTGGTATTGGGGGACAATTCCATGCATCCCCGGGTCTCCAGCATAGAGCCTGGGTATTGCCAAACTAACTTTCTGGGGTTTTCTCTGCAGCTACCGCTGCTGCCAACCCTCAGACAGGTTTCTGCCCCCCTGGGGCCCTGGCAGCCCAGTCCCAGGAAGGCAGAACAAAGGATTTCCTCTGAGAGGGCTATTTAGGGTCTCTCCTGTGGGTATCTCACCAGATAACGAATGAAAGAGATCACCAGAGATCCTCTGCACTTCCCTCTTTGACTTCTGCCAAGGATCGACCGCTGACTGCTCCAGGACGCCTGCAAAACCACAACAAAGTAGCAGATTCCCCAGACTTTGTGAGTGCGGGGAGACCATTACACGCGTGCACTACATATAGGTCACTACCTATATGTAGCATCACATTGGTAACTCCGAATATGGCCATGTAACATGTCTAGGATCATGGAATTGTCACCCCAATACCATTCTGGTATTGGGGGGACAATCCCATGCATCCCCGGGTCTCTAGCACAGAATCCGTGTACTGCCAAACTGCCTTTCCGGGGTCTCCACTGCAGCTGCTGCTGCTGCCAACCCCTCAGACATGTTTCTGCCCCCCTGGGGCCTAGGCAGCCCAGTCCCAGGAAGGCAGAACAAAGGATTTCCTCTGAGAGAGGGTGTTACACCCTCTCCCTTTGGAAATAGGTGTGAAGGGCTGGGGAGAAGTAGCCTCCCCCAGCCTCTGGAAATGCTTTGATGGGCACAGATGGTGCCCGTCTCTGCATAAGCCAGTCTACACTGGTTCAGGGATCCCCCAGCCCTGCTCTGGTGCGAAACTGGACAAAGTAAAGGGGAGTGACCACTCCCCTGACTTGCACCTCCCAGGGGAGGTGCCCAGAGCTCCTCTAGTGTGTCCCAGACCTCTGCCATCTTGGATTCAGAGGTGTTTTTGGCACATTGGACAGCTCTGAGTGGCCAGTGCCAGCAGGTGATGTCAGAGACCCCTCCTGACAGGTGCTTACCTCTTTCAGTAACCAAGCCTCCTTTCTTAGTAGCCAAACCTCCTTTTTTCTGGCTATTTAGGGTCTCTCCTCTGGGCTATTCCTCAGATAACAAATGCAAGAGCTCACCGGAGTTCCTCTGCACTTCCCTCTTCGACTTCTGCCAAGGATCGACCGCTGACTGCTCCAGGACGCCTGCAAAACCACAACAAAGTAGCAAGACGACTACCAGCAACATTGTAGCGCCTCATCCTGCCGGCTTTCTTGACTGTTTCCTGGTGGTGCATGCTCTGAGGGCTGTCTGCCTTCACCCTGCACTGGAAGCCAAGAATAAATCTCCTGTGGGTTGACGGAATCTTCCACCTGCCAACGCAGGCACCAAACTTCTGCATCTACGGTCCTCTGGGTCCCCTCTCATCCTGACGAGCGTGGTCCCTGGAACACAGGAGCTGGGTCCAAGTGTCCCCGACAGTCCAGTTGCCCTTATGTCCAAATTTGGTGGAGGTAAGTCCTTGCCTCCCCACGCCAGACAGTAATCCTGTGTACTGCGTGAACTGCAGCTGCTAGGGCTTCTGTGCACTCTTGCAAGACTTACTTCATGACCAACCTAGCCCAGGTCCCCAGCACTCCATCCTGCATTGCCCAACTCGCTGAGTTGAACTCCGACTTCGTGGGACTCCCTTTTGTTGTGCTGAGTCAACCATAGTGCTCAGATTTTCTGTACACCTGTTCAGGTGCTTCTGAGGGTGCTGCCTGCTTCTGCGTGGGCTCTCCGTGTTGCTGAGTGCCCCCTCTGTCTTCTCCTCCAAGGGGCGACCTCCTATTCCTTCCTTGGCCCTGGCAGCACCCAAAACTTTCAACCGTGCCACTTGCAGCTAGCAAGGCTTGTTTTCGTCTTCCTGCGTGGAAACAACTTTGCATCCTCCAGCACGCCGTGGGACATCTTCTGACAAAAGGAGAAGTTCCTGGCACCTTCCGTTGTTGCAGAATCTTTGGCTTCTTCCACCCAGAGGCAGCCCTTTTGCACCTTCATCCAGGGTTTAGTGGGCTCCTGCCCCCCCCGGACAGTTGTGTGACTCTTGGACTTGGTTCTCTTCCTTTACAGGTCCTCAGGTCCAGGAATATGTCTTCAGTGCTTTGCAGGCAGTTGTTGTCCTTGCAGAATCCCCTATCTCGACTTTACTGTCTTTCTGGGTTAATAGGGTAACTTTACTCCTACTTTTCAGGGTCTTGGGGTGGGGTATCTTGGACACCCTTAGTGTTTTCTTACACTCCCAGCAACCCTCTACACACTACACTAGGCCTGGATTCCATTTGTGGTTCACATTCCACTTTTGGAGTATATGGTTTGTGTTGCCCGAGGCCTATTCTTCCCTATTGCATTCTATTGTGTTCTTCAGTGTTTGCACTACTTTTCTAACTGTTTACTTACCTGATTTGGTTTGTCTGTGTATATTTTGTGTATTTTACTTACCTCCTAAGGGAGTATATCCTCTGAGATACTTTTGGCATCTTGTCACTAAAATAAAGTACCTTTATTTTTAGTAACTCAAAGTATTGTGTTTTCTTATGATATAGTGCTAAGTGATATAAGTGGTATTGTAGGAGCCAGATTTCAGATTTCAGATTTTCTAAGTGCCTATTCTGGTACTTCTACGGGTGCTGCCTGCTTCTCTGGGGGCTCTATGAGTTGCTGAGCACCCCCTCTGTCTCCTCCTACAAGGGGCGACATCCTGGTTCTTCCTGGTCTCCAGCAGCAACCAAAATCCTCAACTGCAACTCTTGCAGCTAGCAAGGATTGTTTGTGGTATTTCTGCCTGGAAATACTTCTGCAACCTCCAGCAGGCCGTGGGACATCTTCCATCCAAAGGAGAAGCTCCTATCCCTTTTCGTTGTTGCAGAATCTTTGGCTTCTTCCACCCAGAGGTAGCCCCTTTTGCACCTTCATCCGGGGTTTGGTGGGCTCCTGCCCCCCCTGGACACTTTCGTGACTCTTGGACTTGGTCCCCTTCCTTTACAGGTCCTCAGAGCCAGGAATCCGTCTTCAGTGTTTTGCTGGTGCTTTTGGTTCTTGCAGAATCCCCTATCACGACTATTGTGTCTTTCTGGGGTAGTAGGGTAAATTTACTCCTACTTTTCAGGGTCATGAGGTGGGGTATTTTGGACACACTTGCTGTTTTCTTACAGTCCCAGCGACCCTCTACAACTTCCCATAGGCCTGGGGTCCATTCGTGATTCACATTCCACTTTTGGAGTATATGGTTTATGTTGCCCCTAGGCCTATGTCTAACTATTGCATTCTATTGTGATTCTACACAGTTTGCACTACATTTCTAACTGTTACTTACTTGATTTTGGTTTGTGTACATATAATTTGTGTATATTCCTTACCTCCTAAGTGAGGGTATCCTCTGAGATACTTTTGACATATTGTCACTAAAATAAATTAACTTTATTTTTAGTAACTCTGAGTATTGTGTTTTCTTGTGATATCGTGCTATATGATAAAAGTGGTATAGTCGGAGCTTTGCATGTCTCCTAGTTCAGCCTAAGCTGCTTTGCCATAGCTACCTTCTATCAGCCTAAGCTGCTAGAAACACCTCTATTCTACTAATAAGGGATAACTGGACCTGGCACAGGGTGTAAGTACCACAAGGTACCCACTTTAAACTGAGGCCAGCCTCCTACACTGTTCCTTTAAAAAAGTAGTAGGTTTCTATGCAGTTGCTCCATACAAGCTCCTACCTTCTGATAGATCAGTGTCACCTCCAACCTCTGAGTCCTTTGCAGAAAGAGTAGTATTGTACTGTGCCCTACTCAATTCTCATTATACCTCTTGAATGTTAAGATTCGTCCTCTCTCGTAGTCTTCATAATTCCTGTGAAGCTTGTGTTGGTTTCGCTGTTTAAGTTTAACTTCTAGTTTTTCTAGGCTGTCATCCATTTCTTTTAAGAAATGTTCAATATATTTGTTATTTTTGCAGGAAACTAGTTCCTCTTTGATAACAACAATCTCTTTCAGTATCTTCTCCCTACCTGACCAAGCGTACTTTACCAGGATTTGTAGCACAGTTTTTGAGCTCCTAGCGGAATTTTCCACCAACTCTTTCAACATTCTAGGGTCTGGGGAATCATATCGGTATAATATAAATTCTCGGTCCCCTAGGAACCATATTATTAGTTACCTAGATTGTTCTGAAAGAAGGTCCCCTCCCATCACTTAGGCATTTCTGTTTGAGACAATTTCTCTAACCACCTGTGTTTGGTTATAGAAATGGTATCCTTTCAGTCCCATTGCTTGAGCAATCTTTATAAGCATTTTTACCAAATAGGAGCTTAGGTTCTTTACTTCTTTGGTCTTCATGACTCACTGCCATGGTTGGAATATTTGGACAAACTGAAATTAGGTTCTACCGTTTGGATAAATACCACCTTGAAAAAGAGCCCGAGTTCAACCCTATTCCAATAGTGATAAGTAATGGACCAATGAACAAACAGTGCTGGCAGCTCAATTTAAACACCAGACTGGAAGCATAAATTCCACGACTGTATCGTCAATACATGCAAGGTTCACTGTGAGTAACCGGAGACATGAGAGACTTCCCCCATACATATATACATACACACACACAAATAAACACACACACAAACACACACACATATATTAATATATATATATATATATATATATATAACCTTAAACACTCCTTCCAATATGACTCTTATTTTTATTTCTATGACCAACTTGGGCTGTATATATGTGAAGCACTTTATTTATGTGGTGTCCATGAGTAAGGCTGTTGCCGAAACGCGTTGGATTTTGTGCTGAAATAAACTGAATTTTCATATTGGAGGTGTCCTGGTTCTCCTGATATTGGAAGGAGTGTTTAAGGTTATATTAGGATCTCTCGGAACCCATCCAGGACCGCTGTGTGGAGCACCTGCATTCCGGGACTTGGTTACGAAATATATATATATATATATATATATATATATATATATATATATATATATATATAAATATGTATGTATATTTTATTTTTTTTCACTGAAAGAAAGGTTACAGGGATGTTATAGTTAGTTTCAGATTTTACACACACAAAACTCAAATAATTATAACTCGTGTTCTAAAGTACCTATAACTTGTGCCCCCACCATGCACAGTTTTCTCATTAATAATTTCATTGCAAATGTTGGAGTGATATTATCATTGATGTCATAGAAGATGCCATGAGTGATGTAATATGTGGGATAATTAACAGTGGATGGTGAGGGCGTGAATTTGAATTAATTTTAAAGCATCTGGCTGTGTGCAGCGGGGTTGGCTGCAGAGCCTGGCCTATACCATGGGCCTGTGGCCAGCACCCGTTGACATCTAACCATGTGCCATGCACAGCCTTTGCCTGTGTACAGCGGGGGTTAGGAGAAGGGCCTGGCTCCACCACAGCCTTTGGCCATGTTCAGCAAGCGTTGGCAACAGGGCCTGGTAAGTGATATAAGTGGTATAGTAGGAGTTTTGC
The DNA here is from genome assembly GCF_031143425.1 of Pleurodeles waltl. Classification (NCBI taxonomy): domain Eukaryota; kingdom Metazoa; phylum Chordata; class Amphibia; order Caudata; family Salamandridae; genus Pleurodeles; species Pleurodeles waltl. The sequence goes on from NC_090447.1 coordinate 588,701,006, forward strand.
ATGTCTCCTAGTTCAGCCTAAGCTGCTCTGCAATAGCTACCTCTATCAGCCTAAGCTGCGAGAACACCTCTAATCTACTAATAAGGGATAACTGGACCTGGCACAAGGTGTAAGTACCATAAGGTACCCACTAGCTTCCTACAGCTATGTGTCAGTTAGTGACAGAAACACTTACCTACGATCCACCCTCTGTCCTCTTGGAGTTGTTCCATCTTCAGTGGCACACTACTGTTCCTCAGCACAAAGGAATCATGGACTGAACCTGGGAACATGGCACTCACATGTGAGATGTACTGGTCTGCAGCACATAGCAATTGGATGTTCATGGAATGAAAGCTCTTTCTGTTTCTGTACACCTGTTCACTGACTCTTGGGGGTATGGTCGGTATATGGGTGCCATCGATGGCACCTATCACATGGGTATGTTGGCAAAGGCATAAAAATCAGATTTGATGGCAGGGAGGTCAGTACTTTGGGGAAATTTCACATAGGACTGCAGGTGTGGTACAAATGCATTTAAAAATCTTGTCAGTACCATGCTGAACATTGGCTGTGAAAATCCAGAACCCATGCCCACAGTCACTTGAAATGATCCTGTGGCAAGGAAATGGAGTGCAGAGAGCACCTTCACTTCAATAGGGATGGCATGCTGACTACGATTTCCCGGAGTTAGTACAGGATCCAGTAATGCACAAAGTTCCAGAATTGTTGCACCGTTGAGTCTGTAATTGATTATGATCTGATGCTCCACCATGGTCCTCATATCCACAAGTGGTCTGTACACCGATGGTGCCCTTCCTCGCCACAAGGGTCGGTACCTATGAGGGATATCAAAAAAGTGTGATGAACACACATACATATGCACACATTGTTATCAATTGTGTACTGCATACGTCATTGTAGTGACTCAACAGTATCATGTTCTTGACAGATCTACATCTACACCTCAATGAGGGAACAGTGGTTTTCATGTGTGTTATATTTTTAAATGATCACATGCATAGGTGCTTCATGTGGAAAGTACGGCCTGCATTGTGCACAATTATTATTTATAGATGTGTAGTTAATGCCAAAATGTCTGCCCACTGGAATCCAGGCCTGTTTTTGTGGAAGTGACCTCGTACCGCTAGCGGTTGATGTAACAGCATAAGGCGGTGTTTACCGCCGTTCGCACCGTCATTGGATGCCAATGGGGAATCCTGGCATATCATGATCATCGCCGGTGGTGACGGTACACACCGCCGCTGTACGTACGTGAATTCGTCATCTATACTTCACTTGACTCCCTGATCTCGTGCGTACAGGGCCTCCACTGTGTGTACTACTCTGTCCTGCCTCTGGTCATGGATGTGGCTCGTGCTGCAGGGGAAAGGGCCCCGGCCTTCACCCAGGAGGAACTGGAGAGGCTACTGGACGGGGTCCTGCCCCTGTACGCAAAAATCTACGGAAGGCCAGAGGTACAGGTGAGTCGGGGTTTGGGGTGTACTGTTTGGGTGTAATGGATGGTGTTGTAAGGACATATGTGTGCACCTCAGAGCCTGCATGGGCCATGGTGCATAGCATGCTGCGTTTGTGTGTCCTGTGAGTCTGACAGTACTGTCCGTCCCATAGTGGACGAATAGCCAGCTGTACCTATCTTGCAAGTGCCTAACCTCTGTGTTCCATTTCTGTGTCACCCTTTTAGGTCAGCGCCCACCAGAAGAGGGCACTTTGGCATGCCATCGCCAAGGAGGTGTGGACCCTGGGGGTCTACAACTGGCGGAGCACCCACTGCAGGAAGAGGTGGGAGGGCCTGCCACGCTGGGTGTGTAAAATCTTTGAGGCCCAGCTGGGGAAGTCCTCTCAATGTGGAAGGGGTGCCCATCGGGCACTGACCCCCCTCATACAATGTATCCTGGTGGTGGCATACCCAGACCTGGATGGGCGCTTGAAGGCTGCACAGCAGTCACAAGGGGGTACGTACTCATGTCATAAACTTAAGTCTGGAAGGATGTCTGTGTGTGCATTAGGGTTCATGCTGCTTAGAGGCAGGGACTCTGACTGTTGTCCATCTACATGATGGTCCCTGTAGGGTGTAGGGGTGTCTTTGACAGGTCTCTCACACGTTGGGTCCTTAGGTAGTTCAGGGAATGGGTGTAGAGCAGGGTTCGGGTCAGTAGTCAGGGGCATGGCCATGGGCATAGTGAACGGTGCTGCCTGTTGGGGGTGTCTTCTGGGTGGGTGTATGTCTGCCCACTATGTACCTCCATTCAGCTAATTACAAGTGTCTTTCCTGTTTTGTCTCCCAATCCCTTTTCTCTTTTGTGGTTTTTGTACAGCAGCAACATCTGGCGAGGGATCTGAGGCGCCCGCAAGTGGGGAAGCAGCGGCCCATGGATCCTTGGAGGCAGACACATCTGACGCCAAAGGGACCAGTGGGTGGGGGGGCGAGGGGAGTACGACAGGGGAGGCAACTACCACTGGAGGTAGTGACTCCGATACCTCCTCCGATGGGGGCTCCCCGGTCGTAGCGGACCCTAGTGGCCACACCACTACAGTGACATCTTCCGCCACCCTCATTCCATCACCACCCTCCCTTCTGCTCCCCACTGAATTGCCCGTGTCAGCTCTCCCTGAAAGGAGTTTTTCTCCTTCGCCCCAGGCACCTCCTCCCCTGCCCTAGTCAGCCCTGCTGCCCTCTCAGAGTACGCAACTGACCTCCTGAGAACCATCTCTGTAGGGCAGACAACCATTGTCAATGCCATCCAGGAGCTAGCATCAGAGGTGCAGCAGACCAATGCCTATCTGGATGGCATTCACAGTTCCATGTCTGCCCTACATAGATCTTTTCAGGCTCTGGCCTCCTCTTGGACGGCAGCCAGTTTCCCTGGCCATTCAGTCCGCCCTCTAACCTCCTCTACCCCTTCCAGCACCCCATTCCCTTCACCCGTCCAAAGAACACAATCTGACACACAGTCAAGCACATCAACACACAAGAAGCACACTTCAAAACACAAGCACCACACCTCCCACCACAAGCATTCACACAGCCAACATATACATGCATACACAACAACATCCACTTCCCCCAGTGTGCCTCTCTGTCTGTCCCCTCTATGTGCACACCCTCATGCACTACACCTTCAGTCACTGTTGCTGCTCCTCTTACTGCACTCACCACAATAGCAGACATTCATACATGCAGCCCAGACACCGCACATGCATTCACCACAACTACTGTAGTTGACACATGCAGCACACTCACCAGACTTGCAGACACCCACACAACATACATCCACACTGGCAGCCTGTCTTCTCCCACTGTGTCCACCCCCCCTCCAAAAACACACAAACGCACCAAGACACCCACCCATCACACATCCACCACACCTCAGCATACTGTCCAGTCACCTGCACCCACTACATGCACCCCTACACCACATACGTCCACTCCCTCTGCCTCCACTCCCACGCCCTCATCCAGGACCACCCCAATTGTTCTGAAGAAACTTTTCCTCTCCCATGCTGACCTCTTCCAATCCACTGGCCCACCCTGCCTTGTCCTTAAGCGTGCACACCTCCTTGCCCTTTCCACTCCTTCCACTTCACAGCCCACCCCTGTCCACCCCTCACATTCCCGTGCCCCTCCCCCAGAGAAGAAGAAGCCCTGTGCAGAGCCAATTCCATCTGGCTCCACCCACTGAAAACAACCCCCTCAACCTTCAAAGGACAAACCCACCCCCCCACCTTCCAAGCACAAGTCCAAGCCCAACCCCCGTCGCAACCCCCGTCGCAAGTCCCCACCACCCCCCACCCCCATTCCTTAAGGTGCCTGGATGCCCCTTTGTTGCCCCATTAGTTGGAGTACCATGCACTTTTGGGAGTCAGGTTGGGTCTGTTGTGGCCCATGGCACTTGTTGGGCTACGGACTGGCCATTGGCCTTGTTGGAAGTAGTTGGCTCTGTGAGCTTTAATTAATATTTCTGTGTGGCCTGTGTTTTGGCGGCACACTGTTGAACCCTGGTCTTTCGTTTCATTGTTTGTGGTGTGGGGCATTTGTATGTACTATGGTCAAGTTGGAATTGCCTTGTGTCGGGTAAGTACTTCTTGCTGTGGGGTGTATGGGTTGTGCTTCTGGGAAGGGTTGGGGGGTCGTTGCATGGGTATCTAACTGTGCCCTTTGCTACCTTGTTTAGTAGGTTGCAGTACTTACCATCGTCGTCTTCGTCGGCGGTATCATTTGTGGAGGTATATTGCAAGGAGCAGGGCTGGCATGATCTGCAGCTCTCTATCCATGTCTGCTCCGGCGCATTGTGTGGGCCTACGGTGAGTGTTTCATTGGATTTGGTTCATTTCCACCTGGACTTGGGTGGCGGTGGTTTCCACCCTTTAACTGGCACAGGAATAGTGGTTCATTATTTGATGGGTGGGTTGGGCCTTTCCGCCAGCCCGTGGGTGGACTCTGCCGTCATCGGCGGCACTCCTCTACAGTCAGTGGGTGGTTTTCTGTATGACTGTGTTTCGATTGGTTCATTATTTGGCGGTCCGGACCGTTCCTCTGTTGGCGGTTTTTACAGCCACCGCCGGCAGGGCGGTACGGGCCGCCGTGTTCACAATGAGGGCCTATGTCTCCTTAACAGAAGCAGGAGAAGGCCAGTCTAATATAGCTTGTACCTTTTCTGGGTCCATGGCGATGCCAACTTGGTTGATATGGAACCCAAGACATTGAACCTCAGTCTAGTTGAACTCACACTTTTCAGGCTTATAGTACAGATTGTTTTGTCAGATTCTTTCCAGGACCTGAAGAACATGCTTAGGATGGTGTTCAAGACAACGAGAATATACCAGAATGTCATCTAGATAGATAACAACACTTTGATTCAAAAGATTTGAGAAAACCGAATCCATAAATCTTTGGAATATGGAAGGTGCATTAGTTAGACAAAAAGGTATGAAGCGGCATTCAAAATGACCTAAAGGTGAGTACAAAAAGCGGTCTTCCATTCATCACCTTCCTTAATCCGTAAAAGATGACAGGCACCCTGCAGATCTAACTTGGTGAATATCTTGGCTCCTTGGACAGCTTCCAAATATCCTTAATAAGAGGTAGGGGATACCTATCCTTGATGGTAATTTTATTCAACTCTCGTAAGTCAGTACAGGTGCGGAGATCTTTTGTCTTCTTAGGTAGAAAGGAAAGAGGAGCCCTGGCAAGTGATGAAGAGGGAACAATCAATCCGCTTTGCATGTTTTCATCTATGTATTCCTTAAGTATTTTTAATACTTCCAAAGGGAACTACTTCACCAGCTATCAAAGGAATAGAACAGTCATAATCCTGATGAGGAGGCAAAATGGGTTTTTTGAGGTTTCTAGAACATGTCGGAGTATCCTTGATAACATTTGGGTATTCTTTGAATCATATTAATGGCATTGCTTGCTTCATATGAAGAGAAAATGGACCCTTTCGGAGACCAATAGGAACCTGTCGAATAGCCCAGACGGGATAGATAGGACACTTTCTAATGAGATGACACACACTGCCACAATAAAGACACAAGCCTTTGAGTCATCTGTTTTCTCATTCTGTTTCAGATAACGGTCCACGAGCAACATCAATTTGCATGGGTTCCTGTGAGAAAGTAGCCTCTTTCTAGCCTTGTTACCCCCCCTTTTGGCCTGTTTGTGAGTGTATGTCATGGTGTTTTCGCTGTCTCACTGGGATCCTGCTAACCAGGGCCCAGTGCTCATAGTGAAAACCCTATGTTTTCAGTATGTTTGTTATGTGTCACTGGGACCCTGCTAGCCAGGACCCCAGTGCTCATAAGTTTGTGACCTATATGTATGTGTTCCCTGTGTGGTGCCTAACTGTCTCACTGAGGCTCTGCTAATCAGAACCTCAGTGGTTATGCTCTCTCTGTACAAATTGTCACTAACAGGCTAGTGACCAATTTTACCAATTTACATTGGCATACTGGAACACCCTTATAATTCCCTAGTATATGGTACTGAGGTACCCAAGGTATCGGGGTTCCTGGAGATCCCTATGGACTGCAGCATTTCTTTTGCCACCCATAGGGAGCTCTAACAATTCTTACACAGGCCTGCCACTGCAGCCTGAGTGAAATAACGTCCACGTTATTTCACAGCCATTTTACACTGCACTTAAGTAACTTATAAGTCACCTATATGTCTAACCTTTACCTGGTAAAGATTGGGTGCTAAGTTACTTAGTGTGTGGGCACCCTGGCACTAGCCAAGGTGCCCCCACATTGTTCAGGGCCAATTCCCCGGACTTTGTGAGTGCGGGGACACCATTACACGCGTGCACTACATATAGGTCACTACCTATGTGTAGCTTCACAATGGTAACTCCGAATATGGCCATGTAACATGTCTAAGATCATGGAATTGCCCCACCAATGCCATCCTGGTATTGGGGAGACAACCCCATGATTCCCCGGGTCTCTAGCAAAGACCCGGGTACTGCCAAACTGCCATTCCCGGGGTTTCACTGCAGCTGCTGCTGCTGCCAACCCCTCAGACAGGTTTTTGCCCTCCTGGGGTCCAGCCAGGCTTGGCCCAGGAAGGCAGAACAAAGGACTTCCTCAGAGAGAAGGTGTTACACCCTCTCCCTTTGGAATAAGGTGTCAGGGCTGGGGAGGAGTAGCCTCAACCAGCCTCTGGAAATGCTTTGATGGGCACAGATGGTTCCCATCTCTGCATAAGCCAGTCTACACCGGTTCCGGGATCCCTCAGCCCTGCTCTGGCGCGAAACTGGACAAAGGAAAGGGGAGTAACCACTCCCCTGACCTGCATCTCCCCTGGGAGGTGCCCAGAGCTCCTCCAGTGTGCTCCAGACCTCTGCCATCTTGGAAACAGAGGTGCTGCTGGCACACTGGACTGCTCTGAGTGGCCAGGGCCAGCAGGTGATGTCAGAGACTCCTTCTGATAGGCTCCTTCAGGTGTTGCTAGCCTATCCTCTCTCCTAGGTAGCCAAACCTCCTTTTCTGGCTATTTAGGGTCTCTGCTTTGGGGAATTCCTTAGATAACGAATGCAAGAGCTCATCAGAGTTCCTCTGCATTTCTCTCTTAACCTTCTGCCAAGGAATCGACTGCTGACCGCGCTGGAAGCCTGCAAAACTGCAACAAAGTAGCAACGACGACTACTGCGACACTGTAACGCTGATCCAGCCGCCTTTTCGACTGTTTTCCTGGTGGTGCATGCTGTGGGAGTAGTCTGCCTCCTCTCTGCACTAGAAGCTCCGAAGAAATCTCCCGTGGGTCGACGGAATCGTCCCCCTGCAACCGCAGGCACCAAAGAACTGCAACACCGATCCTCTGGGTCTCCTCTCAGCATGATGAGCGAGGTCCCTTGAACTCAGCAACTCTGTCCAAGTGACTCCCACAGTCCAGTGACTCTTCAGTCCAAGTTTGGTGGAGGTAAGTCCTTGCCTCCCCACGCCAGACTGCATTGCTGGGAACCGCATGTTTTGCAGCTACTCCGGCTTCTGTTCACTTTCCGAGGGAATCCTTTGTGCACAGCCAAGCCTGGGTCCACAACACTCTAATCTGCATTGCACGACCTCCTGAGTTGTCCTCTGGCGGCGTGGGACTCTCTTGTGCAACTTCAGGTGAGCACTGTTTCACTCTACTTTGTAGTGCCTGTTCTGGCACTTCTGTGGGTGCTGCCTGCTTCTGAGAGGGCTCCTTGTCTTGCTGGGCGCCCCCTCTGTCTCCTGACGCAATTGGGGACATCCTGGTCCCTCCTGGGCCACAGCAGCACCCAAAAAACCCAACTGCAAGCTTTGCAGCTAGCAAGGCTTGTTTACGGTCTTTCCGCAGAAAAACACTTCTGCACGACTTTCCACGGCGTGGGACATCTATCCTCAAAAGGGAAAGTTTCTAGCCCTTGTCGTTCTTGCAGAATCCTCAGCTTCTACTGTCCAGTAGCAGCTTCTTTGCACCCACAGCTGGCATTTCCTGGGCATCTGCCCACTCTCGACTTGATCGTGACTTTTGGACTTGGTCCCCTTGTTCCACAGGTACCCTCGTCTGGAAATCCATCGTTGTTGCATTGCTGGTTTTGGTCTTTCCTGCAGAATTCCCCTATCACGACTTCTGTGCTCTTTGGGGAACTTTAGTGCACTTTGCACTCACTTTTCTGGGTCTTGGGGTGGGCTATTTTTCTAACCCTCACTGTTTTCTTACAGTCCCAGCGACCCTCTACAAGGTCACATAGGTTTGGGGTCCATTCGTGGTTCGCATTCCACTTTTGGAGTATATGGTTTGTGTTGCCCCTATCCCTATGTGCGCCCATTGCATCCTATTGTAACTATACATTGTTTGCACTGTTTTCTAATACTATACTGCATATTTTTGGTATTGTGTACATATATCTTGTGTATATTTGCTATCCTCATACTGAGGGCACTCACTGAGATACTTTGGCATATTGTCATAAAAATAAAGTACCTTTATTTTTAGTATATCTGTGTATTGTGTTTTCTTCTGATATTGTGCATATGACACTAGTGGTACTGTAGGAGCTTCACTCGTCTCCTAATTCAGCCTAAGCTGCTCTGCTAAGCTACCATTATCTATCAGCCTAAGCTGCTAGACACCCTATACACTAATAAGGGATACCTGGGCCTGGTGCAAGGTGTAAGTACCCCTTGGTACTCACTACAAGCCAGTCCAGCCTCCTACAGTTCCTCTTCTGTGAAGGCTGGTTTCTCTGGTTGTTTTTCTTCAAGGCGGCGAGCAGAAGAGTGCAGTGCTACTGATTGGGACTGAAACCTGGACCTTTGTTTCTCCAATCTACGTTCTCGTAAATGGTACTCAATATTAAGTGCCCGGTCCATCAGTTCTTTCAATGATTCTACCTTTATTTTGTCTCGTAACACTCGACGGAAGAGTGTCACAAAAGTGCATAATTCCCATGTGGATTTTGGCCGCTAGTTGTTTGAAACAGGTTATGTAAGTCAGGACATCATGATACTCTTGTTGTATCTCACATAATGCCTCTTCTGCAGCAGCTTCCAGTCCAGGTCGTTCGAACATCAGTTTAAAGGCTTGAAGGAAATTGGAATAGTTGGACAATAAAGAGTCATTGGCAGTCACCAAAGGGGTTGCCAACGCTAAGGCTGGGCCAGAAAGAGAACTTATCAAATAACCAACCTTGGTCTTATCCTGGGTAAACTGAGAGGGTTGAAATGCAAAATACACTGTTAAAGAGTCCAGAAATTCCTTTAACTTGTTAGGATCTTCAGAATAACGTGGTGTTGAGGTGGAGATAGTAGGTACATCAATGGATCGAGACACCAGAGCTTGTCTCAGAGCAGTATTTTGGGCACGCAGTGGTAATTCCTGTGCCTGTTGCTGTACGGTATGAAGCATAGACTGTGCAGTCTCCACAACATCTTCAGGTGGTCCTTCCATAGTTCCAGAGCAACGCAGAAATGTTTGGCGTTGCAATCTGTCACGACCAGAACACTTCTTACTGCTCTAATCTGCCAGTCTCTGGGCACCATCAGGTTTCTTGCTTGATGTGGATTGACCAAGGTAGGGGAGACCCTTTCCAGTAGCCACGGTGCTGCTGATAATAGAACACCAAGCAGGCAGAAGGAGTCCCAGAGGAAAAAAACAAACTTGGGAAAAACCTCACATCAAGGAAAAAATGAGGCAAAAAAGTCTGGAACAAAAACTGCAGACAGGGAAAAGCAGGTGAAGTCCAAAATCACAGGATAGAGGAGCGAGGAGCACAACCGGACCAGAAGTGCTTGCAACGCAAGGAACAGAAGACCAACTGTGCTTATATACTGACAAACAGGAAGTGACATGCAGGAAGTAATGAAAGCACCATCTTGGATTGTGAAAAGCCACATTAAACTAAATAGAAAAGTAGCCGTAGTATAAGAGGTAGGGAGCAAGGCATGCAGGGAAGGAAACACAGGCTCCTGGGAAAGAGAAAATTTGTCCCAGAAGGAACAAAAAAGAAAAAGAGAAAAAAAAGAAGAAAAGAAGAAAAACAGCAAGGAACAGGTAAGTAAAACTAGGGGGGTAAAAGGTGGGCGCAGTGTGAAACAGAGCCCAAAGGGAAAGTTTCAGGTTGCGCTGTGGCCCAAAAAACAGGTTGCAAACCGTAAAGCGGCCCTCTGCACGAATTGCCACCCGAAACGCGGACCACTGATCCGACTGTGGTCCGCAAGTGGGATGCCACCAGTCTTCGCGGCGTCACACAAACAGGCAGAGTCACAGAATGGTTTAAGCATGAAAATGGCTACTTCCTAAAAGTGGCATTTTCAAACACACAATCTAAAAACAACCTTTACCAAAAGAAGTACTTTTAAATTGTGAGTTCCGAGACCCTAAGATCCAAATTTCTATCTGCTCCCAAAGGGAATCTGCACTTTAATATTATTTAAAGGCAGCCCCCATGTTAACCTACGGAGGGATAGGCCTTGCACTGTGAAATCCCAATTTTGCAGCATTTCACTGTTACGACATGTAAAACACATTAGTATATGTCCCACCTTAAACATAAACAGCACCCTTCCCTTGGGCTACCTAGGCCCAACCTTAGGGGTACCTTACATGTAGGAAAAGGGAAGGTTTTGGCCTGGCAACTGGGTACACTTGCCAAGTCAAATTGGCAGTTTAAAGCTACACACACAGACACTGCAGTGGCAGGTCTGAGCCATTTTTATAGGGGTACTAATGTGAATGTGTTAGAAATGGGGTCTCTAGTTGGCAGAGGTTTACACCCTTGTCCAAGTAGGCACCATAATCCTAGTCAGGGTAGGTCACACACAATCCAAATTATCATATGCCCACCCTCTGGTAGCTTGCCATTGAGCAGTCAGGCTTAACTAAGAAGGCAATGTGTAAAGTATTTGTGCAATAAATCATGGAATAACACAGTGAAAACACCACACAAAATACACCACACAGGTTTAGTAAATAGAAGATATTTATCTGAGTAATTTAAGGTCAAAACGATCAAGATTTGAAAAGCACAAGTTGAAATATCACTTTTGCAATGATAAGAGTCGTAAGTCTTTAGACTTCAACAAATGTCTCTCTTATGCACAAAGTACCTTGTATGCATCAAAATTACACGAACGAAGATCGCAGAGGAGGAGATGCGTGGAAAAAGGAAGGTGTGCATCAGATTTTCCGACGCGGCACAGACGATGCATTGATTCTTCCCACGCTGCAAGGGCTTTGTGTCGGTATCCGGCATGCAGTCTTGGATCCTCACTGAGATGAGGGGTCTTTTGACGCCCAGGGACGATGCTTGGAAATTCTGGGCATGCGGGACAAAGTGACAGGTGCTGCATCGATCCAGTATGGTGATGCATTGGACTTTCTTTTGCACAGCAGGCACTGCGTAGATTCCTCATGCAGGAAGTCAAGCTGTGTCATTCCGGCTCGTGGATGCGTCGATTCGGTGGGGCTGTGCATCAAAGTTCCAGTCGCAATGCAGGCGCTGCATCGATCGCCACTCAGGGAGCCGGGCTGTGTCGTACCGCTTCAGCGATGTGGCAAATCTTTCACCGCTGGGAAGGCTGTGCATCATTCCTGTTAGGCTGTGCGTCGATTTTCACAGCACAAGGAGTTTCCTTCAAGAGAAGAAGTATTTTTAGCCCTGAGACTTCAGGAACAGGAGGCAAGTTCAATCCATGCTCTTGGAGTGCCCTTCTTAGCAGAGTCAGAGGCCAGCAAAGCAGCAGGGCAACAGCAAGGCAGCAGTCCTTCACAGCAAAGCAGTCCAAGTGAGTCCTTTAGGCGGCCAGGCAGCTCTTCTTGACAGGTTGCAGGATCTGGTTCAGAGTGTCTGTCCCAGGAAGTGTCTGAGTTGGTGGGGTCAGGGATCCAGTTTACATACCTTTGCCTTTGTAGTGGAAGAGACTTCAAAGAGTTGTTTTGAAGTGCACCAGGTCCCCTTTCAGTACAGGTCTGTCTGCCAGGGTCCCAGTAGGGGGTTTGGCAGTCCATTATGTGAGGGCAGGTCACTAGCCTTTGGAATGTAAGTGTCAGGCCATCCACCCTTCCAGCCCAGTAAGACCCATTCAGTATGCAGATGAGTGCAGCTGTGACTGAGTATCCTGTGTTTGTGGTTGTCTGGGTGAAATGCACAAGGGAGCTGTCAACCAGCCCAACCCAGATGTGGACTGGAGACAGGCTGTAAGGCATAGATGGATTTTAAGTGCAGAGGAATGCTCACTTTCTAAAAGTGGCATTTCTAAAATAGAAATATACAATTCAACCAAACCAATAAGCAGGATTCTGTATTACCATTCTGGCCATACTAAACATGACCTATTTACCCCTTTCTGATCAGAATCTACGGTATATGACTCAATAGTATATGAGGGTATCCCTAATATTAGCCTATGAAGGGAGAAGGCCTCACAATAGTGGAAAACGAATTTAGGAGGTTTCCACTACCAGGACATAAAGAAACACAGGTATATGTCCTGCCTTTTACCTACACAGCACACTGCCCTATGGGTTACCTAGGGCCGACCATAGGTGTGACGTATAAATAGAAAAAGGGGAGTTTAAAGCTTGGCAAGTACTTTTAAATGCCAAGTCAAAGTGGCAGTGAAACTGCACACACAGGCCTTGCAATGGCAGGTCAGAGACATGGTTAAGGGGCTACTTATGTGGGTGGCACAACCAGTGCTGTAGGCCCACTAGTAGCATTCAATCTACAGGCCCTGGGCACATGTAGTGCACTTTACTAGGGACTTGTAAGTAGATCACATATGCCAATTGGGTATGAACCAATGTTATCACGTTTTAAGGGAGAGAGCATATGCACTTTAGCACTGGTTAGCAGTGGTAAAGTGCGCAGAGTTCTAAAACCAGCAAAAATAGTGTCAGAAAAGTGGAGGGAGGCAGGCAAAAAGTTGGGGGATGACCACCCTAAGGCTGTCAGATCTAACAGGGTGGCACAACCAGTGTTGCAGGTCCACTTGTAGCATTTCATTTACAGGCCCTGGACACCTCTTGTGCGCTCTACTAGGGACTTACTAGTAAATCAAATATGATAATCATGGAAAGCCAATTACACATACACTTAACATAGGAGCACTTGCACCTTAGAACTGGATAATAGTGTTAAAGTGCCCAGAGTATAAAAAAAAAAGTCTGGCACACATCTACAACCTAGGAAACAGAGGTAAAAAGTTATGGGTAACCACATCAATGATGCCAAGTCTAAAACGCCAGCTGAGAATGGGGAACAACTACCCAACATCATGGGAGTTCTCATCACTAAGGCAGAAGAATCTGGACAGACCATCAGCATTGGCGTGGTCTGTACCAGGGCAGTGTACCACCATAAGGTCCATTCCTTGTAGGGAAATGGACCACCTCAACAGTTCTAGATTCTCACCCCTCATCTGCATTAACCATCTGAGGTGCCTGTAGTCAGTCTGAACCCGGAAGTGAGTCCCAAACAAGTATGGTCTTAGCTTCTTCAGCGCCCAGACCACAGCAAAAAATTCACGATCTATTGCACTCCACCTATGTTCCTGGGAAGCAACCTCCTACTAATGAAGGCTACAGGTTGATCTAGGCCTTCTTCATTGAGCTGTGAGAGTACTGCTCCTACACCATGCTCTGAGGTGTCTGTCTGCACAAAAAAACTCCTTGAAGTAGTCAAATGCCTTGAGCACAGGTGCTGGGCGGCCTTCAGGGCATCAAAAGCTGTCTGGCAAACTCTGTCTAGATCACCTTCCTTGGTTGCTTCTTGGAAGTCAACTCAGTCAAGGGGGCAACAATGTTGCCATATCCCTTGACAAACCTCCTGTAATAGCCAGTGAGACCTAAAAAGACCTTCACCTCAGTCTGGGTTTTGGGTGCTAGGGGTGCCACATGGCCACTTCCTACCTGGTGTCCCAAATACACCACTGAAACCTGTCCAATTTGGCACTTACTGGCCTTAATAGTGAGGCCTGCTTTTGCAGGGCCTCCAACACTCTGCAGAGGAGCTGCAAGTGTTCCTCCCAAGTGGAACTGAACACTGCAATGTCATCTAGGTAGTCTGAGCTGAAGCCATCCAACCCAGTCAACACGTGGTTGGCCAACCTCTGAAATGTTGCAGGGCATTATTCATCCCAAATGACATCATTTGAAACTGCAAGTGCCCATCTGGGGAAGAAAATGCTGACCTCTCCTTGGCCCCCTTAGTTAGGGCAATCTGCCAATACTCAAATCAAATGTGCTGAGGTATTTGGCAGCTCTCAACCGATTGATGAGCTCATCTACTCGGGTGATGGGATGCGCATCAGTTTTAGTGACCACATTGAGACCCCGATAGTCCACACAGAACTGGAGTTCTGGGGTGGCACCAGGAACAGCAGCCTTTGGGGCCAAGACCACAGGGCTAGCCCAAGGTCTGCTACAAAACTCAATAACCACATAGTGTTGACATCTTAGATACCTCATCTTTGATGCTGGCCATGACTTTGTCAGTCACCCTGTAAACCTTCTGTTTAATGGGTGGACTGTCCTCAGTGTCTACATCATGTGTACACAAGTGTGTGATCACTGGCATCAAGGAGAACAGGCAGGCAAACTGACCCAATACCTGGTGACAGTTCCTCTGTTGTTCTGAGGTCAGGGAGGAGGAGAGGTTCACTCCCTCCATATACCCATCTTTCTCTCCAGCAGATAGGAGGTCAGGAAGAGGCTCACTCTCTTCCTCCACCCCATCATCCGTAGCTAGGAGCATAGACAATTCAGTCAGCTCAGAGTGTGGCTTGAGAGTGTTCAGAAGCAGGGCCCTTAAGGGGTTCCTGTGAGTCTGCAAGTCCACCAGGTAAGTGACTTCGCTCTTGTGCTCCACCACCTCAAATGGCCCAGTCCACGTGTCTTGGAGTGTCCTAAGCTCCACTGGTGTCGTTACTCACACATTTTGCCCAGGCCGAGACTCGACCAGCGTGGCATTCAGGTCAAACCACTGTTTCATGTCTTTCTGGCTTGCTTCTACGTTCTCTTCTGCAAGAGCTCTGAAGAGTCCAGCATGTAACTAAATACATCCTGGGGAGGTTTACTGGGGGCTTTCTCTAAGCCCTTCTTCACCAGACTCAAAGGTCCCTTGACAGGGTGGCCATACAGTTACTCAAAAGGACTAAATCCGAGCCCTTTTTGAGGAACCTCCCTGTAGACGAACAGGAGGCATGACAAGAAGATGTCCCACTTCCGCCTCAAGGACTCTGGCAGGCCCATGATCATGCCTTTAAAGGTGTGGTTGAACCTTGCTTTGTGGGTGGTAAGGAGTGGTGAACTTATACGTTACCCCACACTCCTGCCACAAAGACTTCATATAAGTAGATATGAATTTGGTACCCCTATCAGATACCCCTTCTGTGGGGTACCCCATGCAGGTAGCAACCTCCATCAATGCACGACCCACACATGGGTGGTGATTGACCTCAGAGGAATGGCTTCTGTGTACCAGTGGCATGGTCCGCCAACACCAGGATAAACCTGTTGCCCATGGCTGTCTTGGGATACAGAGGCCCCACAATGTCAATAGCAACCATTCCAAAGGGGGTACTAACCATTGGAAAAGGTTAGAGGGGGGCCTTGCATTTCCCCACACTCTTGCTACTTGCCTGACAATTTTGGCAAGACCTACAATGAGCATCCGAGTGTCTGTGCACTAGGGCCCAGTAAAAGCGGGTGACAAGCCGTTCAAAGGTTCTGTCCTGCCCCAAATATCCAGCTAAAGGCACATCATGAGCCAGACCCAGTAGGAAGGCTTTGAAGCACTGGTTTACCACCAGCACACGGGCTGACCCAGGCTCAGCAGCCTTAGGCTCACTATACAGGACGGCGTCCTCCTAATAAATCAACTGATATCCTGGCTCCTTGCCAGCCGCCTTGTCTGCAGCTTGGTATCGCAAACCCTCAAGAGTAGGGCATACCTTCTGTGTCTCACAGAATGCTTACCTGGTGGGTCTCCCTTCCTGCTGCCATTGCGACAGCTCAGGAACCACTCCCAGTTGAGCCACCTGTTCCCCTGAGGGCTTTGGGGCGTCACCCTCAGGCTCCGCCTCCTCCTGGACTGTGGGAGCTTCTGGGGCCAGTTTCCCGGACCCCTTGCTCTTCCTCTTTTTGGCTGTCCCCTAGGCCACTGTTTCAGGCTCCAGGGGCTTCTACCCAGCCATACGGGCTGCCATTGACAGGGTAGATACGCATACCCACCCAGGCAGACCCAACATCTCCAAGTATGCCCTGTGTTCCACCTCCTTCCAAGGAGAATCCTCCAGGTCATTGCCAAGCAAACAATCCACAGGCATAATTGGACTCACAGCTACCTTCAAGGAACCTAAGACCCCCCCACCATTCAAAGGGAACTTGTGACACTCTGCGCAGGCGTTCTCAGTTGTCCACTGCAACTACTTGGTGAAGTACACAGGGATTTATCTGCTCTTCAGACACCAGGTGACTTCTCACTGTTGTCACACTGCCTCCTGTGTCTCTCAGAGCCTCCATCCTCTGTCCATTGATGGTCACCCACTTCCTGTACTTCTTACTGTTTTCAGGCACAAGGGTTCTCTGAGCCACCTCTCTGTCCTTTAATGAGACATGGGTCATTTCAGCTGGCTCCCACCAACCTGGAACCTACTCCACCCTAAAAGCTACATTTGCAAATCCCTGTGATTGAGCACCAGTGGGTGCCAGTGTCCCCTTGGGACATTTGGGATCCCCTCTCACATGACCCACCTGGTCACATGCTTAACACTTGCGGAGACCCCCCTTGAGGGGTTTCCCTTTGTAGAACCATGGCTTCTTCTCACTGGGGGCGAGAAAGCCTTACCCTGGGAAATAGGTTGGGGCCCTTTAGAGAACTCCCCTGTTTATCTTACCCCCTTTCTTCTGAGAGGGACCCTGCCCACCCTTGGTGTGGTCTCCCTCATATCTCTTGTGGACCTCGGTGCTCTCCCAATTGTCCACTTCCTGCGCAAGCTTCCTGGAGTCAGTCAGCTTGCTGTCAATCAGGTGCTGGTGCAGTTCTGGAAAACAAACACTGTGCAAATGCTCCCAAGCAATTAAACTGAAAAGCTCCTCATACATTGTTACCTCACTGCCCTTCACCCAAGCATCCAGTGACCTGCAAAAGGAATCTACACACTCCAGCACTCTTACTTTTTGTAGGACTGTGGGAGGCTGGCCTGGCTTATAGTGGGTACCTGATGGTACTTACATCTTGTGCTAGGTCCAGTTATCCCTTATTAGTAGATTAGTAGTGTTCTACCAGCTTAGGCTGATAGAGGTAGCTATAGCAGAGCAGCTTAGGCTGATCTAGGAGACATGCAAAGCTCCTACTATACCACTTATATCATATAGCACTAAATCATAAGAAACACAATACTCTGAGTTACTAAAAATAAAGGTAATTTATTTTAGTGACAATATGCCAAAAGTATCTCAGAGGATATACTACCTTAGGAAGTAAGTCATATACACAAACCAAAATTAGGTAAGTAAACAGTTAGGAAAATAGTGTAAACACTATAGAACACAATAGGATGCAATAGGCCTAGGGGCAACACAGACCATATAATCCAAAAGTGGAATGCAAACCACAAACAGACCCCAGGCCTAGTGTAGTGTGTAGAGGGTCACTGGGAGTGTAAGAAAACACTAAGGGTGTCCAAGATACCACACCCCAAGACCCTGAAAAGTAGGAGTAAAGTTACCCTACTACCCCAGAAATACAATAAAGTCGAGATATGGGATTCTGCAAAGACAACAACTGACTGCAAAGCACTGAAGATGGATTCCTGGCCCTGAGGACCTGTAAAGGAAGGGGGCCAAGTCCAAAAGTCACGCAAGTGTCCAGAGGGGGCAGGAGCCCACTAAACCCCGGATAAAGGTGCAAAAGGGCTGCCTCTGGGTGGAGGAAGCTGAAGATTCTGCAACAACGGAAGGTGCCAGGAACTTCTCCTTTGGTCAGAAGATGTCCCACGGCGTGCTGGAGGAAGCACAGTTGTTTCCATGCAGAAAGATCACAAACAAGCCTTGCTAGCTGCAAGAGTAACAGTTGAAGATAATGGGTGCTTCCCGGGACAAGGAAGGACCACAAGGTCGACCCGTGGAGGAGGAGACAGAGGGGGCGCTCAGCAATAGAGAGAGTCCTTGCAGAAGCAGGCAGCACCCGCAGAAGCACTTGAACAAGCATTCAAGAAATCTGAGCATGGTGGTCATCTCAGCACAACAAAAGAGGGTCCCACGAAGTCGGTGGTCAACTCAGCAAGTTGAGCAATGCAGGACGGAGTGCTGGGGACCTGGGCTGGGCTGTGCTGTGCACGAAGGAAGTCTTGCAAAAGTGCACAGAAGCCCTAGCAGCTGCTGTTCATGAGGAACACAGGATTACTGTCTGGGTGGGGAGGCAAGGACGTACCTCCACCAAATATGGACAGAAGGACCACTGGACTGTCGGGGTCACTTGGATCCAGCTCCTGTGTTCCAGGGACCATGCTCATCAAGATGAGATGGGAACCAGAGGACTGGTGATGCAGAAGTTTGGTGCCTGTGTTGGCAGGGGGAAGATTCCTTCAACCCATGGGAGATTTCTTCTTGGCTTCCAGTGCAGGGTGAAGGCAGACAGCCCTCAGAGCATGCACCACCAGAAAACAGTTGAGAAAGCCAGCAGGATTAGGCGCTACTATGTTGTTGGCAGTCATCTTGCTACTTTGTTGCAGTTTTGCAGGCATCCTGGAGCAGTCAGCAGTCGATCCTTGGCATAAGTTGAAGAGGGAGATGCAGAGGAACTCTGGTGAGCTCTTGCATTCGTTATCTGAGGAGGAACCCAAAGGAGAGACCCTAAAGAGCCCTCAGAGGAGGATTGGCTACCTAACCAGTTAGAGCCTATCAGGAGGGGTCTCTGACGTCACCTGCTGGCACTGGCCACTTAGATGTCTCCATTGTGCCCTCACATCTCTGCATTCAAGATGGCAGAGGTCTGGGACACACTGGAGGAGCTCTGGGCACCACCCCTGGGGTGGTGATAGACAGGGGAGTGGTCACTCCCCTTTCCTTTGTCCAGTTTTGTGCCAGAGCAGGGGCTGGGGGCTCCCTGAACCAGTGTACACTGGTTCATGCAAGGAGGGCACCATCTGTGTCCTTCAAAGCATTTCCAGAGGCTGGGGGAGGCTACTCTTCCCCAGCCCTTAACACCTATTTCCAAAGGGAGAGGGTGTAACACCCTCTCGTAGAGGAAATCCTTTGTTCTGCCTTACTGGTACTGGGCTGCCCAGCCCCCAGGAGGGCAGAAACCTGTCTGAGGGTTGGAAGCAGCGGTAGCTGCAGAGAAAACCCCAGAGAGTAAGTTTGGCAGTGAGGGTTAGACATATAGGTGACTTATAAGTTACTTAAGTGTAGTATAAAATGGCTGTGAAATAACGTGGACGTTATTTCACTCAGGCTGCAGTGGCAGTCCTGTGTAAGAATTGTCTGAGCTCCCTATGGTTGGCAAAATAAATGCTGCAGCCCATAGGGATTTCCTGGAACCCCAATACTCTGTCACCTAGGTACCATATACTAGGGAATTATAGGGGTGTTCCAGTGTGCCAATCAGAATTGGTAAAATTGGTCACTAGCCTGCAGTGACAATTTTAAAAGCAGAAAGAGCATAAACACTTAGGTTCTGGTTATCAGAGTCTCAGTGAAACAGTTAGGCACCACACAGGGAACACATATAGGCCACAAACGTATGAGCTCTGGGGACCTGGCTAGCAGGATCCCAGTGACACATATCAAACACACTGACAACATAGGGTTTCCACTATGAGCACTGGGTCCCGGGCTAGAAGGACCCCAGTGAGACAGTAACAACACACTGACATATACTCACAAACAGGCCAAAAGTGAAGGTAACAAGGCTAGAAAGAGGGTACCTTCCTACAAGGAACTAAACTTGACCATATACTGCTCAGGGGGCAGAACCTATCTTGTGAGTAGGGCATCCTTCATTATGGTATAGGTGAGTCCCTGAGGATCGCCTAAGGATATCAGAGTGTCCCTCCCCTATACCTCAAACTGCTTCCACATACCCGCCCCCCAATGTGCCTTAGGGACCAGATTCATATGGAGAGCAGACTCATATCCCTTGAACCACAACTATAAGTCATCCTCCTCCTAATAGTCCTTCACTAAGACCCTCATTACAACATTGGTGGTAAATCCAGCATACCGCCGTGCAGAAGACCGCCAACACACCGCTGCGGTGGCGAAATTCCGCTACAGCTATTACGACCCACAGCTCGGAATCCGCCAAAATCCAGACACCCACACCAAAGGTCAGTGATAAACTGGCGATAACAAAACCGACACGTCACGCCAACAGGAATCCGCCCACACTATCACGACCCACGAATCCACGCGGCGGTCTTTCAACCGCGGTATTCCATTGGCAGTACACACCGCTGCGCTCAAAATACACACACATTTACAAAACACAACCACATTGGACAATTTGAAATACACACACCTGATACACATACACAAACCACTCCCACACACCCAATACAATATAAAACACACACCCACATCACCCACAAACCCTTACTACCAAAATTGAGAAAAAAGGCCAGAGAGAGACACCACCAGAAACAACACTAGCATCCACAGGCACACAACACCATCACTCATACACCATCCACGCACCTAAGACAACACACACAAACACATCCCCTCACACATCACAACCGACACCACCTCACACATTACCCACACCACATCATGGCACCTCAACGACACCCTAAGTTCTCTGAGGAGGAGCTCAGGGTCATGGTGGAGGAAATCGTCCAGGTAGAGCCACAGCTATTCGGATCACAGGTGCAGCACACCTCCATTGCTAGGAAGATTGAGCTATGGCGCAGAATCATCGATAGGGTCAATGCAGTGGGACAGCATCCAATCACAAGGGATGACATCAGGTAGAGGTGGAACGACCTATGGGGGAAGGTGCGTTCCGTGGTCTCCAGCGGCGAACCCCCACCTCCTCCCCCACAACTAACAACATGGGAGGAGCAAGTCTTGGCTATACTGCGTCCTGAGGGCCTCACAGGAGTAGCAGAAGGAATGGACTCTGGTAAGTCAACTCTTAACTATTACATCCCCCACCCTACCCGCCTGCTATCACATACCCCCACCCTCACCCCATCACTCCAACACCCCACAAATGTCCCACTATCACAACCCACCCATCCCAACACCAAGCCCTGCATGCAACACCAAAGCATGGACACCCATCACCAAAGCATGTCCAGAACAGATACCCACACAGACCCCAAACCAATTATCACACAAGGTCCTAGACAAGAATGCAAGCACTGGAGTACAGGGTCACTCACCCATTGCACACGATGGCACACACAGATGCAATAATCATGCCTTTACACCCCTGCAGGACCCCTACCCAGCGTCACTGGCCAGGAGGTTCCAGACATGTCCAGTCCCCCCACAGAAGAGGCCCACAGTGGTGACAGCAGCTCTGTCCAACTGGATCATGATGACCAGCGCGGGCCATCTGGGACCTCGGGACAGTCGGTTCCCCTGACACTGGCACAGGCCACCACAGAGCCTCCCCCCTCAGGAAACACCAGCACAGCACCCACCTAGCGGGCCCATCCCTCTGTCTCCAGGACACGTCAAGCAGTAGTGTGTCCACCACTACAGGGAACCCAGGCAAACCCACCACCCCAAGAAAATCAGGGACCTGGGGGCAGTTGCAGTGGGCACACGGTTCAGGGGACAGAGGCACAGGAAAACAGGGGAACTGGGAGGACAGCTGTGCGACAGGGGGAGGACAGGCCCAGGGAACCCACTCTACATGAGGCACTCACCAACATCATGGGAGCGTACCATCATTCCCAGGAGACAATGGCAACGATACTGGGCAACTTTCAGGAGACCCAGCGGCTGCAGGAGGAACACTATCTGGGGATCAGGGAGGAACGCAAGTCCATCAACACCACCCTGGTCACCATTGTAGGGGTGCTGAAGGACCTTGTCAACACCAGGAGGGACACTGTGGCACAACAAGGGGCCCCTGACACTAGCCTGGATGATGAACAGCCCACCACCTCCGCGGGCGCTAGTGGACAGGAGGCACTGCCACAGGACCACGACACCAGCACCCCACCCCCTGCAGATGGAGATCCACCCCACAAACGGTCCCTGAGATCCAGGAACAAGACAGAGAACAATGCCAAGACCTCCGCCAGAAAATGAGACCCCCCTGAATATCATCCTTCTGTCCCACTTTGTCACCCTGTCCATCCTTAAACTGCCCTCGCTCCACTTCCTATGGCCCTTTGGACAATGACCTGTGAAACAAATAGACTGGACTCAGCCATGGACATTCCTCCACCATCACCCCTGACTATTTTACAACCCCCTCCACTTATTTGCACAGAAATAAACACCCTTGAATCACAAAACAATCTGGAGTCAGTCTGTGCTTTCACAAATGTGTATTTGCAATAACTATGGAATATAGAAATGTCAATTTTATTGTCAACATACCGTTGTAACACAGCTCTAGTCCATGAGGTAATATAGCAGAGGTCACACAGTAGGACCCACATTTGTGAAATGGAAAAGCAAAGTGACAAGTCAGGGTCCATATACTGGGTGAAAGTGACAGACTTATGATAGGTGAAACAATTGTATGAGATGTGTGAGGCAGTGATATTTTCTTACCTGTGTCTCACTGGAAGTATTGCTGGATAACGTTGTTTCTGTTGTCAAAATTCTCTTCTACTGCCTCCTCTTCTTCACTGTCCACAGGCTCCACAGCTGCCATAAGACCTCCACCTGGACTATCCTCCTGCAGAAAAGGCACCTGTAGTCGCAAAGCCAGGTTGTGCAGCATACAGCAGGCCACGATGATCTGGCACACCTTCTTTGGTGAGTAGCAGAGAGAACCACCTGTCATATGGAGGCACCGGAACCTGGCCTTCAGGAGGCCGAAGGTCCATTCGATCACCCTCGTAGTTCACCCATGTGCCTCATTGTAGCGTTCCTCTGCCCTTGTCCTGGGATTTCTCACTGGGGTCAGTAGCCATGACAGGTTGGGGTACCCAGAGTCACCTGCAAATGTCGAGGGACAACTGTTAGACACACACCAACCCGTAGGGGCAAACCCAGACAACTATTCACAGGGTATAGGGTCCCTGTCCTCACCTATTAGCCACACACAGTGCCTCTGGAGTTGCCCCATCACATAAGGGATGCTGCTATTTCTCAGAATGTAAGCGTCATGCACTGAGCCAGGAAACTTTGCATTCACATGGGAGATGTACTGGTCGGCCAAACACATCATCTGCACATTCATAGAATGGTAGCTCTTACGGTTTCTGTACTCCAGTTCACTCCTGGGGTGGGTACCCAGGCCACATGTGTCCCATCAATGGCACCTATGATGTTGGGGATATGTCCCAGGGCATAGAAGTCACCTTTCACTGTAGGCAAATCCTCCACCTGAGGGAAAACTATGTAGTTGTGCATGTGTTTCAGCAGGGCAGACAACACTCTGGACAACATGTTTGAGAACATTGGCTGGGACATCCCTGATGAAATGGCCACTGTAGTTTGAAAAGACCCACTGGCCAGGAAATGGAGTACTGACAGGACCTGCACTAGAGGGGGTATCCCTGTGGGATGGCGGATTGCTGACATCAGGTCTGGCTCCAACTGGGCACACAGTTCATGGATTGTTGCACAATCAAGTCTGTAGGTGACTATTACGTGTCTCTCTTCCATTGTCGACAGGTCCACCAGTGGTTTGTACACCAGAGGATGCCGCCATCTTATCACCTGCCCCAGCAGACTTGCCCTATGGACGAGAACAGCGATCAGAGAGTCAGCCAACACTGAGGTATTACAAAATGTCATTTGCACACATTTGTTAATCCACAATGTGCCTGTTACTGTGTGTATGCAAGGCCTAGGTAGGTGTGACACAGTTATTATTAACGCCATGTGGCCCCCTGAAATGGCGGCTGCCTGACCTGTAAGGTGGGACAAGGGGATAGGAGGTAACTGCGCTGGTGGTCTACACCGTCGCTGTAGGCGGTCGAAGACCATGGCGCAATCCTGCATTGGTTAACATTGGACCCTACGGGTCCCAGGAGTCAATGAAGATGTACGCCGGAAGTGAAGGTACGCACCTCCGCAGACGTGACCGCCATTTTCTATCTGTACACTCACTTGATACCTGATCTTTGACAGGAGAGGACCTACACTGCAAGTGCTACTGTGACCTCAGTCTGAAAGCGACAATAACTCATGTGTCCGGGGAAAGGGCCCCTGCCTTCACTTCGGAGGAGTTGGAGAAGTTAGTGGATGGGGTCCTCCCCCAGTACACGCTACTTTACGGACCGCCAGGGTTGTAATGAGGGCCTAAGTCTTTAAGAATGTGTACCATTCTCTCAGGCTCCACTGAGGTACTGCTGCCACCATCGCTACTGTACTGGCTCCTCTGATCCTGCTCCCTCATGAGCCAGCAGTAAGATTACCTTGGAGATTCTTCACAAGAAGGCATATACCTCAAAGTCCAGTCTTTGTCCCCTTTCATAGGCAGAAGCAGCAATTGCAGGATATCCCAACAAAGCACAGGCAAGAGAAGCACTTCTCCTCAGCTCTTCAGCTCTTCTCCCTGGCAAAGGTTCCTCTTGAATCCAGAAGTGATCTAATTTTCAGGGGTTTTGGGTCCAATACGTATACTCCTTTCTGCCTTTGAAGAAGGCATACTTTAAAGGAAAATCTCTGTTGTTCACAAGATCATGCCTTGCCCAGGCCAGGCCAAAGACACACACCAGGAGGTTGGAGACTGCATTGTGAGATAACATGAGGGCTGCCTTTAAATATTATTAAAGTGCAGATTCCCTTTGAGAGCAGATAGACATATGGAGGTTTGGGTCTCTGAACTCACAATTTTAATATACATCTTTTATTGAAGTTGTTTTTTACCATTCTGTGACTCTGCCTGTTTGTGGATTCCCCGTCTGGGTCAGCTTGACAGTTGGACTGTTGTGAATTCCCTTTAGACAGTGACACAAAGGGAGCTGAGGTGGAGCCTTAAGGTATCCTGATGAGCCATATGTGCTAAAGTGGAGGGAGGAATAGCCACTCACATCAGAAAGTGCTGCGCCTGCCCTCACACAATGCAGTATCCAACCTCCTGGTGTGTGTCTAGGGTCTGGCCTGGACAAGGAAGGATCTTGTAAACAACTGAGACTTTCCTCTGAAGTTTGCCAACATCAAAGGCAGAAACGGGTATAAGCAGTGGACCCAAAACCCCAGACTTTTATTATCTTTCTGGAATCAAGAGGAACCTCTGCCAAGGAGAACAGCTGATGAGTTGGAGGAGGAGTACTCCCTCTTTGCTGTGTTGCTTTGCTGGGCTGGCCTGCAGCTGCTGTTTCTGCCTTAAAAGTGAGCAAAGGGTGAACTTTGCTGTGAATCCTGCTTGAGAATATTCCCCAAGGGCTTGGGGTAGAGCTTGCCTCCTGTTAGAAGTCTCAGGGATATCAAAACTTCAGTTTAATCTGCCTACAGCACTAGAAACTGTGTTTTGTGCTGTTGATGAAGAAAAACCACTGCAACCCCATCAACAACGCGCTGACTGCACATGACCTGCCGCACTGCCCCGCTTCACACTGCAACCTAGTCTCCGATGCCACCATCTGATGCCGCCTCAGAGCCGCTGCTTGCACCGTGACTTGTGGGCCCCCCACTCCGGCATCCCCTTGTTCACACCACAGCCTGTACATCCCAGACAAGCAGACGCCTGCTGAAACTGATGCTGCTTCCTGCACCATGGCCTGTGGATACCGCCTGTGAGGAACACAAAGCAGTGCCCGCATCGCAGCCCTACCCACTGACACCAGCACCATCGACTCCAGTGTCATCAACAAACGTCTCTGTCTGCACAGTGACCCATGGACGCCGCACAAAGCCAGTCCCACTCGACACCACCGATTTGGGCCTACCGGTAACAGCGCTTCAGCAAGGACAATAACGCTGCCTGCACAGTGACCTGGTGACACCGCAGATCTCATTGCCCCGCTTCACACCATTGCCCTGGTCTCGCCAACGCCACTGGACCCCGTCAGCAAGCCACTGCCTGCATCGTGACCTGAGGGCACTGCATGCCTCACCGTCCCGATTTGCACCACAGCCCCAATGCCATGCACACCAGTGCTCCTGCCTGCATTAGCCCGGAGCTCTATCTGTAACACATGTGACTACAAGGGACCTCCGGACCAACTCCGGAACCAACACCGCAACGCCAGTGACGCCACTCTCTGGAGCTCACCATGAGGATCACGATAGCCTGCAAATCCAAAGGAACTGTTTGCGGGTCTTCCCAACAATGTAGTTGGCCCACGATGCAGAGGCCAGCCTGAATTGTTGGTTTTGTTGATCACGATGCCGTGATTCCCGAGGTGGAGCTATCGACTTTAAGGAACTGTATTTTTAAGTTAATTCTTCCAAAATTCAAATCGTTATTACTGTATGTTGTATTTTTCTCGTTTTGGTCTTGTTTTACAAAGATAAATATTATTTATTTTTCTAAAACTGGTGTGTTGTCCTTTTATAGTGTTTTCACTGTATTGGTGTGTGTTTTGTGCTAATGCTTTACATAATGCTTCTGAGATAAGCCTGACTGCTTGTGCTAAGCTACCACGGGGTGAGCAGGGGTTATCTGAGAGGGTATCTCCCTCATCCTGACAAGAGTGAGGGTCCCTACTTGAACAGGATACCAACCGACTGCCAACTAGCGACCCCATTTCTAATAGTTACAATGATGGTTTACGAGCCATGAAACACTTCTTCAGAGCCTGACCCATACATCTGCTACAACACACTAACATGCTTCTCTTTATGGCTTAATTTTGTTTGGAACATAATGTATTTATGTTTAATAATATGTTATACAAACAAATACAAGGCACAGCAATGGACACTTGTTTCGCCCCGAACTACGCTGGCTTACTTATGGACTAGTTGGTGGAATAGGTGTCCATCGCTGATGAGACACATGGAGGGTTTGAACATCTAGTTTTGTGGCTACGTTATAGTGGCAACTTATTTGTAATTTGGGACATTTCTAAAGCGGAAGCTGAATCATTTGTAAAATGTCTTAATAACAATGAATATAATCTTGATTTTTCTGCAACTATTAATAGTGAGCACGTCACATTTTTGGATATCCTGGTCAAGGTTAGTAGCAATGAGTTACAAATAAGGCCCTCATTACGACCCTGGCGGTCGGGGGTAATTTGGGGAAAGGTACTGCCAACAGGCTGCCAGTACCTTTTCCCAAATTATCACATTGGCGGTTTGTCTCAAGCCAAACCGCCAATGTACCACTCCTTCTGCCAGGGTGGTAATGGCCACTGGGCTGGAGACTTCGGTCTCCAGCCAGGCACCCGTCACAATCCCACCCTCGGGATTATGACCCTGCCTACTGCCATGGTTTTCATGGCAAGCATACCACCACGAAAACCATGGAGGTAAGCACTATCAGTGCCAGGGAATTCTTTCCCATTGCTCATGATACGGTCAGCGGTGTTTTGCTGGCGTGGCTCTGCTGAATATACGGATCCAAATTGCAACACAGTCTTGGATTTGAAGGTTTTTTAAGGGTTTTTACCTGTGTAAAACATGCAAATGATGTGAAAACAGTAATGTTATCAAAGAATTTGCATTGCCAAATGGGAAAGGGTATAGGAGCATTAATTATTTTTTGCTTTGCAGTTCGGACTATGCAATTTCTGTTCTGTTATGCCCTTGTGGAAAGAAATATGTGGGCAGCACTATTCATCCAGTCAAAAAGCAGATTTTAGAACACATGAGGGCGCTAAATAATCTGGATAGCCACTAACCTGTAGCACGGCATTTTGCAGAATTTCATTGTAGCAATAGAGTGGTGCTTCAGTTTTTTGCCATTGACTAGATAAAATGAAATCCACATGGTGGCAATAGGTAACTCAAACTTCAAAGAAGTGAATCCAGGTATATTCTTGACCTAGAAACGAAACATCCTATGGCATAGAATACAGAAGAGGAATTGAACATACATTTTGGTGATTAATGTCCTCCATCATGGTCTGTCTTGGTTTGATCCCTTTATTGGTTTTAAAACATTGGACTCTCACTAATCATGTAGAATTTGCACTTTTATTTAATAATTACTTTTATTGGTTTCAAAAGGAGATGGGCATTTGATATTTTGCTTGTACAGGTAATCATGGTTTTGAATGTATTACTGCTCACCTAAAATGGCTTTAGATGTATCTAGTAGTGGAAGCAGAACTTATGGTTGATAATTGGGCATCCATAATCATGGATAGTTTTTTGTGATGTATTTGGTACACAATAAGATATGTAATTTTATTTTATTTCAACTTAATCATATTTTCAATTAATTTCAATTTCATTTTCACTCCATTAGTTGTGTAACTAAGAAGGACATTTAAACAATTTGTGGGAACATGCAATCTTTATTTTAAACGTAATGCTGCTCACTTTGATTGATTTCAGATATATCAATCAGATAGTCAAAGTAAACCACAACAAGTTTGATAACTGAATATGTATAATTATGTATAACTTAGTATAATACATTCCAAGATGGCGCTGCCTTTTTTTTTTGTGCTTTTTTGCTTTTTTTCTGTTGCTTTTCTTTTCACTTTATGTGCAAGTGTCCTTTTTCTGTTGCTTACTTTTGTATTATAAATGGGTTCAACATGACCGCACTTGTATATAGTGAACAAGACTGTTGAAGTCGAAGCGCGTCTCACAATAAACTTCTGATGCATACTGCATGCCCGAGTGCACATCTTTCAGTTACGTTTGTGGAAGCTGGAATTATTTATTCTACAGTTGTCTCCGTGGTACTACGTGCCGCCCCTGTAATGGGTGCCGGTTTGGAGTTCTGACTGCAATATATATATATTTTTTTATTTATTTCCCCCCTCCCAAAAAAGTGTGCCAGTGATTCTTGTTGCATGGAAACTTTCAGAGTGATCCGTCAAGCAGGGGCTGAGAAAAAGGGGGGGCAAAAAACATGCATTTCGCAGTTAATTCTCATAGGAGTTTGAACACGACTACAGGCCAAACTGCTGGGTGGGATCACACCAAATCTGGCAGAAAGATAGCTTTCAGTATGCAGATTATGCTTTTTGCTATTTGGTGTAAATCTGTTCATAAGTTTAATAGAAATTAAAGGATATCCAAATTTGTATATCTAGGGTAGCGGTTGCTCCTTGACGACTTTGTGAATTATAAGACGTTGCACAGAGATTTGCAGAGCTCTGATTGGTTGCTAACACTTCAACCAGGAAGTGTTGGCATCCATTTCGGGACTCAGCTCCGGCAGGATAGGGACACCCTAACCCCTTAGCTCTGGTGCTAGGGTCCCAGAGGGACTGCGCCAGGGCAGAAAAGCACTTTTTACTTACGTTTTTTGCTGCAAATTCCTGACGACATTGCAAATGTGAAACACATTTTTGTTAAAAAAATAAGCTCAGTCTCCTGCACTTCTTCCAATAAAGCCCCCGGGTGGGCCAGGTTCCGGTGTATGTAAAAAATAAAGAAGAGGGTGCATGGAGGCCCCCTCCTGGGCTCATTTATGCCCCAGGGACTGCCACATCCACCGGGCTTAATTTCAATAGTATGCAAATGGACACACAGCCCTTCTGTGCCCTGGGGACAACCACCTCCCAGGGGCAAATTAAATAAAATAAGTGTGGTGTCCTCCGGACCACCCTGCAGCGCCATGGTCCACCTCCCCCCTGGGACAAAGTGTGTAAAATAAGTTAGGGGTTGTCCTGCTGACCGACCTCTGCCCCAGGGACCGCACCCTCCCCTGGGCTGAAATCAGTGATGTTGCTGATCATGACATGAGTGATATAATATGTGAGGTCATGCATTATGGGGGTGCAAGTTATATTTAGCTGAGGTAACTATAACTGCTGAATTTCACAGGTTTTGTACGTGTAAGATGTGACTCTAAACTTTGTTTTTTTCTGTGAATTGCTAGGGATTTTTAATTCTATTTCCTAACTATAACGTCCCTGTAACCTTTGTTTTTTTTCAGTGAATTTCTATGTTGTTTTCAAATTCTATTTCCTACCCGCAACGTTTATAAAACTTAGTTTTTTTCAGTGACTTTCTATGGTTTTGTAAATTCTATTTCCTAACTATAATGTCCCTGTAACTTTTGTTTTTTTCAATTAACTTGTTCAGTTTTTTTTAAGGTGTAGTAGTTTTAATTTTATGCAAATACAATAAAATATAAATATAGGGCATGTCTCTGTGGGTGTGAGAATAGCTGTGAGAGGGTGTCTGTTGGTGTGGTTAGGTGTGAGTGTACCTGTGTGAGTGTGAGAGTGGCTGTGAGAGAATAGGTGTGTGTAATGTGAGTATCATGAGGAATTTGGTGTGGCAAATGTCAAAATGTGCATGTTCTTCCTCAACAACTCATAATAGGTGGTATTATTCATTACACTTGATAAATAACACACTCTGTTGTTGTTTTTCATGTGCAATAAATAGCACCAATACTCTTGATCAGGCCCTAAGTCAAAAGGTAAACTTTCCACCAGGATGAACGTGTATAACCCATGCTCCATCGCAGTGGGCCATAACTGTTGACTTTGACCCACTCTAGCAAGACCTTTTTGGCACCAAAAACACTTAAAACTTTGAAAAATAATTACGCTTGTCCCCTGCATAAGATTTCTTTTGTTTTGGTGCTTGTTTGATCACTAAAATCTCTTTAACATTTTCTCTGTTATTATAAATTGGAGTGAGTTGCCTGTTGTGTTATGTTTTCTACTTTTTGTACTGATAAATGCTTTACACATTTCTCCTAAATTAAACCTGTCTACTCAAAGCTATAGCTAACAAAGGTTGAGGTCAGGTTTAAATTATTCAGACCTAACTGGACCTAGTAAGGAATAATGGCCCTTATTATGCCATTGGCGGTTTCGTCAGGAAAATGCCGATGACAGGGGGGCCAGAAGACCGTCAGTGCTGGTGGTCTTCCGCCTGCCATAATATGGATACTGCAGGATTTCCTCCACAATAAGGACAGAAATTCAGCAGTAGCCATGCTGACGGTCGAGGCGCCTGGGCAGTGCTACTACCTGCATTGCCCCGCCATTAGGATGCCGCCAGCCGTATTTTGACCAAAAATACAACCTGGCGGTGTCGTGCCAGTGGGGCGCTGCTGGTGGTAGAAGCGCCCCTTCCCATTCCCTGCTGGACTACCTCCTTGCCAGACAATATAAGTTGGGTGTCAATCAGGGTAGGGGTTGGAGGTTGGAGGGTGGTGGGTGTTGTGTGTGAGCATGTGGTGTCTACATGTGTGTATGAATGTGTGTGTGTGTATGCATCTGTGAGTGTTGTGGTGTATGCGTGGTTGTATGCCTGTGAGTGAATGCATGTATGAATCTTACGGTGAGTGCATGTCTGCATATCAGTGTATATGCGTGTGAGGATGTGTGAGTGAATGTGTGTAGGGATGTGGTGGTACATGGATGCATGCATTGTGCATGTGGGTGCATGTTTGCATGATTGAGGGGAGGTGTGATTCTAGGTGGGTGGGTGGCTGGAGGGACGGTGTGATTTTAAGGGAGTTGGTGGTTGGGGGGGTGGGGAAGCCTTCTACCGGTGACAGGGAGGGAATTCCCTGTAACTGGTAGCCCTGCGGCCATTGTTTTCGTGGTGGTGGTACCGCTGTGAAAACCATGGCGGAAAGCCGGCTCATTATACCACTGGCAGTCATGTGTAGACCGCCGGGTCAGAGATGCTCATCTCCTGCCTGTCGGTTCATATCACCATGGTGGTATGAGTCGTGATGTGGCAGGTTGGCTGCAGCCAACCCGCCATACTCATAATGTGGTGGTATACACCACCAGCCTGTTGGCGATGATACCGCCACAGTAGCCCTGGCGGTCAAAAGACCACCAGGGTTCAAATGAGGGCCAATGTCTTTATTACTTGAGATAACTACCATTTGTTTTGAAAGAAACTAGGTACTGGTTGAGGGAAGTGACATTTTTCTCAAGCAGCAACCACAATGCTTGTCAGAGACAAGTCACAAGCTAACCCTAAATGCACCTGTGCATAACATTTTGGTAGTTTGGCACAGAGCAGACAGGCAATGTGCAAAGTATTTAAGCAGCAATTTAAACAGTAAAAAAGTGAAACATAACACCAGAAATGTCACACATTAATTTAGAAAAGTAGATCATTTTTTAATAATTAATTCAAGATGAAAACAACAAAAATAAAATCATTAGAACCTGAGATATGCAATTTTAAAGATTTAATGGAAATAGCACCAAAAAGCTCAAAGCACCAACTGTGGTTATCTGGTTGCACTAGACTAAGACAAAGTTACTAGTTCATGCCAACCATGATGGAGCGGGGGCCAGCTCAGGGACAAAGCTAGGCCTGCTGAACAAAGTGCTTTAAATCCTGGTTGTGGAGCAATGCAGAGTCCAAAGTCAAGGATGTGTTGTCCAACAGAGGCACTGTGAGCTCCTGATATGGAGATGCAGCCTTCACTGGCTCCTTCTGCATAAGTTGCAGGTGTTGTGATATGGAGTCCCATGCCATCATCTAGGACGCCGTTGATGAGGTACTTGCGATGCAAAGGTCTGCACTGAGGATGAGTCACGCAGCAGCGGTTCTGATGAGTTATATGGCTGCAATGAGAATTCCTGAGTTGGGGATATGTTGCACAGCAGTTTCAATGCTGATTTTTGCAAGGCAATGCTTTGCACTGTGTTGGTTCTGCTGGGAGCACATCTGGGCTACCAGTGTACCGTCAGGCTCACTTTCAAAGGTTCTAGCAATGTGATGGCATCACTCGGGAAGGCCAGACTCTTAGCTAACCGAGTCCAGGTGCTGGGCTGAAGGCTTTTGGAGCCTGGTCTGTCCTTTATGTTCTGAACAGGCGGCCAACTAACTAGCCTTCTAGAGTCACTCTGGTGGACCTGGCCACAAAATACAGGTCCAGTCTTTCTCATTCTATCAGGATGACAGCAGAGCACCACAGAAGGGCAGCAGAGTGGTAATCCTTCTTGCAGCAAAGCAGAATACCTAGCAGCACAGCAGTCTTTCTTCAGAGTCTTCCACACCTCCAGATGTGTACTGAAGAGTTGGGTCTTCGGGTCCATTATTTATACCTGGTGCTCACTTTTAAGTAGGAGAAGGTTCTACAGGTTTCCACATACCTGGGGCATCAGGAATCCCCTTTCTCCCTGTTCTGGCCACAGCTTGTCTGGGACGGAAAAGACTAGTGAGAATACCTTTGTGAGAGTGATGTGCAAGTGGGGTAGGTAACAGCTCCACCCCCTCATTAAGTCAGAGTGGCCCTTCTTGCCAAATCCTATATTTGCTTTGTCTCACTGAGTGGAATCAATACACAATAACATACTGCCAGCTACACCTAGTCATGTGGTCCAGGGGCAGGCTACAGGCACAAAATGGTTAGGACAAGAAAATGGCAACTTTCTAAAGGTGGTATTTTCAGAATTGTGACTTAAAATCTGACATTACCATTAAATAATGTTTTTTATTACAATTCTTTAGACAGTAAACTCAACCTGTCTAACTGCTGTCAATCAAACATTAGCACTTATTAAATGTAATGAGGAATCCTAACGTTATCATATAGGAAAGGTAAGCCTTGCAGTACTGTAAAAGGAATTTAAGAGATTTTCACGAGCAGGGTATGTAAAACCTAAACTTACATGATCTACTTTTTAAATACACTGCTCTTTGAACTGTCCAGGGCCTACTGTAGGGGTGACATATGTATTACAAAGGAAGTTTTAGGCCTTGCAAGAGGGTTACATGACCAGGTTGGAATTGATAGTTTAAAAATACACATGAAGGTCCTGCAATGACAGGCCGGAGACATGTTTAAGGGGCTACTTATGTGGGCAGTATAATCAGTGCTGCAGGCCAGCTAGTAGCATTTAATGAACAGACCCTGGGCACATTTAGGCCCTCATTATGACATTGGCAATAAATCCTTCTTAACACTGTGGTGACGGCTGCCAACATATCCGTTCACCATGTTAAGACACACACACACCAATCCACCTGCCCAAAGGTCAGTGCTAAAGTGGCGGTACCAACACACATACCATTACACCAACAAAACAACGCCCACCACATTATGACCCACAAATCACCACGGTGGACATTCAACGGCGGTACACCACTGGTGGTACACACAGCAGCGTTCAGAATGGACACCCACATACAAAACAACACTACATTGGCCAATACTAAAAACACACACCTGACATTCATACACATACCACACCAACCCACCCACAGCACTACAGAACACACACACACATTACCCACAACCCTTTACGAACAACAATTACTGCCAGGAGATTGACACGAACAGCACAGAGACAACTAGTCACACACACCACATAAACCCATACATTCCTCATGCACCCCAAATCACACACACCACCACATTACTCAACACACTCTCACCAACACACAACACCCATGTCCCCGCAAAGGCACTCCCGTTTCACTGATGATGAGTTAAGGGTCATGGTGGAGGAAATTGTCAGAGTAGAGCCACTGTTGTTTGGAGCACAGGTGCAGCAGATATTCATTGCAAGGAAGATAGAGCTATGGCAGAGAATCGTTGACAGGGTGAACACAATGGGACAGCACCCAAGAACAAGGGACAACATCAGGAAGAGGTGAAACGACCTACAGGGGAAAGTACATTCTGCAGCAGCAAGGCACCAGCTCGCCATTCAGAGGACTTGCGGTGGACCCCCACCTCCAGCCGGAGGACTGGACACTGGTAACGTCAACACTTAACACTTCTCACCCCCATACCTGAATGCCATCTCACCCCCAACCCTAACTCCCATCACTCCTCTCCATCCCACATACTGCACCTACACATATGACTAACCCCAATGCCAAGCCCTGCGTGCCATACCAATGCATGGAAACCCCTCCCAGCCCTGCATGGACACTGTAGGAGGCTGGCCTGGTTTGTTGTGGGTACCCTAGGTACTTACACCTTATACCAGGTCCAGTTATCCCTTATTAGTGAAATGTAGTCAGTGTTCTAGCAGCTTAGGCTGTCCAGAGGTAGCTGTAACAGAGCAGCTTAGGCTGAACTAGGAGACATGCAAAGCTCCTGCAATACCACTATAGTTACACAGTACTCATACACAATAAAAGGCAATACTCAGTATTACCAAAATTAAAAGTACTTTATTTTAGTGACACAAGGCCAAAAATATCATAGAGGCAATACTCCTTCTGGAGGTAACTATTATACACAATATATACACTAGAGACCAACATCAGGTAAGTAAAAAGTCACAGAATAGTGCAAACAGTAGAAAACACAATAGAATGCAATAGGCCTAGGGCAACACATACCATATACTAAGAAAGTGGAATGTGAATCACAAATTCCCCCCATGCAAGTGTAGTGTGTAGAGGGACGCAGGGAGTGTAAGAAAACCACAAAGGTGAGTAAAATACCCCACCGCAGAGCCCAGCAAAGTAGGAGTAAAGTAATGCAAGTTTCCTCAGGACACACTACAAGCTGTGATAAGAGTTATTTCAAGAAACAAGCAAGACTGCAAGCAACAAATGGTGGATTCCTAGGCCTGAAGACCTGTGAAGAGAGGAGACAAAGTCCAAAAGTCAAAGAAGATTCCAGGAAGGACAGGAGCCCCTGCCAACGTAGACGATGGTGCAAAAGAGAATTCTCTGGTTAGAAGAAGTCTGCAGAAGAGCACCAAAGAAGATGGGTGCAGGTTCCTGTGTGATGCAGGAGATGTACCACGTTGAGGTGTTAGATGCAGGCAAGTTGCAGTGCTGGATTCGTCCAACAAGCCTTGGTTCAAGCAATGTCGCAGTTTGCGTCAAAATGTAACTGCCTGGACCCAGGAGGGACATGGGGGCCTCAACTCAGACTGAGTTGAGTCCCCCATCTGAGGAGGCAGAGGGGGCTCCCAACACTGGAGGGAACCCACAGATGACCAAGCAGCACTCACGGGAGTCCCAGGACACAGGGACAAAGAAGATGCAAATTGCAGTTACTGCAGCACTAAAAAAGAAGGTCCCATGCTGCCAGATAACAACACAGAGAGTTGTGCGTCGCACAATGGAGTGTTGGGGACCTGGGCCACACTGTGCACAAAGTATTCTTGCAAATAGTGCACAGAGGCCTCAGGAGCTAGAGATGACGCAGTGCACAGGGGTACTGTCATACACGGGGAAGGCAACCATTAACCTCTGCCAAATATGGACAGCTGGACCTTAGGATAGTCTGAGTTGAAAGCGTCTACCACCTGTGTTCCAGGGAGCATGCTCATTGCCAGTAGAGGAGTCCCAGAGAACCAGTCGTCGTCTTGGAAGGTGCCTGCTGGAGCAGGAAAGTGACTCCGTCATTCCACGGGAGAATCCTTCAGTTCTTCTGGTGAAGGGTGAATACAGGGATACCTCAGAGGGTGCACACCTTGGAAACGAGTGCAGTTGCTGGCTGGAGCTGAAGTTGCAGTGTCACAGTAGCCTTTCTAGATACTTTGGTGCAATTACAGAAGTTTCTGGAGCAGTATGTGGTTGATCTGACGGTCAGAAGCTGAAGCAGAAGTTGCAGAGAATTCCAAAGGGAGAGGAAAAGGCTCTGAACTATGTGGGGGCACCTTTGCTAGTGCAAGGGTGCCCTCACACTTAGAAACTTTGCACCTAACCTTCAGCAAGTGAAGATTAGACAGAAAAAGTGACTTATAAGTTAGTGCAGTGAAAATGGCTGTGAAATAGTGTGTGTATTATTTCACGCAGGCTGCAATGGCAGTCCTGTGTAAGGGCTTGTCTGGGCTCCCAATGGGTGGCAAATGAAATGTTGCAGCCCATATAGATCTCCTGGAACCCCAATGCCATATACTAGGGACTTATAAGGGGGGCTCAGTGTGCCAATTGAAATTGGTAAATGAAGTCACTGCCCTACAGTGACAAATATAAAAGCAGAGAGAGCATAAGTACTGATGTTCTGATTAGCAGAGCATCAGTGACACAGTTAGGCACTACACAGGCATACACAGTAGGCCACAAACTATGAGCATTGGGGTCCTGGCTATTAGGATTCCAGTGAGACAGGCAAAACACACTGACATATAGGTTTTTATCTATGAGCACTGGGGTCCTGGCTAGCAGGATCCCAGTGACACAGTAAAAACACACTGACACACACTCACAAACAGGTCAAAAGTGGGGGTAACTATGCTAGAAAAAGGCTACTTTCTCACAAGCACCTCATGTCCATGCAAGTTTACATTGATTTTGATGTCCAGCGATGATGATTGAGAAATCCGGACACACACAGTGTAGGAAAACCACGCTGCGTGGAGTTTGCGTCATTTTCAGCAGCAGCAAGCGAGTGTTGCATTATTTTGCCAGCTGTGATGCAGGTGATGCATCAATTCCCCAACCACAATGCAGGTGGTGCGTCGATTTCAACCACGAGGCGGGTGCTGCATCAAAATATTCCCGCACTACTTCTTGTGTGTGGATTTAAGTCCTTATTCTACCAGATTCACCTTTCAAGTGCCCAGGGACACTATAGGGCACCACTTGGCAGGGCAGGAGTTGCAGCAGAGAGTCCAGGTGCTGGCAGAGGAAGTCTTTGATGGCCTGAGACTTCAAAACAGGAGGCAAGCTCAGTCCAAGTCCTTGGAGACACTTCACAAGCAGGAATATACCACAAAGTCCAGTCTTTGTCATCTTTTCGGCCAAAGCAGCAACTACATGCCAACCCAACAAAGCACAGTCACAGGCAAAGGGGGGGTACTCCTCCTCCAGCCCTTCAGCTCTTCTCCTTGGCAGAAGTTCCTCTTGAATCCAAAAGTAATCTAAAAATCTGAGGTTTTGGGTCCACTACTTATACACCTTTCAGCCTTTGAATTAGGCAACTTTAAAGGAATGTCTCTGTTGTTCACAATATCTTGCCTTGCCCAGGCCTCTCTCCAGACTCATGCCAGGGGGTTTGAGACTCCATTGTTTGAGGGCAGGCACAGCCCATTCAGGTGTAACTGACCACTCCTCCCTCCACTCTAGCCCAGGTAGCCCATTGGGATATGCAGGCTACACCCCAGCTCCCTTTGTGTCACTGTCTAGAGGGGATGCAAAACAGCCCAACTGTCAGTCTGACCCAGAAAGGGAACAGACAAGCAGGCAGAGTCACAGAATGGTTTAAGCAAGAAAGTGGCCACTTTCTAAAAGTGGCATTGGCAAATTGACAATTTAAAAACCAACTTCACCAACAGATGTATTTTTAAATTGTGAGTTCAGAGACCCCAAACTTCGCATCTCTATTTGCTCACAAAGGGAAACTGCATGTTAAGGATGGTTAAATGC
Organism: Pleurodeles waltl; assembly: GCF_031143425.1. Classification (NCBI taxonomy): domain Eukaryota; kingdom Metazoa; phylum Chordata; class Amphibia; order Caudata; family Salamandridae; genus Pleurodeles; species Pleurodeles waltl. The sequence continues at coordinate 588,739,458 of NC_090447.1, forward strand.
AGCCCCCCTGTTAACCTCTGAGAGAGATAAGCCTTGAAACTGTGAAAATCGAATTTGGCAGTATTTCACTTTCAGGATATGTAAAACACATCAGTACATGTCCTACGTTTAACATACACTGGACCCCTGTCCATGTGGCTACCTAGGGCCTACCTTTGGAGTGCCTTACATTTATACAAAGAGACAGTTTGGGCCTGGCAAGTGGGTACACTTGCAAGGTCAAATTGGCACGTTAAAACCGCACAAACAGACACTGCAGTGGCAGGTCTAAGCCATGTTTACAGGGCTATTTATGTGGGTGGCATAGTCAGTACTGCAGGTCCACTAGTAGCAATTGATTTACAGACCCTGGGTACCTCTAGTGCACTTTACTAGCGACTTACTAGTAAATCAAATATGCCAGTCATGGAAAAGCAATTACACATACAACTTACACAGGGAGCACTTGCACTTTAGCACTGGCCAGCAGTGGTAAAGGGCCCAAAGTACCATAAACAGAAAAAACAGAGTCCAGTCAAAACATGGGAAGCAGAGGCAAAAAAGACAAGGGACACCACGCCAAGGATGCCAAGTCCAACACAGAGATGATCACCTGTGCCATAACCGATGATCAGACCATGCCAATCATGGAACATATGAACTTCCAGCTTCACACCACAATAACAACACCATCAAAGGCACCCTGGCCTACAGACCGCTTGGTCCTCAGTTTTGAATCAGTAATGTCATTGTAGATTTCATCACTCCTCTCGCCAAAGAATCGAAACACTACATCTTCCTGTGGGACCTCAACTTGCACCTAAACAACCCTACCGACTCCAACTACACCATCCTATTGGAAAGACTGGACAACATTCATCTCAAGCAGCTAGTCACTGACCCCACACACCTATAAGGACACCCGCTAGACCCCATTTTTTCATCCAGCAACAGAATTAAGTACACACCACAGACCTCACCTGATTGGACGACTCCATTGTACACTTCACAATCATCGGGCATAGTCACTCCACCCACCACAGTACACCTTCTTGCAGGTGGACCATGGTCACTCAGCAACAATGTACTGACACCCTCAGTGCCACTCAACCCCACTACCCCAAGCAGTACAGAGCTTCAATAACTGGATCACCAATGCCACGACAAATCACTCCCGCCAAACCAGTCAAAGCGCACAGACAAGCCAAACAAACCAAATGGTACACGCCGGAACTCAACAAGACAAAATGCGGAATCAAACAACTTGAGAATAGATGGCTCACCAGCAGGAGTTAAATCGACAGAGCCTCTTTTAAATCAGCCCTCAATGACTACCACCGACAGATTGTAACAGCAATCAGGGATGCCCTGACCATCCAAATCGATACCAGCGCCAACCAAACTAAGGAACTCTTAACCGTTGTTAGAAAGTTCACCTGACCTGAAGCCACTGATAATCCCATCATCACAGAGGCTTGACAATGCACTTGCCGACCATTTCTACAACAAATTAACAACCATATACAAGAACTTCAATCTGCAACCCTCCAGCACACCCAGCTTCCAATCAACCACCACTACCGACCACCCACTCAATGCCCCGAAACAACTCAGTTAAGAAGACACAAATGCCCTTATGAGCTCCATCCTTCTGCAGCACCCACTGAGGCCTGCCACCACAATCTTTTCATCCTCGGAATAGACAACATCAACCACCAACTTTCCACTATCATCAACGCTTTGCTAACTACTTCCACCTCTCCTGAAAGCCGCCAACGTCCAACTCACCAAACATCTGGAGAGAAGCAACCTACTAGACTCCTCCTAATCAACAGAGGAGAATCTGCCGCCCTCATCCTGCTCAACTTATCTGTCGCCTTCGACATAGGTTCCCACCACACACTCATCCACCGTCTGTACCAGATAGGAACAACCAATGATGTGCTCAGATAGATGGCATCCTTCATCAGACGATGCACTCATAAAGCCTGCCTTCCCCCTTGGCATTACAAACCAAGCATAACATCTGCGACATTCCTCAAGGCTCATTCCTTAGCCCCACACTCTACAACATCTATATGAGGCCATCACTGACATCGTCAGATCTCACAACATTATCATCATCCCCTACGGAGACAACACTCATCCTGTCCTATCACTCTCCGCTGATCCCACTTCAACCAAGATGAATTTCCAAACTGCATGAAGAGCATATCAGTATGGATGAAGAACAACTGCCTAAAGCTGAACACAGACAAGATGGAAGTTTACATCTTCGGCAAACACTCTGCCCTCTGGAACGATTCCTGGTGACTGGCAGAACTCTGCCCCACCCCAAACTACAATGCCGCAACCTCAGCATCATCCTAGACAGCTAAATCTCCAAGAGACATCAGGGCAACTCTGTCACCTCAGCCTGCTTCCACACACTTCGTATGCTCATAACAATTTTGAAGTGGCTCCCATCAACACAAGAAAGTCGGTTACTCATGCTCGTTTTACTAGCCGGCTTGACTACTGCAACGCACTCTATGCAGGTACCAACACCGAACTCATGCAAAGTCTCCAAACAATACAGAAAACTGAGGCTAGACTGGTTTTTGACCAGCCCAAGACAGCCCACATGTCCTAGCACCTGAAAGACCTCCACTGGCTCCCATTCCCAAAGAGATGCCACTTCAAGCTCCTCATCAAAATCTACAAAAACCTTGATGATCAAGGACCTGACTACCTCAACCAGCACCTGCACTTCCATCACCTCCTCAGGAACCTCCACTCCGTACACCAGGCCATCGCACAGATACCTCGCAATCGCTGCTGCCACGGCAGAGGTCACTCCTTTTCCTTTCTTGCCGCCAAGACCTGGGGAGACCTCCGTCTCCACCTCCATACCACCCTCTCACCGAATTCAAGAATGGGCTTAAAACCTGGCTTTTCAAATGAGACCTATTTCAAGTGCCTAGATACCTTCAGTAGTGACAAGCAGCATTTTACATTATACTTGATTGATTAATTGATTGAATCTCAGGAACTGGCAATCACTCAGAACTGCACTCCAGTCAAACTTTTTTCACCACCATGCCACCTCAGTTTGGAGCAAGCCATATGCAATTCAGTCTTGATTCTGCTCCAATAGAAAAAGTCCAGTCTGAACTGCCAAGCCAGGTCATTCTTGAACCAAAACACTAGCAACCCATGATCCGTTTCACCTCGATTGGGTTTAGTTTGGTTCCAGTGGTGCAGTCAGCACCTGTATCTGGTCATACCCATCCCATTTAGGACATCAACGGCAACAACAATAAGGTATTGGATGGAACATTTGAATTATTTCAGTCACTAGCAATTGCTCAAGCTGCACTCCAGTCCACAACTATGGATTGCGGCTCTGCGTAATTTCCAGTGACTGAGATTAAAACAATCATTCTATCCATCGCGTTTTTGTATACTTTAGTGTGTCACCCTAAGTGGAACAGGTATTCCCAGACATGGATCCTGTCAGGGGCGCAATGCCCATTGGGCTACAAGGTCTTTAGCCCCTCCCTTGTGTGTCTCAACCCAGGCTTCTGCAGGTTCCAGGAAAAACATACAGATATTTATCTTTGCTGGACTTCCCTGGAGATGAGGCCTTAATGACAGCCCCAAAATTTGTCCAGAGTATTTGAAGTGCATAAAAAAAAACAGCGGGAACTCTGGTCCCGAATGCAAAGTCACTGGCGCCAGAGAAACGAAATATTCTGCAACTGTTTTGTTGCCCTTTCATCTTCAGGTAAAAGCATACAAAATGTAAAGCATAACAATTTAAAAATAAATCAAAAGAGTCTGTGGGAAAAGGCATTCTTTGGGGCTATGAAAGCTGGGTTTGGTAATGTGATCACTGCATATGTCTGTGAGTGACTGGGGGCACTGTGAATATGTAAGTTTCTGTGCACATTATACACAGTATAAGAAAGGCTGCCACAAAAAGTGCAGAGATTAAAGGACAGATTTATCAACTGTTTATGTAACCCAGTGCACCAACAAAAGTTGCACTGTGTTGCATGGAAACAAAGAGGAGGACAGCACAACTTCTAATAAATGATTGCGAACTGAACTATATCTACAAAGACTTGACGCTGATGTCCTCTTTGTGCTTCCACACTTTAGGCTAACATGAGCCAACACACATACTTGCCCTAGTGCAAGGGTGTGTATTTTGGCAAGCATAGATTTATCACATAAATGGTACCCTTCCAATAAACAATGCTATTCTTAGACATAGTTTAACACTCTTACTACTTGGCATGTGTGCTGTGCATGAATACAGTGTGGGAAAAACTTGGAGAAAAAAAAACCTTTCTCCCCGTCAATGCCAGCCTCAAAGATGTGTTATTTTTCTGCACAAAGCCCTGTCCACAAATGTTAATATGGGGCTTTGCGTTAAAAACAATGGGTGGGTGCATGGGAAGGCCCATCCACCACCCATGTTATGCCAAAGCAGTGTTGTGCTGCATGTTAATTTAGGCCAACTTCCTAGCACAAATAACTAAATCCCAAATCAATTGTTTCCATCGCTTTCCGTCACTTTTGTGACTCAAACCCAGCACAAATTGTTAGCAAATGTGCCTTATTTGTTTCAGATAAAAACAAATGTGTTGAAAATATATATTTTTAGTAATACACAATCAGACTGTACATTGCGTAAACCTTTTTTTAATAAGTTTCCATTAGAAGCACTCACACTAGAACGTAGCTGATAACATACTTACATTACATCTCAAAAACAATAAACACCATAAAACTTCAAATGACTCCATCAATTAAAGCCATATACTAGCTCCCAAGTACTCTGTAGATCTGCTGATTACCCGTCTGTGAGCACTCACATGTAATTTAGGTAACTGGTGCCCTGGCATTTAGGTTTCTTTCTTCTTTGGCTGCATGGCTCTCATTTTGCTTCGCACAACAAGAGACACCAGCACCTCCCCCCCCCCCCCCCCCCCACCCCCAGTGCTTTCCTTTCATCCAGAGATACCTAAAGGTATAATTTGTTCTGCCATGGATGTTCTTTTTCTCTGACACAAAAGTATGTACACTTATTGCAAAAATTATGTGAGATTAGTAATGCCATTCCCAATAGATCCTGCCACTGCAACCACTGAGTTTTTCCAAATCCATTTACTGTTAGAGGAGGTGTTGTTTGTTTGTCATAGTTTCTCATGCCTCAAAGTGTTGCACTATCTCTGCCTGCTCAGCCTACATAAAATATGCAGATAAAAGGCACGGGCCCTGGTTAGAAACTGTGCAGAGCAGAATTCCCATGTGCAAACCCATTCCTCACAATTATAAAAGGTCTAGTGTTCCTGCACCCAGATTTTCAGGATGCAAGAACAAAAAATCCGACTTAGTGATGGGAAAATCTGGCAGCTAAAATCACTGACTGAAAAGGATGAATTGTAGCCAGAACTCTTTCTATGCCTCCTTCCCAGACTTCAGACAAGGCACAAGATGCTCCCCTGTCACACATAATTCTCTAGTCCTTTCTGGGGATAGATCACAATGTTAAAAGGTCTAACAGTAGGATAATTCATCAAATGTTAACTTCAACAAAAAGACAGATAATGCAAGCTATCACTATAACGTGCATGCAGAGTTTTCAATATATTTTAGTAAGTGCCCTCAGGCTGGTGTCAAATGTGAGAAGAAATTAAGCAAAAATGATGGGTTTTGGCGTTTTTTTCTATGGAGATGGTGCATTTTCATCTGAGGGATACCTCTGGGGGCAGGCACCTGACCTATGGGTAGACTGGGAGATAGCTCAGCTATATGAAACATCATGATATAATTTTGATTGGAATGTCTACAACTGGCATACTTAATTTACTTATAATTCCCTAGTAAAGTACACTACAAATGCCCAGATCATGTAAATAAAAAATCTACTAGTGGTACTGTGGCACTGCTTGTGCTACCCACTCAAGTAGCCCTTAATGGCCTGCAATTGTAGAGTCTGTGGGCCTCATTCCGACCCTGGCGGTCATGGACCGCTAGGGCCGGGGACGGAGGAAGCACCGCCAACAGGCTGGCGGTGCTTCTGGGGCAATTCTGACCGCGGCGGTAAAGCCGCAGTCAGAAAAGGGGAACCATCGGTTTCCCGCCGGTTTTCCCCTGCCCCAGGGAATCCTCCACGGCGGCGCTGCAAGCAGCGCCGCCATGGGGATTCCGACCCCCTTCCCGCCAGCCTGTTCCTGGCAGTTTACACCGCCAGGAAGAGGCTGGCGGGAACGGGTGTCGTGGGGCCCCTGGGGGCCCCTGCAGTGCCCATGCCACTGGCATGGGCACTGAAGGGGCCCCCTAACAGGGCCCCATTCAGATTTTCAGTGTCTGCCTAGCAGACACTGAAAATCGCGATGGGTGCCACTGCACCCGTCGCACACCAGCAACTCCGCCGGCTCCATTCGGAGCCGGCTTCATCGTTGCTGGGGCTTTCCCGCTGGGTGGGCGGGCGGCCTTTTAGCGGTCGCCCGCCCGGCCAGCGGGAAAGTCAGAATGACCGCCGTGGTCATTTGACCGCGGTGCGGTCTTCTGGCGGTCTCCGCCAGTCGGGCGCGCCCGCCGCCCGCCGGGGTCGGAATGACCCCCTGTATGTGCAGTTACACCGTCATGTCAACTTGCCATTTAAAATCGCTTGCCAAGCCTTAAACTCCCCTTTTATTACCTTAGGTAGACCACAGGGAAAGGTGCTATGTAATTAAAGGCAGGACATATACTTTTTTACATGTCCTGGTAGTGAAAACTGCTAAATTCTTTTTTCACTACTGTGAGGCCTACCTCTCTCATAGGTCAACATTGGGAATTTCTTATTACCTTGAATACGTTATCATTCCAAATTAGGATGGAGTAGATATATCATGTTTAGTACCTATGGAATAGTAATGATACATGTTCTTTAGTGGCAATATCTGATTTATTGTTCCACTTTTGAGAATGCCACTTTTAGGAAGGTAAAAAGACAGATGATAGATGGAATGCTGAACAATGCAAAAGTTTACCCCCAGTCACAAAGATCTGGGCTTAATCCACTTTTTTTTTTACCACCACGCCACCCCAGTTTGGACCCAGCCAGCAGTTTGGGCTGGACTGCCTCCACGGGGAGCAGCGTCAAGACTAATTTGAATATGGCTGGGCCCAAACTGGGGTGGTGTGGCGGAAAAAAACGATAAATTAAACCCAGATCTTTGTGACTGGAGGTGAATGTTTGCGTTGTTCAGCATTCCATCCATCGTTTGCTCTTTTTACTTTTAGAAATATGGCATTTTCTTGCTCTTATCCCTGTGTCTCTGTAACCTGTCTCCAATACATGTCTGGGTTTGGCGTGACAGCTGGGCTTGTACATTCCTCTATTTAGCCACACACAAAGTAAGCTTAGATATGACTGATGGGCCATCAATATTCTGAAAGCCAATCCTGGACAGGATGGGAAGGAGGACCTGGGCACTCCCTCACACTTACACCTGAATAGGCAATGTCCTGTCCCCACACCAAGGGCTGCATATCCCTCTGTAGGGAGTCTGGAGTCAAGCCACCCTCATTTCAAAGGTACAACTAGATATAAGTACTGGTCCTCTGACCCTGTCAGCTCAGTATTTTACTGGAACTGTGAAGAACTCTGCCAGGAGGAAGGACTGCTGAAGTACTAAAAGTACTGCCACTCTGGACTGCTGCTATGGAAGAACTGCTTTTCTGCTTTGCAGCCCTGCTGACTGCTGTCCTTTGCTCTGCTGAGGAATGACTGGATCCATCTTTCTTGAACCCAGGGTGACTCCAAGGGCATGTTGGCTTGCCCTCTCTTCTAAGTCTCAGGGGCAACAAAGACTTCTCATCATCCTGCAACAGCACCTGGGCTTTGCTTGCTGCACTTCTTGCCCTGCCAAGTGGTGCCAATCTAGTGCTGGGCCCTTGGAAGTAGGTACAAAGTGCTGCAACTGCCAGAACTTGTGCATCAATGCTGTTGTACTGATCAGAACAGGTGCATCTTCTGCGACACTGATGCATCACTGTTGCACCGAATGCACAGTGCATCATCTCCAACTTCTGATGCCGCTCCAACTTTGTGCAGGCTGGGAGCAGAAGTATCAAATGAATTTGTAGAACGATGACAAAACATCTCCTCCTCTGCTCCCTGCATATCAGCTTCAACATTGATGCATCTAAGAACCAAGGGACTGTTCCAGTGGCCCAAGGCGGGTCCCCGCATCTCAACCACAATCCATTGCGGTTATCCTGACTTTTAAGATTTGAACCAGTCTAGCATGACCAGGTTGCCCTAGGTGGTGCTGTATGCTTCAAAAAACTACAATTAAGTATATTCTTTAGAAAATCATATCTCAACTTCTTTTAGGATTTTTGTCATTTTGGTCTCGTTTTGTTCATTAAAATAAAATCTATTTTTCAAACCTCTTTTTGTGGTGTTTTCACTGTTACTGTTGGAAATGTTGCACAAATATTCCCTCTTAAGTTAAGGCTGACTGCTCTGTGCCAAACTACTAGAGGATGAGCTTTTAGAAAGGTTCATTTAGGGTGTGTATCTGGCTTTCCCTAACTAGGACTGTGGTTCCTGCTTGGACAGGGTGGATAGCCCTGCCAAGCAGAAACCGAATACTTAACATGACCCATTTCAAGATTGTCTCTTCCCTACCCAGCCAGTTGCTATGATTAGTATAGACTTTATGGTAACCATTATGGAGAATATGGTCATACTTTTCAAAGGAATTTTGGAGAAATTTGTAATAAATGTAGTATTTTATAATGCACATGTTGCATTTTATAATGCACAGTGTCTCTGCACAATGTTGAAATTTAAGTGGGTTTCATACTTTATGGGCTAGGGCTTCAGAACACAATGAGAAATCTGGGGCATATTTATGGGAAAGTGGTGCTGGGCAGCGTGACAAGTTACCTTGCTGCAGGTTACCACAGGGGAAGTGCAGGAATCCACTGTTTTTATTAAATCCTGTGCATTCCTGTTGTTGCCCCTCTGTACTGATGCCAATTTGGCAGCCTAGAGCTTTCTGCACAAAAGCAATCAATGGAGGTGTTTTCCCCTTTCTAAGTGCGCTGCCTAACACAGCACACATAGAAAGAGACAAAAAAGGCAAAATAAACATATTTATTCTCTTCACACTTGCCATGGGGAGATGTAAGATTTAGATGCATTCCCAGGTTTACAATTCCTTGTAAATCTGGGAATGCATCAAAACCTATGGATGTTGCATGGGAATACCCATGACAAACCCATGGAAACGCTGACACAGAGTAAGGCGATGAAGTGACTTTCATCACTTTGCCTTACTCTATATCTATGAGGCCAGGAAAAGCCACGCAAAGTAGCTTTGCGTGGCCTCTAAGATCTGGGTCTGCAGTCTGTGCTGCAGGAGCATTAAAAAAAGTGACACGCCAGTGGTTCCTCAGGCTGGTAAATATGCCCCATTGTGTATGTCTCACTATTTCTGTTTCTGTCGGAGTGACCTCTATATTGGACATTACCCATTGGCCAAACTTTCTGTATGTTCTGGAACTTGAAGGACTACATATGTCCTTTGTATGCTAGAACTGTGTTGTAAAGTTATTCCAAGGTAACTACCTTTTTGTCATTTTTTTAGGCCTGGTGGCTTCCTCCCTGGAGGTAGCTCAGTTATTTGATATGAGAACAGCTCAGTGTGTGGTGAGACAACAACTATTTTGTTTTGATCTTGAAAACCACAGATTTTTGTCAGAGTAATTAACAGCTGTTAATAATTCCAACTTATCTGCACTTATTAATTCAATTTAAGGAGAATGGAAGAGACATTAGGAATCAAACCCAAGAATTGCCAGCCACACATCAGCTTAACCCACCAATCGCAATGTTCTGAAACCTGTACATGTAAGCCAGCCTCAAACAAGCATGTGTTGCAATGTCCTGATGAGCAGACAGAAAGCACACTTTTTATCAACAGTCAGAAACAAGAGCTCTTCCTGAAGATGAAATAGAAAACATTCCCTTATCATTGCACAGAAACAATCTTTTGGAGAATTGACAAAAGGATACTTGTCTTGAAATCCCTTTGCCAAAATTGGTTATAAGGTGTTTTGGATTAAAGTTTATAAGAGCTGCTTTTAGGTTGTCCCCTTTTTATAAATCTCTATTTGTAGTATATAAACATTGTCAAATCCACTAAATCCACTAAATCCGCCTAGTCATAATCAGATCACATTTGATCAATATATGTAAAATGCGCAATTTAACTTTCTATTTCTCATATTGGTTCAAAGAATAGCTCCACCCCATTGTTTCAAGTGTTAGCCCCATCACCATTGGTTGACCTGTTAGCCCCTCCTGAGGTTCAGGCCTAGTTGCACCCCTGGGTCCAGTGCATACTGTGTTACTGGAACCAAGCATTACCTGGCTACCGAGCACTAAGCAGAGTAAAACCGGTCCTGGATTGCTTGTGTTTCGGTTCAGGGAGGACCTGGCATGGCAGTTCAGGTTGGACCGTTCCCCTTGCCCATTGAAGCAGTTGGAAGACTGATTTGCATATAGCTGGTTCCAAACAGGGGTGGCATGGTGTGCAAAATAACGATGGACCTGGATGCAGCCTGAATGATAACGAGTGGCTGAGATTAATTTAAGCATTCAATCATGTTTTTGTATACTTTTGCAGTTTTTTTAAGCATTTTCCTTTTCTAAAGTGGCTACCTTACTACCGAGATGGAGGGATTGAGCTTGTGGAAAACTACCACATGGCCAATAAACATTTGGGCTGTAGATTGCAAGCTTAATGAGTTGAACAGCTGATGTTGAGCTTGGTGTGATCTGTGGATCACAGGTTCAAACTCTCTTGGGTCTCACTTTTGACTCTCACCCTTCATGGGTTGCTGAATTGGGTGCTATTGAATAGGCAGATGGTAGCATGTTATTTACTAAGTGGTAATAAGCGCTATATAAAACTAGTTACATATTATTACTTTCAAAAACTCTTGCCAAACTTTTAAATTCACCTAAAATGTTGGATTTTAGATATGCCTTATGGGGTGATTGTGCCAGCAATGTTTTAAGTTAGATTTCAATTAGGAGCAGGAATAAAAAGAGTGGGACTTTAAAAGGTTGTGGCCTAGAATATCACATCTTTCATCATACAGTGTGAAAAGAGTGAAATATTTAAACATTTCCTTTTATACCATTGAAGCATTTGCAATGCCAGTAAGTCTAACAACCTATGGCTGTACCAATTCTTATTTTTCTCCGTAGGCTGTTTATATAATCTTTAGGGAAACACAGATCACTCATCTCCTCGAATCAATACACTAGCAGCCCAATTACAAGTTTAATGGTATTGAAGGGGTGCAATCTCTGCCCCCATAAATAAAGGGACAGTGTGGAACACTCTGCAAATACCATGTGCTAGAGACTTTATTAAAAAAAAAACAAATCAGTTTAATTATTAACCTGTATGACTGAAATCAAGGCCTCACCAAAATCTGAATTTAGACATGCACTTCCTTTCCTAAACCTTGCATGACCCATATTTGATTGACTTGCTTGATTTGCTAAGATTAACAAAATCGAGCAAACCTTAATTCAGCACAAACGTTTCTATTGTGACCTTTGCATGGCCTATGCAATGATGCAAACTTCCTATGTTAAAAAAGAAAGTTATATTCTTTTATTCTTTCTAACCGCCTCACATGCACTGGAATTCCAAAACTTGTGAAAACTAATCTGAAACTTGCTTCTTTATAAATAGGCTTTAGTGTGGAGACCAAGATGAGTGGGAAAGTTCAGAAAGATTTCTGAATGTATCTTCTAGTAGTACTGTCTTTGTTAAAGATGTCTTTCTACACAGAAATCACCCTCAGTCCGTGGCTCCCCTGTTACTGATTCACTGTTTAACATTCTGAGACAAAACCTTGTAATAAAGTGTGTATCTTTGTATTTATATATAAAAATGTCCCAGGGAAAGAACAGATAGTAGCACCACAATGATGCCATTTATGATATCAATAGCAGTGGCAGCGATCATTGCATGCATGAACTTTCAGGTCTCTCACAGATTGAGATTAATTCTCTCTGTGAGACTGACAGACAGACTTTGGGGCATATTTAAAAAAAAGTGGTGCTGCACCCACTGCCACCAAGCGCCACTTTTCTTGGGGCCTTTATCGCCCTCCTACCGCCACCATGTGTGCGGCGTATTTAAAATACGGTGCACCATGGTGCAAGGTAGGGGGCAAGAGTGTAATTTTTCACGACGCTATTGATGGCTGTGCAGAAGTAGTGCCAAAATATTGGCGCTACTCCTGCAGAGTACACAGGGGCCAATTATAAATAATGGAAGCCCTCTTTTAACACGTGCTCTGAGCAGGCGTTAAAAGTGCCATAAAAAATAACGCAAGAAAATCTGTTAGATTTCCTTGCGCCATTTTTTTGCCCCCCCCTAACATCGGAACGCCCCCTTTGCATACATTATGCCTGACGCAGGCATAATGTAGCCAAAGGGTTACAAAGTGGTCCAGTGCATGCATTGCGCCACTTTGTAAATTTGGCGCGAGGATTCTGGTCTCGTTGGGCCACATTAGCGTCAATAAAATGATGCTAATGTTGCGCAAGGTGGCGCTAGGGGCTTATATCTTGTTTTCTGCCTAGACTATTCTTTATCACTGTCTGTTACAGTATGTTTTATGAGCATTAATAGCTTCACTGACTAGACTGCTTCTTGAAAGCTTGTCCTCTTTCGATATCTTTGACTAAAATTTTTAAGTTACTGACTTAGAATACCAGAGTGGGGATGGATTGCAGGGCACACTTTATGCAATGTTCAGTAATACTTGATTGACTAATAAATAAAATATTCAAGAATTATGATAAATAAAACTTTAAAATCTAACAAACTTTCATCATTGACTCCTGAAAGAATATGTAAATGTATTGTGTTTTGGTGAATTGCAGCTTTTAATTTCTAACTTGTACCCAAGATTCCCTCATGTTGGAGAGTTGCAGATTATTTTATATAAAATACTATCATCTGTGCTCCCACATACAATGACGAGTTAATACAGTGGAACCTAGTTTTTTCAGGCCGAATTCTACATAGTTCCCAGTTCAATGCAGATTAACTCTCCCATTTACCACCTGTAGGAAAGTACCATCTTGCCTGGCATGTTACCCCCATTTTTACTGTATGTATGATTGTTTTTGCCTGTGTCACTGGGATCCTGCTAGCCAGGACTCCAGTGCTCATAAAGTATGCCCTGTATGTGTTCCCTGTGTGGTGCCTAACTGTATCATTGAGGCTCTGCTAATCAGAACCTCAGTGTTTAGGCTCTCTCTGCTTTTAAAATTGTCACTGCAGGCTAGTTACTGATTTTAGCAATTCTCATTGGCACACTGGAACACTCTTATAATTCCCTAGTATATGGTACCTAGGTACCCAGAGTATTGGGGTTTCAAGAGATCCCTTTGGGCTGCAGCATTTCTTTTGCCACCCATAGGGAGCTCAGACAATCCTTACACAGGACTGCCACGGCAGCCTGAGTGAAATAACATCCACATTATTTCACAGCCATTTTACACTGCACTTAAGAAACTTATGAGTCCCCTATATGTCTAACCCTCACTTGGTGAAGGTTATGTGCAAAGTTACTTAATGTGTGGGCACCCTGGCACTAGCCAAGGTCCCCCCACATTGTTCAGGGCCAATTCCCCAGACTTTGTGAGTGCGGTGATACCATTACAGGCGTGCACTACATATCGGTCAACACCTCTATCTAGCGTCACAATGGTAACTCAGAACATGGCCATGTAACATGTCTAGGATCATGGAATTGTCACCTCAATACCATTCTGGTATTGGGGGGAGAATTCCATGCATCCCTGGGTCTCCAGCATAGAGCCCGGGTCCTGCCAAACTAACTTTCCGGCGTTTTCATAGCAGCTACTGCTGCTGCCAACCCTCAGACAGGTTTCTGCCCCCCTGGGCCCTCGGCAGCCCAGTCCCAGCAAGGCAGAACAAAGGATTTCCTCTGAGAGAGGGTGTTACACCCTCTCCCTTTGGAAATAGGTGTGAAGAGCCTGGGAGGATTAGCCTCTCCTGGCCTCTGGAAATGCTTTGAAGGGCACATAGGGTGCCCTCCTTGCATAAGCCAGTCTACACCGGTTCAGGAATCCCCCTAGCCCCGATCTGGCGTGAAACTGGACAAAGGAAAGGCCTGACCAGTACCTCCCAGGGGAGGTGCCCAGCGCTCCTCCAGTGTGTCCCAGACCTCTGCCACCTTGGAAACAGAGGTGTTGGGGGCACACTGGACTGCTCTGAGTGGCCAGTGCCAGCAGGTGATGTCAGAGACCCCCTCTGATAGCCTCTTACCTCTCTTGGTAGCCAATCCTCCTTTCTTGGTAGCCAAACCTCCTTTTCTGGCTATTTAGGGTCTCTCCTCTGGGGAATTCTGCAGACAACGAATGCAAGAGCTCACCAGAGTTCCTCTGCATCTCCCTCTTCGACTTCTACCAAGGATCGACCGCTGACTGCTCCAGAACGCCTGCAAAACCGCAACAAAGTAGCAAGACGACTACCAGCAACATTGTAGCACCTCATCCTGCCGGCTTTCTCGACTGTTTCCTGGTGGTGCATGCTCTGGGGGTCACCTGCCTTCACCCTACACTGGAAGCCAAGAAGAAATCTCCCGTGGGTTGACGGAATCTTCCCCCTGCTAACGCAGGCACCAAAAGACTGCATCACCGGTCCTCTGGGTCCCCTCTCTTCCTGATGAGCCTGGTCCCTGGAACACAGAAACTCTATCCAAGTGACTCCCACAGTCCAGTGATCCTTCAGTCCAAGTTTGGTGGAGGTAAGTCCTTGCCTCCCCACGCTAGACTGCAAACCTGTGTACTAAGTGATTTGCAGCTGCTCCGGCTCCTGTGCACTCTTCCAGGATTTCCTTCATGTACAGCCTAGCCTGGGTTCCCATCACTCTGCCCTGCAGTGCTCAACCCTTTGAGTTGGCCTCCGGCATCGTGGGACCCTCCTTTGTGACTTGAGCCAGCTCCAGTTCACAAATTTTCTAAGTGCCTGTTTGGGTACTTCTGCGGGTGCCTCCTGCTTCTGTGGGGGCTCTCTGCATTGCTGAGTGCCGCCTCTGACTTCTCCTCCAAGGGGTGACATCCTGGTCCTTCCTGGTCCCCAGCAGCACTCAAAAACCTCTACTGCAACCCTTGCAGCTAGCAAGGCTTGTTTGTGGTATTTCTGCGTGGGAACACTTCTGCAACCTTCATCGCGACGTGGGACATCTTCCTTCTAAAGGAGAAGTTCCTAGTCCTCTTTGTTGTTGCAAAACTCCAAGCTTCTTCCACCCAGAGGCAGCTTCCTTGCACCTTCTTCTGGGGTTTTCTGGGCTCCTGCCCCCCCCTGGACACTATTGCGACTCTTGGACTTGGTCCCCTTGCTTTGCAGGTCCTCAGGTCCATGAATCCACCTTCAGTGCCTTGCTGGTGTTTGTTGCTCTTGCAGAATCCCCCTATCACGACTATTGTGTCCTTTTGGGGTAGTAGGTGTACTTTACTCCTACTTTTCAGGGTCTTGGGGTGGGGTATCTTGGACACCCTGACTGTTTTCTTACAGTCCCAGTGACCCTCTACAAGCTTCCATAGGTCTAGGGTCCATTCGTGATTCGCATTCCACTTTTGGAGTATATGGTTTGTGTTGCCCCTAGACCTATGTTCACTTATTGCATCCTATTGTAATTCTATACTGTTTACATTACTTTTCTTACTCTTACTTACCTGTTTTGGGTTTGTGCACATATAACTTATGTATATTACTTACCTTCTTACTGAGGGTACTCACTGAGATACTTGTGGCATATTGTCATAAAAATAAAGTACCTTTATTTTTAGTAACTCTGTGTATTGTGTTTTCTTATTATAATTTGTGCATATGATATAAGTGGTATAGTAGGAGCTTTGCATGTCTCCTAATTCATCCTAAGCTGCTTTGCCATAGCTACCCTCTATCAGCCCAAGCTGCTAGAAACACCTCTATTCTACTAATAAGGGATAACTGGACCTGGCACAGGGTGTTAGTACCTTTGGTACCCACTACAAGCAAGGCCAGCCTCCTACATTTGTCCTTGCAGAATCCCCTATCTCGGCTTTACTGTCTTTCTGGGGTAGTAGGGTAACTTTACTCCTACTTTTCAGGGTCTTGGGGTGGGGTATCTTTGGCACTCTTAGTGTCTTCTGACACTCCCAGCGACCACCTACACACTATACTAGGCCTGGGGTCCATTCGTGGTTCGCATTCCACTTTTGGAGTATATGGTTTGTGCTGCCCCAGGCCTATTTTTCCCTATTGCATTCTATTGTGTTCTACAGTGTTTGCACTACTTTTCCCACTGTTTACTTATCTGATTTGATTTGTGTGTGTATATTTTGTGTATATTACTTACCTCCTAAGGGAGTATATCCTCTGAGATACTTTTGGCATATTGTCACTAAAAGAAAGACCTTTAATTTTAGTAACTCTGAGTATTGTGTTTTCTTATGATATAGTGCTAAGTGATATAAGTGGTATAGTAGGAGCTTTGCATGTATCCTAGTTCAGCCTTAACTGCTCTGCTATTGCTACCTCTATCAGCCTAAGCTGCTAGAACACCTCTAATCTACTAATAAGTGAAACTGGACCTGGCACAAGGTGGAAGTACCACAAGGTTCCCACTATAAGCCAGGCCAGCCTTCTACAGCACCTGCTCAGGAAAGGAAGGAAATATGACCGAGGGTGCTTTTGTGGGATTTGTGGTGTCGGGAGCCCTGCATCTGTCAGTGTGTACAGCAGGTGCCGGGTGGACAGGGATGAGGGTTCCATGCTCCACCTGAACTATAAGAGAGAGCTGGCCTTCACTTGTGCCCACAGCACCTGACCCAAAAAAAATGATATTTTCCGACCAATAAAAGTGTGCCTTATGTTCCTGACCTGGTAAAACAAATACCAGCTCATTCGTATTTATGTGGAGCGGTGTACCACATAGGAATACTGCTCTGACCGAATCCTAATCGGCCCTAAAGCTATTGACAAGGGTTAGTTCAAAAAGCTACTTTATTCCCACTGATCATTGTCCTGCTTTTTTGATGCATTTCAAAAAAGTCCTCACCGCGGATGAGTAGGCTCCAGTTATCCTTCTGTAAACCCAAAGGGCTTATAGCTATTTTAAAGCTTTGCAATTCATACTCCAGTCGGGTAGCATTTCCACACCAGATCTCTGATGACAATCCTATTGTAATCCTAGTACCAAAGTAAAGAGCATCATTATTGAAAAAAAACGACTGAACATTTCCAAGTTAATGAATCTCTTAAATCTGATTCCTGTAGGCCTCATTAGTGAGAATTATCAGTGTTATTTTTTTTTATATTCCCAGCATGTTCTGTTTTGTGTTGCTACGGCTGACAAAGCACCTTTTTTCTATTGTCACATCTGGTAGAGTCTTTTTTCTTCCCTTGTGGGCTCTGTGATGCGATTATTCTGACGATTTCAAGCGTTTATTTGGCAATAGTTATTTTAGGAAGGCAGAGAGTATGATTACTCGTTTCTTTGCTTTAAATGCGACTCATCAAAGCATAAACTACTTGAAAAAACAGCTGCAAATCCGATTGCACTCAGAGGGAATTTTCATCACTGGAGCAACAAAGCAACTTATGCTGTGATGGAGAGCTTGTTTTGGTAAATAACAGTATTTAAGAGCCAAAGGAAATAAAACACGCGGCAGATATTAGTCGATGAAACCTTTGAGATAGATGAACATGCAAAAACTGTAACTATCGTGTTTTTCGAGTTCAACACTATCGATTCAAACTACTGAGCTTTTTGCGAAATGTTTTGTATTTTAATTCAAAGTAATTTCACTGAAAAACATGAAATGGATTTCTGAGACTAATCGCTGTTTACCTGACGCTGAAATTTAGAAAAAAATACAAAAAACACTGCAGACCCCTAATCGACCATTAGACAAGGAAAACAGAATACAATATCAAAAATCGTAAAATGCCGTCCCCAAAGATCTACAAGTTGAGAAGTACAGCTGCAAAAGGAATATACTCAGACTAGTTGATCAATGAAACAGGCATTATATAATTAGCTTCTCTTTAATCCGATCCAGTTCCACTGTTCAGTGCCTAAATCCAAAGAAAACAAGGGGCCTAATTTATGAAAAGTTAAGGCTGCCTTAATGTAATTTTTTGACACGAAAGCGGCGCAAATTAACGAAATAGAGGCACAGATTTATACTTGCTTTGCACCGAATTTGCGTCATTTTTGTTTTTGCATATTTGGGACAAAGCTAACTCCAAATTTATACTTCGGCGCTAGACCCGCCTAGCATCAAAGTTTTGGAGTTAAAGTCATTTTTTGTTAGCAGGAAATACCTTGTGCCAATGAGATGAAAGGTAGGTGTTCCCGGGCAAAAAACGACAATATGGCCTTAGCGCCATATTTATCCCCCTGTGCTAAAATCAAGCACGGGGGAATGGTGGCCTTAAATAATGGCACTAAGCTTGCTCTGTAGGAGGCTAGGCTGGTTTGTAGTGAGTACCTAAGGTACTTAAACTTTATACCAGGTCCAGTTATCCCTTATTAGTGAAATGGAGGCAGTATTCTAGCAGCTTAGGCTATCTAGAGGTAGCAGTAGCAGGTCAGCTCATGCTAAACTAGGAGACATGCAAAGCTCCTGCAATACCACTATATTTACACAGTACTTTCTTAAACACAATAAAAGACAATAGTAAGTGTTACCAAAAATTAAGGTACTTTGTTTTAGGGACACAAGGCCAAATATATCTTAGAGGTAATACTCCTTCTGGAGGTATTATACACAATATATACACTAGTAACCAAAATCAGGTAAGTAAACAGACATAGAATAGTGCAAACGGTAGAAAATACAATAGATTGCAATGGGTCTAGGGGCAGCACAAAGCATATACTAAAATAGTGGAATGCGAATGTCGAATTGCCCCTAGGCAAGTGTAGTGTGTAGAGGGGCACTGGGAGTGTAGGAAAACACCAGAGGTAAGTAAAGAACACCACCCCAGAGCCCAGGAAAGCAGGAGTATAGTACAGCAATTTTCCTCAGGACACACTACAAGTCGTGATAAGAGATTTTGCAAGAACCAAGCAATACTGCAAGCAACAAACAATGGATTCCTGGACCTGAAGACCTGTGGAGAGAGGAGACCTAGTCCAGAAGTCAAAGAAGAGTCCAGGAAGGACAGGAGCCCCTGCCAACCTAGAGGAAGTTGCAAAAGTGGATTCTGCGGTCAGAAGAAAAATACAGAAGAGCAGCAAAGAAGATGGGTGCAGATTCGTGCTTGGTGCAGGTGATGTCCCACGTCGAGTTGTTGGATGCAGATTCCATCAACAAGCTTTGGTTCAAGCAAGTATGCAGTTTGCATAAAAAAGGAGCTGCCTGGACCCAGGAGGGACCTGGGGGTCTCAACTCAGACTGAGGGGATAGAGGGGGATCTCAGCACTTCAGAGAGCCCTCAGAAGACCAGGTAGCACCCATGGGAGTCCCAGAACATGGGGACAAAGAAGATGCAAAGTATGATCATCGCAGCGCTACACTGGAAGGTCCCACGCCCCTGGAGAACAACTCATGGAGCTGTGCGTCGCAGGATAGAGTGCTGGGGACCTGGGATAAACTGTGCACAAAGAATTCATAGAAGAAGTGCACAGAAGCCCAAGGAGCTGCACAAGACATGGTGCAAAGGGGTACTGTCGCAGCACAGGTAGGCAAGCTCTTACCTCCGCCGAATTTGGATAGCTAGACCTTTGGACAGTCTGGGTCACTTCAGTCCACCACCTGTGTTCCAGAGAGCCCGCTCGTCATCAGGAGAGGAATCCCAGAGTAACAATTGTTGTCACAGAGAGGTGCCTGCTGAAGCAGGGAAGTGACTCCATCACTCCACGGGAGATTCCTTCGGTTCTTCTGGTGCAGGGTGAAGACAGGCAGTCCTCAGAGCGTGCACACCTTGGAAACTGTTGGAATTGCTTGCGGGAGCTGAAGTTGCAGGTCACAGGAGTCTTCCTGGATACTTTGTTTCAGTTACAGCACTTCCTGGAGCAGTCTGCCGTTGTTCCGACAGTCAGAAGCTGAAGCTGAGTATGCAGCAGAGTCCTGGAGGAATCTTGCAAACCGAATCTGAGGAAACACCCAGAAGGGAGACCCTAAATGGCTCTGAGAGGGGGATCGGCTACCTTCCCAGTTATGCACCTATCAGGAGGGGTCTCTGATGTCACCTGCTGACACTGGCCTCTCAGATACCCTTAGAGGGTCCCCACACCTTAGAATCCAAGATGACTAAGGCCAGGGACACTCTGGAGATGCTCTGGGCCCCACCCCTGGGGTGGTGATGGACAGGGGAGTGGTCACTCCCCTTTCCTTTGTCCACTTTCGCACCAGAGCAGGGACTGGGGGTCCCTGAACCAGTGTAGACTGGATTATGCAAGAAGAGTACCGTTTGTGCCCTTCAAAGCATTTCCAGAGGCTCTTGGAGGATACCCCTCCCATGCCTGTAACACCTATTTCCAATGAAAATGTATTGTTCTGCCTTCCTGGGATTGAGCTGCTCAATCCACAGGAGGGCAGAAACCTGTCTGTGAGGTGGCAGCAGCTGGGGCTGCAGTGGAAACTTCAGAGAGCTGGCTTGGCAGTACTGTGGGTCCATGGTGGAGCCCCCAGGGTGCATACCAGATTTAGATTGGGGGTTCAATTCACAATCTTAGACACTTCACATGGCCATATTCAGAGTTACCATTGTGAAGCTACATATATGTTTTGACATACATGTAGTGCATGCTTATAATGGTGTCCCTGCAATCACGAAGTCTGGGGAATTGGCCCTGTACAACGTGGGGGCACCTTTGCTAGTGCAAGGATGCCCTCACACACAGTAACTTTGCACCTAGCCTTCAGTAAATTAAGTTTGGACATATAGGTGACTTATAAGTTACCTGGTGCAGTGAACAATGTCTGTGAAATAGTGTGGGCACTATTTCACTCAGACTGCAATGGCAGTGCTGAAAGAGTGTTTGAGCTCCTTATGGGTGGCAAAAGAAATGTTGCAGCCTGTAAAGATCTCCTGGAACCCCAATGCCCTGGGTACCTAGGTACAATATACTAGAGACTCATAAGGGTGTCCAGTGTGCCAATAAGAACTGGACTATGGAGTCACTAAACTATAGTGATAAATTTGGTACACAGAGAGAGCATAAGCACTGGAGTTCTGGTTAGCAAACTTCCAATGACAAAGTCAAGCAGAATGACAACACATATAGGCCACAAACTATGAGCACTGGGGTCCTGACTAGCAGGAACCAGTGAGACAGTAAAAACACACTGGCAAACACTGACAAACAGGCCAAAAATAGGAGTAACCATGCTAAAAAGAGGCTACTTTCTCACAATGAGCCACCAGTCGTCTCTGCGGAGAGGTGCCTGCTGAAGCATGGAAGTGAATCCATCACTCCATGGGAGACTCCTTTGGTTCTTCTGGTGCAGGCTGAAGACAGGCAGTCCTCGGAGGATGCACTGCCTGGAACGTGTTGCAGTTGCTGGCAGGAGCTGAAGATACAATGTTGTAGAAGTCATTTTAGCTTCTTTGTTGCAGTTTTGTAGAGTTCCTGGGATAGTCAGTGTGAGAAAGTAGCCTTTTCACCTAAAGTATGCATTTGGATTACTAGATTAATGTTTTCCCAGAGGAAGAAGGAACAAGAAACTATAGATGATTTTCTTAATGCCTTGACAAAATTAGCTATTGATTGTTGGATTGGAGAGCTGCAGGGAGATTTGATGAGGGATCAAGTGATAAGACATGTTAGGGATCTAGCTATTCATGAGAGAATGTGGGTGAATGTAGGTGTGAATTTGAAGGATATTTTGGCAATCATGCAGAAAGAGGAACTGTGTTGTAGGAGTATGAAATTTAGTAAGGGTAGTGCATAGGGTGTGGATGGTGAAAAGGTTGGGAAAATCAAAGGGAAGGGTAATAAGAGCAAATGGTTTGCAGGTTCTGCAACTAGAGAGGCGAATGAGAAGACTGTATGTGCAACACGAGAAAGGAAAATTGTAATTCTGAATCTTTTGGATGAAGCTGGTCATAAGATAAAACATATTTGTAATTTGTTTATTAGAGGTGTGAGAATTGACAGAATTGATGTGGTGGTGGCTCTTGTTTGCCTTACACTAATGTGGAGGACAACGTGTGTAAGGAGAGTTTGTTAATAAATTAGGAGAGAGATTGTGTGAACCAGATTTTCATCCTGAAGGGTATAACAGTTTAAAGGAAGAAAGACTATTGAAAAATTGTATGTGGCTAAAAAAGGACCTTCTGTGTTGGGATGGTTTGATCAGGGTAATTTACAAATAGTATTGGACCTGAATAGCCCTGATCAAGTATTGTTGGTGGTTGATAGAGAAACAACAGGTCAAGAAGTAGGGGTGGGCAGAAATCGCTCAGTTTCACTTTAGGAATTCAGTGGATTGACATGGATTTCTGCCTACAGGTGGAAAATATGCTGCCCATGCTGCAATTTAGCACCAGTATTATGAGCAGCACTGTTAATCACTGCATAGAGCACTATACGTTAGGGAAGAGTGCTCAGTCATTCAAGTTGATTTTGCTGCAGCTTGAGTAGAAAATGTCCTTGAGCAACAGCAAATCTACCCCAACAGTAGTTGTCTGTGATCGCGACCACTCATGTCTGCCAGCATTATAAAACAGCACTTGACGTTTCAGTGATGACTGGAAACTGAGCCAGGGGCTGGCAATTTTACTTGTGCTTGCATGTATGGTGGAGCTTCATATTGTTCCTGTGAGGTGCGAATCAAAGAATAATTCCTCCATGCATCAATTGGCTGAATTTGGGAGAAACTCTGAGTTACAAACATAACACAGAGTTACCCAAATTCCGCTAATTCCACAGTTGGAATTATAATTCTGCGTTGGCCTGAAAAGAAAGGTTGAAGGAATTTCCAAAAGTCATCTGTGGTGTGATTGGGAAGTTGAATGGATTTGAGCATCACATTGTTTGGAAAGAGAATGTTCAACCACAGGTACATAAGGTACAAAGTATTCAAATCTTGCTGAGAAATAATGGAACCAAGGAACTTCAAAAGTAGGTTCAGGCTGACATAACTGAACCAATTGAACCTTTTGATTGGATTGTTCCGGTGATGGTAACAGGGTGATTCAATGGAAAGATCCAACTATGCATAGATCAACCACATCTGAATAACAATATACTTGTGGATCAGTTGCCTCTATGGAAAATCATTAAAACGTTCACTATGATGAGAGGGTCTCAGTATTTTTCCATAACTGACTTGTCATCAGCCTACCACCAGATTCACTTAGAAAAAGCATGTAGGCAGCTCACTGGTTTTATAACTCTTAATGAACATTTCCAGTTCAAATACATGCCTTTTAGGTTATGGTCGGTGGTTCTCCAAAGGCTTGTTTCATTTGTTTGCAAAATTTCACAGTGTGTATTTTTCAAGATGACATATTGGTGACTGGGAAGAGTAAAATCAAACATGATGAACGTTTGTGAAGGGTGTTGCATATGCTGGAGGATAAAAGATAGACTGAGGAATTGACAAAGTACAAGTTTGATGTGGAGAGTGTAACTTATTTGGTGAATGAAGTTAGAGGTGAAGGTGTTAAATCTCATTCCCGCATGGTGGACGCCATCAGGTTGGCATGACCACAAAAGAGTAACAAGGATTTCTGGACCTTTCTAGGGGTTGGCAGACGTTTATTAGAAATGTTTGCAAAATTTTTCTATAAAGTTCCACATAAGGCAATTGATGAAAAATAGTAGCAGGGTTGTATGGAGTTACCAGTGGTAAAGAGATTTTGAAATGATCAAGGATGATATAGTGAAAGCACTAGCACACAGAATAACTACAAATGCCATTAAGCTGGGATTGGGAACTGCGTTGAGTCAGAGTGGGTTATTGCCTTTGCTTCACATTCTTTAGCACCAGTGGAAGAAAAATATTCAGTAATTGAATGCAAACGGTTGCCTGGGGTGGGGCAATTAGATCATTTTATAACAGTTGTTTGGGATAGTGAAGTAGAGATCAGGAGTGACCCTATACCACATGTTTGTTATTCACTGCTGAAGGGTTGTTTCATGCTTCTGCAAGATTAGTTTGTATGCCAGTGAGTATGCAGGATTATGTTTATAAGAAGGTATATATGTACCTGGGAAAAAATGTTGCAGATAACGTGTCCAGAATGCTGATACAAACAGTAGAATGTGGATATAATGAGTGGAAGGATTATCAGGTTATCTTGGTGTGTGATGAAAGTAAACTAGCTATGAAGGAAATTGACTAGGATGATGGATATGTGAATGACAAATAATTGTGTGAACTGAAGAAGTAGGATAATTGAGAGTGTTTTGGGAGTTTCTGTGAAAATATAGTACATTGTCTGGATGGAAGAACTGTAACGCCCAGTATTTTAAGAGCATCGACTTTGAAACTAGCACACAAAGCTCATCTTGGAATTGTGAGAACAAAGTAGGCCATAAAGGATCTTTATTGATGGCCATTTATGTATGTGACAAGTGAACCTGTAGTGTAAGAATGTGCAAAGTGTGCTGGTTCTGACAAATCTCTGGTGACAAACAGACCACCCGTGTGTGATATGAGTTGCCTGGAAAAGCTGTGAGAGTGTATTGCTATGGACATTATGGGTTCAGCCAGAGTGCAACAGAAATTTGTTTTGGTTGTTATGGATTGGTTCTCCAGGTGGCCAGTAGTGAAGATAGTAAAAAAGTCAGATACTGATGCTGCTCTGGAATTTCCAGAGAAATTATTTTGGTGAAAAAGTGTGTTTGTAAGCTTATTAACTGACAACAGAGTACAATTTTTTTCTGGAAAGTCTAAACTTGTTTTGTAGAATTATAGTATGGTGCATCGTACCATGTCATACAATCTCAGCACAAATGGCAACATGGTGAGATTTAATAGGCTGTTGAAGGGGATTATTCCATTGACAGAAAGGAATGATTCATGTTGGGAAGTGCAAGTGTGTAAAACTGTATGGTCTTACAGTTTGACAGCATGCTTCACTACACATATTACTCCTTCTGAGATGATGAGGGGCAGTTTTCTGAGACTTAAATGCGATCCTAGTTGGTTGCTCCAGAAGAGTCCACATAGTTAATGGTCATAGGAAAGGTTAAAAGAAAGCGTGTGTAAGATACATGCCTCATACAAGGCATGCTTTGATAGGACAGGGAGGTGTAAAGAACCAGTTGTTGGGTTTGGATAGGTGATGAGAGTAAAGGCATCTGGTATGGTACCAAAAGGTGTCAGCAAGTTTTATGAACCTATTAAGGTGACCAAGGTCATGAGGAATTCGGTCTAATTGGAGGATTGTAGGTGTTAACATATGAGTCATGTAGCTGTGTGTAGGATTGAAGGAAGTGTGCCAAGTGTGTTAATGTAACCCAAATGTATTCATGTGATGTGGACAATGATAGTGTGGTGGTAGAAGATGTTGGAAATTAAGCAGTTGCTGGGAGTGATGCAGCTGTGAGTGTTCCAGTTTGTGATGCAGCTATCAGTGTTCCTGATGTGGATGGAGTTCCAGATTGTTCCATGAGGAATATTCTGGGTGCAAGTGCCTGAGAGTGAAGCTAACAGGCACACCTTCACAATAAGAATATTTCCTTTAAAAATTCCAGAATGGCATTAGTATCTGCCTTTTTGTCTTAGCAAGCATGACAAGGAGTCTATCACCAGCGTGAGGATAATGGGAGACAGGGGACATCCCTTGCTAATACCACACACTATTTCAACTTCTTCAGGTATTAGCTGCCCAATGCATGCTTTAGCCAATGGTTTTATGTACAGCAGTTTTATCCATCACAGGAACTCTGGCCCCAGGCATAATCTTCTAAGCACCAGGTTGCGGTAGAGGTAGGGGCATCTGAGAGTGTCAAATGCTTTCTCGATGTCTAAAGATACAGCAACAATATACCCACCTATTGTCCCAGCAGTATCCATTATTGTGAAAAGACTGCATATGTTCAGAAAGGTGTTAAGTATTGAGACAAACAAATTCTGTCAGTGTTGGCAGCAACGGCAAATATCTGCTAGTGTTGCTAGCCACTCACCTAAACTTCAGGTGGTCCTGATGGTGCTACGATATTCCCCGAATCCCAAAGAAAACTGACAGGGCAGCATTGAAGGGCACACTGCAACCCTAGGAGTTTCTAAGGGTAAGGCGGGTTGGGATGAGAGAGAAGAGAGAAATACCAAGACATCTTCATATTCGGATATCACTACTCCGGGTACTGCTAGGCTCTAGGATATCTGGATTTTGGTTCTGGATTCAGGATACTTGCAATGAGGAATATTCAAATACAAGGGATTGAACTTGGATTTCCCTGTTATTAACTAACGTCAACTCAACATACCAGTAATTCACACTAGAAACATTCCCCAGTGTGATTCAAGAATTATCCAGGAATTATCATGAACTGGAATTATTATGTACAAGGATTTCCACTGAGAGAAATAATTGGTTTAACCACAGTAAAACTACTTTAATTTCTTCAGTAGTTCAAGAGTTCAAGGTTCATGTGCAAATATACAATGGCAATCAGATTATAGTAAAACACTAATATCAGAAAACACGGATTAAAAACCAACCATGACCCCAAGATCCAGGAAGGCGCAGCTATTACAAGAAATATGACTTTTCTCTAATGTCTTGCAAGTCACAAGATTGATCCAAATATTATCAATGCTTTAGATAAGTTTGATTATTCAGTGCTGATCAAGATCCCAAACTGAAGAGAAAAACTCATGTTACCTTATTTGGAATGACTCGTGTCTTTTTGCCAGCGTAAGGAATCTGGTTGCAAGAGATGAATTGCAAGCTGCTCACCTATTACAGGTGCTGTGGTAACTCCAGAGAAGATTGGAAATACTAGGTTGGAACTCAGGAAGTGTGCCGCTGCGATGAGAACCCTGTCGCTGTGAAGGTATGGATGCACTGCAACAAGTGGACTGCTACTGCAAAGGGAAGGCTGCAGAAGACTGGAGACAGGTAAGCGTTGTTTCCGAGTTAAATGAGGCTAAGCAGGATTTAGCCTGAAATGGCAGCTTTTACAGCCAGCCCGAATCATGTGCAAGGAAACACATGGGGGAAACTGAGGAACTCAGTGGTCATTATTGTAATTGCACGTTTCTCAACTGTCTTTTTTCCATTAGAAGGATCAATTAAAAAACCATCAGTTGTCGAGAATTGACATGTGCTTTCTGGATTACCTGGAAGAGGCACAGGTGTTCAGAAGTTAACTTTACAACAAGCATTTGTCCAGATCTGCTTTAAACATTACCATTATTTAAATAATTCAGTTTCCAAGTAACAGAAGGTTTCAAAGGCATAACATGATTCCAACTGGTACTGTGATGAAAAGAAAATGACCTCTGTGATGTTACTCATAAGGGGTGAATAAGGCATGACTAAGGCATGAATAGCCCTGGTCACAGTGGGGACCTTGACAGCTGGCAAAGATGCAACTTAGTGTTTTATAGTCCTGATTTAGAAGGAACAGAGGGCGATAAGAATAGACACCAGTGATTCCCTTTCTTTTTGAGAAAATATTATAATGAGGGATTCCATTATGGAACTGTCTTTAGCTGCCTGGCACAATGAAAGCAGTTTGCAAGTCAACGGAGTCCTGTACGTGGTGTAGGACTCCCCTTGGAGTCCATCTAAACCAGGTATCTTGCTGCATGCCAACCGGGTCTATTTGCAGGTGTGTAGACAAAATATCAGAGAACAGATATTGTGTGGACAAAATATTGTGTCAAGAATAATGAGAACAAAAATATTGTGGAGCTGAGGTTCTACAGGTAAGCAATGTTTTACTATATATAACTCCATATCAATGTACCTTGACTACATATGTGTGCGTGTGTATATGTGTGTGTGTGTGTGTGTATATATGTTCAAGGTATGTAGATGTGGTGTTAAGAATAGTAAATCTATAGTTACCTATTTGCACTTATTTTCCCGATATTTTGGTAATCAATATGTTTGACACAATATTCTATCCACATGATATTTGTGTTTCTGATAGGCTGTCAGTGATCTTTATTTGCAATGGGCTATCCACCTCTTGACACAGGAGCAGATTAATTACAGGGGTGGGAACTCCAAGCACATACTTGCGTAGTCAGCCAAGCACTGTACAGTCTTGCTCCACTTAAAGGTTGTGATAGTAGTCATTAAAGGATTCATATGGCCTCTTGCAAGTTCACAACCCCAAAATCCTGACCTTGATTCACTTTAATTTGGGGTCTAGGGACCTCCATCGTGCAAGCTCTGCCCTCACCATATGGTGGCTTGCCTCAAAGGTTGTACAGGCAGGCAACCCAGCTGGTCAAGGAATTCTGAGTGTATTTTTCTCAAAGATGTTAGGGTGGCGCCAGCCTCTGAGGAAGTTAGTCTGTTGTTTGGTATGACTGATGTTCCCATTTAGATCAAGCAGTTCCCTGGGCAGCACACTCTGTATCCCCAGGGGCTTTTGAAATATGCTTCCCAGTGACTAACCTTGAGGCCTCCCACTCTATTGTACGGTCTGTGACCCTCTCTTCATTCTCAGAAAAACATTGGTCTGTAAGCATGTCTGTTTGTTCATAGTAGGAGTCATCAGTAAGGGGCTTCACCTGCAGTCTCCTTGTGAAAAGCCCTAGTGCAGTATCCTCCCCAAGTCAGTACCATCTTCAGTGGAATTGTATCTTCAAGGACATCTCATTGGGGCAAAGCTAGTAATTTATTGTGGAGTGAAGGTAGTGGACTGTGGCTTAGAAGGTATAGTCCCTCGTTGCAGGGTTCATTTGTCTAAAGATATCTATCAGGTGCAAAGCCATCAGTCACACCCCAAATGGCATGCAACACTACCTTGTGGTCCAAGAGAATTGTAGGATCGAACAGTCTAAGGCAGTCTACTTACACAGTTAAAGTGGCCCACCATAAGTAAGGGGCACATTTATTCTACAGTTTTTGATAGACAGGTACCCTATACCTTTTCCTTGAGGTTGCAATTTCCTGAACAGTCCAGATTAGAAAATTATTTTGTGCTGTCAGGAGTCAGCCAGTAGCTTGAGAGGATACCTCCACAGTTCAGGGTTCGGCCTTTTGTATGCAGCCTAGACAGAACCTGTGAGTCGGTCTATCTAATGCAGCTTCACAAGGCATACACAGGGTCAACCAACATGTAAATAGTAATCCCAACTCCCTCCACCAGGTGGAAGACCCACACTGGCCTCGACCAGTTACTTCAATTCTCACCTTGCGGTACAATCAACTTGTTGTTCGGTTTTCAATCAGCATGACGGAATGAGGAAACATGTTCGTACATGAATCACCCCAATGTGGGCCATTGTACAAAGCCTCTTACCACAGTACATTATACCAGTGCCTGCCAGTTTGCAACATAGTTGTAAATCCAAATGTCCTTAAAGTAAGGAGGGACACACATGATGTTCTATTTTCCAATTCATATGACATTGTCTGCCATCCTTGTGGTGAGCTCTGACGATGGGGATTAGCTAAACTCTGGGGGCTGGAAAAGAGGGGGCCACTTTTGTCACTAGGAGGATGCTTTTGTAGCAATGCAGCAATTTTAAACGCACTGCAGAGTTCCTTGTATATCCAAAATCTTTCAGGCAATAATACAAGTGCCAAGATAACTCTGGGTTAATTAATGTACCTGCTGGAGAGAGATCGGGGTTTTGTCTAGTGGTAGTTTTGACTCATCTAATGCAGGGCAAAGGGTTAATATGCCTGTTGCAAAGAATGTGTACTATGCAGATCACAGAGCATATGTGCATAGCTCAGTGAGATACAGCTTTTGTCACAGAGATCCTTTTGTTACTGTGTAGTTCATTGTGAGAAAACAGGGCTGATTGAAGTGTCACACACTTCAAGTTTGGTATCAAATTATTTGTAGTAATAAATCCCACAAATTACAATTGCTGGATTTAATATAACTTGTTCAGGTAAAGAGTTTTAAACTCTACCTAAAACTTTGCCAACTTCAGCCCTGTAGTGCCCTTCTCTGATTGGCCAGTCTCTGGTAGCCTGGCCAGGCTGCCTTGATGAGGTGTGAAGTAGCCTGGGCAGAACAAAAAGAGATGTCCTTGGGGGAGGAAAACTCCCCTCAGCTGATAGAGAAGCAGGAAGGGGCAAGGGCTGCCAAACTGGTCTTCAAAGGCAGGGAAGGACAATTGGAACAACCCAGCACCTCTCTCACATCCTGCAACCCCAGACAATTAGGTGCCGTCTTGATTAGTTCAGGAGAGGAGTGTGTTTAGGTTTTTTAGCCACACCAGTGGGTAGGCTCAGCAAGGGTAACCTCCAAAAATCAGTTTCAGCCATGATGGATTTTTGAAAAATGTTGCTCCCTGGGATTGATTTTTGCCACACTTCTCAGGAATGGTCCTCAAAGGGGGAAGGACCTTGCATGTGATTGGAGAACCAGGACCCCCCTGTTTTTCACCCACGAGCAAGGATAAATATGGAAAAGCTGCACCCAAACCTCAGATTCCTACCAGATCCCTACAAGGAACAAGACAATGAAGAAGGACTGCCCTGCTGGACCCCTGACCTGCACCTGGACACTGCTCTCTGAAGGACTATACCAGCTACACACTTGGGCTTCACCACTAAAAGGACTTTTCCTGTCTACTACTGCTTCAAGAAGAGACTCCCTGTTTACTACAGATACAAAAGAGCAGCCTCCAGTGGCCATTTGAGGATTCTGACCTGGTGCATTCTGGGAATTGTAGTCCCAATTTCCAAGGAGCAACTCAGAGCTTCTGGAACCTTGGATCAAGTTGTGGACACTTCAATGACCCAAAAAGGAACTCTGAAAGAAGATCCAGAAGTTTGGAGAAGATTGGAGCAACTCCATAAGTTGAAGAGGTACATTGCAGGAGTTGTAGTCCCAGAACCCAAGAGGCAACCCAGAGCCTCTGAACCTTTGGCTGGTGCTTTGGATCACTTTCCTGAATCAAGAAACACTTCTGAAAGTAAGTGTGACACAGTATTTCCTCGTGGGTGGCCTGAACTCTGGACTTTTTCCCTTTCCAGTGTGACCTTTTCTTAACCCTTTGACCGCCAGTTGCTTCTATGTGCTAGAAATCATTAATTCTTTAAAAACTCATATCTCTGGTTCCCTTTATCCGATCGTATTAGTTTTGGTGTCATTTTAAAGATAAAAATATAATCTATTTGCATACATTGGTGCTGGATTTTTATCATGTTTTGGGTTCTACTAATTTTCTGTTTTGTGGTTTTCAAATGCTTTACACATTTGCCTCGAAGCCAGGCTGTCTAGAGGTAGCTGTAGGCAGAGCAGCCAAGGCAGAACTAGGAGACATGCAAAGCTCTTGCAATACCAATGTAGTCACACAGTACATATACTCAAGAAAGACAATACTCAAAGTACAGCAAGCTTCTTCAGAACACACTAGATGTCGTGATAAAGAATAATGCAAAAACCAAGCAAGACTGCAAGACACCAATCATGGATTTCTGGACCTGAAGACCTGTGGAGGGAGGAGACCAAGACCAGCTGAAGAGTCCAGGAGGAACAGTAGCCCCTGCCAACCCAGGAGAAGGTGCAAAAGTGGATTCTCTGGTTAGAAGAAAAAGTCAGAAATGCACCAAAGAAGACAGCTGTGGGTTCCTCCTTGGTGGAAGAGATGTCCCACAATGGGTAGATATATGCAGACTGGTTTCATCATTGGATTCCGCCAACAAGCCTTGGCTCACGCAAAAGACCAGTTTGCCAAGAAAAGCGCTACCTGGGCCCAGGAGAGATGTGGTGGTCTCAACTTAGACTGAGGAGAGAGAGGGGGGGGCTCTCAGCACTTCACAGAGCCCTCAGAAGACCAGGCAGCACCCACAGGAGTCCCAAGACAAAGAAGTTGCAAATCACGGTTATCGCAGCACTACACAAAGGGATCCCATCGCTGCCAGAGAACAACTCAGGGAGCTGAATGTCACAGGATAGATTGCTAGGGACTTGGGCTACGCTGTACACAAAGGATTCCTCGAAGAAGCACACAGAAGACCTAGGAGCTGCAAAACATGCGGTGCACAGAGGTATTGTCTGGCTCGGGAAGGCAAGCTCTTACCTCCACCAAATTTGGACAGTTGGACCTTTGGACAGTCAGGGTCACTTTGGTCTACCACCTGTGTTCCAGGATCCACATTCATCATCAGGAGACGGGACCCAGAGTACTGGTCTTCATTGCAGAGAGGTGTCTGCTGAAGCAGGGAAGTGACTCTGTCGCTCCACAGGAGAGTCCTTCAGTCCTTCTGGTGCAGAATGAAGACAGGGAGTCCTCGGAGTGTGCATGACCTGGAAACTGTTGCAGCTGCTTGCAGGAGCTGAAGTTACAGAGTTGCAGTGGCCTTCTTAGATACTTTGTTGCATTTGTAGAGTTCCTGGAGCAGTTATGTGGTTGATCCAACAGCAGAAGGTGAAGCAGAGGTTGCAGAGGATTCCTGCGGGAGTCTTGCAAACCGAATCTGATGAAACACCCACAGGAGAGACCATAAATAGCCCTCAGAGGGGGATTGGTCACCTAACCAGGTATGGACCTATCAGGAGGGGCCTCTGACATCACCTGCTGGCACCTTGCCACTCAGATGCTCCCAGAGTTCCCTGGCCATCCTGAAAACAAGATGGCAGAACCCAGGGACACTCTGGAGGAGCTCTGGGCACCACCCCTGTGGTGGTGATGGACAGCGGAGTGGCCACTCCCATTTCCTTTGTCCACTCTCATGCCAGAACAGGGGCTGGGGTCTCTGAACTAGTGTAGACTGGATTGTGCAAGGAGGGCACAATCTGTGCCCTTCAAAGCACTTCCAGAGGCTCGTGGAGGATACCCCTACCATGCCTGTAACACCTATTTCCAAAGGGAGAGGGTGTAACACCCCTCTTCCAAATTAAATGCATTGTTGTGCCTTCCTGGGATTGAGCTGCTGAAGCACCAGGAGGGCCGAAGCCTGTCTATGAGGTGGCAGCAGCTGGGGCTGTATTGAAAACTTTAGAAGGTTGGTATGGCAGTACTGGGGATCCATGGTGGAGCCCCCAGGGTGCATGGAATTGGCCCCCCAATACTAGAATCTGTATGGGGGTATAATTCCCAGTTGTTCGACACCTTACATGGCCATATTCGGGGTTACCATTGTGAGGCTACATATATGTATTGACCTATATGTAGTGCACACTTACAATGGCATTCCCACACTCATGAAATCTGGGAAAATGGGTCTGGATGACATGGGGCCACCTCTGCTAGTGATGGGGTGCCCTCTCACAGAGGTACTATGCACCTAACCTTCAGGGTCAGACGTTAGACATATAGGTGGCTTGTAAGTGACCTAGTGCAGTGAAAATGGCTGTAAAATAGTACTTACACTATTTTACTCAGGCTGCATTGGCAGTCCTGAAGAAGTGTTTGTATGAGTTCCTTATGGGTGGCAAAAGAAATGCTGCAGCCCATAAGGATCTCCTGGAACCCCATACCCTGGATACCTAGGTACCATATACTAGAGACTTATAAGGGGGGGGTCCAGTTTACCAATTTGGAGTGGAATACTGGGTACCAGTATGTAAGTAGAAATATGGAACCAGAGACAGTATAAGCACCGGGGTTCTGGTTAGCAGGAATCCAGTGACACAGTCAAGCATACTGACAAAACAGTAAAACATACTGACATGTAGGCCACAAACTATGAGCACTGGGGTACTGACTAGCAGGATCCCAGTGACACAATAAAAACACACTGACAAACAGGCAAAAATGGGGGTAACCATGCTAGACAGAGGCTACTTCTCACATGCAGTCATTTTTAATGTATAATAAATAAAATAAAAATGATGAAGGTATGAATAATTTTAAATGACTATTCATGAATATTATTTGCAAAATAATTAAATATATTTGTAA
Organism: Pleurodeles waltl; assembly: GCF_031143425.1. NCBI lineage: Eukaryota > Metazoa > Chordata > Amphibia > Caudata > Salamandridae > Pleurodeles > Pleurodeles waltl. Next base: position 588,773,494 of record NC_090447.1, read on the forward strand.
ATATTACTTATTTCATGCACATTTAAGTTATTATGCTGTGACATGATGTATTATTTATGGGTCTATAATACATATTTTAAATAAACTATTGTTAATGTATTTTTAGAAAAAGTTTAGTAACCATTGTTAATATACCCCATACCATAGGCGAATCTTCTTCCCAATTTCAGATAGTTCCATCTACATGTGAAATGTTACTATTAGCAATTCAACACTTGTAGGGACATCTCCATTCCTACTGTGGACTCTCTCTGTGGTACAGTATAGGGAAAAATAAATATGAAAAACAAAAGAAATAATTGCCACGCACTCCGCTCAGCCACAGAATAATTTTAAGTGGTTTATTCGGTGCAAAAAGAAAAAGAACAACGCGTTTCGACTATGCAGTCTTCTTCTTAGTTCAATAGTCCTTTCTCTAACAGATCTATTTATACTACACATTTCACATACCAATCCAATGCATTCTGGTTGTAATAGTTCAATTGTACAATGTAAAATTTTACCTAATTTATACTAAATTTCATCAATTGAAAATTTGTTCGCCAGAAAATAACACAAATTATATCTATTATATATTAAAATAAAAAGCTCATTTTCGTAAGTTAGAGAAAGAGCAAAATAAAGTGTTATTCTACAATAAACAATAAACAGCCATTGCATGATTAAATGAACCTCAAAATTAATTTCCCTAATTAATTTACTTCCAATTCATTGCTCAAATGTGAATCATGTGAAAAAAAGTTAATTTGATTAAAGTGATCATATAATTTAATATTTAATCAAAATTCTGGTAATATTTTCAGTGAAATTGATTCCAATTCATTTTAGATTCATTTTAAATCAGAGATGGACATAAAGCTCCTCGTCATAATTGAGCCCTGACGGGATCTTGGTCCTCATTGAGATAATATACTTAGATTCTAGTTGTCTCAATTTTTTTACTCTATCTCCACCTCTTTCATTTTCAGGAATGTGGTCTATCCCATAATAACGTAACATTCTCCAACTATTTGTTTCATGTTGTTGGAAGTGTTTGGCTATGGCATATGTTTGATCTTTATGTAAGACTGCTCTGACATGCTCCAAAATTCTCTTCTTAAGCATGCAGATTGTACTGCCTACGTATCTCAGGCCACAATGACATTCAATTACATAAACTGTAAATTTTGTGTTACAAGTTATTCGATGTTTAATGTTCATTACCGTATCATCCCACAATTTTACAGTTTTAATTGATTTTCCAATTTTGCAAGCTTTGCAACTATTACATTTAATGAAGCCACATTGTTGTTCAATTAGCCAATTCTGTTGATTTTTTATTGTAAAGTGGCTTCTTACAATATAATCTTTCAACGATGGAGCTTTTCGATACGTGATCATTGGACCTGATCCTATTATTGGACCAAGATCTAGGTCTTTCCGTATAATATGCCAATGTTTGCATAGAATATTTTTGATAAGGCCACTTTCTTTGGTGTATTCAATTATCATCCTCACATTGTTTTCCTCTATTTTGTCCTGTATAGCCTGAGTTTTATGGGCACTAATGTCTCATCTCGAGAGATTGTTTGTACTTTTTCTAAATTTCTTTGTAAAAGTCGAGAATTGTAGCCTCTTTGTTTAAATCTATGTAAAGTTTCTTTATATTTCAACTGTACCTCTTTCTCATTAGAACAATTTCTACGCATTCTGATCAATTCTCCATAGGGAATGCTTTTTAGAAGTGATTTAGGATGAAAACTTTGACCATGTAAATTGCTGTTTGTTGACGTCTTTTTACGAAAGACTGTGGTTTCTAATTTATTGTTTTCTACATAAATATTAATGTCTAGAAAATTAATTGATGACTTACTCATTTCACAAGTAAACTGCAAACCCACATTATTCTGATTCAATTTGTCAAAGTATAGTTGAAAATCATCCTGTGTTCCTTGCCAAATTATAAATAAATCGTCAATGAAGCGTACCTAAAGTGCAATTTTATCCATATATACATCATTATCCTTACTCCAAGCTATTTCCCTTTCCCACCAACCCATTGTTAAGTTGGCATAATTGGGAGAAAGGGAAATGCCCATAGCTGTACCACACATCTGCTGGTAAATCTCATGATTAAAGATGAAAATGTTATTATTGAGGCATAGTTCTATCATTGAAAGCAACATCTTTGAATGTTCAAGTTCCGCAATACTTCGCTGTCTTAGAAAATATTCACATGCTTTTAAACCAATATCATGATTAATAGACGTGTATAAAGATACAACGTCTATTGTTACTAATAAGTAGTCATCAGACCAATTTAATTCCGATAAGATACGTAATAGATCTCCTGAATCCTTAATGTATGAACTTAAAGTCGTTACAATTGGTGCCAAATAAAAATCAACATAATCAGAAATTCTTTCATACAATGATTCACATGCTGAAACTATTGGTCTACCAGGTGGTAATGTTAGTGATTTATGAATTTTAGGTAAAAAGTATATAGTTGGAATGGTTGGATTCTCCTTTTTCAAAAATTTAAACTCATCTGAATTCAAAAGTGATTGTTGATGCCAGTCATCTAATTTCGAATGTAATTGATGAATCATTTGATTGATGGGATTATGATTCAATTTTCTGTAATTCGATTGATCATTTAATTGCCTATATGCTTCTGTCATGTAATTTTGTATGTCCAAAACCACAATATTTCCACCCTTGTCTGCGGGTTTGATTATAATATTAGCATTGTTCGTTAGTGATTTTAAAGCTAATCGTTCACTTGTTGAAAGATTTTCCCGATGACCATGGTGTCTAATGTTTTGTAACTTTTCCAAATCTTCCAATACTAGTTCCATAAATATATCGATCTTATTTCCAGGTGATAGTACCGGACAGAATTTAGATTTCTCTTTAAAATGACTGAACTGATGTTTATTAGTATCTATATCCAATTCTCGTAGAACTTCTGATTCAGTGTAAGTTTCATCGGGTAAGTCAAAATATAAATCAAATAACGTTTTCAAATCCGCAATTTGATCAATATATAAGTTGGATTGATGTGGAATGTCAGTTGATATTTCCTCTTGTGTTACTTCAGTTTTTTTCAAATTCATGGAATGATACTTGACCAATTTTAATTTGCGAATAAATTTGTAAATGTCAATACGAGTGTTTACATAATTAAAATGTTTTTCCGGGCAGAAAGATAAACCTTTATTAAGTAATTGACGTTCAGACGATGTTAGTTCATAGTTCGAAAGGTTTATTACTAAGTCTAGCTTCTCAATTATTTGTTCTTTTGGCTCCTGAGGGGGTATTGTCTTTTTCCACTTTCTTTTGGATCTTCTGATCTTCCTCCTCTGTTTTCTGTTTGATCTATTTTTCTTCCACCTCCTCGGTATCGATTTGTTCCTCTGCCTCTCGTTAGTCGTTGATCTAGATACAACAATTGCATTTCCTCTAAAAAAGTATTTCCGCTGGGATTATCCAGATGCTCTGAGGAACTTTCCCCTTCACTGATATCAGATTCACTGGGGGTATCTTCACTACTCTGAACAGACTTCAAATTCTTACGTTGTAAATCAGATTTAAGACTTTCAAATCTCCTTGCAAAGGTTAAAATTCTGCCATACTTGTAATAAACCTTTCGAACTATGAACTAACATCGTCTGATCGTCAATTACTTAATAAAGGTTTATCTTTCTGCCCGGAAAAACATTTTAATTATGTAAACACTCGTATTGACATTTACAAATTTATTCGCAAATTAAAATTGGTCAAGTATCATTCCATGAATTTGAAAAAAACTGAAGTAACACAAGAGGAAATATCAACTGACATTCCACATCAATCCAACTTATATATTGATCAAATTGCGGATTTGAAAACGTTATTTGATTTATATTTTGACTTACCCGATGAAACTTACACTGAATCAGAAGTTCTACGAGAATTGGATATAGATACTAATAAACATCAGTTCAGTCATTTTAAAGAGAAATCTAAATTCTGTCCAGTACTATCACCTGGAAATAAGATCGATATATTTATGGAACTAGTATTGGAAGATTTGGAAAAGTTACAAAACATTAGACACCATGGTCATCGGGAAAATCTTTCAACAAGTGAACGATTAGCTTTAAAATCACTAACGAACAATGCTAATATTATAATCAAACCCGCAGACAAGGGTGGAAATATTGTGGTTTTGGACATACAAAATTACATGACAGAAGCATATAGGCAATTAAATGATCAATCGAATTACAGAAAATTGAATCATAATCCCATCAATCAAATGATTCATCAATTACATTCGAAATTAGATGACTGGCATCAACAATCACTTTTGAATTCAGATGAGTTTAAATTTTTGAAAAAGGAGAATCCAACCATTCCAACTATATACTTTTTACCTAAAATTCATAAATCACTAACATTACCACCTGGTAGACCAATAGTTTCAGCATGTGAATCATTGTATGAAAGAATTTCTGATTATGTTGATTTTTATTTGGCACCAATTGTAACGACTTTAAGTTCATACATTAAGGATTCAGGAGATCTATTACGTATCTTATCGGAATTAAATTGGTCTGATGACTACTTATTAGTAACAATAGACGTTGTATCTTTATACACGTCTATTAATCATGATATTGGTTTAAAAGCATGTGAATATTTTCTAAGACAGCGAAGTATTGCGGAACTTGAACATTCAAAGATGTTGCTTTCAATGATAGAACTATGCCTCAATAATAACATTTTCATCTTTAATCATGAGATTTACCAGCAGATGTGTGGTACAGCTATGGGCATTTCCCTTTCTCCCAATTATGCAAACTTAACAATGGGTTGGTGGGAAAGGGAAATAGCTTGGAGTAAGGATAATGATGTATATATGGATAAAATTGCACTTTGGGTACGCTTCATTGACGATTTATTTATAATTTGGAAAGGAACACAGGATGATTTTCAACTATACTTTGACAAATTGAATCAGAATAATGTGGGTTTGCAGTTTACTTGTGAAATGAGTAAGTCATCAATTAATTTTCTAGACATTAATATTTATGTAGAAAACAATAAATTAGAAACCACAGTCTTTCGTAAAAAGACGTCAACAAACAGCATTTTACATGGTCAAAGTTTTCATCCTAAATCACTTCTAAAAAGCATTCCCTATGAAGAATTGATCAGAATGCGTAGAAATTGTTCTAATGAGAAAGAGGTACAGTTGAAATATAAAGAAACTTTACATAGATTTAAACAAAGAGGCTACAATTCTCGACTTTTACAAAGAAATTTAGAAAAAGTACAAACAATCTCTCGAGATGAGACATTAGTGCCCAAGAAAACTCAGGCTATACAGGACAAAATAGAGGAAAACAATGTGAGGATGATAATTGAATACACCAAAGAAAGTGGCCTTATCAAAAATATTCTATGCAAACATTGGCATATTATACGGAAAGACCTAGATCTTGGTCCAATAATAGGATCAGGTCAAATGATCACGTATCGAAAAGCTCCATTGTTGAAAGATTATATTGTAAGAAGCCACTTTACAATAAAAAATCAACAGAATTGGCTAATTGAACAACAATGTGGCTTCATTAAATGTAATAGTTGCAAAGCTTGCAAAATTGGAAAATCAATTAAAACTGTAAAATTGTGGGATGATACGGTAATGAACATTAAACATCGAATAACTTGTAACACAAAATTTACAGTTTATGTAATTGAATGTCATTGTGGCCTGAGATACGTAGGCAGTACAATCTGCATGCTTAAGAAGAGAATTTTGGAGCATGTCAGAGCAGTCTTACATAAAGATCAAACATATGCCATAGCCAAACACTTCCAACAACATGAAACAAATAGTTGGAGAATGTTACGTTATTATGGGATAGACCACATTCCTGAAAATGAAAGAGGTGGAGATAGAGTAAAAAAATTGAGACAACTAGAATCTAAGTATATTATCTCAATGAGGACCAAGATCCCGTCAGGGCTCAATTATGACGAGGAGCTTTATGTCCATATCTGATTTAAAATGAATCTGAAATGAATTGGAATCTATTTCACTGAAAATATTACCAGAATTTTGATTAAATATTAAATTATATGATCACTTTAATCAAATTAACTTTTTTTCACATGATTCACATTTGAGCAATGAATTGGAAGTAAATTAATTAGGGAAATGAATTTTGAGGTTCATTTAATCATGTAATGGCTGTTTATTGTTTATTGTAGAATAACACTTTATTTTGCTCTTTCTCTAACTTACGAAAATGAGCTTTTTATTTCAATATATAATAGATATAATTTGTGTTATTTTCTGGCGAACAAATTTTCAATTGATGAAATTTAGTATAAATTAGGTAAAATTTTACATTGTACAATTGAACTATTACAACCAGAATGCATTGGATTGGTATGTGAAATGTGTAGTATAAATAGATCTGTTAGAGAAAGGACTATTGAACTAAGAAGAAGATTGCATAGTCGAAACGCGTTGTTCTTTTTCTTTTTGCACCGAATAAACCACTTAAAATTATTCTGTGGCTGAGCGGAGTGCGTGGCAATTATTTCTTTTGTTTTTCATATATTTCGAGAGTTCAGCCAACTCTCCTGCCTTGCACCAGCTGCTAGTGCGCGTCGAAATTCTTGGCTCGCTTTGTTCGGAAAAATAAATATATATATATTATACTAAACACTTTTTTATGTTAAAGATCAATATATATTGATTTTATAAATTTATTTGAAATGTAGAACAAAATAATAAAATGCTCCAACACTATAAACCTAATTATGAATTCAATCTTTAATTAATTTAAATATCATAATTTAAATTCTAATTAAAGTATACATTCAATAATAATGAATGATGTTACATTAGTTTATAAATGTGAAAAGAGCTGTTAAAAGATCTCATAATTAAATAATAAAGATGTTTTATTTTTAGAGTTTTTGTTAACATTACATTAAATGTATTTATATTTTGAATTATTTTAATGATTTAATTTATTTGAACATTATTTCCTATTGGGTTTAATTTTAGTTGAATCCTTCATTATTTTCTATGGGACGGTGTTGCAATACTAGTGCTGGCCATGTGTGAGGCTGGACGTAATCCAGCTTTGAGTTGGTGTAATTTATTACAGTTGGGGCCCCCATTTTTGCTGTAGGAACTTTCAAAGTGCTGTTTGTGAATAGCAGGGGGCTTAACCATTTGTGGGTATATGCATATCCCTCCCTTATACTCTCCCTAATCCTTCCTAAATGTCTCCTTACTCCATTTTAAACCAATCGTATTTATTAGTAAATATGTCCCTTTTTACAGCCTCTCTCTCTGGCCCTTTCCACATTTACTACGAAGCAGTAAACTTATAAAGCTCTCCCTATATGAAGGAGAGGTGGAGGTGCAGATTTACATTAATTTTTTGGCGAATATAATTTTGTAGAACTTTAGTAGTTCTATTGTAGTATTACTAATTGCACTACAAATTGTAGTTTATGATTAGGCCTTGTTAATGTATTTTTGTGAACATGCCCCCTAACTTTAGTAGGAGTCACCTAGATATAGGTCAGCTAGAGCTCGGAGGGGTTAAATGCTCCAGGGCCTTATTTTGGAAGGTCTTCACAACATTGCACTGCACAGCTTCTTTTGCGAGAGAACAAGTCCCAGATTTATACTAGCTTTGTGCCAAATATTCATAATTTCTTTAATGCAAATTAGGCACAAAATTAACTCCAAATGTATACGTTGGCGCTAGACCCATCTAGCGCCAAGGTTTTGGAGTTAAAATCATTTTGTGCTAGTGGGAAACTACCTTGTGTCAATGAGATGCAAGGTAGGCATTCCTGGGCAGAAAATGACCATATGGCCTAAGCGCCATATTTATCCCCCCATGCTAAAATCAAGTACGGATGAAAGGGGTCAATTTTTTAACGTCTGATTCAGGGCAGGCGTTAGGGGACCTGTGGGCCTATTTCCATGGTCAGATACCATGGAATGGACCCACATGTGCCCTTCCCTAGTCCCAGGGACACACCCACCCTCACCAGAGGGATGCCAGAGGAGTGGGGGACTCAATCCCAGGTAAGTAAGGTAAGTACAGGTAAGTTTTTCTTTTTTTTTTCAAAAGTGCCATAGGAGTGGCTAACTTGCATCCCCCCTCCCCCCCCATGGCACTGGGCCCAGTGTCCATGCCCAGGGGACATATATCCCCTGGGCATGGCCATTGGGGTGGTGGGCATGACTCCTGTTTTTACTAAGACAGGTGTCATGTCCATGGGGGTTTTACGTCAAAACATGACGCATAGCCTCTGCCCATACTAATGTCATCCTTTAATGCACAACCTCCTGTTCCCCCTACGCCTCTCTCACCCGGTTAGCGTCTTTATTGATGGCGCTAGCCAGGCCTTATCGCCGGCTACTGTCAATCCATAAATATGATGCCCGGCCGGAGTCTTGCAATGGCACTAGCCGGCGGTATACTTTTTCACGCAAAACTGCGTTAGAGCAGTTTTGCATGAAAAAGTATAAATCTGGGCCTAAATACGAGTGAAAGGGGCCCACCTAACCATAATTTCTGTGGTAGGCAATTGAATCCTCTGCTTCCATTCCCCAAGATGTCCTCCCTTGTCCCTTGTCGGTCTCTCTCTCTATATCAATTTATCTGCTTTCTTTCTTTTAACTCTTTGTGGCATATAAGAGCAAATATGTCTTTTCTTTCTCTGGGGCCTCATTCCACTTGCAAAATTATATCAACAAAATGTGCAAGTTTGTTTAGTTCCTGCTTGGGGAAAACAGAGACTTCCTTGTGTGTATTGTTGTGTTGCAAGCAATTACTGTGAAAATACACTTTCTCAAGGGAGGTAAAGGGCTTCTTTTGGATGGGGCCGCCTGGGAGACCCTCATACTGTGACAATAGGACGGCTTGTGTTACGTCCCTGCAAAGTTAAAATCAAACACATCAGGTCATCTTCACACACAAGCCATTACTTCTAGCTCTACCTCCTGTTTAAAATGTTGACCGAGGTCACACAGGAATTTGCCTATTCTCTCTCTCTCTGTTATGTGAGGTTACCTAAACATTACCGTATTTATACTTTTTTTGCGCCGCATTTGCGTCGTTTTTTGACGCAAAAACGGCGCAAACTTGCAAAATACCATTGTATTTTGTAGGTTTGCGCCGTTTTGCGTAAAAAAGCGGCGCAAATGCGGCGCTAAAAAAAGTATAAATACGGGCCTAAACGGTGCAGGGGTTATTTAATTATCAGTGTCCCTGAATGTGAATTTATAAAAATGCCAGGGGTAGAGGGAAGTTACATCATGAGTCATTTCACCTTTACTTTCATTCACACACCCACGTTTACACATGGATACATTCACACAGATACACTCGCACGCACATAAACACACTCAGCAAGCATGCACACAGCATACATTAAAAGCATGTCCTACTTACCTCAGCTGCCAGGGAGGGTCATATTCCAGCTCATTGTAAACTATTCTTTAATATACTAATAGTGAATACAAAATAATAATAACTTAAAGTGTAGCAAATAATTGACAAATAAACAAGGAGATTGAAGCTGCCCCTGTATTCCTGGCACTGATTTTGCCACCTCTGAGGCCAGGGGAAGCAAAGGCATTGCCAGGGATCACATGGGGAAAGCCAGAGGTCGCAGTTGAGACCCCTGGCGACCCCTAAATGACGTCCATGAGGCTGTTTCTACTAACAGAGAGGAAGCAAGTAAGAGATCGAAATTGGGCACTGAGACATTTCATTTCTTTTTTACTTTGAGAAGGGAAGTATATTCTGTCAGGTAGAATGGCAAAAGTTGCAATAACAAGATATGGCAGAGGGACCTCCCGTGTGCCATAAACTAGGCAGGTCTTTATTCGAGACCCCATGTGAGCAGCTTCAAACAGAGGGACGGTGGCAACAGGGCTCAGTAGGCCGTCATGTCTGAGTTTGTATTCTCTAGTCGGAAACATGATTTTTTGAAGGAAACTACCTTGCCTGATTCCCATTTTTCGGCTATCATGATCTTCAAATCATTTTTGTTCGTAATCCCAGACTGGGTAGAGTTAATGTTTCATCAATTTAACTAGCTAGTAAGAGTGACAGTTAATAAAGTAATTCAAGTTTTTTTTTTAGAGAATATTTTTCACTAGAGTATTATTTGATATTATTACACACATATTATATATTAATGGCCAAGAACATTACTATTGAATCCTCTTCGTCCTTCCCTCATTTTTTCCTCTCTTTCCGCTTAACCTCCTGAAAGAAAAATAGATGCAATGCTAATTTATTTTTATTTTAAATTGTCCGATTCTTGTAATTTACCATTTGTAGTATAGGAAGCATGTGTTCATAATTTCCTATTTGTGCTTGAGACATGTTTTGAATTATATCTTTATTAATACTTTTTGTCCACATAAGCTATCCGTGCCAAATTTGCGTCTATTTTTCCTAAGTTCTGGGGATTGTAAAGGTACCTAGGCCCATATTTATACTTTTTGACGCTAAACTGCGCTAACGCAGTTTAGCGTCAAAAAATTTAGCGCCGTCTAACGCCATTCTGAAGCGCCATGCGGGCGCCGTATTTATGGAATGGCGTTAGCCGGCGCAAGCAGACCGGCGCTGCCTGGTTTGCGTGGAAAAAAACCACGTAGACCAGGCAGCGCCGGCGTTGGGAAAAAATGACGTTAGGGGGTCTTAAAATGGGGCAAGTCAGGTTGAGGCAAAAAAATCGGCTCAACCCGATTTGCGCCATTTTTTTACGACGCCCAGACGCCATTTCATGACTCCTGTCTTAGTAAAGACAGGAGTCATGCCCCCTTGCCCAATGGCCATGCCCAGGGGACTTGTGTCCCCTGGGCATGGTCATTGGGCATAGTGGCATGTAGGGGGGCACAAATAAGGCCCCCCTATGCCACCCAAAAAAAAGTAAAAAAATATAAAAAATAATACTTACCTGAACTTGCCTGAATGTCCCTGGGGTGGGTCCCTCCATCCTTGGGTGTCCTCCTGGGGTGGGCAGGGGTGGCAGGGGGGGTCCCTGGGGGCAGGGGAGGGCACCTGTGGGCTCATTTTGAGCCCACAGGCCCCTTAACGCCTACCCTGACCCAGGCGTTAAATAGTGGCGCAAATGCGGGGTTTTTTGACCCGCCAACTCCAGGGCGTGATTTTTGCCCGGGAGTATAAATACGACGCATTTGCGTCGCCGTCATTTTTTTAGACGGGAACGCCTTCCTTGCATCTCATTAACGCAAGGAAGGCGTTCACGCAAAAAAATGACGCTATTTGCCAATACTTTGGCGCTAGACGCGTCTAACGCCAAAGTATAAATATGGCGTTAGTTTTGCGCCGAATTTGCGTCGAAAAAAACGACGCAAATTCAGCGCAAATGGAGTATAAATACGGGCCCTAGAGTTTGTGGTTTCCCCTGGAGGAGGCCAAGAAATTATCCAAAATACAGCTACTTTGGGGGGGGGAGGGAATGGGGAAAAAGTGCTGCAGAAGAAAGCATCTGTTTGTTTCCCTGCAAATGATATCAACAAAGGGTTTGCAGTGCTAAAATCACCATCTTCCCAGCTTGCAGGAACTGGAAGACTTGAATCAGAAACCACATTTTTCAACACAGTTTTGGCAATTTACTGGGACACACCCTATTTGTACTATTTTTTGTGCTTCCAACCTCCTTCTAGTTAATGACAGAAATGAGTGTGAAACCAATGGTGGATATCAGACAGCTGAACATTTATGAAAAGTGGACAAAGTTTTGAATTTAGCAAGGGGTAATTTGTGTAGATCGTTCAAGATTTTCCTAAAGAAAGTAACAGTTGAACCAAAAAAATATTGAAATTGAGTTGAAAAAAACAGCCCTTTCTAACTATGTTCTCTTCCGTAGCTTTTTACAGCTATGACAGATTTTTAAAAGCAATATACTGTTATTTTTGCTGGACCCTCCTGGCTGCAGGTATATAGAGGTCTTGCAGGTTCATCAAGAACCCAAGCTACTCCAAGCCAACAACTGAGCTGCACCTTGCAAAGGGTTTTCATTGTATACCGGGTAAATATTTGGTAAAATATAAAGAGTGAAAATAGGTATCAAGGAAACATATGTATTTCAGAAATGGGCACAAGATAATGAGTTTAAAAACGGTGGTTATTTGCAGATCCTTGAATTCAGGGGTCCCTATACTAGCATGTGAATTACAGGGCATTTCTCAAAATGACGTCTTACACACTGTCTTACATTTGGAAGGCAAAAATGTAGAGAAAGACAATTAACAATACGACATGTTCATCTATTCCGTGTTCCCCCAAGTCTCCTGATACAAATGGTACCTCACTTGTGTGGACAGGCCTAGTGCCTGCAACAGGAAATGCACCAAAATGCAACATGGACACATCACATTTTTCAATTGAAAACTTATGTGTTTTTTGCAAAGTGCCTGGCTGTGGATTTTCTGTAGCTCAGCCAGCACAAAGGGAAACCAACTAATCCTATACATTTGTGAAAAGTAGACACCTAGGGAAACCCAGGATGGGGTGCTTTGTGGGGCTCGCACTGGTTTCTGTCACCCAGAATCCTTTGCAAACCTCAAAATTTGGCTAAAAAAACACTTTTTCCTCACATTTCAGTGCTGCAAAGTTCTGGAATTTGAGGGGAGCCATAAACTTCCTCCAACCAGTATTCCCCCAAGTCTCTCGATGAAAATGGCACCTCACTTGTGTGGGTAGGCCTAGTGCCCGTGGCAGGAAATGCCCCAAAACACAATGTGGGCACATCACATTTTTCTAATGAAAACTGACATATTTTTTGTAAAGTGTCTAACTGTGGATTTTGGCCTCTAGCTCAGGCGGCACCTAGGGAAACCTACCAAACCTATACATTTATGGAAAGTAGACATCTAGGGGAATCCAAAATGGAGTGACTTGTGGGGCTCTCACCAGGTTCTGTCTCCTAAAATCCTTTGCAAACCTCAGAAAACAAATTTTTCACACATTTCGACAATTGGAAAATTCTGAAATCTGAAGGGAGCAACAAACTTCCTTCCACCTAGCCTTCCCCCAAGTCTCCCGAAAAAAAATGGTACCTCACTTGTGTGGCTAGGCCTAGGGCCCTTGATTGGAATGGATCACACAACGGTCAATGTTAGTCCTTACATGAGGGCAACTGTTAACTCTGGGGTGATCCATTCCTGATGCAGGCACTAGGCACAGGCACTCAAGTGGAGTAGCGTTTTTATCAGGACAGGTGGAAAACACTAAGGGGGTCATTACAACCCTGGCAGACGGTGGAAAAGGTGCGGTAATACCGCAAACAGGCCGGCGGACAAAAAAATGGAATCATGACCCTGGCGGAAACCTCCAACAAAGACAGCCACTTTAACACACCGTCCGCCACGGCGGTACAGACAAGCAGCGCGGCGGTTACCGCCAACAGACAGGCGGGAGACAATGTACCGCCCACAGTATTACAACAGGCCAATCCGCCACCTTTTCCGAGGCAGATTCACCATGGATAAAAATACGGCGGAAACAGCTTTTGCTATGGGAAAACGCTCACCTCAACACATCCCCGAGGAACGACGACTCCATGGACCCGGAACTCCAAATACTACCTGCCCTTGTCTTATTGCTCGTTTACGACCAACAGTGACGTAGGCGCAGAAGATACCGGTGAGTACTGCATCTACGACACAGGGATGGAGGAGGCAAAAGTCAGGGGGACACCCACCAAACACCCCCACGCTCGCATATTACAACATACACACCAATGCAGTCAAAACTATCACATTAACAACCCACAATCCCCCCGGAAGAATGCAAAGACAATGCGAATTTCGGTCAAACATTGTAATGTGCCAATATACATGTCATACAAAAATATACAGATATATATCTCTAAATCACTCATAATTATATATACAATACAAGAAGTAGTGCAGATATGTACACAACAATGTCCGTGCACAAACAGTCCAAAAATGCATGGGCGAGGCCCACAATGGATACCTGACCAAAATCCGAGAGAACACTGCCGGGGCATCAGATAGAAATACTACAGGCACCTCAGGGGGAAGGGAAGGGGGGGCACCTCAGCCGGGTGAGTGCAAAGCCACATCCACAACGGGGCTCTATGCCCATTGATGTATCCTGGGGAGTGCAAAGCCACAGTCTCACAAGTCTCTACAGTGGGTGGTTTGCCCACTGTGCCATCCTGGGGAGTGCAAAGCCACAGTCTCACAAGTCTCTACAGTGGGTGGTTTGCCCACTGTGCCATCCTGGGGAGTGCAAAGCCACAGTCTCTCAAGTCTCTACAGTGGGTGGTTTGCCCACTGTGCCATCCTGGGGAGTGCAAAGCCACAGTCTCACAAGTCTCTACAGTGGGTGGTTTGCCCACTGTGCCATCCTGGGGAGTGCATAGCCACAGTCTCTCAAGTCTCTACAGTGGGTGGTTTGCCCACTGTGCCATCCTGGGGAGTGCAAAGCCACAGTCTCTCAAGTAGATGCAGGTCTCCACTGGTTCTGGAGGGGGACTGGTGCCCAGACTGGATAAGTCTCCCCGTGAAAGTTCCTGTCCAGTCACTGTCCCAGCTGCACATGGGATAAGGATGCCTGATGTGGCGGTACATTCATTCCTACACGGTGCATGCCCTGTTCAGCGGTGCTTTGCCATGGCGGTTCAGGACTGTTCAGCGGTGCTTTGACATGGCGGTCTCTGCCCTGTTCAGCGGTGCTTTGACATGGCGGTCTTTGCCCTGTTCAGCGGTGCTTTGCCATGGCGGTTCAGGACTGTTCAGCGGTGCTTTGACATGGCGGTCTCTGCCCTGTTCAGCGGTGCTTTGACATGGCGGTCTTTGCCCTGTTCAGCGGTGCTTTGCCATGGCGGTTCAGGACTGTTCAGCGGTGCTTTGACATGGTGGTCTCTGCCCTGTTCAGCGGTGTTTTGACATGGCGGTCTTTGCCCTGTTCAGCGGTGCTTTGCCATGGCGGTTCAGGACTGTTCAGCGGTGCTTTGACATTGCGGTCTCTGCCCTGTTCAGCGGTGCTTTGACATGGCAGTTCAGATACGGACATTGGTTTGTGGCATGATGATCTCCACACTGGACATTGGTGTGTGGCATGACGATCTCCACACTGGACATTGGTGTGTGGCATGACAATCTCCATACTGGACATTGGTGTGTGGCATGACGTTCCATCATTGGCCAGCGGTGCTGTGGTATCCTGTCCCCTCCTGGGCTGTGACTCCGGCGGTGGTCTCTGGACCAGTAACGATACTTGGGCCCTCCTGGGCTGTGACTCCGGTGGTGGTCTCTGGACCAGTAACGATACTTGGGCACTCCTGGGCTGTGACTCCGGCGGTGGTCTCTGGACCAGTAACAATACTTGGGCCCTCCTGGGCTGTGACTCCGGCGGTGGTCTCCTGACCAGTGACAATACTTGGGCCCTCTTGGGCACTGACTCCGGCGGTGGTCTCCTGACCAGTGACGATACTTGGGCCCTCCTGGGCACTGACTCCGGTGGTGGCGGTGGTCTCCTGACCAGTGACGATACTTGGGCCCTACTGGGCACTGACTCCGGCGGTGGCGGTGGTCTCCTGACCAGTGACGATACTTGGGCTCTCCTGGGCACTAGCTCCGGCGGTGGCGTGGTCTCCTGACCAGTGACGATACTTGGGCCCTCCTGGGCTGTGACTCCGGCGGTGGCGGTGGTCTCCTGACCAGTGACGATACTTGGGCCCTCCTGGGCTGTGACTCCGGCGGTGGTCTCCTGACCAGTGACGATACTTGGGCCCTCCTGGGCTGTGACTCCGGCGGTGGTCTCTGGACCAGTGACGACGGTGCTGGCGGTTGTGTCTGGACCGCCGGAAATGATGGCGCACTTCTCCGCCGTGACACTCACAACAGGCTGGGGAGAATTCCTCTGGACCTTCCCCACCTTCTTTGGAGTTACAGCTGACTCACCAATCGCCTTGGATCCCATTTCACTTGTTGTCCCACCAGGAGTCTTGACACGGTCCCGTCGTCCACTCCCCAATTTCAGAGCCTTTACAGGGGGTGGGCTGCCAGTGCCTTGGCTCCGGGTCCTACTGCCTGCCCTGGTGGACGGTGCACTCCAAAAACCTGGAACACCCACCACTGGTACTGGAGGCTTTTTGGCTGAGGTGCTACGACGGGAATGATGAATTGGAGGGTGGGGGCAAAAAGGTCAATTTGACATAGGGACAGTTTCTGACGGACACTGGGATGGGTAGCTGGAGGGGCTCTGGGAGTGGAGGAAGAGGAGGTGGTTGTAGGAGGTGTCACTTTAGGTGTTTTGGGTGCAGGTGCAGATACTGGAGGCTGTCGTGAGGTGGATGGATGTTGGGTGAGTGATTGCCGGCATTTGTGTACTTTGGGAGGGGGCGTCACAGACACACTGGGAGAGGACACAGGGGACGTGTAAATGGCAGTGGAGGTCGTGAGTGCAGGTGAGCGGCTTGTGGTGCTGGGTGTCCTGGTGCGAGTCCTAGTGCCTGTAGATGTGGTGCATGCAGGTGTGTGTGTAGACGAGACTGGGAGGGAGGAGGGAGGAGGGAGAAGAGGAGGAGGGGGACACAGTGGAGACAGTGGATGTTGCTGTGTCTGTATGTGGGTGAGGCTTGCGTGAGTGCCTGTGGTGTGTGTGGTGCCTATGTTTGCTGAAGCTACTTGTGTGTGTTGACTTGTGTGCATGCTGGTCTGTAGGTGTGCTTGGGATGGGCTGAGGTACAGGGGACTGGGTCTGGGTGGAGGAAGTTGGAGGGGGGAGGCTGGACACAGGGACAATGGCTGCCATCAGTGCTGAGGCCAGAGATTGCAGGGTTCGCCGAAGTACAGCCTGACCAGAATGAATGCCCTCCAGGAATGCATTACCGTGTTGCAACTCCCTTTCTACACCCTGGATGGCATTCACAATGGTAGACTGCCCAACAGTGAGTGACCTGAGGAGGTCAATGGCCTCCTCACTGAGGGCAGCAGGGGTGACTGGGGCAGGGCCTGAGGTGCCTGGGGCAAAGGTGATGCCCACCCTCCTGGGTGAGCGGGCACAGGGCGAACGCTGAGGGGCTGCTGGGAGGGTGGTGCTGGTAGGGGAGGTTGCGGCTGTACCTGTAGAAGTGGGGCGCACAGATGGTGCCGCCACCACAAGGGAGCTCCCATCGGCGGACGAGTCCGTGTCGCTGCTTGGTGATCCGGTGGCCGACGTGAAGCTCCCCTCACCCTCCGTCCCAATGGTGCATTCAGAGTCTGTGGTGTGGCCCTCCATGGCCATGTGGGATGCAGCTCCCTCGTGCTCCGGTGCCACTGTACCTCCGCCTGATGATGCTGATGTACAAAAGGACAGGGAGAGCAGGAAATGGGGGGGGGAGACAGAACAAAGAGAGTTTTAGTGCATGGCATACCGCTACCGTTGGCGGACAAGACAGACGCAGCAGCCCCATGCATTATGCCGTGCTCCTGGCCTCTGCACATGCAATTTCTGGGATATGGCCTACATGGCAATGCTGTAAATCTGCGCACATGGATGCCACAGGGGCAACTATACCTCAACTTGGCACTCTTCTGAGGTGGGGTAGAGTGCCACATGGTACACATTACGGAGGGGCCTTGCCTACCTAACTCGCCCTGGCCTAGGGACACACACAGCCCACCTCCCCGACCCAGACCCCTCCACTGCACGCAAAGTCCGCAGAATGAGGTTGTACTCACCCCCTTGTGTCTGCTGTGATGTCCTTAAGCGCCCATCCAACTCCGGGTGGGCCACCGCCAGGATCCGGAACATCAGGGGGGTCATGGTGCGACGGGCACCCCTCCCACGTTGGGAGGCCATCCCCAGCTGATCCTCCGCCGTCTTCTTGCTGCAGCAGCGAATGTCCTCCCATCTCTTACGGCAATGGGTGCCCCGTCTCTGGTGGGCCCCCAGGGTCCTGACCTCCTTGGCGATGGCACGCCAAATGTCCCTCTTCTGGTGGGCGCTGACCTACATGACATGCACAAGGAAAGAGGAACAGTCATTACCAACTGCACCGTCGTTGTGAGTGCCCCCCTCCCTACTCTGGCCATGTGGGCCTTTTATTCCCATGCTTTACTGTAGTATCAACTCTGCCCCCTTCCCTCTTCCACCCAGCCCTGTCCACCCCGGCCTAGCCCATACAACATGCTCCCTCTGTACTAACCTGTTGGTCTGGAGGACCGTAGAGTAGCATTTACTGGGGGAGGACCCCATCCACAAGTTTCTCTAACTCCTGTGCAGTGAAGGCAGGGACCCTTTTCCCAGACGCAGCAGCCATCGTCGCTTCCAGACCGAGGTCACAGCAGCACTAGCAGTGTAGGTCCTCTCCTGTCGAAGGTCAGGTATCTAGTGATTGAACAGATAGAAAATGGTGGTGACGTCCGCGGCGGCGACGTGCGTGGCGGTGCGCATCATCACCACCGGCGCACCTGTTCATTGGCTCCTGGGACCCATAGGGTCCAATGTTAACCAATGCAGCATTGCGCCGCGGTCTACGACCGCCTACCGCGACGGTGTGCAACGCCAGCGCTGTTACCCCACAATCCCATTGTCCCAGTTTAGAGGTCAGGCAGACGCCATTTCAGGGGCCCACATGGCTTCATTTATTACTGCGTCACACATACCGAGGCCTACACTCAACACACATCCAGGAAGGGTTTATTGTCTGGTGTAGTCTTGTGTGTGACTGTGGGTACATACCTGGAGGATTAGTGACTGTTTCTTCGCTGTTGTCCTTCTTAGGCACCATCAGCTGGGACATATGAGAAGATGGCGGAATCCTCCGGTGTACCGACCGCTGGTGGACCTGTTGACAATGGAAGAAAGACAATTAATCGTCACCTACAGGTTTGACCGTGCCACTATCCATGAACTATGTAGCCAGTTGGAGCCAGACCTGATGTCACCAATCCGCCATCCGACTGGAATCCCCCCTGACATGCAGGTGCTGTCAGTGCTCCATTTCCTTGCAAGTGGGTCTTTTCAGACAACTGTGGCCATGGCATCAGGGATGTCCCAGCCTATGTTTTCCAACGTCTTGTCCAGAGTGTTGGCTACCCTGCTGAAACACGTAAGGAGATACATCATTTTCCCTCAGGTGGAGGATTTGACTATAGTGAAAGGTGACTTCTATGCTCTTGGACATATCCCCAACATCATAGGTGCCATTGATGGGACCCATGTAGCTCTGGTCCCCCCCGCAGGAGTGAACAGGTGTACAGGAACAGGAAGAGTTATCATTCGATGAATGTCCAGATGGTCTGTTTGGCAGACCAGTACATCTCGCAGGTAAATGCTATGTTCCCTGGCTCTGTGCATGACGCCTACATCCTGCGCAATAGCAGCATCCCTGAAATGATGTGTCAACTCCAGAGGCACCGTGTATGGCTATTGGGGGACTCTGGTTTCCCCAACCTTTCCTGGCTACTGACCCCAGTGAGGAATCCCAGGACCAGGGCAGAAGAACGCTACAATGAGGCCCATGGGCGGACTAGGAGGGTGACCGAACGCACCTTCGGCCTCCTGAAGGCCAGGTTCAGGTGCCTCCATATGACAGGTGGGTCCCTATTCTTCTCACCGAAGAAGGTGTGCGACATCATCATCGCCTGCTCCATGCTCCATAATTTGGCATTGCGACGCCAGGTGCCTTTTCTACAGGAGGATGATCCAGATGACGGTGTTGTAGCAGCTGTGGAGCCTGTGGAGCCTGTGGACAGTGATGAGGATGAAGCTGAGGAAGAAGAAAACGACAACAGGGAGTCAGTCATACAGCAATATTTCCAGTGAAACCTAGGTGAGTACATTTTCAGGTTTGACATTATATTAACTTTCACACGTCTACCTCTATCCTGTACCGACATTTCACTCACTATTTGTTAACTGAGTTGTCCCCTTCCATTTCAGTTTCACAAATGTGGTAACCTACGTGTCAACTGCTTGCATCCTTGAAGGGCTTGTGATGTGTGACATTGGTATGTTAGCCTTCCAATGGGTAACCCATTATGACACTGTCATTGATAATACAAAATTACAAATCATAGACTGACTCCATTTTATTTAGTGTTTCAAGGGTGTTTATTTAAGTGCTAAAAAATGAAGGGGGGTTGTGAAATGGGGATGGGTGATGGTGGAGGAATGTCCATGGCAGAGTCCAGTCTATTAGTCTCACAGGTACATTGCACATCTGGCCATTGGAAGTGGAGCTGGGGCAGTTCCGATTTAGACAGGGTAACAAAGTGGGACAGTGGGGGGACAATCAGGGTGGTCTTATTTCCTGGCGGCGGTTTTGCCATCTTCCTCTGTCCTGTTCCTGGATCTCAGGGCCCGCTTGCGTGGTGGTTGTCCGTCTGCAGGGGATGGGGTGCTGGTGTGGTGGTCCTGTGGTGGGGCGTCCTGTCCACTAGCGCCGGTGGAGGTGGTTGCCAGTTCGTCGTCCATGCTAGTGTCAGGGGCCCCTTGTAGTGCCACGGTGTCCCTCAAGGTCTTTTGAATGTCCGTCAGCACCCCTTCGATGGTGCCCAGGGCGGAGCCGATGGTCCTGAGCTCCTCCCTGAACCCCAAATACTGCTCCTCCTGCAAACACAGGGTCTCCTGCAACTTGTCCAGGACCGTCGCCATCGTTTCCTGGGAGTGGTGGTATGCTCCCATGATGGAGGAGAGGGCCTCGTGGAGAGTTGGTTCCCTTGGCGTGTCCTCCCTCTGTCGCACAGCAGCCCTCCCAGTTCCCCTGTGTTCCTGTGCCTCCGTCCCCTGGACAGTGTGCCCACTACCACTGCCCCCAGGTCCCTGTTGTTGTTGGGGTGTTGGGTTAGCCTGGGTGCCCTGTAGTGGTGGACACACCGCTGATTGACCTGCCCTTGGTAGGGAGGTTTGGGCCCGCTGGGTGGGTGCTGTGCTGGTGTTACCAGAGGGTGGAAGCTCGGTGTTGGGCTGTGGCTGGACAAGGGGAACCGACTGTCCTGAGGCCCACGATGGTCCGGGCTGGTCATCAAGATCCAGTAGGGCAGAGCTGCTGTCGTCACTGTGGGCCACTTCTGGGGGTGGAGTGGTGTTGTCTGGACCCTCTGGTGTGGTGACGTTCCTTTGGGTTCCTGCGGGGGTATAAGTACATGATTATTGCATGTGTTTGTGTAATGGTGTGCAATGGTTGGGTGTGCGTGAACCCCAGTGCAGGCATTCCTGTGTGTGGGCGACAAAGCAAAAACAACAAGTGATGGACGGAATGCTGAACATTGTCAAACACTCACCCCCAGTCACAGATCTGGGTTTAATCCATCGTTCTTTTGCTCACCATGCCACCCCAGTTTGGACCTAGCCATATGCAAATCAGTCTTGACCCTGTTCCTCATGGGAACAGTCCAGCCCGAACTGCCAAGCCAGGTCCTCACTGGACCGGAAGCAAGCATCCTGGGACCAGTTTCGGGGTTTCACCCCTCATCAGCCAGGCTAGCTTGAATCCAGTGGCATGGGAAGCACGGGACCCACGTCTGGGCATACCCTTCCCACTTAGGGCGACAAAGCAAAACAACAAGTGATGGACGGAATGCTGAACATTGTCAAACACTCACCCCCAGTCACAGATCTGGGTTTAATCCATCATTCTTTTGCTCACCATGCCACCCCAGTTTGGACCCAGCCATATGCAAATCAGTCTTGACCCTATTCCTCATGGGAACAGTCCAGCCCGAACTGCCAAGCCAGGTCCTCACTGGACCGGAAACAAGCATCCTGGGACCAGTTTCGGGGTTTCACCCCTCATCAGCCAGGCTAGCTTGAATCCAGTGGCATGGGAAGCACGGGACCCACGTCTGGGCATACCCTTCCCACTTAGGGCGACAAAGCAAAAACAACAAGTGATGGACGGAATGCTGAACATTGTCAAACACTCACCCCCAGTCACAGATCTGGGTTTAATCCATCGTTCTTTTGCTCACCATGCCACCCCAGTTTGGACCCAGCCATATGCAAATCAGTCTTGACCCTGTTCCTCGTGGGAACAGTCCAGCCCGAACTGCCAAGCCAGGTCCTCACTGGACCGGAAACAAGCATCCTGGGACCGGTTTCGGGGTTGTGTGCTGATGGTTGGAGGGTGTTCTGGGTATGTGCAGTGGGCATGCTTTAGTGATGGGTGTCCATGCTTAGTTGTGTCATGCAGGTCTTGGGGTTGGGATGTGTAGTTGGTGTTATGGGTACATTAGTGAGGAGTTTGGGTGATAGGGGAGGGTGTGAGGGTGGGGGTGTGTGATAGCATTCAGGTAGGGTGGGGGATATGATAGTGAAGATTTGACTTACCAGTGTCGGTTCCTCCAACGACTCCTCCGAGGCCCTCAGGATGCAAGATGGACAAGACTTGCTCCTCCCATGTTGTTAGTTGAGGGGGAGGAGGTGGGGGTCCGCCGCCAGTCCGCTGTACCGCGATGTGGTGCCTGGAGACCGTGGAACGCACCTTCCCCCGTAGGTCGTTCCACCTCTTCCTGATGTCCTCCCTATTTCTTGGGTGCTGTCCCACAGCGTTGACCCTGTCCACTATTCTTTGCCATAGCTCCATCTTCCTGGCTATGGATGTGTGCTGTACCTGTGAGCCAAATAGCTGTGGCTCTACCCGTAGGATTTCCTCCACCATGACCCTGAGCTCCTCCTCGGAGAAGCGGGGGTGTCTGTGGCGTGACATCGGGTGTTGTCTGTGATGTGTGGGGTGGTGTATGTGTTGATGAGTGTGGTGAGTGTAGTTGTAGGTGGTGTTTTGTGCGTGGATGTTGTGTGGGTGATGGTGTTGTGTGCCTCTGTGTGATGGGGTTGTCTATTCTGTGCTCTCTCTCTCGCCTTCTCTCTGAATTTTTGGTTGTACGGGTTTGTGGGTGATGTGGGTGTGTGTTTTATATTGTATTGGATGTGTGGGAGTGGTGTGTGTATGTGTATCAGGTGTGTGTATTTGTAATTGTCCAATGTGGTGGTGTTTTGTAGATGTGTGTGTATTTTGAGCGCAGCGGTGTGTACCACCAATGGAATACCGCTGTTGAAAGACCACTGCGTGGATTCGTGGGTCGTAATGGCTTGGGCGTGTTTCTGTTGGCGTGGAGGTGGAGGTTTTATTTCCGCATGTTTATCGCTGACCTTTGGTGTGGCGGGATTGTGTGGGTGTCTGAATTTCGGCGGATTCCGAGATGTGTGTCATAATAGCTGTGGTGGTCTACCGCCGCCGCGGCTGTGTATTGGCGGTCTTCTGCAGGGCGGTAAGTGCCTTATACCGCCAATGTTGTAATGAATCCCTAAGTGGTATGAATTTTGTGGATCTTGGAATATTCCTGTAGGTTGTGTGGCAGAAATGCAAGAAAAAATAGAGTTTTTATTCAACATTTCACCTTTTCAGGGTATTCTGGGTAAGAAAACTTTGGTGAATACACACAAGCCACACCTCCATGAACTCTCCCGCGTGTTTAGTTTCCATAAATGACTGGGTTTGGTAGATTTCCGTACATGGCCGCTGAGCCGAGAACCAAAAACGCAGGTGCCCGCTGTAGTAAGCCGGCTCTGTATTTACTATATCAAAATGAGATATAGGCCCTCATTACAACCCTGGCAGTCGGTGTTAAAGCGGCGGTAAGACCGCCAACAGTCAGGCGGTAAAAAAAAATTGAATCACGACCATGGCGGAAACCGCCAACATAGACAGCCACTTTAACACTTCGACCGCCACGGCAGTAGAAACAAACAGCATGGTGGTCACCGCCAACAGACAGGCGGAAGACAATGTACCATCCACACTATTATGATGAGAGGCCAATCCGCCACCTTTTCCGGGGCGGAACCAATGCAAACAAAAACACAGCGGAAACAGGACTTGGAAGGGAAAACACTCACCTCTACACAATCCACGAGGAACCAGGACGCCATGGAGCCAGAACTCCAAATACTCCCTGCAATAGTATTCCTGCTCCTCTACCAGGAGCACGAACGACGGTGGTGACGACCACAGTGAGTACTGCACCTACAACACAAGGGAGGGGGGATGAAAAAGAGAGAGACACACACACGCAACACGCAAAACCCCACCCCCACCCTCACCCACACCCACAACAACATACACACAAATACATGCTGCAACATTACATTTACACCCCCCCACCCTCCCGGAAGAACGCAAGGACAAAATGAAATGAGTTAAACGATTGTAATCAATAAAAATCCATTAGTCAAAACTTTAAATACAGTATAAACAATTATGTACACCAACTATACAAGTCCGGATAGTGCACCATTCATAGTCCGTGGACCACTGGGCCCAAAATGCATGGGCGAGGCCCACACTCGATACCAGACTCCAAACGGAGAGAACACTTCTGGGGCATCAGATCGAAATGAAACAGGCTCCTCAGGGGGAAGGGAAGGGGGGACACCTCAGCTGGATGAGTGCACAATGCCAGCTCCACAAGGGGACTCCATGTCCATTTATGTATCCTGGGGCGTGCAAAGCCACAGTCTCTCAAGTCTCTCCAGTGGGTGGTTTGCCCACTGCTTTATTCTGGGGAGTGCAAAGCCACAGTCTCTCAAGTCTCTCCAGTGGGTGGGTTGCCCACTGCTTTATCTTGGGGTGTGCAAAGCCACAGTCTCTCAAGTCTCTCCAGTGGGTGGTTTGCCCACTGCTTTATCCTGGGGAGTGCAAAGCCCCAGTCTCTCAAATCTCTCCAGTGGGTGGTTTGCCTACTGCTTTATTCTGGGGAGTGCAAAGCCACAGTCTCTCAAGTCTCTCCAGTGGGTGGGCTGCCCACTGCTTTATCCAGGGGAGTGCAAAGCCACAGTCTCTCAAGTGGATAACAGTCTCCTCTGGTTCTGGAGTGGGCTTTGTGCCCTGAGTGCTTCATCCTGTCAAGGACCGAGGTAGTGGATGTCTTTCTCCACTTGTTCTGGAGGGGGTTATGTGCCCAGAGTGCTTCATCCTGCCAAGGACTGAGGTAGTGGATGCGATTCCCCACTGGTTCTGGAGGAGGCTTTGTGCCCAGAGTGCTTCATCCTGCCAAGGACTGAGGTAGTGGATGTCTTTCTCCACTGGTTCTGGAGGGGGCTTTGTGCCCAGAGTGCTTCATCCTGCCAAGGACTGAGGTAGTGGATGTCTTTCTCCACTGGTTCTGGAAGGAGCTATGTGCCCAGAGTGCTTCATCCTGCCAAGGACTGAGGTAGTGGATGTGACACTCCACTGACGGTAGTGCAGCATGCAAGCTGCCCAGGCTCCTGGAACTGACCACCAGCCTCGTACGACTGACCACTGGGGATGGCAGCCAGTCCTGCGGTGGTGCCACTGGCTCAGGGTGTTGCGGGGCCGCTAGTGGCAGTGTCAGTAGTGGCGGTGCTTGCGGCGGACTCTGTGGCATCGGTGCTGGCGGTGGTGTCAGTAGCGGAGGTGCTTGCGGCGGACTCTGTGGCATCGGTGCTGGCGGCGGGCTCTGTGGCATCGATGCTGCTGGCGGGCTCTGTGGAATCGGTGCTGGCGACGGTCTTTGTGGCGGCGGTGCGGGTGGTGGACTCAGTAACTGCGGTGCTGGTGGAGGGCTCAGTGACTGCGGTGCTGGTAGCGGGCTCAGTGACTGCGGTGCTGGTGGTAGGCTCAGTGACTGCGGTGCTGGTGGCGGTGCATGTGGCGGTGCAGGTGGCGGTGCTGGTGGCGGTCTTGTCCGCTGTGCAGGTTGGCATCGACGTGGACCTGCCCTTGATCTTCTGGCCCTTCACCACCTTGGATGGTGGCGCAGCTGTCTTACCACTATCCACTTTTGTTTTGCCTGAGCACTTGGTGGCAGGTGTTTTTGCCTTCTCCCTCCGGGATATGGGCAACTTTTTGACTTTTGGAGGTGGCGGAATGTCCTTGCCCTCGCTCCGTGGAACACTGGTGGCCCTGTTGCTTGGCGCACTCCAAAAGCCTGCAATTGCTGGCACCACTGTGCCCGGTGATGTGGTGGCTGAGGTGCTGGGTTGGGACCTGGAAAGGCGGGCCCTAGTGGCCGGACGGGGGGGAGGTGTAGGGAAGAGGTCAACATTAGATAGGAAAAGCTTTTTAGACACACTGGGACGGGTAGATGGAGGGTGTTTGGGAGTGGAGGAAGAGGTAGTGGATGTATGAGGTGTACGTTTGCTGACTTTGGGAGAAGGTGCATTGTCTAGAGGCTGTTGTGAGGTGGATGGCTGTTGGGTGGGTGTGTGGCTGTGTTTGTGTACTTTGGGAGGAGGGCTCACAGACACACTGGTAGAGGACACTGGGGATGTGTGAATGGTAGTGGGGGTGGTGAGTGCACGTGAGCAGTGTGTGGTGATGGGTGTGCTGGTGATGGAGGTAGTGGCTGAAGATGTAGTGCATGCAGGTGTGAGTGGAGACAAGACAGGGAGGGAGGAGGGAGACGTGGAGGAGGGGGACACAGTGGAGGCAGTGGATGTTGGTATGTGTTCATGGGTATGATTCTTGTGTGAGTGCCTGTGGGATGTGTGGTGCTTGTGTTTGCCAGAGCCACCCTTGTGTGTTGAGGTGTGTGTATGCTGGTCTGATGGTATGCTTGGGATAGGCTGAGGGACAGGGGATTGGGTCTGGGTGGAGGAAGTTGGAGGGGGAGGCTGGACACAGGGACAATGGCTGCCATCAGTGCTGAGGCCAGAGCCTGAAATGCTCTCTGTTGGGCTGCCTGGCCAGAATGAATGCCCTCCAGGTATGCATTTGTTTGCTGCAAATGCCTCTCAACACCCTGGATGGCATTCACAATGGTAGACTGCCCAACAGTGAGGGATCTCAGGAGGTAAATAGCCTCCTCACTGAGGGCATCAGGGCTGACTGGGGCAGGGCCTGAGGTGCCTGGGGCGATGGAGATGCCCACCCTCCTGGGTGAGCGGCCACGGGACACATGCTGAGGGGCTGCTGGGAGGGCAGTGCTGGTATGGGGGGTGGCAGCTGTACCTGTTGATGCGGGGGCACAGAGGGGCCCACCACTGCAAGGGAGCTCCCATCAGAGGAGGAGTCACTGTCGCTGATGTCACCTCCTGTCCCCGCAGTGGAGCTCCCCTCGCCCTCCGTCACACTGGTGGCTTCAGTCTCCGTTGTCTCGCCCTCCAGGGCCATGTGGGATGCAGCTCCCTCCTGCTCCGGTGGCACTGCTCCTCTGCAAGATGATGCTAATGCACACAAGAACAGGGAGACCACAAAAAGGGGGGGAAGACAGAAGAAAGACATGTTCAGTGCATGCAATACCGCTACCGTTGGCGGACACTACAGACACAGCAGCCCTCTACACTACGCCATGCACTTAGAGTTCCCTAATTAATCCCAGGGACATGGGGTCTAAGGCCTATGCCCGATTGCTGCACACATGGAAGTCAAAGGAGCCTGACTAGTGTAGTTGGCTAGGGTGCCACATAGCCTGCCTCACCCAGGGACCTTGCCTACAAAACTCGCCCTGGCCTAGGGGAACCCACAGCCCACCTCCCCCACCCAGACACCTCATAATACGTGCAGAGTCAGATGGATGTGACTGTACTCACCCCCTTGTGGCTGCTGTGATGCCCTCAAGCGCCCATCCAACTCCGGATACGCCACTGCCAGGATCCGGAAAATCATGGGGGTCATGGTGCGACGGGCACCCCTCCCACATAGGGAGGCCATCCCCAGCTGTGCCTCCGCCGTCTTCTTGCTCCAGCGGCGAATGTCCTCTCATCTTTTCCGGCAGTGGGTGCTCCGTCTGTGGTGGACCTCCAGGGTAAGGATGTCCTTGGCAATGATGGGCCAAATATCCTTCTCCTGGTGGGCGCTGACCTAGAGGAATAGTACAGGGGAAAAGGATAATCTTTAACCGTCCGGACCGTCACAGTCATTGACCCATGTTCCCACCCTTGCCCTGACGCACATACACCCACCGTCCGCTCATGCAGGCCTCAGTCCCCCCCCTGTATCTTCCATCCACACCACTCCAAACAGGCATTGCCCATACAGCATGCTCACAGTGTACTCACCTGTTTGTCTGGAGGACCGTAGAGTAGCGTGTACTGGGGGAGGACCCCATCCACTAACTTCTCCAACTCCTCCGAAGTGAAGGCAGGGGCCCTTTCCCCAGACACATGAGCCATCGTCTCTTCCAGACTGAGGTCACAGCAGCACTTGCAGTGTAGGTCCTCCCCTGTCGAAGGTCAGGTATCAAGTGAGTGAACAGACAGAAAATGGCGGTCACGTCCGCGGCGGTGCGTACTGTCACAGCCGGCGTACATCGTCATTGGCTCCTGGGACCCATAGGGTCCAATGTTAACCAATGCAGGATTGCGCCACGGTCTTCGACCGCCTACTGCAATGGTGTACAACGCCAGAGCAGTTACCTCCTATCCCCTTGTACCACATTACAGGTCAAGCAGCCGCAATTCAGGGTGCCACATGGCATTAATTTTAAATGCGTCAAACCTTTCTAGGCCTTGCATACACACAGTGACAGGCACATTTCGGATTGACAAATGTGTGCAATAAATATTTTTTTTAATACCTAAGTGTTGGCTGACTCTGTGATCGCTGTTCTCGTCCATAAGGCACGTCCGCTGGGGCAGGTGAGGAGATGTAGGCATCCTCTGGTGTACAGACCGCTGGTGGACCTGTCGACAATGGAAGACAGACACATCATTATCACTTACAGACTTGATTGTGCCACAATCCAGGAACTGTGTGCCCAGTTGGAGCCAGACCTGATGTCAGCTATCCGCCATCCCACAGGAATCCCCCCTCTAGTGCAGGTCCTGTCAATACTCCATTTCCTGGCAAATGGGTCTTTTCAAATAACAGTGGCCATTGCATCAGGGATGCCCCAGCCTATGTTCTCTAACGTGTTGTCCAGAGTGTTGTCTGCCCTGCTGAAACACATGCACAGCTACATCGTTTTCCCTCAGGTGGAGGATTTGCCCACAGTCAAAGGTGACTTCTGTGCCCTGGGACATATCCCCAACATCATAGGTGGCATTGGTAACCCCCCCGCAGGAGTGAACAGGTGTACAGAAACCGGAAGAGCTACCATTCAATGAATGTGCAGATGGTGTGTTTGGCCGACCAGTACATCTCCCATGTGAATGCCAAGTTTCCAGGCTCAGTGCATGACACTTACATTTTGAGGAATAGAAGCATCCCTTATGTGATGGGGCAACTCCAGAGGCACCGGGTGTAGCTAATAGGTGAGGACAACGACCCTATACCGTGTGAATGATTGTCTGGGTCTGGGGTTGTCCCTAAGGGTTAGTGTGTGTCTAACAGTTGTACCTTGACATTTGCAGGTGACTCTGGGTACCCCAACCTGTCATGGCTACTGACCCCAGTGAGAAATCCCATGACAAGGGCAGAGGAACGCTACAATGAGGCACATGGGTGAACTAGGAGGGTGATCGAAAGGACCTTTGGCCTCCTGAAGGCCAGGTTCCCGTGACTCCATATGACAGGTTGTTCTCTCTACTACTCACCAAAGAAGGTGTGCCAGATCATTGTGGCCTGCTGCATGCTGCACAACCTGGCTTTGCGATGGCAGGTGCCTTTTCTGCAGGAGGATGGTCCAGAAGGAAGTCTTGTGGCAGCCGTGGAGCCTGTGGACAGTGAAGAAGAGGAGGCAGAAGAAGAGGATATCGACAACAGAAACAGCGTTATCCAGCAATACTTCCAGTGAGACACAGGTAAGAAGACATCACTGCCTCCCACATCTCATACAAATGTTAGAGCTATCATATGTCTGTCACTTTACCCAGTGTATGGACCCTGAATTGTCACTTTGCATTTCCATTTCACAGATGTGGGTCCCACTGTGTGACCTCTGCTATATTACCTCATGGACTAGAGCTGTGTGACATAGGTATGTTGACAATACAATTGACATTGCTATTTTCCTTAGTTATAGCAAATACACATTTGTGAAAGCACAGACTGACTCCAGATTGTTTTGTGATTCAAGGGTGTTTATTTAAGTGCAAATTAGTGGAGGGAGTTGTAAAATGGGCAGGGGTGATGGTGGAGGAATGTCCATGGCAGAGTCCAGTCTATTTGTTTCATAGGTGCATTGTCCAAAGGGGCATAGGAAGGGGAGCTAGGGCAGTTGAAGAATGGACAGGGTGACAAAGTGGGACAGAAGGATGACATTCAGGGTGATCTCGTTTCTTGGCAGGGGTCTTGGCATTGTTCTCTGTCTTTGTCCTGGATCTCAGGGACCGTTTGTGGGGTAGTTCTGCATCTGCAGGGGTTGGGGTGCTGGTGTTGTGGTCCTGTGGCGGTGCCTCCTGTCCACTAGCGCCGGCGGAGGTGGTGGCTGTTTATCATCCAGGCTAGTGTCAGGGGCCCCTTGTTGTGCCACAGTGTCCCTCTTGGTGTTGACAAGGTCCTTCAGCACCCCTACAATGGTGACCAGGGTGGTGTTGATGGACTTGAGTTCCTCCCTGATCCCCAAATATTGCAGCCGCTGGGTCTCTTGAAACTTGGCCAGTACCGTTGCCATCGTCTCCTGGGAATGATGGTACGCTACCATGATGTTGGAAAGGGCCTTGTGGAGAGTGGGTTCCCTGGGCCTGTCCTCCCCCTGTCGCACAGCAGTCCTCCCAGTTCCCCGATTTTCCTGTTCCTCTGTCCCCTGAACCGTGTGCCCACTGCCTCCAGGTCCCTAATGTTCTTGGGGTGGTGGGTTTGCCTGGGTTCCCTGTAGTGGTGGGCACACTGCTGATTGATGTGTCCTGGGGACAGAGGTATGGGCCCGCTGGGTGGATGCTGTGCTGGTGTTTCCTGAGGAGGGAGGCTCTGTGGTGGCATGTGCCAGTGCTTGGGGAACCGACTGTCCCGAGGTCCCAGATGGGCCGGGCTGGTCATCTAGATACAGTTGGACAGAGCTGCTGTCATCACTGTGGGCCTCCTCTGTGGGGGGAGTGGACATGTCTGGAACCTCAAATCCGGTGACATTGGGTAGGGGTCCTGCAGGGGTGTAAAGGCATGATTATTGCATCTGTGTGTGCCATTGTGTGCAATGGGTGGGTGACCCTGTACCCCAGTGCTTACATTCTTGTGTAGGACCATGTGTGATATTTGGTTTGGGGATCTGTAGTGGACATGCTTTGGTGATGGGTGCCCTTACTTTGGTATTGCATGCAGGGCTTGGTGTTGGGATGTGTGGGTTTTTGATAGTGGGGCATATGTGAGGTGTTGGAGTGATGGGGGTGAGGGTGGAGGTGGGGTATGTGATAGCATGCAGGTAGGGTGAGGGATGTAATAGTTAAGATTTGACTTACCAGAGTCCATTCCTCCTGCTACTCCTGCGAGGCCCTCAGGATGCAGTACAGCCAAGACCTGCTCCTCCCATGTTGTTAGTTGTGGAGGAGGAGGTGGGGGTCCGTCGCCAGTCCTCTGAACTGCAATCTGGTGTCTTGAGACCACGGAACGCACCTTCCCCCTTAGGTCGTTCCACCTCTTCCTGATGTCATCCCTAGTTCTTGGATGCTGTCCCACTGTGTTTACCCTGTCTACGATTCTGCGCCAAAGCTCCATCTTCCTATCTATGGAGGTGTCCTGCACCTGTGATCCGAATAGCTGTGGCTCTACCCGGACGATTCCCTCCACCATGACCCTGAGCTCCTCCTCCGAGAACCTGGGGTGTCTTTGCGGTGCCATGGTGTGGGTGATGTGTGAGGTGGTGTGTGTTGTGATGTGTGAAGGGATGTGTTTGTGTGTGTTGTCTGAGGTGCGTGGATGTTGTGTGAGTTATGATGTTGTGTGCCTGTGGATGCTAGTATTGTTGATAGTGGTGTCTCTCTGTGTGCTTCTTTCTCTGTTTTTGTCGTAGGGGTTTGTGGGTGATGTGGGTGCGTGTTTTATATTGTATTGGGTGTGTGGGAGTGGTTTGTGTATATGTATCAGGTGTGTGTATTTCGAATTGTCCAATGTGGTTGTGGTTTGTAAATGTGTGTGTATTTTGAGCACAGCTGTGTGTACCGCCAATGGAATACCGCTGTTGAAAGACCACTGCGTGGATTCGTGGGTCGTGATATTGTGGGCATATTCCTGTCGGCGTGACGGTGGAGGTTTTGTTATCGCTAGTTTATCACTGATCTTTGGTGAGGCGGACTTGTGCGGATGTCTGGATTTTGCCGGATTCCGGCCTGTGGGTCGTTATAGCTGTAGCGGAATTCCGCTGCCGCAGCAGTGTGTTGGCGGTCTTCTGCACGGCGGTAAGCGGCATTTACCGCCAATGTTGTAATGAGGGCCATAGTGTGCACAGAGTCCAGGGGTTCCCGAGAGGGTTAACAGAGGCTAAAGTAGATAATGCTAATGCTCTCTTTTGTGGTAGTGTGGTCGAGCAGTTAGGCTTATCAGAGAGTAGTGCAGAGCATTTGCTGTACACACACAGACAATAGAAGAAACACACACTCAATGACTTAACTCCAGACCAATGGTTTTCATATAGCAAAAATAATTTTTCTTAATTTATTTCTAAAACCACAGAATTCAAGTTGCAGGTAAGTACTTCAATATGTTCGTATTTCACACATATATCAATAGTACTTTGTTTGAAATCGATAAGTTATACAGTTTTTGAAATATTGGCAATTATCTGTTTTGAAAGTTGACATCGCAATTTTCATAAACAGTTCCTGGGGGAACAAAAATCAGCAGGATTTAAAGGTAAGTATTTGACTTACATTTCCAATCTCGGGGGTTAGGAAGTTCACTGGTTGGGATTTAAGTTAACCCCAAACACCCACCACCAGCAACACTGGGCCAGCTAGGTGCAGTGGTCAAAGTTGAGGCAAACTTAACATGGGCTCCTATGGAGATTGGGGGTACTCGAAATCAGGCCTGCCTGCAGGTAAGTACCCACGACTTCAGAGGGCAGACTTGGGGGGTTTAGAGGAGCTTTGGGGGGGCACAGGCAGGCACCAAACATACACTCTCAGAGGCACTGAGGCGGCCCAGTGCAGAGTGCAAACAAGATGTCAGGTTTCCATAGCTGACCTATGAGGGGACCCTGGAGGTCACTCAGATGCTACAGGCGAGGTCCAGGGGGTTGACTTGGACAAACCACAGGCCGGACAGAGAGGCGGGCCACCTGCTGAACGTAGCAGCACTGGAGCTCTGGTCTCCAAGGCCTGGGGGCTGCCGGTGCAGTGGTCTTTTAGGCGTAGGATATCTTCGTCCAGAACTTTCGTGGTCAGGGGGGTCCTCGGTATTCCCTCTGCAGGCATCATTGTGGAGGGATGGAGAGGTCAACCCAGAATGGGCACTTGCTCACAATTGCCTGGGGACTCTCTCTAGCTGGTTGGGCCACCTGGTCACTGAATGAAGGTGTCGGGTGCAGGGTGGTCAGGAATCACAGAGGCTCTGGGGTCCTTTGGTGTAGTATCTTTTCAGGATAGGGCCGCTGCCCTTGGGAGTTCTTGGTCCTTTGGGGTGCAGGGTAGTCCTCTGGAGCTTGGCAGAGGTCAGTGGTCCCGCAGAATGTGTAGTCTTCTTGTTGCAAGTTCTTTGAAGCAGGAGACAGTCTGGTAGGACTGGGGCCGAGTCAGTTTGCGTCTTCCTTCTTTTTTGTGGGGGTTCAGCTTAGCAGTCCTTCTTTTTTCTTGTCAGGTCGCCAAGAATCTGGTGAGCTGAGTTCAGGGAGGCCCTTAAATCCTGGATTTAGGGGCATTTCAGGGGTCAGAGGGCAGTAGCCAATGGCTGGGTTTACTGTGCTGAGAAGTTTGATACCAAACTTCCCAGTATTCAGTGAAGCCATTGTAAGCTGTGGAGTTCGCACAGACAAACTCCCAGACCATATACTCAATATGGTTACACTGCATTTACAATGTCTAACAATGGACTTAGACACTGTAGGGCATATTGCTCATGCATCTATGCCCTCACAGGTGGTATAGGGCACCCTGTGTTAGGGCTGTAAGGCCTGCCATAGGCAGTGGTTTTTGGGCATGGCACCCCTAGAGGGGTGACATGTCGTCTTTGCCTTTTTCTTGCCACCAGCACACAGAAGCTGCAAAGGCAGTGTGCATGTGCTTGGTGAGGGGTCCCCCAGCGTGGCATAATACATGCTGTAGCCCTTGGGAACCTTCCCTGGCCACAGGTCCCTTGGTACCATGGGTACCTTTTACAAGGGACTTAACTGTGTGCCATGGGTACACCAATTGTGAAAACAAAGGTATAGATTTTAGGAAGGAACACTGGTGCTGGGGCTTAGTTAGCAGGGTCCCAGCACACTTTCAATCAAAGTTGGCATCAATATATCAGGCAAAAATTGGGGGATAACCATGCCAGTAGGGCATCCGCCTTTCAAAACCAGGTTGTTTTGTGATGGATAATTCTGATGTCTCCACAGGACATTTTGGGTGTTAGAATTTGGGGCTGAACTAAATTGTAGATCTCCCAAGAGAGCACTCTGTCTGTGCTTGCTGCCTCACGCACCTTGTCTCTGGATTGGGCTAACCCGATGTTGTCCCATTGCACAGACTGTGCTTGTGAAGGGACAGGACCACTGTCCTCATCACCTTCCACAGAATCGCTGTTGGATGGACTCCTCCAACTGAAACACACTCCCAGAGTCTGCTCCATTGTCCTATCCCTCAGATGCTGTCTCAGTTTCTGATCCTGCATCAGAACTGTCCTCGATAACCCAAGTTAGGGCTTGAGCAGCAGTGATCCAACAAGACACCATCTCTGCTACTGGCTAAACTGTCCCTCTAAAGCACTAGCCTACGTAGAAAGTCACAAAATTGCTGGTGGGTGTCTGTGTGAGGTGTGCAACAGTAAAGGTCAGTCACCTTACCTTTGCTTCTTACCTCAATCAGCAGGTTGTCTGAAGACACTGAAAAAAACAAAAAAGACACACTATTACTTCACCTTGCCACATACCCATTGTCACAGTTTATAGCACCTGTGGTGCTCAGTCTGGCAATCATATTTGGTGCTCCCTCTCCCATGACCTCCTCCTCGGATTCCCTAACTAACACCCAGCAAAAGTGCCCTTCATCTCTGCATAGCCTCTCTCGCACATCCATTTCATTTGTACTATAGGGCAGGTAATGGCTGGCTTTACTAATCCACTTAGCTGTTCACATAAAATACAGATTTTACCTTTGCAGGAGGCATATAAACCTTCTGTGCTACTTTATGGGATCAAAACTGCCTCTAGACAAAAGTTTGATCCTTCTCTAGCAGAAACATAATCACAAGAGTTAGCTTGACTATTTTATTGCTGCCTAAAATCTATGGTTAAAACGCATCGGTTGGAGTATGTGCATTGCTTTGAAGATGCACACTGCGAGACAACTGGTGGCAAATATATATATATATATATATATATATATATATATATATATATATATATATATATATAGATATTTATACACACACATATATATTTACATATATATATATATATATATATATACAGAGAGAGAGAGAGAGTCTCTCTTTCTGTGTCTCTCCTTCTTTACATGTAAAGAGATCACTTTTGTATGTGTGTGTGGTCTCCCTCGTGCCAATCGCATTCCCCAGGGAAACCACACACAAACATATATATATATATATATATACATACATATACATATATATATATATATATATATACACATATATGGAGAGATTTCTCTCTCTCTAGATATAGATACCACACACACATATATTTAATAGCTCTATGGTTTCCCTGAGGGGGGCGATAGTGCTCCCCTGCTCACGGGCGACCCCCTGTCAGTTTAATTTATTATTATTTTAAACTTATTTTTAACCTCTGGGTAGGGCGTGATCACTACTAGAGGCATTGGCAGCATTTTGCACTGGAGATAGCTGTGTTCCTGAATTTGCCTGGAGAGAGCAGATCTGCTACCAGAAGGAAGAGGAGAGGCAACTGACATCTGTAATCTGGACTCAATTCAATTCAAAAAGCTTTATTGCGGCTACAAGAGCCAAAAAAGCGCGAGCAGTAATAAATACAAATAAATACACATAAAAAAATAAAATTGCAGGTAAATACAGTGATAAAATGGAGTAAAAATGGGATAGAATGAAATGAAATGAAAATAAAATGAAATGCGCTGCACAGGATGTTGGGACAGTCTTATTTGGAGTCTTTGTCCAGAAGAGTTTTCCCTCTGATAAGCCAGCTAGCTCCGAGGAATTTAGCAATAGCGATCACTAGCATTGGCCTGGTGTCTGATCTAAGGATTCGCAGGGCTAGCGTAGAGCAGCGTACTCCCAGTAGTCTGCATGCCGGGGCCAGCCATTTCCTACGGGGGGCGGTATACGCGGGGCATGCAAAAAGGAGGTGAGGGAGATTCTCGACGGGGGCTTTGCAAGCAGGGCATGCGGTGGATTCATTGTGTGACCAGCTGCTGGTAAAAAGTCTTAATGGGAGTGTTCCAATGCGGAGCTGGAAGTACAGTTTCCTTTCCCTTGGGGCCGTGATTAGGTCCCAAAAAGTTTCGTACTTGCATGACTCTATTAAGTTGGCAAAGTCACAAGATAATGTAGTGTGGAGTGCAGCCCGAGTATCTTCGTGGTTGGCCATTTGCCAGTATAGTTTCTTTAGTTCACTTTTCGAAGGAAAGACTGACGTGGCTGGTGAGTTCCAGAGATCATTGAGCCCGATAGAGTGTAGTAAATCCTTGATGGATCGTAGCCAGGGGATTCTGTGAAGGTGGTTGGCTTTTAGGATGACCTGTAGGGCTTCGGTGAAGATGTCAAGTTCCGGAGTGGTCCAGAGACGCCGCCAGTACATCAGAGGTCGCAGGCGGGCTTTGTGACCAATGCGTTTGATGCCGAGATCCTTGAAAAGCGGGAACAGTGGGGTGCTTTGCGGAAGGGACACGAGGTTTCTTAGGAAGTTGTTTTCAGCGGTGGTTAGGTCTTGGGTTTTGGTGTAACCCCAGAGTTCGGCCCCATAAAGCGCTGAGGAAACTGCCTGGGCTTCGTATAACTGTAATGCTGGGCGAATTGGTTTTGTGTAATCTGGACTCTTCCAATGATTGTGTGGCCATGTACATAAATTTCAGACTCGGGCAGGGGAGGCTCCTGTCGGGATAAAGTAACGGGGGCACAAAACAAAAACAAAATTACAAATAAAAAAAAAATAAGTAAAAAATTACCTGTCCCGCCACATTGCTGCGACGCTCTTCTGCCT
Organism: Pleurodeles waltl; assembly: GCF_031143425.1. Lineage (NCBI taxonomy): Eukaryota > Metazoa > Chordata > Amphibia > Caudata > Salamandridae > Pleurodeles > Pleurodeles waltl. Next base: position 588,810,680 of record NC_090447.1, read on the forward strand.
TCACTCACCGCAGGCACAAGCTCCCAGCCTGTCCTTCAGCCAATCTTAACACTGCTTCCATTCTGTTGGAAGCATGAGAGCAGCATTAGGAATAGCCTAGGCGCCCTGCTGTTGTACTCCCAAGCAGACTGGGAGCCTGTGCCTGCTCTCTCCAACCTAAACAAACACAAATTATGGACGGAATGCAGAACCAATCAAACATTCACTCACAGTCACAAATCTAGGTTTAGTCCATCAATTCTTTTGCTCATCATGCCACACCAGTTTGGACCCAGCCATATGCAAATCATTCTTGTCCCTGCCCCCCATGGAAACAGTCCATCCGGAAGTGCCAGGCCAGACCCTCTGTGGACTGTGAACAAGCATCCTGTGATTGGTCACAGGGTATCACCCTTCATCAACCAGGATAGCTTCAATCCAGTGGCATAGTGAGCCTGGGACCCACGTCTGGGTATATCTGGCATACTTAGTTTTACAAAAGCAAACAAACACAAATGATGGTTGGAGTGCTGAACCGTCAAACATTCACCCTGTCACAGATCGGGGTCTAACTCATCAATTCTTTTGGTCACCATACCACCCCAGTTTGGACCCAGCTAGATGCAAAACAGTCTAGGCCCTGTTCCCCAAGGCAACAGTCCAGCCCGAACTGCCAGTCCATGTCCTCCCTAGACCAGAAACAAGCATTCTGTGACTGGTTTCAGGGTATCACCCTTCATCAGCCAGGGTAGCTTGAATCCAGTGTCATGTTGAGCCAGGGACCCACGTCTGGGCATACCCGCTCACTTAGGTCGACAAAAGCAAACAAACAAAACTGATGGACGGAATGCAGAACCAATCATACATTCACCACTAGTCACAGTTCTGGGTTTGATCCATCAATTCTTTGCTCACCATGCCACCCCTGTTTGGATTCAGCCACATGCAAATCAGTCTTGACCCTGTTCCCCATGGGAATAGTCCAGCCCTAACTACCAGGCCAGGTTCTCCCTGGACCAGAAACAAGCATACTAGGACCAGTTTCAGGATATCAGTGCCAGGTTGGCGAGAGCTCAGTGCCCATGTGTGTTTGGCAATCCTGAGACACTTGTGCACTGAGGGGAGTGCACACCACTCCCCCTCCTTCACTGTCAGCCCCCAAGGCCCCATCCCCTGAAAAATAAAAATGATAACAAACATTGAGACATATTTATGAAACGTGGAGCTCCACCTGGTGCAGTGCCACTTTTCTAGTGCCCCTTAACCGCACCATGCATGTGCCGTATTTAATATATGGTCCACCATGGCGTTTGTTAGGAAACAAGCATCATCATTTTTGATGCTGGCTCCGTGCTTTGCAAGGTTACTGTCAAAAGTGTTGATGCTAATCTTGCAAAGTACCCAGAGGCCCATTGTAACCAATGGGAGCCTCCTTTTAACATGTGCATTGAGCAGGCATTAAAAGTGGTGAAACAAATGACACAAGGAAATCTGTTAGATTTATTTGCATCATTTTTGTGGCCCCCCAACAGGGGAATGCCCCCTTTTCATACATTATGACTGGTGCAGGCATAATGTACCACAAAGGGTCACACAAAGTTGTGCAATGCATGCATTGAACCACTTTTTAAATATGGCACCACGTTTTTGGCGTTCTAATGCCACATTAGCGTAACAAAATTGAGCTAATGTTTCGTTAGATAGGCGCTAGGGGCTCTTAAATATGCTCCAAAGTTTATTTATGTATTTATTTATTTCCATTTGCAGCTGCTGCTGCTGGCTCGGGGGTGACGCTCATCCACCATAGCGGAGGAGCTGCTGCTAGGGAAGGGATGCATTTTAGATATTCTTATGAATCCCGAAAGAAAGCTCAAATGACTGGGTGCCTAATAGCATGGAACAAGCAAAACAATGTTTGGGCTGCACAACCAGCAATGAAAAGCAGGCTATTAGCAATTTGCAAAGGTTTCCCAAAATTTCTATCTGATAAAAGATAAATAATTGCAAAACTGGAAAGCCTTGATGGCAATAGGATTCTTCATGTTAAACTGATTGAAATCTTATGCTTGGAAATGTATAAATATATAATGTGCTCTTCCAGTTGCAGTTTTTTCTGTCTCAAAGGGCATTGCTGAGAACTCTTGGGGCCATTTCATGAAACGTCCCCCGGGGTAGAAGAGGCATGTGCTCCTGCTTTCTCTGCCCCAAGTCACTTTGGTATTTCAAAAAGGACCGCAGGTGCTTGATCACCCTCTTCTGTATTAAAGATAGTGCTGATACACATGTAGTGCTGATGCTATCCTAAAGGTATTATTTTCTCTCTTTTGTATGGGGTGGCCATGCAAATGAGGAAAATACTTTACATCTGCACCAAATTATGGATGCAGGAAAAGTCAGAAAGAGGTGATCATGAGGCACACTAACTGTGCCAAAAACAGGTGGAACAATGTCAGTTAACTACCTGAAGACTCCCCTCTGACGGTGGTGAAGGAGGTCCAATAGAATCCCCAAGATCTCTCCATACAGATGTGTACAGTCACTCACTTTGCCGGTCTGCAGAGGGAGCTCTGTCCACCTTGAAAGTGCATGCTAGGTGCTGCCTGCCCTGTGAAAGATGGACCAGCTCTTTCAATAAGCCTGTTTGGATTTCAGTCATACACTGCCTAGGGGGTAGTGGCAGTTGTAGCTTTCCTTGGGCAGAGCATCATCAATAACAGAGTGCACTGTCCCTGTTTACACTCAGGGCACTTAGTTAAAGGTGATATGTTAAATTACACTTTTCATTACATCACTCACAACATCCCTAATTACATAATTGATTCAATCATACATAACACCATCCAATGATTGTGTCACTGTGGTACAAGTTTTGTGTGCTGGGAGTAATTTAGCAAGTTAAAAATTAGGGCAATGAATACAAAATAATGAACAGGTAACGGTGTGTAGTGTGCACTTGATTTTGCATGTATGTCAACTCACCTATGTTTATTGAATGCCATCCTATTTCTACTTGTATTTTTTCATTTTAAAAATAAATAGCCCCCTTACAATGATGTCACTTGAAATGTCATCAGTTATGTTGTTTAATATATCATCAATGATGTAATATGTGCTGTCATAAGCAGTTCATCATATGGATGAAGTTATTGGTAGTTCATGAAATTGGCAAATTTCAATTTCTTACCCTATTGAACACCTAACTATAATGTAACTTTAACCTTTGTTTTTGCCAGTGCATTTCAGTTTGTTTTAACATATGTTAAGTTCCTATGAATATACCTAACTATAACATCACTTTAACCTTTGTTTTTTGTTGTGAAATCCTGTGGCTGTTTGATCATATTCTAGATTGAACATGTGTCCAATCTCCCGCTGGTTTCCAATTCCACTCTATGCACAGCATTTGGCTGTGCACAGCAGGGGTGTTGGCCTCAGTACTTGACTGCTGGCCAGGCTTCCCAAAGATGACCTGGGGCCAAACCCCAATAGACAGCCCTCCTCCCAACTGTGCATGTCTCTCAGCCACAAACAACAAGGGTTGGCCCTTGCACCAATTTCCTGCAGTGGCCAATCAGCTGTGATGCACGACCTTTGGCCATGCACAGCATGGGGTTGACTTCAGGACCTGCACCAAACACTCTATGGGTGTGAATCATCTGTTCCATACAACCTTTGACCATGTGCAGAGGCATATTGGCCCACAAGGGCTAGGCGATAGCTGTGTGCCCACCCAGCTCCCTCATATGGCCTATTTCAATTGTTTTCTGGTGTAGGGGGCTGAACACCTGGTGCTACAATGCCAGCTGCAGCATTTTTCTCTGAATTGCAGTCAGTCAATCAGATCCAATGTTACTGTGTGAGTACTGATGTAGCCAATGGTCCAGATATCGCTAACTTTTCATAAGAGTTAATCAGTCCATACCCACCATAAGCACCTCTTTAAATCCCAGTTTCTCAAAAACAACTGAATGGGTTCACACCAAATAACATTTTTTTTTAATGAGAATTAAAGTGCTAAATCAAGCATTTGTACGCCCCACCCCGGTTTTTCTTGACCCTCACTTGATGAATCAGAGCAAACCCACCCTTGAAGGAGTCAAAATGGATACATCTTTTTTGTAAATCCACCAAAAGCTACACAGGTAATTGAGAACAAAAATTGTCTTTCCCATTGACATTCTGCCAGCTAACATTTTCAGTGTACCATATATATATATATTTATATATATAGATATATATATATGCAAAAAAGAATAGAGAACTCTGGGTAGTTCCCAAGTTTAGGTGGAGAGCAGCTCTAGAAGGGAGCACCCTGCAACACCAGCGACACTCTAGATTTGCTCACCTCAAATGTCTGTTTATCTAGCAAAGTTTTTAAGCATTGGATCAGCACAGTGCTATCCACGCCGAGCTAGATAGTGACAAAGTCTTTTGCCATTTGTACAGCAAAGTCTTTAAGCATAGGTTTGACACAGTGTCAACCTTGCCGAGCTGTAAAATAACAAAAGCCATTTACCACTCCAGGCACAGTATTACAGCTTTGGACTGGTAAAATACCATCCAAGCCAACCTGGAATGAGTAAAAGCAACCCCTGACACGTGTTTCGCTCTCATTAGAGCTCATCAAAGAGATTTAGCTTTGTCCAGACACAAGGGAGCACCCAGTATAAGTCAAAACAAATCCCTTTCAGGGTTAGAGTGCCGCATAAATTATGCAAAAAAGAATAGAGAACTCTGGGTAGTCCCCAAGTTTAGGTGGAGAGCAGCTCTAGTAGGGAGCACCCTGCAACACCAGCGACACTCTAGATTTGCTCACCTCAAATGTCTGTTTATCTAGCAAAGTTTTTAAGCATTGGATCAGCACAGTGCTATCCACGCCGAGCTAGATAGTGACAAAGTCTTTTGCCATTTGTACAGCAAAGTCTTTAAGGGTGCTCCCTACTAGAGCTGCTCTCCACCTAAACTTGGGAACTATCCAGAGTTCTCTATTCTTTTTTGCATAATTTATGCGGCACTCTAACCCTGAAAGGGATTTGTTTTGACTTATACTGGGTGCTCCCTTGTGTCTGGACAAAGCTAAACCTCTCTGCTGAGCTCTAATGAGAGCGAAACACGTGTCAGGGGTTGCTTTTACTCATTCCAGGTTGGCTTGGATGGTATTTTACCAGTCCAAAGCTGTAATACTGTGCCTGGAGTGGTAAATGGCTTTTGTTATTTTACAGCTCGGCAAGGTTGACACTGTGTCAAACCTATGCTTAAAGACTTTGCTGTACAAATGGCAAAAGACTTTGTCACTATCTAGCTCGGCGTGGATAGCACTGTGCTGATCCAATGCTTAAAAACTTTGCTAGATAAACAGACATTTGAGGTGAGCAAATCTAGAGTGTCGCTGGTGTTGCAGGGTGCTCCCTACTAGAGCTGCTCTCCACCTAAACTTGGGAACTACCCAAAGTTCTCTATTCTTTTTTGCATAATTTATGCGGCACTCTAACCCTGAAAGGGATTTGTTTTGACTTATACTGGGTGCTCCCTTGTGTCTGGACAAAGCTAAACCTCTCTGATGAGCTCTAATGAGAGCGAAACACGTGTCAGGGGTTGCTTTTACTCATTCCAGGTTGGCTTGGATGGTATTTTACCAGTCCAAAGTTGTAATACTGTGTCTGGAGTGGTAAATGGCTTTTGTTATTTTACAGCTCAGCAAGGTTGATACTGTGTCAAACCTATGCTTAAAGACTTTGCTGTACAAATGGCAAAAGACTTTGTCACTATCTAGCTCGGCGTGGATAGCACTGTGCTGATCCAATGCTTAAAAACTTTGCTAGATAAACAGACATTTGAGGTGAGCAAATCTAGAGTGTCGCTGGTGTTGCAGGGTGCTCCCTACTAGAGCTGCTCTCCACCTAAACTTGGGAACTACCCAGAGTTCTCTATTCTTTTTTGCATAATTTATGCGGCACTCTAACCCTGAAAGGGATTTGTTTTGACTTATACTGGGTGCTCCCTTGTGTCTGGACAAAGCTAAACCTCTCTGATGAGCTCTAATGAGAGCGAAACACGTGTCAGGGGTTGCTTTTACTCATTCCAGGTTGGCTTGGATGGTATTTTACCAGTCCAAAGCTGTAATACTGTGCCTGGAGTGGTAAATGGCTTTTGTTATTTTACAGCTCGGCAAGGTTGACACTGTGTCAAACCTATGCTTAAAGACTTTGCTGTACAAATGGCAAAAGACTTTGTCACTATCTAGCTCGGGGTGGATAGCACTGTGCTGATCCAATGCTTAAAAACTTTGCTAGATAAACAGACATTTGAGGTGAGCAAATCTAGAGTGTCGCTGGTGTTGCAGGGTGCTCCCTACTAGAGCTGCTCTCCACCTAAACTTGGGAACTACCCAGAGTTCTCTGTTCTTTTTTGCATAATTTATGCTGCACTCTAACCCTGAAAGGGATTTGTTTTGACTTATACTGGGTGCTCCCTTGTGTCTGGACAAAGCTAAACCTCTCTGATGAGCTCTAATGAGAGCGAAACACGTGTCAGGGGTTGCTTTTACTCATTCCAGGTTGGCTTGGATGGTATTTTACCAGTCCAAAGCTGTAATACTGTGCCTGGAGTGGTAAATGGCTTTTGTTATTTTACAGCTCGGCAAGGTTGACACTGTGTCAAACCTATGCTTAAAGACTTTGCTGTACAAATGGCAAAAGACTTTGTCACTATCTAGCTCGGCGTGGATAGCACTGTGCTGATCCAATGCTTAAAAACTTTGCTAGATAAACAGACATTTGAGGTGAGCAAATCTAGAGTGTCGCTGGTGTTGCAGGGTGCTCCCTACTAGAGCTGCTCTCCACCTAAACTTGGGAACTACCCAGAGTTCTCTATTCTTTTTTGCATAATTTATGCGGCACTCTAACCCTGAAAGGGATTTGTTTTGACTTATACTGGGTGCTCCCTTGTGTCTGGACAAAGCTAAACCTCTCTGATGAGCTCTAATGAGAGCGAAACACGTGTCAGGGGTTGCTTTTACTCATTCCAGGTTGGCTTGGATGGTATTTTACCAGTCCAAAGCTGTAATACTGTGCCTGGAGTGGTAAATGGCTTTTGTTGTTTTACAGCTCGGCAAGGTTGACACTGTGTCAAACCATTGCTTAAAGACTTTGCTGTACAAATGGCAAAAGACTTTGTCACTATCTAGCTCGGCGTGGATAGCACTGTGCTGATCCAATGCTTAAAAACTTTGCTAGATAAACAGACATTTGAGGTGAGCAAATCTAGAGTGTCGCTGGTGTTGCAGGGTGCTCCCTACTAGAGCTGCTCTCCACCTAAACTTGGGAACTACCCAGAGTTCTCTATTCTTTTTTGCATAATTTATGCGGCACTCTAACCCTGAAAGGGATTTGTTTTGACTTATACTGGGTGCTCCCTTGTGTCTGGACAAAGCTAAACCTCTCTGATGAGCTCTAATGAGAGCGAAACACGTGTCAGGGGTTGCTTTTACTCATTCCAGGTTGGCTTGGATGGTATTTTACCAGTCCAAAGCTGTAATACTGTGCCTGGAGTGGTAAATGGCTTTTGTTATTTTACAGCTCGGCAAGGTTGACACTGTGTCAAACCTATGCTTAAAGACTTTGCTGTACAAATGGCAAAAGACTTTGTCACTATCTAGCTCGGCGTGGATAGCACTGTGCTGATCCAATGCTTAAAAACTTTGCTAGATAAACAGACATTTGAGGTGAGCAAATCTAGAGTGTCGCTGGTGTTGCAGGGTGCTCCCTACTAGAGCTGCTCTCCACCTAAACTTGGGAACTACCCAGAGTTCTCTATTCTTTTTTGCATAATTTATGCGGCACTCTAACCCTGAAAGGGATTTGTTTTGACTTATACTGGGTGCTCCCTTGTGTCTGGACAAAGCTAAACCTCTCTGATGAGCTCTAATGAGAGCGAAACACGTGTCAGGGGTTGCTTTTACTCATTCCAGGTTGGCTTGGATGGTATTTTACCAGTCCAAAGCTGTAATACTGTGCCTGGAGTGGTAAATGGCTTTTGTTATTTTACAGCTCGGCAAGGTTGACACTGTGTCAAACCTATGCTTAAAGACTTTGCTGTACAAATGGCAAAAGACTTTGTCATTATCTAGCTCGGCGTGGATAGCACTGTGCTGATCCAATGCTTAAAAACTTTGCTAGATAAACAGACATTTGAGGTGAGCAAATCTAGAGTGTCGCTGGTGTTGCAGAGTGCTCCTTACTAGAGCTGCTCTCCACCTAAACTTGGGAACTACCCAGAGTTCTCTATTCTTTTTTGCATAATTTATGCGGCACTCTAACCCTGAAAGGGATTTGTTTTGACTTATACTGGGTGCTCCCTTGTGTCTGGACAAAGCTAAACCTCTCTGATGAGCTCTAATGAGAGCGAAACACGTGTCAGGGGTTGCTTTTACTCATTCCAGGTAGGCTTGGATGGTATTTTACCAGTCCAAAGCTGTAATACTGTGCCTGGAGTGGTAAATGGCTTTTGTTATTTTACAGCTCGGCAAGGTTGACACTGTGTCAAACCTATGCTTAAAGACTTTGCTGTACAAATGGCAAAAGACTTTGTCACTATCTAGCTCGGCGTGGATAGCACTGTGCTGATCCAATGCTTAAAAACTTTGCTAGATAAACAGACATTTGAGGTGAGCAAATCTAGAGTGTCGCTGGTGTTGCAGGGTGCTCCCTACTAGAGCTGCTCTCCACCTAAACTTGGGAACTACCCAGAGTTCTCTATTCTTTTTTGCATAAATTATGCGGCACTCTAACCCTGAAAGGGATTTGTTTTGATATATATATATATATATATATATATATATATATATACATGAAATACATAGCTAATAAATATATAATATGGGACTAAATTGCTATCAAGGAGTTCATGTGACTTTCACAAATCATGACACCACTCTTGAAACCCAAGATGGCAATATATCATGTTGCTGGGGAGATTCTGGACTTCCTGTAATCCCCACAACATTTGAAAAATGCTTGGTAGTGCCCCTGCTTCTTATAGGGACACTACCAAACCAAAACAAAATATAAACATCCCTCGGAGGGCATTACGGGGCACCTCTTTAAGAAGCAGTGAATAATAAATGAGCAGCTTGCGATGCTAATTAATTATTCACTTTAAAAAAATATATATTATTGTGGGTGTCCCGGTGGCAACCCTGGACACCCACATTATAAACTTTGTTAGGGAGCTACGGGATAACCCCTGGACCCGGTGGCCACATCAGGGCCCATATTTATACTTTTTGACGCTAAACTGCGCTAATGCAGTTTAGCGTCAAAAAATTTAGCGCCGTCTAACGCCATTCTGAAGCGCCATGCGGGCGCCGTATTTATGGAATGGCGTTAGCCGGCGCTAGCAGACCGGCGCTGCCTGGTGTGCGTGGAAAAAAACCACGTAGACCAGGCAGCGCCGGCGTAGGGGGAAAATGGCGTTAGGGCGTCTTAAAATGGGGCAAGTCAGGTTGAGGCAAAAAAATCGCCTCAACCCGATTTGCGCCATTATTTTCGACGCCCAGACGCCATTTAAATGACTCCTGTCTTAGTAAAGACAGGAGTCATGCCCCCTTGCCCAATGGCCATGCCCAGGGGACTTATGTCCCCTGGGCATGGTCATTGGGCATAGTGGCATGTAGGGGGGCACAAATAAGGCCCCCCTATGCCACCCAAAAAAAAAAAAAAAATGTAAAAAATTATACTTACCTGAACTTACCTGAATGTCCCTGGGGTGGGTCCCTCCATCCTTGGGTGTCCTCCTGGGGTGGGCAGGGGTGGCAGGGGGGTCCCTGGGGGCAGGGGAGGGCACCTGTGGGCTCATTTTGAGCCCACAGGCCCCTTAACGCCTACCCTGACCCAGGCGTTAAATAGTGGCGCAAATGCGGGGTTTTTTGACCCGCCACCTCCCGGGCGTGATTTTTGCCCGGGAGTATAAATACGACGCATTTGCGTCGCCGTCATTTTTTTAGACGGGAACGCCTTCCTTGCATCTCATTAACGCAAGGAAGGCGTTCACGCAAAAAAATGACGCTATTTGCCCATACTTTGGCGCTAGACGCGTCTAACGCCAAAGTATAAATATGGCGTTAGTTTTGCGCCGAATTTGCGTCGAAAAAAACGACGCTAATTCGGCGCAAACGGAGTATAAATACGGGCCCAGGTGCCCCAACTAGTGGGAACCATGAGCCAGCATTTTTTTAAAGTAGGTGCCCTGGTTCTCAGTCATGGGTACACACAGCTCAAATTTTTAGCGCAGCTGTTGAGTGAGTCCTAGGGCTTTTGCAGCCCCTATCAGCTCATGTGGCAGGAGCTGTCTTTTTGTAAAATTTCTGGTGGGTGTCCCAGTGCCCACCTGCGGTAACCACATTGCTGGATGCGTTGGAGAATGAGGCCTGTAGAAGGCTCAGGGAGGGGTAAAATGGAAACATGGTCATACCTTTAACTACCCAGTGATGACTGCCCCTGGGTAATGTGTGTGTGTGTGTATACTCACTCAAAAAAAAACTTAAATTGATGTTATAGTTAAGTGAAATGTTCAGTAACAACATAATGTTTTAAAGTCTAAAAAAAAAGAAATTCACCAGTTATAGTTATAGTTATCTCAAACAACTAAAACTTGTGCATCAAGTGCCCTACTATAATTGTAACTAGCGGCCCCATCATGCACATTTTCATCACAAACTTTGCAGTGATATTACAAATAATGTCATAGAAGTTATCATGAGTGAAGTAATATGTGGGCAATTAGCAGCTAATGGTGAGGGCATGAGTTATAGTTGCCCTAGGGCAAGAGTCATAGTTACTTGAGATAACTATAACTGGTGAACTTCTGTGGTCCCCGGGGCCTTTTAAGGCACTAGGAGGGAGGCCATGCAGCACCCTTCCCCTACTTCATACATTGTGGTCCCCAGGGAGGTGTTACTGAGCCTTTTTGATCTCTAGAAGGGGGCTGTGTGCCATATTCCTTGTTTTATACCTGAGCACCAGGGGACAGGTTTCCCAGAGCCTTCAAGTGGCTCATGGAGGGTGTCCTTGTGTCCCACTCCCCTGGACCACCCCAGAGGGTAACCTGCCCCTATGCTTTTTTTGCTTTTTTGTTAGGACTCAGGACTCAGTGCCTAGTCCTAACATGACTCCCACCATTTCCTGGTTGATGCTTTGTCAACAAATTAGATCTCAGCAGGAAATCTGTCAGATCTGAGGATCTTCCACAGCATGATATATACAAGGTTGTTTAACCTTATTTTTTACAAATCTTCTCAATGCATTTACACAAAAACATAAAAAAGCACACTTTATGCAACCAAAATCTAGCTTTCTGCCAAATTTTAGTGTATGTAAATCTGTTCAGCAGTTTCGACTGTCACTATATCTAAAGTTCCTTTGAAAAAACTAATGGGGAAAACGTGTTTTGGGATACCCGTTTTTCTTGCCCTCCCCCGCTTGACGGATCTGCCCAAAACTTTCTTGAGAAGACTAGTCAAAAAGTAGAAAGTTTTATGGAGATTGGTCAAACAGGCTAAAACGTATTGGCAGCACAATTGAGGAATTTACTCTGGATCCATGTTCCTAAATGTGAATATCCAGTAGTGACCGGGTTGTGATAGTTAGATCTTCTTTTCCACAAACAGAGCACTTTTTTCTTTGCTAGTAACTTTGGCACTGTTTGACGAATTTTCTCGAAAATGTTCCACATAAAAAAAGTTCATCCACCTCAGCTATTCCCTGTGAAGTTTCAGGTTGATCCATCAAGCGGGGCTGAGAAAAAACAAGGGTCCCAAAACACAAATTCTCCATGTGTTTTCCCTAGACCTTTGCATGCATTGTGTCACTTTGTAAATCTGGCGCGTGTAAAAAGCCACTTAGGCGCCGCCTTAGCATCAAAAGAATGATACTATGGCAGCGCTAAGTGGCACTAGCGCCTCTTAAATCAGGCCCCAAATTTGGTAGGATGCTTCATCTTGGTCAAAAAAGAGTGCTTGTAGGATTTGGTGTAAATCAGCTCAGTAGTTTTTGAGAAATTAAGGTGGAAACATATTTGTGTATTGGACGGTTGGGTTTGAGGGACCTTTGCAAGAGTCTCTTGAACTCAATTTTCAATAAATAGGGCATTCTGATTGGCCCAGGGCGCTCTTACCACCTGGTCTAGTTTGCTCCCATGGAGTCAGACTCCCACAGGTGTGAGCACTCTGATTGGCTGCCAGCAATATGAAGAAAATGTTGCTTGATTACAGGACTCTGGGGCAAAAATCCTTGTCCAGAGGTTTAGGAGGCAGAAAAATATAAGGGGGCAGGATAGTGATACCCTGCTCCTCTACGCACTGTCACTGTGGGGGACCCAGATAGACCTCCTATGGCCCAAAAGAAGAAAGAAAATGTTTTTTTTTTGCACACAATCTCACAAGACTTCTCCTGGATTGTGGCAGAAACAAAAAAAACACAAACAGGCCTCCTGTCAGTTGTTAAAATGCTTGGGGAAGGGCAGTGAGTCCTGGCCCCCTCACCAAGCCAATTTGGGTCCAGGGGACCCCCTCCCCCTGGAGCCAACCGTTGAACAAAGATGGGGTGGTGCACAGCCCCACTCCCCAAGCCTCTAGAGGCCATGAGGACTCCATCCACCGGAGGCCTATTGGGGTAACAAAACGAGGGATTACTGCCACTATATTGTGGTAAACAATATTGTTGACCAAAATATTGGTTAAAAAATATTGTTTACCACAGTATCCTGCTCCTATAGCTACAATGGTAAATACAAAAATATCAACAAAAAATATTGTGAACACCAATATCAACTAAAAAGAAACAAATACAATTTTGGATACAAGTAGTAAATATATTTTGATTTTGGAGGAGTGAAATTTAATATTTGCACTTCTAATTGGGAAAAAGTGGGGAAAGTTCCCCATTCCAAACTGTGCAACAATAGGGAAAGTGTTAGACTTTGTATGGGACAACTCCAGTCTCTGCAAAAGTAGGGAAGAGACAGATTTTGGTTGGGTGAAAGTTACTATTCCCACCCAGGCAGTGTAACAGTAGGGAAAGTATTGGACTTTGGAGGGGTAACATTTACTATTCCCTCTCCAAGTTTTGCAACAGTAGGGAAAGTGTTGGATTTCTTAGGGGTGACGTATTATTCCCAATCCAAACAGCCTAACAGTAGGGAAAGTGTTGAACTGCGAAGAGGTTAATTTTACTATTCGTGCTGCAGTCTAACCAAGACTAGGTAAATTACTTCAGCCAAAATACATTACATATATGAGTAACCCCATGAAAGTAGAAAAAATGTAAATCTTGAGAAATATACATATGGATGAATAAAAACAAAAGCCCCTTCAGGGTTAGAGTGACACATAAATTATGCAAAAAAAAGAGGAGAGAACTCTCAGGCCCGTATTTATACTCCGTTTGCGCCGAATTAGCGTCGTTTTTTTCGACGCAAATTCGGCGCAAAACTAACGCCATATTTATACTTTGGCGTTAGACGCGTCTAGCACCAAAGTATGAAGAAAGAGCGTCATTTTTTTGCGTGAACGCCTTCCTTGCGTTAATGAGATGCAAGGAAGGCGTTCCCGTCTAAAAAAATGACGGCGACGCAAATGCGTCGTATTTATACTCCCGGGCAAAAATCACGCCCAGGAGGTGGCGGGTCAAAAAAACCTGCATTTGCGCCTGAATATAACGCCTGGGTCAGGGTAGGCGTTAAGGGATCTGTGGGCTCAGAATGAGCCCACAGGTGCCCTCCCCTGCCCCCAGGGACATCCCCTGCCACCCCTGCCCACCCCAGGAGGACACCCAAGGATGGAGGGACCCATCCCAGTGAAGTACAGGTAAGTTCAGGTAAGTATAATTTTTTTTATTTTTTTATTTTTTTTGTGGCATAGGGGGGCCTTATTTGTGCCCCCCTACATGCCACTATGCCCAATGACCATGCCCAGGGGACACAAGTCCCCTGGGCATGGCCATTGGGCAAGGGGGCATGACTCCTGTCTTTACTAAGACAGGAGTCATGAAATGGCGTCTGGGCGTCGAAAAAATGGCGCAAATCGGGTTAAGACGATTTTTTTGCGTCAACCTGACTTGCGCCATTTTAAGACGCCCTAACGTCATTTTTTCCCAACGCCGGCGCTGCCTGGTCTACGTGGTTTTTTTCCACGCACACCAGGCAGCGCCGGTCTGATTGCACCGTCTAACGCCATTCCATAAATACGGCGCCCGCATGGCGCTTCAGAATGGCGTTAGACGGCGCAAATTTTTTTGACGCTAAACTGCGTTAGCACAGTTTAGCGTCAAAAAGTATAAATATGAGCCTCAGTATTTCCTAAGTTTAGGTGGAGTACTCTGCAACACCAGTGACACTCTTGATTTGCTAACCTCAAATGTCTGTGTATCTAGCAAAGTTTTTAGCATAGGATCAGCAGAGTAAACTGTAAACTTTGCACTTGTATAGCGCACTACTGACCCGTTAGGGTCTCAAGGTGCTGTACGCATACTGCTGTGGAACCCCTCCTGGCTTTTCCCTGTGAGGCACCCACTCCTGGACAGCCCCATGGTGAATCCAGGAATCCAAGCACTGTGAGGGCCATTGAAGAGATTAAGCAAGCGATTGCCCAGAGTTACAGAGTGGGACCCATCAATTAGATTAGGCACAGAGGCAAGAATTATCTGGTCCAATGGAAGTGAGCCCAAGACCCACTGAGGTGGAAATTGAACCCTGGTCCCGGGCCAGATCTCTGCATCAGGGTCTGCTGCTCTAACTGTTGTTCCACACTTCTCCACACTGGTACCCGTACTGTGCTAGATAGGACAAAGGCCCTCATTATGACCTTGGCGATCTCTAACCAAGACTGCTAATGCCACAGGCACCAGAAGACCGCCAGTGCTGGTGGCTTTCAGCCCACCATATAATGGCTACTGCTGGACTTCTGCCACATTTTGTGTGGAAATCCGGGAGTAGCCATGCTGGTGGTAAGAAGCGCACTGGCGTTGCTACCACATGCACTGCCCCACCAGAAGGACGCCTCCAGCTGTATTGAGACCATTAATACGGCCTGAAGGTGTCCTGCTGGCGGGGCACTGCCCGCGATAGCATCGCCCCTTCCCTGCCGGACGACCACCTCGCCGGACAAGGTAAGTCAGGCGTCTGGTGTCTGCATGTGTGTATAAATGTGTGTGTCGTGTGAATGTGACTGAGTGTTGTGGTGTATGCGTGTGAGTATGCATGTTTGGATGTATGTGTGTATGCGTGCCTGAATCCATGTGAGTATGTGTGAGTGAATGCGTGGATGGATGAGTGTAAGTGGGTGCATGTATGGAAGTGTAAGTGAATGGGTGTATGCGTGGTCTGTGTGGGTGTATGTGTGCGGGGCCGTGGGGTGCTGTGACAGTAGGGGCGATATGTGTGTAGGGGCACTCGGACAGTAAGGGGGTGGGGGCACTGTGACAGTAAGCGGTGGGGGACGCTATGTGTGTAGGTGGGTCAGGTGCTTGTGGGGGAGTGGGGGAGCCATCTATCGGTAACAGGGAAGGAATACCCTGTCACCAGTAGCCCTATTGCCATGGTTTTCATGGCAATGCTACCGCCTTGGAAACCATGGCGGTAGGCCAGCTCATAATGCCGCTGGCAGTCTGCTGTGGACCGATGGGTCGGAGATGTACATCTCCGGCCCGGCAGTTCATACCGCCATGGTGGTAAGAGTGGAGATGTGGCAGGTTGGCAGCAGCCAACCCACCACACTCATAATGTGGTGGTATACTCCACCAGCCTGTTGGCACTGATACTGGCACATTAACCCTGGCGGTCAAAAGACCGCCAGGGTCATAATGAGGGCCAAAGTTTTTTGCCATTTGCCATTTGTACCGCAAAATCCTTAAGAATAGGATTGACACAGTGCCATCCTTGCCGAGCTGTAAAATGACAAAAGCCATTCACCACTCCAGACACAGTATCACAGCTTTGGACTGGTAAAATACTACCCAAGCCACCCTGGAATGAGAAAACGCAACCCCTGCCATGTGTTCTGCTATCTTTATAGCTCTTCAGAGGTGCTTAGCTTTTTCCAGGCACAATGGAGCACCCCATATTAGTTAGAACAAAGCCCCTTCACAGTTAAAGTGATGTATAAAATTATGCAAAAAAGGAAGATAATTCCCAAGTTTAGGTGCAGAGCAGTTCCAGTAAGGAGCACTCTGCAACACCGGCAACACTCTAGATTTGTTAAAACATTTAATTTAGTAAGTAACAAAATTAGTGAGTTCATTTTGTGATATAAATTATGGTTAGTGCTGTAAAAAGAAAAATTATGACAGATTTTAAATGAGTTGTCAATTATCTTTTTCTTCTATTTATTAAATCATTCTGATATGCGGACTGAAACATGCATTTTCAACACCAGCAGCAGACAGCCAGTTAACTCCCTGGTGATCAGCAGCTTACAATGCTCTAATGAGCAACTAGAGTGCTAACATTCTGAATTTATGCCAAGAACGTGGCATATCCGAATGCCATATTGATGGGATCGAAGCGGAAAATTGAAAGCATTTTCTACTAAGAATACTGCAGTAAATAAGGAAATTAGGGAGCTTCATAACAACTACAGGGCTCATTATGAGTTTGGCAGTCTTACAGCCATACAGCCGCAGTGGCAGTCCCAAGAAGACTACTGAGCCATTGGTCTGATGTCCGCTGTATTACTATGTTTCTTTCGTGCCTGCGGTCTCGCGGCTGCAGTCTTCCAATGGAGGTGGACCGCCGTGCTAGGAGCCTCCCTTTTTGTAGGTATTGCACCATGGTACAAATACATATGTGTGTGCATATACAAAGCAAGTCTGAAAATACACACATATGTATCTCAGCTATAGAAAACATATCTTGCCTTACAACACGGGTCCACAGCCATTGTAACAGTGATGAAATGTAAGAGTGGCTCACCTTAGGAGGTGACCCAAGGGTGTGGATTCTCTTCTTGGATAAGTGTCTGCAGCAAAGGGAGGACCTTGATGAGGGGCTCCTTGAGGGAAAGAGGAGTAGAAATTAGACATAAGATGAGTACTTACCTTTTTTCTCTTGTTTCTGCAAGGAGGTCTTCCCATCACAGTCAGCTTTGCAGTGAGCCTCATCATAATAATGCTGGTGGGAACAGGGGCCGGACTCCAGCCGTCAGCCTTGGTAGCATGTGACCACCATTGATGCAGGCGGCAAGAGGCAGGCGCTGGTGGCGATACTGCAGTGGTCTTCCTCTTTGTAACAACATGCATCGTAATATGGCGGTCGCACCACCAACACTGCAGCAGTGATTCCAATGACATGACCACAGCGGTCCAAGACTGCCAAACTTGTCATCAGGTTCTATGTCTCCCAAGATGGCCACCAAAGAAAAAGAGCCCAAATGTAGTAGACATCATTCTTAAAGTCTATTTGGTTTTAACATAGCAACCATCAAAGCATGCATCATGGCAGCCACATAAAAAAGTAAATCCATGAAATAATTTAGATCAATAAAATACATTAAATGACCAACAATTCATAAAATAAAACAGAATCAAGTCAACATTGAGTCCTTTTTCACACAGCTGCCTTTAAAAAGCTAGCAAAATGAAAAACAATATCATCTTAGAGCAATTGCAGAAATAAAAGAGCTGCCCTCACCTGTCCAAAACAACATTCTTTAAGAAGAGGAATTAAATATGCCTTTCTGGGGACATCATAATATTTACAGAAAAAAATAAAGGCCCGTATTTATACTCCGTTTGCGCCGAATTTGCGTCGTTTTTTTCGACGCAAATTCGGCGCAAAACTAACGCCATATTTATACTTTGGCGTTAGACGCGTCTAGCGCCAAAGTATGAAGAAAGAGCGTCATTTTTTTGCGTGAACGCCTTCCTTGCGTTAATGAGCTGCAAGGAAGGCGTTCCCGTCTAAAAAAATGACGGCGACGCAAATGCGTCGTATTTATACTCCCGGGCAAAAATCACGCCCGGGAGGTGGCGGGTCAAAAAAACCCGCATTTGCGCCTGAATTTAACGCCTGGGTCAGGGTAGGCGTTAAGGGATCTGTGGGCTCAGAATGAGCCCACAGGTGCCCTCCCCTGCCCCCAGGGACATCCCCTGCCACCCCTGCCCACCCCAGGAGGACACCCAAGGATGGAGGGACCCATCCCAGTGAAGTACAGGTAAGTTCAGGTAAGTATAATTTTTTTTTTTTTTTTTTTTTTTTGTGGCATAGGGGGGCCTTATTTGTGCCCCCCTACATGCCACTATGCCCAATGACCATGCCCAGGGGACACAAGTCCCCTGGGCATGGCCATTGGGCAAGGGGGCATGACTCCTGTCTTTACTAAGACAGGAGTCATGAAATGGCGTCTGGGCGTCGAAAAAATGGCGCAAATCGGGTTAAGACGATTTTTTAGCGTCAACCTGACTTGCGCCATTTTAAGACGCCCTAACGTCATTTTTTCCCAACGCCGGCGCTGCCTGGTCTACGTGTTTTTTATCCACGCACACCAGGCAGCGCCGGTCTGATTGCGCCGTCTAACGCCATTCCATAAATACGGCGCCCGCATGGCGCTTCAGAATGGCGTTAGACGGCGCAAAATTTTTTGACGCTAAACTGCGTTAGCGCAGTTTAGCGTCAAAAAGTATAAATATGGGCCAAAGTGCATAGTTTTGGGTGCTATGGATGAGAGATCATGCCAACTCTGAGAGAAGGCTAAAAGCTGTAGCAACAAGAACCTGCATGGTTGGAAATCACCAACGTAAGATAGGGCTCAATAAATAAATTAGTTTTCAGCAATGAGTACTTCTCCTCTAAAACATTCTGCAGCATTTTACATCTTAATAAGTTGTCTTTCAGCCAGCCACAATCTGCCTTTGCAATTTTATCAGGCCTAGTAAAAAGATCCCTCTTCCTAATTTCTGAAGCTCCTTTTTTTTATATAGTTATACCCTGGAATTTGCAATGTGAAATCAAGGGACAAATAATCGTGCAGTATCTCCTCATTCAATTGTGCTCCTCTGGTCCACCACAGGTCAACCCAACATAAAAGACGGCAGAGGGCAATAGTATTAGTAATATAGCTACATCCCAGTTCTTTGTACAATATATAAGAATGGGTATATAAGGGGAACATAGAGCAACTTTTGAAAAACATTGTTTTCAGCTACCTAAATGGAGGCATGGTCAGCATACCCACAGATCGCACTCTTATAGATGACTTTAGAGATGGTTTTAGCTCAATAAACTTGTAACAAAACACTATCTGGCTTCCTCCGCAGTCAAATTCCAGCAAATTTCCAGACTGCAGCATTCGACCTATTATTAACAGACAACTTTCCAAAAAGTAGGTTACACCATTGCAGCTTAGCATCAAACATGGGAATGCTTTATTCTGAGTAAGAGCACGAGATCATAGTTAGTGTTTTCATGTTTCTTGGGTGACTACCACAACATGAAGCTTACAGATGTTAGTACTTGTCCCACAAAATTATTTATAAGTGCTTGCAGGTCTTTTTAAGCCATGAAAATGGCATCGTCTGCATGAAGCAAAGCAGGCAGGGGCTGGCCTTTTACTTGTGGGTAATCTATTCCCTCATCCACTAGAATATGCTCAAGTTTTTTTACATACAGGGCAAATAAGAAAGGGGCCAAAATGCACCACTGCCTATCACCCTGTAAAACTCTCTTTTTTTTTTTTATTTTTTTTTTTTATTTTAATATGTCGGAGGGAGGGGGTTACATAAGAAGAAGAAAAAAAAAAGAAGAAGACATAATATATCCGTGCGAAGAAAGCAGAGTAAACAAAACAACGGGAGAAAGAAGACCTTTAAAAATACAACAGTTATATATATCACATATCGAAACAATGAGCATTTTTTTTTTTTTTTTTTTTTTTAAACTGTGTCTTGATATTCCAACCATCTAGTCATTGGTGCCCACATTCGTTCTCCTCTATGTCTCTTCTTATGACCCTTTAACTTATAAAGACTTAATTCAGTATTATAGATGGTAAGTAATCTAGAGCGCCAACACTCAAACGTGGGGGGTTCTTTTTTGAGCCAATCTGTAGCAATACATAAGCGGTATATTGCCATGGACAAAAATAAAAATCGCCTTATTTTATACAGTGCAGGTTCCATACTTTCAGGTGAGTCCACGACTCCCAATACTACCAGCATAACAGTAACCCGAATATTGCAATGCGTGATCTTCTTAAGGAATACCTCTATCTCGTTTAGTATTCCCTGCAACATTGGGCATACAAAAAACATATGCGTTATCTCAGCTTCAACTTCCCCACATCGATTGCAGCTTCCAGAGGATATCCCCCACTTTTTCAGTTTTGCTGGAGTATAATATAAGTCCATCAGTGTTTTGTAATGCTGGGTTTTCAAATTAGCTGATAGAAATGTTGTCTCAGCCATGGCTAAGGATTGGTCCACCCACTCTCCAGCCACCCCAAATCGTGCAATCCATCGCTCATTCTGTTGTGCCATATCATCTACTTGTAACTCTGTTAGTAGCTTATATAACTTGCCAATCTTTGCCCCATTTATAACAGCCTCAACTACCGGGATCTCCGACAACTGTACCCTACCATACTTCTGAGACTGTAACAAATGTCGTATTTGCAAAAATTTTAAAAAATGGGTCTTAGGTAAGCCAAGTTGAGACTGAAAATCCGTAAATGATTTACAACCGGATTTACAATACAAGTCTCCGACTTTATTTATTCCCCTAGAACGCCAAAAATCTAATATAGGATCCCTAAAGATATGATTTGGGATAGCTGAGAATTTCCCTGGTGTATAAGCCGTAATCTTTCCCAGTCCCATACTCCGTTTTATCTGAGCCCAAACCTTGAAGGCGGACAAAAAAGGCTTAAATCTTACTTTTTTAAAGTAACTTGGTTCCTCAAATTTTGATAACCAACCACTTGCCTCCCCACCCGCCATCATAGTATAAATAGGGGTTGATTTTACTTCTTCATTACCCTTAAAACTTCCCCTTATAAGTTCATCCATATGTTGAAGACAACAGGCGTAGTAATACAGTGTAAAATTAAGGACTGACCACCCGCCTCAATCTTTGGGAAGTGTCATATACTTCATTGCCCTTCTCGTTTTAGCATATCCCCATAAAAAATTATTCCCCATCTTTTCCAATCTTTTAAGCCATTTTTTATCAACCTCAAGGGGAATAGCCCGAAATAAATATAGGATTTTTGGCAGAACCATCCTTTTCAATACATTGCAGTGACCCTCTAGCGATAAGTGCAAATTATGCATTCGGTCTAAATCCCTCTTTATTCTATTTAATAGTGGGATAAAATTGATTTCCACCAACCGATTAACCACTGATGTAATCTTCACCCCCAAATACACTGCTTCAGATACCAATCGTCTATCTACTAGTGAAACGTGCCCAGAACATACTATTTGTGTTTTATCTGAGTTCAGCTTATATCCGGAGTATCTTCCAAACTCTCTTGCCTCTATTTCTATTGCCTTAATAGCTTCCTCCGTGTTACTTGTCACTATAGCTACATCATCAGCATATGCAAACACCTTATATGTTTCTCCATGATATAATAGAGGTTGAATATTTTTGCATTCTTCTAATCTCAGCAAGAAAAAGTCAATATATAAAGCAAAGAGCAGGGGGGAACATGGACACCCCTGTCTAGTCCCCCTAGAGATTAAGATAATATCTGATTCCAAACCAGCAATGCAAATTCTAGCTTTTGGGGCTACATATAAAGTTTTTATAGCTGTAATATATCCACTCCCTATACCTTTCCAGTGCATGACTTCCCATAGAAACTTCCACGATACACGATCAAATGCCTTCTCGGCATCCAAAAGTAATAATCCTAAATTTGTTTGATATAGTTCTGCAAGATCAAACATGGCTATTATTCTTCTTATATGATCTATTGTATCTCTACCCGGAATAAACCCATGTTGTTGTTTTCTAACCAACCTGACTATCACATTTGCCAAAATCTTTGCATAAATCTTTCCATCTACGTTTAACAAAGAGATGGGTCTATATGAACTGGGGAGCTCTGTTGATTTATCCTTTTTTTTTAGCACTATAATACTTGCACATTCCCACGATAAAGGTGCCTGACCTGCCTGCGCTATACAAAAAATGCTATGCATATCCTTTTTAATATCTGTCAGGAAGGTCTTATAAAATTCAAGTGGTATTGCATCCGGCCCAGCAGCTTTCCCTGTTGCCAGGGAGCTTACTGCCTCAATTATCTCATCAATACAAATTGGTGCATCTAATGTAATTTGTTCCTCAGAAGAGAGCCTTGTACTTTTTAATCCCCCCAGAAATTCAATTACCTTTTTTTGTAGCTGTTCAGAATACACTATGGGGGTTATTCTAACTTTGGAGGAGGTGTTAATCCGTCCCAAAAGTGACGGAAAAGTGACGGATTTACCACCAGTCGTATTACGAGTCCATTATATCCTATGGAACTCGTAATACGGCTGGTGGTATATCCGTCACTTTACCGTCACTTTTGGGACGGATTAACACTCCTCCAAAGTTAGAATAACCCCCTATATCTTCACTATACAACTCCTGATAGTAACCCTTAAAAACCTCTAGAATTCCTTCTAGCTCTGTATGTTTCCGCCCATTACCATCAATTATATTCAAAACATTCTGTTTAACTGCCTTTTGTCTGACCCGTCTAGCTAGGACTTTTCCTGTGGATTCACCATACTCATAACACTCCAATCGGTGACTTTGATAGACGGCTGCCACTGTTTTATTCAAGTAAGCATTTATTTTAGCCTTAAGAATCGCCATTTGGGTCTGAGTGAGAGTAATGTCTTCTCTACTAGTAATTTTACTAGCTAATTCCCTCTCTTTTGTTATTAATCTTTCTTGAAGTTCTACAATTTCCTTCCCCCTAATTTTCTGTATTCCCAAACTATAGCTAAGAGTTTCACCTCTCACTGCAGCTTTAAATGAGTCCCATACCATCCCCGGATCTGCCGTATTCCTATTGATATCAAAAAAGTGGTGAATCCACTCTTTCATATGGGATATATATCCTGGGTCAACCAACAATTTCCTATCAAATGTCCATACACGACGCGGATTAGATAGTCCCTTAATTGTTATGGACAATATTAATGGATTATGATCTGATAAGAATCTGGGTTTGCATTCTATTTCAGCCCCATGGATTAAGTTTTGTGATACAAAAAAATAATCCAACCTTACCAATTTAGCATGTGGGAACGAGTAATAGGTATACCCTGGATCTAAAGTTTTGATATTTTCCCAGACATCTCTCAACCCATGTTCCCTTACTAACCTCCTTAGAGCTTTCCATACTTTAGGCTTTCGTCCCTGATATAAACTCTGGGTGCCCATGCTCCTGCTACCTACCTCTAAATGAATATTTAAGTCGCCACAAATAATTATTGGTAAGGGCCATCCAACTAGTTCCATGTTCAACGTATCCAGAGGCTCAGCCTCGTCCAAAACTGATCCATATATAGTGCAGAGGGTAAATTTAAATGTATTCACGGATAATTCTAAGAGAGCCCACCGCCCATCATTACTTGCTCGAGATCTACAAACTTGTACATTGTTATTTCTGGCAAGTATCGTCACCCCACGTGTCGAAACCTCCTGTCTGGTACAAACAAGAGGCGTCAACCCAAGCTCTCGTATGAGCTCTCGCTTACTCCATGCAATGTGTGTTTCCTGCAAGCAATATAGATCTGATTTAATTAGTTTAAGACCAGCTGCCACTCTTTTCCTTTTCTGGGGGCTATTTAGACCGCAAATATTCAATGTACAAATCCTTAATCTATTTGCCATATCACTCAGTTTGATGTACCAATCTCACGTCAATACTTTCTCCCTTAAAGAAACCAACTTGTTGATATTGAATCCTATACATCCTCTTCTTTTGATATGTCTTCCTTAAATTGTTCTGAACGTTTCTGCCTATATTAGTGCCCCCCCACTCCCCATCACCCCTCTCCCCCCTCTCCCATCCTCCCACCCCTTGTACCCCAACCCTGCTACCAACCACCCCCCCACCCCCCTGCACCCCTTACCCCTACCCTTACACCCAATTTATGGAGAGTATGGGATCTCACTGTCCCTAATGATGGTAAAGCTTCCGCTCCGACCGTCCCTACCCAGTGCATGATTTTATTTTTCCTTTTTTTTTTCTTTTTCCTTTTCTCCCTTTCTTTGTCTTTATCTCTCTCTATCTACCCCTGTTTCAGCCAAAGAAATATATATATATATATATTTTTCTTTTTTCCTAAAGGGGGTATTAATCCTAAGAGGCTTCTCTCTTACCCCCGGCTCGACTTCTCAGGG
Organism: Pleurodeles waltl; assembly: GCF_031143425.1. Classification (NCBI taxonomy): domain Eukaryota; kingdom Metazoa; phylum Chordata; class Amphibia; order Caudata; family Salamandridae; genus Pleurodeles; species Pleurodeles waltl. The sequence goes on from NC_090447.1 coordinate 588,835,049, forward strand.
CTTAACTCCTAACCCTCTCTACTTTACCCTCTACTTTACCCCCACCCCTATGTCCCAATCCAGAAAATCTATTTTAGGAAACCGGACCGTTAAGTCCACCCAAAAAAGCCCTTGCTTTCTCCTCTGTCGTGAAGAAGTGAGTCCTATTATCCATTACTACTTTCAGTTTAGCCGGATTTAATAAAAAAACCTGTGCCCCCTTACTTTGAAGTGGCTGAATTAGCTGCCGGAGCCTCCACCTTTTTTCAACAGTACTATGGCAATAGTCTGGTCTCACAAAAAACTCCCCTCCCTTAGCCTTACTTCTAGCATTGGGTCGAGCTCGGTCGTATATAGCCTGCCTTGCCTGATAATTAAGCAAAGAGATTAATATTACTCTAGGTCTACCACTTCCTCCTTCTGAGTTTGGTCCTATTTTGCTAAAAGGAAATCGATGGGCTCTTTGAACCTCTTTGTCCCAATCCTACTGGTGTAAATCCGGAAAAGCTTCCTTAAAAAGTGCGACCATAAAACTATGTATGTCTGATCCTTCAAGTCCTTCTGGTACACCCAGGACGCGCAGATTATTCCTCCTCATTCTGTCCTCTAAATCTGTCAATTTCCACTGAGTGTCCTCAAGTTGTTTCTCCATCATTTCTCGAGATGACTGGCGAGCTCCAGCCTCATCCTCCAGACGCGAGATCCGAGTCTCTGCTTCTTCCATCCGTGTAGTAAACTCTGAACATGTCTTGGCTACTCGACGAATTTGGATTTGCATCTTGCGGCAAGCCATTTGAGTCCTACGGCTCTCTAATTTAGATTCCTCTCGGTGTTCCATAATGCTTTGATATATGGTTTCCAGTGACACAGGATTAGGCTGTTTTTCACCATTATCATATAGAGTTAAATCATCCTTGGAATACTCCCACTGAAATCCCTGAAGACCCTTAGGGGGTGATTCTGATTCTGGCGGGCGGCGGAGGCCGCCCGCCAGAATTCCGCCCCCATTATACCGCTCCGCGGTCAGAAGACCGCGGAGGGTATTATGAGTTTTTCCCTGGGCTGGCGGGCGGTCTCCAAAAGACCGCCCGCCAGCCCAGGGAAAAACTCCCTTCCCACGAGGATGCCGGCTCGTAATCGAGCCGGCGGAGTGGGAAGGTGCGACGGGTGCAGTGGCACCCGTCGCGTATTTCAGTGTCTGCAAGGCAGACACTGAAATACTTTGCGGGGCCCTCTTACGGGGGCCCCTGCCGTGCCCATGCCATTGGCATGGGCACGGCAGGGGCCCCCAGGGGCCCCGCGACCCCCCCTACCGCCATCCTGTTCATGGCGGCTTTCCCGCCATGAACAGGATGGCGGTAGGGGGGGTCAGAATCCCCTCGGCGGCGCAGCGAGCTGCGCCGCCTTGGAGGATTCTTAGGGGCAGCGGAAAACCGGCGGGAGACCGCCGGTTTTCCTGCACTGACCGCGGCCAAAGCGCCGCGGTCAGAATGCCCTGCGGGGCACCGCCGGCCTGTCGGCGGTGCTCCCGCCGACCCTGGCCCTGGCGGTCTAAGACCGCCGGGGTCAGAATCACCCCCTTAGTGTCCAATGGGTTAGTGGAGTGCTTATTAGGTCCTACTTGCTCACTTCTCTTCCTCTGTTTTTTCCTAACAGTGGCACTCCTGCTACTCTCCTGTAATTCCTTTCCCAGTGTCAAGGAGGATACCTCAGATTCAAATTCAGAAGAAGTTTTATCCGCCTCCAAATCCAGCTGCTCATTACTTGACCAACTTGAATGATCTGATAGTGAAAAAAACTTGTCTCCTTGTATTGTCTCATTATCACGTAATTCCACCGGCCTCCGCTCCACCTGTGATAATGTCCTAGCGCTTTGTGCGCCCTCCCTCTGCTCCCTCTGCTCCATCTGACTCCCGGTAGCTTGTCTTTGTAAAGTTGCCACATCTACAACATCACTCTGCCCATCTTCATGCGGGGGGGCCCATCTATAGCCGCCATCTCCTCGGTTACTAGAGGATCGGCCTCCTCCACGGCGGCGGGGGGGTTTCTGTGCCCCCCACCAGTATGTCCTTCCCTTTCTCAAAATACCTGTCCAGTGAAGCGCTCTTGTTTTTGGAGACAACCTTCTCACCTAAGCCTTGTTTTATATCCGTACCACCCCCCTGCCGTGCTGACAAGCTTACTCTTACCGGCTTGCCTTGTCCAGACAGAGTCACATTTTTCACTCCCTTAGGTGGCATTTTTACTTTTTTTTGCTTTTTGATGCAAAATGCGTTATTATAATATACGCCCAGTGTCAAATACTTGTAATAGAATAAAGAAACTCTGACCGTTTTTTGAGTCCACGGCGAAAATTGCCCCCAATTGGCACCCGTGAGCACAGACCTGTAGTTGTCTTCAGGTAGGAACAGGAGCAGTCCAGACCGCATCCCGGGGAGGCACTTTGCAATCCTTTTAGCCTCCGTCAACAAATCCACGTAGTTTGCTTCTCCCAGAGGAAAAAAAAAAAAAGGCCCGCAAAAACCAGGAGCCAAGTAGCCTAAATCAATCCTCACATGAAAAGCAGTCCTTCAAAAAATGATATCATCCGCAATATTTCCCCTGTGCCGCCCCTCCTGACAGCCCTGGGACAGTCATCACCAAAAAAAGAGGGCACAGGTAAATCAACGCGAGTCAACACAATGCTGCTACAATGCCGCTACATTGTTTCCTGTGAGCGCGGCTGCCGAAGGAGGCTCCGACCCGCGGGAGAGCTGCCGCAGCACTGGGGGGTTTCCTTGGTCGGAGCAGACGCTTCGCAGCTGCGTTACGCGGCCGCTATCTTGCTCTCCGTCACAGCGTCACCCTGTAAAACTCTCAATAGAAAAAGAATCTAAGGTATATCTAACTGCAGCCTTGGTGTTGTCATGCAGCTCCCTCATAGTCTGATCAACTGCCACATTCAGCATAAACTTCCAAAGTTTGTCACAATTAACCTGATTTAAAGCAGAGGTTAAATCCATGAAGGCTAACTGTATAGATCCCTTAGAGAGAGGTTCAGACGTTTGACCTCCCTGGACTAAAACCATATTATAGGTCAGATAGTATGTTAAGCTCCTCAGACCTCTGGTTGAGTCTGTCTAATAGAACTCCCCCCCAAAACTTTGACTATGGAATCAAGGAGTGAGATTGGTCTATAACATGAAGGACTATCCCTGTCCTCCTTCTTGAAGACTAGAATAATGACAGCAGAGCACCATGAAAAGGTGGTGGGGCTGTCTTCACTGTAGCATTAAAAATATTAGTCAAGACCGGGGCCATGTATTCAGATCGCTCTGATATAAGTCGGGAGAGATCTCATCGGGGCCTGGCGCCATATTTCTAGACAGACTCACAATAACCCTTCTTTACTTCTCCCTGGGTAGATGAAGGCAGGGAGCCCCATTTTAGTGGCATACCTGCCTTGTTGCTCACTTTATCAGACCCCCCATTACATACCTCGCTAAAGTGAGAGATCTACTGTCAGACTCAATATGATGCACTAGGTCAGGGGCGACAGCTTGCACAAAGAAGGCAAAGTTAATAATACCCCAGAACTTTGCACTATTCCTTAAATATTCCTTAAGTATCCTGGGTCAAGCTGTTTCTCCCATCCTCCATAGCAAAAAGACACCAGGGCAGCATTTATCAGAGATGCCTTAAGAGCACCTTTAAGTTCTCTTAGAGCTAATGAGCAGCCTTTATTGAAGCATTTGAGGTCTGTAGAGACTTTAGTACTCATTTGATTTATTGACTATGTGTGCAATATGAGAGAAGGTGTTGTGGGACTCTCGTTGTAGGACTAAGACTGCTGGATTTTGGGCAGCAGCACCACTGAGCGTGGGGGATTGAGTCTGATCCTGCACTGTGTAACAACTGTCAGCCTCACCCTTTTGGCTAGCTAGCAGTACCTCACCAGTACCAAAGAGTAAAGGTGATTTGTGGCAGCCTATCATATGAAAGTCTAAGACTTCTCAGGGAAGACAAACAGAAGCAGGATTTTGTTCAATTCGTTTTATTGAAGCAACTGCATTCTATACATAATGTCATGAATTGGGATTATTAGGATAAGGAAACTCAACATTATTATTGCGGTTATTAGAAAAGTGAAACAAAGGAAAAGTCTCACCATACTGTCACAATAGTGAATCTGATATCCCTACCTCCACTATTAAGATTCTACATGAGAGCAAAAGCAGTGTTAGTCCTAATCGGCCCGTTTAGTCCCTGGAAGGATATCCAAATCCATACCTGTGCTATAGGTAGAGAAGATGTCTGTTGGTATGCTGAGAGTCCCCCCATATGGATGAAGAAAGAAGTACAGTTCAGCAGAAAATGCGACAACAATGTAAAGCATAAGATAGCTGACTGGTTGGGATGTCTCATCTGATGTGGTGGGGGAAGTGCTGTGTTTTAGAATAAAACATCTGCTGTTCTAAGAACTGCCCTGAAGTTACAACACATATTTTTCTGTGTAGGGTAGACAATATACTCTTCGGTTCAGCACAGAAAGAAAATATTGTACAAAGAAATGAATAATAAATTCTGCATGGAAGGAGAAAAATAATGAAACATCTCCCCTAAAATGAAGCTTTGAAGTGAAATGTGACTAAGGGAAGGGCACAGGACGCAGGGCCAGAGCCAAAATAATGTGACCATGGAAATGCTAAAATAACCTCACGGCAAAGGCATCTAAAATCTTTCAGGTACAAGAAGCTCCACTAGCACAGGGACAAGCCCCTACAAACATTTAGATGTCAGAGCAAGATTAACAACCTCAGGGGAAGTCTGGAACAAACGTAATTCTTTACCCTGACTGTCAATTTTAAGAGCTCCTCTGGGCCCTCCAGGTTTCTGCCTCGACGACTTATACCATGTAAGGGAAATACAGTTATGGTTATGGTCACTACTGGGGCTATGATCTATGGTAACCTCCAAGATTTGGGAAAATGAGAAGCGGGTAAAAGGTAAAATCTATAAATGAGGCACACCCTCTTCCTGTAAAGGTAGGGACCATCTCCCCTCTGACAAAATAAACAATTTTGTCCAAAGTAAAAGGCAAAAAGTAAAAAGTAGGTCATACATACTAAGAAACAAATATGACACAATCCCTAGAGGGCTATGATCAAAGTGCAAGCCCTCAAGAGAAAAGAAGTGACAGGGTTTCTAAGGTACAATACGGGGATCTTCAAATAGGTGACAATTAAAATCACCCAAAAAATATAATAAGTCAGGACTGGTTCCCTCCAAGGAATGTAGAAAATATATATTACTAAGGTCCTGCAAGGAGATCTAATCATTATAAAAATGTAACAATAGGGTTGCAGGGGCACCAGTGAAAGAAAGTAAAAAAGGCTTGCAAATTAGGGGACCCAGTGTCAAGAGTCTCCACAGTGCCTTCAACGGTGAGAGAGATAAAAAGAAGCAGGCCCCCCCATTGCCTGACCTTTGTGGGATTCTTTAGCTGGAATTGAAAATGACTTAAAACCTTCCAAATGACAACTGGCTGTGGCCAACATTTCAAGAAGGCATATCACTTCAAACTGTTTCCCGTAGTCTACCAAGTTTGAATCAGTAAGCTTAGTCCCATGTCCAGCAATGTTCCAACTGATAAGATTAAACTTGTTTGCAGTCCACCAAACACTTACACCCCTAGAAGAGATGTTCAGCCCTGTGAGTGGAATTGGACTGGGGTCGGGCTGGGTCAGTCAATCATGGGACTCCAGGAATCCAAGGGGTGAAACACTGTTCAAAGTTTTCAGCATGAAAAGAGACACATGCCCTGAATTGACACTTCCAGGGCACACGGAAAACTCTGGACCCAAATTATGTGGAGCTAAATGTGACCTATAAGAATACCCCAGTGGCAAGTCACAGATTGATGATTTGACAGATTGACAGAGTAAAAATATGTGCAGTCATATTAGCCCTGGAGAAATTAATGATCACATAGTTCCCTGAGAAAGACTTAGGCTCACTTCCAATCCAGTGCATCTGCCTACCCATATTAATCCAAGCACCAGGGTGCTGCTCCAAAGAAGTGTGAGCCCATAACCAATGCATCACTTTGTTTGCCAGAAACGTTCATTAAAGCCTCCATTAAGTACGGGGACATTCCCCAGTACCACAACATAGGGGTCACCTCTAGAGGGAGATTAATAGTAAATTTTTTAGTCTTGGTTTTATCACGGGAATGCTTGATTTACCCCTTAAGCAAAACAGGGTTGGGACTCTCCCTGGGTGGAAGCTGGAAACCTCTAATATCTGCCCCATTTGATGTGGACAGCCTGCCCCCTCATTGGTGGAGCCCTGTTCCTGGCCAGGAGAAAAGATTGGGGCATAGTCAACATTGGGTTGTACAACTTCTTAGGTAAGAACACAATCTCTGGGCAGGGCATGGCTGCCAGCCCTCCTAAGGTACTCCACAAGTGGTTGTATCAGTAAGGTTGAAGGTGTGGGCAAGACGGTTCCAACTGATCTTTGATTAGCTGCTCAATCCACTCCAGGTGTGAAAAAAACAGGCTGCAGGAGTTTAGTTATCTGACTCTCAACTTTGTGAAGAACTCATCCAGTGCGCATTGTGAATTGCTTGATTCCTCAGGATGGTCCAAACCATCGGTCAGCTGACCACATACATTACTCAGAGGTGAATTACATTGTCTAGGGCCAGCCTTTCTTTTTCTCTTTGTGGCCTGCGAGACAGGATTAGGAGACGAAGACGCTGATGAACAATTGAAGTAGAAATACTAAAACTATTCTCACAAGTCCGAAAAAGTACATCCTGATCCACAAGTGATACTACAGCATTTGAACCAGGGTCAGGGGTGATAGCTGCATTAGGGGGAACAGGGCAAGTATTCCCCCGAGCAAGAGCATAGACGGCCAATTCTACCTCAACATTTATGATTTCTTCTGTGAGGGCCCCCACAGTGGAAGACAAGTAGGTTAGAATAGAGGACTTACCCTGTGTTATCCTAGAAGCAGTTCTTTCCTTAGTTGAGGGACCTCCTTGCTGGGGCGGGCTTTCTGTGTTTCCATACATGCAACTAGGGTAACCAGATGTCAGTAATGTCAGGTGACAGAGGGGTGGCCCAGTCCGGTCTGAGCCAGCTATGGACAGGGGTAGACAGGCCCACCCTCAGCCCAGGCTTTGCCCAGGCGTGGCCGGCAGATGTCACAAGTTGCGGGTGTGCTGTGTGTTCTTTTGCAAGTGTCAGGAGAAGGCTCCGCTCTCTCCTGGGCCTTGTCAGCAAACCTACCTCCTTGTGCGAGGAGCGATGTGGGGTGAAGTGCCCTGATGCTAGCTGGGTGTGTAGGGGCCAGACACCTCTTGACTTTCCTTCAGAAGTGCTGTGTGTGCTTTTGAGCGTGTCAGGATAAGGCCTCTCCCAGGCCAAGTCAGCAAATGTGACTCCAGGCATGAAGAGCGATGAGTGGGTAATTTCCCCTGATGCTAGCTTAGTCCACGAGGGACAGACACCCCTTTAATTTCCTTCAATGAGCCCTGTGCTGCAGGAGTGCTCTGTGCGCCTTTGCGAGCATCGGGAGAAGGCCCCTCCCCATCCTTGGGTGAGTCATCCAATGCTCATCCTGGTGCCAGGAGTGATGGGGGTGAAGTCCTCTGATGCTAGCTGGGTTATTACAGCCCAAACACCACTTCATTTTCCTTCAATAAGTCCTGTGCTGCAGGAGTGCTGAATGCACTATCGAGCACATTGGTAGGAGGCCCATCATCCTCCTTGTCCGAGTCAGCAAATGTGCATCTTTGCGAGAGGACCGATGGGGTGAAGTCACCTGATGCCAGCTGGGTCCATGGGGCAAGACACCCCTTCAATTTCCTTCAGTGAGTCCTGCCCTGCAGGAGTGTTGTGTGCTTTTAAGCATGTTGGGAAAATGACCCACCCCCTCCTTGCCTGATTTATGCTACCTGGTGGGAGGAGCGATGGGATGTGAAGTCCCCTGATGCTAGCTGGGTCCATGGCAGCTCAGAGAGCCCTCAGAAGACCAGACAGAATGTACAGGAGTCCCACAGCATGGGGATAAAGGAGTTGCTAATGGTCGTCGTCACGGCACTAAACAAAGGGATCCCACGCTGCTGGGGAAGAACTCACGGAGCTGAGCGTCACAGGATAAAGCGCTGGGGATGTGGGCTATGCTGTGGATGAAGAAATTCTTGGAGAAGTGCTCAGAAGCCCTAGGAGCTGCAAAACACTCAGTGCACAGGGGTACTGTCTGGCATGGGGAGGCAAGCTCCACCAAATTTAGACAGGGTCACTTTAATCCAACACCTGTGTTCCAGGATTCACGCTCATCATCAGGAGAGGGGACCCATAGTACTGGTCATGCCTGCAGATAGGTGCCTGCTGAAGCAGGGAAGTGACTCTGTCAACTGGAAACTGTTGCAGTTGCTGGCAGGAGCTGAAGTTACAGATTTGCAGTAGCCTTCTTAGATACTTTGTTGCAGCTCTAGAGTTCCTGGAGCAGTTCTGCTGTTGATCCGACGGCAGAAGATGAAGTAAAGGATGCAGAGGATCCCTGCTGGAGCCTTGCAATCCGAATCTGAGGAAACACCCACAGGAGAGGCCCAAAATAGCCCTCAGAGGGGGATTGGTCACCTAACCAGGAATGAACCTATCAGGAGGGGTCTCTGATGTCACATGCTGGCACTGGCCACTCAGATGCTCCCAGAGTTCCCTGACCATCCTGAAAACAAGATGGCAGAACCCAGGGACACTCTGGAGGAGCTCTGGGCACCACCCCTGGGGTGGTGATGGCAGGGGAGTGGTCACTCCCCTTTCCTTTTTCCAGTTTCATGCCAGAGCAGGGACTGGGGTCTCTGAACTGGTGTAGACTGGATTATGCAAGGAGGGCACCATCTGTGCCCTTCAAAGCAATTCCAGAGGCTTGGGGAGGATACCCCTCCCATTCCTGTAACACCTTTTTCCAAGGGAAGAGGGTGTAACATCCCTCTCCTAAAGGAAATGCATTCCTCTGCCTTCTTGGGATTGAGCTGCTCAAGCACCAGCAGGGCAGAAGCCTGTCTGTGAGTTGGCAGCAGCTGGGGCTGCAGTGAAAACCGCAAGACGACTGGTATGGTAGTACTGGGGATCCATGATGGAGCCCCCAGGGTGCATGGAATTGGCCCCTCCAATATCAGAATCAGATTGAGGGTACAATTTCCGGTTCCTAGACACCTCACATGGCTATATTTGGAGTTATCACTGTGAAGCTACATATATGTATTGACCTATATGTAGTGCACACTTATAATGGGGTCCCTGCACTCACGAAGTCTGGAAAAATGGGCCTGGGCGACGTGGGGGAACGTCTGCTAGTGCAGGGATGCCCTCACACACAGGTACTATGCACCTAGCCTTAAGGGTCTGAAGGTAGGATATGTAGGTGACTCATAAGTGACCTGGTGCAGTGAAAATGGCTGTGTGAATAGTGCTTACACTAGTTCACTCAGGCTGCAATGGCAGTCCTCAAGAAGTGTTTGTATGAGCTCCTTATGGGTGGTAAAAGAAATGCTGCAACCCATAAGGATCGCCTGTAACTCCAATGCCCTGGGCACCTAGGTACCCTATACTAGGGACTTATAAGGGGGGTCCAGTATGCCAATTTGGAGTGGAATACTGGGTTACCAGAATGTAAGTACAAATTTGGAATCAGAGAGAGCATAAGCACTGGAGTTCTGGTTAGCAGGACTCCAGTGACACAGTCAAGCATACTGACAAAACAGTAAAAGATACTGACGTGTAGGCCAGAAACTATGAGCACTAGGGTCCTGACTAGCAGGATCCCAGTGAGACAGTAAAAACATGTTGACAAGCACTGGCAAACAGGCCAAAAATGTGGGTAAGTATGCTAGAAAGAAGCTACTTTCTCACAGTGTTGCTCTGGCACGCCCACAGCAACACCCATTGCACGCCTCTTCTACGCAAAGTGCTGCACGTGAAGGGGCTGCATTTAAAAGGTTGCAATGTCTGCTGTGATGCAGTTAGGTGCCACGGCCTGTGCCCCTCTGAAATGGCGGCTGCCTGACCTGTGAGGAGAGACAAGTGGAAATGAGGTAATTCCGCTGGCGTTGTGTGCCGTTGCGGTCAGCGTTCGACGACTGCCGGACCACTTCGCATTGGTTATCATTGGGCCCTTTGGGTTCCAGGAGCCAATGGCGATGTATGCCAGCGGTGACTTTACGCACTGCTGCTGACGTGACTGCCATTTTCTATCTGTTCAATCACTTGCTACCTGATCTTCAACAGGAGAAGACCTACACTGCAAGTGGTGCTGTGACCTGTGCCTGGAAGCGACAATGGCTCACGTGTCTGAGGAAAGGTCCCCTGCCTTCACTTCGCATGAGTTGGAGAGACTGGTTGATGGGGTCCTACCCCAGTACACTTTACTCTATGGTCCTCCAGACAAACAGTTGAATACACTGTGAGCATGATGTATGGGCCATGAATGTATGGAATGCTGTGTGTGTAAGCCTTGTGTAGGGTGAGGCTGAGGGGTCCTGGGCCGAGTGCTGCATGTCTGGTGGTCAAGGTCTGTGCGTAAGGGGATGGGAGGGATATTGTGGGCCATGAGTATAACAGTCCGGACGGTATGACTAATCCCTTTTTCTATGCATATTTTCCTGCAGGTCAGTGCCCATCAGAAAAAGGGTATTTGGCGTGCCACCGCCAAGGAGCTGCAGACCCTGGGGTCTTTGACAGGCGGAGCACCCACTGCCGCAAACAGTGGGAGGACCTGCGCCGCTGGGCAAGAAAGCTGGGGCTGGCCTCCCAATGAGGAAGGAGTGCCCATTGTACCCTGATCCCCCTGATGTTCCGCATCCTGGCGGTGGCCTATCCGGAGTTGGATGGGTGATTGAAGGGATCACAGCAGCCACAAGAGGGTGAGTACAGATTCAGAATAATGACTTTGGGTGCATTAAGGTTTTACCTGGGTGGGGGATGTGGGCTGTTAGTGCCTCTCGGCCAGGGCAAACATGGCAGGGTAGGTCCCTTGTTGGGCAGACTCTGAAGCACTCCAACCCCAATAGTGTTAGTTGGCATTTACTACTGGGCAGGGCCCTGTGGGTTTCAGGTGTGCAGCTAATGGCATTAGACAATGTAACCCATTGGCTGGTGACTAGCTTTTTAACTGGTAGAGCATGGCCTAGTGCATAGGTCTGATCCCTGTGTGTTGTATATGCCAACGGTGGTGTTGTTGCTAGCACTGACCAAGTATATCCTCTGTCTCTCCCCCCTTCTTTTTTGTCACCCTGTCCTTGTGTGGATTAGCATCATCTGGCGGAGGAGCAGAGGCACCGGCGATGGAGGGAGCTGCATCCCACATGGGCTTGGAGACCGAATCCACCAACGGTGAGGGCACCAGTGAGACGGAGGGCGAGGGGAGCACCATGACGGAGACAGGAGGGGACACTACCGACAGCGATTTCTTCTCCAATGGAAGCTCCCTGGTGGTGGCGGACACCTCTGCGCCCACCCCACCAACAGGTACAGCCGCCACCCCGTACCAGCACCGCCCTCCAAGCAGCCCCTCAGCGTTTTTCCCGTTCCCGCTCACCCAGGAGGGTGGGCATCTCCTTCGCCCCAGGCACCTCAGACGCTGCCTCAGTCAGCCCTGCTGCCCTCAGTGAGGAGGCTATTGACCTCCTGAGATCCCTCACTGTTGGGCAGTCAGCCATACTGAATGCCATCCAGGGTGTCGAAAGGCATTGCAACAAACAATTGCATACGTGGAGGGCATTCACTCTGGCGTGGCGGCCCAACAGAGAGCATTCCAGGCTCTGACCTCTGCACTGATGGCAGCCATTGTCCCTGTCTCCAGCCTCCCCCTCCAACTTCCTCTACCCAGTCCCAATCCCCTCAACCCCAGCCTATCCCAAGCACACCTTCAGAGCAGCAATCACCCAAATCAACACAAAAAAGTGGCTCAGGCAAACATAAGCACCTCAATTCATCTCACAGGCACTCACACAAGCACCATCCCTATGCAGACACACCAACATCCACTGCCTCCACTGTGTCCCCCTCCTCCTCCTCATCCACCCCCTACCAGTAGAGTCTCCACTCACACCTGCATGCACTACATCCTCATCCACTACCTCCATCACCATCACGCCTTTCACTACCTCCCCTCACTTGCAGTTACCACCCCCACATCCATGCACACGTCTCCTGTGTCCTCTACCACTGTGTCTGTGACCTCTCCTCCCAAAGTACACAAACTCAAGCACACACCCACCCAACAGCCATCCACCTCACAACAGCATCCAGCTTGTGCACCTGCACCCAATCACAGCAGACTGACACCTCCTACAACCACTCCCTCTTCCTCCGCTCCCAAACCTTTACCATCTTCCCGCCCCAGTGTCCCTAAGAAGCTTTTCCTCGCCAACATTGACCTCTTCCTTACCCGTCCTGCCCCGTCCTTCACCTCGGGCCAGGGTGGCCTGAACCCAGCCCAGTACCTCAGCCACCCAGTCCACGACTGCTGTAGTTTCTGCAGCTGTGAGAGGCTCCAAGGAGGCACCCGTCAGCCCAGCCAGTGTGCCAGCAACACCTGCCAAGGCCAAGAAGGGTCCGCCACCTGGCAAGGGCAAGAGGGGGACAGCATCCAGCAAGGGGAAGGAGGCACAACCAGCCAGCAAGGCCAAGATTAAGACTCCAGCTGGCAGAAGCAAGGAGGCACCACCATCTGCCAAGGGCAGGAAGGGGCACAGAACACCAGCCGTGGCACTTCAGCCATCCGAGGCTGCAGGTGAAGGCCTGGAGGATACCACCACAACCGCCAGTATCGCCACCTGCACCGCAGCCAGCACCACCACCTGCACCGTATCCAGCACCGCCACCTGCACCGCGGCCATCAACGACACCTGTACCGCCACAAGCAGCACCACTGCCAGCAGCAGCAGCCCCAGTGGGCAGCCGTCCGAGCCTGCAGGTGAAGGCCTGGAGGCTACCACCACAACTGCCAGTATTTCCACATGCACCTCAGCCAGCACCGCCACCTGCACCGCCACCTGCACTGCGCATAGCACCACCACCTGCACCGCAGCCAGCACCGCCACCTGCACTGCCGCAAGCAGCACCACTGCCTGCAGCAGCAACCCCAGTGTGCAGTCGTCCGATGCTGCATGTGAAGGCCTGGAGGCTACCACCACCACTGCCAGCACCCCCACCTGGAGCGCAACTGCGATTCACTGAGCAGCCGTCACCGCCAAAGAGCAGTGTGTAGTGGTGACTAGATGGTCTGCAGTGTGTCCTGGCCCCTTCAAAAGCTGTTGTTGTGACACCTAGGTGAGAGACTGTGACCTTGCACTCCAAAGCATCTGCATCACAGGGCGCAATGCCCCCTCCAGAACCAGTGGAAGAAGGCATCCACTCATTCCCTCCTTGCCAGGATGAAGCACACTGGGCACAAGGCCCCCTCCAGAACCAGTGGAAGAAGGCATCCACTAGAGAGACTGTGGCTTTGCACTCCCAAGGACCAAACACTGGGCAAACCACCCACTAGAGAGACTGTGGCCTTGCAGTCCCCATGACCAAGCAGTGGGCAAACCACCCACTTGAGAGACTGTGACCTTGCACTCCACAGAACCAAGCAGTGGGCATGGAGCCCCCTCCAGGAGCAGAGGCGTTGTACCATCTTCCGGCTGAGGTACCCCCCATTCCCCATCGCCCTGCCTGTGTGTTTTCGACCTGATGCCCCTGCAGTGTTCTCTCCATATTGAGGCAGGAGTCAAGTGTGGCCTTGGCCTATGTGTTTTGGCCCAGTGGGCACGGACAATTTTTGAGGGGACATTGTCCCGTCTTTTGTATAGATTGTATATATTGTACATACTGTTTTTTTCTTTATGAACGTATTTCTAAGTATTACTAATATTACACTAATTGTACTCAATTCCTTTTGTCCTTGCTTTATTCCTGAGGGTTAAGGGGTGTATATGTAATATTGTTGCATGTGCTTGTGTGTATGGTGTTGGGGATGAAGGTGGGGGTGGGGGTGTTGCGTGTTGCATGTGTGTGTGTCACTCTCTTTTTCCTCCTCTCTCCCCTGTGTGCTAGGTGCAGTACTCACCGTGGTCGTTGCCGCCGGTGTTCATGTTCTTGGTGTATGAGAAGATACACCAGCATGGGGAACACCTGGAGCTCGGGCTCCATGGTGTCTTTGTTCTTCCTTTAGTGTCGAGAGGTGAGTCAATTCCATTCAGAGTACTGTTTCTGCAGTGCTTTTGATGGCGTTGGTACCACCCCGGACAAGGTGGCGGATGGGCGGGTTGTAATGGAGTACATTGTCTTCCGCCTGGCTGTTGGCGGTTTCCGCCACGGTGTTTGTTGCTACCGCCGTGGCAGTCGGAGTGTTGAAGTGGCTGTATGTGTTGTGGGTTTCCGCCGTGGTCACGATTCAATTTTTTTTTTTACCACCGGCCTGTTGGCGGTGTTACCGCCGCTTTAACACCAACCGCTAGGGTTGTAATGAGGGCCTAATTTCTATATACAAAGTCATTTTTTAACTTGCCTCTATCTTTGTCACTGCTGGACAAAACTTTCCTAAAAAAATGTTCAGGTTTCCATAGCTGCTTTCTGTAAAGTTTCTAGTTGATCCGTCCGGGTAGGGCTGAGAAAAAGGGGGGGTCCTAAAACAAATTTCTCCATTAATTTTTCCATGGGGATTTTGAACAGCGATACTGCCGAAACTATTGGACAGAATAGCATCAAAAGGTAGGTCCTGGTCCAGAAAGGGACCTTTTTTGGTTTGGTTTAATTCTATTTAATAGTTTTTTTTATAAATAGGGATGCGGATCCAGAGAGGATCCAATGCAGAGTGTCACTAATCCGCGAGCCACACGGAGGAGTTTGATTGGCTGAGTGCACATTCTTCTGAAAGTTGCGGCTGCCATTTTCTCAACAGGCAATGGTCCTGGGGGATGGATTTTGTTTTATTAATGTGTATAAGAGGTCAGGGTAGAGGTACTCTGACCCTATGGGGATAATGTAGGAGCTTGTAAGGTATATATTATGAGTTTGAAAAGGTAAAATCATTGTATTTTGTGATTGTAAATCCAAACATCCATCGCAGCACTGAGCATGGCCCCCCTGTGTAAAGCCACAATAGAGGCGCAAACCTACCAATAAACAGAAACGCCTGGCTTGAAATGATTGTGGCATGTTAAATTGATTGCAGCAACTAAAAAAGGGACATGTGTCTCCTGCGTGTGTACTAACATTGAATACAGAAATAGCCTGGATGGTCATAGACTTCAAGATACGACTGGTCTTTCCCCTGCAATACGAAGTTGTGCCAGGGACAGTCTCTAGAGAGAGAGTGAGTGTATGTCCCTGGCCAAAAGAAAATATATCTCTCATGCCGATACAACTCAGGAATGGCAAGGGTTTGAGGACTTTTCTTTTTGATTACAGATCTACCTAATGAAAAAAACTGCTGATTAACAATAATTTGTATAGGGAAGTGATGGCTGTGCAGGAAAGACTCATAGAGCATTGACTGTGCATTTTTTTAATAATGATACAACTCACTTTTCAAATGAAATAACAAAGAGACCACAACTACCTGAATTCTTATCTGCGGTTAAAGGGGAGAGTAATTATCACTGCAATTGTACTCAGACTTGGCACAGTGATCAAGGCCTTGAGGGCTGAAGCGCATTGGTGGAGTATTGAAGCTGATTAAATCTTAATGTCCAGGAGAATTCAGCTGAATGAAGGAGATCTGAAAATGTGAGGTGGTCAAAATGGAGGGACTTGAATCTTTAACAAAAATGCATGCATTTGATTGGATGTTGTCAAAAGAGTTATGTTTTAAAGTAGGTTGTGACTAAGAAATAGAAGTTACTGTACTTGTGATTGGTTCTTATTTTTTAGAACATCAGGAAGTTTGTTTTTGATATGGTGATATTTACTGGTTGTAAACCACACCTGCTGCAGCATACAGTAAAGTTAGACTGCTGCTCACACTAAATGCAGTGAACTTGTGAACTCCTGGTACAGTACAGTGGTCTAGAGCAGGTTGTTATGGAACCTGTGGACATTGATTGTGTGGAGGAAGAGCAGCTCTTAAAGGAGATAAACATTAACTAGTAAAATAGAGAATATGGTGGAATAGGTTGTGAAACAAAAGTTTTTTTCCTAGATAAATATCATGTGCACTTGTATAATGTAGTAAAAAATGTTGGAGAAAATAAAGAGAAATATGTTTCTTTAATCCCATACTGGATTCACAACTCTGTCACAGATTTACATGAAGTGCTGCGCAGGGGGACAAGAAGAAGTTGCAAATCCTGCAGCAGGCAGTAGCAAGTTGGGGTTCTGATTAAGAGTGCATGATAGGGTTAGCATACAGTAACTCCTGAAAAGAAGTGTAACATAAATAAAACAGAGTGTGATTTGATAAGCAAAGGTGAATAATTTGGCATTACTGGTTCCTTGGAATGAGAGTGGGTTACAATTCTTAGTCTGAGGCCCTCATTACGAATTTGGTGGTCAGTGGACTGCCACTGTGGAGATGGAGGTCGCCCCACCGTGGGCCTGGTGGTATAGACCACCATATTACATGTACTGGGAAGGCACCTGCAGAACACAATCAAGTTTCCATCTGGACTGCCATTGTGGATGG
Organism: Pleurodeles waltl; assembly: GCF_031143425.1. Taxonomy (NCBI): domain Eukaryota; kingdom Metazoa; phylum Chordata; class Amphibia; order Caudata; family Salamandridae; genus Pleurodeles; species Pleurodeles waltl. Next base: position 588,851,693 of record NC_090447.1, read on the forward strand.
ACCGCTGTTGCAGGCGGAAGGCCTCTTCAGGCTGGCGGTCAGACAGTTTCTACCCGCCGTATCATGAGCCTGCACACCCCCAGGACTTCCGGGGTGGTGTAACCACCACGAAAACCATGGCAGAAATGAACAACTTAAAAGGAAGCATCTACCTTTTGGAACACAGGCGCGTCCGTAGGCGGCTTGCAAATTGTAAGTCTTTCCAATGCTCCTGCTGGCCATTGACATCCAGGACCAGGGATGCTGACATAGACACCAGCCATAAGTACCCCAGCCTAGCACACACTGGAGGGAAGGAGTTTAGTACACACACACACATGCACAAACGCACAGTCACCACACACATACAGGGAAAGCCAGGACAAGCTATGCATCATCAACACCGATGGTGCCATTGTAGATAAAAATAATTAGTAATTTTCAAATCTTAATAAAAACAACTATTCACAAAATGTCACAAGGGCCAATTCATATGTGTCCAAATGTCCCAGGCACACTGGACATATGAGGAGTGCCCAACTTGACTCCTGACTGCAATGTGCAGACCTCCACAGGGTAGGGGCATCAATGGGGCATGCAGGCACATCAGGGATGAGGCGGTAAGAATAGTGTGATTAGGGTTTGGATAGGGGGTCCCTACCCCTCTTTTCAGCCTTCCCCTCCTTACTGTCCTGCTTTCATGGGGGCACCTTACCCTTGCCAGTCTTTCCTGCCTTATCTGGTGGGATGACAGTTGAGGCCACGACAGCAGGGGACCCAGATGGAATGCTACCAGGGCTGAAGGCATGATGGGCAGGTGTGCCTGTTGTGGTAGCACTGCAGACTGCTGTCTGTGGGGCATGGCTCAGCCCAGAGGAGGACAGGGAGGTCAAAGGCAGGGGTCTGGCAAAGGTAGGAGTGCATTTAGGGCGAAGAGTGACTGGACTAGGGGACGGTAAGAAGGAAAACTCATGGAAGAATCTTTTTTAGGGGCAGTGGGTTGGTCATGGGTAAGGCATTTGGGAGTGGAGGGAGAGGGGATGGTTGACAGGTGTGTACATGGATGTGGTTTGGGTGCTGGTGGGTGGGTGTATGATATGTGTGTGCTGGGTGTGTGCTGGGTGTATGAATGTGGGCATATAGGTGTAATGGGAGCAGGAGTGGAGCAGACACAGAGAGATGGCAGGGGGATGTGTGAGTGAATTTTTGGGTGGTGTGTTCAGGTAGGGTGAATGTGCTGCATGTGGTTGTGTTGACTGTTGGAGTGCGTGCGGATGTGGTTTATGGGGTGCTTCTATGGGGGTCTGCTGTTGTGGTGACGTGGCAGTGACAGCACATGTGGGTGGACCTGGGACTGATGATGCGGTGTCTGCATGTGTGAGTGGTGATGTGACTGTGAGGGGGAGGAGGTGTGGGAGTCATTGTAGGGAGTGGATGTTGTTGTGTGTGCATCTGAATGGTGGGTGTGTGCATGGCGGTGGTGGCGTTTGTAGTGCATGTGATTGTCCTTGCGCTTTCGGTCTGTTGGAAGGGATGCATGCTGGAATGAAAGTGTTTGGATGGGAACAGGTAGTTGGAGGTGGGAAGGAAGAAGAAGGAACACTGGCTGCCGTCAATGAGGAGGCCAGAGCCTGAAACGATCTCTGAAGGGCAGACAGGGCACAGTGAATGCCTTCCAGGAATGCATTTGACTGTTGCATCTGAGATGCCATTCCCTGGATGGCATTCACGATGGTTGTCTGCCAAACAGATATGGACCTCAGGAGGTCAATAGCCTCCTCATTGAGGGCAGCAGGGCTGACTGGGCAGGAGCAGAGGTACCTGCAGCGAAGAAAATGGCCACCCTCCTGGTAAGGAGGGTGGTGGACAAGGATGGTGCAGGCATAGGGCCTGAAGATTCCACCACCACCAAGGAGTCACCATTGGAGGAAGAATCTGATGATGGTGTAGATGTTCCTGTCTCCCCAAAAGTGCTCCCTTCGGCTCTGCATGTATCAGCCTCCTGGGTCCAGTGGGATGCAGTTTCCCCACTCACCGGTGCCCCTTCTCCTTCGCCAGATGATGCTGATGCACACAAATACAGAGGAGGCACGAATGGAGGGTGGAACAGTGAGAAACAGGGTGAGAGAAAGAGAGACAGGTAGCAATTGGTCAATGCCACCACAACAGCTGCACACAAGTCACTACAACATACTCTAATGCCATGTCATTACATGCCACGCCTTCACTCACACATGCCACTCCAAGAACAGCCCATGCGTGTCACCTCAGCCATGCACATGAGTTTCACTCATGCTGACACACATTCAATCCTGTACAGGATGAAAGCCATACCCTCAACACATGGCTGTACCAGCCAATTGGGTCATGGCTCTTGATGATCACAAAACCAAAACTAAATACTCTGCGAGCGTATGGAGTCATACTTGCACAGCAACATAACCCATGCACATATAGCTGTGTGATGTGAAACCTCAGTCTTCACAGACTACACATGCACCACATGCCAGCAGATAGCAGATAGGGTCCCCAACAACATTGTTTGGATAGTTGGGAGTACAATGTGTGTGAGCCCCAGAAGCAGGAACCCTGTCCACATCAAATACTCTGCTCATCTACTACACAGTTGCCATGTCATTGATACTACTTAGCAGTTAAGTTAACCTCAACTCACATCCTGCACAGCATTTTCTCACATGTATGTAGCACATCCGACCTCAATGTATCCCAAGCCTAGTCCGAGAGAAGCTACCTAGCACACATTCCACAGACTTCACACACTGCACAGTCTGCACCTATCACTCACCACATAACCAATGTACAAATGTGAAGTCACCCCCTTGTGGCTGCAGTGCTGTCCTCAAGCGCTCATCCACCTTAGGGTATGCCTCCAACAAAATGTGGGACATATTGGGGGTCAGGTTCCGACAGGCACCCCTCCGTCGTTGGGAGGACATCCCCAGCTGGGCCTCACCGGTCTTCCTTGCCCAGCGTCCCAGGTCCTCCCACCGCTTCCTGCAGTGGGTGCTCTGCCGGGCATTGACCCCCAGGGTCCGCACTTGCTTGCCGATGGCACGCCAAATCCCCTTCTGATGGGTGCTCACCTGCATGGATGACACAGACAAAAGGAGACAGTCATGTTGCGTGGCATCTTGGGGACTGCATTTGATACTACACCTTTCCTGAACATATATACATTTCAACATTCCAGTTGTCCTCACAGCCCTCAGCCAGGTCCTTCCCTAAGTCACTCATCCGCGTCCCAAGGCCCCCATCCACATTTGTACCACTCACAGACAGTAAAATCATAATGCACTCACCTGCTGCCCTGGTGCCTCATACAACTGGGCATACAAGGGTAGGGCACCCTCCACAAGCTTCTCTAGTTCTTCCTGTGAGAAGGCTGGGGCCCTAGCCCCTTGGCTACCAGTGGCAAAACATTGCAGCACATGCAGTGGAGGTCTTCTCAGCACGAGCGCCAGGAGTCAAGTGAACATGAGTACATGAAATGGCAGTCACGGCCGCCATGGACATCACTGTCACCGCCGGCGCTGATCGCCATTGGCTCATGTCTCCCATAGGCAACCATGTTAACCTATGAGGAGTTGCACGGTAGTTGTGACCGCCTACTGCCATGACGTCTTATGCCGGTGGGATTCGCTCATTTCCATTTGTCCTGTGCATGCAGGACAGGCGGCTACCATTTTACTTCTACAATGTATATAGAGGAGGTTTATGAGGTGCGTCATGGATGTTTTAAAGTAACCTGTGCACAGCTCCACTGCGTCCACACAGTCCTTTCAGCACATAATGATTGCTACTCCCTCCTATTCCTAGTCTACAGGCCCTTGGCCTATCTTGCCACTCTTGAAGAGCGGCACGTCATCCAGTGCTATCAGCTATACCACCAGACCATCATGGAGCTTGTGTGGCTGTTGAAGCTGGGTCTGCATCCTGGTCTTCGTCATCCCAATGCCATCACACCCACAGTACAGGTGTTGGCAGTCCTCCACTTCCGTGCCTCACGTTCTTTCCAAATTACAGTGGGCTGGGCTGCCAGAATGTCCCAGCCCATGTTCAGCCAGGCCTTGAAGAATGTCCTATGTACCCTACTCAAACATATAGGCAGCTATATCAGGTTCTCCCAACGTGAAGATCTGCCCACTGTGAAAGCAGCCTTCTACACTGTAGCACATGTGCCACATGTGATCGGGGCTATTGTTGGGACCCACATTGCCCTGGTGCCAACCAGGAGGAGTGAACAGGTGTTTAGGAACCTTATAAACTTCAACTTCAGGTAGTATGTCTCGCAGACCTCTACATTACACAAGTGACTGCCTGGTTTCCAGGTTCAGTTCATGATGGCTACATTCTGCGGAACAGCAGCATCCCACACCTGATGGCACCACTGCAAAGGGATTGTGCCTGGCTTAACGGTATGTAACGTGTCATATGTCTGCCTCTGTATTCTGAACACTCTACATCACCTTCCAGACTTACCTACAGTTTTCAATATGCCTATTACCTCTGTACACACAGGTGACTCTGGTTATCCCAACCTGCCATGGCTACTGACATCTCTCAGAAATCTGACTACAGCAGCAGGAAACCATTTAAAAGAGGCCCATGGTAGGACCCGACGGAGCATTGAACACACCTTTGGAGTGCTGATAGCCAGATTCTGGTGCCTGCACCTTACTGGAGGGGTCCGACTGTACAGACCAGTGAAAGTGTGCCAGATCATTGTAGCTTGCTGCATGTTACACAATTTGGCTGTCAGACGTCACATCCCATTACTGGATGCTGAGGATGGTGAAACTGTGCCAGTGGCTATGAAGGGAACATGGTAAGTGATGAGGAAGAGGATGACGAGGATGCTGCTGATTCCAGAACAGAGCTGATACAACAATACTTTCACTGACATAGAGGTATATCTAAAAGCCATGCCGTGTAACTTGTAGCAATTTCTGCCATTTGCACGGCTGCTACCAGGGTTGTGTGTTCAATGTGGGTATTGGGTGAACCCATTACTTTAGATGTGGTGCTGTTATCTGTATTACAGAACTTATAATTGATTGTTCCCCCTAATGGAACTGTCACATACATTGGTAGGACAATGGTCTGCCTGTTACACATTCCATTGCTGTATATTTTGTACTCATGGTAGATAAAGACGTAGGCAGAAACTGTGTTCAAAGGTGTTTATGTTAATTATACAAGTGCAAGGTCTGATGAGTGTGGTCATGGTGAGTGGGATCATCAGAGTACTTAGCCCACCTTTGGGGAGTCGAAGTCCCTTATGATGTCCATGTGAAAAGGGAGTTATGACAGTGGACAGTAGACAGAGTGTCGCTGTGAGACACAAGGGGGCATGTCTAGAAGTGGTTCACTCCCTGGCGGTGGTCTTGGTCTTGGTGTTGGTATCAGTGGAGGCTGGATGTCTGGGTGGATGTCCTCGCTTGTGTGGGGGCTTCTCAGCTACAGGGGAAAGGGTGCTGGTGTCCTGTGTGTCCTGTAGCTGGGCCTCCATTTCACTGGCTGAGGCTGACGTGGAGGGCTCAGATGTGATCTGGCTAATGGTAGGGGCCTGCTGGTAGGAGGCGGACTGACTTTGGATGGTGGTAAGTTCCATCAGCATCCCTGCTATGGAGGCCATGGTGGCATTGTGGGTCTGCCACTGCTGCATGGCCTCCTGATGGTCCTCCCTCTGAAGCCTCTGGGTTTCCTGCAGGGCCATGGTGTCCTGGGTTTGGTGGTATGCAACCAGAATTTGGGTGAGGGCCTCCTAGCCAGTCTGATATTGTTGCTGCCCCCTCTCCTGGACCACAGATCCCCTCCCACTAGCCCTGACCCCCTGTGCCTGTGCCCCTGGCACAGTGTGCCCACTTCCAGTAGCGACAGGGCCTTCATTGTCTGGGGCGGATGCCCTTGACTCATGGCCCTGTACTGTGGGGCACACCTCTAATTGAGTGGTCCCTAAGGCACAGGTTTGGTGAGGAGGGGCTTGCTGAGGTGTTGTAGCCACACGGGAGGGTGATTCTCGGGTGTCAAGGTTGGGGCTGCTGGGGGTGGACGGGCCAGTCGCCCCAGATGGCCCTGGCAATTTGCTGTCCTCCAGACATCCGCTGGGGCCTTTATCCTGGGGACGGCTGTCTGACCCTGGCATCCTCTGCTGGGTGGTAGTAGCAGGATTATCTGTTGATGGAAAGGGTGAGAGATAGTACGTGGATGTGTTGTTGTAGTGTCATGGTGTGCTGCTTGCAGTGGGTGGATTTGTTTCCAAGGGATGGCAATGACATTTGCAGCAATGCAGACACTACTTGGTGAATGGGCTTTGGGCCATGCTTGTCATATCATATGTAGTTGTGGGTTTGCTGTTTGACATTGCTGTAATTGCCATAGGTAGTGAGGCGGTGTTGGCTAGCAGTTGGGGTGGGATGTGGAATGATTGTCCATGCAGGGGCTTCATTGTGAGTTGTGAGTGTGACTCGGATCCAACGTGTGTAGTGATGGATTGTGGGAGTGGTAGTTGAGGAGATAGTGAATGTTTAGCGTGCATTGTGTAGGGTGGGTGTGGCATGCAGAGTAGGAAGGTGGGGTGATAGTAGGGGGTGCAGTCTTGTGGTTCGTGATAGAATGGGAAGTGATGGGTGTTTGGGAGGCATGCAGGACTGGAGTGGTTTGATTCCAGTCAGGCCCTCAGGAGGCATAATGTCCAAGACCTCCTCCTCACAGGATGTCAAGTCAAGGGGAAGAGGTGGGGGGGTCCACCTCCTCTTTTGTTGAGGGTGATGTTGTGCTTGGACGCCATGGAACGTACCTTCCCCTTGAGGTTGTTCCACTTCTTTCTGATGTCCTCCCTTGTGCGTAGGTAGCTGTTGACTGCGTTCATCCTGTCTACGATCCACTGCCATAGCTCTGTTTTCCTGGCCAGAGGTTTGCTGGACTTGTGCTACTTTCAGTTGTAGCTCTACTCTGACGATCTAGTCCATGATGACCCGCAACTCATTGTCGGTGAAGCGTGGGTGCTTGTGGTGTGACATGTAGTAGGGGTGCGTGCACAGTGTGCAATCAATCCCCAATGTGCAGTGGTTCATGGGTTATGTGTCTTTGCGTCGTACTAGTATTCTCAACGGTTTGAGGAGGTACGAGGGGGTCTGTATTAGGGTGCAGTGAACAGGTGTGTGTAGTGTGTGTATGTGTTTCAGGTGAGGGGTATTCCAGCTGTCCAATCTGGTGTTGCCTTCTATTGGAGGTGATTTTCTAGTCCACCACAGTGAGCACCGCCAATGGTTTCCTGCTGTACATGTTCCACTATGCTGAAATGCAACTCATAATATGGTGGCCGGAATGGTGTCAGCGTGGAGGGCGTACGGTTGCTCTTTCACCATCAGTGGCACTGGCGGTGTTGGATTTCTGCCTGTGTTTTGTTGGCTTGGTGATTGTGACTCGTAATATGGCGGACACTGTACCCCCACAACTGGCAGGATGGTGGCAGGATTTTTCATGGCGGTCTTACCTGAAGACCGCAAAACTCATAATGAGGGCATTAGTTTTCAAAAAAAGAGAAGTGATATTATGAACGTGATTTATCTACCATCAAAAGGTATGTAAATTTAAATATTATCTTTATAGTGAGGTCTGTACATTATTAAAAGCAAAAAAAAAAACAATACATTACATGGAAAAAAAAGTATAGTAAGTGAAGTCTAGTAACATAGATGTTGATTATTTTATAAAAATGGTTAGATGGTACTGGCCATTTTGGGTTAATGTGTGAGAATTTAAATTTACTTTTTATATGGAAAGGCATTTGAAGGATTATACTTTTTTTTTCCTCATATAGGTTGTGGTTGAAGAAGGAGGTCGATGAGGCTTAGCAGGCATAGTGAGAGCCACTGGAATTATGCAGAAGGAATGGGAGAAATTATGCAACAGTATTTAGTAAATTATGTAGGAAGTTAATTAAAACTATGCAGCATAATGAGGCAGGATTATCTGATACTATTAATTAATTATTTTGCTGTCTTGAAATGTGTTAACATTGTGTGTGTATTGTTGGAGCAGTTACTAGTAGTAGTTCAACAGCAAAATATAGCAATGGAGCAACAAAGATAAAACTACAGAAAGGGTCTTACACTTAGTAGCAATGCATGCGCTGTATTTTTACTATTTTTGTTTCCGTTTGAGCTAGAAACAAAAAAATATTATTTTTTTAAATGGGGAGACTATGTAACATATAGGGGGTCATTCTGACCCTGGCGGTAATTACCGCCAGGGCGGAGGTTGGCGGTAGCACCGCCAACAGGCTGGCGGTGTTCCGCCGGGAATTCTGACCGCGGCGGTACAGCCGCGGCCAGAAGCGGAAAGCCGGCGGTGTACCGCCGACTTTCCGCTGCCCATGGGAATCCGCCATGGGGATTCTGACACCCCATACCGCCATCCTGTTCCTGGCGGTTTGCCCGGGGACACCATGGGGTGTCGAGGGGCCCCTGGGGGCCCCTGCAGTGCCCATGCCAATGGCATGGGCACTGCAGGGGCCCCCGTAAGAGGGCCCCACAAAGATTTTCACTGTCTGCTTGCCACTGCACCCGTCGCACCCCTTCAACTCCGCCGGCTCAATTCTGAGCCGGCTTCCTTGTTGACGGGGCTTTCCCGCTGGACTGCCGCGGTCAGAATCACCCCCATAATGTGTTATGTGGCAAATGTATAATAATGCATCAATCGGCATGGCCTCAGAATTTCATCTTCACAGTGGTTCTGTGTATATTGTTTGATTATAATAAAATATATATAGGTGCATTTTACATAGGGCTATGTTGTAAAGAAGTGTAGGTACTATTGTCTATTGTTGTGCAACTCTATTTTAGAACGTGAAAAAATAGACTATTTGTAATTTTACCATGAATTTGGTCTGTTTCCTCTTATGCACAGATCTATTTCTGCAGTAGAAGACATTCGAAAATGCCAAAGTACATAAATTATATTATCGACTTGCAACTCATGATCAACAAAAACAACATGTGGAGATTGCCAGTAAACAGAAAGAAGTTTCTGGTAAGCCAACCCAAAAAAATTTAAAAACTGTTTGTGGCAAACTGAAATATTTAGAAGACGTGGAAAGAAAAACTCAGAAGAGCACATGGAAGAAGTCAAACAAAAAACTGAAAAAGTAAAGCATCAGGTAGCAACAGTTCAAGGAATCTAGAGTGATGTCGTTTCATGGTAGAGTAATTCAGAATCTTATTAAGAGTATGAAGAAACACAGAAGGAGAACAAAATATTTGTTGAGAATATAGTTGAGAAGGCATTTGAGAAACATTTCATTTTAATAATTAATAGGTTGAAAGCATTTGACAAAATGGTTTTGGATATTGTTAGAAATTGGGTTCTCTGGTTGGCTAGGGTATGCACCTAAGCCAGGCAGAACCCACCCACTTTTTGTTTCTGTTTGAGCTAGAAACAAAAGTCCAGTCAAGGCAAGGGAGTTACACGTCCAAATAACCCTTGTTCACCCCCTTGGTAGCGTGGCATGAGCAGTCAGGCCTAACCCGGAGGCAATGTGTAAAGCGTTTGCACAACATACATGACACAATATGTACACCACAAAATAAACACAACACTGAGCTATGTAAAAATAAACTGCATTGCACAAAACATAATTAGACCGAACATTACACATCAGTAATACCCTGCTACCTTAGCAGTTGTCAGAATGTTACACAAGTTACTAATACTCTGCAAGAATAAGCAGTTGTCACATTAGAACACGTAAGTACTCAGGATTCTGCAACATAAGCAGTAGTCAGGAATGACAGTAAATAAATGCACTTGTCATAGAAAATATCATAAAAGCTTATATCAGGAACATTATAAAATTATATGGCAAGTCATGAAAAAGAAAACATACATCAGCCTGTCATGCCCATAACAGAAACATGTAGCAAATATATATCCTTAAAAAAAGGAGCCTGGAGCGTACCACCCTCCCAGTGTTCCCAAAAGTACCTGGTTCCGTAGAAAAAGGCACTCCTAGCACTCCTAGTGCCTGGAAGGATAAGGTGGGGCCCCGGCCTTCCTCTGCGCTCAACGGGGGTCACGCTTAGCTCCTGGGGGAGAGGGGCGGTCTGCACCCTCCCCAATGACTAATGGGCCCCTCCTGGGGCTGTGATCTCTGGGGGGGCCCCCGGGCCTTCTCTGGCCCTACCACCAAGGGGGGGCACCAGAAATGCCCAAAGTTAAGTTACTGGGGCGATCGCACCCATAGGGCAGTGGCCGGGGGGAAAGGAACTCCCTTTCCGCTCCCCGTGCCCTGAGTCTTGCAGACAGCCGCCCGCGTCCTCGAGGCAGTGATCTAAACAAAAGTAAGCTGGAGTAGGGGCCTCCGATGAGGCATTTCTCCTGCCCTGGAGGGTGGCCGCACCAGACACAGTGCGCAAGCCGCTTTCCTGCCTTTCTCGTGAGCAGGCACCAAGGACGGTGCATGCTGGTGCCCCGGGGGCACGTCTTTAAGCGCACTTCGCCCCGGGGGCACACATGGAACCCTGCCCATAGGGCGCACCTTAGGGGTGATTTACATATAATAAAAGAGGAGTTCTGGGCCTAAATTTAGATGCCAGGTCCCTGTGGCATAAAACTGTGCACACAGGTTTAGCAGGCTAGCAGGCCTGAGTTAGGTTTGACAGGCTAATTCAGTGGGTGGTGCAAGCAGCACTTCAAGCCCACTGGTAGCATTTAATTTACAGGCCCTGGATATAGGGATACCACTTTACAAGGTAGTTATAGGTAAATTAAATATGCCAATTAGGTATAAGCCAATCATACCAATTTTACAAGGGAGAGCATATGCACTTTAGCACTGATTAGCAGTGAAAAAGTGCTCAGAGTCATAACGTCAGCCAACAAAGGTCAGAAAAATAAGGAGGCAAAAGGCAAAAAGTTTTGGGAATGATCATGTAAAAGGTCCAGGTCCAACATGTGCAAAGATGCAGCTAAAGGAAAAGACTTATTAAAAACACTAAGGACCCGATGTATGAATCTGGCCCATTGCGATTCGGTAATTGCGATTTTTAAGAAATCGCAATTACAGACTCGCAAAGGGCCATGTATCACATTTGCGATTCGGTAATTGCGATTTCTTAAAAATCGCAAATGCAATTACCGAATCGCAAATTGCGATACTGGCCCCATTCGCAGCTATGGGCCTGAAACAGAAATCGCAATTTGGGAAATGCAAAAGGCCAGGGTGCTGGGGGCCTAAGGCCCCCTCTCCTGCACCCCAATTTATTTTTTTTTCATGTAAAGTACACACATGCCAAAAGGGCATGTGTGCTTTAAATATTAAAAGTAAAAATGCAGTTTTACTGTATTTTTAAATTTTGCACCAGGTTACCACCTGGTTGCAGACAATGGTATTTTGAATGTGCAAAATACCATTCTGCGAAAAAATCGCAATTTGCGATTTTTTGCAGAATTGCCTTGCGACCTGGATTTTGCGAATCGCAAATTGCGATTCGCAAAATCCAGGTCGCAACGCAGAAAATCACAATTTTTGCGATTTTCATTTTGTGGTCTGCGAATGCCTTTGATGCAATGCAGACCACGATTTTGCACTCGCAAACGGCCGATTTCGCAGTTTGCGAGTGCAAAATCATTTGATACATCTGGCCCTAACTTTTGTAAAATATTTGGTGGAGAATCGAAGCATACATCTAGCACAGAACCTTACTTTAATGAAGAAGCATATTTGCAAGAGAACACAATATGACATGTGGTGGCTCAACTGGTTGATGTTATGAAATTAAGGAAGACACTCAAATTGAAAAATATATTTTTTTTCTAAGAGATAAGGTAACATTGATAGCTGAAGATGTTTAGGGGAGATGTACACAGTGCTCTGTTTACCAGTGGAGTTGGAGTAGTATTTGTACAATTCGGCAACAATCTATTGATTTATGATGAGCTTTTGTACGTGAATTTCCAAGTAGATCTCTTAAGAGAAAGGTAACTCATCCATTAAATCATTGGAATTACTAGGAGACAGGTATTTTGAACTCACTCAAGACCCCACCACTGCTATCCCTCCTGTGATTCACATTGACGAGACTACATCAGTGCTCCCACGTATCCCATAGGTCGTAGCACGCCCGCTTTGTAGCAGAATGGGAAGAAACCCAATGATGAAGCAAGCCATCAAGGGGTAACCCTGGTGAGTGAGGGTATTTCTAACAGGAAAATCCTTTTTCCTATCCATGGTGTGGTAGTTCTTTTAGTTGTGCCTCTTTTGTAATGTTATACATGACATAAAGAGGACAGACCCATCCCAAAACTCCTTCTCCTTCTTTGTTTTTTTAACTCATTTACAAGGACATTCTTTAGCATGTTTATTTAGGAAGGTGTGCCAGAGCACGTTTCATTACTTTAGAATGTTAGTGGTTCACCATTCATAGATAAGAAGTTTAGTTAGGAGACTTTACTATGCGAAGACACCAGAACTATGTTTAGGAGAGATGAATAGAGTAATTTTGCTTGGTACTGTACAAGAGATACAAAATGTTTGTGATGATACCCAGTTTTGTTTTTTGGTCCAGCAGAGGATTGTAATGTGAATAAGGAACTTGTACGTGTAGATATTAAAGAATAGAGTTCAGAAATTGGTACTGATATCTTCCAGGAAGAGATTACAAAAGTTATTAGAACTAGTTCAGGGAAGCCAAACTATGTTTGCATTTGCTGTAGACACACTCACTATATGATACACATTCAAAATGTGAATGTATTTTCAAAAACAGAAGGGGAAAACAAGGAAATGTGGCAAGAATGTGCTGCTTATTTGTTTGTAGAGGGACATTTGACAAGTAATTTTTAAGTACTGCTATGACAAGTTAGAGAATGAGAAAACACCAGATAGATCAGTGCATGATGGCTTGGAACTTATAACTATCTCAAAAGAACTAAAAGATTTAAGTGTGTATGAATCTATCCTTATTTTATCTGTGCATTCATATCAAGCAATTAGAGGTTTGGAACCAAAGACATGTAAATTGCATCCAACGGATTTATTGAAAGGCCTTAAAGAAGAACAGTGCATTTACCATTAGACTTAAAAAAATATTGACAGTATAGGAGTTGAGAAAGGCCATGAAGAACCACTTACCATTCTGGTACATACTAAGAATGAGTTAAATTGACAAGATTTGGTTGAGGTTGATTAAGGTAAAGTAGCCACATTATACCTAGTACAAAATAATGTTTATTATAAAAATGTTGATGTTAAGAATAATATTGAAAATTATGATGATGATGAGGATGATGATCAGTTTGTGTCTGCAAGGTGTCAAATAGAAAAAGTAGATATTTCCTCTTCAGAAAAAATCTATGAGCACTACAGCATCAATCCATCACATTCCAAAGGTGTCATTGGTGCTGCTATAGACCTGTACCAGATGAAGCAAGATAAGGGAGCTCCAATGAGTGTGTGGGAAAAGAGTTTGGATGCTCAGTGTTTTCCAAACTTGTTTCCCACAGGAGTAGGTGGTCGTATGATGATCGATCTGTACAAATACTGGCAGCTGAATACCGATCAACCAGATAATACTCAGAGGATCCAAGATTTAGACAATGAATTCCATATACATTGAATCATATCTTAAAAACGCAAGTTAATCTTCAAAATATGTCTGCACAAGAGTTGGTTGACTAATATGCCTGCACAAGAGTTTGTTGACAAAGTTCAAGAAAATTATGAAAACTTGGAATATAACTTAATTAATTTAATAGTGTACCTACGTTGTACCAAAGAATACTGGTTCCGTCGTTATGGAGATCTAAAATGTATGCTGAGAAAACTAGGATCACCAAACTGATTCTTAACATTGAAGTGTGCAGTATATGTATGAGATGATCTGATAGAATTCTTGAGAGAAACAAACTCTAATCTAGAAGATGTTAATTCGAAGACAGCTGGAGAACTCTCCTCATTAGATCCTGCTAATGTTTGCAGATATTTTAACCACATGTTTCAAGCTATGATTGCTTTTATCTGCAACAATACAAATCATCCTCTTGGAGAAGTAACTGTTTTCCTTTGGCAGAAAGAGTATCAGGCAAGAGGTGATCTTCATATTCACATGCTACTATGGATAAGAGATGCACCCAAGTTTGGAGCAGAAAGTGATGACTCTGTTTTGTCTCTTATAGAACAGTATGTGACATGTAGTATACCAAAAGAGAGTGCTGAAATAGGTCTCAGAGAACAACGTTTGCGTTTCCAAACACATAGGTGTGGGAAGAATTGTTGTTGAAGATACAGGTCCAAAGAAAAATTCTATACATGATGTTGATTTGGATTTCCATGACCTGTTATTTCAAAAGGAAGAGTAAACAGCTTTCTTGTGTTCAGTGAGGCATACAGTAACACGAAAATCACCAAAGAACACATATAACTTAAAAAGAAGTGAAGGTTCCAAATATATTAACAACTACAATCCTGTGATTTTGGAAATGTGGAATGCTAACATGGCCATTCAAATTGTTGCAGACAGCTCTATTGCTGTGGCTCGCTATGTCAGAGACAGCTGTATTGCTGTGGCTCGCTATGTCACATCTTACATCACAAAATCTAAGAAAACTAAAATGAAGAAAATGCGGGATGAGATTTCTGCAGAGAAGACTCTTAGCAAAAATCTTTATTCGTTCAGCTTGAAATTGTTTTCCCATAGAGAAATGGGAAGTTACAAGGCCTTTGACAGGTTAAGTTCAGCAAGTTTGTTCTCAAAATCAAAAGGAATTGTGTGGGTTAGTCTTGATCTGTCTACCACAAGAAAAAAAAGTATTGAAGCATTTTCCTGAAATCCAGTACTTGGCAGAGTTTGACCAAGAAAGCACCAACATTGTAAAATCAAGGACTGTATTTATAGGGCCCTAGCGCTACAGGAGCGTCTCTTTTAGTGACACTCCTGTGGCGCTAAGCACAGAGATGTATTTACAAGGTGATGTTAAGCCACTTTTTGTGGCTTAACGCCAACTTGTAAATACGACCCTGTCCCACACAGCACTGTGCATGGAAGGGACGAACAATGGGTGTTGCTGTGGGAATGCATTGCATTTTGATGCTGCCTTAGCTTTATGAAATCTCATAAACCTGAGGCAGTGCCAAAATCTTACACCATCCCCAGGAGTATCGACAGCAGGGCGCAACTAGGAGGAATGCTTTTATTCCTCCTCATTTTTTACTTTTTCTATGCGTGCTGCATTCTGCCGCATGCATAGAAAAAGCAAAATGCCTGAAATGATTGTTTATGTGCAGGAAGGGACACCTTCCTGCACATAAACAATCATTTGAAAATGAGGCTTTGGCACTTCTCTGTGTGCTGCATTGAGCAGCACAAACAGAAGTACCAAAGCGCCATTAGTGATTGTGTATGTGCAGGAAGGGACACCTTCCCGCACATGAACAATTACACCTCTCAACACAGACATCCTTGCAGAATGGTGCAAGGATGCCTGCATTGGCAGCTAAATTTAGCGCCAGCGCCAGGGGAAATGCAGGGGTGTGCCATATTGCCTTAGTACGGCGCATCCCTGCATTTACAAAGTGACACAGCACCACTTTTCCTTAAATCTGGCCCCAAATGTGTTGGATAAATACTATCAAAGAATAAGTGAACCTCTAGAAGAAAAGTGTCTTTATGAAAGTAAGTATAGATATACTTATAAAAACAATGTATCTGAGAACATAAAAGAAGGAAATTGTGCAGTTAATGGATGTGATGGATGCTTAGTAAAACATGAAAAAGAACATTTAATTAACCATCAGAAATTGATGTGTCAAACTCATTCAGTTGTTCAAACCTTGGCATAGTAAGTTGGAACTACTTGAGGATAACAGCTGTTACGAATATTGTTTTAATGTTGCCAAAGATACTACTCAGGGTCCCATGTTCAATAACTAGTTAAAATTTTAAATGATGAGATTCAACATGAAGAAATGTTTGCAGCTGAGGTGGCAAGGCATGGCTCCCAAAGCAGCCAAAGATCAGCACCTTCAAGTCAGGATCCTCTTGGAAAACCTATTTGTTAGAAATGGGGTCTTAGGCAGTCAAGTTACCCCCTGTCCATGAAAGGACCCTCACTCTAGTCAGTGTGAGTCACACACAATCCAGATTATCCTGTGCCCACCCTCTGGTAGCTTGGCACTGGGCAGTCAGGCTTAACTTAGAAGGCAATGTGTAAAGTAGTTGTACAATAATCATGCAATAACACAGTAGAACACCACAAAAGTACACCACACAGTGTTTAGAAAAATATATAATATTAATCTGGATAAATACAGGACTAAACAATTAAGATGTAATAAGTATATGTTGAAAATATCACGGTAGAAATGATATAAAGTGTCTGTAGTCTCTCAAAAGCAACAAATGTCTGTTGCAAGCACAAAGTACCTCTCAGGAAGTCAGGCTGCATCATTCTGACTAGGCTGTATGTCGATCCAGTGGGCCGTGCATTGAATTTCCGGTCGCTACGCTGGTGCTGTGTTGATCTTCTCCTTGGGAAGTCAGGCTGCGTCGTTCCGGTTAGGCGTGCAGTGACTTTTTCATTGCGATGCAGGCTGTGCATTATTTTCTGTCGGCTGTGCATCGATTTCCTCTGCACAGGGAGTTCTCCTTGCAGAAATGAAGTCTTTTTGGTCCTGAGACTTCAGGGAACAGGAGGCAACCTCTATCCAAGCACTTGGAGAGAACTTCTCATTACAGCCAGAGAGCAGCAAGGCAGCAGGGCAACAGCAAGGCTGCAGCCCTTCTCAGAAAGCAGTCAGGTGAGTCCTTTGGGCAGCCAAGCAGCTCTTCTTGGCAGGTTGCAGGTTTTGGTTCCGGTTCTCTTCTCCAGGAAGTGTCAACCTCAGAAGTGTCTGAGTTGGTAGGGTCAGAGACCCTGCTTAAATACCCAAAGGTGCCTTTGAAGTGGGGGAGACTTCAAAGAGTGGCTTAGAAGTGCACAAGGTCCCCTTTTATTTCAATCCTGTCTGCCAGGGTCCCAGTAGGAGGCGTGGCAGTCCTTTGTGTGAGGGCAGGCTACTGTCCATTGATATATAAGTATCTTGCCCTCCACCCTCCCAGCCCAAGAAGATTAATTCAATATGCAGATGTATGCAAGTGAGGTTGAGCATCCTGTGTTTGGGGTTTGTCTGAGTGAATGCACAAGGGAGCTGTCAACTGAACCTAGCCAGATGTGGATTGCAAGGCACAGAAGGATTTAAGTGCAGAGTAATGCTCACTTTCTAAAAGTGGCATTTCTAAAATAGTAATATTAAATCCAACTTCCCCAGTCAGTAGGATTTTGTCTTACCATTCTGGCCATACTAAATATGACCTTGTTACTCCTTTCATATCGGAAGTTACCACTCAAAAAGTATATGAGGGTAGCCCTAATGTTAGCCTACGAAAGGAGTAGGCCTCACAGCAGTGCAAAACAAATTTAGGAGTTTTACACTACCAGGACATGTAAACTACACAGGTGTATACCCTGCCTTTTGTCTACACAGCACCCTGCCCTGTGGGTTACCTAGGGCCTATCTTAGGGGTGCCTTATATGTAGAAAAAGGGGAGGTTTTGGCTTGGCAAGTACTTTTAAATGCCAAGTGGAATTGGCAGAGAAACTGTACACACAGGACTTGCAATGGCAGGCCTGAGACATGGTTAAGGGTGCTACTTATGTGGATGGCACAACCAGTGCTGGAGCCCACTAGTAGCATTTAATTTACAGGCCCTGGGAACATGTAGTGCACTTGACCAGGGACTTACAAGTAAATTAAATAAGCCAATTGGGTATGAGCCCATGTCACCATGTTTTAAGGAGAGAGCATATGCACTTTAGCACTGATTAGCAGTGGTAAAGTGCACAGAGTCCTGAAGCCAGCAAAAATGAGGTCAGAAAAAGAGAAAGAGGAAGGCAAAATGTTTGGGTGTGACCCTTCAGGAAGCCCATTTCCAACACTATTTATTGGAAATGAAGCTGCTATAGCTATGAATCAAGTGAAAACTGCAACGGAACAAGCTAGAGAAGAATCATTAGATCTTGAAGACTGAGTTGGGCAACTGAACAACGAGCGCATGGAGATTCATATTGAAGTAAAAAGTAAAATAGAACATGGATTACAACATGAAAAGAAAGAATGCAATTGCTCATCTTTCAAGCCAATACTGTTATATATTAGTGACCAATCTGGCACTGGAAAAAGCTTTTTACTTAAAATTATCTTTTCTATGTAAGACTATGGATTGTAACTTATCATTTGTGGTAACAGCCCCTACAGTACTAGCCACACACAATATC
The DNA here is from genome assembly GCF_031143425.1 of Pleurodeles waltl. Lineage (NCBI taxonomy): Eukaryota > Metazoa > Chordata > Amphibia > Caudata > Salamandridae > Pleurodeles > Pleurodeles waltl. The sequence continues at coordinate 588,870,008 of NC_090447.1, forward strand.
AAAGGAAGTACTCTATATAGACTTTTATTGCTGCCAGTTGAACATGACAATAAACTAGAATACCAGCAGTTATCAGGTGAAGCTTTTCATGAGGTAGCAAGAGTTTTGAAGAAAATGAAATGTTTGATTACTGACAAAGTAAGCATGATTTAAAATCTTATGCTTGCAGTTGTCCCCCTCCAAATACAAGAGACTTGGAAGACTGAAAATGAATATATTGTTTGGAGGGAAACATTTGATTGTTTTTAGAGACCTATAACAACTTACACCAGTAAAAGAGCAGCCTGTTTGTGAAACTCTAACATATGAAGAAACTTGAAACTCATTGGGTAGTATTAGTAATGGCAACATTTGGCTATTGACTATGCAAACATTCTAAAGCACACTAGAGTTGGAGTTGTGACAAAAGAGGAAAAGGTTGCGTTGAAAACTCAACTTAATGAAAAATTGTTTTCCTATAAAAACACGGCAGCATACCCAATATATAATTTTTGTAAGGGGGGAAACAGATAGTCTGTTTGATGCATACCATTGAAGAGTGTGCTGCTTTTAATGAGGAATTAATTAAATCTGAGAAAGAAGACATTTTGGAGATTACAGCAATCGAAAAACTGGAACATCAAGGAGTAACTAGAGTTGTAAGTTGAAAATTACAAAATAAATTAGACTTTAGAAAAATCTGTATCCACGGCTGCTGGTCTAGAGAAGCGTTTACATGTTTGTAAAAATTGCAGAGCAATTTTAAGACATAACTTGAATGTTGAATGAGGATTGGTAAATGGTGCTATGGGTAAAGTTGTTGAGTTCATTAATTTTCCTGATCGTGATGAGGTTGAATACTTAGGTATACCGTTGGATCAGGATGATGGTATAAAACTAATTAGACGATGTGTTGTACACTTTTTGCTAGCAAAAGATTTGTATGTGCGACAAAAATTGTTTCCACTTTCCCTAGCATATGCAGTAATAATCCACAAGTCTCCTTAAAGAGGGAATGTCATATGTAGCATTGTCAAGAGTTCGGACATTCTCTGGTTTGTTCCTGGTTGATTTTGATAAGAACAAAGTTAGTGCAAATGCAAACTGTGTGCAAGAGTACAACAGACTAAGAAGTAAACATGCTCCTTATTTAGGACAGTATCCTGTTTATGAGAAAAGTGTATTATGTTCTCAATGGAAATTGACAAAACAATCAAAAATACATTAAAGAAAAGATAGAAATCACAGATGAAGATGGAGTTGTGAATAAATGAAAAGTGGAAAATCATGGCAATATTGTTGAACACCTGTTGGATAATACTAGTGGTGTTAACTGCTATTCTAATGTTGTTTGTAACGTTCTCTTCCATCTACCACATGTTCTAAATGCAATCCAGGATAAACCATGTAACACTTTGTGCAGAACATTATTTAATTGCTTTGAACGATTATGTCGTAAAAGAGCTGTAATACAAATTGCTTCAGGAATTAGCAAACTAATAGACAAGTATACTGAATCTGTTATATTCACTCTAAATGCTCAACAAGATGCACAGGATTTGATTATGACAATCCTTAGAATATTTGAAGAAAATGTGATATTGATGATATATTTAGACTGTTATATATGGAACCATGAGAAAATCGCTCTTTGTCATCTGTTATGGAAATTCAATCTGAGCGATTTTTGTACTTGACTCTCCCAGATTGTAAAATCATCTGGATTATTAGTACAACAGACATTTTTTGGCCTAACAAGGGTGATGTCTCAAACAATATGTGAAAAAATATTGTCTGTTTAAAAGGTTTCATAATACTTTTTCAGAAACAAAATGGGTACACTGCGTTCTTTGTTCATCATTCATTATTCATCACTGGTTAAGATATGATTCGGCGTATGAAGGGTGATGTACAGAACACCTATGGAAAAATCAACTGTGCATGAAGTTGTTGCTACTGCTTCTATCAAGAAATAGTTTTGCACCAGGTATAATAATCATCAACTTCTTCGTATAATCTGTAGTTTATGTTACCGCAGGAATTATAGGATAAATTACATTATTTTTGAAAACGATAGTGAGTGCATATTATAGTTATGCAAAGAAAACTATTGAAAGTTTAGAATTGTTATGATTAGTATTGTTAATTTTGAGTAACGTACTGTGTGCCTAAGGTTTTTTCTTTTAAGTCCACGTGACTGTTTTTCCCCCCCACTGTTCAATGATGAGCAGCTCTATGCATTCTTTACAGTGTAAAAGTATATCAACTGACTATAGTGGATAAGGAAATATAGCATGTCTATGTAATGTGTAATTGCTGTATTAAATATTAAAAGATGCTTATGTTTTGTTTATAATAGTATAATTTATATAGTGGGTTAGGAAGTTTCAAAAGTTATAAAATGTATATAAATGTTTAACTGTTATTTATATTTTTTCTGTTTAATACAGATCAGAGACAATTTCTTATGACAAATAGACATAAGTAATTACTTGTTGCTTCATTAATACAGGAACCACAGATACATTTATTCACCCATTCACTCAGTGTTCCAGTCAGTTATCCACCCATTCATTCACTCATTCACTTTTTTATGCACCCAGTCAATCATATAAACATCTAGTCACACACCACAACACTAATATCTACAATAGATCATTCACCCAGTCAGTTACCTACACAAACACTCATGCATGCAGTCATTTACTCATAAATCCAATCATTCACACTATGGCCCAGATTTAAGAAAAGTGGTGCTTCATGTCATGAAGCACCACTTTTCTTACTGCCCATTGAGCCCCCCTATTGCCACCATGTGTGTGCCATATTTAACATACAGCACACCATGGCGCAGGTTAGGGACAATAGCGTCATCATTTTTTACACTATTGTTGTACTTTGCAGGATTAGAGCAAAAAAGGTCAGTACATAGAGACCTATTATCAATAATGGTGTGCCTTCTTTAAAGGCCTGCTCTGTGCAGGCATTAAAAATGCAGCTAAAAATGATGCAATGGAATCTCATAGATTCCACTGCACCATTTTTGCACACTTCCCTTGCACACACTATGCCTGGTGCAGGAGTTATGTGGCACAAGGGTTTACAAAGTGGCGCAATGTGTGCATTGCACCACTTTGTAAATATGGTGCAGCGTTTTTGCCACACTATTGCCACATTAGTGTAAAAAGAATTACGCTAATGTGGTGATAGTTGGAGCTAGGTTCTTTATAAGTCTGGGCCTATGACTTTACTTGTAGATGTCCTGATACACCCAGTCAGTCACCCATGGAGCCATTGATGCAGCCCGTAACTTATAAATATAGTCACTACTACAACAACTGACTCTTCCACATAGTCACTCATATACCCATTCACTCACCTTAGTCACTCATGCTCCTAGTCACTCATCCATACAGCATTTCTTCCACATTATTACTTGTGAATATAACATATCAACCATGTAGACACTCATCCATATTACAACTGAGTCACCCAATCACTCACCCATACAGGCAGTGATGCATCTGTTCACTCGCCTCTACATTTAATCTCACGCCCACACATTCACACACTGAATAACCCGTACACCCAAACAATCACCCACACAGCAAATGACACAAGCACTAATTTACCCATTCAAACTCTTGTTCACCCAGTCACTTATGTATCCCGACACTAATATAACCAGTCAATCACTCATATAGATACTAACTGACCAAGTTTCCCAGGTTTGTAGCAACTCACTGACCCACTCACTCACCCATTAACTTATTTCTACACCCAGACCCTCATTACGAGTATGGCGGTCAGTGAACACCGCAGTGAAGGTGGTGGTCAGACCGTCGCAGGCCCTGCAGTGAAGACCGCCACATTACGAATCGGGGGAAGGCAACTGCAGAACACAGCAAGGTTTCTGTCCGAACTGCCAGTGTTGATGGACTAGTGCAGCCAGTGGCACGCAGCTCCAGGCCAGCGGTCAAGCAGTTTCCCACGTCCGCATTATGGGACATTATGGGATTATATGCACAGTGCTAAGATTTCTGGGGCGGTCTCACCGGCATGAAAAGCATGGCAGAAACGAGCAACATAAAAGGGAACACTCACCTCTAGGAATACAGGCACATCTGTAGGCACCATGGCACGTGAATTGCAAGTCTTCCCAATGCTCCTGCTGGCCATTGACTTCCAGGACTAGCGACGCCGACCAAGACACCAACCATAAGTACACCAGCCTAGCACACATTGGAGGGATGGACATTAGTACATACACACACCACAAACACACAGCACGGCAAGCCATGCCCACAAACACAAACACCCATACCAACATACACATACACACCTGCCAAATTACATAACTATGACACATTCATGTGGAAGGAAAGTTAGGACAAGGTTGTCTCCATCAACACGAAAGGTGCTGTGGTGCATATATAATAAATAACTTTAAAAAGTAAAACTATGTACAATGAGGCCCAAGGGCCATTCCAAAATTGTCCATTATGGCTGAACAACACAGGGCACAGAAGGAGGTCCCAGCTTGACTCCTGACTGCAAAGTGCTGGCCTCCATAGGGCAGGGGCATTGATGGGGCATGCAGGGACCTCTGGGGTGCAGGGGTTAGGTTTGGAGGGGGATCCTTTGGCCTGGGCTTGGAGGGGGGTCCTATGGGCTGGGTTTAGAGGGGGGGTCCTTAGGCGTGCCCCTAGACTGTGGTGGTTTAGCCAGGAGGGGGGTGGTTTGGGCCTGGTCCTGGAAGTGGAGGGAGTGGGCTTGACCTTGGCTGTGTTAGGGGTAACTGTGGACGTGCTGGGGGTGGACTTCTTAGGTGGGGAGGTGCATGGGGACGACAAGTGAAGGACTGGGAGGTGGAAGGCAGGGATCTGGCATGGGTAGCAGGGTGCATGGGGGGAACAGGGACTGGGCCAGTTATGGGGAACGGGGAAAAATCTGTCAGGAAATGTTTTTTAGGAGTACAAGGTAGGTCGTGGGAAGGATGTTTGGGATTGGAGGGAGAGGGTATCGTTGAGAGGTGTGTACGTGTAGGTGCCTTGGGTGCAGGTGTGTGGGTGTGTGCCATGTGTGAGCTGGGTGAGTGTTGGGTGGGTGTGTGGGTGTTTAGGAGTACTGGGAGGAGGGGTGGAGGACATGCAGAGAGATGGCGGGGGAGGTGTGAGGTAATGTTGGGGTAGGGTCTGCGGGTAGGGTGGATGTGCTGCATGTGGGGGTGTTGATTGTCGTGGTGTGTGCAAATGTGGTGTCTGGGGTGCATGTATTGGCGGTCTGATATTGTGGTGATGTTACAAGTAGGAGCACATGTGGCAGGATCTGAGACTGATGAGGTGCTGACTGCAGGTGTGAGTGGTGTTGTGACTATGAGGGGGAGGTGGTTGAGAAGTCAGTGAAGGGAGTGGATATTGGCATGTCTGCATCTGAATTTTGTTTGTGTTCATGGCAGTGGTGGCGTTTGTGGTCCTTGTTTCTGTCTTTTCATACTGCGTCTGTTGATGAGGATGCATGTGAGTCAGTAAGTGTGCCTTTGATGGGTGACTGGAAAGGGATGTGGGTTTGGTAACAGGTAGCTGGAGGAGGGATGGAAGAAGAAGGGACACTGGCTGCTGTCAATGGGGAGGCCAGAGCCTGAAACGATCTCTGCAGGCCAGACAGGGCACCGTGAATGCCTTTTAGGAACGCATAGGTCTGCTGCATCTAGGATGACAGTCCCTGAATGGCATTCATGATGGTTGTCTGCTCCACAGAGATGGACCTCAGGAGGTCAATAGCCTCCTCATTGAGGGCAGCAGGGCTGATTGGTGTAGGGGCAGAGATGCCTGCAGCAAAGGTGATGCACACCCTCCTTGGTGAGCGGGCACAGACAACTGGATAGGGAGCTACAAGGAGGGCGGTGCTGGTAAGGGGGTTGGTGGACAAGAACGGTGCTGGAATGGTACCAGATGGGTCGGCCACCGCCAGGGAGCGTTCATCGGAGGAGGAATCTGAAGATAGTGTCATCGATCCTGTCTCCCCCATGGCACTCCCCACGCCCTCCGTCCCACTGGTCCCCTCGGCTATGCTGGTATTAGCCTCCTGGGTCCCGTGGGCTGTAGCATCCCCACTCGCTGGTGCCTCTTCTTCTTCACCAGGTGAAGCTGATACACACAGACATGCCATGCCATGACACGTCATACCCTCACCTACACATGCTACAACAATGGAACACCATGGGGGAAACCACAGCAATGCACATGTATACCACTGACACAGATGCAATTGTGTACATGATGAGAGGCATACCCGCCACACCTACCCAGGACCTGCCCTCTTCACATGCCTGTAGAGACACACTATTCTTGGACTACAAAACCAACAGAAGCCTGCATGGCTAGTTGGCATGCCATGCCAACTACACCAATGTCAAATTGCAGGACTCCCCTCCACAAGCTTCTCCAATTCCTCCTGGGTGAAGGCTGGGGCCCTATCTCCTGCAGGACGTGGCATCTTGGCTATCAGAGTCAGAACACAGCAGCACACACAATGGCGGTCTTCTGTGCATGACTGTCAGGAGTCAAGTGAGCATGAGCACATGAAATGTTGGTCACGGCCACTGCAGACATCACCGTCAACATCAGTGGCGATCACCATTGTCTCCTGTCTCCCATAGGCATCCATGTTAACCAGTGAGGAGTTGCACAGCAGTTTAGACCGCCTACCACCATAACGGGTTACTCCAGTGGGATGAGCACACTTTAATCTGTCCGGTGTATGCAGGACAGGCGCTGACGTTTTACCTGTGCAATGTGTACTCAGGGTACATTTAAGGTGCATCATATGTGACATTTGTAGATGTGTGCACAGCTGAAAAACGTCCACACAGTCAATGCTGCACATCAAGATTTCTACTCCCTCCCATTTGCAGGTACGGTTGAAGGTTGAGGATGAGGAATGCTCCTGTGTATAGGCCCCTAATCGACCTTGCCACCCTGGAAGAGCGACACATCATACAGTCCTATTGTCTGAACTGTCAGACCATCATGGAACTGGTAACCTGGTTGGAGCCAGAACTATTGCCTGCCATTCGTCATCCCATTGGTATCCCACCCACAGTAAATGTCCTTCCAGATGACAGTGGGTTTGGCAGGAGGGATGTCACAACCCATGTTCAGCAACATCCTATGTGCTATGCTACAACATATGCCCAGCTACATTAGGTTCCAACATTGTGCTGATTGGCCCACTGTGAAAGCTGCTTTCTACGATCTGGCACATGTCCCTCGTGTGATAGGGGCCATAGACGGCACCCACATAGCTCTGGTGCCACCCAGGAGGAGTGAACAAGTGCATAAGAACCGTGAAAACTTCTATTCCACCAATGTGCAAGTGGTGTGTCTCACTGGTCAATATATCACACAAGTGACAGCCAGGTTCACTGGGTATGTGCAGGATTCCTACATTCTGCGGAACAGCCCTGTCCTACACATGATGGTACCACTACAGAGGGACCGAGCCTGCCTCATCGGTATGTATCATCACATATTTGTGCCCCTCTGCTCTCAACACTCTTCACAACCTACACTACACCCTTCTGGTCCTGACATGGCTCTTACCTCTGTGCACACAGGTGGCTCTGGGTATCCCAACCTTCCCTGGCTTCTGACACCCATGAGGCATCCGGCTACAGCTGCTGAAAACAGGTACAATGAGGCAAGATGGGTGATTGAGCGGACCATTGGGCTGCTGAAGGCCAGGTACGGTGTCTGCACATATCTGAAGGTGCCCTACTCTACACACCACAGACAGTGTACCAGATCATTGTTGCTTGCTGCACAATCTGGCCCTGTGATGTCACATCCCATTGCTAGATGCAAAGGAGGTGTCAGCTGTACCAGTGGCTGATGAAAGGGACATGGGGAGTGATGATGAGGAAGAAGATGAGGATGCAGCTGACTATAGAGCAGGGCTTGTATGACAATACTTCCACTGAGATACATGTATGTGTCATATGTCTGGTATATGTCCACTTGCACTGTTTGCCTTGTGCCACACTATCACCTTCTGTCTGTAATAACTGGAGATATTGGAACTCTGACTTTGAGTGGTTTGGGAGGGGGTTACATGTGACCATGAGTTGTATTGTTACTGTGCACAGGTCATTGCTATTCTCATTCTGCTGTTGTGTTGCTGAACTTGTGACATATATGTGCAAGACCATTGTTTCCTGAACTGCCAGATCCAGTGCAATACATGTGCTATACTAGGTGGTTTCCTCTGTAGTGCATCCTGTACTGGAATTTGAGATTGGGAGGTGGTGCGACATTACTGTTTGTGGCAGTGTGAACTGCCTAGCATGTGACTCTGTTTTCCATGAGGGAGGGACCATGTGGGAGGCATGTCTTGTGAATGTGGGTTTATTATGGCCATATGTTTTTGGACTTGACTTTCCATCTCAACCTTGGCTCCCTGTACTTCAGTGCATGTGTGTTGATTTGGCATATGTGACGCCTGTAGTGATTGATGTCAATGTCTTGGGGTGCACTCTGGTCCCTGCCTCACCTGTTGCTTCCCTTGACCCATCTTGCAAGCCAGTGCCTGCTCCATTGTAATCCTTGCTACATATTTCTCCCCCTCTGTCACTCACACATATATTGGCAGGACATTGGGCTAACTGTTGCACACGTAATAGCTGTACCTTTCATGCTCATGACAATAAAGACATAGGCAGTAATTGTGGGCAATGGTGTTTATTTGGGATGTACAAGTGCAAGGGGTAATAAGTGGGGTCATGGCGGGTGGGCTCATCTGAGTACTTGGGCCAGCTGTGGGTAGTCGAGGCCAGTATGGTGGCCATGGGAGTACAGAGACATGACAGTGGACAGTCAACAGGGTGCCTTAGTGACACACAAGGGTAAATGTTTAGGAGAGGGTCACTTCCTGGTGGTGGTCTTGGTCTTGGCATCAGTTCTGGCAGGATGTCTGGGTGGGCGTCCTCGCTAGCGTGGGGGCTTGTCGGCTACAGGGGTAGGGGTGCTTGTGTCCTGTGGGTTCTGTGGCAGGGCCTCCATTCCACTGGCTTCCACTGATGTGGAGGGCTCAGAAGTGATGTGGCTAATGGAAGGGGCCTGCTGGTGGGAGATGGACTCACACAGGATGGTGGTGAGTTCCATCAGCACCCCTGCCATGGAGGCCATGGTAGTATTTTGAGTCTGCCACTGCTGCATAGCCTCCTGATGGTATTTGCTCTGCAGTCTCTGGGGCTCCTTCACAGTAGCGAGGATCTAGGCTAGAGTGTCCTGGGTTTGGTGGTATGTACCCAGGATTTGAGTGAGGGCCTCCTGGGCAGCCAGTTATTGTGTCTGCCCCGTCTGTGGGGCCACTTATCCCCTCCCACTGCCACTAGCCCCCTGTACCTGTGCTGCTGGCACAGTACACCCACTCCCAGTAGTACCAGGCCCTTTATAGTCTGGGGTGTGTGCCCTTGACTCTGGCCCCTGTACTGTGGGGCACACTTCTGATTGAGAGGTCCCTGGGGCACAGGTTTGGGGAGGAGGGGCTGGCTGAGGTGTTGTAGCCACACGGGATGGGAGTCCTGTGTGTCCAGGGTGGGGCTGCTTGGAGTGGACCGACCATTGCCCCACATGGCCCATGCAACTCGTCCCCATCCAGACGTCCACTGGGGCCTTCATCAAGGGGACAGCTGGCTGAGCCTGGCATCCTCTTGCTTCCCAGTGATGGCAATGACAGCTGATGCACTGCAGACATTAATTTAGTTATGGGGACTGTGCCATGGTTTCTATGTGCCTTGGTGGGTTGTGGATGGTGGTTGGTATTGATGTCATTGCCCTGTGTTGGGAGGCAATCGTAGTAACCCGTAGGTGTGGGCTGTGATATGGGTGTCCATGCATTTGTCCCACTGTGAAGTTGTACATTGAATTTTAGCTGTGTGGGGCGTGATGCTTTGTGGGAATTGTACTTCTTTGTGATCGTTATCTGTGCATGGGGGGAGCATGTGGGTATGGTGGGAGAGGGGTGGTGTGGCATGGAGGGGAGGGGTGTGGGGCGATTGGGGTTTGCAGTAGTGTTGGATAGGGTGGATAGGCGATTGGTGGATGGTGGGTTGGCATGCTGGTTAGGAGTGGTTGTTGCCTGGAGAAGTACTGTTGCCTTACCAGTGTCAAGCCCTCCATCAATTCCAGTAAGTCCCTCCTGATGCACGATGTCCAAGACCTTCTCCCCCGAGGATGTTAAATCAAGGGGTGGAGGTGGGGGCCCACTGTCAGGCTTGTTCAGGGTGATCCTGTGGCTGGATGCCATGGAACAGACTTTTCCCTGAGTCGTTCCACCTCTTCCTGATAACCTCCCTTGTGCTTGGATAGGTGCCGACTGAATTGACCCTGTCGACAATCCTCTGCCATAACTCTGTTTTCCTGGCCAATGAGGTTTGCTGGACCTGGCCTCCCATCAGTTGTTGCTCAACTCTGATGATCTTGTCCACCATGACCCGCAACTCATTATCTCTGAACTGTGGGTGCTTCTGGCATGACATGTTGGGGGGTGCTGTGCGGGTAGAGTGCTGTGTGGGGTGATTGGTGGATATAGGGGTGTTCGGATGTGGGTGATGGTGGGTCGTGGTGGTGGTGTGTGCAAAGTGTGCAATGTGCAGGTGTTTGTGGTGTATGGGGTGTGCTTCATGGCTCATGTCTCTCTGGCTGGTCATGGTAATCACACAGGATTGTTGGTGTGTGGAGGAGTGTATATGGTGCCGTGAGCAGGTGCGTGTATGTGTTTCAGGTGTGGGGTATTCGAACTACCCAATGGGGTGTGGGCTACTATTGGAAATGCATTTCTGTACTGCGACGCTGCGGACCACCATTGGTTTACCACCGTACATGTGCTGCTGTGCTGAAAAATGACTCCTAATAGGGCAGTCGGAATGGGTTGGCGTGATGGGCCAGAGATAGATCAGGCAGCATTTCACTGTCGGACAGCCTGGCAGTGTTGGCTTTGTTGCTGTATTTGGGCGGTTTATTCTTTGTGACTTGTAATACGGCGGTAGCTGTACCGCCACCACCGGCGGTATGGTGGCGGCATTTTGCATGGTGGTCTTGCCCAAAAACCACCATAGTTGCAATGAGGGCCCCAGTCTCTCACATATATTACGATGAACAGTCACACTGATTCAACCATATAGTTGCTGATGCACCCACATATACAGACATACATAGAACTTGTCACTCACCCATAAAGGCAGTTCTGCAGACAGTCACTCACACATACAGCTATACATGCATCTAGTCAGTTACTCATTGAGCAGGTTTTCACCCAGTCACTCTCATGCATAACCATTCACATACCCAGTAACACCCATTTTTCAACTTATAAACACACTTGTTTGCTCACACTCGTAGATGGTGAAGCAGTCAACAACTCACACGTCCAGTTGCTGACCCTTAAATGTACTCATAAATTCACTTACTATACCATACAGCCACTTCCACAAACATATACTCACCTATTCAGCCATTTATGCACCGAGTCAATTACAGATACAGCTAGTGACAAACTGAGTCACCCACCTGTACACCTCCTTGGACACATAATAGGCACTCATTACAACCCTGGCGGTAAATGCCGCCTACCGCCATGCTGACGGCCGCCAACATACCGTGACCGTGGCGGTATTCCGCTACGGGTATTATGACCCACACTGAGAAATCTGCCACTATACAGACACCCAGACAAGTCTGCCAGACAAAAGGTCAGTGATAAATTGGTGGTACCAAAACCCACACTGTTACGGCAACAGGAATACGCCCACAGTATCACAACCCACGAATCACCACAGCTGTCTTTCAACCGCAGTAAACCATTGACAGTACAAACTGCTGCGCTCAAAATACACACACACTTAAAAAACTACACCACATTGGACAATTCAAACTACACACACCTGACACACATATACACACCACACACCCAATCCAATATAAAACACACATTACCCCCACCCCGTTCTATGAAAAAAAGATAGCAAACAGAGAGAGACAAGCCAGGAGCACCCACTCAATCTGAGCCACAAAATACCATCACCCATACACCATCCACCCACCTCACACTACACACCCCAACACAGTTCCCCACATACCCGCACATATATCACTCACACCACATCCATGGCACCCCAAAGACACCCCAGGTTTTCAGAGGAGGAGTTAAGGATCATGATGGAGGAAATCATCCGGGTAGAGCCACAGCTAATCAAATCACAGGTGCCGCAGATGTCCATTGTTAGGAAGATGGAGCTATGGCAGAGGATCATGGACAGGGTCAATGCTGTAGGACAGCACCCAAGAACAAGGGGGGACATCAGGAAAAGGTGGAACGACCTACGGGGAAGGTGCGTTCCGTGGTTGCAAGACACCAGATAGCCGTACAGAGGACTGGCAGTGGACCCCCACCTCCTCCCCCACAACTAACAACATGGGAGGAGCAAGTCTTGGCAATCATGCATCCTGAGGGCCTCCCAGGAGTAGCAGGAGGACTAGACTCTGGTATTACTACTATATGCCCCAACCTACCTGCATGCCATCACAAACTCCTACCCCTACCCTCACCTCCATCACTCCACCACTTCACAAATACCCCAAATATCGCAACCCACCCATCCCAGTACCAGGCCCTGCATGTAACACCAATCCATGGACCCCCATCACAGACCTGCATGGACACCCATCACCACAGCATGCAGAATACTGACAATCATCGCGCCAGACCAGGCACAACTCACACAAGCCAAAACTTCCTTGCTAATAACAACCATAGAGGGAAACATACCCATGCACAAGATGGCACACGCAGATACAATAACACTGCATTTTCATCCCCACAGGACCCCTCCTCAACGTCACCGGAGAGGAGTTGCCAACAACATCCAGTCCCTCCCCAGAGGAGGCCCACAGTGTTGACAGCAGCTCTGCACGCCTGGAACACGATGACCAACCTGGCCCATCAGGGACCTCTGGACAGTCCGGTACCCAGCCACAGTCCCAACCCACCACAGAACCTCCCCCTTCAGGAAACACCAGCACAGCACCTACCCAGCGGACCCATGCCACTGTCCCCAGGACACATCAATCAGCAGTGAGTCCATCACCACAGGGACCCCAGGAAACCCCACAAACACAAGACAATCAGGTTCCTGGGGTCAGTGGCAGTGGGCACATGGTTCAGGCGACAGAGGCACAGGACAACATGGAAACTGGGAGGACTGCTGTGCGACAGGGGGAGGACAAGGCAAGGGAACCCACTCTCCAGGAGGCACTCTCTAACATCCTGTGAGCATACCACCATTCCCAGGAGACCACGGGCCAGATACTGTACAAGTTGCAGGAGACCCAGTGGCTGCAGGAGGGACAGTGCCAGGGGATCATGGAGGACCTCAAAAACATCTAAACCATCCTGGTCACCATTGCAGGGTTGCTGGCAGACATGGGCAAGACCATGAGGGAGGCAGTGGCACACAGACGGGCCCCTGACACTAGCCACACCAATGAACAGCCTTCCATCTCCACTGGCGCTAGTGGACAGGAGGCCCCGCCACCAGCACCCCACCCCCTGCAGAAGGAGAACCACCCCGCAAATGGTCCCTGCGATCAAGGCAAAAGCCAGCGAACATTGCCAAGACCCCTGCCAGGAAATAAGACTCTCCTGATTGTCACCCTTCTGTCCCACTCTGTCACCCTGTCCACCTTGAACTGCCATTGCTCCACTTCCTATGCCCCCTTGGACAATGCACCTGTGATACCAAGAGACTGGGCTCTGCTCTGGACTTTCCTCCACCATCACCCCAGCCCATTGCACATCCCCCTCTACTTATGAGCACTTAAATAAACACCCTTGGAACAAATACAAATCTGGAGTCTGTCAAATTATTTAAATATGTATTAGTACAACATCATCAAAGCATAGCAAGTCATATGTACAGTCAAATTTACAATGGAATGACCTTTAGTGGGCAGCGGTAAATACACCAGGAGCCAGAGTGGGCCACAGAGATCTGACAAAAGAGATGCCAAAGGGTATAGTAAGTGGCCATCGACATAGGGAAATCAGGCTGCCATGTACAATGTCCAACAGAAAAATGAAAAGTAAAGTGAAGTTACAGTGTCCTACCTGTGTGTAACTGGAAGTACTGCTGTATTATATTACTTGTGTTGTCCACATATTCTTCCTCTGCCTCCTATTCCTCAATGTCCATAGGCTCCACCGCTGCTACAAGACCAACTCCCGGCACATCCCCCTGCAGAAAAGGCACCTGGTGTCTCAAGGCCAGGTTGTGCAACATGCAACATGCAACCATGATCTGGCACACCTTCTTGGGTGAGTGGTACAGGGATCCACCAGTCAGATGAAGGCACCTGAATCTGGCCTTCAGGAGGCCGAAGGTCCTTTCAATTATCCGCCTTGTTCACCCATGTGCCTCATTGTAACGTTCCTCTGTCCTTGTCCTGGCATTCCTTACTGGGGTCAGTAGCCATGAGAGGTTGGGGTAACCAAAGTCACCTATAAATATCAAGGGACAACTGTTAGAACCACACTAACCCCTAGGGACAACCCCCTACCCAGACACCTGCTTATACTGGGTGGTGACTTAGGGCTCACCTATTAGCCACACCGGTGCCTCTGGAGTTGGCCCATCACATATGGGATGCTGCTATTCCTCAAGATAAAGGCATCATGCACAGATCCAGGATACTTGGCATTCACATGGGAGATGTACTGCTCCGCCAAACTCACCATCTGCACATTCAGAGAGTGAAAGATTTTTCTATTCCTGAAAACTTGTTAATTTCTCTGGGGGGACAAATGCAACATGTGTACCATCAATGGCACCAATGATGTTGGGGATATGTCCCAGGGCATAAAAGTCAGGTTTCACTGTGGCCAAATCCTCCACCTGGGGGAATACGATGTATCCGCACATGTGTTTTAGCAGGGCTGACAACACTTTGGTCAACACATTGGAGACCATTGTCTGAGACATACCTGATGCCATTTTTGAAGTAAGCCTCAGCAAGGCCTACTAGTGCAAGGGGTTCACCTTTCTCTGCACAAAGTCCTCAGACCATGTAGGAAGAAGTTGGCACAGAAACTGAAATAAAACACAAAGTTTATTAAACCTCATGAGGTGGTACCACAGTTCAAACAGCACCCTTTGGTAATGTTTGAAGTAGCACACTAAACTGAGAGAGCATGGTCCTTTTATACCCCTGCAGGGGCTAAAAGGAGGTGGTACAATTATAGAAGCAAGACTTGCATACATGTAAGGTCATGTGGAAATGCACAGTCGACAGGTAGGAGGAGCTGACAGTTTTCAAGGACTAACAGCTGCAGACCTTACTGAGCATGTGAGAAAGTGGGAGATGCTAAATATAACTTGTCACTAGGCAGATTTTCAAGAGTAGTTAACAGAAAGGTAGGACAGAGCACATGGCGAGCACATGGCAGCATGTGGCAGAGAAAATGGCTGCCATGAATGAAAAATGAATTCCGCAAAATGTTCACAATAGTTTCAAATACAAGATGTCTTCTGCTAATGCTTAATCTAATCGCTGCTAAACTACACCACCATGGCCACTGTTGTTTGGAAGGAACCACTTGCCAGGAAAGGAGAACTGACAGGACCTGCACTAGAGGGCGGATGCCTGTGGGCTGGCTGATAGCTGACATCAGGTCTGGCTCCAATTGGGCACACAGTTCTTGGATTGTGGCCCATCAAATCTGTATGCTATGATAATGTGTCTGTCCTCCATTGTCACAAGGTCCACCAGGGGTCTGTACACCAGAGGATGTCGCCATCTGCAGGTGGCTGGCCTGGCTTATAGTCGGTACATTGTGGTACTTACACCCTGTGCCAGGTCCAGTTATCCCTTATTAGTAGAATAGAGGTGTTTTGAGCAGCTTAGGCTGATAGAAGGTAGTTATGGAAAAGCAGCTTAGGCTAAACTAAGAGACATGCAAAGCTCCTACTATACCACTTATGTCATTTAGCACAATATCATAAGAAAGCACAATACTCAGAGTTACTAAAAATAAAGGTACTTTATTTTAGTGACAATATGCCAAAAGTATCTCAGAGGATACCCTCACTTAGGAGGTAAGTAATATACACAAATTATATGTACACAAACCCAAAACAGGTAAGTAACAGTAAGAAAAGTAGTGCAACCAATGTAGAATCACAATAGGATGCATTGGGTAAACCTAAGTCTAGGGGCAACACAAACCATATACTCCAAAAGTGGAATGCGAATCACAAATGGACCCCAGACCCATGGGAGATTGGAGAGGGTCACTGGGACTGTGAGAAAACAGTAAGGGTGTCCAAAATACCCCACCCCAAGACCCTTGAAAGTAGGAGTAAAGTTACCCCACTACCCCAGAAAGACACATTAGTCGTGATAGGGGGATTCTGCAAGAACCACAAGCACCAGCAAAACACTGAAGATTGATTCCTGGACCTGAGGACCTGAAAAGGAAGGGAACCAAGTCCAAGAGTCGCAGTAGTGTCCGGGGGGGGGAAGGAGCCCAGAAAACCACGGATGAAGGTGCAAAATGGCTGCCTCCGGGTGGAAGAAGCCAAAGATTCTGCAACAACGGAAAGGGCTAGGAACTTCTCCTTTGGATGCAAGATGTCCCACGGCATGCTGGATGTTGCAGAAGTGTTTCCACGTAGAAATACCACAAACAAGCCTTGCTAGCTGCAAGGGTTGCAGTAGAGGTTTTTGGGTGCTGCTGGGGACCAGGAAGGACCAGGATGTTGCCCCTTGAAGGAAGAGACAGAGGGGGCGCTCAGCAACTCAGAGAGCCCCCCAGAAGCAGGCAGCATCCACAGAAGTACTGGAACAGGCACTTGGAAGTTCTGTGAACTCAGAGTCACAAAAGGAGGGTCCCAAGACGTCAGACTCCAACTCAATGGGTTGAGCACTGCGGGACGGAGTGCTGGGGACCCAGGCTAGGCTGTGCACAAAGGAATCCTTGGAGAAGTGCACAGAAGCCAGAGCAGCTGCAAATCACGCAGTACACAGGTTTGATGTCTGGCCTGGGGAGACAAGAACTTACCTCCACCAAATTTGGACAGGAGGGCCACTGGACTGTGGGAGATATTTGGATCCAGCTCCTGTGTTCCAGGGACCACGCTCGTCAGCATGAGAAGGGATGCAGAGGACCAGTGATGCAGTCTTTTGGTGCCTGCGTTAGCAGGGGAAAGATTCCGTCGACCCACAGGAGATTTCTTCTTGGCTTCCAGTGCAGGGTGAAGGCAGACAGCCCTCAGAGCATGCACCATCAGGAAACAGTCGAGAAAGCCGGCAGGATGAGGCGCTACAATGTTGCTGGTAGTCGTCTTACAACTTTGTTGCGGTTTTGCAGGCGTCCTGGAGCAGTTAGCGTTTGATTCTTGGCAGAAGCCGAAGAGGGAAGTTCAGAGGAACTCTGGTGAGCTCTTGCATTCGTTATCTGAGGAATAGCCCAGAGGAGAGACCCTAAATAGCCAGAAAAGGAGGTTTGGCCACCAAGAAAGGAGGTTTGGCTACCAAGAGAGGTAAGAACCTATCAGGAGGGGTCTCTGATGTCACCTGCTGGCACTGGCCACTCAGAGCAGTCCAGTGTGCCCCCAACACCTCTGAATCCAAGATGGCAGAAGTCTGGGACAAACTGGAGGAGCTCTGGGAACCTCCCCTGGGAGGTACTGGTCAGGGGAATGGTCACTCCCCTTTCCTTTGTCCAGTTTCACGCCAGAGCCGGGCTGGGGGATATCTGAACCGTTGTAGACTGGTTTATGCAGAGATGGGCACCATCTGTGCCCATCAAAGCATTTCCAGAGGCTGGGGGAGGCTACTCCTCCCCAGCCCTTCACACCTATTTCCAAAGGGAGAGGGTGGAACACCCTCTCTCAGAGGAAATCCTTTGTTCTGCCTTCCTGGGCCAGGGCTGCCCAGACTCCAGGAGGGCAGAATCCTGTCTGAGGGGTTGGCAGCAGCAGCTGCAGTGGAAACCCCGGAAAGGCAGTTTGGCAGTACCCGGGTTCTGTGCTAGAGACCCGGGGGATCATGGAATTGTCCCCCCAATACCAGGTATTGGGGTGCCAATTCTATGATCTTAGACATGTTACATGGCCATGTTCGGAGTTACCATTGTGACGCTACACATAGGGAGTGACCTCTGTGCAGTGCACGCGTGTAATGGTGTCCCCGCACTCACAAAGTTCGGGGAATTTGCCCTGAACGATGTGGGGGCACCTTGGCTAATGCCAGGGTGCCCACACACTAAGGGGGTCATTACGTGACCGCCAGGGGTAATGTGGCGTCCGTACCGCCAACAGGCTGGCGGTACGGAGACCCGTATTACGACTGCGGCGGTAGCAAGCAAGCAGCGCTGCCCTGGGGATTATGTCTCCCCGACCGCCAGCCTGTTTGTGCAAGCCGCCAGAAACAGGCTGGCGGTCGGGGAGACATAATCCCCAGGGCAGCGCCCCCACATCGTTCAGGGCAAATTCCCCGAAGAGGCTGGCGGTAAGGGGTGTCCTGGGGCATGGGCAGTGCAGGGGCCCCCTAACAGGGCCCCGGGCAACTTTTCACTGTCTGCATAGCAGACAGTGAAAAGCGCGACGGGTGCTACTGCACCCGTCGCACGGCCGCAACAACGCTGGGCCGGCAGGCGTAAACTAGATTTGCGCCCGCCGGCCCAGCGGGGATGTCGTAATGGGGTCCGCTGGAGTGCGGCCGCATTGGCTGCTGACGCCGGTTACCGCTTGGCGGGCGGCGGTAGCCACCCGCCAAGCTTGTAATGACCCCCTAAGTAACTTGGCACCTAACCTTCACCAAGTGAGGGTTAGACATAGAGGTGACTTATAAGTAACTTATGGGCAGTGAAAAATGGCTGTGAAATAACGTGGACGTTATTTTACTCGTTTCACTCAGGCTGCAGTGGCAGTCCTGTGTAAGAATTGTCTGAGCTCCCTATGGGTGGCAAAAGAAATGCTACAGCCCATAGGGATCTCTTGGAACCCCAATACCCTGGGTACCTAAGTACCATATACAAGGGAATTATATGGGTGTACCAGTGTGCCAATGAGAATTGGTAAAATTAGTCACTAGCCTGCAGTGACAATTTTAGAAAGCAGAGAGAGCATAAACACTGAGTTTCTGGTTAGAAGAGCCTCATTGAGTTAGGCACCACACAGGGAACACATACAGGGCTTACACTATGAGCACTGGGGTCCTGCTTAGCAGGATCCCAGTGACACAAGTGCAAAAACAAACATACATACAGTGAAAATGGGGGTAACATGCCAGGCAAGATGGTACTTTCCTACACTATCTTATATTCAGCCTCAGCGGTTGAAGCCTATGGAAGAAAACGGTGATCAGAGGGTCATATTCAAACATCTATTGCAGTAATGATGAATTTTTTCCTTTACAGAACCAGTATGTGAATCCAAAAATCTGTTGCTGTGCCAAAGTCTGCTGTGACGCAGTTAGGTGCCATGCCTTGTGCCCCCCTAAAATGGTGGCTGCCTGACCTGTGAGGACGGACAAGGGGAAATGAGGTAATTCCGCTGGCGTTGTGCACCGTTGCTGTAGGCGGTCAAAGACCGCCGCGCAACTTCGCATTGGTTATCATTGGGCCCTATGGGTTCCAGGAGCCAATGGTGATGTATGCCGGCAGTGACGGTATGCACCGCCGTGGGCGTGACTGCCATTTTCTATCTGATCACTCACTTGCTACCTGACCTTCAACAGGAGAGGACCTACACTGCAAGTGCTGCTGTGACCTGTGTCTGAAAGCGACAATGGCTCATGTGTTTGGGGAAAGAGCCCCTGCCTTCACTGCAGAGGAGTTGGAGAAACTGGTGGATGGGGTCCTATCCCAGTACATGTTACTCTACGGTCCTCCAGACAAACAGATGAGTACACTGTGAGCATGAAGTGTGGGCCATGAATGTATGGATTGCTGTGTGGTTAAGCCACATGTAGAGGGGGGCAGAGGCGTCTTGGCCAGAGTGCTGCATGT
Source organism: Pleurodeles waltl (assembly GCF_031143425.1). Classification (NCBI taxonomy): domain Eukaryota; kingdom Metazoa; phylum Chordata; class Amphibia; order Caudata; family Salamandridae; genus Pleurodeles; species Pleurodeles waltl. The sequence continues at coordinate 588,890,054 of NC_090447.1, forward strand.
ATGGCGGTCAATGTATGTGCATCAGGGGATGGGAGGGATATGTTGGGCCATGAGTGTGACGGTCCGGACGGTGGACTAATTCCCTTTTCTGCTGCGTTTTCAATGCAGGTCAGCGCCCACCAGAAAAAGGGTATTTGGCATGCCATCGCCAAAGTGGTGTGGACCCTGGGGGTCTTTGACAGGCAGAGCACCCACTGCCGCAAACGGTGGGAGGACCTGCACCACTGGGAAAAGAAGACGGCAGAGGCCCAGCGTGGGCTGGCCTTCCAATGAGGAAGGGGTGCCCATCGCACCATGATCCCCCTGATGTTTTGCATCCTGGCAGTGGCCTATCCGGAGTTGGATGGGTGCTTGAATGCATCACAACAGCTACAAGGGGGGTGAGTACAGATTCAGAATCCTGACTTTGCGCCAGTTAAGTGTTACCTGGGTGGGGGATGTGGGCTGTGGGTGCCCCTAGGCCAGGGCGAAAATGCCATGTTAGGTCCCTTGTTGGGCAGGCTCTGAAGTACTCCTACCCCAATGGCGTCAGTGGGCATCTTCTACTGGGCAGGGTTCTGTGGGTTTCAGGTGTGTAGCTAATGGCGGTAGGCATTGTACCCCATGGGTTGGTGACTATCCTAGTAACTGGTAGTGCATGGCCTAGCGCATAGGGCTGTTCTCTGTGTGTTGTGTACGCCAACAGTGGTGGTGTTGCTGGCACTGACCAAGTGTACACTCTGTCCCCCCCCCACTTTTTGTTTTGTCACCCTGTCCTTGTGTGCATTAGCATCATCTGGCGGAGGAGCAGAGGCACTGGCGACGGAGGGAGCTGCATCCCACATGGTCCTGGAGGCTGAATCCATCGACGGTGAGGGCACCAGTGGGACGGAGGGCGAGGGGAGCACCACGACGGGGACAGGAGGGTAGACCACAGTCAGCGACTCCTCCTCCGATGGAAGCTCCCTGGAGGTGGCAGACACCTCTGTGCCCACCCCAACAACAGGTACAGCCGCCACCCCCCCTACCAGCACTGCACTCCAAGCAGCCCCTCAGCGTGTTTCCCGTTTCTACTCACCCAGGAGGGTGGGCATAACCTTCGCCCCAGACCCCCAGGCCCTGCCCCAGTCAGCCCTGCTGCCCTCAGTGAGGAGGTTATTGATCTCCTGAGATCCCTCTCTGTTGGGCAGTCAACCATTTTGAATGCCATCCAGGGTGTAGAAAGGCATTTGCAACAAACAAATGTATACCTGGAGGGCATTCACTCTGGCATGGCGGCCCAACAGAGGGCATTTCAGGCTCTGGCCAGAGCACTGATGGCAGCCCTTGCCCTGTCTTTAGCCTCCCCACTCCAACTTCCTCTACCCAGTCCCAATCCCCTCAACCCCAGCCTATCCCAAGCATACCTTCAGACCAGCATTCACCCACATCAACACACAAAAGTTGCTCAGGCAAACACAAGCACCACACTTCATCTCACAGGCACACACACATGTACCATCCACATGCAGACACACCAACATCCACTGCCTCCACTGTGTCCCCCTCCTCCTCTTCGTCCACCTCCCTCCCAGTAGCATCTCCATTCACACCTGCATGCACCACATCCTCATCCACTGTTTTCATCACCAGCACGTCAATCACAACACACCCATCACTGGCAGTCACCATCCCCACATCTATGCACATGACCCCTGTGTCCTCTCCCATTATGTCTGTGACCCCTTCCAAAGTACACAAACACAAGCACCCACCCAACAGCCATCTACCTCACAACAGCATCCAGGCTATGCACCTGCACCCACACACAGCAGACAGACACCTCCTATAACCACTCCCACTTCCTCCACTCCCAAACCCTCTCGCTCTTCCCACCCCAGTGTCTCTAAGAAGATTTTCCTGGAAAACATTGACCTCTTCCCTACCCCTCCCCCCCGCCCTTCCCATTGGGCCAGAGTATCCAGAATCCAACCCAGCACCTCAGCCACCACATCGATGTCCGCTGTGGTTCCTGCAGCTAACAGAGGTTCAAAGGGGGAACCCGTCAGCCCAGCCAGTGTGCTACCAACACCTGCCAAGGACACAAACATTCCGCCACCTGCCAAGCTGAAAAGGGGGACAGAATGCAGCAAGGGGAAGGGGCACCAACCACCCAGCAAGGCCGCCTCAAAGACTCCAGATGCCAGACCCAAGGTGACACTACCATCTGCCAAGGTGAGGAAGGGGCAGAAAACACCAGGTAAGGCACTTCAGCCTTTGGAGCCTGCAAGTGAAGGCCTGGTGGCTACCAGCACAACCGCCAGCACTGCCACCTGCACAGCGGGTAGCACCACCAGCAGCCCTGCCGCTAGCACCGCCGAGAGCACCGCCACCTGCAACGCCACCTGCACCACCGCAAGCACCACTACTGTCAGCAGCAGCAGCCCCAGTGGGCAGCCGTCCGAGGCTGCAGGAGAAGGGCTGGGTCCTCTACTCACCATTGGCAGCACTGACACCTGCACCACGGCCAGTACCGCCACCTGCACCGCCGCTAGCACCACGGCTAGCACCGCCATAGGCACTGCCGCAGGCATCGCCGGAAGCACCGCTGACAGTAGCACCATTACCAGGAGCAGCAGCCCCAGTGGGCAGCCGTCCAAGGCTGCAGGAGGAGGGCTGGAGCGTCCCACCACCACTGGCAGCAACCCCACCAGCTCTGACACTACCATCAGTTTGCAGCCTTAGTCGCCGCAGGATGGAGTCTAGCCCTCCCTCCATGAACTATCATGCAACAAGGTCCCTGCAAATCTCGTGCGTCAGATACCCAGGTTAGGGACTGTGAACTGCCACACCCCAAGTGTTGCATCACTGGGCACAAGGCCCCCTCCAGAACCAGTGGAGATATGCATCCACTCACCCAATCTTTGGCAGGATGAAGCAGTCTGGGCACAAAGCCCCCTCTAGAACCAGTGGAGAAAGACATCCACTCACCCAATCCTTGGCAGGACGAAGCAGACTGGGCACAAAGCCCCCTCCAGAACCAGTGGAGAAAGGCATTCACTTGAGAGACTGTGGCTTTGCACTCCCCAGGACCAAGCAGTGGGCAAACCACCCACTTGAGAGAATGTGACTTTGCACTCACCAGGACCAAGCAGTGGGCATGGAGCCCCTCGAGGAGCAGTGGCGTTATTCCATCTTCCAGCTGAGGTGCCCCCCTTCCCTATCTCCCTGAGGTGCCTGTGTGTTTTCGACCTGATGCCCATGCAGTGTTCTCTCCGTATTGAGGCAGGAGTCAAGTGTGTGCTTGGCCCATGATTTTTGGCCCAGTGGCCCACGGACATTTTGAATGGACAATGTACCGCCTTAAGTACATATTGTATATTTTTGTAAATACCATTTTTATATTTATTACGTATTGCCTATTTCTAATATATCACTGATTTAACTCTATTCCTTTTGTCCTTGCGTTCTTTCAGGGGGTTACAGGGTGTAAATGTAATGTTGTTGCATGTCTTTGTATGTATGGTGTTGTGGGTGAGGGGAGGGGGTTTTGCGTGTTGTGTGTGTGTCACTCTCTTTTTCCTCCCCTCCGTGTACTAGGTGCAGTACTCACCATGGTCGTTGCCGCCGCCTTTCGTATTCCTGGTAGATGAGGAGGTAGACCAGCATGGGCAGGCGTGCAGCTCGGGCTCCATGGTGTCCTGGTTCTTCGTTTGTGTTGAGCGCTGAGTGGTTTCCCTTCCAAGTCCTGTTTCCACCGTGCTTTTGATGGCATTGGTACCGCCCCGGAAAACCTGGATGATAGGCGGGTTGTGATGGAGTGGGCAGTCCATTGTCTTCCGCCTGGCTGTTGGTGGTTACCACTGCGGTGTTTGTTGCTACCGCCATGGCGGTCGGTGTGTTAAAGTGGCTGGCTGTGTTGGAGGTTTCCGCTGTGGTCGTGATCCCATTGTTTTTACCGCTGGCCTGTTGGCGGTATTACCGCCGCTTTAACACCGACCGCCATGGTTGTAATGAGGGCCAAAGTGCCTGATTTAAAGTTTGGTTGGCGGGTTACTCCGCCACAAATGTGACAGATATCCCGTCCGCTGTATTACAATATCCATGGAATATTATGGGATTGTATCACAGCTGACAGGATATCAGCCGCATTTATGAAGGGGTAACCTCCTCCGCCAAATTCTAAATCAGACCCTTAGTTACTTACCCATACAGACACTCATCTACCCACTCACTCATAAATATAGTCACTGATGCAAGTGGTTAGGCACCCATAAAAGTAGTCACATACCCCATCACTCACCTATAGAGCCACAGATGCACCCACTCAGTAAAACATAGAGGCACCCATCCACCCACTGATTCCTTTCTACAGCTACTGAAACACCTACATACTCACTCATTCAGGCAATTAAATCCATTCACTCATCCATAAACCTTCTCACGAAGATAATCACTAACCCATACAACCAGTGACACATGCAGTCACTGACTCTTAGAAATACTAATACACCTAGTCACTCACGAGTACAGCCACTTACACACCAAGTCATTCACCCATACAAAGACTCATCCATCCAGTCACTCATGTACAGAGAAACTCACACACCCAGTCACTTACCCATAGAAATACACATCCATGCAGTCAGTTACCGCTACAGCTGCTCACATATCATATTACTCATCCATAGAGCTACTCATGCTGCCAGTCACTCACCCATATAGATATTCAGACACCCAGTCATTCACCCATACAGGAAGTCATGCAACCAGTCACTGAAACATACAGACACTCATCCAGCCACTCATTCACCCATGCAGTCACTCACAGAGGCAGTCAATCACCCACAAAGGTACTCTTTAACCCAGCCAGTCACACATACATATACTCATTATTGAGATAACCACCCATATGAACATACAGGCAGCCATTTCTGCACTTATACACTTACTAATACAGCCAGTCGCTGAGTCATTGTTTGAGGTAAAAGAGATAGTTCTAAGAAGAACTGGGTTTTTCTAGATTTTGAAATGTCTTTGTTTTTTATGTGTTTTTTGAACAACTTTGTAATTTAAAAATAAAAAAAAATTAAACTACAAAATAATAAAACATCACTTGGAACAGCAAGTAACAATACTTGGAGATGCATCCTAAAAATGGAGGAAGGTTTAACACTATGTGCATTTATTAATTGCACAAGTATAGGTACTACCTGCTCTCCTACAGTTAGAGTAGCAGTGCATTTAAGACAAAACTTCCCACTTTAGCAAATTCAGGAATTGTAGATGAAACACTGGAGACATGTGGAGTGTTCGATGTTGTGCCAGCTTGCATGTTCCCAGAGGATGACGCAGTGTTGTCTGTTTGCAAATATCTCATCCCTGCTCTCGTCAGTCGAGTCGAAAGCATGGTGTTTAAGTGCTTGTACATATTAGATGTACTGCAGCTATACTTCTTCTCACTCCCCATCGAAAGCACTCTTTGACAGATGTTGCAGGTGACTTTATGGGCATTAACTTTCTTCTAACCCTCAGGCATACAAACAAATTCCCAGACAACACTTTCCTTCAGTTTTCTTGGTGGGTCTTCAATTTCCTCTGGTTCTTCCTCAATGTTCTGGTTGTCATCAGTTGTTGTCATTTTTTAAAGAAAACTATAATGGAGACCAAGGAACAGGAAAGCAATCCCCAAGTTCTGCAGTAGAAGTGTGCACATGTGCTGCCACACCCAAATTGATGGAAAAAAGTGGTGGGACCTTTCTATAATTTTGATAGAAAGATATTCACCAATCAGAAGCATCTTTTTTTAAGTCACATGGGGTGCGCAACACCTGCGCATCTCCATCGCATAGGGGTTGCGATTTCCTAAAATAAATTAAAATGAGTCTAAGAATGAGGGACTAATTTAAGAGCCCCTAGCGCCATCCTAAAGACACATTAGCATCATTTCTTTGATGCTAATGTGGTGTTAGATGGCCAAAAACACCATGTCATATTTACAAAGTGGTGCAAAGGATGCATTGCGCCACTTTGTAACCATTTGTGCTACATTATTCCTGCGCCAGGCATAATGTGTGCAAAGGGGGAGTTCCCTCGTTAGAGATTTCCTTGCCCCATTTTTTCAGTATTTTTAACGCATGCTCAGAGCAGGCATCAAAAGGAGGCATGCCATTGAATACAGTGGGCCCCTATGTACTCTGTAGTGCCAAAAATGTGGTGCTACTCCTGCAGAGTACATCAATAGCCTCAGGAATTCTGATACTACTGCCCCATACCCCGTATTTTAAATACGGCACACACATAGTGGCGGTAGGGGGGCATTAAGGGGTGCAAGGAAAGTGGTGCTTCACTGATTGCAGTGCCACTTTTCTTAAATCAGCCTCCTTTGCTACTCTTTTTGTTGCTTTCCTAAAAAAACATTTCATTTAAACTATATGGTGGAAGTCAGGAATATACTAAATGCACCAGAGTGGTGTACCCACCATGATTCTGGAAACACGTGCTGCTAACAGATGCGGTGGAGTCAAGACTCCTTATTTTTATAGTAAACCATTAAAAAACTTTCTATAATTGAGTTTCTAAAATATTTTTTAACTGTTAGAGATTTTGTTGTAAAGATTACAGTGTAAAGACACTTTTATACTAATGAAACTACGCTGGAGTTAAGTACCATTGCAGAGCTGTGCAAGGGGTACGTGACTCCCCAAAAAATTATAAAAAAACATATTTATTAGAAAAATATATTTTAAGTTCAATGCATTGGAGATAGTTAAGGATTTTTTTTCTTACAGCAAAGTACACAGAATCTTAATAGTTCATAGAATTTGTGTAAAGGAATGACTTTGGGGCAGATGTATCAAGAATGCATTTTGCGAGTCGGAAATAGCGATTTTTAAGAAATCGCTATTTCTGATTCGCAAAATGCAATGTATCAAATTTGTGATTCGGTAATAGCGATTTCTTAAAAATCGCAAATGCTATTACCGAATCGCAAATTGCGATACAGCCCCCATTCGCATCTATGGGCCTGTAGGCCCATATTTGCGAATATTTTGCATGTCCTAAATTGCGAATTCCTAACTGGAATTCGCAATTTTTGGAAATGCAAAGTCCAGGGTGCTGGAGGCCTTAGGCCCCCTCTGCTGCACCCCAAGATATTTGATTACAACATGTAAGATGCACACATGCAAAAAGGGCATGTGTGCTTTACATGTAAATTTTAAAAATGCATTTTATAACTCATATTATATCGCTCATTACATGGTCAGGACATCAATGATGACATCTCAAATGACACCACTGGTGACATCATTTATGACATCATCCACAAAAATAATTCTCAAAAAGGCACACATACCTCCACAAGGAAATCAGCACTTCCACGCACACAACTATTAAAACACTCATTTGTACATCCATAACACTATTGAGAGACTCACACTCACTCACTCACACAGCACTAACACAATGAATCACTCACCACACATAACTAAGTCAGGTATTCATGGAGATAGAGATTTATAAACACGCAAACTCACAGACTCGTATAGTCACACAGAAACCAACTCATACACCTGTAGAACCACTCACAAAATAAAATAAACCAACACAGCTACTAATATAGCCATCACTTGCTCACTCATATAGGCAGTCACATATTCACGCACTCAGCTATTTACTCACAGACACATAGACTCACTGGATGATGTCATCAGTGATATCACTAACCATGTCATGAGTGATGTAATATGTGAGGTCATAAGCAGTGCATTACGGGGCACACGTTATAGTTAGCTGAGGTACTTTAACTGCTGAATTTCTTTGGTTTGGTATGAATAAGTTGTGAGCCTTGTAACTTTTTTTTTAATCATATATATATATATATATATATAAATATATATATATATTTCTTCAACAAAAATGAATCATTGCACTCCAGGAATTTCTTATCTCAGCCTTTAATCATTCCATAAGTTAGTGCTTCCACCACCCAACGTGTTTCAACCTAAACAGGTCTTGATCACACCTGTTTAGGTTGAAACACATTGGGTGGTGGAAGCACTAACTTATGGAATAATTAAAGGCTGAGATAAGAACTTCCTGGAATGCTATGATTCACTTTTGTTGAAGAAATTTATCGGAGTCTTGGTCGCAAACTCCTTCATCGGCACCGGCAGTGAGAGCGCGCGTGATGAAGCAGAAAAAGCGAGACTAACAAACATTCATATATCATGTAACAAAATCGTATAAGAAAATGTGATTTTAGCAAAGAAAAATAACGTGTGTAGAAAATGTGCCCACAAAGTAGTTCGCCATTAGTATAAACGAGCTTGATTAATCATGAAGAATTCGACAATGTAGTAATCCGTCATAATTGCAGATGTATTTTATGATTTTCTCGTTAAACTGTTATATGCTTAGCTTTAATTTAGCAGAGGCTTTGGCCTAGTTGCCTGGCCTCAATTTTAACTGCGTGGTTTTCACTTGTATTAACAAACATATATTTTATGCCTTTAAAGCTGTATTTTTCCAGTAGAATGACTAATACACTTATCTCAAGTTTTCGTGCTAGGAAAGTTTCATCCCCTTTGAAGCAAGGTCAGTTTCTGCAGGTGCAGACAATAAGGACACTGATACAGAATGAATTGGCAACTTTGTTGCTACTTGTGTTCCAAAGCTCCAAGGACGCCTTATGCATAAATGAGTACTAAGAGAAAGACACTATTCATTGGTCAAAGTGAAGCTACCCTATGAACCCTCCAATGGAAGACCCTGAAGAATTTGGAACGTTTTCTTACTTAAACCCACCGTACAAAGAGAAGTCAGCCATTTTCTTTGATGCCATTTTGAAGCCAGATTCAAGATGCCATTTTAAATGACACTTTGATGCTTTTTCTCTATCCCAGAGAGAGAGAGAGAGAGAGAGAGAGACTTTAAAAAATTCTCACCCTAGAGACTTTAACTTTCACTTTACCCTGTCTTGCCCATGCAATAACATTTGCCCCCACCCCCCATTTTCCTTGCTGCTGCAAGGAAACTTGCCTTAAACTTTGCCCCTTTGAAATCTGCCCCATGCTGATCGAACCGGTACCTGAAGGACGAAGACTTACCTTGAGTGCTGATTGTATTTGGTAATTATGAAAGGATAAATGTATTATTCATTGTATTTTCCTTCTTAGGTACCAACTGCTTATTTTGACAGAGCCTAAGCTAGAAGTTTTCCAAATTTGTGTTGATTAAATTCTTTTTTTCCATGAAGCCCCACATGCCAATGTTAATCAGAGGATAGTTGAGGTATTCACTTGATGCACCATGCTGAACTGAAATCTTGTTATGCTGACCAATGTATGCAATTAGTCAAATTCAGTTACTTTTATTAGTGATTTGCATTGCTATAACCGAGTGCATTATAATCCAGATTTTGCGTAGATTGCTTTTCTTCCGTCGTTATGGACAGCTAATAATGTTCATATATGTATACCATTTGATTTTGAGAATTACTTATATTGTGTTAGCTTTGTTAATATAGGGAAATTAACTCATTAACTTTTAATAAACTGATTTTCTGTTTAACTAATTTGTTGATTGATTACTAATCGAGTATTGGTTATTGATTATAAATGGTTATTGATGATTGATTTGAGGGATCCGACAATTCTTTGGTTGAGGAGAACCCAACCTGGTCAAAAGGTTCACGGAACTCCGGCATGTCCAAACATAAGTAATTTATAAGGACTGGACGCGCTACCACGCGCGATGTTATATGCGGCAATTTGGTGATTTATATATATAATCTAAAAGAACACTAATGCTCGCACACTCAGAACTCAAGGAGAAAAGCAGAAACTTTTAATCACAAAGCTTTACAGCTGTCACAGCAGCCTTGGTCACGTGAAATTCACCACCAATCAATAACAGTTAAATACCATCAATTCAACAGCATAGAAATAGGACAGAAAAAGAAAACAGTGTATATATAAAGCAGTCCCCAAACCATTAATCCCAGTAACTCTTAATACGTAGAAATATGTTATAAGTAAATGCTTCTTACATATATACAATAATATTCATAATTGGTATGCACCCATCAAATACAAGATAATTATGCATATCTCTCCGTATAATCAAAATAGAGAAGAACATAGGGAGAAATGATTTGTAGAGCGGAGTATACATTTTTTAGATATTATATTTCTAAACCTACAGTAATAAATTCAGATAAATGATCATATCAATAATGGCTATAGGTGCCCATACTAGACATTTATATTACATCCCCTACAGTATATTATACCCGAATATTCAAAACCTGTCTTAATCTTGATCCATGCAACAACCTGTTTTGCTCACTGTAGAATGAACGGTAAACTCAACAAAAAATTACTCATGAAAAATGCAAAACAAAACACAAACTTATCTATAGAAAATAAATTTTAAGAAATAGTGTAAAAAATATATTAATTATCTTATCTATATATCCAACACCCAAAACACCACCAGGTGATAGAAGCAAGAGGTGGGACGAGGGATAAGATATTTTGTCTAACAGCAAAAATAAGGCATTTAAACCTGAATTGGCGTGAGTGCCATATAACTGAATTGATGTTCGCATGACTGTATATAAAGTTTTAAAGCCAGCTAATTTACTTTGACGTATTACAAAGCACGGAGAGTATATTAGAGCCAGCTTCAGAAAAAAGCAATTAATAGAAAGAAACTGTAAATAGTGAACTTTAAAAAACTGAGGTGAAACCGGAGTACTGGCTTGGAGAAGTATTTTTACCATGTTGGTTGTAATTAACTCACGTGTAAAGAATAGAAATCAAGCACGCCATTTTTCAGTTGACAAAGGCTGTGTAATCAGCTGAAACGCGTTCTGAATTGGAGACAGTTTTTGCGAAAAGGATTGACTGGCACCACAAAGATTGCTGTTTGATTGAATAAATAATATTTCATCCCAGTTCGAGTGCAGGTGTTTCTCTGTAGTGAGAGAAATGAAGTTTAGATGTTTAAAGCGCATTGGCGGTAGCGCTTTACCTTGCATCACCAGCAATTTGGAAGCACACCGTCAACCGCAAGTTGAGTGTTGTGATGTATATATATATATATATATATATATATATATATATATATAAATATGGACTGGTGGTGGGCGCCACTAAGTAGTTATAGTCAGGTCTTAGTTTATGTAAAAAAAGCAATTTTTTGTTTTGCGCCGTTGATAAATATTCACAAACGTTTCCTAAAAAATAAGACGCTCATTTCAGGATCTGTCTGGAAAGTTTCGGGGTGATCCATTAAGCGGACGCCGAGAAGAAGAGGGTACCAAAATGCTGTTTCCCCATACATTTTTCCCCAAGGTTTTTGAACAGGAATAGTGCCCGAACCACTAGATGGAATTAAACCATGTTTGGCAGAAAGGTAGCTCTTGGTCCAGAAAGTGCACTTTCTGGTATTTGGTATAAATCCATTCAGTAGTTTTTGAGAAATAAAGAACAAACACATTTGTATATATGTAGGGACGTAAAGGCTCTGCAAACCCTCCTGATCTCGTGCTGAGATCTGATTGGCTGCCAACACTTCAACAAGAAAGTGTTGGCAGCTATGTTTGGATTCAGCTTCAGTGAAGTCCTACAAAAAAGATAAAAAACAAGAAAAGGATCCAGGGTAGGGTCACCCTGACCCCTTAGCTCTGGTGCAGGGGTCCCAGAGAGACCCCTCTGAGAAAACTGCCATGTTTTGAAAAAACGTTCTGGTAGGAGAAGTGGCAGTTCCACAGATCTGCCAAAAAATGTTTTAAAAAGCAAGCACAGGCTCACATGCTTGTTTCAGTGAAGCCCCCGGTTCAGGTCCCTGGGGGCATGTCACATTTCCAATGGTGGGAGCTGCCGGGCACCCTGCAGCCCCAGGGACTACCATCACTATGGGGATCATGTCTAATTATATGTGGGGGGCCAGCCGGCACCCCCACAACCCCAGGGACCTCCACATCCCCAGAACGAAATGCCTAATTAAATGCAGGTGTCTGCCCACCCCATTCCACTGCCCCGGGGACCACCACCTCCCCAGGATGAATTGTCTAATAAATGCAGGGGACTGCCCCTCTCCCTGCAGTCCTGGGAACCACACCTCTCTAGTGCTAAATAGAGTAAGAATGGGGGGCCACGTGGCCCCTGTAGTCCCAGGATCCCCAACCTCCCCGGGGAGAATATAAAAGAATGAAGGTTCCGTTGTGGATTCCCGGCCCCTGGGACCACCTCCTTCCCAAGGCTAAGTGAAATATTGGAAGGGGGCCAAGTGGCCCCCCTCAAGTAGTTAGTAATGTCCTTTGGCACCACCACCCCCAGGGCTGCCTGCTGCAGTATCCTGGGTGCCCACCACCCAAAACATTGCTGTTTGCTGCGACTTGGCAGGAACTTTGACAGTTCCCACCAACTCACAGCAAGCACTCTGGGTCCAATATGTGAGAGCTGTCAAACATCTCTTGCTTGTTGGCTGGAAGCTGTGGTTTCCTGTTTCCTTTCCCATGGGCAGGGAAGCAGAGGAAACCAATGCTCTTGCAGAGAGGGAGCTATATCTCTGAGACATCAATGCTGGCTCCCACAGGAGGCAGGGAACTGGCTGGGACCACGATGGCCTTGAGGCTCTCCGTGGTCTCCAATGCACACCGGGTGCCCTGCGGGACACCCAGGATTGATAACCATGGCCAGGGGAGTTGGGTCAAAATTAGCGGAGGAGGGTGGCAGTGCGGCCCCCCTCTTCTAAAACAGGAGAGGCCAGGTCCCGGAGGATGGGGTCCCCAGGGTGGAAATCGACCAAGGAGGGAGGCAGGGTGGACTCCTCCCCAAAAAAAGAAATAAATTATAAAAGGCTGGGCCCCAGGACATGGGGTACCCAGGGCTAAAATCAACTGGGGGTGAGAGACCCCATGCCCCTCCATGGCAATATAGTGGACCCTGGGGAAAGGGGTCACTGGGGCTTTAATCAGCTGGGGGAGGAGGTCCACGCAGCCCCCCTCCTAAAAATAGTAAATACATTATAAAAGGCTAGGCCCTGGGGGATGGGGTCCGGGGCTGAAATTGGCCAGGGGAGGGGGACCACGTGGCACCCCATGGAATTATAGTGGGCTTTGGAGATGGGAACTTGGGCTAAAATCGGCTGAGGTGTGGGGCTGTGTGGCCCCCTCTACCACAATGCACATTAACCCAACAAGGTAGCACTTACTACTTAACCAGTAGAAAGTGCTCTAGTTGGGTGGACATTTTGTGCAAAACTGTGAAGTCATGTGGGATAAACGAGCAGGTAAGCTTCCGTTCTGGCCATGATGCTTATTTCACATAAATTAAACCTCAACAGGAAGTACTTACAAATATAAACATAGCAGGTACCCCAGTTGAAGCGTCAATTCTGGAAAGGACAAATTATTCTAACTCCTGGGCTTGGCAAAGCAAGTGTGCTTACTCAGTGTTTCCATATTGAAAAATTATCCGAAGACCTTTGTGGAGGTGAATGCATCTTTCATCTATTGGAATTCAATCAGGCAGTCTCACACCCACTCTCATACCCGCAGAGACCCTCTCACATCTATTCTCACTCTCAGAGACACAGAGCATGCGGCCAACTCCTAGTCTGCTTGGCCAAAGGCCATACATGGTGGTGGTTGGATTAAGGTACAGTAATGGAAATGACTTTACGTTGAAAAAAACCGTACCAGTTCACTGAAGAAAAAAAGAAAACGTTAAAAGGTTATAGTTAGGAAACATAATTTAAAAAACCTTCAAAATTCACTTAAAAAAGCAAAAGGTTACAGGGATGTTATAGTTAGGTTCTGAATTTACTTATACAAAACCATAGAAATTCAGCAACTAGAGTTATTTCAAGTAACTATAGCTCGCGACCTAAGCTAACTATAACTTGCAGAGTACAGGCATTGAAGATTTCATTGCTTCCACCAGCGGGAGCAGAAAAGCTCCTGCCAGGTGGGAGGACAGATCTTTCTCCCTGCAAGTGCTCTTATGAGCAGGGAACAAAATACTGCTCCCAACTGGCAGTCGCACATAGAAATGTTTATTTTAGGGTACGGTTATGATTACTTAACAAAACTATAACTGGTGAACTTCAGTGATTTTGTTAGTTTACAATGTAATGTTTTAAATGACATTTTCCACTAATTATAACATCTCTGTAACAAGTTTTATTTTTTCAGTGAACATACACATATACGTGGTACTGTTCACTAGCAGTGTATCATTAAAGAATGAACCAACTCACAGAGTCTGCAGTGGTGTGCAGTTTATTGCTGAATCAAAATGTACACTGTCAGATACACAGTGCATTATGGCCGATACTTTGATCATTGATCAGCCAAGAGGCGTTGAGGATCCGTGCTATACACTTTGATCTTCATTGTAAGTCATGCAAGGCTTCACCACTCATGAGTCATGACTCCTCTTCACATTCAATAATGTTAATGCATAACATACTACATTTTGTTCATCTGCACATATATAGATTTGCTTAAATTCACACAAAAATAATATTTAATGTGCAGTTATCGTTAAAATTAATATTAAAAAAACAATTTATAGATCAGGAATACAATCTGTAACACATGCAAATCATATGTTGGACACCAAATTCAATACTCATGACCTTAAGCTTAAAACAACAGATGGAATTACAAATGTAATTGTCTTAATGATGAGATTACATATCACATACATCATTGATTGATTTGATTATTTATTACTGTTTAATCACATTTCACTAGTTTTAGATATTGTTATTTATTGGTATAAACATTGTGATGTCATAAGCATTGCCTTCATGTGCAAGGTATGGTTTATATTGCATGGGAGTGTGCTCCTAACAATAACTTGCAAAGGTCAGTGGACTTTCAGTTTTACTTCATAACAAATATTGCATTTTAACTGTGTTTTGAGGGTGAATTCCTCAGCTTTGTAAACATATATTGAGGTTATTATGACTAATAGTAAGCATAACTATACTTTCACCTGTATTGTTTTAGTGAATCATTGTTTACTATTATATTCAACATTCTAGAGTTCCCTGCACCCAACTCTCCATGTGTGGTCATTCCCAGCTGCATATGGCCTTTGACTTTGTACAGTGCAGTAGGCTTTGGCATGGCAGCAAGACTGACCTTGAGCCAAGCCCACCTCCATCCCTTTGCAGGTGGCTAACACCCCCAGTGCACGGCCTTTAGCGATGTACAGTGGTGGTTGACCAGCGAGACTGGCTCCTAGCCCTCTGCCCCACCCTCTGTAGGCAACCAACCAAAGGTGTTCATGGTCTTGTGTCATGTGTAGCATGATTGTCCACAGAGCCTGGCACTCAGCCACACAATGTATCCATCTCAAGATGAGTAGCTAACGCCTGCAGTGCACAGGCTTTGGCATTGTACTGTATGGGTTTGCTACACGGCTGAGCCTCTGTCCAGGCTTGAGACCAGCCATCACTGGGCAGAAAATCTTTGCTGCACTGGTCCTTTTGGCAGATTGTAGCAGGGGTTGGTTACAGGACCTGGCCTCCAGACATTTTCTCTGTCCATCTCTCGGTTGTTGGCCAACACTCTCAGCTCATGCCCTTTTACCACATGCTGCAAGGCTGGCTCTGGGTCCTGGTCTCTATCCAGGCTTTGCACGGAGCACTTGTTAGGGTGTAAACCCTCCTGTGCAAGGCTATACACTGCCGGGGAGCCAATGAACTTAATCACCAGGCCTACAGCCACGTGCATTGGGGTTGGCAGCAGGACTTTGTCTAGCCCTTGCTCTAAACTCTCCATGGGGGGGCAAAAGCTTTTTCTGTGGGGTCAGCCAGACTCTGGAACTCCCTACCCCATGCGATCAGACATACAGAGACATATTTTGGCTTTAGAAATAAACTGAAAACTTGGCTGTTCTCTCATTAGGATGGGGTTTTATGGAATGGCCCGAGCGTCTGACCACGTATTGTCTTGGTGTTCTTACGACTCACTGGTATTTATGAGCACTTCAATGCTGCGGTCGGAATGTGCTGTTCAAATGACTTACAATACAATACAATACAGCACTCAGGCTTCTGTGGTGTGTTCCAAAGTTGTTGACAAGTGTTAACCTTCAGCCAAGCATTGTGTCCAATATTGTGATGACTGGTAACCCTTGTTGCCTCTGACCTTTGGCCATTCATATCAAGTGGTTTGCTGTAGTTCCTGTTATCTGATAACCTTTTGCAACCAAGTCTCAAGAGGCACCAAACACCTGCAGGCCATGGCCTGCAGCCAGATGCAGACAGGGTTTACAGCAGTATGGCAGGCCTCTGATAAGGCCCTGCACGAACACTCAGTGAGCAACCAATCCCAACTGCCCATTTTCTAAAGCCATGCACAACAAGGGCATGCCACAGGGCTTGGCAGCCAGTCAAGTTGTGCTCTCATCCCTACATGCGCAAATAGCACACACAGCAAATAGCATGGGACATGTACAGTGAAATTTGCTGCACCTTGGCTCAGCCCTGCGCTCAACCCTCTGCAAGCAGCCAACCACGGTGTGCATAGCATTTGACATCCTGCACCATTGTTGACTGCACGGCCTCTTTTTTGGCCAGCCCCTTCTCTAAAATCTTTGGAGGTTACCAACTCCAACTGTGCACGTCTATTTCCTAGTCCACCCTGTGTGTGTAGCCAAATTCCTGTTGCAGATGGGCTTTGTCCATATGTAATGTGAGTTTGTCACAGGGCCTGCACCCTACTCTCAATGAGTGGTGATCCCATATCGTGCACCACCTTCACCCTTTTGCGGTGGGGGTTGGCCACAGGCCTGGAAATGGTCAGGTCCTGCTCCTACCTGCTATGCACAGCCAATGCAGTGAGGCCATTTGTAAGCAAATTAATGCTCTAAATCTTAGTTTTGGGATACATAAATCCATCTTAAGATTCACAAATCCCAAGATGCTTTTATATTTTTATTTTAATTCAGGGGGTCCCAATTGTGAAACCTGTATTAAAATAAATCCACAACTGAATTCTGAAACATGCAATGGAGAAAGAGATAAAAAGCTCTTTAGTCCAATGGGGTTGCCTTTAATTTTTTATGGATTCTTGAATTCTCTGTGGATTTGAAAATCCATGCCAGACCCACAAATCAACAGTGCAGATCTCTCTAAAAATGTAGTCTTCTTGATGCTCAATAAAATCAACTTTTAACATGCTAATTTCTCCTAAGATACTGAACTAATTGACACCAAACCAACAAAGCAACAATCCTTAAGTAAAGTCTGATCTTTATGCCAAAAAAATGGAAAGGAAAGTGGGAAATGCTGCTTGTGGGTCCTCCCTTTTTATCGGTCCCTACTTGACAGATCTGCACAACTTATTCCATGAAGGCCCCAAAGAAGGTGTCTTTTTTGCAACTTTTAATATAGATTCATCAAACAGCACCAAGTTTATTAAGACAATAAAAATGCCTTTCATATGTAAACATTGACTCAACCATACCTACACTGGCACTATTGATGCTAGTATAATACATATGAATGTGTGTGCATGTGTGTGTGTGCATAGAAAGGGGTAGTTGAAAAATAAGGACAATTAATATGTGGTGGGTAGGAAATTTGCCTTTACTGTACAGTCTCTGTGGATTTTGTACCTTTTGCTGGACCTTATATTTTTCTGGCTAAAATACTGTGCACCTTCTTCCTGCTAACCGGTGATAAAGTGATTGGCTCCTCCTTTTAACATACTTTCACAATGGTAAATTGGGATTCACCTGCTTGCCATATTTAACTTACCTATATGTCCCTGGTGTATGGTAGAAATTGTACCCAGGACCTGCAAGATAAGGGGACAGGTGGACTGTAGCACCCATTGTGCCTCTAACTACAGTGAGAGCGCAAACAGGACATGTCCTTGCAGAGATAGAGACCCAAATACCATTTTCACTGTAGCAAGACTGGCTGTTCCATAGGAAAGCATAGGGATGCAATAGTAAATACTAATACTGTCTCTCCAGAGTAAGACTAACTAGAAATGTAATTAAGGAACTATTTTTAATATTTATGAATAATACATTTCAATTATGAAGTCAGATTGTTACTAAATATTAAATAACTTTTCAAATGCTATGTTTACTTTGCTAAAGTTTCTCAAGGCTTATCTGCATTTTCCTTTCTCACTACTGACTGCTAGTTATTAATATTTCAATAGTCCCCTAAATGAGGTGTAAAGTTGCTCCCAGAGTTAAGACAAATGCCTTAGGAGTGGGGAAGTGTTGCTGTGCCCTTGACAGGATGGCTTGTGGGCCCAGGAACTAGATTAACTTCAAAGAGGCCTTCCCTGTCACAAACAGATGTGCCTAAACCCCAGGCCTGCCTCCTTATTTTTACCCCCAGCCAAGCAGGCTGCAATTATAGTGGGTCTTTTTTTGACAAGGCCTGCTGGGGTTATACACATAAGACTTGGGTACACCTCAAAGTGGAAGGAAAAGATGCCAGAACAATTCTTGTGTACCCACTATCTGGGTGCTGGGGCACATTTCTGTCTCTGGGTTTGCTGTGGTACAGGGTCTTCTTCAAACTGGATTTTAGTGCTAGGTGTGGGAGAACTCGAGCAGTACTCCAGTACACTTCTCACACACACTTCTAGCCCTGGGAGCCCAAGTTTAGTGTGATTGAAGACTTTAGCAATCCTGAAAGTGCCTTAAAATAAGAATGATGACTTCATGTTAAAGCTATAGGAACACACTTGGCATAATTTTACTTGCAAAAATTCATACATCTGGTTCTGCTTGTTGGATTTTTACCATCTTGGTGTCATTTTATGTATTAACGTCTACTCTATTCATCTAATTCAGCTTGAGATTTGTATTGGTTTACATCAACTTTATTATTGTTTCAATACGTTTCAAGCCTTTTCATACCCTTTAATTTAATCCCGTTTTATCTGTGCCACAGCTACCAGCGGGGTGCACTCAGATTAATCTAGTGACTAAAGGGGTTCTCCCTGACTAGGACTGTGAATATTACTTGTGGTGGGTACGTACCACCTCAAACAATAAACCAAATTGTTGAATTTAGTGTAATAATAATAATTGATTACCATAGTTTTAGACGTCAGCCTTAGCATAGTCTTCCTCCAAACCTTTCACATTCACTCTTCATATTTTGCTGAACTTGTTTTTATTGGCCTTAGGACCCTGCACACCTTTCCTCTGCTAGCCAGTGCTTAAGTGCTTGTACTCTCTCCTTTAAACATAGAAAAATTGGCTTACACCCAATTGGCACATTTAATTTACATGTATGTCCCTAATAAAGTGGTCCTACACGTACCCCGGGTCTGTAAATTAATTGCTACTAGTGGAACTGCAGCAATGATTGGGTTAACCACTAAAGGAACATTTTAAACGTATGTCAGGCTTACTATTACAGACTGTATGTGCAGTTTAACCTGTCATTTCAACCTGGCAAAACAAACTTTTTCCCAGGCCTAAATCTTTATTTTTAATAAATGTCACATCTAGAGTAGGTCCTAACATGCTCCTATGGAAGGGTCTAGTGTATTTAAAAAGTTGGTTGTGATGCCTACCTTTCTCATAAGACAACATTGGGTTACCGTATTGAACTTAATAGGTATTAACATGTTTAGTGTCTGAGGAATTGTAATTTAAAAACCTCATGAATGGTAAACTCATAATCCTGAAAATGCCACTTTAAGAAACTTGCCATTTTTTGGTGCAACAGTATCTTCATACTACAGCATTAAACATCCATAATGGCCACTTGGCAAACCCCCGCTCCAATGTGGTTAGCCTGAACATGTGATTTTTCCCTGGTCTTGCACGACCAGAGAACCCTGAGTGGCGCTTTGTACTTTTAGGCACTATACTTACCTTGTATCTTTGAAACTGCATACCTCTGGTTCTGCTGATTGGATTTTTGTTCTTATGGTATCAAAAAGGTTTGTAATGCTTGAATAATCGCTTCCCATATTTTGATCTTTAAGTTTTGCAATATGTCCAAAGTATAGACATGAATGTACCTTCTAGGATTAAATATTCTGTAGTTGCTAAGAAGTATTGTATGTTTGATTTTTTTGTGCTAGATGATGGTGATGAAATTTGGCAGTTGTGATCATTTCTAAGTAATTGTCAAAGTGTCTTGATAGATGTGGTCCTTGCCATTTATTTCTTCCTTGTGCCAAAGCATTAGTTGTGTTTTACAATGTGTTGTTTTGCTAAGAGATATTCAGCAGCAGATAATAGTTATGATAAGAAATGTGTAAATGTTAAAATATCTTCTTTTATCTCTGAATGCATTAACTGTCTAATTTGCACAAAAAAATAAAATAAAATTAGATTTATCTTTTGGTTTACTGCATCACAATTTTTCAATTCTCCCTGTATGCCTATTACATAGCCTACACATGGAATATATATACTTTAATTCAGTGAAGTTAGAAATTATGAGAAAATTGAACATTTGATTTATCTCAATGTGTAGAAAGTTTTGGTGCGTTATATTTGTTCTATACTTGTCATCATGTATGAGCAGGGTCGTATATACATTATGACAAAAATGTACGAAGTTTTTAGTATGGTTATAATAATAGTAATAATTTGAATACATAAGTGAATTCTGAATTATCACACTTTTCTAGTTGCAGTAGATAGTATATTCCTTGTATTTTTGCTGCCTTCTATTGTTTTTGGCAATCAGGGTAGACTAGTATTGCTTTTTTATTTGACATGTTAATGATTTTCACTCTATCCATGGAGGTTTATTAGTCCAATATTATTTTCCTATACTTGTCTATCTTTTCAATAAAGCTTTGAGGAACATAAATGGGGAGTTAAAGGACTATATAAAGCACATTTGGTAAGATCATCATTTTAGCATAATTCATTTTTCCCAGTAGTGATAAAGGCATTTTTTGATTATATTCCATTAGTTGTTAGACCACTGTCTATTATTATGAAATATACTTTAGATGGAAGAAATCCTGAATTTATGCTAGGAATATTAACATATTGTGTCTCACCTGCTGCCACTGTGTGACAGTACACCTTAACAGGGGCAAACAAAGGTATATGTGAGCTAGGTCAGGCTTCTTTAATATCATACCTTCCCAGAATATTTCCATCGCTGATGTATTCCTTGAATATCAAATGTAGTGACAGAAACATTCTATTATTTCTAACTGAAACAGAGAAAAGAATAGACACTTATACATTTTACCAATCCAAGATGGCTACCGACTCTATGCAAGATTTTGCATCCCAAATTAGAACAATTGTGACTGGGTTAGTCACAGCTATTTTTTATCCTTTAGTTTGATTTGCTTACCCTGAAGCACCTTGCTTACCAATTGTTGCTTTTCGTCTGCTTATATCTCACATTGCTTGAAAACAGTTTCTGCATTTTTGTCAGAAAGGATTCATTTGATCATTATAGTCACCTGCTTTCTCCTCTCCTATTTGTTCCCCTTATAAAGGAAGAGAATACCACATTTGCAGAGAATAGGGAGCATTGAATTGGAGCACTGTCAAGAACATATTTTGTTTTGTATTCAAATCCTGTATTGCTTAAGCCAAATAACTAACATTGTATTGCATGGGGCAATAGAAATCCATACACACACAAACCTATGTGTAGCAAAATACTCACAATGCAGAGCTGGTGAAGAACCTGGCATGTAAATATATTAAACAACTTTAGATATCACAATTGTTTTCTTTAGTCAGAATATATCAATAGAGTCACAATATTTGAGGTGTCCCAATGTGTTTACGTTTGAGGATATCCAGTATGCTTTCGTGAGATTAACTCAAGAGTGTAAAACAGTTCCCATTTAATCTCAAAAAGTTTTATGGAATGGTTACAGGACACGGAGTAAAGATGGTGCCTATGTCAGCAGCCACATGCAGATCAGTTCCTCCTCGCTCCTGCAAATTGCTGAGGGATGCTGAGAAACACTGCTGAAGAGATGTGGAGACCAGAGGATGGGAGTCAGGAGATGTAACAGGGTGTCATGGGATTATCACTGGGAAGTATTAAAAGTCAACAATATAGAACCGGGGTTTGTAAATGGCAGACGTGCTGTCTATGTTAATCCCAAGTATAGACTCCTAATCTTGGGTGGTCAATCAGATCCAATTAAAATAACAAGAGGACCAAGGCAGGGTTGTCCCTCCTCTCCCCTTCTTTTTGCCTTTTACATAGATCCATTGATAAGGAGGATTGAAGTTTATGTATTAATTAAACATATGAGTACACAGAGATATGACACCAAGATGCTTGCATATGCGGACAACATTGCTATTTTGATGCTTGACCAGGAAGGGGCTTTAATCAAGCCTGAAAAGGAAGCTGGGGATTTTTCTGGGTTTTCTGAGTACTCGCTGAACCATAATAATAAGACCCAACTAATCGTGCCATGTAAGGTCCATATGGGTGATGATTGGGTTACAGACCATGCAGTGTATTTAGGGGTTACTATCACTTCTGACCTTGATCAGATGGATGAGTTAACTCTAACTTCCGGAGTAGAAAAAATGTGAAAGGACTTCAGGTAGCTCAATAATCTCCATCTCTCCATTGTTGAAAGGTGCAATGTGATCAAAATGTTCTTTGTCCCTAAAGGACTGTATTTCTTTAGGACAATTCCACTGTTTTTCGAATGCAGGTAGTTTACAGTAATGGAGGAGCTGGCTCGTATTTTTATTTGGTCTTACGCAAAGCCCAGAAGAGCATTGAAGTTCTCAATGCTAGCAAAAGAAAGAGGGATCGGCAGTCCCCAGTTTTAGGTTCTATCAGTAGGCAGGGGCCCTTCAGTAAATGAAGTCACTCACCGGGGATAAGTTTGGGTGTGGTCTGCTAGTAGAAGGAATCCCCCTTGTGCCTGACCTATTAATAGGGGATAATGCCAGAAGCTATTTCCTACAATTTGTTGAAATTGGCTACTGTAACAAAACTAAATGTAATACTTTTTTGGCTGCCTTTAAAATCTGGGTAATTATTCGACAAAAGTTCAGTATAGGCCAAATCAATTATTATTCCCCCATTTGGAAATCTCCGCCTCTGCACACTATTTTTTCTGGTTCAAACTGTTCTAGGTGGGAGCTTATATGGGAAATTGGGGGTCTTCTACAAAGGATTAAATATAATCTCCTTTTCGTAGCTACAAGCTGAATACACTATAGATAAAAGGGATTTTTTCAAATACCTCTGGATATGAATATGCAATTTTTTAATTAGAAAATGTCTGGGGTCTACTGGCCTGTCCAAACAATCATTAATGGAGCTGATATGCAATAATACTACTTTAATTCAGATTTATAGCTATTTGGGATAGATGATGCAGATGACCTACAGAAGCATTCAAGGAAATGGCAGGCAAAACTAACTGATACCTGACACATACATAATAAGACCAATAGACAATTTGCATATTACCCAGTACATGCCACACACTCCTCAATTGACTAGTTACTTGTCCCAACGATGGAGAGCAACATAGTGACGGAGGCATTCATTCTCCATTTGGACCTTTCAGATCACTCCCCATACAAATAACCATACATCACACATGTAAGGAAGACTGTGGATATGGCATTTTACACCTGGTGGTTGTTGGATAATGACACAGGAGAATATATGTGAGAGAGAGGATGGTTGAATACTTCCAACTAAATATACATTCTGCCTCATCAGCCACAACCATCTCAGAAGCATTTAAGACAGCAATATGTGGCTTTGCCATGAACTACGTTGCGGGCAAGGAGGCAGGATTGAAGAAAGACATACTAGACCTAGAGTGACAGATTCAACAGCTAGAGGGGGGAAAATGGCCCCACTGGCTCTAGACTTAGAACATTTGCTCCATCAGGCCAGATTCGCAATGGATATACTCACTAAGTAGACTTTATGAACAGGCTGACAAGGCTGAAAAATAGCTGTACTGGCTGTCAAATAGGGGTTAAGGCCCAATGTGTGTCTCAGCTCTCTGGGATACAGAAGGCAAGTTATGTACTAACCCCCTCGAAATAGCATAACATTTGTCACTTACTACAGAGAACTATATATATATATAGATGGCCCACTCAATAGGAGGTCCATAACCTTATCATCAGGGGCCTCCCTATTGACATGCTGACCAAGGGTGACAGCATGGAGGTGAACCTCCCGATCACAGAGGAAGAAATATGAAAAGCCATAGCAACCATGACATTCGGGGAGGCCCCAGGCCACAATGACCTTCCTGCTGATTTCTTTAAAAAAATACACTTCGATACTAACACTTCATCGAGCTGCACTGTTCAATGAGGCATATGAGCATTCACGGCTGCCTTATGAATTGAGAGGAGCAATAATAGTGGTTTTACTCAAATCAACTAACCACCCAGAACTTTGCAACTCATTCCAGCCAAACTCCTTAATTAACATCCTAGCAAAAATCGCAGCCCTTAAAATGCATAAAATAATGCGATCTTTGATCCATGAGTACCAAAATGGACTTACACTACATAAAAGCAACCGGCACTGTCTTCGGCATAGGCACAGAATCCTTGCTAGAGCACAGGACCTGCAAGGTTCCATATCACTGCTCTCCTAGAAATAGAGAAAGCCTTCAAC
Source organism: Pleurodeles waltl (assembly GCF_031143425.1). Taxonomy (NCBI): domain Eukaryota; kingdom Metazoa; phylum Chordata; class Amphibia; order Caudata; family Salamandridae; genus Pleurodeles; species Pleurodeles waltl. Next base: position 588,914,636 of record NC_090447.1, read on the forward strand.
ATGCTTCATTTGCCCTTTATGTTTCACATGTTATCTAGCATTAATTTTGACTCCCACTTAACACAATATGTCACTACCTCTATACACAACCATGGACACAGGTGAGGGTTAATGGCATATTATTGGCTCTACTCCAAAAGAGAGGGGTACCAGACAACGATTACCTCTCTCACCCTTGCTATTTGCACTTAATGGACATGAGGATAGAGTATATTATATGCAGATGACATGTTTCTCTTTATACAGAAGCCAGACATCTCGCTGCACAGAGTGATAGGAATCCTTAAATGTTCTGTTGATGCCTTGAATCTGCAAGTAAATTGGAAGAAATCAAAATATGTTCTTCATTAGAGGAGAAATGTCCACAACCCTGACTATCTTGCAGCTGCAGATTGAAGGAGAACATTTTAGATAACTGGGCTATGGAAATAACAGCCTCCAACACTAGAAGTTGGCAATTAAGCATTGCTGCCCTGGTAGTGTACATGGGGTGTATGGTTCTGTCCTGAGTGCACCTATCCCTCTCTCTAATGGGTAGGAAGCAGTTTTTAAAATGGTGCTTCTGCCTCAGCTGCATATATTCCAAAACTATCAGTCAAAGATTTCTGGTTTCCGGTGGAGATAGACGGTCCTGCGGGTCTCGCGGGTGCTGCCATTTCTCCATATAAGGATGACCTGAGCTTGGAGAATATACACAACTTTACTATTGGGAAACACAGAATGATTCCAATTATTGAATGGCTGCATGGTGATCAGTTTGACCCCCTGCAAAAATGAGAGCTCGCCTGGACAAAACACCATGGATTGCTTCATATACTGCATGGGAGCAGGATCCATTTTTCCCTTCCTAAGGTTACTAAGGCATCCTTATTATGCTGGTGTACCGTGTTGAGTTACATTTCTTGACAGAACGCTCTAACAACGACCACATCATTATGGCATGCACCAGACTCTCACCAGTTGGGCACCTCCAGGGCTTCCGGCAGTGGGACCTGGTATAAATGTTGACACTGCGGGATGTGTGGTCACATAACCATGTTAAATCCTTTCACACTTTCAAGGAAGGGTTCTCACTACACACCTCACAGTTTTGTCACCACCTTCAGCTGCAGCATGCTCTGGCAGTCTATGAGGAAATACTAGAAGCAATTTAGGACAGTGTCTCCGTAGAAGGCAAGCTAACACTGACAAAAAAGTAGAAGGGATTTACTAATTTACCAATCTTTCCTACACAATTTTCCTGACCCCCTTTTTCAACTCTGCCAGAGAAGGAAACAGGAAATGGGGAGGCTGGATAATGATGACTAGGAGGTTGCAGTGATGGCTCCACAGTGCCTGGAGGTGTCTTCAAAGCTGCACCTTGTCCTTTTCACATATCTGCACAGGTACTACTATGCTGCAAAACAATACTGGGAAATAGGTAGAAGACAAACCTGAGTTGTACTCAAAGTCAAGTGGCAGAAGGGGATTTCTTTCATGTGATTTGGGCACGTCCAACCCTAAAGCATTAATGGATATCCTTATGCTCCATACTGGGGTAGGTGATTATCGGGGTGGTCCTGGTCAATCCCTGGAAGGCAATATTGGTCTTGAGGGAAGAATAGAGGGCCATCACTGCACCCGACAGTTCGTGATCATGGGATTCTAGGTGGCCAAGACAGACTTGGCACAGTGTTGGAGAGTGGCAGAGGCTCTTACAATACAGGGAATGGACAAGAGGTATGGATTTCTGCGCAAATGCAGAGGAGTTGGTTTAAAAGGCTCAAGGAGTGAGTAAAAAGCATGAGAAAATATGGGGAATTGGTTGAACTATGTGCAATCTTGAGGTCGCTCTCCACATGATGCAAGCATGATTGATAAAAATAATCCAGATTGCACCTTTAAGTATGAATGTCAGATACTGTATCAATTATAATGAGCTGCCTTCCAGTGAAATGTTTGATGTTAAGAATGAAATAGAAAAACAAACAAAAAATAGAAAAAGAACATCCTATTCTTAATGTGATATTTTTAGAATATGTATTGTCCAGTAAATGCACATGAGTAGCTGCAAAATGGCCATATAACTCTGTCACCTTTCTGTGAGCAGCAAATAAGATTATCAGTGGATTAAGAATAGATATTTTTAAGAAACAGATTTAAACATTCTGAAAGAGGACAAGTTGTTTCTGTCCTGGTGAACGGTGGAAAAAATAATTTTATCCCATGGGTACTCATTGACGAGTAACGCTGTTACTGTCCACCTACACTGAACATTTCCTTATAATTCATGAATCCCATTAATGTCCAGTGATATATATGATGGATGTTAGGCCTGTCATTGTTAGAGTGGTCTTCCCCCAAAGATTTTGCCTATTTAGCTCAATTTTTGTTGCTGAAATTCCTTTTTGCTGGCCTTCTGATGCTGTGCAGTTTCCCACTGCTGACCAGTGCTAAAATGTGTGTGCTCACTTCCTGAAACATGGTTTAATTGGCTTACACTTGACTGGCATAATTATGTTATGTATATGTTCCTTGTAAAGTGGTATACCATATACCCAGGGTCTGTAAATGAAATGCTACTAGTGGGCCTGCAGCGCTTATCGTGCCACCCACATGAGAACCACCTCAAAACATGCCCCAGGCATGTTATTGCATCTTTACTGCATTTTTAAACTGCCAATTCTCCTTGCAATATTACCGCCTTGCCAAGCCTTAAACTGTTCTTTTATTGCATGCAAAAATTTGCCCGTCAAACCCTTCTCGCCTTCAGACCACCTGTGCTGCCTGAACCCCACCGCCCCTTATAGGACTTCACCATAGGGCCTTAACATTGACACCGGCTCCATTAGTGGAGGTGCAGCGGGTGCAGTAGCACCCGTCACGCATTCCACTGTCTGTAATTCGGGCAGTGGAATGCGTGAAGGGGCTGTGCATGGGGGCCCCTGCACTGCTCATGCCAAGTGAATGGGCACTGCAGGGGCCTCCAGGGGCGCCCGAGTTCCATATTCCGCCAACCTTTCCATGGCAGCATAAATCACTGTGGAAAGGCTGTCAGATGGGGACTCATAATCATAAATATAAAGGTTCACTGTTCCACGTGTTCTATAATGGCCTAGGGGACCTGAAGTCTCAGGAGCAAGAGCCCTCAAGCATCACAATGGATGACTGGTATCATCATCGGGAAATGCTCCTCGCCAGGCAGGCGCTGCAACGCCTGACGGGCTCCCCGTAAGGGGGCTCTAAGCCGTACTGTTCTGATAGTGACTGGTGGGTTCAAACTATCTAGACAGCAATGCCTGTATTCCGGCACCAGTGCACGTAGGAGAGAACAAAAGGTTGCTAAAATTGGTTATTCATCACAAAAATATATCATATTTTTAATCAATGTAATTGGATGAAGACCAAGATTAAAAACAGAAGGAAAGTAACAAGTTGAGTTATGATGCTCAATTACTTTCAAAGAGCAACAAATACCAGAGGGACTATAACTATTATAGTACCTCTAAAATAGGGTTGACATGTTTCACGTTGTGCAGTCCATAGGGATCCAATGACGCTTCATGAGGACCAATATCTAAAGGTTTAATCAGCTCTTCTCCAAGAAAAAAACTCAATATAAAGGTAGAAATACCGGTCACTTACATTAAAGTAAACTGGCTAGGTCAAAGTCAGGTCGCCCTAGAGAACAAAAAAGATAAAGAAACATACACCAAAATATATCCCAACTGTGGTTATAAAGATGTGTTATTGCAATATATAAGTGATGGGTCATAAAACAGGCAAAAAACGGTGCAACAAGGCAGGCTTACCATCCCCAATTTGGAAAATAGGCTCCTTGGGAGGCACGTTCCAAGGACTCAGAAAAACACTGTGTGTAATGGACACAAATCATCAACATAGATCAACATAGTCAATATCACAATTGTAGTCTGTCAAACAAGTACTTATTCTATTGGTAACGGACAGAGACCGTGAATGGTACAGCCAATTGTAAAGAAATAAGCAAAAGATTGTGTGAGGCTGCAATCCATGTACATATAAATAACATATCTGTGCTCCATTATCAAAATCACATAATGCAGAAATAGTATTCAGAGCTTGGTACACATAATGGATAATATGCACCAGTGAAATTAGTCAAAAGGTCGTAAGTACTCACTATTTCGTTCCTGGTCCATTACTCAGGACCTACCCTCCAAAACGGCGTCCCGCATCACAATGCAGTGGGCGCTATCGGAGCTTTTTTTTAAAGAAGACGCCGTGAACCCAGAAAGAGTCAATTACCCAGGGTTCACGTGCGTCTAAAAACATCGAAAACAGACTTAGTCAGATCTGTAGTCCGAAAAAGTGAAAAGGGCAAAGCCGCCCGCGTCCAACGTTGAAATGCAGAGGGTGCTTACAAAAATGATGTTGAGACGCCGCAACCAGGAAGAGGGAGATTCCCCAGGGTTTAGCGCGCGTCTATACAATACGAAAACTAAAGAAGGACTCCTTCAGAATCAGGAGTTGGAAAATAGAAACAGAGAGAGGACTAGCCTTTAATATCAGTATTGGTAATGGAAAATGTAGATGGGCTAGATAATAAATGACGGGAGGCCCAGACAGAAATTGTATTCATAAAAAGGCTCACAGTTAAAACTAGAGAGCGCCAGGGATTAAAAGGAGGCATCAAGGTACCAATGATGAGAGTCTTGGCCATTAAGGTGGTCATTACAACATTGGCGGTAAAAGCCGCTTACCGCCATGTAGAAGACTGCCAATACACCGCCACTGCCGCGGAAATCCGCCACAGCTATTATGACCCACATCTCGGAATCCGCCGAAATTCAGACACCCACACAAGTCCGCCACACCAAAGGTCAGTGATGAACTGGCAAAAACAAAACCTCCACCGTCATGCCAACAGAAACACGCCCATGCTATCACGACCCACGAATCCACGCGGCGGTCTTTAAACCGCGGTATTCCATTGGCGGTACACACCGCCGCGCTCAAAATACACACACATCTCCAAAACACCGCCACATTGGACAATTCGAAATACACACACCTGATACACATACAAACACCACTCCCACACAATCAATACTATATAAAACACACACCCACATCACCCACAAACCCCTACGACCAAAAATCCTGACGAAGGCCAGAGAGACTGCACAGCCTAGACAACCCCACCACACAGAGGCACACAACACCATCACTCACACAACATCCACGCCCAAAACACCACACACCACTACACATCACAACACTCATCACCACACATCATACGAGTAGAGCCACAGCTATTTGGACACATGTGCAGCACACCTCCATAGCTAGGAAGATGGAGCTATGGTGAAGAATAGTCGACAGGGTCAACGCAGTGGGACAACACCCAAGAAATCGGGAGGACATCAGGAAGAGGTGGAATGACCTACGGGGGAAGGTGCGTTCCGTGGTCTCCAGGCACAACAGCGCGGTACAGCGGACTGGCCTTTATGCATCCTGAGGGCCTCGGAGGAGTCGGTGGAGGAATGGACTCTGGTAAGTCAAATCTTAACTATCATGTACCCCACCCTATCTGCATGCTATCACAGACCCCCACCCTCACCCCCTCCCCTATCACTCCAACTCCTCACTAATGTACTAATAACACAAACCACCCATCCCAACACCAAGCCCTGCATGACACAACAAAGCATGAACACCCCTCACTAAAGCATGCCCACTGCACATACCCATAACACCCCCCAACCATCATCACACAAGCCCACACACAGGAATGCTAGCACCGGGGTACACGCTCACCCACCCATTGCACACCATGACACACACACATGCAATAATCATGTTTTACACCCCTGCTGGACCACTACCCAACGTCACCAGACAGGAGGGTCCAGACATCTCTACCCCACCCACAGAAGACGCCCACAGTGATGACAGCAGTTCTGGCCAACTGGATCCAGATGACCAGCCAGGACTATCGTGGGCCTCGGGAGAGTCGGTTCCCCTCGCACAGGCACAGCCCACCACAGACCTTCCACCCTCTGGTATCACCAGCACAGCACCCACCCAGCGGGCCCATACCTCCGTCCCCAGGACACATCAATCAGCTGTGTGTCCACCACTACAGGGAACCCGGGATAACCCACCACCCCAACAACAACAGGGACCTGTTGGCAGTGGTAGTGGGCACACGGTCCAGGGGACGGAGGCCCAGGAACACAGGGGAACTGGGAGGGCTGCTGTGTGACAGGGGGTGGACTGGCCAAGGGAACCCACTCTCCACGAGGCCCTCTCCTCCATCATGGGAGCCTACCACCACTCCCAGGAGACGATGGCTACGGTCCTGGCCAAGTTTCAGGAGACCCAGCGCCTGCAGGAGGAACAGTATTTGGGCTTCAGGGAGGAACTCAGAACCATCAGCTCCGCCCTGGGCACCATCGTAGGGGTGGTGAAGGAGATACTGAACACCAGGAGGGACACCGTGGCACTCCAAGGGGTCCCTGACACTAGCATGGACGATGACCTGCCCACCACCTCCGCCGCCGCTAGTGGACAGGAGGCACCGCCATAGGACCACCACACCAGCACCCCACCCCATGCAGACGGAGAAACACCCCACAAGTGGTCCCTGAGATCCAGGAACAGGACAGAGCACGATGGCAAGACACAGCCAAGAAATGAGACCACCCTTATTGTCATCCCACTGTCCCACTTTGTAACCCTGTCCATATTGGAACTGCCCCAGCTCCACTTCCTATGCCCATATGGGCAGTTCACCTGTGAGACTAATAGACTGGACTCTGCCATGGACATTCCTCCACCATCACCCCTCACCATTTTACCAACCCCCTCCAATATTTAGCACTTCAATAAACACCCTTGAAGCACAACACAATCTGGATTCAGTCTGTGATTTTGAAAATGTGCATTAGCAATGACAGTGACAAAATCCGTTCTCAAATGTAATGTCAACATACCTACGTCACACATCACAAGTCCATGAGGAATGTAAGCAGATGACACACGTTGGTAACCACACCGCTGAAACCGAAATGGAAATGTACAACTCAGTTACCATATACTGATTGAAATTGACAGACAGGATAGAGTTAGAAGTGTGAAAGTACTTGTAGTAGGCAGGACTGTGTTCTCACCTGTGTGTCACTGGAAATATTGCTGGATAACTGAGTCCCTGTTGTCAATGTCTTCTTCCTCTGCTTCCTCCTCATCACTGTCCACAGGCTCCACAGCTGCCACAACACCGTCATCTGGACCATCCTCCTGCAGAAAAGGCACCTGGCGTCGCAATGCCAGATTGTGAAGCATACAGCAGGCGATGATGATCTGGCACACCTTCCTTGGTGAGTAGAATAGTGAACCACCTGTCATATGGAGGGACCTGAACCTGGCCTTCAGGAGGCCGAAGGTGCGTTCGATCACCCTCCAAGTCTGCCCATGGGCCTCATTGTAGTGTTCCTCTGCCCTGGTCCTGGGATTCCTCACTGGGGTGAGTAGCCATGACAGGTTGGGGTAACCAGAGTCCCCTAATAGCCACACACGGTGCCTCTGGAGTAGACCCATCACATAAGGGATGCTGCTATTCTGCAGGATGTAGGCGTCATGCACTGAGCCAGGGAACATAGCATTTACCTGGGAGATGTACTGGTCTGCCAAACATACCATCTGTACATTCATCGAATAATAACTCTTCCGGTTCCTGTACACCTGTTCAATCCTGTTGGGGGGGACCAGAGCTACATGGGTCCCATCAATGGCACCTATGATGTTGGGGATATGTCCAAGGGCATAGAAGTCACCTTTAACTGTAGCCAAATCCTCCACCTGAGGGAAAACAATGTAGCTCCTCATGTGTTTCAGCAGGGCAGACAACACTCTGGACAACACGTGGGAAAACATAGGCTGGGACATCCCTGATGCCATGGCCACTGTTGTTTGAAAAGACCCACTTGCAAGGAAATGGAGCACTGATAGCACCTGCACTTGAGGGGGGATCCCTGTGAGATGGCGGATAGCTGACATCAGGTCAGGCTCCAACTGGGTACACAGTTCATGGATTGTGGCACGGTCAAACCTGTAGGTGATGATTAAATGTCGCTCCTCCATTGTCAACAGGTCCACCAGCGGTCGGTACACCGGAGGATTCCGCCATCTCTACACATGTCCCAGCTGAGGGTGCCTAGGAAGGACAACAGCGACCACAGAGTCAAACAACTCAGAGGTATGTACCCACAGTCTACACAGAACAGGAAACATAATCCAAAAAGTTATCTGTATGTGTGTTGAGTCCAGGCCTAGGTATGTGTGACACAGTTGAAAATGAAGCCATGTGGGCCCCTGAAATGGCGGCAGCCTGACCTCTAAACTGGGACAATGGGATGTGAGGTAACTGCGCTGGCGTTGTACAACGTCGCAGTAGGCGGCCGAAGACCGCGGCGCAATGCTGCATTGGGTAACATTGGACCCTGTGGGTCCCAGGAGCCAATGACGAAGTGCGCCGGCGGTGATGATACGCACCGCCACGGACGTCACCGCCGCGGACGTGACCGCCATTTTCTATCTGTTGAATCACTCGATACCTGATCTTCGACAGGAGAAGACCTATACTCAAGTACTGCTGTGACCTCGGTCTGGAAGAGACAATGGCTCGCGTCTGGGGAAAGGGCTGCTGCCTTCACTGCACAGGAGTTGGAGAAGCTCGTGGACGGGGTCCTCCCCCAGTACACACTACTCTACGGTCCTCCAGACCAACAGGTGAGTACACAGGGAGCAAGTTGTATGGGCTATGCCTGTGTGGAGAGGGCTGGTTGTAAGAAGGAAGGGGGCAGAGTTCTGCGTGCATGAAGGACTGTGAATGCATGTGCCACATGGCAAGGGTAGGGATGTGGGCCACTCACTTTGGCGGTGCAGTTGGTAATGACTTCTCTTCTTCCCCTGTACATGTCATGTAGGGCAGCGCCCACCAGAAGAAGGATATTTGGTGTGCCATCGCCAAGGACGTCCGGACCCTGGGGGTCCACCAGAGACGTAAAAGATGGGAGGACATTCGCCGCTGGAGCAAGAAGACGGTGGAGGCTCAGCTGGGAATGGCCTCCCAACGTGGGAGGAGTGCCCATCGCACCATGACCCCCCTGATGTTCCGGGTCCTGGCAGTGGCCTACCCTGAGTTGGATGGGCGCTTGAGGGCATCACAGCAGACACAAGGGGGTGAGTACAACATCATTCTGCGGACATTGCACGCAGTGAAGGTGTCTGGGTGGGGGAGGAGGGCTGTGGGTTTCCCTTGGCCAGGGCGAGTTCCGTAGGCTAGGCCCCTCCATAATGCAGGCCATGTGGCACTCCACCCCACCTCTCTAGAGTGCCAAGTACAGGTATACATGCCCCTGTGTCATCTATGTGTGCTGATGTCCACCATAGCCATGTAGGCCATATCCCCGGAACTGCATCTGTAGAGCCCAACAGCGCGGCGTAGTGCAGGGTGCTGCTGTGTCTGTATTGTCCGCCAACGGTAGCGGTAAGCCATGCACTCAACCTGTCTTTCTTCTGTCGTCTCCACCCCTTTTTGTGCTCTCCCTGTTCTTGTGTGCATCAGTATCATCAGGCGGAGGTACAGTGGCACCGGAGCACGAGGGAGCTACATCCCACATGGCCATGGAGGGCCACACCACGGACTCAGAATACACCAGTGGGACAGAGGGCGAGGGGAGCTTCACGGCAGTCACAGGATCAGCAACCAGCGACACGGACTCGTCCTCCGATGGGAGCTCCCTTGTGGTGGCGGCAAAATCTGTGCCACCCTCTTCAACAGGTACAGCCGCCACCCCCCTACCAGCACCGCCCTCCCAGCAGCCCCTCAGCCTTCGCCCCGTGCCCGCTCACCCAGGAGGATGGGCATCACCTTCGCCCCAGGCACCTCAGCCCCTGCCCCTGTCACCTCTGCTGCCCTCAGTGAGGAGGCCATTGACCTCCTTAGGTCACTCACTGTTGGGCAGTCTACCATTTTGAATGCCATCCAGGGTGTCGAACGGGAATTGCAACACACAAATGCATTCCTGGAGGGCATTCATTCTGGTCAGGCTGCCCTTCATCAAACCCTGCAATCTCTGGCCTCAGCACTGATGGCAGCCATTGTCCCTGTCTCTAGCCTCCCCACTCCAACTTCCTCCACCCAGACCCAATCCCCTGTACCCCAGCCTATCCCAAGCACACCATCAGACCAGCCTGCACACACATCAACACACAAGGGGAGCTCAGGCAAACATAAGCACCACACATCCCACAGGCACTCACGCAAGCATCTCACACATACAGACACACCAACATCCACTGCCTCCACTCTGTCCCCCTCGTCGTCGTCTCCCTCCTCCCTCCCAGTGTCGTCTACACTCTCGCCTGCATGCACTACCACTACAGCCACTAGGTCCCGCACCCGCGCACCCACCACCACACCCCGCTCACCTGCACTTACCACCCCCACTACCATTTACACACCCCTTTGTCCTCTCCCAGTGTGTCTGTGACGCCCCCTCCCAAAGTACACAAACGCAGGCACACACCCACCCAACAGCCATCCACCTCACGACAGTCTCCAGCGCATGCACCTGCACCCAAAGCCACAAAAGTTACACCTCCTACAACCACCTGCTCTTCCTCCACTCCCAGACCCCCTCCAGCTTCCCGTCCCAGTGCTCCTAAGAATCTTTTCCTGAGCAAGCTTGACCTCTTTCCCCCCCCCCCCCCCCCCAAATTCATAGGTCCCGTACTCAGCCAAAAAATCGCCGGTACCAGTGGTGCCTGTTAAAGGTATGTGCAGTGCACCGGGCACCAGGGCAGCCAGTGTGACACGGAGCCACAGCACCGTCAGTCCCCCCGTAAAGCCCCAGAAGTTGGACAGTGCCCAGCGGGAGAGGGGGAAGACTCCAGCAGGTAAAGCCGCTCACATTGGTCCCGGGGGGAGTGTCCACTCAGCTGTGACTCCTCCCAAGATGGGGAAGGGGCAGAAGAAATCGCCAAAGTCTGGGAAGAGCAGCACAGCGGAGAAGACCGCCATCATCCCCGCTGCCCAGGAGGCCACCGCCAGCCCCATCGTCACTGGCCAAGAGGCCACCGCCAGAGTCAGTGCCCAGGAGGGCAGCCCCATCGTCACTGGCCAGGAGGCCACTGCCAGAGTCATGCCCAGGAGGGCAGCAGCATCGTCACTGGCCAGGACGCCACCACCAGAGTCAGTGCCCAGGAGGGCCCCGGCAGCCACAGCCACGCTGGGCAATGACGGACCGACATGGCAAGCACCGCTGAACAGGTCATAAACAGCAAAGTCAAGCACCGCTGAACAGGGCAAAGACCGCCATGGCAAGCACCGCTGAACATGGCAAGCACCGCTGAACAGATCATAAACAGCAAAGTTAAGTACCGCTGAACAGGGCAAGCACCGCTGAACAGGGCAAAGACCGCCATGGCAAGCACCGCTGAACAGGGCAAGCACCGCTGAACAGGGCAAAGACCGCCATGGCAAGCACCGCTGAACATGGCAAGCACCGCTGAACAGGTCATAAACAGCAAAGTCAAGCACCGCTGAATAGGGCAAGTACCGCTGAACAGAGCAAAGACCACCATAGCAAGCACCGCTGACCAGGGCAAGCACTGCTGAACAGGGCAAAGACCGCCATGGCAAGCACAGCTGAACATGGCAAGCACCGCTAAATAGGTCATAAACAGCAAAGTCAAGCACCGCTGAACAGGGCAAGCACCGCTGAACAGGGCACAGACCGCCATGGCAAGCACCGCTTAAAACAGGGCACAGACGACCATGTCAAGCACCGCTGAACAGGTCATAAACAGCAAAGTCAAGCACCGCTGAACAGGGCAAAGACCGCCATGACAAGCACCGCTGAACAGGGCACAGACCGCCATGGCAAGCACCGCTGAACAGGGCAAGCACCGCCAACTCAAGCACCGCTAGCCCATGTGCGGCAGGGGCAATGACAGAACTGGGACCGTCACAGGGAGAGTGATGCACTCTGGGCACCAGTCCCCCTCCAGAACCAGTGGAGACTGTTATCCACTTGAGAGACTGTGGCTTTGCACTCCCCAGGATGGTCCAGTGGGCAACCCACCCACTGTAGAGACTTGAGAGACTGTGGCTTTGCACTCCCAGGATTGAACAGTGGGCAAACCACCCACTGTAGAGACTTGAGAGACCGTGGTTTGCACTCCCCAGGATTGAACAGTGGGCAACCCACCCACTGTAGAGACTTGAGAGACTGTGGCTTTGCACTCCCCAGGATGGTGCAGTGGGCAACCCACCCACTGTAGAGACTTGAGAGACTGTGGCTTTGCACTCCCCCGGATGGTCCAGTGGGCAACCCACCCACTGTAGAGACTTGAGAGACTGTGGCTTTGCACTCCCCAGGATACATCAATGGGCATGGAGCCCCCTTGTGTATCTGGCGTGGTGCAGTCATCCGGCTGAGGTGCCTCCCCTTCCCTTCCCCTTGAGGTGCCTGTTGTATTTCTATCTGATGCCCCAGCAGTGTTCTCTCCGTTTTGATCAGGTATCTGATGTGGGCCTCGCCCATGCATTTTGGGCCCAGTGGTCCACGGACATTGAATGGCGCATTACCTGCACTACTAATCGTGATGTATATTTTGTTGAATGTGTATATTTATCTGTATATATTTGGTTAGTGTATTTTGATATATTACAATAGTTGCACTCATTTCCTTTTGTCTTTGCATTCTTCCGGGGGGTTTGGGGGCTGTTACTGTAATGTTTGGATATGCATTGGTGTGTGTGTTGTAGTGGGTGAGGATCGGGGTGGGGGTGGGGGTGTTGCGTGTGTGTGTCCGTGACTTTTGCCTCCCCCTCCCCTATGTCATAGGTGCAGTACTCACCGTTGCCTTCGGCGCCGGCATTGATGATGGTCGTAAAGGAGCAGGAAGACTATCGCAGGGAGTATTTGGAGTTCCGGATCCATGGTGTCCTCCTTCCTTGTGGAGTGTGTAGAGGTGAGCGTTTTCCCTTTGAAATGGCTGTTTCCGCCGTGTTTTTATCCACGGTGAATCCGCCCCGGAAAAGGTGGCAGATTGGTAGGTTGTGATACTGTGGGCAGTACTTTGTCTTCCGCCTCTCTGTTGGCGGTGACCACCGCGCTGTTTGTCTGTACCGCCGTGGCGGTCGGAGTGTTAAAGTGGCTGTCTTTGTTGGCGGTTTCCGCCACGGTCATAATTCCCATTTTTTTCCGCCGGCCTGTTTGCGGTCTTACCGCCGCTTTAACACCGTCCGCCAGGGTTGTAATGACCCCCTAAGTGTTATAATGTCAATCATAAACAAATTAACTCATCACAATTCATTGGTGTGACTGGGTGTATATTTTTAACACACAACAGGGGTTACTTTAGGCGTTTATAAAGGTATTAAGAGAGTGAGGTCCAAGGAATGCCATCATTCAGCCCTCGTATGTTAGTGCTTAATTTGAACACCCATCTTTGTTCAATTCTAAAAAGATAACCCTCATCATTTGGTTGAACTCTAGGTGCTTCTACTACTACCCACCAAAGGTCGTCTGGTGAGTGCGTAGCCTCCATGAAATGTGCACTAAGTTTTGTGGTAATTTTCTCACATCGAATATTACTTTGATGTTCGTTGATACGGTTCTTTACTGGTCTGGATGTCATGCCAATGTAGCGTAAGTCACATGGGCACGTTATCATGTAGACACAGTTCCTGGTGTTACAGTTAGTGTGTTTCTTGAGACGCCAAGTCCCTATAGGATATAGGTCTAATGTCATAAGGTGTCTGGTGAGTGGACAAATGTTACAGTTACCACAGGGATGATGGCCTTCAACTGGGGGAAGACCCCACAACGTCTTCTGAGTGGAGGTGTCATGATGATATTGTTGTGGACGCGTATGGACCACCATATCCTTTATGTTAGCTGTGCGTTTAAATGAAAAAAGGTGTCTTGCAATGTCACAACCCCGCTGGTAAGGATGGACCATCTTTTACTAATCTATTTTTTTATTGAATTAGATAAAGGAGTAAAGGTGGCTACACATGTTATTCTGGTTTGGGGTCCAACCAGAAATGCCCACTAGACACCAGGGATTTTTTGTTGTTGTTTTTTTCTTTTATATGCAAGGTGCGACTCCTTAGGCAAGGGTCGCTCCTTGGGGGGCCAAATTGTGCTTAGGCCGATCTGCACACTACACAAGTGAGGTATCATTTTTACCGGGAGACTAAGGGGAACGTTGGATGGTAGGAAATTTGTCCTGATGCGGTGATCCCACACAGAAATGTGGGAACAATGTGATTTTTTAGCTAAATTTGAGTTTTGCTGAGGATTCTGAGTAAGACAACATTGGGGGATCCACACAAGTCACACCTCTCTTGAATCCCTCGGGTGTCTAGTTTTCAGAAATGTCTGAGTTTGGTAGGTTTCCCTAGATGGCTGCTGAGCCCAGGACCAAAAAAGCAGGTGCCCCCGCAAAAACAGGTAGTTTTCTATTTGATAATTTCGATGTGCCCAGATAGTGTTTTGGGGCATTTCCCGTTGCGGGCACTAGGCCTACCAACACAAGTGAGGTACCATTTGTATCGGGAGACTTGGGGGAATGCTGGGTGGAAGGAAATTTCTCTCAGATTCCAGATCTTTCTGTCACCGAAATGTGAGGAAAAAATGTTTTTTTAGACAAATGTAGAGGTTTGCAAAGGATTCTGAGTAACAGAACCTGGTGAGAGCCCCACAAGTGACCCCATCTTGGATTCCCCTGGGTCTCTAGTTTTCAGAAATGCACAGGTTTGGTAGGTTTCCCTAGGTGCCGGCTGAGCTAGAGGCCAAACTCCACAGGTAGGCACTTTGCAAAAAACACCTCTGTTTTCTGTGGAAAAATGTGATGTGTCCACGTTGTGTTTTGGGGCATTTCCTGTCATGGGCACTAGGCCTACCCACACAAGTGAGATACCATTTTTATCGGGAGACTTGGGGGAACGCTGGGTGGAAGGAAATTTGTGGCTCCTCTCAGATTCCAGAACTTTCTGTCACCGAAATGTGAGGAAAAAGTGTCTTTTTTAGCCACATTTTGAGGTTTGCAAAGGATTCTGGGTAACAGAACCTGGTGAGAGCCCCACAAGTCAAAGTGCAAAAAAAACTGCTTTCTTTGGGAAAATTTGATTTGGGGCACTCCCTGTTACAGGCGCTAGTCCTACCCACACAAGTGAGGTACCATTTTTATCGGGAGACTTGGGGGAACATAGAATAGAAAAACAAGTGTTATTGCCCCTTGTCTTTATCTACATTTATTTCCTTCCAAATATAAGACAGTGTGTAAAAAAGACGTCTATTTGATAAATGCCCTGTAATTCACATGCTAGTATGGGCACCACAGAATTCAGAGATGTGCAAATAACCACTGCTTGTCAACACCTTATCTTGTGCCCATTTTGGAAATACAAAGGTTTTCTTATTACCTATTTTTCACTCTTTATATTTCAGCAAATGAATTGCTGTATACCCGGTATAGAATGAAAACCCACTGCAAGGTGCAGCTCATTTATTTGCCCTGGGTACCTAAGGTTCTTGACGTACCTACAAGCCCTATATATCCCCGCAACTTGAAGCGTCCAGCAGACATAACAGTATATTGCTTTCAAATGTCTGAAATTGCACGAAAAAGTTTCATAGAGTAAAACATAGAGAAAAATGGCTGTTTTTTCGTCTCAATTTCAATATTGTTTTATTTCAGTTGTTATTTTCTGTAGGAAGCCCTTGTAGGATCTACACAAATTACCCATTGCTGAATTCAGAATTTTGTCTACTTTTCAGAGATGTTTAGGTTTCTGGGATCCAGCATTGGTTTCATACCCATTTCTGTCACTGACTGGAAGGAGGCAGAAAGCACAAAAAATCGTAAAAATGGGGTATGTCCCAGAAAAATGCCCAAATTGTGTCGAAAAATTGGGTTTTCTGATTCAAGTAGGCCTGTTCCTGAAAGCTGGGAAGCTGGTGATTTTAGCACTGCAAACCCTTTGTTGATGCCAATATCAGGGAAAAAACCACAAGCCTTCTTCTGCAGCCCTTTTTTTTTTTTTTAAATGAAGTTTTTACTGTATTTTGGCTAATTTCTTGGTCTCCTTCAGGGGAACCCACAAAGTCTGGGTACCTCTAGAATCCTTAGGATGTTGGAAAAAAAGGACACACATTTGGCATAGGTAGCTTATGTGGACAAAAAGTTATGGGGGCCTACGCACGCCCTGCCCCAAATCGCCAAAAATGGGCCTGGCACCTGAGGGGGAAAAGGCCTGGCAGCGAAGGGGTTAAATTACAATTTAGAAAAAATCCACTTTTAGAAAGTGGGCATTTTCCTGCCATTATGCTTTTGGTGCCTACAGCCGGTCTTAGGTCATGCGACTGGGTGTAACTGACAGTTACAATTTGTGAACTCTTCCCAGGCAGTCACTCAATAGAGAGATTAGGTGTGTCAGAATGGGCCATCAGCTTGTAGAGTGGGTGGTGGAGCTGGACAGAGCCCCATTTGCAATTAATTAGGCTGTGCTCTACCTTCACAGAAAGGGCACAGAAAGGGGAATTCCAAGCACGTCAATGGGAAACCTCTAGATATATCTCCCAAACTTCAAAAGAGACTCCATGTACAAATGAAGATCCCTCAGACGCACTCTTTAGTTCACTTCTGGACCTGCAGAAGGACTCTCAGAGGACTGCCTGATGCTGTCACCTGCTGTGTACTCTGAATGACTGCTTTGCTGCACCTGGAAGGATTGATTTGCTGCCTGGAGCCTGTCTTGAACCCTCAGAGGCTGGCCCTGCTGCTTAAACCCTGCATCTTCATCCAGGACTACCACAGTGACTCAAAGGGATAGTTTGCTGGCCTCCTGTTCAGAGCCACAGGGATATAAAAGGTTACCACCATCTTAAACCTGCCCCATACACAGCCTGAGTGAGTACTGAGCCCCCAAATAGTGTGCCACCAGGTTTGGACCATTGGCTGTGGTGCTAAAGGTGCCCAGAGAGACAAACTAAAATGTGGTGACATTTATGGCTAAAGAGTCCCTGAAAACTGAGGGAAGACCAGAATGAACCTGGTCATCAATTCACCCCAGGTGCATTGGTGATCAGCCTGAATTTGCAGATTCTCTGCTACATTCACTCTCATAGCAGCAAATCCTGTTCAGCGGTCCTTCACCAAAAGGGTATCAGACCTCCTGGAATTGTCTTTGGCTACAGCCTCCTGCCTCATCCAGCTGGAGATTTTTGACTTCCAAAAAAGTGACTAAAACTGAACATAGAAATCTTCACTCTGTCTTCATCCAGATGTTCCCTAATGACCACCCTCCCTCCTCGGACACCGCCTGCAGCCTTGACCCTCTGAACTATACTTTCTAATAACAGTTTTTGTGAAACTTTTTCTATATCCCAAAGGTAAGCACTGACCTGGTCCAATTAATTATTGTAATTGAACCGTGGTCTGTCACGGGCGGTCATATTTTTTTACTTTCACCTGGCCTTGTGCAACTAAATGTCCTCAATTGTTGATTTGATCTTTTAGGTGCTAGCTTAAAAATAATTTTCCAGTTCTAATGAGTAGATTTGTGTCACTTTGACAATGCTTAGCCTACTCTTCAAGGTACAGCCTCTGGGGGGACTCTTTGTGCTGGACTTTAGAAGGTAACTTTCTAAGCAGGACTAACCTGGTCCCTGTAACTGGCCCACACTCCATTGTGGTTGGCCTGAACTTGTGACTTTCCCCAGTTTTGCACAACAAGATAACTGTGAGTTGCACTTTGTATTTTTAGGCATTATACTTACCTTATATCTTCAACATTGCATATCTCCAGTTCTAGTGTTTGAGTTTTTGTTGTTTTGGTATTCAATTATGTATTCCATTTTACTCTGTTTTTCTAATTTGTTGTGGGGTTTTTCTTGTGTTATATGTTTATTTTATTTCTGTTTGTGTGCTGCATAAATACTTTACACATTGGGGGTCATTCCGACCATGGTGGTCAAAGACCGCCAGGGCCGCGAATGACGGAAGCACCGCCAACAGGCTGGTGGTGCTTCCTAGCCCATTCTGACCGCGGCGGTAAAGCCGCGGTCAGAAAACCGTGGCCGGCGGTTTCCCGCCGGTTTACCCCCGGCTGGGCAAATCCGCCAGGGCAGTGCTGCAAGCAGCGCTGCCTTGGGGATTCTGACCCCCTTCCCGCCAGCTTGTTTCTGGCGGTTTTCACCGCCAGGAAGAGGCTGGCGGGAACGGGTGTCCTGGGGCCCCTGGGGTCCCCTGCACTGCCCATGCCACTGGCATGGGCAGTGCAGGGGTCCCCTAACAGGGCCCAGGGCGGCTTTTCACTGTCTGCTTAGCAGACAGTGAAAAGCGCGACGGGTGCAACTGCACCCATCACACCGCCGCAACACCGCCGGCTCCATTCGGAGCCGGCTCCTGTGTTGCAGCCCTCATTCCCGCTGGGCCGGCGGGCGCTAACTTGCTTAGCGCCCGCCGGCCCAGCGGGAATGTCTGAATGCGGGAAGCGGTATTTTGGCCGCATGGCGGCCAAATGGCGCTTCCCGCCTGGCCAGAGTTAGAATGAGGGCCATTGTCTCTAAGTTACCCAAGGTTAATCATGTGTTTGACCTTTTGTGGTTCAACCTGCCAGGGACTGTGGCAGTTGCTTGACCAGGGCACACCTCAGCCAGTCAACAGCTAATTTTTCATAGTGGAAGTATTTTAGCGTAAAAGATTTATATATGGATTGTTGAAGGATGTGGAGTATATTTATAATGCCTTAGAGCCACCTTGCACCACATTAAGGTCATTATTTTTTACGTTAATGTGGCCCAACGATGCTGAAATGCCTGCACCTTATTTACAGAGTGGCGCAATGCATTGCGCCACACTGTAACCCTTTGCGCTACATTATGCCTGCATCAGGCATTATGTATGTAAGGGGGCCGTTCTCCTGTTAGAGGAGCCGGAAAATTGATGCAAGGAAATCTATGCTGTTTCCTTGCTCCATTTTTCACGCCACTTTTAATATCTGCTCAAGAGCAGGCATTAAAAAGGGGCTTCCATTCTTTAGAATGGGCCCCTATGTACTCGGGAGTAGCACCAATATTTTGGTGCTATTTCTGCAGAGTACATCAATTGTATCATGAGAAATTGTGCTATTGCCACCTACCATGCACCATGGTGCACCATATTTTAAAGACGGCGCACACATGGTGGTGGTAGGGGGTGTGCTAAGGGGTGCACGGAAAGTGGTGCTGCACTCGGTGCAGCACCTCTTTCCATAAATATGCCACATAGTTTCTCTTTCTTTAAATAGTTTTGTGGATCAATTTGTGCTATGCAATATGTGTGTTAAATGTAATTAACATTATTATTTTCTACACATTTGGTAGCTTTCCTTTGTTCTTTTTGTCTTCTAGGTATGGAGTATTTGGAATTTCTTTTAATATGGAACAAATGGGAAATGATTGCAGTATTTAGTTTAAAACATCATTATTCAAATTGTATATCAGTTTCCATCTAAAATTAGGAGTCCTTACAATATCAATAGCTGTATCACAAACTCCTCATGTGCTACTTATCCATGAGTATAAAATAGTTTTCTATACAGATCGCTATGCCCAATTTTCACTTGGCACATGACAGAAGTATTGTTTTGCTTCTGTTGCAAGACATGGGGTGCTCCAAAATTGAGGTTTTCAAGTGTTGAAGACTGACATTAAAATGTTAGTGACTATTGTGCACATTGAACCAATTCAACATCTCTTGTTAACCTTCCAGCACGTTGATCTGTTAGTTCTCACAATGTTAGTGTCTGCTTTCTGTGTGCAGGGTTACATCATAGAAATATCTAAGTAGATTCAGTGACTAAAACATAACTCAATAAAAACTTTGCAAAAAGGTGGCTGTGCTTCCTCTGCCTACCTTAGTGGCCTGTGGATGGCCTTGAAATCATGCCAAATTTAGTTTTTCTTTCAGCATGTGCCTGTTGGTAGCTGGGGTAGGGGTCGCTCCAGGAGACAATATCCATGTGGCATTCTTCTCCAAGTGTGTGTGTGTGCACATGTGTATGGGTGTGTGAGAGAGAAAGAGACAGACAAAAAGACAGAGAGACAGAGACAGAGAGAGAGAGATAGAAAGGAAGAGAGAAAGATAGAAATAGAGAAAGAGAGAGTGATAGAGATAGAGATGACTGATTAAGATGGATTTCTTAAACTTGGTGGGATAAGTGTTCCAGAGGGCGGTTTGCATTTGGGGCATTTATAAAGTTTATTAAAATGTTGGTATTGCTGTGCTTGTGTTATTATTTATTCTGGTTGATTTTTTACATTCTTGGTGCTGCCTTCTTGGTGGTGAATAGGTCTATTGATCAACACATTTTCTATATATACTTGTGTAATCATTTCCCTGCAAAACTGCATGTGTTTGCTAGTGGCGTGGGGAGGAAGCGGATCTAGGGCAGGTGGCCATGTTCTCTTTGCCCTCCTTTCCTCCTCTTTTTCATGTGCTTACACACCATTTTGTGAAACCAATGTGACTGCTAGGCAGCCATTGTATCTTTGTTCTCCATGCCTCATTTGTCCCTGCTATGTGCATATTTACTATTTTGTATGTATTGTGTGTCTCAATGGCTGTAATTTTGACTTTGTTCTCCATATCTCCTCCTACCTTGCTATGTACTTATTCAGCACTTTGTGAAAACAATATGTGCATCATAGAGAACCTCTTTATTTTCCATATCTTGTACCTTTTCAAATCATTTTCTCCTCCACACTTTTACGAAACCAAATTATGCATCTGATGACTGATTATTAGCCATTGAAAAAACTTATCAAGGGCCAGAAAGCATATTAGTAGATAAAGGTGATTACTCTGACATCATAAGTGTGGAGAATGATCATCCTCCAGGCATACTCTGGGAATACAAAGATGAATTCTGCATTGCAGACTTAAAATCAAATCTAACACACTAGGAAAGAGACAGAAATGTCCACTATAAAAAAGGAATGCAAAAAAAGACAAAAACTGATTTTTATTTAGATATTTGATATAAGAAAGGTAAATGGCGAAGGGTACAAGGCATAGGCAGATAATCAATGACCGCAAAACCATTCTGTCCTAGTGGCTGAGTTGTGAGAAAGATCAACAATTCAATGTTATGGTCAGTCAGAGACACTACAATAAACAGTAGCTCCCAAGGTTGGGAAGAACCTCTCCATTTCCTTGAAGACCAATATGACTCCCATGCATACCCTTTCAAACCCATGCTTGGCTATCAATAAAGATTCAAAGAACTGTACTGCTTATGTGAGCGGCTTCCATGTAAAAAGAGAGTGCCTCACTTGTTTAGAATGAGAGACTACCATTAATTATCTAATGCCTAAATTGACGAATGTGACAGATGGGAAAGGATTTTTAATGTTTGGATGCACAGTCTGGGTGCACGCCTCAATGTGTTTTTGGGAGTGTTACTTGAGTGATCCTTTGATAACTGCAGGCCTGCATCTTTTGGTTGATTTAAGATCTCTACATTTTCCTTGACTCTATGTCTCAATTTCATTTCCTTTTCTTTTTCATCTTGTTTGTCTATTTTTGAAAGAAAATAAATTCTACATGTCCCATTAGCAGCACTCAGGAGAAGGACCCATTTTAATCATTTTTGGAATAGAGAACTCACAGAGGCACATCCCTGAGGACTCAGACAACGTGATTTATTTAAAATACTGCTGACTTGTGGCTCAAATTGTAAATCCTAAATTATTATTTTTGTGGACATGATGAACATAGCTACATTTGTTTATTATTTGCATGATCAAACATTCACGGTACACAAATATAGTACTCTGGGAGATTACATTTGTGGCTTCCATGGAAAAAGAGAGTGCCTCACTAGTTTAGAAATGATGACTTTCATAAATTATTTAATGCTAGGATAATGGTAAGCAAGCTTATGCTCCTCACTCTTAGACCTCACATAATATGTGTACCTCAACTCTCATATAATGTGTCCTTTCTTTTTCTCATTCAGCATGTCTTACCTTCTTCAAGGAACCTCCATGGCTATCCTCATCTGCAGTTCATAATTGTTGCAAAGACAGGCAATGCCAGAATACAGTTGTACCATTATCACCTAGTATCAGTTTTAATTAAAGAACTGTGAGTCTCCTCACTTTTTCTTTTTTGTGTTCCATTCCAGGTTATTAACGTGGAAGTCTGTGAGGCGCTAAATACTGTTTGAACATCTTAGCTTAGTGGTCATCTTCATTACACGTCAGATGTGGTGAAGTATCCATGGAGTGGCTGAGTGCTGTGTCTGTCTGCCTGTCTCTCAACTTTTTCTTAATTCCCCTTACCTATCTATTGGCTGGTCCCCTAACCCTCTTCTCCCTATTGTGACATCTATTGTTCTATAAACTAATTTCACCACCAATAGACCTTCACTTGGTGGGGAAGATGATGTGTATGCAATGTTAAAATGTACCAGAGTAGGGGAAAAAATTGAAATCACCTATAGCTCTCCCATGCCCTGCCCACAATTTGAGACATCATGGTGCTGAATATAATACTCAATGGCAGATTAAGGCTGTATAGTATATACTTGTTTATAGTTTAAGCCCACAGAGAATCTAAGTGCTGAAGAAATCTCTTCCTGATTCCTGATTGAAAGAGTGTGCACAATAAAATAATCCAAACTTTGCCTATAACTTTTTTAAATATGGAATTTACTAATATCTTGTTTACTGTACTTTAAATAAGAAACCTTGTTTTCTGTTGCCAGTACCCTGTTTGGGTTTGTTAGGTCTGTCAGCAATTATTCATATGGGCCACCCACTGAATGCACAGTTACTCACTGGATATTTGAGTTGCCTGCCATCCAGGTGCAAAGACAAAGGTTTGGGCATGGGTGTGGTTGTAGTGCTACATCTTTTTATGCCTTCTGTTACTTATAGGTGATATCAGGTGAAAGGACCTTAGCCATGACAAATGGAAGGGGGCTCAAGTTACCACAACAACTGCGAAAGAGGAGAAATGGGGACAAAAAAGATTGGTCAGATTTCTGAAAGTGATTGGAGGAGAGTGGAGAGCCAGGTTGTTTGTAGCAAGGCAAGGGAGCTTGAGTTAATATGACCTCTATTCTGAGTAGATTAACCAAATGCTGTTCACTGTCCATCACATCAGACCAAAGGTGGACAAACTACTGCTAGCTATGGCTGGCTCTGGTGTAGCAGCCCATGCTGCACTGCACTCGCCCTCAGATTATTTTGTGCTCACCAAGGTTGCACCCTTTGCTGAGCTAGCCATTTTCTACCAACAAGAGGTGCAAAAGAAACAGAATAATATTAGCTTTATCATGTCCTCCTCAGAAAATATATTGCATGGGGGCATTCCTATATGGCATGGTCAGAATCAGAACCCTGCCATGATTGGGGGGAATGGGTGACAAAAAAACACAAAAATCAGATAGGCAGGGAACAAATGAAAAATAAATTAAATGAAAAGTAAAATCACTGGGGCAAGGAAACAAGATGGAAAGTTGACCTGGGGTTTCCTTTTTACATCAACCTCAAAATCATGCACCTCTGTTGAGGAATCCAACCAACTCCGGACCAACAAACCACTAGGTTAAAATCTGCACAGACAGCCGAATGGAGACTCTGGGGCTAGGGAAAGGAGAATCTAACACAAATAATGAATGGAGTGTTGAAACTTTTCAAACACTCACCCCCAGTCACAGATCTGGGTTTATTTCATTGTTATTTTGCTTGCCACGTCACCCCAGTTTGGACGAAGCCATAGGCAATTTCATTTTTACCCTGTTTCTCATGGGAACAGTCCAGCTCGAACGGTCTCCCTGGACCGAAAACAAACACCCTGGGAGCGGTTTTGGGGTATCAACACCACTCTGAGTCATTTCCTTGTAAATGAGGCCCACTGTATTTTCAATCACAAACCAAAGGCTGAGAGCGATGTTACAGTCAGCAAGGGACGCCATGGTTGAGCACCAATACTTTATTTAACACACTTTGCACAGTCACAATCATGGCTTATCCACCTTTAAGAATACACTTCTTCTAAAATATGTTTTATGATTCCTTATTCAAGTGAACAACCACAAAAAGATGAAGCATTTTTATGCATTTTAATACAATCTCACTATATACTTTTTATATATTGTTGTTTTATTGGACGAAGGTTAATGCTTTTAATTAACAATACACATTAGAAATAAACTTGAATCTTGAGCAAGACAGAAAGTGAAATTAAATAGAGGTATAAAGAAGAATGCTAGGAGATGGGTAAAATTGGATTGGGCTGGGAAGGGAAAGAGGCCGACAGGAGCAGGCAAGGGCAGATTACAACACTCTTTGAAATGACTGCTCACATATATTGTGATAAGTTCAATATTGCACTAAATTTAGGGCAAAACATGTCCCTGTGGACATTTAAAAATGTAAGGCACTGAAATGGCTGTGCATGTAATAACATGGAAGCTTGCATTTTTGGGGGGGTTTTCACCACCAATACCTGATGCCCAAAAAAACAGAAAAATGACAAATGAGGGCATTAAGAAGCATCATGCGGCTTATCCTGTTCTTTTGACCCTAAACAATGCCACAGTGATTAGATCAGGATGCCCTCATCCTGTTTTAGAATTAACTAGAGAAGAAATCAGCTGAGCTGAAATCATTTTGCCTATTCAAGGAGTGGTTGAATCTCCTGCATTACGTCATCAAATTGGGATTGTGTGCTAGAGACAACTGAACAAGCTTAAAGGTAGTCTGCACCATTACATAAATTGAACCACTGCAGGAGACTGCACTGTCATAAGAAGTAGCAACATCACAAGCGGAATCTGATCATGATCCTCAGTTTTTGCTTTATCTCTTCCAAGCATATCAACATCTGAAACCACTACAGGACATGCTTGGATGATTATTTATTGAGCCAGGAGGTGATAAGTACACTTGTGCACCTTGGTCCCATTGCTTGGCATTTGCAACTTGATCACATTCCTCATGTGGATTGCACTGCTTCTCCTAGTTCTCAACGTGGTCCAAAAGCACTATCTTCCATCATTACATACCAGAATCTCCACTATTACAAGAGTTGCACCCATATTTATCATCTCATCATGTGGATTACATTGTTATGCTGTTATCATGACTCCTAATCCAAAGCAAATGGTATTTTGTAAGAAATGTCCTGTGAATGACCATCTTTTGGATGGAATTCTCTGTATTTTGTTGTACATAGGACTCTGCACACTTTACTCCTGGTAACCAGTGGTAAAGTGCTTGTGCCCTCCCCATTAATAAAATTACAAAAATGTGCATATTCTCAATAAGCACATTTAATGTACTTAATGCCTCTGGTATTTGATACAACATGTACCAAAGGCCTGCCTGTAAATTAAATGCTACTAGTGAACTGCAACACTCAAGTGTCATCTACTAAAGTAGCATGTGTGCAGGTTTGCCATAGTAACTTGAGTGGGCAGTTTTAAACTGCTATTTTGACCTGGCAAAATACACCTTTTGCTGGGCCTAAAGTGTCCTTTTAAAGACTTATAAAGTCACCCGTAAGGTTGGCCCTTAATGCCCATAGGTCAGGGTGCATAGTATTTAAAACAATGGACATGTGTGTTTAATGTTTTACATGCCCTGGTAGTGAAAAACCTCTAAAGTTGTTTTTTAACTTTAGCAAGGCAGGTTCTCTCACACGGAAAATCTAGATTACTGTATTACAACATTAAATGTTTACTTTCCGATGGGGAGCAGCTATTAAAATGATTTAAGGACTTATTTTCATAGTAGTTTCAAAACAACTTGATGGTAAAGTCAGATGTTAAATTAAATTACTGTTTTGAAGATTACATTTTGAAAAAAAGAATTCTTGTCAGAGCAAAATGTGCCTTTCTGCCATTGTCTAGTGACACCTGACTAGCGAATGGCAACCCTGTGGTGAGTTGTGGATTGCCCCAGATAGTGGACAAAAGGCATTGGTGTGGAGAGGTGCTTTTCTTCCTTCATCAGGATGGCATTGGTAGTTGTGCCCATCCCTTCCTGAGTTTCCAAAGAGGTCTACCCTGTCACTGGCACATGTATCTTCTTCCTAGGCTTGCCTCTATTTGTCCTCCTAGTCAGCTTGGCTCTAAAATCAGAGGGGGGTTACTGCTCCAGAACTGGTTTTGAATGACCCCAAGGGGGTTTTGTCCATTAACATAGCTACTTCTCTGCACAACTAATGCCAGCTTGGGAAGAATAATTCTGCCATGTTGGATTCAGGTAGAGAAGGGCCTTGTGAAGATGTGTTATGTAAAACACACAGCAAGTGCTGCACCCATAGCTAGGGCATTCACCTGGGAACTCTTGCCCCTTTGACTAGGGAGTGGCTAGAAGTTCCCCCCACCCACAGGCTGCCAGTTCCATCAAAGTGGCATCCTCTTTACCCTTCTCAGGACACTCCTGAACCTGTGAAGAATCAGAAGAGGGACTGCCCTGTTATCTGAAGACGGATGGTATGATTATGGTTGCACGGATGCGGCTATTGCAACTTGAAACTGAAAACAACAAAGAAGCACAAAATGATATCTGTGTATCAGTTTTAACCATGGGTGAAATCGACACAATTTTTTATGCCCTTAATTAGTTCCAGAAATTGGAACAAAATGTTTTGGATTTTTGGTTTTGCAATATCTAACACAAATAAAGATACTAAGAAGCATTATTCAGTTGCTTATCATGATTATTGAGTCGGGATTATGTAAAGAATTATACTGTCCCGAAATGCAAATTTAGATGTAAACATTTAAACACTATCCATAATCGGGATCCAGGTCTTCAGCTGTGTGATGTACAGGCAACTCTTTCTGGAAGCCACATCACCATACAGTGGATTCTGTGGTAGGCAAGTGCTCTTGAAAAGCTTCCAACTACTTAGGGAAAAACACAAAGGAGAAAAAAAAAGGCCAAAAAAACCTCCTTGCTGGATGAAGACTTAAAAGAATTCTTTTAAAAAACAGGAATCAGGAATCAGGAATCTGATAGTGTATTCTTCTGCAATGGAGGAGTCGGGATCAGCAGGGAAACAGGAGGGAGCACAGGATAAATGGAAGGAGCATGGATTTGTTGTGACTCACACTTCAATCAGACAAAGGGCCTCATTACGAGGTCTTAAGACAGCCAGCCTCGCAATGGTTGTCGGACAGCCGCAGACAGGGCGGTCCGACCGCCACATTATGACTGTGGTGGAGCCACCACAGTCCAACCACCGACACTGCCAGACTGCTGCCAGCCTGTAGCCCGGCAGTCCCGCCGATTGTAATCTACCAGGAGAGCACTGCTAGCAGTGCTGCCCTGGAGATTACGAGTCCCTATCCACCAGTATTTCCATGACGGTAAACACCACCATGGAAAGGCTGGTGGAATGAGGGCTTCTGGGGGCATCTTGGGGCCACTGCCCATGCCCATGCCCATGGACACCTTCCTGAACAGAAAACAAGCATTCCCTGCAAAACAGGCACCCTTGTAATATGGTGCAGGTGTGCCTGCATTGGGGCTGGGCAGCTAATTTTAGTGCCAGCACTAGGGAAAACACAGGGGGTGCCATATTATATTAAATATAGCATATCCCTGCATTTCTGAAGTGACGCAGCCTGGAACTGGCAAGTTTGGCACAGCGCCATGCCTCGCCACTTCTTAGTGAATGACCAACTGCATTTTTCTAAAAGGGTGTCTGTGAATACTTCAAGAAAGTGATGAATCTTTAGTTTTTTAGGCACATAATTTACCAGGCTTTTGCCCCACCATTGCATCATTTATTTTAGATACAATGGTGGTGAAAGCAGTGCTCTACACTGCTCCACATTTACAGACTGATGCACTGGGCCCTATGAGTCAGTTTGTAAAGCTTTGTGTCACATTATATGCCAGGTATGATGTATGCAAGGTAGGCGTTCCCACGGGAAATGCCATGCAGAATTGATGCAGTGAAATTTATAACATTTCACTGCGTCATTCTGCAACTGAATTTTATCGCCTGCTTAGAGCAGGTGTAAAACTTACTCAGTGGGGGCCTCCTGGCATTGCTGGATTAGCATCATTGTTTTGGAGCTAGTACGGCAATGCATGAGTTTAGTGCCACAGATGCACCAGATGTATGATGAATCTGTGAAAGCGTGTGCCATGGAGCTCTGTATTGTAAATACAGTGCATCCATGGCGTCATTAGGAGGTCGTAGAGCAAAGCAAGAAATCTGATGCATCGGAGCCAATGCATCAGGTTCTTGTAAATGAGACCGTAGGTATTTTAGCTTGATGATTTACTGTTAAGGAGTGTTATTCAAAAGCAGATTTTCTTCATGTTTCATTACTGGGCTCCAGCCACAATTGCTCTATTGTATGCATTAAATCATTAAAAAGGTTTCTCATTTCTCAAAGCATTCAATTCTACGTTGCTGAATATGCAAGGAGCTATAATTGGCTAGCCATATATTTATTATTGTTAAAGGCCTGTGCAATATTTGGAATTCTCTTTTAGTCCATTTAATCGATTTTGCTGTAACTAAAATGTTAGAGAGGACATTCATTTTTTTTAAACTACCAGCAAACAAATGCATTCAAGGTTATATAATTCTGTATTCTATAAACAGTTACCTTTTCATGTGTTATCAAGATAGCATTATTAGAGAGAAAGCACATATTAATGGTTGAAAATTGCTCAATAATGTTCTGTGCAGCACAAGCAGACCATGGCTCCTGGATGAAAAAAATGGTGTGTTTGATATTGTACTGTATTGAAATATTGGTGTAGGAATTTATAATACTGGTGAGGCCCCTATGAGCTGTTGGAAGTATTGGATAAAAGGATACCATGCCAATGGATATTTTGGGAGCAGTTTTAGAACACTGATGTTTTCTGCTTGTGGAAGTGCCCCCAACACCCCCCTATTCTGAATGCCAGGTCTTTCCCCGGAACATGGCACATGGGCTTCCCTCCATGTAAGGTTATTGTTTTGCCCCCTGCACCCTTTCCCCATCAAATATATTTCACTGCTCACCTCAGCCCATCCCAGGGATGTTTTTTTCAAGAGCCTGGAGGCCATGCCTTTTTAAAAACAAAATTACTGCAGATTCTCTCAGAATTTGCGGTATTTTTTATGCTTTAAAATTATGTGAGGAACAGAATCCTCCAGTCAACTCATGTAATGGTCCACCAATAAATGACTCTGAGTGGAACTGTCAGATAATCATGTTTACCACGCAGATCCTTACTATCACTAATCATGACTGCTAGCAGTTCCAGACCATGTTAACTGAAAAGACCTGCAAAACATGCAGGAAGGTCCAAGTTAGCGGCACTGGTGTTAGCGTGTCAGACCTTAATAAGTAAACTTACAAGGGGACGCAAATAGGTCAATGACCCTTTTGAGTCATATTAAGAAGTTCTTACCATAGCTCCAGGACATAATCAATAATCAATACACAATAATCATCAATCATCAATCATCAATAAAATCAATAATCATTGGAGTGAGTAACTGTATGGATCTATCAAGTCAACGCAGTTGGTACCTAGAAGGAAAAGGCATAAAATGCATAACAGTCACATTTCATCATATCTACGTATCCATGGTATGGGTCAGCAAGCAGAATCAGTCTTCGTCCTCAGGTCATCAAACAATCAGCAAAGCAACAGGCTCTCAGTCAGAGAGTATGAGCCCAAAGACAAAATGAATCTCGAAGCTCCCCTTAATTCTCTTCTTTTCACACAATCTGCATATTTCTGAAACCTAAAATCTGAATAACTCTCCTATGTTGCGTTGTTATATTAAAGTCACCTAAGCTATCCCCTAATTCCCTATTGATCAGTTAATCATACGTTTATGCTCTACCCAATAATATTTCTATACCAAATCTATGAATTTTAATATTTCTCTCTTCTCATGAAGTTGATTGGTTCACTTTACAATGTCCTCAACATCCGGCTCGTCAGGTAACAATATTGTGGCATCTTAAACTCCAGACAGTGTCTTCATTGTTCTTGTCCTGGGAAAGTACATATCACACACATTACACATAAGTTGTTCCTCTAGCGGGAACATGATTTCCTGTTAGTCGGGTCTCATGAAAAGCTTCTGTTAAACACTTTTAACAAGACAATGGACATTTCATAGTTTAGTTTACTCTGTCAGCAATTTTATTAACTGCTAAGAAATACAGCTTCTGCTTGAGGCCTGGCAAAATAGGCCAAGGCACTCACTAAGTTAAGACCTACAATTAATAAAACTAGAGCATACTTCATAACTCTTAAAATGACATACTACTACATTAATCTAATACATTTTCAATATTTCATAAGTATTAATCATTATTTAGTACATTTTGTGAACACTGGTGGCCATTCTTCGAGGTCACATTTTGAAACGAGTGCATTATTTTCCATATTAATTCATTTTCTACATATCTCATTATACAAAACACATAAACACTCATTAAAATTTTCATAGTTAAAATACCTGCTCCATCAATCCCTCCTCTGATGACTGTGTCGTCACACTACTTTCCACCCACAAACCTTTACAATTTGGGGCCAGATGTAGCAAATTGGCAATTTGCGACTTGCAAATTGCGAGTCCCTGAGACTCGCAATTTGCAAGTCTCAAATTGCTATGCAGTACGGTGTCTCAGACACCGACTGCGACTCGCTATGGGGTCGCAATGAACCACCTCATGAATATTCATGAGGTGGGTCCCAAATTGCGGCCCCATAGCGAGTATAGGCACTCGCTAACATGGAGGCCTGCTGACGTCAGCAGACCTCCATGTTCGTGACCTGCTTTTCAATAAAGCAGTTTTTTTTTTTAAGTGTAGCCTGTTTTCCTTCCTATTTGCGAGTCGGAAATGCATATTGCGAGTCGGTAACGACTCGCAATATGCATTTCTGCATTGGGAAACGCGTTTAGCGAGTCGCAAACGGCAAATTCTGCCGTTTGCGACTCGCTAAACGTTTGCTACATCTGGCCCTTGATTTCTTCAAAATTTTGCCTTCTCCTTGAGTCTTCCCTGTAAATTCTTTCCTTTTTCTTTTTTTCCCTCCTCTGATTATTCTTAGACCATTTCAATTTAACTATTTTCCATAAATTGCATAATCCCCATATCCCAATTAGACAAACCACAACAATTATTATTCCCTGTAATATTTCCAATAGAACCCAATTCCAAATGTTGCTGAGCCAATTTACCACTGAAGCAAACCCTTTGCCAACTTTTTCCCAAGCACCTTGTTCTTTCAATTCTTTCAAATCAGCACTTGCAGTAAACAGACTAGTAACTAAGGCTTTCATTACGAACATGGCGGGTTGGCCCGCCATGCCGGCATTAGCGGCTGAATCCGCCAGCCGGCATGGAGGGCCAAACGGCTACATTCTGAACAGGGGGCGGCCCTCACTCACTGCCAGGCTTCCACCGTCAGGCAGCCTGGCAGTGAGTGGAAACACTATCCTCCAGGATAGCTGCGGTACCCTGCGGATAATGTTCCCATTTCCACCAGCCTTTTCCTGGTAGGTTATCCCACCAGGGAAAGGCTGGCGGAGGGGGTGCCCCTGCACTGCCCATGCTCTTTGCATAGGGCCCACAGAAATGTTCATAATTTATCCGGAGGGGTTCGGGGTCGCTGGCTGTCAGTGTTTTGACCGCCAGAATGAACACAGCGGTGGTTACCGCCGTGTTCCTAATGACCCCCTAAGTCTCTTATCTCTTTACTACTATCAGGTATATATGAACAACAATGTCTAGAGTTAATCATCTACAGACTCCGCCATCCTTCGCTAAAAAAATGTCTAAAGCAAGACGATTTTGAAGAGTCATAGCTCTATCCGCAGCTAATTCAGTATCTATCAGAAGTATATCCCCTGAGAAATTTGTCAGCATGTTCTTCACAGTAGTAGACAACTTTTGAATCTTGATCAAATTCAGAATGACTCCCACTGAAGGAATCACCGCACCAAATATGTCTCCCACTATTGCAGAAGAGGACTCCCTCCTCTGTCTCTTATGATGTAATTCAGTCACTTCTGGAAACCTTTTCAAATCCTCCAACTGGTAAATCTTTGGGAAAACTATCCCCAAATACCATGTCCCATACCATCCTCTTGGAAGACGGTAATAAGCATTAAGTCCACAAATATAGTATATCCCTGGAATTGCAGGGTCCTGGACTTTCAACATAGATGTCCATTTACTCTGAAACAAAAACACATGCCTGCATTTACTCATACCCACAAATAAAGTGTCAGTGCACAGTTTAGGCCTATATATACACACAGCTTTCCGACATGGTGCACATCTAACGCTAATTTCCCTTGCGTGTTACTTGCACTATAAACATAATCATTCTTGTAAGTCCTTTTCGCTAAGCCTTTTTCTAATTTCCCCTTCAGCGCCTTTCTTCTGTCATCGGTATGATCTAATAAGCTCTTCTCTAAAGGTGTAAGCAAGCATGTTAAATTATTCTTATGTGCATATGCTGTGCAAATGTCAATGTAGGTTCAAAGAATCTTCTAACTAATACTACGTTATTATCCTTAGCTATTTTACTCAAATACCTAATTATAGGAACAAACAACAACAAAACATCATGATTCGAGTAGAAGTACTGAATATACTCTTGGTTATAAAACCTTGTTAGTAACAGACTACAACTTATTCCATATGTTAAGGGCAAGCTATGATAGGTGACTCCTTCTTTGACTGATGAAGGGATCTGAGTACACAAAAAAACAATTCTTCGCATCCATTGTCTGAACATACTCACTCCATAAGCGATAGAAAACATTAGAAGAAAGTTCCTCATGCAAATTACATAATCATGCAAATATTTCTCATCTAACTTAAACTTCTCTAATGCCGTTAGTGCAGTAGCCATCTCAAAAGCAGAAGTATGGTTGGCTCCTTTCGCATCAAGAACAGACATACCCACAATCAACACTACAAATAATATCCCACATATAATTGCCAAACCAATTTTCATACATTTACAGCGCCTAACTTCTCTACCCTGTATATTAAAGTCAGCCATGATCTGAAAAGAATCAGAAAGCAGAAGGAATTTAGAAAAACTTGCAGCAGAAATCAAAAATTGACAATTATTCTTTCAGCAGTTCAGTTTCACTTCCAGGAACCCTTCTTCCTTGTCAAAATCAATTAGCAGCTTTGTCAAATCAGGTTTCAAAAGCAAAATCAGGCTTTCAATGTCTTTTCCTGATACTTTCAACAGCCTCTTTCTTAAATCTTTTCTCTCAGATTGTTTCAACAGTTCAGTTCATCAATCTTCTTCATGTCACCTCAAAATATTGACTTGGAACTTCCCTATCAAAACAAAAAGATATAAACTCTTGCTGCCACTCATTTGTAGTTGCATACGCCCATTCAGGACCTGCGTATCTTCGACTTGCTATTCTCTTTCTCTTCAACTTTTGCATTCCATTCAACTCTCCTTCACTTAATTCTTATTTTCTTGTAGTATCTACTTCTTCCTCTATAGTTGGTTTGACAGCCACCTCTTTACTTTTCTCTACTTGCGATTTCGGCCACTTATCTCCTTTCAGTATTCTCTTCAAGATTGAACTCAAACCCTTTTCCTTTTCTGCGGTGTTTTCTCTTTACGGACCTGCAACCGGTTCAGGAGGAGTCAGATCACTTTGACTTTGATCCACCTCAACTCCTTCCCCTTCTGGATCTGGTAATTGCTCTGCTTGTCTCTCAGAATCGTCTGCTTCTGGGAAAGCCCTCCTCTGACTAGGCTCTCTTGTTGCTTCAGTTGAGATAGGTTCTCTGATACTCTCCTGGAGGTCTCCACCCTCACCTCTCACAGGAGTAACTGAACTGTCCTCAATGAGCTCAGATCCAACCTCAGTTCCTCTTTGTTCTCCTTCCGGCTCTGAGATTTGTCTCACTGTTGTTCGTGCTCTCAACCACGCATCTACATGATCCAGCGGACATGCCACTTTCTTTGTGTGACTTGCCTGAATCCAATTCGGGATCCCAGCACACTTCACAGCTGTCGTAGTCATCAGGACCACTTGATACGGTCTCTTCCAATGAGGCTCCAAACACATCTTTCTCATATGCTTTCGGACAACAACCCGGTCACCAGCTCTCAGGTTGTGCCATGGGTCATGGATCGGTGACAGTGTGGTGGCTCAACTCAATCTCATCACTACAGTATATCGCATACTGCAACACCTCATCAATCAACTTTGCTTGCCAGCAAATCAAATGACTCTTAATCGTCTGACCAATCTCAGGTCTCAATCCTTCCACAAATCTGAACACAAAATGTGACATGTCTTTCGGCTCAGTTGCTTCTCTACCACTATATTCCTTGAATGCCTTCAACAATCTCTCACAGTATGCATGTATCGACTCCTTTACTTTCTGCACTGTCCTATCAATCATTTGCCAATCAATATTCTTGGGCGAAATCCTTGTTTTCAGAAATTCCTATCACCTTATAGTAATATTTCATTACCTCAGGAGACGGTGCACCTGAATTCTTATCTCTTTCCGGTTCACTTGTTGGCCAGTCTACAATCCTCCTACACTCGACCCATAAGTCGGCTGGAACCACTATCTCCAGTAATGTGTTCAAGTCCACCCACAAGCACTTTGCAATTTTCACAAACCTGTCTCTCTACTGGCTTCTCTCTCAATTTTGGATAATAATTTGTAAATGACAGAATGTCACTCCTACTCCAAGGAACATGAACAAAATTTCCCCCTGGAATCTGCCTCATTGGTAAAATCTTTACTGGAACTTTGTCCTGCTCTACATTCTCAGTCAGCTCCAAGGAATCTCTTTTCTTCTTGTCTCTTTTCTTTACCCATCTGCCTTCCCATTTGTCTAATGCTCCCCAGACCTGAGCACTCTGCAGTAATTCTTTAAGGTGTGCCTTCATTCCGGCTGACCTCATGTGTTCAAAATGTTTTGCTTCAAAATCTAATCTGTAACTCCTCTTCAAAGTTTAATTTTCTATGCCATGTTTCTCTACCAAATCTGCCAATCCCTGATGTACCTTGCTGACTTCACTCGTAATCCTTGGGCACAAGTGTCTCAACTCTGCCTCTGTGTAAGACTCTAATCTATTCACACCCATTGTTCCCTCAACTAATTTGCCCACTTCCATGCATATTCTGACACAATTCAATAGCTCCTCGCCTTTAGAGGCATTCTGTGGGGGTATTCAGCTTG
Source organism: Pleurodeles waltl (assembly GCF_031143425.1). Classification (NCBI taxonomy): domain Eukaryota; kingdom Metazoa; phylum Chordata; class Amphibia; order Caudata; family Salamandridae; genus Pleurodeles; species Pleurodeles waltl. The sequence continues at coordinate 588,949,900 of NC_090447.1, forward strand.
TCTAACCATTCAGTTAACTGCTGAGCTGTCAGTCCCTGTAACGTAATGTTACTCACTTGCACTGGTGGCACCTGCTCCACCACTACACTCTGAGTTTGCGGTGTCAATAATTTCAGGCTCTGACCTGCATTTGGTCCTGTTACAGTGTCTGGGAGTGCAACAAGTAGACTAAGATCTAACAATGAGTCTGACCCACAGCGGAGACTACTTGAACTTGTTCATTATGTCCTCCCCTCATTAGACTCTAAGCCATTTCTCCCTGTTCACTCACAATCGGTTTCTTTTGGACAAATAATGGTACAGCTGGGCCAACAGTAATCAGCAGCGATATTGCATCCAGGGCTGCTCTGGCACCTACACTCTGTGGGAGAGTAACTCCCATACTCTGATTTATCACCAGAGTAAAGTCTGACTGTGTCCCTGTCATTGGTGTAAATCTTGGCATTACCTGCGGCTGCACTTGGGGCAACAAAATTGGAGTCGCTCAGCCTGGACCAGCATTGGTCTCAAAACCACCTGCTCCGTAGGCACCACTAAGTTCGAAGTTGTCTCTAAAATAGACACATCAGGATAAATTCTCTGTATCTGTGGTGGCTGCATCTGTGTCTGCACTACAGGAGTAGTCTGCACATTAGGATTACTTTGCACCGTACTCTGTGTCAGGTTTGCATTCACCTGCACCGGACTCTCTGTCCCCGTTACCTGTCTCAGGGTTGTTGGATCAGAACTAGTACTCGTTTCACTCTCATGCACTCCATAGGGTGTTGGTTGGTCTCTCAGTATCTGTGTAACAAGATCTTCAGCATCTGATTCCTCCTCTACTGTTGAAGACCTTCTAGCTTCCTTACTCTCTGACAGACTTCTAGTAGTATTCCTAGTTGCCTTCTTCCCTTTGTCCTCATCTTCCTGCATAATAGCTGGAAACAACTTAACTCCCTGCAAACATTGATCTTCCTTTCTTCTGCTCCCAATCCCATCTCGCTTCCGCTAAAGTCTTTTCGACCTTCTCATTCTTTTCTCGAATTTCAACTGTTGTTGCTGTCTAGCTACCAGCTTCCAAACTGCTAATGCCTCAAACTGTGACAGTCTTGGAAGTGGCTTTGATTCATATAGCGCCATCCACAATTACTCCAGAATCCTCAAATTGAAAGTTCCATTTTCAGGAAATGCTAAGTTCCCATTTTTCTCTGTCAACTAGCACCATTGCTTTAGCCAAAGTCATGGCGTGACGCCTGTCTCTTCCATTACAATGTAAGCTGGGGTATCCTCTGGCTGTGTAGGCTTCCCTACACTCGCTTTAAGATACGTATCTCCCCTTAGTGCACTTTTGAATGCTTTGAAAAACTTCATTGTTTCTACTTTTGTTTTTTCAAATCAAATCAGGAAATGACTTTTAATCCCAAGATTCCTTTCACCCACATTCTCAACCAATTGTCTCTCACGGACGGCTGCCAATCAATGTGCGACTCTTCTCACTATTCAACCTATCCCAGCACGGCTCCAATGACTTCACACCCACACGTACTGCGGCTGACAAAGTCTTGCGGCTCTTCCTTCTACACTTCATTCACCTCAAAACTAATGCAAAAATATTGCGAGCACTAATTAAAAAAACAAATACCAAAAACAAATCTGCTGGTTTGCTGCAGGAAAGGTAACACAATCGCTTCAGAAACCTTACAGATTTTCACTGATGGCTCTTTCGCGCATGCAGCTATTCCACTTTCTTGGTCGATTCGCAAGCAAAATTCGACCCACACATTTTACTCTGAACTGATCAATGGGTCTTTCCTACTGTACACAGGACTCGCCAAACCTCAGTCAAAATGTTCTCTCGCCCACTCTAACTCACACACTGACTTGTTGACCACGGCCAGTCAACCTACTAAGCCAGGCAGAATACAAAATATAACCAAGTGTCTCATATACTTTTCAATATACTCCGGAGTCTTAGACCATGCAGGGTCTGTACATCAACAACCACATGGACAATTGTTTAGCAAAAAGCGCCACACACATGTGAAGTTCGATGACTTCCCTACTCTCACACTGCGAAGTACGCACACTCCTACTAAAACTTAATTTGGAGCACGTAAACTCTCCAAAACCCTCGTAAACCTCACAATTCACCTGCAAATGGCATGAGCTGTGCAAGCACAACCTATTTCACTCACTCTATCAATAGAACACTGAGAACATACTCAAACAACCCATTAGCAGGATCCAGGATCTGGGAAAGTCATTTCTGGGCTTAAGGGGACATCATTTTCTCTCCAATTATCATTTTGAAAATAAAATCCAAATCTCAATAATACTGAATCTTCCAAAGGATCAACTTCAAACTGCTACCATAACCGTAACACCTATCACTCTGAACAGGACAGCTATGGCAAGCTCTCAAAGAGACAAGCCCTCAGTCTGCTACTATAACAGTTAGTGCGTCAGACCTTAAAAAGTAAACTTACAAGGGAATGCGAATAGGTTGAGGAACCTTGTGACTGGTATGAAAAAGTTCTTACCATAGCTCAATTTTTAGTCCCCACTGTGTATACTTTGTCTTTGTGCTCTTTTGTGTAGTGTATTCCACATGAGGTATTGGCTTTGCATCAAATGCTGCTTACCTTTACACGTGGACTAGGCCTCAATCTAGAGGACAATGCTAATTTACAATTTACAAACCTGTCTAATTCCGTGAAAACTGTCCATAGGAGCCCTTTAAACCGAATCAGATAATGCATAAAGGCATGGCAAGGTATTACATTCATTCAAACTGCAATGGCAGACTTTCTATTTTAAGATAATGTTATTTTGGGTGTGTAAGGACCACTTAACATTTGACTGGCTCTACATATCCTCTGCAGTAGTTATAGACTAATTTTTAAATCAATCTTATTTTTGGTCAGCAGAACAGCAATAGCATAGCCTAAAATCAATCCTTCACAAATACTATTAAATACAAAGGCATAGAAATCAATCAATTGCCATTAGTCGTAGCTGCAAGGATTAATACTTAGGACCTGATTTAGAACTCAGCAGATGGGTTACTCCATCACAACATTGATAGATATCTCATCCGCCAAAATCTCTATCCCATTATGTCCTACGGGATTTCTGTTCTGGGGGATGGGATATCCGTCACTGTTGAGACGGAGTAACCCAGCTGAAATCAGACCCTCAGTCTGTTCAATTTAAACGTAGTACAAGATTTTATAAAGTAACTGATGTTTAAAATGCAAGCATAAACTGTTTTGAAGTTTTGAATCAGCTACAATCTAGGTACTGTTAAACATGCTTAAAATACAATGATCCTTACACAACACTTTATACAGTGCACATTTGAGGACATTTGAGCAATTTCAGAAGAATTACGAGATTTGTTTACTACTGTGAAGTTTTCTGTATTTCATATCACATTTACTTAACATCAAATGGCTTTACAGCAAAGTGAAGAATGAGATTATGTATAAAAATGGATCACAAGGGTATGTATAGATGGGAGAACACACAAATTGTAAAGTCCATGCTGAAGTCACGTTTAGAGATGCTACATTTCAACCATATATACATATGTACAAATCTGAGCTACATCTTAGGTTCAGAAAAATAAGACAATATACTCAATATACTTTCAATATATGCGCTTTTAGTGAATTGCGATTTGCACGTTTGATACCGTTTGCTTTTAGAACTTTTAAATACTTTTAAAACCAATCTTGTATTGATGCAATGGAATTTTAAAACGTACGTGCATTTGCACTTTGTTTTGGGAGGTGGAAGCAGCTAAAAACGATTTTAAATTTTGTCAGCCATTTTTCCCACTATTGGTACATTCTAGAAGCGCCGTCTTGGGCAGTGCTGGTGCTAGTTTTTCTCTGCGCCTCATGACTATAAAAACAGATGCTGAGCGGAAGCAACTGCTTTTGGTGAATTACAATTTGCACATGTTTGATAACGCTTGCTTGTAGAACTTTTAAATACTTTTAAATCCATTGTTGTATTGATGAAATGGAATTTTAAAACTTATGGCCATTTACACTGCTTTGGGAGGTGGGAGCAGCTAAAAACGATTTTCACTTTTGACAGCCATTTTACCCACTGTTGGGACATACTGAAGGCACCATAATTGGCAGTGTGCTCTCAAGTTTACTCTGGACCTCGTGACTATAAAAGCAGATGCTGACTGGATGCGCTCAGCGGGTGCTCTGCTTGTGCATAGAAAGTGCACCAATGGCAAGCCTGTCAATGCCAGTCAGCATTTCAGAATTAGCCAGTGCTAGCCACTCTGTCCATGGTTTCTCAGAAGGCAGACTTTGCATCTATTTTAACAGGGGGTGAGCTGCTTGATCTGGCCTCTTCTTTCAAATGCTCACCTCACTGCCCTCCTTCTCTGATGAAAGAGGGCTATGTCTGTCCTCGGTGTATATGCCAAACTAAGGCCCTGATTTATACTTTTTGTGGCAAAACTGCACTAACGCAGTTATGCATTAAAACGTTTAGCACCGGCTTCCACCATTTCTGTGCACCAGCCATGCACCATATTTATGGAATGGTGCAAGCCAGTGCAAAGTGTAGACTAGTGTAAAAAAATGATGTTAGTCCGGTGGGGCTGGTGGTATGGAAGGAGGGGGTTTTGCACCCAAAAATGATGTTAGGCAGGTTAGAGTAAAAAAATAAAATGACTCTAACCTGCCTAGAGTTATTTTCGAATGCAAAACAATCCATACCACATGACTCCTGTCTTAGAAAAGACAGGAGTCATGATCACCACCCCATTGGCCAGAACAGGGGACCAGGGTCCCCTGTGCATGTCCATTGCACCCACTGCCATGTATGGGGGCCCATTTCAGGGCCCCCTATGGCACTTTATAAAAAAAAAAAACTTACCTGTACTTACCTTGGATGGGGTTCCCCATCCTCCGCTGTCTCTCTGAGTGGGTGGGGTGTTCCTGAGGCTTGGGGAGGGCACCTGTGGGCTTATTCCATGGTGTTCCACAATGGAAATAGGCCCACAGGTCCCCTAACGCCTGCCCTGACCCAGGTGTTAAAAAATGGGACAAAGCAAGCTTTGCACCTTTTTTTGACCACTCCTCTCTCCGGTGCACCATTTTTGCACGGGAGTATAAATATGGCGTTAAGGCCATAGTAATTTTTTGCACTGTAACGCCTACCTTGCATCTCATTAAGGCAAGGTAGGTTTCCACATGACTTTAACTCCATAAATGTGGCGCTAGACTGGTCTAGTGCCAAAGTATAAATATGAAGTTAGTTTTGCACCGAAGTAGAGTTTTAAAAAATGACGCTAATTCGATGCAAACAGAGTATAAATATGCCCCTAATTCTCCAGGTAAGCATCACCACTTGGTGAAAGTGAGACAGGAACATGCAGTTTGAGCAGCGCTATTGAAAGTCCACTCTTTACAAAAACATGATGCTAATATTTTTGACTATATAAGTGAGGAAAAGCCTGATATACTGTTCATATCAGCGACCTGGCTATCTGAGTCATCTGACCCCCCATAACCACGGGTATTCCCAGAGGTTACAAAATCTTTAGAAAGGACCGTTCCGGGGTATAGAGGTGGCAGCTTGGCTATTGCATATACAGATCCTACAATCCCATTGCACATTTTATAGTATTATGGGACTTAATCTGCACATGGAAATTAAATGAAATAGTGAGGTGTCTGCAATGTTAGACACAATGTCATCATTAGAGCTTTCTCAAAGTATTTAGTTCTACACAAACAGCAGGCCACGCACTGGATCAAAATGCTTCTAATATTAGATTACACCTTGAAGAGCCTGTACCACTAGCCTGGACAGACCATTTTTTAAAATAAATTTTGCTGGCTTATTGTGGTAAGATTTCAACCCCTGAACAATAAAATTCCATCAATAACAAGACCATTTCATAAAATCCAACTTTCAAAGTTTACCGGCTCTCTTGAAGACAGTACTCCCTCTGTTTCAGGTCGAGTGGAAGACAATGCCAACGTGGTGGATGCTGGTCTAAAAAAACCTCCAATAAACTAGCTCTGACCTTCTCTTCACCCCCCGCAGAAATAAACTTTCTGACACCTGGTTCAAAGATAAGCTCACATCCCTTAAGAAACAGTGTAAGACTTTAGAGAGGCAATGAAGGAAAAACTAAAGGGCCAAAGATAAAGACATCTACAAAGTTGTCATAAAAAATATAATGCAGAGGTTAAGATGGCAAAAAAGCATTCTTTGAGGAGATGATTGAGGAGGTGGGTAATAAATCCATGGACATTTTTAATCATTAAAAACGTCATGTCTCCTGAGGGCTGCACTAGATTGCACTAACTCACAGTAGAATTGCGTAACCAGTTGGCCTCTTGTTTCCATAATAATATGATATCTATTCAAGCAAGCCTATTGTCAGGGAGCCAGCCATAGGCTAGTCAGTTGGAGACAGATGGCTATGGCGTGGTTTCCTCTACCAAGGTTAAATTGTTAAACTTTCAACCTATCCCTCTGTAAAAAATCATTGAGAGCCTTACAGGCCCTCAAATCAGGATCACCATTGGTTCCCTCTCCCCCTTAGCTATTAGTGATAGGTGGAGCCTTTATTAATCCACTGGCCAATAAGGTGCTCAATGCCTTACTGTCTTTTGCAGCAGTCCCGGTGCTATGGGACCAGACTAAAATTCTGCCCCTCCTAAAAAAGCTTGCAGCTAATCCCATGTAGCAATCAAATTACAGGCCAATATTCCTAGTTCCAACATTGTTGAAGGTACTGGAAAAAATGTTAATCATCAGCTATGTCAGTACCTTGAAACTAACAAGCTGCTCCACCATAGCCAATCTGGCTCTAGGCCAAACTTCAGTACTGAGACAGCACTGACTGAAGGTACTGAATGCATTAGAACTACACTAGCCACAGAGGTGTTATGATTTTGTTAGATCTGTCAGTGTCCTTTGATACGGTCCCTCACTCCATGCTTCTAGCGCTCCTCCAAGCCATTGGAATTGGGGGTTTGGCTTTCGATTGGTTAGCTTCCCTTTTGAAGGAGAGAAAGCAGGAAGTTTGAGTTACCCCGTATTCTTCTGGAACATTTGCGAAGACAGTCGGGATGCTGCTGGGCTCAGACCTCAGCCCTACTCTGTTTAATTCATACCTTACACCTCTTGCATAGCTGGCTGAGGCCTTAGTGGCCCAGGTGATTACATATGCAGCTGCTGTTTATATGTGTCAAGGGAGACAAGCTTCTGAAAGCCTCCATTAAAACCTGCCTCGCCTCTGTTTTTCACTGGATGATTGTACACTAGTTAAAATGTAACAGAGATAAGACCAAAATACCAATCTTTGGCTCCAATCCACCAGATTGGCAGACCATGTGGCCTAAAGATGTCCCATCTCCTGGCCCCTGGGGGGGATAGTTAAGAACTTGGGTATCAAATTCGACAAGAATCCTTCTTTACAGATGCAGATATTGTCAGTGATTGAAACTTGTTTTGAGCTTCTGAGGGCTTTAAAACATGTCTACACTTTCTTTGCTTGTCTGCAAGGAAGATGTTCATCCAGGCTCTTATTACATCAAGGCTGGACTATGGCAATGCCTTATATTTAGAGCTCCGAAACTACCTGCTTAATAGGCTTCAATTGGTCCTGAATTTGGCAGCCAGCATTCTCCTTAACCTGCCCCCTAGAACACATGTCTCTGCACTTTCAGGCCCTTCATTGGGTTCCGATAAAGAAGAGCGTTCTCTTAAAAGTGCTAGTCCTAGCACTGCACCATTCTTGTGCTGGTTACCTGAGGGTCAGAGTCATCTTCTATGTCCTTTCCAGAAATGTGTGATCAGCCCACTGCTTCCTGGCAAAGATACCTAAGACCATCTCCATAGACTGGGTGACAGTTCTTCCCCCATTTGAGACCGGTGGCTTGGAACAAACTTCTATTGGAGCTCCGCTTGGTAGCCACTCCTTCTCCTCCAACAAGTCTAGCCAAACACAGTGCTTATTACTCTTCACTGATGGCACAGCACGGGACACTTCATGGAGTAGCCGTGCTCTTTAAAAGTCATATTTCAACAAAGTCTTACTTCATCACTCATGTGTATATATTTAGGAACTGGGAAATAATTCTCCTATATTTATCACAATGTATGTGACTGTGTGCATTCTCTATTTTGACGACTGATATGAAGAGGTGAGCAAGCCTAGGGAGATTATGGAGTATGAGGGTAGATTAGCCATAGGGAAGGAATTCTTTTATATCCTTCTTGAAATCAATGGGGCCTATTTATAAACTGCACCTTGCAGTACATTAGTAGTACTTTAATAGTACTACAAATATACTACAAAAAGCTATTCACAAACTATCTGTGGATGCCTATGATTTCCCCATCCTATCTTTTTCTCTTCCGAGATCTCCTCCTGACTATGGAGTTTCTGCCCACTTAGGTAAATGTTTTAGTAGTAAATGTGGGAGGGACAGGGAGAAGTGCTGGAACATTGTGAATATTTACAACTAAAGGGAAGGGATTCATGGTGGGGTAAGGTGGGGTTAAGGGAGGGCTGTTGGGGGTGTAGGAAGGGAAAAACACTCATTCACAAAAGAGTAAGCACCGCTGTCTGGGTGGAGATCTCTGTAAAGTATAGAGAAAAGTTCACTATGCCTTACCTTGTGGAAATGTCTACCCTGGTTTGAAGATCGCCATATGCTGCAGTTTAGGGAAAAGTATAAAAATGTATTAATGTAAATTATTTGTATGCATATATTTCAAAGGTAGAACAAAATAGAAAAGCTACAACAATAAGAACTAATTAGGAATTCACAATTAAGTATATTTAAATCAATTTAGTTAAAGTAAACTTATTTTCATGAAGTTCAAATTAAAATATATATTTTTTATTTTGTATTAACAATTATTAAAAGTGATATTTTCAATTAATCAAAACTAATTTCATTGATTTTGAATCAAAATAATGTTACATTTGTTTAAAATTTAAACAACATGATTTCAATATGTTAAAATAAAATGAAAATGATTTCAGTTCCTACATCCATTTTTTTTCTATAGGATGGTGTTACAGCAACAATGGTTGACCATGTGTGGTTCTGGACTCACTACTGCTCCATTTTGGGAGTAATAACTAAGCACTCCCAAACTCCTCCCTATTTTTATTGGGATAAGGATCTGTAAGTCTAGACTCTTTTAGTAACTTTACATTCACATTCTGAGAATAGCCCAAAGTAGTAAAGTTACTGCACAGTGTAATAGTAAACTTGCACATGTGAATTACGCACAAGTGTAATTTACCTTTGTGAATAGCCCCAGTATATCAAGGGTCTTCCTCATCTCCAGGTGAAGGATACAATACTTATGTACATCAGTAGGTCAAATGAAACAGTATGAAACAAGTTTGAAGACTTCCATTTTCTTCATTAGAATCGGATTCACATCACTTTTTTATGAAAAGGCCTCACTATACCCATACTTTTTCTGATAGTAGTTTGATTAAATAAGAGAGTTTTTATGGAGTACAGCAGTCTTGTAGTCTCCCCTGAAACAATCCTTTGCCATACCTGTACTAGTACTAGCACTAAAAATTCATGCAAGAACAGAGGTCTTGAAAACCTCACAAATATACTGAAACCCAGAGCCCTCAAAACAATACGCAACCCAACAAAATCAAGTATATATTAAATAAATCCCAAAATTAATTTACAAATAAAACAATATAAAAAATCAAAATTTTAATTTTAACAAGAAGCTGGGTGCTATAAAAAAAATATTTTTAAAAATCAAAGTGATATGCTAAACTCCGACTTATCACTTTGTCTTTTTTTACTCCTGACTCTCTTTTTGTCACTGCATATAACTTCTTTTTTGTTGAGTTGAGTCAGTTAAGCCACCACAGGTCTACACTAGATTCTGTTCGCTGTACTTGTGTTGCTTGCATCAATCAAGGACACCACCTATATTTTAGCCAATGAATTTAGGACAGTTAAGAAGCATTTTATTTTCTTAATTTTACATTTTGCTTTTTATCCATTTATACTTTATTAATCTACTAATATTAGCTAATATTGTACACAGTCATGGAGCCCAAAGAAGACTTTGTAGGCCCTGGGTTACGAACAGCTCAAGTAGAGGAAACCATACTCACTGAATAACGAGTGCATTTTGATGCCTATTTCAGACCTTTACACCCTGGCATGTAGACCACACTTAGGGGCATATTTATACAATGTTCGCACTGCATTAGCGTCAGTTCTTTTACTCTAATTTGGTGCAAAACTAACTTTTTATTTATACTTTGGCGCTAGACCCGTCTACCGCCAAATTTATGGAGTTAAAGTAATTTTTGGGACGTGTAAACCTACCTTGCCTTAATGAGATGAAGGTAGGCGTTCCCGTGCAAAAAAATCACTCTATGGCCTTAATGCCATATTTATACTCCTGTGCACAAATGGTGCACGGGAGGGAGGAGGGGTCATAAAATGGTGCAAAACTTGCTTTATCCCATTTTTTAACACCTGGGTCAGGGCAGGCGTTAGGGGACCTGTGGGCCGATTTCCATGGTGGAACACCATGGAATAAGCCCACAGGTGCCCTCCCCATGCCCCTGGGACACCCCCACCCATACCAGAGGGACAGCGGAGGATGAGGGAACCCCATCCCAGGTAAGTATTTCTTTTTTTAAGTGCCATTGAGGCCCTGAAATGGGCCCCCCTACATGGCACTGGGTACAATGGCTATACCTGGTCCCCTGTGGTGGCCATTGGGGCGTGGGTATGACTCCTGTCTTTCCTAAGGCAGGAGTCATGTGGTATGGACGGTTTTGCGTCAGAAAATGACTCTAGGCAGGTTAGAGTCATTTTGTTCACTCTAACCTGCCAAGTGTCATTTTTTGATGCAAAACCCTCTTCTTCCATACCGCCAGCCCCAACCGACTAAGTAATTTTTTTTTACGCTAGCCTACCCTTTGCACCGGCTTGCACCATTCCATAAATATGGTGCCTGGCTGGTGCATAGAAATGGTGCAAGCCGGTGCTGAACTTTTTGGTGCAAAACTGCACTAGTGCATTTTTGCACCAAAAAGTATAAATCAGGGCCTTAGTGTAATATGGAATGATGACCGCGAAACAGTTAACAAAGGAAGACAAGCGCGTTCTGTAACAGCTTGACAAGTTCTTAATTGTTAAGCCCGAATGCTACAATATCATATTTATGCCTTCTCTAAGAGCCAGAGCTTCAAAGCCCTTCCTTTTGTGACTATTTATTACCGAAGTTATTTCTGACAATTGTGATACGTCTGGTGCAGCCGTTTCAGGATACCAAAGAATCCTACTGCCATCAGCTTTCACCACCAATCATTTCTCAAAATTATGCGCAACCTAACCTCTTCTTATACTTATACAAAAGAAGTATCACTCTGTCAGGCTATCAACACCAAACACAATCATCACCAAGCTTCTGAAAACAGCATATCTTATGTCAGATTGTGTTTTCTTCTATCTTCTTAAAAACTCAAAGGCCTTTACAAAGGACTGCTACTCCAATGATATAGCTTCCTTAATAGCATCCTTCCCCCAATTGTCTGAACCCCTTTAAAAAAGGAATAAACATCAAGCCCTGCAAGAAAAATATAAAATATTTATAAAACAAAGTGAGTTTCTTCCAAATCTAATTTCTGGGAAAAGTGTCTACAACATGTTCTGCCACTCCAAGAAGACACTCCTTTGGTTCCCATCACAGAAGACATTTAAATACTTCCTCTGATTACAAATGAATGATGCTGCCTTTTTCGGACCTATACGAGGGACAGTGCTGATGAATCAGCAGTTATAATACTTTGCAATGTCATTCTGTTTATCACTTTCCACGATGAACGGATTATTATGGAATGTACTACGAAACTTGCACATTCCTCGTTCATGAAGATTCATATGTTACATATTTAATCAAAACCTTAAATTATAATGTATGCACTATACACTTTTCTGCTGTGTGTCAGTTAATAATTTAACAGTCAGGCTGCGAATACAAATACTGTTTGCCTCCACCTCAAATTTTCAGGGTGAACGTTTGCCTTACTCTTTGTGACACGATTGTGTGTGCTGTGTAAAAGAAATTCAAGCCTATCCTTGTTTAGGTAAGGGCCACCGCCCCTCCATCTAGGCAACATGGGCAGTAATTATAAACAAACGAAATTAAACGAACAATATGTAAATATGGGTAATTCATATCCCCAATTTCAGATTGATGAGGTGCGGTTTGTTTTTTAGGTTTCAACAGTCAGTTTACATATGTCTGTGTATAAAACTCGGATTTTAAAATCGTATCTATTGACAAATACATTGTATATCGCCACATCGCTTGCGTGTATTGTACAGAGCAGCAGTTAAATGTATGGCAGCACAAGGCGAGTGAGTGCTACTCAGCACAATTTCATGAATCTTACCTTGCAGCATCCAAGAACCTGTGTGTATTTTTGATGCTGGCTTATACTGTGATGAAGTTCAATCTTGGTAGTGAAGACCAATCTTGCGTTCCTCTGAGAGCAGTACACTGGGAGACACTAAGGCCCAAATTTAAGAAGGGCCTAAAGCCACCTAGCGCCATATTAGCATCATTTTTTCACGCTAATGTAGCATTAGGTTGGCAAAAACGCCGCACCAAATTTACAAAGAGGTGCGATGCACGCATTGGACCACTTTGTAAACCCTTGCGCCACATTATACCTGTTCCAGGCATAATGTATGCAAGGAGGGCGTTCCTCCATTAGGAGGCCAACAAAAATGGTGCAGTGGAAACTATGAGTTTCCACTGAGCCATTTTTCTCGTCATTTTTAACGCCTGCTCAATGCAGACATTAAATTGAAGCACGCCATTGTTTATAATGGACCTCTATGTATTTTGCAGAATTAGCACCAACATTTTTGGTGCTAACCCTGTAAAGTACTACAATAGCGTCAGAAATTATGATGCTATTGTTCCTAACGCAAGCCATGGTGCGCTGTATAATTAATACGGTGTACACCTGGTGGCGTTAGGGGGTACAAGAAAAGTGATGCTTCATGTATCGAAGCACCACTTTTCTTAAATCTGGGCCTAAATTGGATAAAAGCTAACACCTAGTTGCAGTCCATAGATACAGACGTGTGGTGTATGTGGAAAGCAAAATATTGTCCGAAAAGTGATTAATATTTTGCACCTATGTAGCACTCACCATCTTTTTTTAAAATCTTTGCTTTTACCTAACTCAAATCTGCCAAGTTTTCTGTTTGCTTATGTGTGATATTTCCACGATTTCTGTGTGACACATAGAGTGACACTTTCTCACAAGTAGAACAAAGTTATGAAATGCATGGAAACAGAAAGGTATTGCAAATTATGCCCTTTGAGAAATGTGAAGCTCAAAAAATCTTGGTATGCTGTATAACTGAAATGAAAGATCAGTAACTTACCGTCCTTTCAGTCAGGCATGGCTGGAGTGTGACAGAATTTGAAAGAGAGGCTCTATGGCAGCCCAGTGCTGCAAGGTGCAGCTGCCAGCAGCTTAGCACTACTGTTAAAAAATGCATTGGTTACTTTGGTGCCATGCAACCTTTAGTACCTCATGGTCACAGGTGCGTTTTAATGCATTTTAGTGCAGTGATGAAGATATCTGCACTTTAATGCATTAATCTAACCCAGGTGCCTGGTAATTAGCAGGGCTGCCCGGTGGAATAAAAGGCATGCCCAGCCTTAGTAAATATCAAAAGTATTTTGTTCTTTATTTTTCATTATCATTCTGTTCAGATAACATACACCCCATGCATCACATATTGCTTTAAAAAAGGATTAAAACGTAAACTCAAAAAGGGCACACAAGCAGAAAAAAGTTTGATCCTGCAATTAAATTAACAGTGAAACTAAAGGGCAAACCTACTATACAACAGTGTGCATGGTAGCAGTGAAGCCTAATATTAAGAAAAAAATAATACATCCAGACTATTACTAAATAGCTGTGTACATTCTGGGGCATAATTTACAAGAACTGACGCATCCCTGCAGTAACACAGTGATGTGTCAAAAAAACGTGTGCCATGGTGCAACAGTTTTCGATGCCATGTATGCATCATATTTATAACACAGCGCACCATGGTGTAAGGCCCCATGGTGCATTATAAGGAATTACACATCAATGGGAGGGAGGTCACAAGGAAAACTGACAAGTGCTGCAAAAGCAATGCATGGCTGCATGTAAAGAAAGGCAAATCAGCCTTGCGTCATTTTTTAGTGCATAATGTGTCAGACATCCTTCAAAAAGTTATGCATTTCAAAAACGTTTTCCCCATTCATAGAAGGGGAAAGATAGAGCAGGCAGCAGCAGCCAGGGCAACAATCCCAACAGCACCAGCCAGGATGCCCAGGCTGAGTCCCAGGGGAACAGGAAGAGTAATTTTATTGAGAAGGAGAATCAAATGCTCATAACAGAGGTGACAAAGCATGAAAATCAACTGTTGGTCACCGCACAATTGTCATTAGGGAAGAAAGAGTCCACATGAAAGTCCATAGTGGGTAAAGTCAACAATGTAGGGCAAGTCAAAAGGAGAGTTACAGACTGTCCATCTTCACTGCTGGAACTTGGGATTTTTTGTGCAATGTACAACATCAGTGTTCAGTACTACAAGTCCCACAATACCAAGCAAAAGATCTCAACTGGAACACCACAATATTGAAGGACACTAAAACTCTGTCCACCCTGACTTGGATAATGCCTGTCTGCTTGCACCATGAAGTTATTGGGTTTCTCTTGGGCCCATGGAGCCAATTCTGGACTGCAAGTAATGGAATAGAATGTGGGTGTCAGAGGATCAATTCCCACCTCAGAAAGGAGTCAGGTGTTAGGCATGTTAAGTACCTTCATGTGCAGAGCCATATCCAGTGGGGGAAAAGTACAACAATAGTGGCCCAGGGCAGCACAGTGTGTGACCATGCTGTGAAGCCCTACACTACTAGGAAAGGGCAGACATGTAATGTATTTTCAAAAAGGGTGCATTCCTGTTCCTTACCCCAGCACTGGCTGCCTAGAATCAAAGCAGGCAAATTTACAGCCTGTTGCAAGGGAGCCTGTGTTGCATGCAGGATTGTCTTTCAGCAGGAAGGCACACCTTCCTGCACAATAACTCTCAATGGAGGCATTTACCTCCTCCCATCTGTGCAGCAGAATGCACCACATAAATAAAGAGGCACAAAATAATGTATTTTCTCTTCATTATGCCTGCCCTGTGGAGGCATATGGGGGCATATTTATACTCTGTTTGCACCGAATTAGTGTAATTTATTTTACTCTAATTCGGTGCAAACTAACTCCATATTTATACTTTGGTGCTAGACCCCTCTAGCACCAAATTTATGGAGTTAAAGTCATTTTTTGATAGTGGAGACCTACTTTGCCTTAATGAGATGCAAGGTAGGCGTTCCCGTGCAAAAAATGACTCTATGGCCTTAACGCCATATTTAGGGGCATATTTATACTCTGCGGTATATTTATACTCTGTTTGCACCGAATTAGTGTCATTTTTTTTTTACTCTAATTCGGTGCAAAACTAACTCCATATTTATACTTTGGTGCTAGACTCATCTAGCACCAAGGCCCTGATTTAAACTTTTTTTGCACCGCATTAACGTCATTTTATGATGCAAAAGTGGCGCAAACGTACAAAATATTGGCCCTTATTTATACTTTTTGCTGCAAAGCTGCACTAACTCAGTTTTGCACCAAAAAGTTTAGCACCGGCTTGCACCATTTCTGTGCACCAGCCGGGCACCATATTTATGGAATGGTGCAAGCCGGTGCAAAGGGTAGGCTAGAGTTTTAAAAAATGACTTTAGTCGGGTGGGGCTGGCAGTATAGAAGAAGAGGGTTTAGCACCAAAAAATGGCTTTAGGCAGGTTAGTGTAAAAAAAAAATGACTCAACCAGATTAGCGTCATTTTATGGTGCTAAACCTACCATGCCACATGACTCCTGCCTTAGAAAAGGCAGGAGTCATGCCCACCACCCCTGTGGCCAGCACAGAGGACAGGGGTCCCCTGGGCATGGCCATTGCACCATGTGCCATGTATGGGGGCCCATTTCAGGGACCCCTATGGCACTTTCAAAAATAAAATGCACTTACCTGTACTTACCTGGGATGGGGTCCCCCATCCTCGCAGTCCCTCTAGTGTTGGTGGGGGTGCCCCTAGGGCCTAGGGAGGGCACCTCTGGGCTTATTCCATGGTGTTCCACCATGGAAATAGGGCCACAGGTCGCCTAACACCTGCCCTGACCCTGGTCTTAAAAAATGGGGCAAAGCAAGCTTTGCCCCATTTTTTGACCCCTCCTCCCTCCCTTGCACCATTTTTACATGGGAGTATAAATATGGTGTTAAGGCCATGGAGTCATTTTTTTGCACGGGAACGCCTACTTTGCATCTCATTAAGGCAAGGTAGTTTTCCACTTCCAAAAAATGACTTTAACTCCATAAATTTGGTGCTAGATGGGTCTAGCACCAAAGTATAAATATGGAGTTAGTTTTGCACTGAATTAGAGTTAAAAAAAATTACGCTAATTCAGTGCAAACAGAGTATAAATATGCCCCTTAACATCAAAAAATGATGCTAATCTAGTCAGAATCATTTATTTTGACTCAAAACTGCCTAACGTCATTTTATTTTAAGCTAGCCTACCCTTTGCACCGGCTTGCACCATTCCATAAATATGGTGCCCAGCTGGTGCTAAAAAATGGTGCAAGCCGGTGCAAAACTTTTTGGGGCAAAACTGCCTTAGTGCAGTTTTGCACCAAAAAGTATAAATAAGGCCCCTGGTTTTTAAGCATTTCCAGGTTTACCCGTACTAGTAAATCTGGGTATGAGTCAAAACCCATGGGGGCTACGTTGGAAAACCCACCATAACACCCATGGAATGCCTCCCTGATGCAGATTAAGGCATTGTAGCCATTTTCACTGCCTTGCCTTACTACATATCTATAAGGCCAATCAAAGGCATTCAAATAGCCTTTGCATAGCCTCATAGATATGGCTCTACCCTCTGCACCTCTGGTGCACCAAAACAAGTGCTTCACTGATGGCACATGGGGCTCGTAATTATGCCCCTTAGACCCTAGCATTAAACTACATTGCACACTGCTGTGTGGGATGTAAGCACACAGGTATAGCCTGCCATGGTAACCAACACTTTAAATCCTGCTATGTAAATAATCTTGGTGCACTTATTGAGACCCTCTCCCAGAAACCACCCATCAATACCAACAACACTGATGCAGCTGCCCGCAGCTTCAGGCAATGGGTCAACACCTGTGCCAATACTTTTGCACCAATCAAGAATCCCTCCAATAGACGCACCGACAGAAAGGCCTTCTGGTTTACCGCCGACCTCCATGAATCTGCTGAAGACTCGAAAGAAAGTGGCGTCAAGATCAGACTCTGGACAACCACACAGCCTTCAAAAACGCCATCTGCAGACACCACCAACTCATCCGAGCCACCAAAAGAACAGCCTTCAAACAACAATGCACACAGCCACAAGGAGCTCTTCAATGTCATGAAAGAACTCTCCAACCCCAGCTCCAACGCAAATGACATCGCGCCTTCCCAAGACCTCTGCAACTCCCTACCCTCCTACTTCCACAGCGGACATCCATAACAGCTTCAGCACCCAGTCCCCCCCACAACCACCAACACCACAGATTCACCTCCGACCAACCTCCTGCTCTCCTGGACCCTGTCAACAGCACCATCTAAATCATGAACACCATCCACTCTGGCTCACCATCTGATCCCTACCACATCCTCAACAAATCAAGCTCCGTCATCGCACCCCAACTATGGAAGATCATCAACAGCTCCTTCGAGTCCCCCACCTTCCCGGAGAGCTGGAAACACACCGAGATCAACGCCCTCCTCAAAAAACCCAAGGCGGATCCAAAGGTCCTCAAGAACTTCCGGCCTATCTCACTGCTCCCCTTCCCAGCAAAAGTCATCGAGAAGGCCATCAACAGACAACTAACCAGCTTCCTAGAGGAGAACCGCACCATGGACCTTTCCCAATCTGGATTCCACAGAAACCACAGTACCAAAACTGCCACCGACGACATCAGAACGATACTAGACAGCAGCAAAACCGCGGCCCTCATCCTCCTGAACCTCTCGACCGCGTTCAACACCGTCTGCCACCACTCTCTACGCTCACGCCTCAGCAATGCTAGAATCCGCGACAGAGCCCTGGACTGGGTCACCTCCTTTCTCACTGGCAGAACCCAGAGAGACGGTCCCCCCCATTCCACTAGGAGGCCACCAAAATCATCTGTGGCTTACCACAGGGTTCGTCCCTCAGCCCGACCCTCTTCAACGTCTACATGACCCCACTCACTAACATCCCCCGATCCCACAACCTCAACATCATCTCATATGCCGACAACACCCAGCTGATCCTCACCAAGGACTCCTACACGACCTACCTCAGTAAAGGAAGGAAGGCCATCGCAGAATGGATGAAGAGCAGCTCCCTCAAACTCAATTGCGACAAGACGGAAGTCCTCATCTTTGGCTCCACCCCCTCTGCATGGGATGACTCCTGGTGGCCTGCCACTCTCTGAACTGCTCCGACTCCCACTGACCACGCAGGCAACCTAGGATTCATCTTGGACCTCTCACTATCCATGACCCAGCAAATGCATTCCATCTCCTCCTCCTGCTTCAACATCCTCCACATGCTCCGAAAGATCTACAAATGCATACCCACCAAAATCAGAAGAACAGTCACTCAAGCCCTTGTAAGCACCAAGCTTGACTACGGCAATGCCCTCTACGCAGGAGCCAAGGCTAAACTCCAGAAGAGGCTGAAACGCATCCAGAACGCCTCCGCACGCCTCATCCTGGGCATCCCCCAACATTGCCACATCACAGACCACCTGAAAAACCTGCACTGGCTCCAGTCAACTACAGAATCATTTTAAAACTCCTCACCCACGCTCACATAGAACTGCACAACAGTGGACCAGAATACCTCAACAGACAACTCTCCTTCTACACCCCGATCTGGCATCTCCGCCCAGCCAACCTCACCCTCGCAACCGTCCCATGCGTCCGCAGAACTACAACCGACGGTAGATCACTCTCACACCTCACCACCAAAACGTGGAACACTCTTCCTACCCACCTGTGCCAGACCAAAGACCTCCTTACCTTCAGGAAACTTCTCAAGACCTGGCTGTTCGAGCAGTAGCAGCACCTCCCCCCTGCCTTCTCCTCCTCCCCTCCTCAGCTCCTTGAGACCCTCACGGGTAAGTAGTGCACTTTACAAATCCCTGATTGATTGATTGATTGATTGGGGGGGTGAAGCAAGTGATGCACAAAATAGGGAGCACATCGACATCCTGGCATGGGCACATCAACATCCTGGCTGGTGCCTGCCTTGTCCAATTCTTGGTGCCCCTGAGGTCTAGACTTTCATGTCCCGGCCACCTTCCCCTCATCATACATACATCCCATCCATCGGTAGGCCCTGGCAATATGCCTGATACGGCGGTATCCTTTCAGAGGGATAGCATATTATTTTTCCTGGTCAGACGTCATGTTGTCTGTTGGAGAGGAAGGAAATATGTGTCAGAAAAAGTATGTAGGTGTTGTAATCAATAATAGGCTTAAGTTACCAAAACCTCACACGTGGCATGTCCTACCAAAAAAAAAAGAATTAATCTGAAAAAAGACAAACCATCATAAGAAACATGTACTTCTCCTAATGTAACAATGCAAAGGTACTCCTGTGTCGGCATTGTAGGTATATGAAATGGCCCTGTATGTCCAAATAAATCCATAATAATGCGAAGACTGATTAGGAACTATGATGTTGTGTACACATGGAATGGTACTCATGGTCCACCTAGCTACTCCTTAGCTAATCCCTGGGGTTTGTATTGCAGCATGGAAGAGGATATATTGTATGGCCAATAACCTATGTGAAATTAGTAGTATCTAGCAAGTACAGGTATTGTGTCTCAGCATAGCATAACTGACGTGGAAAATACACAAGGCCACACACCTTGCAGCATAGACTGACTCTGTGCCAGGAAGTTGAAACATAGATGGGGGGTCACTGGCTACCTCCAAGTTAACCAGCCCGTTTGAACACTTTTCCAATATTGACTGAAAGAAATACCTGGAGCTCTATTACACAGTTCATGTAATGGAATTCAAGCAATACCATGTTGTCCTTTACAGATATTTGTGTCTGTCTATACATGTCAGTTCGGAATGCTACCTTGAGGCACATAAACCCAAACCATGTCCATGTGGGGAGTGTGTGCATGAATGCTGTAGTTCTCATGTGTATGAGAATCTTGTGCCGTACCTTGCAGGTATTTGGCAAAAATTAATCAAGCGTGAAAGTTTTTTTGGGGAGCCACAAAATAGTGCAAATAGTGAAAAGCACCATAGGCTAGAATGGGCATAGGGCAACACAAAGCTTATAATAAAATAGTGGAATTTGAAAGTCGGTTTCCCACCTAGGTAAGAGTAGTGTATAGAGGGGCACTGAGAGTGTAAGAAAACACCAAAGGTAAGTAAAGTACCCCTCCCCAGAGCCCAGGAAAACAGGAGTAAAGTACAGAAAGTTTCCTCAGAACACACTAGGAGTCGTGGTAAAAGATTATGTAAAAAACAAACAAGACTGCGAGACACCAATGATGGATTCCTGGACCTGAAGACATGTGGAGAGAGGAGACCAAGTCCAAGAACAGATGAAGAGTCCAGGAAGAAGAGGAGCCCCTGCTAACCCGGATGAAGGTGCAAAAGTGGATTCTCCAGTTGGAAGAAAAAGTCAGAAATGCACTAAAGAAGACAGCTGCGGGTTCCTGCTTGGTGCAAGAGACGTTCCACATTGAGTCGTTGGATGCAGGCTGGTTTTCGTCATTGGATTCCACCAACAAGCCTTGGCTCAGGCAAATGTCGTTGATGGAGGGAAAAGGCACTACCTGGGCGCAACTCAGACTAAGGAGGCAGAGGGGACTCTCGGCACTTCAGAGAGCCCTCAGAAAACCAGGCAGCATCCACAGGAGTCCCAGGACATGGGGACAAAGGAGTTGCAAATTGCAGTTGTTGCAGCACTACATAAAGGGATCCCACGCCCCATGCTGGATCTTTTGACAGTCAGGATCAATTCGGTCCACCACCTGTGTTCCAGGGATCATGCTCGTCGACAGGAGAGGAGTCCCAGACTGCCAGTTGTCACTGCAGAGAGGTGCCTGCTGAAGCAGGGAAGTGACTCGTCACTCCACAGGAGATTTCTTCGGTCCTTCTGGTGCAGGATGAAGACAGGCAGTTTTCGGAGTGTGCACGACCTGGAAACTGTGGCATGAGCTTGCAGGAGCTGAAGTTATAGCATTACACTAGCTTTCTTGCAGTTATAGAGTTCCTGGAGCAGTTCTGCGGTTGATCCGATGGTAGATGTTAAAGCAGAGGTTGCGGAGTAGTCCTGCTGGAATCTTGCAAAACCGAATCTGAGGAAACACCCAGAGGAGACACTAAATAGCCCTGTGAGGGGAATTGGTCACCCAACCAGAGATGCACCTTTCAAGAGGGGTCTCTGACATCACCAGCTGGCACTGTCCACTCAGATGCTCCCAAAGGTCCCTGACCATCCTGAAAACAAGATGGCAGAACCCAGGGACACTCTGGAGGACCTCTGGGAACCACCCCTTGGGGTGGTGATGACAGGGGATTGGTTCCTTTGTCCAGTTTCATGCCAGACCAGGGACTGGGGGTCCCTGAACTGGTGTAGACTGGAATATGCAAGAGGGGCACCGTTTGTGCCCTTCAAAATATTTCCAGAGGCTCTGGGAGAATACCCCTCCCATGCCTATAACACCTATTTCCAATGGGAAATGGTGTAGCACTCCTCTTCTAAAGGAAATGCATTGTTCTGTTTTCCTGGGGTTGAGCTGCTCAATCCCCAGGAGGACATAAACCTGTCTGTGAGGTGGCAGCAGCTGGGGCTGCAGTGGAAACCTCAGAGAGCTGGTTTGGCAGTACTGGGGGTCCATGGTGGAGCTCCCAGGGTGCCTAGAATTGCCCCCCAATAACAGAATCAGATTGGGAGTACAATTTCTCAATCTTAGACACCTCACATGGCCATATTAGGGGTTACCATTGTGAAGCTACATATATGTATTGACATATATGTAGTGCACGCTTATAATGGTGTCCCCGCACTCACAAATTCCACGAATTATTATTAAATCTCTCAACCAGTCCATTTGTTTATGGATGATAGGGTGTGGTGAATTTATAGGTTACACCACATTCCTTCCAAATTGCTTTTAAGTATGCAGACATGAAGTTGCCACCACTGTCTGATACTACCTCTTTAGGGTAGTCCACCCTGGAAAATATGCCCAGGAAGGACTTTGCCACTGCAGGAGCTGAGTGGTCCTTAAGGGGATTGCTTCTAGGTATCTTGTGGCGTGGTCCACTACCACTAAGATGAATCTGTTTCCAGAAGCAGTTGGAGAGTCAAGGGGGCCAACAGTATCAACCCCTACCCTTTCAAAGGGCACCTCAAGCACAGGCAGTGGGATTAAGGGGGCCTTTGTGGTGCCACCAGTTTTGCCACTGGCTAGGCAAGTGACACAAGAGCAACAGAACTCTTTTGTGTCCGGTGGCGTGGAATCCCTTTGTGTAGTGCTGCAACAACTGTCATTTGTAACTCCTTTGTCCCCATGCTGTAGGACTCCTGTCTGTGCTGTCTGGTTTTCTGAGGGCTTTCTGTGTTGCTGGGAGCTCCCTCTGTCTCCCCGTTCTGGGTAGAGTTGACCTTGTCCTTCCTGGGCCCGGGGAGCACCATTTTCCATGAACCGCAAGCTTTGTATTTACCAAGGCTTGTTTGTGGAATCCAGTGACGAAAACCAGACTACATTCCTCTCTTCGGCGTGGGACATCTTCTGCACCAGCCAGTAACCCACATCTATCTTCTTTGCTGCAATACTGACTTTTTCTTCTCACCAATGGTTCTTCTTTCGCATCTTCATCCAGGTTAGAAGGGGCTCCTGTTCTCCCTGGACTCTTCAGTGCTTCTTGGACTTGGACCTCTTCTTTCACAGGTCCTCAGGTCCAGGAATCCATTGTTGTTTGTCTTACAGTCTCTTCTGATTCTTGCACTGTCTTCTACCACGACCTCTAGTGTGTTTTACGAAACTAGCTGTGTTTTACCCCCACTTTCCTGGGCTCTGGGGTGGGGTATTTTACTTACATTTAGTGTTTTCTTATACTACGAGCACCGCTCTACAAACTACACTTGTCTAGGTGGAAAAACAAATTTTGCATTCCACTATTTTAGTATATGGTTTGTGTTCCCCCAGGGCCATTGAAACCTATTGTGATTTTCACTATTTGCACTATTTTCTAACAGTTTATTTACCTGTTTTTGGTTACAGGGTATATATTGTATAATTTACTTACCTCCTAAGGGAGTATAGTCTCCAAAGTATTTTTGGCCTTGGGTCACTAAAATAAAGGACCTTTATTTTTGGTAACACTGAGTTCTGTGTGACTACAGTAAAAGAGTTTGCATGTCTCCTAGTTCAGCCTTGGCTGCTCTGCCTACAGCTACCTCTAGATAGCCTGGCTTCTAGACACTGAATACATTTCACTGATAAGAGATAAGTGCTCCTGGTATAAGGTGTAAGTACTTGTGGTACCCACTACAAACCAGGCCAGCCTCCTACACTTGTGAACAATGGAGATTTTCCATTGAAGTTTGCCTACTTCAAAGACAGAAAGGGGTATAAGTAGTGGACTCAAAACCCCAGATTTTCAGATGACATCTGGAACCAAGATGAACCTCTGCGAAGGAGAAGAGCTGAAGGGCTGGAGGAGGAGTACTGCCCCTTTGCCTGTGACTGTGAATTGCTAGGTTGGCCAGCTGTTGCTGCTTCTGCCTGAAAGAGGACAACGACTGGAGGTTTTGGTATATTCCTGCTTGTCAAGAATCTCCAAGGGCTTGGACTGTGCCTGCCTCCTGTTTTTGAATTCTCAGGGCCATCAAAGACTTCCTCTGCCAGCATTTGGACTCTCTGCTGAGCCTCTGCCAGCACTTGGACTCTCTCCTGAGACTCCTGCCCTGCCAAGTGGTGCCCTATCCAGTCCCTGGACCCCTGAAAGGTGAAGCTGGTAGAAAAAGGCAGAAATCCACACACAGGACGCCGAGCGAGGAATATTATAATGCAACACCTGCAACGCAGTAGTTAAAACGACGCAACCCCTCGTATTGCAGTTTTTCTATCACTATGCTGCCAGATTTCACACGCATTATCGCTGGGCATCAAAATCATCATGAACCTGCGAAGATTCAAGGTGCCCCATCTGGAAATTGATACATCGCTCTGTTTGGGGGAGAGAAAAACAACGCATCACCTACCTGACCGGCGAAGAAATGGCCTCGCTTGCGAGTAAGGAATTGACACATTGTTTACTCTTCTGATGCACGCTCGCCTGTGCTGCTTTATTTTTTTGCACCAATTAGGTACTTTGTGTAACAACAAAGTTTCCATTGTTTTCTATGGAGTAAGTCACTTTTTGTTTTACTAATTTATGTCTCGACTTCTGTATGTTGGATTTTTGTCATTTTGGTGTTGGTGGATTTAGATAAATATTGCCTATTTGTAGTGTCTTCACTGTATTACTGTGTGTTTTGGTACAAATACTTTACACTTTGCCTTTGAGATAAGCCTGACTGCTTGTGCCAAGCTACCAAGGGTGTGAGCAGGGGTTGTCTTAGGAGTGTAACTCCCTTACCCTGACTAGAGTGAGGGTCCCTGCTTGGACAGAGTGCAAACTTGCTGCCAACCAGAGACCCCATTTATAACAACATCCATTTACCATGTACGCACTGCACAATACTACAGCCTTCATGTGCTGTACCATCCACAGGCACAAACACACCCAGCATGTGTACTGACTATTCATGCACTGCTCGATACTGTATAATCCCTGTATTATACCCTACCTAGTAACAGATACACCCAGCACAGATACACCACTCCTGTGCTGCGCAACACTTCACAACTAACCAATATAATCCACGGGTGAGTAAAGCACACAGCAGCAGGACTTTAAAAATAAGAGAGCCTGTAAGTTTTACTCCAGTGACAAATGTTAAAAAAGAACTGTTAGCTTCTAATGATCACTACACAGTATGTTGCCACCACTGCGCTTGTGCTGCTTAACTCTTCTTTAAGGCAATGGTCTTCTACTACCATAAGTGCGCGCTCTTGGTGCCCCTACAGGTCCAACAAGACCACATTCCGTGAGACAAACATATGTCATGGTACACACACACAAGATCTGTGTTTGTCCCTGACACCGAAAATCAGCACGAAGGACACAGACATCAGCTGGGCACTCAGGCCAGAGGTGCTAGTCCATCACTATAGACAGAACTTTTCCTTCAAAAAAATGTTCATTAAAAAAAGCAAATGTTAAAGGGACGTTATAGTTACATGAAACCGTCATTAAAAACATACTAGTTTAATCAAACAAAATTCAGCATTTATAATTATTTCAAGCAAATATAACTTGTGACCAAAGTAACTATAACTAGCACTCTCGCCGTGTACTGCTAATTACCTTCCATATTACATAACTCATGACATGTTTTATGGTATCGTTGATAACAACACTGCAACATCTGAAATTACATTATTGATTACATAACTGCACGGCAGGGTCGCAAGTTATAAAGAATAGTTTGTTTGGTTTTCTAACAACTTTGATGCTGTTTGATGACTTTTCATGTAACTTTCTATAACAAAAACCTGAAGCCAACTCAGTTGCTTCCTGTAAAGTTTCAAGGTGATCCGTCAGGTGAGGGCAAAATAAAAGGGTGTGTTCCAAAAGGCATCTTTCCATAGAAAAATTGAACAGTACTACAGCTCAACAGTTGAATGGAAATACACTAAATTTAAATTTGACAGAATGATAGAGGGCAGATTTATCCTTATTTCACACAGCGCAGGAAGGTACTTTGCTGTGCGGTGTCAAAGGGAAAGGGCAGGAATGCACCATATTTACCATCATACAGAACATTTCTGTTGTTTCCTCACATTTGTGCACAATAAGCTGCCATGCGCCAATGCAGGCATCCGTGCTCCATGGTACAAGGGTGCCAGGTGTGCAGAAAGGATTGTTTTTGTACAGGAAAGTGTAGCTTCCTGCAGAAAAACAATCCTCAGACACATTTTCCTAATTTTTCCTTGTTGTGCCTCCTATGGGAAGATTTAGCATTTTGACACCTTCCCAAGATTAGCAGTGTTGGTAAATATAGGAATGTGGCAGAATCCATGGGCGGGTGCGTGGAAACACCCACGCTTCACCCATGGAACTCCTCCCTGGAACAGAGTAACACAAGGCAGCAATCTGTGCTACCTTCCGTTTAATCCAGATTCATCAAGCCACATTAAGGGCAATGCAAAGAGGCCTTCTGAGGCTTGATAAATCTCACTTAGTATTTGCATTGCCCTTGTGCCCCCCTTCCGTGGCAAAAACACTTGATAACTACGTCCCTAGATCTTCAGCCAGAAAGTGTACTTTTGTGATGTGATGTAAATCGTTCAGTAGTTTTTGAGAAGTAAAAGTTCAAAATGTATTTTGGGTACTGCAGATTTAAAGATTAAATCTGATTGGCTTCCTCACATTAACAAAGATGTTCGACAGGCATTTTAGGACTTGGGTTTCTCAGTCCCAGTGCCAAGGAGATACAAAAAAAACACATAATGGAGGGTAGGGATACTTTGACCCCCTAGGCATTGTGGAGGGTGGGGGGCGGGCAGATGGCTGGATAATGGTGTGTCAGGGTCTAGGGAGTTGCCACATCAAAAAAGAAAGATGCAGGTGGCCCGCTCCCAGGGCAATATAATTGCCCTAGAGATCCCATCTCCAAGAACCTCCATAAATATGTTTTTTTATAGGTGAGGGAAATGTGCCATTTTATGACCCTGCAGACCCATCCCCCGGGCCTCCATAATAATTTTTTCAAAAAGGGAAGGGCTCTGTATTCACCTTCTCCGAGCCATTTAATGGCCCAGGGCACTGCATCCCCATGAGCTGAAATCTACATTATTAGGTCATTGAGGTCCCACTTTCCCAAGAAATGTAATGGCCCCAGGGACCCCATCTCCAAAAGTCCAATGGCAGGCAGTGGCCCCAATACCGAACTTGGACACTGTGTTGTTCCCTGCCCAGGAAATTGTGGGCAGGGAACTGAAATCTGAGATCCCGTCCATGCTCTCCTGGGCAGATAAAATAGGTTTGCTCCCACCTAGTAGGAGTAGAAAGAAAGCTTGCATGGATGTGCACTGGCAGGGGAGCCAGCAGGGATGCAGGGGACATGGACCTCCCTTCTAAGCTCCTTGGGCTGTGACTGTTATCGGGGCCCCAGGTGGGACTACCTGGGGAGCCGGCAGGGTGCAGGCTCAATAGGCCTCCCTCTCTGGTTTCCAATGATTTGAACTGGTTCATCCAATTAAACAAAATTAAGAAGCCCCTCCAGGTATGAATATGAAATAAGCAGAACAGCCACTCATTGCAGCCCATAACACTCTATGAGGGCTATTTATAAAAACATGAATTCTTCCTCATGGTGCTGCATAAGACATTTTTTAAATATTGTGGGGGGCTGCAGTGAGCGAAGCAGCTCCTCTGAAACCATTTAAAAAAAGGTTGCAGAAACTCCTCAGTCAGTCCTCAGTCAGTTGTTTTTATTGTACAATTATTTAAAATCTTTACAAACGATTGCCATCGTTCATAGTAAAATAAGAGATCATCACAGATGAGGAAACATGAAAGATAATTCACAGTTTCAACGTACCTTAAAAACAACAACAACAACAAAATAGAAACATAACACAACTATTCATTCTCGCATTAAACTTTCACGAAAAGTTAAAAAGTCTAGCAAGTGTTAAAATATTAGAATGATAATAAAGAGCCTCAAAATAATAATAAGGTTTTACCAGCCATGAAAACAATAAGATCAACAGGGGCTGCACAATTCAAGAGTAGGCACTATTCTGTAGCCAGCTGGGTATTCTCAGACAGGTTTCCTAGTAGCATGCCAAAAAAGCGCAGATGTCAAAGATAGGACAGCATCAGTGCGATGGACAAAAGTAGTGTCTAACTACATGATCAGTTTATAACATGCTCAAGTGCTAGCTTGAATATTACTTCCCCAATCTGTTTTTCTACGGTAATGAGTCTTACCAGTCTCAGTGTATTCTTACCACTGCTTTTTTAGTGGGTGTATGTACTTTTCAGATTTGACCAGGTCATATGGCTCCTTCAGGGTAAAAACACAATTCCTGGCCTCATTACAAGTTCTTATTCCATGGGTTAAAAATAGTGTTTTTCGCAAAGTGCACTTTAGGAGAAAGTCTACTGGCTCATTAAGTACATGACCCCAGGAGGGATAATTTATTTATTTAAAGCACCCCGAGGCGGTGCTATATGCTCCTCAGCTGAAGTGCATGGATTCCTTGTAGTTGGTCTTCTGTCTGCATTTTGTGTCCTGAAGACTGTAAAAAAGAGTCAACACATGTTTATGGTTGCTTTGAATAATAATTGGTTTATTTAAAATATTTGTAAGACTTTTGTTAGTGTTAATCTTTGCCATGTGTGTATATGGAAATACATTAAATTATAGGTGTTGATAACATATTGTGGTGATTTCTTGATAAAGCCAATCAGCTTGCTTTATATATTTTGATATGCTGGACCCTTGAGATTGGGCTAGTGTTTTTTATTTTGGACTTCGAAACCCTTTGAAAAAGCCAGTATGTTCTCCTTACTTAAAATTATAGCCTTCATAATGTCACTTTACATGAAACAAAACTCAAAACTTTTCTGATAAAAGCAAAGCTTAAACGGAGGTTATAGTTAGGTATGTGTTACCATGTCTGTAGTTGGCAGAGATATCCATCCTTGTCCAATTTGGGACCACCATCCTAGGCAGGGTAAGTCACAACACAACCCAAATGATCCTGTGCCCATCTCAGTTTGGCACTGAGCAGCCTGGCTTAACTTAGAAAACAATGTGTAAAGTATTTGTGCAATAAATCATACAGTAACACAATGAAAAGCACCAGAAAAATACACCACACAGGTTTGGAAAAATAGATAATATTTATCTGAATACAATAAGGTCCAAACAATGAACATCCAGTGTACACAAGCAAGGTTATGAATTTTCAAAGATTAAATCCCACTAAAGAACTCAAAAACTCAGTTGCTCCAACATGGGCTATCATGGGGTTTTTGATGGAGTCGTTCCCAGTAATCCAACGCCCCAGGCACCAGTTACGGAGTCACATGGACCACCATATACAGTACCTTTGAAAACAAAGAAACAAAGACTTTGCACGGAGTCATGGAGATGAGGCATCTCTGGAGCCGGTGCAGCGTCAGTTCCTTACAGCGTCCGGGGAGGTGAGATGTCGGTTCCACACTGTGCACAGGGGAGGTGAGGCACCGGTACCGTCCGGTTGCAGAGCGAGCTGGTGCAGTGTTCGGTGGCAAGGCATTGATTCCTTGTGACCTGACAGGGTTGATGAATCCAGTCGGTCAAGACGTGATGAGTCAACTTTGCAGTGTTGCCATAACACTGCGTGATGTGAGAGGCATTGCAGCAACATCAGACTTGCACTGCAGGCCACTGTCGTTACATGTCCATGGAGCGGAAGCAGGCTGCAGCGTCAGTGCTGGCCTCACTGAAGTTGTTTCTGACACTGCTGAAGTCGGAAAACCATCTAAAAGCTAGTATATTGTCTTTGTTTTCCCTCAGACTTCAGAACAGGAGGCAAACTCAATCCAAACCCTTGGAGAGCACTTTTGGGAAAGGCAGACTCCTTCCATCAGAGTCAGAGGCCAACAGGCATTAGGGCAACAGCAGGGCAGCAGTCCTTCTCAGCAAAGCATTCCAGATGAGTCCTTTGGACAGCCACACAGTTCCTCTGACAGCGTTCAGGTGTTGATCAGAAGTGTCTGATTTGGTGGTGTCAGAGCCCAAGTTTATATACCCAAAAATGCCTTTGAAGTGGGGGGAACTTCCAAGAGTGGTTTTGAAGTGCACAGGTTCCCCTTTCAGCCCAGTCCTGGCTGCCAGGATGCCTGTGGGGGGTTTTCAGTCCTTTGTGTGAGGGCAGACCACTAGCCTTTGAAATGTAAGCGAGAACCCCTCCACCCTTCCTGCCCAGGGAGACTCATTCAGTATGCAGATCAATGTAGATGTGACTAAGTGTCCAGTGTTTATGGCTGTCTAGGTGGAATTCACAAAGGAAGCTGTCAACTAGCACAGACTAGGCATGGATTTGAGGCAGGCCGTGAGGCACAGATAGCAGTAATTGTATAGAAATGCCTACTTTCTAAAAGTGGTATTTAAAAAATAGTAATATTAAATCCAACTTCACCTGTAAGCAGGATTTGTTATTACCATTCTGGCAATACTAAACATGACAAAGGCCACTCCTTCCAAATCTGAATCTACCACTCAAAAGTATATGCGGGTAGTTCTAATGCTAGTCTATGAGAGGAGCAGGACTCATAGCAATGGAAAACGATTTAATGAGTTTTTCACTACCAGAACATGTAAAACACATAGTACATGTCCTGCCTTTTAACTACATAGCACCCTACCCTATGGGTTACCTAGGGCCTATCTTAGGGGTGACTTATATGTAGATAAAGGGGGGTTTAAGGCTTGGCAAGTAGTCTTAAATGGCAAGTCAAAGTGGCAGTGGAACTACACACACAGGCCTTGCAATGGCAGGCCTGAGACATTGTTAAGCGGCTACTTATATGGGTGGCGCAACCAGTGTTGCAGGCCCACTAGTAGCATTTAATTTCCAGGCCCTGGGCACATGTAGTGCACTTTACTGGGGACTTATTGGTAAATTAAATGTGCCAATTGGGTAGGAACCAATGCTACCATGTTGAGGGGAGAGAGAGCACATGCACTTTAGAACTGGTCAGCAGTGGTAAAGCGCGCAGAGTCCTAAAAGCAGCAAAAACAGGGTCATAAAAATGGAGGGATGAAGGAAAAAAGTTCAGGGATGACCAACCTAAGGCTGTCAGGTTTAACAGTATGGTAATAAAATATTACTTTAAATTTTTAAAAAACCTCAGAAATGCACTCAAAAAGCCAAAGGTTGAAGTAATTTAGGTAAAAAATCTCAGTTAAAACATAGGCCCTCATTATGACTGAGGTGGTCTTTTGTGAAAACTGCTGCAGCCGCGTTTGCCGGAAGACCGAAGTATTATGACTGCCGCCGGATATCCGCACGACAATCAAATATGTTTCCATCTTTTTTCTATTTCACTTTGACTTCAGTTCCTTCTGAAACAATTCTGTTTACGTCTGATGACCTATATCCACATAATCTTCCCCAGGCTAAGGTGTTAGTTGAAGAAAGCCTTTTAAATTATACAGTGTGGATTGCTTGTGTTTGTTCAGTTATGTAGAAGAATGCTCTAGAACCCACCTATAAGTACTCCTGTAGTTTCATTGGATGCATGATTGCCCAATCTACGCCTCTCCCAGACAGGATTTGGAGAGATTGTGCATTGCAATCTGCTGGATTCTCTTTCCCTTAACTATCATTTTGACTATACTCATAACTTTTGGATGGCTTGGTTATCCAAGATTGGGCAGTATTTGCCTTGTAAATGCTCATGAATGTATCAGCAAAAAGCAGAAACAGCTGTTAACGCAAATGTCTTAATTAGAAATTATTGATGTATGTTTATATATTTTGAATAATGAAAAATTTATAAAATCACTAACGTAGAAAAATAATGTACATGTTTGAAATTGTGACCTCGGAGAGCGGTCACCAAGATTCCCTAATTATATTAAAAGAACAACTAACATATGTGAAATATTGAAAATGTATTATAATAATGTAGCAGTATGTCATATTTAGAGATATAACTTATGTTTTACATTATATTGTAGAGCTTAACTTAGCCAAAGTCGTGGTCTAGTTTTGCCAGGCCTTGTGCGGAAGCTGATAATTAACGTTAAATGAAAAGATGCTGACAAATCAACTAACCGTGAACTTCTCATTGTCTAATAAAATTTGCTGAGCAGAAACCTTTACGTGAACCGACGGACAGGAGACGATGGAACTAGAATGTAGCAAATAGTGTGTAAAGCACTCTGAATGTACTTTCCCAGGACTCGAACAACGGAGACACTGACTAGAAAGGAACATGCAACATTTTCAATACCTGACGAGCCAGATGATGAGGACATCATACAGTGAACCAATCAAAAATCTGAAAACTGTGACATATTAGAATTCATAGATTTTAATTTTGAAAATTGTTGGACAAAGTAAAATCGTGTGATTAATTGACCTTTCAGGAATTGGGAGATAGTCTGGGTGACTTTGATATAATGCCATGACAAAGGAAGAAAACTTCAGAATGAATGGAGGCAGATGCTAGGTGCAGGTGTTAGGGGAGAGACTGCGAGATCGAAAAAGATTTGAGATTCTGTCATTGGGTTCATGCTCTTGAGAACCTGACGCAATGCTCATCGATTGATGACCTGAGGACGAAGACTGACTTTGTTGCTGATCCATACCGAGTATAGGTAGATATGACAATGTGACTGAATTCACTTTTGTGCCTTTTCTTTCTGGGTCCCAACTGCACTTTCTAAGTAGTTTTCTCTTAGTTAGATGTTTTTCCAAATTCATGTTCTAAACAGTTTTCGCATGAAGTCCCACATGCTGATGCTAATCTAGGTTAGGTGAGTTTCCTACCTTATGACATTGACAAACACAGAGACTAATGATTGATGAACTGATTTGCTGAACTCTGCTACTTATGTTGACATTAATTCCTGATTCTATTGTTGACTTATACTACTGTTTTAGAATGTACCCTGATGCCATTTCTGATTAGGTTATGTTTTTGGTGCCTTTTAATGAATTAATACGGATTTGTTGACTCGAATAAAGTTTTAACTAATTCTCATGTCTTAGTATTGTATCCAATAGGGAATAAAATTACTAAAACGTATAGTGAGTTGTGGTTATTCATGATTGGAGGGTCATGGGGTGTTATGTTCTTGATTCATTACTGATGATGACTAATGTTTATTGAGTTGCGTATTAATCATTAGTGTAACAGCCATTTCCCCAGATAGGATACTCCATGCGAATCAAAAGTTCATCGACTTATACGCGTCCCCTTGTAAGTTTACTTACTAAGGACCAGGCGCGCTAGCACAGCATACTTCACTCTTTACTGAAAATCAAGGGGCTGTCATAAAAGTGGCTGGCCAGAACCTGAATGACCTTAAGAAGAAGACAACACTGAGCATATAAGCCAGTTGGACTTGTATATTGATATAGTAAGGCTGCTCCTATAAGTTGTCAGCAACATTGGACTCCATGACAATAAACCACATACAACTTATTGAGCTAGAACCTTTGCTTCTCTGCAGTTTACAGCTGTGACCATACACTGCTTCAGACTCTGACTTCTTAAATGAGGGCTGTGATTTTAATGGTGCCTTCATTCATGTGCTTACTGCTTTGATTTGAGATTAAGGACCTCATTTGGAGTTTGGCGTATGGGGTCACTCCATCACAATTGTGACAGATATCCCGTCCGCTGCATTACAATCCCCTTATACCCTATGGGAATCGTAATAAGGGGGACGGGATGTCGATTATGTTTGTGAAGGAGTAACCCGTCCACCAAACTCTAAATTAGGCCATTAGTTACTGTTAATATTAATTTTCTCCTTCTGTTAGGGTATGTATTTGCTTTAAATAGGCACCTTTTTCTGCAAATTCACTCCTATTTTTTTCTTTTTTTTTCACTGCCGTCCACCTTGCAGGAGTGCTTGTGCTTTGTGAACTTTTTGTGTAATTTAACTTTTTCTAGAGTGAGAATCTAAATCTATTTGTGTGCTTTGCTATCTTTGCAAAAAATGTCGGTGTATACTTCTTTTAGTTGTGAGATTTCCCAAAAATGTTTATCCTCAGTAAGCGTGGATCAGTTTCTTCTGCAATATTTGCTGGCTACATATATTGTTTTCTTCCCATGTGCATGTGCAAAGGTTTTTTAAAATCTTTATGTCTATTTGTTTGTTTCAACAGCACCCTTTTTGTTTTGATAGGTGATTTCTGCAACTGAGAGGAATCACTTTCACTATGATGTCAAGTTTTCACTGCAGCAGTTATCTGCATGCCTTCAAAGCAACTATTAAATAAGGCTCATTATGTTGAACAGCGCTAAGCATATTTTTGCAGTTTATCAGCAATGAATGCACGCAGGGAATATGGTATTAATAAATGTGTTTTGAATCAGATTCTGTGTTAAAATGGATTGATTTTCTTTATTTTCAGATTTTAAAATGTTTCACTCTGACCTCAGATTAGAACCGAGGGCTATATAATCTACAAGTTGCAAATAACTGCAGCAAACTAGTGAGTATAAAATAACTTGGACTGGAACATAAATGCAAATACAATTAGACAGTCCAGAGGGAATTTTATTTCGTTCACTGGTCATTTAAATGAGGTTGACACTGTCATTTGCTTGGCTAAGTAGCAGTATATTGTGAGTATGCCCGTAGGGTGATACCATCTGCACTGCAGTATGATACACAGACTGAATTTTCACAAACGAATACAATACTCACACTCTAAAGACAGCATGGACTCTTATTATATTAAACAGGATTTTTATTTTGAAAAACATACATCTAATACGCTTTGTTGAGAAGAACATATGTTCATAACACAGTAATATTTAGAAGAAAAAAAATGAATAATTATGCTTTGGTATATGATTTCATGTTTTAATTTTTTCCAAATAAATATTTACATTGAAAACTATATCTAAGAGCCAATTCACTAGGTTTTGTTCAAGTTGGAAATCAAATCCTTGCTTGTTAATTTAAGCTTAGGACCTAGCTAGATTTCTGACTTTGAAGGATTTCACTAATATACCGAGAATTCTTCACTAGGAGCTGTGCAAAATTATAATTAGGTCGGCTTGGTTGGTGATGTAGTTCATGGCCTGGGCTCTGAGTTGGCACACGCATACTTGTCCATTGGCTGGATCAGCCTTACAAATTAAAGGGCATATTTAAGAGCCCCTAGTGCCACCGGAGCATCACTTTTAGTGATGCTCCAGTTGCTCTGTGGTCCTGCGCTGTATTTACAAGGTGGTGTTAAGCCAGTTTTTGTGGCTTATGGCCACCTTGTAAATACAGCCCAGTCCCATGCAGCCCTTTACGTGGAAAGGGCGTACAGTGGGTGTTGGTTATCTTTAAAACACAAGATTAATGCTAAACAAAAAATAATACAGAAACAACACCCTGGAAATAACTCTCTTAGAAAATGCAGGATTAATTTAAACTTGTGCAATATAAACAGGAACTAAGTCATTGACATCGATCAGCTTAATTACTACCGGGTCTGAGCCTTGGCTGACTTGAAGCCCTAAAAATATCCAAAGTCAGGGAGTTATGCACATGCGGTTTATACCATAGTGATCTTTAATCTTGTGTGTCACCACCGTGTGTGCTGTGTTGTGTGCTGTGGTGTGCCACCTTGTTTTATTTGATTGTAATTATTAGTTTCTCAATCTTCCTCACAGACCTACCCAATAATGAACCAACTGTTCAGGTAGGCCTTCATACCTCCTTTATTTCACTTAGCGAGCACACCCATTAGCAGCTGTGCTCTGGGGATCCTAGACCCTGACGAATGCCCCTGACCTTCCAGCACATAGAGAGGGCAGAAACATGTTGGTCATGATTATTTTTTAGACTCTAAGAGACATAGGGGGTCATGCCGCCAGGGCCAACGACCGCGGAAGCACCGCCAACAGGCTGGCGGTGCTTCCTGGCCAATTCTGACCGCAGCGGTAAAGCCGCGGTCAGAAAAGGGAAACCGGCGGTTTCCCGCCGGTTTTCCCCTGGCCATAGGAATCCTCCTTGGCGGCGTTCTGACCCCCTTCCCGCCATCCTGTCCCTGGCGGTTTTTACCGCCAGGAAGAGGATGGCGGGAACGGGTGTCGTGGGGCCCCCTAACAGGGCCCCATAATGATTTTCAGTGTCTGCTTAGCAGACACAGAAAATCGCGACGGGTGCCACTGCACCCGTCGCACCGCAGCAACTCCGCCGGCTCCATTCGGAGCCGGCTTCATCGTTGCTGGGTCTTTCCCGCTGGGCGGGCGTGCGGCCTTTTGGCGGTCGCCCGCCCGCCCAGCGGGAAAGTCAGAATGACCGCCGCGGTCATTTGACCGCGGTGCGGTCTTCTGGCGGGGGAACTTTGGCGGGCGGCCTCCGCCGCCCGCCGAACTTGGAATGACCCCCATAATACTCTATTGAGTCTCTCCCCCATTTTTATCCTTACCTGCATGCACCTTTATTAAATTTAATCAATTGAAATAGGTGACACGCATGGTAATTTTATTCTAATCCTATCTGGATCCCTGAAATTTATCCAGTAAGATTCATTTCAGCACTCCCTCTTGTTCCTTTAACAAAGAGGTTGAGTCCGCCCAGGTAGTACCATCTTACCTGGGTGGGGCTAGGTGGTCAAATGATGAAGCATGACACTATTATGCGTGTGAGACCATCTAGTCCGTAAAAGGAACTCCCCTTTGCTTAATACAACCACCCTGATAGGGACACTCATTACACATTTCCCATAGCATGAACCCCCACCTAGCCGGTATCAACAATTGAGGGCACACTGATCAAGTTCCACCCTCAACCTTTACTACCCGACACCTTCAGTGGTTGACGTAGATTTATTTTGGGAGTATGTGTGGGATGGTATCACTCCCATAACTCTCTTTTTGTGTTTCACGTAAATGTAGGGATAGACATATAGGGGGTTATTACAACTTTGGAGGAGGTGTTAATCCGTCCCAAAAAGTGACGGTAAAGTGACGAATATGCCACCAGCCGTATTACGAGTCCATTATGTCCTATGGAACTCGTAATACGGCTGGTGGTATATCCTTCACTTTACCGTCAATTTTGGGACGGATTAACACCTCCTCCAAAGTTGTAATAACCCCCATAATATATTAAGGACTTATAAAAGTTAATTGTGGCAACATACTATTACCTTTAACACATAAGTGTTTTTTTAATAAAATATGAACATAAAAATAAAATAAATCATTCAATCTATTCAGGACACCATGTTGTACGGGTAATTTGGGCATAATACAAATACATTACACCAATAAAGTAATTTTTTTATATATGTGTGAGTGATGCTTTGTCTATTGGATTCAGAGTATTGGAAAGTACCATGTTTGGTTACCCTTCAGATAGGTCACCAATTGGACGAAGCTATTATTAGTGTCCACAACGGAATATCTAAGGATAACTGAAAAGTACTTTTGATTGAAAATGACACATCATGCTATCTTGTTGCTGCTTATTATTACCCACCTGAATCCTTAACACACTCTATTCAGATATATGTGCATCACACCACTTGTTAACATTCTACAAAAAAATTAAGACACACATATTATCAGACACCTATTTTAATTACAATTTTTTGCTCCAAAAATACTTCCAATTGAGCATGGAAATTCAGTCAGGCAGCTATAAGGACTCTCCTGTCCAGTGGTGTTAGTCAAAAGTGCCAAGTTGGTTGGAAGGACAGCCAAGATCATCCTGAGCCAGAATGCATGTCCAGTGCAGGAACCTGTCCCGGTGTGTGGACACTCCTTCCCCTTTCAGTTGTGGACACCCTCTACACTGCAGCAAGTGGGGATCTCCCACTGAATCTAGGCCTGTGCTGCAATGCTAAGATGGGTTTCCGAATCCTCAAATAATAATTTCTCAAAATGTGGGTTAGAAATACATAGATATTCACCAAAAAAGTGAACCCAAGAAAGTTGCTTTGTGTATGTAAGATTGGTTGGTGCTTCACCTGCAGCCAAGGGGTGAAGTACTGAGTCATATATCCCTCACTGTTTGCATTAGCTGGTGTGTTCCATGTGCTGGGTATCTTTGTTGTAAAATATGCATTTTGAGAAAAGTATTTTACATAATATATTTTACATCACAACCATTACATTAGACTTTTAAAAAAAATTGTTAAAGCCTACAAGAATCCTCATGTTTTCCCATTATTCCTCTAGTCTTATTTGCTGCATCCATTCATTTCTACGTGAGTGTGTTGCAATACCAGTGACTGAACATGTGTGGTCCTTGCCTTACTTTATGGCATGGCTGCAGTACATTTGAGTCTGTTTTGTCACTATTCAGGCTGTTGTAGACAAAGAAGTGAATTGTTTGAAATGCACTTGTCTCACTGTTTGTAGGCGTGTTTTATTTTGGCATGTTTCTAACCTAAGTGCTCCTTAAATAAACCACATCTATTTTGAAGTGATCTCTCCCAAATTTACCTCAGAAATGTGTATTCACATGTGTAGAGATATTAAATATGGCAGCAATCTCTCCTCATATAGGAGAGGCTGAGGTAAAGCTCTCTGGCTGGAAGCCCATGAATTGCATTTGAAGCTACTGAAGAATTACTACTTTACGTTCCACAAAACACAGTTTGTGAATGGACCCACTAAACACAATTATAAAAAAGAAAAGAAACAATGCACATGCAGAACCATAAAAACTGCAATAGTATTTTATTTGATTCTGTAAAGCATCATACCTATAACACCAAATACATGAATCCTTCAGATGCTGTTTAAAAACTTTTGAAGGCAATTAAATATTCATCAGATTCATTCCATAACAACTTGAAGTCATTAGCATTCTTAAATGAACTGGTAAGACAAACAGGTCTTTATTTACATATGGAGATGTTTTTAATGAATACATGCTGTAATTTAGTTGATGCTAATGTGGATTAATGTAATTACTCATCAGCCCACTGCCTTTCTAAATGCAGATTTGATATTACACAACATGTTTATTTTAAAACACTGTAGTTTACAGCTTATGTATTTGTTAGTCGTGATTAAGTTTCTCTGTTCAGCAGTGGTAGTCATAAATATAATTAGATATCACAGATAAACATGCAATACAAATGGCAATAATGCTATTTAAGACTAGACATATACATACCATGTACATGTTCATGTACATGTATATATGTATATGTGGTTGCCAGCAGGTAGTTATAGTTAGGACCATGTTTCCATAGGAAAAGCATTTTTTGACTTGCCTATATTTTTGGCCCCATTTGAAGGATCTTCATGAACATTTTAAAAGAATGTGTGCCAGTAATTCTTGTTGCACATGGAAAGTTTCGGGGTGATCTGTCAACCTTGAGCTAAGAAGAAGGGGGGGTCAAAAAAGTGCATTTCCCATGTTAATTCCCATAGGGGTTTTGAACAAAACTACAGCCAGAACCGCTAGACAGAATTACACCAAATTTGTCAGAAAGGTAGATTTTGTTCAGCCGATTGTGCTGTAAATCTATTCAGTAGTTTTTGAGATAGGAAATAAAAAATAGCATTTTATATATAGGGAAGTGAAAGCTCCATGAACCCTTGCAATCTTGTGCTGAGATCTGATTGGCTGCCAACACTTCAACCAAGAGGTGTTGGCAGCAAGTTTGGTACTCAGTTTCAGCTGAGTCCCTGAAAAAAAAAAAAAAAAAAAAGAAAAGGGGCCAGGGGAGAGGCACCCTTACCCCTAGCTCTGATGCTGGACTCTCAGCAGGACTCTGACAGGACAATAATAATATTTAAGTTGCAGCGGAACATTGACTCTGGCAAAAATAAAAAAAATTACGAAAACAAGTGCGGGCTCCTGTGCTTGTTTTGAAAAATTCCCTCAGGTAGGCCAGGTTCTGGGGGCATTAGTTAGGAAAAAGAGGAGGGTGCACAGGGACCCGTTTTGAGGCTCTTAGAGCTCCAGGGACCACCACTGCCCTGGGGGTTTATTTATAAAGGAGGAGGGTGGCAGATGGGGTCCCCCTTGTG
Source organism: Pleurodeles waltl (assembly GCF_031143425.1). NCBI lineage: Eukaryota > Metazoa > Chordata > Amphibia > Caudata > Salamandridae > Pleurodeles > Pleurodeles waltl. The sequence continues at coordinate 588,989,910 of NC_090447.1, forward strand.
AGGATCTATGAGCCCCCTGGGCCAGCACCTGCCCCAGGGCTTAATAAGCAGTAATGGGAGGGCCACCCAAGGGCCCCTGCAGGCCCTCCCTGGGACATAGGGAACATCAACTCCCTGGGTCAATTTTTTTTTAAAACAATGGGAGACCCTCACAAACCCATTCACAGACCCAACCAGACACTTATGTACCCAATCACAGACCCACTCAAACAATCACGTACTTACTCACTTCGATAGTCATACATCCACTTACAGACCTACTCAAAGTCATGCATCCACTCACAGATCCACTCACAGATGAATGCACTCACTGACTGACCCAATGAGGTACTCATGCACACATTCACAGACCCACTCAGAGACTTATGCATGCTGATGGATGGTTACAGGGGGTTGGCCTTGCCAGGCCCTGCATCCAACCCTTACCTAGCACAGCCGAAGGGTGTGCATGGCACGGGGTTGGGTAGTTAAAGAGGGTTAGCTGCAAGTCCTCGCGACTGGTGAGCCCCTGCAGCCAACCCCAGTTGCTCATGGTCGAAGCTATGCACTGAGGTGGTTGGATTAACATATAGTAATTAAAATTACCTTTTGTTAATAAAAAACATAGAAATTCACTTAAACAAACAAAGGTTACAAGGACGTAATTGTTAGGAAGTAGAATTAAAAAAACATAGAAATTTACTTAAAAAAACAAAGGTTACAGGGATGTTATAGCTAGGTTCTGCATTTACTCACACAAAACCATAGAAATTTATCAGGTAGTTAGAAGTATTTCAAGAAACTATAACTCAATATAACTCATGCCCTTGCCATGAACTGCTAATTACCACAGATAATACAGTACTAACAACAACTTCTATAATGTAATTAAAAATATATATCAAAGATTAGCAGTCAAATTATTGACCTTAAAAACTGTGCATGGCGGGGGGCACAAGTTATAGTTGCCTTAGGTTGTGAGGTATAGTTAATTGAAATAACTTTAATTAAAACTGCTGAATTTCTATGGTTTTGTTCAGGTAAATTCAGAACCTAACTATAACGTCCCTGTAAGCTCTATTTTTATTAAGTGAATAAAAAAATATATATATATATACATATATCTCAGCTCCAACAGATCCAAAGAGGCGCGCTCTTCTCATGTCGGTGCCCGCATGGGAAGGACCTATTCCCATCAATAATCTTCACACCAATTTGACAATTAAGTCAGGATTACAGCAGATTGCTTTTATTACATAACAGGACCCCAAACAAACTAACACCAACGCGTTTCAACCTTCCTTGACCGTGACTAAGACCGGGAAGGTCGAAACACGTTGGTGTTAGTTTGTTTGGGGTCCTGTTATGTAATAAAAGCAATCTGCTGTAATCCTGTGAGTGCCGCATTTTTTGACTTAATTGTCAAACTGGTGTGAAGATATATACAGTATAGATATATATATATATTACTTAAAAAAACAAAGTATAAATATTTTCAATTAAAAATAAACAAAGTTTACAAGGATGTTATGGTTACACATATATATATGTGTATGTATATGTATATATGTATATGTGTTTCTCTATATATTGATGTGGAGTAAATATATATATATAGAAATATATACATATTGATTTGAAGTAACTGTTGCAGCCATTTTTGAGAAATTAGATGGGCGCGGGTTGGACATAAAGGGGTTAACTCTCATAATAATTAAGTATATCTGAACTATTGGTTCAGCAGGAATTCCGCTGGCCTCTCATGGGACACCTGTGGTACCAAAAAATTAAAAAGCAGGCCATTCTTATTGTTCAAGGGAGTTTTTTTTCCATCGGTCATTTTAGTAATGTTGCAACAGTCGTAGTGTAGATCCGTTTGGCTGGCTGCAACCTTAAGAAATGTTGTGGCTGGTATTATAGCACACAGGGAAACTGTACCTGAGTCCTGGGGAAAAAAATGAAAGGTCAAAGAAAGGGGGCAGGCTGCGCACACTTTGACCCCAGGGGCACATGGAGAGGTCTCAAACTGAAATTAATAAATGTATAAATATTGCAGGTCGCCATGGTAACATCACCCAGCACACCATCCCCTGTTGTATCATGGTACCGGTACCAGTAGAAGTAATGCAAAATAAAAATAATTGCAAAGTTCCGTTATGGCTCAGACACTGTGGCTAACCTCCGTTGTGTAGATCTTCGGAACTGTGCAGTAGGGGCTGGGTGCCTACACGCAGTTGGGAGCAGGGCAAACATACTACTGAGTCCTAAAGAGTGCACACAGCTGTGGTTGAACGCCCTCTGTGGTTTTGGTGCCTGCTGTGGGATAGGATCAGGGACAGCAAATTCCCTTTCATATGGCATTACTCATACTATCATGATAGCATTTATTACAACAGTTATGACGTCTCAAATTCCATAATTTCTGAGAACACAGTGCATGGTAGGGTGGTGAGTTGTAGAAATTGTTGTGTGGTTAGCGAGCTGAAAACAGGTTAATGGAGGAGAACTAGTTATAAGAATGTGAAGGTATTACATAAATTATAAATTTAAGCTCTAACTGTAGCTTCAATTTTGTTTACTTTTTGTGTACATTAAATTTGGTTTCTATAGAAATAAGAAAAACATTTATAGTGATTCAAATGTGGTGCGTACATTAGAACTTTAAGGGATAAATATATTTTTAGCATTTTTAATGTTTGTGTTATTTAAGTTTGATTTGCGTAGAAAGAAGAAATAAAGTTTTTCTAACTGAGAACATCATTACGAGTTTGGCGGTACCAGTACCACCATTTTGGTGGGGGTCACACCACCAAGAGGCTGGCAGAGAAGATCACCATATCATGACCATGGCAGTATTCACAACAGAATTCAGCCAAAGCAGCCCTGGCACTGCCACTGTGGTCTGCCTACCACGGACGAAGGTGGCCACCTGTAGGCCGGAGGAGATCATGTTTGTACCAGACAGATTACGAGGTTGCACACTGCCAAGGGTTCTGCTGCAGTCACACCACCATGAAAACCCAGGTAGAAACAAACTGCATAAAAAGAGACACTCACATTCAGGAAGCCATAGTCGTCCAGAGCCACCAAAGAACCAGAACTACACATCTTCCCGCTGCTCCTGCTTGCCCAATGACTTCAGAATCTATGACTATGACGACGATAGCAACCTTAAGTACACACTCTTACCTATTATTGTTGTGTATTGACAATTTTTGCACCCACACACAACATACATTAGGGGAGGGGGTGCAAAGGCGACACCCACGGATAACTGCATACTAACACGCATACTCACAGACAGTCACACACACACTCACATATACACAACAAACACGCCACTGCCACCACACACACAACCATCACAAATGCACAGAGGTCCGCATGGAAACACTGCACAGGCCCACACTCAGACACTACTACACAACACCACAACATGTCACAAAAACAACACATCTTCACCATCTACAATCACTTGGCAGGGACACACAGGGGACACATCACACAGACTTCACAATGTAACACCAACAGGCAAAACACACATAAAAATACACAATCATACCAATTACTGATCGACCTACAAAGAACTCTGTGTCGAACATTTCATGCACATAACATGCACACAGTCAATGCAAATAAATCCAACACAACACCAACAAACACATTGCAACACCAACAACACACAATACCAACATAACTAATCCCTTCAACACACACATACCCGACCACTTTCAGACAAAATCACTGGACACAACCTCACATACTGCAGAAACAAGATATGTAGTCAAAGCAGAACACACACACACACATACAGACACACAACTAGTGTCAGGCAGGAACAACTCCATACTAGGGAAAGAAATTCAAGACAAAAATGTAACCTGGAAAACCTACCACTGGTTTGTTCAAGTAATTATTTTAAGGCAGAAATATATGAAAAACAAAGGCCAATGACCAGTCCATAATGCATACATGCGGTATGCACACAGTGCACAGATGTGTTCCCCAAACTTGACTCCTGACTGCCATGTAACCTCCACAGGAAGGGGCATCAACGGGGCAGGCAGGCACCCCAGGGGATATCTGGGGGGGAGTGGAGGGGTTGGGTTTTGCAGGGTGGCCTTTGGGATCATACTTGGGAGAGGGATTTGGATTTGGACTAAAGTTTAGTGGAGGATTGTTTTTTTAGCTGGAGGGGTAGACTTCTTAGCAGGGGGAGGGGAATTGGAACTTGCAGGGGTGCAGGGGAGGTCTTGATTGTGGAAGGACCAGACTTGGGGAGGGACACTGAATGTTCAGGGGTGTCACAGGGTGTGAGATGAGTAGGGGAAAGGGCAATCTCTGAAAGGAAAGCTTTCTTAGACACACAATGATGGTCATCGCAAAAGGATTTGGGTGTGGAGGGAAAAGGAATGGTTGTCTGAGGTGTTGGTGTGGATATCTTGGCTGCATGTTTGTGCACGGTATGGTTGTGGGTCATGGGTGTTTTTGTGTCTTGGGAAGAGGGGCGAGGGAAGTACTGGAAGATGCCATGGTGGGTGAGTGTCTGTTGTGGTAGTGACTGCAGGTATGGTGGATGTGCTGCATGTAGGTGTGTCTGTAGTTGTGGAGTCTGCGGATGTGGTGACTGGAGTAGATGTCTGAGGGTCTGCTGTGGTGGTGTCTGTGGGTAAGATAGGTTTGTGGCTGGATCTTTGAATGTTGGTGTGGTGTCTGCAGGTGTGTCAGGTGTGCTGGCAGTGGTGCTGGAGGTAGTGGGGGTGTCAGGGCAGGTTGTGACTGTTGATGTGTGTGAATGTGTATGTTGCTTGTGTGCATGCTAGTGGTGCGCCCTGTGGTGCTTGTATCTGAGCTACTCTTGGATGTTGAAGTGGATGCATGCTTGTCTGTCTTTGTGTTTTGGCTGGATATGAAAAGAGTGGTTTGGGATTAAGAAGAATAAGGTGGAGGTGGGACGGAAGACAAAGGGTGGCTGGCTGCCATTAGTGTGGAGGCCAGAGCTTGAACGGATCCAGTGCACCGTGAATGTGCTCGTGGAATGCAATAATCTGTTAGATCTGAGTTGCAAGTCCCTGGATGGCATTCACAATGGTCGACTGAGCCACAGAGATGGACCTCAGGAGGTCAATAGTCTCCTCACTAAGGGCATCAGGGCTGCCAGAGGCAGGGGCAGAGATGCCTGCTGCAAAGGAGATGCCAACACTCTTGGGTGAGCGGCCACAGCCAACTGGGTGGGAGGGCGGTGGTAGTAAGGGGGGTGGACTGAGATGGTATTGGGGTGGTGCCAGATGGGTCCGCCACCACCAGGGAGTGGCCACTTGAGGAGGATTCTGATGATGCAGATTTGGATCCTGTCTCCCCTGTTGCACTCCCTTCGTCTTCCCGGCCACTGGATCCCTCGATGTCGGTGGTCTCAGCACTCCGGGTCCCGTTGCCAGCAGCTCTCCCACTCAGGTGTGCCCGCCTCCTTTGCCTGCCGATGCTGATGCCCAGAAACACAGAGAGAGAGAGAGGGTCATCACATTCTTAACATACACATACATTACAACATACACAACAGTAACAACACATCTATGTCAAATAATGCCCCTAGTAGAAACCATTCAAAGTCTACATCATGTCACAACTAGATACTTCCAACATTCACATATGACCACAGTCTCACCCATAAAATGAGTCAACCATCAGACCACTACATCACCATCCCATCAATTGAACAGTACCTCTAAAGCGTCATGCACAAGATTAATTGGCTACATCTAAAACCTCTCCCCATACAGATCATCACTGTCTATCAACAAATCATTTTAAGAAAATACAGTTTACTGACAACACAATATCATACCCTCCCCTACTCCACACCTGCCCAGTCCATCACCATTAGTCATGCTGGATAAAAGAAAACTCATCTCACTTCAAATACAACACAGCATGTTGCTTTCCAAACACATGCCTAACTTATCATTCTATACACAACTTACACAATGTCAAACACCTCAGATGAAGGCACTACATATGGCTCAACAGTATGCATGAAAATATGACATAGCATGTCATTGAAACATCTATCTAATTACTATGAAAATATTCATAAGGAGCATCCGGACCCACTTATCTAACTCATTGAGCCATAGACAACAAATCTATGTTCTGCAACAGGGGCCTACTTAGCACACTGGATACATCCACAGACAACCACAAGGAACAAAGGGGCATATTTATACTCTGTCAGCGCCGAATGTGCGTCAAACATTTTGACGCACATTCAGTGCAAACGTTGCCCCGTACTTAAACTTTGACGCCCGCGGACGACAAAATTCCGCCGTGTGTGTCATTTTTTGGATGCGGCAACCCGCCTTGCGTTAATGGTATGCAAGGTAGGCGTTCCCGTCCAAAAAATGACTTAAACTCCCGTGCGTCGTATTCATGCTTTCGGGCAAAAATGACGCACGGCCGGGAGGCGGAGCCAGAAAATGATGCACAGCCTGATTTGCATCAAAATGTAATGCCTGGGTCAGGGCAGGCGTTAAAATGGGGCAAACACACCTGTATTTAATCAGAACACACAGAAGCAACAGCAGAGCAGCAGAGCAGCAAAAGGGAGACATGGAGGTGATTCTTATCCAGCGTGCACGCAGACGCAGAGCCCAGCAGCTACAACAGCAGCTACAACAACACCAGCAGGGACCCCAAAGAAAGCACAGAAGGCAGGAGAGGATGTTACACCCCAGAACAACCCTTCATGGCCTCAGGGAACACGACATAATCCAGAGGTACAGGTTGAACTGGCAGGCCATTCAGCAGCTGCTGCGGAATATTGAACCACAGTTGGCACCCACTTTGCTGACACCCCACACCATCTCAACAGAAACCAAGCTGCTTGCCGTACTTCACATGCTGACAAGTGGCTCTTTTCAAACAACTGGTGCCCTGGTTGCCGGAATATCACAACCATCATTCTCTGCCTTTTTGCCCAAATTACTGGATGCCATCATTGGACTTACACCCTACCACATCTGATTCCCTAACACACTGCAGAAGCAGCAGGAAACAAAACAGGGGTTCTACCTCATTAGTGGCTTCCCACACGTCCTCGGTGCAATCGACTGCACACATGGACGCCTTGTGCCACCTGCTGCAATTGAACACCTCTACCGCAACAGGATTCACACACATTCCATCAATGTGCACTCCATTGTCGATCACCAGAGATTGATCACCAACATCGTGGCTAAATATTCTGGGAGTGTCCATGACTCATTCATCTTCCATCACTGCACCATCAATGAACACTTCCAGGATGGACGGTATGGCAATGGACTACTTGTTGGTAAGTACAAAAACCTACTTATATATACACTGCACAGCAACCCTCTAGGACACCCAACACGTACACCACAACAGCAACATGTGAACAGGAACACACTCAGGTCGTGACATCTCTAGCCATGTTTCATAGGTCTGCAGTGAACCTGTCACACATCTGAAATTAGTGTACAGTCTAATGTTAAGAGGTCAATGATCACAACATGTGGAGTGGGTTGCCCAAATGTCACATTGCAAATTGTAAGTGTCCCAATGACGTTTACATTAATCCATTGCATAAGTCTTAAAGGTATGGGATGTCCAGGGTGCATTGATATGAACGTTTTAACAACACTGTCAATTTTAACCTGTGTATGGAACTATCATTTCACCCCCAGTGAAGACACAGGGACACCTGTATCACAAGTCACAATGCTAGGGAGGGCACACTGTACTGCAAATCCCAAAACATACTGCTGACAAACGGTCAGCAGACAAACACTCGTTCAGCCAAGGAAACAACACAATGCAGATGGTACATCCTAGAAGCCTAGGATGCGACATTATAACACAAAAGAGTCACAGACAACACAAGACAACTACTGCCATTAAAGGTCATTTCAATAGGGCCAGCGACATCAACAAGATCCCATTCATTTTCTCTTGCAGCTGATCAGGGGTATGGCATCCAGCCATGGATAATGACACCTATTGGCAACCCGAGTACTGCAGCAGAGCGTTCCTACAACGACGCACATAGGACGACACGCACCATAGTCGAGAGGACCTTCGGCATCCTCAAGTCAAGGTTCCGGTGCCTCGACATCACTGGTGGTAGCCTCCTATATTCCCAGGAGATGGTCTGTAAGATCATCCTAACATGTGCAATATTGCACAACATTTGCATCAAAATGAACATTCTCGTCCTGGAACCAGAGCCACACATGCCTGAAGAGGAGGAAGAGGAGGATGGTGGCCTGCAACATGAGGGGGAACTACAGAACACGGCCGCTGGTATACATATTGTCAACAATTTCTTTTAAATATAATCACCATCAACACTTTAATGAACTAATTTAAATAAACACCTATAATAATCACCATATTATGGTGTGGCTAATCATTTTTGCACACCTTCATCTCTACTTATCAGAATAAGATTGTTGCCTCATGGAGCATTGCTGATATACTGATTAGGACACTGAAAATCCCAGAGCTAATATGATGCATAACATACAATGGTCATATACACACACACTGTAAATGACATATATCATGTACATTTCTCCTTTGAAGGCCAATAGCAGAGGACCACACGTATTTCACACATTCATGTTGAAATCAAGGTCCAACGCAGCATATGGCACACAATTAAGACACCATCACTCAATAAGGGGAAAACAAGCCTCATACATAAGGCAGTCAATGTGCTTTTGCATCAGTAACAGGAATGTCTGACAAGACCCTTGACAGCAGTAAGTCCAACTGTATTCAATATTTGCAAGGACTATCTGTGACCAGAGTTCCATAGAAGCAGAACATAGACAGCACAAGTGCCACTCATATGAGCAGCATTGCGCACATGAAATTCCATGTACATGTCAGCCCATTTCCTAACTCCTGACACACACATGCACCTCATCACAACCCACCTGTCTGAATAGGTCCCTGGAATACTAAGATGTGTACCCTGATATTCCCTCCTCTACACACACAGACTAACAATAGCAATCCAGTGTGCTACACCCTTTCCTATGGTATGCCATTGTCATAGAACATCTGACTGCATGGACGTCAGGTAAATTAATACACTGGCTTCTAGTTTCTAAGCCCTGTTAGCACCTGTAGATTGCTTCCCGTGTAAAAAAGTCTGTTGGCCATTAGAATGCAAATCTCACCTACAGGACTTGTGAGAAACAGATGCAGCCCACACCTGTGATCACCTCCATGCACACCACCCATTTCAACAAGCACTGCCCCTGCTGATGCCTGGAACAGCATAGGAGTTGCCATTATGTCAAATACACCGTTAAGCATTGATACTAATTAAGCCGTGTAACACAGCCCTTGGGTTCATTTGTTACTTTCAAAAGCACATGGCATACACAGTTTGACATGTCAACTGTCTAGTTCGTCCTCCAAACAGTCTGAGTCAGACCACTGATTACGTAACTTGTCATGACGCCGCAAAAAAAAGGTCCCTGGTGCCTATTGGTTTCTGCCCCTCTTGGGGGCAGATTGACCTAATAATAGGCCGATCTGCCCCCACGGGGGAGGCAGAAATGGCCTAAAATAAATTTGCCCCCCCCAGCCCCCTGGGGAGCGACCCTTGCCTACGGGGTCGCTACCCTTGCATGACGCCGCAAAAAAAAGATCCCTGGTGCCTAGTGGTTTCTGCCCCTCTTGGGGGCAGATTGACCTAATAATAGGCCGATCTGCCCCCACGGGGGGCTGAAAAGGCCTTAAAAAAAAATGCCCCCCCCGCTGGGAGCGACCCTTGCCCAAGGGGTCCCTCCCTCATGCCAGTTTCATTTTTAAAATAAAATCCCTAGGCCCATATTTGTACTTATACTTTTTGATGCAAAACTGCGCTAGCGCAGTTTTGCCTCAAAAATATTACCCCCGGCTAACGCCATTTTGGTGCGTCGTGCGTGCGTCAGATTTATACTTTGACGCACGGCGTTTCAAACAACAGGTGGGAGTCATTATTTTTGACGCACACCGCGGCGTCAAGTCGTAAAGGAAAACTACGTTAACGTGGCGGAAATGACTGTGGGTTCGATTTACGACACTGCAAACTGGATATGCACCATTTTTTTTTAAGCAATAGCGTCAAAAAACACAGCGAACACAGCCATTTCACCAGAGGAGAGCCAAAATGGATCCCATATGCCACTACAGACCCCAGGAAGATAACAGCAGACCAGGAACCAGCCAGGAGGACCCACACAAGAACCAGGACACTTTTAAGAAGAAAAGAAAGTGTCGCTTCAGTGCAGAGGAGCAGGAAATCCTGGTTAAAGAGGTGACGGAACACCAGCACCAACTGTTTGTCACATCAAAGTTGCCAATCAGTAGGAGAGAGGCTATATGGCAACAAATTGTTGACAAGATAAACAGTGTGGCAGAAGTACGCAGAACAGTCATCGATTGCAAGAAACGCTGGTATGACTGCAAATGCAGGGCCAAGGAAAAGATGGCCAGGAACAGGAAGGCAGCACTGCAGACTGGAGGGGGGAGTCCAGCACACCAGGAGGCCCTCGACCACATGGAGGAGATGGTCTCAGCCGTCATCCCTGAGGAGATTGTTACAGGGATTCAAGGACAGGACAGCGCAGACTACCAGGACACAAAGCACATGCAGTGTAAGTCGCATGGGGAATTATAATGCAATAATGTCAACTGTGAGCATGGGGGGATACCGACGACTAAATGCATGGAAGTCATCTAATACATGGAGTGGCATGGGTATAGGGGCACGGCATGGGAGTATGGCCCGTTCTGAGATGACCTGGGGCACACCATTACACCACACCAACAACAGTCCCATGGGGGCATGCTGTCATGCCAACGATGGAGCAAAGGGAAAGTCACGACAGGAGGGAAGGCCACTACGTCAAACTGACATCCTGGCACTCGTCAGCCAACATACCTCCTACATTAACTAGGGCCGTATTAGTAATCCTCTAGCCAAACCGAGAACTGCAATGTAACTGCGACAACAGTTGCCACTACCACCTCTGATCTGTGTGCAGCTCAAGTAGCCAATGGCAGTAACCTCCCCATGGAACATACACACCTAAATTAGGGGATGAGGATGACATCTGCAACAATCCCCTGAAACAAGACAAAGGCCCCAGTACACTCAAATGTCAATGCCCATAGTTGTCACAAACATCAGCCAAAGTAAACAACAATAGGAGCGACACAGCACTAAGGACACACCCATGCTGCATATGTCAGGGTCCATCCTGTGCCTGGGTAACAAGGCAACATCCCAAATGTCATACTGCTCAGACAACAGCATTGAGGAGGGGACACATGTATCTGGTCACTGAAATACACCTGCACAGTCAGAGGACGAAATAGGACACTGATACGACTATCAGGGCAATCCAATGTAACACACATTACCCAACATCAGCAGGACCCATTAACAATGTCAACATCCATATCAGATCATAACATTGCCATGCATAGGATATGCAACATGTCAATTACATTTAAGTCGATGTGAACGATCAGGGATTGCGGCAGGTCCTGATAGTTAAGTGTGCTGCCAGGGCCATCAGAACACCCACAGCCAGTGAAAGGTCTCACCATGAGAATGGATATACACGGAGGGTTGAGTAGGACAATAAGAAGGCAATTCTCTATTTGGCATAAACCAACACCTAGAGGCGATTAGGCGGACAAGTTTGATAACTCAATAACATACATGTGACACACAAGTGGGCCATAGGCCTGAAACAATGGCCATCTGAAGGACTGCAGATATTAATATAAAACAAGATCACAAAGTGAATTCATCAAAAGGCAGGCACGTCACGTCAAAATTGTCACAACACAGACACACTAATTGTACCCTGTTTCATTGCAGAGGAAGATGGATCTCCTGCCGATATGCCTGTCCCAGATTTCCCTGATGACATGGATGACGAGCCGATAAACATTCCCCAGGAGACTATCCAAAAGGTCCTTGAAACCCGCCAGACCCCACCTTCAGTCACAAGGAGGAGCACAGAACAAGCAGCCGTCGCAGAGGAACCACCCACACCCCAATTGTAAGACCTGCCAGCTCCAATACAGCTGAGGACTCAGACGACACTGACACCAGCTTTGAGAGAACTGTAGATGGAGTACAGCGGGAGCTGGCCAAGGAGGTGCGGGTGGGGATGCAAACTATGGCAGCCAGCCTTGAGGGGATGCATTTGTGCATGATGTCATTTGCAGATCAGGCAGCAGCTATGCAAGCCCTAACATCTATCTTGCAGGAACTGCAGAAAACCCAGAAGGAAATCAGCACAGCTGTAATACAGTTGACCCAACACCTACAACAGCAATCCTGTCAACTCGTGCACGAATGCAACATTGAACCCCTCAGGGCCGACCTGGCTGCCTACCATCGTGATGTGGCTGCTATTCTCAAGAACCAGCAGGCCCTCCTTGCAGCAGTACTGCCCTTAAGACCTTCACAGGGAGCAGCGACCGGGATGTCTGACTCCACGTCTTCTAACACTGAGGTGTTGCCCATTCACAACCAACAACAACAAGGACAAAGCAGGCAACACACACATCAGAAGAAGAAGATATGGAACAGATGACATTCACAAGGAAAATGACCCAGAAGCACTAGTCCCTGCCACATGGCCAACTATTACCAAAGTCCTGCGTTTTGAAACATGACAGTCTTCCAACAACTGTACTCAAGCACTGCTCTGCTAACCACTGTATAACTTGTCACCCAGCCCAGTAATTGTCTCTCTCCTACTCATTGGCTAAGTCTGTCCCTCTGCACTGTCTGAAACAGCAACCCCAGCATGACAAAAGCATTTTGGTAAACCCTTGTGTTAGATCACACTGGAATATATCACTATAATGGACTCACAATCATGGACAATGTACATATAGCACTATAGCACTTTTCAATAAATAGCACTTACACAACAAATCTGTCTCTGGATAATGTGACATATCAACTGCGCTGTAGATAATTGAAATGTCCCTACTGTCAAATAACATAGCTTGTCAATACAACTGTCCAGATATTATGTAGTTAGAGGAATCTGCACAGTGACCATGATTGCATAATACTCTGCCCATCCTGAGGGAATCATCTGATGAAGTGAGAAACCATACACCACCATGCTGTGTTGGACAGAAGAATGCTTCCTCAAGGGATAACTAAGTCATCAAATAGTCCCCGCTAAATGTTGTAAACATGTCAAAATAACACAATAAACGTGCCACACTAATCTAAGTAAATACAAAAACTTCACAAATGAAGGTGTCTGAGTTAACATACAAATAGATAATCATGCCAAAATGTGTCACAAATGATGTGTGAGGGTCATGAAGACAAGAATACAAGATTGCCAATGAGAACTATTCTTATAAGGGTGTGCATGATCATCACACTGCAGTCAGACCTAAAACTGTTTCCCCAATATCAAGTCTGGAAGCACTGTTAGTGACTTTGAAAACACACTTATCAACAGAAACACATTGTCATCCATATTAACTGTGATTGGTGGTTGCAACAAAGGGTAGACACTTTGCAAGGTAGCTCTGGGTTAGCTGCCAATCGTACAGCTCAGTTGGGATTTGTTTGTAGCATTGGACACAGATGTTATAGTACAAAAGAGATGTACACGGAATCCAAACCCAGGATCAAGTACCATTCAACACATACTATTAAGAGGTAACCAAATATTTATTAAAAGCTAACCATAGATGAGGAAACTGAAGGAAACATCTTACCTACCCTAATCTACCCTGACTACTCATTACCCACAACTGTCCCTAACTAACCTAAGCTACACTTACTTATCACATGTAACGAAACGTTCTAAACATTACCCCCCACCCCCCTTATGAAACGGGACACATTGAGGACAACACATATTAACCTAAACACATACTATACTATCCTAAACAAATATATATTTTTTTGGTAATTTCTTTTATTTTATGTTTTTTGCTTTTTTTGGTATTTTTTTATTTTTATACACAATAACTCCAACATAGCCCCCACCCACCCACCCACACATCATGTCCATCTATTCAACTGTCTATAGGTTGGCCCTCCGGAGGGTCCTCTTGATATCCTTGACCCGCCGTTTAATGTGCCGCACGTCCCGGCTCAGGTGGCTCACCTTGCGCAGCACTTTGTCCATCTTGTGTTCAAGTCTATTGAAGGCTGCAGGGTCAACAGCTGGAGCAGTGGCAGTCTGGGTACCGGTGGAGGAGGTCTGTGTGGGCTGTCCTGCACCGGTTGCAATGCTGGGGCCAGGAAGTCCAGCAGATGTAGATTCAACAGAGGCAGCTGTGGGTGGGGCCACCTGGCTCTGATTGGTGGTTGTTTCTGTGGGGGCTATGGTGGGCACAATAGGCCCACCCTGTGGGAAGGCTCGCCATGCCCACGTTCATGGTGATATCACCGGACCATCCTCCGGAACCCCGACTCCACCAGCAGGATGTGCTGGTATCGCATGGCCCGACCCTGAAATTCACAGACCTACCCACCCACACATGTAATAAGAAAAAATAGAAACAATCAGAACCACCCACCCCCACCCACTAACACTGACTAAACTAACAGCCTATACTAACCTAACACTAAGCCCCCTAAGCCCACTAACTATAAGAACAAGGAAAGAGGAGGGAGGGGAGGGAATCATGTCCATATCAAAAACAGTCTAGAGGTTAGCCCTGTGGAGGGTCCTCTTGATTGACTTCACACGCCGGTTAATGTGTCCCACATCCCGACTCAGGTGGCTTAACTTGCGCAGCACACGGTCCATCTTCCATTCCATGTTGTGGAAGGCTGCAGGGTCAACAGATGGAGCTGGGGCAGTCTGGGTACCGGTGGAGGAGGTCTGTGTGTGTGTGGAACCAAGGCCAGTGGGCTGTCCTGCACCTGTAGCAATGCTGGGGCCTGGAAGTCCAGCAGATGTAGGCACAACAGTCCCAGCTGTGGGTGGGGCCACCTGGCTTGAAGTGGTGGTTGTGCTGGTGGTGGCTGTGGTGGGAAAAGTAGGGCCACCCTGTGGGAAGGCCCTTCATGCCCCGGAGGCCCGTTCATGGCGATATCGACGGGCAATCCTCCTGAACCCTGACTCCACCAGCAGGATGTGCTGGTATCTTATGGTCCGCCGCTGGAATTCAGGGACCTGGTCTGGAGTCATGTTAGCTGCTGTGAATTCAAATGCAGATATGCCACATTAGTAACTGCATTGTGTGAAACGGCACAGCAAGTTAATCAGACATTACATCTACTGTACTTCTAACAGCTTATATCACGATACAGAGCATCGAATGTCCCTGAGGAAGTACATGGCAGGCCAGACAACAAAGGTCACATCACACAAAGCACATTCATAACCCACAAGATGGGTAACAACTGGCCTTGACTTGCAATCTGAGTTCTGACAGTTAACATCTAAGAATCATGCTGCATATCCTCCACCAAAAGCTGGGCTACAAATGTCAGTGTACGGAAAGCAAAACTAAAGCCACATGGTCTGCAGGTTGTAACTGGACTTTCCAGTGTGGTACCAAGTGCCAAACCTAAGTGTGTATGCTACTATGCATCCAAACCGTCACTTTTTCACAGGTATGTGTAACATACTAGTAGCATCAATACTAGGTACCCCATTCACAAACCCATGGCCGTGTTTGAGGGGGGCGGTGGATACACAACTATAATTTGCCAACAACATGTACACCGAGGAGTGTAAAGGCTAATCCACACATGTTTGTCTCTACAGACACACCATAGGTAAGGTCTATCTACAATTTGGAGTCAGCAAACCCTAGAGCACTCATAGGGTCAGACATGTCAGGAAAATCAGAACTTGGTACACAACATATACTTCCAGTGAGGCCTGACTTACATCAGACACAGAGTTGCTAGAACACTCATGATCATGAATTGCATGCACACCTAGGCCATTACACGCAGGTTCCACAGACTTGATGCACTACATGTGAAAGTACATGCTGCTAGGAGGTTCTACCTACTGTTTAAAAATTACATAGGTAAATAGTGAAGCAGATGTCTATTGGGAAGCTATTAGCTCCACCAATCTTAGAGAATGTGGGTCTGACAGGCTGACTAAATAGGGGCTGACTTCCATTGCGACTCTTGGTGATACAAGTGTCAGAGACATGACTATCCCCTGTACTAACAGTGGGGCCTACAGGGATGTCCTACAATCCCTACATGATACCATTGGATACGCATTGGCTAACTCAAAACATGTGAGAACTGCATTCCCACTCATGGAACAAGTGAAAAACTTGCCCACAGCATCACACCTTGCTATGCGTCCAACTCACACGAGTCCATAACCAGCAAACACAACACATAACAGACATATCAACACTTACTGGAGTGGTCGGGGTCCTCAAATGTAGCCACCTCTCCCACAGTGTAGGGTGCCGGTCCACCTGTAAGGCATGGAAGGAAGAAATGTGCTCAAAATCGGTGCACTGACCAACAATTTCATGAACATATACAAAGTGTAGGCTGAATAAGGAAATGGCAGCCTTTCAGACATGATGATACTGCATATGATATATCACGGCCAACTTGTACATAGCACACACATATCTGCACACATGCAGTGGCCCGAACTATCATGTGGTGGCAAACATGCCCCGTCATTGGTGACCCGAAAAAATATGGAGTGTAATCATCTCATCATGTGCATCCAAGAGAGACATCCAAAGCCTGGTTACTTGAGGACTGTATTACCAGTCAAACATGCTATGTGGCTATAACACATTTATGACACATAGGTACAATGTACAGAGGGAGGGAAAGGGACTTTTGTAAATCCTCCTGTTGTTACAGTTTATTCAATTGATGTATCCCAGCTATGGTGATTTGCACCAACCATGGAGATGTGAACCCATGTGCATACCTTTGGACTGCCATCCCTAATTGGAATGTGGCACAACTAACTCCAACAAACATTCTAAGATGTTAGCTGAGGGCACCTTACACCTTTTCACGATGTTTCCAAATCCAGATCTGACATGTATCCAAAAAGATAAAGGACCACAATAATCCCAAACATTCATAGTACTTCCGTGAACGCTTTCCTTCCACACTCACCAGACTCACATGAGACATATGTCTGAGCCACTTTGCTATAATCAATTGACGTGAAGCCAGCACTTATTTTCTGCAACATGTAGTGATTCTAAAGTCAGTCTAACTATTGCGTCAACAAAGTTAGCCAATATGTTGGTACATCTTTACGTCTCTGGCAAAAGTGCCCTACATAGACATGATTGGCTGGTATTTTGTTTGGTTGTCTGACACAAAGGCTGCACCAATTTACTTCATGGAAAAGTATCCTGTAAGTTTGCTGAGCACGTGCTACCTGACAGCTAGCAATTGTGATCCTTGACCATAGTGCATCAATTATCCCTGTATGTTTCCCCAGCATTACACACAGTCAGTAAGTTAGCTGGCAGACATCGTACAAATCATCTGATGTCACTACAGAGCATTTAATTGTGCACATTTACATGATTAGTACTCACCAACAGGGCCACCAATCACGATTCCCAGGTGGTCCAAGAGATCCTGCTCCCTGGTGATGAGGTCAGCCCACCGGTGCTTCAGCTGGTGGTCACTCCTCTGGCTGGCATACACACGCTGCAGGTGATGCAGCACCTTTCATCACCGGTTTCTGCACGCCTCTATGTGATACCCCTGTATCACCCTACCCCCTGCCTCGATCATCAGTGGCAAGAAATGGCACACAAGCCATATGAAGTCTCCAACTCCTCTTCACCCATCCTGCCAAGACGTGGCCTACCAGACATTGTAGAAATGTGAAAGGGAATAGGGGTTAAAGAAATGGAAAGGGGAAAGTAGGGGTACAAATAGAGTAGAAAACTAAACTTAACCACTAAAAGAGCCCAACTATCCCCAAACTACCACTACCCACAACAGACTCCCACAAACAAAAATACACTAGGTAAATGGACAAATGTACACAAAACACAGTAGGACAGTATACACCAACAATATTTATTTCACAAATTGACAATAGAGACATAACACAGGACAAAAAAGCACAAAATCTTAGGACACCACTCTCTACACAGCCACACAGTCTAGAAGAATCATAGACTGCAAAGTGAAAGTACACCCACTGTACATGATCTGTAAACAGGATATCCTATTACATCACTTCCAGTATGAAATGTCCACCCTTTTTCGCGTTATGCGTCATTTTTTGTCCACCAATACTGTATTTGCCTCATTTTTTTTTTTTACGCACAGGAGTGAAAATTAACCCGCATCCAAATATTAGTACATGGCCTGTACAATTATCTGGATGCGGCCTAATGTTCACTCCTGTGCATCTAAAAAAATGACGCAAATACAGTATTGGTGGACAAAAAATGATGCATAACGCTAGGAACGTCAAACTTTCAGTGCATGAACTGGTTTTGGGCATTTTTTCAGTTTTTATGTTATGTTACATTTGGGACACATCAGAGATAGGCTGATTGCACCCACTATGGTGTTGATGGTGTATGTTCACATGTGTGACATCATATTGCAGCGGACCATGATCCGCTACTTCCTTCACAGTATTTTTACGGTTGGCTGACGCACTAGATGGCCATATGTGTGGCCTACATATATGTGTTGCACAAATTGGGCATGTTTGGCATAAGGAGAGGATAGCAATGTGACGCACATATGTACAATACCTAAATGCCTTTGGCTCAATGTGTGTGCTTTGGCAACTAATGTATTTGTTGACCAAGTGTGTGTGTATCACATGAAGCATTATTGCACATATGCTTGTATGAATGTGACGTCCAAGTGTCCAATCCTTAGATGCGAGTCATTTTGGAACTGAGAGAGGACATGTGTTAGTCATACATGTAGCAACATCCGTAATGTGGACTTCCAAGATTTAGGGTAACGTAGACACCACATGTGACAAAGCATGCACCAGATAGATGGCAGACGCTTGTTCATGTCAATGGTCCACATTTTCAACATCCTATGTCCTAGAGTTTTGGTAACAGCTTCCTAGGCACTAGTTGGTGAATCCCACAGTGAGTCATACACATGCATTGAGGAAGTGGGTACCATGTTGTTTGCCCAGACAGACAAGGGTGAATCACAAATGTATGATGACACCACAGTTGAGGTCATAGAAGTGAGCCACAACTCTCAAGTGGCTGTGGTGGACCAGCAGGCGAGGCAGCACGTGTCCACATATTTCCAGTGATCAATTGCACATAGGTGTCTTGTTCATGTGTGTGGTCCAATGATGATCCTGTATATTTTTGAGGGTGTAATTTGTCACCGTTCAGTCCAGGACTCATCATGAGTCAGTGGCAGCTATTCCTGTATCTACTGAGTATCCTTGGTTGAGGACATGAGAACCTACATGGAGATGGTCCCACCCTGTCACTAAAGACGTGTAATGAGACAGTCAACAGGGCAACCTTGGTGTGCTGAGTGAGATAATGTCTCAGGTGTCATGTTCTGCCAGATGTCATTACAACATTTGTACATAGGTTAGCCTCTGCAATTCCCACTGCATCTGGGAACATCATAGCCTCTGTGCTGATTATTATCGCAGCTATTAACCACACACGGCCCATCAATATGTTGTGAGCTCCGTGATTCTGTGTGTGAACTGTCAGGGTCCTGACATGTGTGGATTTTTCATGGACATTATCAGAGGTTGCTGGTTCTGCTGAAGGTCCCCTACCCAATCCCTGCATACGGCCCTGGGACACTGTCACACTTTGTCATTCATGCATAAATGAGACCCAGACAAGGGATGGGCCATGAACTTTGCTTTTCACAGAGGATTTAACTCAAATGGTAAAGTTTAAAGGCAAATGATGCTATACAATGTATTTGTGTATACATGGTAGAAGCCCATGCCCAATGCCCCCTGATGAATGGCAGGTTTGCTAACGCAAGTGTGGTACATATGTAGACACAGGGATACTTTAGTGTGACGCACAGACAGTTGCCAGTCAGGCTGACAGAATGCAAGATGATTAAGGAGTCAGCTACTGGACAAGTTACATAATCAGTGGTCTGACTGAGACTGTTTGGAGGACAAACTAGACAGTTGACATGTCAATCTGTGTACGTCCTGTGTTTTTGAAGGTGACAAATGAACCCAAGGGCTGTGTTACACGGCTTAATTACTATCAATGGTTGACGGTGTATTTGACATAATCGCTACTCCTATGCTGTTCCAGGCATCATCAGGGGCAGTGCTTTTTGTAATGGGTGGTGTGCATGGAGGTGATCACAGGTGTGGGCTGCATCTGTTTCTCACCAGTCCTGTAGGTGAGACTTGCATTCTAAGGGCCAACAGACTTTTTCACAAGGGGAAGCAATCTACATGTGCTAACAGGGCTTTGAAACTAGAAGACAGTGCATAAATTGACCTGACGTTCATGCAGTCAGATGTTCTATGACAATGGCATACCTTAGGAAAGGGTGTAGCACACTGGTTTGCTAATGTTGGTCTGTGTTTGTAGAGGAGGTATTATCAGGGTACACATCTTAGTATTCCAGGGACCTCTTCCGACAGGTGGGTTGTGACCAGGTGCATGGTCACTGGAAATATGTGGACATGTGCTGTCTTGTACGCTGGTCCACCACAGCCACTTGATAGTTGGGGCTTACTTCTATGGCCTCAACTGTGGTGTCATCATACATATGAGATTGACCCTTGTCTGTCTGTGCAAACAACATGGTACCCACTTCCTCAATGCATGTGTATGACTCACTGTGGGATTCATCAACTAGTGCCTAGGAAGCTGTTACCAATAGTCTAGGACATAGGATGTAGAAATTGTGGACCTTTGACATGAACATGCGTCTGCCATCCATCTGGTGCATGCTATGTCACATGTGGTGTCTACGTGACCCTAAAACTTGGAAGTATACTTTGCGGGTGTTGTTACATGTATGACTAACACATGCCCTTGCTCATTCCAATTTTTACTTGCATCTTAGGGTTGGACACATGGACGTCACATTCATACAACCAAATGTACAATAATGCTTCATGTGATGTACACACACACTTGGTCAACCAACAAATTAGTTATCAAAGCACACACTTTGAGCCAAAGGCAATTAGGTATTGTACATATGTGCGTCACATTGCTATCTTCTCCTTATGGCAAACAGGCACAATTTGTGCCACACATGTATGTAGGGCACACTTATGACCATCTATGATGTCAGCCAACTGTAAACATACTGTGAAGGGTGTAGTGGATGATGTTCCGCTGCAGTATGATGTCACACATGTGAACATACACCATCAACACCATACTGTCTTCAATTAGCCAATCTCTGATGTGCTCCAAATGTAAAATAACCAAAAAAGAAGTAAAAATGCCCCAAACCAGTTAATGCACTGTAATTTTGACGTCCCTAGCGGTGTGCGTCATTTGTTGTTTACCAAAACTGTATTTGCGTCATTTTTTTTTACGCACAGGAGTGAAATTTAGCCCGCATCCAGATATTTGTACAGTCCATGTATCATTATGTGGATGCGGGTTAATATTCACGTCTGTTCGTCAAAAAAAATGACGCAAATACAGTTTTGTACAACAAAAAATTACGCATAACGTGAAAAAGGCGGGACTTTTCATACAGGAAGTGATGTAATAGGATATCCTGTTTACAGATCATGTACAGTGGGTGTACTTTCACTTTCACTTTGCAGTCTATGATCCTTCTAGACTATGTGGCTGTGTAGAGAGTATTGTCCTAAGATTTTGTGCTGTATTTGTGTTGTGTTTGCTGGTTATGGACTTGTGTGTGTTGAACGCATAGCAAGGTGTGATGCATTGGGCAATCATTTCTCTTGTTCCATGAGTGGGATTTCAGTTTCTCAAATGTTTTGAGTTGGCCAATGCATATCCTATGGTATTATCTAGGGATTGTAGGCCATTCCTGTAGGCCCCACAGTGAGTACTGTGGTGAGTCATGTGGATGACACTTGTAGCAAGAGTCGCACTGGAAGTCAGCTCAGATTTAGTCAGCCTCTCAGACCCACATCCTCCAAGATTGGTACAGCAAATTGCTTTCCAATAAAATTCTGCTTCCCTATTTACTTAGGTACTTATTAAACTGTAGGTAGAACCTCCTAGCAGCATGTACTTCCACATGTAGTGCTACAAGTATGTGGAACTTGAGTGCAATGGCCTAGGTGTGCATGCTAATCATGATCGTGGGTGTTCTTGCAACTCTGTCTCTGATGTAAGTCAGGCCTTACTGGAAGTATATGTTGTGTACCAAGTTCTGCATTTCCTGACATGTGTGGCCCTATGAGTAGTCTAGGGTTTGCTGACTCCTAATTGTTGATAGACCTTACCTGTGTTGTGTGTGTAGAGCCAAACACATGTGGAGTTTTCTATGCACTCCTCGGTGTACATGTTGTTGGAAATTGATAGTTGTTTATCCACCCCCCACCCTCAAACACAGGCATGGGTCTGAGAATGAGGTACCTAGTACTGATGCTACCAGTATGTTACACATACATGTGAATAAGTGACTGTTTGGTTGGAACCTAGTATACACACTCAGGTTTGGCACTTGGTACTATACTGGCAAGTCCAGTTACAACTTGCAGACCATGGGGGTGATTTTAACCTTGGCGGACGGCGGAGGCCGTCCGCCAAGGTACCGCCGCCAAATGACCGCACCGCGGTCAAAAGACCGCGGCGGCCATTCAAACATTTCCTCTGGGCCGGCGGGCACTCTCCAAAAGAGCGCCCGCCGGCCCAGAGGAAATGCCCCTGCAACAAGGACGCCGGCTCAGAATTGAGCCGGCGTAGTTGCAGGGGTGCGACGGGTGCAGTTTGCACCCGTCGCGTATTTCAGTGTCTGCATTGCAGACACTGAAATACACAGTGGGGCCCTCTTACGGGGGCCCTTGCAGTGCCCATGCCATTGGCATGGGCACTGCAGGGGCCCCCAGGGGCCCCGCGGCACCCCCTACCGCCATCCTGGTCCTGGCGGGTCTAGGGGGTGTCAGAATCCCCATGGTGGCAGAGCACGCTCCGCCGCCATGGAGGATTCCCCCGAGCAGCCGGAAGTCGGCGGGAGACCGCCGACTTTCCGCTTCTGACCGCGGCTGAACCGCTGCGGTCAGAATGCTCGTGGGAGCACCGCCAGCCTGTTGGCGGTGCTCCCGTGGTCGGTGGCCCTGGCGGCCACCGGCCGCCAGGGTCAGAATGACCCCCCATGTGTCTTTAGTTTTTGCATTCCATACACTGACATTTGTAGCCCAGGTCTTGGCAAAGGATATGCAGCATGATTGTTAGCTGATAAATGGCAGAACTCAGATGACAAGTCAAAGCCAGTTGTTACCCATCTTGTCAGATTATGGATGTGCTATGTGTGATGTGACCTTTGTAGGCTGGCCTGCCATGTACTTTCTCAGGGACATTCAATGATCTGTATTGTGATATGAGCTGTTACAAGTACAGTAGATGTATTGTCTAATTAAGTTCTTGTGCCATTTCACACAATGCAGTTACTAATGTAGAATAATTGCATTTGTCTTCACAGCTGCAAACATGACTCCAGACCAGGTCCCTGAATTCCAGCGGCGGACCATAAGATACCAGCACATCCTGCTGGTGGAGTCGGGGTTCAGGAGGATGGCACGTCGATATCGCCATGAACGGGCCTCCGGGGCATGAAGGGCCTTCCCACAGGGTGGCCCTACTTTGCCCACCACAGCCACCACCAGCACAACCACCACTTCAAGCCAGGTGGCCCCACCCACAGCTGGGACTGTTGTGCCTACATCTGCTGAACTTCCAGGCCCCAGAATTGCTACAGGTGCAGGACAGCCCACTGGCCTTGGCTCCACACACACACAGACCTCCTCCACCGGTACCCAGACTGCCCCAGCTCCATCTGTTGAACCTGCAGCCTTCCACAACATGGAATGGAAGATGGACCGTGTTCTGCGCAGGTTAAGCCACCTGAGCCGGGATGTGCGCCACATTAACCGGCGTGTGAAGTCAATCAAGAGGACCCTCCGCAGGGCCAACCTCTAGACTGTTTTTGATATGGACATGATTCCCTCCCCTCCCTCCTCTTTCCTTGTTCTTATAGTTAGTGGGCTTAGGGGGCTTAATGTTAGGTTAGTATAGGCTGTTAGTTTAGTCAGTGTTAGTGGGTGGGTGGTTCTGATTGTTTCTATTTTTTCTTATTATATGTGTGGGTGGGTGGGTGGGGGGCTATGTTGGGGTTCTTGTGTGTTTAATAAAAAACAAAGAAAAAAAGAAGAAAAAACAAATATATATATTTGTTTAGGATAGTATAGTATGTGTTTAGGTTAGTATGTGTTGTCCTCCATATGTCCCGTCTCATAAGGGGGTAGGGGGGTGGATGTTTAGAACATTTTGTTACATGTGATAAGTAAGTGTAGCTTAGGTTAGTTAGGGACAGTTGTGGGAATGAGTAGTCAGGGTAGATTAGGGTAGGTAAGATTTTTCCCTCAGTTTCCTCTTCTGTGATTAGCATTTAATAAATATTTGGTTAACCCTTAACAGTATGTGGTAAATGGTACTTGATCCTGGGTTTAGAATCAGTGTACATGAATTTTGTACTATTACATTTGTGTCCGATGCTACAAACAAATCCCAACTGAGCTGTATGATTGGTAGTTACCCCAGAACTACCTTGCAAAGTTTCCACCCTTCGTTGCAACCACCAATCACAGTTAATATGGATGACAATGTGTTTCTGTTGATAAGTGTGTTTTCTACATCACAAACAGTGCTTTACGGACTTGGTATTGGGGGAACAGTTTTAGGTCTCACTGCAGTGCGATGATCAAGGACACCCTTATAAGATGAGTACTAGCGAACAGCTCCTATGGGGAAACGCAAAGCCAGAAATAGCCCATTAGGGGGAAATGCCCAGCCTAAGATTCCTAAGTTGTTTAAAACTCCCCGCGCTCCGTCAGGTTGTGTGGCAGATGATACTGACATCTTAATAGAGGAAGTGGAGGCCTTGTTGACCAAAAAAGATAAAGAACCTCAAAAGTGCTTAAAAAATGGATACCTTTCAACTTTCCTGAACCCTGCAGCAAGGGAAAGATCCCCACCAGCGATGTCCTTGCAAGGCCCTTGCCCTCCAGAAGCAAAGGAGGCCCACATAGAGCCTCGTTAAGTGCGGAGGAAACCCCAGCTAGAAGTATGATTGTTCATGAGATCCCATGCTCAAATCGTTTCTCTGCTCTGGAGTCTCTGGGCACTAACGATGATCTGGGTATTTTTAATGACCAAGCCACTAGTCAACAAGAGATCCATCCCATGCAGAAGGACTTGTTAACGCTTGTTGTAGAATTAAAAGAAGAAGTGAAAGAACTAAAGTCTTCTCTAGCTGAGGTCTTGTCTTTACTTCGTTCCAAAAGTACCTCCATGGAACTTTCCAATCTAAATAACCATGAGCCATTTATTAAAACTAGGACTTATATAGCACCAGTTCCCGGGAAAATTAAGGAAAAATCCTTGCTAAAGCCACTAAGGGGGTCATTCTGACCCTGGCGGTCATGGACCACCAGGGCCAACGACCGCGGGAGCACCGCCAACAGGCTGGCGGTGCTCCCATGGCATTCTTACCGCGCCTGTACAGCCGCGGTCAGATACGGGAAACCGGCGCTGTACCGCCGGTTTCCCGCTGCCCAAGGGAATCCTCCATGGCGGCGCTGCAAGCAGCGCCGCCATGGGGATTCCGACCTCCTTACCGCCAGCCTTGTTCTGGCGGTTTTGACCGCCAGAACCTGGCTGGCGGTAACGGGTGTCGAGGGGCCCCCTAACAGGGCCCCACCAAGATTTTCAGTGTCTGCCACGCAGACACTGAAAATCGCGACGGGTGCAACTGCACCCGTCGCACCCCTTCCACTCCGCCGGCTCCATTCGGAGCCGGCATCCTCATGGAAGGGGGTTTCCCGCTGGGCTGGCGGGCGGCCTTCTGGCGGTCGCCCGCCAGCCCAGCGGGAAACTCAGAATTACCGCAGCGGTCTTTTGACCGCGCAGCGGTATTCTGCCGGCGGGACTTTGGCGGGCAGCCTCCGCCGCCCGCCAAAGTCAGAATGACCCCCTAAGTGCCCAAACTCAGCTTCGCCATCTGACCAGAGTAGTCCCTGTGGATCAAAAGAAATTTCTGGCGTGCCAACACTGGCCCACCTAAAGCATACAAGGGTTGTAAATTCCGCACAAAATGCACTTCTGCATAGAGCCTGTGACTATTCAAATTATATGTGCAGGGTTCCATCAGTAGTAACAGATCTGAAAGAAGACACAATGGGGGTCATTCCAACCCTGGCGGTCGGTGTTAAAGCGGCGGCCAAACCGCAAACAGGCTGGCAGGAAAAAAAATGGAATTCCGACCCTGGCGGAAACCGCCAACAGCGACCGCCACATCAACACACCGCCCGCCACGGCGGTACAAACAAACAGCGCAGCGGTCACCGCCAACAGACAGGCGGGAGACAATGTACAGCCCACTGTATCACAACCTACCAATCCGCCACCTTTTCCGGGGCGGTAGCCCTGCCGATAAAAACACGGCGGAAACAGCCATTTCGAAGGGAAAACGCTCACCTCCATACACCCCACGAGGAATCAGGACAGCATGGAACCCGAACTCCACATACTCCCAGCAATAGTGTTCCTGCTCCTCTACCAGGAGCACGAACGCCGGCGCAGAAGACAATGGGGAGTACTGCACCTATGACACAGGGGAGGGGGGACGTGGGAGGGGAATTTATTATGGGTACACACATACGCGACACACCCACCCTCACCCCCACCCACTACAACACACACATCAATGCATAGCAACACATCAGAGTGACACCCCCCAAACCCCCCAGAAGAATGCAAATACAAAAGTAAATGATTCTAAACATTGGAATATATTGTATTACTGGCAAAAATATATATATATATACACATCAAAAACTCTTATATACATAAATGTACAAGTCCGAGCATTGTAGCAGGCATTGTTCGTGGACCACTGGACCCAAATCACATGGGCAAAGCCCACACAGGATACCTGACTCCAACGGAGAGAACACTGCAGGGGCATCAGATAGCAAAACTACAGGCACCTCAGGGGGAAGGGAAGGGGGGGACCTCAGCCAGATGAGTGCACGACGCCAGATCCACGAGGGGCCTCCATGGCCACTGTTACATCCTGGGGAGTGCAAAGCCACAGTCTCACAAGTCCAGACAGTGGGTGGGCTGCCCACTGTTACATCCTGGGGAGGGCAAAGCCACAGTCTCACAAGTCCAGACAGTGGGTGGGCTGCCCGCTGTTACATCCTGGGGAGGGCAAAGCCACAGTCTCACAAGTCCAGACAGTGGGTGGGCTGCCCACTGTTACATCCTGGGGAGTGCAAAGCCACAGTCTCACAAGTCCAGACAGTGGGTGGGCTGCCCACTGTTACACCCTGGGGAGTGCAAAGCCACAGTCTCACAAGTGGATAACAGTCTCCACTGGTTCTGGAGGGGGCCTGGTGCCCAGAGTGCTTCGTGCAGCCCTGCCCGACACAGATGCGGGCCAGCCCCTGCTGCTCATGGGCCAGCGGTACTTGAGATGAAGGACCCAGTGCAGCGGTGCTTGAGACGGCGGTGCCCAGTGCAGCGGTACTTGAGACAGCGGTGCCCAGTGCAGCGGTACTTGAGATGAAGGGCACAGTGCAGCGGTGCTTGAGACGGCGGTGCCCAGTGCAGCGGTACTTGAGACGGTGGTGCCCAGTGCAGCGGTACTTGAGACGGCGGTGCCCAGTGCAGCGGTACTTGAGACGGCGGTGCCCAGTGCAGCGGTACTTGAGATGAAGGGCCCAGTGCAGCGGTGCTTGAGACGGCGGTGCCCAGTGCAGCGGTACTTGAGATGAAGAGCCCAGTGCAGCGGTGCTTGAGACGGCGGTGCCCAGTGCAGCGGTACTTGAGACGGCGGTGCCCAGTGCAGTGGTACTTGAGATGAAGGGCACAGTGCAGCGGTGCTTGTGACGGCGGTGCCCAGTGCAGCGGTGCTTGAGATGAAGGGCCCAGTGCAGCGGTGCTTGAGACGGCGGTGCCCAGTGCAGCTGTACTTGAGAAGAAGGGCCCAGTGCAGCGGTGCTTGAGACGCCGGTGCCCAGTGCAGCGGTGCTTGAGATGAAGGGCCCAGTGCAGCGGTGCTTGAAACGGCGGTGCCCAGTGCAGCGGTACTTGAGATGAAGGGCCCAGTGCAGCGGTGCTTGAGACGGCGGTGCCCAGTGCAGCAGTACTTGAGATGGCGGTGCCCAGTGCAGCGGTACTTGAGATGAAGGGCCCAGTGCAGTAGTGCTTGAGACGGCGGTGCCCAGTGCAACGGTGCTTGAGACGGCGGTGCCCAGTGCAGCGGTACTTGAGACGGCGGTGCCCGGTGCAGCGGTACTTGAGATGAAGGGCCCCATGCAGCGGTGCTTGAGACGGCGGTGCCCAGTGCAGCGGTGCTTGAGATGAAGGGCCCAGTGCAGCGGTGCTTGAGACGGCGGTGCCCAGTGCAGCGGTACTTGAGATGAAGGGCCCAGTGCAGCGGTGCTTGAGACGACGGTGCCCAGTGCAGCGGTACTTGAGACGGCGGTGCCCAGTGCAGTGGTACTTGAGATGAAGGGCCCAGTGCAGCGGTGCTTGAGACGGCGGTGCCCAGTGCAGCGGTGCTTGAGATGAAGGGCCCAGTGCAGCGGTGCTTGAGACGGCGGTGCCCAGTGCAGCGGTACTTGAGATGAAGGGCCCAGTGCAGCGGTGCTTGAGACGGCGGCGCCCAGTGCAGCGGTACTTGAGATGAAGGGCCCAGTGCAGCGGTGCTTGAGACGGCGGCGCCCAGTGCAGCGGTACTTAAGATGAAGGGCCCAGTGCAGCGGTGCTTGAGACGGCGGTGCCCAGTGCAGCGGTGCTTGAGATGAAGGGCCCAGTTTAGCGGATCCGGCCATGGCGGGGAGGTCATTTGCCACCTGTCCTGTGGCTGGTGGGGCCCTCCTGCCCATCTGTCCTGTGGCTGGCGGGCCCTCCTGGGCAGCTGTGCCGGGCCTGTTGGTGGCCTCCTGCCCACCTGGGATGGGGCTGGCGGGGCCCTCCTGGCCAGCTGGGCTGATGGTGGTGTTGTCGGGCGTGCTCCCCTTCCCAGCCTTCCCTGATCGCCTGTGGCCCTTCTCCACCTTGGGCGGTGTGCCAGCTGTCTCCACACTTCCTGCCAGAGCCATGGTAGGGGTTTTAGTCCCGGGTGTTTTCACCCTCTCGCGCCGGCCACTGCCTATCTTGGGATGTTTCTCCGGGGGTGGGCTGCCCGTGCCTTGGCTTCGTACCGAACTGGCTGCCCTGGAGGGTGGGGCACTCCACAGTCCATGGCAGACTGTGATGACAGGGGCCGGTTTTGTCGTGGCTGAGGTGCTGACTGTAGTCCTATGACATGGACGGGGTGGGGGACTCGGTGGAAAGAGGTTGAGTTTGGACAGGAAAAGCTTTTTAGGAGCAGTGGGACGGGTAGGTGTAGTGGGTATGGGAGTGGAGCAAGAGGTTGTGGTTGTAGGAGTTGTAAGTTTGGTGTCTTTGGGTGCACATGCTTGGGCTGGAGGCTGTCGTGAGGTGGATGGCTGTTGGGTGGGTGGCTGCCTTACGTTTGTGTATCTTGGAAGAGGCGGTCACGGACACACTCGGAGAGGACACAGGGGACGTGTAAATGGCAGTGGGGGTGGTGACTGCACGTGTGCGGGGGGTTCTGGTGTGTGTGCTGCTGAGGGACGTAGTGGCTGAAGATGTTGTGCATGCAGGTGTGAGTGGAGACATTGAGGGAGGAGGGAGACGAGGAGGAGGGGGACACAGTGGAGGCAGTGGGAGTTGGTATGTCTGTATGTGGATGTTGCTTGTGTGAATGCCTGTGTGATGTGTGGTGCTTATGTCTGGCTGAGCTTCCCTTGGGTGTTGAGGTGTGTGCAGGCTGGTCTGATGGTGTGTCTGGGATAGGCAGAGGTACAGGTGATAGGGTATGGGTGGAGGAAGTTGGAGGGGGGAGGCTAGAGACAGGGACAATGGCTGCCATCAGTGCTGAGGCCAGAGTCTGGAACGATCGCTGAAGGGCAGCCTGACCAGAATGAATGCCCTCCAGGAATGCATTACTCTGGTGCACCTCTCTTTCTACACCCTGGATGGCATTCAAAATGGTAGACTGCCCAACAGTGAGCGTCCTCAGGAGGTCAATGACCTCCTCATTGAGGGCAGCAGGGGTGACTGGGGCAGGGCCTGAGGTGCCTGGGGCGAAGGAGATGCCCACCTTCCTGGGTGAGCGGGCACGGGCCAAAAGCTGAGGGGCTGCTGGGAGGGCGGTGCTGGTGCGGTGGGTGGCGGCTGTACCTGTTGTTGCGGGGGGCACAGATGTTGCCGCCACCACAAGGGAGCTCCCTTCAGAGGACGAGTCGGTGTCACTGATGTCTGCCCGAGTCCCCGGTGTGGAGCTCCCCTCGCCCTCTGTCCCACTGGTGAATGTGGAGTCCGTTGCATGGGCCTCCATGGCCATGTGGGATGCAGCTCCCTCGTGCTCCGATGCCACTTCTCCTCCGCCTGATGATGCTAATGCACACATGAACAGGAAGACCACAAAAAAGGGGGGGGAGAAAATAAAGACATGTTGAGTGCATGCATTGGCGACACCGTTGGCGGACAGGACAGACACAGAAGCCCCCTGCACTACGCTGTGCACTTGGGGTCGACTACTCAATCCGTGGGACATGGCCTACAAGACTATGGACGACATCTGCACACATAGATGACACAGGGCCATGAATAGCTGTACTAGGCACCCTACAGAGGTGGGGGGCGGGGGCACAGGGCCATGCCTTACGGAGGTGCCTAGCCTACAGAAATCACCCTGGCCTAGGGATACCCACAGCCCTCCTCCCCCACCCAGAAACCTCCACTGCGCGCAAAGTCAGCAGAATGAGAGTGTAATCACCCCCTTGTGTCTGCTGTGATGTCCTCACGCGCCCATCCAAATCGGGGTAGGCCACCACCAGGATCCGGGATATCAGGGGGGTCAAAGTCCGACTGGCACCCCTCCCACGTTGGGAGGCCATCCCCAGCTGAGCCTCCGCCGTCTTCCTGCTCCAGTGGCGGATGTCCTCCCATCTCTTCCGGCATTGGGTGCCCCGTCTGTGGTGGACCGGACGTCCTTGGCGATGGCACGCCAAATATTGATCTTCTGGTGGGCGCTGACCTATATGAAATGTACAGGGGGAGAAAAATAGTCATCACCTTCTGCATATTCAATGTGAGTGGCCCCCCATCCCTACCCTTGCCATGTGGCACATGCTCTCACCATCGTTTGATGCATGCCTCAATCGCTCCCCTCCCCACCATCTTTCATCCACCCCACTCAACATAGGCATTGCCCATAAAGCATGCTCACAGTGTACTTACCTGTTGGTCTGGAGGACCGTAGAGTAGCGCGTACTGGGGGAGGACCCCATCCACAAGTTTCTGCAACTCCTGAGCTGTGAAGGCAGGGGCCCTTTCCCCTGTCGCTTGAGCCATTGTCTCTTCCAGACCGAGGTCACAGCAGCACTTGCAGTGTAGGTCCTCTCCTGTCGAAGATCAGGTATTGAGTGATTAAGCAGATAGAAAATGGCGGTCACGCCCGCGGCGGTGCGTACCGCGGCAGTGCGTACCGCGACCGCCGGCGCACATCCTCATTGGCTCCTGAGACCCATAGGGTTCAATGTTAACCAATGCTGCTTTGCGCAGCGGTCTTCGACCGCCTACCGCCACGGTGTGCCACGCCAGCGCATTTACCTCACATCCCATTGTCGCACTTCACAGGTCAAGCAGCCGCCATTTCAGGGGCCCACATGGCTTACTTTTTACTGCGTCACACATACCTAGGCCTTGCATCAACACCCATACAAACCATTCAATGGAGTGAGAATCGTGTTATGTGCAAGCTGTGGTTCCGTACCTGTGGGTTGATTGACTCTGTACTCCCTGTTGTCCTTCATAGGCACCGTCCGCTGGGACATGCGAGGAGATGGCGGAATCTTCCGGTGTACAGACCGCTGGTGGACCTGTCGACAATGGAGGAAAGACATGTCATACTGACATACAGGCTTGACCGAGCCACTATTCATGAACTGTGTGGCCAGCTGGAGCCAGACCTGATGTCGCCAACCCACAGGGATCCCCCCTCTAGTGCAGATGCTGTCAGTGCTCCATTTCAAACAACAGTGGCCATATCATCAGGGATGTCCCAGCCTATGTTTTCCAAGGTGTTGTCCAGAGTGTTGTCTGCCCTGCTGAAACACATGCGCAGCTACATCATTTTCCCTGAGGTGGGGGATTTGCCTACAGTGAAGGGTGATTTCTATGCCCTTGGACATATCCCCAACATCATAGGTGCCATTGATGGGACCCATGTGGCTTTGGTTCCCCCCCACAGGAGTGAACAGGTGTACAGAAACAGGAAGAGTTATCATTCGATGAATGTGCAGATGGTGTGTTTGGCAGACCAGTACATCTCCCATGTTAATGCCAAGTTCCCTGGCTCAGTGCATGACGCGTACATCATGCGGAATAGCAGCATCCCTTACGTGATGGGTCAACTCCAGAGGCAACGTGTGTGGCTAATTGGTGACTCTGGTTACCCCAACCTGTCATGGCTACTGACCCCAGTGAGGAATCCCAGGACAAGGGTAGAGGAACGGTACAATGAGGCCCATGGGCGAACTAGGAGGGTGATCGAGCGGACCTTCGGCCTCCTGAAGGCCAGGTTCCGCTACCTCCATATGACAGGTGGATCCCTATTCTACTCACCAAAGAAGGTGTGCCAGATCATCGTGGCCTGCTGTATGCTTCACAACCTGGCTTTGCGACGACAGGTGCCTTTTCTGCAGGAGGATGGTCCAGATGGTGGTGTTGTAGCAGCTGTGGAGCCTGTGGAGAGTGAAGACGAGGAAGCCGAAGAAGACGACATAGACAACAGGAACACAGTAATACAGCAGTATTTCCAATGACACACAGGTAAGAATACACACCGGCATATTACATATACTTAAACACTACTACCTCTCTACTGTCTGTCCTTTTACCCCACTGTATGGTAACTGAGTTGTGACTTTCCCTTCCGATTTCAGAGATGTGGGCCCCACTGTGTGACATCTGCTTTGTTTCCCCATGGACTACAGCTGTGTGACATTGGTATGTTGGCATCACAATGTAAATAAGCATTTTGGCACAGTAATGTCTAATACATTTGTTCAAAATCACAGCCAGACTCCTGATTGTTTTATGCAGGGGTGATGGTGGAGGATTGTCCATGGCAGAGTCCAGACTATTTGTTTCACAGGTGCATTGTCCAAATGCCTGTGGAAAGTGAAGCAGGGGCAGTTTAAGGATGGACAAGGTGACAATGTGGGACAGTGGGATGACAATCAGGGAGGTATCCTTTCCTGGCGGGGGTCTTGGCATCTTACTCTGTCTTCTTCCTGGATCTCAGGGCCCGCTTGCGGGGTGGTTCTCCTTCTGCAGTGGGTGGGGTGCTGGTGGCCTGTTGGTCCTGTGGCGGGGCCTCCTGTCCACTAGCGCCGGCAGAGGTGGTAGGCAGTTCTTGGTCCATGCTAGTGTCAGGGGCCCTTTGTGGTGCCACAGTGTCCCGCAATGTGGTGACTACCAGATTCAGAGCCCCTACAATGGTGCCCAGGGCGGAACTGATGGTTCGTAGTTCCTCCCTGGACCCCAAACACTGTTCCTCCTGCAGGAGCTGGATCTCTTGAAATCGTCATCGTCTCCTGGGAATGATGGTAGGCTCCCATGATGGAGGAGAGGGCCTCTTGGAGAGTGGGTTCCCCGGGCCTGTCCCCCCCTGTCTCACAGCAGCCCTCCCAGTTCCCCTGTTTCCCTGGGCCTCTGTCCCCTGGACCGTGTGCCCACTACCACTGCCCCCAGGTCCCTGTTGTTGTTGGGGTGGTGGGTTAACCGGGGTGCCCTGTAGTGGTGGACACACCGCTGATTGACGTGTCCTGGGGACAGAGGTATGGGCCCGCTGGGTGGGTGCTGTGCTGGTTTTCCCAGAAGGGGGAAGGTCTGATGTGGCCTGTGGCTGTCTGAGGGGAACCGACTGTCCTGAGGTCCCCGATGTGCCGGGCTGGTCATCTAGATCCAGGTCGACAGAGGTGCTGTCATCACTGTGGGCCTCTTCTGGGGGTGGAGTGGACATTTGTGGACCCTCCTGCGCGGTGACGTGGCGTTCGGGTCCTGCAGGGATATAAAAGGATGGTTATTGCATCTGTGTGTGCCATAGCGTGCAATGGGTGGGTGCCCGTGTACCCCAGTGCTTGCATTCCTGTGTGGGGGCTTTTGTGACGGTGGTTTGGGGGGGAGATGGGGATGTGCAGTGGGCATGCTTTGGTGATGGGTGTCCATGCTTTGTGGTCACATGCAGGGCTTGGGGTTGGGATGGGTGGGTTGTGATGGTGAGACATTTGCAAGGAGTAGGTGTGATGGGGTGAGGGTGTGGGTGGGGGTATGAGTTGGCATGCTGGTGGGGTGGGGGGGATGAAGTAGTGAAGATGAGACTTACCAGAGTCCATTCCTCCAGATACTCCTGCGAGGCCCTCAGGATGCAGGATCGCCAAGACCTGCTCCTCCCATGTTGTAAATTCTGGGGGAGGAGGTGGTGGACCGCCGCCAGTCCGCTGAACCACGGTGTTGTGCCTGGATACCATTGAACGCACCTTCCCCCGTAGGTCGTTCCACCGCTTCCTGATGTCGTCCCTATTTCTTGGGTGCTGTCCCACAGCGTTGACCCTGTCGACTATTCTGCTCCTTAGCTCCATCTTCCTGGCAATGGAGGTGTGCTGCACCTGTGTTCCGAAGAGCTGTGGCTCTACCCGTACGATTTCCTCCACCATGACCCTGAGTTCATCCTCAGAAAACCTGGGGTGTCTTTGCGGTGCCATGGGGTGGTGTGGGTGATGTGTGGGGTGGATTGTGTGGTGCTAAGTGTGGTGATGTGTATTGGTGTGTTGTGTGAAGTGCGTGGTAATATTGCTGGGTGAATGTAATATGCGCGTCTGGGTGCTCGGATATCTATTTCTCTGTGCGTAGTACCGATTCTCTAGGAGTGGAGGTTTGTGGGTGATGTGGGTGTGTGTTTTATATTTAATTGGGTGTGTGGGAGTGGTGTGTGTATGTGTATCAGGTGTGTGTATTTTGAATTGTCCAATGTGGCTGTGTTTTGTAAGAGTGTGTGTATTTTGAGCGCAGCGGTGTGTACCGCCAATGGAATACCGCGGTTGAAAGACCGCCGTGTGGATTTGTGTGTCGTGATAGTGTGGGCGTATTTCTGTTGGCGTGACGGTGGAGGTTTGGTTATCGCCAGTTTCTCGCTGGCCTTTGGTGTGGCGGACTTTTGTGGATGTCTGTATTTTGGCGGTTTGCCTGTTGTGGGTCAGAATGACCGTGGCGGTTTGCCGCGGCGGTATGTTGCCGGTCTTCTGACAGCAGTAAGCTGCTTTTACCGCCAAGGTTGGAATGACCACCAATGTCTCTGAAAAATAAAGTTATACATTGGATCGGGCACACCCGTCAATGCAGCTCTGTAATACACTCAGCCATAATTTCTGCCCAGCGATATCCCGCTTCGGTAGGCCAATTTGATATGATAAAGTTGACACTATCTACCCCTGATCTGGTAAGGGGTCTTCTATCTCTAGAAATGAGAAACCCTTTAAAAAATGGCTCGAAGATCTATTTCAAAAGTTGTTGGCCCGAAGAAGACCACGTGACAATTATAAATTCACGAGCTTCTAAGAGTCCTTTGGTGCAATCCAACAAACAGGATAGTCCCCCCGTGAATGTCTCAACAATACCAAAGAATCCTGTCCAATTATCCCTGGCAGATGAATCTGATTGACTTATTCCCGAACAGGCCCAAAGGGAGTCCCCCAACTTTATATTTT
Organism: Pleurodeles waltl; assembly: GCF_031143425.1. Taxonomy (NCBI): domain Eukaryota; kingdom Metazoa; phylum Chordata; class Amphibia; order Caudata; family Salamandridae; genus Pleurodeles; species Pleurodeles waltl. The sequence goes on from NC_090447.1 coordinate 589,025,942, forward strand.
ATGGGGAAAAGGGGTCCCCATCAGTGCCTCCTGCTGAAAGGAGGGAGAAATCTCCATTGCCAGGTATGAAAGATGCTCTCTTTAACTCTACCTCTAAAAACCCAATTGGTAATATGTGTAGTCCTGCACCTTCATTGAAGAAGACGGCAAGCAATGGGCATTTAACTCCAAACTTTTTGTCATGGAATTTGGCAGGAATTCGTACTAAATTAGCTGATCCAGACTGGGGGGGCTTCATCGATAATTTTGATATTTGTTTTTTTCAAGAAACATGGTTGAAAGATAATGTACTTAGGCAAGGTTTCAAATCCTATTGCAAATCAGCAAGACCTTCCCCGATGGGGAGACCAGCTGGAGGACTTATTATATGGCTGAAGATTACAGTCAAGGGGAAAATCAAAGAAATTGAAGTGGACTCAGAGGACATATTGGCCTTATCCATACAGCAGAAGTGTGGTTCTTTTCTACTATGTATTAACATTTATAATACACCAGGTCCCCCAAACAAATTGTCTAAAACATTCTATGTATTAAATGCCTTAGTTTCAGAATATATAAACTCGCATTTTATCTTTATTGTAGGGGACCTAAATGTAACACTTGAACCAAATTGTGCTTTTTCAGAAGTAACTTAATTAGAAGACGCAGCATGGAATATCCCGCCTTTTTCCTCTTTAAAGAAACAGGTCAGGTCAAACAGTAGAGTGCTCCAATTTATTCATTTTATGATCACCCATGGCCTTCGCTCAGCGAATGGCCGTTTTCCCTCGGACACACCTGCTAAGTACACCTTTTTTGGAGGCCAGTATAGTAGTACATTGGACTATGCGGTAATTGATACAAGAATTTGGTTTTGTGTACATGATATGTATGTAGGAAGACAGTATACAAGTGACCACGCCCCAATTTTAGTCACCTACGAGGGCCTTATTCTAGAAAATGAGGATACCAAATATAACAAGAGAGTTTCTCTACCCCTAACACTCTCCTCTAACAAGTGTACCTTGAAATGGGAGTGCTTCCAAAAGTCAACAAAATTGCAGAAGACATTGTATGATATAGTATCAACACATCAGCTTGTTGAAACCCCCTCTTTCCATTCTCCAAATGAGATCCTGAGTCTCCATAAGCCATTATTTGTTACTCTTCGGGATCTTTTTCTAAAAACTAGCAGAGAAGCCAAACATCCGGTGCGTTTCTGTCACAGGTGGTTTGACAAAACATGCAGGGTTGCTATAAATGGCTTGATCAAAGCAATCAAATCAAGAGATAAAACCCTGATAACGAATGCCAGACGAGATTATGCGTCAACAATAAAGCATGTTAAAAACAATTGGGAAATGGAGGCCTGGCAGAATCTATTGACAGCAGCCAAGGAAAAGCACACAAAACGCTTTTGGTCCCTGGTAGCTTCAAATGGGCGAAACCAGGGCAATAGACTTAATTGCCATATCCCCGCCGATACTTGGGCTGATCATTTCATGAAACTCTATGAAGAGGAAGTTCATGATCCTGAGGCGTACAAATTGGGTTCCCTCTCGGAGAAAAACCCTATGCCATTTACACTAGCTGAAACACGGGAGGCCATTATGGCCCAAAAAACGGGAAAGGCTCCTGGCCTCGATGGTATTCTGGCCGATTTATATAAATCTGACCCAGAGCTATGGGTCCCATATATAAATAAAGTATCAAATGCAGTCTTGGCCACTGGAAATTATCCTCACACCTGGAGGGGTGCTATCATTATACCTATCTATAAAAAGGGAAATAGATCTGACCCAACAAATTACAGGCCAATTAGTCTTTTGGATAATCTCCCAAAAATATTTTGTCATCAGATCCTGATAAGAACCAAGGCATGGATTCAAGAATCACAAATCCTGAGTGACTTCCAAGCCGGCTTTAGGGAAAAAATTAGCACAATCGACCAGATATTTAGATTCCTCACGATTAAATGGAAGTCTGTCGACCTGGAAGGAGGGAAGTTATTCGTAGCCTTCTTGGATCTCTGATCTGCTTTTGATTTGGTCCCACGCCAAAAGCTATGAGAGAGACTGGATAGAGCAGGACTCCCATGTACGCTATTAAACACAATCAAAAGCTTGTACAATAAGACCTTTGCCAAAGTTAGATGGTGAGTAAGTGGGGAAACAACTAGAGAGATCCCAATCAAAAGGGGAGTGAGACAAGGGTGTGTTTTGGCCCCAACCCTTTTCCTAATATTTATAAATGCTTGTTTTCCTTATCTATTTGCTTGTGACAATGATGCACCCAAATTAGGGGGGGTGAAGACACCATGCCTGCTCTTTGCGGACAATACATTATTGCTATCCCAAACCGCGTCCGGTCTAGGAAACTTACTACAAAAATTCACATCCTTCTGTAGAGACCACGGTCTTGAATTGAACTTTACGAAAACAAAGTACCTGATCTTTGGTGACAACAAACATAAAGTAAGAAAGAGTATCTCTATGGAAGGGGTAGAGCTGGAGAGAGTTGCAGATTTTGTGTATTTGGGGGTTAGACTTGAGGATATGCACAGATGGCAGGCACAGATAGCAAGGGCACATATGTCACTGAAGCAGAACCTGGGTGGCTTACTGAGATTTGCAAACAGGTCCCCTAGGTTCGCAATCACTCCTGCAATGGAAATATACAGGCTACAAGCAAGAGGGAGTGCTCTTTATGGAGCAGAGCTATGGGGACATGGGGCCAGATGTACCAAACGTTTTGCGACTCGCAAACGGCAAAATCTGCCGTTTGCGAGTCGCAAAACGCGTATCCCAATGCAGAAATGCATTTTGCGAGTTGTTACCGACTCGCAAAATGCATTTCAGACTCGCAAATAGGAAGGGGTGTTCCCTTCCTATTCGCAAGTCGCATTGGGATGCAATACCATTTGCGACCGCATATGCGGTCGCAAATGGCATCGCAGTTACCATCCACTTCAAGTGGATGGTAACCCAATCGCTAATTGGAAGGGGTCCCCATGGGACCCCTTCCAGTTTGTGATTGCACCCCAAAATATTTTTTCAGGGCAGGGAGTGGTCCAAGGGACCACTCCCTGCCCTGAAAAATCCGAAACTAAAGGTTTCGGGTTTTTTTGTAGTGCAGCTCGTTTTCCCTTAGGGAAAACGGGCTACACTTCAAAAAAAAAAAACCTGCTTTATTGACAAGCAGGTCGCTAACATGGAGGCCTGCTGACGTCAGCAGCCCTCCATGTTAGCGAGTGCCCATACTCGCAATGGGGCCGCAATTTGCGACCCACCTCATGAATATTCATGAGGTGGGTCATTGCGACCCCATTGCGAGTTGCAGTCGGTGTCTGAGACACCGTACTGCATAGCAATTTGCGACTTGCAAATTGCGAGTCGCAGGGACTCGCAATTTGCAAGTCGCAAATTGCTTTTTTGGTACATCTGGCCCATGGTAACCTAAAGGATTTGGAGATTGCCGAAAATTATTTTATAAAGTCTATCCTAAGAATACCCACTAGCTCTCCTACGTTACCTGTACGCATGGACGTGAACCTTGATTCTATTGCTCATATAGCAGCGTTGAAACCAATACTATATTGGATTAGAATATGGTCCTTGGATATACTTAGTCCGTATAGGACATGGTTGAAAGCTCTGATTAGTGGAAACTATATGGAAAAAATTCCCTGGTGTAAGCATGTTAGGGCCATTCTGACTAAACTGGGGCTGGTCCATTTCTGGATGGCCCCAAACGATTTACCCCAAAATGCGGCACAAGTTGTAAAGGATGGATATTGGCGGTGGCTAAAAGTGAGGAAACTAGCAGAGGTCCCTCTAGGTAGTTTGTCTGACAAATGTACATCAGTCAAATGTCACTATGAGTTTGAATCATATATGGATTTGATTACATTCCCACAAGCCCGTGCCCTTTACATCAGATTCAGGATAGGCTCGCTACCGCTACGTTCTTTCACTTGCACTTGGTCTAAAGATGATCCTTATGCCAAGTTTTGTCCGATGGGCTGCTGCCTTCCCGAATGTAGTGCACATGTATTATTTCATTGTCCTGCTTATGATAAACAGCGAACTAAATGGATTGTACCTCTCTGTAGAATTATGGGCTTTCAGAACCGTTTTACTGCCCTTAGAATTTTCAGGTCTAATACCGAGGACATGGTGGCATTTGCCCTAGCAAGCTATCTAGATGAAATTTGGTGTGTCAGAACAAAAATGTTAAAATTATCACACTAGTAGGAGTTTATAATGGGAAAGTTTTGTACTTTACTTTAACCTATCTGTCGTTTTTAACTAGGAAGATATTTGTGTTACGATATTTATTATGGAAAAATGTAATATACTTTCTATCCCGATTTTATATGGTATGATCTTTATATGGTATGATCTTAAATGGAAAATATTTTATCTTAAGGATTTTTATCTATAGTTCATTTTTGTAAATTTGTGATTTCTTGTGATGTGCTTTTATGGTATTTGTGTTTTACCGAAATAAAGCTAATGAATGAATGAATGAGTTCTCATAGGCACTCTTGTATTCTTGTCTTCATGACTCTCATACGTCATTTGTGACACAGTTCAGCATGATTACCTATTTGTATGTAAACTCAGACACCTTCATTTATACAGTTTTGTAGTGTTTGCTTAGATTAGTGTGCACTGTTATATGTGTTAGTATTGCACGGTGACAACATTTTGCGGCCACTATTTGATGACTTAGATATCCCTTCAGGAAGCATTCTTCTGTCCAACACAGCATGATGGTGTATTGTTTCTCACTTCCTCAGATATGTCCCTCAGGATGGGCAGAGTATGATGCAATCATGGGCACTGTGCAGATTTATCTGACTACATAATATCAGGACAGTTGTATTGAAAAGCTACGTAATTTGACAGTTGGCACATTTCAGTTATCTACTGCACAGTTGATATGTCACATTACCCAGAGACAGATTTGTTGTGTAAGTGCTATTTATTGAAAAGTGCTGTAGTGCTATCTGTACTTTGTCCATGATTGTGAGTCCATTAGAGTGACATCTTACATTGTGATCCTACACAAAGGGTTACGGAAATGCTTTTGACATGCTGGGGTTGATGTTTCAGACAGTGCAGAGAGACAACATTTGCCAATGAGTAGGAGAGAGACAATCACTGGGCAGGCTGACAAGATATACAGTGGTAAGCAGAACAGTCATTAAGTAGAGTTGTTGCAAGACTGGCATGTTACAAAGCGCAGGACCTTGGTAATAGTTGGCCATGTGGCAGGGACTAGTGCTTCTGGGTACTTTTCCTTGTGAATGTGATCTGTTCCATGTCTTCTTCTTCTGATGTGTGTGTTGCCTCCTCTGTCCTTGTTGTTGGTGGTTGTGAAGGGGCAACACACACCTCAGTGTTAGAAGACGTGGAGTCAGACATCCCGGTCGCTACTCCCTGTGAAGGTCTTAAGGGCAGTACTGCAGCAAGGAGGATCTGCTGGTTTTTGAGAATAGCAGCCACATCACGATGGTAGGCAGCCAGGTCAGCCCTGAGGGGTTCAATGTTGCATTCGTGCACGCGTTGACAGGATTGCTGTTGTAGGTGTTGGGTCAACTGTATTACAGCTGTGCTGATTTCCTTCTGGGTTTTTTGCTGTTCCTGCAAGATAGATGTTAGTGCTTGCATAACTGCTGCCTGATCTGCAGATGACATCATGCACGAACGCACCCCCTCACGGCTGGCTGCCATAGTTTGCATCCCCACCCGCACCTCCTTGGCCAGCTCCCACTGTACTCCAACTACAGTTCTTTCAAAGCTGGTGCCAGTGTTGTCTGAGTCCTCAGCTGTATTGGAGATGGCAGGTCTTACAATTGGGGTGGTGGGTGGATCCTCTGCGATGGCTGCTTGTTCTGTGCTCCTCCTTGTGACTGAAGGTGGGGTCTGGCGGGTTTCAAGGACCTTTTGGATAGTCTCCTGGGGAATGTTTATCGGCTCGTCATCCATGTCATCAAGGTAATCTGGGACAGGCATATCCGCAGGAGATCCATCTTCCTCTGCAATGAAACAGGGTACAATTAGTGTGTCTGTGTTGTGGCATGAGTGATGTGACATGCCTGCCTTGTGATGAATTCACATTGTGATCTTGTTTCGTGTTCATTGCTCCAGTCCTTCAGATGGGCATTCTCCCAGGCCTATGGCCCACCTGCATGTCACATGTATGTTATTGAGTTATTAGACTTGTCGGCATCATCTCTTCTAGGTGTTAGTTTTGGCCAAATAGAGAATTGCCACCTTCTTGTCCTACTCAAGCCTCCGTCTACATCCATTCTCATGGTGAGACCTTTCACTGGCTGTGGGTGCTCTGATGTCACTGGCAGCACACTTAACAATCTGGACCTGCCCCAATCTCTGATCTTTCACATCCACTTAAATGTATTTGACATGTGGCATATCCTATGCATAGCAATGTTATGACACGATATGGATGTTGGCATTGGTAATGTGTACTGCTGATGTTGGGGAATGTGTGGTACATTGGATTGCCCTGATTGTCGTAGCAGTGTTCTATTTCCTCCTCTGACTGTGCAGGTTTATTTCAGTGACCAGTTACATGTGGCCCCCCTCAATGCTGTTGTCTGAGCAGTATGACATTTGGGATGTTACATTGTGACCCAGGCACAGGATGGACCCTGACATAGGCAGCATGGGTATGTCCTTAGTGCTGTGTAGCTCCTATTGTTGTTTACATTGGCTGATGTTTGCAACAACTATGGGCATTGACATTTGACAGTACTGGGGCCTTTGTATTGTTTCAGAGAATTGTTGAAGTTGTCATCCTCAACCCCCTAATTTAGGTGTGTATGATCCATGTGGAGGTTACTGCCATTGGCTACTTGAGCTGCACACAGAGTGGAGGTGGTAGTGGCAACTGTTGTCGCAGTTACATTCCAGTTGTCGGTTTGGCTAGATGTTGTTAAGAGGGCCCTAGATAATGTAGGGGCTATGGTGGCTGACGTGTGCCGGGATGTCAGTTTGACGTAGTGGCCTTCCCTCCTGGCGTGGATTTCCCTTTGCTCCATCGTTGGCATGACAGCATGCCCCCATGGGACTGTTGTTGGTGTAGTGTAATGGTGTGCCCCAGCTTCTGATTGTGCAGGCCATGCCCCCATGCCATCCCCCTTTACCCATGCCACTCCATGAATATCATGACTTCCATGCATTTTGTGGTCGGTATCCCCCCCTGCTTACGGTTAACATTAGTGCATTTTGATTCCCCATGCGACTTACCCTGCATGTGCGTTGTCTCCTGGTAGTCTGCGCTGTCCTGTCCTTGAATCCCTGTGACGATCTCCTCAGGGATGACGGCTGCGACCATCTCCTCCATGTGGTACAGGGCCTCCTGGTGTGCTGGACTCCCACATCCAGTCTGCAGTGCTGCCTTCCTGTTGCTTGCGATCTTTTCCTTTGTCCTGCGCTTGCAGTCATGCCAGCGTTTCTTGCACTCGATGACTGTTCTGCGTACTGCAGCCACACTGTTAATCTTGTCAACAATTTGTTGCCATATAGCCTCTCTCCTACTGATAGGCAAATTTGAGGTGACAAACAGTTGGTGCTGGTGTTCCGTCACCTCTTTAACCAGAATTTCCTGCTCCTCTGCACTGAAGCAACACTTGCTTTTCTTCTTATAAGTGTCCTGGTTCTTGTGTGGGTCCTCCTGGCTAGTTCCTTGTCTGTTGTCATCTTCCTAGGGTCTTTAGTGGCATCTGGGATCCATTTTAGTTCTCCTCTGGTGAAATGGCAGTGTTCGCGGGGTTTTTTGATGCTATTGCGTCAAAAAACTGCGCATATCTGGTTTGCGGGGTCATAAATCGACCCACAGTCATTTCCGCCGCATTAACGTCGTTTTGTTTTACGACTTGATGCTGCGGTGTGCGTCATAAATAATGACTCCCCTCTGTGGTTTGCGCCGCCGCGTGTCAAAGTATAAATTTGATGCCTGCACGGCGCACCAAAATGGCGCACCAAATATTTTTGACGCAAAACTGCGCCGGCGCAGTTTTGCATCAAAAAGTAGAAATATGGCCCATAGTAACACCACCAATACAATGGACACCAAATAATGTGCATGAAGGGCTCATCACATTCCACCATACAAGCTGATTAGAAACCTCTACAGGACAACAACTAAACACATATATCACTAATGTGAAAAAACAGTGCTGATTGCAGAGGCCCCCCAACTTTCTGTCCCAATTTTTCACTTTTTGCTGATGTTTTCCTGACTGATGGTGCCCTGGGTACTGCTAACCAGTCCCTGGGCCTGTGCTCTGCATAACTGCTGCCTGATCTAAGTATTCAAATTAGGCTAATTATAATTGGCTATGTCAACCTACCTATAAATCCCTAGTATATGGTAGGGCATGTATGTTTAGGGACATCACCATAGGTAGTGCACCTGTAGGTGCACTGATGAGGTGTCCAGTGTCATTTTAAAGACGGGCCTGCCTTGCTAGCTGCTTTTGAATACTAAGTTACATGCAAATTTGACTTTGGAATTAAAAGTACTTCCAAAGTCTTAAACTACCTTATTCTTACATCTAAGTTACCCCTAAGGTGGGCCCTACGTGCCCCTAGGGATGGGTGCCATGTAACTATAAGCAGGGCTTATACCAATAGTTTTATAAGCCTTGGTGAGGTAAAACAGCCAAAAATTGTTTTCCCTCATTGTAGTGAATTGCCTCCATAGGCTAAAATGGAGAGACTTTATTTTAATTAACAAAGTCCCCTTAAGTCTCAGATACCTCACATTTCATATCAAATTAATAGTTATAATAAATCCCACAACTTACAATGGTTAGATTTAATATAATAGGTTCAGGTAAAGAGATTTAAACACTACCTGAAAAGTTGCCAACTTCAGCTCTGTAGTACCTTTCTCTGATTAGCCAGCCTCTGGCAGCCTGGCCAGGCTGCCTTGATAAGGTGTGAAGTGGCCTGGGCTGAACACAAAGAGATGTGGCTTGGGAGGAGAACTCCTTTAAGCAGATGGGGAAGCAGGAAGGGTGAGGGCTGCCAAACTGGTCTTCAAAGGCAGGGAAGGACATTTGGAGTAACGCAGCACCTCCCTCACATCCTGCTACCCCAGATAATTAGGTGCCCCCTTGATTAGATTAGGAGAGGGCAGGAGAGGGGTGGGTTTAAGATTTTTAGCCACACCAGTGGGTGGGCTCAGCCAGATGTAACCTCCAAAAATCAGTTTTAGCCATGATGGACTTTTGAATAATGTTGCTCCCTAGCATTGATTTTTGCCACACTTTCCAGGAAGTGGTCATCACAGGGGGAAGGACCCTGCATCTGATCAGAGAACCTGGATCCCCCTGTTTTTCACCCAGGAGCAAGGATAAATACGGCAGAGCTGCACCCACACCCCAGTTCCCCACCAGATCCCAACAAGGAAGAATGCCAGAAGAAGAAGGACTGCCCTGCTGGACCCCTGACCTGCACCTGGACATTGCACTCTGAAGGACTGCAGCAACTGCACACTTGGGCTTTGCCTGGCTTCAACTGGTTTAAGGAGGGACTCCCTGTTTGCTACAGGTGAAAAATTGATAACCAGAGTCCCCTGCCTCAGATCCTGAAGAAACTAACCAGCTGACCACTGTCCATTGGTCGTTTTGGAGTTTGAGCCAGTGCATACTGGGAGTTGTAGTCCTCTCCCTTAAGGAGCAATTCAGAGCTTCTGGAACCTTGGGGTGAGTTGTGGACTCCAAAAGAACCACACATGACTGTCAGTAAGAAGATCCAGCAGTTTGGATAACTTTTTGGAAAAGCTCCATAAAGAGACTGGCCCGCTGCAGCAACTCTAGCTGGCTTGTCTCAACCGCAATCCAGCCTGACTTGCAGGTGCATCCGGCTGAAGAAAATCTCCAAAAAGTGACTGAGTCCGAACGTAGAAAGTTGACCGGAACTTCCCAGGCAGTGTATCTGAAGAGGGCTCCAGGGACGTTAGATCAAGATTCAGGTTTGGCCCGGTCAAAGGGTTTTCTTCTCGAAAAATCATCTGAGTCCAAACATAGAAATCCTCACCAACGGCCCCCCTGACACGTATCCAAGGAAGGGCTCCAGGAAGTCAGATCGGACTGGCAACTTTGTCCCGCTGAAGAAAATCTTCAAGAAAACAACTGAGTCGAAGGTAAACTTTTGACTCAGGCCTCTCGTTTGCTGTAGACGAGCAGGGCTCCATCGCAGTCGGCCTTAAACTTTTACTTTGCCGCAGTCGAGGTGCGACCAGATGACCAGATTGGCGCTTTTTGTTTCTATGCGCTAGAAAATAGTAATACTTTGCAAATTCATATCTCCGGTTCTCCTTATCCGAGTTTAATCGTTGTGGTTTCATTTTAAATATAAAAATATAATCTATTGTTATACATTGGTGTTGGATTTTTAATGTGTTTTGTGTTTTACTTATTTACTGTTTTGTGATTTTTAAATGCTTTATATACTAGTCTCCTATGTTCAGCCTTGTCACTCATTGCTAAGCTACCAAGGGTTGAGCTGGGTTGATTTATTAAGACCTAACTGGACTTAAGTGGAGGTTAGTGGCCTGTTGCTAAGTGTAGGTACTTACCTGCCCTTACCATTAATCCATTTTCCAACAACTAACAACCGTCCAGACATGTGATTCCTATTACTTTAGTCCAGAACTAACACTTACACAAATAATTACTAAGGTAACACTGAATGACACATTAATCTAGAGTCAAGCAAAATGATTGGCAATAGTATACCATAACACCAACATGTGTATGTCAAATGGAACAGCTGCTACACCATTGAGTCAGGCAGAAATTAGCAGATCCATTACTTAACCTGTCCAAACAACCTCAGATTATCGACTGTCAGTCTGGCAAAGAAGAGGTTTCAACATTACAACAGGCACATAGTATCAATTGACACATGATGCAGACAGGAAATAGATTTTGTTTCACTCATATAGGCAAGGTTTTGCCCTAGGTAGCATGGACAATATAGATGGGCTAAGGGATCAGCAAACTAGCCACTTACATTGTCAAAACCATATACATTACAGTAAAAGGTATTAGTACACATGTCAATGCTATGTTTTGAAATTCCAATGTTTCATTACCAACACATTCCAATATGTAGGATATTCAACCTGATCAAAAGTCACTTATCCCAATATATAAAACTGACCTGACAGTGGGGATACCTCCTCAGACCTCAAAGGGTGTGTAGTGAATTTGACATAGCTAATTCCTGCTTGGGATGACAGCCTCACATGAAGTTTCCATCTATTTCAGGACACAGGATTACTTGGCCTTGTTACTCATCTATCAGACCTTATGTTGCACATAGAGCAACATCCAATGGAATAGGACTGGTCAGAGACCAAAGAGCAGTACAACTGATCAGTTGGGTAAATTGACTGGAAACACTAGGTGGGTAGGATGACACAGCTGGCTACACATATGTATGGCTGAGTAGAATTACATATATGACACAGTCACACCTGCATCTCCACATGCAGTCATACTATTTGGTTGACATAGGTTATGAACATCACTATACACAATACTATGGCCACAGCTGTGTTTCTATGTTGGCAACTATAACTAGGAGAAACTTTATCTGTATGACTGCATGACCACATCGTCACAGATGAGATACTTATACATCATATACTGAACTTGCAGAGGCATGTACATGGGTTCAGTTAGTACTTACCCCCTTGTGACTGCTGTGCTGCCCCACATGCCCATCCACCTCAGGGTAGGCCACCGCCATTAGGATGGTCAAGGTCCGACGGGCACCCCTCCCTCGTTGGGAGGACGTCTCCAGCTGGACCTCTGCTGTATTCCGGGCCCAGCATCTCAGGTCCTCCCAATGCTTCCTACAGTGGGTGCTCCGCCAGCTGTGGTCCCCCAGGGTACGCACTTGCTTGTTGATGACACACCAAATTCCCTTCTTCCGATGAGCGTTGACCTGCATGGATGACAAAAGCGAAAGGAAAAAGTCATGTCCACATGCACCATACCAATAGTAGTGGACAGAACACTTCAGCGAGAGCAAGTAGGGAAACATGTCCATCCTCTCAGCTCACAAGCATTTACAAATTAGCATCTGCATGCATCAACACTTTCACTGCTTTACACTTCAGGAACACCATCATACACCACAACTATCACACATTGGTTTTGCATTGGACTTACCAGCTCCTCTGGTGCACCAAACAGTTGTCCATAAAGGGATTGGACCCCGTCCACAAGCTTCTCCAGAGGTGAAGGCTGGGGCCCTATCACCTGCAGGACGTGGCATGATAGCTCCCAGAGGCAGTACACAGCAGCTCAGATAGTGGAGGTCTTGCTGACAGCAGTGTCAGGAATCAAATGAGCATACTGGAGAAGATGATGATCACATCCGCCACATATATGACCGTCACCTTCGACAGACATCACCATTGGCCCAAGTCTGCAAAAGGTAGCAATGTGTTCCAATGGCAATTTCCATGGTGGTTGTGACTGCCTACCGCCACGACGACTTCCGCCAGCTGATGTAGGTCACTTCCAAATGCCCAGTACAGTAGGTCAAGCAGCTGCCATTTTAAGCACATTTCATGTGTGGAAGAGTTATAAAATCTTTGTCATAAATTATACCCCATATTGTGCAGTATATCTGTAAGTATTGCCTTCATGTTTAGTTGTATTTTTGTGCATCTGTACAGTAAATGCGGTGTAACTGGGGGACATGTGGTGATAGCAATGTACACCCACTGTGAGGTTCCTATCTGCTTTGAAAATGTGGATAATGTGCAACAATATGTGTGAGACATGTCAAGTTGGTGGGACTTACCTACATATACAGTAACAGATGAGTATGTATGTGTAGTTCAATAGTTAGTAGAGGGAATGTGCACCAAGGAGGGTGTCATCGGATGCATAGCTATGTGATGTACTGTAGATGTCAGAGGTTGTAACCGACCTCGACTGCAGTGTGTGAGTTGCTTATTGAACTTTACATGATGTGTGCATGCTGCATGTCACATATTATGTTTACATCTTTTCACATATTTAACTGCCATGAGGAGAGTAAGACAACCACCAGTACACCGTCCACTAGTACAGATGCACAACATGGAGGAGAGACATATCTGAATTGTCACAGTATGATGGATCTTTGTTATCAGTTGGAACCAGATCTGATGCCTGCCATTTGCACTCCGTATAGCATACCTCCTATCATTCAGGTCTTGTCAGTGCTACACTTCCAGGCCACTGGGCCCTTTCAGAATACAGTGGCCCTAACTGCAGGCATGTCTCAGCCTATGTTCAGTCTGGTTTTGATGGATGTACTGTGTGCATTGTTGAAATACTTGGACAGCTACATCAGGTTTCCCCAACGTGTCGATTTGGCCTATGTGAAGGCAGAGTTTTAAGCAATGGGACACATTCCAGATGAGGTTAGATCCATGGATGGCATCCATGTGGCCTTCTTTCCCCCCAGTGCCAATGAACACGTGTTTAGGAACTGGAAAAACTACCACTCCATAAACGTTCCAGGTGTGTGTGTTTGGCAGACCAGTAGATTTCACAAGTCAGTGCTAAGTATCCAGGATCAGTCCATGATTCCTTCATCATGCAGAATACCAATGTCTCACTGCTGATGACACGACTCCACACAGAGAGAGCCAGGCTGGTTGGTAAGTTACTATTGAAATGTGTGTTTGCAATGTGTGTCTCCGGCCATCACATGTGTTTCATGTCCCACATATATGTTTGGGTTGTTCAATTGTTCAAAGGTGACTGTGGCTATCCAAACCGTCCTTGGCTATTGACACCACTGAGGTACTCAACCACACCAGGGGAAGTCTGCTACAATGAGGCCAACAGGAGGACAAGGCGTGTCATTGAGCAGACATTTCGGCTCTTGAAGGCAAGATTTAGGTTCTTGGACATATCAGGAGGAGCCCTCCTCTACTCAGCCAGCAAGGTATGTCAAATAATAATTGCCTGTTGCATGCTCCACAATCTTGCTCTGAGATGACAGATACCATTTATACCAGATGAGGAGAAGCTAGCAGAACTTGTGGGTGTAGATAGCTCCAATGCCTATGAGTGAGTTGTGTATGCAGACTGAAAGTTTGTACTGTGTACAGGACAGAGTGGTCTACAGTATCATGTATTGTTATAGCAGATGCAAAGTCACACTTGTGGACATGAATTCTCTGATTTGAGGAGTGTATTCTGCCATGTTGCATCCCTTTTTTCTTTCAATCACAGATTTGCCTAGATTGTGTTCGGCTTATCATCCTTGGCAAATGACAGACAGTGTCAGAAGCAGATCGGAATTGCAGACAGACATGAGAAGTGGACATGGCAAAAAGCAGGGACTATTAGTCTTGATCATATAGAGTGTAACACACATTGTTAGACTCAGGACACTGGAGTGGAAAAGTGTTTTCCCATCAAGTTCACCTCTAGGGTACAGGAGGTTGTTAAATGGTATCATTTGTGTCTGGATATGTGTCTGGCAAATGTGTAAATGTAGGACAATAGCCTCTCCCATCACAATGATTTCTGTTGTATGCAATCTATCTTGAACCTATCTGTCAGTGTGTTCCTACTGTGCATACCAATGTGCTTGTCAGTGTGGACTCCCATAGATGACAAGTCCACAGGTATGTGACCAATGTAAGTGAAAGGTTCCATGACTGGGGACATAAGTGCTGATCTCTGTCTGTACCATGGGATATGAATATTTGGAAGCTATGGTATGGGTATGTCATAAGGCTTTACCAGGTGATACAAAGGACCAATCTGTGTGCCTCCTGCCTTTTTGGTAGACTAGCATGACCCTAACGTCTGTAACCTGTGGTTTAGCATTGTGTGACACCTTAGCATATCCTAATTCTACTCTCAGTCATGCTGTATGCTTTTTTTGCATATCTACCAATAATTGTGTGTATTTGTAATTTACAGCTTTTTTGGACTCCGTCCTGTAACAATCCTATTGTAATGAGTCTCCTGCTGATAGAGTCCACGTTTGATGTCCATAACAATGGGTATACAATACAGGGGGACATATTCAGATAAGGGTTTGCATGCAGAACTATTGTACATGGATGGTAAATGACACATACAAAGAACCTGTGTTGAAGTGTAATTTATTGTGAAAATAAAAATAACATATGTGACTACTATCTTAATAAACACACAAAATAAACAGTGATGGCTTTAGTCATGGTGGCTGGAATTATGAGGGTAGTTGCTATACTATCGGGATACACAAGTCCAGTGACCTTGCACCATAGGAAAATGGAGATTGGTTACAGAACAGTCAACAGGACATATCGGTGGCACACAAAGGGTACAAGTCAGGAGAGGTTTGCTTCCTGGCAGTGAGTTTTGTCTTGGCATCACCTACTGCTGGATGTTGGGGGGTACTTCGCTACAGAGGGTAGGGCCTCTGAGGCATGTCTGAGGAATGGCATGACCTCCATTACATTAGCAGCTGCAGATGTAGCAGGACCTGATGGTTCATTGCCAGTGGAAGGGGTCAAATGTTGGGTTTAAAACCTACTCAATGTGGTATTCATGTCTCTCAGCACCCCTGCAATGGAAGACAAGTGGGAATGTTGTGCCTGCCACTGCTGCATGACTTTCTGGTGGTTCTCCCTTTGCAGATTTTGGATTTCCCCCAACATGGTGATAACTTGGCCCATCTTGCCTTGGGAACTTTGGTAGGCTCCTAAGACTTGAGAGATGGTTTCCTGCTCAGTATTGTCCCTTTGAGACCACATCCCTTGCCCACATCATCCCTCCCACATATCCTACCCCCAAGTGCTTGTGCCCCTGGC
Organism: Pleurodeles waltl; assembly: GCF_031143425.1. Lineage (NCBI taxonomy): Eukaryota > Metazoa > Chordata > Amphibia > Caudata > Salamandridae > Pleurodeles > Pleurodeles waltl. The sequence goes on from NC_090447.1 coordinate 589,041,785, forward strand.
ACAATGTGCCCACTCCTAGTGGTGGCAGGTCCATCATTGTCAGGGGTGGCAAGGTGAGACTCAGGTATCTGTACTGTGGGGCACACAGTGGATGAAACAGTCCTTGGGACATGGGTTTGGGGCAAACGGTTGCCTGTGAAGTAGATACAACAGGATTGGGAGGAGCTGATGTGGGCAGGGTGAGGCTGACAGTTGACTGACCAGGTGTCCCAGATGGGCCAGGTTTGTTGTCAGTGTCCAGGCATCCAGGGGTATTGTCCTCACTGAGGTCTTCATTATGAGGGGTAGTGAGAGTCTCTAGTATCCTCTCCATGGTGACAATGGAAAGGTTACCTATGGAAGGAGAGAAAGACAGAGTTCAGGTTAAATTGGGGGTATTGCTGCAGTTGTGTGAGATGCAGACGGTGCCTTAATATGATCCCCAGCAGTGACATTGACAGCTGCTATACAGAATAACTTAGTATAACAGACAACTCTGTGACTTGAATTCCATACTCCATCTATAGAGTTGTTAGACTAGCTTGGTACTGTTTGTACTGCTGGCATCTGATATTGCATGATCATTGACATGGCTGTTCACCTCTATTATCTAGTAAAATGTCTGACATGATAGATGGCACAAATAAGTTCTGTACAATGCACATTTGTGTCCTTGTAGGGAACACATTATTTGAGTAAGCAATGGACATTGACCTGTATCTGGATGTACTACATGAGCATCCACTCAGCCATTTGAATTTCCAAACCAGGTGAGTATATTTCTAGCTTTGGGATCTTTAATCTGTGGCCATTTTAACTGGGCACTCAGACATAGCTGTGTGTTGCTTGGGATGCTAGTGTGAGTGAGTCATTGCATTGCTGTCATTGCCATGTACTGTTCCACACTAGAACAATCAAGGTGCTATAGATAGAAAATGAGTTTAATATGCATGACATGCAATATTTGGTGCAGTATCTAGGTTTTGAAAATGTTGGGATAGGGCATTCTCGGAGTTATAGTGCTATAATTAGCCAGTACTTCACATGCCATTTCGAAGGGCTGTGGGACCAAATGAGTTTAGTGCACATGTGGCATGCAGAGAGGGGTATAAGTGATTAGGACAGAGGTGTAGTGGGTGGTGTGTTAATTGGGCTGGGTTTAGGTGGTGAGGGAGCATGCAGGACTAGACAATTGGGTGACATGAATTATGTGGGTATTTACCAGACTCCACTCCCCCAGGTATACCTGTCAGGCTCTCAGGATGCAGTTGTCTAAGACCTTCTCATAAGAGGATGTGAAAGTAAGGGGAGGAGGTGGGACCCACCACCAGTACCACAAGCTTGTGTCTGGATGCCATTGAACGGACCTTCCTTCCGAGGTCGTTCCACCTCTTCCTGATGTCCTCCCTTGTACGTGGGTAACTGAGCACAGAATTTACCCTGTCGACTATCCTTTGCCATAACTCCATTTTCCTAGCAATAGATGTTTGTTGGACCTGTGCTCTAACCAAGTGTGGCTCTACCATGACAATTTCATCCACCATGACCCCCAACACCTCATCAGTGAAACATGGGTGTTTTTGTGGGGACAGGGTGTGGTTGCGTTCAAAGTGAAAGGGTGCAGAGTTAGGTAAATGGTGAGGTGTAGATGCGGTGATGCGGATGGGTATTGTTGATTGTGTGTGGTACGAATATGTGTATTTTTTTTATCTAGAGCAGGTGTGTGATGTGTGTATGATGAAGTGTAAATGGGTGCCTACTCTTGCTAATTTAAACTCTCTGGGATGTTGGTTGTCTGTGGCTGTGTGTGGCATTTTGATTGCAAAGGATTGTGGGTTGTGTAAGGGTGCATTATATAGTGCAGTGAGTAGGTGTGTCAGGTATGTGGATGTGTCTGAGGTGTGTGGTATTTTAACTATCCAATGTAGTGCGGTGTTCTGACTGAAGTGAGTTGAGACCGCTGCGTTTTGCATTGTCAATGGTTTTCCGCTATGGAAGAACCGCTGTCTTTATTTGAGGATCATAATCTGATGGGAGGATTTTTGTCAGGCTGGCGGTTCTGGTGGTGGGACCGAATCTTTTCTGTCCTCTAGTGTCCTGGCAGTTACAGAAAATTGGCTGTTTTTTGGCGGATTTCACACTGTGGGGGTCATTACAACATTGGTGGTATAAGGCGCTTACCGCTGTGCAAAAGACCGCCAATACACTGCCGTATCGGCGGTAGACCGCCACAGCTATTATGACACACATCACGGAATCCGCCGAAATTCAGACACCCACACAATACCGCCACACCAAAGGTCAGCGATAAACATGCAGAAACAAATCCTCCACCTCCACGCCAACAGAAACACGCCCATACCATTACGACCCACGAATCCACGCGGCGGTCTTTCAACCGCGGTATTCCATTGGCGGTACATACCGCCGCACTCAAAATACACACACATTTACAATACACCGCCACATTGGACAATTCCAAATACACACACCTAAGACACATACACACACCACACCCACACATCCAATACAATATAAAACACACACCCACATCACCCACAAACCCCTACAACCAAAAATTCTGAAAGAAGGCGAGAGAGAGAGCACAGAATAGACAACCCCATCACACAGAGGCACACAACACCATCACCCACACAACATCCAAGCACAAAACACCACATACCACTACACTCACCACACTCATCACCACATACACCACCCCACACATCACACACACCACCCCATGGCACGCCAAAGACACCCCCGCTTCTCCGAGGAGGAGCTCAGGGTCATGGTGGAGGAAATCCTACGGGTAGAGCCACAGCTATTTGGCTCACAGGTACAGCACACATCCATAGCCAGGAAGATGGAGCTATGGCAAAGAATAGTGGACAGGGTGAACGCAGTGGGACAGCACCCAAGAAATAGGGAGGACATCAGGAAGAGGTGGAACGACCTATGGGGGAAGGTGCGTTCCACGGTATCCAGGCACCACATCGCAGTACAGCGGACTGGCGGCGGACCCCCACCTCCTCCCCCTCAACTAACAACATGGGAGGAGCAAGTCTTGACCATCTTGCATCCTGAGGGCCTCGGAGGAGTCGTTGGAGGAACGGACACTGGTAAGTCAAATCTTAACTATCATATCCCCCACCCTACCTGCATGCTATCACACACTCCCAACCTCACACCCTCCCCTATCACCCAAACTCCTCACTAATGTACTAATAACATCAACTACACATCCCAACCCCAAGACCTGCATGACACAACTAAGCATGGGCACCCATCACTAAAGCATGCCCACTGCAAATACCCAGAACACCCCCCAACCATCAGCACACAAGCCCCCACACAGGAATGCCTGCACTGGGGTTCACGCACACCCAACCATTGCACACCATGAAACACACACATGCAATAATCATGTACTTATACCCCCGCAGGAACCCGAAGGAACGTCACCACACCAGAGGGTCCAGACAACACCACTCCACCCCCAGAAGAGGCACACAGTGACGAGAGCAGATCTGCCCTACTGGATCTTGATGACCAGCCAGGACCATTGTGGGCCTCAGGACAGTCAGTTCCCCTTGCCCAGCCACAGCTCCACACCAAACTTCCACCCTCTGGTAACACCAGCACAGCACCCACCCAGCGGGCCCAAACCTCCCTACCCAGGACAGGTCAATCAGTGGTGTGTCCATCACTACAGGGCACCCAGGCTAACCCACCACCCCAACAACAACAGGGACCTGGGGGCAGTGGTAGTGGGCACATGGTCCAGGGGACGGAGGCACAGGAACATAGGGGAACTGAGAGGGCTGCTGTGCGACAGAGGGAGGACAGGCCAAGGGAACCAACTCTCCATGAGGCCCTCTCCTCCATCATGGGAGCATACCACCACTCCCAGGAGACGATGGCGACGGTCCTGGACAAGTTGCAGGAGACCCTGCGTCTGCAGGAGGAGCAGTATTTGGGGTTCAGGGAGGAGCTCAGGACCATCGGCTCCACCTTGGGCACCATCGTAGGGGTGCTGACTGACATTCAAAAGACCTTGAGAGACACTGTGACACTCCAAGGGGCCCCTGACACTAGCCATGACGATGAACTGCCCACCACCTCCGCCGGCGCTAGTGGACAAGACGCCCCGCCACAGGACCACCACACCAGCACCCCATCCCCTGCAGACGGAAAACCACCACGCAAGCGGGCCCTGAGATCCAGGAACAGGACAGAGCAAGATGACAAGACCCCCGCCAGGAAATAAGACCACCCTGATTGTTCCCCCACTGTCCCACTTTGTTACCCTGTCCAAATCGGAACTGCCCCAGCTCCACTTCCAATGGCCAGATGTGCAATGTACCTGTGAGACTAATAGACTAGACTCTGCCATGGACATTCCTCCAACATCACCCATCCTCATTTTACAACCCCCCTTCATTTTTTAGCACTTAAATAAACACCCTTGAAACACTAAAAAAACTGGAGTCAGTCTATGATTTGTAATTTTGTATTATCAATTACAGTGTCATAATGGGTTACCCATTGGAAGGCTAACATACCAATGTCACACATCACAAGCCCTTCAAGGATGCAAGCAGTTGACACGTAGGTTACCACATTTGTGAAACTGAAATGGAAGGGGACAACTCAGTTAACAAATAGTGAGTGAAATGTCGGTACAGGATAGAGGTAGACGTGTGAAAGTTAATGTAATGTTAAACCAGAAAATGTACTCACCTGAGTTTCACTGGAAATATTGCTGTATGACTGACTCCCTGTTATCGTTTTCTTCTTCCTCAGCTTCATCCTCATCACTGTCCACAGGCTCCACAAGCTCCACAGCTGCTACAACACCGTCATCTGGATCATCCTCCTGTAGAAAAGGCACCTGGCGTCGCAATGCCAAATTATGGAGCATGGAGCAGGCGATGATGATGTCGCACACCTTCTTCGGTGAGTAGAATAGGGACCCACCTGTCATATGTAGGCACCTGAACCTGGCCTTAAGGAGGCCGAAGGTGCATTCGATAACCCTCCTAGTCCGCCCATGTGCCTCATTGTAGCGTTCCTCTGCCCTGGTCCTGGGATTCCTCACTGGGGTCAATAGCCAGGAAAGGTTGGGGTAACCAGAGTCCCCCAATAGCCATACACCGTGCCTCTGGAGTTGACCCATCATATCAGGGATGCTGCTATTCCGCAGGATGTAGGCGTCATGCACAGAGCCAGGGAACATAGCATTAACCTGCGAGATGTACTGGTCTGCCAAACAGACCATCTGGACATTCATCGAATGATATCTCTTCCTGTTCCTGTACACCTGTTCACTCCTGCGGGGGGGACCAGAGCTACATGGGTCCCATCAATGGCACCTATGACGTTGGGGATATGTCCAAGGGTATAGAAGTCACCTTTCACTGAAGGCAAATCCTCCACCTCAGGGAAAATGATGTATCTCCTTACGTGTTTCAGCAGGGCAGACAACACTCTGGACAACACGTTGGAAAACATAGGCTGGGACATCCCTGATGCCATGGCCACTGTTGTCTGAAAAGACCCACTTGCAAGGAAATGGAGCACTGACAGCACCTGCACGTCTGGGGGGATCCCAGTCGGATGGCGGATTGGTGACATCAGGTCTGGCTCCAACTGGGTACATAGTTCCTGGATTGTGGCACGGTCAAACCTGTAGGTGACGATTAAATGTCTCTCTTCCATTGTCAACAGGTCCACCAGCGGTCGGTACACCGGAGGATTCCGCCATCTTCTCATATGTCCCAGCTGACGGTGCCTAAGAAGGACAACAGCGAAGAAACAGTCACTATTCCTCCAGGTATGTACCCACAGTCACACACAAGACTACACCAGACAATAAACCCTTCCTGTACGTGTGTTGAGTGTAGGCCTCGGTATGTGTGACGCAGTTGAAAATGAATCCATGTGGGCCCCTGAAATGGCGGCTGCCTGACCTCTAAACTGGGACAATGGGATTGTGGGGTAACAGTGCTGGCGTTGCACACCGTCGCGGTAGGCGGTCGTAGACCGCGGCGCAATGCTGCATTGATTAACATTGGACCCAATGAGTCCCAGTAGCCACTGAACAGGTGCGCCGGCGGTGATAATGCGCACCGCCACGGACGTCACCGCCGTGGACGTGACCGCCATTTTCTATCTGTTCAATCACTAGATACCTGACCTTCGACAGGAGAGCACCTACACTGTTAGTGCTGCTGTGACCTCGGTCTGGAAGCGACGATGGCTGCTGCGTCTGGGGAAAGGGCCCCTGCCTTCACTGCACAGGAGTTGGAGAAACTTGTGGATGGGGTCCTCCCCCAGTACATGCTACTCTACGGTCCTCCAGACCAACAGGTTAGTACACAGGGAGCACGTTGTATGGGCTAGGCCTGGGTGGACAGGGCTGGGTGGAAGAGGGAAGGGGGCAGAGTTCATACTACAGTAAAGCATGGGTATAAATGGGCCACATGGTCAGAGTAGGGAGGGGGCCACTCACATTGATGGTGCAGTTGTTAATGACTGTTCCTCTTCCCTTGTGCATGTCATGTAGGTCAGCGCCCACCAGAAGAGGGACATTTGGCGTGCCATCGCCAAGGAGGTCTGGACCCTGGGGGCCCACCAGAGACGGGGCACCCACTGCCGGAAGAGATGGGAGGACATTCGCCGCTGCAGCAAGAAGACGGCGGAGGCTCAGCTGGGGATGGCCTCCCAACGTGGGAGGGGTGCCCGTCGCACCATGACTCCCCTGATGTTCCGGATCCTGGCGGTGGCCTACCTGGAGTTGGATGGGCGCTTAAGGACATCACAGCAGACACAAGGGGGTGAGTACAACCTCATTCTGCGGACTTTGCGTGCAGTGGAGGGGTCTGGCTGGGGGAGGTGGGCTGTGTGTGTCCCTAGGCCAGGGCGAGTTAGGTAGGCAAGGCCCCTCCGTAATGTAGGCCATGTGGCACTCTACCCCACCTCAGAATAGTGGCAAGTTGAGGTATAGTTGCCCCTGTGGCATCCATGTGCGCAGAATTCCACCATTGCCATGTAGGACATATCCCAGAAATTGCATGTGCAGAGGCCAGGAGCACGGCGTTATGCATGGGGCTGCTGCGTCCGTCTTGTCCGCCAACGGTAGCGGTATGCCATGCACTAAAACTCTCTTTCTTCTGTCTCTCCCCCCTTTTCCTGCTCTCCCTGTCCTTTTGTACATCAGCATCATCAGGCGGAGGTACAGTGGCACCGGAGCATGAGGGAGCTGCATCCCACATGGCCATGGAGGGCCACACCACAGGCTCTGAATGCACCAGTGGGACGGAGGGCGAGGGGAGCTTCATGTCGGCCACCGGATCACCAACCAGCGACACAGACTCGTCCGCCGATGGGAGCTCCCCTGTGGTGGCGGCACCATCTGTGCACCCCACTTCTACAGGTACAGCCGCCACCTCCCCTACCAGCACAGTCTTCCAGCAGCCCCTCAGCGCCTCAGTGCTGCTCACCTAGGAGGGTGGGCATCACCTTCGCCCCAGGCATCTCAGGCCCTGCCCCAGTCACCCCTGCTGCCCTCAGTGAGGAGGCCATTGACCTCCTCAGGTCACTCACTGTTGGGCAGTCTACCATTGTGAATGCCATCCAGGGTGTAGAACAAGAGTTGCAACACGGTAATGCATTCCTGGAGGGCATTCATTCTGGTCAGGCTGCCCTTCAGCGAACCCTGCAATCTCTGGCCTCAGCACTGATGGCAGCCATTGTCCCTGTGTCTAGCCTCCCCCTCCAACTTCCTCCACCCAGACCCAATCCCCTGTACCCCAGCCCATCCCAAGCACACCTACAGACCAGCATGCAACACACACAAGTAGCTCAAGCAAACAGAGGCACCACACACACCACAGGCACTCACACAAGCATCACACCCATGCAGATACAGCAACATCCACTCTCTCCACTGTGTCCCCCTCCTCCTCTTTTCCCTCCTCCCTCCCAGTCTCGTCTACACACACACCTGCATGCACCACATCTACAGGCACTAGGACTCGCACCAGGACACCCAGCACCACAAGCCGCTCACCTGCACTCACCACCTCCACTGCCATTTACACATCCCCTGTATCCTCTCCCAGTGTGTCTGTGACGCCCCCTCCCAAAGTACCCAAACGCCGGCAATCACTCACCCAACATCAATCCACCTCACGACAGCCTCCAGTACCTGCACCTGCACCCAAAACAACTAAAGTGACACCTCCTACAACCACCTCCTCTTCCTCCACTCCCAGACCCCCTCCAGCTACCCATCCCAGTGTCCGTCAGAAACTGTCCCTATGTCAAATTGACCTTTTTGCCCCCACCCCCCCCTCCAATTCATCAGTCCTGTCATAGCGCCTCAGCCAAAAAGCCTCCAGTACCAGTGATGCGTGTTCCAGGTTTTTGGAGTGCACCGTCCACCAGGGCAGGCAGTAGGACCCGGAGCCAAGGCACTGGCAGCCCACCCCCTGTAAAGGCTCTCAAATTGGAGAGTGGACGACGGGACCGTGTCAAGACTCCTGGTGGGACAACAAGTGAAATGGGATCGAAGGCGATTGGTGAGTCAGCTGTAACTCCATAAAAGGTGGGGAAGGTCCAGAGGAAGTCTCCCCAGCCTGTTGTGAGTGTCACGGCGGAGAAGTGCGCCATCATTTCCGGCGGTCCAGACACAACCGCCAGCACCGTCGTCACTGGTCATGAGACCACCGCCGGAGTCACAGCCCAGGAGGGCCCAAGTATTGTCACTGGTCCAGAGACCACCGCCAGAGTCACAGCCCAGGAGGGCCCAAGTATCGTTACTGGTCAGGAGACCACCGCCGGAGTCACAGCCCAGGAGGGCCCAAGTATCGTCAATGGTCAGGAGACCACCGCCAGAGTCACAGCCCAGGAGGGCCTAAGTATTGTTACTGGTCAGGAGACCACCGCCGGAGTCACAGCCCAGGAGGGACCAAGTATCGTCACTGGTCCAGAGACCACCGCCGGAGTCACAGCCCAGGAGGGCCCAAGTATCGTCACTGGTCCAGAGACCACCGCCAGAGTCACAGCCCAGGAGGGCCCAAGTATCGTCACTGGTCCGGAGACCACCGCCAGAGTCACAGCCCAGGAGGGCCCACGTATCGTTACTGGTCAGGAGACCACCGCCAGAGTCACAGCCCAGGATGGCCCAAGTATCGTTACTGGTCCAGAGACCACCGCCAGAGTCACAGCCCAGGAGGGCCCAAGTATCGTTACTGGTCAGGAGACCACCGCCAGAGTCACAGCCCAGGAGGAAGCCCCAAGTATCGTCACTGGTCCAGAGACCACCGCCAGAGTCACAGCCCAGGAGGGCCCAAGTATCGGCACTGTTCAGGAGACCACCGCCAGAGTCACAGCCCAGGAGGGCCCAAGTATCGTCACTGGTCCAGAGACCACCGCCCAGGAGGGGACAGGATGCAACAGCCCCGCTGGCCAATGATGGAACGTCATGCCACACACCAATGTCCGGTGTGAAGATCGTCATGCCACACACCAATGTCCAGTGTGGAGATCGTCATGCCACACACCAATGTCCAGTGTGAAGATCTTCATGCCACACACCAATGTCCAGTGTGGAGATCGTCATGCCACACACCAATGTCCAGTGTGGAGGTCGTCATGCCACACACCAATGTCAGTATCAGAACCGCCATGTCAAAGCACCGCTGAACAGTCCTGAACCGCCATGGCAAAGCACCGCTGAACAGGGCAAAGACCGCCATGGCAAAGCACTGCTGAACAGGGCACAGACCACCATATCAAAGCACCGCTGAACAGGGCACAGACCGCCATGTCAAAGCACCGCTGAACAGGGCAAAGACCGCCATGGCAAAGCATCGCTGAACAGGGCACAGACCACCATGTCAAAGCACTGCTGAACAGTCCTGAACCGCCATGGCAAAGCACAGCTGAACAGGGCAAAGACCGCCATGGCAAAGCACCGCTGAACAGGGCACAGACTGCCATGTCAAAGCACCGCTGAACAGTCCTGAACCGCCATGGCAAAGCACCGCTGAACAGGGCAAAGACCGCCATGGCAAAGCACCGCTGAACAGGTCACAGACCGCCATGTCAAAGCACCGCTGAACAGGGCAAAGTCCGCCATGGCAAAGCACCGCTGAACAGGGCACAGACCGCTATGTCAAAGCACCGCTGAACAGTCCTGAACCGCCATGGCAAAGCACCGCTGAACAGGGCAAGGACCGCCATGGCAAAGCACCGCTGAACAGGGCACAGACCGCCATGTCAAAGCACCGATGAACAGGGCAAAGACCGCCATGGCAAAGCACCGCTGAACAGAGCACAGACCGCCATGTCAAAGCACCGCTGAACAGGGCAAAGACCGCCATGGCAAAGCACCGCTGAACAGGGCACAGACCGCCATGTCAAAGCACCACTGAACAGGGCACAGACCATCATGTCAAAGCACCGCTGAACAGGGCACAGACCGCCATGTCAAAGCACCGCTGAACAGTCCTGAACCGCCATGGCAAAGCACCGCTGAACAGGGCAAAGACCGCCATGGCAAAGCACCGCTGAACAGGGCACAGACCGCCATGTCAAAGCACCGCTGAACAGGGCAAAGACCGCCATGGCAAAGCACCGCTGAACAGGGCACAGACCGCCATGTCAAAGCACCGCTGAACAGTCCTGAACCGCCATGGCAAAGCACAGCTGAACAGGGCAAAGACCGCCATGGCAAAGCACCGCTGAACAGGGCACAGACCGCCATGTCAAAGCACCGCTGAACAGGGCAAAGACCGGCATGGCAAAGCACCGCTGAACAGGGCACAGACCGCCATGTCAAAGCACCGCTGAACAGGGCACAGACCGTCATGTCAAAGCACCGCTGAACAGGGCACAGACCGCCATGTCAAAGCACCGCTGAACAGGGCACAGACCGCCATGTCAAAGCATCGCTGAACAGGGTAAAGACCGCCATGGCAAAGCAACGCTGAACAGGGCAAAGACCGTGTAGGAATGAATGTACCGCCACATCAGGCATCCTTATCCCATGTGCAGCTGGGACAGTGACAGGACAGGAACTTTCACGGGGAGACTCATCCAGTCTGGGCACCAGTCACCCTCCAGAACCAGTGGAGACCTGCATCTACTTGAGAGACTGTGGCTTTGCACTCCCCAGGATGGCACAGTGGGCAAACCACCTACTGTAGTGACTTGAGAGACTGGATTTGCACTCCCCAGGATGGTAGAGTGGGCAAGCCACCCACTGTAGAGACTTGAGAGACTGTGGCTTTGCACTCCCCAGGATGGCAGAGTGGGCAACCCACCCACTGTAGAGACTTGAGAGACTGTGGCTTTGCACTCCCCAGGATACATCAATGGGCATGGAGCCCCGTCGTGGATCTGGCTTCACATTCATGTGGCTGAGGTGCCCCCCCTTCCCTTCCCCCTGAGGTGCCTGTAGTGTTTCTATCTGATGCCCCGGCAGTGTTCTCTCCGATTTTGGTCAGGTATCTCTTGTGGGCCTCGCCCATGCATTTTTGGACTGTTGGTGCACGGACATTGTTGTGTACATATCTGCACTGCTTCTTGTATTGTATATATAATTATGAGTGATTTAGAGATATACATCTGTATATTTTTGTATGACACGTATATTGGCACATTACAATGTTTGACTGAAATTCGCTTTGTCTTTGCATTCTTCCGGGGGGATTGTGGGTTGTTAATGTGATATTTTTGACTGCATTGGTGTGTATGTTGTAATATGTGAGGGTGGGGGTGGGGGTGTTTGGTGGGTGTCCCACTAACTTTTGCCTCCCCGTGTCGTAGATGCAGTACTCACCGGTATCTTCTGTGCCTACGTCGCTGTTGGTCGTAAAGGAGCAGAAAGACAAGGGCAGGTAGTATTTAGAGTTCTGGGTCCATGGAGTCGTCGTTCCTCGTGGGATGTGTTCAGGTGAGCGTTTTCTCATAGCAAAAGCTGTTTCCGCTGTGTTTTTATCCACGGTGAATCCGCCCCGGAAAAGGTGGCGGATTGGCGCGTTGTAATGGTGTGGGCAGTACATTGTCTTCCGCCTGTCTGTTGGCGGTAACCGCCGCGCTGCTTGTCTGTACCGCCGTGGCGGGCGGTGTGTTAAAGTGGCTGTCTTTGTTGGCGGTTTCCGCCAGGGTCATAATTCCCTTTTTTTGTCTGTCGGCCTGTTTGCGGTATTAGCGCACCTTTTACACCGTCCGCCATGGTTGTAATGACCCCCTGTATCTCTTAAGACGGCGGTCCGATTACCACCAATATGGAGGTCTTTTAGCAGCTGCCACCCTGGCGGTCTTCCCAAAAGACAACCAAACTTGTAATGAGGCCCTACATTTTAACCTGTATGTTTTTTACTGAATTTTAATGTTTTTTTTTAATGATATCTTTATTGCATTTTCCTTATTAAACATATACTTGGTTTCAGAAATTTGATAGTATCACTCAGTTTGTCAGCAACACAAAATAAACAGTCTTCAACATTTCTTCACTACCATTCCTAATGTGTCCTGCGTGTCTCTTCTGTGCTCTTCAGTTAGACTCCCAGGCAAGGGTAGAGACATATGTTTATTTATGACTACATTATATCTTGCAATATAATATAAACTCAAACTTAACCTAAACATCTCTGGAACTCCCTTCTTTCTGTGTATGCACATGTGTGTGTGTAAGGGCTTGTTAGTAAATTGTATGGCACAATCTGTCATGATTTAAGTCCTGAGGTGGCATGGGCCTTTCGTCTTCCACATTTTGAGATGGCCATCCCCCTTTTAATATATTGTTTATGTATGTGCAGTGTGTGGCGGTGTCATTTCTGTTACCTCCTGTGATTTCTTGTTCTATTGCCCCTACCATGTTTCTTGGTCCACAATTAACTCTACAATGTTCCACCTTGGTCTGACCCATCCGTCGCATTCTCTACCTTCATATTGTTCTGCTCTCCTCCCCGTTCGTGGTTGATGGTATTTTCCAACTGTTCAACACCTCCTGTGATAGCTCGGCCGTAGGTCTGCGTCTAGTGCCCTGTGCATCCTCTCGGTGCAGGGTCCGTCCCTCCACTCCGGCCCAATCAGTGACCTCCTTTGCCCATTTTTCTACCTTCAACCCAGTGCTCGATTTCCATGCCATTGTGAGTTTATGCTTGACCAGGGCCAGAGCTAAGGCTAGGATCCTTGGTACCCAGCTTGTTCCTAGCGGGTCTAGGGAGATCTCCCAGCAAGCATGCTACCATTGTCCACGGGGTTGTAGAGCTGCCTCCCAGAAATCCTGGATTAGTGGGTACTCCCACACCATGTGTTTAAAATCGGCATCTAATGTGTGACATTTCAGTTAGTGTCTAGTATCTCGACCATAAATCACCTGTAGTCTGTGTGGGGTAAGATATATCATGTGGAGATAGTTAAACTGTATGTATCTTAATCTAGTGTTTCACGATATATGTCGAGGGTATGCAAGGATTCTGTCCCAACTCGGATCTCAGATATCATGTCCCAGCATTTCTTCCCATCTGGTTTTGAGTGCAGTCATAGGTAATCGTTTCTTCTCAGTTAACGCCTTGTATAGCCACTTCACTTGTCTTGTGGAAGTGCCTAGGGTCATCAGCGTGTGCAGAACCTGGTGCTGTAGGGGTGCCTCTCACACTGTTCCCCAGAGGTCCCGGAAAGCGTTCACTAGCGCTTCATATAGCAATATGTCCAGGTGGGATGTGAAATGTATCTGCCAGGTTGGACCAGGGCATCAGCATCCCCATTTTGAAGCAGTCTCCTATTGTTGTCACCCCTGCCTCTGTCTATACCTTTAGTTGGTTTTCAGTAAAATAACGCACTGGTCTCCCATGGGGTAGTCCCACCATTGGTAGGGCTCGAGTATATCTCAGGACTTCACTCATTCATCTCATACCCTCATGCCACCCATGTATGGCTGTCTGCATCAACACACCTGGCTGCAGCAGCCGAGTGTCTTGTTGTACTAATTTATCAATTAGTTTCTTCTGGTTAGGTGGTAACCCCAACCCCAACCGATTTGGGCTCCATTCCTCGGTCTCAGCTGCCCATCTAGTCACCTATTGTAGTTGAGCCGCCTGGTAGAATGACTCAAAATCAGGTACCCGCAGTCCTCCCAAATCGGCTTGTCTTTGTAAGCCATTAAGTGAAGTGAGACTCTGTGTCCCTCTCCACTCCAGATCAGATCCCTGAGCAGGCAATTTAGCTGTTTAAACATTCTCTAGGTAATTTACCGGGGTATTGGTAAAATAATAGAACAGTTGAGCAGCATCACCATCTTGGAGAGAGCCACCCTAGCCATCAGCGCCAGGCCCAGGGTCCCCCAAAATGTCATGCTCCCGTGTAGCAAGCGTAACACCCTATCCAGGTTCCTTTCTTTCATATCATCCATTAGATGGTATATGTGGATGCCTAAATATTTTAAGGTCACTGGCGCCCATTGTAGCTCTGTCAGAGTTTCACATGGGGCAGGCAAATCCCTCTGACACGGAAGCAGATAGGTCTTGGTTTTGTTAACCATAAGGCCTGATATCTCACTAAAATCTTCCAGACGCTGCATCGTTCATTCCACCCCTGCTCCACCATTGGACAGATACAGTAATATGTCATCCGCATGTAGCGATATGATGTGTTCTATGACCTCTATCTGAATGCCCTCCCCCTTCCTGTGCCAACGAAAATGTTCTGCCAGTGGTTCTATTGCCATGGCAAATAGAAGAGGCAATAACTGGCAACCCTGTCTGGTGCCTCTGTAAATGCTGTATTCTTCTGAGCTAGTGGTGCCTATCTTAACCGTCGCCTCGGTTTCTTGGCAACCCACCTCATCCAGTCCTCCCCTATTTCCATCTTACTCATCACCCCATCAGGTACACCCACCGTACAAAGTCAAACGCCTTATCTAAGCTTATCGACACGAGATGTGCTGCTGGTTGGATTGTGACCTCAGTGTGGTAAAGTGCATGATAAAGTCTCCTGCGATTGACTGATGAGCTCCGCTGTGGGATAAAACCATTTTAATCTTTGTGTATCAGTGCCTACATATGTGGAAGCAATCTGGTTGCTAGGATCTAGCTTAAGATTTAAAAATCCATACTAAGCATAGATAAGGGATGGAATTCTGTGACTGGTGCCCCCACTGTTGATGTCTTGGGAAGAGGCACCACTGTAGCACCACGAATCGAGGCAGGCAAAGACCCGAGCAGTAGCGACTCCGCATTTATTAGCTCAAGCATAGGTATTAGCAGGGTGGCGTACGCGGCGTAAAACTCCACTGGGAGGCTGTCATTGCCGGTGTCCTACCCCTCGTCATGTCTTTGATTGCTTGTTTTATCTCATGTAGTGTAATCGGTCTCCCAATTTTATCTTTCGTGTCTTGGGCCAGAGTCCGCAGAGTGAGCCCGCCCAAGAAGTTCTGCATTTCAAGACCCAGGGGGGTCAGGGGCGCTCCGTACAACTTCTCGTAGTATTGTCTGAATTCCCTATCGATGTTCCTCCAGTAAATATACCTGAGCTCCTGTTGCCATCTTTAGTTGAGTAATTGGGGAGCCCTGGGATTCAAGCCAGACCAGCCAAGCCAACAATCTGCCTGATTTACCTTCCTCTGCATTGATTCTGCTCATGTATGCTTTATAATCGTGGTATCTGAGTTTTTCCATTACCTTCCCTTGTTGTTTCTTTGTGTCAATTAGCTGTTGGCAAATTGTAGGGCTTGTGATCATGTAGGTTTGCAATGTGTGTATCTTTGCTTCCAATGTGTGGAGTTCTGCATTGAGTTCCCTAGTAATGCCCATCGATTGTCCCCATACCACCACCTTGAACGCGTCCCAATCCACTAAGGGGGATGTAGTTGTGCCCTCATTAGTGCTGAAATAGTCAGTTATGACCGTGCGTAACACCTCCCTATACGCTGGGTCATCTAGCATTTCCGACTGCAGTCACCACATGGGATTCAGTGGTGTATCAGCAGATACTCGTAACCCTTGTAGAATGGGGCTATGGACTGACAACGTGCGCCCGAGGTATTCCATGAAGTATGTGCTACCGCTCAATTGATTCAAACAAAGGAAGGCATCTAGGCTGGTATGTACTGAGTGTAGGGGTGAATAAAAGGAGTAGTCCCGATCCTCTCGATGTTGGACCCTCCAAATGTTGACTAAGACCCAAATGTGTTGCCATTCTGCAAAGCCAGTGGATAATTTATGTGTACGAGCACTTGGTAAAAGAGGAGTAGAGTGGTCTAGTAAAACATCTGACACACATTTGTAATCTCCTCCAAACAACAATGCGCTACTCGGCACCTTTCCCATTGGCATGTACAGGTTTTGGAAGAAGGCCAGTTGGTCATGGTTAGGCGCATATATAGTTCCTAGCTTGATTTCCTTGCCCATAAGCCTATCCGTCACCAGAACATATCTACCCTCATTGTCAATCAGGGAGTGAGAGGGTTTAAAGGTAATACCCGCTGTTATCCATAGCAGGGTCCCTCATGCATAGGAAGATTAGGATGTTGCAAATAGTCTATTTCTGTGTCTACCAGGTGGGTTTCTTGTAGCATGGCTATTTCTACCCCTCCGCGCTTCAGGTAACGGTGGATAGCATATCGTTTGGACATTAACCCCATTCCCTGTACATTCCATGAAATGCTCATCAGTGTGAGAACCTCCCCTGCCATCTGCGAATTATGTATATCATGTATCTGTGCCCCTATTGTTGTCTGCGCTTGTGCCCTACTGGCCATATGTGTAAGCTATTTGCTCCAGTGATGTCTAAGCAAAACCATCCCCAACTCAAAACTCCCCATCCCCAGGACTGCCCAGCAACGGCCGTCAGTCCAAACTTGTAAAGTTAAAAAATTAAACCCATCTGGTCCAGTTCACCAAGCGTGGATGATGGGTAGATGAAAGGGGCTGCCTAGGGTGCCATCATGGAATGCTTCAGCCTTGCCATTGTTCCATCCCGGGGGGTCTAACCCAGGTGGTGGGTACGGGCAGCCCCCTGCTTCCCCTAAAGCCACCCCAGATGTCCGGGATTGTCAGTTGCTCCTCTTTGTCTCAGTCCCTGGTAAGTATTGTGCTGTCCGCAGCCATCCCATTCTCATTTGTTTCATCTTTCCTCTTGTCCCCTTTGATCATGGTCTAGGGCACCAGCTTCTCTTGTGCCAGTGTGTAGTGTCTTCTGGCTGCCCATCATGTCAGATCAGATCTTCCACTGACTGAGGTGTCACTCCAGAGAGCACCTTGTGCATTGGCGTGCATCTCCCGGGTTCCGAGTCTATTGATTGCTTATTGGATTGTGACTCCTGTTCACAATCTGTTCCTGATTTATGCAGCAGATCCGCTGCTGCTTATAGTGCTGCTGCCCTGTCTCTATCTGACTCCACTTTACTTGGTTCCTTGGCCGTGGTCTGCATCATGTTCTCCTCTGTCTTTTCCTCGATATCTGTGGATCACTGTTACTGCGTTCTCTAGTGGCAGCAGTAGTTCCCGTGGCTTTATATGAGTCAAACCAGTACCATGCCTCCAGTGGGTCTTCGTCTTGGGTCTTACTGTTCAGTATGGTCTTCAGTTTAGCAGGGAACATCAGTGAATATTGGATTCCTTCCTCCGTTTGTGCTTTCTTAATTGACATAAAGGAGGCCCGTTTAGATTAGACAGCCAACGTGTAGTCCAGAAATAACTGTACTTTTCCATTACCAATCTTGTGGGGGCCATTGTCTCTCACACTCTGCAAGAGAGTGTACCAGTCTTTAAAATGTAAAAGTCTTGCCAATAGTGGGCGTGGGGGTTCGCCTGGCGGTGGGGGCCTTCCAGGGACCCTATGAGCTCGTTCTGTAGCAAAGAAGGCTGTTAGGTGGCCCGGTGCTACTCCGGTAGTAAACCAGTTCTCCAGATATGTCACCATGTCACTTTGTTCCGTATCCTCTGGCAGGCCCACCGCTCTTACGTTGTTTCTCCGGTTACGCCCTTCGGCATCTTCAGCCCTCTGTTCCAGTCTCAGCACCCTATTGTCTAGTTCCCCCATCTGTTTCTTGAGGTCTCGCTGGGTTGGTTGCATATCCTCGACTACTTTCTCCACTTGCGCCATCTTTTCCACCAATTTCCTATGCTCAGCCCGGAGCAGCCCCAGACCCACAGACACCACTCAAAATCTTGCTGCAGCGCTGTTTTAGTGCCTGCTATTGTTGCCGGAATGCGGTTAAATTATGCTTGTATCGTGAGGGCCATAGATTCCTTCTCCCCCTCTGAGGTCCACGTATGGTGGGTCATGCCCAGAGTCTCCATCTGTGAGTCTCCTTGTTTGCCTCTGGGCTTCCCTATAACCAGTCTGATAGGGCCTAAGCCTGCTTATGTCTGCTGGGCTGGAAGCACCCTACTCAGTGGGCTTGGTTGTTGTCGGGTCTTTATTGCTGTAAGCAGGAGCGTGCATTTTTCAGAGGGGCTTCTGTTCTTATTGTTCCAGCTGTACTTTCTGATTTATAGTCCGCTATCACTCAGGGGTTCCCGGAGACTCCGCCTCCTCAACTGTCTTTCCCGCTCTTAATGACGTACTTGTCGATTCAATTCTCTCTCTGTCCCTCCTGGCCTACAAGGGCTCTGGTCTGCCACCTTCTGTTGACCTCTTGCCTCGTGGGTCTGCTAGGGCCACCGGCCACTCACCGTCTAGGCCGTCACTCAAGGCTCCTGTGTGGCTTGCGTTTGTAGCGGTTCTATTACGCCATTCCTACTCACAGGTCTCCCCAACCCACCTCACCTCTCTTCGGGGTGTCGCCCTGTCCCGGGTCTGCTACGCTTCAGTGCTGCTATCCTGGGTTGTTCCATAGTCGTCTTTTCTCTGGCGTCCTCACTTGGGCATTGCCTTCCAGGCCGCACCCGGGTTGCGCTCCTGCGTGGCCCTCGTCCACGTCGGAGCTGCCTCTCCACCTTGTCGTCCCTCCATCCATCCTCTCAGTGGAGGGTCATGTGCCGCACCTCCGATATTCCTCGTGGGCCATCTTATTTAACCTCACGTCTCCTCTGGGCAGTGCTGCATCCCGTCTCCGCTGCTTCTCCAGTGCCATATTGTCTCTCGTAGCACCACCACTCAGGCCGAGCCAGCCCTCCAGTCTTTCCTCCGCTATCTTTCTTTCAGGGTCCCCTCGAATCCCAGCCATCTGAACACTCCAGCGCTGAGACGTGCTGGCTGGCCTGGAGGGACACAGTTCAGCCCCCAGGGCAAGTTGGAACAGGATTATTACGAGATCGAAGCGCTGTGATTAAGCATCCACCATCTTCAGGACTCAGACCACTCCCCATGTTTTTTGTTATTTTGAATAAAAATGTCTTTCAAATCATAGTGTCCAGTTTTGTGGGGTAGGCTGCCGCCATATGAAGGGGCATATTTATACTCCGTTTGCGCCGAAATTGCGTCGTTTTTTTCGACGCAAATTCGGTGCAAAACTAACGCCATATTTATACTTTGGCGTTAGACGCGTCTAGCTCCAAAGTATGAGGAATGAGCGTCATTTTTTTGCGTGAACGCCTTCCTTGCGTTAATGAGATGCAAGGTAGGCGTTCCCGTCTAAAAAAATGACTGCGACGCAAATGCGTCGTATTTATACTCCCGGGCAAAAATCACGCCCGGGAGTGGGCGGGGCAAAAAAACCCGCATTTGCGCCTCTTTTTAACGCCTGGGTCAGGGCAGGCGTTAAGGGACCTGTGGGCTCAAAATGAGCCCACAGCTGCCCTCCCATGCCCCCAGGGACCCCCCCTGCCACCCTTGCCCACCCCAGGAGGACACCCAAGGATGGAGGGACCCATCCCAGGGACATTCAGGTAAGTTCAGGTAAGTATAATTTTGTTTTAAAAAAAAAAAAAAAATTGGCATAGGGGGGCCTGATTTGTGCCCCCCTACATGCCACAATGCCCAATGACCATGCCCAGGGGACATAAGTCCCCTGGGCATGGCCATTGGGCAAGGGGGCATGACTCCTGTCTTTACTAAGACAGGAGTCATGTAAATGGCGTCTGGGCGTCGTTAAAAATGGCGCAAATCGTGTGGAGGCGATTTTTTTGCCTCAACCTGACTTGCCCCATTTTAAGACGCCCTGACGCCATTTTCCCCAACGCCGGCGCTGTCTGGTGTACGTGGTTTTTTTCCACGCACACCAGGCAGTGCCGGTCTGCTAGCGCCGGCTAACGCCATTCAATAAATACGGCGCCCGCATGGCGCTTCAGAATGGCGTTAGCCGGCGCTAAACTTTTTGACGCTAAACTGCGTTAGGCAGTTTAGCGTCAAAAAGTATAAATACGGGCCGAAGTGTCTTACAGTAAAATGGAGGACAGTGTATTGCAGTGTAATGTCATAGAGGTACTGTCAGAGTGGAGTAGAGTGGAGTGGAGTAGAGTTGAGTTGCTTAGCGTATAGTGGAGTAAAGCATCATACCGTGGAGTAACGTGTAAAGTGTAAAGTTTAGTAAAGTGTCTTAAATTAAGAGTGGGGTCTTTTAGAGTACAGTGGAGTGTCTCTATTAGGTTTGTAATAGAATTAAAAATATACTTTGTCAATAACAATTGTTTTACTCTTACCTTGGCGTGTGTTTATATTAACATGCCCCTGCCTAAACCTCTCCTTCAATTTCTTTAAAATTCACATATTTTGTAATATTTATCCCAGTTTTCATGCCACTTTCCACATTTACTGCTGTGAAATATTTTGTCATAATTTTTAATAATTTTCATTAACGAATGATAATAAATAACGTATGGAAGTATTTGCTCTTTAAAAAAAAATATATAATATTTAAATAAAACCCTTTCAGGAACGCCCTCCAACAGGCATTGAGGAAGGAGGCACCAAGAGCGAAGTGTAAAACTGAACTAGAACCAAATCTGGAGTTATACTGAGGGTATGACTCCGAGTGCAATGGAAATCTCGACACAGTTGCAGATAGGAATTTGCCTCCAAACTGGGATTCATTGTTTTGCATTAATTATGAACAACCGCAATTTTCCTCAACACATTTTGACAGGAAAACTGCCGAACCTGGAATAGGTGAGAATATCACAACCAGTAAATGCTAAGGCAGGACATTCGCAAGGAGACCATCAGTGATAATTGTATTTTCACATGGCGCGTTTAGTGATGACAACGTTGTCTGCGTGCTTTTTGTCATCGCTGTGTGTGCATGAAAACGTATTGTAAAGATATGGATAGGCGTGAAGTAAGTTTTTGCTCCAATATTTATCTCACTTTATTGTTTCATCAAATGCCTATTTGGCTTATTGATTTGAAACAGGGGAAGTCCTAATGATGTCAATCGACTGACTCCTTATTTTAGGTATGTACTATTTGAAGAATTGAATTAACATGTACATCGTCCTCCTTTTCAGCCCCATAGCATTGCAGTACAAACAGCGATGGCAACATATATCAGTAGAGAAAGTCCCCTCCTTAATCTACTGCACAGAAGCATGTAATATTTTCGAGCGTTTTTTCTGCATGTGTTAACAAGAAATATACTGGCCTTTTACACATTTCTCTCTGTGCATACATTTCAGTACAATTATCTTCCAGCTGCACTGAGCTGGAATTTCAAATGGCACATTTGTACATGAATAGATCTAAAGTGAAAGCAGGTGTTTTACAAAAGGAAAGGTAATGACATCCATAAAATAAGCTCATTATGATGCACAATCCTAAAAGAAATGGAACGAAAGCCAAATTTCTGCCTTACCTTGCAAATGTACATACTTTAGCCAGCAATTCAATACAACTTTGATATATCAAGATAACCAAGTGAAATCATTCATCCAGAAAAGGGTCTATTGTATAATAATTACAGTTCTACAACTTTGAAATCTGGGATCAATTATTATGCTTGTATCAATGATCATCAAATCGAATCTATTAGAAGCCAAAGATAACATTTTTGAGCGGGGGTGCAGTGTTTCCCGATTATTTAGCATTTTATTTAAAATAATTCTCAAATTTTCTATGAAAAAAACAAAAAATACTGACTATAACATCAATAAAATGTATGGTTAAAATATCAGAAGCTTACATGAAGAATTGAGCTTTTTAGATACATTTTCACCCAGCAACTAAGCTGGGTATGCCTTCCATTTAGTAATGTATGAAAGAGCATCATTGGTTTAAATTTCAAACAATTGCTACGAAATTCACATACACCTAAATTTAAAGCCCTGATCTAATTCCAGCTGTTTTAAAATCACACTTACTAACAACCATTGGCCCTTACTAAACTCCCAGGGGAAACGACGTACAAACCAAAGAAAAAGAGGGTAACGGCTTCTAAGTAGCAATGTATTAATGGACATCACAACCCAAATATAAGGATGGTGGCAGATGATTAGGAAATGCTATCTCATTCTTGTTTAAATTATCAACCAGCTCCTCGTTTCCGAGAGAACGTAAATATATGGCCATTAAACAAAAAGTTCTGTTTTTAAGTTTCATTTGTTTCTATTGAACCATTTGCAACGGACCAATAGAAGACAAGTGAGATTCGAAGTTTCGACAATAGCCTTCACAATAGTATTCACTACAAACACACACACCAATCATCAATACCGTACATTTCACTAAGTATTGGTTTATCAAACTACTTAAGGCAAGCAGGCAAGACGGGATGGAATGGCGTAAAAAGAAATTTAAAAAAATGATATAAGACAAAAGGGAATGAGGAAACTAAAAGTAAGAGACAAAGAATACAAATGCCGCATCATCACTTAAAATGTAACTATGTGAAATACTCTATCACATAGAATCAGGGTGCAATGCAATCATATACATTTTTGTCAGGTGGGATACCACAGCAAGGTTGACACCCCTAGCATGAACAACTTCTTCTGGATGTCCTGGAGATAATTTTTCCCTTAGTGCTTTAACACTCCTTATTGTGATACGGAAACAGAAGGCTTCACTGTCTCTGTACCTGCAAATGATCCTTTAGCTTCACTCCATAATAGGTATTGTGTCTCTCGGGTGTGGGTCATAGAGGTTGGTGAAGATTACCCCTAAACGCTTGGAACCTGCTACATTTTGCGATGTAGTGTCCTCCTGGACACGCTCTGATGTTCCCATCAGCCACTCTGCTGAGGGCTGGCTTTACACACACACTCCACACCCATCTATCACAGGCATCACCAGTCAGGTGACCCTACTAATTAAAAGGGCCTGGCCAGTTATAGAGCCCACTACTACTGTGTCCGTGTCACCTTTATTGCAGCATGAGTGTTTGGGGCCCTCAACACTACAGGCATCTGGAGGGTACCTATATGCTCATTTCACCACTACCACCAACCCACAGACATTTGGGTTAAGGCTCTTGTCAAATTAGAAGGACCACATCACTCATAGGACTGATGCACCCAGATGAATGGCAGGACACCCCCCAATCTTTACATTGGTCACTTTTCTTGAATTTCCCAACACTTCACTTCTACGGTCTAAAATCAATAGTGCCACAGCCACTTTGCTATGCCAATTTAAGCAAAAGCACCATATGAAAAAGCCTGATATCTGTTACCTCCCGGAAACAAAGATGTTAGATAATTTTGACCTAAAGGCAGAACAATGCGTGGCCTTCTCGTCTGGGTAAAAGCCAGATGAACTGTGAAGGTGAAGCTTACATTTACTGCCGTAAAGAATAATATCCAACATTAAAGTTGGTAAAAGGTCAAGAGATGTTGGACCTTCTTAATATATATTTACCCCAACTAGATGCCATTGAATCTTCATCGTTGCTAAGCACACTTAACACTTTACCTGCTATTTTAAGGCAATCTGAATATTTAAATACATTACCATGGTAGGAGACTTAAGTTGGCTGGTACCTTCGGTAAAATTATAATGATCTGAAATGTTATTACTAGACTGCAACCAATGCTGTAGGATCTCCTACTCACAATCAATGCAGTACACAAGGACAAACAAGCATTTGCAATGCCTCATAATTTCATCTTTTCCTGCCATATCAGTCCAGTGGCCCTGCATACAACTAAAGCACTCCCATTTACCATATTCCTCTATCTGCAGCAAAAAATGAAAATGTTGCCATTCAGCATCCTAACCTAAATCTGCCATGCTAATTCCAATAGAATACCACTTTCACCACCCCACCATCAGAGTTGCTGGCTGGCTAACACAATTCTCAAAAAAAGACACAAGACAGCCACAGGGGAGAAATTAACTAGAAGGGTCACCCAAACATATCAAGAGTGTTCAAACAGTTTTAGTGTAATAAGGATGATGAGTTGGCCTAAAGTATGATCATAATTGTAAGAAGGAGAGATTAGGAAGCGGTTTACAGTTATAAATAAGTCCGCACATACGCCTGCCGGCCACCCGCCCTCCAATTATTTATAAGTCTGGTCTTTTCCAACCACAGATCAGCTGAATCGCAGCATTAACTGGTTGTCATGGCATGCATGTGAAGTTATAAGTCGCATCCAAAGACAATCAATAAGTCAAGCAGAGCTGCTTTCACATGCTGCCTACATCAACATAAGATATTCAGTGCCCACACTCCTTCTATCGGCAATGGCTGCCTGCTTGCACGAAAGTGAATATTCCTTTCACAGAGATGCCTGCCCTGTTGAAACAAACACCAGGCTGCGTGCATGCCTCCAGGAGAAGATTGCATTGTCTATGCTTAGCCCCCTGGCGTATTTTCAAAGCAAATTCCAAGCTTAAATGCAATCACCCAAGAAATCCCTCCCTACAGCAATCCGGCCATTCCACATCGGTTATAATGCAGAAGCAAGCACAAACAAAACAACCCGAGCACTGCCAGTAGAATAAGAAAATTAAATTGCAGTTTCCAGCTTTTAAAAAGACAGTCATGCCCAGACTACTAAAAAGACTTAGCACTGACTCAAATGAACAAGCATTTGGAATGCAATAGTCTAGTGTTTGCTCAAGTTAGAGCTCATAGCGTTGTAAATTACTGACTGGACTTTTATTGCCACACAGACTGAAAATAGCAAAAGGAAGAGAGTGAGGGTGAGCTGGCCCTGGGAAAAAAAACCTCTGCTATTGGTTTATGTTTACAGAGGGAGCTGGTGGGGAGGAGTAACTGAACAAGCACCCACAATGTTGAGGTGCAACAGGCAAATGCCAAAAATAGTCCCTTAGAGAAGAGATAAACAGGACATAGCGTGATTACACAGTACTTTGTGCTGCTCCCAAAGTGAAAAAAGGCAGGACAAAGAGGCAGAAGTGACCACTAGCAAGCAAGGATTTTTGAAGGACACTCCAACTAACAAATTAAACTGCTGGAACTCACTCTATAGTATACTTAAAAGTATTTAGCAGGCCAAACGCTGCCACTCGACCTTAAAAGGGGAAGTGGTTTGCTCATTAATTCTAAACTCAGGGTTGAGTCCATTAAACAGTTGCACAACTTCAGATGATCCACCCAGAGTCACTTTTTTGGATATGGAAATAGGGCCAGCATTATTGACTATTTGATAAGGACTAAGGAACCTTAGCAGCTGATTGGATGTATGAGGGTATTGGAGAGAAAAGAAGTGACCATTACCCCCTCTATCTTGTTCTTGACATTACGGCTTCCTCACAAACATGGCAACAGCCCCAGTTACAGCTCCACTGCAAAATGTCTTTAAATATAAATTCAAAGTGAATCCCAAAAGGGAGCAGTAGATCATTCTTCGAACCCTCTGTGGAAAACTCTCTGTGATGCTCTAATTGAGAAGAAGGAGGCCTTAGGTTGTTCGCCATTTGTATCCTTCAAGCAGTTGATTGTAGTTACCTATGATTGTTTGTAGGCTCATAAGGCGCCCAAAGAAAAGCAACTTATGCTTCCCCTTACTAGGATTGGTATGATAAGGAATAATATAAGCTGGAGAAAGCCCTTATGAAGGCACTTAGAAGTGAGAACAAAGGATGTCTACAGCAGCAGCATGCTGGAGATGTCTTTAGGCAAATGGAGCTGGCTGAAGCTATCCAGAAGCAGAAATCAGACAAAGCACCAGGCCCTGCCAAAACCCGGTCGACATGTTTAAAAACAATCAAGACTTGTGGATGGGTTCATTAACAACATTATGTAATACTATACTGACTCTGGATCTGGTCCCAGAACCATCGAAGACTTCTATAACCGTGCTGATCCACAAGAAGGGGGGGAAAGATGACCTCTCCAATTATCGGCCAATTTCCATTTCACGTGGTGTCGGGTAAATCTTTGGGAAACTATTATTGTTGCAACTTGAGGCCTGGATCGAGGAGAACAATATTGTATTCAATCTTCAGGCCGGGTACAGCCATCTCACAGCCAAAGTACAATTCACCAGGGCCTCAGGTTGTATGTGATCTGTATGAAGTACGTGGCCCTGCACAATGCCCACTCTTCTTGGTCTTTATAGACCTAAAACCCTCATTTGATTCTGTAGATCGCTTGGTCCTCTGGAGAATTCTAGAGAAGGTGGCTCCTAAGCAACTATCTATACATTCTAAAGGATATGTATAATGGCAATAATTCCAGAGTAAGATTTGGTGTAAAAGGTAAATGCACGGGTAAGTTTGAAATAAACATTGGCGTCAGACATGCTTGCATACTGGCCACAGCTTTACTCAGTATTTATTTTATTAGGATTGTGCAATATCCCGGTAAACTTGGTCTTGACATTCCATCACTGAAGAAGGAGCATATTCTGATCCTGCTGTTTGAAGGCAATGCAATAATTTTGGAGCCCAATGAAAAATCAATGCTTCGTGATTTGGAAGGCTTTGGGCTGTTCTGTAATGAACAAAATCTATCAATGAATAAGGAAAAAAGTTATGTAGGATAATTCATCCTAAATCAAAATTAGTGCCGAAATTCAGGATCCATGATAAACCAATCAAGCGAGACAAAACATACAACTATTTAGGTATGCAAATGGATGATCATTTACATTGGACAGCTCATCTCAAGAAATTTAAAACAAATTGTCTTGCAAATTCTTGCACCAAGAGACTAATTAAACCAACCCTGACCTCACTCAAGACAAATGTATGAGTCGTATACTCCTAGGATGCTGAAATGTGGAGTTTTCTGAAAGCTCATACGCTTCAAAAATTGAAAATATCTTCTTGTGATGTTTTTAAAACCTGGGTCCTTTAACCCCAATGACTGCATTAAGAGCTGAGCTGGCGTTAATGGTATTAGAGAAGTGCATAGCATTTTAACCTATAAAATACTATGAGAGAGGGTGGTCCAATCCATCTCTTGCCACACATAGAATAGTCCTCCACAAAATGCGATATGCAAGAATTATAACAGTTTACCCTGATTTAAACATGTCAAGAATATCTTAACCCCTTAGCTGCTGGGCCTTTTCCCCCCCAGTGCTGAGCCCTTTTTTGGCTATTTGGGGTAGTTCGCGCTTAGGGCTTCATAACTTTTTGTCCACATAAGCTAACCACGCCAAATTTGCGTCCTTTTTTTCCAACATCCTAGGGATTCTAATGGTACCCAGAGTTTGTGGTTTACCCTGGAGGAGACCAAGAAAATAGCCAAAATACAGTGAAAATTTAGTTTTTTCCAAAAAAATGGGAAAAAAGGGCCGCCGAAGAAGGCTTGTGGTTTTTTCCCTGAAAATGCCATCAACAAAGGGTTTCTGGTGCTGAAATCACTATCTTCCCACCTTTCAGGAACGGGCAGACTTGAATCAGAAAACCACATTTTCCAACACAAATTTGGCATTTTACTGGGACATACCCCATTTTTACTATTTTTGGTGCTTTCAACCTCCTTCCAGTTAATGACAGGAATGGGTATGAAACCAATGCTGGATCCAGGAAAGCTAAACATTTCTGAAAACTAGACAAAATTCTGAATTCAGCAAGGGGTCATTTGTGTAGATCCTACAAGGTTTTCCTACAGAAAATAACAGCTGAAATAAAAAAATATTGAAATTGAGCTGAAAACAACAGCCATTTTTCTTTATGTTTTACTCTGTAACTTTTTCCTGCGATGTCAGATTTCTGAAAGCAATATACCGTTTTGTCTGCTGGACTCTTCTGGTTGCGGGGATATAAAGGGCTTATAGGTTCATCAAGAACCCTAGGTACCCAGAGCCAATAAATGAGGTGCACCCTGCAGTTGGTTTTCATTCTATACTGGGTATACAGCAATTCATTTGCTGAAATATGAGGAGTGAAAAAGAGGTATCAAGAAAACCTTTGCATTTCCAAAATGGGATCAAGATAAGGTTTTGAGGAGCAGTGGTTATTTGCACATCTTTGAATTCCGAGGTGCCCATACTAGCATGTGAATTGCAGGGCATTTCTCAAATAGACGTCTTTTTTACACACTCTCTTATATTTGGAAGGAAAAAATGTAGAGAAAGATAAGGGGCAATGACACTTGTTTTGCTATTCTATGTTCCCCCAAGTCTCCCGATAAAAATGATACCTCACTTGTGTGGGTAGGCCTAGCGCCCGCGACAGGAAATGCCCCAAAACACAACGTGGACACATCCCATTTTTTCACAAAATACAGAGCTGTTTTTTGCAAAGTGCCTACCTGTAGATTTTGGCCTCTAGCTCAGCCGGCACCTAGGGAAACCTACCAAACCTGTACATTTTTGAAAACTAGAGACCTAGGGGAATCCAAGATGGGGTGACTCGCGGGGCTCTGACCAGGTTCTGTTACCCAGAATCCTTTGCAAACCTCAAAAAGTGGCTAAAAAAACAAGTTTTCCTCACATTTCGGTGACAGAAAGTTCTGGAATCTGAGAGGAGCCTCAAATTTCCTTCCACCCAGCGTCCCCCCAAGTCTCCCGATAAAAATGATACCTCACTTGTGTGGGTAGGCCTAGCGCCCGCGACAGGAAATGCCCCAAAACACAACGTGGACACATCACAGAAAACAGAGCTGTTTTTTGCAAAGTGCCTACCTGTAGATTTTGGCCTCTAGCTCAGCCGGCACCTAGGGAAACCTACCAAACCTGTGCATTTTTGAAAACTAGAGACCTAGGGGAATCCAAGGAGGGGTGACTTGCGGGGCTCGGACCAGGTTCTGTTACCCAGAATCCTTTGCAAACCTCAAAAAGTGGCTAAAAAAACAAGTTTTCCTCACATTTCGGTGACAGAAAGTTCTGGAATCTGAGAGGAGCCACAAATTTCCTTCCACCCAGCGTTCCCCCAAGCCTCCCGATAAAAATGATACCTCACTTGTGTGGTTAGGCCTGGTGCCTGCGACAGGAATAGATCACACAACGGTCAATGTTGGTCCTTACGTGAGGCAGCTGTTGACCCTGGGGTGATCCATTCCTGACACAGACACTAGGTGTAGGCACTCAAGTGGGGTAGTGTTTTTATCAGGACAGGTGAGGAGTCACTGGGTGGTAGGAATATTGTGGATCCCAGCATATTCCTGTAGTTTGTGTGACAGAAATGCGAGAAAAATTGAGTTTTTTTTCAACATTTCAGCTTTGCAGGGTATTCTGGGTAAGAAAACTTTGGGGAAGCCACACAAGTCACACCTCTGTGGACTCCCCCGAATGTCTAGTTTCCAGAAATGTTTGGGTTTAGTGTGTTTCTCTATATGGCCGCCGAATCCAGGACCAAAAACACAGGTGCCTGCCTTACAAAACCAGTTTGTTTTGCCATGGATAATTTTGATGTCTCCACAATATGATTTGGGTGGTGGAATTTGGGGCTGAACTAAATTGGGGAGCTCCCAAGAGAGCACTCTCTCTCTGCTTGCCGCCGCATTCACCTGCTCTCTGGGTTGGCCTAACCCACTATTACCCAGTTGCACAAACAGCTTGCGAAGGGACAGCAGGACTGTCCTCATCACCTCCCTCATAATGTACTGGAAGAGGAGTTATCGAATGGGACTCCTCTGACTGAAAAATCACTCCCAGAGTCTGCGCCATTGTCCTATCCCTCAGATGCTGTCTCAGTATCTGATGTCTCAGTCTCTGATCCTATGTCAGAGCGGTCCTCTATAACCCGAGTGCAGGCAGCAGTCATCCATCAAGATGCCATCTCTGCTATTGGCTAAACTGTTGCTCTAAAACACTAGCCTACGTAGACAGTCACAAAATCGATGGTGTGTGAGATACGTGCAACAGTAGAGGCCACCTTACCTGCGCTTCTTCCCTCAATCAGCACGTACTTTCAAGACACTCAAAAAACACCTTGTCACATACCATTCGTCACAGTCTTTAGCACCTCCTGCGCCCAGTCCAACAATCATTATTGGTGCTCCCACTCCCTCCTCCTCGGATTCCCTCATTACCACCCAGCAAAAGTGCCCTTCATCTCTCCATAGACTTTGCTAATGTACTCAGCTATTTACATAAAATACAGATTTGCTCTTTGCAGTAGGCATATAAACCTTCTGCGCTTCTTTATGGCACTAAAACTGCCACTAGACAAGTCGGACCCTTTTCCCCCCAGGGAAACCACACACATATTGACAAAAGTGATCTATATATGACAGCCAATCACCTGAAACTCAACTCAAGCAAAACCGAAATAATCCTCTTTGGCCCACACAAAAACACCTGGGACCCCTCATGGTGGCCCACCACGCTAGGCCCTGCACCCACCCCCGCCAACCACGCACGCAACCTCAGCATCATCCTAGACTCCTCCCTCTCGATGACCCAACAAATCAACGCTCTCACCTCCTCATGCTTCAACACACTCCGTATACTGAAAAACATTCAAATGGATCCCCACAGAGACCAGAAAAACTGTCACTCACGCACACATCAGCAGCAGGCTTGATTACGGAAACGCCCTCTACGCCGGCACCACTCTAAAACTCAAGCGCAAACTACACGCATCTAGAACTCAGCAGCACGACTCATCCTTGACCTCCGCCGACACGAACACATCTCTCCACACCTCAAATCCCTCCACTGGCTCCCCATTGACAAAAGGATCACCTTCAAGATCCTCATCCTCGCACACAAATCACTCCACAACACAGGCCCTGCCTACCTCAACGAGAGTCACCTTCCACACCCCCACACGAAACGTCCGCTCAGCTGACCTCTCTCTCGCCTCTGTCCCCCGCATCAAACACACCACCACCGGGGGCAGATCCTTCTCCTACCTTGCACCCAAAACCTGGAACGCCCTCACAACCCACCTTCGCAAGACCCAAAACCTACCTCTTTTCAGGAAGGGCCTCAAAACCTGGCTTTTCGAACAGTGAACCTCCCAGCCCCTTTCCCTCCCCCCGTCCCCCCCCAAGCGCCTTGAGACCCTCACAGGTGAGTAGCACACTTTATAAATCTCTTTGGTATATGTAGATCTACCTCTATATATATATATATATATCTATGTACATAGATATATCTATAGATATATCCATGTACATAGATATATCTATCTACATAGATATATAAATATAGATCTATATATAGATCTATTTTTTTTAGTTGTTGTATGGTTTCCTTGGGGGCCAAAATGGCCCCCAGGGAAACCCTACAACATCTAAAAAAAAAATTGCCCCCACAGGGGGTCACCCTGCCCACGGGCGACCCCCTGTCATTTTATTTATTTTTTATTTTTATTTTTTTGAAAAAAAAACAATCCCCTGGGGGGGGCGCGATCGCGCCCCCCCCCCCCCCCCCCAGGGGGCACCTACCTTTTTTTTTTAAATTAATTATGCCCCCGGGGGGGGCGCCCCGTTTTCCGAGGGGGCCGCCCCCCCAAAGTGAAATCCCTGGCGTCTAGTGGTGTTTCCTGGCCCCCGATCGCAGCTGTGCTGCGATCGGGGGCCAGGAAACACTTTGAGAAGGCCTCGTAAGAAAGGGGAGACTCTCCCCTTTCTTACGAGGCCTTCTCAAACTGTTGAATACCTTTCTGGTTCTTTACCCCCCACTTCTGGCAGAGTTTTCTTGTAAGACACCACTCAAAAATCATGTCTGTCCCTATTACAGGCTTTATCCACCAAGGCAGTTCCTAAAGTCTGGAAAGCCGCTCCCGTCACTGTGCAGACTGGCCTTCCACAGCCTGCTGGAAAAGGACCTGCCCATTTGGGAGCACTTCCCTGCTCACTGATACTGTGCACCAAATATGCATTTTAGACTCATTTGCCCACCATCTTGAGTCCACTGCACCCACATCATTGCCTGCTATTCTTGAAATCTCTTCCAGAGGCAGACCACATCTATACTAAACTGTACACCTCCACATTTGCTGTTCTTAACCCTCCCACCACATTTACTACTACATCTATCATCAACAACACTGCCTCAGATGGCCTTTTAGCAATACCTACACATAGATAGCAGCAAAGAGCGGAAAATGTGCTTGCTGATACCCTAGTAGTGTTGTGACACTTTAATATTGATTCTGGGAAAGGTTATGTGACCATTATATCATTGTCAAATATTGTCAAAATATTGTGACTACAAAAATAACAGGGACAAGATACTGAAAGTATATATACATATTTTTACTTTCTTTCAGTAATAATTAAGTCTTACATTCCACCGTAATATTGTTTATTATGATATAGTTTTACTGTATTAGGCTTATATTTCATTATTTTTGCTAATGGTTAATGTGAAATGTATTTTTATATTATTTTTAGAGGACTATAGTATTGTATCTTTTTTGAGCTTCTGTGTTTCTTGTGGGATTGGCAATTAAATGTTTTTAAGCAATAGCTTAATTAATATGACATTTGTATTTAATATTTTTTTGTATTTATTTATTTACACATTTAATAATGTTTTAAAGTGTTTATGAAATTGTAAATTCAAGGTGTGTGCTTTATGAGGATTGGGAGACAGTGTTTTTATAACATGAAATTAATTAAATGTAATTGATTAATATGTTTATTATTTAATTGCTACTGAAATCTTGTGCTCCCTTTTCAAAGTCAGCACGCAGCATCACTCTTACAAGCAATAATGCGTGAAGCCAGTTTAAATGTTTTTGTGTGTTATGAATTTAATATTTTTGGACATTGTTTTGCTACCTGAACTCAGCATTTATTACTGTTGCTTTTGTATGCATAATTTTGCTGTACAATTGTTTTACTGGTTTTATTGCCATAAATTGATTTGCAGCACAGTCCATTGTTCTGGCATAAATAACAACTACAAAGTGACACCATCTTAGATTAGTCAGGAATTAAAGATTATCCTTTCTCCTAGATCAAATCTGGAAGGGATTTAGCATTAATCCAATCTTCAACAGTGTAGAAATGTTCCCCAAGTAACACCTGAATCTTTATCTCAACACATTGTCAGTACCTCTCCATAGGACTATGGATATTATTGACAGGCATTGAGCCACGCATGGCCAATGAATATGGATATTGTTGATATCAGCCTATGGAATCAGAAATTTAATGACCATAATGACAAAAAAACCCTGATGAAGTTCAATTGTTTTTACCAAAATATGTTGACTCAATGGTCGGTTGCTGGATTTTATGTATTATATGAGAATTACAAAAATGAAGAATATTTTTAAACAAAACTAAAGATTTGTGGGCCCTTATATCTCTGCATTCACCTTTCCACTTTGTTCTGGAATTCTAAACATGTGTGTGTGTTATGAGAAAAAAAGCAATATGGTGATGGAAAGGTACAAAGTATATTGTAGGAAACAAGAGGAAGATGAATCTATTGAAAAAAAGTGTCTGTTTTATATCTCTAGTAAGTACGTGCAATTATGATCATATTAATTGCGAACACGTTTAATGATCAAATTTTAATGAGGACTAACATCAAAAAGCACTGGAGAAATTAGGAGTGTGAGCAGCAATAATTCTAAAAGTTGCAATAGATATTGCTAAAGCTGTAGAACACTCAGAATGCTTTGTTCACAAATTTAGGGGTGACCTTACATTTTAAAAGAACTGTAAAGATTATAAAAAAGTTAATTTAGTGAGGAAGGATGATGATAAAATATGGAACCAGTACCATGCCACAATCCCAATATATTCTTGAGTGTGACAGAAAGCAATGGGAATCATATGAGTAGAAGTCTTCCTTTTTGTGTCAAAAAAGTGGACAGTAAAGACATCATAGCTTTTGTACATTTATAGGCCTAGTGTACTATTTTAGGTAGAGATGTAGTTGAAAGAAATTGGGCGAACAAAAAAATTGCATTGACTTGATTGTCTCATTGTGGTTACACAGGTCACAAAATCTATTTGATTGCTTATTTCTGGACTGGTTTGGGCTTCTGTGGCAGACACACCCAGTGTGTTTGTTGGACTGGATATAGAACAACAGTCCTGACCTTGCCCAAGGTATGCATTTTCTCCAGAGTTCATTGGATTTAAGTTAGATTAGTACATTCCAACTCAAAAGAAGATTCAGGACAAAAATAACAGCTTGTATTTACCCATAAATCAAATGGTGCTCCGAAGTATCAAAAGGCCAGGATGATATCAGCACAAATACCTTTACTCTGAAGAGAGGGACAAAGTTCAAAGCTGTATCAAGCCAGGACCATAATCCTCACATCCTCATATAGAAAAGAATGATACTGAGAACTTCATCTTCTGTTCAGAGAGGTACTTGAACTGCTCACAAGCCAGAAGTGAGCAACATGCAAAATCAGATTATGACTACATCAAGCAAGGTGACAAGTGAAATAAGATTTCAAGTACATTTCTGTGCTTGCCCTGGGATAAACACAAGTACACAGTATTGCATGAGCTACCACGGTGAATCATCCTATAGCTGGCACCTGAACCATTTTTGGTGTAAAAATACAAAGAACTACAAATGTATGTAAACAACCTGGTGAGCCTTCCAGACTCCAAGAACTATCATATAGCATCACCTTGCCATAATCTAGCGCTGAATCATGTTTTCAATTCAAAATAACTGGAAAGTGTACTGTTAAACCGATACAGTAATTAAGGCACTTCAGTACCAACAACTCCAAGGAAATGCCCTATATTGTTCCCAAGCTTCAGGCCTAGTGTGGGGTTATCAAAAGAGAGACAACCCTTCAAAGAATGTTGAAATGGAGAAACCAAGCTCAACTGCTCTTAATGTACTCCCAAAGTTCAAATATGCCATGTTATATTTATTTTTATGTTATGTTATGTTATGTTATGTTTTGCAGATTTGTTCTGTTATGCAGATATGTCACCATCACCCGGAGGGATCTTGCCACTGATCAGGTGTGAGTCTATGCATACCTAGCACCTAGTGGAACTACTTAAAAAGCCATATCTTCAGCTTCTTGCAGAATTCAAGTCATGAAGAGGAAGCTCTTATGTGTAGTGGCAGGTTGTTTCATACTTTAGGAGCTCTATAGGAGAAGGTAAGACTGACAAATCTGGTTTTCCATATGCGTGGGAATTGTGTTAGTGGAAGTCCAGAGGAGTCTGGAAGGTTTGTGAAAGCAGATGCGTTTTTTGAGGTATGCTGAGCCAGTGATATGTAGTGCCTTGAAACTGTGGGTGAGGAGTTTCAATTGTGCTCGTTTGTGAATGGGGAGCCGGTGGAGCTCCCTCAGGTGTGGTGTGATGTGAGTGCAGTGTGAGAGGTTGAGAGTGATTCTAGCTGCTGAATACTGAATGGTCTGCAGCCTTCTGTTGAGTTTTCTGTTGATACCCACATAGAGGGTGTTCCCATAGTCCAGCTTGCTTGAGATCAGGGCATGTGTGATGGTTTTCCGGGTGCTGATTGGGAGCTATTTAAAAATCTTCATCAGCATCCTAAGGGTGTGGAAGCAGGCAGCGGTGATGGCATTGACTTGTGCGGTAGTGTCAGATTTGCTGTTGGTGATGTTTTTAAGGCTCTTGGTGTGAGTGTGTGGTGGTTGTGGATCCTAGCTGTGTTAGCCACTAGATCGAGTCCCACAGTCATGTGCCTTGGATATCACATGGTCGATCTTGTCAGTGTTAAGCTTTACACAGTTGTTCATCATTCAGTGGATGATTTCAGTCATGCAGGCAATGCTGAAACCAGACTCAGGTGCTCATTTCGATATCGGTAGCCTTTTGCAAAGACCGCCGTCAAAGTGGGCACCAAAAGACCGCCAATTACGAGTCACCCATGGATCTCTGCTCATAAACAGGCAAAAATCCGACATCGTCGG
The DNA here is from genome assembly GCF_031143425.1 of Pleurodeles waltl. Classification (NCBI taxonomy): domain Eukaryota; kingdom Metazoa; phylum Chordata; class Amphibia; order Caudata; family Salamandridae; genus Pleurodeles; species Pleurodeles waltl. Next base: position 589,077,848 of record NC_090447.1, read on the forward strand.
CGTGGCTGATGGTGTGTGAGAGGCGGTTCCACAGCCAGTGCCTCTATGCCACAAGGACACCGCCCGCCATATTATGAGAAGTAAATGACATGGCGTTTTGCATGGCTGTGCGGCTTTAGCAGTGGAACCACCAACTTCAACCCCTCCATACAACCACCTCGACGTGGGCTGCTGTGCCATCCAGACAGGTAGGTGGACTGATTGAAAGGGGGGTGTGTGTATGTGTGGTTGGTGCATGTGTATGGTGTGTATGTGTATGTGTGCGAGCATGTCTGTTTGTGTGTCAGAATGGGTGTGCATGCTTGTGTGTGTGATAGTATGCATGCGTGGAGGGGGTGTGTGTGCATGTATGGGGAGTGTGGTGGTGGGGGTGTGTATGTATGCGGAGGGGGGTATGTAAGCTTGCAAGCGAGTGGGGATGTGTGTTTGTGAGTGAGCGAGTGGGGGTGCTTTGTATGTATGTGCGTGGTCGGGTGGAGTTGTGTATGTATGTGGAGAGGGTGTGTGTGTGTTGTATGAATGTGGAGGGAGGTGCGTAGGGTGAGGGTGCATGTCTGTTTGTGTGCAAGCGAGTGGGGGTGTTTATATGTATGCGTGCAGTCAGGTGGGGTGGTGTCTGCAAGTCTGTGGATGTCTGGGGTTGCATGTGCCAGCTACAGGAATTGGGTTTCCTGTTACCGGGTGCCATAATGCCAGGGTTTTCGTGGCAGGGTGTCCGCCACGAAAACCCTGGTGGTTTACACCCTCATAGTATGAGGTATGTCGCCAGCCCGGAGAAGGCCCCCACCAACCGCAGCAGTCTGCCCGCACTAGCGGGACTGGGTGCAGTGTGGCTGTTGCCAGTTGCCCACATCGCCATGCTCATTATGCGGCAGTATTCACCGCCAGGCCTGCAGCGGTGAGAGCACCACCAGACCACCGTGCTCGTAAAGAGGGCCTGAGTGTTGCTAAGTGAACAGACATAACACAGCAACCATTACACTCATTCAACCAAAAACCTCTTGTATTTTCTAAATGAAAACATTTTTGAATTTGCTTTAAAGACTAATTCAAGTCCTGTACTTCAAAGCTGGTGAGGCAAAGAGTTCCACAGGTGAGTTTACTGGAAAGCAAAAGACCTTCCTCCTCCTCTGGCCTTAAGAATTCTATGGATATTAAGAAGATTTTGGTTTGCTGAGTGAGGTGCCTGAGAGGCGCATTCTTTTTTAATTTCTCCTGGATATAAAATGGACCTCTTTTTTAATAAATTCCTACGGGAATTATTAGTGTTTTAAACTTAATTCTTTCCTTGACTGGTAAGCAGCGCAGTAACATTAAATCTTTTTGGACAGACTGTCAACTGGGAATATTCAGGACTAATCTAGCTGCCGGATTCTGCACTCTTTGCAGTATATGTAGTAGTTTCTTTAGTGGTCTTGGTAAGAGTACATTTGCATAATCTAACTTAGATGTTATTACAGCATGTACAATGTCTTTTCAAGTAACAACTGGGAGAAAATCGAAAATCTTTGTTAGGGATTTTAGTAGGGCAAATCAAACCACTGTGGTAGGCTGAACACATGATTGAAATGATAATTTAGTGTCCATTTGTACCCTCAAATTTCTGGGCTACAGCTAACCATATTCACCTCATATCTAATGGAAAACCTAAAATCCATTTTTCACAGATGAAACAACTTAAAGAATTGCAAACCACTCTGGTCCGAAAAGCAATTTACTGCCTGAGTCAGGTATAATGTTTGCAAGGGTGGTGTTCCGATGCAGGGAGGCCCAAAAAATTGACCATTAAAATTTACAACACTGTGTCATTTTTTTCGGTTAATTTTAATGTGTACTCAAAGCAGGCGTTAAAATGATGCATCCATTTTAATCAATGTGCCTCACTGTGCTTTGCTGCACTAGGATCAAAGTTTTTAGAGGCTAGTGCCACGAAGTGTCATAATAGCTTTGTAATCTAATTCCAGAACACCGAACTGGATAAAACCGAGTAATGGCCCTGCACAATCACCCGCTGATGGCAGATTACCCTAATGACAAACATTGAATCTAAAACCTACAAGAATAGTGGGGAGTCAAAGATTGAATATAGATACTCAGATCACCACAATTAGTTGATTCCCATCTTCTTTTTGTATATATGTACATTCAGGTAAATTACAATCATAGTCATCTCCTGTTGAGACAAACTTAACAAGAAGAACAAGCCCTGAAACTGCCAACAGGTCTTTAACAGATATACCAATCCACTTCTTCAGGGCAAAATCTATGTTCACATTTTGACTCCCCACTAGTCTTGTTGGTTTAGGATTTAATCCACACAATGCTTAGTTGCTGTACTCTTTTGCACACATGCAATGTGCAGGTTCCTAGGGAATTATATACAGTTACCCTTGGTAATGCATGATTTTAGGTGCCATTTTTTACTCAACACCTCATCTGGCATTTGTTTTAGACTCAGCTTACCTATTGATGTTTGCATCAGTCCTCTCAAGTAATGTCCCTACAAAACAAAGCAAATTTTGCACTCAGAAAGGGACACCTTTCCTTCACCAAATACCTTTTGCCCTGGAATGTAAATCCAATTGGGTTGCGTAGCGTTGCTTTGGATAATTGTGTGCCTCCTTGTCACAGCGTAAAGCCTTAGTAAATCTGGGCATTTGTTTTCCACACTAATAGTAGACCAAGAATATCTGTCAGGTTCACCTACCCCACGCTCCATATCTGGAGGGCATTGGCGACGTGGGAATGGTATACGCTATATTTTCCAGCTGAAAAATGGAACAAAAACACTGGTTTGCGTAAATGACGAAGGCTAATTAGTGTTATCTGATTTCTGTCTTGATGGGTCGCTAGGGAAATGGTGTGGATATATTTCAAGGGCTGTAAAAGTTAATGAACTGTAGTATAAATTAGAAAAACCACAGAACAGGAACGCTTAACAGAAGTACTAGCAATTACAGCCTACATCTGCTGACTGCGGAGCTCGAAACGGTTGTGTGTTTTACCCAGCACTGCAGCTGTAATAATTTCGCAAATCTGACAAATGTATCGGTAAAACGGTAAAGTCAGCAGTTAGTGAATATGCAGTAATTTTATTGAGGGTGATTCTTCAGGCCACCTCTTTTCTGAGACCTGAACAGTAAATAGCAAGAGAATCAGATCCTGTGTGAATCTTTTCTGATCGTTTCCACCATTGCTGCTCTGTTAAAACCGAATTTCAGACTTCATAAAACCCTCGGTATCATTTTTAGAACCCACTAACATCCTTATTAATTACACACTAACATTCTTTTCAATTACACACATTCTTGCTCCACTTAGCCCCCCCCAAATGTTACCATGTGTGCGCTGTATTTTTGTATACGGCGCACCATGGCGGTGGTCAGGGTACTATAATTTTTTAAGCTAGTTCAGCGCTCTGCAGGATTAGCATAAACAATTCTGACGCTAATCCTGTGAAACATGCAGGGACCCATTGAAACCAATGGGAGCCTCCTCTTAACGCCTGCTTAAAGCAGGTGTTAAAAGCACTGAAAAACATGACGCCAAGAAATCTCTTCGCACCATTTTTTGCCCCCCCCCCACGAGGGAAAGCCCCCCCTTGTATACATTATGACTGGCGCCACTTTGTAAATATGGCGATTTCGGTATCGTTTGGCCTCATTAGAGTAAAAATACAAATGACACTAATGTGGCGCAAGGAGGCGCCAGAGGCTCTTAAGACTTCCCCTCAGGGACAAATTTATGACCCTGATTGCATCGCTGTAACAGAGGCTTAAGGTTGGCCTTAAGGTGACTTTGCGTGGTTTCATAAATCTGGAGTAAATCAACCCAGCACAAATTACTGTTTTGCATGAATCTGCTCTGGTAAGGCATTTCATGGGCTTTGCCTGGGTGATACCATGCAAATCCCATGGATTTTGACGCATTCCTATATATACAAGCAGTTGTAAACCTGGGAATGAGCCAAAAAGCTACAATTAATATGTAATAGTCAGAGACTTGTACTTTGATGTGTGTGCTCTTAGCTGGTTCATCATTTTAAAATGACAATTCATCATGTTAAAAACAACAGAAGAGAGTCAATTGTTAAAATATTTGTATCTCTTCTGGGTAGAGATGTATTTTCACATTTCCTGCTTATGTACCTCCCACTGTATTTCATATACTTCATAAATTAATTTATTTGAATACCCATTTCCCATTTGTAAAGATATGTTACATTTAGGGCATATTTAAGAAAAGTGCCCTGCACACAGTGCAGCGCCACTTTTCTTGCACCTCCTTAGTGCCCCCTAATGCCACCATGTGTGCTCCATATTTATAATAAGGTGCACGATGGTGGTAGTTAGGGGACTAGCGTCAGACTTTTTTGACGTTAGTCCGGAGCTTTGCATGATTATCCTCAAAAATGTTGACACTAATCCTGCCAAGCTCATTGAGGCCCATTGTAATCAATGGTGTGCCTCCTTTTAACGCCTGCTTTGCATAGCCGTTAAAAGTGGCGAAAAAAATGAAGCAAAGAAATCAGTTAGATTTCTTTGCCCTCCATTTTTCAGCCCCCCCCAATGGGACAACGCTCCCTTTGCATACATTATGCCTGGTGCAGTATAATGTAGTGCAAAGGGTTACAAACTGGTGCAATACATGCACTACTTTGTAAATATGGCCTTTACGAGGGTCTTCTCCTCGTTGGGCCCAATTAGCGTAAAAGAAAATGACACTAATGTGGCGCTATGGCTCTTAAATATGCCTCTTAGTAATTTTTGTACATGCATACCATACATATAACACTTGCTTTATTATAGCTGATTGTTCAACAAGTGCAACAAGATTAATCTGTTACTTAATGCATTTGACATCATTCAAGGTGAAGCCTGCCCTTTTCAAAAGGAGAAAAGTGTATTTAAGTTAGGTACAGACAAATAGGAGGTAAAGAGGAAAGCTTTACCTTCTTAGGAGATCCGAGCATGCAATCAGAAGCTATAAGCACCATCTGTGAATGCCACAGGCTAGAATGTTGGCGCAAGCCTGCCTTTTCAGCTTGCTAGGATGCTATAGCAACCATGCAGGGATAGAGATCAACCTTGTTCACACAGAAGAACACTTTAGTTGTTCAACTGAGGTAAGCTAGTGAGAGGCCATTTTTGAAACTCACACAGCAAAGAAAAGAGTGGCTGCAGGTTAGAGGTAAACTCCATCTTTTCATGCAGGATAGTTCTGAACTACCATTTAATGTTGCAGTTCTTCATATTTTGTTGTTTAATCATGTTGTTCATTTTTAAAGTTAGAACTATATTAATTATATGTACTATGATAGTAAATTGGTTTTAATAAAATGGTAAAAAAATAGCCTTATTGTGCTCTCTTGAGAGTGTCTGCTGACAGCGAGTAGAGAATTTGGACCTATTAACAACAAATAAACAGGTGAAGTCTCGTAGAGCTGATCTTTACTCAGAACGCACCTATCTCGTGTAATACTTAGATGGTTTGTGGGCTACAGTCCACCAGGAATCCTGGCTCTAGTGGGTAAGTTGACAGCAAGCCTGCACTTTTGCCAGATGGTGTAGAAAACCTAAATTCCAAGCTGCATTTCATGTAGAATTACGAAAATATTTTCATAATGGTCAAGCATTATGTATTGGTGTTAGACCTGGCATCCTTGGCATGGTTTCTCAAAATGTTTTGCCATCAAACCACCTTCAATTCGATTCATTTTTGCTTGCATTTAGGAACCTGAGCACTTTACTACTGCTGACCAGTGCTAAGGTGCATGTACTCTGTCTTCTAAAATATGGTAGCATTGGTTTCTCCACAATTGGCATATTTAATTTACTTGTAAGTCCCTAGTTATAGTGCATTATATGTGCCCAGGGCCTGTAAATTAAATTCTGCCTGTGGACCTGCAGCACGGATTGTTCCACTCACTACAGTAGCCTTTCAAACATGTCTCAAGCCTGCCAATGCAAAGCCTGTCTGTGCAGTTAAGAATTGCCAATTCAGACTGACAAGCACACCCACTTGCCAGGCCCAAATCTTCCTTTTTTATTACATGTAAGTCACTCCTAAGGTAGGCCTTAGTCAGCCCTGAGGGCAGGGTGCAGTGTATTTAAAAAGTTGGACATACACTTGTTGAACATGTCCAGGTGGTGAAAAACTCCTATATTCATTTTTAACTATGGTAAGGACTAACTTTCCCATAGAACAGCATTGGGTATACTGTAAAACACATTTTAAGTGGAATTTCCAATTGGGAAGAGATAGGGATAAGAGTTTGGTGTCTCTGGACTCAAAATTTAAAATCACAACTTATAGTGAAGTTGGAAGTAATTCTGAAAATGCCACTTTTAGAAGTGTCTCTGAATACACATCTGGTTTGGACTGGGTGACAGCTAAACTTTGTGAATTCCCTCTAAACAGCCACACATTTAGGACACTCAACTGCATCTGCCTATATTTTCATACGGATGGGTCTTCTTGGGCAGAGGGAATGGGAGGACCTGACAATATTAAGTGGTGTCCTGTCTCTACACAAAGGAGCTGCTTACCCCCACAGATGCCCTGGTACGCAGGGCTGGGATTAAAAGGACATGTGTACTTCGGAGAACCCCTTTGAAGTCTCCCCCACATCAAAGGCCTTTTTGGGTTTAAGTACTGAACCTCAATCACCTGTAAATCAGTTTATGTTGGGGTCCTGAGGAGACTGCCAGGAGGGACTGCTGCTTTGCCATTGCTTTTTCTATGTTGGCCTGCTACAATCTGATTGCTGTGTTGCCCGGAGGGACAGCCACTTTGCATTGAGCATATAGGTGCCCACAAGAACTCCAAAAACCTGTTTAGCTGGCCTCCTGTGATGGAATACTTAGGGCTATCAAAGTCTTCCATCTGATGACAGTCCACTCCCTGTGCCTTCAGCACTCTCCAAGGAGGCACACTCCTCTCTGTTCCCAGATTCTTCCCCAGCACCTTCAGTACTTTCCCAGGGGCTGCGTTTGCTGAAGGCTGGCAGCTGTGAGAGTGACCATGCTCCTTGTACCCTGAACAAATTCCCAGGAGGCTCCTTCACCAAGAATTGACCACTGGAGTGGTGAGCCAAGCTCCTTGTGCTGAGTATACTGCCAGGAAGCGTTCGGGATCTGAGATGAGAGCCGCGCTCCCTGCACCCTGGGCGTGCCATGCTGAGTACCAAGAGAGTTTACCCCCGACTGTGCAGCCCACTCGAGAACAGTCTGAGTTTTAGAGCAGCGCCACTGAAGAGGTCGGACGGGCTGACAATCGGCTACCTCCAAATGAAAGTGTCTGGTTCTGTTCAGGGGCACTCTTGCAGACACTGTGAGCATCTGGACCTCTAGAACCCTGGACGGTACACATTTGAATATCAACGCTCACCTACCCACAATTTCTGGTAGTGCTGCGGGTGTCGGATAACCTTGGGAATCGCTTGACAGGAAAAGGGAAATAAGACCACAGCCTTCCTTTGAGCCTCTTACCTGAAACGGACTTCAGCCTCATCTCGGCCCTCTCCTTGCCAACAAAAGAGGTGACCAGTGAACTGGAATTCAAAATTACCATAATTCCCCTAAGGGGAGCACCTACATCTTCCAAACTGTTGTTTGTCACACCATTCCTACTGGAACCGACATATTACTGTAAAGGGTCTAAAAGGAGCCCAGTTGGGAAGCACTGCTCATTGCTTTTAAGCTTAACTTACAAAGTGAATATCTCAGAAAACATTGATTGCTTTTTTGTCATTTTGGTCTGGTTTAATTTAGATAAAGGATATCAATTTTCCTGAATTGGTGTGAAGCATTTTTGTGGTGCTATCACTGTGTCACTGTAACTAAGTGTTGCATAAATACTTCACACATTGCTTTCTAAGTTAGGCCCGCATACACTGTGCCAACATACCAGAGGGTGAGCACAGGCTAATTTAGGTGGTGTTTCTGACTTTCCTTGACTAGGATTGTGGTCCCTACTTAACCAGGGTACATACCTCTCCCAACTAGAGACCCAATTTCGAACAATAGTTAAGGGAAGGAAATTAGTTAGTCTCCTCTCCAGTTCAGATCCAGTGTTAATATATGTAATTTCTCTCATTTTCACATTTAAGTCTCACTGAATCAATATCAGAGCTCTTGGGCAGATATTTCTAATATTCTCAGTTTCTTGTTCTAACATTGTCAAAGCTTCATCTAAACCTTCATTCAGTCTATAATAAAGATCAATTAATATGAACTATCTACATTTTTGTTTGACCTACTAATGTCAACCTAATTTGTTAAAGTTTTTTTTTATTTCATAATCAAGTTTGTTTCACTTATAGTTCAGATTTGTGTTCAGGATGGTAGTTAGCCTAATAACATCACTACCTCAAGACACACACAGTGGATTGGTAAGAGAACTCCTTACAGCATAATAATGTACCACCGTCAAATTAATACATACATCTATCATAATCACATATATTCCAGGAGTCAATCTTATTCTACCAACCCTGTGTTCATTTAGTATGAATGTGTATTTTTTCGGAATTGTAACATTTTGGAAAAACAATAATTTTAGGTGATGTGTTTTCTTCAGTAATCTATATTCTTGAGGGGGAGGGCGAGCTCAGATATATAACATTCATTATGTAAAACTACACCAATTAACTCTCTTCTAGATAAGCTTGTGTCTTTCTCTGCCTTGATTCATCAAGTCTTCAAATTGCTTTTGGAGGGTTGTGAAGGTGAATGTGAGGGTGCGGCTTGTCTTGCTGTCTACTAAATGTATCTTCTCTTTGGCTGCCAAAACAATTTCTCTGATCAACTGGTTAAATACATGTCCATAAACGAACACCTGTATGTGTTACTAGAGAAGCCTTTAGTTTTAATGCCACCTCAAACAATATCAAACATATCAAGCTGTACAGTAATGAAGGTCAATGTTTGGAGGTGGGCTCGTCTTGCTGCCTACTAAATACAGTTTTTATTTGTCTGCTAAGATAATTTATCTAATCAACTGGTTAAACATACCTCCATATGCTTGCTCAAACAATACCACTTTGGTCCTCATTACGCATTACATGTTAATAGCGGGGTGCAATCTGCACAAACAAATTTAACTTTACCATGTGATAACACCTTGCTAGAACCATGCAATTTTCTCAGAACGTCCTTCTTTGCTAGAGCTTGTGCCTTTTGTAAGGTAGGATTCATCCACTCATGGTTCTACAATTGATTGCGGAGGGTAGTGAAGGAGAATGTGAGGGTGTGAGTTTGTCTTGCTGCCTACTAAATGCAGATTCTCTTTGGCTACCAAAATAATTTTTCTGATGAACTGGTTAAATGCACCTCTGTATACTTTCAACTGTATTTGTTAACAGAGAACCCTTTAGTTTTAGTATCATCTGAAACAATTCCACTTTGACCCTCATTACGAGTTGCACAGTAATGGTGGGGTGCAAACTCCACAAGCAAAATTAACTTTATCAAGAAGTTACACCTCACTAGTACATTCAATTGTCCAATAATGGGAATAACTGTGCAGATTCATTTTTATCGGGCAGAATTATGCATAGTTTTTCCTTGTTTGAGGAGGGTTAATACTGACATTTACCTTCTGCACTGGGGCAGGTGCTGGATGGGGATAGAGGACGGATGGGTTGAGTGGGGAGTGGAGAGAAGAAGAGGAAGTGCTAACAAACGCTCAGGTAAGGATGGGGCTTGACTACTGCTGTAGTCAAACCCATGCGATTTTACTGACTAGTATTACCAGCTGGTAAATCATGTCCACTTGGCCAGTTGTGATGAGGTGGGACAGTTTTTCTCTGAGGAATACCGCTCTACCTGACTCATAATAACAGTCTTAATGTTGGTTGAAAAGAAGGTCTGCAGATTACAATGACTGATTGAGTAGTTGGCTGCAATACTACAATTGCAGTTGCACTGCCAACAGTTATATAAACTTCATCACGTTTTTTCAAATGGTTTCTTTAGTAAATTATATCAAACACCTTTTTGTGATCACTTGTATGTATGTGTTTAGTGGAGTTACCTACATACTGCTCTTCATGCTTGTTTTCTACACTACAATATATTTTGTTTGTGAAAAGTCATATTTTTTACATATTGTCATTTTATCGCAGCTAGGAAGCCCTGTTCCTTTTCCACCTTTCAAAATGTATATAAAGAAAGGTGTCCTTAGTTAATGGTTACCTATTTGACTGTTATATTCTGTACTAGTGGAGTAGGTGAACAAGTTTGCTGGTGCCTGTTCCTGCTTTTTGCACCTGTCAGACAGATTAGTTATAAGCTTTTAAAAGAGATTAACTAACCTGTGGTCCTCTGATCCAGTAGGAGAAATGTACAGAACTCATCACCCACTCTGAAACAGTGCTAAGAGGACAGCAGAAAAATGTGATTGAAAGCAAAATAAAATTGTGTAGAACTGCCAAGTTCTTTTCCTCTGCTTCTTAGGTTGATATGAGCATTTCTTGAGGCTGAAACCTCTCTCTCTTGATTTCACCTGCTCATGTGTTGTTGCCTGGAATTGTTCACAAGCTAGTTGTACTTCTTAAGATACTTGACCTTGTAATCAATCCTAATCGTAATTGCAAATCTTGAACTTCCACATACACTATTTAAATTAGGATTATGTCAATGCTTTAATGTTTGTCACCTGGGTTTAGGAATGCATGGGCACAAACTTTGTCTTTTACTTATCTTTGCTCTGGGTATTGTTGTCCTTATCTTTTCTCTATCTTCTTTTATAGGTGTTGACTGGTGCAACGCCCTCAAGGTGAATGATCTTCAGTATTCTGACCCCTAGGTCAGGATTGGATAGTTGGTATTATCTTTGAGGTGTTTTGACAAAATTTTGAAAGAAAATATTCTGGTACAAAAATATCATCGTAGGACTATTTTGATGTCAAAAATATTGTTGACATACCTATTGAAGGTGAGGGTACCATTTATAGTCTTGTTTTTACTATTGTTATCAAATAAATCATTCACTAAAGCTTCATTCCATGTAATGTTACTTTACAATATTTTCATTAAATAGTTGTGGTTGTGGTTGTTTTGACTTATATGTATTTCATTTTTAAATAGTTTGATATGTATATTATGAATAAAATGTTACTGTAACGTTTGTTGTATTTTATTTTAAAATTAATTATTGTAATTTTTTAATTGAAATATTCAATAAAATAAAACTTTTAATAACAAGTTGTTGGGCTTATAGGAGAAAAGGGTGGGGACATTTTTTAGGCGTATTTATGTAAATAATTACTTTTTTAATGCAACTTAATTTTTTCATTATGAATTATTTTTTGGGGAATTTTTTTAATTTCAAATATATATGTAAAGGTAAAGTTTTTCTTTAAGTTTTAATTTTAAAAATGTATTAGTTCAAATTAAAAATTTGTTTTAAATGTTCTCATTTGTAAACTAATTTCTCTGTAGTTGTAATTTATTAAAAGTCATCTTTATATAATGTTATTCTGTGTATGGTTTAGATTACAGTGGAATTAGTTAAATTAACCACTTTAGTGCCCAACACCTTCCCCAAAATGGTTCAGTTTGGAATGTGAACAGTAAATTCAACTCTTTTAGTATCCCCACACTGTATTTCAATTGAGCACACCCTGGTTACTAATGTGAACATTCTTGAATATGTGTGCTGTCACGCTATGTGTAGTGGCTCAAACAGAACTTTTCCAATGGACCCGTTTTGTGCTGGCGGGGACAAGCACTCACCAGCTGCCTGACACACTTAAATTAAGACCTGCAGGTTAATTTGCTGCTTAATGCACAAATATACTGTGCTCTTCAGAAATAAGCTCAATTGTATATTGTAGCAGTCATGTGGATTTCATATTGATTTCAATGCAATCCTTTATCATCCACTGGATGTCATCAAATCATACATCTTATACAAGTTGCACATTGATTACTTTATGATGCCATATATTCAAGAGGACCCAATGCATTTCAGGGTGTCTGACCCTTGATCAGGGATTCCTGCAAATAAACATGCTCAATGTCACCTGGAGGAACCTTGATACACAACCTCCACTTCGAAATTAATAATTGACAAATTTGCTAAAAAAATGACAGCCACTACATGCAACTAGTGCCCGAAGTACCAGAGCACCATGGGTCAATGAAATGAAAAGTATACAAAGAAATAAAAAGGAAAGATGAAAAATGAAACTCTTTTAGTATCCACCACTTTCCCCAAAATAGTTCAAATTAGTGGGGAAATAGTAACCACATCCCTTTTATTGTCCAACTCCTTCCTCAAAACAGTTTAGTTTCATGTGGGCATGGAATATGTTTCTCTTTTGGGCCCATATTTAAGAAAATTTAGCGTAGAATTTGTGCCCTTTTTTACTCAAAAGTGGTGCTAACTTAACATCATATTTAGATTTGGACTCTAGAGCAGTCTAGCGTAAGCATTTTCAACAACATAATTTTTTGGGAGCGCCACCTTACCTTGCGTCATTTAATGAGAATGATATACAAGGTATGTGTTCTTTCCTTAAAAATGATGCTAACCCACTAGCACCAAATTAACAACCCAACAGAAAAACGATGCACGGAAAGGACCAGCTCCAAAAAATGACACTAAGTACGATTAGCGACAAATTTTTAATGCCTGGTCAGACCAGGCATTAATATGAGGCCCACACACTACTACATAAGGGAAACACACAAAAGGAGCCTTGGAAAGCAACTGGACACTAAGGAAGTGTTACCCCTACAGCTCAGCACCTGTAGAAGATGACAGTGAGCACACCAATTGCCACCAGCACCACCTCAGCAACCGCAAACACCACCACTGCAGCCACAAACACAGTGTAGAAGACGGGAGAGGATCTTTTGCCAGTGTGCAAGAATCCTGGCCCTCAGCGAAGAAGAGATGATCAGACTCTACCGTCTAACGAGGGAGTCCATTGTACGCCTGCTCCACCACATGGCACCAGACATCACAGCTCGAGTGCAGAGTCACACAGCAATTCCTCCCATGACCAAACTCCTGGCTGTCCTCCACTTGCTGACATCAGGTTCATTCCAGACAACAGCGGCACAGATAAGAGGGATCTCCAAACCATCCATTTCTGCCTTCCTTACAAAGGTCCTGGACCCCACCATCAGACTCACACCCTACCACATCCAGTTTCCCAACTCCCAGAAACTACAGCAGGAGACCAAATTGCTGGCTTCCCACATGTGCTCGGTGCAATGGACTGGACCCATGTTCAACTTGTCCCTCCTGCAGCCACCGAACACCTCCACAGGAACCGCAAACATACCCACTCCATCAATGTGCAGACCATCGTCGACCACCGTAGAATTATCACAAACACCCTTGCAAAATATCCCAGATGCGTCCATGATGCTTACATCTTCAGTCACTCCACTATAAACCAACAATTGGAGGATGGACAATATGGCAATGGGCTTCTTGTAGGTAAGATACCATACAAATCATAACACACACAACACACCAAACTTGTAGGACAAACAATACAAACACAACATCAAACATACATAGACAGGGAAACACAGATGTATAGGCCACAACACATATGTCAAACTACACTACATGCAATGCACAATACCCTCACGTACCCCCATATCTACAAGTCCCTGGCACCAACTAACTGACACATCACTAGATGGACAGGTGAAGCAATGTCCTCTGTGAATACAAAAGCTGGACTCAAACAACTACATGTGTCCACATGTTCTCAATAAAATCCTTCACACATAACACTTACTAAGGAATTGCACTGGCCATTCAAACTTCAAACAACTCACATATTGGCACTGCCCCACATTTACTATGCTGTAGAAGTCTTAGGCAACACTGCTATCTACTGCCACCCGAGTAGTCCAATCACCATCTACATATCAGTAAAATATAATAAATATGCTTATTGTGTAAAACTTTCTCTTGTGTGGTGCATAGTGCAGCACACATTGAAATACAACATACAACATCACCATCAATAAAACATCTGTGGAGGCAGTGTGTCAAAATGTTCCCCTCACAGCTCCCTGTGTGTGGATTTCAGCCCGTGTTCTACCAGCTTCACCTTTCAAGGGCCCAGGGACTGGATAAGGTACCACTTGGCAGGGCAAGAGTCTCAGCAGATAGTCCAGGGGCTGGCAGAGGAAGTCTTTGATGTCCCTGAGACTTCAAAACAGGAGGCAAGCTCAGTTCAAGCCTTCGAGAATCTTCACAAGCAGGAATAGACCAGTCTTTGTACTCTTTCATTCAGAAGCAGCAACTGCAGACGAGTCCAGCAAAGCACATTCACAGGCAAAGGGGCAGTAGTCCTCCTCCAGCTGTAGCTTGTGAGGGCAGGCACAGCCCATTCAGGTGTAAGTGACTACTCCTCCCTCAACTTTATCCCAGAAGGCCGATCAGGGTATGCAGGCTACACCCCATCTCCCTTTGTGCCACTGTCTAGTGGTAATTTACAAACAGGCCAAGTGTCAGTTTGACCCAGTCAGGTAATACACAAGCAGGCACAATCACAGAATGGTTAAAGCAAAAAAAGACCACTTTCTAAAAGTGGCATTTTCAAACTGACAATTTAAAAACCAACTTTGCAATAAGATGCATTTTTAAATTGTGAGTTCAGAGACCCCAATTCTCTATCTGCTCCCAAAGGGAAACTGCACTTAAAAGTTATTTAAAGGTAGCCCCCATGTTAACCTAAGAGAGAGATAGGCCTTGCAACAGTGAAAAACAAATTTGGCAGTATTTCACTGTTAAGGCATATAAACCACATCAGTAATGGCACACTTGCACACAGACACTGCAGTGGCAGATCTGAGCCATGTTTACAGTCCTACTCATATAGGTGGCATAATCAGTGTCCCAGGCCCACTAGTGGCATTTGATTTACATGCCCTGTGCACCTCTAGTGTACTTTAGTAGGGACTTACTAGTATATTAAATATGTCAATCATGGATAAACCAATCACCAATACAATTTATACAGAGAGCATATACACTTTAGCACTCTTTAGTAGTGGTAAAGTGCCCAGAGTTCTAAAGAAATAAAAACTGGTCAGAAAAAATAGGAGGAAGGAGGCAAAAAGATTGGGGATGATCCAGCAAAAAGGGATAGGTCCAACACAACTCCCAACCAACCTAAAGCCAGAGGAGACCAATCAACACCTGGATGGACTTCCCTGATTGGGTTGATAGAATAGGGACCCTGGCCAGCAACATCAGGGGCCAGTTCCAGTTCTACGCCTTCCTGAATCCAGTTGGATCCCTCTGTCCATACTCTCAGGGCCCACTAAGCTATCCCATGGTGAACCCTTCTCCTCATTTGCGGATACCATCAGTGCAGCACCTAACCTTACTTTGTTCACAGATTTATCCCATTGGGCAGACAGTCACACAATGGCCAACACAGCCGTGTGGCCCACTCCACCCCTGGGCTGTGACTCCTGCCCCCCAAGGGGAAACTCTGTCCACCAGGACTGCAAGCCACAGTGGCCACTGACAGCTGTCAGGGATGAGAGCCAGCCCCCAGGCCTTTCAGGGCTCTCTAACCAATGTGACTTTGGAGAGTGGGGGCAGTAGCCCCTGGCGCCTGCCACCCTTTGTTCACTCTCCCTTCTACCAGTTTAGGGATCACAGCCTGACACTGGTCCTCCCATCTGGGGCTCTGTACCCTTTGACTAGGAGTGGTACACCCCCAATGTCCACAATTGTCAGAGCACCTGTGGAAGCAATCCTGCATAATTCTCTCTCTAGTCCATGGATATTAACCTGCAATGGGTCTTCCAACCTGGCATCTGTACCCTCAGGTTAGACTGGGTCAGGGGTGATGCTTCTCTTGTCACGACTCACGTGCTGCTTGCGCCTGGAATCTGCAGATCTAGTGGCGTGGGTCTTGAGTGTTCGGCTTTGACCCAAAAAGGGGTGACTCTTTCTGTTAGCCACGGTGCTGTAGGCAATGGATACGCCAAGAACAGACCGCGACCTTCAGAAAATAGCGCCAGAGGGGAATAAAACCCTTATAAAAAGGGGAAAAAACCTCCAAACAGAATGATTCCTGAAAACAAGAACAAAAGAACAGGAATCAAAAGAACTAAATTCAAATAACACAGAATTGGCGAATACCAGAACCAAAAGGCAAGGAAATCAGGAGCGAGGACACCATCCGAACAGAAAGTGTTGCAGCGCAAAGAAAAGAAGAAAACACATCCCTTAAATACCAAAAAACAGGAAGTGACCCACAGGAAGAAAAAGGACACCATCTTAGATAGGGAAAAGTACATAGAACAGAATAGAGTAGGAACCATAGAGAATAGGGAATAAGGAATGCTGGGAAGAAAAAGGTAACCTGGGAAGGGGGAAAAGACATAAAGGAAGGTGCAACAAAAAAGACCCAAGAAAGAAGAAAAGAAAAAGAAGGAGCAAGAACAGGTAAGAGGGGTCAGGAGACCCCAAAAATACGGAGGGAGAAAGCAGAGCGAGGCCCCATGCCCATTCTGGGGCCTCGTAAAGTGCAGGAAAGGCTAGGGGCGCGCCGCGTTTTAAAAACGCGATGCGCGGCCCGAGCCGAACGCCCAGCTTGCGCCGAACACTCGGCTCGCGCCGCACCACGCGGCGCGACAATAGGTCCCCCTCCCGAAGGCCCAGGTTTGAGAGGAAATAAACGGTGAAAGCACTGAATCAGAAGAGGTGCGTGAACAGAAGATGCATCTTCCCAAGAGCATTCACTGAGAGGATAACCCTTCCAATGAATCAGATACTGAAGACGTTTGTGAAAAAGACAAGAGTCACAAATTTCCTGTACCTCATACTCAGGAACATCATCCACTAATACAGGAGGAGGACAAGGAAACTGACGAGAGTAAGGGTCAGGTATGTAAGGTTTGAGCTGAGAAACATGAAAGACTGGATGAATCTTCCATGTATGAGGCAAGTGAAGACGGACAGTGACAGGATTAATCAACTGAAGAATACGGAAAGGCCCGTAGTAGCGAGGTGTGAACTTGTTCTGAGAAAGACGTGAGGGTAAGAATTTGGAAGAAAGCCAGACTTTATCTTGCAGATAGTAGTCTGGAGTGGTCCTACGTTTCTTTCTGGGGCCTCGTAAAGTGCAGGAAAGGCTAGGGGCGCGCTGCGTTTTAAAAACGCGATGCGCGGCCCGAGCCGAACGCCCGGCTTGCGCCGAACACTCGGCTCGCGCCGCACCACGCGACATCTCTCCCCCTATTCCTCCTTCTGGGGTCCTGCACCCCCCCACTAGGAGTGGCACCCCCAGAATCAATTATTATCATGGGTGATTGTGGAAGCAGCCCTGTACAATTCTCCCACCAGTGCAGAGATGGCTACCTGGCACTGGTCCCCCTGCCCAAGGGCTGCCCTTCTTGGCTGGACAGGGGTCAGTGATAAGGCAGCCCTCCCCGTCCCTCCTTCTGGGGCTCTGCACCCTCCCGCCCAAAGTGTTAGCCCCAAAAGACAACATGGTAGAGGTACTGTTAGCAGTTGCCCCTCCCTCCAGGTCATGGGAGACACCCTGAATCTGGCCCTTCAACCTAGGGTTTGTACCCTTGTATTGAACCAGGGTCAGAGGTGAGTCTCTCCCTCCCCTGTCCCTACTTCGAGGGCTTTGTACCACCCCCCCATTCAAAGGGAACCTGTGCCACTTTGCACAGGTGCTCAGAGTTGTTCACCGCAACCACTTGGTGAAGTGCATGGTGAACTATCTACTCCTCAGGAACCAGGTAACTTCTCACAGTAGTCACCGTGGCTCCTATGTCTCTCAGAGCCTACACCCTCTGTCATTGATGGTCAACCATTGTCTGTACTTTTTAGTGTTCTCTGGCACATGGGGTCCTCTGGACCATCTCACTGTCCCCTAGTGAGACAAGGGTCATCTCAGCTGGCTCCCACCCACCTGAAACCAACTCCTCCCCAAGAGCTACACTTGTCAAACCCTGTGACTGAGCTCCAGTGGGTACCTGTGACCCCTTGGGACATTTGGGATGCCCTCTCATGTGACCCACCTGATCACATGCAAAACACTTGTGGGGACCCCTCACTCCAGGTTTCCCTGTAGAGATCCATGGTTTCTTTTCAACTCAGGGCTGGGAATTTTTACCCTGGGAACTAGGTTGGGGCCCTTTAGGGAACTCCCCCTGTTTACCCCCACAATGCTTCGGATGGGGACCCTGAATGCCCTTGGCACGGTCTCCCTCATACCTTTTCTGGACCCTATGCTTTCCCACCGGTCCGCTTCCTGAGCAAGCTTTCTGGGGTCAGTCAGCTTGCTGTCAATTAGATGCTGGCGTAGCTCTGGAAAACAAAGACTGTACAGGCGCTCCCAAGCAATTAAGTTGTTAAGCCCCTCTTAAGTTGTTACCTTACTGCCCTTCACCCAACAATCTAGTGACCTGCAAAAAAAGTCTACACACTCCAACTAGGTTTGGGATTCCTTCTTTTTGTAGTACCTAAACTTGTCATTGTACTGCTCAGGGGTGAGACCATATCTTGTGAGTAGGGAGTCCTTCATGATGGAGTAGGTGAGTCCCTGTGGATGTCAGAGTATCCCTCCCCTCTACCTCAAAGTGCTCCCAAATACCAGCCCCTCTAATGTGATTCTGGTGCCATGTTCACGTGGAGAGCAGACTCATAGTCCTTGAACCACAGATAGATGTCATCCTCCCGCTTGTAATCCTTCACCAGATCCTTGGGAATGTGCACCCTCCTCTCAGGCTGCACTGAGGTACTGATGCCATCATCTCTGCTAGACTGGATCCTCTGATCTATCTCCCTTAAACTGAGCTCATGAGCCAAGAGCATCTTTTTCTCTTCAATGGCCAGCCTCCTCTCTTTCATCTCCACCTTAAGCTTTTCTAGCTCAAATCGGTGCAATCTTTCTGCCTGTCTGTCCTGCAACTCCTCAGGAGTCAGACCCTTAGATAATACACTGCTACCTGCGGTGGCGAACCTCCCCCAGGCAGAACAGGTGCATCCACTACACCACCTGCAGTACTCTGCACCTCATCACCCTCTCCTCCTGCTCTGTGTGACCCCCTGCCTCCTTGGCTACCTCCCAGGCCCTCAATGCATCATTGCATCAGAAAATGACTCTAGGCAGGTTGGAGTCATTTTTTTTATTTTACTCTAACCTGCCTAATGTCATTTTCTGGTGCAAAACCCCCTTCTTCCACAGCGCCAGTCCCACCCGACTAACAACATTTTTCTTTAAGCTAGCCCACCCTTTGCACCGGCTTGCATCATTCCATAAATATGGTGCAAGCTGGTGCTAAACTATCACTGTTTTGCACCAAAAAGTATAAATCAGGGCCCAAATATATGGCACACCATGGCACAGACTAGGTGCAATTGTGTTAATGTGATGGATGCCATCAATGGACTGTGTAGGATAAATGCCAAATGTATGGTGCAAATCCTGCACAGTACATAGGGACACATTTAAAGCAATGCTCTGCTCAACGCAGGTGTCAAAAGTATCAAATAAAAATTATGCTTTCAAACCTCTTGTATTCCTCTGCACCATTTTAGCTTTTGCCAAATGGAATACACCCCATGCATACATGATGCTTTGCACAGACATAATGTGTTGCAAAGGTTCACTAAGTGTTGCATTGCATGGGTAGTGGCAGTTTGTAAACATGGTGCTGTGATCATTTGCCTACTTGGCCCACAACAGTGTCTACAAAAATTAGGCTAATGTGGTGCAAGGAGGTACTAGGGTCTTGTAAATTTGGGCCCCTGGCTCTAATATAGATAACACTGCACTCATTTGGAATGGGTGAACGGTCAGACAAAAATTCCAATTACAATCACCATGTACCTAAGCCATGTCCCATGATCAGAAAGTGTACCACCACAGACCAATGCAACCATGCATCCAAACAGGAACACACACAATACCAGATGTAAGTCTGATACACCACTCCACTCAAAACAAATATGGGCTATGGCACCTAGCAATTAACTAATGTGCATATTTGACACATGTTCTCACATTCCATTGCAGCTGATGAAGTTTAAGGTATCCAGCATTGGGTCATGACACCTTTTGGAAATCCTACAATGGATACACAGCAGGCCCTCAATGAAGCCCACAGAAGGAACAGAAATGTCATGGAGTGGACATTTGGCTCCCTTAAATCAAGGTTCAGGTGCCTACATCTTACAGGAGGAGGACAGTTATGAGCTCCACCCTTTGTCTGCAAAATTATTTTTGAGTGTGCCATTTTGCACAACATTTGTCTACGTACACATGTCCCTGGGGAGAACAAGTAGATGTCCCCAATGAGGAGGATGACAACAATGGTGTGCAACTGGAGGAAGGGAAACAACAAAACACTGCTGGAGTACCTGGAAGAGAACTAGCTGTGTCAAACCTTTTCACATAGAACTGTACTCCAAGATTCACCATGTAAATAATTCAATAAAATCACATAAACTCTGAATGTACGTGGCATACTCTTTCACACCATCACATACCAATTTTAACTTGCCCATATCTCAGAGAGCATGACTACACCACAACAGTCGTAAACAACTATGGGACATAGGCCCTGATTTCAGAGGGCCTAGTGAATACTTGTTTAATATTAGTCTCAAACATCTAACGCAAACGTGGCCCAACTATGCTAAGATCTAAGCAGCAGAAACTCGTAGTGGAGCAAGTCAAGCATTGTGCCACTTTGTAACACCTTGTGACACAAAATGCCGGTGACAGGTATTAAGTCTGCAAAGGGGGTGTACAGCTAGGTGGTGGGGAGCCAAAATTGTGCAGTGAAACTAACAAAAACAACTGTGCAATATATACTGCTGCAACCTTTAACACCTGTGCGGAGCCTCTGTTTAAGGGGGGGCACACCATTGGTACCAATGAGACCCTGAGTACAGTTCATGGTAGGGACCAATATTTTAGCTCTGACCCTGATCAATTACATCAAATACCTTACAAACTGTTGCCCCCTACCCTGTTACATGATGCAGAGTCTGTAAAATACGGCGCACACATGGTGGTAAGGGGATGCTAAGGGGGGAAAAGTAAAGTGGCCCTGCACTGGCTCCTATGCCACTTTACCTGAACCTTCCCCATAGTCAGGAACAATAAACATCTCTAAAATAATTCAATATCACATGAATGTGTTGGTGGAATGTAGGCAGAGACTGTAGCTAATACATTTTACATTGTCACACACATATCACACAAATGTGTTGGCTTGACATATGCCTGTAGCTATCCAGGATATATATGTGAAGACTGTACCTACAATGGTAGGTTTGTGTCTTCTAGGTAACCATGCTAAGTCTGAATGACAATATAACACGTAGTACTGATAACATACTTCTCAGTGCCACTCAAATGTATTAGCAAAGAGAGTGACATTCAAGGACCAATACACATAAATGTTTAAGTATATCACACGCAATCAACTCTGAGTGTGCATGTAAGTCAAGCTATGTACTAACAAGTCACAGATCTTTGGCAAATTGCATGTGTGAAAATGACATAGAAAGCTTGATTATTTCATTACCAAATACACTCATTGGGAATGTTACATAGGTTGTGGAATGCAAATGTGAGCCTCTGGCCATGTATGACAAATGATGTGAAGCTACAGTAGAACAGTTGTGAGAGAGGTTGGAAGACTTGGAGGGCTGGTCCTGCTGAAATACTTTATGGATGCCATGGACCTGTTTGTGGATGATCTCATCCTGAAACATCTGCCAACATGTGGATTTCCAAAAATCTTTTAGGTGGAGGGAGCCCAAAGCATCCCAGGTGCACCATGAAAGCCTGAAGCACACCTTTGTCCTATCATAGTACAAGTCAAATGCCCAATACCGGGATGTGAGTTTTGAAGCAGTGACCCTCCATTGCATATAGGTAAAGCTCGGGTTACATTCTTCACCAATTTCAGTGTTTTTGGGTCCAGAGGCTGTGCCACAGTTTCTACGAGGTGAAGAAGGCTCTGAGGGAACAGGACCACAATTAAACAATGACTTATCCGGCACATCTTTGATTAGTTGCCGCATGCATAACTCACTTTCTTTCAAGCCCAGAAGCTGGTCGGGATTGGCTGAACTGAATGTCAGGTGGTTGGAGGGTCAAGACATTGCAGCCACCCTAAGAGGTGCCGGGGTGGTGGCATGGCAAAGGAGAATAGTGAAACACTTGAAGTGGAGGTGCGGGTCAAAATATATTACGTCTAGTCTGGGGAATCGTCCTGAACGGATCATGTGACCCGTGGGGAGACAAGAGGGGCTCGTGGGATTGTGAATGTGGCACTGGAGGTACACCCAGAGTGTCTTGTGGGTGGGATAGGAGCAGGCCGTGATGGTCCTTAATCAATAATTGGGGCCAAAATTGAGACAGAGGATATGGGACACCCACTTGGTAAAGACCTTCCAGTAAAGGGATGGATGGAGGCCAGAAAGTAGTTGTGACACTTCCTAGATAGCAGTAAGTTTGGTTGGGCCACCAGGCGCTATGCGCAGTTGAGGAGGTGGGATGTTTGGATTGTGCAGCGCAGTGTAGCAGGGAGGGGGCATGACATTTGAAGAGGGGCAATTGGCTAGTTGTTGAAGTTAATGTTCAGGAAAAATGCATACGGCCAGTCAACATCACTGAAGCACACAGGATATTTACTCTCACAGTCTGAACCCCGACCAGCTTCGGCCCTGCACCCGTGTGTGGTCCATTAACAATACAGTGGGATGTTCAAAGTTAGTATGTCAACCCTAAGGATAGTATCCCGGAATGTCAATGGTCTAGGTGACAAAGTCAAACGGGGAGTGGTGCTCCAGTACAGCAAACTAGACTCCCCTGAAATGGTTCTTCTACAAGAGACTCGCCTCCTAGGTAATAGGTATCATGCCCTTGACCACTGGGAAAATGAAAAAGACTGCTAATGTGGGCCATGCTACCTCCTCTAGAGGAGTAGCAATCTTTGTGAGGAGAATGCTGCTCCTGGTCACTTGGCAAATTTGGCCTGTTCCACTTGGGCCCCAAGTGGTGCTCTCTGGGACCTGGGGGGGGGGAGAATCTTAATCATACCTCCAGTAGATATCACAATTTGACTTCACGACTCTGTACTACCAGCCCTGACCACTCTGCTGCACAATCTCCCAGATGGGGAAGTGAACATGTGAGATGACCTTAACGCTACGCTGAGTGATAGCATTCGCCGACATCCCCCCAGACCCCTGGACTAAGTCAGACAACCGTTAGCAGACTTCCTCAATGTCCAGGAACTGTCAGATGTATGGTGTACCCTTAACCCAGAAACACAGCACTTCATCCTTTACATGGGGGAGCATGATGGTCTCTCCTGAATCACTTTCTCATGCCGACTCCCCATCTGTTAAAAGTCAGGGAGGCCACTACGTTTACCAGGGGTATTTCTTACTGTTCTCCCCTGTGGCTGGTGACTAGTTGGGATGAGAGGCCAAGCACTACCCTCATCATATTGAGCCCTTGGTACCTTGAAGAGCCAAAAATTTGACAATAGATGTTAGCGCAAAAGACCATTATTAACAGCGATACAGCACTTCAGTCGAGTCTCCACTCACGTTGTTGGAAGGCTATGAGACAGTAGTGAAGGGGGTGACTCTCACCATGATGGCGCATGGAAAAAAACTAACAAGGACCAAATAGAAGGCTCTTGAAAGTGATTCCTTGAGGCTTGCCTACCTGATGAAGAAGGATCAAAGGGAGCCCTGAAGGAAAATGAATACTGAGACGTGGCCCAGGAAGCTGCAAATATGCACCATATGGCAACATAGTATCACATCAATCGAATAGGGGACAAAACAGGAAAAATATTGGCCTGGCTGGACAGGTATGAGGCAGTGGATAGATGGGTTCCTGGGATCTAGAAGAAGTCAGGGGATCTTGCTAGTAGTGGAGAAACGACAGCCCACATATTTGCCCACTACAATGGGAAATTCAATTATGAAGGTATTTCGCCACAAAAAGAAAAGCAGGTGAGCTCCTGGGTGACACCCCCCCCCCACCCAAGCCTCAATACAGAGGTTAGGGAAGCCTTAGAAGATGCACTTTCCCTGGATGAAATTGTAACAGCCATCAGGGATGTGAATCGTAGCAAAGCATCAGGCCACAACGGAGTAACAATGGTACCCTGGAAGTTGACAGCCATTTAGCTTGCCTCACATCTGAAGCAGATGTATGAAAGAGAGAGAAGGTTTGAGTACTCCTGTTAGACAAGTGCCAGGCTTCCATAGTGGTCATCCACAAAGAAGGGAAGCCCAGGGAGGACAGTATCTGTACTCTGGGTCTACATAACAACATACAGTTCCACAAACTATCAATGATCTATTAAGCAACAAGGAATAACCACCCAGATTCATGGCAAATCATCTGAAACCATGGGAATTGATGAGACATGTCCTACACAAACAAGCTGCCAGTCCCCAGTATATGATAGGTCAAGCCTGACATCAAGTACCTGAAAGGTAACAACACATACCTGCCATGGGATCACAAATGTGCAGGTGTATGTCTGCAGAGGACTGTGCATCGCAGTACTGATGAACCATCATGAGGATGGCAGATCACCACCCAAAGCCCCCTCAAATCCCTGAGTAGGCTACATTGACCACTGAATCAGTCAGGTGCCTGCTGATTGTGCACAGTGAACTGAGCTGAGTTGACCAAAGTCAACTGGTGTTCATACATGCAACAATGGCCCTGTATGACCATTCAAATTGCCACAGGAGCACTGATGACTACGGTGCCATCACTGCATGAGAGCAGTCCTGTCATACAGGTTGTATTCATTTTCATCATTCTACCAATAACATATATGTTTGAGTAAATAAACATTGAAAATGCATGTCGTTAACACATAATACATAAAAGTCTCAACGCATGTCCCAGCTAGGTGGACCATGCTTGGTGCTGTCAATTTGCAGATGAACATATGGGTACAATTTACATAATAAAATGTGTATGTGTCACAAGATAACTTGCAACTTATAATGACCAGTACAAATGTACCCTATTGTGAAACATGTTTCACACAGATATGACTTCACAGCTTTAGAATAATGGCCTACACATAACTTAGCTTATATAGAGACATGATACATATATTTTCATACTAAAAAACATGTCACATATATACCTACAAGAAACATGCCAGAACACTTTCTCCAACAATTTGCATGCATGGGGAACCATTGTAGGAGGCTGGCCTGGCTTGTTGTGGGTACCAAGGGGTACTTACATTCTGTGCCAGGTCCAGTTATCCCTTATTAGTGTAGAAGAGGTGTTTCTAGCAGCTTAGGCTGATAGAAGGTAGCTATAGCAGAGCAGCTTAGGCTGAACTAGGAGACATGCAAAGCACCTACTATACCACTGGTGTCATATGCACAATATCATAAGAAAACACAACACACAGATATACTAAAAATAAAGGTACTTTATTTTTATGACAATATGCCAAAAGTATCTCAGTGAGTACCCTCAGTATGAGGATGCCAATATACACAAGATATATGTACACAATACCAAAAATATGCAGTAATAGCAAAAGGAAGTAATGCAAACAATGTAAAGTTACAGTAGGTTGCAATAGGAGCACATAGGGATAGGGGCAACACAAACCATATACTCCAAAAGTGGAATGCGAACCAGGAATGGACCCCAAACCTATGTGAGCTTGTAGAGGGTCGCTGGGACTGTAAGAAAACAGTGAGGGTTAGAAAAATAGCCCACCCCAAGACCCTGAAAAGTAGGTGTAAAGTGCACCTATAACCCCCAGAGAGCACAGAAGTCGTGATAGGGGGTTTCTGCAAAAAAGACCAACACCAGCAAAGCAACAACAGTGGCTTTCCGGACCTGAGTACCTGTGGAACAAGGGGACCAAGTCCACGAGTTGCGACAATGTTGAGAGAGGGCAGATGCCCAAGAACGAAGAGGGCTAGGCTTGGCTGTGCACAAAGGAAATCCTGGAAGAGTGCACAGGAGCCGGAGCAGCTGCAAATCACGCAGTACCCAGCAATGCAGTCTACCGTGGGGAGGCAAGGACTTACCTCCACCAAACTTGGACTGAAGAGTCACTGGACTATGGGAGTCACTTGGACAGAGTTGCTGAGTTCCAGGGACCACGCTCGTCGTGCTGAGAGGGGACCCAGAGGACTGGTGATGCAGTCTTTTGTTGCCTGCGGTTGCAGGGGGAAGATTCCGTCGACCCACGGGTGATTTCTTCAGAGCTCCTGGTGCAAGAAGGAGGCAGTCTACCCCCAGAGCATGCACCACCAGGAAACAGCCAAGAAAGCCAGCAGGATGAAGCGATACAAGGTTGCAGTAGTTGTCTTTGCTACTTTGTTGCGGTTTTGCAGGCGTCCTGAGCAGTCAGCAGTCGATCCTTTGGCAGAAGGTGAAGAGAGAGATGCAGAGGAACTCTGGTGAGCTCTTGCATTCGGTAGCTGAAGAATTCCCCAAAGCAGAGCCCCTAAATAGCCAGAAAAGGAGGTTTGACGACCTAGGAAGGAGGATAGGCTAGTAACACAGGTAAGAGCCTATCAGAAAGAGTCTCTGACGTCATCTGCTGGCCCTGGCCACTCAGAGCAGTCCAGTGTGCCAGCACACCTCTGAATCCAAGATGGCAGAGGTCTGGGGCACGCTGGAGGAGCTCTGGGCACCTCCCCTGGGAGGTGCAGGTCAGGGGAGTGGTCACTCCCCTTTCCTTTGTCCAGTTTCGCACCAGAGCAGGGCTGGGGGATCCCTGAACCGTTGTGGACTGGCTTATGCAGAGATGGGCACCATCTGTGCCCATCAAAGCATTTCCAGAGGCAGGCGGAGGCTACTCCTCCCCAGCCCTGACACCTTTTTCCAAAGGGAGAGGGTGTAACACCCTCTCTCTGAGGAAGTCCTTTGTTCTGCCTTCCTGGGCCAGGCCTGGCTGGACCACAGGAGGGCAGAAACCTGTCTGAGGGGTTGGCAGCAGCAGCAGCTCCAGTGAAACCCCGGGAAAGGTAGTTTGGCAGTACCCGGGTCTGTGCTAGAGACTCGGGGGATCATGGAATTGTGTCTCCAATGCCAGAATGGCATTGGGGTGACAATTCCATGATCTTAGACATGTTACATGGCCATGTTCGGAGTTACCATTGTGACTCTATACATAGGTAGTGACCTATGTATAGTGCACGCGTGTAATGGTGTCCCCGCACTCACAAAGTCCGGGGGAATTTGCCCTGAACAATGTGGGGGCACCTTGGCTAGTGCCAAGGTGCCCACACACTAAGTAACTTATCACCCAACCTTCACCAGGTGAAGGTTAGACATACAGGTGACTTATAAGTTACTTAAGTGCAGTGGTAAATGGCTGTGAACTAACGTGGACGTTATTTCACTCAGGCTGCAGTAGCAGGCCTGTGTAAGAATTGTCAGAGCTCCCTATGGGTGGCAAAAGAAATGCTGCAGCCCATAGGGATCTCCTGGAACCCCAATACCCTGGGTACCTCAGTACCATATACTAGGGAATTATAAGGGTGTTCCAGTATGCCAATGTGAATTGGGGAAATTGGTCACTAGCCTGTTAGTGACAATTTGGAAAGTAGAGAGAGCCTAACCACTGAGGTTCTGGTTAGCAGAGCCTCAGTGAGACAGTTAGACATCACAAAGGGAGCACATACAGGGCACACTTATGAGCACTGGGGCCCTGGCTGGCAGGGTCCCAGTGACACATACACTAAAACAACATATATACAGTGAAATATGGGGGTAACGTGCCAGGCAAGATGGTACTTTCCTACAACCATACGTTACATGTGTTGCTCTGTATTGTTAAGTCTGCTCCTTACAACACACCAGAGTGTGCACATACCTGCACTCACATTGAAATGGCGTGCAGGATCTAATTCCAGCCTTAGTCAACAGCATCATTTGCTAAAGATTTGTTAAGGGTATGAAATGCTGGATTATGTATTGCACATGGCCCTTCCATCTTATGTTGTGTATAGTAATGTACAGACTGAATACTGACATGACAATGTAGTAGGCCCACAACATGAGTAGCATTACATATGTACACTCAGTACACATGTGTAAACATGTATGTGGCAAAGAGTCTTCATGCAGAGGCACATTTGCAAAGAGTACCAATACTCACATGCATCACACACACTTAAATACG
The DNA here is from genome assembly GCF_031143425.1 of Pleurodeles waltl. Lineage (NCBI taxonomy): Eukaryota > Metazoa > Chordata > Amphibia > Caudata > Salamandridae > Pleurodeles > Pleurodeles waltl. Next base: position 589,106,023 of record NC_090447.1, read on the forward strand.
GTAACACATTACTATGTTATATTACTGGTACACAATGAAAAGCACATGCACACACATGTAGCCATACCAAGCAAGCTACAAAGATGCATAGCCCCTGTAAAAAGTAATGTGAATGTGGGTCACTGTCAGCCTGCCCACCAAAATCCATGCGTGGCCGTTATGCGTCTAAAAATTTAACACGTATGGTCCATCTCCATACATCACAAATCACTAAAATGACGCCTGGCACCATGCACGTCTGAACTCTCTTGCTGTCTCAGCCTTCCCTCCAAATTCAACGCATGCCCGGTATGGGTGAAAAAATGTTGATGCATATCATTGTCGTACAAACATTGTACATGACAAAAATGACGCCTGGCCCCTGCGAGTTAATTACAATTCGACAGGCCTTGTCAGCCTTCATGGGAAAAATTCACACATGGCTGTCAGGTGTAAAAAAAACAACACATATCAGAAAACGTGACGCATATGCCCAGGAAGTGAGGTAACAGGAGATCCTTGTTGCACACATGGTAAAGTGAAATTTACTTTCACTTTTACTTTACAGTCTTTTAGTCTGTGGTTGAGAGAGGTTGTATGTAGCTAATGCTGGTTGAGGAGTGGTGGTTTCTGAGAGTTTTGTGCTGTGTCCTATTGCTGTTCAGTCCAATTTGTTGTATTTGTAAGTTTTGCGTACTGTTATTGTCCTGTCTTTGTATTTGCATTGTCGGATGTGTCTTGGGTTAGTGTAGTTTTTAGGGGTATTTGGGGTTAGGTAGGGTTATCATATACATTTATTTTTTTGCTTTATTGGTTGCTGTGGAGAGAAAAAGCAGGATGTCTGGCAAGGAAAGGGCACAGTGCATGAGTCCAGATGAACTGGGGGGGGCGGTTCCTTAGGTTACTGTGCCACTACTTCCCCAATATGGTTAAAATGGGTGGCCATGTAATCATGGGCTATCCTGCAGAGGCCAGAAAGCTGTGCTGGGGGAAGGTGCTGTACCAGCTGCACAGGAACTTCAAGGTGGAGCTTACAGACCACCAGATCAAGTGCCGGTGGGCAGACCTCATTGCCAGGGAAGGGGATCTCCTGGATCACTTAGTGGTTTGGTTTGGCAGTCCTGTTAGTAAGTAAAGCAGTAACATAGCAACATCCTCCTTTGCATGTGCATAACAGTAGAGCATTGGGATAACTTTAACATGTCATGAGAAAGGTGAGGACATCAAGGGGGAGATTTAAGGTAAGTGGGCATGCACCTAGTGTGGTGCTACTTTCCTTGCACCCCTCAGCACCCCTCTACCGCCACCATGTGTATGCTGTATCTAAGATGTGGCCCACCATGGTGCAGGTTAGGGGGCAAATACGTTGTATATTTTTGACTGTATTCATGTACTGTTCAGGCTTATTGCCATAAAAAAATTTGAAACCCTGACCAGTACATAGCGGGCCATCAAAATATAATGGTGTGCCTTCTGTGGGCGTTAAAATGTGCAAAACAAAAAGAAGTAAAATGTTCCTTTAGGCTGGATGAAGCGCCAATCCCCTATTATCTGCCCCTAAACTTCAGACAATTAACAGTGGCCTGTCCCCCAGTAAGTGTGATGTATGAATCAGAGACATCTGTGTATGGGTGAGTCACATTGCTATATATGTTTTTGAGTGCTACCTATGTCTGTCTGAATGACATGTTGTAGATGGCAGTAGGTCATTCCAAACACTAAGTTGACTAGTTCACTCAGCTAAACAAGTGCTATGTGTAACAATTGTCCATGCTAATCTTTGTTCACAAATCACAAAGCAATGTTTTCCTGTCATGTCTTGCAGGCGGATCTCTACGCTACACCATAGGTGAGGTTTCCACTTTCGAAGACCCTGATGCAACCAGTAAGTGTCACCTTGTCTGTCACACATGTACTTACAATATTGTGTCTGAGAGGGTCTGATGAGCATTCAGCCATGTACAAATGGCATGTGTGTCAATTTAGACACCATCATCTATCCTGGGATATCGACATCATGTTTGATGATATGCTGGGGATGTGGAATAATTTGAATGATGAACAGGTGCCAGCATGTAGTGCCATGGATTAGTGGGTCTCAGGAAATTTTTGTATGCCTACAAACACACTGATGTCAGTCATGATATGTGTTAGAGGTGCTGGCTTTTTGCAATGCATGGATTTTTCAAACATGTTTTCTGCACTGTGTGCCTCACATTGCACCAATGTAGTCAGGACATGTTGCAATATATGTACCTGGGTAGTCCTCTCCAAGGGCTTTTAGCAATGAGACACTTGCACCACTGGTGCTTCACTGCTCTTCAATAATGAAGTGAGGCACCAGACGTCAAAGGAGCTCTTTTCAGAAGGACAACAGTCAATTGAGTAGACATAGAGATTTGTGTGCTTCTCAAGGTGGATGTGGGACGAGTACATGGATTTTAGCAAATAGGATGTGTGCAGATGAAACAGCAGGTTTTAGCCATCACGATAGTTGTGAGCAAGCATGATAACATGACATGTATATGAAGTGTACCTGGTGAGTGTCTCCCTGGTAGTTAGGAGGTGTATCACGTTTGTGCATAAAAAGGGGCTGAGACAAGTAAACAGGCACTGCACCTAGTGCTGCACCACTTCTTTTGCAGTCCTTAGCTCCCCCGCAATCTGCCACCATATGTGTGACGTATATGATATACTGCACACTATTGCGCTGGGCACGTGCCAATTGTGGTTAACATCTTGATGAAAATGATGTACTATTCATAGTTAGTGCAAGAGATTGTGACCAATGGAATGCCCCCTTTTAATTCCATCTCTGAGCTGGCATTAAAATGTGGCAAAACAAAATGACACAGCTGAATCTCTTAAACTACAGTGCGCCGTTTAGACAGTGATCTTACCAGGGGAACGCCACTGTTGCATACATCATGCCTGGCACAGGCATAATGTGGTGCAAGGCATGCCAAAGTGGCACAATGCAGGGATTGCACCACTTTGTTGATATTCTGCTGAACATTTGGCCTTGTTGTGCCTCATCAGCAGCATATTGATTATGACGCTAATGTGGTGCGAGGAGGCCATAGACCCTCTCAAATCTTGGCCCTATTGTGCAACGTTGGAGAGCCACTATCCCCATGACATGTTCAAAATACTGTAGATGCTTGCTAGGCAACTTTGTATAGACTTGGGTCAGGTCCTTGTTGTAGGTTTACTGGTTGACAACGTGTCATCAGAAAATGCTGTTTACAATGCATGCTTGTTCTTCCTCTACCCAAAGCAGTTACTGATGACATGTTCTCCTCATATTTTAGCTGCCACAATGAGTCCAGCCCAGAAATTACAATTAAAAAAATGTGTTGGATGTTTCTGACACATATGCAAGGACCTGGTAGGTTACCGGAAGTTGTCTAGGAAGAACCGTACAGAAATATCATTGGGGTTCTGGAAGGCTTTCCCAGATGGTGGACCAGCTCCACAGCCTGCAACCACCACAACAAAAGGAGTGTCCTCTGCACCCAGAGTCCATGGTGCTCCATCAGTTCCAGCACTCTCAACATCAGCACCACATCAGACAGCACCACAACAGCCACCACCATCAGCCACTGGGCCCACCTTTGAGGCGAAAATGCATAAAGTCCTGGCCGAGGTCAAAGCTAGGTTGGCCAGACTTGAGGCAGAAAATGCAAGGAATTATAAAATCCTAAAGTACATTAAGAGAAATCTGAAGAAGCAATAGGTGTGGCCACTCACCACTTCACAGGACCTTCCCTTCCCCATTCTGCATTGTTTTAAGTTTTAATGGGTAGTAGGGAGGTTAGACATAGGTTAGGTAGGATAGAGTATGTTGGCTGTAGGATATAGTTAGTGTAGTTTGCAGGGTGGAATTTAGGCATTGTTTTTGTTTGGGGGTGGTTGGGTGAGGGGTTATGTATAGGAGTATTTGTAAATAAATACTATAAAAATGTAAAAAAATACAAACAAAATATTGTTTAGGACATAGGATTGGTCAATATATGTGTAACTTTAGTTAATGTTGTCCTACACATCTATTGTCTCATATGGTGGGGGGGGCAATGTTTATTGAGTTGTGTTTTGTGTATAAGTTAAGTTTGGATTATGAGAGATAGCTGTAGGGTTAAGTTAAGATAAGTTAGTATAGGTTAGCTTAGTGTACATTAGTGGGTAGTTTAGGTGTTTAATAGGTTGTGTTTTTAGGTACATATAAATCCTGTGAGTGTTTGACAATTAGGTGTCCATGATGATTGACTGTTTGGGTGTTCTCATGCCAGAAGTGGCCAAGTTAGGGAAATGCCTTAGGTTATGCATTCAGTATTGATTCACATGTAAGGCTATGTGTATCCCCAATGACCAAGGAGCTGTTTGATTGGCAGCGCTATAACATCAGCTACTCAAGACAGTTTTTAGTGCAATTCCTGACACTCAGATTGTATATGGATACGAAATCTTTGACAGGTAATGACGTAACATCGCCATTGCTAAGGGTCTGTCACAACCTTTTTAGATAAGTGTAGCCCATTACACTCCAACCTATTTGGGTTATAGATACTCACACAGACGGCTGCCTGTCACAATCCTAAATATGCCTCTTCTGTTCCTCACATATTAGTTGTACTGATACAATTATCAGAGAAAGTTCCTGACACTTGAGTTCTGAACCATTCATGCCATATGTCAACTTGTATGGATACTGTTCAATACATTGTTGGGAGGCTCAGTAAGTTGTTTGTAGTCCACAATATCATGGTCACCTTTATCATGTTTGAGTCCTAGTGTGTGTATTTGTATCTGACAGTGAGCCATACAGGTCATTTGGTTCTGTTCTCATTAGAATTGCTTCACACAATGCAGACATTATATGAGTTGATTGAATACTGCAAAAAGAGCATCATACATGTGATTATGGTGATTTATTTACATGTGTGACTTTAGTTTCTAATGCAGTACAATGTCCAGTTTACTGGCCCCGTGAGAGATCCTGAGCCATTTGAAGTAAATTCAGAGTCCAAAGGTGAGGGACATATCATGAGACGTGTAGGAGAAGTGTGCATAGTGAGTTGCGCCCAAATTGACAATAGGTAGAAATAGAGAAAATGACAGTCCACATAAGATAAGTCAACAGTGGTAGAGTGAAGAGGTTACATTGCGAGCTGTCACAAAACTGGCGTGATCTTAAGCACAGAACTAAAGAGATACTGTCCATGTGGCACAGACTGCAGCTACTGGGTGGATTTACGTGTGAATGCTATCCCTCCCATATCTACATCTTCTGATGTCTATGATGCCTCTTATGCCATGGGTGGTGCTGTTGTTGAAGTTGAGGGGGGCACACACACATCAGGGGATAGAGATGTGGAATCAAAAGTGTCCGCAGCCTCCATTTGTGGAAACACATAAGGCATCACTACAGCAAGGAGAAACTGCTGATTTCGCAACACTGCTGCTACCTCATGAAGGGAGGCAGCCATGTTTTTCCTGAGGGAGTCTACTTCCTGCTGTATAGTCTCCAGGGTGTTTTTTATAGCCCCAAGCCTGTTATCTATCATGCTGCTGCCACTTTGGGAGGGCAATTGTTCAAGCTTCTGCCTCATGACAGCAGCCGCGTTGGCCAGAACTGCTGGAGTCAACGTAGCAGGAAGTGGAAACCTTTGAGGGCAGCTGAGTTGTCCAAGTTTGGCCTGAGGCACCTCTGAAATCCCTCTAGGCTGCCTGCATGGTCTCCATCCCCACCCAGACCTGCTGGGCTAGCTACTGCTGAACTTCTAACACTGTCCACTGGAAGGTGATGTCTAGGTCCTCAGAGTCCAGGGCTGTGGAAGGACTGGTTGGTGCTGTGCGTTGGTAGTTGGTGGTTCATGTGGAAACCCTGAAATGCTGTGTGTCCTCCCTGCAACTGGAGGTGGTGTCTGGACGGAAACCAGGACATCCTGGAGAGTCTCTTCATTGATAGTCTGCAGCTGGTCATCCATGTCATTTGTAAAATCTAGGACAGGTAGGTCCGCAGAAGGTAAGGCATCATCTTCTGCAATGGGAGAGTGAAAGGTCAATGCTAGACCTGGCAGCTTTTGGGCATGCTCCCCTGTCTTTTTGCCTTCTGGTCGCCTGTTTTTCTGATATACTGGACTCTGTTTTGCTGGTTTATTGTCTCTCCACTTTACCACTGCTGATCAGTGCTAAAGTACAAGTGCTCCGTATGTAAAGTGATGGTGATTGGTTTATCCATGTTTGGCATATTTGCTTTACTGGTAAGTCCCTAGTAGAGTGCAGTAGAGGTGCCCGAGCCTGTAAATCAAATGCTGCTACTGGGCCTGCAGCACTGGTTGTGCCCCCCACATTAGCATCCCTGTAAACATGGCTCAGACCTGCCAATGCAGTGTCTGTATACAGTTTTAAACTGCCAATTCAAGCTGGCAAGTGTACCCACTTGCCAGGGCTGAACCTTCCCTTTTGGTACATGTAAGGCACCTCTAAGGTAATCCCTAGGTAGCCCCATGGGCAGGGTGCAGTGGTTTTAAAAGATAGGGCATGTACTGATGTGTTTACATGTCCTAACAGTGAAATACTGCCAAATTAGTTTTTCACTTTTGCAAGGCCTATCTCCCGCTTGGGTTAACATGGGGGCCGCTTTTAGAAAGTAGGCATTTTCTTGCTTGAACCATTCTGTGACTCTGCCTGTTTGTGGATTCCCTGTCAGTTTGACAGATGAGCTGTTTACAACTCTCCTCTAGACAGTGACACAAAGGGAGCTGAGGTGTAGCCTGCATATCCTGATGAGCCATCTGAGTCAGAGTGGAGGGAGGAGTGGTCACTTACACCTGAAAGGACTGTGCATGCTCTCGCACAATGCAGTCTCCAACCCCCTGGTGTGTGTCTAGGGCCTGGCCTGGAAAAGGAAGGATCTTGCAAACACTTGAGACTTTGCTTTGAAGTTTGCCAGCTTCAAAGGCAGAAAGGGGTATAAGAAGAGGACCCAAAACCCCAACCTTTTAGAACCTTTCTGGAATCAAGAGGACCCTCCGCCCAGGAGAAAAGCTGAAGAACTGAAGGAGGAGTACTGTCCCTTTGCTGTGTTGCTTTGCTGGACTGGCCTGCAGTTGGGGCTTCTGCCTGAAAAGAGCGCACATGGTTAACTTTGCTGTTTGTCCTGCTTGAGAAAGTTCTCTTGGAGTGGATCTTGCCTCCTGTTGGAAGTCTCAGGGACACCAAAGACTTCAGTTTCCTTGACTTGCAGCACTGGGAATGGTGGCCCTCATTATGACATTGGCAGTGACTGTTAAAGTGGCGGTAAGACCGCCAACAGGCTGGCTGTAAGTACCGCCAAATTATGACCATGGCGGTTGTTAGACCTGACAGCCTTAGGTGGGTCACCCCTAACTTTTTGCCTGCCTCCCTCCACTTTTGGACCCTGTTTTTGCTGGTTTTTAGACTCTGCACACTTTACCACTGCTAACCAGTGCTAAAGTGCATATGCTCTCTCCCTTTAAACATGGTAACATTGGATCATACCCAATTGGGCTATTTAATTTACTTATAAGTCCCTAGTACAAGGCACTATATGTGCCCAGGGCTTGTATATTAAATGCTACTAGTGGGCCTGCAGCACTGATTGTGCCAACCACTTAAGTAGCCCCTTAACCTTGTCTCAGGCATGGCATTGCAAGGCCTGTGTGTGCAGTTTCACTGCCAATTCGACTTGGCATTTAAAAGTACGTGCCAAGCCTAAAACTCCCCTTTTTCTACATATAAGTCACCCCTAAGGTGTGCCCTAGGTAACCCGTAGGGCAGGGTGCTGTGTGGGTAAAAGGCAGGACATATACCTGTGTAGTTTACGTGTCCTGGTAGTGTAAAACTCCAAAATTAATTTTTACACTACTGTGAGGCCTGCTCCCTTCATAGGCTAACATTGGGGCTGCCTCATACATTGTTGGAGTGGTAGCTGCTGATCTAAAAGGAGTAGGAAGGTCATATTTAGTATGGCCAGAATGGTAATACAAAATCCTGCTGACTGGTGAAGTTGGATTTAATATTACTATTTTAGAAATGCCACTTTTAGAAAGTAAGCATTTCTCTGCACTTAAATCTTTCTGTGCCTTACAATCCACATCTGGCTGGGTTTAGTTGACAGCTCCTTGTGCATTCACTCAGACACACCCCAAACACAGGATACTCAGCCTCACTTGCATACATCTGCATTTTGAATGGGTCTTCCTGGGCTGGGAGGGTGGAGGGCCTGCTCTCACACAAAGGACTGCCACACCCCCTACTGGGACCCTGGCAGACAGGATTGAACTGAAAGGGGACCTGGTGCACTTCTAAGCCACACTTTGAAGTCTCCCCCACTTCAAAGGCACATTTGGGTATAAAAACAGGGCCTCTGCCCTATCACCTCAGACACTTCCTGGAGAAGAAACTTGTAACCAGAACCTGCATCCTGCCAAGAAGAACTGCCTGGCTGCCCAAAGGACTCACCTGACTGCTTTCTGTGAAGGACTGCTACCTTGCTATTTCCCTACTGCCTTGCTGCTCCCTGGCTGTGGTGAAGAAGTGCTCCCAAGGGCTTGGATATAGCTTGCCTCCTGTTCCCTGAAGTCTCAGGACCTAAAACAATTCTCTCTTGCAACTGGACTACTTGTGCGGGGAAAATTCGACACACAGCTTGCTAAAAACGGCGCATAGCCTGCCCGCGGTGAGAAATTCACTGCACGCCAAACCAGAACGACGCAGCCCGACTTTGCAAGGAGAAGATCGACGCAGCACCTGCTTTGTGACCGGAACTTCGACGCACGGCCCACCGGATCGACTCACAGCCCACCTGGGACGACGCAGCCCGACTTCCAGAGGGGAAATCGATGCAGCGCTTGCAGTGCAGAAGAAATTTCCACGCAACGCCCACCGGAACGACGCAGTGCTTGTGACTCCGCTCCAAAAGCCCAGGATTCCACGCACAGACCCCGGGGCATCTGAAAACTCCGCAACCCTAAGAGGATCTACAACCAAGCACTGGAAATCGACGCACAGCCGTCCCTGCTTGGAAACTAAACAACGCATCACTGTGTGCAGCCCGAGAAATCGACGCACACCCCCTTTGTTTCCACGCTTCTCCTCCTCTGTACCCATTGCAGAGATTTTTGTTTGCTTTTAAAAGACTTAAGACACTTTATATCACTTTTCAGTGATATCTCTACATTTACTTATTGCATCTTTGATCGTTTTGACCTGAAAATATCCAGATAAATATTATATATTTTTCTAAACACTGTGTGGTGTATTTGTTTGGTGCTATATTGTGTTATTGTATGAATTATTGCACAAATACTTCACACATTGCCTTCTAAGTTAAGCCTGACTGCTCATTGCCAAGCTACCAGAGGGTGGGCACAGGATAATTTGGATTGTGTGTGACTTACCCTGACTAGAGTGAGGGTCCTTGCTTGGGCAGGGGGTAACCTGACTGCCAATCAAAGACCCCATTTCTAACAGCGGTGATAACTCCCATAGACAGCCAATGTACCACACCATCCACCAGGCTGTTAACACCACCCACCACGGCTGTAGCCATCAACAGCCAGGCGAAAGACAAGGTACTGCCCACATTTTCAAGTCTGGAAACCACCAAGATTTTCGGGGCAGTACCAACGCCATCAAAGCCTGATGGAAACACATCACAGAAGACCAAAGTCTCACCAACAGAGACACATAGAAGACCAACGCCGCCATGGAACCAGAACTGCAAGTCTTCCCGATGCTGTTCTACGCCATGCTCCACCTGGAACACCAACACTGACGAAGACGACAACGGCGAGTACAGCCGCCTAGCACACATGGGAGGGAGGGAGGAAAAGGAGAATGACACACACACGCATGACACACACCAGACACACACACACCGTACACACAACCAGCTGCAGATGTAAACCAATGACACCTGGCAGAATAATACAAGGACTACAGTTATTCAGAACTGATGGTGTAATAGCAAGGCAACACCCACCATATGAACCAATTGTAGAACAAAGATACGTGAACAGTTGTCCAGAAAGGGCCAATGCCCAGTTCAAATTGCGTAGTGTTGTGGGTGTGGTGTGTTGTAGGAAAGTACCATCTTGCCTGGCACGTTACCCCCATATTTCACTGTATATATGTTGTTTTAGTGTATGTGTCACTGGGACCCTGCCAGCCAGGGCCCCAGTGCTCATAAGTGTGCCCTGTATGTGCTCCCTTTGTGATGACTAACTGTCTCACTGAGGCTCTGCACTAACCTCTGGGCTGATGGATTAGTGTGGGTGACAGTATTTTGTCTGACTGGTATGTGTGTCATAATTTGGTGAATGGATGTTCACCTCTGCGGCGGTATGTTGGTGGCCGTCACCCTGTCAGTAAGCAGGATTTACCGCCAATGTCACAGTGAGGGCATGTGTGTTTTGTGCTGTTGAAGAGGAGAAACCACTGTGATGCTGCCAACGAAGCCACTGGCCTGCACGTGACCTGCCAACTCCACATGGAGTCGCACTGCCCTGTTTCACACCACAACCCTGGTCTCACCAGTGCTGTCATCGGATGTCTTCACCGAGCCGCTGCTCGCACCGAAACCTGTGGGCCCTGCACTCCAGCATCGCCTGCTCACACCGCAGCCTGGGCATCCCTGACGACACTGCTCCTGCTCACACCGGTGCCACTGCCTGCGCTGTGCCTGTGGACTCCACTCGTGAGGAGCACAAAGCACCACCCTGTCCCGCACCGCAGCCCTGGTCCACCGACACCAGCATCATTGACTCCAGTGTTGTCACCAGGCATCCCTGCCTGCACCGTGGCCTGTGGACACCGCTCATGAGGGTCACAAAGCACCGTCCTGTCCCTTACCGCTGGCTTGGGCCTATCAATGACAGCGCTTCAGCAACAATGACGGTGCTGCCTGCACCATGACCTGATGACATTGCATGTTGCACTGCTCCTCTTCACACCGCAGCCCTGGTCTCACATTGTGCCGCTGGATGCCGTCACCAAGCCACTGCCTGCACCGTAACCTGTGGGCACCACACGACGCATCGTCCCACTTCGCACTGTAGCCCCGACACCATCCACGCCAGCGCTCCTGAAGTCATCAGCCCAGAGTTCGATCCAAAACACATGTGACTTCAAGGGCCCGACAATCCCTGTACTGACTCAGGAACTGGCACCGCAACAGCAGTGATGCCGCTTTCCGTATCGCATTGCAAGGATCACAACGCCGTGATAGCCCCAGGTGGAGCTATCAACTTCAGGAAACTGTATTTTTGAGTAAATCTTCCAGAATTCATATATCTATTACTATATCTTGGATTTTTATTGTATTTGGTCTTCTTTTATATAGATAAATATTGGCTATTTTGTTAAAGTGCTGAGGTGTCCTTTTGTAGTGTTTTCACAGTGTTACTGCATGTTATATGCAAATGCTTTACACATTGCTTCTGAGATAAGCCTGTCTGCTCGTGCCAAGTTACCAAGGGGGGGGAGCAGGGGTTCTCTGAGCTGGGAATCTCCCTTATACCTACTAGAGTGAGGGTCCCTACTTGGACAGGGTTCAAACCGACTGCCAACTAGAGACCCCATTTCTAACAGTCAATCTTTGACTGTAGTGGATGTTAATATGGCTCATCATTTACTGGCTACTGGTGGCTCTGTGACATGTTACAGACCCCCACATCAAGGCACACATATGTAGAGCCGTAATGCCACACTTGATCACCTGAAAACCATTTGTGTGTAGGCACCATTTGCACAATCTGCCAGTCCACAGTTCCCAGTTTGTTCCACCCACCTTGATATTTTTATTATTGTCTTGGAGATATGTACCCCTTTCATTGACTTGACTGTGTAAACTTTGCAAGGCATGGGCGTTGTTCCAGATTTGTGCTCACTCCACAAGTGTAGATGTTCAGAAATACTTGTAATTTGTTCTTACAAATGTTTGAGTTGTTAAGTGACTCATCTGCCACAGTACGTGTGTGGTTTGAGTGACAGTAGATGGTGAACTCTCCACATGCATTCTCTTAGATACTTTGAGTGATGTGTCCAGCATCCTGCACCACCAATTGTGAGATTCAACCACATTGTGTGTATGTGAGCAAACAGAATTTCCTCCCTTCCTGCACGACAACCCTCATCTGTGCTATCAGCTTTCCTTGTTGCATAGCTGCAAGGATGGCTGCATTTCTGGACTGAGTGTTGTTTTGGTGGAAGATACACCTTCATTTTTGCACACATACACACAAGTTGGTTAATTGTTATGTTGTGTGGTGCAGGGTGTTGAATAAATAACTCTAGTCCAGATTATCAAGGCTCTAACTCCACCGGAGCTTCACTTTTAGCATTGCTCTGGTGACGCTTTTCATTACTCCATTTTCACAAGGAAGTGTATTGCCACTGGTTGTGACATTACGCGTCCTTGTTAAAATGGGCCCTTCCAAAGCAATTTTCTGTATCAGAGGAGGTGCAATTGGTGTTGCAGTGGCTGTTCACTACAACCTCCATAACTTATCATGCTGCACCAGATTTATAAGTAATCCAAAATTTGTTGCAGAGGCAATTACTGACACTAACCCAGGGTTGGCTTTAACATGGCAAAATGAGGAGGCATGCTTCTATTTCTCCTTACTGTTTGCTTTTTCCATGTGTGCAGCAGTCTACAGCACACATAGGAGAGGCACAATGCCATTGATGTTTGTTGATGTTCAGAAAGGTGTCCCTTCCTGCACATAAACAACCAGTCTCCTCAAAGCAGACACCCTTGCACTATGGTGCAAGGATGGCAGATTAGGCACATGCACACTATTTTTTGTGGAGCAGCAGACTGCACCACGTTGTGATGAATTTGGGCCTAAGTTGCTAGGAGGAGGTTTCTGTAAAGTGCCACCCACTTCCATCACCCTGTGAACACATGTGTGGTAGGAGGTAGACGTGAAACATTTTGAGGCTTGTTGATGTGCGGCTGCATCATTTTGGGACAACACATCAAGGTGGGCATTGTAGTTGTGGTACTGAGAACAGATTGTTATATTCTTATTGCGGACTACTTTCAATGGGTGTTACAACCATCGTCAAACACTGTAAGTGGTAGACAGTATTCCTGTTAGTTGATTTAGCAGGATGTGTTCCTTCCTGCAGATGTGCATTAGGACAGGAGGGGCATCCCTACACCATGCAGGGTGTGTGTCAATGTACCTCATATTTTTGGGAATTCCCGAGCTTAGTATAGGAATGCATTGACTATCTGTGAGAAGCACACATCCCTGGACGTTTGAATTGATGCTGCACAGCGGAGCAAATCTAGCGGTTGCACTGCATGTTGCTTCATCAATGGGTATATATATGCCAGTACATCCAGACCCAGACATCATAGTGTTGTACTCAAGCAACTAAAAGTTCTGATTTATACTTGCATGGTGAATACTAGTAGGTCGTACTTAACATGCCAAGGAGAAACACATTTCATTCCTTATCCTGACGTATTTTCCATGTGCCCATATCATACCTGACACTGCATGACATAGGAATTCCATGTGTATATTTGCGATCTTCCCATGCAACACATGTGACCAATCCAGCTTGGGATGCCTTTGAAAAGGTTAGCACATCTGGATTATATTTATTGTAGTTCAAGAACTCATATTGGTGTGAGAGTGACAAGTGGATGTGTGAACGTTAGAAATTCTACAGGTTGTCACACATAGGGCAACCTTTCAACAAATTTGGTGCACACAATACCATTTTCCTTGTAGGCCCCTTGCTCCAGCCACTGACACCATGGAAGCATGTTATTTACATTCCTGTTCACCATGGTGGATATTCACACAGTGGTCTAATGAGTTTTGTTACTATTTTGGTGTTTTACTTCATTGGCACAGTGGTCCTAGTGCAGGAAATGACAGGGAGGTCCATTGCTTACAATGCTTTTGTCACTTTGTCATCTGCCTTTAGCAGGCCTCACCCATGAGGTAATTAGATGGCACAGTGCAACCTTTATGGATTGTCAGCCCCATTAGTTCTTCCCTCCCTGCATGAGGAATATTTCTTTGGATACAGCATGTTTGGCAAAGGCATATGGTGGTGTAAGGATGTACAATGTGGATCAATGCATGCATTGTGTGACTTTGTTATTGTGGCACAAAGGGGATGCGCAGATTGGAGCCACACTGGCAACAATGTGTATGATGATAATGTTGTATTACAGGCTTGTGAAATTGGGCCCATAGTGCAACATTGTTATGCATTTAGGTGTCCCTTTGTGCACAACACCATTCATTCCCCCAACACAACCAACCTTGTTACATGGTAAAATGGGAGCTACCTATTTTTCAGCACAAAATATGACATGTTGCAAACCGAGTGTTACACATAGGCAGGTGGATCAGTGGCAACAGTGAAGCTATTGCTGGGATTGTAAAGAAATGTTTGGTGTATATAGGGGGAAGGTACAACTGCACCCGTCGCACAGCCGCAACACCGCCGGCTCCATTTGGAGCCGGCTCCTGTGTTGCGGCCGAGATCCCCGCTGGGCCGGCGGGCGGAAACCAGGTTTCCGTCCGTGGCCCAGCGGGGATCTCATAATGGCCGCGGTGGGAGTGCGGACGCATTGGTGGCCGCCCGGTGGTCCAACCTTGGCGGGCGGCTTTAATGAGGGTCTCTGCCATTTTCAATACACTTGGATGCACCATTTGTCAGCATATATGGTGCAGCCCTATGTTGGCCTCCTGCATCAGCTCAGTATTTGCCTTAGAGTGCCAACTCACCCAACCTTACGCCAATGAGCAAGGATGGCTGCGCTGCGGAGGAGATCGTTTTTGGGCAGGTAGAAACACCGTTTTGCAGAATATACATTATTTTCTGGGCATTTGAATTTTCTATGTGTGCTTCAGGTTGCAGCACATATAGGAAGAGCACGAACACAAGGAGGAAGGAAAGCAATTGTCCTGTTGTGCCATTCTAGTGCCTCCCTGGAGTGGTGTTGGATTTAGTCGCAGCCTCAGGTTTACATGTAGTCTTAAATCTGGGCCCACTACAGTATGCAATGGGTGTTGTTATAGCACAGCCACACTGCTTGCATGCAACTTCCAGGCCATGTGCTGTATGTGATGGGGCCATATTTACAAGGTGTTGTTAAACCACAAAAAGTGGCTCAACACCACATTGTGAATATGGCAGAGTGCATAGTGCCACCAGAGCGTCACTAAAAGTGAGGCTTCGATGGCAATAGGGCCTTTTGATTATGGCACTGTGTGTCAAGATGGGACCCTTTTGCATGCATTCAGTGTTTCTTATGGGCCTCCTGCTTCTGCCCTTAGTAAATTTCCAGATAGTACCCCAATGCAACATACCGTGCATTTATGGTAGGTCTTAGTAGTCTGTGATGTCCTGTTCTGCGATTTCAGTGACCAGCTACTCCCGGATGATGGCTGCCACCATCTCCTCCAGTTCATCCAAGTCATCCTGGAGTGGCGGACTTCCACCTCCTGTCTGCAGTGCTGGCTTTCAGTTTCTGGGCAGTTTCTCTTTAGTTGTGCGCTTGCAATTGTGCCAGCGCTTCTTGCAATCAGTAACAGTCCTCTTCACCTCTGCCACGCTATTGACTTTACCTAACATTGCCTGCCATATAGCCTCTCTCACATCTATTGGCAATTTGGAGGTGATGAAGAGGTGGTGTTGGTGCTCCGTCACCTCTCTGACCAAGATGTTATTCTTCTCCTCACTAAAGCAACACTTTTGCTTCCTCTTCTCCTTCTCCTGGGATTTTGCTGGTCACTCCTGGCTTGTACTAGCCTCAATGGGATCTCTCTGGCGTATCTCCTGGCCTGGATTCTCCATCTTGTCTCCCTATTTTTTTTTGTGCTCACATGTTTTTGTTTGAAACTAATGCTGTTAAATATAGCACTAATGTGATTTGCAAAAAAGTACATGCCTCAAATAGTTCTAACTCCACTTTTGTAGCATTAGCATCATTTTTCGTTCAAGCATGTAATTTTTTTTCGCTAATTTTTCCTTAGCACCATGGTGCATCATTTTTTAAATATGGGGCACGGATGGCGCTAAGTAATGGCATTACACGGCGTTAATTTCTTTGATGCATAACTGCTCTAGTAAAGTTGTGCATCATTTTTCTTAAATCAGGGCCTTAGTGTCCAAGACCTTTGCAAAATAGTTTAGTTTGGAGTCAGAATATTACGTTTTTTTGGAATAATAAATCTATCCCCTTTAGTGTCTACACCTTAGTCAGAATGGCTTAGATTAGAGTGGGAATACTAAATTTGATCTTTTTACTGTCCACCACCTTCCCCAAAATTGTTTACAGTGGAGTGAGAATGGTGTATCTGACCTTACCTAAAATGGTTTAGATTGGAGTGAGAATAGTAAATGTTACCCTTTTAGTATAAAATTCCTTCCCAACATGGTTTGTAGTTTGTATTTTGCAAATTGCGTAGTTTTTCTACAATAACAACTAATAAATGTAAAGGTTTTTATGCATTTTTCAATTTTGAATTTTATTTAATGAACATTGTTAGACCTGACAGCCTTAGGGTGGCCGTCCCCCAACTAACTTTTTTGCCTGGCTCCCTCCACTTTTCTAACACTGTTTTTGCTGTTTTGGTTTTAGGACTGCTAACCAGTGCTAAAGTGCACATGTTCTCTCCCTTAAACATGGTAACATTGGTTCATTCCCAATTGTAATACTTGATTTAGTTGTGAGTCCCTAGTAAAGTGCACTACATGTGCCTGGGCCTGTAAATTTAATACTACTAGTGGGCCTGCACCACTACTTGTGCCACCCACATAAGTAGCCCCTTAACCATGTCTCAGGCCTGCCATTGTGAGGCCTGTGTGTGTAGTTTTGTTTCCACTTCGACTTGACATTTAAAAGTACCTACCATGTCTTAAACTCCCCTTTTTTCTACATATAAGTCACCCCTAGGGTAGGCCCTAAGTAACCCATAGGGCAAGGTTGTATGTAGGCAAACGGTAGGGCATGTACATGTGAATTTTTTATGTCCTGGTAGTGGAAAACTCCTGTATTTGTTTTCCACTACTTTGAGGCCTCCTCCTTTCATAGGCTAGCATTAGGACTGCCCTCCTATACAGTTAGAGTGGTAGATTCTGACTGGAAAGGGTTAACCAGGTCATATATAGTATGGCGAGAATGGCAATAGAAAATCCTGCTTATTGGTGAGGTTACATTTTATATAACTGTTTTAGAAATGTGACTTTTAGAAAGTGAGCATTTCTCTGCACTTTGAAACCATCTGTGCCTTACAGCCTGTCTCCAATCAACGTCTGGGCTGGGCCGGTTGACAGCTCCCTTGTGCATTTTACCCAGACAACCACAAACACAAGACACTCAGTCACACCTGCACTCATCTGCATACTAAATGGGTCATCCCGGTTGGAAGGATGGAGGGCTTGACACTTACATTTCAAAGGCTAGGGGCCTGCCCTTACAGAATGAACTGCCAAACCCCCTACTGGGAACCTGGCAGACAGACCTGTACTGAAAGGGGTACATGTGCACTTCAAAACCTCTCTTTGAAGTCTCGTCCACTTCAAAGGCATTTTTGGAAATATTAACTGGGTCTCTGACCCTCCCAACTCAGACACTTCTGGACCTGAACCTGCAACGTGTCAAGAGGAACTGCCTGGCTGCCCAAAATACTCATCTGAACTGCTTTGCTGAGAAGGGCTGATGCCCTGCTGTTGCCCTGCTGACCTCTGACTTTGCTGAGAAGTGCTCTCAGAGGCTTGGATTGAGCTTGCCTCCTGTTTTCTGAAGTCTCTACGCCGAAAAGACTTAGGCCCTCATTACAACCGTGGCAGAAAATGCCGCCTACTGCTGTGCTGACGGCCGCCAACATACTGTGACCGCAGCGATATTCAGCCATGGGTATTATGACCCACACTGAGAAATGCGCCACAATACAAACACCCACACAAGTCTGCCAGACCAAAGGGCAGTGATAAACTGGCGATAGCCAAACCCACACCGTTACGCCAACAGGAATACGCCCATAGTATCATGACCCACGAATCACCGCAGCGGTCTTTCAATCGCGGTAAACCATTAGCAGTACATACCGTCACGCTCAAAATACACACACATTTCCAAAACACCACCACATTGGACGATTCAAATTACACACACCTGACACACATGCACACACCACACCCACACACTCACCCCAATATAAAACACCCACCCACATTACTCCCAAACCTTTCAACAAAAATAAAAGATTGGAAACAGAGAGAGACACAAGCCAGGAGCACCCACTCAATCAGAGCCACAGAACACCATCACCCACACACCATCCACGCACCTCACAGCATACACCCCAACACATCACCCCACACATCACCCCACACATCTTCACACATATCACACAGACCACATCCATGGCACCCCAAAGACACCCCAGGTTTTCTGAGGAGGAACTAAGGGTCATGGTGGAGGAAATCATCTGGGTAGAGCCACAGCTATTCGGATCACAGGTGCAGCAGACGTCCATTGCAAGGAAGATGGAGCTATGGCGGAGAATTGTGGACCGGGTCAACGCCGTGGGACAGCACCCAAGAACAAGGGATGACATAAGGAAGAGGTGGAACGACCTACGGGGGAAGGTGCATTCCGTGGTTGCAAGACACCAGGTAGCCGTACAGAGGACTGGCGGTGGACCTCAACCTCCTCTCCCATAACTAACAACATGGGAGGAACAAGTCTTGGCAATTATACATCCTGAGGGCCTCGCAGGGGTAGCAGGAGGACTGGACTCTGGTAAGTCAAATCTTTACTACTTCATCCCCCCTACCTGCATGCCATCACAAACTCCTACCCCTACCCTCACCCCATCACTCCACCACCTCACATATACCACACTATCACAACCCACCCATCCCAATATCAAGCCCTGCATGCAACACCAAAGCATGGACCCCCAACACAGACCTGCATGGACATCCATCACCACAGCATGCCCAGAAGAGAGACTCACCCAGCCCCCAAAATTTCCACTCACACAAGGCAAAGCTGACAGGGAAATCACAACGATACAGGGAAACAAACCCATGCACAAGATGTCACACGCAGACACAATAACACTGCATTTTCATCCCCACAGGACCCCTACTCCACGTCACCGGAGAGGAGGTACTAGCTACATCCAGTGCCGCCCCTGAAGAGGCCCACAGTGACGACAGCAGCTCAGCACGCCTAGATCAGGATGACCAACCTGGCCCTTCAGGGACCTCTGGACAGTGTGGTACCCAGCCACAGTCCCAACCCACCACATAGCCTCCCCCCTCAGGAAACACCAGCACAGCACCCACCCAGAGGGCCCATGCCACTGTCCCCAGGACATGTCAGTCAGCAGTGTATCCACCACTAGCGGGACCCCAGGCAACCCCACAAACACAGGCAATCTGGGACCTGGGGTCAGTGACAGTGGGCACACGGTTCAGGGGACAGAGGCACAGGACAACAGGGAAGGTGGGAGTACTGCTGTGCGACAGAGGGAGGACAGGCCCAGGGAACCCACTCTCCACAAGGCACTCGCCAACATCCTGGGTGCATACCACCATTCCCAGGAGTTGATGGGCCAGTTACTGGCCAGGTTGCAGGAGACCCAGAGGCTGCAGGAGGGACAGTACCTGGGGACCAGGGATGACCTAACTAACATCTACACCATCCTGGTCACCATTGCAGGGGTGCTGGCTGACATGGCCAAGCCCATGAGGGAGGCAGTGGCACAACAACGGGTGCCTGACACTAGCCAAACCAATGAACAGCCTTCCACCTCCGCCGGCGCTAGTGGACAGGAGGCCACGTAACAGGACCAACAGGCCACCAGCACCCCATCCCCTACAGAAGGAGAACCACCCTGCAAACGGTCCCTGCGATCCAGGCAGAAGCCAGAGAACATTGCCAAGACCCCCGCCAGGAAATAAGACTCTTCTGATTGTCACCCTTCTGTCCCACTCTGTCACCCTGTCCACCTTGAATTGCCATTACTCCCCTTCCTCTGCCCCCTTGGACAATGCATCTGTGATACCAAGAGACTGGACTCTACCATGGACTTTCCTCCACCATCACCCCAGCCCATTGCACATCCTCTCTACTTATGAGCACTTAAATAAAAACCCTTGGAACAAATACTAATCTGGAGTCTGTCAAATGATTCACAAATGTATTAGTACAACATTATCAAAGTATTGCAACTCAATTGAACAGTGAAATATACTTTTGAATGACCATTGGTGGGCAGCAGTACACATAGTCAGAGGCAGAGTGGGGCACACAGATCTGAAAATAGAGATGCCAAAGGGTACAGTCAGTGGCCATACACATAGGGAAATCAGGCTGCCATGTACAATGTACAACAGAAAACTGAAATGTAAAGTGAACTTACAGTCCCTTACCTGTGTGTGTCGTTGGAAGTACTGCTGAATAATATTGATTCTGTTGTCAACATCTTCTTCCTCTGCCTCCTCTTCCTCACTGTCCAGAGGCTCCACTGCTGCCACTAGACCATCTCCAGTCACATCCTCCTGCAGAAAAGGCACCTTGCGTCTCAAAGCCAGGTTGTGCAACATGCAACGTGCAACGATGATCTGGCAAACCTTCTTGGGTGAGTAGTACAGGGGGCCACCTGTCAGATGGAGGCACCGGAACCTGGCCTTCAGGAGGCCGAAGGTCCTTTCACTAATCCTCCTTGTACACCCATGTGCCTCATTATAACATTCCTCTGCCCTTGTCCTGGCATTCCTCACTGGGGTCAGTAGCCATGAGAGGTTGGGGTAACTAGAGTCACCTGCAAATATCGAGGGATACCTATTAGACACACACTAACCCTTAGGGACAACCCCATACCCAGACACCTACTCATTCTGTGTGGGGACGTTGGGCTCACCTATTAGCCACACCCTGTGCCTCTGGAGTTGGCCTATCACATATGGGATTCTGCTATTCCTCAAGATAAAGGCATCAAGCACAGAGCCAGGATATTTGGCATTCACATGGGAGATGTACTGGTCCACCAAACACACCATCTGCACCATCTGATAGCTTTTTCTATTCCTGAAAACTTGTTCATTTCTCTGGGGGAGGGGGGACAAATGCCACATATGTACCATCAATGGCACCAATGATGTTGAGGATATGACCCAGGGCATAAAATTCAGCTTTCACTGTTGCCAAATTCTCCACCTGGGGGAACATGATGTAGCTGTGCATGTGTTTCAGCAGGGCAGACAACACTCTAGTCAACAAGTTAGAGAACATTGGCTGAGACATCCCTGATGCCATGGCCACTGTTGTTTGGAAGGAAAAACTTGCCAGGAAATGGAGCACTGATAGAACTTGCACTAGAGGGGGGATACCTGTGGGCTGGCGGATAGCTGACATCAGGTCTGGCTCCAATTGGGCAGACAGTTCTTAGATTGTGGCCCGATCAAGTCTGTATGTAATGATAATGTGTCTGTTCTCCATTGTCACAAGGTCCACCAAGGGTCTGTATAGCGGGGGATGCTGCTATCTCATATTCAGCCTCAACGGTTGAAGACTATGGAAGAAAACAGTGAGCAGAGGGTCATATTCCCACATCTATTGCACTAATGATGACTTGTTTACTTTACAGAACCAAAATTTTAACCCGATTGTCAGTTGCCGTGCCAATGTCTGCTGTGACGCAGTGTGGTGCCATGCCCTGTGCCCCCCGAAATGGCGGATGCCTGACCTGTGAGGAGCGACGAGTGGAAATTAGGTAATTGCAATGGCATTGTGTGCTGTCACGGTAAACGGTCGAAGACGGCGGCGCAACTTCACATTGGTTATCATTGGGTCCTATGGGTTCCAGGAGCCAATGGCGATGTACGCCGGCGGTGACAGTAGGCACTGCCGTGGACGTGACCACCATTTTCTAATTATCCACTCACTTGCTACCTGACCTTCAACAGGAGAGGACCTACACTGCAAGTGCTGCTGTGACCTGTGTCTCTAAACTACAATGGCTCATGTGTCTGGGGAAAGGGCCCCTGCCTTCACTGCGGAGGAGTTGGAGAAACTGGTGGATGGGGTCCTACCCCAGTACACGTTCCTCTACGGTCCTCCAAACAAACAGGTGAGTACACTGTGGGCATGATGAGTGGGCCATGAATGTATGGAGTGCTGTGTATGTAAGCCACTTGTGGGGGGGCAGAGGCATCCTGGTCAGAGTGCTGCATGTAAGGTGGTCAATGTATGTGTGTCAGGGGATGGGAGGGATATGGTGGGCCATGAGTGTGATGGTCCGGACGGTTAACTAATTCCCTTTTCTGCTGTCTTTGTCCTGCAAGTCAGCGCTCACCAGAAGAAGGGTATTTGGCATGCCATCACCAAGGAGGTGCGGACCCTGGGGGTCTTTAACAGGCAGAGCACCCACTGCCGCAAGAGGTAGGAGGACCTGTGCCGATGGGCAAAGAAGACGGCAGAGGCCCAGCTGGGGCTGGCCTCCCAACGAGGAAAAGGTGCCCGTCCCACCATGACCCCCTGATGTTCCGCATCCTGGCGGTGGCCTATTCAGAGTTGGATGGACGCTTGAAGGCATCACAGCAGCCACAAGGGGGTGAGTACAGATACTGACTCCTGTTACTTTGCGCGCGTTAAGAGGTACCTGGGAGGGGGATGTGGGATATGGGTGCCTCTAGGATAGGGCGAAAATGGCAGGGTAGGTCTCTTGTTGGGCAGGCTCTGAAGCACTCCTACCCCAATAGTTTTAGTGGGCATCTACTACTACTACTGGGCAGGGTCATGTGGGTTTCGGGTGTGCAGCTGATGGTGTTAGGCATTGTACCCCATGGGCTGGTGACTCTCTTAGTAACTGGTTGGGCATGGCCTAGTACATAGGGCTTCTGCCTGTGTGTTGTGTTCGCCAACGGTAGTGGTGTTGCTGGCATTGAGCAAGTGTATCCTCTGTCTCTTCCCCCCCTTTTTGTTTTGTCACCCTGTCCTCGTGTGTATTAGCATCATCTGGCGGAGGAGCAGAGGCACCGGCGACGGAGGGAGTTGCATCCCACATGGGCCTGGAGGCCAAATCCACAGAGGATGAGGGCACCAGTGGGATGGAGGTCGAGGGGAGCACCACGACAGGGACAGGACGGGAGACCACAGACAGCGACTCCTCCTCCGATGGAAGCTTCCTGGTGGTGGTGGGCACCTCTGTGCCCACCCCAACAACAGGTACAGCCGCCAACCCCCCTACCAGCACCGCCCTCCCAGAAGCCCCTCAGTGTGTTTCCCGTGCCCACTCACCCAGGAGGGTGGGCATCTCCATCGCCCCAGTCACCTCAGGCCCTGCCCCAGTCAGCCCAGCTGCCTTCAGTGAGGAGGCTATTGACCTCCTGAGATCCCTCTCTGTTTGGCAGTCAATCATACTGAATACCATCCAGGGTATAGCAGGGCAGTTACAACAAACAAATGCACACCTCGAGGGCATTCACTCAGGTGTGGCAGCCCAACAGAGAACATTTCAGGCTCTGGCCTCCGCACTGATGGCAGCCATTGTCCCTGTGTCTAGCCTCCCCCCTCCAACTTCCTCTACCCACTCCCAATCCCCCCAGCCACAGCCTATCCCAAGCACACCTTCAGACCAGCATTCACCCAAATCAACACACAGAAGTGGTTCAGGCAAGCACCACACATCACCCCACAGGCACTCACACAAGCACCATACCCATGCAGACACACCAACATCCATTGCCTCCACTGTGTCCCCCTACTCCTCGTCATCCACCTCCCTCCCAGTAGCATCTCCACTCACTCCTGCATGCAGTACATCCTCATCCACTACCGCCATCACCAGCACGCCCATCACTACTCACCCCTCACTGGCAGTCACTACCCCCACATCCATTCATACGTTCCCTGTGTCGTCTCCCAGTGTGTCTGTAACCCCTCCTCCCAAAGTACACAAACACAAGCACCCACCCAACAGTCATCCACCTCACAACAGCATCCAGCACATGCACCTTCACCCAAACTCAGAAGAAAGACACCTCCTACCACCACTCCCTCTTCCTCCACTCCCAAACCCTCTCCCTCTTCCCACCCCAGTGTGTCTAAAAAGTTTTTCCTGGCAAACATTGACCTGTTCCCTACCCCTCCCCCGTCCTTCCCCTCGGGCCAGGGTGTCCTGAACCCAGGCCAGCACCTCAGCCACCAAGTCGGCATCTGCTGTGGTATCTCCAACTCCCAGAGGCTCAAAGGGGACACCCGTCAGGCCAGCCAGTGTGCAACCAACCCCTGCAAAGGACCAAACCATTCTGCCACCTGCCAAGGTGAAAAAGGGGACGACATGCAGCAAGGGCAAGGAGTATGACCCACCCAGCAAGGCCTCCTCCAAAACTCCAGCTGCCAGAGCCAAGGTCGCAACAGCATCTGCCAAGGTGAGGAAGGGGAAGAAAACCCAAGGCAGGGCACTTCAGCCTTCGGAGGCCGCAGGTGAAGGCCTGATGCCCACCAGCAGAACCACCAGCCCCGCCACTTGCATCGCGGGCAGCTCCGGCAGCAGCCCCGCCACAGGCACCGCCGCTAGCACAGCCATCTGCACCGGCGATGCCACCACTACTGTCAGTAGCAGCATCTCCAGTGGGAAGTTGTCCGAGGCTGCAGCAAAAGGGCTGGGGCCTACCTCCACCACTGGCAGCACTGGCACCAGCACCACGGCCAACCCGCCAGCAGCCCCTCTGCAAGCACCACCGATGCCACCACGTCTGTCAGCAGCAGCATCCCCAGTGGGTAGCCGTCCGAGGCTGCAGGAGACAGGCTGGAGCCTAACACCACCACTGGCAGCACCCCCACCAGCACCGGAAACACCACCAGTTTGCAGCCTTAGGCGCCGCAGCATGGAGTCTAGCCCTGCCTCCATTGACTATCATGCAACCTGGTCCCTGGAAATCCCATGCCTCAGACACCCAGGTGAGGGAATGGGAACCGCCACAACCCAAGTGCTGCATCACTCAGCGCAAGGCCCCCTCCAGAACCAGTGGAGAAATGCACCCACTTGAGAGACTGTGGCCTTGCACTCCCCAGGACCAAGCAGTGGGCCAACCACCCACTTGAGAGACTGTGGCTTTGCACTCCCCAGGACCAAGCAGTGGGCAAACCACCCACTTGAGAGACTGTGGCCTTGCACTCCCCACGACCAAGCAGTGGGCAAACCACCCACTTGAGAGACTGTGGCTTTGCACTCCCCCGGACCAAGCAGTGGGCAAACCTCCCACTTGGGAGACTGTGGCTTTGCACTCTCCAGGACCAAGCAGTGGGCAAACCACCCACTTGAGAGACTGTGGCTTTGCACTCCCCAGGACCAAGCAGTGGGCAAACCTCCCACTTGGGAGACTGTGGCCTTGCACTCCCCAGGAAATCACTGTGGGCATGGACCCCCCTCCAGCATTGTCCCATCTTGTGGCTGAGGTGCCCCCCCCTTCCTCATCCCCCTGAGGTGCCTGTGTGTTTTCGACCTCATGCCCAAGTCAAGTGTGGGCTTGGCCCATGATTTTTGGCCCAGTGGCCCACGGACATTTAGAAGGGACAATGTACGGCCTTATGTACATATTGTATATTTTTGTAGATACTGTTTTAATAATTGTTACGTATATCTGCCTATTTCTAAAATTATTTAACTTTATTCCTTTTGTCCTTGAGTTCTTCCAGGGGGTAACGGGATGTAAATGTACTTTTGCTGCATGTGTTTGTGTGTATGGTGTTGTGGGTGAGGGTGAGGGTGGGATAGTGGTGTTGTGTGCTGCGTGTGTGTATCACTCTCTTTTTCCTCCCCCCTCCCCTTGTACTAGGTGGAGTACTCACGTGGTCGTCACCGCCGTCTTTCGTATTCTTGGTGAATGAGGAGGTAGACCATCATGGGTAAGACCTGTAACTCGGGATCCATGGCGTCCTCGTTCTTCGTTGAGCGTTGAGTGGTAAGTGGTTTCCCTTTCAAACACTGTTTCTGCCGTGGTTTTGATGGCGTTGGTACCGCCCTGGAAAAGCTGGCGGATTGGCGGGTTGTGATCGGGTGGGCGGTACATTGTCTTCCACCTGTCTGATGGCGGTGACCACCACGGTGTTTGTTGCTACCGCCTTGGCGGTTGGAGTGTTAAAGTGGCTGTATGTTTTGGCGGTTTCCGCCGTGGTCGTGATCCAATTTTTTTTCTGCTGGCCTGTTGGCGGTATTACCGCCGCTTTAACACCGACCGCCAGGGTTGTAATGAGGGCCTTAATCTCTTCGGGCAATTCCTTTTACGGCGAAAATCAACACATAGCCTTCCGGAAAGAAAACACCGCCAAACCAGAACGACGCAGCCCAACTTCCCGATTGGAAATTTGACTCAGCACCTGCCTTGCGACAGAACATTTGACGCGCCACCCTACCGAATCAATGCACAGCCGAACTGGAACAACAGTAGAATATAGGGATACCTTTACTCATCAAACTAGAAAGTGACAGTTGTCCCGCCCCCTGGAAATTATGTCACATCTGTTACCGGGACTTCCGGTGCCCCTGAGAGCCCGCCCCAGAATTGACATGGGTGTAGGGGTGTCACATGTTAGTCATGTGCCAGGGCCCCTGTGTCTAGGTCTATGGCTGTGTATAAAGGGGGCCCTGCTGGTGTGCAACCTGTTTCTGCACCCAAGATTACAAGTCTGGAAATGTCAGACAGTCAGGACCATGTGGCTGCTGTGGTGCCTCCTCACAGGGTGAAGCATTGGAGATGTGAGGCCAAACCTCCACACTGTTGGCTAATCCAAAAAGAGGGGCTCGGCAAATGTAGCAAAGGTCATGACACATGGTTAACTTTACGTGTAACCCCTCAATGCCATCAGAGACAGCATGTGAACGCTATGAGTTGTAGAGGACTATGCCATTTCGGCCACACTGTTGAGATCCAGATACATATCCGTGGACCCTGACACACAAAACTCTATTATCTCCAAAGGTGTTAAAGAGGCTAGCGGTGATGCCTTCATGAAAAAACAGTTTTTGATGCTAGTCTGCGTGGGTTTTAGGGAAAACAGGTCTGACTCTGATTTAGTGCATTCACCCGATGCGCAATGTATGAAGGCCATGTTTGCACAGTGTTCAGCTTTTTAAAAAATATTTACGTTAGTGCTATTTCTCCTCCTCTTCTTTGTAGCTCTCTTCCTACTTACGGATCTTCATTTGCGAGCGGTTTTTGAAGACTAGCGTCTTTTTTTATAGGGGGCAGGCACCCCTGCGCTTTGAAACACTGCGCTTCCTTTTAACGCGTGTGCAAGACTTGTACACCAACCCCACTCCTTCTTGAGACAGTTTATTCATACGTTCAACAACCGCAGACGCCACAGAACCCACAACTTCCTGAGCAATGTTCGTAGCAGCCGCTTTGATGTGCCGTTTTGCAATTTCGTATCCTCTTCTCAATAACGGCATAGCTCTTCAACACAAACTACAGAAGAAAACCCCCAAACCAGTGACGTTCGTAACAGGGGCCCCTTGAAAGTACGGCAGTGTGGCTCCATATCCAGCCTGGTTTCTGTGATAATCCCTATACATAAAGGGGTATAAAACCGTATGTTTTCATAATCACCATGTTGACTTGTTAATAGTCGCTGTTGCGTCGCTGTCTTAAATGAAACTTAACTATAACTCTCCGGTATTTAAAGGACACCGGCTCCACCTGAACTCCGTCGATCATGATAGTAATTGTGTCAAACTGGTTTTTAGAAACTGACACGTAGTCGGGTTTGTTTTATTGTATATTAACCATTTTGTTATTTTTTGGCCTGCACCTGGATCCATCTTATCAACGGCGAATAACTATCCCCTACCCCCTATCCTGTTGCTATAAACATAGAGTGTATAGAAATCACCATTAATATTGGGGTACGACTGGTCCGGTTCAATTTGACTTCTGTTATAGTGTACTGCCCCTAAAACCTTTCTTAATTTACCTAAACAGTTAAACACTGTGGGCCTCATTCCTGGGCTATTCTGACCGCAGCGGTAAAGCCGCGGTCAGAAAAGGGGAACCGGCATTTTCCCGACGGTTTTCCCCTGGCCCAGGGAATCCTCCATGGCGGCGCTGCTTGCAGCGCCGCCATGGGGATTCTGACCCCCTTCCCGCCAGCCTGTTTCTGGTGGTTTTCACAGCCAGAACCAGGATGGCGGGAACGGGTGTCGTGGGGCCCCTGGGGGCCCCTGCACTGCCCATGCCAACAGGGCCCCATACAGATTTTCACTGTCTGCTTTGCAGTGAAAATCGCGACGGGTGCCACTGCACCCGTCACACCCCTGCAACTCCGCCGGCTCCATTCGGAGCTGGCTTCCTCGTTGCAGGGGCTTTCCCGCTGGGCCGGCGGGCAGCCTTTTGGCGGTGGCCCGCCGGCCTAGCGGGAAAGTTGGAATGGCCGCCGCGGTCTTTTGACCGCGGGCGGTCATTCGGCGGTAACCGCATGGCGGGCGGCAGACCGCCTGTATCTCGATTTGGAGCTTTAAGAATCACCTTCTGTCTAACGTTATCTACCACTAGATGAACATTCGTATACGTTTCAATGTTGCCTATACATTTGTTGACAGCGTCGACCACCGAGGTGACGGTGGGGTAATAGCCTTGAGGAATTCCTGCATGGATGCTCAAAGGGTCCTGCTCACACTTTATATTAAATTTGGCCTTGAGCATTGAAAAAGTATTCCATATTCTGAGGTATTGGATTTCTATTAGGGCTACCTCCCAATCCCCTTTCAGGTCTACGGGTTTAGCCAATTTCACTGTATAATTAGAAATTTGATTGTCTGTGAACATGTCCTTTGAGGCGTTGGATGGCTGCGTAATATAAAACGGTGTTGTCACCATCTAGGCATCTACAGCAACACACTGTTGTATTTACACAACCTGCATGGAACTGGCCAATACCTAACTGTTAAATTTCTCGGGCCACCCTTGCCATTTGACAAAGACCTGTTGGTTAGCACGGCTACCTTTACTTTACAGAACCTTTTCATCCCTATACACCCTGAGTGGCTCATCAGGTACCTTCTGTTGCTCCTCCTTGTAAAAGACGCCCGACACCTTTTCTCCATCATAGCCCTTTAGCCTGTAAATATATACATCCTTTTTAATCTCTACACTTTCCACTATAAATATCTCGTCACTAAAAGTCCGTTGGTAACCCTTCATAAAGACCCCTTTTAATTTTGAAACCTTAACATGGTTGCCTTCTTTTCAAAGCAGCTTCTTTACACCTGCGGCGATCCGGTTCCTGTACACAGTTCTCCACACCTTTAACGAGTTATCTGATGTTACATTTACGTGTGACGTTTTGATGGTTCTGTGGTAAGTGGCGTTATAAACATCTATAAAAGCCTATAGAACATCCACATATCAGTACGTGTTACAGGCCGTAAAATATCTTCACATCTCAGACCTTAAAGTTCAGTTAAAACGTTCCATAACTACAGCTTTTACCTCAGTGTGCGTTACAAAATGTTTACCATTGTGCTGTTTTAGTAATTTCTGAAACGTTCTGTTTAAAAACTCTTTTCCAGCATCTGTTTGTAGTTTTTGAGGTTTTCGTCCTTTTCTGAAGATGGCTTTAAAGGCGTTGGTCATACCGCTCCCACTTTTGTCGAATAAGTTATCTGCGTATGCGTACTTAGATAAGACATCTATGACCGCTAATATATATTGCGCATCCTTATTGTGTTTTGATAAATCGTGGAGACTGATTATGTCTGCCTGCCATTGATAATCTACTTGAGCATTAACAAATGTAAGTCTTCTCCTAAACTGCTTCCGGGTGGTCTTATGGAGTGAATACGCCTCTTCCCCAGATAACCACATCTTCACCTGGGCTCTGTTTACCAGCTCATTTTCAACTAGAGACCTTCTAAACAGTGCTTAGGTAACCTGAAGCTACAGACAACACTGTATCGTAAGAACTCTTCCTTAACCCGCTGCCAACTGACATGTTATCAGCTGTTTCAAGCCATGAAATGAAAGACAAATGTTTTGTGTGAGGCCATTTTATGAAAAATAAAGAATATTAGCACAACAGAACCACAACATACTTTACAGTTTATAACTATTGGTCTTATGGGTAGCATTGGCGTACAACATGTTGACTTTTCACTATGCACACATAGTATGACACTTGCTACATACATTATTAGGACCCCCACCGCTACTCGCTCTCAGCATCACCAGTTTTGCTATTTTTATAGATATACACTTGATAGCTCGAGACACGACTTCTCTCTCACCTCTCCTATAACTTTGTACACTCAGGATACTGATAGCATTCATAAGCTCGTACAGTTCTAGACCTGACAATACAAAACCCTTATTTGTGAAATAATCATCAGTCAGAAGCTCCAAAGCTGTGTGTAACGTGGTCGTCGGCAAAAGTTTTAACTCACTTATACACCCTTTGTACACGCTCCAGTATTTATCCAATGTAGGCATCCGCTCTTTCATACACCATCTGGTTATACATTCAGGAATGTCACACAGCCCCGTAGCTGCTGGTTCAGAAATGTTCAGATACTGTAGAGTTACGGGGTGTATTTCAGCTATTCTTTCTTTAAGCAGCACAATTACCATTCTGGCAATGCATTTGTATCAAGGGTGTAATTCAAAGACATCTTGCACCGCAACACTCTGATTCTCGTCCTAAAAGTGAGCAAGTATGTAACTTAAATAACACAGTTATGGCACGCTACCCTCGACCTCTGTATTTTTTAAAACAACTTTTGTGGGGCTAAAGACCCCATTCTTCTATTTTTATAATAAACATCACACATTTGTCTTTCTGTGACCCTTTCTATCAATCTTTTGTCAAATTAAGTACACATCCCCTGCATACATTCGAGTTATGGGCAGGGCTCGCCCACGTATCGGATCTCATAGACTGCTGCTGTCAAGACCATAATCATATCAGCATGGACATAATTCTTCACTGTGGACTACCCGCACACCACCCTTAACAACTTATACACTTTGTGTGGGTCTAACCTGCTACATATGTGTCAAATTGTTCTTGCTGTATACTACTTGTGTAGACACTTGTGAGCCTCCTGCTTTGGTTCATTAATTTAATGCCCATAACAGAGGTTATAATAGTCAAGTTTAACACTTGTTCACAACTGTCGCTGCAAAACCTTTAACAGGCCATATGGCGTCATAGGGTACACCCGGAGTTTCCTTTTCAAATTTTGTGCTATTGTAGGTGCTAAAACATTTCTTATGCAGCTCTTTGTTCGGGTTTGTAATACTTTCAGACTGTCTTGAACAGCATAAGCAGTAAAAATGTATGTTGTTAATCTTTGGCACAGACCCCTCTAGCGCATCTCTTTTTGCTGTTGTTTTCTACGGTTCAAACAGAAAGAAAAAGACAAACTATTAGTTAAAAGTATGATATCAGCATATACACGATAAGGGTCTATAGAGTTGATTTTGTATTTTTTTACTAACCTCATCATTTTCACCACACTCTGCGGCTTCTCTAAAATCTTGCGAGTCACATAGGTCCATTGGTGTATAAGTGGCATCGGAGTTTACACTTGTCGGCTGTACAACGACTGCCTCATGATCAGGGTCTTCCCGAAAACTCATTTCTTCATGGACCGGTGAATTTTTGTGGTGCCATGCCCTCTTTATCTTCTTCAGGGTCGATGAAGTTCATTCCATCATTTAATTAGTCTTTCGAGGCTTTGCTGCCACTGCTGTCAGCCTTAATAGGGGATATCAGTGCAGCAAATCCTTGAGGCTGAGCTTTTCAAGCCAATGGCAAAGTTCCTCTTGAAATGCAGTAACGTAGGAACGGCCATCTTTAGCAGCAGCCGGCTGTGCATTCTCATCGAACACCGAAGGTGTTAGGGTCCGATGATATCTATTGATAACATGAACAAAAGGCAAAGGCACACCGAGGACAGTTCCGTGTGGTTGATCCAAGTGGTCATTAAATTAGAGTCAACGTCCAAAGCACAAATGAAACCAGACATTTATTGGCCGATGAAACGATAAAGTCAATGTTCAGGTCAAAGACCACAAGTGTAACAATACTTCCAAGAAGCAAACAGCAGCCGACACGTGTTTCGTCTCCTAGACTTTGTCAAGACTGTGAAGTAGATAGACAATATGTACTTATTGGAATAATGAAGCAATGACTGTTGGAAATGAACTTACAAGATATCGTCAAACAAGAGAATTAAAAAAATACCCATGTGTACTTATAT
Organism: Pleurodeles waltl; assembly: GCF_031143425.1. Taxonomy (NCBI): domain Eukaryota; kingdom Metazoa; phylum Chordata; class Amphibia; order Caudata; family Salamandridae; genus Pleurodeles; species Pleurodeles waltl. The sequence goes on from NC_090447.1 coordinate 589,138,284, forward strand.
GCCCTACATACCCAGTTACTATGACTGCATATACTTTAAAATTATATGACTTAATGGGAAGCGCAACATGCGTAAACAGTAAAGTATACAAACATGTATAGTATATGGGAACAAGAAAAAAGTGCAACCACACTGAAGGAGAAGAAGAAGCCTAGTGCCATTTTAATATTGTGGTATAAAGACCGAAAGAAAAAGACAAGTGCTGCAATCAGCCCGTATATCCAAGAAACAGCAGGGAGTAAGTGCACAAATGTAAGTATCTAAAGTGCTATACGGTGTGAAATGCACGTAAAATAGAAAGGAAAATCATATACCTTGAAGTATACAACTATGGACAAGAGTAGGTATTAGAAAACGAGTTCCAAAAGCGGCGTGTCTGGTATACAGCCACAACGATATCCAATGTAATCCAAAAGTTTGGGTGTGAGAATTGGCCCTGATAAGCCTATAAGGGAAGACAAAAACGAGAGAAACACAGGAATGACGGCAACTATAGAAAAAAAGGGGTAAAAAGGAAAAAAAAATTGATAAAAAGAAACTCTATCATATTTAGGCTCACGTCAAACTAAATGACTCGGTACCTACAAAATATAAATTGAAAAAGATATATAAATAGTACAAAAATATATATTCGCAATGCTTCCGCCACGATAAAAAGGAAGCCGGCGGTTGCAAATGTGGAAAAATGCAAATATAACCAAACATTGAAAAAAAATATAATATATACTCGTGTCCTTGTCTAATAACTGTATGAAAGGTTACACATACCAGAGGACCGGTATACGGGTTGTTTAGAATGCCTAGTTGCTGGCGCGTTTGAAAAAATATGCCCGGGAGCGGTAACGCTCGTGTAAAACAATATAGAGGGAGCGAGTTCCAAACGCGGCGGGTACTGAACTAATAGGTCAAAACCGCATGTATCTAGTGTAGACCAGATAAGTAAAAGGCAGCAACTTCAGAACCGGAGAAATGACTAGCGTGATGCCAAAAAGATGGAATCTTACCAATTGCTGAGCAATAATGCCATGCTTCCAGCATTGGTGAAAAGTCAGTAGAAACAACTCGTTTGTGGGTGATTGTTAAAAAGGCGAATGAGCACAAAAATGGAAGAAGGACTAACAAAACTGGAAAAAGCAACAGCAAACGTGGGTGCCATTTTGAAAACGAAAGAGTGTAAAAAGGCACATATAACAAAGCAAAATGGGTTGACAAGTAAAAGAAAAGAGTGGATACAAGTAAAAGTAGAAAGAATGTAATTATAAAGAGGCAGAAGGGAGAAAAAGAAAACAACAAGTGTGGAAAATGCATGGAAGCCTGCTTAGTGAGCAGTAATAGATGGGACTCAGACTGGGGAATGCAATGGAAGTATCTTAAAGAGTTAAACAGTCTTAATCCATAACAAGCATAATATACATCCGAAGTCAGTAGAAACACAGGAGAGAAATTAGGTTGTACTTCCGTATGTCTCACATATGTAGGAAATTGTACATTACAGAAAATTATGTAAGTCCTTTTCAATATTGATGCCCTCCTCCACTGCTCTGAGTCTAATAATCCAACTACTTTCCAAACGTCTCAGCAGGAGGAGTCATGCCACGAGATCTGATCTCGTGGCAACACAAACCATATACTAAGAAAGTGGAATGCGAACCACTTAGGGACCCCAGGCCTAGTGTAGTGTTTAGAGGGTCGCTGGGAGCATAACCAAACACTGAGGGTGTTCAAGATACCCCACCCAAAGACCCTGAAAAGTAGGAGTAAAGTTACCCTACTTCCCGAGAAACATACTAAAGTCATGATAGGAGATTTTGCAAAGACTACAACTGACTGCAAAGCACTGAAGATGGATTCCTGGACCTGAGGACCTGCAAAGGCAGGGGACCAGGTCCAAGAGTCACAAAAGTGTCCAGAGGGGGCAGGAGCCCACTAAACCCCAGATGAAGGTGCAAAATGGCTGCCTCAGTGTGGAAGAGGCTGAAGATTCTGCTACAACGGAAGATGCCAGGAACTTCTCCTTTGCATAGAAGATGTCCCACGGTGTGCTGGAGGATGCAGAAAGACTGCAAACAAGCCTTGCTAGCAGCAAATGTCATGGTTGAAGAAAATGGGTGCTGCTCGGGCCCAGGAAGGACCAGGAGGTCGCCCCTTGTAGGAGGAGACAGAGGGGGTGCTCTGCAACACAGAAGCTGGCAGCACCCGCAGAAGCACTTGAACACGGGTTCAATAAAACGGAGCATGGCGGTCATCTCAACACTACAAAGGAGGGTCCCACAAAGCCGGTGGCTATGCTGTTCTCGAAGGATTCCTTGCAAAAGTGCACTGAAGCCCTGTTGCAGTTCACGCAGTACACAGGATTACTGTCTGCCGTGGAGAGGCAAGGACTTACCTCCCCCAAATTTGGACTGTCTGGGTCACTCGGATCCAGCTCCTGTGTTCCAGGGACCATTCTTGTCATGATGAGAGGGGATCCAGAGGACCAGTGAAGCAGAAGTTTGGTGCCTGCTTTAGCAGGGGGAAGATTCTGTCGACCCACAGGAGATTTATTCTTTGCTTCCAGTGCAGGGTGAAGGCAGACAGCCCCCAGAGCATGCACCACCAGGAAACAGTCGAGAAAGCTGGCAGGATTAGGCGCTACAATGTCGCTGGTAGTCTTCTTGCTACTTTGTTGCAGTTTTGCAGGCGTCCTGGAGCATTCAGCAGTCGATTCTTGGCAGAAGTCGAAGAGGGAGATGCAGAGGAACTCTGGTGAGCTCTTACATTCATTATCTTACGAGAAGCCCACAGGAGAGACCCTAAATAGCCCTCAGAGGAGGATTGGCCACCTAGTCAGGTAAGCACCTAGCAGATGGGGTCTCTGACATCACCTGCTGGCACTGATCACTCAGAGGCCTCCATTGTGCCCTCACACCTCTGCTTTCAAGATGACAGAGGTCTGGAACAAACTGGAGGAGCTCTGGGCACCACCCCTGTGGTGGGGATGGACAAGGGAGTGGTCACTCCCCTTTCCTTTGTCCAGTTTCGAGCCAGAGCAGGGGCTGGGGGATCCCTGAACCGGTGTAGACTGGCTTGTGCAAGGAGGGCACCATCTGTGCCCTTCAAAGCATTTCCAGAGGATGGGGGAGGCTACTCTTCCCCAGACCTTAACACCTATTTCCAAAGGGAGAGGGTGTAACACCCTCTCTCAGAGGAAATTCTTTGTTCTGCCTTCCTGGGACTGGGATGCCCAGACCCCAGGAGGAGAGAAGCCTGTCTGTGGGTTGGCAGCAGCCGTAGTTGCAGTGAAAACCCCAGAGAGCTAGTTTGGCAGTACCCAGGGTCCATGCTGGTGCCCCGGGGATGCATGGGATTGGCACCTCAATACCACATTTGGCATGGGTGGACAATTCCATGATCTTAGACATGTTACATGACCATCCTCGGAGTTACCATTGTGAAGCTACATATAGGTATATATATGTAGCTAAGATCTACCAGAGGGTGGGCACAGGATAATTTGGATTGTGTCCGACCTCCATCGGCTCAGTGGTCAGGCCACCAAATTACGATGCTGGCAGGCCCATAGAGGAAAGTCCACCGCGGTCCCGCCGGTACTGCCAGGCAATGCCGACTGCCACAGTGGAGAGGCAGGCTGACAGAGCCAGTGTGTTCACCGGACGCATTATGATGTTGCACACCACCATCGTGACAGTGGGATTGCCACCACCATGTCTCAGCAGGCAGAAACGGAGAGTATAAAGGAAGCAACTCACCTGCAAGCAGCATTACACGTCCTGTGCTGCCATGGAGCCCATCATACATGTCTTTCCGTTGCTGCTGCTCACTGATGGAGCACAAGGTTTACGCCGCCGTTGAGGCAACCGATGCTAAGAGCACATACCTACCTGCGTCATTAAGCTCAACATCAGATTGTTGCACAGTCATCCATATGATATGGAGCTTATGTTACGGGCACCATGTACGCATGTTATTGTGTCCCTCATCAGAGTCATTCATAGAAAATGACACATTCACATCCATTAAACATCCCCTTTGGGCAGGTCGCTGACAGTTCACTGGCACGCTCCACATTATAAGGCAGAGGGACAGCGAAATGTACAGAAAATTGTGTCACACAACAGCAACACCACAGCAATATCATACATAATTCAACTGACACCATCACTTTTCACACATGCCATTGACTGTTGTAAGATTGAAGACACATATGTATGGATGTGTAGAACACATTTACCTCTCCCATGAAAGGGTTATGGATGCTTGCAGGGGAGGCAGGTGTAACAGAAGGACTTGGATGTGGAAGGGATAGATTGGTATGTGGGTGGGGGCCTCTAGGGTTTGGGAGGGGGTTTGGAAGTAACAGAGGAAGGGCAAGGTCAAAAAGGAAACTCTCTTTGGGAAAACAGGTAGGGCCATCAGAATGGGTTGGGGTTTGGGATGTTGAGGGGGTGGTAAACATGTCAGTGGATATAGATGCATTGGGTGTGTGAGGTATGCTTGTGTTTGAATGGTGTTTGTCACATGTGTGAGTGTGGGTATTTGCATGTTTTGGGAGCTGGAAGGTGGCAGTGCCGCACGATATGGGAGTTGTAAATGTGTGTGTGTCTGTTGGGGTGGTGTCTGTGGTTTGGGTGGATATTGTGGATGTGTCTGTGTGTGTTGGGGTGGTGCCTGTGGGTATGGTGGATGTGTATGTGTGTATTGAGGTGGTGTCTGTTGGTATGGTTGCTGTGGTGGATGTGTCTTTGAGTGTTCTGCTGGTGTCTGGGGGTATGGTGTCTGAGGTGTGTGGGTCTGTGGGTTGTGAGCTGTTGTCTGGGGATATGGTGGGTGTGGTGGATGTGTCACTGGGTACTGTGGTTGTGTCTGTGGATATACTGGGTATGGTATGTGAGTCAGTGGGAGTTGTGGGGATGTCTGTTATAGTTGTGGCCGATTTAGTGTCTTTGGGTGAATGTTGAGTGCCTTCATGCCGTGTGTCTTGTGGTGTTTGTGTTGATGTGTGCTTCTTGTGTGTATTGAGGTGGCTGTATGCAGATGTGTCTGTATGCGGGGGACAGGTAGGAGAATAGGGAATCTGGATTGGGAAGAGGGAGGTGATGGGAGAAGGAATGTGGGGGGTGCATGTCTGCTATCAGTGAGGAGGCCAGAGCCTGAAAAGATCCCTGTAGCCCAGACATCTCACTATGAATGCCTTCCAGGAAAGCATTGGTCTGTTGAAGTTGGCTTGCCAACCCCTGAGTGGCATTCACAATGGCAGTCTGCCTACACAGAGATACTCCTGAGGAGGTCAGTAGCCTCCTCACTCTGGGCAGCAGGTGTAACAGGGGCTGGGACAGAGGTTCCTGGGTCAAACGAGATGCCCACCTTCATGGGTGAGTGGCCACAGAAATTCAGGGGGGGGGGGTAGAGCAACAGGGAGGGTTGTGATAGAACTGGGGGTGGTGGATAAGAATGGTACAGGAGCAGGTCCTGATGTGTCCGTCACCACTGGGGAGTAGCCCCTGAAAGTCGAATCTGATGAAGATGAGGTTGATCTTTTGTCCTCTGTTGCACTCCTCTCATCCTCTGGGCCACTGGGTACCTCCATGTCAGTGGTGTCATGACTGGATGTACTGTGGCCCGATGCTTCCCCACTTGGTTGTGCCCTGAATCCTTCACTTACCTGCGATGATGCTGCAAATGCAAAGAGGAAAGGTGTCACTGCATGTTCCTGATCACACTTGAGCAACAGCTGTGATTATCAAACATTACCATGATACCAAGTAGACCCCAGCAACAAACTGCATCAAAGTGGCTCCTACATGAACCATATTATACGTATGCATGCTACCTAAACTTTCAACAGTTGCTCCCAGGAAATTAGGATCTCAGACGACTCCTATTGCATGGGTGAAGTTGTGAAGTCAGAGTGAAAATTGAACAAGGAGGAAACCATATCACTTTCAATGCTTTGCCTCATGGAACATACCTCAGTTACCTGTTGTCATACAATAGTAGACCAATGCCAAGTTCACTCCCACAGAGCGCACACAAGGCCGTGTAGACATCTATTTGTAACATACACAATTACACAATAAGAAATGATGCCCCAAAATCCTGCCATGTTGCTGGCAGCAGTACAGTAGCCTGAAGACGGTGACATGGAAATACTCATGCCACACTGGAAAAAAATCCACAATGCACAGTTCACCATGTGTAGTTTGTCCTAATAGAACCATGGAGGTAGTACTAATGTTGATAATAAGATATACTACACATTTGGAATGGAAATGTACACTGTAGACAAATTGTGCAAATTGTCAGGGAGACATGTCTGTAAAATCCTCAACACAATGCATCAGCAAGCCCCAGGTAAATCACCACTACTGTCTGACAACTCTTACTATGACCTACTCTGATTGCATCAGTAGAAGCCATTAGTCTTTTGTATGTTGGAGAGGCTCAGCGATTTGCAAGTACTTGTAGAAGGCGCTCAGCATGTTGCCCAGTGGGAAGCTATATCACTGTCTCCATGTTGGTCTTGCAAACCTAGATGTCCATGGATGAATGGTTGTACCCAACCACATGTGATTCCAACACAACTGCAAGTCACTCCATGATGCATGCCAACAGTCAGGTAATGAACCTTCCCCATTACACATGTGCAGGGCACTTTTCTGCATGATGCCACATCAATGGCATGGAAATGCGCTTTGTGTGTAAACACTCTAGTCCTACCTGTCATGTTCCTCATTAATAATGCAGTTGTACATGCCAGAAGACATGCAATGACTGATGAGGGTATGTGTGAGCCAGCAAACAATGGTGACATACTCCTGTCTGTGGCACCACATGAAATGTAGCCCTATAGCATTTGTCCAATTCCAAACACAGGTTGGCATACACATATATTTGAGGAAATACAGAAATCAACCCATGACCACAGGTAGACCATGCATGAAACAGCAGTGTACACACTTTGTCAAAAAAAGGGACACATGCTAACATGTCACACTATGAATGTTGGCAACAGTGATGGTACATAAACCACGTCAATGGACATTCCCCACTTGCCAAGGGAAAGTTTTGATCTGTAGCTGCACCCAAAGAACAGTATATGATCTGTCACATGTATGATGGCCACCTTCACATGACACACAGTAGTGAGTCACTAGCACTCGTCACACACTGAAGGCAAGTGGCCTCTGGGGGGTCAGATGCCAATTTACTCACTTGACCATACACATGTCTGATAATAGTGATCCATCATATCTTTTTCTTTGGACTGTAACACTGAGGAGTAGTGGTCTGTAATGTAGAATTAACACACACTACAACAACTAACATTACTTGATTGATCAATGTACACAGCCATATGATGTCCTTGGAGAGCACATTTTTTGTGGATTGTACCCAGTTGTGTCCTAGGTCCCTGGGCTAATAGGCAAGGCCCATTAGTATGCACCACATCACACATCCACACAAAAAGTTGCTCATCTAGGGTTTTTGTGGTATGTACCACAGCACGCTCCTTTGGACATATGTGTCTAACCTACAGAGGTGGCATCCAACATGCAAATGCATGCATTGTACAATTTCTGCTACATAACCAAGCTACTGAGTCACATGTCATAGCCGGACAAATGTGACTTCTGTGAATGTGACAACAGAGTTGTGGGAGTAAAGGAGTTGCCATGAGTCAAAGACACACATTGACAATGATACAAAATGCACATGTGTACTAGTTCTGGGATTCACCTCAGTGCCCATTCCTAATCTAGCCAATGGACTGAGGAATTTAGGACAAGGTTTGCCACTAGAGCCTCATATTGACCAAATTACAGGATCTGCGGGTATACAGGGAGTGCTCACAGTTCCACAGTTGCATAGCCACAGTACCTCTCCTGGACTATGTCCCGTACTGGGAGATACATTTGACAGGTCCAGGTCTCTGCAGGCTGAGCATACAGAACCTACATGACACTAACATTTCCATCACTCCCATGCATGACAGTATATCATGTGGCCATCAGCAATGTGGCATGTAGTTTGTGTGGCAACCTATAGGGCACAGTGAGTCATGATATGCCATCCAGACAACAGTTTAGCAAGGCCAGATGTTGGTGACATGTCTGTGGCACAATACACATTGCTTCCAAGAGACTCAAATGACTCAGACAAGATGCATACACAGCTCAGGCTGTCATGCATACAGATGTTGTTGAATATTTACAACCATCATAAACAAAGAAATGTCATTGCATGGCAGTAAGTTGTCTTTGCATAGTTATGTGCATGCAACACAAGGAGGGTCTAGGACCGCAAACAACATCACACAACACAACCTGAATGAACACAGCATTTATTGCTGGTCACCAATACCTGCACCATGTTCATCCCATTGATACTATACAGACAGCAACAACAGGCACACAAGAAGTCTAACTGTCACACAGGGGCACATTGTAGCCTGTGAGGAAGAAAAGGATGGTGTTGAACAGAGTCAATTTTGCCTATGAGGTACTTACCTGGTCCTCTGGTGAGCCATAGAGCTATCCATACAGAGGAAGGACAACGCTCACAAATGTCTCCTGCTCCCGTGGAGAGAAGGCAGATTCCCTTTCACCTTCTGGCCGTGGGATCATTGCTTCTAGAGGCAGCACACAGTAGCTGAAGTGATGGAGGTATTGCTTGCAGCAGTGTCAGGAGTCAAATAAATGAGTATGCACAACCCGGCGTATAGGTACACCATGTACGAGGTCATCACCACCAATGGACCCAACCACTGGGTTGTGACCGCCAAAGGCAACAGCGTTAGCCTATGGCTATGTCCAAGGCAGTTGGAACTGCCTACTGTGCGGATGACTTCCGCCGGTGGCCGTGGGTGGTATTTGGTTTCTAGTAGAGTAGGTCAGGCATCCACACATTGTAGTCCTCCATAGAACATTGGAAGTCTTAATGCCTATAGACACCTATTGGCGTTTATAGGCATTAATATTGGACTTAAAGTAGGTTAGCCATCCGCCATTTTGGCGGCTTGAAATACTGTATATGGCCCTTTAAAATGCATCACCACAATAACATAAGTTTAGTACCATCACAAACATCCTCAATCTGTCTTGTGGAGGTCCGACTACACAATCACCAGTGAAGTGTGTTCCGCTGATGGTATTTTGGCGGTTGGAGAATACATTGACATTTCGAGGGGCAATTGTGTGGCAGATAGTTGGGTGTCACTGGTATCCATGTTGTGGACATATGTGATGACAGCGCTGAGGGGCACCTTTGACCCTTGTGCAGTTGACAACTGTAATGTGTACTGGGTGTCATGTCTATCCAGTCAGAAATGCTTTTGTCACATGATATTGTTGGCATACATCATGTGTGTTGCTGTGGACACAGTGACTAATGTTTCAAATCATGGCCCTCATTACAACCCTGGCGGTCGGTGTTAAAGCAGCAGTAATACCGCCAACAGGCCAGCGGAAAAAAATGGGATTACGACCGTGGCGGAAACCGACAACATCGACAGCCACTTTAACACTCTGACCGCCACAGCGGTACAAACAAACAGCGCAGTGGACACCGCCAACAGACAGGCAGAACACAATGTACCGCCCACCCTATCACAACACGGCTATCCGCCACCTTTTCCGGGGTGAAACCAACGCGAATAAAAACACAGCAGAAACAGTACACAGAAGGGAAAACACCTCTCCACACCCAACGAGGAACCAGGACGCCATTGAGCCCGAACTGCAGATCCTGCTGGCGATGGTCTTCTTGCTCCTCTATCAGGAGCACCAACGGCGGTGGTGACGTCCATGGTGAGTACTGCACCTACAACACAGGGGAGGGGGGAAGGAAAAGAGAGTGAAACACACAAGCAACACGCAACATCCCCACCCTCACCCACAACCCCATACACACAAACACATGCTGCAACATTACACATACACCACCCCACCCCCCCTTGAATAACGCAAGGACAAAAGGAAATGATTGTAATGATTGTAATAAAAAAAAATCCATCAGTCAAAACTCAAAATCCAGAATATACAAATATGTACACCAACCACATAAGTCCGGATAGTGCACCAATCATTGTCCGTGGGCCACTGGGCCCAAAATGCATGGGGGAGGCCCACACTAGATGCCTGACTCCAAACAGAGAGAACACTGGAGGGGCATCACATAGAAAATATACAGGCACCCAAGGGGGTGGGGGGGGCAGCTCAGCCTGATGAACGCACAACGCCACTGCTCCACGAGGGGGCTCCATGCCCATTGATGTATCCTGGGGAGTACAAAGCCACAGTTTCTCAAGTCTCTCCAGTGGGTGGTTTTTCCACTGCTTTATCCTGGGGAGTGCAAAGCCACAGTCTCTCAAGTCTCTCCAGTGGGTGGTTTGCCCACTGCTTTATCCTGGGGAGTGCAAAGCCACAGTATCTCAAGTCTCTCCAGTGGGTGGTTTGCCCACTGCTTTATCCTGGGGAGTGCAAAGCCACAGTTTCTCAAGTCTCTCCAGTGGGTGGTTTGTCCACTGCTTTATCCTGGGGATTGCAAAGCCACAGCCTCTCAAGTCTCTCCAGTGGGTGGTTTGCCCACTGCTGCATCCTGGGGAGTGCAAAGCCAAAGTCTCTTAAGTGGATAACAGTCTCCGCTGGTTCTGGAGGGAGCTTTGTGCCCAGAGTGCTTCATCCTGCCAAGGACTGAGGTAGTGGATGTGATACTCCACTGGTTCTGGAGGGGGCTTTGTGCCCAGAGTGCTTCATCCTGCCAAGGACTGAGGTAGTGGATGCCTTTCTCCACTGGTTCCGGAGGGGGCTTTGTGCCCAGAGTGCTTCATCCTTCCAAGGACTGAGGTAGTGGATGCCTTTCTCCACTGGTTCTGGAGGGAGCTTTGTGCCCAGAGCGCTTCATCCTGCCAAGGACTGAGGTAGTGGATGTGATACTCCACTGGTTCTGGAGGGGGCTTTGTGCCCAGAGTGCTTCATCCTGCCAAGGACTGAGGTAGTGGATGCCTTCCTCCACTGGTTCTGGAGGGGGCTTTGTACCCAGAATGCTCCACGTGCATTGTGGCCGCAACAATACACTCGCCTGGGTGTGTGTGCCACAAGATTGCTGAGGTATAAGTAGGTTGATATGCCATTGAGGCAGAGACATACCCCACACTGCTGCGGCTTTGCATTCCATATGCAGGTGACAGCTGTGATGAAAGTGATGCTTCATGAAAGCTGCCCAGGCTCCTGGAACTCACCACCAGCCTCGGATGACTGACCACTGGGGATGGCAGCCATGTGTGCGGTGGTGCCACGGGCTCAGGATGTCGCGAGGCCACTGGCGGTACTTGCGGTGGTGTCAGTCGCGGTGGTGCTTGCAGCGGGCTCTGTGGCAGCGGTGCTTGCGGCGGGCTCTGTGGCGGCGGTGCTGGCTGTGGGCTCTGTGGCGGCGGTGCTGGCTGCGGGCTCTGTGTCAGCGGTGCTTGCGGCGGGCTCTGTGGCGGTGGTGCTTGCAGCAGGGTCTGTGGCGGCGGTGCTGGCTGCGGGGTCTGTGGCAGCGGTGCTGGCTGCGGGGTCTGTGGTAGCGGTGCTGGCGGCATGCTCTGTGGCAGAGGTGCTGGCGGCAGGCTCTGTGGCAGCGGTGCTGGTGGCGGGCTCTGTGGCGGTGCAGGTGGTGGTGCAGTGGCGGTGCAGGTGGCGGTCTTCTCCGCCGTAAAGGTTGGCGTCAACGTGGACAGAAGGTGTGACACTGGTCCCTCAGTCGGTGCCACCATGCCCTCACCTGACCTGCCCTTCAGTTTCTGGCCCTTCCCCACCTTTGATGATTGCGCAGCTGTCTTGCCACTATCCCCTTTCATTTTCCCTGACCCCTTGGTGGCAGGTGTTTTCGGCTTCTCCCTCTGGAATGTGGGCACCTTTTTCACCTTGGCAGGTGGAGGAATGTCCTTGCCCTCGCTCCGTGGCACACTGGCAGCCCTGATGGTTGACGTACTCCATGACCCCACAGATGCTAGCACCACTGTGCCTGGGGATGTGGTGGCTGAGGTGCTGGGCTGGGACCTGGAAAGCTGGCCCTAGGGGAAGGACGGGGGGAGGTGTAGGGAAGAGGTCAATATTAGCCAGGAACAGTTTTTTAGACACACTGGGACGGTAAATGGAGGGGGTTTGGGAGTGGAGGTAGAGGTAGTGGTTGTAGGAGGTGTACGTCTGCTGAATTTGGGTGAAGGTGCATGGGCTGGAGGCTGTTGTGAGGTGGATGGCTGTTGGGTGGGTGTGTGCCTGCATTTGTGTACTTTGGGAGGAGGGCTCATAGACACACTGGGAGAGGACACAGGGGATGTGTGAATGGTAGTGGGGGTGGTGAGTGCACGTGAGCGGTGTGTGGTGATGGGCGTGCTGGTGATGGAGGTAGTGGCTGAGGATGTAGTGCATGCAGGTTTGAGTGGAGACGAGACTGGGAGGGAGGAGGGAGACGTGGAGGAGGGGGACACAGTGGAGGCAGTGGATGCTGGCATGTATGCATGGGTATGATGCTTGTGTGAGTGCCTGTGGGATGTGTGGTGCTTATGTTTGCCTGAGCCAACCTTGTGTGTTGAGGTGTGTGCATGCTGGTCTGATGGTGTGCTTGGGATAGGCTAAGGTAGAGGGGATTGGGTCTGAGTGGAGGAAGTTGGAGGGGGGAGACTGGATACAGGGACAATGGCTGCCATCAGTGCTGAGGCCAGAGCCTGAAATGCTCTCTGTTGGGCTGCCTGCCTAGAATGAATGCCCTCCAGGTATGCATTTGTTTGTTGCAAATGCCTCTCAACACCCTGGATGGCATTCAGAATGGTAGACTGCCCAACAGTGAGGGATCTCAGGAGGTCAATAGCCTCCTCACTGAGAGCAGCAGGGCTGACGGGGGCAGGGCCCGAGGTGCCGGGTGCGAAGGAGATGCCCACCCTCCTGGGTGAGCGGGCACGGGACACACACTGAGGGGCTGCTGGGTTGGCAGTGCTGGTAGGGGGGGTGGCGGCTGTACCTGTTGATGCGGGGGGCACAGAGGGAGCTCCCATCAGAGGGGGAGTCACTGTCACTGCTGTCTGCTGCTGTCCCCGCCGTGGAGCTCCCCTCGCCCTCCATCCCACTGGTGGCTTCAGACTCCGTTGTTTCGCCCTCGAGGGCCAAGTGGGATGCAGCTCCCTCCTGCTCCGGTGCCACTGCTCCTCCGCCTGATGATGCTATTGCACACAAGAACAGGGAGACCACAAAAATGGGGGGAGACAGAAGAAAGACATGTTCAGTGCATGCAACACCACTACCGTTGGTGGACACAACAGACACAGCAGCCCTATGCACTACGCCATGCACTTATAGTTCCTAGATTTATCACATGCCCATGGGGTACAAGACCTAAGCCTGATTGCTGCACACCTGGAAGTCACAGGAGCCTGACCATGTGTAGATGGCACTAACCACTAGTGGGGTTGGTGTGCCACATAGCCTGCCTCACAAGGGACCTTGACTACAAAGCTCGCCCTGGCCTAGGGGAACCCACTGCCCACCTCCCCCGCCCAAACACCTTGTAATGCGCGCAAAGTCAGCAGAATGATAGTGTACTCACCCCCTTGTGGCTGTTGTGATGCCCTCTAGCGCCCATCCAACTCCGGATACGCCACGCCAGGATCCCAAACATCAGGGGGGTCATGGTGCGACGGGCACCCCTCCCACGTTGGGAGGCCATCTCCAGCTGGGCCTCCGCCGTCTTCTTGCTCCAGTGGCGGAGGTCCTCCCATCTTTTCTGCCAGTGGGTGCTCTGTCTGTGATGGACCCCCAGGGTCCGGACGTCCTTGGCGATGGCACGCCAAATATCCTTCTTCTGGTTGCCATTGACCTTGAGGAATAGTACAGGGGAAAAGCAAAATCTTTACCCGTCCGCACATACACTCACTGTCCGCACATGCAGGCCTCAGTCCCCCCCCCATTTTTCTTCCATCCACACCACTCCAAACAGGCATTCCCCATGCAGCATTCTCACAGTGTACTCACCCGTTTGTCTGGAGGACCGTACAGCTGTGTGTGCTGGGGGAGGACCCCATCCACTAGTTTTTCCAACTCCTCTGAAGTGAAGGCAGGGGCTTTTTCCCCAGACACATGAGCCATCGTCGCTTCCAGACTGAGGTCACAGCAGCACTTGCTGTGTAGGTCGTCTCCTGAAGGTCAGGTATCAAGTGAGTGAACAGAGAGAAAATGGCGGTCACATCTGTGGCGGTGCGTACCATCACCGCCAGCGTACATCATCATTGGCTCCTGGGACCCATAGGGCCCAATGTTAACCAATGCAGGATTGCGCCGCGGTCTTTGACCGCCTACCGTGACGATGTACAACGCCAGCGCAGTTACCTCATATCCCCTTGTCCCACCTTACAGGTCAGGCAGCTGCCATTTCAGGGGACCACATGGCTTTAATTTTAACTGCGTCTCACCAATGTAGGCCTTGCATACACACAGTAACAGGCGCATTGCGGATTAATAAATGTGTGCAAATGACATTTTGTGATACCTCAGAGTTTGCTGACTCTCTGCTCGCTGTTCTTGTCCATAGGGCACGTCCGCTGATGCAGGTGATGAGATGGCGGCATCCTCCGGTGTAGAGACCGCTGGTGGACCTGTCAACAATAGAAGAGAGGCACATAATAGTCACCTACAGACTTGATCGTGCAACAATCCATGAACGTGTGCCCAGTTGGAGCCAGACCTGATGTCAGCTATCCGCCATCCCACAGGGACCCCACTTCTAGTGCAGGTCGTGTCAGTACTCCATTTCCTGGCAAGTGGTTCCTTTCAAACAACAGTGGCCATTGCATCAGGGATGTCCCAGCCAATGTTCTCTAACATGTTGTCCAGAGTGTTGTCTGCCCTGCTGAAACACATGCGCAGCTACATCGTGTTCCCTCAGGTGGAGGATTTGCCCACAGTGAAAGGTGACTTCTATGCCCTGGGGCATATCCCCAACATCATTGGTGCCATTGATGGGACACATGTGGCCTTGGTACCCCCCGCAGGAGTGAACAGGTGTACAGAAACCGGAAGAGCTACCGTTCGATGAATGTGCAGATGGTGTGTTTGGCCGACCAGTACATCTCCCATGTGAATGCCAAATTTCCTGGCTCAGTGCATGATACTTACATTCTGAGGAATAGCAGCATCCCTTATGTGATGGGGCAACTCCAGATGCACTGTGTGTGGCTAATAGGTGAGGACAAGGACCCTATACCGTGTGAATAGTTGTCTGGGTCTGGGGTTGTCCCTACGGTTTAGTGTGTGTCTAACAGTTGTCTCTCCACATTTGCAGGTGACTCTGGTTACCCCAACCTGTCATGGCTACTGACCCCAGTGAGAAATCCCAGGACAAGGGCAGAGGAACGCTCAAATGAGGCACATGGGCGAACTAGGAGGGTGATTGAATGGACCTTCGGCCTCCTGAAGGCCAGGTTCCTGTGCCTCCATATGACAGGTGGTTCTCTCTACTACTCATCAAAGAAGGTGTGCCAGATCATCGTGGCCTGCTGTATGCTGCACAACCTGGCTTTGCGGCTGCAGGTACCTTTTCTGCAGGAGGATGGTCCAGCTGGTGGTCTTGTGGCAGCTGTGGAGCCTGTGGATAGTGAAGACGAGGAGGCAGAAGAATAGGATATAGACAACAGAAACAACATTATCCAGCAATACTTCCAGTGAGACACAGGTAAGAAGATGTCACTGCCTCACACATCTCATACTATTGTTGGAGCTAGCATAAGTATGTCATTTTCACTCAGTGTATGGACCCTGACTTGTCACTTTGCCTTTCCATTTAACAGATGTGGGTCCCACTTTGTGCCCTCTGCTACATTTCCTCCAGCCCTACAGCTGTGTTTCATCGGTATGTGAACAATTAAATTGACATTGCTATATTCCATAGTTATTGCTATTACACATTTGTGAAAGCACTGACTGACTCCAGATTGTTTTGCATTGTCCAAAGGGGCATAGAAAGTGGAGCAAGGGCAGTTGATAGATGGACAGGGTGACAAAGTGGGACAGAAGGGTGACTTGGCAATGTTCTCTGTCTTGTTCCTGGATCTCAGGGACCGTTTGCGGCGTGGCTCTCCATCTGCAGGGGGTGGGGTGCTGGTGTCATGTTCCTGTGGCGGTGCCTCCTGTCCACTAGCGCCGGCGGAGGTGGAGGGCACTTCATCATCCAGGCTAGTGTCAGGGGCCCCTTGTTGTGCCACAGTGTCCCTCCTGGGGTTGACAACGTCTTGCAGCACCCCTGCAATGGTGACCAGGGTGGTGTTAATGGACTTCAGTTCCTCCCTGATCCCCAGATAGTGTTCCTCCTGCAGCCACTGGGTCTCCTGAAACTTGGCCAGTACCGTTGCCATCGTCTTCTGGGAATGATGGTACGCTCCCTTGATGTTGGAAAGGGCCTCGTGGAGAGTGGGTTCCCTGGACCTGTCCTCCCCCTGTTGCACAGCAGTCCTCCCAGTTCCCCTGTTTTCCTGTTCCTCTGTCCCCTGAACCGTGTGCCCACTGCCACTGCCCCCAGGTCCCTGATTGTCTTGGGTTGGTGGGTTTGCCTGGGTCCCCTGTAGTGGTGGACACACTGCTGATTGACGTGTCATGGGGACAGAGGGATGGGCCCACTGGGTGGGTGCTGTGGTGTTGTTTCCTGAGGGGGAGGTTCTGTGGTGGCTTGTGCCAGTGTCAGGGGAACCGACTGTCCCAAGGTCCCTGATGGGCCGGGCTGGTCATCTTGATCCAGTTGTGCAGAGCTGCTGTCATCACTGTTGGTCTCATCTGTGGGGGGGCTGGATATGTCTGGTACCTCCTGTCCGGTGAAGTTGGGTAGGGGCCCTGCAGGGGTGTAAAGGATTGATTATTACATCTGTGTGAGTCATTGTGTGCAATGGCTGAGTGACCCTGTACTCCAGTGCTTGCATTCTTGTCTAGGTCCTTGGGTGATAATTGGTTTGGGGTCTGTGGGAAAGGGCGGGAGTATGTGATGGCATGCAGGTGGGGTGGGGGGTATAAGGTAGTAAAGATTTGCCTTACCAGAGTCCAGTCCTCCTCCTACTCCTGCGAGGCCCTCAGGATGCACTATTGCCAAGACTTGCTCCTCCCATGTTGTTAGTTGTGGGGGAGGAGGTGGGGGTCCACCACCAGTCCTCTGTACTGCAATCTGGTGTCTGGAGACCTTGAACGCACCTTCCCCTCTAGGTCGTTCCACCTCTTCCGTATGTCATCCCTAGTTCTTGGATGCTGTCCAACTGCGTTGACCTGGTCGACGATTCTGCGCC
The DNA here is from genome assembly GCF_031143425.1 of Pleurodeles waltl. Lineage (NCBI taxonomy): Eukaryota > Metazoa > Chordata > Amphibia > Caudata > Salamandridae > Pleurodeles > Pleurodeles waltl. The sequence continues at coordinate 589,155,583 of NC_090447.1, forward strand.
ATAGCTCCACCTTCCTAGCAATGGAGGTGTGCTGCACCTGTGATCCGAATAGCTGTGGCTCTACCTGGACGATTTCCTCCACCATGACCCTGAGCTCCTCCTCAGAGAACCTGGGGTGTCGTTGAGGTGCCATGATGTGGTGTGGGTGATGTGTGAGGTAGTGTGTGTTGTGATGTGTGAGGGGATGTGTTGTTGTGTGTTCTTTGAGGTGCGTGGATGTTGTGTGAGTGATGATGTTGTGTGTCTGTGGATGCTGGTGTTGTTTCTGGTGGTGTCTCTCTCTGGCGTGGTATCAGGATTCTGGTAGTAAGGGTTTGTGGGTGATGTGGGTGTGTGTTTAATATTGGATTGGGTGTGTTGGTGTGGTGTGTGTATGTGTATCAGGTGTGTGTATTTCGAATTGTCCAATGTGGTTGTGTTTTGTAAATGTGTGTGTATTTTGAGCGCGGTGATGTGTACCACCAATGGAATACCGTGGTTGAAAGACCGCCGCGTGGATTCGTGGGTCGTGATAGTGTGGGCGCATTCCTATTCGCGTGACGGTGTCGGTTTTGTTATCGCCAGTTTATCACTGACCTTTGGTGTGGAGGACTTGTGTGGGTGTCTGGATTATGGCGGATTCCGAGCTGTGGGTCGAACTAGCTGTAGCGGAATTCTGCCGCTGCAGCGGTGTGTTGGCGGTCTTCTGCACGGCGGTAAGCGGGATTTACCGACAGGGTTGTAATGGGGGCCCATGTCTTTTCACACATAGGTACTCTGTGAGAGAGAGGATGCCACAACCTCCTATCTACCATCTATTGCCAGACTTTCAGACCATGGTGGAATACCTTATCATTCAGCTGTACCATCTGAATAGGCAAACAATAGCAGATTTATGCCATCAGTTCATGCCAGATCTGATGCCAGCTAACAATAATCCGTACAGCATACCACCCATTGTACAAGCCAGGTCAGTATTACACTTCCTGGCCACAGTGTCCTTGTAGGAAAGCACCATTTTCCTTTGCATGTTACCCCCATTTTTCCCATGTATGTCAGTATTTTTTGCCTGACTCACTGGGATCCTGATAGTCAGGACCCCAGTGCTCAGAGTTTGTGGCCTAATGTGTATGCCTGTGTAGTGCCTAACTGTTTCACTGAGGCTCTGCTAACCAGAACCTCAATGCTTATGCTCTCTTGGCTTTAAAATTTGTGACTGTAGGCCAGTGACTTCATTTACCAATTTCAATTGGCATACTGGACCCCACTTATAAGTCCCTAGTATATGGTACCTAGGTACCCAGGACATTGGGGTTCCAGGAGATTCTTATGGGCTGCAGCATTACTTTACACCCATAGGGAGCTCAGACAAACCCTTGCACAGGCCTGCCATTGCAGCCTGCGTGAAACAATGGACACGTTATTTCACTGCCATTTTCATTGCACTTAAGTAACTTATAAGTCACCTATATGTCTAACCTTCACTTGCTGAAGGTTAGGTGCAAAGTTACTAAATGTAAGGGCATCCTTCCACTAGCAAAGGTGCCCCCACATAGTTCAGGGCCATTTCCCCGGACTTTGTGAGTGCAGGGACACCATTACACATGTGCACTACATATAGGTTAATACCTATATGTAGCTTCACAAAGGTAATAGGAAATAGGTGTTACAGGTTGGGGAGGGGTAGCCCTTTCTCCCCTGCTCTGGCGGGAAAATGGACAAAGGAAAGGGGAGTGACCACTCTCCTGTCCATCACCACCCCAGGGGTGGTGCCCAGAGCTCCTACAGTGTGTACCAGACTTCAGCCATCTTGCCTTGCAAGCTGTAGGGGCACTTAGGAGGGCTCTGAGTGGCCAGTGCCAGCAGGTGACATCAGAGACCCCTTCTGATAGGTCCATACCTGATAAGGTAGCCAATACCCCTCTCAGGGCTATTTAGGGTCTCTCCTATGGGTTCTCTTCAGTTTCTGCTTGCAAGATTCCTTCAGGAATCCTCTGCAACTACTACTTCATCCTCTGACCTCGGATCAAACGCAGCCTGCTCCAAGAAATGCAGTAACTGCAACAAAGTGTCTACAAGAGACACTTTTCTTCAGCAACCTCAGCATCAAGTCAGCAACTGCAACAGCTTCCATGGTGTGCACGCTCTGGGGACTCCCTGTCTTCACCCTGCACCAGAAGAACCAAAGAAATCTCCAGTGGAATGATGGAATCACTCCCCTGCTCCAAGCAGGCACCTTCCAAGGCGATGACCGGTACCCTGGGTCTCCTCTCATGGTGACGAGCATGCTCCTAAGGACACAGAGCATGGACATCATCAACATAGTCTATCCTGAGGTCCTGCTGATCAAATTTGGAGGAGGGAAGACCTTGCCTTCCCCGAGAACGATTATACCCCTGTGTTTTGTGTCTTCTTCACCTCCTGAGGCCTCTGTGCACTCTTTGCAAAATTCCTTCATGCACACACTGGCCCAGGTCCCCAGCACTCCACCCTGTGATGCTCAACTCAGTGAGTTGTTCTCCGGTGGCATGGGACATTCTTTGGTTCTGCTGCATCAACCACATTTTGCACCTCCTTTCAAACCAGATCCTGCAGCTTCTGGGGGCGCTGGCGGGCATCCTGAGGGCTCTTGAAAGTGCTGAGATCCCCCTCTTCCTTCTCACACAGAGTTGAGGCCCCCCTGGTCCCTCCTGGGTCCACCCAGCATCATTTTGATTAAAAACGCACTTTTGCCTTAGCCAAGGCTTGTTGGCGACTTCCGACACAAAATCTCATCTTTAGCAATCTTCATGTCGTGGGACATCTTTTGCATCATGCAGGAACCAACTGGCATCTTCCTAGGGTGCATTCCTGCAGTCTTTGACTAACCAGGGACTCTTCTTTTGCACCCTCTTCTGGGTTGGCAGGGGCTCCTGTCCTTCCTGTAACTTCTTTTGACTTATGGACTTGGTCCCCTTCCTTCACAGGTCTTCAGGTCCCATAATCCAGCAGTTGTTCTTTGCAGACTTGGTTGACTGCTGCAAAATCCCCAAAACAAGGTGTAGTGTGCTCCAAGGAAACTTGCAGTACTTTACTTCTGCTTTTCTGGGCTCTGGGGTGGGGTAATGTGCTTACCTTTGCTGTATTCTTACCCTCCCAGCGATTCTGCACACACTACACTTGTCTAAGGGGGAATTCGTGATTCACATTCCACTTTTGTAGAATATGGTTTTGTTGCCCCTAGACCTATTTTCTCCCTTTGCATTCTATAGGATTTCCTACTGTTTACATTGTTCTATGACTATTTACTTGTCTAATTTTGGTGTCTAGTGTATATATTGTGTATAATACTTACCTCCAGAAGGAGTATTGTCTCTAAGATATTTTTGGTACTGTGTCACCAAAATAAATACCTTTATTTTTGGTAACACTGAGGATTGTCTTTGCTTGTGTGTAAGTACTGTGTAACTATAGGTGGTATTGCATGAGCTTTGCATGTCTCCTAGTTCAGCCTAAGCTGCTCTGCTATAGCCACCTCTATCAGCCTAAGCTGCTAGAACACTACTATATTCACTAACAAGGGATAACTGGACCTGGTGTAAGGTGTAAGTACCCAAGATACCCACTAAAAACCAGGTCAGCCTCCTACAGTCCTTCCAACATACAGTGTCCCTATCTGCTGATATGTCCCCATCTATGTTCAGGCTGGTAAAGAAAGATTTCCTAAAAGCAATGTTGAAACACATTGACAGCTATATCAGGTTACCCAGACTTAGGATTTAGCCAATGTGAATGTTGACATCTATAGTTTTGCCAGGCTCCCACATGTAGTGGAGGCCACTGAAGGCACACATGTTGGCTTGTTGTCACCAGAGGCCAGTGAACAAGTCTATTGTAACAGAAAAACCTCCATTCCATCAATGTGCAAGTTGTCTGTTTGGCAGATCTTTACATCTCCAATGTTTGTGCCAGTTTTCCAGGATAAGCCCATGATTTCTTCATAATGTGGAACAGCACCATATCCCAGCTGATATCACAATTGCAACCAGAGAGGGTTTGGCTGGCTGGTAAGTCACATCTATCATGATTGTGTGTGAGCACTGGCAGGTGCTACAATCATAAAATGAGTGACCCATTGTTGCACTTATGTCTCATTCCTTAACAGGAGTCTCAGCATATCCAAACTGTCCTTGGTTATTGACACAGCTGAGGAATCCAACTATTCCAGGGGAAGTCTGCTTCAATGAGGCCCATGAAACAACATGGCAGGCAGAGGAGCGGGCTTTTGGGCTCCTGAAGGCAAGATTTTACGGTCTAGACAGGACTGGTGGAGCCTTCCTCTACTCACCAGGGGAAGTGTGTCAGATCACTGTGGCATGTTGTGTGCTCCACAACATTGCCCTGTGGAGGAATATCCCATACATCCCAGAAGAGAGGGAGCCTGCATTGCCGCCAGTGAGAATCCTGAAATATCACCTGAAGCTAACAGTAGTAAAGAAGAAGGAGCTGACTTGCAAGAAGATCTCATCCATAGCTACTTCTCATGATTGTAAGTATGGCATGTGATGTTATGACTGTGACTGTAGGTGTGAAGATGTGTGGAGTTTAGTGTTTTTGAAACAGCTAGAGATGTGATACTCTGCAATAATTTTCTAAAGGCTGATTGATAAGATAGCTTTTGACACATCCCCACCTTGATGATGCTGCTTTGTTTGTTTCGGATTCCTTGCAATGTACTTTGATTTCCAGATGCTTGCTATGTGCATTGTGTCATATGTATAGTGTCAAGCCTATGCTCCTTGTTTTGTTCTTTGTACAAGTACCTTCACCATGACATCTTCATGTGGGAATTTCAGATTTGTGACATTGGCAGGTGTGTGATGCTGGTCTGACATATGAAGCGGACATGGATTGGTCCAGATAAGCTAGTGCCATTGAACTTGTTTTGTGTCCTGTGGTGGGCCTGATGCATCATGTGTGTCATCATGTGGTCATAAAATATTTAGTCCTAGCTAATGATCAAGTAATCTTCCCTTCACATTGGATAAACACTCATTTTGTATGACCTATATTTAGCTGTAGATGTGTTGCATCACTCTAGGCCGAAGTGCCTGTGCCACAACACTGACATATGTTTGTGTCATACCACCTGATGCATGAGCATTGGATTATAATGGCCCTGTGATCAGAGACTATTGTACTGCCATCTGTCTGTATCTTGAATAATGTGATTTTGAATTACTTTGGTGTGGTATGTGATGAGGCTCGAGCTATTGACATCAACCACTTCAATACATGCCTGTTCTACAGCACAATGTCTGACAAAACCCTTCCTTCTGTGGTCTGGAGGTGTGTCCCTGTAATATGTTCATTTACTCAGTATGAGTCAATGATTTCTGATTTCCAATAGTTCCGACATATTGACAGCCTATGTGCTGAACACTGTAATAATTCTTTTAGTTCGACAAGACACTTGTATGCATGTGTTTGTGTGGGATGGTTGCACTCCAGAGCTGGAAACTGTGTATGCAACATAACCCATCTTGAACAAGTACCTTGGATCATCATCGTATAGTTCACATTGTTTGTCATATCTACATAGTGAAATATGAAACAAAAATCAGCAGACAATAAGTCAGTGATAGGTAATTTTATTGTGAAGCTACAACTAACAGAAAACATATGTGACATGAATGAACCAAAAAAATATGTGATGGGGTCAGTCATGGTGAATGAAATCATTGGAGTAGATGTCACACCATGTCAAGCACTAAACTGTTCGTCCTATGGAGACACAATGTTGACCAAGCTGCTTGTTCCCAATTCTACCTAAATGTTGCGTGCCTCCCACTTGAATACACATTCATATGATGTGCTAGCTAGATGTACCTTTTGGGGTCCCCTTTCCTGTTTTTGATGACTCTCCCTCTCTCTAGGAATTTTAAAAAATGATGTGGATTACCTGTAATTAAATGAGAGCCTTCAACCTTCTACGTTGTTTGTAACTACTTCCACTATGATCCCAGATTAGTTCCCTGTCACTTTCAATTAACCCTACCTAGATGTTCCTTGATGCTCAGTGGATATCTTGTGTGTTTCACCTTGATGCGATTTTCAAAGATGCTGACTCACTCGACTCATAGACATTTACATAAGCAACAATATTAAGAATAAACTCTCAGGGAATTCGATTCTCCAGATATTCATGAGTTAATCCATGTACTGTGCTAGTATTGCGAGGAACACAATTCAGTGTTTAAATCTCACTGAAAACATAGGGTTAATATCAAGGATTACGGTTCACATTGTATTACTATTACTATGAAAACATAGGGTAAATCAATAGCGTTCAACTTTATGAACCACCGGCTTATCACTGTTACATCACACCGTAATTTTGAGCATGGCAAAGATAAGCTTCAACTTCGTTTAAATGCCAAACACAGAATGTTCTGCATCACCAACAACAATTTGAAGTAATACAAATGCCACTTTGAACTCAGTGATAATAACTGTATTCACAGTACATCGTACCGCTAAGAACAATAGTAATGCCACATTAAACTCAGCAATAATAAACGTATTCACAGTATATTGTTGTTGTAGGAAGTTGGCTCTGTATGTGCTATTTCAAAGTAAGGAATAGCATGCACAGAGTCCAAGGGTTCCCCTTAGAGGTAAAATAGTGGTAAAAATAGATAATACTAATGCTCTATTTTGTGGTAGTGTGGTCGAGCAGTAGGCTTATCCAAGGAGTAGTGTTAAGCATTTGTTGTACATACACATAGACAATAAATGAGGTACACACACTCAGAGACAAATCCAGCCAATAGGTTTTGTTATAGAAAAATATATTTTCTTAGTTTATTTTAAGAACCACAGGTTCAAATTTAACATGTAATATCTTGTTTGAAAGGTATTGCAGGTAAGTACATTAGGAACTTTGAATCATTTCAATTGCATGTATACTTTTCAAGTTATAGACAAATAGCTACTTTAAAAGTGGACACAGTGCAATTTTCACAGTTCCTGGGGGAGGTAAGTTTTTGTTAGTTTTACCAGGTAAGTAAGACACTTACAGGGTTCAGTTCTTGGTCCAAGGTAGCCCACCGTTGGGGGTTCAGAGCAACCCCAAAGTTACCACACCAGCAGCTCAGGGCCGGTCAGGTGCAGAGTCCAAAGTGGTGCCCAAAACGCATAGGCTAGAATGGAGAGAAGGGGGTGCCCCGGTTCCGGTCTGCTTGCAGGTAAGTACCCGCGTCTTCGGAGGGCAGACCAGGGGGGTTTTGTAGGGCACTGGGGGGGACACAAGCCCACACAGAAATTTCACCCTCAGCAGCGCGGGGGCGGCCGGGTGCAGTGTAGAAACAAGCGTCAGGTTCGCAATGTTAGTCAATGAGAGATCAAGGGATCTCTTTAGCGCTGCAGGCAGGCAAGGGGGGGCTTCCTCGGGGAAACCTCCACTTGGGCAAGGGAGAGGGACTCCTGGGGGTCACTTCTGCAGTGAAAGTCCGGTCCTTCAGGTCCTGGGGGCTGCGGGTGCAGGGTCTTTTCCAGGCGTCGGGACTTAGGTTTCAGAGAGTCGCGGTCAGGGGAAGCCTCGGGATTCCCTCTGCAGGCGGCGCTGTGGGGGTTCAGGGGGGACAGGTTTTGGTACTCACAGTCGTAGAATAGTCCGGGGGTCCTCCCTGAGGTGTTGGTTCTCCACCAGCCGAGTCGGGGTCGCCGGGTGCAGTGTTGCAAGTCTCACGCTTCTTGCGGGGAGTTGCAGGGTTTTTAAAGCTGCTCCTTGAAACAAAGTTGCAGTCTTTTTGGAGCAGGTCCGCTGTCCTCGGGAGTTTCTTGTCTTTTTCGAAGCAGGGCAGTCCTCAGAGGATTCAGAGGTCGCTGGTCCCTTGGAAGGCGTCGCTGGAGCAGAGTTCTTTGGAAGGCAGGAGACAGGCCGGTGAGTTTCTGGAGCCAAGGCAGTTGTTGTCTTCTGGTCTTCCTCTGCAGGGGTTTTCAGCTAGGCAGTCCTTCTTCTTGTAGTTTGCAGGAATCTAATTTTATAGGGTTCAGGGTAGCCCTTAAATACTAAATTTAAGGGCGTGTTTAGGTCTGGGGGGTTAGTAGCCAATGGCTACTAGCCCTCAGGGTGGGTACACCCTCTTTGTGCCTCCTCCCAAGGGGAGGGGGTCACAATCCTAACCCTATTGGGGGAATCCTCCATCTGCAAGATGGAGGATTTCTAAAAGTTAGAGTCACCTCAGCTCAGGACACCTTAGGGGCTGTCCTGACTGGCCAGTGACTCCTCCTTGTTGCTTTCTTTGTTCCCTCCAGCCTTGCCGCCAAAAGTGGGGGCCGTGGCCGGAGGGGGCGGGCAACTCCACTAAGCTGGAGTGCCCTGCTGGGCTGTGACAAAGGGGTGAGCCTTTGAGGCTCACCGCCAGGTGTCACAGCTCCTGCCTGGGGGAGGTGTTAGCATCTCCACCCAGTGCAGGCTTTGTTACTGGCCTCAGAGTGACAAAGGCACTCTCCCCATGGGGCCAGCAACATGTCTCTGGTGTGGCAGGCTGCTGGAACTAGTCAGCCTACACAGACAGTCGGTTAAGTTTCAGGGGGCACCTCTAAGGTGCCCTCTGGGGTGTATTTTGCAATAAAATGTACACTGGCATCAGTGTGCATTTATTGTGCTGAGAAGTTTGATACCAAACTTCCCAGTTTTCAGTGTAGCCATTATGGTGCTGTGGAGTTCGTGTTTGACAGACTCCCAGACCATATACTCTTATGGCTACCCTGCACTTACAATGTCTAAGGTTTTGTTTAGACACTGTAGGGGTACCATGCTCATGCACTGGTACCCTCACCTATGGTATAGTGCACCCTGCCTTAGGGCTGTAAGGCCTGCTAGAGGGGTGTCTTACCTATACTGCATAGGCAGTGAGAGGCTGGCATGGCACCCTGAGGGGAGTGCCATGTCGACTTACTCGTTTTGTCCTCACTAGCACACACAAGCTGGCAAGCAGTGTGTCTGAGCTGAGTGAGAGGTCTCCAGGGTGGCATAAGACATGCTGCAGCCCTTAGAGACCTTCCTTGGCATCAGGGCCCTTGGTACTAGAAGTACCAGTTACAAGGGACTTATCTGGATGCCAGGGTCTGCCAATTGTGGATACAAAAGTACAGGTTAGGGAAAGAACACTGGTGCTGGGGCCTGGTTAGCAGGCCTCAGCACACTTTCAATTGTAAACATAGCATCAGCAAAGGCAAAAAGTCAGGGGGCAACCATGCCAAGGAGGCATTTCCTTACACAACCCCCCCCCCAAACGAAAGAGGATGAGACTAACCTTTCCCAAGAGAGTCTTCATTTTCTAAGTGGAAGAACCTGGAAAGGCCATCTGCATTGGCATGGGCAGTCCCAGGTCTGTGTTCCATTATAAAGTCCATTCCCTGTAGGGAGATGGACCACCTCAACAGTTTAGGATTTTCACCTTTCATTTGCATCAGCCATTTGAGAGGTCTGTGGTCAGTTTGAACTAGGAAGTGAGTCCCAAAGAGGTATGGTCTCAGCTTCTTCAGGGACCAAACCACAGCAAAGGCCTCCCTCTCAATGGCACTCCAACGCTGCTCCCTGGGGAGTAACCTCCTGCTAATGAAAGCAACAGGCTGGTCAAGGCCATCATCATTTGTTTGGGACAAAACTGCCCCTATCCCATGTTCAGAGGCATCTGTCTGCACAATGAACTGCTTAGAATAATCTGGAGCTTTTAGAACTGGTGCTGAGCACATTGCTTGTTTCAGGGTGTCAAAGGCCTGTTGGCATTCCACAGTCCAGTTCACTTTCTTGGGCATTTTCTTGGAGGTGAGTTCAGTGAGGGCTGTCACAATGGATCCATATCCCTTCACAAACCTCCTGTAATACCCAGTCAAGCCAAGGAATGCCCTGACTTGAGTCTGGGTTTTTGGAGCTACCCAGTCCAGAATAGTCTGGATCTTGGGTTGGAGTGGCTGAACTTGGCCTCCACCTACAAGGTGGCCCAAGTAAACCACAGTTCCCTGCCCTATCTGGCATTTGGATGCCTTGATAGAGAGGCCTGTAGATTGCAGAGCCTTCAAAACCTTCTTCAGGTGGACCAGGTGATCCTGCCAGGTGGAGCTAAAGACAGCAATATCATCAGGTAAGCTGTGCTAAAGGACTCCAAGCCAGCAAGGACTTGATTCACCAACCTTTGGAAGGTGGCAGGGGCATTTTTTAAACCAAAGGGCATAACAGTAAACTGATAATGCCCATCAGGTGTGGAGAATGCTGTTTTCTCTTTTGCTCCAGGTGCCATTTTTATTTGCCAGTACCCTGCTGTCAAGTCAAAGGTACTTAAGAATTTGGCAGCACCTAATTTATCTATGAGCTCATCAGCTCTAGGAATTGGATGAGCATCTGTCTTGGTGACAGAATTGAGCCCTCTGTAGTCCACACAAAACCTCATCTCTTTCTTTCCATCTTTGGTGTGAGGTTTGGGGACTAAGACCACTGGGCTAGCCCAGGGGCTGTCAGAGCGCTCAATTACTCCCAATTCCAGCATCTTGTGGACTTCCACCTTGATGCTTTCCTTAACATGGTCAGACTGTCTAAAGATTTTGTTTTTGACAGGCATGCTGTCTCCTGTGTCCACATCATGGGTACACAGGTGTGTCTGACCAGGGGTTAAGGAGAAGAGTTCAGGAAACTGTTGTAGGACTCTCCTACAATCAGCTTGCTGTTGGCCAGAGAGGGTGTCTGAGTAGATCACTCCATCTACTGTGCCATCTTTTGGGTCTGATGACAGAAGATCAGGGAGAGGTTCACTCTCTGCCTCCTGATCCTCATCTGTTACCATCAACAGATTCACATCAGCCCTGTCATGGAAGAGCTTAAGGCGGTTCACATGGATCACCCTCTTGGGGCTCCTGCTTGTGCCCAGGTCCACCAGGTAGGTGACCTGACTCTTCCTTTCTAGCACTGGGTAAGGGCCACTCCATTTGTCCTGGAGTGCCCTGGGAGCCACAGGCTCCAGAACCCAGACTTTCTGCCCTGGTTGGAACTCAACCAGTGCAGCCTTTTGGTCATACCAAAACTTCTGGAGCTGTTGGCTGGCCTCAAGGTTTTTGGTTGCCTTTTCCATGTACTCTGCCATTCTAGAGCGAAGGCCAAGTACATAGTCCACTATGTCTTGTTTAGGCTCATGAAGAGGTCTCTCCCAGCCTTCTTTAACAAGAGCAAGTGGTCCCCTTACAGGGTGGCCAAACAGAAGTTCAAAGGGTGAGAATCCTACTCCCTTCTGTGGCACCTCTCTGTAAGCAAAAAGCAGACATGGCAAGAGGACATCCCATCTCCTTTTGAGTTTTTCTGGGAGCCCCATGATCATGCCTTTTAATGTCTTGTTGAATCTCTCAACTAAGCCATTAGTTTGTGGATGGTATGGTGTAGTGAATTTGTAAGTCACTCCACACTCATTCCACATGTGTTTTAGGTATGCTGACATGAAGTTGGTACCTCTGTCAGACACCACCTCCTTAGGGAAACCCACTCTGGTAAAGATACCAATGAGGGCCTTGGCTACTGCAGGGGCAGTAGTCGACCTAAGGGGAATAGCTTCAGGATACCTAGTAGCATGATCCACTACTACTAGGATGTACATATTTCCTGAGGCTGTGGGAGGTTCTAGTGGACCAACTATGTCCACACCCACTCTTTCAAAGGGGACCCCCACCACTGGAAGTGGAATGAGGGGGGCCTTTGGGTGCCCACCTGTCTTACCACTGGATTGACAGGTGGGGCAGGAGAGGCAAAACTCCTTAACCTTCTGGGACATATTGGGCCAGTAGAAGTGGTTGACTAACCTCTCCCACGTCTTGGTTTGTCCCAAATGCCCAGCAAGGGGAATATCATGGGCTAAGGTCAGAATAAACTCTCTGAACGACTGAGGCACTACCACTCTCCTAGTGGCACCAGGTTTGGGGTCTCTGGCCTCAGTGTACAGGAGTCCATCTTCCCAATAGACCCTATGTGTTCCATTTTTCTTGCCCTTGGACTCTTCAGCAGCTTGCTGCCTAAGGCCTTCAAGAGAGGGACAGGTTTCTTGTCCCTTACACAGCTCCTCCCTTGAGGGTCCCCCTGGGCCCAAGAGCTCAACCTGATAAGGTTCAAGCTCCAAAGGCTCAGTTCCCTCAGAGGGCAGAACTTCTTCCTGAGAAGAGAGGTTCCCTTTTTCTGACTGTGTTGCAGTTGGTTTCCCAACTGACTTTCCTTTCCTCTTGGTAGGCTGGGCCATTTTTCCAGACTCCAGCTCTACTTTTTCACCCTGTGCCTTGCATTGTGCTCTTGTTTTTACACACACCAGTTCAGGGATACCCAGCATGGCTGCATGGGTTTTTAGTTCTACCTCAGCCCATGCTGAGGACTCCAGGTCATTTCCAAGCAGACAGTCTACTGGGATGTTTGAGGAGACCACCACCTGTTTCAGGCCATTGACCCCTCCCCATTCTAAAGTTACCATTGCCATGGGATGTGCTTTAGTTTGATTGTCAGCATTGGTGACTGTATAAGTTTTTCCAGTCAGGTATTGGCCAGGGGAAACCAGTTTCTCTGTCACCATGGTGACACTGGCACCTGTTTCCCTCAGGCCCTCTACACTTGTCCCATTAATAAAGAGCTGCTGCCTGTATTTTTGCATGTTAGGGGGCCAGGCAGCTAGTGTGGCTAAATCCACCCCACCCTCAGAGACTAGAGTAGCTTCAGTGTGGACCCTGATTTGCTCTGGGCACACTGAGGATCCCACTTGGAGACTAGCCATTCCAGTGTTACCTGGATTGGAGTTTGGAGTGGAACTTTTCTTGGGACAGGCCTTGTCTCCAGTTTGGTGTCCAGACTGACTACAGTTTCGACACCAGGCCTTTTTGGGATCAAAGTTTTTACCCTTGTACCCAGGATTGTTTTGTGAAGAGGCTCTGGGCCCACCCTCCAGTGCAGGTTTTTGGGGGCCTTTAGAAGACTCTTGACTATTTTTATTTTTGGCTGTCTCACCACCCTTCCCCTGGGGAGGTTTTGTGACCCCTTTCTTTTGGTCACCCCCTGTGGAAGTTTTGGACACCCTAGTCTTGACCCAATGGTCCACCTTCTTTCCCAATTCTTGGGGAGAAATTGGTCCTAGGTCTACCAGATGCTGATGCAGTTTATCATTGAAACAATTACTTAACAGGTGTTCTTTCACAAATAAATTGTACAGCCCATCATAATTACTTACACCACTGCCTTGAATCCAACCATCTAGTGTTTTTACTGAGTAGTCTACAAAGTCAACCCAGGTCTGGCTCGAGGATTTTTGAGCCCCCCTGAATCTAATCCTATACTCCTCAGTGGAGAATCCAAAGCCCTCAATCAGGGTACCCTTCATGAGGTCATAAGATTCTGCATCTTGTCCAGAGAGTGTGAGGAGTCTATCCCTACACTTTCCTGTGAACATTTCCCAAAGGAGAGCACCCCAGTGAGATCTGTTCACTTTTCTGGTTACACAAGCCCTCTCAAAAGCTGTGAACCATTTGGTGATGTCATCACCATCTTCATATTTAGTTACAATCCCTTTAGGGATTTTCAACATGTCAGGAGAATCTCTGACCCTATTTATGTTGCTGCCACCATTGATGGGTCCTAGGCCCATCTCTTGTCTTTCCCTCTCTATGGCTAGGATCTGTCTTTCCAAAGCCAATCTTTTGGCCATCCTGGCTAACTGGATGTCCTCTTCACTGGAGTTATCCTCAGTGATTTCAGAGGTGTTGGTCTCTCCTGTGAGGGAACCAGCATCTCTGACTATTATTTTTGGAGTCAGGGTTTGAGAGACCCTGTTCTCCCTAGATAGGACTGGTAGGGGGGAATTTTCCTCCAAGTCACTATCCTCTTCCTCTGAGTTGCCACCCTCAGAGGGGTTGGCCTTTTCAAACTCTGCCAAAAGCTCCTGGAGCTGTATTTTGGTAGGTTTGGGGCCCATTGTTATTTTCTTTATTTTACAGAGTGACCTTAGCTCCCTCATCTTAAGATGGAGGTAAGGTGTGGTGTCGAGTTCCACCACAGTCACATCTGTGCTAGACATTTTGCTTCTAAAAGTTGGAATCCTTTTTAAGAATCTAAAACTGGTTCTAGAATCTAATTCAAACTTTTACAAACTTTTAAACTCTAAAAGAAATGCTAAACAGGATCTAACACAAGGCCCTAGCAGGTCTTTTAAGAATTTAGAAAACTTTTCAAATTGCAAAAATCAATTTCTAATGACAATTTTGGAATTTGTCGTGTGATCAGGTATTGGCTGAGTAGTCCAGCAAATGCAAAGTCTTGTACCCCACCGCTGATCCACCAATGTAGGAAGTTGGCTCTGTATGTGCTATTTCAAAGTAAGGAATAGCATGCACAGAGTCCAAGGGTTCCCCTTAGAGGTAAAATAGTGGTAAAAATAGATAATACTAATGCTCTATTTTGTGGTAGTGTGGTCGAGCAGTAGGCTTATCCAAGGAGTAGTGTTAAGCATTTGTTGTACATACACATAGACAATAAATGAGGTACACACACTCAGAGACAAATCCAGCCAATAGGTTTTGTTATAGAAAAATATATTTTCTTAGTTTATTTTAAGAACCACAGGTTCAAATTTAACATGTAATATCTTGTTTGAAAGGTATTGCAGGTAAGTACATTAGGAACTTTGAATCATTTCAATTGCATGTATACTTTTCAAGTTATAGACAAATAGCTACTTTAAAAGTGGACACAGTGCAATTTTCACAGTTCCTGGGGGAGGTAAGTTTTTGTTAGTTTTACCAGGTAAGTAAGACACTTACAGGGTTCAGTTCTTGGTCCAAGGTAGCCCACCGTTGGGGGTTCAGAGCAACCCCAAAGTTACCACACCAGCAGCTCAGGGCCGGTCAGGTGCAGAGTCCAAAGTGGTGCCCAAAACGCATAGGCTAGAATGGAGAGAAGGGGGTGCCCCGGTTCCGGTCTGCTTGCAGGTAAGTACCCGCGTCTTCGGAGGGCAGACCAGGGGGGTTTTGTAGGGCACCGGGGGGGACACAAGCCCACACAGAAATTTCACCCTCAGCAGCGCGGGGGCGGCCGGGTGCAGTGTAGAAACAAGCGTCGGGTTCGCAATGTTAGTCAATGAGAGATCAAGGGATCTCTTTAGCGCTGAAGGCAGGCAAGGGGGGGCTTCCTCGGGGAAACCTCCAATTGGGCAAGGGAGAGGGACTCCTGGGGGTCACTTCTGCAGTGAAAGCCCGGTCCTTCAGGTCCTGGGGGCTGCGGGTGCAGGGTCTTTTCCAGGCGTCGGGACTTAGGTTTCAGAGAGTCGCGGTCAGGGGAAGCCTCGGGATTCCCTCTGCAGGCGGCGCTGTGGGGGTTCAGGGGGGACAGGTTTTGGTACTCACAGTCGTAGAGTAGTCCGGGGGTCCTCCCTGAGGTGTTGGTTCTCCACCAGCCGAGTCGGGGTCGCCGGGTGCAGTGTTGCAAGTCTCACGCTTCTTGCGGGGAGTTGCAGGGTTTTTAAAGCTGCTCCTTGAAACAAAGTTGCAGTCTTTTTGGAGCAGGTCCGCTGTCCTCGGGAGTTTCTTGTCTTTTTTGAAGCAGGGCAGTCCTCAGAGGATTCAGAGGTCGCTGGTCCCTTGGAAGGCGTCGCTGGAGCAGAGTTCTTTGGAAGGCAGGAGACAGGCCGGTGAGTTTCTGGAGCCAAGGCAGTTGTTGTCTTATGGTCTTCCTCTGCAGGGGTTTTCAGCTAGGCAGTCCTTCTTCTTGTAGTTTGCAGGAATCTAATTTTATAGGGTTCAGGGTAGCCCTTAAATACTAAATTTAAGGGCGTGTTTAGGTCTGGGGGGTTAGTAGCCAATGGCTACTAGCCCTCAGGGTGGGTACACCCTCTTTGTGCCTCCTCCCAAGGGGAGGGGGTCACAATCCTAACCCTATTGGGGGAATCCTCCATCTGCAAGATGGAGGATTTCTAAAAGTTAGAGTCACCTCAGCTCAGGACACCTTAGGGGCTGTCCTGACTGGCCAGTGACTCCTCCTTGTTGCTTTCTTTGTTCCCTCCAGCCTTGCCGCCAAAAGTGGGGGCCGTGGCCGGAGGGGGCGGGCAACTCCACTAAGCTGGAGTGCCCTGCTGGGCTGTGACAAAGGGGTGAGCCTTTGAGGCTCACCGCCAGGTGTCACAGCTCCTGCCTGGGGGAGGTGTTAGCATCTCCACCCAGTGCAGGCTTTGTTACTGGCCTCAGAGTGACAAAGGCACTCTCCCCATGGGGCCAGCAACATGTCTCTGGTGTGGCAGGCTGCTGGAACTAGTCAGCCTACACAGACAGTCGGTTAAGTTTCAGGGGGCACCTCTAAGGTGCCCTCTGGGGTGTATTTTGCAATAAAATGTACACTGGCATCAGTGTGCATTTATTGTGCTGAGAAGTTTGATACCAAACTTCCCAGTTTTCAGTGTAGCCATTATGGTGCTGTGGAGTTCGTGTTTGACAGACTCCCAGACCATATACTCTTATGGCTACCCTGCACTTACAATGTCTAAGGTTTTGTTTAGACACTGTAGGGGTACCATGCTCATGCACTGGTACCCTCACCTATGGTATAGTGCACCCTGCCTTAGGGCTGTAAGGCCTGCTAGAGGGGTGTCTTACCTATACTGCATAGGCAGTGAGAGGCTGGCATGGCACCCTGAGGGGAGTGCCATGTCGACTTACTCGTTTTGTCCTCACTAGCACACACAAGCTGGCAAGCAGTGTGTCTGTGCTGAGTGAGAGGTCTCCAGGGTGGCATAAGACATGCTGCAGCCCTTAGAGACCTTCCTTGGCATCAGGGCCCTTGGTACTAGAAGTACCAGTTACAAGGGACTTATCTGGATGCCAGGGTCTGCCAATTGTGGATACAAAAGTACAGGTTAGGGAAAGAACACTGGTGCTGGGGCCTGGTTAGCAGGCCTCAGCACACTTTCAATTGTAAACATAGCATCAGCAAAGGCAAAAAGTCAGGGGGCAACCATGCCAAGGAGGCATTTCCTTACAGTTGTCATAATAATTGTTCAATTTAAACTCCTTTCTGTGGTATAATGCAAGCATCTACAGTAAGCGTTTTAGCATGACAAGTGGCAAACATCCCAATGAACTTAAAAAACAAAGATGTGCCCTTTTAGGCGCATCACATCCTGTAACATTCGCTTCTCAAGTTTCAAGTCAGCAGGTATCAAGTTTTAGCAATAAATGCTCTTAAAGTACGTGCAGTGCATTACCGCCTTTTAAGGGTTAATTCCCTGGGTCTCTTTTTATTTCAGAAGCGGCCTCCAAGATGCTGGGCAGTAGAGAACGTGAAGATCAAAAGCAGAGGAGCAGTGATTCCTTCTCTGCAGCTGGTGACCTTCACAGCAAGCAATTCACTCATGCCGGGTGTGATTTAAATACCTGCTGCATTCAGCCACACCTAGGCCCTGATGTATACTTTTTGACGCTAAACTACACTAACGCACTTTAGCGTAAAAAAGTATACCACCGGCTCGCACCATTTCAAGACGCTGGGCAGGTGTCATGGTGTAATCCGGCGCAAAGGTTCAGCTAACGTCATTGAGAATGACGTTAGCCAGGTTTGGGAGGCGGTATGGGAGAATAGGGTTTTGCACCAAAAAATGACGTTAGGCCGGTTAGAGTAAAAAAAGATGACTCTACCAGCCTAGCGTCATTTCTTGATGCTAAACCTACCATACCACATGACTCCTGTCTTATAAAAGACAGGAGTTATGCCCACCACCCCAATGGCCAGCACAGGGTACAAGGGTGCCCTGGGCATGGTCATTGCACCCAGTGCCATGTATGGGGGCCCAATTCAGGGCCCCCAATGGCACTTTAAAAAAACAAACCAAAATATTGACCTCTACTTACCTATACTTACCGGGATGAGGTCCCCCATCCTTCGCTGTCCCTCTTGTGTGGTGGGGGTATCCTTGGGGCCTAGGGAGAGCACCTGTGGACTGAAATAGGCCGACAGGTCCCCTCACACCTGCCCTGACCTAGGCATTAAATAATGGCATTAAGCAAGCTTAGTGTCATTATTTATGCCTGCCTCCCTCCCATGCACCTTTTTTGCACAGGAGGATAAATAAGGGGCATGGACTTTAGAGTCATTTATTGCCGGGCACGCCTACCTTGCATCTCATTGATGCAAGGTAGTTTTCCGCAGGCAAAAAAATAATTGAACTCCAACATTTTGATGCTAAATGCGTCTAGCATCAAAATATAAATATGGAGTTAAATTTGCACTGAAATAGCTTAACAAAAATGATGTTATTTCAGCGCAAACAGAGTATAAATATGTCCCCTAGTCTGAGTCTTAAGGAGCCAGTCTGAGTAACAGAGATGCTGGAGGCTTGTGCCACACATGTTTCCAAACAAGCATTGGTCTCTAACAAGCATTAGTTCCAACAAGCATTGGTCTTTGCAAACAAGAATTGGTCTCTGTAAACAAGCATTGGTCCATGCAAAGGCAAATGATCAACTCAGAATGTTTTTACTGGGGCATATCCGGGTTTGCAGGCCCAACACATCATGGAAGGCCAAAGTCTTGTCAATTATCTGCTTTCTCTGGATCTGCACGATGCACAGTTGGGCTCACTTCTAGGCACCACCAATTCTGATGGCTACTACAGTGCTGAGTATTGGAGCTGTAAGGTGAGGGGAAGGGTGTGGAAAGGGAACTGTGGGAAAAAGATCTTCATTGTCTGAAGTATTGTGCTGCAACTCAGGATCCAGGAGTGGGAGGCACACTCAAAATGGTGTACACTGTGCTGGGGCCACAGGTTGGGGGGTGAATTGTTTCCTGTAATGTTGATGGAACAGGGCTGGAAGGTGAAGTTGTGGCCACAGTGAGACTCACTCTTGCTGTCTGACCAGGTTGCCCAGGTAGTCCAGAACTGTCCTCCATGTCTGGAAGTCCAGGAGTGTTGTCGTCAGGGGGTAGTGGTAGTCTGTTCCGTGGCCTCTGTGTGGCCAGCCCCATATTGAACTGTTGATGTAAAACATACATTGCTGCTGGTTGTATTGTGATTTCAACTTCCAAAGGTTTAGAGTTACATTAAGCACTGGGCTTGGAAAAAGTTAAGTTGTAGGCAATACAATTGTGCCAAGTAACCATGGTATTGGTTGATTTCACGTGACATGTGTGAAGCATGCCCGTCCAATTTGACTTAAGCAGCTGATGATACATGCAGATCAGTAAAACTTTTGAGGATGGCCTGAAAATTACATTTTACCACCAGTGCAGCCAATACAGTAGAGAAGCAAGATATGCCTTTGACCATTTAGAGGTCTAGTTGAGTGGCATGCAGCAGACCCAGGACTTTGTTGTATATGTAACTCATGTCATCATGTATACAGTGCTGTGTCAATGAGTCTGCTGCTGCTACCAATCTGGTGATGCAGTTTGAGGCCTTAAGAATACTTGTTGTACTCACTGGGTAAGGTGTCATTCCTATTATCAATAGTTGTATCTTGGCTTAGCAAGTCTAGATGAAGCTAGATAGACAGACACATCTCTGATATTAGCATGATCTGTATCTTGATCATGCCCAGGTGAGTACACTTCAAATGAGAGTACACAAAGAGGGGTATTTAGACAATTGACCACTGGGCTGGTGGGTGGGGCTACAGGAACAGGGCCTGCTTGGAGTTGAAGTCAGGTCCCTCTCTCTACTCCCTAACACTTGACAAATGGTACCCTCACAGGTGAGTACACTTCAATTGTGAGATCACAAACAAGGGTATTTGGACTAGTGGCCGCTGGGCTGGTGGTTGGAGTTAGTGAAACAGAGCCTGCGAAGAGTTTTAGTCAGGTCACTCTCTCTACTTCTCAACACTTAACAAATGGTATCCCCCCAGGTGAGTACACATTAATTGTGAGTTTGTAAAGAGGGATATTTAGACAAATGACCACTAAACTGCCGTTTGGAGTTACAGAAACAGGGCCTTCTGGGAGTTTTAGTCTGATCACTCCCTCTGCTCCCAACACTTGACAGATGTTTGGTATTACATGTCTGTATGCAGGCTGCATTTAGGTTTGAGCATAAGTCTACATTTTGGGAAATACCATAAATCCTGGAATGTGTTTTTGTTATTGTGAGATTTCTAGGCACCGTTTGGACATATGTCAGGTGATGGGCCTTGACAGCTGTGATGCTGAATTCAATTATACAGATTGACAGTGTTAAATCTCAGATACTCTGGGTATTGAATGTTGGTGAGGTATGTGAACAAGACAGTGGCAAAAGCTGAGCTGTGGGCATGGATGCCATTGAATTTTTGTGGGAGTTTTTTTGTTGTAACTCTCCAGACTCTACTTCTCCAGGTATACTTGTCAAGCCCACAGGATGGCCAAGACCTTCTCCCAGGGAAAGAGTTGTAAAGGGACACTTGGAGGGCCACTGCCAGTCTTCTTGGCCTGCAGCTGGTGCCTGGAGATCAGATAACGGACCTTGCCCCTACGGCCATTCCACCTCTTCCTTATGATCTCCTTTGTGTGCAGGGTGGTGCCTATAGCATTCATTGTGTTGACTATCCTGTCCCACATTTCCATTTTCCTACTGAGAGGAGTGTGCTGGACTTGGGCTTCAAACAATTGTGAGTCTACTCTAATGATTTCATCCACCATGACTCTCAACTCATTCTCTGAAAAATTAGGATTTTTGACCTACAAAATTATTGGAAATTAAAGGGGGCTATAGTGACTAACTAAACAAACCAGGTGAATATTGGGAAAAAATGTAGGTTGTGTGTGAAGGGTGTGAAATGTGATGGTGAAAAAGGGCTGCATTAAGACCAAAAAATTGACATCAAAATGTGTGGTCTGTCTTGGTGTGCTGCATTGGAAATGCAAAGGATTGTGGTCTATTAAGGGGTGAGTATTATGGTGTCCTTTGCAGGTGTGTCCACTTGGTCAATGTGTGTCAGCTGTGTTGTTTCTGAATTCATCCAATGTGCCCTTGTCTGTTACTTTGCTGACTCTGAACTGCAGTGGTTGACTGCCATTGACTTCTTGCCACAGTGACTGTATGTTTGTAATATTCTCGGTGGTTGGTTGCGGTACTGATGGCACTGAAGGTAAGACTGCCTATATCCAAGCCACCGCGCCGATGTTGGTCGACGTTTTTGGATGGTAGACAGCGGTCTTGCCTATGTGACTTGTAATACAGTGGTCTGGGGACCACCGGTGTGGTGGTCTTTTTAGGATTGCCAATATGACTGTCTCGCGGTTTGACTTCCAAACTCCTAATCAGGACCTTTGTAATTTTAAAATTTTTAAAATGCATTTGTGCAAGTGTAAATTAATTAGGGCTATTGTTTAAAGAGATATTTTTATAATACTAATAATTTACACTTCATATATACTTTTTTGCTTGTTCAATACATTTTTTAACATTCATTTAAATATTAAATACATTTTCAGTTATATTTAGTTAAGTTATATTTAAAAACACCTTTCAATGCATTTTTGCAACATTTGTATAGGAAAATATTCTTTTTATTTTCATTTAGCACCCATTTTTTTTTAATGGTATCTATATTTTATAATCTTTCAGTGTCATTTTGGGGTGAGTTTTTTCATGTCGGTCGCAGTTCCCTGTTCCTCTTAGACATACAAGGCCAGGACATTTTAAAGTTTTTATTTAGGATTTTAGGGGTAGGGAGGTGTGGGTAGATTAGGTTAGTGTGGGTTAAGATGTTAGTTTTATTTTGTAAGGTTTTCTAGTCAAAGTCTGTGTTGCTTTGTTATAACATTTCGGCCTAACTCTAGTTTGGTGGCAGCATTACATAATTGCACATATAGTCATATGTTACACGATGTTTGTAATGTTGTAATATTATAGTTGTATTATATTTGAAATGTACGTATTCTGAATGTGGATGCTATGTGCTTTTACAGTTTAGGAAGCTGGAATGCAATGTTGGCAGCTATTGTTTATATTTTTTTTGTTAAAAAAGGAATTTAATTGGTTTAATTTAAAATAATATTATTTTTTAAATTCCTTTGATTTGTCAGGTTCCTTGGAGTAGTCTTTACATTCAATTTGTATTGTTTTTTATAGGTTCTAATGACTGAAGTTTCCTGTGGGGCCTTGAAGAGGAGTCGGACATCATTGCCTTATTGAGTTTCAAAAGAGAACGTCAAAATGATTAATTTCCTATACCTCGTATTTTGCCCCAGAGGTCACCAGTATTTGAGGAAAAAAGGTATTGTAGAAAGGAAGCCAGGTACTCTAGAACTGAAGGTTTAGTGAGGTCTATCAGCCCAAACTGCAGGAGATGAATGTTGTGAAGTTGAAGTTGACAGTTGGTGAAGTTGATGGTGCCCCTAGTCCTCACAGTTATATCCTTTGGAAGAGATTCATAAATGTTGCAGTTATAGAGGGCCCCTCTTTCCGGAGCCAACAGCCTGCGGTCACAGTACCACGGAATGGCAATCAGTTGTGGCCACAGTCGGTGGCCCCCCTTCAGTGTGGCATCAAAGGATAACTAGCACTTAATGCTCACTTGGGTACTTTGTATAAGAACCAAACAGGGCCCGCTTCCACCCTCTATTTCTTGGAGGCGTGCAGCACAAGCAGCCCTCGTTCAGCAGAGACTCTACTGTGATGGCGATGGTGGGGGTGCCAGTTGTTCCACTCGTTTCTGCTGCTGTCCGTGATTGTAGGAAAGTACCATCTTTCATGGAATGTTACCCCCATTTTTACCTGTATGTAAGTATGTTTTTGCCTGTCTCACTGGGATCCTGCTGGTCAGGACCCCAGTGCTCATAGTTTATGGCCTAATGTGTGTGTCTGTACAGTGCTTGACTGTGTCACAGGGGATCTGCTAATCAGAACCTCAGTGCTTATGCCCGCTCTGCTTTTAAATTTGTCGCTGCAGGCTAGTGACTTCATTTACCAATTTCAATTGGCACACTGGACCCCCCTTATAAGTCCCTAGTATATGGTACTTAGGTACCGAGGGCATTGGGGTTCCAGGAGATCCTTATGGGCTGCATAATTTCTTTTGCCACCCATAAAGAGTTCAGACAAACCCTTTCACAGGACTGCCACTGCAGCCTGCATGAAATAACGCATACATTATTTCACAGCCATTTTCACTGCACTTAAGTAACTTATAAGTCACCTATATGTCTAACTTTCACTTGCTGACGCAGTCAAAAAAATTAGCGCCGGCTAACGCCATTCTGAAGCGCCATGCGGGCGCCGTATTTATTCAATGACGTTAGCCGGCGTTAGCCGGCGGCGCTGCCTGGTGTGCGTGAAAAAAAACGACGTACACCAGGCAGCGCCGGCGTAGGGGGATATGGAGCTTGGGCGCCAAAAAATGGGGCAAGTCGGGCTGAGGCAAATTTTTCGCCTCAACCCGATTTGCGCCATTTTTTTCGACTCCCAACCCCCATTGAAATGACTCCTGTCTTAGCAAAGACAGGAGTCATGCCCCCTTGCCCAATGGCCATGTCCAGGGGACTTATGTCCCCTGGGCATGGTCATTGGGCATAGTGGCATGTAGGGGGGCACAAATCAGGCCCCCCTATGCCCCAAATAAAAAAAAAAAAACTTACCTGAACTTACCTTAATGTCCCTGGGATGGGTCCCTCCAGCCTTGGGTGTCCTCCTGGGGTGGGCAAGGGTGGCAGGGGGTGTCCCTGGGGGCTTGGGAAGGCACCTCTGGGCTCCTTCCGAGCCCACAGGTCCCTTAACGCCTGCCCTGACCAGGCGCTAAAAAACGGCGCAAAAGCGGGCGTATGTCATTTTTTTGACCCGCCCACTCCCGGGCGTGAATTTTGCCCGGGAGTGTAAATACGGCGCACATGCCTCGGAGTCATTTTTTTAGACGGGAACGCCTACCTTGCATATCATTAACGCAAAGTAGGTGTCCACGCTAAAAAATGGCGCAAACTCCATGGACTTTGGCGCTAGACGCGTCTAACGCCAAAGTACAAATATGGAGTTAGTTTTGCGTCGGAATTGCGTCAAAAAAAACAACGCAATTCCGGCGCAAACAGAGTATAAATATGCCCCAAAGTGTGAGGGCACCCTTGCACTAGCAAAGGTGCCCACACATAGTTCAGGGCCATTTCCCCAGACTTTGTGAGTGCGGGGACACCATTACACACGTTCACTACACATAGGTCAATACCTATACGTAGCTTCGCAATGGTTACTCCGAATATGGCCATGTAAGGTGTCTAAGATCATTGAATTGTCCCCATATTCCAAATTTAGTATTGGGGAGCTAATTCCATGCATCCTGGGAGCTCCACCATGAACCCCCAGTAGTGCCAAACCAGCTCTCTGAGGCTTGCACTGCAGCTACAGCTGCTGCCACCTCACAGATAGGGTTCTGCCCTCCTGGGTCTGGGCAGCCCCATCCCAGGAAGGCAGAACAAAGCATTTCCTCTGAGAGCAGGGTGATACACCATCTCCCTTTGGAAATAGGTGTTACAGGCTGGGGAGGGGTAGCCTCCCCTAGCCTCTGGAAATGCTTTGAAGGGCACAGATGGTGCCCTCCTTGCATAAACCAGCCTACACCGGTTCAGGGACCCCTTCTCCCCTGCTATGGCATGGAACCGAAAAAAGGAAAGGGGAGTGACCACTCCCCTGTCCATCACCACCCCAGGGGTGGTGCCTAGAGCTTCTCCAGTGTGTCACAGACCTCTGCTATCTTGTTTTTGGAGGTGTGGGGACACTCTGGAGGCCTCTGAGTGGCCAGTGCCAACAGGTGATGTCAGAGACCCCTCCTGATAGGTGCATACCTGGGTAGGTAGCCAATCCTCCTCTCAGGGCTATTTAGGGTCTCTCCTGTGGGCTTCTCTTCAGATTACGACTTGCAAGAATCCACCAGGACTCCTCTGCACTTTGACTGCTGCCAAGGATTGACTGCTGACTGCTCCAGGATGCCTGCAAAACTGCAACAAAGTAGCCAAAAGACTCCCAGCGACATTGTAGCACCTAATCTTGCTGGCTTTCTCGACTGTTTCCTGGTGGTGCATGCTCTGGGGGCTGCCTGCCTTCACTCTGCACTGGAAGCCACAAAGAAATCTCCCATGGGTTGACGGAGTCTTCCCCCTGCTTCAGCAGGCACCAAACTACAGCCTCACCGGTACTCTGGTTCTCCTCTCATCCTGACGAGAGTGGCCCCTGGAACACAGGTGGTGGACCCGAGTGACCCCGACTGTCCAGTGGTCCAACTGTCCGAATTTGGAGGAGATAAGTCCTTGCCTCCCCTCCCCAGACAGTAATGCTGTACACCATGTGATCTGCAGCTACAAGGGCTTCTGTGCACATTTCCAAGAAATCCTGCATGCACAGCCAAGCCTAGGTCCCTAGCACTCTGTCCTGTGATGCTCAGCTCCCTGAGTTGACCTCCGGAGTCGTGAGACCTCTCTTTGTAGTGTTGAGATGACTGCAGTGTTCAGTCTTTTTGAACCCGTGTTCAAGGACTCCTGCAGGTGCTTCCCTCCTTCCAGTGGGCTCTCTACATTGCTGAGAGCCTCCTCTGTCTCCCCTCCTGACTGGTGACATCCTGGTCTTTCCTGGGCCTGGGCAGCACCCTTTTTTTCTTTAACCGCGACTCTTGCAGGCAGCAAGGCTTGTTTGCGGTATTTTGCCGAGGAAACCACTCTGCACACACCAGCACGCCGTGGGACACCTTCTGCACAAAGCAGAACCTCCTACCTCCTTTCGTTGGTGCAAAACCAGCATCTTCTTCCAACCAGAGACAGTCATTTTGCACCTTCATCCGGGGTCTAGTGGGCGCCTGCCCCCCCTGGACACTTCAGCGACTCTTGGACTTGGTTCCCTTCCTTTACTGGTCTTCAGGTCCAGGAATCCATCTTCAGTACTTTGCATTCTGTTGTGGTCCTTGCAAAATCCTATATCACAACTTTAGTGTGTTCTCAGGGAAATAGTACTACTTTACTCCTGCTTTCCTGGGTCCTGGGATGGGGTCTCCTTTACACCCTTGGTGTTTTCTTACACTCCCATTGACCCTCTACACTCTACACTTGCCTAAGGGTGCATTCATGGTTCGCATTCCACTTACTTAGTATATGGCTTGTGTTACCCCTAGGCCTATTGCATTCTATTGTGACTGTTTTACTTACCTGATTTGGTTATTTGTGTATATTTTGTGTATGTTACTTACCTCCTAAGGGAGTATATCCCATGAGAACTTTTTGGCACATTGTCACTAAAATAAAGTACCTTTATTTTTAGTAACTATGAGTATTGTGTTTCCTATGATATAGCACATATATGATATAGTGGTATTGAAGGAGCTTTGCTTGTGTTACCCCTAGGCCTATAGCATTCTATTGTGACTGTTTTACTTTCCTGATTTGGTTATTTGTGTATATTTTGTGTATGTTACTTACCTCCTAAGGGAGTATATCCCATGAGAACTTTTTGGCACATTGTCACTAAAATAAAGTACCTTTATTTTTAGTAACTATGAGTATTGTGTTTCCTATGATATAGCACATATATGATATAGTGGTATTGAAGGAGCTTTGCATGTCTCCTAGTTCAGCCTTGGCTGCTCTGCTATAGCTACATCTATCAGCCGAAGCTGCTAGAACACTACTACACTCTACTAATAAGGGGTAACTGGACCTGGCATAAGGGTAAGTACCACTGGTACCCACTACAAGCCAGACCAGCCTCCTACACTCCTGGGTTAAATTACCCAATGAGAGCCACACAAGTCATGAACCCTTGGAATTCCCTTGTTGTCTAGTTTTAAAAAATGTGCAGGTACCCACAATGGAAAAAACAAGGAATATTTATTAAGGGCCATTTTCACATTTTGTCTGATAAAGACGACTCAGTTGCCCTGGCGGAGGACTTAACATCTGCAATGCTTAGACTTCTCCACCCCACAAATTTAGAAAGGATTACAAAGCTGTCAGTCAATTCAAAAACATTGACAGGAGCCACCTAAACAGTGGTTCCTATCAATGCCTTTTTACATTTGAGGCACTACTCTATCAACATGACGGAGTGGCCCATCATTTTGTTTTTAATTTTTGAAAAAAAAATCCCAAAGTCAGATTTTCTTTAAAAAAGAAAATCCCCTCTCACCATGGGAGTTAACTCCCATGGTAAGGGGGGCATTAGAGAGTTATCACTGCCCCATACCACCATGGTTTTCCATGTGGTGACGGGAGTGAAAACTGATCTTTATGTCTACACACCTAAATTAGATGGACAGACACAGAGGTCAACTGCAGATGGCTCTTACTCATTCAGGACACGAGAGGGATGCAACCATGCCACAGATGGAGTAGTCTTCCCTAATGTTCCATCCACATATATACCGGGCGGCCAGACCATTATCTTCACTGTAAGGATACTCTGTTGTCATTGCAATGGAGTATCCTTACCGCCTCAGATGTAAACCTGAAAATAATTTGTTAAAGTTAATCCACCACTTACACTGGTTGATTTTAGCACCGCCAGAAATGCTAGCTTCAAAGCACAAATATTAATATGAAGTTGCCTCGTACTGTACAAGAGAAAAAAAAGAGGTAAAAAAAAACCTCTATCCAACGCATTACTCTGTCTCACCCTATACCTCTATCAATCTATCATTTCTATCCATTCTCTGACTCATCCCAAACCTAATTCTACTACAATGATCTCCAAAATAACTCTTCCTAGGCTCTTTCCTCCTCTTTCCTTCCTGGCTCACCCCGAACCTCAGTTTACTACTATGATCTCCCAAACAAATCTACTAAATTGTCCCTCATGTATCTCCCCTTTGACTCATCCCAAACCTCATTTTATTACTATGATCTCTCTAATCCCTTTCTACAGACTTGCTTTGAGTATAACCCTGTTCTGAGTGTAACCTTGTTCCGAGTGTAACCTATGTACCAAGTGTAAGCTTGGGACTGTCAGTAATTCCAAACTATGTACTAAGTGTAACCTAGGCCTGAGTGTAACCTTGTCTCTAGCAGACCTTGAGAGTTGGTTTGAACTCCAACCCATTTACTGAGAGTAATCTTTGTTCTAGTATGCCTTGGAAGGGCCACCTACTCCAATCCATGTATCAAATATATACTTGTGAGTGACATTAACTCTAATCTATGTTCTGAGTTTACCCAGGAGTGTCATAGGCTTCAACCAGTATTTCAGTTTCTTCCTCCAGAAGCTCAGAAGATTCTGATTTTAGAATTTGATTATTCTGCTCTTATGCTGTGATTTTAAAAACACCGATAAGTGATGGTTATTGAAGCAGTGCATTGTAAATTGTGTAGAGGCTTTTTGTATTGATGATAATTTCCTCTTCCTGTTGTTCTCAGTGTATTGTGTCTTCATGAAACATGAGGTGCTGTCTCATAAATGCCCATCTTTGCAGTCCAAGAAGGTCTCAGGAACAACACATTCTGTATGCAGTGTATCATCAGTATTGAGCAGACCCCGCGACACAAGTTTCTTTTATTATTTTGTTCCTTTACCCTTTCCCCCTCTGGCTGGATGTGGGTGTACTGTCACTGGGTCCTGCATCTTCCAAAGAGAGAGCTCCAGTGTCATCTCTGTGGTTTGGAACCAGGTGAGTGTGTGCCACTTACTCTGACTCTGTGTTCCTTCAGAACCCATAGGTGACACCATTCAGTCGTTCCCAGTTGTCTTAAGTCACAGAGCTGAGTCTTTGGACACATCTTGAAAATAATCCGCAGCTTCTGTCCCCAGGAGCCCACAGGAATCATCTTCAGCCATTCATTGCAGACTCTGAGCATAAGGCATAGTTTGGCATCACACCATGCGCACTATGTCTAACAACAGTACCTACTAGTTCCATGACAAAGCTCTTGTCCATGTTCTACATATGCGCACCCGTGTCATGTCCATCAGGCACTGAGAAGAGGGTGTGGAGTACATCTGGGTTTTACACCAAATAGACCTCTCCCAATGGGGACTGGGCATATGGCATATCCTCTAATTAAGCCCCAGATAAACTCTCCACTCCTTGTACTGACTGGGAACAGGAGGTGACATACGATCGTTCCCATATCGGGATTCTACCGAAATACTTACTGGGCACAATCTTTATATAGGCCAAATGGCTAATAGGCATAGGGAATGCCATTTTGTCATGAGCGCCTTCCAGTCACCACCATGGTGTTTCCTGACATGGCTTT
Source organism: Pleurodeles waltl (assembly GCF_031143425.1). Lineage (NCBI taxonomy): Eukaryota > Metazoa > Chordata > Amphibia > Caudata > Salamandridae > Pleurodeles > Pleurodeles waltl. The sequence continues at coordinate 589,184,741 of NC_090447.1, forward strand.
TTGCCCAAAGTCTTAACCCATCCATGAACATAGAAGTAAACTACCTGTTCTGGAACCTTCTCAAAATTAAAAAATTTCGGCATTTGTTTAACTTAAGCATTGACATCTCTATTACTCTAAGTTATCGCTGTAATTGCAGTTTGAATGTTACTTCTGTTAACTCTGTGGTATAAAGAGATGACAACACAGTGCCTGTTTGTTGGTTCCTTAATCTAATGTGTAACATTATTTGTCCACATCATGTAGGAAAATCCCAGTCCCAGCACTTTCAGTCAACTGGACACTGCTTTCGTATTTATATGTGTAATGAGAATTTGTGTGGAAGAAGGTTGGGTAAGTGACACATTGACATTTCCTTATAATGTTCATTAATCTGATTTATACTTTCCCTCGTCACAGTCCTTGTTTCAAAATAATATTAACGTTTCCCACAAAGTTATGGTAGCATTCATATCCAGTACCACAAGGAGGCGTTGATAACTGGATTATATGGAAGTAAATCCGGTCCTCTTGACTCGGAGACAGGGGTTTTTTACAAACTCACCATTACAGACATCTCCTACGTTTCTGAAGTTACAGCAATAAAGAAAATAACAAGCCTTTAGCAGCCTGTAATCCAATTAAGGAGAAACAATATCTACGAATGTTTAAAAATGAAGTAGATTGGATTTTGACATAAACATAAATATTTAAGAAACTTGTATTTGAAAAAGATTGCATGAAAATGTAGCATTTAGCAAGATTTGGTTTAATGTTTGGTAACATGTTACCTTGAACATTCACACAGAAGGCTGCAGGGGCTTCAGTAGTGAATGTATGCCTTTCTAACCCAACCACCTCACAGATTTAAATTTTGAAATAAATATGCAATGTCATCTATCACAGGCTCAAATTAACACTGATGTTAATTGATGTAGGATATTACTTTTTCAAACGATTAAGAGGGGAAGCAGTATTGATAGCAAGCTACTGCTGGCAGCTGTACGTGTACGTCTGATATAAAAATGTATAATATGTATAGCATTATTATATATTCAAATATGCAAAACTATAAAGTTCTGATTTAGATAAGTTTCATTTTGAGAGATAATGCGTGTTCTAAATCTTATAGGGCATGTTCCTCACTGGCAGCAGTTTTTGAATTACTGAAGATAAAGTTTTGTCTCACGAATCAAAGTTTCTGAAGCAAACCAGAACAGCAATACTCAATTAAATAGCGGTTAGAACATAGTTTCTCTTTACTGAAAAGTAGCAGTTACTTTTCAAACATTTCTCACTTTGTGGGTGACAGTGAAAGTATTTTTCTGTGTTTTGGAAATGGTTAAAAATTGAAACATTTATCTTTTTTGCCAAAATGATAGAACTTCTGCACATTGTAGACATGGTTCGGGGATGTCATAATCAATTTAACCTCATATAATGATAACAAAGACACAGGAAAATTGCCAGTGACAATTTGCCTACACAGTCCTCTCTAGAAGATGGCCAGATAGAGTTCCTGACCCAACTTCAATTGTCTTGCCCCACTAACACATAGGCCCACCACCACAGCTGTTGAATTTGCCAGAAGAACAGACAGGGCTCCTTCCACACACAATCATATGTCCAAATACATTCAGCAAAAAGTATCAATGCTTGTTTAAAATGTTTACATTTGACTTTACATGTACGTGTGTGTATACATACTTCTATATGTATTTAAAGATATAGATATGTACATGCATACTGTTAGAAATGGGGTCTTTGGTTGGCAGTCAGATTACCCCCTGTCCAAGCAAGGACCCTCACTCTAGTCAGGGCAAAGGAGAAACACACCTGGTTAACCCCCTATTACCTCTTGGTTGCTTGGCACAAGCATGCAGGCTTAATTTCAGAAGCAATGGGTAAAGTATTTGTACCAACACACTCAGTAATACAGTGAAAACACTACAAAATGGACACCACACCAGTTTAGAAAAATCTGTCATATTAATCTATATCAAACAACATGGAAATGACAAAAATCTAACATACACAAGTTAAGATATGAATTTTCAAAAGAATAGGAGTCTTACTCTATAGAACACTACGGAAACGTTGATTTTGCACAAAGTACCTGGTTAGCATAAAAAATAAAGCTGCACGGGTGAGCGTGTGTTGGAAAAGGCAGCTATGCATCAATTCCTTCCTTGCAAAATAGGCCATGCATTGTTTCTTCTTTAGTCGGGTCGGTGATGCATCGTTTTTCTCCCTTGAAGAGAGTGATGCTTTGATTTCCAGATGGGACACCTCGGATCCGCTCAGAGTCCGGTTGACTTTGATGCCCTGGGACAATGCGTGGAAAATCATGTAGCACGGTGTTAGAAAACCACGCTGCGTGGGGTTTGCATCGTTATCAGAAGCCGCAAGTGGGTGTTGTGCATCGTTTCTCCAGCCACTATGCGTCGATCTCCCAGCCGCGATGCAGGTGGACCATCAATTTTAGCCACGAAGCCTGCGTCACGTCATTTATCAGCCACGTTGCAGATGGTGCATCAAACATTTCCCTGCATGGCCTTCTGTGTGTGGATTTTCAGCCCTTGTCTGCCAGCTTCACCTTTCAAAGGCCCATGGACTGTATAGGACACCACTTGGCAGGTTAGGAGTCTCAGCAGGGAGTCCAGATGTTATCAGAGGAAGTGTTTGATGGCCCTGAAACTTCAAAACAGGATGCAAGCTCCGTTCAAGCCCTTGGAGATTCTTCACAAGCAGGATAAACCACAAAGTCCAGTCTTTGTCCCCTTTCACAGGCAGAAGCAGCAACTGCAGGATAGCCCATCTTCTGCTCTTCTGTATGGCCGAAGATAGACCCTCTACCATAAAAGGAATTCAAACACTGGCAGGTGAGGTCAAGGCTCAACTTTATGCTAATGATATGCTGATATTATCCAATCCTGAAACCTCATTGTCTTCTCCTTTGTCACTAATAAAGACATTCTCGGTCCTTTCCAACTATAAAATGAACTAGACAAAGTGTTACTCATTCCCTATGTCCCACCACACCACGTGAGAAGTAGTTAGATTATGCAATTTTAGATGGGTCACACATAACCTTAAATACTTGGGACCTCTTTTGAATACTGGCATTAAGGAAGAAAGTCAATAATGTGTTTCCCTTACATTGTACTAAACCTATAATTCTAGGATCCAGTGCAGGTAGGCATCATGTTGATTGCCCCAAGCTTCATTTATGTACTGAGTATGCTTCCTGTTACTATTCTCTTGGACATGATGCAACAAATCAATTGTGACATTAAGGTTTTCCAATGGGATGGATGTAGTTCTACCCATACGCACATAAATAACTTCAGGCTGTCTTAGACTCCCACGCATTGAACCATATCACAATGCACAACATTTATTGTAGGACATACATAGTTTATATTTCTCAACACAAATTCCCTTTTGGCCTCACTAGAGCTAGCCACGATAAAAGAATGATGTGGGTCTACAAACCTACATACTTTGGCTTGCATTTACTAAACGGGATGGACCTATGACATTTTCTTTGCTGTTAATGTGGTTTCCTACAAAATTTGAAGATAGAGATAGAACTCATTTGTAATTGGAAGCACCACTTTTGAACAACAGAGGGGTAGAAATAGCGGCCAACCCATCCACTGGAGGGAATGGGTGGACAGAGGGATCTTAAAAGTCAATAGTAAAGTTTGAAACTCACCAGTTCTCATGTTTGAGGAGTTATTACAACAATACGGTATTGGTGATAACTACAGAGACACCGACCACTGAAAAATTGACTCAAGGAAGGGATTATCAGGAACCCAGCCACATCCTTTGGCCTCTTCACCTAAACATACATGCATTAATACATTGAACAACAAGAGAGGAGCTATAACAGGCCTCTATAATATCCTCATCACTGAACAACGTTCCACATTCATACTAAATGATCTGCATGTACACTGAGAAGCCGACTTTCACTGACATGTACAGCTGATGATTGGCAGCAGTTCTGAAGTTGTCTTCTGTAAGTAACTGTTTCACTTTTTTAGATGAGAGAGTTCATACCAGGTGGCTTTATGTTTTAGACCCTTTGTTCCTTGAGTGTGAGGTTACTGTTCAAGGTGAATCTAAGTGACTTGGCATTCAGTGAAAGGTAGGGATAAACCATCAAGGTTTATGGCATTGAGTCAGGTTTGTTCTATTTCTCGTTTGGTGTTCTTAGTAGAGAACATTAATTTTGTCTTGGTTGTTTGAGGTTCACTTAGTAGTCTTTTTGTTTTTACAGAGTAAGGTGCAGGAGGAATTTGGTAGTTTGGACTTAAACATGTGATACTACAGTGGAAATTCAAATGTGTAACCTTATTTAGAAGGAGGAATGTCACCAACCTATGATTAGATCATATTTACTTGCCACTGGACACATTTCCCCCACCATTGAGCACATGTGCTTTTCAATCAAATGTTATCTGAAAAGAATAATGCATTTAAATGTGGTAACCATTTGCTTTTCCACATTCATCACTTACCCTTGAAGTTGTGTATGATCATCAGAGGGTAAGAAGCAAATCTACACAGATCATCTATATCTTTTCAGACTTTAATTTCGGTGTGGTGCATAGGCTACCTCTAAAGTAATGAAATGTTGATGAATTCATGACCCGATTGTCAATGTGACTACAATTTGATTGGAGAATCTTTGTTTGTGATGGCAATCCCCCATGTGCTTTTGTATCATTATCTGTTGACATATCAGTCACCATGAAATGTAGTGTGGCAATAAAATAAAGTAGTATGTGACACATACAATGATTAAAAAGTGATAGCAGATGTATGTATTTGAATTTATAGCTAAGACATCATCAGAATTTAAATTCACAAGCTCAAATCATTGAGACCTTCGAATTTCAGCCAAAGACCACTTCAAATAAAAAATAGATTCAGGACTGCAATATGCAATAAAAGGTACTGTGGCATGTATCTGTGTGTGTGTGTGTTTGTATGTGAAACCTCTTCATTGTGGCCATTGGATGCATTCATCCCAATCAAATACTTAGGCAGTATATATACACAAAGATTTCAATACCTAGATTTCCACACTATTAACAAAGGGAGAACGTGTTTCCATGTGTGTATTGACTGGGTGAGGGATAACTAATCCCTGTCAATGACTACCTGTGGGTGCCCTGCAGTTACAAGTTTCTATTCTTTATCAAAACCTACAAAATTGAGGTCAGTGTGATTCACAACATGTTTGATGGGTGATACATATTTTCATTATAATATGTAGATGCACATTTACAAAAAGCATGCATGTTGCCTTGTGCACAAATGTTGCATTATTTTGGTTTAACTTGATTCAGTATTTCAGAACAGCTTACAGATACCCTGTAGGGCTGATATACTAGCACAAGAGGCACCCTTCTAACTCCAAATTAGATGTTTCTTTGGTAAACTCCAATAGCTCAGGCTTACCTTCAACTATGAGATAAAAAAGGTATTTCCTCCCTGTGCACTTGTTTTTTTGTGGATCTACATAGTATTGGAAGAATGATCCCAATGGTTCCTAAGGCTAACAAACCTGCCCTGTAAATAGTATTAATATGAGGGGTCAGCTTGAGGGCTTTATCTGCTAAGAATGCTTGTATTCACCCTATGTCAGAGGGTTAGCAGTTTGTGTTCCATAGAGTAGCTTATGCTTCCAATGCTAGCACCACTAAATAGTGGAATTCAACTTGAGAGAACCACACACCAGAAACTTGCCTAATTTCGTTAATCAATCTGTCATTATGGGGGTCATTACAACCCTGGCGGAAGGCGGAGAACCGGCGGTAAGACCGCCAACAGGCTGGCGGTCTCACTCTGTGGAATTATGACCATAGCGGTCATCCATCCATCCGGTTCTCCGTTCTGCCCGCCAGTGCGGAGACGACCGCCGGGCTGGAGACCTAGGTCTCCAGCCCGGCAGCCGTCACTATACCACCGGCGGTATTTGGACCCGGCCTTCCGCCGTGGATTTCCAGCGGTTTGAACCGCCATGAAATCCATGGCGGAAAGCACTATCAGTGCCAGGGAATACCTTCCCTGGCACTGATAGGGGTCTCCGCCACCCCCACCCCGACTCCCTCCCCTACCCCCCCCACCACCCCTGCCACCCCCCAAAGGTGGCAGGGCCCCCCTCCCCACCCGACCCCCAACATCACTTCACCCATACCCACACAACACGCACGCAGGCACCACCTACATACTTACACGCACACACGCCGACATACATGCCTACATCCACACACACAGTCAGACACGTACACCCACATTCAAACATACCCGCACACATCCATACAGACATACCCACAGACATACACGCACTCATTCCCATACACACAACACCCCCGCAAGCATACACGCACTCACACACCCCCTCTACATACACACACGCACACCCCCATGCACCCACACAACACACAACATCCCCCACCCCCCTCCCCTCACGGACGATCGACTTACCTGGTCTGACTATCCTCCGGGAGGGGACGGGAGCCATGGGGGCAGCTCCGCCGACACCACACTGCCAACAGAACACCGCCACGGCGAATCACAGGATGTGATTCGCTGGGTGGTGTTCTGTTGGCGTGGTGGTGGAGCAATCTCCACTTCCCCACCTCCCGCCAGTATGGCTGTTGGCGGCTCTCCGTCTGTAAAAGGACGGAGAGCTGCCAACGGTCATAATAGGCCGAGCGGCAAACCGCCACCAATGGCGGTCTTCCGCACGGCGGTCCCTCAGCGGTTTTCAAAAAAGACCGCCAAGGTCAAAATGACCCCCAATTTTCTTCTGAAGCAAAATAGAAAGCATGAGCTTTCTTATGCATTAGACACTTTTCTGAGTGGTCATGAGGAAAGGAGGATATACAATTTTGATCATGTAGTGGTAATATCACACTGATTTTAGGAATTGCTGTGACTTTTAAGATGATTTGCTATATGAAAAATGTTGATACTATCCCTAGATTGGAGGCACTATCCTTGGAAACATTGTTCTCTCTAATTGTGTCATGGAAAATAGTTTTAAAGGGCTAAAATAGTTCAACAGCAAGGGCCTGATTCCCAAAGGTAAAGTTCGGCCAAAGTCTAACTTAGATCAAAATTATAACTTTACTATTTGTAAAGTTAGACTTTTGGTCTAATTTTACCTTTGTGAATACTGAAAAGTAGTAAAGTTAGAAATTTGGTTTAAGTTAGACCTTTGGTCAGAGTTAGAATATTGCTCTAAATTAGACTTTTGGTCTAAGTTAGACTTTTGGTCTGATTTTCTCTTTGTGAATACCGAAAAGTAGCTCTCACTTTACCTTTTGTGAATTGGACCCAGAATTTGCCACATACTCTCCGCAATGCCGTTCCAAATTACATTTCCTCATCTCAAACATACCCTCTGTTGTGTAATGCCTTCTAAATATTAAAATCAGAAAATCAGAGCTTCATAGTAGACACTGAATTCTGTTTCATCTCCCATTGACATTGTAATGCACATTAGTATATTATATTATAGCTGAAGGAACCTACTGAGAGACATTTCATGTGTTTACAATTATCAATTGTGCAGTATATGTCAAAGTCACAGGTCTGATTTGAATACTTAATTTTCCTTTTTGCATCACCTGTTTCATTTGTGTAGCAGTACTTCAGCATCTCCCTGTAAGAAATACCACTAGCTTTAAAATAAAATGTATTTTGCATACAATGTAAGCCATTGAAAGGAGAGCATTCAACTAATTTGAGAATATTCACAAAGTGCATTTTGGGTGATATTAGTAGTACTACTACAATAGTACTACTGACATACTAGAAAATGTCCTGTAACCTATGTGCAGCGATCTCCACTTCTCCTTTCTATTCTCTGTCACTCTCCCCTGACTTTAGAGATCCCTGCACACTCATGCCGACATAGTAATATAGGGTGAGCCACAAGGGATTGGCTGCAAAATGGAGAATATTTACTATTAAATTGGAAAGGTTTAGGTAGAAGTGAAGAGCAGTTTAAGGAAGGGTATGCACCCACCCACAAAAGAGAAAGCCTGTAAGAAATTGGACTATTATTGAAAGGGATGGAAGCCTCATTCAAAGAATAAACTCAGTCCTTGGCAAAGTGAACCACAAAAGTCAACAAATAAACGTGTACTTAACTCTCGGTTAGGCTGACATAAAAAACAGTCAGGCTTAGTTTAGAGGCAGTGTATAAAGTATTTATGCAACACTTAATTAGTAATAACACAAGAAAAATCCCCAAAACATTACAACAAATAGAGTAAATTTTAATAAATAATATGACACAAACACAACAAAGTCCATACAGAAAAAACAGAGAGTTTTTAAAGTTTTAGGTGAAAATAGTGACATGAAGCAGAAAGCACAACCCATGCTTATCCAATCGCGTTAGACCGGTCAGATACAATAAGCAGGGGCCAGATGTCTGACACGATGTTGTGGTTGCAAACTGTGAAAATCGCTTTTTGCGACTGCAAAATGGCCTTGTTCGATGTACTATCCTAGTTAGCGAGTCAGTATCCTGTTTCCGTCTCACAAAATAGGGATTGAGGCTCACAATTAGGAAGAGGCATTCCAACTGCACCCCTTCCTAATTGCAATTTGCAGACCCATGTATGATTGTTTTGTGAAGTTGAATGCAAAACAATTGCAGTGGCCAACAATTTCAAATCTGTGTTAACCCATTCGCAAACAATTTTCCAGAGCAGGCAGTGGTCCCAAACACCACTGCCTACTCTGAAAAAATGAAAAGGCAACTTTTCATTTTTGTTTCTTAAATGCACCCTGTTTTCCTTTAAGAAAAAAGGACTGCATGTAAAAAAATAATTCCTTTACTGGCAAAGCAATCACAGACATGGTGGCCTGCTAACCCCAGCAGGCCACCATCCCTGTGATTGTTGCTATTCACAAATGGGTCGCCATTTGGGACCTGGCTCATGAATATTGATGGAGCAGATCCCATGCGACCCATTTGCTGACACAGTTGTACATTTTGTTTTGTGACTCGCAATTTGCGATACGCCAAAAATTGCAAATTGGGAGTCGCAAAACAAAATGACCCAGGTTCGCCCGCTGAAGATTTGACCTTCTCTGAGTCAAGTTCACAATGGGAGCTTTAGTAATGTGAGAAGACTATTGTCCGCTCAAGGAGCAGGTTGAGTTTCACAGATGGGTGTTGCTCGGTGTGAACAGTCGCTCATGGCTGGTGCATTGCATTAGCAGCCAACGCATGTGGTTGCTGGTGGTGCCCATCTCAGAGTGGATGTGAAGAGCAGGTCATCAATGAAGATTTGTGTCTGCGGGAATTGTGGATGGTCATTGGGCAATACAAGGATTCTGTTCTTGCTCATGAATAACCCCAAATTATCTGGCTCTCCCCTCAGAGTTCAGGACCTGTGGTTCTGTGGCAGGAGGAATACACTCTGATCCTGGAGGCATCTCTTGGAGTTCAAGACTCACTCCAGCAGAGGACAGCATCAGTGCTCAGGACGGTCCAGACAGGCCCAGTTGGTGATTGCCAGCTGGGCATTTGCAGGGAGACCTCTTGAAGCTTGTTGTGTCCCTGTAGCTTAAACAGGGGGTCAGGTAGCTGACCACTGGGGCCACTTTTAAGGATCCTTCATTCAAGGCAAGCAGGTCCAGTCGTCATTGTTCAAACAGCTTCTTCTGATTCTTTTTCTCAGGTCCAACAGTGTTCTGATTAGAGGTTCTGAAGGTGGCACTTTTATTGTGTGTTGCAGCCTGTGGGTGAGGGATGTTCCCTTTGTCTTACCCCACCCCTTAAATGGGTTTGGATCCAAACTATCTTGGGTAACAAAGGGCAGGCATGGCTAGGTGTGAGGTGTATTTGTCAGTGGACGGGCAGGCAGACCTTAGAGGTCAGGAAGGGTATGGGTAAGCTCTGAGGCTACTCTTTTGAAACTCAGGAAGTCTGAGTACAACTCCCAGGACATTCTGCTCATGAGAGGAACATCCCACCACACACCCAAGCTTCATTTGTCCCCATGTCTGGAAGGAATACACAAAACACCAAAGGAGAGCCAGTCACAGTCATTTGACCCTGGACACTGGTGGAAAGTCACATATGGATTAGGCAGAAAAAAGCCAGCTTTCCAAAAGTGGCATTTCTGGAAAAGTAAGTTAAAGTCTGACTTTACCAGTAAAGATGATTTCAAATTGCAATTCATTTGATTTCTCTATCTGCTCGTAAACTGAAGCTATCACGTATTAAATGTAATAAGGTAACCATTCCCTAGGCTACGGGAAGATAGCCCTACAACATTGAAAAATGACTTTAGGAGTTTTTCACTGTCAGGACATGTAACTTAACTACACATGTGTTGCTTCTTACATGCAGTGCACCCTTCCCTATGAGCCTTAGAACCTACCTTAGGGGTGACATAATTATTAAAAAAGGAACATTTAGGATTGTCAAAAGGTTTATTTTGCAAGGTCGAAATGGCAGTTTAAAACTGCACTACAAGCTGCATTGGCACAACCTAGACATGCTTCACAGTGCTATTTTAGTGGGTTGCTGCAGACACTAGTAACGTTTATTTACAGGTCCTGAATACATAGAGTATCATTTACTAGGGACCTAAAAGTAAATTAAATGTACCAATTATGTGTAGCCCAATATTACCACTTTCATTTGAGAAAGCACAAAGACGTTATCACTGGTAAGCAGGGGTAAAGTAGATAGAGTCCTAATGCCAAAACACAAGTTCACAAATCAGGGTAGTGAAGGCAAAACGTCTGCAGGAATACCACAGCAAGTTCTAACAAGTACCATTCTTACTGGTAATGGAAATTACACAACGTACATCCACCCAATTCACAAACTATATTTTGCAGTATGCAAAGTAGTACTACCTACTACAAAATTCAATTCACAAACCTATGAGTGTAAATTTCTCCATCCACATCTATCTTTTCCAAGGGGATATCTTGACATATGGGTGGGGCGGGTGTACTGGCTAGAAACAGGACCATATTTACTACTAAATTAGAGGGATTAAGAAGGTAAAAGGAGGGGATTAGGAAGCTACAAAGCATGTGGTTTAGGAAGGGGCATGCCACACTCTAATGCTATTTACAGACTGCATTTCTAACGTTACTCAAAAATACCCTTAACAGTTGTAAATGTACTCCATCTCTAAACAAAAGAGTAATTCAGCACCACACATGGACAACCACAGGTGCTGCAACTCTCTCTCATAGAAAGTAATGAAGCTAGTAACCTCAAATACAACACCATAGGAAATAATGTTAAATTAAATTAATGTATTTAAACTAGTTAAAAACATTAACAAATGTAACTTAATGTTTAAACATTACCTAAAAATAAAATATCTATTATTTTGTTTTAAAATATTTCAATAATCTCATTTTGATAAAAAAATAAACTAATGTTTATTAAAATATAATTAAATATAATTAAACCACCTTTCTATAGTATTTCTATCATTTTTACTACATATTAAATATCATTCTATAGTTTAAGTAGCATTTTAATTTTAATTTAAACTCTGGTAGAGTAATTTTAATTTAACCTGATATATTTTACATAAACAAAATTCACCCCCACACACCCACACACACACACACACACACATATATACATATATTCACAAAAAATGCCAAGGGTTACAGGGACGTTATATGTAGGTTCAGATTTGACATGCACAAAGCCATAGAAAGGTAACTATAACTCACACCCTCTTTGTGCACAGTTTTCTCATCAATACTTTTACTGCAAATGTTACGGTGATATTATCAGTGATGTCATAGAAGATGCCATGAGTGATGTAATACCTGGGATAATTAGCAGTGCATGGTGAGGGCACCAGTTATAGTTAACTTAGGGCACAAGTTATAGTTATTTGTAATATCTCTAAATATAACAGCTGAATTTCTATGGTTTTGTGCATGTCAAATCTGAACCTAACTATAATGCAACCTCTATCCTTTGGTTTTTAGTGCATTTCTAAGTTTTCTTTTTAAATTCCATGTCCCAGTTATAATGTCCCTGTAACCTTTGTTTTTTTCAGTGCATTTCTAAGTTTTTTTTTAATGTTACATTAAATGCTCATCATTGTGCATGGTGGAGGGGGGCTGTTGGTTGGATGCAGGGCTTGTCATTGCTGCTTCTGCTGTCCCTCCTCATAGCCATCAATTGTTCAGGTCCATGCCCTTGCTTCCTCATTACAGCCCTGTGTGGCCATTGTTCTGCCAATGCCCTTCTGGGCTGGCCTAAACAATGAGCTTGCTGCCACATCTACCATGCACCAGTCCCCTCTGTCCTGCCCCATATGGCCCCATGTGCTGCCATTGCATTACATTGAACTTGATGTCCCTGTCCACTCCTCCTGCCCTCCATTGCCAATTCTATGCCAAATCATTGCCCTACTTCTTAGCCTCTGTGCTTATCTTGCGGCCCCTACCCTCCTTCCTTTTAACCTCCGACGTCTGTGGGCTCACCCCTGTTCTCTCTGTGTTGCCTACCATGTTTCATGGAGCTACCACTCCCCCTCCTATCTACTCAAAGTGTTCTGTTGAGCTGCTACTGCCTCTCCCACCTGCCTAGCAAGATCATATGTCTGCCACCTGTCCTTGACACCTCTACCCTGCCTTTCCTAGTTCAGTACCCCTATCCCCTCCGTCCTGTCCTCCATGGTCCATTTTGCTACCACTCCCTTCTGCCGTTTATGCTCTGGTGTGCTGCAACTGCTCCTCCTGCCTTCCCCACATGATCTGTTTTGAAGTCCCTTCCCCTGCCCTCTCTTGTCTGTGTCCAGCCCCAACCCATCCCTTCTGTCCTCCATGGTCCTTTGTGCATGCCTCTGTCCCCTCCTTATTGCCCACGATGGCCATTGTGCTGCCACTAACCCTCCTGCTTGCCATTCATGGCCTTCTATGCTGCCAAAACCCTTTCCACCTGCCATGTGTGGCAAGCTTGCTGTCAGACCCCCTCCCACCTTCCCTATGCCGTCTGTGTGTATACCATTATAGTCTCACTGTTGCCCTCCATGGTGTGTTGTGCTTCCAGTGCTCATCCCGCTTGGCCTTCATGGTCAGCTTGGTTTTCCATCCCTAACCCCTTACCCCCTGCCCTCTGTTTTCCATGTGCAGGCCCTATTCCCTCCCTTCTGCCCTTCATGGTCTGTTATGCTTCAACTGACCCTCCTGTCTGTCTGGTATGATGATCTTAGTGCCCTTGCCTCTTTCCCCTTTCTCTCTGTTGTCCATGTGCCTGGCCCTGTCCCCTCCCTATTGCTTTCCATGGTCTGTTGTGCTGCTGCAACCCCTGACGTCTGCCCTCTAAGGTCAGTTTTGTGACCCTGCCCATTTCCCTCCTGCCCACTGTTATCCAGGTCCACGCCCCTACCCCATTTCTCCTGCCCTTGGCGATCCAATGTACCATACTTGCCAACATTTTTAACTTGGTAAGATGGAGGTTTTGAAAAAAAACCTGGGGAATTGATTTTCCCCATTGACTTACATTGAAAAAGAATAGATTTTAGACAGGAAACAGACAAAATAAAGCTATTTTAAACTTAAAAACATTGATAGTCTTCTGTGGAATCAGGCTTGTTGGCATGTATGGGTGTGCTGCCACTGCCTCTTCCTTCTGTCTAAAATGGCCTGTTATATTGCCTCTCTTCCCTATCCTGCATGGTTGGTATTTTGCCTTGTCCCCCTTTCCCTGCCCTCCATAGTCCATTGTACTACCACTGCTCCTCCTGCCTGCCCAGCAAGGTCAACTTTCCCCTCTGCACCTTCCTCCTGCCCTTAATTATCCAAGCGCATGCCCTTGACATCTGTCTTCCCACAGTATTCTAATGAACAACAAGATTGCTAACATTCTATATCTATTGCAAAAGTGTGGCACGCCTGATGTCATCGTGATGTAATCAAAACTGCAATACCTAACGTATTTCCTTGATATGATAAGAATGAGATGGTCTTATCCCCATAAAAAGTATGGTTAGTGCTCTAAAAAACTAAAAGGAGGACATATGTTCTGAGTTCTCAAATAGTGACAAAGCACTTTTTGCTATCTTGATTTTTTTATCCAGTTGATCACTTGATTATATGTTCAATTTACAAGAGAGAAAATGGTATTCTGACTAGAGTTGCAGACTACGCAACTGGGAAACCAGGTATGAGTTTTGGTGTCAGCTCAACATCCTGTGATTCTGAGCAAATCATTTAGGTGGTCATTATGACATTGGCGGTGACTGTTAAAGTGGCAGTAATGCCGTCAACAGGCTGGCTGTAATTACCGGCAAATTAAGACCATGGCGGAGATAACTCCTATAGACAGCCAATGTACCACACCATCTACCAGGGCGTTAACACCACTCACCACGGCGGTAGCCATCAACAGCCAGGCGGAAGGCAAGGTACCAACCACCATATTATTACACTGCAAACCGCCATGATTTCCAGGGTGGTACCAACGCCATCGAAAGCCTGGCAAAAACACATCAAAGAAGACCAAAGGCTCACCAACAGAGACACAGAGAAGATCAACGCCACCATTGAACCGGAACTGCAAGTCTTCCCAATGCTCTTCTACACCATGCTCCACCTGGAACACCAACGAAGATGACGGTGAGTACAGCTGCCTAGCACATAAGGGAGGGGGGAGGAAAAAGAGAGTGACACACATGCACGTCACACACTAGACACACACACACCACACACATAACCAGTTGCAGATGTAAACCAATGGCACAGGACACCCGACTTAGTAACACAAGGACTACAGGTCGGCAGTACTGAAATTGTAATATCAAGGCAACCAATTCCAGAACAAAGATACATGAACAATTGTCCAAAAAGGGCAAATGCCCAGTCCAAAGTACATATGGCCCACATGCACACAGGGCACAGTCCAAGGCCCAACTTGAACCTGACTAACTCCGCACAAAACTGTGCAGGAGCAACATCTCGGAAGTGGACAGGCACCTCAGGGGGAAGGTGGTGGGGGGAACCTCTGCTGAAGTCGGGAACCCATTTCCCAATGCTGGGGAGTGCAAGCTCACAGTCTTTGAGGTGGGGAACTTGCCCACTGTTTCTGGAGGGGGCTCCATGCCCATTTCCCAATGCTGAGGAGTGCAAGGTCACAGCCTCTGAGGTGGGGAACTTGCCCACTGCTTCTGGATGGGGCTCCATGCCCATTTCCCAATGCTGGGGAGTGCAAGGTCACAGTCTCTGAGGTTGGGAACTTGCCCACTGCTTCTGGAGGGGGGTCCTTATACAACAGTCCCTAGTGGGTGGCCTACATGCACTCTGTTGGAGGTGACGGCTGCTGTGTCCCAGCTGGGGGAGGTGTATCCTTGGCTTCTTGCCTGTCATTGGTGGTTGAGTGGGACCCTCTTCTGTCATTGGTGGTTGAGTGGGACCCTCTTCTGTCATTGGTGGTTGAGTGGGAACCTCTTCTGTCATTGGTGGTTGAGTGGGGACCTTACCCCTCCTGGCTGGTGGAGTGGGATCCTTCCTTTTCCTGGCTGGGGGAGTTGGACCCTTCCCTTTCCTGGCTGGTGGGTTGGGATCCTTCCCTCTCTTGGCTGGTGGATTGGGATCCTTCACTGTCTTGCCTCCACGACTAGGAGGTGCCTCCACTGTCTCTGTGGACTGTTTGGCTGAGGTGCTGAGCTGGGTCATCGGGACTCTGCTCTTATGGGAAGGATGGGGGAGGAGTGGGAGGGAAGAGGTCAAGTTGGTCAAGGAAAAGCTTCTTAGCGACAGTGGGGCGGGATGAGGGAGGAGGGATGGGAGTGAGATTGAGGGAGTGGTTGTTGGAGGAGTACGTCTGCTAGACTTAGGTTCAGGTGCATGAGCAGTGTGCTAATGTAAGGTGGATGGCTGTTTGGTGTCTGATTGCCTGTTTTGTGTCCTTTAGTAGGAAGGGGACAGACAGGGTGGGAGAGGACACAGGGGACACATGGATGGATGTTGTGGAGGTGTCTGCTAGTGAGGTGTGTGGGCTGCTTGGTGTGGTGATGCTGGTGGTGACTGTTGCATTGCAGTGCATGCAGGTGTGAGTGTTGGCGTGACTGTGAGGAAGATGGAGGAGGTGGAGCAGGGGGAGACAGCAGAGGCAGGGGATGTGGCTGTATGTGCACCTGTCTGTTGTTTGTGTGATTGCTTGTGGACTGAAGTGTGGTGCTTGTGTTTGACTGTGCCACTCTTGTGTGGTATCTTATGTGCATGCTCATCTGTATGTGTGCATGGGATGGTTTAGGGTTGGGGAGACGGGGACTGGGAAGTGGTAGTTGGCGGGAGGATGGTAGGAACAGGGACAATGGCTGCCATCAGGAGGCCAGAGCCTGAAACGATCTCTGTTGGGCCGCCAGTACACCATGGATGCCCTCCAGGAATGCATTGCATTGCTTCATCTTGGATGCCAGCCTCTGGATGGCATTCACAATGTTTGACTGCCCTACAAAGATGGATCGCAGGAGGTAAATAGCCTACTCACTCAGGGCAGCAGGGCTCACTGTGGCAGGGCCTGAGGTGCCTGGGGCGAAGGAGATGCCCACCCTCCTGGGTGAGCAGGCACGGGCAACTCTCTGAGGGGCTACTGGAAGCGCGGTGCTGGCACGGGGTGGCGGCTGGACCTGCAGCTGGGCTGGTCACAGAGGTGTCTGCCACCACCAGGGAGCTTTCATTGGAGGAGGAATCAGTGTTTGTGTTGTCACCTCCTGTCTCCCAAGTGGTGCTCCCCTCGCCCTCCGTCCCACTGGTTCCCTGGCCGTTGGTGGACTCTGCCTCCTAGGTCCTATGGGATGCAGCTCCCACTCACGCCAGTGCCCCTGCTCCTCCGCCAGGTGATGCTAATGCACAGGATGACAGAAGGAGAAAGGGGGGAGGGAGAGAAAGGGAGCACTGGGTCAATTACAGCACCAACACCACCGTTGGCATACACAGCACCCTCAGACACAGGGATTAGGATTGAGCACTATGCATTGCAGTGGGAATGAATTGGTTGGATGCCACAGCAAGATGAGGGCTAAACACCATCAACTGCACACCTCCTGGGTCCCACAAAGTGCTGACTGACTTGGAATGCAAACGAGCTAGGTTATCTGCATTTGCCATACACCCATTACCTTTGAGCTGGATCACACTGCAATGTCTGTCCTGACATTAAGGGGCACCCATTAACTCATACCCACCACCCAGATCCCATGCCACCTACCAATAATTGTAGTAATGCCCACTGTACTCAGCCCCTTGTGGCTGCCGTGATGCCCTCAAGCGCCCATCCAGCTCTGGGTAGGCCACCAGCAATATGCGGGCCATCAGGGGGGTCTGGTTCCAGCGGGCACCCCTTCCTCGTTGGTAAGCCATCCCCAATTGGGCTTCCGCGGTCTTCCGTGCCCAGCGTCTCAGGTCCTCCCACCATTTCCTGCAGTGGGTGCTCTGCCTGCTGTAGACCCCCAGGGTCTGCATGTCCTTGGCAATGGCATGCCACAATCCGTTTTTTGGATGGGAGCTGACCTGCAGAGGTAATACAGACAGCAGGACAGCATTACACATACAATCCAGCCTGTTACACATTTGGCCCATAAATCCTGTTTCCAAATCCATTGGCACACACACATCACCTGATGCACACCATGTACACTACCACCAGACATACCACCCCACATATGACATGTCTGCACACACATCTCCATGCAACACTCCCACATGCATTGTGCCCAAGGTGTACTCACCTGTTGGTCTGGAGGCCCATACAGCTGTCCATACTGTGGCAGGACCCCATCCACCAAGCGCTCCAACTCCATCAAAGTGAAGGCAGGGGCCCTTTCCCCTGTCACATGGGCCATGGTAGGTTCCAGACACGGGTCACAGCAGCACACACAGTGTAGGTGTTGTCCTGTGGAAAGTCAGGAATCAAGTGAGATTATTGACAGAAAATGGCAGTGACGTCTGCGGCGGTGTACACCTTCACTGACGACGCTGATCCCCATTGGCTACTGTACTCGATAGAGCCCCATATTAGCCAATGAGGAATTGCATGGCGGTGCAAGACCGTCTTCCGCCACGACACCCAAAGTCTGCGGAGTTACCTCACTTCCACCTGTTCCTAGATACAGGACAAGCTGTTGCCATTTCATGGCGGAGGACCACATTCAGATCTTCCATAATAACATAGTTACTGAAAATTGCACATACATTGCCATTCCCACTGTCCCATCACATTAATGCACAATGAGGTGGTTGTTCCATTGTTCAAATTGTGACAGCCTACTCACTCTTGTGTCCCCTAGATACCTACCACTGCAGATGAATAGGAGGAAGAAATAAACCCCAGTGTACAGCCCCTTGTGGACTGGCTACACTTGAGGACAGGCACATTATACTCACCTATAGACTGGACAGGGCCACAATCACAGAGCTGTGTGCCCAATTGGAGCCTGACCTGATGTCAGCTATCCGTCATCCCACTGGGATCCCCCCTCTTGTGCAGGCTCTATCATTGCTCCATTTTCTGGCAACTGTTTCTTTCCAAATGACAGTGGGGTTCGCAGCAGGAATGTCACAGCCAATGTACTCAATCGTGCTGGCCAGGGTATTGTCTGCCTTGGTGAAACACATGTGCAGCTACATTTCCCTGCCCCCAGGTGGAAGATTTGGCCACTGTGAAAGAGGGATTCTATGCAATGGGACATATTCTCAATATTATTGGTGTGATTGACGGTACACATATTGCATTTGTCCCCCAACACCAGAATGAACAGTTGTTCAGGAAATGAAAAAGTTTTCACTCACTGAGGGCCTGATTTATACTTTTTTATTACCACATTAGCGTAATTTTTTGATTCAAAAGTGGCGCAAAATTACAAAATAAACTTGAATTTTGTAAGTTTGCGCACCTTTTGCGTCAAAAAATTATTCAAGGGTGGTGCTAAAAAATCAGGCCCTGAATGTGCAAATGGTGTGCCTGGCTGACCAGTACATCTCCCTCGTCACTGCGAAGTCTCCTGGGTCGATGCATGACACCTTTGTTCTGAGGAATAGCAGCATCCCAAATGTGATGGCCCAACTACAGAGGCACAGGGTGTGGCTAATAGGTGAGCTAGAGTCCCCATCCACTACATGTCAGTGTATGCCTTCAAATGTTATCCCCATCTCATTGTGTAAGGCTAAATGTTGCCCCTCATTACTTGCAGGTGACTCTGGCTACCCAAACCTATTGTGGCTCCTGGCCCCTGTGAGGAATGCCAGGACAGAGGCTGAGAACCGTTATAATGATGCACATGGGTGAGCCAGGAGAATAATCGAGAGGACCTTCTGCCTCCTGAAGGCCAGGTTCAGAAGCCTCCATCTGACAGGTGGATCCCTGTGCTACTCAGCCGAGAAGGTCTGCCAAATGGTAGTGGCATGCTGCATGTTGCACAACCTGGCCCTCAGATGACATGTGCCTTTTCTGCAGGAGGTAGAGGCTGAAGATGACCCTGTGGCAGCAGTGGCCCCTGAGGACAGTGATGGTGAGGAGGCAGTGGATGAGGATAAGGACAACAGAACATCATTTATACGACAATACTTCCAATGACACACAGGTGAGACAGTGGAACTGACCATTACTCTGACTATTGATGTGTTCTGTGTGGCTGTAGCATGAAATAATTCACTTCATTTGTATCTCAACTTACTGTCACCTATGGCTTGCATTTTGCAGATGTTGGTGATATGACAAACAGTGTCCTGATGTGTTTATTGCAGACAGCTACAAGGCATTATTTGTGTGCTATCACAGTGTTCAGATCATTTGCACTAGATGTGACTGTTCCCATAAATGCAAATTTTCAACACATGCCAGTCCTCAGGCAACTCCAGTGAGTCCCTCAGGATGCAGTCATGCCAAGACTTGCTCCTCCCATGCTGTGAGCTGTGGGGTAGGAGGTGGGGGTCCACCACCAGTCCTCCGTATGGCGAGCTGCTGCCATGCTGCCATGGAACGTACCTTCCCTCATAGGTCGTTCTACCTCTTCCTGATGTCGTCCTTTGTTCTTGGATGCTGTCCCATGGCGTTCACCCTGTCCACGATTCTCCACCATTGCTCCATCTTCCTGGTAATGGATATTTGCTGTATGTGTGCTTCAAATAGCTGTGGCTCTACCCTGACTATTTCCTCCACCATGACCTGCAACTCCTCATCTGTGAAATGGGTCATGGGTGATGTGTAGTGTGTGTAAGTGTGTGGGTGTTGGGTACTCTGGCTGGGTGTGTGAAGTGGGTTTCGTGAGGTATGTATGGGTGTATGTGGTGTATGGGTTTAGGTGTCACAGTGGTCTTGGCGTCAGTCTGGTGGCAATAATTTTTTATTCGTAAAGGATTGTGGGTAATGTGGGTGTGTGTTTTATAGTGCTGTGGGTGGGTGTGGTGTGTGTATCAGTGTCAGGTGTGTTTTTTTGGTATTGGCCAATGTTGTGTAGTTTAGTATTTGGGTGGCCATTCTGAGCACGCCGATATGTACCACCAATGGTTTACCACTATTGAATGTCCGCTGTGGAGATTCGTAGGTCATAATGTGGTGGGTGTTGTTTTGTTGGCATAACCGTATGGGTGTTTGTACCACCACTTTAGCACTGACCTTTGGGCTGGCGGATTTGTGTATGTGGCAGTATTCTGAGGGATTGGTGTGTGTGTGTCATAATTTGGCGAACAGATGTTCACCTCCACTGTGGTATGTTGGTGGCCGTCACTGCAGCGGTAAGCTGGATTTACCACCAATGTCATGATGAGGGACTTGATCTCCCCATGCCTAAAGCCCAAATGGAATGTGTATTTTTGTAATGTAACTGATGTTCATGTAAAGCTCTCCAAAACCTTCAGGTCCAGTCGGTACTGCACTCTGTAAAACTGCAAAAAAAAACAGTGGGCTATACTTGGGCTACATTTTGGTGATATTTGTGCTCTTTTTCTCTGGTGGCCATCTTGGGAGACTTATTTGTTATGAAGTTCCCTAAGCTCATCTTATACTGCAGTATCCTTATTAGAAAATGCTTTCAGTATTCCACTTCGATTCTATCAAGATGGCGGTCAGATGTGCCACATGTTTGCTGATTCCTGACACTCAGGGACGGCACTGGCGGCCTCCGGGCAGTGAATGGTTGGGGTATGGTGCCGTTCTGGACTAACACTGGCCACGGCAGGCAGGCCCCTGGAATCTCACTAAAGCTGGGATCGATGAGGGCAAAGATGACAACAAGGACCCCAGTGTGGCTGTACGGCAACTGGCTGAGCCTGAGGAATATGTAGTGGGGCGCCCTATTCTCAAGCTCCTTCAGTCGGGCTTCACTGCCTCCATTCTGCAGGCAAACATGATGGAAACATCAGAGTCTGCGACAAGGCCCCTGCTCACGGACGTGCTTATGGCGGCTTTTGCCAACAATGCGAACTTGCTACCTGAACTGAGTGGGAACAAAGTTGCGGGAGAGCTCAAGGAATCTGTAGTACAAATACATTGTTTCAACTCGTCCTTCATCCTCGTAGCTTCCAAGACTGTCAAAGCTGATGGGAGATATATTCTGACTGGGGCTGCCTTCGGGGACGATGGAGAGGGGTAAAATGAGCAAGGAGGGGAAGAGGAGGACAAATCTGCTGCAAGTATTTGTGCAAGTGTGAGTGATCAGGGGTCTGGCGGCACTAGCATCCTCCCACTCCAAACTAGTAACATTCCTACGCTACAGATAGTTTTCAGGCCGCAGCTTTGGACCATTCAGATTTTTTGCACATTATTAGACCCAACTAAGTGATAAGGAGACTACAACATTGACCCTGATCAATGCGAACAATGAGATAATGGTGGTGGCAGACCCTGGAAGTGCTGTCACCACTCCTGGTGAACTGCATAAAAAGTTCTTTATTCATGGCAGGTGCAGCACAAACTAATACTGTAGGAAACCTGGGGGCTGAGGGGTTGCCAAGGGGCTCGCTATGGCAGAGAATCCAGACCACAAGTAACTCATCTATAGGCGGTCCTTTGCGGGACTGGGTGATAGCTAAGGGGGGAGTGAAAGCCCTAGTCTCACGTCTTTCTGCTGCTTCTGTTTTAAAAACCTCCATCAAAGCAGGACAACCCCAGTCAGGTGGATCACTTTCGCCCGTCTCTAGCAGCCCTAAGATTGCGAACGTATCTGTTCTAACTCTCCTAGAGCTATCAATCTCTTTTTCTCTCCACCAGTCGCACTACCTGATCCTTCTCCAGCGATTTCTATGCAGGAAACATAGCTCTCTATGTTTTGCAGATACTACAGGCTCAACAGGAGGAGGCCTGTCAGTACTATGCCCAAGCCAGGGCTGACAATGCTGCATTTCAGCGTTCCCTGATGGTGTCACGTCCCAGGCAATCTCCAAACCTGTGGCGTTACATTTTCGACCAGCGGTGAGGACTGCAGTCTACAGTTGCTCAGCTGTGGCATTCCCCTTTTGGCCTACAGCGAGGCCTGGGGGCCTGGATCGGGCTGCGGACCTCTCCACAGTCCACACACGGTATGGTGTGGCTTCACAGGTGCACCCCTGCGACGCTACTATAAAACCTGCCTTCTGCCTGGAGTCTTTAGGGCCCTTTTGTTGTTTTCCTTCCCCTCTTTTTCTTCTTTCCAGACATTGGGGCCATATTTCTTCTTCCCATAATACCATTCACCTCCCAGCATGCTTTTGGTACCTTTTCTTTTTCTTTTCCAAGATGGTGTCCATTCCAGTTTTTTCTATGAAATGTTCCCAATTCAAGATGGTGTTTTCCTTTTTCCTTTTTGTCACTTCCTGTTCATCAGTGTGTAAGGGCCAGTGTTCTTCTCTTCCTTGCATTGCAACACTTCTTGTTGGTGGTTGTCCTCACTCCTGCTTGTCATTCCTAGTGTATTTCCTGTTATTTCTCCTGCAGTCTTCTGTTGTTCCAGTCCTTGAAGTCCTGCTTTCCTGTTGCTCTCTTTTCCTGCTTCTTGGAGTTCCTGCATAATATGTTTATTCCCATTTGGCGTTTTTCCTCTGGGACTCCTTCTGGGGGGCACAGACTGGCTTGGAATCTACCTTGTCAGCAGCACCGTGGCTACTGGAAAGGGTTGCCCCTATCTTGGGCAGACCAGAACTTGCAAGATCCGAAGTCGCATCCCAGTTCCATCTGACAAGAGTGGTAAGAGAAGGCCGGAATGTGACAGATGGAGGTAACTAGTAAGGTGTCCACTCTTTCTACTGATTTAGCAGCATGTCTCAGACTTAAAGGACACCAGATCTGCTGCAAGAAGGTCTGTTAAGGGTCTCAAATGCAACCTGGTCTCCTTGCATATTAAGGCTGAGGACATGGAGAATCAGCTGAGACAGAACAATGTCCGTATCTTTCACATACTCAAGGGAGAAAAAGGTGATGGCCCTCGCCAGTATATGGTGCAGCTATTCACAAAGGCTTTTCTGGAAATCTCAGATTGGGATTGAGTCTCACAAATTCAGAGAGCACACCGGCTTCCCATCAACTGCAAAGTCTGTAGGCAGTGATCTAAGAGCATTCTCACCCCATCCTGATATTTAATGGGAACTTTCTACTGAGACAGCTATATACACCAAAGCCCGTCCTGCAGCACCTATAACAATCAACTCCATGTCTATTTTTGCTAGCTCAGATTTCTGTAAGACTACCATGGATAGGAGCAGGAAATTCCATCAGTTTAGTGATCCATTCATAGCTGCTGGTGCTCACGCCTATCAGCAAGAACCAGCATGGCTTAAAGTTGTTGAAATGGTTTAAAGCAATTCTATATGACTGAGCAGGATGCTATTCAGACTTTGGCTACTAGGAAGGGTGGTCCCCCTAGCAGTCTTCTTTTGAAGTGAAAGGTTGTGGGTTGTTGAGCCCCTGTTGGATCAGACACTTTCTATTATTCTTATTTATTCCCATTCACACTTTGATTGTTTGTTTTTTTTGGCTTCTTTTTTTCTTTTTCACAGCTCTTTAAGTTTTGGATTGTGTGGCTCCCGTGTGCGGGGGTTGGGGAGGGTTGGTACTCTTGGCTGTCAAGGCCTCAGAAGGCTGCTGGATGGGAGTGATTCCTTTGGCAAAGCTAGGGAGAAGGGTCTTTAGAAGGAGAGATGGTGAGATGGGTGGGGGAGGAGAGGGTGAGGGCGTATCCTAGGGCAGAAAACTGTCAAACAGCCAGATGTTTAAATCACACTAACTTGTTTCTTGTTCCTTTTCTTTTTTTGGTTTGCCTTGAACTTTATACGGTGAGACGTTTCTCATTAGTTTTGACAGGGCGTTTAAGGCCAGATACCTGGTTAGTGGGCGATGGGTTCCATTAAGTTCATGTATTGGAATGTTTGTGGATAAAACTTGCCTAGGAAACATAAGTAAGCCCAAGAGGAAATTCAGACGTATAAGCCATATCTCCTTTTTCTTATTGAGACCCACCTTGCCTACAAGGACCGATCAAAATGTAGGCAACTCAGATCTAATATATTTTTGTACTTCCCAGTCTGTCTCTATCAGAGGAGTGGCTATGTTGACTGATAACTGCTTTAGAGTGTAAGGTCTGGAAAAATGCTTTGGGCTGATGGGTAATAGAGCAACTGTTACTGTATGGCACAAAGTATGTATTTTGTACTTTCTATGGCTCCAATGTGGATGACCCTGGGATCATAGATGGACTGACCCTTGAGTAATTAGAGTGGCCTGGTGAACTTATGATATTGGGAGTTATTAATTGAGTAATGGATTATGCCATTGATTCCACTAACCTGTAGGGCTTCCCCCTGGATTGTTAAAATGAGGGCCTCTTTTCTGTAAATAGTAAAACCTCATGGTCTGAGAGATGTGTGGATGGTCCTGTGCCCTCTAGATCAAGGTTATACTTACAACTGTGCCCTACATCAATATCACTCCAGGATCATTTTTTTGTGTTTTTGCTCTCAACAACTTGCTCCAGTATGCCAGGATGGAAGTATGTCCCAGAGTCACTTCAGACCATAAACCAGTAATGCTATTCTGCCCGCTTCAAGCAGGCATGAGTCAGAGACACAAATTTTCATTGCCAGGGCATCTGTGTACGAATCCAGAAGTCATCTCGGCTATTACTAAAGAACTGAGGGAATTTGTGAAAATTGATATGGCCTCTGCCTCCCCTATTGCGGTTTGGGACTCAATGAAGGAGTTCATGCGAGAGATAACGTATCAGATTATCTATCATCAGAATAGAGGAAAGTCAGCTAATATGCGGACTCTTCATCAGTCAGTAGTGCAAATTGAAAATCACTAAAGTAGGCCCTGATCAACAGAGATTACATCTCTTTCTGATTGAACATTGACCTAAACTCGGGGGTGAAATTGAAGGAAAAGATGGCAACGAGTTAATGCAAATACCGATCCTTTCAGTATGAATACGGTGAGCAAACTTGGCAAGTATAGGTCCATCAAATCACGGACAGGCAATCCAAGTGTCGTATACATTCTGGTGAAGGCAATGATGGACTTATACATACTGATCCAGACTCAATCGAAGTAAAATTCTTTGCCTTCAATCCAGATTTAAATGGCCCACCTGGGGTCCTCAATGAACTTAGGTGCAAGCTTTACCATCAGTACTCCAATGTCTCTGCCCCTAGCGGAATGTCTTTTTCTTCTCTTCAGGAGGAACTTAATGTCAATGAAATTAATTTGGCCATAGCTGCCCTCCCTTTGGTAAAATGACGGGCAACAATTCCATTCCATTCGAATTTTACAAATTTTTTATGAAAGTTATTCTTCCACTCTTTATGCAGGTCATTCAGGCCATAGGGATTAGTGTGGAGGTCCCTGCCTCATGGAACATGACGCATATAGTTATCTTTTTGAAGAAAGATGAACCTCCAGATGACCGTGGGTCATATCATCCCATAGCAAAGATATTCACTAAAGTGTTAGCCAGCCGACTGGCTCTTTTCATGTTGGGTCTGATGTCACAGTGTCAGCATGGCTTTATCCCGAGGTGCAATACATGGCTACAGCTCATGTCAACACTGAAATTGCATCTTTTGACATTGTAGAGAAAACTGGTAACAACATGGTTATGATACTCTTGGGCGAGGAGAAGGCATATGACCGTGTTGTATGGAAAAGTATATGGGCCACAATGGTCGCTTTTGGCTAAGCAGGAGATTTTCTAAATGGGTGCAGACTCTGAATAGGAGTCCTAGTGCCCAGCTGGGTTGTGCTGGGATTTTATCTACCCTGTTTAGGATTTACTGTGGTGCCAGTGTGGGGAGTCCTTTATACCGGTTATTTTTCTCCCTGTACTTAGAGCCGTATCTGTGATCCATATCTTATAACAACCATAGTCAGCCTGTTATTTCTCATGGATACGAACTCAAGATTACAGTCTAAGCTGATGATGTCACAACCTATTCTTCAGATCCCGGGGCAGCCCTAGATGGAATATATAGGTGTAGCCAACAGATTTGGTGCATTCTCTCATTACAAATTTTGGGGCAAGACTTATGAAGCCCCTAGCGCCACCTTGTGCCACATTTTTACCAAATGAGGCATTAAGATGGCATTTCCCCAGCACCATATTTATGCATTGGGCCATTTTTAACCCCTTGAGCCACATTAGGCCTGCGCCAGGCATGATGTATGCAAGTGAGGCGTTATGGCGTTAGGAGGCCCGAAATAATGGCGCAGTGAAATTTAACAGATTTCACTGCGCCATTGTGTCTGTAATTTTTAACGCCTGTTCAGAGCAGGCGTTAAAATGGTGCACCCATTTAAATCAATGGCCCCCTTGCACTTTTCTACACAAGCATCAAAATATTTGGGGAAACATCCTTTTTTACGACTTTTTTATTACGAAAGTCGTGGTTAACGAAAGCGTAACAACGCTTTTTTTAACCACGACTTCGTATTTTTGTGCCTTAACTACGTATGTTCTGAACAACGAACATGCGTGGTTAAGGTACAAAGAAGGAAGTTGGCGAAGGTAAGTGGTGGGTTTAGGTTTTGGGGTGGGGTTGGGGGGGTGGGGCGTTTTTGGTTTTGGGGAGGGAGTGGGGGGTCAGGGGGTTTTAGGTTTTGGGGTGGGGGCGTTTTTGGTTTTGGGGAGGTGGTGGGGGGTCAGGGGGTTTTAGGTTTTGGGGTGGGGTTGGGGGGGGTGGGGCGTTTTTTGGTTTTGGGGAGTGGGTGGGGGGTCAGGGGGTTTTAGGTTTTGGGGTGGGGTTGGGGGGTGGGGCGTTTTTGGTTTTGGGGAGTGGGTGGGGGGTCAGGGGGTTTTAGGTTTTGGGGTGGGGTTGGGGGGTGGGGCGTTTTTGGTTTTGGGGAGTGGGTGGGGGTCAGGGGGTTTTAGGTTTTAGGGTGGGGTTGGGGGGGTGGGGCGTTTTTCGTTTTGGGGAGTGGGTGGGGGGTCAGGGAGTTTTAGGTTTTGGGGTGGGGTTGGGGGGGTGGGGTGATGGATGTAGGGTGAATGGTGCCTATTGCTAATGATTTTATCAGGAATGCCTTTACAACAAAATATTGTTGTTAAGGCATTCGTGGTAAAATCATTAGTAGTAAGGACGAGGTCGGTGTTCCGACCTCGTTCTTAAGGTTAGTAGTTGTTTTTAATTCGGTGTTCCGTCATATAATCAAATATTTGCCGTTGGTGTATTAAAGCCCCACAATAGCGTAAAAAATGTTACTCTGTTGTTCTAACTACTGCCATGGTGCGCTGTATATTAAATATGATGCAACCATGGTGTTGTTAGGTGCCGGTAAGGGGGGCACAGCAAACATTGGCACATCAGAGCTGATGCAGTACTTTTTCATAGATCTGGGCCTAAATGTGGCCAAAACCCAGGTTCTTCTCAACTACCAACCAAATACCTTGATATCTGAGGCTGTCTCATCAGCCACTTATCTTGGGGTGCAACACACTTCTTGCCTCATTTACGGACCGTCGTAATGAAGCTAAAATCCTTGAATCGCATACCAATTAGCATTGTCGGATGTTGCAACATTATTAAAATGAATAGTTTACCTAAGTGCCTATATCTGTCCCGCGCAATTCCTTTGCATGTTCCAAATTCTTCCTTTACGACAATCCTATGCTTCCAACGGTCTTTCAAGGTTTGGCTTGTAAAGGCTGGGCTAGTAATGGGGTCCTGTGTCTAGGCCAGCTCTATGATTTGAATGGCTTTTGCTTATTTGAAAGCTTGCAAACCCTTCACAAGCTCCCTCATCTATACTATTTTAAGTGTTTGCAGATCAGAGATTATTTTTTTAAGAGGTGCCGGCTCGCAGCTCTACCGTCAGGCTCTGATCCACTTTCCTGGATACAAGGTGCACCAAGGAAGTCATTAATAAGTACTGTTTACCTAGGCCTCTGCGAAACTCAGATTAATGATAGCCCCCTCACTCACTGATAAATGGAGTAATGTCCTCAGCCAGGATATAGTTGCTTCAAAGATAACGGCTCCTCTGGGAATTTTAGAGCGTTCAACACACTATATCAATTTGAAAGTACATCAGTTCAAAACGATATATAAGCCATACTGCAAGCTGGAAAGGATAGCACACTGGGCTGGGAACAGGAGTCTGGACAAGACTAAGGGCCAGATGTCAAATTTATATGGATAGTAGTTACCTAATTGCGATTTTTTGTGAATCACAATAAGGTAATCCCTATTTGAATGTATGAAACTCCAGGAGTTTAATTTAGCGATTCCCAATAGCTTTCAAATCGATCTACCTCATTAATATTCATGAGGTATATTGCAATTTGCTTCCCATTGTGAATGGCTACAATCATAGGGAAGGTGGCCTGCTAGGCTCAGCAGACCACCATGTCTGTGATTGCTTTTAAATAAAGCAATATTTTTTTTTTAAATGTGGATGTGTTTAAAAAAGAAAAATGAAAAGTTTTCTTTTCATTTAAGAGTAGGCAGTGGTTCATGCAACAACTGCCTACTCTTAAATTTTTTTTTGCATGCATTCACAAATGAAGGGACCCTTTCTATTTGCAATTAGTTACAACCTAATTGAAATAGGTGTAAAATGTAAATGTTTTGCGACTGCATTTCGGTCACAAAAATATTCCTACATACAGCTGCAATTAATATTAGAAAGGGACGTCCTTGACACGCCCCTTCCTGGGGCTGAATCGGTATGTAGTCACAACACCAAATTACAATTCAGTAACAAGTTACTGAATCGCAAATTGGGACTCATACATACCAAAATGCATCGGGCTGTTTGCAACCGCAAAAAAGCTTGATACATCTGGCCCTAAATATCTCAAGTGTGGCTTGGCTGCAGCAAATATTTTACATATGGTTGCTTCTTGTCCTACAATAATAGGGTTCTGGGAGGACGTGGGCTGACTTTTTGGGCGATGCATTAGCTACAATCTACAACTCTCATTCAAAGAAGTTATTCTGGGCTATTGATTGGAAGCAGTTTCAGAGCTAGGGGCAAGATGTATCAAATGATTGTGCATTCGCAAATGGAACGAATCAGTAAATTCCACCGTTTGCGTATGGAAAATCATCTTTCACGATGTATGTAAGGCATTAACTGTGCAAATATAAGGAATCGCAAACATAGTGATTCCTTGCAACTGCATCGAGTAAATGGAAATTGCATTCTGCGATTCGCAAATACAGATGTGAATATGCAAATCGCAAGTATGTGAATCGCAAATAGCAAAGTGATTTTGCGATCCGCATTCTGCAATTCGCAAATTGTGCTCTGAAATTGCAATTCGCATTTTGCGAATCGCAAATTTCGTATTGCAATGCAATGCATTAAAAACTCGCAATTTGCGATTATTCGCAGAATTAGTTTTTGCACGTGCAAATTACCACAAAGTAAAATCAGGTGGTAAACAGGTGCAACCTATATAAAGAGACCCAGAATGACTCACCCTCTTTTCCACAATGGCTGCACTCTACGTGCTGGCGAGGAGAATGAGAATCCTGGCAGGTTTGAGGAGAGGGAGGAGGAGACAGGTGCGCATTTTCAGAATGCACATTACCCTTTTTGACCAGACAGAGGAGGAGATATATGATAAGTAAAGGTTAACCTCAGCCATGATACTCGGCCTGATAGCTGATCTACAACCCCTACTGCAACGCAACACACACAGGACCAATAGCACACCCACCCATGTGCAGTTATTATGTTCCATGCACCTATTAGCCTCAGTGAGCTATCAAGGGGTCATAGCAGCAACTGGAGGGGTCTCACAGAGTGCTCTTTTCCACTTCTTTAATGCATTTCTAAATGTCATGCTTAGCAAAATTCAACAGCACATAAGATTCCCCAACACCCGACAGGAATTACTACAAACCCAATTCAATTTCTACCAGATTTCCCAATTCCCACATGTAATAGGCTCCATCGATGGGACACATGTAGCTATCTGTCCACCATCGGCCACAGAGTATGTTTATTGCAACCAAAAGAGTACACATTCTATGAACATGCAAATAATAAGCTATGCCTCCAACATTATAATGGATCTCGTGGCCAGATACCCAGGTAGCACACATTACTCCTACATTTTCAGGCACAGTGGAATATACACAAGACTACTTGCTGGGGAGTTCAGCGAAAGATACCTTCTTGGTAATGTTATAGCTGACAATGTTGCCTTGATATACATGTGATGTCATGGATAACAGTTACTCATTTTACTCTCCTGTCATTCTAGGAGACAGTCCCTATGCAGTGCGGTCCTTCACACTGATGCCCTATCATAATCCTGCCACGCCAGCCGAAAGGAGGTATAATGCTGCTCACAGGATGACACTCAGCATTGGAGAGAGGACCTTCGGCCTACTGAAGAGCCATTTTAGATGCCTACACAAGAGTGGTGGTGCACTTTAATACAGCCCCGAAACCACTTGCAAAATCGTGGCTACTTGTGCCATGTTGCACAACATTGCAACAACAAGGGGCATACCAGTGGAACCCACCAAGCCTGACTCAGATAAGGATGACGATCCCTTGCCTCCCCTTCTGCCAGTAGACAGAAGCAGTGCAGGAAAGGGCACACATAGACGTGTTGAGGTCAGGCACAACTATTTCTGATGTAAGCAATGACAACACCACATCTAATTTTATATATTGATGTAGGTAGCATCTTTATTGCCTTGACTTCAGGTAATATATGTGTGATCAGGACATAGGTATGCACTATACACAAACAGGTGCTAGTTACAGTGTCACACTATTAGCATCATTGATATGCACATCCCCTGTACCTCTCAACATTACTTTCTATGTCCACGCACTCCACTTGAGTACTCAGTGGTCTCAGTGGCACCTCTTGTTGCGGGTTCCAAGACAGTACTGTGTCTGGTACTGCAACGCCTAGGATCCATCACAGGGACTGTTAGACTGCTGAGACTAGAGAGCTCTTCAAAATCCCCACCACCCAGTTTGCTGTTTGTACCACTCCGTGCTGTCAGCATTGTCTCCAAAACATTGGTGATTTGCACCAATCCTTGTGCAACATCCCGACTGCAATGTGCCATCTCCACTTGTATGCCCACAGCACGTCGTGATACCAAAGCAGTTGTGATAGTGAGCCGATTGACAGATCTGCAGAACTCATCCAAACAGCCCATCAATTGGTGATGGCACCTACGGTGGCAGACATGCTCCTGCTGCATTACAGTGCAGAGTTACCTAATGGCGTTTGTCATCTCCTTTTCGTTTTCTGCTGCTCTTTGCTGTCCCTCATGCAGCTTGCACATGTTGTCATTGAGAGACTCCAACTGCCTGTGCATTGTTCCCATGTTTTCATTGTGAGACTCAAACTGCCTGTGCATTGCTCCCATGTTATGATCGATTAACACTAACTGCCTGTGCATTGACCTCATGTGTTTACATTGCAGGCACTGCACTTTCAACATTGAAGCCTGAAGGCCAACAAACAGTGAAGGGCCCTCAACTCCCTCTGTGCACTGTTTACCTTCTTTGCGACGCGTCCTGAGGGGAGTGGTCTGACGCTGGGACAGGGACTGTTGTCTCTTGGTGCATCTAGCCTCTGGGGGTGGTGTGGGTACTTCATCCGGCATTTCATCAGAGTCCAGATTATACTCAGGGAGTGGTAGCACTCTTGCTCTGTGTCTAATTGGTGCCTGTATGTAGGACTCACTGGTGTTTGTGTTGTACTGTGGCTGACTTTCACTGTTCCCCACATTTCCACCTTCTGCTGCCTCTGGGGCCGGAACATCTGCAACAAAAATGTGCAGCATGTCATTCTTGGATATGTACTCACACAGTTGCATAATTGGAATACGTTTACCCTGGCATAGTATCTCTGAGAGTCTTTTGTGTTGTGTAGCTGTTTGGTTTAACACTATCTCACTATTTATGTGGTAGTTGCATTTTAGGGGTGTGGACTACCACTCCCATAATGCATAGTTTTGTTGTGTGTAAGATGTGGCATGGACTACTTCTCACACTGCATATTGCCATAGCTATTTTCGAAGGGCCACTTGTCCATGCACATATGGGAAACACATCATTGCTGCCCTTACCTTTGCTGGTTCTGGGTGTGCTTGAGGTGTCAATGTCAGTGACACCACTGACAGTTTCAGGTAGCAGTGTGGACTCCACCATGTCTTCCATTGGTGTAGACGGTGTCTGGGTGGGTGGTCCTTCGGTGCTCCTTGCCTCCTTCAGCCTTCTTGCTACCCTCTGGCACATGAACGCAAGTCGTACTATCGCTTGCGTATCTCCTTGATGGAGCGCAACCCAACACCCACTGCGCATATTTTCCTCTGGATGTCTGACCACAGTTTTCTCTTCTCACTTTCAGGTACCTGTAGTGAGTGTTTTCCAAATAATTTGTTGCGGTTCCTGACTGTCTCCTCGGTGAGCACCTCCAATTACTGCTCACTGAATTTGAGTTTGTGCTTCCTCTCTCCTTTCTCCTTCACATTCCCATCAGTAGCCATTATTCTGTTTGTTCCTAGCTCTCTGCCTGCTCCTGTGGCTTTTGGGAACTGACTCACTTCCTGGTTGTGATGTCATCAGGCTGTTCCAGGTTGCCAATTTCGCAATTCGCGATTGGCAATTACCGATTCGCTATATTTTAGCGATTCGGTATTTGGAACTCGCAATTTGCAATTTCGAATTTTAAGAAATCGCTATTACCAACTCGCAAATTTCATACATCCCATTTTGCATTTCATAAATAGCGATTTCTTTTTAAGAAATGCAAACCGGGAGCTTGATACATCTGGCCCTAGATCTTTTGTTAAGTGTAGGTATTATAACAGCATTACTTCCTACGTTGGATGAATAGTGGGCCAGTATGAATCAGATTTTCAAGCTGAAATTTGCTTTGACGAGGTCAAGAGGGGCCTGCTTAAAAGTTTGATCAAATTTGGGGCAGGTTTAATAGCTGTTTTTTAATGTATGAATTTATTTTCAAGATATGAACCCACCTGAATGTTATGTTTCCTGTCTTTATTATTCTGTTACTGCTACATTGGAGGTGACCGCTCCTTTAAAGAGAAAAAAAGAAAGCTTTCTTTTCTTTTATATTAAGGATTGTTGGATTTTGTTTGACTGATAAAAAGAATAAAAAAATAGAACACTGTAGTAAACTGCTGATCATGAAATAGAAGAGGAAGATATTTAAAAATTCACTTAAAACATTTCCATTCTTTTCTTTCTACAGCACTAATCATACTTTCTATGACAAAAAGAACCCCACATTTTGTTCCTTTCTAAATTAAATGTCTTATGTTTTGCCAAATTGAATCAATCAAGATGGCTTTAGGTGTTGCACACTTTTGTCATAAGTAAGAATGTAAGTACTCCAGTTGTTCTTCAGAACACTCCATGAGGCTGCAGTAGAACACAAGGGGATCAACTGACAGGCTGCTCCTGTTGGATGTACATGTTTAGCTGAGAATAGTGGACATCATTCTGATATGGCTGAGAAAAATAGTGTGAATTTACTGAACATATCCTCTCATTTTAGGTTTTGGAGCACCTTCCATCACTTCTATGGGAAAAACAAGAAAAACTGTTTGCTCTCAAACATGATTCATGAAATCCCAGCAGAAGGCTTATTCACAGGGTAAAATTACCCTAACAGCAAATAACTTATATTGTAACTAAAACCAGCTATCCCCCTTTATACCTTCTCCTTTTTGTGACCCTCACGTGCCATTCACTTCAATGCATTCCAATGGGTGCTATTATGTATATTGGTCCAAAGATCACTGCCAGTACTTTCTGGATGAATTGCTGACAGCCAATCTGATCTCACAATGAGATCTATGCTTTGGCTCTGCCCAGATTTCTATATTTCTATATTTCTTTTTAAGTTTATATCTCAAAAACTACTGAACAAATTTACACCAAGAGCTAGCTTTCTGCCAAATTTGATGTAATTCCGTCCTGTGGGACGAAACACTGTCTCCCATGCTTAATTAGTCTAATGCCCCGGATGGGCCAGGTCCTGGGGGCTTTTGTTTATAAATGCGGGAGGGGCCTCCTGACCACTGCCCCGGGGGACCACCAACTTCCCAGGGCTGTTATGATGTGTTTCCACAGGGACCACCACCTCCCTTGGGAATTTAAGAAATGATATGCTGGGCTGTGCCACCTCCCACCCCAGGGACCACCAACACCGGGGCAAATAATTAAAAAAAGAAAAAGGGGTTCCCTTTGGGACCCTTATTAGCCCCGGGGACCATCACCCCCCCCCCCCCCCCCCAGGGCTATAGTGAATTTTGAGCAGGGGGGCCGAACGGGCCACCCCATGCCTCAGGGATGACCACCCTAGGTCAAAGAGTAAACCCCCATGCCCAGGGACCACCACCCCCGGGCTATCATCATGTTGAAGGGGCGCCGGGCGCCCCCCCCTCATGGAGCCACTGATCTCCCTGGGGACTGCCACCCCCTTAGGGTCGGCTCCTGCTCCATTCTGGGGTGCCAACCACAGGACATAGCTGTTTGCTGTGGCTTGGCCGCAGCCAAGCCACAGCAAACAATTTGCTATATGACAGTGGGACCCTCAAAGCAGGTCCAGCTGTCAAACAGCAGAGCTTTCATCTCTGTCACATGCAAGCGTGCAGGGGACAGAGATGAAATTCTTCAGCAAGCATGGAGCTGTGTCAAAGCAGGTCTGTGCTTACTGAAGCAATGGCACCATGGTGAAGGCCTTAAGGCATTTTAATTAAAATATATACAGACTCCAGAAGGAGCAACTGTTGATCGGATATATATATATAAATAATTAACCTCTTAGCTGCTGGGCCTTTTCCCCCCAAGTGCTGAGCCCTTTTTTGGCTATTTGGGGAAGTTCGCGCTTAGGCCTTCATAACTTTTTGTCCACATAAGCTATCCACGCCAAATTTGCGTCCTTTTTTTCCAACATCCTAGGGATTCTAAAGGTACCCAGAGTTTCTGGGTTCCCCTGGAGGAGACCAAAAAATTCGCCAAAATACACCTAAATTTTTTTTTTTTCCAAAAAATGGGAAAAAGGGCTGCAGAAGAAGGCTTGTGGTTTTTACCCTGAAAATGGCATCAACAAAGGGTTTGCTTTGCTAAAATCACCATCTTCCCAGCTTTCAGAACAGGCAAAGTTGAATCAGAAAACCACATTTTTCAAAACAATTTTGGCATTTTACTGGGACATACTTCATTTTTACTATTTTTGGTGCTTTCACCCTTCTTCCAGTTAGTGACAGGAATGGGTGTGAAACCAACACTGGATCCCGGAAAGCTAAGTGTTTCTGAAAATTAGACAAAATTCTGAATTCAGCAAGAAGTCATTTGTGTCGATCCTACAAGGTTTTCCTACAGAAAATAACAGCTGAAAAAAAAATATTGAAATCGAGCTAAAAAAACAGTTGTTTTTCTCAGCGTTTTACTCTGTAACTTTTTCCTGCAATGTCAGATTTTTTAAAGCAATATACCATTACGTGTGCTGGACTCTTCTGGTTGCAGGGATATATAGGGCTTGTAGGTTCATCAAGATCCCTAGGTACCGAGAGACAATAAATGAGCTGCACCTTGCAATGGGTTTTCATTCTATACTGGGTATACAGCAATTCATTTGCTGAAATATAAAGAGTGAAAAATAGGTATCAAGAAAACCTTTATATTTCCAAAATGGGCATAAGATAAGGTATTGAGCAGCAGTGGTTATTTGCCCATCTCTGAATTCCGGGATGACAGCATGTGAATTACAGGCCATTTCTCAAATCTGAGTCTTTTTTACACACTGTCTTACATTTGGAAGGAAAAAATGTAGAGAAAGACAAGAGGCAATAACACTTGTTGTGCTATTCTGTGTTCCACCAAGTCTCTCGATAAAAATGGTACCTCACCTGCGTGGGTAGGCCTAATGCTCGCGACAGTAAAGGCAATATGGACACATCACATTTTTAAATTGAAATCTGATGTGTTTTTTGCAAAGTGCCTAGCTGTGGATTTTGGCCTCTAGCTCAGCTAGCACCTAGGGAAACCTAGCAAACATGCACAGTTTTGAAAACTAGACACCTAGGGGAATCCAGGATGGGGTGACTTGTGGAGCTCTGATCAGGTTCTGTTACCCAGAATGTTTGCAAACCTCAAAATGTGGCCAAAAAAACAATTTTTCCTCACATTTCGGTGACAGAAAGTTCTGGAATCTGAGAGGAGCCACAAATTTCCTTTCACCCAGCATTCCCCCAAGTCTCCCGATAAAAATGGTACCTCACTTGTGTGAGTAGGCCTAGTGCCCGCGACAGGAATAGATCACACAACGGTCAATGTTGGTACTTACATGAGGCAACTTTTGACCCTGGGGTGATCCATTCCTTACGCATCCATCTCTATATAGATATATCTATCTACATGGATGTATATATATATATTATATATATATAAACAGAAAAAGAACCCGAATAAGTCAGCCCCTAACGCAGCAGGCTGTAACAGGGTCGCGAACCCTATATACTCAACAATTTACTTCTTAAAAAGAAGAAAGTGTTACAGCCACTAGTGTCACTGTCAAAAAATAAATTTAATGTGGCAGAACAAACAAAACAGCAAAAAGAACTCTTTCTCTAATGCGTTTCAGGAGACATGGCTCCCTTGTTCACAGAGACATCTTCATCCCCATTTCTCTCTCCATTTTACATGCTACCCAAAACATCAACATAAAAGACGGACTAAATTTCCTTTATACACTGATGGCCGCCATATTTGAATATGCTTCAAGTACCAAGGATATAACCTCAATTAAACGTGGAATCCACCCTATTCACAGTATTATCAAAGTAATTGTAGCTCAAATGTTTATATACTTTCACTTCTTATAAAATTATAACAATTAACTTTTTATGTATTCTCAAAAATTAACTCATATTCTAAATGCATCAGTTCCATAATGTTTTACCTAAATGATCATACCTCTTGTAGGTAATGGACTTTCTCAAAACCATATAATTCGTATAATCCTTGGATTACATCAATATAATAGCTCTTTTGCTTTTTTGTTTTTTGTAATCAGTTCAAATTCCTGTCAAAAGATAAAAATGAGGAAACATTAATAATATCAGACCATACAAAAAATCATACGATGAGATTACTAATACTAAATCTAAATAATCATATCCTTCACTTTGGTTTCAAACCACCAGTAAACTGTGAAGCAATTAATGTCTTTGAGAGAGGTGTAGGGAGATCCTTATAGGCTGTAGCATTTCTTTTGCCACCCATAAGGAGCTCATACAAACCTTTCTTCAGGACTGCCACTGCAGCCTGAGTGAAATAGTGCGCACACTATTTCACAGCCATTTTCACTGCACTAAGGTAGCTTATAAGTCACCTATATGTCTAACCTCTATTAACTGAAGGCTAGGTGCAAAGTTACTGTGTGTGAGGGCACACTTGCACTAGCAAATGTGCCCCCATGTTGTCCAGGGCCAATTCCCTGGACTTCGTGAGTGTGAGATACCATTATAAGCGTGCACTACATATATGCCAATACATATATGTAGCTTCACAATGGTAACTCCGCATATGGCCATGTGAGGTGTCTAAGATCATGAACTTGTCCCCCCAATCCAAATCTGGTATTGGGGGGCCAATCCCATGCAACCTGGGAGCTCCAACATGGACCCCCAGTACTGCCAAACCAGCTCTCTGAGGTTTCCACTACAGCCCCAGCTGCTGCAACCTCACAGACAGGTTTCTGCCCTCCTGGGGATTGAGCAGCTCAATCCCAGGAAGGCAGAGCAATGCATTTCCTTTAGGAGAGGGGTGTTACACCCTCTCCCATTGGAAATAGGTGTTACAGGCATGGGAGGGCTAGCCTTCCAGAGCCTCTGGAAATGCTTTGAAGGGCACAAACAGTGCCCTCCTTGCATAATCCAGTCTACATCAGTTCAGGGACCCCAGTCCCTGCTCTGATGCAAAGCTGGACAACAGAAAGGGGAGTGACTACTCCCCTGTCCATCACTATTCCAGGGGTGGTGCCCAGAGCTGCTCCACAGTGTCCTTGGTGTTAGCCATCTTGGATTCCAAGGTGTGGGGACCCTCCGGAGACCTCTGAGTGACCAGTGCCAGCAGGTGACGTCAGAGACCCCTCCTGACAGGTGCATACCTGGGTAGGTAGACAATTCCCCTCTCAGGGGTATTTAGGGTCTCTCCTCTTTGTGTTTCCTCAGATTCGGTTTGCAAGATTCCTCCAGGACTGTTCTGCATCCTCTGCTTCAGCTTCTGACCATCGGATCAACTGCAGGCTGATCCAGGAACCGCTGTAACTGCAACGAAGTATCCAGGACGAATCCTGTGACCTGCAATTTCAGCTCCAGCCAGCATTTGCTACAGTTTCCAAGGTGTTCACACTCTAAGGACTACCTGTCTTCACCCTGCACCAGAAGAACTGATTGAAACTCCTGTGGAGTGACGGAGTCACTTCCCTGCTTCTGCAGGCACCCTTCTGCGATGTCAACCGATACTCTGGGACTCCTCTCCCGACAACAAACTTACTCCCTGGAACACAGGTGGTTGACCGAAGTGACCCAGACTGTCCAAAGATCCAGCTGTCCAAATTTGATGGAGGTAAGAGCTTATCTCCCCATGCTGCAAAGTACCCCTGTGCACAGCATCATCTGCAGCTCCTTGGGCTTCTGTTCACTTCTTCCAAGAATCCTTCCTGCATAGCGTAGCCCAGGTCCCCAGCACTCCATCCGTAATGCACAGCTCCCTGAGTTGTTCTCTGGTGGCATGGGACCTTCCAGTGTAGTGCTGTGACGACCACACTTTCATCTTCTTTGTCCCTGTGTTTTGGGGCTCCTGTGGGTGCTGCCTGGTCTTCTGAGGGCTCTCTCAAGTGCTGAGAGACTCCATTGTCTACTCAGTCTGAGTTGAGACCCCCAGGTCCCTCCTGGGTCCAGGCAGCTCCTTTTTGACGCAAACCACGTACTTGCTTGAACTAAGGATTGTTGGCGGAATGCAGCGAAGAAAACAGCCTGCATCCAACAACTCAATGTGGGACATCTCCTGCACCATGCAGGAACCCACAGCAATTTTCTTCGGTGCTCTTCTGTGCTGTTCTTCTGACCAGACAATCCACTTTTGCACCTTCTTCTAGGTTGGCAGGGGCTCCTGTCGTTCCTGAACTCTTCTTCGACTTCTGGATTAGGTCTTCTCCACAGATCTTCAGGTCCAGGAATGTCAGCGTTGTCAGTGTACTGCTGGTGTGTGTTCTTCCTGCAGAATCCCCCTATCACGACTTCTGTGCTCTCTGTGGGTAGTAGTTGTACTTTACTCCTACTTTTCAGGGTCTTGGGGTGGGGTATTTTTCTAACCCTCACTGTTTTCTTACAGTCCCAGCGACCCTCTACAAGCTCACATAGGTATGGGGTCCATTCGTGGTTCGCATTCCACTTTTGGAGTATATGGTTTATGTTGCCCCTATCCCTATGTGCTCCTATTGCAACCTATTGTAATTCTACACTGTTTGCATTACTTTTCTTGCTCTTACTTACCTAATTTTTGGTTTGTGTACATATAACTTGTGTATATATATTACCTTCTTACTGAGGGTATTCACCGAGATACGTTTGGCATATTGTCATAAAAATAAAGAACCTTTATTTTTAGTAACTCTGTGTATTGTGTTTTCTTATGATATTGTGCATATGATATAAGTGGTATAGTAGGAGCTTTACATGTCTCCTAGTTCAGCCTAAGCTGCTTTGCCATAGCTATCTTCTATCAGCCGAAGCTGCTAGAAACACCTTTTCTACACTAATAAGGGATAACTGGACCTGGCACAAGGTGTAAGTAGCTCTGCTACCCACTACAAACCAGGCCAGCCTCCTACAGACACTGTCTGACAATGCCAAACGAGGATGAGCCAAACAGCCAATCTGCAAATCTGCGATTGGCAAAGATAAGGAATAGGTCAGACTGGAACACAAACATCACATTGAGTATTCATAACTGCAAATGTGAATTTGATTGTGAGTTTTCTAAACAATAAACTATATACATAACAGTTCTGTACACAACTCGAAGGACCGCTCAGCATGCATATCAGAGTCACAGGCTTTGGAGCTACATAAGACCACATTGATGATGGGAAAAAGAAAATTACATGGCATGCCTAACCTCAACAATACCCCATGGAATCTCTATTGTAACATCACATACCTTGAGTCAGTTGAAGTACTGATTGATGACATCTGCCCTGATACCTCCAGCTTCATCCTCATCATGCTCATCCTAACTTGGCATATCTGCATTTCCACCCATGGGATCTGCTGGCTTCCCCTCATCTAGTATGAATAGTATCTGACATTTCAGGGCAAGGTTGTGGAGCATGCAGAATGCAACAATTATTGACATACCTTGTAGGGTGAGTAGAAGAGGGCTCCTACAGATTAGTCTATTCAGTGAAATCTTGCCTTCAGGAGTCTGCTTCATGACATGCCTTGTCCTTCCATGGGCGTCATTGAAGCGGCCTTCCTCTGTGTGGTTAAGTACCTCACTGGTGTCAATATCCAAGGACGGTTTGGGTAGCCAGTGTCCCCTGTAAGTTACAGTGACACCAATCCAAACTTTATTCTTGGACATCCACATATATGGTAGTAGGCAAAAAAGTTACAGCCATACATGACGTACATGACTTACCAACAAGCCAGGCTCTCTCTGTGTATAGTTATGTCATCAGCAGTGGGATATTGCTGTTCCTCATGATGAAAGAATCATGGACTGTTCCTGGATACCTCGCACAAACTTGTGATATGTAGTGGTCATTCAAACAGACCACTTGGGTGTTTATAGAGTGGAAGGTTTTTCTTTTCCTACATACCTGTTCATTTGCACTTGGGGGAGCCAAGGCTACAAGGGGTGCCATCTATGGCTGCAACAACATGTGGAATGT
Source organism: Pleurodeles waltl (assembly GCF_031143425.1). NCBI lineage: Eukaryota > Metazoa > Chordata > Amphibia > Caudata > Salamandridae > Pleurodeles > Pleurodeles waltl. Next base: position 589,226,131 of record NC_090447.1, read on the forward strand.
GTTCCAAAGCACAGAAATCTGCCGTCACGTAGGCCAGATCCTCACGTTGGGGAAATCTGATGTAGCTGTCCAGGTGTTTTAACAATGTAGATGGTACAGCCTTCAAAACCAGACTGAACATGGGCTGAGACATTACTGCAGTTAGGGCCACTGTATTCTGAAAGGACCCAGTGGCTAGGAAGTGCAGCACTGACATGACTTGAATGATAGGAGGTATGCTATTGGGATTGCAAATGGCAGGCATCATATCTGGTTCCAACTGACAACATAGATCCATAATTGTATGCCTATTAAGGCAATATATTTTGATTACATGTCGCACCTCCATGGTCTGCAGGTCTGTTAGTGGACAGTACACTGGAGCTTGGCTTCCTCTCCTCAGGACAGGGTAACTGTGTGGGATAACACCAGAATGTATGTGAACGGCTCACACCATACATCATAAGTATGATCACAACAACACTCATTAAATATCTAAATCATATCACATGAAACAGTGAATATGTGGTATTCAGCATATATTGAGGCACAATATGAAAGTGCACCTGATTCAAATCCCTAAACCAACCCATGTACTCTACATGTAGATACATATCACTGACATTGGAAGTTACATCAGCCCTGTAGACATGTAACACCTATACCATCTTCAGATTGCCATTAGTATGATGACATCACTTTTTATGTACATATCCAAAATTACCCCATTTCACTACCTCTACTAATGACATGCACATTAATACTTGTAAACAGTAAGCCCGCACTGCAACCATTTTCACAGATATGAGGTTTCAGTAAATGATGCAACTTTCATTACTGCATCATGCATATTTGAGCACTAAAATTGTAGCTGCCTGACCTACTTGACTGGACATCAGGAAGTGACCTGACTTCGCCGGTGGATGTCGTCATGGCGGTAGGCGGTTACAGCCATGGTCAACATTGCCATTAGAACACATTGCTGCTTTTGGCAGACTTGGGCCATGGTGATGTCCAGTGATGGTGACATCCTGTACGTGGCGGACGTGACTGCCATCTTCTGTACAATCTCTCACTTGACTCCTGACACTGCTACCAGCAAGACCTCTATGACCTGAGCTGCTGTGTACTGCCTCTGGGAGGAAACATGCCACGTGCTGCAGGTGATAGGGCCACGCCTTCTCTCCGGATGAGCTGGTCAAGCTTTTGAAGGATTTCCTACCCCTGTCTGAACAGCTATATGGTACACCAGGAGCAGATGAGTCCAATGCAATACCAATGGGTGAAAGTTAGAGTGTATTATGAGGTAGATAAAATGTGCATGAATGAAGAATTGAGCTATCATGTGTGGTTAGATGGTTATGTGCACATGTGCATGGAACCACTTATACATAGTAGGTAGTGTGTGGTGTGTACCCTGATCCACATATGTACATTACAGCATTTACATCAATGTTGGTGTGACAAATAGTTGTAGAGATGTACCATTTTAAGGATATACTTGTGGTCTGGTCCTATGTTTCTAACCAAATCCTGGTACTGGGTATGCATGTTGTACGCCTGACTCCACTTCACACATGGCTTGACTTCAGAGGGTGACTTGCAAAAGAGTTTGAGGTGTGAGGAAGGATATTTGTGGCTACTTGCACTAACTTGATTACTCACCATATTTGATTTGGGATGGTGCATGTTTACATGACATCCACCTTTGGGTTGTGCCATCCATGCAGGTGAATCCCCAGCAGAAAAAGAGGATCTGGTGTGCCATCACCAAGAAAGTGCGGACCCTCGGGTCAATAGCCCACAGAGCACCCTCTGTCAAAAACAGTGGGAGGACCTGAGCTGCTGGGCCGTAGGATCGCTGAGGCCCAGATGGGGAGGTCCTCCCAAGGAGAAGGCGTGCCTGTCGGACTTTGACCCCCGAATGGCCCGCATATTGGCAGTGGTGTACCCAGAGTTGGATGGGCATTTGAGGGCAGCACAGCAGCCATAAGGGGGTGAGTCCTGACTACACTCATTTACATTCCTCTACAAGGTCAGTATATGATGTGAAAGTCTCTAAGCTGTGACAATCTGGTAAGTGCAAAAGATAAAATGTCTCTTAGGAAAACCTAGATGTAGAGTCAACAACATTGGTACATAGGTGTGCACATTGAGTTATGTGTAGGGACATATTACTCACCTATCTCATTTCTTCTGAAAAGTAGCATATGATGAGGCACATGTGGTTGTATCAGATGTGTACTTCTCTTCGTACCCTGCTGGTTGTCCCTTGCCACCTACAGATCCATACTCCCAATATCCTGATGGTAAGTTGTCCTGGTCTTCGCCCTCTGTCCATTCAAATACCCCTTGATCCATCTCTATGTGCAACATTGAGTCTGACAAGTTGAGTACATGCCTACTGTTCCTGAGGTTTCCAATGAGTGTCCACTTATTGTGAGGCTGTGATCGTAATCTGACGCTTCACATGCCACACTTGCTGAACTTACTCAGATCCGTTAGGAGGTGTCCCCATTAGTAAGTGTGGACTAAACATTGGCACATGTGATGTTTCTTTGGACTGGACATCCTGCATGCACTAAATCATGGTGGTATATCTAGACTCCTAGTGCAATCCATATCATTGAAAAGGGGGCTCAGACTATTAGTACAATGTACATGTTATTTGGACGGTAAGTGGCTACATGTCAATTCCCTATTCCAGTGTATTGTTGGCATGCTAAATAGGCCACAACATTGAGGCAATCGGTACAATCTAAACTCTTGTGTGCCAACATCATGTGTAGATTGTTAGGTTCAGATATATATCAATATTGTGATGCAATTTCTACATACTTACTTTTCCTAATGTGGATATGTTTTGTAGGCTTTTAGTATGGAATCCTAGAGTTTGTACTGACTGAACTGTGTTACATGTGTGGTAATTCACCTTCACATGTTGTTGGAATGGTATGTGTAGTCTTGTGACTTGCCTCAAGGTGTATATTCACTATCATGGAAAGCTCGGAAGTGTGTTGTGGCATTGTAATGTTCATATACAGATGTCAGATTGCTCATGTCTGAAGTGTAAAAAGTGATGTTGCTACTTGAATAATGGTCTATTCATGTTGCCACTCATCATGATCATTTGTACTGTAGGTAGCCTTCATGCACATGACAGGTGTACATTGTATTTGAGGTGTTGGTATGGTACCTGGGCTTGTCTGTGGTTAAATTCTGTGGGCTAAGTTCACACTTCTAAGTGTACTTAACTTTGTTTACAGGTGGAGAATGTCTTAGAGGAGAAGCGCCACAAAGTATATCTCATCCTTTCCTACATGACTATTGGGGCATGTGTTTAGACCCTATCATACTCTTATTATGTAAGAGGCATGCATAGTGGTTGCATGTTTGCAAATATCAATTGTGAAGGTTGTGGACTCTGTGACATGAAACGGTTTGTTTGTGTGTTGTATGGCTTTGTGCATTTTGACAGTGTGCATGTGCATGTTTAGTACATGGTATGCTAGATACGATGTGCTCTATGTGATGTGTATGTCGATTGGTAAATTGTATGGTTGTGTGGTTGTGTAGTTGTGTGTGTTCCTTGCTTGTTGGTTGTAGGTTGTGTGTGATGTATCCCTGGATAGTGTCTATAGTGAGTGCTTGCCAGAGTTTTGACGATGGTATGGTTGTGGTGTTTTGTGGCATGTTGTAGTGTTGTGTGTTATTGTGCGTACCTGGGCCTGTGCTGTGTTTCTGTGCGTAAGTGTGTGTTTTTGACGTGTATGTGTTGGCTGTAGTCTGTGTACTGTGTATATGCATGTGTATGTGTGGCTGTATGTGAGTGTGTGTGTCAGTGTGTAGTAGCATGATATTGTCATCCTCACACCCCTTCCTGATGGTATATTGTGTGAATGTACAAACATTGACATTATACAACAGTTACAGGTAAGTGTGTGTAATTATGGTTGATGTTGGTGGTGAAGATTCCGTTGTCTTTGTGCAAGCAGGAGCAGCAGGATGACGTGTAGTTCTGGTCCCATGGCGGATCCAGGCGAGTATGGCTTCCTGAAGGTGAGTGTCTCTTTTTTTGCTGTTTGTTTCTGCCTTGGTTTCCACGTTAGTGCTACTGGGCGGAAACCTTGGCAGTGTGCTGCCTCGTAATCTGTCCAGTGGTAACAGGGTATCCTCCAGCCAGCAGGTGCCTTCCATCTGCTGTTGCGGCGTGACCGCAGTGGCGGTGACGACGATGCTTTGGCTGTATTCTGTTGGGGATATAGCCATGGTCATAATTTGGCAGTCTTCTCCGCTAGCCTGTTGGTGGTACAACTGTCACCATCAACATAGCGGTCCTGAGACCGCCAAATTCGTAATGAGGGGCTTTGTCTCCTAAGTTAAGCCTTGTTGCTCATTGCCAAGCTACCAAGGGTTGAACCAGGATTAATTTATTGAGACCCTTACTGTACCTAAGTGGGGGAGGTGTGGCCTATTGCTAACTGTAGGTACCTATGTGACGCTACCAATAATCTGCTTTCCAACATACAATAATTCTACTAATATACTACAAAATGATATTCACAAACCTATGTTGGGAGGTCTTCACCTTTCCTATCTTTTGTGAGTAAGGGGTCTCTTCCCCTACTGCAAAAATCACCACACATATATGCCTATGTTTAGTACTAAATGTGAGGGAGGTGGGGATAGTGGCTGGAATTTGGAAATGCTTACTAGCAAAGGGGAGGTATTAGGGAGAAGTAAGGAGGGCACAATGCAGGGTTAGGGAGGGATTTAGGAAAGGATATTCACATACCCACGAAAGAGTAGCCTTTTGCTATTCATAAACTGTAATTCTATGTTTAATACAGCTAGAAAGGACCCTAAAGATTTGTAAAAGTACATAATCTCAGAGCTAGGGCCACCCATGGCCACTCACAGGTACTGCAACACCCTTCCATAGAAAACAATGGAGGTAGGGACTTGCTATGAAGCCTTAAAGAAAATTTATCAATACATTAATTTATCTAAACTTAATAGAATATACATTTATTTTAATGTTAAACAAATACATGTAAATTATAAATACCTATTTTATTAAAAATATCTTGATAAAATGTTATTAATTAAAAAATATATGTACCATAATAATAATTTTGTTCTATAGATAATTTTAGTAACTTTTTATACTTAAGAAATAAAGACAAACATTTTAATATAGGTGGTTGTTTTTATAAAACATTATTAAAATATTTTGATTTCATTTAATATATTTAATTTAATTATTTTTTTCATTTAAAATGTAGCTAATAGTACTGTACGCTTTTTAAAATGGAGTCTGCATTGAAAATGCATATATAAAATGATTTTAAATTAACATTTAACTCACAAATGATTTAATAATGTTCCTAAACTTAATTCAGCTTTCAAAGTTTCCCTATACTATACTGTATCATATCGTAAATGATGGTCACATGTGGCATTTTGTCTAACTTCACCCCTTGTTTCAGGGTCTAGAGACAAGTCTACATTTTTAGGTAAGTTTCAACTCATAAATGGTGAATAGCCAAAAGTAGTAAAGGCACTCAAAAGTGTCAGAGAAACCCTAGAGGTGTAGATTCACTCATATGTGTGTTTACCTTTGTTAATAGGCCCCCAACATTCTCACAGCGTCCACACTCAATATTTTACAACATGCCCATTCAGCCCATGCATACACAGACACATGACTACATTTGCCACAAACGTAGACATTATGGCCCTCATTACAAGTTTGTCGGTCTGAGGACCACCACAGTGGCGGTCGCACAGCCACCAACCCGATGGAGAAGACCACCATACTATGACCATGGCGGTCTTCTGAAGCAAACACAGCCAATGCACTGCCAGTACCGCCAGTCCAGACGGATTGCCTTGGATGGCGGGAGGCACCTCCAGCCAGAAGGGGACCATGTTTCGACCGAGCGTATTATGAGGTTGCACACCGCCAGGATTTCTGCGGTGGTCGCACTGCCACCAAAACCCTGGTGAAATAGAACCACATAGAAGGAGACACTCACCTTCAGGAACACAGACATGCCTGGACCCGCCATTAAACCTGAACTCGGAGTCTTCCCAATGCTCCTGCTCTCACTGCATCTCCAGAACCAGCGACGATGAAGAGGACAACAATTGTAAGTACATACACCTAGCACACACTGGAGAGAAAGCCAATAGAACACACGTACACAAGACACACACAGCCGGGACGGACACACACACAGACACACATCCATACCAACACACACACAAAACACACACGCACACTTGCCATACACACATCAAGCACAGCACACATGTATCAGACACACACCTCCCTGCACACACTCATAACCGCAACACACCAGCACACATATACACAACACCACAGAGTCACACACAAACACAACCGCAGCTACGTAAACCCGTTGCCATGACATAGCACTGCACACTTACACATGACAACATATACCCACAACAATAGTTACAGACAACTCAAAACTAGTCAACACAGTCAAACACCCACACAACCTACCAAATGACACACCACACCCACACAGCACACAACGCAGATTACAAAGCCACACCCACATACATGGACACACACACAACAACCACACAATGGCAAACAACTGCACCACAACACATCACACAACACATCACACCACGCAGAATGCACAACTGAGCAGCACACATGCCTGAAACCACACAATCATAACACTCACACAAAACACATCACTAACATCAGGACCAATGGAAGGGCCACACACACACACACATACCAGACAACACAGCTAGCACAACCAACACACACAACTCACACACACAAACCAAAGTCCACAAACAGCAAAAAGACATGTAGAAGGAAACGCAGGACAGGCATGTCATTATCGACACCAACAGTAGGTTGGGCTTCATGTACTGATTTTAAAAATAAACAATATAAACAACTGTATACAAGTAAAAGGCCAGTGTCCAATCCACGTCTGTTAGTGCCAATGGCACATATGACAGCGTACATCTGCCGCAACTTAACTCCTAACTGCAAAATATACCCCAACAGGAGAATCAAGGGTGCAGACAGGCAACTCAGGGGTGAGTGTGTGTGTGGTGGTGGAGGGGGGTTTGGGCTTGGGAGTGGGGTCCTTGGGTTTGGGTTGGAGGCTTGGGTTTTGGCTGGGGCCTTTAGCTTTAACCTTGGGAGGTAGAACTCTGGATTTGGGTGCAGTAGATTTCTTTTTGGGGGAGGAGCATTGGATACACCAGGGGGGCATGGGAGGAGGTGGAGGTACAAGGGCTGGACTTTGGCAGGGACACGGGGCTCTTCGGGGACTCACAGGGTGAGAGAGGGGCAGGGGACTCGGTAGACTCAAAAAGGAATTTTTTTTAGGTATGCAGGGGCAGTCATGGGAAAAGCGTTTGGGAGTGGAGGGAGTGGGAGTGGTTGTTAGATTTGTCCTTGTGTGTGTCTTGGGTGCAGGTGTGCAAATGGAATGCATGTGTGTGCTTGCTGTCTGTTGGGTGGGTGAGTGTGGGCATTTAGGTGTCTTGGGAGGAGGGAGGGAGGAGATGCTGGGAATGGCCATGATGGATGGGTGACTGTGTGTTGCGGTGGTGGCTGCAGGTATGGTGGATGTGCTGCATGTGGTGGATGTCTGTGAATCAGCTATTGTGGTGACTGTGTGTAAGATGAAAGTAGTGGCTGGATCAGGGAGTGTTGTTGCAGTGCTAGCAGGTGTGAGTGGTGTAGTGGCTGGGATGGAGGGGGTCATGGGGAGACTTAGCAGGGAGTGTCTGCAGGTATGTGTTGTCTGTGTGAATGCCAGTGGTCGGTCTTGTGGTGCTTGTGTTTGTCATGTGCAACAGTGTCTGTTGGAGTGGATGCCTGCATGTGTGAAGGTGTGCTCTAGATGGGTGTGGGCAGAGGGGATTGGGATTGGGAAGAGGTAGGTGGAGGGGGGACGGTAGACAAAGGGACACAGGCTACCGTCAGGGAGGAGGCCAGAGCCTGAAAGGATCTCTGCAGGCCAGCTAGGGCACAGTGAATGCCTTCCAGGAATGCATTGCTTTGTTGCACTTGAGCTGACAGATCCTGGATAGCATTCACGATGGTGGTCTGACCCACCGAGATGGACCTCAGGAAGTCAATAGCCTCCTTACTGAGGGTAGCATGGCTGACTGGGACAGGGGCAGAGGTGCCAGCAGCGAAGGAGACACCTACCCTCTTGGGCACGGGCAACTAGGTGGAAGCTACAGGGAGGGCGGAGCTAGTAAGGTGGGTGGTGGACAAAGATGGTACTGGTGTGGTCCCAAATGGGTCTGCTACCGCCAGGGAGTGTCCACTGGAGGAGGATTCTGAGGATGATGATGACGATTCAGTCTCCCCCGTGGCAATGTTCTTGCCGTCCATCCCACTAGGTCCCTCATCCTTGCTGGATTTAGTCTCATGGGCTGCTGCTTCCCCACTCGCCGGTGCCCCTTCTCCTTCACCAGATGATGCTAATACACACAAAGTGAGAGAAAGACAGTGGAGAGAAAGGCAGGTAGGGAAAAGGGCAAAACCTAACTCGCATTAACACATATGTACATGTACATATCACACATCGCAGCACATGTCAGGGCATGACATTGTAATTGAGCTCCATGTCTGCCAATACCTATTTCACCTGCAAAGCTGTAATGGACATTTAACATCAAATGTGCAAACAACTAGGAATATCGACATGAAGAGGCAGTGACACTGAATTACACAAGGATTTTGGCTGGGGAATATATAATTTCACATGGATTCACAAATTTGTCACTTCAGTGACTTCCCTGGGCGCTTACCACATCTTGTAAAATCCCATTGTTGCTAGGCCAAGTCCACACACTGATATCTATAAGAGCTGCACTTGCTGTACCACCTGCCCCCATGTAAGATCATTTAGCAGTAGCCCTTGGTGTGTCCCTACAAATTCCTAAACACTGAAGGTGACATATGATTGCATAGTCAGCTATCAGGCCAATACTCCTGTACCATTGACCCCCTTCTTGTGGTAGAAATCTGAAGGCTGATCCACTTACTGTCAATGGCTGCAGCTATAGCAAACCAATACATACACTGTTCCAGTAGGATTCCAACACAAATGGATTTGCACTTCCAGCTCTGATACACTGATGGCGATGGTTGAAACTGCTCAGACACAAACCATAGGTAGTCAAAACATTCCCAAACAAGGTAAGTTTGGGAATGCATTCCACTTACAGCATTGTCATTTCACACATAAATCATGGATACCCAAATACCCATTGTAGTAATGTATCTACCATTGTCCACATTCACAGTATGGCAGAATCAAGCCACCCAATCCCACTCAAGCCCTGTCAAGTGCAAGATAACAGTCAGTACTCACCCTCTTGTGGCTGTTGTGCTGCCCTCAAACACCCATCCACCTCAGTGTAGGCCACCACCAAAATGAGGGCCATTAGTGGGGCCAGGGTCCAAGGAGCACCCCTCCCTCATAGGGAGGACATCCCCAGCTAGGCCTCCGCAATCTTCCGGGCCCAGCATCTCAGGTCCTCCCACCGCATTGTGCATGGGTGCACCACTGGCTGTGGACCCCCAGGGTCCTCACTTGCTTGTTGATGGCTCGCCATATCCCCTTCTTCTGATGGGCGCTGACCTGGATGGGTGACACAGACAGGAGGAGAATGTGATTAGGAGTGGCACAACATTGACATTAGTGGACTACAAACACTAGACACACCAAATTGCCATCCATATCTATCCAAATGGGTCACACTCCACATATCTATGCCCACAGCATGCATGCACTCCGTGGCCAGTATGCCTATGCCACTCACTATGACACACACACCTAATACACACTACGATGGCATGGGGCTCACCTGCTCCTCTGGGGTCCCTTACAGTTGTCCATGCAGGGGTAGGATCACTTTCACCAGTTTCTCAAGTTCTTCTTGGGTGAAGGCAGGGGCCCTATCACCTGTAGGGAGTGGCATGGTGGCTCCCGGAGACAGTACACAGCAGCTTACGTAGTGGAGGTGTTGCTTGCTGGAGTGTCAGGAGTCAAGTAAGCTGGGCAGCAGAAAAAGGTGGTCATGGTCGCTGCGTACCAGACTGTCACCACCAGCGGTCATCCTCATTAGCCCCAGTCCCTCATAGGCAGCAAAATTAACCAATGAGAAGTTCCACAGCAGTTGCAATCACCTACCACCATGATGGTGTTGGAAAATGGGTTATTGGTAAGGGCAGGTAGGTACCTACACTTTGCAATAGGCCAATAACCTCCACTTAGGTCCAGTTAGGTCTCAGTAAATTAAACCCAGCTCAACCCTTGGTAGCTTGGAAACGAGCGACAAGGCTTAACTTAGGAGACAGAGTGTAAAGCATTCAAATATCACAAAACAGTAACTAAATAAAACACAGGAAACAGTTTAAAAATCCAAAACTAATTTATAAAAATAGATTATATTTGTATCTTTAAAATGACACAAAAACGAATACAATCGGATAAAGGGAACCGGAGATATGAATTTTTAAAGAGTTATTGTTTTTTAGTGCCTAGAAACAAAAAGCGCCAATCTGGTCATCTGGTCGCACCTTGACTGGGGCAAAGTCAAAGTTTAAGGCTGACCGCGATGGAGCCCGGCCCGGCTCTTCTTTCTGAAGATTTTCTTCAGCGGGATGAACCTGCCAGTCCAATCCGACTTCCTGAAACTCTTCTTCGGACTGAGACATTTTTTTGAGGTGAAACTCCTTTGACCGGGGTAAACCTGGATCTTGATCCGACGTCTTTGGAGCCCTCCTCAGATACGCTGGCTGGGAGGTCCCGGGCAACTTCCTACATTCAGACTTAGGTGGTCATTCCAACCCTGGCGGTCCATGACCGCCGGGTTGGAGGACCGCGGGATGTCGGCGGTGCTCCAATGGGCATTCCGACCGCGGCGGTAAAGCCGCGGTCGGACCGGCAACACTGGCGGTCTCCCGCCAGTGTACCGCCGCCCATTGGAATCCTCCAAGGCGGCGCAGCTAGCTGCGCCGCCGAGGGGATTCCGACCCCCCCTACCGCCATCCAATTCCCGGCGGTCCGCCGGGAACCGGATGGCGGTAGGGGGGGTCGCGGGGCCCCTGGGGGCCCCTGCAGTGCCCATGCCACTGGCATGGGCACTGCAGGGGCCCCCGTAAGAGGGCCCCTAAATGTATTTCACTGTCTGCTGCGCAGACAGTGAAATACGCGACGGGTGCAACTGCACCCGTCGCACAGCTTCCACTCCGCCGTCTCGATTCCGTCGTGGAAGCCTCTTTCCCGCTGGGCTGGCGGGCGGCCTGAAGGCGGCCGCCCGCCAGCCCAGCGGGAATGTCAGAATTACGGCCGCGGTCTTTCGACCGTGGAACGGTAACCTGACGGCGGGACTTTGGCGGGCGGCCTCCGCCGCCCGCCAAGGTCAGAATGAGGGCCTTAGTGTCTTTTTTGGAGATTTTCTTCACCGGGACGAACCTGCAAGGCAGGCCGGGTCGCGGTTGAGGCAAGCCGGCTAGAGTTGCCGCGGCGGGTCGGTCCCTCTATGGAGCTTTTTTTCAAAAGTTCTCCGAACTTCTCCAAACTTCTGGATCTTCTCCCAGATGTTCCTTTAAGGTTCTCTTGGGGTCCACAGCTCACCCCAAGGTTCCAGAAGCTCTGAGATGATCCTTGGGGGTGCGGACTACAACTCCCAGAATGCCCCCTGCGCAAACTCCTTTTTGGCCACTGGACAGTGGTCAACTGGTCAGTTTCTTCAGGAGTTGGTGCAGGGGACTCTAGTTAGCAATTTTTCACCTGTAGCAAACAGGGAGTCCCTCCTTGAACCAGTTGAAGCCAGGCAAAGTCCTTCTTGTGGTGAAGCCCAAGTGTGCAGCTGGTGCAGTCCTTCAGAATGCAGGGTCCAGGTGCAGGCCAGGGGTCCAGCAGGGCAGTCCTTCTTCTCCTGTGGTTCTTCCTTGTTGGAATCTGATGGGGATCTGAGGGGTGGGTGCAGGTCTGCCAGTTTTATCCTTGCTCCTGGGTGAAAAACAGGGGGGTCCTGATTCTCCAATCAGGTGCAGGGTCCTTCCCCCTGTAATGACCACTTCCTGGGAAGTGTGGCAAAAATCAATCCCAGGAGGCAATATTCCTCAAAAATCCATCATGGCTGAAAGTGATTTTTGGAGGTTACATCTGGCTGAGCCCACTCACTGGTGTGGCTAAAAATCCTAAACACACCCCTCTCCTGCCCTCTCCTAATCTAATCGAGGGGGCACCTAACTGTCTGGGTTTGCAGGATGTGGGGGTGTTACTGGGTTGCTCCAAATGTCCTTCTCTGCCTTTGAAGACCAGTTTGGCAGCCCTCCCCCTTCCTGCCTCACCATCTGCTGAAGGGAGATCTCCTCCCACAGGCACATCTCTTTGTGTGAAGCCAGGCCACTTCACACCTCATCAAGCCTGGCCAGGCTGCCAGAGGCTGGCCAATCAGAGCACAGCAGCAAAAACAATGCAGGGTTGAAGTTGGCAACTTTTCAGGTAAAGTTTAAAACTCTTTACCTGAACAAGTTATATTAAATCCAACAACTGTAAGTTGTGGGATTTGTTATAACAATTAATTTGCTACAAACTCTTTGTATCTGTCACTTAAGGGGACTTTTAAAATCAATATAAAGTCTCCCCATTCTAGCCTATGAAGGCCATTCACTACAATAAGGGAAAAACGAATGTGGCTGTTTTTACCTCACCAGGGCTTCTAAAACTATTTTTATAAGGTCCGTGCTTATAGTTACATGGCACCCAGCCCTAGGGGCACATAGGGCACACCTTAGGGGTGACTTATATGTAACAATAAGGTAGTTTAAGACTTTGGAACTACTTTTAATTCCAAAGTCGAATTTGCATCTAACTTTAATTTGCCTGCCTTTAAAATGACACTGGGCACCTCAGCAGTGCACCTATGGGTGCACTACCTATGCAGGGGTCCCTAAACCTACATGCCCTACCATATACTAGGGACTTATAGGTAGGTTGACTTAGCCAATTATAATTAGCCTAATTTGCATATCCACTTTACACAGAGCACTGGCCCTGGGACTAGTAAGCAGTACCCAGGGCACAGCCAAGAGTCAGTAACTACCAGTACCTGTCCGAAAAGTGTGGGGGTGACGAGGGCAAAAAGGAGGACTTTCCTACAGATGGCATACGCCCTCAGACTTGTATCACTTCCAACTGTCCTGTGCTGCAGGACAGGAGGCTGCCATTTTACTTACAGGTAATGGGATTTCACATAAAATGTAAGTGCGTCATCAGAGTGAAATGTCCATAATTCTGCACAGGCCCATGTATTTACATCATGTATGGGCACATACATGTGACATTCAACACAGATGTCACCTAAAGTGCATTTGCCCCTACATGCTGCCCTGTAGACGTTGTTGCACCCAAGATCACTGTCATATCTACATGCATGGTCCATGTGGGACACCTATGTGCACACGACATGGAACATAACACATGAATTGGGTGGCACAAACAATGTACAGGGCCATCAATTGGCAGCATGCATGGCATTAATGGCACTCCTGCATACACAATGGAGTAACTTTTACCCGTTCAGGCATGTCTGCAGTGTTTAGTGTGTGGGACAAAATATTGAGCTGTTAACATGTTGGGAGTGCTCATCACATGCTACATTTTATCCTCTACATCCTAGATACCATGTAATGAGGATAAGGAGAAATGCACCTGTGTACTGTCCGTTAGTCTACCTCCCCACCTTGGAAGAGAGACACATCGTGCAGACCTATTGTCTGCATAGTGTCACCATCATGGAGCTCTGTACTCAGATGGAGCCAGATCTGCTGCCTGAAATTTGCAATCCCTATGCCATCCCTCCCACAGTCCTAGTAAGGTTGGTGCTACACTTCCTTGGCACAGGGTCCTTTCAGGTCACAGTGGGCTTGGCTGCAGGGATGTCACAGCCCATGTTCAGCATTGTGTTGTGGGATGTGCTGTCAGCTTTCCTAAAACACCTGGATAGATCAGGTTCCCCCAACCTGGGGATTTGCCCATTGTGAAGGCTGACGTCTATGAGCTGGGACACATCCCTCAAGGGATTGGTGCAATTGTTGGCACCCATGTTGCTTTGGTTACTCAAAGGATCAACTAGCAGGTCTATCATAACCAGAAAAACTTTCTCTCTATTAATGTGCAGGTGATGTGTTTGGTGGACCAGTACATCTCCCAAGTGACTGCCAAGTTTCCGGGATCTGTCCATGATGCCTATATATTGAGGAACAGCAATGTCCCACACATGATGGCATGTCTACAAAGAGAGAGGGCGTGGCTCATTGGTAGGTATCAGTGTGAATATGTGTCATAAGTGTCTCTGTTGTTGCACTTGTCAACACTACTTTCCCTGTGCCAGTCCTTGGTTTCCAACTGGTCATGCCTTTATTCACACAGGAGACTCAGGATATCCTAACCTTCCCTGGCTGTTGACACCAGTGAGGTCCCCTATCATGGATTCCGAGACACTTTACAATGAGGCCCACGGCAGGACGAGGAGTGTCATAGAAAGGACTTTTAGCCTATTCAAGGTGAGATTCCGGTGTCTCCACATCTCTGGAGGTACCCTCCTCTACAGTCCCCAAAAGGTTTGCCAGGTCAGTTTTGCCTGCTGTATGCTCCACAATCTGGCCCTCAGATGTCAAATCCCATTACTGGCAGGTGTGGAGATCGCCACAGGACCAGTGGTTGGTGATGGACACATGGAAAGTGATGAGGAGGCAGATGAGGATTGTGCAGCAGATTCAAGGATGGAGCTGACCAATCAGTACTTCCAATGACATATAAGTATGTTGTATACGTAATGGAGCAGGTAAAATATTTGCACTTATATTCAATAAACACCCCCTCCTGCCCAGGTATATCCGTGGGGATGCCACTTTGACAATTACCATATGTGGGTGATGATGGACAACTGAGTTTGTTTGAGGAGCATTGTCAGTGGCCTAAACACTGCCATTTGCCCCATATGCATGTTGCTAGTTTGACATCTACTGAGGACAGTCCTATATTATGCTATGTGTCATGTCATCTCCTGTCCAGAGGTTAGTCAAGCTATGAGTTCTACACAGAATTTATTTTCATATCCTAACTGTTGCCTGAGCCATTCATGGTAAGTTTGGTTTGCTAACAGTTGGAGGTGTTGTGCTGAGCCCATTCCAGTTGTCTGCTACAGGTTTGTGGTTATGTCACTCTTGTGTTTCTTGATGTTGAGGTGTAATGTGATGTGCCCTGTTTCCTTGTCAAATCACAAGGGCACTGCTACACATTACTGCCTATGTGCATAGAGTGCCCCCCTGGTTCACATGCTGATTTGTGTCCTTGTGTTGTCTTTTTTAGAGATTGGATAACTGGAACTACTCTGGTGTGTGGTTAGACTGCTAACTCTCTGGTGTCTGCCTCTCTCTACTGTGATTTGTACCGGCTGTAGGTTGATGGGTGTTACGACACATTACTTCAGTTTGCTAACATTTCCACATCATACAATAAAGACACAAATGTATATGCTGTGCTCAACAGTGTTTATTGTGCACATCTTGTCCTACAGTTGGTGAGTGGGGTCATAGTGGATGTTTTCTTTGGAGTAAATGGCCTAGCTGTAGGCAGTAAATGTCTAGTGTCCCAGGGCCATCGGAAAAGGTGAGAGACGACATTGAACAGTCAACAGGGTGTGTCAGTGGCACACAAGGGAGAATGTTCAGGAGAGGTTCACTTCCTAGCAGTCGTATTGGTCTTGGCATCTGTCCCAGCCAGATGCCTGGATGGATAACCACTTTTTCTGGGGGATTCTTCAGCTACAGAGGGAGGGGTGTCAGTGACTTGTGGGTCCCCTGGCATTGCCTCCAGTCCACTGGCTGTCGCTGATGTAGTTGCCTCGGGTAAGGGGGTGCCAGTGGAAGGGGCCTGCTGGTGGGTGGTGGTGGGGCGCAGGTGTTGGGGAGGTCCCTGAGCACCCCTGCAATGGTGGCCATGGAAGCAATGAGTGCCTGCCACTGCTGCATGGCATCCTGATGGTATTCCCTCTGAAGCCTTAGGTTTTCCCCCAAGATGGTGAGAATTTGGTACATCTTGTCCGGGGATTGCTGGTATGCTACCAGGACTTGGGAGATGGCCTCCTGGTTAGTCGAGTCCCTTGGCTGCCCAGTCCCCTGGCCCAGAGGTGCCCTCCCACATCCCATGCCCCCATGTGCCACAGCCACAGCCACAGTGTGCCCACTCCCAGCATCATAGGGACCTTAATTGTCTTATATTTGTGGGTTAGACTATGGTTGCTGTACTGTGGGACACACAACTAATTGACCAGTCCTTGTGATACCGGTTTGGGGACGAGGGGTTGGCTGTGCTGTAACTGACATGAGGTGGGGGGTTGGATGTGGACAGGGTGAGGCTGGGAGTGGTGGACTGACCAGATGTGCCCGATGGGCTAGGTAAGTCGTTACTGTCAAGGCATCCTGAGCTGTAATCGCCACTGAGGACTTCATCCTGGGTTGTGATAGCCACATGGTGCCAATGGCTGGGGTACCTGTGAAAGGAGTAGAAAATTGTTACCTGGTGAATTTGTGATTGATTATCTGTATGTGTGATGCATACAGTGGTTTCACTTGATTCCCAGTTATGGCAATGACAGATGCAGCACTGTTTGTGGATAGTGGATTGTGAGCGAGATGACATGGTACACTGTTGGGATATGGGGATTGCATTGCTGTCATTGCCATGAGTTGGTCCTCATTCTAAGCATCCAGTTGGTGGGGGGGGGGTGTAATGGTTGTACATACAGGAGTTGTACTGTGCAGTGCTGTCACCAGGTATTGATGTGGATGAACAGATGCTTTGTGGGAGTTATAGTGATTGTTCCTGGCAGTGCTATCCACGCACTTGGGTGGGTCTGTGTGGGCATTGTGGCTGGGTGATGGTGTGGCATGCAGGGGAGAGGTATTAGGTGATTGGGCGTGAGGTGGAGTGGTAGATGGGGTGACTTGGGGAGTGATAGGGTGGTGAGGGGTATGCTACACAGTTGTACTTAGTGCCAGGGGTGTGATAGTTACTTGCCAGACTCCAGTCCTCCAGATATTCCTGTCAGGTCCCCAGGATTCAGGATTGACAAGACCTTCTCCTCCCACAATGAGAACTCTGGAGGAGGTGATGGGTGCCCACCACCAGTCTTGTGAACAGCTATCTGGTGTCATAATGCCATGGAACACACCTTCCCCCTATGGTTGTTCCACCTCTTCCTGATGTCCTCTCCTGTGTGTGGATGGGTGCCTACTGAGTTGACCCTATTGACAATTCTCTGCTGTAACTCCATTTTCCTGGAAATTGATGTTTGTTGGACCTGTGCACCAAACAGTTGTGGCTCTACTGTTACTATTTCATCGACCATGAGCCCCAGCTCATCGTCTGTTAAGCGTGGGTGCTTTTGAAGTGACATGGTGGTTGTGTTGTGGGTGGCGGTGTGTGTTGTGTGCACTGGTTGTGTGTGGTGTTTGTATGTAGTGGCAATGTGTGTATGGTATTGCTGGTGCAGTTCTGTGGTGTGTGATGCATGTAAAGTGTGAAGGTGGCTGTGGTATAACAGTGATATGTCCTCCGTTTGTGCGCTCCTAGCTGTCAGTGTGTGTTTTTCTGGTTGCAAAGGATTGTTGGTGTGTGTGGGTGTGTGTTATATAGTGCAGTGAGTAGGTAGGTCTGGTGAGTGTATGTGTCTCAGATGTGGGGTATTCGAAAAGTCCAATGTGGTGTTGTGTTCTGACAGGAGTGACCTCTGAGCGAGGCGGTTTGGACCACCAATGTTTTTCCACCATGGAAGGACCGCTGTGCTGATTAGTGGGTTGTAATCGGGTGGGTAGAATGTTGTCGGCGTCGTGGTGCCGGTAGTGCAACCACCTCTTTCCCGCCCTCCTATGTCCTGACGGTGTCAGATTTGTGGCTGTTTTTAGGCTGTATACTTTGTGGACTCCTAATACGGAGGGCAGATTACAGCCAACACTGGCGGCCACCACAACGGCAGTCTTACCATAAGATAGCCAAACTGGTACTTACCACCTAAATCTAGTATAATTAATTGCAAAGCAGGTAAAACAATTGCATTCAGACATCACAATAAAAGTATGTGCATTAAAAACCACAAGTTATCAACTGCAATACATCTCTTTCTGTGTGTCTTGTTTACTGTTTATGTAGTGAAAAATAATTAGGCTCCACTGCACAGCTGCTTATGGAACATTAGGAAGTGCACATTTGTGTTCTTAAACAAATAGACTTCGGATAAACAACAGCCTATCATTTTAGCAAATAGCATAAACTCAATGAATTAAAAAATATCATGTTTTTGTCATTTTACCACAAGCATCTAAGCAGGAAAGGGTGATATTAAACATGAACTCTGATGAAAAATATTGGTGGGAACAGTTTGAAGTTGGTTTTTAAACAAACCTGAGGATATCAAATTTGGCATAAATACTTAAATAGTACCAATGGAAGCTCTGTATATGGGGTATTTCACTGGTGTGGTTAGTAAAGACTGAGTGCAGGTATGCTTCTTCTTCCCCTGTGTTTGGCCATATACAAAGTACAGAGGCAAAGGTAAGACAGATCTATAAGATATGAGCAGATCTTCTACATGCTCATAGATGACTAAGGGCCTGAGTTACATCTTGGCAGTAATGGTTCCGCCGTCAACTTTTTGGCTGGAAACCCATCTGCCGCCATGATGGTCCACACGTTGTATTTAGATGCTGGCGGTCCCATAGATGAAAGCCTGTATTTCAACAACCGCCTCCACCAAGAAATACCACCCGCATCAGCAGTGGAGAGGGAAAAGTGGATGCCAGCAGGACCCCAGCCACCCTTCTCGCCATGCAGATTTGGATTGCCTTACCGCCAAGAAAAAAGTAGCAATCCGAAATCCATTTCTGAGTTGGTGGATTGGGGGGAAGGGGAGAAAACTCACCTTTTTTACCCATTCCACCCCTGTCTTCGACTGGACATGACTGGACAACACCCATAGATAAAAATGGTCCCCACATTGCAAGACTCCAAGGTAGGGGTGCCGCATTGCCAAGGTATGTTCGGTGGGCACTGCAAAGGAGGTTAGGACCACTGCAGGCATATACATGTCACAGTATTTTTTTTTAAATCACTGTGACATGCAAATGATAAGGACATGAGTGGGCGAGACACAGATGGATACCCACTAGTACACATGTATTCCACCCATACATGACTAGCATCACAGTGCCAGTATTCATTAGGCAAATGAATGCTGGCACCACAATGTCGGTCCATTCACACCTGTCAACTGTGTCCATGTGCGCACATTGCCAAGGACCTGTACCTGTCATGTTGTGCTGTGAGTTAGATTTGTGAGTCAATGTGTGTGTGTTTATGTGTGTGTGTGTGTGTGTGTGTGGGTGTGTGTGGATTAGCTGGTTGAGGTGGATGGAGCTGGAGTGGGTGACGTGTTTGTGTCTTTATGTGGGTCACCTGTATGTGAGATCATTGTTGCTGTGTGTTTTGTGTTGCCATGTGACACATTTAGGTGAGTGTGGTCATAGTGTGGCACAAGTTGCTGAGATGTGTCTAGTTGTGTGTGATTGTGTTTGTGTAGCTAAGTGCATATTTGTGTTGTTTGTTGTGGTTGCGTCATGTGTAGGGTGCAGTGTCAATGGTGTGTATGTTGTGTCATGGATGTACTTCAATGTTTGTTTTCAGAATGTATGGGTTGTGTTGTGTCAGAAGGGCTGTGGGTTACTGTGTGGATGCAGGGGTACATATATGGCTAAGGTAGAGTGTATGTGTTTGTCATTTACCTCTCTTCCATAGCCCCGGACATTATACGAAGACCATTGGGTCCCACTACCGTCTCCCTCAGTCAGCAATCCGTCACCAGTTAATCCGCCCTCAGAGCTGCAGCATCTAAATACAGTGTACTGAAGACCATCGACTTGACTGTCTTCTCAGGTCCGCAGCCAGTGCGTCTTGGCAATGTGGCCCAAAAGTCCTGATTTAGATGTAAACGGAGAGAATACTCTGTCTCAAATGTGACAGATATCCTGTCCGCATATTTTGAGCCTCATAAGATAGAATGGGATTGTAATACGGCGGACGTGATAACCGTCATTTTTGTGTTGTAGTATTCTCCTCTGCTGACTTCTAAATCAGGCCTTAAATTACAGAAATTGTATAATAATTTTGAATGTGAATGATACTAGGACAATGCATTCAATAATTGCACTAAGTAAAGCAAAAAAGTGATAAGTTGGATGCTTGCATTTGTCTAAGCTACTGGTTATTGTCCAGTGTTGCATTCCAGTCCATCTTATTGCCCATGTTACATCTCCAGGTAGAGGCCAGACAAATGCAAGTCAGTTTTTGTCCTCCTAAAGTAAAAATAATCCAGTCCGAGATGCCAGGTCTTGTTCTCCCTCAGAAGGGAACACAATGAAATAAAATATATATTTTTGATCATCAGGAACTGTGATTTAGGTTGAAGCCAGGCAAAAAAAAAATCGGCCAGAAAAAACGTGATGAAAGATTACGTGGCAGTCTAATATTAATGAGTAGAATGGTAATAGACGCTGGTGTTATTTGGGTATATTCACGTTTGTTTATTGATTTTCAAAATTTTGAATAATACAGTGCAAAATAATGTTCCGTTGTTCCAATTAACAGTGCTGCGGCAAATGGAAAATTACATATTTTCGTAAATTATTGTGATGGAGTTTTTCTTATTTAAAAAAAAAAAAAAGCATACTAGTGTGCAAACATTTATTTTATATAACATGAAAGCTGTTAACCATGAGAGAAAAACAAAAACCATGCTTGCGTGTAGTTGTGTACAATACTATGGGACAGAATGGTTGCAGTGTGTTGTATTCCATTGAGTATCCAAGGGAAGAGGGGATTTACAGTGTAAGCATTCACCTTCGGCATCTGACTGGGTATGCAGGTGTGAAGTAGTAATGCGTTTACCAGTGATGATCACATATCACAGGGTGGATTTAAATCATTTTTGGCCTCCACTTTCAGCACCAGGGTATCCCAGCATTCCACTCCTGTGTGAAGGATGCCACGGGCTCGGAGCCAGTGGAGATGATAAGCTTCTGCTTTAGACCCAAAGAGGAAGTCTTTTAACCACTGTGTTATGGTCGGGGAGTCGGAGATTTCCAGGACATAGCTATCCTGTGTTTGAATAACACAAATGCTATGTCCTTTCTTTTTTGTGTCAATGCTTTGCAGGCAGGAGGTCGGTGTCACAGCTAAAGGATGAGTAGTCATTTCCGATACCATCTCGGTAATTTTGTGCCAAGTAGTCCGTAAGACTGGACAGTCCCATTTCATACGGTAAAAACCTACTGAGGGTGAGGCACAATGCCGGCAAGCCGATTCATGTGTAGGGTACATGCGATGGATGCGCTGAGGATCAAGATATGAGTGATGTATATAATTAAATTGGGTGAACCTGAACCTGGCGTTACGGGATATCTTCTTCACCGAGGGTGGTGTTATGTCCCAATCTGGTGCAGTCAGTGGTTGTGGCATCGCCATGTTCCATTTTTCGTGTGCTGTTTGCAAGAGGTTACTGGCAGGCACATGCCACATTGTATACAGGGTGGTGATAGTGCGTTTAGTGGTCCTGGCTGATAAGATGGATTGTAATGCTTGAGATGTGGGTGGTTCAGTAGACACTGTACCCCAAAGGCTACGCATGTTTTGTAATATAGTGTAATAAGTAATAAATTGTCCCGGTGCAATGTCGTAGTTTGTGATAATTTCTGGGAAGGTTCTGAGTGTGTCCTCTGAAAATAAGTGTCCCAATTGGGTGGCCCCTTTTTCCGCCCAATGGGCACGATCATGGGCTTGTGTGTTCTGTTTTATCCCGGGGACCTCCCAAATTGAGATCTCCGGTGAGTAGGGGATGTAAGGCTCTTTGAGGTGTAAGTAACGGTGCCAGCATTTGTGTGCCACTTTCAGTAGTGGGGTCATAGTGGCACCAGATCTATTGGTATCGGTTAGCCAAGAGTATATTGCAACGCTCCCCAGGTGAGCTTGTATGTCCCATGTTTCCCATTGCAGTGGGGAAACCAACCACAAGGTCGGCCATTGCAATTGTGCTGCTGCATAACATGTCTTGAAATTTGGGGCACCCAGTCCACCCTCTCGCAGGGGCCTCTGGAGTTTAGAGAGGGCTACTCTACGGTGTCTGCCCCCCCAGATGAAATCCAAAAGCAAGCTATCCAATGCTTTAAAAAAGAGGCGCTGTAGCACTATGGGTAACACCGAGAAAAAATACAGCAGCAGGGGTAAGATTAAAATCTTGGATATTGCCGTCCGACCAATCAGTGATAACGGAAATGACTGCCAAAAAGTAAGGGATGAGCGTATATTCGCTATCGCCCTATGTAAGTTGCCATCAAGAAGGTCTTTTGTCATATGATAGATATTAACTCCCAGATACCTGAAAGTATTGTATTGCCATTGTAAGTGGGAATTGGTCCTAGTAAGTCTCTTGACAGGGGGGCATAATGCCAGGGGGAACACACATCATTTAGGCCATTTGACCTGGAGACCCGAGATCTCCCCAAGACTGCCAGCAGTTGTTCGAGCTCAGATAGTGTAGTGCGTACATCTCTAAGATAAATGAGAGCATCGTCCGCATAGAGGGATACCACTTGGAACTCTTGTGAGTCCCATATCCGCCTGGCTTCAGCCTGGTTACGCAGATAACTAAGGGTTCCATGGCCAAGGCAAAGAGAAGCGGCGACAACGGGCAACCCTGCTGCGTCCCTCATTGTATGTTAAAACAGCTCGATATCATCCTAGCCAATGGCTCCCTGTACAACGTTTTAACCCATCGCAAAAGATGAGGTCCGAATACCATTGTTTCAAGACATGCAAAGAGGAAACCCCATCCCAGGCAGGGTGTTGAAGGCTTTCTCTATGTCTAGGGAGACCGCCACTTGATGTGTGTCCCCGGCTGATGTATTGTGGATCATATGGAAAAGGCGCCTGATATTAAGAAATGGAATGTATGTCGGAACAATGCATGCTGGAACAACGCATGCCTGAACAACGAGGTCGGAAGAACGACCGCGTTGTTACCACTAATGCCTTTACCACGAATGCCTTAACAACGATTTTTCGTGGTAAAGGCATTCCTGGTAAAGGCATTAGTGATAGGCATGCATGGTTCCAGCATGCATCCCCCCTGGCCCCCACCCCCACCCCTAAAAATTACTGTGACCCTCCCTCCCCTAAAACCACGCCAACCCCCCACCCTTGCCCCTAAAACTCCCCCAGCCCCCCACCTTGTCCCTAAAATTACCTCAACCCCTCCCTACCCCCAAAACCTAAAACAACCCCCACCCCATCCCTGAAACCTAAAGTACCCCAACCCCACCCCTAAAACCTAAAACCACCATGCCCCTAAGATTACCCGACCCCCAACCCACCCCTAAAACCTAAAACCACCCCAACCCCCACCCCATCCCTAAAACCTAAACTACACCAACCCCCACCCCTAAAACCTAAAACCCTCCCAACCCCCCACCCCCACCCCCACCCCTAAAATTACTGCAACCCCTCACCCCGCCCCTAAAGCCTAAAACCACCCCAACCCCCACCCCTTAGACCTAAACCACCCCAATCCCCCACCCCACTCCTAAAAACCTAAACCACCCCAACCCCCACCCCCGAATACTAAAAATACCCAAACCCCCACCCCGCCCATAAAACTACAAATACCCCTCCCCAATCCTAAACCGCCTGACCCCCCACCCCTAAAACTAAAAATACCCTGACCCCCCACCCTCGCCCATAAAACTAAAAATACCCCTCCCCCGCCCTAAACCTAAACCGCCTGATGCCCCCTCCCCTAAAGCTAAAACCCCAACCCCCCACCCCACCCACAAAACTAAAAATACCCTGACCCCCCACCACTTCCCCTAAAACTAAAACCCTCTGACCCCCACCCGCCCCTAAAACTAAAATCCCCCAACCCCCCACCTCCGCCCCTAAAACTAAAACCCGACCCTCCACCCCTGCCCCTAAAACTAAAAATACCTGACCCCGCCCCTAAAATTAAAAATACCCCTCACTCCCCACCCGTAAACCGACCGACTCCCCCTCCCCTAAAACTAAAACCCGACCCCCCCACCCCGTCCCAAAACTAAAACCCCAACCCCCCCACCCCCACCCCCACCCCTAAAACTAAAACTACCTCGACCCCCCACCCCGCCTCTAAAACTAAAACCCCAACTCCCCACCCCGCCCCACTTACCTGACTCGTCGCATCATCCACCTCAGCCGACTCCCTTGTTTTGTGCCTTAACCACGCACGTGTATTGTTCAGCACATGCGTGGTTAAGGCACAAAACAACGAAGTCGTGGTTAACGAAAGCGTTGTTCCGCCTTCGTTGCTCATGACTTTGTTGTTCCGGAGTCGGCATTCAGGGCGTTTCCCTAAGAAATGTGGTGCGGCCTGGAATAAAGCCCGATTGGTCATGGTGTACTAAAGTGTGCATTATAGGAAGTATTCGGTTAGCTAGTACCTTTCCCAGCATCTTACAGTCTGAGTTGAGTAAGGACAGAGGGCGATAGGATTGTACATCTGTTGCATCATGCCACGGTTTAGGCAACACCACAATCAGGGCCTCACGTAAAGAGTACGGTAGGGAGCCCTGTTGAAATGCCTCATGATAAATCTCCAATAATCGAGTAGTAATGATGGTGGAATATGTAGTATAATATTGAATGGGTAAGCCGTCTGCACCCAGTGTTTTTTTGTGAGATATTTGCGTGATAGCTGCTTTGATCTCCTCTAATTGTATGGTTTCCTCCATAATAGTGCGTTGTGGGACAGTGAGACTAGGGAGGGATATGCCTTGCAGAAAATCCTATATACGGCCTACGTCCAGGTCAGCCGGTTTCTCATATAACTGTCAGTAGTAATTACGAAAAGTGTAATTGAAAGTCAATTATGAAGTGGCCACTATGCCATCCTGCATCCTAATTGACATAGCCGGTGCACCACGGTGCACCTCGCGGAGAAGCCAGGCAAGCACCTTGCCTGAGCGATCTCCTTGGGCATGTTGCAGAGCCCTTCGTGTACGATAATCATTGTGACTTAAGGTAGATTTTGCTTTGTGGCAACGGAGCTGAGGGAGTTTTGATGGCGATACAGTTTGCCTCACATCATGTATTTCCGCTTGACGTAAGTCTCATTCCACTTCAGAGAGGACACATATTAATTGCCACCGAATTCCCCAGGTAGAGGCCATGCAGTGACCACAGATCACCACTTTATGAGTTTCCCATTCTATCGCCCGAGAGGAGGCTGAGTCAGTGTTCGTTAGGAAGTATTGTCGGATGGTCTGAGATAACGACTCCCGGAATGGAGGATCCAATAGAGCCTCTGTTTGTAGGCGCCAGTTAGGTATGGAGGGTCATGGCAAACTCCAAGTCAGTATCGCTGTCAGTGGGCTGTGGTCCGAATGTGTCTTTGCTAGGTATCCTGAGTGATCTAGGAGGGGTCCGTTATTAGTGGTGCTAAATAGACATCTATCCTAGGGTGGAGTTCATGTACAGGAGAGTAAAATGAGTATTCACGGTCGTGCAGGTGACCCATGCACCATACATCACCAAGTCCAATATGTGTACTCCAAGTCCGAAAGTGGTGGGCAGTACGATTACTGGTGGCAGTTGATAATGAGGGGTGAGAGAGGTCCAGTTGAGGGTCCAGGATGCAATATAAGTCTCCACCCCATACCGCTGGAACAAATGGGTCTTGAAATAGCGCCAGCGTCAGACAATCTAGGAATTGTATTTGGCTCGCATTATGGGCACATACGGCCACCAAGTTAATGGGTATGCCAGCTAGCCTACCCTCTAAGATGACGTATCTCCTGTCTGTGTCTATAGTTTGTGTCATAAGGGCAAAGGGGATTCCAGGGGCCACCCATATGAGAACTCCCTTGGCATATGAAAATGTAGTAGTGCCATATGTTTGTCCCCGCCATCTAGATCGTACCTTGCCTAATTCTGAGGATGTAAGATGTGTCTCCTGGAGCATAGCAATGTGTACTCCATGACATCTGAGATACGTATGTAGTCTATAGCGTTAGGTTTAGGATGCCATACCCCTTACATTCCAGGTCAAGAATTTATATTGTGGAGTGTGGGTCAGTGAGGGTGTGTTAGACATCATTTCTAAAACAATGCATGAGAGACATTTCCATTGTTATCTTCCCATGGCCGTAACAGTAATGTCGCACACACCAATGCAATGTTAAGCATGGTAGAGCAAGCAAGTAAAAAACAAAAAATAACCCCAACATTAGGAACAATCCCCCCAGGACCGCAACTATATAGTATACCGCCCAGTGCGCAGAAACATGCACGAAGTAACATTTACCATGATGCCTCAATGAACAACGTGTCCAAAGATACATCATGTGGGGGTGATGTCAACACAGGTACGGAGGTGCCCCGCAGTGGGGCCCATGATAGATGATGAAGGAGGGTTTTGGAAGAGTCACTGTCTACAGGGAGACTTCATCGGTGAACGAGGGATGAAGTGTTATCTGTTGGGATATGATGCCAAACCTTTTGGTTGCTTGGGATTCAAATTAGGTAGTCAACTGATCCAGGTGTGATGTGAGGGTCCCTATTGTTGCCAGTCGAGGAAATCTCGGATCCACCAGTGTTGGACCCCGACGTTGGTATTTGTTCGGAGCGAAGAGCAGTTAAGGAGTTGTTCGGATATTGTGTCATTGTCACTACTGCTCGAGCCTGTTCTGCTGCTGCTTGATTTTGATCTGGGCGGGAGTTGAGTAGATTCCTACGATGCCGTCTTGGTTTAGGGGTTAACCATGTGTCCGTCTCTTTCCCTTCTCCTAGTGTTGCGGCCAGGCCTTTGGCATACAGCCAAGTCCACACACCCTCCGGGGATTGGAAAATATGTGTTTTCTCTTGATTTATAACTTTAAGTTTCGCTGGGAAAAGAAGAGCATATTTGATTTGCAGGTCCCGGAGCCGTTGTTTAACCGACATGTAGGACCCCCATTTGCATTGCACCTCCATAGTGTAATCTGAATATGCTGAGATTAGTGTGTCTTCAAAGTGCCATGGCCCCTTTGTGCAGAACAATTGAAGGATCAGGTCATGATCACGATAATTCAATAGACCGGCTATGAGAGGGCGCAGTGGAGCTCCCACTTTGGGGGGACGACGTGGTATGCGGTTAGCCCTCTCTATAGAGAACAATGGGAGGCCCATATTTATACTTTTTTAGCACCGCGTTTGCACCATTTTTTGATGCAAAAGCGGCACAACCTTACAAAATACAATTGTATTTTGTAAGTTTGCGCCACTTTTGCATTATAAAGCGGCGTAAATGAGGCGCTAAAAAAAGTATAAATGTGGGTCGGAGTGTTTTATCTTTTAGCCCTGTTGATAGAAGCCACTTTTCCAAGAACAGTTCGGTGCTGGGAAGTTCTGGGTGCTCAGGGAAACCATTAAAAGGATGTTGTTACGCCGATAATTCTTCTTGCATGGATGTTATTTGCGCTTGTATTGATTGGAGGGTCGGCGATACAGTTTATGTGATTGATTTGGTTTGGGTAACCCTTTCTGCGAGTTTACAATGATCCGCTCTCAACAAGTTCACATCCAGAGACACTGAGTCAATGTTAGCTTCCAATGAGGTCTTAGGGGGTCATTACAACCCTGGCGGACGGTGTTAAAGCGGCGTTAAGACCGCCAACAGGCCGGCGGTAAAAAATTTGGAATTACGACCGTGGTGGAAACCGCCAACAAAGACAGCCACATTAACACTCCAACTGCAACGGCAGTACAGACAAACAGCGCAGTGGTCACCCCCAAAAGACAAGCGGGAGACAATGTACCGCCCACAATATTATGAAAGGCCAATCAGCCACCTTTTCCGGGGTGAATTCACCAAGGATAAAAACACAGCGGAAACAGGAATTTCAAATGAAAAACGCTCACCTCTACCCACTCCACGAGGAAGGAGGGCACCATGGAGCCGGAACTCCATATTCTTCCTGCGATAGTTTTCCTGCTCCTGTACCAGGAGCACCAACGCCGGCGGCGAAGACCACGGTGAGTACTGCACCTACGACATAGGGGAGGGGGGAGGCAAAAAACAGGGACACACACACGCAACACGCAAAACCCCCACCCCCACCCTCACCCACTACAACACACACACCAATGCATATCCAAACATTACAGTAAAACCCCCCAAACCCCCCTGGAAGAATGCAAAGACAAAAGGAAATGAGTGTAACCATTGTATAATATCTAAATAGAGTAAGCAAAAATATACATATATACACTATTAACAAAATATACACCACAAATAGTAGTCCAGGTAATACACCATTCATAGTCCGTGGACCACTGGGCCCAAAATGCATGGGCGAGGCCCACACAAGATACCCAAACATGACGGAGAGAACACTGCAGGGGCATCAGATAGAAAAACAACAGGCACCTCAGGGGGAAGGGAAGGGGGGGCACCTCAGCCGGATGAGTGCACAACACCAGATCCACGAGGGGGCTCCATGCCCATTAATGTATCCTGGGGAGTGCAAAGCCACAGTCTCTCAAGTCTCTCCAGTGGGTGGTTTGCCCACTGCTTTATCCTGGGGAGTGCAAAGCCACAGTCTCTCAAGTCTCTCAAGTGGGTGGTTTGCCCACTGTACCATCCTGGGGAGAGCAAAGCCACAGTCTCTCAAGTCTCTCCAGTGGGTGGTTTGCCCACTGTACCATCCTGGGGAGTGCAAAGCCACAGTCTCTCAAGTCTCTACAGTGGGTGGTTTGCCCACTGTACCATCCTGGGGAGTGCAAAGCCACAGTCTCTCAAGTCTCTCCAGTGGGTGGTTTGCCCACTGTACCATCCTGGGGAGTGCAAAGCCACAGTCTCTCAAGTCTCTGCAGTGGGTGGTTTGCCCACTGTACCATCCTGGGGAGTGCAAAGCTACAGTTTCTCAAGTCAATAACAGTCTCCTCTGGTTCTGGAGGGGGCTTTGTGCCCAGAGTGCTTCATCCTGTGCAGGACAGACGGAGTGGATCCATGTATCCACTGGTTCTGGAGGGGGACTGGTGCCCAGAGTGCTTCATCCTGTGCAGGACAGACGGAGTGGATGCATGTCTCCACTGGTTCTGGAGGGGGACTGGTGCCCAGAGTGCTTCATCCTATGCATGACAGACGGAGTGGATGCATGTCTCCACTGGTTCTGGAGGGGGACTGGTGCCCAGAGTGCTTCATCCTGTGCAGGACAGACGGAGTGAATGCATGTCTCCACTGGTTCTGGAGGGAGACTGGTGCCCAGAGTGCGTCACTCACCCCGTGACAGTCCCTGTTGCGTCACTGCCCCTGCCGCTCATGGGCTAGCGGTGCTTGAGTTGGCGGTGCTTGCCCTGTTCAGCGGTCCAGGCCCTGTTCAGCGGTGCTTGAGTTGGCGGTGCTTGCCCTGTTCAGCGGTCCTTGCCCTGTTCAGCGGTGCTTGAGTTGGCAGTGCTTGCCCTGTTCAGCGGTGCTTGACTTGCCGGTCATTCATTGCCCAGCTGGGCTGGGGCTGGCAGTCCTTCAATGCCCAGCTGGGCTGTGGCTGGCGGGGTCCGCCTGGGCAGCTGGGCTGTGGCTGGCGGGGTCCTCCTGGGCAGCTGGGCTGTGACTGGTGGGGCCCTCCTGGGCAGCTGGGCTGTGGCTGGCAGGGCCCTCCTGGGCAGCGGGGCTGTGGCTGGCGGGGCCCTCCTGGGCAGCGGGGATGATGGCGGTCTTCTCCGCCGTGCTGCTCCTCCCAGACTTTGCGGCTTTCTTCTGGCCCTTCCCCACCTTGGGAGGAGTCACAGCTGAGTCCACACTCCCCCGGGACCACTGTGAGCGACGTGGGTGGCTGGAGTCTTCCCCCTCTCCCACCGGGCACTGGCCAACTTCTGGTGCTTCACAGGGGGGGGACTGGCAGTGCTCTGGCTCCACGATACACTGGCTGTCCTGGTGGCCGGTGCACTCCACATACCTGTCACAACAGGCACCACTGGTCCCAGTGATTGTGTGGCTGAGGTGCTAGTACGGAACCTATGAGTTGGACGGGGTGGTGGGAAATAGGTTAAGGGTGGACAGGAAAAGTTGTTTGGAGACACTGGGACGGGTAGCTGGAGGGGGTTTGGGAGTGGAGGAAGAGGTGGTGTTTGTAGGAGGTGTAAGTTTTGTGGATTTGGGTGCAGGTGCATGCGCTGGAGGCTGTCGTGAGGTGGATGACTGTTGGGTGGGTGTGTGGCTGCGTTTGTGTATCTTGGGAGGGGGCGTCACAGACACACTGGAAGAGGACACAGGGAACGTGTGAATGGTAGTGGGGGTGGTGAGTGCACATGAGCGGGGTGTGGTGGTGGGTGTGCTGGTGCGGGACATAGTGGCTGTAGTGGTAGTGCATGCAGGTGTGAGTGTAGAGGAGACTAGGAGGGAGGAGGGAGACGAGGAGGAGGGGGACACAGTGGAGGCAGTGGATGTTGGTGTGTCTGTATGTGTGTGATGCTTGCTTGAGTGCCTGTGGGATGAGTGGTGCTTATGTTTGCCTGAGCTTCCCTTGTGTGGTGAGGTGTGTGCAGGCTGGTCTGATGGTGTGCTTGGGATAGGCAGAGGTATAGGGGATTGGGTCTGGGTGGAGGAAGTTGGAGGGGGGAGGCTAGACACAGGGAAAATGGCTGCCATCAGTGCTGAGGCCAGAGTTTGAACGGTTCGATGAAGGGCAGCCTCACCAGAATGAATGCCCTCCAGGAATGCTTTTGTGTGTTGCAACTCCCTTTCTACACCCTGGATGGCATTCAAAATGGTAGACTTCCCAACAGTGAGGGACCTGAGGAGGCCAATGGCCTCCTCACTGAGGGCAGCAGAGGTGACAGGGGCAGGGGCTGAGGTGCCTGGGGTGAAGGAGATGCCCACCCTCCTGTGTGAGCGGGCACAGGGCGAAGGCTGAGAGGCTGATGGGAGGGCAGTGCTGGTAGGAGGGGTGGCAGCTGTACCTGTTGAAGTGGGGGGCACAGATGTTGCCGCCACCACAAGGGAGCTCCCATCGGAGGACGAGTCCGTGTCGCTGGTTGCAGATCCTGTGACTGCCGTGGTGCTCCCCTCGCCCTCCGTCCCACTGGTGTATTCCGAGTCCGTAATGTGGGCCTCCATGCCCATGTGGGATGCAGCTCCCTCGCGCTCTGGTGCCACTGCTCCTCCGCCTGATGATGCTAATGCACACAAGAACAGGGAGACCGCAAAAAAAGGGGGGGGGGGACAGAAGAAAGACAGGTTGAGTCCATGGCTTACCGCTACCGTTGGCGGACAAGACAGACACAGCAGCCCCCTGCACTACGGTGCGCACTTGGGCTCTACAGTGCAATTCCTGGGAAACGGCCTACAAGGCTATGGACGACATCTGCACACATAGATGACACAGGGGCATGAATAGCTGTACTTGGCACTCTACAGAGGTGGGGTGGGGGCCACAGGGCCATGCCTTACAAAGGGGCCTAGCCTACGAAACTCGCCCTGGCCTAGGGAAACCCACAGCCCTCCTCCCCCACCCAGACCCCTCCACTGCACGCAAAGTCAGCTGAATGAGAGTCTACTCACCCCCTTGTGTCTGCTGTGATGCCCTCAAGCACCCATCCAACTCAGGGTAGGCCACCGCCAGGATCCGGAACATCAGGGGGGTCATGGTAATACGGGCACCCCTCCCTCGTTGGGAGGACATCCCGAGCTGAGCCTCCGCTGTCTTCTTGCTCCAGCGGCGAATGTCCTCCCATCTCTTCCGGCAGTGGGTGCTCCGTCTGTGGTGGACCCCCAGGGTCCGGACGTCCTTGGCGATGGCACGCCAAATATCCTTCTTCTGGTGGGCGCTGACCTACATGAAATTTACAGTGGAAGAAGAGAAGTCATTACCAACTGCACCGTCAAAGTGATTGGCCCCCATCCCTACCCTTGCCATGTGGCACATGCACCCACCGTCTTTCATGCATGCAGGACTCTGCCCCCTTCCTTCTTACAGCCAGCCCTCTCCACACAGGCATAGCCCATACAACATGCTCCCTGTGTACTTACCTGTTGGTCTGGAGGACCGTAGAGTAGAGTGTACTGGGGGAGGACCCCGTCGACTAGCTTCTCCAACTCCTCCGATGTGAAGGCAGGTGCCCTTTCCCCAGACGCACGAGCCATTGTCTCTTCCAGACCGAGGTCACAGCAGCACTTGCAGTGTAGGTTCTCTCCTGTCGAAGGTCAGGTATCGAGTGATTCAACAGATAGAAAATGGTGGTCACGTCCGCGGCAGTCACGTCCTTGGCGGTGCGTACCATAACCGCCGGCGTACATCGTCATTGGCTCCTGGGACCCATAGGGTCCAATGTTAACCAATGCAGCATTGCGTCGCGGTCTTCGACCGCCTACCGCGACGGTGTACAACACCAGCGCAGTTACCTCACATCCCATTGTCCCGCTTTAGAGGTCAGGCAGCCGCCATTTCAGGGGCCCACATGGCCTAATTACCAACTGCGTCACACATACCTAGGCCCACTCTAAACACACATACAGGCCAGATTTTGTGTATGAATGTGTAGACTGTGGGTACATACCTCTGAGTTGTTTGACTCTGTGGTCGCTGTTTTCCTTCATAGGCACCGTCCGCTGGGACATGTGAGGAGATGGCGGAATCCTCTGGTGTAGCGACCGCTGGTGGACCTGTCGACAATGGAGGAAAGAAATGTGATTATCACCTACAGGTTTGACCGTGCCACAATCCAGGAACTGTGCACTCAGTTGGAGCCAGACCTGATGTCAGCAATCCGCCATCCCACAGACATCCCCCCTGAAGTGCAGGTGCTGTCAGTGCTCCATTTCCTTGCAAGTGGGTCATTTCAAACAACTGTGGCCATGGCATCAGGGATGTCCCAGCCTATGTTTTCCAACGTATTGTCCAGAGTGTTGTCTGCCCTGCTGAAACACATATGCATCTACATCGTGTTCCCTCAGGTGGAGGACTTGCCTACAGTGAAAGGTGATTTCTATGCCCTTGGACATATCCCCAACATCATAGGTGCCATTGATTGGACCCATGTGGCTTTGGTCCCCCCCCACAGGAGTGAACAGGTGTACAGGAACCGGAAGAGTTATCATTCCATGAATGTACAGATGGTATGTTTGGCAGACCAGTACATCTCCCATGTGAATACCATGTTCCCTGGCTCAGTGCATGACGCCTACATCATGCGGAATAGCAGCATCCCTTATGTGATGGGTCAACTACAGAGGCACCGGGTGTGGTTATTAGGTGACTGTGGTTACCCCAACCTGTCATGGCTACTGACCCCAGTGAGGAATCCCAGGACCAGGGCGGAGGAACGCTATAATGAGGCCCATGGGCGGACTAGGAGGGTGATTGAACGCACCTTCGGCCTCCTGAAGGCCAGGTTTAGGTGCCTCCATATGACAGGTGGATCCCTCTTCTACTCACCAAAGAAGGTGTGCCAGATCATCGTGGCCTGCTGTATGCTTCACAACTTGGCTTTGCAACAACAGGTGCCTTTTCTGCAGGAGGATGGTCCAGATGGCGGTGTTGTGGCAGCTGTGGAGCATGTGGACAGTGATGATGAGGAAGCAGAGGAAGAAGACATTGACAACAGGGACTCAGTCATCCAGCAATATTTCCAGTGAAACACAAGTGAGAATACATTCCTGCCTACTACATGTACTTTTTCACTTCTACCTCTATCCTGTCTGTCGATTTCACCCAGTGTATGGTCACTGAGTTGTCACTTTCCCTTACGGTTTCACAGGTGTGGGTCCCAACGTGTGTCATCTGCTTAGATTCCTCATGGACTAGAGCTGTGTGACATAGGTATGTTGACATTACTAATTCCTGGAAATTTTGTCACTGTCATTGCAAATGCACTATTTCAAAATCACAGACAGACTCCAGATCTTTTGGTGCTTTAGGTGTGTTTATTTACATACAAAAGATTGGAGGGTGAAGTTAAATGGTGAGGGGTGATGGCGGAGGAGTGTCCATGGCAGAGTCCAGTCTATTTGTCTCATAGGTGCATTGCCCATATGGGCATAGGAAGTGGAGCTGGGGCAGTTCCAATATGGACAGGGCGTCAAAGTGGGACAGTGGGTTGACAATCAGGGTGGTCTCATTTCTTGGCGGGATCTTGGCATCGTGCTCTGTCTTGTTCCTGAATCTCAGGGACCGCTTGCGGGGTGGTTCTCCATCTGCAGTGGGTGGGGTGCTGGTGTGGTGGTCCTGTGGCAGTGCCTCCTGTCCACTAGCGCCGGCGGAGGTGGTGGGCAGTTCATCGTCCATGCTAGTGTCAGGGGCCCCTTGGAGTTCCACAGTGTCCCTCCTGGTGTTGAGTATTTCCTTCAGCACCCCTACGATGGTGCCCAGGGCGGAGCTGATGGTTCTGAGTTCCTCCCTGAACCCCAAATGCTGTTCCTCCTGCATGCGCTGGGTCTCCTGAAACTTGTCCAGGACCATTGCCATCGTCTCCTGGGAGTGGTGGTATGCTCCCATGATGGAGGAGAGGGCCTCGTGGAGAGTGGGTTCCCTTGGCCTGTCCGCCCCCTGTCGCACAGCAGCCCTCCCAGTTCCCCTGTGTTCCTGGGCCTCCGTCCCCTGGACCGTGTGCCCACTGCCACTGCCCCCAGGTCCCTGTTGTTGTTGGGGTGGTGGGTTATCCTGGGTTCCCTGTAGTGGTGGACACACAGCTGATTGACGTGTCCTGGGGACGGAGGTATGGGCCCGCTGGGTGGGTGCTGTGGTGGTGTTACCAGAGGGGGGAAGGTCTGTGGTGGCCTGTGCCTGTGTGAGGGGAACCGACTGTCCCGAGGCCCACGATGGTCCTGGCTGGCCATCTATATCCAGTTGGACAGAGCTGCTGTCATCACTGTGGACCTCTTCTGTGGGTGGGGTGGAGATGTCTGGACCCTCCTTTCTGGTGACGTTGGGTAGTGGTCCTGCAGGGGTGTAAAAGCATAATTATTGCATCTGTGTGTCTCATGGTGTGCAATGGGTGGGTGACCGTGTACCCCAGTGCTTGCATTCCTGTGTGGGGGCTTGTGGGATGCTGGTTTAGGGGGGTGTTTGGGTATGTGCAGTGGGCATGCTTTAGTGATGGGTCTCCATGCGTTGTTGTCGCATGCAGGGCTTGGTGTTGGGATGTGTGGTTTGTGATATTGGTACATTTGTGAGGAGTTGGAGTGATAGGGGTGGGGGCGAGGGTGGGGGTATGTGATAGCATGCATGTAGGGTGGGGGATATGGTAGTTAAAGGTTTGACTTACCAGAGTCCATTCCTCCAACGACTCCTGCGAGGCCCTCAGGATGCAGAATCGCCAAGACCTGCTCCTCCCATGTTGTTAGTTGTGGGTGAGGAAGTGGGGGTCCGCCGCCAGTCCGCTGGACCGCCAGGTGGTGTCTGGAGACCACGGAACGCACCTTCCCCTGTAGGTCGTTCCACCTCTTCCTGATGTCATCCCGATTTCTTGGGTGTTGTCCCACTGCGTTGACCCTGTCGACTATTCTTCTCCATAGCTCCATCTTCCTTGCAATTGAGGTGTGCTGCACCTGTGCTCCAAATAGCTGTGGCTCTACCCGGATGATTTCCTCCACCATGACCCTGAGCTCCTCCTCCGAGAACCTGGGGTGTCTTTGCCGGGCCATGGGGTGGTGTAGGTGATGTGTGGGGTGGTGTGTGTGGTGATAAGTGTGGTAATATGTAGTGGTGTGTGGTGTTTTGTGCGTGGAAGTTGTGTGGGTGATGGTGTTGAGTGCCTGTGGCTGCTAGTTTGTGGATGGTGGTGTCTCTCTCTGGCCTTCTCTCTGTAATAGTGGTCGTAGGGGTTTGTGGGTGTGTGTTTTATATTGTAATTGGTGTGTGGGAGTGGTGTGTGTAAGTGTATCAGGTGTGTGTATTTCGAATCGTCCAATGTGGTGGTGTTTTGTAGAAGTGTGTGTATTTTGAGCGCGGCGGTGTGTACCGCCAATGGAATACCGCGGTTGAAAGACCGCCGCGTGGATTTGTGTGTCGTGATAGCGTGGGCGTATTTCTATTGGCGTGACGGTGGAGGAT
This sequence comes from Pleurodeles waltl, assembly GCF_031143425.1. Taxonomy (NCBI): domain Eukaryota; kingdom Metazoa; phylum Chordata; class Amphibia; order Caudata; family Salamandridae; genus Pleurodeles; species Pleurodeles waltl. Next base: position 589,262,318 of record NC_090447.1, read on the forward strand.
TTGTTTTCGCCAGTTTATCACTGACCTTTGGTGTGACGGACTTGTGTGGGTGTCTGAATTTTTTCGGATTTCGAGATGTGGGTCATAATAGCTGTGGTGGAATTCCACGGCTGCGGCGGTGTGTTGGCGGTCTTCTGCACTGCGGTAAGCGGCTTTTACCGCCAATGTTGTAATGACCCCCATAGTGTCTAATAGTGCATGTAGAATTTTTTCAAATTTCTCAGAGTGGCTATTAACAGTGGATTCCAAGTGACGAAACTGATTGATTTGTGATGGAGAGTCCATTGAATGAGTATTGGCTGTGTGCATGGTGTCTCCCGTTGTTTTGGTAGGCCGCGGTTTCCCCATAACTTCGCAAGGGAAGGATCTATGACAGCGAGCGCCCTCTTGTGTTGTTGGTTCGGTTTTAATGGCGTCACACAAACAGTACTGTTGCGCATAAGTTTTACCAGTCGCAGAATAACAAGTCACTCAAACAGCGGTGCACTAGAGCTTCCAGGGTCATAATGCTGTGTGGATAGCGAGCGAGTATTAGGGCGTAGGTCTGTATTCTGTGTGTGCTATTACAATGTATCTCATGATTGAACAAGGGAGGGAGGGCGAACAAATAGGTCCCAGCATATACTCCTGTAGTTGGGGTAAGCGCGACTAGTAGACTCAGTGTAGTCTCTCACACGCCAATGCTTCCCCGAAAGAGCGTGCAAGAGTTACACAGTGGGTTGCAGGACCTCTAATGATTTGTTAGGTCATGGCGTTTTGCATTGTGATTGGTAGTTCTGGCCCTCTCCTGCTCACAACCGCATTCTCCCTGGAGTCCACTCCGCTAATGACTAGCTAGGGTCGCAGCTAGTTGTTAGGCCGTGCGCAATAGTGACAGCTGTATCGTGCGCCCTGTTGTCCCCTCCGTGTCAGCAAACCTCTGTTTTGTGGGGTGGCATCAATCCTCCGTCGTCTGCGATGTTGCATCTACCCCTCGCCGGCCCATGGCTTGGGGAGGCCCGCAGTCGTGCGCAGTGCCACCCAGAACTGTGCCGCGTGTCATTGTTCGTGGGATACCTCTGTGTGTCCCCAGTAGGTAAGGTGGATGTCGGGGAGCCATCCACGGTCCTTCAGCGACCCTCGCCTCCAACGCCAGTCCGCACGTTAGAAGTGCATCGCACTCGCGGCCTCCACAGCGGTTTGAGTCTCGCAGCGCCGCACACCGCACCACTGCCACTGTCCGGGACTCTGCAAGCGTGGTCCGTGCACTGCCAAAAGGACCCCTACAGCGGTAAAAAACAGGATGATGATCGGGCCCCGTGCGGAGCTCGTTAAAGAACGTCTGATGCGGTCGCCATCTTTGACACCCCCCAAATTTGGGTATGTTCTTTATATACTAAATGTAGGTACATTTGATTCGAACAATACCGGAGACTTGTGAAACAAACTTGCTATATAATAGGCCCGATTGAAAATGTTGTTATGCCGGCATAATCTTTTTTAATTTAGGTAATTTCGTGTCATGCTTGTTATTCGAAATTCACAAGATTACACTATTACACCATGTTGGTAATTTTACACCATTCACGATATAAATTTAGCACAAGCGCAATAAGCAAAATCAGTGGCCAGAACACAAGGACTGCTGTTTGCATCACTTGCGTTTTTACTGTATTTTCTATCACAAAATGCGTCCGTGTGTCCACAACGGATGCAAGAATGAACTTCCTTCTTAAATGTAGCACCAAATGCCGCGCTTACATTTCACAAAATTCGAAATTACATGAATGCCAATTATGTAACTTTCACACACCTATACTGTATATATGGCATGCAGCATTTGTTACATAATACTCGATGATAACAATAACCTAGAAACTGGTCATTCCCTCAATCAGAGAACATTAGAGAGCTCTGAAGATGTGTCAAATAGATATCTAAATGCACACATGCTTGAAGTCTGCACATAATTATTAAGCATCTGAGCAAAGTGCAATATTTTGCTCTGCAGAGCAACATCATGTCCCTTCTGAACTAGTGAACACCTAAGGCTGAGCTCACTCCTACCTGCATGAATTGTGTATGGTTTTTACACACATTCCTTGAAATGAGAGAACACTTGACAGGAACCAAAACTCAGGCTATCGGATGCACAGGCTGAATGCGTGACAAACGCGGAAACTGACCAGGGCTCTGTATAACATGGACACAATACGATAAAAAAAATGGCAGCATAATAATAACATATATAGCTGTCACAGTGGTTTTACAGTAAACGTCTTGTGTGATTCCACTATTCATCGCTTTTGCACTACAAAATACAATATCTACATCGAATCTATTTACAGGAATCTGTTATCTTCAGCATCTAACTAAATATCATGACACATTTCAACATCAGAATCACTGATAAGTACCATCATCATCTTCAGGAGATGTCAAGGGAAAGGAAGTGACTATGGCCTGCATTACGACCCTGGCAGTCTATTGACCGCAAGGGTTCATTTGGCGGTATCATTGCAAGCAGGCTGGCGGTATATACTGCCACATTATGAGTGTGGCAGGTTGGCCTCTGCCAACCCACCACATCTCTGCTCATACTGCCATGGCAGTATGAACCGCCAGGCCAGAGATATTCATCCCCGACCCGGCAGTCCACAGAAGACCGCCTGTGGCATTATCAGCAGGCCTACAGCCATGGTTAATGCAGCTGTAGCACCACCACGAAAACAATAGCAGTGGGGATACCAGGGACAAGGAATTCCTTCCCTGTCAGCGGTAGACTGCTCCCCCATCCCCCAGCAAGCACTTGACTCCCCTACCTCCTACACAAATAGCACCCATCACGCCCCATCCCCCTACAGTCAATGCACCTCCCACCCCCTTTTCCCACATACATGCATACACACACGCACCCATTCACTCACACTCACCCATACATGCATTCACTCACACATACTCACACGCATTCAGGCAAACATGCATACGCACTGAAATGCAGACACACACTCATTGCAACATTCATACACGCATTCACTCACATGCATAAAGGGAAGCATACACCACAACACTCGCAGACGCATTTACACACATTCAAACACACAAACATACACCACACACAACACCCACCTCCCATGTTGAACGTCTGACTTACCTTGTCCAGCGAGGAAGTCATCCATCAGGGAATGGGAAGGGGCGCTGCTACCATCGACAGCGCCCCGTCAGCAGGACACTGCCAGGCCATAAATAATGGCCATTATACGGCTGATGGAGTCCTTCTGGCGGGCCGGTGCAGGTGGTAGTACCACCCAGGTGCCTCACCCACCAGCATGACTACTGCCAGATTTCCACCCTAATTGTGGCAGAAATCCGGCAGTGTGCATAATATGGTGGGCAGAAGACTGCCAGCACTGGCGATCTTCTGGCGCCCGTGGCACGACGGTTTTGGAAAAAGACCACTGATGTCATAATGAGGGCCTATATCTGATGTGTGAGACGAATGGTGTGCATGCAAATCCGTATGAGTATGGGAATGAGAACTAAGATAACAGTACCAGACAGCAAAATCACTAAAATCCTCACTGCCCACTCTCCAAAGATTCATTTCAACCATTATCAGATACTATACCAGTCTGAATGAAAGCCATTATTTATTTTCATAAGTTCCCTCATGCTTTCACTAATACAATCTATCTGTCATGGATGCTAATGGCCATAATGGGTATAAACAAACAACACTTTGCCTCAGCTACAGTGAATGTTCCACCCTTCGCTGCAATGAAAAACTCCAAAGGTATTCTGTTTTGCAATATGGAAGTTTTCTAACTGTTCTGAAATTAATTCAAATGCACGACCTGTCACATTTGTCACCTCCTTCAATACTTTATTAAGTCTTTGAATTCATAGATATATTAAATCCGATCCCGTATGTTGGAAACAGAATGGCAAAGATGAAGAGTGTCTCAGATATCTTGAGGCACTCTTCTAGGATGATGGAGTCTATTGTGTGTGATGAAAGGCAGGGACAACATAGGTGGGGTAACATGTTCTAAACCAATCTCAGGGCAACCTGACATAACCATGGCATAGGCTTTGCTGCCTCCAACAGGGTATGTTCTGTATTGCTCATTGGGCTGTACACAATAGTAAAAGGCTCCTGTAGGCACTAAGAATGAGTTCCCTGTTCCTGGGTCATAGAATATGACAGGGACAATGGGGTCACACCCACTATGTTCTCGAGGAATACTATTTTTCCATTCTCAAATGGCAAGCTGAGAGCAGTGTGAGCAAAGTGAATGGCAGCAAGCATGATACAATGATTTGGAAAAAGTAAATCATCTTTGTATTTAGGAATTCGTATATGAGTATCATCACATATTAGAATGGAAGTTATGAAAGAACAGAGTGAGATAAGTTTTTTTTTCATAGAATGGGAGATGGACCATGGGCTCACTGCCTCCAACATTTGTAAGCAAATGTGTGTACATCCCACAAGAGGGACGGTTGATGTTTTCAGTATCACTTGAAGAGGATTAAGTAAGTGTTTTCAATGTAAAGGGAGCACAAATCTCCAGTGTGGACATTGGGCATGGTGAGAGTAATTTCTGCCCCCCCCCCTTTCAGTCAAGTACCACACTATTGCTCAAACTACTAGGCTTTCTGCAAAAATAGCAGTTGTTAGACCTGTCAGCCTTAGGGTGATACCCCCAACTTTTTGCCCTTCTCCTCCACTTTTTCTAACCTTGTTTATGCTGGTATGAGGACTCTGCACACTTTACCACTGCTAACCATTGTTAAAGTACTTGTGCTCTCTCCTCTAAACATAGTCATTTTGTCTTATCCCCAATTTGCATATTTAATTTACGTATACGTCTTGAGTGGGTGGAATTACCTGTGCCCAGCAGCACTGAGTTTGCCACCCACTCAAATGGCCCTTCAAATATGTCTCAGGCTTGCCATTGCTGGGCCTGTGTGGTGGCAATTTCAAACTGCCATTTCGACCTGGTAAAGTAGACCTTTTGCCAAGTCCAAACCTTCCCTTTTTACACAGATACATCACCTCTAGTGTGAGCCCTGGATTGCCCAGAAAGCAGGGTGCAGTGAATTTAAAAGGTAGGGCAGGTACATTTAAATTGTACATGTCCAGGTAATATAAAACTTTCAATTTCATTTTTCACTACTGAAAGTCCTATCTCTCCCATAGGATAACTTTGCAGCTGCCTTATTACATCTAGTAAGTGTAGCTTCCAAACGGGAAGATATGAACCCTTCATGTTTGGTGAATCTGGAATCACAATTTTAAATCCTACTGTATGGTGTAGTCAGATTTTAAATTGTAATTCTGAAACTGCCACTTTGAGAAAGTTGGCATTTTCTTGTATTGCCTTAACCAGGGCACCAAAGTACAAATACTGAAATTCAGACACCACCACTTCAGTATGCTTCTGGACCTGTGGATACCCTGGCAGGGAGAAAGACTATTGTGCTGCTGAAGCCTGCTGCTCTGCTGGACTGCTTTTTTGCTAGATTCCTGTTTTGCTGTGTTTATCTGTGCCTGCTGTCCTTTTTTCTGGGAGTGAGAAGGAATGAACTTCCATCTTTCCATCCCAGAACCCAGAGTGACTGCAAGGGCTCTTTGGCTGGCCTCTTGATCTGAAGTTTCAGGGACCGAAAAGACATCCAAACACCATACTCCTGCACCTAGACTGTGCTCACTGCAAGTCTGCCCTGTTGTTAAAAATTGGGTCTCTAGTTATCAGGCGTATGCCCCCTGACCAAATAAGGACCACAATCCTAGTCAGGATAAGTCAATTAAACACCATTAATTAACCTGTGCTCACCCTCTGGTAGCTTGGAACAGATTCAGGCAGGCTTAAATTAAGATGCAATGTGTAAAGTATTTGTGCAGTGCAAAACAGTAAATCAGTGGAAACACAGCACAAAAATATACCATACCAGGTATTGGAGATGGTCCTTTCTATAGGGTCACCCCCAAACATTTTGCCTTCCTCTTTCTATGTTTTGCTGGATTTTTGCTTGATGGCCTTAGGACTCTGTTCAATTTACCACTGCTAACCAGTAATAAAGTGCTTGGGCTGTCTCCCTAAAACATGGTTTAGTTGGTTTATACCTACTTGGCATATTTGATTTACATATAAGTCTCTTTTAGAGTGGTATACCATATACCCAGGGCCTGTAAATTAAATGCTACCAGTGATCATGCAGTGCTCATTGTGCCACCCACTTAAGTAGCACTTTAAAATATGCCCCAGGTCTGCCATTACAGCCTGAAGGCAGTGTCTAACTGCCATGTCAACCTGGCATTTAAAACCCCTTGCTGAGCTTTCAACTCCCCTTTTATTACATTTAAATCACACCTAATGAAGGCTCTAGGTAGCCCGTAGGGCAGGGTGCTGTGTAATTAATGGGTAGGACATGAACGTTTTAGTTCTACATGTCCGATTAGTGAAAAACTCCCAAATTTGATTTTTTACTACTGTGAGGCTTAACCCTCCTGTAGGATAGCACTGGGAATTCCTTGTTATATTTAATAAGCTGTCATTTCTAAACCAGATGTAGAAGATATGACATGTTTTTGTATCTTTCAACTTGTAATGATAAACCCTTTTTAATGGTAAAGATGGATTTATGATTACAAGTTTGAATACGCCACTTTTAGAAAGTTGCCATTTTCCTGCCCTTAGCACTCTGTGCCTGTAGCCTGCCTTAGGTCAGATGACTGGGTGTTAATTATTGTTGTGACTTTGTGAATTCACCACAGACATTTACACAATATTTGCATTAGCAGAGCTGCAATGGGTGATTAACTGACTTGATGGGTGGGGCAGGTGTAGGAAAGTACCCTCTTTTTGGCATGTTACCCCCAATTTCTGCCCGATGTCAGTGTGTTTGACTGTGTCACTGGGATACAGCTAACCAGGAACCCAGTGCTTATGCTCTCTCTCCTCTAAATGTTGTCAATGCATACTATTAACCCAGTATTTCATCCTAAATTGGCATACTGGTCACCCCTTATAAGTCCCTAGCATATGGTACTTGGGTACCCAGAGCATTGGGGTTCCATGGAATCCATATGGGATGCAGCATTACTTTTGCCACCCATAGGGAGCCCATACAAAGGCTTCTACAGGACTGCCATTGTGTGAAATGGTGCATGCATCATTTCAAAGCCATTTACCCTGCACCAGGTCACTTATAAATCACCCATATACCAGGCCTTCCAACCCTGAAGGCTGGATGCAGAGTACCTGTGTGTGAGGGCACCCCTGCACTAGCCGAGGTGCCCCCACATCATACAGGACCATTTTCCTGGACTCCATGAGTGTGGAGATGCCATTTTAGATGTGCAATGGAAATAGGTCAATACCTATGTCCAGCTTCACAATGATAACTCTGAATATGGCCATGTAAGGTGTCTAATATCTGGGAATTTTACCACAATGCTGAGTCTAGCATTGGTTGTATGATTCAATGCACTCTGGGGCTCCACTGTGGACCGCCAGGAACTGCTATACCAGCCTTCTGAGGTTTTCAAGGCAGCCCCAGCTGCTGCCACCTCACAGACAGGTTTCTGCCCTCCTGTTGCTAAAGCAGCTTGAGCCCAGGAAGAAAGAACAAAGCATTTCCTTTGGTAGAGGGGTGTTACACCCTCTCCATTTGGAAATAGGTGTTAAAGGAATGGGAGGGGTGGCCCCCCAAAGCCTCTGGAAATGCTTTGAAGGGCACAGATGGTGCCCTCCTTGCATAATCCAGTCTACACTGGTTCAGGGACCCCAGTTCCTGTTGTGGCACAAAACTGGACAAACGAAAGGGGAGTGACCACTCCCCTGTCCATCACCACCCCAGGGGTGGTGCCCAGAGGTCCTCCAGAGTGTCCCTGGGTTTTGCCATCTTGGATTCCAAGGTGGTGGGGCACTCTGGAAGCATCTGAGTGGCCACTGCCAGCAGGTGACATCAGAGCCCTACCCTGATAGGTGCTTGCCTGTGTAGGGTACCAATCCCCCTTTCTGGGCTATTTAGGGTCTCTCCTCTGGGTCTTTCCTCAGTTTTGGATTGCAAGTCTCCAGCAGGATTCCTCTGCATTCTTTACTTCACCTTCTACCAACAACACTGCACCTGGTCCCTCCAGGAACTCTGCAAACTTCAACAAAAAGGCAAAGCTGACTTCTGCAACATTGTATCTTCAGTTCCTGCCAGCAACTGCAACTGTTTCCAGGTCGTGCAGACTCCGAGGACTGCCTGTCTTCAGCCTGCATCACAAGAATGAAGGAATCTCCCTTAAAGTGAAGGGGTAACTTCCCTGCTTCAGAAGGCACCCCTCTTCAGCGACCACCAGTGGCTTAGGTCCCCTCTCCTGACAAATTTCATAAATCCAGGAGCAAGGGTGGTGGACTGAAGTGGTCCTGAGAGTCCAGACGCCCAACTGTCCAACTTTGGTGGAGGTAAGGGCTTGCCTCCCCACGCAAGACAGTACCCGTGCAATGCATGTTTTGCAGTTGCCAAGGCTTGTTGGCATCCTTTCATGAAGTTCTTCATTAACCATGCAGCTCCAGCCCCCAGCACTCTTTCCTGTGATGCATAGTCTTCTGCATGGTTCTCCAGCAGCATGGTAGTCCTTTGTTTAGTGCTGCATGGGCCTCCTTTTGAACTTACTTTGTCCTGTGATGTGGGACTCCTGTGAGCACTGACTGGTCTTCTGAAGGCTCTCTGAGTTGCTGAGAGCCCCCTCTGTCTTCCTTTCCTCAGCAGAGTCCACCAGGCCCCTCTTGGTCCCAGGCAGCGTCATTTTCCACTAACCGCGAGCTTTGCGTGTGTCAAGGCTTGTTGGCAGAATCCAGCAACGCAAACCAGACTGCAATCTTCCATCCGGCGTGGGACATCATCTGCACCAACCAGGAACACGCGTTCATCTTCTTGGGTGCAGTACTGACTGTTGTACTTCACCGGTGGTTCTTCTTTTGCACCTTCTTCCGGGTTAGCAGGTGCTCCTGTTCTACCTAAACTCTTCAGTGCTTTTTGGACTTGGTCCCCTTCTTTCACAGGACCTCAGGTCCAGAAATCCATCATTGGTGTCCTGCAGTCTCTTCTGGTTCTTGCAAAATCATCTATCATGTATTCTTGTGTGTTCTATGAAAGTCACTGTGATTTACTCCTGCTTTCCTGGGCTCTGGGGGGGGTTCTATTACTTACCTTTGGTGTTTTCTTACACTCTCAGCGCCCCTCTACACACTACACTTTCCTAGGTGGGAAACCAATTTTTGCATCCCACTATTTTAGTATATGGTTTGTGTTCACCCTAGGCCATTTCTAAGTATTGTGATTTTCACTATTTGCACTGTTTTTTCACTCTTTTTACAGCAATTACTGCATTCCAGTGTATATACTCTGCATATTATTTACCTCCTAAGGAAGTATAGTCTCTAAGGTATCTTTGGCATTTGTGTCACCAAAATAAAGTATCTTTAGTTTTGTAACACTGAGTATTTTCTTTCATGTGTGTGAGTACTGTGTGACTACAGTGGTATTGCATGAGCTTTACATGTCTCCTAGTTAAGCCGTGGCGGCTCATCCACACTACCCCTAAAGAGTCTGGCTTTTAGACACTGACTACATTTCACTAATAAGGGATAACTGGACCTGGTATAAGGTGTAAGTCCTTTGGTATCCACTACAAACCAGGCCACCCTCCTACATTGTTGGTGCAGCGGTGGGATAAGTAATTGCAATTGCCTTATCAGTCTGTCACCGGCGCTTTCCGCAGGAAAGTGTAATATACACTTAGAGCTATACATACATATACCTAGTTACAGGATCTAGTTTTGTACTTTCCTTTCCCAGAGACTAGGGGTTAGGTAGAGTAGGTTTTTCTTTTCACTTACACTACTCTAACACTCAGTACACTATGGGGGTTATTCTAACTTTGGAGGAGGTGTTAATCCGTCCCAAAAGTGACGGAAAAGTGACGGATTTACCACCAGCCGTATTACGAGTCCATTATATCCTATGGAACTCGTAATAGGGCTGGTGGTATATCCGTCACTTTACCGTCACTTTTGGGACGGATTAACACTCCTCCAAAGTTAGAATAACCCCCTATGTCTACTGCTGGGCCTAGCCCTGAGGTCATGACCTTCAAAGAAGTCAAGAGACTTTGCTCAGAGAGGTGCTTAGATATAGGGAAGGACCCTAACAAGAATTTTCTTTTGAGCCTCCTCCTTCAGGATAACCAGGAGCAGACTGGTAACCAGGAGGAGGAGGAGGATTCTACACCCTTAGAGTCAGGGAATCATCCTGAAGATTCAGGGAAGGGCTTTTCAAAATATGTTCCCCCTAGCAAACTATCTAGTATAGCTGGCAGTGGGAGGGGTAGTCACTCTGAGAGGGCGCATTTCACACCTTGAGGTCAGGTTATTAGGGTTAGCAAGGGTAGGGAAAGATCTACCTCTGCCCACTCTCACATCATCTCAGTTTCTGAGGGATCCTATGGTTCAACTCAAGGTGATGACTCCATAGATAAGGAGCTCAGGAAAATGGGACTGGAGGCTGAGTCTGCAGTGGCAACAGCTAACCCTAGACAGGGAAGCCTTGGCTGTGGAGAGAGAGAGGCAGGAGTTAGAGTTAGTCCCGCATGGTGGCAGCAGCAGCAGTTTCAGAAATTAGGGTGTTAGGAAGAATACCTTTGATTCAAGAAAACTGCATACAATTGTTCCCCCTTACAAGAGAGGGGTGACATCTATAAGTGGTTTGCTGAACTTGAGATGGCCTGTAAAGTTCAGAGGGTCCCTCAAGGGCAGTGGGCTGCTATTCTGTGGTTGTCCTTTTCTGGCAAGGGGAGGGATAGATTTCTCACTGTCAGAAAAGAAGACTCAGACAACTATAGTGTTCTGAAGACAGCACTCTTGGATGGATTTGGTTTCAACACTGAACAATGTAGAATAAAGTTCAGAGAGACCAGAAAAGAGTCTTCACAAGATTGGATATACTTTGTGGACTGTTTTGTGAAGGCTTTAGAAGGTTAGTTACATGGCAGCAAAGTGTCTGACTACGAGGGTCTTCATAATCTAATTCTGAGAGAGCATGTTCTGAATAACTGTGTTTCTCATTTGTTGCAACAATACTTGGTCCCTAAGAATTGGAAAAGAAGGCAGACAAATGTGTCAGAACAAAGGTGAGCAGAAAAGCTCATGCAGGGGGTGACAAGGACAAGAAGAAGGATGGTAAGTCTAATGACAAAAGTGGGGACAAAGCAAGAGTCTTCATTGGGCCCGAAAAAATTCTCTGGAAGTGGGTCTAAATCCTCTTCCAACCAACAGAATACAAAGCCTTGGTGTTACATGTATAAAAACAAAGGCCATTGAGCATGTGACAGCACTTGTCCCAAGACAAAACACCAAAACTCCCACCACCACAGCCCCCACTGCTTCCACTTATGCCCCTAGTAATAACAGTGGTGGTGGGAAAAACACTAAGAATAACCAGTCCAGGGATGTAGCAGGGCTCACTCTGGGTAATGTATTGGGGGTTGGTTTAGTTAGGGAAACCACTGAGGCTGTTTTAGTCTCAGATGGCGGCATAGACCTTGACACCCTTGTTACTAGTCACCTTAACATGGAAAAGTACAAGCAACAACCCCTAATCAATGGTGTTCAGGTTGAGGCCTACAGGGACACAGGTGCCAGTGTCACAATGGTGATGGAAAAAACTGGTAGCCCCTGAGCAAAACCTACTTGGTCATCAGTACCAAGTGACTGGCACCCACAATAACACTGTTTGCCACCCCATGGCTGTTGTGAATCTCAACTGGGGGAGGGTTACTGGTCCAAAGAAACTTGTGGTATCCACTGACCTACCTGTAGAATGTCTATTGGGCAATGATTTGGAGACTTCAGCTTGGGCTGAAGTGGACTTGGAGGCTCATGCAGCAATGCTGGGCATTCCTGTGCACATCTTTGCTTTGACAGGGGCTCAGGCCAAGAAGCAAAGAGGACAGGGAAATTTGGATCCTGGAACAATGGACCAAGGGCCAGATGTATCATGAAGGGCTTTTGCGATTAGGAAATAGCGATTTTAAGAAATCGCTATTTCCGACTCGCAAAATGCCATGTATCACATTTGTGAATCGGTAATAGTGATTTCTTAAAAATCGCAAATGCTATTACTGAATCGCAAATTGCGATACCGGCCCCATTCGCACCTAGGGCCTGTTGGCCCATACCTGCGAATTTGTTGCATTTCCAAAATTGCGATTTCTTAACCAGAAATTGCAATTTTGGAAATGCAAAACCCCAGGGTGCTGGGGGTCTAAGGCCCCCTCTGCTGCACCCTAAAATGATTTTTTTGGGACATGTAAGGTGCACACATGCCAAAAGGGCATCTGTGCTTTACATGTACAGTTTAAAAATGCATTTAAAATGCATTTTGAAATTTTGCACATGGTTACCACCAGGTTTAACCTGGTGGTAAATAGCGATTCCTAAATGCCCAAATCGCATTTAGGAATGGCTTCATACATGTGCTAAGAAATCGCAAATAAGGAATCCTTATTTACGATTTCTTATTTAGAGAGTCGCAATTTGCGACTCTCTAAACAGGGTTGCAATTTTAAGGAATCGCTATTTCAGCAATTCCTTAAAATTGCCTTCAGAATGTCTTTCATACATTCTGAACTGGCTTTTTGCATTCGCAAACAGGCATTCGCACCATTTGCAAATGCAAAAAACCTTGATACATCTGCCCCCAAGTGCTTCCAAAAACTAGGGCTAGAAAGGGTAAACCCTAATCCACTACCCCTCCCTCCACTGACGATTCCCCTTTTGATGTGGAGGAGTCTACTTCCTGGGCAGAACCTACACAAGAGGAGCTTCATGCTGACACAGCTGAGCTCTTGGGTGCAGGGGGGCCTGCTAGAGAGGAGTTGAGTTTGGCACAGCAGACCTGCCCTACACTTGAGGGTTTGTGCCAGAAAGCTGCCAAACAGGAAGCAGGAGATGTCAATGACTCTCACAGAGTGTACTTGGAAAATAATATCCTTTGTACAGAGGCAAGGGACCCAAAACCTGGCGCTACCAGGAGATGTCATTCCCTTGCAGTATAGGGAGTGTCTTCTGACACTAGCACATTACATTCCCCTTGCTGGACATTTGTCACAAAGCAATCCCTGGGACAGACTGGTCCCTCACTTTCACTGGGCTCATATGTCAGAAGACACAAAAGAGTTTTATCGCTCTTGTGTCACTTGCCAACCTAGTGGTAAGAATGGTGGCACCCCAAAGGCCCCATTGATCCCACTGCCAGTGGTTGGGGTGCCTTTTGAAACAGGAGGAGTTGATATAGTTGCCCCCCGACCCTCCTACTGCTTCTGGCAATAGGTTTATCTTGGTGGTGGTGGACCATCCGACTCGATATCCAGAAGCAATTCCTCTGAGGACCAATACAACTCGTGCAGTGGCAAAGGCCCTCCTGGGAATATTTTCCAGGGTGGGCTTTCCAAAAGAGGTGGTGTCAGACAGTGTATGAAAGTACTATCTTTCTTGGCATGTTACTCCCAATTTCTGCCTGTTTGTCAGTGTGTTTTGCTTGTCTCACAGTGATCCTGCTAGCCAGGACTCCAGTGCTCTTAGTTGTGGCCTATATGTGTTGTCAGTATGCTTGACTGTGTCACTGAAGTTCCTGCTAACCAGAACTTCAGTGCTTATACTCTCTCTACTTAGCAAATTCGTCACTATAGTTTAGTGACTCCATATTCCAATTCAGATTGGCACACTGGATACCCCTTATAAGTCCCCAGTATATGGTACCTAGGTACCCAGGGCATTGGGGTTCCAGGAGATCCTTATGGACAGCAGCATTTTTTTTGCCACCCATAAGGAGCTCATACAAACACTCCTTCAGGACTGCCACTGCAACCTGAGTGAAATTGTGCACACACTATTTCACAGCCATTTTCACTGCACCAGGTAACGTATGTCACGTATATGTCTAACCTTCATTTACTGAAGTCTAGGTGCAGAGTTACTGTGTGTGAGGGCACCCTTGAACAAGCAAAGGTGTCCCCACATTGTCCAGGCCCAAATTCCCGGACTTCATGAATGCGGGGACATCTTTATAGGCAGTCACTACATATATGTCAATAAATATATGTAGCTCCACAATGGTAACTGCGAATATGGCCATGCAACGTGTCTAAAATCATGGATTTGACCCCCAATCCAAATCTGGTATTGTGGAGCCAATTCAATACACCCTGGGGGCTCCACCGTGGACCCCCAGTACTGCCAAACCAGTTCTCTCAGGTTTCCACTGTAGCTCCAGCTATTGCCACCTCACAGACAGGTTTCTGCCCTTCTGGGGATTGGTCATCTCAATCCCACGAAGGCAGAACAATGCATTTCTTTTAGGAGAGGGGTGTTACATCCTTCCCCATTGGAAATAGGTATTACAGGCATGGGAGGGGTATCCTCCCAGAGCCTCTGGAAATGCTTTGAAGGGCACAAACGGTGCCCTCCTTGCATAATGCAGTCTACACCATTTCAGGGACCCCCCAGTCCCTGCTCTGATGCAAAGCTGGACTAAGGAAAGGGGAGTGACTACTCCCCTGTCCATCACCGCCCCAGGGGTGGTGCCCAGAGCTCCTCCAGAGTGTCCCTCGCATTAGCCATCTTGGATTCCAAGGTGTGGGGAGCCTCTGGAGACATCTGAGTGGCCAGTGGCAGCAGGTGACGTCAGCGACCCCTCCTGATAGGTGCATACCTGGGTTGGTAGCCAATCCCCCTCTCAGGGGTATTTAGGGTCTCTCCTCTTGGTGTTTCCTCAGATTCAGTTTGCAAGATTCCTCTTGGACTCCTCTGCATCCTTTGCTTCAGCTTCTTACCATCGGATCAACCGCAGACTGCTCCAGGAACCGCTGTAACTGCAACAAGGTATCCAGGACGACTCCTGTGACCTGCAACTTCAGCTCCAGCCAGCATTTGCAACAGTTTCCAAGGTGTGAGCACTCTGGGAACTACCTGTCTTCACCCTGCACCAGAAGTACCAAAGGAATCTCCAGTGGAGTGACGGAGTCACTTCCCTACTTCAGCAGGCACCTCTGTGCAGTGATGACCGGTACACTGGGTCCCCTATCCTGACGACGAGCGTGATCCCTGGAACACAGGTAGTGGACCGAAGTGACCCAGACTGTCCAAATGTCCAGCTGTCCAAATTTGGCAGGGGTAAGAGCTTGCCTCCCCATGCTGCAACAGTACCCCTGTGCACTGTGTCTTCTGCAGCTCCATGGGCTTCTGTGCACATCTTCCAAAAGTTCTTCATGCACAATGTAGCCCATGTCCCCAGCAGTACATCCTGCAATGCACAGCTCCCTGAGTTGTTCGTCGGCGGCGTGGGTCCCTCCAGTTTAGTGCTGCGACAACAGTGCTTTGCATCTTCTTTGTCCCCGTATTCTGGGACTCCTGTGAGCGCTGCCTGGTCTTCTGAGGGTTCTCTGAAGTGCTGAGAACTCCCTCTGTCTCCTAAGTCTGAGTTGAGACCCCCAGGTCCCTCCTGGGTCCAGGCAGCTACTTTTTGATGCAAACCGCATATTTGCTTCAAACAAGGCTCATTGGCAGAATCCAGTGACGCAAACAGCCTGCATCCAACAACTTGACGTGAGGCATCTCTTGCACCAAGCAGGAACCCACAGCTATCTTCTTTAGTGCATTTCTGTACTTTTCTTCTAACAGGAGAATCCACTTTTGCACCTTCTTCCAGGTTGACAGGGGCTCTAGTCCTTCCTGGACTTTTCTTCGACTTCTGGACTTGGTCTTCTCTCTCCACTGGTCTTCAGGTCCAGGAATCCATTGTTTGTTGCTTGCAGTCTTGCTTGGTTCTTGCATACTTTTTCATCACAACTTGTAGTGTGTTTTGAGGAAACTTGTTGTACTTTACTCCTGCTTTCCTGGACTCTGGGGTGGGGTACTTTACTTACCTTTTGTGTTTTCCTACACTCCCAGCACCCCTCTACACACTACACCTGCCAAGGGGGGAATTCTACATTTGAATTCCACTATTTAAGTATATGGTTTGTGTTGCCCCTAGGCCCTTTGCAATCTATTGTATTTTCTACTGTTTGCACTAATCTATGACTGTTTACTTACCTGATTTTGGTTACTAGTGTATATATTGTGTATAATATTTGCCACTAAGATATTTTTGGCCTTGTGTTGTTAAAATAAAGTACCTTTATTTTTGTTAACACTGAGTATTGTCTTTTATTGTGTATATGCACTTTGTAACTATAGTGGTATTGCAGGAGCTTTACATGTCTCCTAGTTCAGCCTTGGCTGCTCAGCTACAGCTACCCCTAGACAGCCTAAGCTGCTAGAACACTGCCTACATTTCACTAATAAGGGATAACTGGACCCTGGTATAAGGTGTACGTACCTTAGGTACCCTCTACAAACAAGGCGAGCCTCCTACAGACAGAGGTAGTAACTTCATGTCTGCATATGTTAAGGCAACGTGGAAATATTGTGGGGTAATCTACAAGTTCATCACACCTTACCATCCCCAGACAAATGGGTTGATTGAGAGATTTAACAAAACTCTAAAAGGTATGGTTATGGGACTATCTGAAAAGCTCAGAAGGAGATGTGATGTCCTATTACCATGCTTCCTTTTTGCCTGCAGGGAGGTACCCCAGAAGGGAGTGGGCTGCAGCCCATTTGAATTCCTTTTTCGTTACCCTATTAGGGGTCCTTTATTTCTTGTCAAAGAGGGGTGGGAGCAACCCTTGAAGCCTCCTAAACAAGTTATAGGGATTATGTACTTGGCCTGAGATCTAGAATGGCGGATTACATGAAAAAGCCCATTGAAAACCTTCAGGCAAGCCAAGAGTTGAAAAAACAATGGCATGACCAGAAGGCTGTCCTGACCATTTCACAGCCATCTACACTGCTCCAGGTCACTTATAAGTCACCTATATACCAGGCCTTCCAACCCTGAAGTCTGGGTGCAGAGTACCTGTGTGTGAGGGCACCCCTGCACTAGCAGAGGGGCCCCCACATCATTCAGGACCATTTTCCCGGACTTTGTGAGTGCGGGGACGCCATTTTACACGTGCATTGGACATAGGTCAATACCTTTGTCCAGCTTCACAATGGTAACTCCGAATATGGCCAAGTAAGGTGTCTGACATCTGGGAATCATACCTCAATGCTGATTCTAGCATTGGTTGTATGATTCCATGCACTCTGGGGGCTCCCCAGTGGCTCCCCAGTACTGCCATACAAGCCTTCTGAGGTTTTCCAGGCAGCCCCAGCTGCTACCACCTCGTAGACAGATTTCTGCCCTCCTGTTGCACAAGCAGCTCAAACCCAGGAAATCAGAACAAAGCATTTCCTATGGGAGAGGGGTGTTACACCGTCTTCCTTAAGAAATACGTTTTACAGACATAGGGGGGATAGCCTCCCAGAGCCTCTGGAAAGGCTTTGAAGGGCACAGATGGTGTCCTCTTTGCATAATCCAGTCTACACCGGTTCAGGTACCCCCAGTCCCTGCTCTGGCGTGAAACTGGACAAGTAATAGGGGAGTGGCCACTTCCATGTCCATCACTACTCCAGGGGTGGTCCCCAGAGCTCCTCCAGAGTGTCCCTGGGTTTTGCCATCGTGGATTCCAAGGTGGTGGGGCAATTCGGGAGCATCTGAGTGGCCAGTGCCATCAGGAGTCATCAGAGACCCCTCCCCTGATAGGTGCTTACCTGGTTAGGTGACAAATCCCCCACTCAGGTCTATATAAGGTCTCTGTCATGACTTACGTGCTGCTTTAACCTGGAGTCCGCAGAACAAGTGGTGAGGATCTTGTTCCTGAATGTTCGGCCTTGGCCCAGGTAGGGGCGACTCTTTCTGGTAGCCACGGTGCTGCAGACAATGGAAACGCCAAGAGCAGGCCGTCAACCTCAGAAGTAGTACCTGAGGGAAAAAAAAACCTGACAGGGGAAAAAACCTCCAAAAAGGAAAGGTTCCTGAAACAGGAACAAAATGAATAGGTATATAAAGGAGCAAAAGTACAGGAAAAAACACTGGAACAGATGAGAGCCAGTATAGAATAAGAGGAAGCAGGAGCGAAGACACCATCCAAACAGAAAGTGTTGCAGCGCAAGGAGAGAAAGAATCACAGCCCTTAAATACCAACAAACAGGAAGCAACCAACAGGAAGTACAAGGACACCATCTTAGATAGGGACAAAAATATAGAACATAATGGACTAGAAGCTATAGAGAGTAGGGAACAAGTAATGTTGGGAAGAGAGGAGTAATATGGGAAAAGGAAAAAACATAAAAGGAAGGCACAACAAACAACAGGAAAGGAAGAAGAAAAGAAGAACAGGTGAGTGGGGGAGGTCAGACCTGCCTGGAAGCGAGTTGCGCTAAAAAAGAACGAGGCCCCATGCCCAATTTGGGGCCTCGAAATGTGCACAGCAGGCTGGGGAGGCGGCGCGTCTTCAGACCGCGTGCCGAGGCTCGAGCCGAATGGTCGGCTCGTGCCGCGTGCAGCGGCGCAACAGTCTCTCCTCTGGGTGTTTCCTCAGATTCGGATCAGAAGAATCCAGCAGGAATCCTCTGCATCCTTTACTTCACCTTCTACCGACGACACTGCACCTGGGCCTTCCAGAATCTCTATAAACTGCAACAAAAAAGCAAAGACGATGTCTGTAACATTATATCTTCAGCTCCTGCCAGCAACTGCCACTGTTTCCAGATCATGCATCCTCCAAGGACTGCCTGTCTTCAGCCTTCACCAGAAGAACAAAGGAATTACCCTTGAAGTGAAGGAGTCACTTCCCTGCTTCAGCAGGGACACCTCTACAGCGACAACTAGTGGCTTAGGTCCCCTCTCCTGATCTCCTGATGAAGTGCATGGATCCAGCATCATGGGTGGTGGACTGAAGTGGTCCCGATGGACCAGACGTCCAACTGTCTAACTTTGGTGGAGGTAAGAGCTTGCCTCCTCACGCAAGACAGTAGCCCCATGCAACATGTGTTTTGCAGTTGCCAAGGCTTGTTTGCATCCTTCCACAGTGTTCTTCATGCACCGTGGAGCTCTGGCCCCCAGCACTCCTTCCTGTGATGCACAGCCTCCTGCATGGTTCTCCGGCGGCGTAGGAGTCCTTTGTGTAGTGCTGCGTGGGCCTCCTTTTGCACCTTCTTTGTCCCTGTGCTGTGGGACTCCTGTGAGTGCTGCCTGGTCTTCTGAGGGTTCTCTGAGTTGCTGAGGGCCTCCTCTGTCTTCCCTCCTGGGTAGAATTCCACCAAGTCCCTCCTGTTCCCGGACCGCGCCATTTTCTGATAACTGCGAGCTTTGCATTTAACAGGGCTCGTTGGTGGACTCCAGTGACTGAAACCAGACTGCAATCTTAATCCGGCGTGGGACGTCATCTGCACCAACCAGAAACCCACATCCGTCTTCTTGGGTGCAGTACTTACTGTTGTTCTTCACCGGTGGTTCTTCTTTTGCACCTTCATCCGTGTTAGCAGGGGCTCCTGTTCTACCTGGACTCTTCATTGCTTCTTGGACTTGGTCTCCTTCTTCCACAGGGCTTCAGGTCCAGGAATCCACCATTGATGTCTTTCAGTCTCTTCTGGTTCTTGCTAAATCTTGTATCATGGTTTCTTGTGTGTTTTAGGAAATTACTGTGATTTACTCCTGCTTTCCTGGGCTCTAGGGTGGCTTCTATTAATTACGTTTGGTGTTTTCTTACACTCCCAGCGCCCCTCTACACACTACACTTGCCTAGGTGGGAAACCAATTTTCGCATTCCACTATTTTAGTATATGGTTTGTTTTAACCCTAGGCCCATTTTTAACTATTTTGATTTTCACAATTTGCACTGTTTTCTCACTGTTTTTGCAGCTATTAATGTATTCTAGTGTGTATATACTGTGTATATTATTTACCTCTTGAGGGAGTATAGCCTCTAAGGTATCTTTGGCATTTGTGTCACCAAAATAAAGTAACTTTATTTTTGTAACACTGAGTATTTTCTTTCAGATGTGTGTGAGTACTGTGTGACTTCAGTGGTATAGTATGAGCTTTTCATGTCTCCTAGTTCGGCCTTGACTGCTCATTCACACTGCCCCTAGAGAGCCTGGCTTCTAGACACTGACTACATTTCACTAAAAAGGGATAACTGGACCTGGTATAAGGTGTAAGTAAGTACCTTTGGTACCCACTACAAACCAGGGCAGCCTCCTACAGCAGGGCTACCCAAATTAATGAAGCTGTATTGTCACTGCAGCCATCTAGGAACCAGAGCAGCGGAGGCAGGAAACTTCCAGAACTTCAACCAACCCTTTTAGAAACTTCCTACAACTTTTAGGAGCGGGGCAACAGTATATACTGATAGAGCTCACAGACATACTACTCTGCTCACTACTGGACCTACAGAAAGGCTCTCCGAGAACTGCTGCTGCTGTGACCAGCTGGGCACTCTACCAGACTGCTGCTGTACCTGGAATGAGTGTTTTTCTGCCTGGAACCTGCCTTGCACCTTCATACCCGAGCACTGCACCCAGGACTACAGAAGTGACTCCAAGGGCTAGTTTAGCTGGCCTCCTCCTTATAGTCACAGGGACATAACAGTGTCCCACCATCTTGAATCCACACATGGACCAAGCCTGAGTGAGTGTTGAACTTCCAAGAGGTCTCCATCCATTTTTGGACCCTTGATTATGGTCCTAAAGGTGCCCAGGTGGCCAATCTCTGAAACTGAGGACCTGCTATTTTGAACCTCAAAATTTAAAAATTAATCATAACTCTGGTTCTACTAATTGGATTTTGATTGTTTTGGCATAACATCATTTATTACAATTTTCTTTATATTTCTAAATTGGTTTGGAATTTTTCTTGTGTCGTGTTTCCAATGTGTTGCTTTTTGTGTACTGCATAATACCCCATGCACACAGGGCCCTTACCCTAGTCAACCAGCAACTCAATTTCTCACACCAGGTTAGAAAAATAGATCTTAGTTTAATGAACAAAACAAGACCAAAATGAGACAATCTAGTATAAGTTGAGATATTAATTTTTAAAGAAGTGCTACAAAACATACAGACATATCTGGCATGTTGGAGCGGGTGAAATCTGAAAAGTTAGGCTGACTGGTGTACAGGTTGGATACCCAGACCAGCCTTGTCCTGTTGGAATCAGTTCCTTTGTTAGGGGTTGCGTTGGTGTCGAGGAAGGAAGCAAGGAGTGATGCAAGGAGCAGCTGAGTCAATGCATTGTCATTGCCTGGCAAAGTAGATGATGTGTCAATATGGAATTGCACAATCAGGGATGCATCACTGCCAAACCCTTTAGGTGTAGGCCATGCGTTGTCTTCAAGACATGCAGTCGGTGATGCGATGTCTCCTTGAGTAGCAATGTATTGGCGTAGAAGGGGATGCGTCAGATCTAACTGGCAGAATGACAGCATTGCATGGAATTTACAGTTGCAGCACTCTATACCAACTTCCAAGAGGTCAGGTCATGGATTGGCACCACTTGGCAGGGCAAGACTTGAGGCAAGCAAATTCCAGGTGTTGTTGCAGGATGGAAGGAATTCTTTGATGCCCCTAAGACTTTAGAACAGGACACAAACCTGAAAGTCCTTGGAGTCACTCTGTTACAGGGCAGACACAGCAGAGCAGGAGTCCAGCAGAATTCAGCAGGACCCAGCGGAGTCCTTTCAGCAGCACAGCAATCCTTCTTCCTGGCAGAATGTCTTCAAGTCCAGAAGTGTACTGAGTTGGTGTTGTCTGAGGTCCAACTGTTATACTCAGTGGTCCCTTTGAAGTGGGAGAGACTTCAAAGAGAGGCCTTTGGAGTGCGCAGAGTCCCTGCCCTTCCTGCTCTGCTCCAGACTCACTACATGCAGCCTGTCATGTGGGGTCGGACATAGTCCATTCAGGTGTGTCTGCTCCTCACTCAAATCCTGTCTAGGAGGGCCCATGAGAATGTGGGTGGCCTATGAGTCATACCTAAGTTCCCTTTGTGTGTGGCTGTCTTGTGAGAATGCACAAGAGACCAATTGTCGTCCACCCAGGCGTGTATTCAGACAGGCCGAAGGCACTCGATGGCTAAAGTAAGAAAATGACAACTTTCTAACAGTGGCATTTTCAGAATTACAATTTAACATCTAACTTCACCTTATGTTAGGATTTTAAATTGTGATTTCAGAGACACCAAACTTGGGGGTCCCTTCTCTTTCCGATTGGAGTTTACACTTATACGATGCAATAAGGTAATCCCAATGTTAACCTATGGGAGAGATAGGCCTTGCAGTAGTGAAAAATTAATTTAAGTGTTTTTCTCCACTAGGAAATGTAGAACCTAAGAGAACATGTACAACTTTTTAGATACACTGCACCTTGCCCTTGGGGCTGTCCAGGGCCTACCTGAGGGGTGAAATATGTATTAAAAAGGAAGAATTGGGTTTTGCAAGAGGGTTAACCTGCCAGGTCAGCATGGCAGTTTAAAATTACACACAGAGGCTCTACAATGGCAGACCTGAGACACGTTTGAAGGGCTACTGAAGTGGGTGGCACAATTAGTACTGCAGGCCTGCTAGTAGAATGTAATTTACAGGCCCTGAGCACTTGCAGTGCACTTTACTAGGGACTTATAAGTAAATTAAATATGCCAGTTTTGGACACACCAATGTAACTATGTTCTAAACAGAGAGCACATACACTTTAGCAGTGGTTAGCAGTGATAAGGTGCCCAGAGTCCCAAAGCCAGCAAAACCAAATTCAGAAAAAGTGTGGGAGGAAGGCAAAAAGTATGGGGATGATCCTGCAGAAAGGAACAGGTCCAACACCTGTCAAGCGGTGCCACTTCAGCCTGGATCCTCTGAAGTGGGCCTGAGCTGCTTTGTTCCAGAGGATCTGATGCATTTCCTGTTTGGGGAGCACTGGGTCATGGAGAAAATGAATGCATCAGCTCTACTGCATTGGTCAGAACCAGCGCATCTAGAGTTGCATTGCCACTATACCTTGCATTTCAAAACCAGAGCATCGCTTCAACTGCCCAATGCATCCTTGATGTTGACTCATTAGGAACTCACACTGCAGCCTCACTGCATCTAGGATCTGACGTATCAACATTGTTGCATGCAGAAAAGCACCATATTCCCTCTACTGCATGGTTTGAAACCAATGCATCGCTCTTCAACCAGGATTCAAGATACTTTGGTTCAGCCGGTTTAACTGGTTCCCTGTAGCCAGCCTGTTCTCCATTGCTGTCGGCCTGAACTTTCAACTTTGACCCGGTCCAGCCCGACCAGATGTCCCCACTTGGCACTTCTTGCTTATAAGAGCTATTTTACAGTTTAATCTTCAAAAAGTCATAACTCAAGCTCTGCGTATTGGATTTTTGTTGTTTTGGACTTAAATAATATTTTTCTAACCAGGTGTGGGATCCTTTTTATGTGGTGTTTCACTGTTTTACTGTTTGAAGTGTTGCACAAGTACTTTATAAATTGCCTCCAGGTCAAGACTGACTGATCTGTGCCAAGCTACCAGGGGGATGAGCACAGGTTAACCTGGGGCTTATTTGTGCCTTATCCTGAGTAGGATTGTATTTGCTGCTCGACCAGGGCTCACAGCCCAGTCAACAAACAACCCAATTTCTGACAAGCACTATTATGAAAAAAGGAGCTGCTGACCTGCTTTGTCATCCATGCCATAAATGTGCTACTGTGAAGCCATCCACATTTACATAGCCATATCAAGGGCCATTTATTTTCAATGTATTTTAGCAAAAGGTGGGTGTAACTCGTAATCTGCTGTGACGTAATTATGCAAGATTACACAGAATTACATGAGGATAGTTTCCCAGCATTTAGAAGTATTTTCCTAGCAAAAATGAACCCTCACATCCAAAATGGACCCAGGGATGCAATATGCACTAAGTAGATAGCACTAAATAAAACAAAACATGAACAGCAGCAGCCAGCAGCCACTCGCACTCACTAAGGCCCAGATTTAAGATGACCTCGTGCCATTCTAACAACACATTAGTGTAATTATTTATGCTAATGTGTCATTAGATGGTCAAAAATGCCATGCCATATTTACAAAGTGGTGCAATGCATGCATTGCGCCACTTTGTATCCCTTTGTGCTACATTTTGCCTGCGCCAGGAATAATGTATGCAAAGGGGGCGTTCCCCGGTTGGGGGAGGGCGCAAAAAAATGGTGTAAAGAAATCTATGAGATCTCTTTGCGTCGTTTGTTTTGGCACTTCTAACGCCTGCTCAGAGTAGGCATTAAAAGGAGGCTCTCATTGGTTGCAATGGGCCTCTGGGTGCTTTGCAGAATTAGCGTCAACATTTTTTACGCTAATCCTGCAAAGCACTGAACTACTGGTAAAATATTATGACGCTAGTTCCCTAACTACCGCCGTGGTGCGCCGCCTTTTAAATACGGCACACCCATGGTGGAAATAGGGGGTGCTAAGGGGTGCTAGAAAAGTGGCGCTGCACTAGGTACAGCACCATTTTTCATAACTATGCACCTAAGTGTTTTGATCCTGTGCTCCGGAGGTAGGATTTCTGTTCCACTTTACTCATAATTACACAAACAGGATTCATTGCTAAATTTTCAATAATTTTTCATAACAAGAGTTAGGCAAATTATCAAATTACTCCAATAAGTCTGGAATAATCAAAATTTTGTCCAGGTCTAGTTTTAGCTACCTTAAGCTTGAAGAGGCCAGTTTCCTCCTGGGCAGCAGTAAAGGCTTGTTCAAATGTAATGATTTGCACATCCATGGCCTCATGTACAAGGTCTGTAGCACAGGGAAGTGCCTTGCTGCGCCACCCTGTGCCACTGTGAAAGGGCAGAAATGTGCTGTATCTAAGGTACAACACAGTACCCCTGCAATGGTGCACAAATTGCTGCCTAGCACAAATGCAGGCACCATTGCATCATAGTGTAAGGATGCCTGCATCATGGGGATGATTGTTTCTGTGCAGTAAGGGACACCTTCCTGCACAAAAACAATCACAATAGGTGTTTTCCTCTTTCTATATGTGCTTCAAAATGCAGCACACACAGAAAGGGGAAATATGGGGAGAAATAAAGATATTTTACCCCATTGCGTCATTCTTACAACATCCCTGAGGTGGCATAGGAACATGACACATTCCAAGACAATCTGGGAATGCATTGGATTCCTTCAGGTTCTATGGTTGCATGGGTACACCCCAAGCAACACCCATGGAACACCCCTTTCATGCAGTGTTAGGCATGAAAGAGGTCCATATTTAGAAGGCCATCAAAAGCTACTCAAGGTGACTTTGCATGGCCTTGTAACTATGGACTGGCACACTGTGCCACAGGAGCATAAGAAAATGATGCTCCATTGAAGCAGTGTGCTGCTAGTGCCTCGTACATGTCGACCCCACTGGGATAACCATACGCTCCCACTTCTCTTTATTATACAAGTATCCCGTAGACCACTCCTGAATTACTATCTTGAAGGTTTCCCATAAAGAGACACCATATCGGACTGATTAAGAGTTATGTTGAATGTAAGAGTCAGTCTCTTTGATTGAATGAAGAAAATTCTTCATCTAGCAGCTGTCAGGCATTCAGATTTCAGGTCTGATTTGGACTGTCTCACTTAGGACTGATCCATAGTTTTAGGCAAGCCTCTACGCAACGTGGATGCATGCACCCATCACCCAACTCAAGTCTGTGGTAAAAAAATTAAACATTTCTATGTGAGAAAATGACTGATTGGGGAGTTGAATAGAATGTGAATCCCCTCCCCCCCCCAACAGATTTGTCACCCACTGCACAAGCCATTGAGAGAGTACAAGTGGAAAGAGGATTTGTCATAAAGGCCTCTGCCTCATACTCTGCTTTTGGGAACAAAAAGACAAATAAAGTGACTACATGCTTTGAAACGCGCCTATACCCACTCTTCCATCCCAGAAACAACTGTTAACCCATGCAACATTCATCATGCTAACTCAGGACAAAAATCTTGAGTATAACCAATATTAGGATCCGGGCCTCACAATACCATTGCCCCTAAACTAGTGATTATTAACTAAGCAAGCTATCTGACAGTGGTCTCCCTGCAGGAACTGCTTATAGGATCTTGTCTGCCCGAGGAGGTGGAAGGAGTTTCACACATTGTACCCAATGTGAGGCCCACTGCCACATAAAGCTGAGATCACTCCCACACTATTCAGGCCCACCTTTAAATAGCGAGCTTTTTTAAATATATCCCTCTGCCTCGTGAGAACCCACAGAGCCCTCATCAGACCTGCAGGCATCAGTGAGGAAAACGGCAGGTAAACAAGTGTGTATCCAACAGCCAAGCCAACCCTCAGCATTAGCTGATAGTTTGGGAAGATCACAGTCTGTTTCCTCCTCTCCTCCATTCTCCACACTCTCACAGAGAGGGACTGCCTCTTTTCTCAGGTGAAGATGACGCCTTCGCCTGCAACATCTGTCTACAGGAGGTCCAATAACCAACTACCATAGCCTCTCACCACTTATCTGTGCCTTTTCTTTCTTTCACCTAGTATCAGGTACTCTCAAGAACCTCCAAGAAATGGACTTTATAGTTCAGAAGAATTTTCGACTTAGTCGAATATATCAGTGTGTAGTGCTGTTGAACTGCTGCAAGCTTCTGTTTAATTCCTTTCTTGTTGATCCAACCTTTTGCAGTTGGTGAAGATCAGCACTTTAGCTGTAATGTAGAATATTTAACTTTTCTTTCAAGTCATGCAAAGAATACAGTGTTTTTCCATATAGTTGGTCAACCTTGCTGTAAGGGGAATTAATATGAGGGGGATTGGTGCCTCAAAGGGAGACCTCAGTGTTAACACTTGGTGATACATTTTGCCTGCAAAACATACAGCCATGTCTTTCTCAGACAGCCAGGACTTGAGCCAGGAGTGTAAAGACCACTCCCATTGTGGGCCCCTGCACATTTAGTATCACCCTTTAGGTAATATATCATCTGCATCTTCCAGCCTCTCAATCAAGTGCTTACTTATGTTTAAAAGGGGTGCTATTGAAGCTTGCTGTTTGCAAACCAAGTCCTCCGCAGCAGGGGATGGCCTTGAGGCTTGGTACAAAAGGCCCACAACATTCTGGAGGTACTATTTCTCTATGTTTACTTTCTAATGAGGAACAAATGCCTTGGATCAATTGAAATACCACTGTGACAGAGGACATGCCTTCTCCAATGGTATCTTTCACAGCACCTGTGGGTGGGGTGGAACTGCAGTTCTGTATTGGCAGAAAATTGGGACTATTGAATAAAATCGTAACCCTGTGAGAATTCCCACACTCCATTTGATTCTTGTCGTGATGCTGTGTAATGAGTGTAATATAGCAGTGTCTCCCTCCTACTCAACCTTCTAGCTTGTGTTTGCAAGTAACAGAGGAAGTTTGAAAGAGATAATGATAATGTGTAGATGTCCCCACATTGTCCAAGAGAGACAGCAGTTGCTATGGTTGAAGTAGGAGCTTGAAGAAAGACTATTTCCCCTATATGGGCAAGATCATATGCCCAATGTCTCCTCAGCTTAGGTGAGAGTGGCATCCCCCATCACAAACTGTACAACTGTGTTTAAAGATCATGAGCTGAAGCCTTTCCTTCCTTCTACCCAGCATCAAAACCCCACCTTCCTCTTTAGAGTTCCTCAGTGTCTTATGTTTTGGATATTGATGAAAAGCATCATGCTATTCCTGCTTGTCCTTATTCCATTGGTTTCAAACGATCTGAGACAACTCTTCTTTGTCCTAGAGGTGTTATTCCAACTCCGTCATCTGCCTGACCCCGAAATTGTCCCTGACTAGCCTTTTTTCCAGAATATCTGGTCTGCTGGCACTCAGCAGCCATGAATACACCTTTAATTTCAGTCATAGGACTCCATCCAAGGCCCCTGATCTGTGTTTCTTATCAGTGGTCTCCATTTGACTGCAGGAGGCATTTACTTTGAGTTTGTCATCCAGTGGACCCTCATACAGGAGGAGGATCCCCTTGAAAATCCCCAATCAGTCAGGTATAAAAAATCTGGACCCCACTCTGAAGTCTCTGCCAGCATTGCTTCCTAGCCTGCCCCACTCAGGCTGCAAGCAGGATAAGGGCTTTGGGCCAGAGCATGAGGAGCTGGAGTGCCCATTGTTTTCCATTGGCTTTTCTCATTAGTTTAAGGGATGGCAGCAAGGGGCCATGTTGTCAAGGATAGGGTCTGCACTCCTGCCACACCAGCTTGCTACCAGCCCTTTTTACCAATGGAGTCTATGTGGAAGATGGGGGACACCCATTACCAACAGATCCTCTCCACACCCCTCCAAGTTCTAGAGAGTGCAGGGGCAGTTTTTAAAGTTAATCCTCCATACTAAACAAGACAGTCAAGGTGTGGCCATGGGACAGTCAAGGTGTGAGTAGCTGGGTGTGTTTCCACAAATGTGAAGTAGCGAGAATGAATGTTGCTTCATGTGAAGGGAGTCAATATGTATGGGGCTTTTTTGAACTCACTGGCCCAACAAGCTGCACTGACCCACCATAAAGAATCCTTTCAGACACAGGCTGCATCCATGAGATATCATCATGAAGAATGTTCATGAGGATGAGCAATCTTCAAACAGGTATTGAACTACAACACCATTCAAACCCATCTAGCAGGGTACTATATCTTGAGCAGGTAGTTGGTGAGTCTTTTGAGCAGGAAGTTCAAGCAGGGTTTGGAGGTGCTGGCTGGTTTGAAAGGCTATTCAAGTGTGACCAGGACCTTAGATGGCTAGGCAAAAAGCCTTCACATCCAAACACATTACAAAATGCTTGGTGATTGGTCAGTATCCAGTCTTTGAGAAGCGGATACTTTTTTCGACCACCCTTGGCTTTGGATTTTAATAACCTGCGGCAGGTTAAAAGTACTATATATAATTTGTCCCAGTCTCTTGGCACAATTACAGACCAATGCTTTTTCTCATGACAATAGGTCATTGAGCAGCTGTATGTACACCAATTAGGAGTAAGTTTGGGTCTCCATGGAATGTGTAATTATTTTTCATCTACCAATTATTTCACAGTCAACATAATAATGCAACCTAATTGTCTTTAAGTGTTTTGGGGTGTGCAGATTTAAATAGGTAGGGGCCATTTCA
This sequence comes from Pleurodeles waltl, assembly GCF_031143425.1. Taxonomy (NCBI): domain Eukaryota; kingdom Metazoa; phylum Chordata; class Amphibia; order Caudata; family Salamandridae; genus Pleurodeles; species Pleurodeles waltl. Next base: position 589,291,467 of record NC_090447.1, read on the forward strand.
GACAATTGTAAGTATTTATAGTAATACTTCTATAGTACTGCTTTGCATACTCATAAATGCAATTCCCAAAGGTACAGGTGTAGAAATATGCCCCCCAATTGTCCTATCTCTTAAGAAAAGAGTTCTTAGATGACAGTGTACAGAACTAGGCACATAGATCCCTATTCAGAAACTGCATTTTGTAGTACAAAAAGTAATACCACAGTAGTAATACCAAAAATTGGGTGGATTTAGGTAAATTTAATAAAGAATTTGGGAAGTAATGCTAATAGAAAACACCCTCAAAAGAGCAAGACAAATGCAATTTACAAATTGCAGTCCTAAATTTACTTCAGCCAGCATCCATAGTGGTGTCAAAACAAGTGTGAATGTACTTCAACCTAGCCTGGGTATAGCTCAAGCACCACCGACAGCCAAACACTAGAACAACAACACACTCCCATAGAAAACAATGAAGGCAGATAATTAAAATAACACCCAATTGGAACTAATGTTAAAGTAGTTAAATTAGTTTAACATTTAAAAGTGTATATATACTATGTCATTTTTACATTTTTTTAAAATTTAACAAACCCAAATAAAAAAAATACACAAAGTTTTCAAACTTGCATAATTCTGATATAGTCATTAGCATACTATCCACCTTTTCGTCTGCTGCAGAAAGGTATTTAACCATATCATCAGTTCAGCAGTTTTTCAGGGTCCAACAAAGGTACCCTACCCCTCATTCCCATCCTCCAAATGTGAAATTGCAACAATGAGATACTGTGACTTGTTGAACCACTGGGGTTGGTGACTGCCGTAAAGCTCATAATCTGTTTTATCTTAAACACATCTCAGATTAATACATTAGTTAGATTCTCAGTTGTAAGAGACACCTAGAAATTGATTACAGGTTTCATGGGAAACCATACTAAAGCATGACGCTTAATTCTGAAATCTAGGACCCTAAATATTCCTAGCAATTCTTGCTATGAGTATTTGAACTGCCAGAGGGGCTTTTTTGTTTTCATGCAAACAACTCTGTCCTGAGGATAGTCTTGTGTTTGAATACACGTTGAGACCGAAACAATGAAAATTGCCCATCTTTCTGTGGAAAATTTATAACATTCATTGGAGTATACATTCTGTAGATACATCCAGAATGTGGGCTCCCAGTGCGTCGGCATATCTTAACAAAATGTAAGTTATTGTTGCAATTAACTAAAAAATGTTGATTCACTTGAAACAGAACTTTTTGGACTTTAAGCTTGATTTTTTGTAGTCTATGTTTGATTCTGTACTTTGTTCTAAATACAGATGTATCAGTGGGTACAACTGTTATCACGATTTGTTCTTTTGATCATAATTATATCATGTTTATTTCATTTGTATTGAACTGAATTCAGATGTAAATACTAGACATCATCAAGTAATAGCAAATCATATAATTACTTAATAATATCCCTTGTTGGCCTTCTTACTTGCTACAATATTTTAGCACAGCACACTATTCTTGTAATCGATATTTAGGAGTATAATCTTTTCAACTCAACGAAATTCAGACATTCAAACATGGCTTTGCAGAACCATTGAAACAGTTCACAGTTATATTAGAATTCAACAGTAGCATTCTATGTAGGGAGCACTAGGGTGCAAACTGTTGTCCCAAAAACAAAATATTTAAATTGCATATCAACCTCCATAGATAACGGAGCATGATGTAGGGTCTCAATATCAGCACAGTTGAATCACAGCAAAATAGAGTTACGTCTGTTTGGAGAAACATACTGCTCAGAAAGTCTGTGTTAGACCTGGCATCCTTGGCATGGTGTCCCCTGTCTTTTTTGCCATTGCTTCCTGTGTCTTGACTGTGTGCTAGACTCTGTTTTTGTTGTTTTTGGTACTCTTGGCACTTTACCACTGCTGACCAGTGCTAAAGTGCAAGTGCTCCCTGTGTGAAAGGTATGTGTGATTGGTTTATACATGATTGGCATATTTGATTTGCTAGTACGTCCCTAGTAAAGTGCACTAGAGGTGCCCAGGACAGGTAAATCAAATGCTACTAGTGGGCCTGCAGCACTAGTTTTGCCACCCACCTGAGTAGCCCTGGAAACATGGCTTAGACCTGTCACTGCAGTGTCTGTGTGTGCAGTTTTAAACTGCCAATTTGACCTGGCAAGTATACCTACTTGTCAGGCCCAGACCTTCCCTTTTTTATACATGTAAGGCACCCCTAATGTAGGCCCTTGGTAGCCACATGGGCAGGGTGAAGTGTATGTTAAAGGTGGAACATGTACTGATGTGTTTTACATGTCCTAACAGTGAAATACAACCACATTTGGTTTTCACTGTTGCAAGGCCCATCTCTCTCATGGGTTAACATGGGGTTGCCTTTAAATAACTTTTAAGTGCAGATTCCCTTTGGGAGCAGATAGAAATGTGGAGTTTGGTGACTCTGAACTCCCAATTTAAAAATACATCCTTTGGTAAAGAGTTTTAAATGGTCAGTTTGAAAATGCCACTTTTAGGAAGTGGGCATTTTCCTTCTTAAACCATTCAATGACTCTGCCTGTTTGTGGATTGGTCAGACTGACAGTTGAGCTGTTTGTGAATCCCCTCTAGACAGTGAGACAAAGGGAGCTGGGGCGTAGCCAACATATCCTGATGGGCCATCTGACCTAGAATAGCGGGAGGAGTGGTTACTTACACCGGAATGGGCTGTGCCTGCCCTCTCACAATGCAGTCTCCAACCCCTGGTGTGTGTCTGGGGCCTTGCCTGGGCAAGGCAGGATCTTGTGAACAGCAGAGACGTTCCTTTGAAGTTTGCCTACTTCAAAGGCAGAAAGGGGGTATAAGTAGTGGACCCAAAACCCCAGACTTTTATATTACTTCTGGGATCAAGAGGAACCTCTGCCAAAGGGAAGAGCTGAAGAGATGGTAGGAGAAGTGCTGCCCCTGCCTGTGATTGTGTTTTGTTGGGCTATCCTGCAGTTGCTGTTTATGCCTATGAAAGGGGTCAAAGGCTGGACTTTGTTGTGCATTCCTGCTTGAGAAGCATCTCCAAGGTCTTGAACTGAGCTTGCCTCCTATTTTGAAGTCTCAGGGCCATCAAAGACTTCATCTGCCAGCACCTGGAATCTCTGCTGAGACACCCGCCCTGACAAGTGGTGTCCTATCCAGTCCCTGGGCCCTTGAGAGGTGAAGTTGGCATAACAAGAACTGAAACCCATGCACAGAACACAGTGCAGGGAAATTTTCGACGAACCACCTGCAATGCGGCTGAAAAATGATGCACCACCCGCTTCGCAGCAAAAAGCGACGCTCCACCTGCATTGCGGCTGGGAGATCGACGCATCATGGCTGGAGAAATGATGCAACACCCGCTTGCGGCTGCTGTTAATGATGCAGACCCCATGTAGCGTGGTTTTCCATCAACGTGCGAACGATTTCACATGCATCATTGCTGGGCATCAAAAGTCAAAGCAAGCCTGCATGAATCTGAGATGCCCATCCAGAAATTGACGCATCGCTCTCTTGTGAGGGAGAAAAACGATGCATCACCAACCCGACCGGAGAGGAAACGACACACAGCCTTACTTGCACGTAAGGAATCAACGCCTCGCTGACTTTTCCGACGCATGCTCACCTATGCAGCTTTGTTTTTTACGCAAACCAGGTACTTTGTGTAAAAACAACATTTCTATTGTTTTCTATGGAGTGAGACTCTTATTATTTTCAAAATTCATATCTTATCTCGTGTATGTTGGATTTTTGTCATTTTGGTCTTGTTTGATTTAGATAAATATTACCTATTTTTCTAAACTGGTGTGGTTTCCATTTTGTAGTGTTTTCACAGTATTACTGTGTGTGTTGGTACAAATACTTTACATATTGTCGCTGGGTTAAGCCTTTCTGCTTGTGCCAAGCTACCAAGGGGTGAGTGGGGGTTAGCCAGGTGTTTTTATCCTTTGCCCCGACTAGAATGAGGGTCCTTGCTTGGACAGGGGGCAACGTGACTGCCAACCAAAGACCCCATTTCTAACAGTATGCTTGGATCGGAATCTTGACTTAACAAATACCTTGTGAAAATATCTCAACTGTTACTGCATCATATTATACTTCTAATGGGCCCCATATTCCTGGGGCCACCCCTAATTAAAACTTAGGTGCACAAGTAGTGGCTATTTACAAAGACAAAAATGTATCATTAATACATAAAATCAAAAATGGTGGGATTTGCCTTCGTGAAAATGATGGTCGAATTTTTCATAGGCAAATCAGCTTTTTGGCTGGTAAATAGGCTCATCAGGGTAGTTCACAAATAAATAGTACCAATTTACAAATTAATTTTGTTCAATCAAATCTCTTCCTTTTTAAGTAGTTTCCCAACCCTGAAAAACTGCGGTCATTTACTTGTTTCAAACAATAATTACCCCATTATCAGAGTGGAAATGAGGAGTGATTTAGAGGTTGGCGGATTGATTTTATACCTGTGCTGTGGAGGAGTACATCACTCACAAGATTTAAAGATGTTCGTCAGCCCAGCAGATATCTCTTGCATTTCCTGGAACCACCATCACAGCTCTTACTACAGATACATTGAAAGGTTGAAAGAAGACTTCATCAACATGAGATTTGCAGTCACTTGTTTGCAAAAGCTTACTCAGGTTTAGGGTAAGTGAAGTAGGGGGCATATTTATCGTGATTTTGCTTCACTCTTGCCCCACGCAAGGGGGCACAAGCGCATCAGAAAATCTAAGTCAGATTTATCAGCCATGATGGGCCACCTTGCATGGCCATGAGTGGCTTGACAAATCTGAAGTAGGGCAATGCAGCACAAATCATTGCCTTGAGACACTCTGCATCATGGAGGCATTCCATGGGTGGAAGGTGGGTGTTTCACAGCATCAACCCACGGACTTTGGTGCATTCCTAGACTTACCAACACAGGTAAATCTTGGAATGTATCAAAATGCTATATCTTCCCAAGAGAGGCACAACTAGGGGAAATATTGTTATTTCTCCTGGAGTTTCTAAGTGTTCTGCATTTTGGGAAGGGAAGGGCAGGAATGTACTGAATCATGTTAAATGTTGCACATTCCTGCTATTTCCGTATTACGCAGTACAGCAAGGTGGCTTCCTTCACTTGTCTGAGTGAAATAATGATACATCTGTCCCCAGGTGTTTAAGACCTGTCTTAGAGTTTGGAAGGCAGGTACATTACTCTTTTGCTTTGATGGAGTACTCGTCAAGTCTTCAGATTTCCACCGGCCAAGTGGAAATCTGTTGCAGTACAGAAACTGCAGTCACGTTGATTTCTGTAAGTGCATTGAAGGTTTGACAAACAGCTTTGTCAAAATGATCGAGCTGTGTGGCAAACTTTAAGGGGCAGATTTATACTTTTTGCCGCAAACCTGCATTAGCACAGGTTTGCGGTAAAAAGTATAGTGCTGGCTAGCGCCATTCCATGACGTCGGCCTGGCGCCATATTTATGGAATGGCGCTAGCCGCTTCTAAGGCCCTGGTAGCGTCCTTGGAAAGGACGCTAACAGGGCTAGGGAGGCGTAGGGGGAACCAGGGCCTGTGTGCCAAATTATGGCGCTACACTGTTTGGAGGCAAAAGAATTGCCTTTAAGCAGTGTAGCTCCATTTTCTGGTGCACAAGCCTGATGGACATGGCTCCTGTCTTAGTAAATACAGGAGCCATGCCCACCACCCCAATGGCCATGCCCAGGGACAAATGTCCCCCGGGCATTGCCACTGGGGCCAGCACCATGCAGGGGGCCCCAAGTCAGGGCCCTGAGGGCTTGTGGCAAAAACAAAAAAACATATTTCACCCGTACTTAACTTGGATGGGTCCCCCATCCTTAGGTGACCTCCTGGTGTGGGTCGGGTTGGGTGGGCCTTTCCCTGGGGACAGGGAAGGGCACCTGTGGGCAATTTCCATGGTCCCTGACCATGGAAATCTGCCTACAGGTCCCCTTACGCCTGCCCATACCCAGGCGTTAAATAATGGCGCTAAGCAAGTTTAGCACCAATATTTAAAGCCCCCTTCCCCGTGCTGGATTTTAGCACGGAGGAAGAATATGGCGCAAAGGCCATATCGTTCTTTTCTGGACGGGAACACCTACCTTGCATCTCATTGACGCAAGTAGGTTTTCCCCTCCAGAAAACAACATAAACTCCATGTCCAAAGTATAAATATGTGTGAGAAGGTAGCCTCTTTCTAGCCTTGTTACCCCCACTTTTGGCCTGTTTGTGAGTGTATGTCAGGGTGTTTGTCACTGTTTTCACTGTCTCACTGGGATCCTGATAGCCAGGCCTCAGTGCTCATAGTGAAAACACCATGTTTTCAGTATGGTTGTTATGTGTCACTGGGATCCTGCTAGTCAGGACCCCAGTGCTCATAGGTTTGTGGCCTATATGTATGTGTCACTGGGACCCTGTCACACAGGGCCCCAGTGCTCATAGGTGTGCATGTATATGTTCCCTGTGTGGTGCCTAACTGTCTCACTGAGGCTCTGCTAACCAGAACCTCAGTGGTTATGCTCTCTCATTACTTTCAAATTGTCACTAACAGGCTAGTGACCAATTTTACCAATTTACATTGGCTTACTGGAACACCCTTATAATTCCCTAGTATATGGTACTGAGGTACCCAGGGTATTGGGGTTCCAGGAGATCCCTATGGGCTGCAGCATTTCTTTTGCCACCCATAGGGAGCTCTGACAATTCTTACACAGGCCTGCCACTGCAGCCTGAGTGAAATAACGTCCACGTTATTTCACAGCCATTTTACACTGCACTTAAGTAACTTATAAGTCACCTATATGTCTAACCTTTACCTGGTAAAGGTTAGGTGCAAAGTTACTTAGTGTGAGGGCACCCTGGCACTAGCCAAGGTGCCCCCACATTGTTCAGAGCCAATTCACTGAACTTTGTGAGTGCGGGGACACCATCACACGCGTGCACTACATATAGGTCACTACCTATATGTAGCTTCACCATGGTAACTCCGAATATGGCCATGTAACATGTCTATGATCATGGAATTGCCCCCTCTATGCCATCCTGGCATTGTTGGCACAATTCCATGATCCCAGTGGTCTGTAGCACAGACCCTGGTACTGCCAGACTGCCCTTCCTGGGGTTTCACTGCAGCTGCTGCCAACCCCTCAGACAGGCAGCTGCCCTCCTGGGGTCCAGCCAGGCCTGGCCCAGGATGGCAGAACAAAGAACTTCCTCTGAGAGAGGGTGTGACACCCTCTCCCTTTGGAAAATGGTGTGAAGGCAGGGGAGGAGTAGCCTCCCCCAGCCTCTGGAAATGCTTTGTTGGGCACAGATGTGCCCAATTCTGCATAAGCCAGTCTACACCGGTTCAGGGACCCCTTAGCCCCTGCTCTGGCGCGAAACTGGACAAAGGAAAGGGGAGTGACCACTCCCCTGACCTGCACCTCCCCTGGGAGGTGTCCAGAGCTCCTCCAGTGTGCTCCAGACCTCTGCCATCTTGGAAACAGAGGTGCTGCTGGCACACTGGACTGCTCTGAGTGGCCAGTGCCACCAGGTGACGTCAGAGACTCCTGCTGATAGGCTCCTTCAGGTGTTAGTAGCCTTTCCTCTCTCCTAGGTAGCCAAACCCTCTTTTCTGGCTATTTAGGGTCTCTGTCTCTGGGGAAACTTTAGATAACGAATGCATGAGCTCAGCCGAGTTCCTCTGCATCTCCCTCTTCACCTTCTGATAAGGAATCGACCGCTGACCGCGCTGGAAGCCTGCAAACCTGCAACATAGTAGCAAAGACGACTACTGCAACTCTGTAACGCTGATCCTGCCGCCTTCTCGACTGTTTTCCTGCTTGTGCATGCTGTGGGGGTAGTCTGCCTCCTCTCTGCACCAGAAGCTCCGAAGAAATCTCCCGTGGGTCGACGGAATCTTCCCCCTGCAACCGCAGGCACCAAAAAGCTGCATTACCGGTCCCTTGGGTCTCCTCTCAGCACGACGAGCGAGGTCCCTCGAATCCAGCGACACCGTCCAAGTGACCCCCACAGTCCAGTGACTCTTCAGCCCAAGTTTGGTGGAGGTAAGTCCTTGCCTCACCTCGCTGGGCTGCATTGCTGGGAACCGCGACTTTGCAAGCTACCCCGGCCCCTGTGCACTTCCGGCGGAAATCCTTCGTGCACAGCCAAGCCTGGGTCCACGGCACTCTAACCTGCATTGCACGACTTTCTAAGTTGGTCTCCGGCGACGTGGGACTCCTTTGTGCAACTTCGGCGAGCACCGTTTCACGCATCCTTGTAGTGCCTGTTTCTGGCACTTCTCCGGGTGCTACCTGCTTCAGTGAGGGCTCTTTGTCTTGCTCGACGTCCCCTCTCTCTGCAGGTCCAATTTGCGACCTCCTGGTCCCTCCTGGGCCCCAGCAGCGTCCAAAAACGCCAAACGCACGATTTGCGTGTAGCAAGGCTTGTTGGCGTCCATCCGGCGGGAAAACACTTCTGCACGACTCTCCAAGGCGTGGGGGATCCATCCTCCAAAGGGGAAGTCCCTAGCCCTTGTCGTTCCTGCAGTATTCACAGTTCTTCAGCCTAGTAAGAGCTTCTTTGCACCAACCGCTGGCATTTCTTGGGCATCTGCCCATCTCCGAGCTGCTTGTGACTTTTGGACTTGGTCCCCTTGTTCCACAGGTACCCTCAGACAGGAATCCATCGTTGTTGCATTGCTGATTTGTGTTTTCCTTGCATTCTCCCTCTAACACAACTATTTTGTCCTTAGGGGAACTTTAGTGCACTTTGCACTCACTTTTTAGGGTCTTGGGGAGGGTTATTTTTCTAACTCTCACTATTTTCTAATAGTCCCAGCGACCCTCTACAAGGTCACATAGGTTTGGGGTCCATTCGTGGTTCGCATTCCACTTTTGGAGTATATGGTTTGTGTTGCCCCTATTCCTATGTTTCCCCATTGCATCCTATTGTAACTATACATTGTTTGCACTGTTTTCTAAGACTATACTGCATATTTTTGCTATTGTGTATATATATCTTGTGTATATTTCCTATCCTCTCACTGAGGGTACACTCTAAGATACTTTGGCATATTGTCATAAAAATAAAGTACCTTTATTTTTAGTATAACTGTGTATTGTGTTTTCTTATGATATTGTGCATATGACACTAAGTGGTACTGTAGTAGCTTCACACGTCTCCTAGTTCAGCCTGAGCTGCTCTGCTAAGCTACCATTATCTATCAGCCTAAGCTGCTAGACACCCTATACACTAATAAGGGATAACTGGGCCTGGTGCAAGGTGCAAGTACCCCTTGGTACTCACTACAAGCCAGTCCAGCCTCCTACAATATGGAGTTAGGTTTGTGCTGAATTAGCGTAAAAAAATTAAGTTAATTCAGCGCAAACCAAGTATAAATATGGGCCTAAATGTTTTTTCAAATGCATTTCCAAAAACAAAATCAGAAAGCAGGACTTTCTTTTTGGAAGTAAAAAATGCCTCCCTCACCATCTGGATTTTTTACCATGGCAATGGGGATCATTTCACAATTTTCACCGTCCCTTACAGCGGACAGTGAAAACTTGTCAATTTGTCCACTTTAAATAGGGCTGACGGACAAATGGTAAATCCTCTGATGGCCATTACTCAGTCAGGTAGTCGGAGGTGTATGTCACAGGCAATGCAGACTTTCAATCAGGCTTCTCCGATGAGTAGCTCTTTAGCAACCTATATGTAGCTCTCCTATGTGCAGCCCAGCCTACTACATTAGACGTTTTTGCTTGGTTGAATTAATTTATACATATCAAAATTGAAAAGTGTGTTTTCAAGTAATAGAAGTATGTATTTTCAGCAGTCACAAGCTGCTGTTTGGAGGAAAAATGACTGCATTCCCAAACTATATTTAAAGCTGATATTTCAATTATAAATCAAGCACCATTGGGAGGACATTTCCAATATTATTATCTTGTTGCCAGGGACATTGCAGCCGTATCTGTAATGTACTACTGTCAAAGAGGAATTCCAAATTGACAAAGTTTTTTTTTTACCTGAAAACTGTGCCTGATGCTGGTAATCTTGCACTAATATAGTCATTCCTGATGTTGTCACTACTACAACACTAATAATAAAATTAGGTCAGGAATATTTTTATTGAAAATAAGTTGCAGAAAAGGTTGGAGAGCCCTGCTTTAAATGAAGTGGATATTGGGTTTGGCACAAAACTCTAAATCGGGCCCTTAACATCTTCATTGAATTTGGCAGGAAACATCCTTTACAACGCAAGACTTTTCCAATGAGGCAAGAACAACTCAGGTGCCTTTAGAATGGAAGGCATAATAACACAGGTAGGAACCACAACAACAATGTTAATGCAAGCGGAACTATGCTTGCACTAACAACAACTCCCTTTCTCTTTGCCTTAACCACACATGTGCTGAACAATGCACATGCGTGGTTAAGGCAGAGAAAAAGGGAGTCAGCATCGGGAGAGGACACAGTCAGGTAAGTGGGGTTTGGGGTAATCTTGTTTTTAGGGGGGTGGGGGGCATTGTAATTTTGTTTTTAGGGGTGGGTGGGGGTTTTGGGGTTTTAGGGAAGGGGTGGGGGGTCGGGGTAATTTTGTATTTAGGTCAGGTCGAGCGATCAGGTTTTTAGGGGCAGGAGTGGGGGGTGGGGTAATTGTGTGTATAGGGTGGGTGTGGTTTTAGGGGTGGGGTGGTGGGTCGGGGTAATTTTATATTTAGATCGGGTGGGGGAATTGGGTTTTTAGGGGTGGGGATGTTGGGGTAATTTTGTATTTAGGGTGGGTGGAGGGATCGGGTTTTTAGGGTCAGGAGTGGGGGGTGGGGTAATTTTGTTTTCAGGGGTGGGGGTCAGGGTAAACTGCGGTCAGGTAAGTAAGGCTGGGAGAGGGTTGGGGTAGTTTTTAGGGGTGGGGTGGTTGGGTTATTTTATTTTTTAAGGTGCTGAGGTTTGGGTGGTAGTTTTGTGTTTAGGGTGGGGGTGGAGGGTCGGGGTACTATGGTTTTTAGGGCAGGGTGGGGGTCAGGGTAGTTTTGTATTTAGGGTAGGTGTGGAGGTGGGTTTTTGGGGGTGGGAGGTGGGGTAATTTTGTTTTTAGGGGCGGGTGGGGGTAGAGTTGTTAGGGGCGTGGTGGGGGTCGGAATAATTTAGTTTTTTTGGGCGGGGTATTTTTATTTTTTGGGGTGGGGGTCGGTTGATTTTAGGGCAGGTGGGGGTCAGGGTAGGTTTTAGGGCTCATGTTTTATTTTGTGGGTAGAAGGGTTGAGTAGTTTTATTTTTATGCCGGGTGGTGGGGTCGGGTAGTTATATTTTTAGGGCGGGTAGGAGGTTGGGGTAGTTGTGTTTTTAGGGCCATGGTAGTTTTATTTTTGGGTTGGGGTCAGTTTTTAGGGCAGGTGGGGGGTCGGGGTAGGCTTTAGGGCTCAGGGTGGGTGGGGGTATCAGGATAGTTTTTATTTGGGTAGTTTTATTTTGTGGGTGGGGGGTCAAGGTAGTTTTATTTTTAGGGGGGTTTGGAGGACGGGGTAGTTTTATTTCTAGGACGGGTTGGGGTCAGGGTAGTTATTTTTAGGGCGGGTTGTGGGTCGGGTAGATGTATCTTTATGTCAGATTGGGGGGTCGGGCAGTTGTATTTTTAGGGCGGCTGGGGGTGTTGGGGTAGTTGTATTTTTAGGGCGAGTGGGGGGATGGCATGCTAGAACCACACATGCCATTCCACACATGCCTTTACTAGTCGTGCTTTTACCACAAAAAATAATTCCAAAAGCATGCGTGGTAGAGGCATTTGTGGAAACAACGTGGCCGTTGTTCCGACCACGCTGTTCAGGCATGCGTGGTTGGCGCATGCTTTATTCCATCATTTATCCAATATGGACTCCTTTATGTTATGTTGTGTGTTATATCAATATCATTTACTAAGTGTAACGTTTACTTACTGCTTCATGGTACTGAAAGCAACTGTTTATGAACTACTAATGGTTAGTATACTGGGATTGCTACCTGCTGTGGAATGAATACATGAGCAGGTCCCCTCATTCAACCTAGTTTCTATGAATATATATGAGATATATAAGTCTCAAAGGATTTACACCACATTTTTTTCAGGTGGGGGCCATAATTTTGTGTTATGCTTCTGCTGAAAAACCATACTTATTGGCCACATCAGTTTATTTGGCTGCAAGTTCACAATTTTTGGTGGTTCTCACAGTCAGAATACCATCAGACTGGTGATGAAGAAGCACAAACAAGAAGAATCAAGCAACAGGTGTACTCAGTCTCTTCACCCAAACAACATGACTCTCTCTATCATGTCTGTCCCAAACCACCTGTTACAAACATTAATTTCTCTTGATAGTCCACATGTCTAATACCTGCTTGTAATTTAAACATTTTGTCACATATTCTCTTTATATTAGGAGCAGTGTGTTTGTTATCAACATCCATTGCAAAGGAGATGCCCATTTTGTCAATGTTCTTTATCAAGGCGGGGTTTGTGCAAGACTTGCCACATTATGAGAGAGGCAATGATAGTCACGGTGCAACATGGTGAGTGTTCATTAAAAAAGAATACCGGAATACAATAGAGTGACCTTGTGACTCCATGTTATTATATACAGTTTCCAGTCCTGGCATTTGTATGTTACCATCTAATGCGATACCAGTTATTTGCAGGTGAAAAGTCCAGGACTCGAAACGGTATCCCAGGTAATGTGGATTGAAATTGTCACCCTGGAATCAAATGTCTAATTGAGAGCTCCAGTAAAATATTGTGTTTAAAGAGAATATCTTTCCTTCTTTCGGTCCACTCTAGACTGGGGCAGCCACGTAGATGCTACATGTACTAAGGGCTAGACTTAATACAAAATGATGGTGGGCTGTGATGCGCCAAATTTGGCAGCGTCACGCACCATCATTTTCAAAATGCAGGGATGTGCCATATTTACTAGAATACGGACACCCCATGTTTCCCCCTGTGCCAGCGCTAAATTTGCTGCTGTGCATCAACACAGCAACCCTTGCACCATAGTGCAAGGATGGCTGCATTGAGGGGGGATTTTTTTTGTGTAGGAAGGGTCACCTTCCTGCACAAAAACAATCTTAAATGGCCGTTTGCTCTTTCTATGTGTGCTGCAGAATGCAGCACACATAGAAAGAGCAAACAACGAGGAGAAATGAAAGCATTTCTCCTCATTGCGCCATGCTAACGCCACCCCTGGGGTGGTGTTAGATTTTGGCACTGCTTCAGGTTTAGGAAAACTCATAAATCTGAGGCAGTGTCAAAATGCAATGGGTGTTGCTGTGGCACACCCAGAGCAACACCCATTGCACACCCCTTCCATGTAAAGTGCTGTGTGTAAAGGGGCTGTATTTACAAGGTGGCGTTAAGCCACAAAAAGTGGCTTAACGCCACCCTGTAAATGCAGAGCAGGGCTTAGCGCCACTGGAGTGTCATGAAAAGTGATGCTCCAGTGGCGCTAGGGGCTCTTAATTATAGCCCTAAGTACCTAATATTATCTGGGAAACCAATTTCACACAAACCTTGCTGCATGTAGATGTGACTTACTCTGATAACATTTATTGATTACAATTCAGAAGCAAGCAATGAGTGCTCCAGGAGTACGTCACAACTGAATATTTGTGCATCAAGTCAAAACAGCATGTATAATAGGATGAAGATGGAAAACCTACAGAATGCTGATGCTGTTGTATGTATGCAAAGAAAAAATCATGTGACATCACTCAAAAACAAGCAAAAATAGGAAGCCTAAAACAATGTTCTTATACAATTGGATGGAAATATAATATAGTCTGAGACACTTAAATATACAGGGGCCCTTGGACATGGAGTACCGTGTCCTCACTTATTCAACTCTCAATCTGAAATCTAGAAATCATTCTGAACTCAGTGACAATAATGATTTGTAAGAAAGGGGCATTGCAGTGGCAATACTGAAGGAGCTCCTCTGATCCCTTGCTTGGGATATTTGTGCATATTTATGTTACCTAGACTGAGGCCTAACTATGGCCCTCATTTCGACCTCAGCAGTCTTTCAACTCTCAATCTGAAATCTAGAATTCATTCTGAACTCATTGACAATAGTGATTTGTAAGAAAGGGGCATTGCAGTGGCAATACTGAAGGAGCTCCTCTGATCCCTTGCTTGGGATATTTGTGCATATTTATGTTCCCTAGACTGAGGCTAACTATGACCCTCATTTCGACCTCAGCGGTCTTTATTCAAGACCGCCGAGGGTACCGCCGTGCTGAAGACCGCCATTGCAGGCGGTTTTCCGTGCGGCGTATTATGACTGCTGGCAGCCCTCCGTCCTTTATCAGACGGAGAGCCACTAGAAGCCATACTGGCGGTCGGTGGGGAAGTGGAGGTTGCTCCACCTCCACCGCCCGTCATCAGAACACCGCCCACCGAATCACATCCCATGATTCGGTGTGGTGGTGTTCTGGTGACGGAGTGCTGGCGGCGGAGCAGCCCTCATGGATCCCGTCCCCTTCTGGAGGATCAACGGACAGGGTAAGTTGATCATCTGTTAGGGGAGGGAGGTGGGGGTTGTTGTGTGTTGTGTGCGTGCATGGGTGTGTGTGTGTGAGTATGTAAAGAGGTGTGTGAGTGCATGTATGCATGCAGGGAGTGTGTTGTGTGTATGGAAAATGTGTGCGGGTCGGTCTGTGTGCATGACTGTATGTGTGCGTGTAGGGATGTGTGTATGTGCATGTTGGGGGTGGGGGTGGGGAGGGGATGTGTGTATGTGCATGTTGGGTTGGGGGTGGGGAGGGAGGTCCTGCCACCTTTGGGGGGTGGCAGAGGGGTGGGGGTTGTGGGGGAGGACTCGGGGAGGGTAGGGGGTGGGGGAGACCCCTATCAGTGCCAGGGAAGGAATTCCCTGGCACTGATAGTGCCTACCGCCATGAATTTTGTGGCGGTTCCAAACCACCCAAAATCCATGGCGGTATGCAGGGTCCTGATACTGCCGGCGGTCTGGTGACGGCCGCCGGACTGGAGACCGAAGTCTCCCGCCCAGCGGTCGTCAACGCCCTGGCGGTCGGTGTGGAGAAGTGGCGGACGACCATGGCGGAAACCGCCATGGTCATAATTCCATTTTTTTCTGCTGGCCTGTTTGCGGTATTACCGCCAATTCTCCCCAGTGCTCCAGGGTTGTAATGAGGGCCTATGTGTCCCAAAACACATGGGAAGGTCATCAATTCTTCCGTCCCCCAACCTGAGATGTACTAATGTGGACAGCCTCAGACTGGGAGATATGAGGAATGAGGTTGGTTACTTATACCATCATATGGAACTCTCCATGTGCCTGAGTAAGCACACTTTCAAGTGTGCAGTATGTCAGTAAATCATGACATATGCTGAGGGATGTTCTCAAGAGTACTTCCAACAGATAGATCTGGTCTAACGTTTAAGCAATAGAATCTACTAACGTTTCTAGTTTCAGCATTGCACTGATTTGAGGGACTTGCATTGCAACATTGTAGAGAGAAAATGTAAAACAGCAAACACCCTAAAGAAAAATAACGTAAAACACAACCACTGGAGGCAGATGTTGAGTCACAAAAATAAGCACTGGTGTGTTAGTATTTACCAGCTTCTGTGGGATTTAATATTTTATTAATCAGAATAATCTTCACATGTTAGCTATTGCTGCATTGCAGAACACAGTAGATAGTAATTATATTTAGCTCATGGTGGGTGGGATGATCAGGCAAAAATGCATGTTAAGCAAAGCTTAATACAGTTTTAATTAACTTGTCCCTTGAATTGTTCAATACACTGCATGTAAGCTACAAACTGAAGAAACACTACGAATGACAGGGCAGTTCTGCTGTAATGTGTACCGTGTCAAATTCATGATGTCAATATACATTTTAATGCATAGAATCTAAGAACACAAATTATCCAAGCTTAGACCTATGGCCTGGGCTATGCTCATCTATTACTCCCAATAGTATGGTGTGGTGTTAGAAAGTTAAGTTATTTATATTATAAAATACTTTCCAAACAGGTTGACATGCACAGTGGCATTGCTGTCCGACCTCAAAATGTGGTACATTGATAATACACAGCTGGTGATTTATTTTGGCTGGTTAATGGTGCCTAAATTCAAAGACAGTTAATAAATGTGAGACACCTGTTTTGTCTCATTAAGCCTTCAATCCTCAAAAACACCAGTTCACCTGAACCCAAGAATTATCAATGATATTGGCATGTATAGTAAGTCCACTGCTTCTAGATTTGATTGCACTGTACATCATAACCCTTGATTAACTGGTATTCTTTCATGCCTATAATGTATGCAGGAATGTAATTCTCACAGAGAGACCAGTAGTATATGCCGAGACACTGAGAGAATGTTCTAGATTTTTGCATATTGAGAATACATTTGAAAGTTTTGTTATTTTTTGTTGTTGTTTTTGTATATGTTTGGAAATATTACTATTTCTATCCCTCTACGGACACTATTGTTAGAGTTCTAGTTATTGTCGAACATATGAGGAAATGAAGAAGTTGGAATTAAAAGTATAAACTTGACTGTATCTTATTTGTTTTCTGTACATTTATTATGGTAATAAAAAATTTGGAACTTCGTGTACCTGACTTGCACCACTGAAATGTTCCTCCAAACTCTGACTAAAATGTGAAATACATTTCTTGACAGTCAACACACAGTTTCCTAACTTTGGCTTGTTGAAGAATTTCGGATCACCAAATATTAACAGAGGTGCCCATCACATTGCCAAGAAAAATACTGATGAGTGAGTACATCACTATAATAAGTTAATTGAGGATCATCAATGATCGGCCCATGACAGCCCAAGAAATAATTTTATAAAGAAAAGGTGACACTCCACACAGTGGGCCAATGGCAGTATAAAAAAAACACAAGGCCCACTAAGGTTTTATCTAGGCCACAAAATGAGGAAATAGCTGCATTTAGTCTGTGGAATTTATGTAAAAGAAGGTGTGATGCATTTCTTCTCATTACTTGAGTAGAAACCCATGGGTCATTGCATGTGAACATCCATGCACTACCCATGGGATACCTCCTGATGCAAAGTAACGTTACTATGCAATGAAATACACTGTTCCAAAAGGAAAAGAGAGACAGGGAAAACAGTAGGGAGTCCTAATTATTAGGAGCAAGAGTCCTCACACACCCAATTGGGTGTCATGCTTCATCATCAGACATGCTCCATGTGTTCCATTTTTTGCATTTCAAGGGCCGGTTTCACAATCGGAGAACTCCCCAGTCTTTTGACACATTTCTGTTCGCTTTACACAGATCTTTCGTACAACAAACATTTTATCGTTACTGCCTGTCCGCTTATTTTTTTGCGGGGCAGGTGTGAAGTAATATAAGTAATTAGACACAGTAATTCCGTAGCCATACTGGTCTTCTGTTCCCTTTTATTATGACCAGTTTAGTGACACCACACGGGTGGGTTAATACGTGCACTCAGGTGAATTAAAACTATCATACAACTTTTGTACAAGTTAAGCACACTCTGCCATTTGATGGATGAAGCCTCAATCTGAATTGTAACAGAGGTGTGTGTTTTCTTGCTTTTTTGTCTACTTGACTATCAGAGTTTTTGCAAGCCTGGCTAATGGCCTGTGTGATCCCATGAAGCCCGGTCCCGACTTGGGAGGGTAAGCCCATCTTTATTTATTTTGCATGGGTTTGCCACTACCAACACCATCACCATGTGTTGCACAGTTTGTCACTTGTTTTATTGATGATATTTGTACCTATTCTGTCAATGATTATCGAGAAAAAAAGCTACATGTTGTTACCTGTTTTTATTAATCCTCAGGGTGACTAGTAGAAACAGCAAGTTCGGGTCAGATTGGACTCGTGTAAGTGACTGGTAACATTATCACTGACAGTTTCAGTTCATAGGAGTCAATTTAGTTTATTGAAGGAGAAGTTTAAGATGCATTAGGTCCTGAAGAAGCGTCATAGGATCCTTTTGGACCATAGAGACGCGAAACATGTCGACCTCATTTTGAGGATGGTCTGGTAGTTCCTGGCCTCCTCTCTTCCTTAAAAAGTTGGTAGAGAGTGAGTAAGCATTACCTCTATTTCACTCTCCTGTTACATTTTTAATCTTGGCCATCACCCAACGCAGACAAATAAACCTAGTTCTCAGTTAGGGTCCTGAGCCAATTTTAGTTTTTCTGTTGATCTCTCCTTTCTTTTTCTCCTTACTCACTCTTGGGGTTTGTGGCATCATCGAGAAAAGATCTCCGGCAAAGAGCCCTCCTACGGGGGTGCCCGTCAGACATTGCAGCGCCGGTCTGACGAGGAGCATGTCCGATGATGAAGCATGACACCCAATTGGGTGTGTGAGGACTCTTGCTCCTAATAATTAGGACTCGCTAGTGTTTTCCCTGTCTCTCTTTTCCTTTTGGAACAGTGTATTTCATTGCATAGTAGTATTCACAGGAGGGTATACACTGGACCATTAATCCTCAGAATCCCCTTTTTCGCTCTAAGCAAAGTAACGTTAGGCAGCTCATGGCGCTGAGTTACTTGGAGTTACAATCTAAAGAAATTCTCAATTTGCATTGGATTGTAAATCCTAGCATTAATCTTTGGGTTGGGTCTGTGTTAAAAAACATAAAACAAACCCAACACAATATATCTGTAAATTTGGCCTGAGTGTACAGAGAATGGGTCATACTTGTCATGTTTTCTGAAGTATTGCTCTGAAGTATAGAGACTCGGTACTCCTTATTATGTTTGCTGAGGAAAGTGTGTGAAGTAAATCATGAAAGTGCATTAACTTATTATTGGGGCCATATGCATGATTTGTCCCCAAATTGATGAAGATGGTGGTGATTCCCAACCTGGAAAGCACTGTTAAACTTATCTTGCACACCTTTACTAGAATAACATGCAGAACTTGCTAAGCTTCCTTTGCTCAGTATAAGTAAAACAAGCTCACAATTTGTGCGGGTGGAAGAGGGCGACTAGAAAAAGGCCCAGAAAAACTGTCACAAGTAACCCAATAACCCTTCATAGATACTTACATGAATGTAAAGCAAGTACATATACATTGATATGAGGACGACAACTAAACTATTTTTTTAACAAAGGTTTTTCAAGCTGTACTTCAGAATGAGGCTGTGTTGAACCCTAACATGGAAGATCAGATGGGGGTGACCAGAATAGAAGCAGGTATATTTGCCAGTGCTTTGTATAATCCCAGCTATCAAGCCCAACAGATTTGTCATTAGGCGGGGATTTCAATATGTCAATAATGCTGACCAATGTTTGAGTGCACATTGCTGTGTGGGAGTTTAGCTGGTAAAGGAAAAGGAGGGAACATTTATGGCTATACTCATTAAGTTAATGCCAGCCAGGTATTCACTTCTTTACAGTGTAGGAGGGGCATAACAAAAGCCCCCTCAGTCCCCACTATGCAGGGACCCCTCAGCACAGCACCTGGCCTGAGTGAGTCGGTAGGTGGCAGCCCTCCATGTTCTGTGCAGGGGGGCCCCTTTCAGCTTCGTTCCTCCACTGCAGTGTAGATTACAATTACTGAAAGAATTGCTTTTGTGGTGGTGGTGTGTTCACCTGTCACATTTTGTATTTCATGACTAGCTATCCTAGAACTATTTTCATTTGCCGTAATAAATCATCAGAGTTCAACCAGCCTTTTCTCCAAACTCTAGTCTGCCAATGTTGATCAAGAGACTCATCTCAGCTACCTCTGGTAAATAGACGTCTATTGTTTGGGCCTTAACATAGACAGTGCTAGTTGTGACTATTGCATTCAAATCCATGTTCTTATGCCTACACTATGAGCGGTCTCTAATTGATGGGATTTGACCCACTGTGCAACATATGTTGCCCAATTAGCTCTAACACTGTTGGCAGCGTAACCAAAAGTGCAATCTTGCAATTCTGTATTATGTTCTTCAATGGCACCAGCCTATCTCTGCTGAAGTGGTTGCTCCCTTAGGGTAAAAATGAGGGGGTGAAAATCTGTTGTTTAATTTTCTACTGTAGGAGTTTAAATTGACATCCTGGAGCAGAAATCTCTGAAATATGTAGGTATTTTGGGATCTCTACCCTGTCTTCATTATTCTTAATAACACAAGTAAAGGGTCAATTACTGTAATAGTAAAGATGGAATAGCGGAAATAGGATTAATAGAGCATGAGACTTCACATATATTTCTTACGGAATTTTGGGGCGAGGGAAAGAGCACGTGCAGGTACCCAGCATTTTGGTAGAAATTAAGATTTTTCCACTGTCTATTTAGAACGTAACATCATATTTAGAAGTAGATGGCAGCACATGCATCAGTCATTCTCAGTATGATCCTTTTTATGAGTTGTCCACAGCTATTTCCTCATTGGAGGGAGGAGATGATGCTTGGAGCAACTACAAGTGACCAGATGTTCACTGTCGATGTAATGCTGAGTCTGGAAACATCTGAAGTGGTTTTACCAGGTGGAAATCAAGACCCATTGATACCACTGATGACTCTGCACAGGTGGTGCAGGCAAACATGCATGCTGGCCGACCACCACCACTCCTCACTGTACCAAAGAGGGGGCACATAATGCTCCCTCCAGAACTGACCTGCTTTTCTGCCCGCCTCTTATCTATGACCTCTTACCCCAGCAATCACCCACTGACATTTAGCACATGCTCAGTACTGATGGTGAATGGCAACTTTAAATGGCTTATTTTGGGAACATAATCTAGAATGACGTGAAGAAAATTAAGTTAATATTCCTTGGTCCATCTGTTATTCTCCGTTCTGAGGGCTATAACATATAATGGTCATCATTTGCTGTTATTACACTGGCCAGAATCTTCGATTCTGACCCTTTAGGGAAGGTTAAATCATAATGTATCTAAAGCAAAATGTCCATATCAGGGCAGGTCAGTCATCCACATAGATTTGTAACAGAAGACATAATGAACATAACCACACATTTTAAAATGATACTATGGGTATTTAGAATTGTTTCTCTTTCTTCAAAGTCTAAGGCTCGCATTTTTGGATTAGTTAATCGGATTCAATGCACCCAAATCAACATTCCATCTTTTGTCGCAATAAAGCAACACAAGATTTTTCTCACATATTTACATAAGACTAACCTTGTTCAGTTTGTTTAGAGAAATAGCACAAACTCCATGTTTGTGCATCTTTGAACAGGAAACATGTTATATTAACATGGCACTCCCCATTCCGAGGTGCAAACCTGGGAATTATGTGTTAATTTCATGCCGAGTAAATATTGCACCCTCAGATATTGCTATATATTACCTGTGTAATTACCGCCTATGGTTCTTCAATACCCATTATTTTATGTTCATGATTAATTACTTTTCCATCTTTATGGTCTTGAAATCAAACTCATTCTCTAATTCCACTTTTAAGGCTTCCCCCAGCATGATGACGTCCATAGATGTTTAACCAATGTGTGCCCTTAGACAAAATCGGAGTAATATAATCACTAGCAGTATCCTTCGAAGCAGGTGAACCAGCAGATGTGCACTTTCTAGGACTTCATTTCAGATCTCTGATCTCAACAAGCTGGCACCAAATGGCACCCAAGTATTTTTTCAACCATTATAGTTTTTTTACAAACTGACCTATGTATTAATAGATCACTTATTAAAATTCGGTGTTTTAATCGGACCTACCTCGATCTGTGGCAATCACTGGGTTGATGACTTGCTAGGGTGAGCAAATCACCTTCTCTGTTACTACCTTTTAATAAAGAATCCCTTTCTTAAATGCAGCCCATTTTCCTTCAACGAAATAGTACTGAGTTTAAAAATATAAATTTGCATTTTTCTTAAAGTAACAGGTTTTTTTTCTAAAATTCAAAAAGAGGAAGGGGTCTCGTTTTGTGAATGGCTGACAAAAAATATTGATTTATGTTACACCAACAGTATTTGGAAGGGATGCTTTCAAAACATCCCTTCCATATACTGAACTAGAATTCAGTTTTAGGAGTTGGTAAACGTTTACTGATTTCGAAAACGCAATTCGCACAATAAAAACACTTTTTGTGATCGCAAACTCCGAATATAAGTGCTTGCGACCATAGATACACTTTGTACATCTGGTTCATAATTTTTTAGATAGGTGGGAATTTCGATTCCCCTTATAAAGTGTGGGTAGCTTTCCGCCCTGCTTTGATTGTCTGAATACCGATGCAGTGCTCCACTTAATCTAGCCACTTGCTATTATGCTTTCAATGAAC
This sequence comes from Pleurodeles waltl, assembly GCF_031143425.1. Classification (NCBI taxonomy): domain Eukaryota; kingdom Metazoa; phylum Chordata; class Amphibia; order Caudata; family Salamandridae; genus Pleurodeles; species Pleurodeles waltl. The sequence goes on from NC_090447.1 coordinate 589,313,728, forward strand.
ACATTTACGCAGCTTTGTCGAAAATTTTCATGTGAAACATCCACTTTCAGTTTTCGGAACTTCTGCAAGGTAAAGAACATTTTTTTCAGTCGTAGAATCGAACTCTTGGATTATTGACAAGATCGAGTTTTTACTTTTTTGTGAGAAATTTTAGCAAAGTTTGTTAAATTTCTAATTTTGCCGCATATGCATACATGTGTATTATATTGAATTTAGGTACGGCAATGTAAGGCATCTCCTGCCTCATCAACCTAAAACGAAACATTAATAAGAAAAGTTATGTATGATTAAATGTATAACAGATGCAGCCGCCAGTGACCTATACAAAACGCACCTGTGTGGGTAAAGACGGATGTTTGTGAGTTCCAGCTGGAGAAGGGAGACCCATTTAGTATGCTGACTGCAAAGCGTTGACTGGTCTTGTGCATCAGAGTTAGGAGCTGGTGGGAACTGGTTTTGATCCAGGCTAATGCCTTTGCGCAGATTCACAAAGCGACATCAATCTTTTTAACAGATGGTGGATTGCTAGCATCCTGTTCCAATAGCGTAGTAAATTCCGAAGTGCAAGTTATACATTACTGTACATTAAAATGTGACCAGCCAATTTATTTCCATGTGCCAGAATACTCGGGGTACACAGAATCTTCAATATGCAAGGATGCAGCAATAGATCTAGTTCATTCTGTCGTTGTAAACATATCGGCACTTTGGAAGCATAACAATTTAATCTTGTAATCTGAGCAGTGTTGTAAATGAAAAACACTGCAGCTACAAAGGTGAAGAGTATGTTTTTTACGTTTGGGCGCTACTCTTTTTTGAAAAATTAGGCTGTCTTAGATTTTATTTTAGATAATTATATCTGATTAGCTCCTCTTTGCTTTGTAACATGCTTCCGCTGGCGGGCACCTCCTTCCTGAAACAATACAGTGGTTCATTTCCCATAGCATTTTAATTTGCACTGTTATAATGGGGCTTGAACAAAAAAATACATTTGCTAGTACATTATCTAGTACTACAAAACATACTTCAAAATGCTATTCCGAGTCCTGTGATCTAAGTTTACCCCTGTGGCTCTTCTGCTTTTTTCTGTTGGATGATCTTCCCCTACTTCTGAGTGTGAAGTCTCCAAACATGTAAGTTTATGTTTTAGTAGTACATGTTGGAAAGAGAGACTCAGAGGGGGTTTTCTATTATTTTTACAGTTGTATATAGCATGAACTTGGCCCAAGGGCATTAGAGTGCTTTAAATAGGGACCAAATTATATTAAACAATGTCTGATTTTTGTTGTTGATTTTTTTGGTTTTTAGGCACAGGGAGAGCAAGCGATCCATCCAGAATCACAGAATGTTGAGCCAGTGCTGGAACACGAACCTGGTTTCCCAGTCACTAAGTCAGAAGCACTGGCCTTACTCAAATTTCAATTCCTAAACTGCACTTCTAAAGTTACTACATCCAAAGAGGGTATCAAAAAATAGTAAATGTTTCCGCTCAGAGCTGAAGTAAGTCCAGCGCCAAACATGGCCAACCATTGACACTGGTGCACCCTTTCATAGCTAGATAAATAAAACCCATAGGAAATAATGTTAAACTAAACTATTTAAAATAGTTAAAAATATAACTGAACAAAATGTAATGTGAAAAAATCATAAAAATTAGTATTTATTTTTAATTTAATTATAACATATTTTAAAAACCTTGCTTGGATTTATTAAATATTTTGGAATTCATTTTATTAAATAAAATAAATGGATTTCAATTATTTCTCTTCATCACATTTAATAATTACTAATGGTTGATAAAGAATATTTTTCTTACTTTAGGTGGGAATTTATTTTTTAATGTAACCTAGAGAAAAATAATAATGTAATTTAATATAGCTTAAATAATGTAATCTTTGCATCAACATGTAGTAACTTGTTCTGTAGCATTTTATCTTAAATTCTGCATTTACATTAATATTTTACAAAAATACTTTTACAAACTATTTCCAAATTGATTAAACTGTTTTACATTTCTAAATACTTTACCACAATTCCCAAATTGATTAAACTGTTTTACATTTCTTTGTACTTTACCATGAGGTGATCTCTGCAGCAGAGGTGGATCTCTCCACATTGTAAAGTATAGAGAAATGTTGGCTATACTTTACCACAAGGAGAATTGCAACCCAGTGGTGGAGATCTCTGCAAGGTAAAGTATAGAGAAAAGTAAATATGTTTATTCAACTTGGAAAAAGTTTGTAACCATATTTCTATGTTATGTAAATTAATTTAAAATATATATTTTAAATATAGAACTAAAGAAAAATGTCTCTGACACTATTAGCTTAATTTTGAGATAAAAATGCATTGTTTAAAAAATAACAAATACAAATGCATGTTTAAATAAAATTCACAACTTTAAGTAAAATATAAATTCTCCCAAAGTAAATGCATTACATGTTTTATTATGTAATAATAATGATTAAAATATGATGTATGGAATTAATTGTTACTTACATTTTTAAAATTTAAAATTATAAAAAGCTATGAACATATTTTAGAATTAGATATGTGAATTTTACACATTAAAAAATGTATGTACATTTTTAACAATTTAATGTAACTTTTTGCACTGAGGTTCTAGTTTGAGTCTCTTTCTCAATTTTATGTTTTGAGATGGTGTTGCAGTGCCAGTAGTAGGTCATGTGTGAGCTGGACTTACTAGTGTTTTGTTTCAGTAGTAACATATACCCATTCATATTGCACTAACCTCTTTTTCAGGGAGTGGAGATGTGTAAGTCTACACTTTAAAGTATATTTACCTTTGTATTTTGTGAATAGGAAAAAGTAGTTAAGATACTTAAAAGTGTAAAAGTAAAGATACATGTGTAAATTACTCACAAGTGTCATTTACCTTTGTGAGTAACCTTGAGTGTGCTCCTGACAAGTAAGTGTTCTTGTAACTATGATAAATGTAGCAGTTGCACAGCTCTGCACTGACAAACCAGCTCCACTATGGCACATATTTCCTTAGTGAAGGGGGGATCTGTGTTTTCTGTGGGTCTATTGCAAGCCGGTGACATACACTTTGCACATCTACAAGTTACAAGAAGCTGTTTATGAAGCAAGGCCTCTGTTTTACCTAAAAAAACAATGACAGATTAGTTATCCAGCTATCACTGACAAGTTATGAGAGGAGTAGCTCACAGTAGTGATATGAGCTGTGGCTGAGTTAGCACCATGCCTGAGGAGATGGATGCGAAAGAGCATAACCTCTTATACCGAAGGGTGTCTCTTTGGGCCATCCTTTCCAACTTGACCAGTGCATGAAGGTACATTTCAAGAGAAATACATTTGAAATAGTATGTGTAAACAAACAAACAATCTACAATATAATTCACCAAATAAAGAGTGTAAAGCTAAGGGTATGCTGAATGTGTAATATAAAATATGGTTAATGCGAGAAAAACTAAGTCAATCATGTAATGAGTTTAAGATTTTTAAAAATAAAATACAAAATCTCCCTAGAAACAATGGGAAAAGGTGATAGTAGGTAGCTTGACAAATATGACAAAATGCCCCCATAAATGTTCATCGTGACCTAGGTACACAGAGGTGAATGTGAGTGGAAAGAAGGTCTGGATTTGACTGGTTATAGTTGTTGCCTTTAAAAATTTTGCAGAGCTGAACTGACCAGTATGAAGGAGACTGCTTTTGGCAGAGCCAGATACCCACAGTTCGATTCATTATTTGTGTATAGTTTTGTTTTATGATAAACCAATGCTTTTTACTGTGACTTTCCTTTTTCAGGTTTCCTGGAGCACTTATTTTTTTGTAAAACACCTTTTCCTTTTTTTGTATTGTCCCTAGATACTTTGGTTTGCTTTGAGGGATTTCTACTGGAGTTGTGTTATTTTTGCATTTTTTTGATGACATTTTTATAATGTTGGGTGAATTCTTGTTTTTCACAGAGAAAGATCTGCAGCTACAGAACAGTAAGATTTATTTATTTCATGTGTTTTGGGTGGGAAATGTGTGTAAAAATGATTATATCATTGTTATGTGGAATTGTTTGGTTTTGTGTTGCAATTATTTTATGGGATGGATTAAGTTTGTTTTTAACTTTCTTGGTTGGTTGTAGTTACATTTTTTAAAGTAATTTATATATAATTGTAATATATCAGCCCTCATTAGCATTGGGATTTTTAATACTTTTTGGACAGATGTAATGAATTGTAATGTTTATTCTTTTAAACAAAAAAAAGATAAGGGTGTAGATTTGAGAGTAGTGGCGCTCCATCCAAAGCAGCGCCACTTTTTTGCACTCCTTACTGCACCCCCTAAATTCACCATGTGTGCGCTGTATTTAATACACAGCACACCATTGCGGTAGCTAGGGAACTGGCGTCAACATTTTTGATGCTAGTTTTGCGCTTTGCAGATTTAGTGTAAACAAAATATTGATGCTAATCCTGCAAAGCACATTGAGGCCTAACATAAATAAAGGTGTGCCTCTTTTTAACGCCTGCTCTGTTCTGCATTAAAAATTTATTTTAGATTTCTTTGCATCTATTTTTCAGCACCCCTAATGGAGAAACGCACCCCTTGCATACTCTATGCCTGGCGCAGGCATAATGTGGCATAAAGGGTTACAAAGTGAGCACAATGCATGCAGTGATGGGTCTTTTTTGGGCTACTTGGGGTAATTTGCACTTAGTGCTCCATAGCTTTTTTTGCACATAAGTTATTCATACCAAATTTGCGTCCTTTTTTCCCAAAATGAGGATCCTAAAGGTACCCAAGGTATGCAGACTCCCCTGGAGGGGACGCGAAAAATATCGCAACATTTTGAGTTTTTGAGAAAAATATGGAAAAAGTGCTCCAGATAAAAGTGCCCGGTTCTTTTAAAAAAAAAAAATGCATCTATGAACGGTTTGCTGTACTAAAGTTACCGTCATCCCTGCTTATAGGAACACACAGAGGTGAAACAAAAAAGCGAATTTTGTACCACAGTTTTAGCATTTTTTAAAGAGGTAGCCCATTTTCTGTGCTCTCAGCCTACTTCCAGTTTGTTGTGGAAACAAGTGAGAAACCCATGGGTGATCCAGGAAAGTTATATATTCCTAAAAAGTAGACAAAATTCCAAAATCATAAAGGGGACATATGTGTAGATCCCTTAAGGGTTTCATCAGAAAAATAACTTTTGAAATAAAGAAATATTGAAAACAAATAGGAAAAAATGGTCATTCGTGAAAACATTTTCTTCTGTAAATTTTCTGTCTCAATGACCGATTTACAAAACCATATACCATTATGTCCAATAGACCCTTGTGGTTGTGGAGATATATAGGGTTTGTAGGTTTTTCAAGAATCCAAGGTACCCTGAGCCAGTAAGTGAGCTGCGCCGTACAATGGTTTTTCATTGGATACCGAGTATAGACCAATTTAAATAGCAAAGTATATAAAGTGGAAAATGGGTATAAGGGAATCCTATGTATTTCTGAAATGGGCACAAAGCATGGAATTTAGGAGCAGAAGTTATTTGTACATCTCTGATTTTGTGAGTACACATACTAGCGTATGATTTGAGGGCATTTTTGAGAATGTCACTCGAATGTAAGCTAGTGTATCTTATACACTGGCTTAAATCCTAAAGCTCAAATGCAGCAAAACCCAATAGATAATAAACAAATATTCTTCCGTTCTATGCTCTCACATTTCTTATGATAAAAACGGTACCTCACTTGTGTGGGTAAGCTTGGTGCCTACGACAGGAAAAGGGCCAAAACACAACATGAATGCATCACATTTTTCCATTGAAAACTGACAGCAGAGAGCTGTATATTATGGACCCTAGCACAGCCAGCACCTAGAGAAAAGTAGCAAACCTTTACTTTTGTGATAACAAGATACCTAGGGGTATCCAGAATAATCTGACTTGTATGGTTCTCACCAATTGTTTTGACCCTGAATCCCTTGCAAACCGAAAATGTTGATAAAAATGCATTTTCCTCCTAGTTCTGTGAAGGACAGCTCTGGAATCCATGGGATGCTGCAAACTTGCATCCACTCAACATTCCCTCAAGCCTTCTGATAAAAATGGTACCTTACTTGTGTGGGGAGGCCTAGAGCCCATGACAGAAAATGGTCCAAAAAGCAACATGGATGCATCACATTGTTGTACCGTAAACTGAAACCTTTTTTCCAATGTGGGTAGCAGTAGATTTTGGACACTAGCTCAGCTCGCACTGATGGAAACCTACCAAACTTGTACATTTTTGAAAACTAGATACCTAGGGGTATCCAGGATGGGCTGATGCGTGGCTCTCATCCATTTTTTTACCCTGAAACCTTTTGAAACCTCAAACTTTTACACATTTTCCTCACATTCCTGTGATGGAAAGTTCCAGAATCTGTGGGTAGACACACACTTCTGTCCACCCATCATTCCCCCAAGTCTCCTGATAAAAATAGCATTCCAGTTGTGTGGCTAGGTCTAGTATATTGACAGAAACGGACCAAACCAAGGTCAAAGAAAGTCCCCTGGCATGACCTCCCATTGACGTTGCTTTGAACCATTCCTGTTGCAGGCAGGCACTGGTCCAGCCACAAAAGTGCAGCAGCCTTTTTAGTGGCACAAGTGGGCTAATGCAGGGTAATAAGAATTCTGTGGATTCCTGTGGATTTCGGAGGTTTCCATGAACAAAATGAATTGAAAGTATGTGATTTCAGTCACAGTTTGAGGTTTGCAGGACATTGTGGGTAAGAAAACCTTGTGGTATCCACACAAGGTACACCACCCTGAACTCCCTTAGTTGTCTAGTTTTCAAAAATATCTGTGGTTTGTAAATTTGTATGGGTGGTGCCACAACACGACCCCAAATACGTCCCCTTCCCCAATTGTTTATCTCTCAACATGATTTAGGGCACTTTGTGTTATTTTTTCTTGGTCCACCCATACAAGTGGGGTACTGGTCTTATCAGGAGACATGTGGGAACTCAGGATGGTAGGAAAGCTGTGGCTTCCCACAGATTTCATGTCTTTCCATCACAGAAATGTGATGAAAATCTGGGCTTCTTACCAAAGTTTGACTTTTGCAAGGGCTTCTGGATTAAATTACCTAATGAGAGCCACACAAGTCATGAACCCCTGGAATTTCCCTTTTGTCTAATTTTAAAAAATGTGCAGGTTTTCTTAGATGCTGGCTGAGCTAGGACCAAAAATCCACAGCTACCCACAAAGGAAAAAAACAAGGAATAATTTTTAAGGGCCATTTTCACATTTTGTCTGATAAAAACGACTCAGTTGCCCTGGCGGAGGACTTCACATCTGCAATGCTGAGACTACTCCACCCCACAAATTTAGAAATGACCGCAACGCTGGCAGTCAATTCAAAACCATTGACAGAAGCCACCTAAACAGTGGTTCGTATCAATGTATTTTTGCATTTAATGCACTACTCTATCAACATGATGGAGCCACCCATCATTTCTTTAAATTTTTTGAAAAAGAAATCCCAAAGTCAGATTTTCTTAAAAATAAAATTCCCTCTCACCATGGGAGTTATCTCCCATGGTAAGGGGGCATTAGACTGTTATCACTGCCCCTTACCACCATGGTTTTCCATCTGGTGACGGGAGTGAAAACTGACCTTTAAGTCTACACACCTAAATGAGATGGACAGACACAGAGGTCAACTGCAGATGGCTCTTACTCATTTAGGACATGAGAGGGATGCAACCATGCCACAGATGGAGTGGTCTTCCCTAATGTTCCATCCACATATATACTGGGTGGCCAGACCATTATCTTCACTGTAAGCATGCTCTAATGTCATTGCAATGGAGTACTCTTACCTCCTCAGATGTAACCTGAAAATAATTTGATAAAGTTAATCCACCACTTACACTGGTTGATTTTAGCACCTCCAGAAATGCTAGATTCAAAGCACAAATATTAATATGAAGTCGCCTCCTACTGTACAAGAGAAAAAAAGAGGTAAAAAAACACTCTATCCAACGCATTACTCTGTCTCACCCTATACCTCTATCAATCTGACATTTCTATCCATTCTCTAACTCACCCTAAACCTCATTCTACTACAATGATCTCCAAAATAACTCTTCCTAGACTCTTCCCTCCTCTTCCCTTACTGGCTCACTCCGAACCTCAGTTTACTACTATGATCTCACAAACAACCCTACTAAATTGTCCCTCATTTATCTCCCCTTTGACTCATCCCAAACCTCATTTTATTACTATGATCTCTCTAATCCCTTTCTACAGACTCTTCCCTCCTCCATCTCTCCTTTACTCATTTCAAGCCTCTTCTGGCTACTATGATCTCCCAATTAACACTTTGTGGACTCTTCCCTCTTCTATCCCTCTATTATTCTATTTCAATCCAATTAACAGAGTCACATGTCATCTGCTCAAATTAACTCATACCTCCCTATACTAATCCTATACTCATATTTCCCTACACTAATCCTCCACTAATGCTTTTGGGTTCCGGAGTATATTGCTACTCACCAAAAAGTGATTTGACGTCTTGTCAGGGATAGTAAGCGCTATATGAATACAATTACAACTTACAATTACAGATACTTATCAAAGTATCTGAATATTCAAACCAAGACTTCTGAATGTGAGCCATAAAGTCACATCAAAGCACCAACCAATTTGTGGTTGATTCATATGCCATTCATGCACCACACACAAGACTTCCATACCTTCCACCAGTGCAAGACATGTCTAACATGAGTCTTTAGTGCACCCAGGGTGGAAAATCTAACTGCTTACAGTTTGTGGATGCAGGCGGGGTGTCCAAGTATGCCGCTGAGGGGGTCATTCCTCAAACTGAGTGAGCATATCTACCTTTGAAACTAAGCCAAACATACTGGGGAATTTTGCTGATGATCCCTAAAGAGAACATCATAAACTATGAAGAACTGTAGTTTTTGACACATAGGGTAGCCTGAAAGAATGTAGTATATTTCTCATCCACCGTTATCTGCAGTGCTGTGACTGTAAAGCGCTTATAGAGCAAACTGAACATCTTCTAAATTGTGATGGAGGATGAACTTGGCAAGCAGGTCAAACATGTTACCCATACATGTAGCGTTGGGTGCAGAGTTCTCTGTAATGATGTGCATTTTTTTGTAAAACACACTATCACCAGAGAGAGCATCCTGTCACTGATGCATGAGCAGTCAGGGGTGATCCATAGAGTAACCTGGCCAAAAAGCCAAGTGTTCAGCTTTGTGTGGAATGCACTAATTTTAGAGTCAGTGCATATGGATAGAGGCAGGTCATTCCGCCCTTTTGGAGACAACTAGGAGAAGTCTATTCCCCTCCCTCTGGTGATGCCTATGCTGAGCAAAGGTGTCTTGAAGGTTTCTGAAATCTGAGGCGGTATTGAAGACCAGTGCAGTGTAAGAATTTGAATGGGTGTTTCAGTAATTTGAAAAGAGCTGTGGATTGGGAGTCAGTGAAGCTGTTTCAGGTGCTGGGTGTGTGTGTGTTGGGATGTTGACAGAGGAGGCGGCCTGCTGCATTTTTTTGGGTTTGAGTCATCTGCTTTGTTGAGTGAGGGAGTAATTCAGTATAGGGCAAGTGCGGTACCAATGGGCTTGAATCCGTAGACGAAGATGAAGTGATGGCATGTGTATCTCTTCTATCTTTACTATCTGCCTTCTACCTATGCAATATCCCTGTGAACGCACAACTACAATAAGCGTTTCTTATCCATTCATGTCTCTGTCCTCAACAGAGTCCTAACTAACCCTGTATACTTGCCAAGTGAACCTATACTAATGCCTTCCTTCCCTAACTACATGAAGCTCAAGAGAATGTGTTGCTTGTGCGTCTTCAGCACGCGCGCTTTGCCAAATCCAACTCCTTCCAGTTTGTGGATGCAAGTTGGGGTGTCAGAGTATGTCTTCTAAGACCTCATTCCTTGAACTGAGTGAGCATATCTACAATTGAAACTAAGACAAACATGCTGGGGAACACTGCCTAAGTTACCAAAATTAATACACCAAACAAATGTTCTATGGGACCCATTTACAGACACTTCTACTTTTGCTTTGAAAGTGTAAAAACTCAATTACTAACTTCATCCATACCCAAATTTATGGGAAAAGGGTGCAGGACACAATATCTTGTATGATGATTGTTTTCAAAACTTAAGAATGAGGGCAATTTTAGACTGATGGTGGACTCCCATCTACCGGGTTCTAAATCAGGCCCTTAATCTTGCATTTACCCTATGTACCAATTGTAACCTTGTTTCTAGCATACCTTGGGAGTGCTCCCAACTCCAACCTATGTACCGTGTGTAACCTAATTTCTAGTATAGCTTGCAAGTGTCCCCCACTTTAAACCCATGTTTCGAGTACAACTTGAGGGTGTCTAATCACTCCAACCTTGTGCCAAATATAACCTTGTTCTGAGTATAACTTTGCTCTGAGTATAATCTTGTTACAAGTATAACCTGGTTCAGAGTGTAACCTTGCTTTGAGTATAACCCTGTTCTGAGTATAACCTTGTTCCGAGTGTAACCTAAGCACCAAGTGTAAGCTTGGGACTGTCAGTAACGCCAAACTATGTACTGAGTGTAACCTAGTCCTGAGTGTAACCTTGCCTCTAACATACCTTGAGTGTTTGTTCAACTCCAACCTATTTACTGAGAGTAATCCTTGTTCTAGTATGCCTTGGGAGGGCCACCGACTCCAATCCATGTATCAAGTATAACCTTGTGAGTGCCATTAACTATAATCTATGTTCTGAGTTTACCCGGGAGTGTCATAGGCTTCAATAATATATTACACTTTCTTCCTCCAGAAGCTCAGAAGATTCTAATCTTAGAATCTGCTTATTCTGCTCTTATGCTGTGATTTTGAAAACACCTATAAGTGATGGTTATTGAAGCAGTGCATTGCAAATTGTGTAGGGATTTTTGATATATTCATGTTAATTTCCTCTTCCTGTTGTTCTCAGTGTATTGCTTCTTCATGAAACATGAGGTGCTGTCTCATAAACGCCCATCTTCGCAGTCCAAGAAGGTCTCAGGAACAACGCATTCTGTATGCAGTGCATCATCAGCATTGAGCAAACCCTGCGCCACAAGTTTCTTTGATTATTTTGTTCCTTTCCCCTTTCCCCCTCTGGAAGCTGCCGGATGTGGGTGTACTGTTCCTGGGTAATGCATCTTCCAAAGAGAGAGCTCCACTGTCATCTCTGTGGTTTTAAATCAGGTGAGTGTGTGTCACTTACTCTGAGTCTGTGCTCCTTAAGAACCCATAGGTGACACCATTCAGTCATTCCAGTTATCTTAAGTCACAGAGCTGAGTCTTTGGACACATCTTGAAAATAATCCTCAGCTTCTGTCCCCAGGAGCCCACAGGAATGATCTTCAGCCATTTATTGCAGACTCTTACCATAATCCATAGTATGTTATCACACCATGCACACTATATCTAACCACAGTACCTACTAGTTCCACGACAAAGCTCTTGTCCTGGTTCTACATATGCCCACCCGTGTCATGTCCATCAGGGACTGAGAAGAGGTGTGGAGTACATCTGGGTTTTACACCAAATAGACCTCTCCCAATGGGGATTGGGCATATGTCATATTCTCTAATTATGCCCAAGATAAACTCGCCACTCTGGCTGGGAACAGGACATACGATCGTTCCCATATCGGGATTCTACCGAATTACTTACCGGGCACAATCTTTATATAGGCCAAATGGCTAATAGGCATAGGGAATGTCATTTTGTTATGAGCGACATCCAGTCACCACCATGGTGTTTTCTGACATGCCTTTTTTCCCAAAGTTTTACCCCATCCATGAACAGAGAAGTAAACTACCTGTTCTGGAACCTTCTCAAAATTTGAATTTGTCGGCATTTGTTTAATTTAGGGATTGACATCTCTATTACCCTACGTTATCGATGTGTTTGCAGTTTGAATGTTACTTCTGTTAACTCTGTGGTATAAAGAGATGACAACACAGTGCCTGTTTGTTGGTTCCTTAATCTAATGTGTAACATTATTTGTCCACATCATGTAGGAAAATCCCAGTCCCAGCAATTTCAGTCAACTGGACACTGCTTTCGTATTTATATGTGTAATGAGAATTTGTGTGGAAGAAGATTGGGTAAGTGACACATTGACATTTCCTTATAATCTTAATTAATCTGATTTATACTTTCCCTCGTCTCAGTCCTTGTTTCAAAATAATATTAACGTTTTCCACAAAGTTATGGTAGCATTCATATCCAGTACCACAAGGAGGCGTTGATAACTGGATTATATGGAAGTAAGGGCCAGATGTACGAAAGGATTTTACCCATTCTGTGTCTATGGGAAAAAGCTTTCGTACATATGGCCCTAAATCCGGTCCTCTTGACTCGGAGACAGGGGTTTGTTTACAAACTCGCTATTACAGAAATCTCCTACGTTTCTGAAGTTACAGCAATAAAGAAAATAACAGGCCTCTAGCAGCCTGTAATCCAATTACGGTGAAACAATATCTAAGAATGTTTAAAAATTTAGTAGATTGGACTTTGACATAAACATAAATATTTAAGAAACTTGTATTTGAAAAATATTGCATGAAAATGTAGCATTTAGCAAGATTTGGCTTAATGTTTTGTAACATGTTACCTTGAACGTTTACACATAAGGCTGCAGGGGCTTCAGTCGTCCATTTATGCCTTTCTTACACAACCACCTCGCAGATTTAAATTTAGAAATAAATATGCAATGTCATCTCTCACAGGCTCGAATTAACACTGTTATTAATGGATGTAGAACATTACTTATTCAAACCAATAAAAGGGGACGCAGTATTGACAGCAAGCTACTGCTGGCAGCTGCACGTGTACGTCTGATATAAAAATGTATAATATGTATAGCATTATTATATATTCAAATATGCAAAACTATAAAGTTCTGATTTAGATACATTTCATTTTTTAGAGATAATGAGTGTTCTAATCCTTATAGGGCATATTCCTTACTGGCAGCAGTTTTTGAATTACTGAAGATAAAGTTTTCTCTCACGAATCAAAGTTTCTAAAGCAAACCAGAACAGTAATAGTCATTTAAATAGCTAATAGAACATAGTTTCTCTTTACTGAAAAGTAGCAGGTACTTTTCAAATATTTCTCACTTTGTGGGTGACAGTGAAAGTATATTTCTGTGTTTTGGAAATGGTTAATACATGAAATAGTTATCTTTTTTGCCAAAATGATAGAACTTCTGCACATTGTAGACATGGCTCGGGGATGTCATAATCAATTTAACCTCATATAATTATAAAAAAGACACAGAAAAAGTCAAAGAAGCATTGCCAAAGACAGTTTGCCTACACAGTGCTCTCTAGAAGATGCCCAGATAGAGTTCCTGACCCAACTTCAATTGTCTGCCCCACTAACACATAGGCCCACATGTTAACCTTTGAGAGAGGTAGGCCTTGCAACAGTGAAAACTGAATTTAGCAGTATTTCACTGTTAGGACATGTAACACACATCACTACATGTCCCACCTTTAACATACACTGCATCCTGCCCATGGGGCTATGTAGAGCTTATCTTAGGGGTGCCTTACATGTATGAAAATTGAATGTTTAGGCCTGGCAAGTGGGTACACTTGCTAAGTCGAACTGGCAGTTTAAAACTGCACACACAGACACTGCAGTAGCAGGTCTGAGCCATGTTTACATGGTTACAAGGCTACTAATGTGCATGGCACAACCAGTGCTGCCGGCCCACTAGTAGAATTTGATTTACAGGCCCTTGGCACCTCTAGTGCACTTTACTAGGGGCCTACTAGTAAATCAAATATGCCAATCATGGATAAGCCAATTACACATACATTTTACGTAGGAGCACTTGCACATTAGCACTGGTAAAGTGCCCAGAGAACAAAAACGGCAAAAACAGAGTTCAGCACACATCAACAACATGGGAAGCAGAGGCAAAAAGTTAGGGGAGCCCACGCCAGGGATGCCAAGTCTAACACATACGAATCCAGAATTGCACATTTTAAGAAAACATACCTGTAAATGTATTCAATGAAAAAACAAAGGTTAAAATGATGGTATAGTTAGGTATTGTAATAAGATTTTAGATGAAGTAAAGAATAAACAAAAAATCCTTAAAAAAGGTTAAGGTAACTAGATAGTTGGGTGAGGAAATGATATAAGAACTAACATTTAAAAACTGAAAACTCACAGAAATTTGCCAGTTATAATTTAGTGAACTAACTGTAAATTGTATTCCCATCATGCACTGCGTATGACTTCATACATTACATCACTTACAAGGGAAATTAAATCATTGATGACATCACTGATGATACCTCAAATGAGATCATTGATGACATCACTGATGACATCATCCAATGTTTGTGACAGTGTACTACAGATATTGGGACCACTTGCTAATCCTTTCACAATATTCCAGGCTACAACCTATCAAGCCTAGATTGCAAAACTCATATAACAAATCTAGGCCCTGATTCATGTGAAGAAAACCCAATGCAAATTTTGTGATGGAATTTACTTTTCAATGCAGATTATGATATTTGTTGGAAAGTGCCTGAAGTAATGCAAAGTAGCGCTATGATCATTGCACTACTTTGCATCATTACAGTGTTCCAGAGGTGGTACATACGCATTCCCATGCAACCACACATGGGTTTTGACACAAATCCCTATTTACTAACATGTGGAGACATGGATTTGCAACAGAAAAATGCCTTGTTTAGTCCATGTAACAGAGGAGCAAATCTTAAAATCCTCCACATTTTTCCAACTTTGCATGTGTGCTATTCTGTACAGTACACCTAAAGTGAGAAAAGTATTAGAGCAAAGTATTTGTGCTGACGGCTTCCCTTTCAGTACAAAACCTATGTTTAACAAAATTCACATGCACTTGTGCCACGGTGCAAGGGTGTGTGCATTGGTGCTTGGGAGCCTAATGTGCCCCAGCACAAGTAGAGAGGAAAGCAGTGGCTTATCTTAGTAGTTGAGACACTGCTCTACTTTATCCTTTTCCCGCAACACTGCACAACAGTTTTAGGGCCATATGTACCAACGCATTTTCCCATTGACCCAGAATGGGTAAAACCCTTTGATACATCTGGCCCTTAGTCTTCAAACTGCGAATCCCACCAAATTGTGTGAATTACAGAGAATAACCCAGCAGGTAGACTTTTAGGTGTCTATGCTTCCTGAAGCACATGACCTATCAACCAAAACTGCGAAATATCGGGAAATGTCTTAACAGGTGGTTAATACACAGGGACTGGCCATGCAAACAGACGCAGATGAGATTAGTGGACCAGCTTGTGGGAAGGCTCTCTGGGTTTAAGAGTTTGGATTCAAACATAGGAAGGACCTAAAAAAAAGAAAAAAGAAAAAGCATATATCGGCATACTCTACTCCTAAATGTGTTATATGTAATTACACATTTGACTGAGTAAGTATTGCAAAGGAGTAATACTCCTCGAAATCCACAGCAGGTGTAGATTGGTGTAGATTTCCAGCAGTATCATGGGTTTCTTTGCAAACCCACCAAAAGTTTAATACTGATAATATTTCTGCCTGACCTTTGAGAAAAGGACCCATCGTGCTTTTATTTTTTAAAGGTATACTTTTTCCGTGTTTTCTAATGTGAGAAGTAATGTATGGAGTTTGTATCATGCCGAAATGTATTGCATAAAATAATATATTGTATTTGTTGATTAGTTTATGACAACAATTTATATTCCGACGTAGGAATACATCATCGGATATGACCTGTGATCAGATGGTTTTTATGTCACATTTGCAGAAACAAACATTTCTTCCAACAACATTTGTTTTTAACAAATAGCTCTCTGCAAGACTACCTCAGTCCTTTTCCATGATTTTTTTCAAGATATCTGTTTTTTGAATTCTGAGAATGAATCTAGTTGCCAGTCCGTAACCTCTTCTTCCTCCAATCATTTTGCTTCCCTTTTCACTTTCCCTCTCTTCCCTCTCGTTTGTTCATATTTATTTGTCGCATAGTTGCTGTTACTATGTAAAGTGCAACTATATCTTGCATGCCCAAGCCCTATATAAAACCTAGAAAAAAATAATAAAAATTCATGACAATGCAGCTGTTGGTGCACAAGCATAGTTTGCACATCTGGGGCCATATTTATACTTTTTGACGCCAAACTGCGCTAACGCAGTTTTGCGGCAAAAAAATTAGCGCCGGCTAACGCCATTCTGAAGCACCATGCGGGCGCCGTATTTATTCAATGACGTTAGCCGGCGTTAGCCGCCGGCGCTGTCTGGTGTGCGTTAAAAAAAACGACGTACACCAGGCAGCGCTGGCGTAGGGGGAAAATGGCGTATGGGCGTCCACAAATGGTGCAAGTCAGGCTGAGGCAAAAAAATCGCCACAACCCGATTTGCGCCATTTTTTTACGACGCCCATCCCCCATTGAAATGACTCCTGTCTTAGCAAAGACAGGAGTCATGCCCCCTTGCCCAATGGCCATGCCCAGGGGACTTCTGTCCCCTGGGCATGGTCATTGGGCATAGCGGCATTTAGGGGGGCACAAATCAGGACCCCTATGCCACAAAAAAAAAAACTTACCTGGACTTACCTTAATGTCCCTGGGGTGGGTCCCTCCATCCTTGGGTGTCCTCCTGGGGTGGGCAAGGGTGGCAGGGGGTGTCCCTGGGGGCAGGGGAGGGCACCTCTGGGCTCATTCTGAGCCCACAGGTCCCTTAACGCCTGCCCTGACCCAGGTGCTAAAATCCGGCGCTAATGCGGGTTTTTTAGACCCGCCCACTCCCGGGCGTCATTTTTGCCCGGGAGTATAAATACGACGCATATGCATCAGAGTCATTTTTAAGACGGGAACGCCTACCTTTGCATATCATTAACGCAAGGAAGGTGTTCACGCAAAAAAATGACGCTAACTCCATGAACTTTGGCGCTAGACGCGTCTAACGCCAAAGTATAAATATGGAGTTAGTTTTGCGTCGAATTTGCGTCGAAAATAATTACGCAAATTCGGAGCAAACGGAGTATAAATATGCCCCCTGATGTTTTCAGTTTCTCAAAATGTAATGTAATGTTTAAATCTGCGCAAAGTAAGTTAGATCACATTGTGTACAAAGAGTGTCAAGACAATGATGTGTTGTCCCACAGCTGTGCCACATGCATTGAACATTTTACACAATTCAGGCCCTCGAGATCCTTACTGTAATTTTGGGCAGTCAATTGCTCAATGATGCATGTGTAATGCACACAGTCGTTAAGGGTGCTGTTGTATTTCAAGAGGGGAACTTCAACTTGAGGAGACATGGTCATGGCCCTCAACATTATGTGACCTTTTCGCGCTTTGCAAGCATGAGAGCAGTCACACATCACATGTGTACAACTTTACAAGTTGAAATAAAGTCCCGGCAAAAATTCTCAAATTAGTCCTGCCCTCTTTGATTTCTCACTCTTTTATGCTCTTTCCATATAGGCATTCTCCCTCTCTTCTGCTCTCCTCTCTTTCTGGTTTCTTTCCCACCCTATCCTCCCCAAGCTCGCTGTCATGAGGCCACCTGGTCTTTCTGCAGTTAAACCTGGAAAGCTAGGAAAAGTGACAGAGGCAGCAAGAGAAGCTCTGGCTTTTCAAAACCGGCCTCCAATTGCTCCATCTCCATCAGGGCAATGCCTGATAGAATAAAAGGTCAGTCTTCCTCTACTAATACCCCCATCCCTTTTCACTCTGCAAGAGTCATCAGTGAATGAACTGTAATTGCTAAATTGGCCCTTTACATTTCCAAAATCGGGTATGAATGTCATCTGTGTTTGTGCCCTGCTGATTCTGCTCTTCTCTATAACTAGCACAGGCTTTAGGGATACAGCAGGTCCTCGTTCCATATTCACATGGAAGTGAACTACGAAATAATATGCAAATTTGCAGCCGCAGCATATTAATGCAATTCCACACGTAAATACCCGTGTTCCCATGGTGAAAGTTAAGAGTACCACAACTGGCAAACTGTAATTGCACATGCTTGGGGACAGAATTTCTGAATGTTTCAAATCTTGAAGAAACCACTAACTTGAAATGTTTTGTTTTGGTAATAGGACAAGAGAGATTCGGTCACCCATAACGAGCAAAATTGTGCCTGCTTAAGTTTAATGATGTCTTCCAACAATGACACCGTTACTTCCCCAGAACATCTCTTATATACTAAGGCCCGAATTTACAAGATTTTGGGGCAGAGTAGCACAACAAGTTACCTTGCATCGCTTCCCTGCATCAAAGGGAAAGGGCAGGGATGTGCTGAATTTCAGCAGTACAGTGCATTCCTCTTCTTTTCCACTGCACTTGTGCCAATTTGGCAGCCTAGTGTCACTGCAGGATTGTTGATGTGCTGCAGAATGCAGCACACATATAAAGAGTAATAAATGAGGAAAAATAAAGATATTTAACTTGTTGCGCCTCTCCTAGGAAGGTGTAAGGTTCTGGCACATATCAGGTTTACAAGGCCTTGTAAATAGAGGAATGCTTCAAAATCCATGTGTGTTGCCTCAGAACACCCACCGCAATGCCCATGGACCACCTCCCTAGCGCAGAGTAAGGCAATGCAGCAGTTTGCACTGCCTTGCCTTACTCGATTTTTATGAGGCCATCCAAAGCCTCACAAAGTGGCTTTCCATGGCTTCATAAGTATTACTTAGTGGGTTGTGCTGCTGCTGCGTCACAAAAAGATATGCAATGGTGGCGCAAGGCCTTCATAAATATGAGCAATACTTCACCATAACATACATCCCTTGCTTAGGCTGTTTTGGTTCATCTTATTTAAAAAGGCCCGTTATACTAACATGCCCTAATTCTGAGTGCCCCATATTGGTGGTCGATACTGTTGGAGCGCTCACAGAGGTCTTCCTGCCTCGGGTTCAGAACTGAAAGCACTCTGGTGAGATATTATCACTATTCCCACCACTAGTGGTTGACTTGATCTTTTGACTTAGTTAAGAGTGTAGTAGTCAGATTAATTTAATCACAAATCAATCACATAAACCATAAACAATTCTGAAGACCTTGAACAATTCAACACTAAATAAAACTCCAAACTGAATAAAGTTTCAATGTTTTATTACAATTCCAAGTTATAAACATACATGAAAACCATTGGCAGACCAAAACGTCTAAAGAGATTTAGCCTACTGAATATCAGTACTTTTAATAACAGTCAGATTTCAGGGTTGGGCCGTTCCTATCACCAACACAAATTTGGACGTGCATGTAAGGGAACAGGCTAACACATGTGGGCAAAAGCAAAAAGCAAAAGACAAAAATCATCTAACTAGGGTTACTCTCTATGAAAATATGCTGGTGCAATTATCTAAACTAAAAAGGTGGAAAAGCACATTTAGTTATACCTCTCCTCAGGGGACAGCAGACAGAAATGTTTAGTCAAACAGAACGGTCATCTTCTCACAACATCAGTAGACAACAGCATCAGGACAGTGCAGAACACGGGCTGCACATAGGACAAGACAGCAGTTCAGAATTGATTGGGAAAATTAGCACGGAAAAGCGTAAGCAAATGGGGCAGTTAAGACTAGAAGTAACTCATAATATAAAGATTAATATGCTGGAAGACTTTGAGAGGGACAGGAGGTGAAGATGACAGCAGCCTCACCAGACAGCAGAATCTGAAAGACAGTAGTAGACTCGAGACAGGAGTAGACTACCTTAAAGTTTCAAAGTTCCACACTAATTAGAAATATCCGTGCACCTTTCTATTGATCCTTTAGGTGGGCTCATCCTGCTGACACCATCAAGTTTGCAACTATTCCGGATTTTCTCAGAAAAAGCACAGTCATTTCAAAGATTTCATACAATTCTGACAAAATATTACATTTTCTAGTAGGTTGATACTTCAGGACTCTTTCTCTTTTTACATAGGATGAACTAAACGTTTCTCACATGAAAATTATGTTTCATGTCTTGTTCGACAGCTAGAACAAATATTGTTACATAATTAACATTGAAACATGTTCATCGTCTTCAGCATCACGTCAGCAACCTAGGGAAAGAATTCAGGTCACAGGGAACAGAATAAGCAAGTTATTTTCCTTTACTGCTGCAAAATAATTCTCCACGCCGAGGCAAGCTAAGACAATTTTAATACACATTAATACAATTAATACACTAATAAATCCTATTGCGCACCTTACAAGTTAAATCAAATATGCAAAGCAAATTATTTTAAGTGCTAACATTATTTACGACATGTTAGAACAGTTTAGATTTGCATTTATTTTTCTGCCCACATGTAAGCTACGGTAATAAAATCCATTTAAATCAATATAAGTATGATTAATTAATATTCATTTAATACTTCACTTTTAATATTCATCTAGTAATGATGTAAGTACTTCATTCAAATATGTGTGCACAATATCTTTCATGTTAAACGTGTTTTAAAAATACAAATGGCGGCCACACTGTCCACCATGATTCAAATGTGCACATTTTCATTTTCACATTCATTTCTCTGTTAGGCCTCTTAAACTGAAGGTTTGTAAGTCTCCATATGCTAGCTTCTATGCCACTAATGTATTAGTAAAATTTGATCTCTCTCAGACCCTCCTCTGACAGCAATCTATGCCGTCACAAAAGAACTTGTCTCATTTACAATGAGACAAATCAAAATCTTGTAGTCTGACAATGCACAGGTTTAGGCCTGCAATAATTGTCAATTCTCTTCATTGTCAGCTAATATCTATTTCTCAAATTCTCCATTTCCATTTCTCCTCTCCTCTGTTTATTCTTTACTCTTTGTCTTTTCCAGAAATTGTAAGTCTTGTAAAATCCAAGCGCACAAGTTATGCATGCTGTTGTAATCAATAAAGGTTTCAGGATCATTCTCACAAATCCATTTCCCAAATCTCTAAACCAAGATCCTACCTTTGAGAATCCTTTGCCTACTGTTTCCCAAATAATCGCCTGTTTCATGTCATTTTAAGTAATGTTTCAGACTTGTCAGATTCGATAAGTACTTCCTCATCTCCTTACTGTTCTCTGGTATGTATGTGCAGCAGTGTTGCGACTTTAAAACTCAACAGACTCCGACGTCTTTTGCTAAGAAGATGTCTAATGCAAGGCGATTCTGCAAAACCAAAGACCTTACCGCTGTCATTTCTGTATCCATTAGGAGCATTGCACCTGAAAAATCAGTCGACATCTTATCTGCAATCATTGATAACTTCCTTATCTTTATGTCATTCAGGTTCACACCTACTGATGAAATAATAGCTCAAAAAATATCTCCTGAAATCTCTGAACCACTTGTTCCTCTTTTAAATCTCACTTTAAGTGTGTCAATCCCTGCTGGATTGTCAATGTTGTCCACTGAGTAGATTTTTAGGAAAACTACTCCTAAATAGCATTCCATACCAACCTTTTGGGAACATTTAATAAGCGTTCTTACCACAGATGTAATATACACCAGACACAGCAGGGTCTTGTCCATTTAGCATTAAATCCCATACACTCCTTAACAAAAACACATCTGTATTCACTCGTTCTTACAAACTTTGGCTCATATTTACACTTTTTTTGTGCCGCATTTGCATCTTTTTTTGATGCAAAAGTGATGCAAACGTACAAAATACAATTATAATTTGTAAGTTTGCGCTAGTTTTGCGTCAACAAATGATGCAAACGCGGCACACAAAAAGTATAAATATGGGCCTTGTTGTCATATTTTGATTGTGGCCTATATTTACAAAGCTTCCCTACAAGTTGCCAGTCTAAAGCAAAGCCTCCTTGTGTATCAGGTGTGTTGTGAATTGTTTTCTTCTTGGAAACTATACCCTTATCCATTTTTTCTTTCACTGCTTTTCTTCTGTCATCAACCTGAATAATGAACTCCTTTTCATGTTAAATTATTCTGGTGTTCATATGCTGTGCCAAAAGTTAGTGTAGGTTGAAAGAACCCACCTACTATATCTATGTTCTTAGCTTTTGCGATACTGCACAATGCTGATTAATGGGAACAAAAGAGGAAACTAAATTGAAGTTAGAATAGAAATACTGAATGCACTCCTGATTGGACAAGATTGTTAATAATAAACTGCAACTCCATAAGTCAGTGGTAAGCTGTGATAGGTGATTCCCTCCTGTAATGATGAAGGAATTTGTGTACACACATAACAATCACGCACATTCATTGTATCAATTTATTCATATGACATGCTATAATAAACATTGGAAAATAAATCTCCCTTTGTGTCATTTAAATGAAGCAGTTCTTAATTCTTATACAACTTATATTGCTTAGATAGTGTGATTCTCTATACTGGAGTTGCTATGCTGTGCATCTCTCCTTTCATTGAAACACTCATTCCTGTAAACAATAATATACACACAGCCATACATACTGTAACCAAACCAATGTCCTCATATTTACATTTACTGTGTTTACCCAGTCCTGGGTTCATGGCTTCTATAGAATCAGAGAGGAAAAAGAAAAAGAAAAAAAAACAAGCAAAAGCAACAAAACATCAAAGCAGCTTTTCAAAATCTTTTGCACTATTTACTGCAATTCCTGACCTTCAAAGAGTTCATCAAGTTTCAACTAAAAGTTCTCAAAAATAGTACAAATGTTCGTTGTTAGAAATGGGGTCTTTGGTTGACAGTCAGGTTACCCCCTGTTCAAGCAAGGACCCTCACTCTAGTCAGGGTAAAAGAGAATCACCCTCAGCTAACCCCTGCTTACCCGCTTGGTAGCTTGGCAGAGCAGTAGGCTTAACTTCAGAGCGCTAGGTGTAAAGTATTTGTACCAACACACACAGTAACTTCATGAAAACACTACAAAATGACACAACACCGGTTTAGAAAACTAGGAAATATTTATCTAAACAAAACAAGACCAAAACGACAAAAATCCGACATACACAAGTCAAGTTATGAATTTTTAAAGATTAAACTCAAAAATAGCGCTTAGAAACAAAAATGCTATGATGAGATGTTAACACAGCGTCGTGACGGAGTCGTTCCCAACAAGCCAACACCAGAGGCGCCGGACACGGAGTCGTGTAGACCCCCAAGTACAGTACCTTTGGTGAAGAGTGAAAACAAGCCGATGCGCGAAGTCGGGAATCGCGGCGTCTGTGCGAAACGTTGAATCCGTGCACTTCGAGCGGCGTCGATCACGACGTGGTGCGGCGACTTCCACGGAGTCACGGACTTCAGCGGGGCTGCTGCAGCGTCGGGCCTGCGAAGAGCATCGCATTCCAGCGAAGGTCACGGCGTCAGGTGCAGGCGGCGTTACCGGGTTCAGCAGCGGCGGCGGTCCGAAGTCGTCCGAAGTCGATTTCCTTGGATTCCACCAGCTTTCCTTTCAAGGGCCCAGGGACTGGATAGGGCATCACTTGTCGGGGCAGGAGTCTCTCCAGCGACTCCAGGTGCTGGCAAAGAGAAGTCTTTGCTGTCCCTGAGACTTCAAACAACAGGAGGCAAGCTCTAACTCAAGCCCTTGGAGATTTCTTCACAAGATGGAAGGCACACAAAGTCCAGTCTTTGCCCTCTTACTCTGGCAGAAGCAGCACTGCAGGAAAGCTCCACAAAGCACAGGCACAGGCAGGGCAGCACTTCTTCCTCAGCTATCAGCTCTTCTCCAGGCAGAGGTTCCTCTTGGTTCCAGAGGTGTTTCTAAAGTCTGTAGATTTGGGTGCCCTTCTTATACCCATTTTAGTCTTTGAAGTCACCTTTCTTCAAAGGGGACTCACACCTACTTGTGAAACCTTGCCTTGCCCAGGCAAGGCCTCAGACACACACTAGGGGGTTGGAGCCGGCATTGTCAGAGGCAGGCACAGTCCTTTCAGATGAGAGTGACCACTCCACCCCTCCCTCCTATCAGAGATGGCTAATCAGGAAATGCAGGTTACAGCCCAGCCCCCTTTGTGTCACTGTCTAGTGCGAGGTGAAAAACAACCCAACTGTCAAACTGACCCAGACAGGGAATCCACAAACAAGGCAGAGTCACAGAATGGTTTAAGCAAGAAAATGCTCACTTTCTAAAAGTGGCATTTTCAAACGCACAATCTTAAAATCAACTTTACTAAAAGATGTATTTTTAAATTGTGAGTTCAGGGACCCCAAACTCCACATGTCCATCTACTCTCTAGGGGAATCTACACTTTAATCATATTTAAAGGTAGCCCCCATGTTATCCTATGAGAGAGACAGGCCTTGAAACAGTGAAAAACAAAGTTGGCAGTATTTCACTGTCAGGACATATAAATCACATTACTATATGTCCTACCTTATCCATACACTGCACCCTGCCCTTGGGGCTACCTAGGGCCTACCTTAGGGGTGGCTTACATGTAAGAAAAGGGGAGGTTTAGGCCTGGCAAGTGGGTACACTTGCCAAGTCGAATTTACAGTGTAAAAATACACACACAGACACTGCAGTGGCAGGTCTGAGACATGATTACAGAGCGACTTATGTGGGTGGCACAACCAGTGCTGCAGGCCCACTAGTAGCATTTGATTTACAGGCCCTGGCACCTCTAGTGCACCTTACTAGGGACTTACTAGTAAATCAAATAGGCCAATCATGGATAAACCAATTACATACAATTTACACGGAGAGCATATGCACTTTAGCACTGGTTAGCAGTGGGAAAGTGCTCAGAGTTCAGAAGCCAACAGCGACAGGTCAGAAAAAATTAGGAGGCAGGAGGCAAAAAGATTCGGGATGAACCTGCATAAGCAAAAGTCCAACATGACCCCCTACCAGCCTAAAGCCAGGGGAGAACAATCAATACCTTGATGTACTTCCCTGATTGGGGCGATAGAACAAGGACCCAGGCCCACAACAGCAGGGGCATGTTCCAGTTCCACACCTTCCTGACTCCAGTTGGATTCCTCTGTCCATACTCTCAGGGCCCACTAAGCTAACCCATGGGGAACCCTTCTCCACATCTGCAGACACCATCTGTGCAGCGCCTAACTTTACTTTGCTCACAGATGTATTGCAATTGGCAGATAGTACCACCAGGGCCAACACAGTGGTGTTGCCCACTCCACCCCTGGGGTGTGACTCCCATTCCCCCCCCAGGGGCAGCTCTGTCCACCAGGACAGCAAGCCACAGTGACCCCTGAAAACTGTCAGTTATGAGAGCCTGACCTCAGGCCTCTCCAACCACTGTGACTGTGGAGAGTTGGGGGCGGTAGCCCCAGGTGCCTGACACCCTTTTACCACTCCACCTTCCACCAGGTCAGAGAAGATAACCTGACCCTGGTCCTCCCATCTGGGGCTCTGTACCCTCCCTCCAGGAGCAGCACCCCCAGAGTAAAAAATTGTCAGTGTGCTTGTAGAAGCAGTCCTGCACAATTGTTCCACCAGTGCAGGGATGTTAACCTGCAACTGATCCTCCAACCTGGGGTCTGTACCTTCAGGTTGGACCAGGGCCAGGGGTGAGGCTTCCCTCCTCCTGCCCTCCCTTCGGTGGTCCTGCACCCCCCAACTAGGAGTGGCCCCCTCAGAAGACAACATGGGATCGGCAGTGTTAGCAGTAGCCCCTTCCTCCAGGTCAGGAGGGACACCCTGAACCTGATCCTCCAGTCCAGGGTCTGTACCCACAGACTGGACCACCGCCTGGCAACCCAGGACTTCCTGGGGGGCATACCTACCCCCCACCAGGTCAGAGTTTACCCTCTGAACCTGGTCATCCAACCCAGAGTCACCACCCTGCAGTTGAACCACTGCCTGGCACACCAGGACTTCCTTGGGAGCACACTTACCCCCCATCAGGTCAGAGTTTACCCCCTGAACCTGATCATTCAACCCAGAGTCACCACCCTGCGGTTGAACCTTTGCCTGGCACACCAGGACTTCCAGGGGGGCACACTTACCCCCTCAAGGGACACACTGTCCCCAAGGGCCACACAATAGTTTGGCTGGCGCAGGTCCCCTGACCTCTGCCCATCTGACAGAGTCTGGATTCCCCCCAACCCAGAAATGGTCTCACCAAGGTCATTCCTGGGGGGCTCTGGTCTCAGAGCTGACCCCTGACCCTCCAGGTTCTCCACTGGGGTCCGCAACCCCCTCTCAACCCTCTGTCTGGACTTCTGCACCCCCTCACTAGGAGTGGTACTGCCAGACACCAGAACTGGTGGGACGCTGGCTACAGCCGCCCCCCCAAGTTCTCCTGACACTGTGGGATCTCCCTCAACAGATGGCCCTATGGTACAGGCTAGGCTCCCCTCCTGGTGTTCCCTCATGGAACCCTCCAGGACCTGGGACCGGATCTCGGGCACCTTGGACCTCAGCCCATCCCCATTTCCTCTCCTCAGAGACTGGACATGGGGTCCCTCATCCATCCCACTACACTGGGACCTACCTGGGACACTACAATCCTTCCCTACCTCCCCTGGTTGGGAAATACCTAGACCACTCCTCTCAGTAGCCCCCCCCAAATGCCTCTTCAGACTCTCTGGTACTCACCAAGAGGTCTGCCTCCATTGTAAGCTCCCTGGGGTCAGAGAACTCACACTCCACCTGGTGTTGGCGAAGCTCTGGAAAATAAGGACAAGACATATGCTCTCCAGCAATTACATCACTCAGCCCCTTACATGAATTAACCAAAGTACCCTTCACCCAACCATCCAGTGACTCTGCTTTGAAAAAGCACCCCACATCACCCTCCTCAGACTGGTGAGACAGTACCTGACTGTCCCTGACACTCAACCCACACTCTTCTGGGATGTCTTCACACTCCATAACCAGGACTTCTACCTGGGGGGAACCCCTCTCCCTGTCACTCTCACCTAGAGTCAGTAGAGTGTCCCTCCCACCAGTAGGAATATGACTCCCCATGCCAGTTCCCCAATCCACCTCAGGGACCCTGTGCATCACTGGAGCTACCTCATACCCCTGAACCTCCTGGCGTGTGTTAACTCCCTCCTTCAAGTAGGACACCACATCTCTGGGCATGTGCACTTCTTCAGCAGTACTGGATACAAGATTTTTGCTGCCACCATCTGAACTGGACTCAGCCCTCATGGCCTCCAGCTTCAGCTCTTCACAGCTCAGCTCTTGAGCTGTAATCCTTACTTTTTCCAGGACTAAGGCTCTCTTCTCCTCAGCCCTCTCAAACTCTGCATCCAGCTCTTCCAGACTCCGGATTCGTGCTAGGAGCCAATCATCTCTTTCTGTTCCCTCCTCAGGGACACTGCCCTCCTCCTCAGAGTAGTCCTCCTCCTCAGAGTAGTTATCCTCCTCAGACTCATTTGGTGGTGTTGCCTGACAACGTTTCAATTCATACTGAAACAGGGCTGACTCAAGATCCTCCCTTCTGGATTTCTTGTTCACAGCCAGTCCCCTTTCCATGCAGAATGCTTTAAGCTGCCACTTTTTATACATAAATAGGTGCCAGAAATTGACTTCCATTCTGCAAAGGCTTCACAACCAAAAACCAAAGTCCAAAACTATTAGCAATACTTCCAGGAGGACATCAGAAAACAAAAAGCAGAATCACAAGACAAGTAGTATGTGGTCACGTAGTGGTCTGAACTCAAAACAGTAGTGTACACTTAATCACTGTATGTCAAGTACAAATACAAGTACAAATCCCAACCGCTGATCACCAATGTTAGAAATGGGGTCTTTGGTTGACAGTCAGGTTACCCCCTGTTCAAGCAAGGACCCTCACTCTAGTCAGGGTAAAAGAGAATCACCCTCAGCTAACCCCTGCTTACCCGCTTGGTAGCTTGGCAGAGCAGTAGGCTTAACTTCAGAGCGCTAGGTGTAAAGTATTTGTACCAACACACACAATAACTTCATGAAAACACTACAAAATGACACAACACCGGTTTAGAAAACTAGGAAATATTTATCTAAACAAAACAAGACCAAAACGACAAAAATCCGACATACACAAGTCAAGTTATGAATTTTTAAAGATTAAACTCAAAAATAGCGCTTAGAAACAAAAATGCTATGATGAGATGTTAACACAGCGTCGTGACGGAGTCGTTCCCAACAAGCCAACACCAGCGGCGCCGGACACGGAGTCGTGTAGACCCCCAAGTACAGTACCTTTGGTGAAGAGTGAAAACAAGCCGATGCGCGAAGTCGGGAATCGCGGCGTCTGTGCGAAACGTTGAATCCGTGCACTTCGAGCGGCGTCGATCACGACGTGGTGCGGCGACTTCCACGGAGTCACGGACTTCAGCGGGGCTGCTGCAGCGTCGGGCCTGCGAAGAGCATCGCATTCCAGCGAAGGTCACGGCGTCAGGTGCAGGCGGCGTTACCGGGTTCAGCAGCGGCGGCGGTCCGAAGTCGTCCGAAGTCGATTTCCTTGGATTCCACCAGCTTTCCTTTCAAGGGCCCAGGGACTGGATAGGGCATCACTTGTCGGGGCAGGAGTCTCTCCAGCGACTCCAGGTGCTGGCAAAGAGAAGTCTTTGCTGTCCCTGAGACTTCAAACAACAGGAGGCAAGCTCTAACTCAAGCCCTTGGAGATTTCTTCACAAGATGGAAGGCACACAAAGTCCAGTCTTTGCCCTCTTACTCTGGCAGAAGCAGCACTGCAGGAAAGCTCCACAAAGCACAGGCACAGGCAGGGCAGCACTTCTTCCTCAGCTATCAGCTCTTCTCCAGGCAGAGGTTCCTCTTGGTTCCAGAGGTGTTTCTAAAGTCTGTAGATTTGGGTGCCCTTCTTATACCCATTTTAGTCTTTGAAGTCACCTTTCTTCAAAGGGGACTCACACCTACTTGTGAAATCCTGCCTTGCCCAGGCAAGGCCTCAGACACACACTAGGGGGTTGGAGCCGGCATTGTCAGAGGCAGGCACAGTCCTTTCAGATGAGAGTGACCACTCCACCCCTCCCTCCTATCTGAGATGGCTAATCAGGAAATGCAGGTTACAGCCCAGCCCCCTTTGTGTCACTGTCTAGTGCGAGGTGAAAAACAACCCAACTGTCAAACTGACCCAGACAGGGAATCCACAAACAAGGCAGAGTCACAGAATGGTTTAAGCAAGAAAATGCTCACTTTCTAAAAGTGGCATTTTCAAACGCACAATCTTAAAATCAACTTTACTAAAAGATGTATTTTTAAATTGTGAGTTCAGGGACCCCAAACTCCACATGTCCATCTACTCTCTAGGGGAATCTACACTTTAATCATATTTAAAGGTAGCCCCCATGTTATCCTATGAGAGAGACAGGCCTTGAAACAGTGAAAAACAAAGTTGGCAGTATTTCACTGTCAGGACATATAAATCACATTACTATATGTCCTACCTTATCCATACACTGCACCCTGCCCTTGGGGCTACCTAGGGCCTACCTTAGGGGTGCCTTACATGTAAGAAAAGGGAAGGTTTAGGCCTGGCAAGTGGGTACATTTGCCAAGTCGAATTTACAGTGTAAAAATACACACACAGACACTGCAGTGGCAGGTCTGAGACATGATTACAGAGCGACTTATGTGGGTGGCACAACCAGTGCTGCAGGCCCACTAGTAGCATTTGATTTACAGGCCCTGGCACCTCTAGTGCACCTTACTAGGGACTTACTAGTAAATCAAATAGGCCAATCATGGATAAACCAATTACATACAATTTACACGGAGAGCATATGCACTTTAGCACTGGTTAGCAGTGGGAAAGTGCTCAGAGTTCAAAAGCCAACAGCGACAGGTCAGAAAAAATTAGGAGGCAGGAGGCAAAAAGATTCGGGATGAACCTGCATAAGCAAAAGTCCAACATGACCCCCTACCAGCCTAAAGCCAGGGGAGAACAATCAATACCTTGATGTACTTCCCTGATTGGGGCGATAGAACAAGGACCCAGGCCCACAACAGCAGGGGCATGTTCCAGTTCCACACCTTCCTGACTCCAGTTGGATTCCTCTGTCCATACTCTCAGGGCCCACTAAGCTAACCCATGGGGAACCCTTCTCCACATCTGCAGACACCATCTGTGCAGCGCCTAACTTTACTTTGCTCACAGATGTATTGCAATTGGCAGATAGTACCACCAGGGCCAACACAGTGGTGTTGCCCACTCCACCCCTGGGATGTGACTCCCGTTCCCCCCCCAGGGGCAGCTCTGTCCACCAGGACAGCAAGCCACAGTGACGCTTGACAACTGTCAGTTATGAGAGCCTGACCTCAGGCCTCTCCAACCACTGTGACTGTGGAGAGTTGGGGGCGGTAGCCCCAGGTGCCTGACACCCTTTTACCACTCTACCTTCCACCAGGTCAGAGAAGATAACCTGACCCTGGTCCTCCCATCTGGGGCTCTGTACCCTCCCTCCAGGAGCGGCACCCCCAGAGTAAAAAATTGTCAGTGTGCTTGTAGAAGCAGTCCTGCACAATTCTTCCACCAGTGCAGGGATGTTAACCTGCAACTGATCCTCCAACCTGGGGTCTGTACCTTCAGGTTGGACCAGGGCCAGGGGTGAGGCTTCCCTCCTCATGCCCTCCCTTCTGGGGTCCTGAACCCCCCAACTAGGAGTGGCCCCCTCAGAAGACAACATGGGATGGGCAGTGTTAGCAGTAGCCCCTTCCTCCAGGTCAGGGGGTACTCCCTGAACCTGATCCTCCAGTCCAGGGTCTGTACCCACAGACTGGACCACCGCCTGGCAACCCAGGACTTCCTTGGGGGCATACCTACCCACCACCAGGTCAGAGTTTACCCTCTGAACCTGGTCATCAAACCCAGAGTCACCACCCTGTGGTTGAACCACTGCCTGGCACACCAGGACTTCCTTGGGAGCACACTTACCCCCCATCAGGTCAGAGTTTACCCCCTGAACCTGATCATTCAACCCAGAGTCACCACCCTGCAGTTGAACCTTTGCCTGGCACACCAGGACTTCCAGGGGGGCACACTTACCCCCCTCAAGGGACACACTGTCCCCAAGGGCCACACAAGAGTCTGGCTGACGCAGGTCCCCTGACCTCTGCCCATCTGACAGAGTCTGGATTCCCCCCAACCCAGAAATGGTCTCACCAAGGTCATTCCTGGGGGGCTCTGGTCTCAGAGCTGACCCCTGACCCTCCAGGTTCTCCACTGGGGTCCGCAACCCCCTCTCAACCCTCTGTCTGGACTTCTGCACCCCCTCACTAGGAGTGGTACTGCCAGACACCAGAACTGGTGGGACGCTGGCTACAGCCGCCCCCCCCAAGTTCTCCTGACACTGTGGGATCTCCCTCAACAGATGGCCCTATGGTACAGGCTAGGCTCCCCTCCTGGTGTTCCCTCATGGAACCCTCCAGGACCTGGGACTGAATCTTGGGCACCTTGGACCTCAGCCCATCCCCATTTCCTCTCCTCAGAGACTGGACATGGGGACCCTCACCCATCCCACTACACTGGGACCTACCTGGGACACTACAATCCTTCCCTACCTCCCCTGGTTGGGAAATACCTAGACCACTCCTCTCAGGAGCCCCCCCCAAATGCCTCTTCAGACTCTCTGGTACTCACCAAGAGGTCTGCCTCCATTGTAAGCTCCCTGGGGTCAGAGGACTCACACTCCACCTGGTGTTGGCGAAGCTCTGGAAAATAAGGACTAGACATATGCTCTCCAGCAATTACATCACTCAGCCCCTTACATGAATTAACCAAAGTACCCTTCACCCAACCATCCAGTGACTCTGCTTTGAAAAAGCACCCC
This sequence comes from Pleurodeles waltl, assembly GCF_031143425.1. Lineage (NCBI taxonomy): Eukaryota > Metazoa > Chordata > Amphibia > Caudata > Salamandridae > Pleurodeles > Pleurodeles waltl. The sequence continues at coordinate 589,345,422 of NC_090447.1, forward strand.
ACATCACCCTGCTGAGACTGGTGAGACAGTACCTGACTGTCCATGACACTCAACCCACACTCTTCTGGGATGTCTTCACACTCCATAACCAGGACTTCTACCTGGGGGGAACCCCTCTCCCTGTCACTCTCACCTAGAGTCAGTAGAGTGTCCCTCCCACCAGTAGGAATATGACTCCCCATGCCAGTTCCCCAATCCACCTCAGGGACCCTGTGCATCACTGGAGCTACCTCATACCCCTGAACCTCCTGGCGGGTGTTAACTCCCTCCTTCAAGTAGGACACCACATCTCTGGGCATGTGCACTTCTTCAGCAGTACTGGATACAAGATTTTTGCTGCCACCATCTGAACTGGACTCAGCCCTCATGGCCTCCAGCTTCAGCTCTTCACAGCTCAGCTCTTGAGCTGTAATCCTTACTTTTTCCAGGACTAAGGCTCTCTTCTCCTCAGCCCTCTCAAGCTCTGCATCTAGCTCTTCCAGACTCCGGATTCGTGCTAGGAGCCAATCATCTCTTTCTGTTCCCTCCTCAGGGCCACTGCCCTCCTCCTCAGAGTAGTCCTCCTCCTCAGAGTAGTTATCCTCTTCAGACTCATTTGGTGGTGTTGCCTGACAACGTTTCAATTCATACTGAAACAGGGCTGACTCAAGATCCTCCCTTCTGGATTTCTTGTTCACAGCCAGTCCCCTTTCCATGCAGAATGCTTTAAGCTGCCAATTTTTATACATAAATAGGTGCCAGAAATTGACTTCCATTCTGCAAGGGCTTCACAACCAAAAACCAAAGTCCAAAACTATTAGCAATACTTCCAGGAGGACATCAGAGAACAAAAAGCAGAATCACAAGACAAGTAGTATGTGGTCACGCAGTGCTCTGAACTCAAAACAGTAGTGTACACTTAATCACTGTATGTCAAGTACAAATACAAGTCCAAATCCCAACCGCTGATCACCAATGTTAGAAATGGGGTCTTTGGTTGACAGTCAGGTTACCCCCTGTTCAAGCAAGGACCCTCACTCTAGTCAGGGTAAAAGAGAATCACCCTCAGCTAACCCCTGCTTACCCCCTTGGTAGCTTGGCAGAGCAGTAGGCTTAACTTCAGAGCGCTAGGTGTAAAGTATTTGTACCAACACACACAGTAACTTCATGAAAACACTACAAAATGACACAACACCGGTTTAGAAAAATAGGAAATATTTATCTAAACAAAACAAGACCAAAATGACAAAAATCCGACATACACAAGTCAAGTTATGAATTTTTAAAGATTAAACTCAAAAATAGCGCTTAGAAACAAAAATGCTTTGTTGAGATGTTAACACGGCGTCGTGACGGAGTCGTTCCCAACAAGCCGACACCAGCGGCGCCGGACACGGAGTCGTGTAGACCCCCAAGTACAGTACCTTTGGTGAAGAGTGAAAACAAGCCGATGCGCGAAGTCGGGAATCGCGGCATCTGTGCGAAACGTTGAATCCGTGCACTTCGAGCGGCGTCGGTCACGACGTGGTGTGGCGACTTCCACGGAGTCGCGGACTTCAGCGGTGCTGCTGCGGTGTCGGGCCTGCGAAGAGCGTCGCGTTCCAGCGAAGGTCACGGCGTCAGGTGCAGGCGGTGTTACCGGGTTCAGCAGCGTCGTCGGTCCGAAGTCGTCCGAAGTCGATTTCCTTGGATTCCACCAGCTTTCCTTTCAAGGGCCCAGGGATTGGATAGGGCACCACTTGTCGGGACAGGAGTCTCTCCAGAGACACCAGATGCTGGCAGAGAGAAGCCTTTGCTGTCCCTGAGACTTCAAACAACAGGAGGCAAGCTCTAACTCAAGCCCTTGGAGATTTCTTCACAAGATGGAAGGCACACAAAGTCCAGTCTTTGCCCTCTTACTCTGGCAGAAGCAGCACTGCAGGAAAGCTCCACAAAGCACAGTCACAGGCAGGACAGCACTTCTTCCTCAGCTATCAGCTCTTCTCCAGGCAGAGGTTCCTCTTGGTTCCAGAAGTGTTTCTAAAGTCTGTAGATTTGGGTGCCCTTCTTATACCCATTTTAGTCTTTGAAGTCACCTTTCTTCAAAAGGGACTCACACCTACTTGTGAAATCCTGCCTTGCCCAGGCAAGGCCTCAGACACACACCAGGGCGTTGGAGCCGGCATTGTCAGAGGCAGGCACAGTCCTTTCAGATGAGAGTGACCACTCCACCCCTCCCTCCTAGCAGAGATGGCTAATCAGGAAATGCAGGTTACACCCCAGCCCCCTTTGTGTCACTGTCTAGTGCGAGGCAAAAAACAACCCAACTGTCAAACTGACCCAGACAGGGAATCCACAAACAAGGCAGAGTCACAGAATGGTTTAAGCAAGAAAATGCCCACTTTCTAAAAGTGGCATTTTCAAACGCACAATCTTAAAATCAACTTTACTAAAAGATGTATTTTTAAATTGTGAGTTCAGGGACCCCAAACTCCACATGTCCATCTACTCTCTAGGGGAATCTACACTTTAATCATATTTAAAGGTAGCCCCCATGTTATCCTATGAGAGAGACAGGCCTTGAAACAGTGAAAAACGAAGTTGGCAGTATTTCACAGTCAGGACATATAAATCACATTACTATAAGTCCTACCTTATCCATACACTGCACCCTGCCCTTGGGGCTACCTAGGGCCTACCTTAGGGGTGCCTTACATGTAAGAAAAGGGAAGGTTTAGGCCTGGCAAGTGGGTACACTTGCCAAGTCGAATTTACAGTGTAAAAATAGACACACAGACACTGCAGTGGCAGGTCTGAGACATGATTACAGAGCGACTTATGTGGGTGGCACAACCAGTGCTGCAGGCCCACTAGTAGCATTTGATTTACAGGCCCTGGCACCTCTAGTGCACCTTACTAGGGACTTACTAGTAAATCAAATAGGCCAATCATGGATAAACCAATTACATACAATTTACACTGAGACCATATGCACTTTAGCACTGGTTAGCAGTGGGAAAGTGCTCAGAGTTCAAAAGCCAACAGCGACAGGTCAGAAAAAAATAGGAGGCAGGAGGCAAAAAGATTCGGGATGACCCTGCATAAGCAAAAGTCCAACATTCGTCTTCAATAAAACACAGTCTGATGATCACTTATGGTCACTTCCACAGTATAATGCTTTGTTGAGCAATTGGCAAGGTTATCTCAAAATTCAGTTCAAGTGCAATTTTAAGTACCAGAATGTTTAACTGAGTTATCATGGTCAAAACAGAATGCCATAAATCCATTCTCCCATTCATTTGTGACAAAATATATCCATTCAGGTGAAGTGTATCTGCAGCTTGGCACTGTTTTCCTTTTCGTTCTTCTTACAGTACCACCTTCGTCTTCACTCTGATTCAACTCTTCAAATGCTTCTGTTATTGTTGGGAGTTCATCACCAACTAGTTCATGTATAGCTGCAGGCAATTGATCTCTATTTGGGTGCAACTGTGTTCACAACTTTGACTTTGCTCTCCTGCACTTTTGTTTGAATTCAGGCTGCTTGCACTTTCACCATTTGCACGATTTCTGCTTCAGCCACTTGTTCAGTCTTCACAGCTTGGTCGAGCTGAACCCCTTCTTCATCTGCGTTCATTCTTGCACGATCTGACTGTGTTTTCAAGAGGACACAGAACTTTGAGTCTATGGCTTGCATGAATCCAGTTTGGAAGAGCTGCACACCTCACAGTTTTGTCACCAAAACAACTTGATACAGTCCTTTCCACCTTGGCTTTAGGCAAGTCTTCCTTACATGATTCTTTCCAAGAATCCAATCTCTAGCTTTCAAGCTGTGGCACTGTTCTTGAGCCATTTGATCTGCTGCTGCTTCAACTTGATGAGACAAAGAGCGAACCACATATGCCAGACCTTTGCAATAATCCAGCACAATAATATGTTATGTTCACAAGTGCATTTGCAGGTACTGCTGGTAACCTCATCGCACAACCCATAAGGATCTCATGGGATGACAATCCTGTCTTCTTGTAAGGGGTGCTACTCATGCTCATCAGGACAAGTGGCAATGCATCAGGCCATTTCAACGCTGTAGAAGCACAAACCTTTGTCAATCATGCTTTGAGTGTTCCATTCATTTGTTCCACAAATCCAGATGCCTCTGAAATGTAACTATAGTACAATTTTTGCTCAACGATCAGTGCTGCACACACCAATTTTATGATCCTATTATTAAAATGAGTTCCTCTGTCTGATTCCAAAGAAGTTGAGAAGCCAAATCTCAGTATTAGTTCCCTAAGCAGCAGCCTGGCTACAGTGAGACTGTCATTCCTACGTGTTGGATAGGCCTCCATCCAGTGAGAAAATATGCATACAGCAACCAACACAGACCTTAATCGATTGCAGGCAGGCATCTCAATAAAAACAAGTTACATTCATTTGTTGACAGGTAACACATTGGTGACATACCGCTTCAGCAAACAACCTAAATCAGGGGTTGTACCATGTCTGTTTGATTTGCATCTCTCCTGAGATGAACTTGAATATGGTAATATCTAGCCATTGAGTTTAACAGACAATCTGGCAATTCAACTCTCCCTTCATTTGAAATTCAGACATCATCTTCCTCTCTTTGAATACAACCTGCTTTTGTCCAACCTCTGTGTTCTTCCTCTATTGCCTTTTCCTGCAGCCTCTTGATTTCATCCCAGGTATCAACCACTGATATCAAGAAACATTGATTTGTCTCCCCGGTGTCACCTCTACTACCCCACTATTCATTGAAGGTGACACAATAGAGTGCACAATACCTGGCAATTTGGTCAGCACAGGCATTGCCTAACAATGCATAATCATTTGACTTTTGATGGGCTGTACACTTCACAACCACAATCTTTTCAGGCAACTGCAAGGCATTGAACAAGCTGTGAATTCTTTCACCATTCAGAATGAGTGATCCTGAAGAGGTCATAAAACCTCTCTGGTGCCATCGCTGCCCAACACCAGATACATATTGACTCTCGGTGAATATTGTCACTTTGAGCTGCTCAGATATGCAGCATGCTCTTATAAGAGCAACCAATTCAGCTACTTGTGCAGAGATGACTCTTTGAAGCCATGAAGCTTTGACTTCTCATGAGATGGTGCAGACTGTATAACCAGCTCTCAGATTACCCTCATTGTCCTGTAAAGAAATACAATGTGATCATTCTCCTCTAAAGGAGTATCCTGAATATCAGGTCTGAGTTTGGTGCACAGTTCAGTGACATTGAGGCAGTCATGTTCCATTTCATTAGCATTATTTGAATCATTAACATTAACAGGCAATAATGTAGCTGGGTTTAGCATAGCACATCTCTTGATAATCACACTAGTGGAACCAAGGATCAATAACTCATAACGAGTAAGGGCAATGGTCAAATATTGGGTCTTAGTTCTTGTTAAAAGAACTTCAACTGAATGTGGGACATAAACAGTTAAAGTGGGCCCCATCACAATGCCTTCACATTGACCTATGCTTACACAAGCAGCGGCCACTGCTTTTAAACAGCTGGGCAAAGAGGCAGTGACAGGGTCAAACGTGGTGGAAAAATATGCCACAGGTATGTTTGTTCCTCCATGCAACTGTGTCAAAACAGAAAGAGCACAACCATCATGTTCATGACAAAACAGTAAAAAGCTTTTCATGTAATCAGGCACTCCTAAAGCTTGAGCTCTGCATAAACTCTCTCTCAACTCAGTGAAAGTTTTCATACAGTCTTCACTAAAGGTTACTGGGTGTGTAATGTCTTAGTGCATTAACCTCTGCAGTGGTTCGGCAATTACTGAACATTTTTTAATCCATTAGTGACAGTAGCTCACTATGCTTAAAAACATTCTGACATCTCTCTGTGTAACTGGGGGATTCATCTGAATAATAGCTGCAACTCTCTCTTGAGACATTTTCCTTGCACCTTTCTCAATTTGGTGACCAAAATAATTTACTTCCTTCTGGCAATACTGTACCTTGGTAGGGGAAACTTTATGTCCATTTTCTGAAAAATGATTCAATAACATTATGGTATCTAGTCTGCATGCTTCACATGTATTGGATGTAACCATCAGGTCATCAATGTATTGTACTAAAGCAGACTGAAATGGCATGTCCAAAGATTCTAAGTTATTTTTCAAGATCTGATTGAAAATGGATGGTGGGTCTGAAAACCCCTGTCAAGTACAGCAACTAAAAAACACATGGTTGCCAAATCTGAATGAGAAAAGCAATTGGCTATTTTCGTGCAGAGGCACAGAGAAGAAATCTTGAAGCAAGTCAATAACAGAAAACCAATCTGCTTCACATGGAATTTGAAATAAAATTACTGCTGTGTTTGGCACAACGGGACAACAGGATACCACAATTTCATTCACCTTTCTCAAATCTTGTACTATGTGATATTTTCCACTTGGCTTCCGCAGTCCTATAATAGGAGAATTATATGGGCTGCCCATCACTTCTTTGAGAACATCCTGCTTGACAAAATCTGCAATGACTGGAGTAATTCCTTCAATTACTTCTGGAGTCATGTTATACTGGGGCATTCTGGAAATGACTGCATTTGGCTTTACAGTCATTTGATTGGTTCAAGACCTCATATGAGTTCAATATCCTTTCCAGAGAGATCACAAACTCTCAATGTTACTGTGTCTTGTAATTCATCAGGCAAGTATTTGACTGTCATGGCAGGAAACAATGTAATGAGAGGATATATCTCATCAATCTGACTGTAAGTTTCATCATCAACTTTTGTTTGAATTGCTATCCCTTCATGGGTGCAAGTGTTGAGCATTTTAATTTGCATAGTGAGTCTCTTCCTAACAGACTCACAGGACTAGAATCGCAAACTATGAATTGGTGCAAATCCTCAAATGTTCCTATTTTGACTGGAAAGAACTCTGTAATGGGGTTTACCAAATCCTGGTATGCTACTCCTACAACCTTAACTGTCCTTCCTGAAAGGGACACATTAGGGACTTATGCAGACCTGACAGTGGAATGAGTTGCTCCAGTGTCAACTAGCAATGAAACATCATGACCCATGACACTTGCAATCACATAAGAACCACACTGATTATTTCCAGTGAGGCGGCTAGCACACAATTTTTCTCTTCTGAACTCTCGCTCATATATTCTTCACTCATTTCATCATCACTGAAATCTATCAATGGGTATTGTGTGATTAACTGATTTACATTTGTATTTGTCCTTTGGTTTTTGATCTGCTGAGGATTCAGTATCTGTTGCTGTGCTATCGGAGCTTGTGGAATCTACATTTGCTCTGGGGCTTGAAATTACTGCTGGGGAAATTGTACTAGTTGTTGGGGAACCTGCATTTGGACTGCTTCAGTAGGAACATTCATATTTTGATTTTGGGGCCTTTGAGCTCTTTGATTTTGTAATTGATTGTTGTCAACCATCTGCACGACATCATCACCTTGCACCAAATTATTTACGTTATTAAATTAACACACCTGTTTCCCATGTCCGACATTGCTGAACACATAAAAAGGAAGCATTTTCTTCAGGATTTGAACATCAGCCACATTAACATTCAGATCTACTTGAATTCCACAACCTACACCTCCGAACTGAGGCACCATATTTCCCTGACATTGTGTTCCCTGCATTCCTGCTAAGCTCATCATTCATTGTGATCCCTGTATACCTGCTGCTTGGGCAGATTTGATTTACATCACCAGTCCATTTTCCCCTAGTCTTTTCTGCTTCAACTCAATTTAATCACCACAGTATTTTACTTAATGCAATACTTCATCAATCGGTTTTCCTAGACAACAAATCAAATGATTCTGAATCGTATTACTAATTTTAGGCTTCAATCCTTGAACAAATCTAAACACAAACTGATTTGTGTCTCTCTGTTCAATATTCTCTGTGCAACTGTACTGTTTGAGTGCTTGCAACAATCTCACATAAAACGCTTGAATAGACTCCTTTGTCTCCAGAGCTGTCCTGTCAATTCTTTGCCAATCAGCATCTTTTGTGAAAACTCTAGTTTTAAAAAATTTAATCACCTTGGAATAGCTGTTCAGCACTTCTTCAGATGGTGCACCTGTAACTGCATCCCTTGGCGGCTTACCTGTTGGTCAAACAACACTCCGCCTACACTCAACCCTCAAATCTGCTGGTACCACGATCTCAAATAAAGTGTTCAAATTTTCCCATGAACACTTTGCAAGCTTAACAAAACTCTCTGTTTTTCTGGTACCATTCCACTGTTTTTCCCTCAACTTTGGGTAATCATTTGTGAATGATAGTATGTCACTTCTGCTCCGCGGAACATGATCAAAATTCCCACCTGGAATTTCCCTCATTAGCATCATTTTTACAGCTCCCTCAGCCTGCTGTACATCATTTGAAGATGCAGTCAGCTTTTTCTTCTGATCTCTTTTCTTTGACCATCTGCTTTCCTTTTTATCTAATGCTCTCCACGTTTGAATGCTCTGAATCAAATCTTTAATATTACTCTTAATTCCAGGTGAAACTCACGTTTGCAATGTCTCTCAAATCCAATTCAAATCTGTCACTTTTCGTTAGCTGTTTGGATTTATTCATCTCAAACTAATATTTCTCGCTAAATTAGATAATTTCTCATAAACATGTCCGGCTCGAAGTGTACCATCTTTGCACTTGAAGAGCAGCTCATTTGTATTGTAAGAACCTAATCTGTCCAATTCAAGTGTTCCCTCAATTTTTTCATTTAATTCCAATTTTAATATTTCCATGTTCAATGTGTTTTCTGGTGTTTCCTTCAACAAACTGTCTAACCATTCAGATAGTTGTTGAGCTGTCAATCCTTGTAGACAAATATGATTACTGTTATCTCGGTGTGTAAGCTGTGGAATATTACATGGAACTTTCATAGCTTGCTCTTGAGCCAATACAGATAATCATATTGAGCATGGGGGCATGTCACATCAATCAGTGGACTACCTCTATCATATATCTGGTTAAGACCAAAAGAATTCATAGGGGTCATGTCTGGCACCGTAGTGCTCAATTTCTCCATTTCTGCATTAGTCCCATTAGGGAATTCATTGCTGATAGTGGATTTGGAATCCTGAACCACTCTCATTTTTACCCTGGGCATACAATGGGACAACAGGACCTATTGTCACCAGAACTGTCAATGCATCTAGTCCTACCAAATTCCTTTGACTTGGCAGGAACAATAACCCTTTACCTTGGCCAGTTATTACTATATCAAGAGTCTGATTTGACTGATTTGGAGCAACATTCTGTGGTGTCATTACTGGGGAATACATGGGCATTGTCTGCCTCTGGGTCACAATTTGTGCAGGTGTCTGGACATTGGGTGTTGATGCAAACTGTGCCATTCATGCACTCTGAATTGGCTGTGGCATAACTAGAACTGGAAACTTGTAGGTTGTATTAACAATTGGAACTTTCGGATAAACCGCTGGCACCTGGTCAACATTAGCAGTTATCTGAACCTGGTCTTAAGCAACTGGGGTTTTGGCAATATTCAGGACTACATTCTGACATTCTGATTTACTGATTCAACTGCATTGTATGTAGGGAGACAATTGTGTAACAAATGAATTATAATTTCATCCTCTGAATCACTTTCAGTATCTACTACCTTTTTATCTCTACCTAACTTCTGTTCTGGATCTTCCTCAGATTTCCTTTTGGCTTAAGGATTAATACTTCCATAACCTTCCTGTGTAATTGTTGGGAATAACTTCACTGTATCTGCTCTCCACACTCTCCTCTCCTCTTCTGTCTTTTCTGCTTTTCTCATTCTCCTTTCAAATTTCTAAGTCTCCTTTTGCCTCACAAATAATTCCCAAATGGCAAGTGCTTCAAATTGTGGAGGTCTTGGAAGAGGTTTTGACTCATACAACACCCTCCTTAGATTCTCTAATATTCTTATGTTAGAGGTTCCATAGCAGGGAAAAGCTAAATTACCTTCCTTCTCAGTTGTTTTCCACCACTGATTTACCCAAAGGCATGCTGAATCTCCTCTTTCATCCATTACTTCAAATGCTGGTGTACCCTCAGGTGGAGTAGGCTCACCCTATTTAACTAGAATAAAGACATCTCCTCTCAATGCACTCCTTAAAGCTTTGAAAAACTTCATTTTTACACTAATCTAATTCACAAACACAAATCCTACAAAACCAAGAAGTCATTTTTCGGTCCCAAAATCCTTTTCATGAACTGTTCTCAACTTATAGCTGTGCAGTTTTGTCCACCAATCTGTGCAAAGCTTTTCTCATCAACAGACCTTCCCAGCGTGGACCAAATTATATCACACTCCCTTCACTCTCCCGCTGCGATTCACTTCAGAGCTGTCTCATTCACCTCTCACGTAAAACCTAAATGCGAATATTACAGACACAAAATCAGAACCTGTCTGCCCGCTACAGGTAGGACTCAAATGCTTTGAAAGCTGTACAGAACTTTCGAATGTGGCCTTTCACACAAATTGCTACTCTTCCAACTATGGCTTTCTCACAAACGCAAATAAGATTTGCCCTGCAAGTCTTACTCCGGTTGATACAGAATCTCCCTGTGCGCTCAGGCTTCACCTAATACCAACCAACAACTCATGCACTCTAGGAAATATACTGGTATTGTCATATGCCAACTCCCCATTGTCTTACTTGGAGTATGCAAACTCCCTGCTCACTTCATACATTATAATTCACAACAATTTAGCCAAAGAAGCACAAGCGCAAACCCTACACAAACTCATAATGTTCTCATGTAACAAACCACTGGATTTTCATCAACCCCTACACTTCACCAAAAAACAACTCACAAAGTGGGCAACATTCAAACTCTCCTCCTCATAAGACAAAACCATAACTCTGCTAGCAAAACTGTTGGAGCGCTCGCAGAGGTCTTCCCACCTTAGGCTCAGAAATGGCAAACACTCTGGTGAAACACCATCACTATTCCCACCACTAGAGGTTGACTAGATCTTTGGACTTAGTGAAGAGTGGAGTAGTCAGATTCATTTAATAACAAATCAGTCACACAAACCATAAACAATTCTAAAGACCATGAACAATTCAATACTAAATCAAACTCCAGGCTGAATAAAGTTTCAAAGCTTTATTACAATCCCAAAATCAATGTCATGTATATGGTGTGCAAAACTAAGTTATAAATATGCATGAAAACTCATGGCTGACAAAAACATCTAAAGAGATTTAGCCTACTAAATATCAATACTGTTAAGCACCCCAAAAGAATAACATACATCTGCAAAACCACAATATGTACATTAACATCAGACTTCAAAGCTTATGATGGTGACATCAGTAAATCATCGTAATTCAGTAAATAACTGTAGGAGGCTGGCCTGGTTTGTATTGGGTACCTAAGGTATTCACACCTTATACCAGGTCCAGTTATCCCTTATTAGTGAAATGTAGTCAGGGCCATATTTATACTTTTTGACGCAAAACTGCGATAACGCAGTTTTGCGTCAAAAAAATTTGCGCCGTCTAACGGCATTTTGAAGCGCCATGCGGGCGTCAAATTTATACTTTGACGTACGGCGGCGCAACCAACAGGTGGGAGTCATTATTTCGTGACGCACACAGCGTCGGTCTGTCGTAAAGGAAACCAACGTAAATGCGACGCACATCACTGTGGGTCGATTTACGACAGCGCAATTGTGAAAACGCTGTTTTTTTTCATGCTATTGCGTTACATTTTTGCGCGAAAACTGCCCTTTCAGCAGAGGAGAGCCAAAATGGATCCCAGATGCCCCAACAGACCCCAGGAGGATGAGAGCAGACCAGGAACCAGCCAGGAGGATCCATATAGGAACCAGGAATTTTTTTTTAAAAAAAGAAAGTGTCGCTTCAGTGAAGAGGAGCAGGAAATCCTGGTGAAAGAGGTGACGGAACACCAGCACCAACTTTTCATCTCCTCAAAATTGCCACTCAGTAGGAGAGAGGCCATCTGGAAACAAATAGTGGACAAGATCAACAGTGTGGCTGAAGAACGCCGCACAGTCACTGAGTGTAAGAAACGCTGGCATGACTGCAAACGTAGGACAAAAGAGAAAATGGCCAGGAACAGGAAGGCAGCAATGCAGACTGAAGGGGGGAGTCCAGCACAACAGGAGGCCCTGGACCACATGGAGGAGATGGTCGCAGCCGTCATCCCGGAGGAGATCGTCACAGGGATTCAAGGACTGGACAGCGCAGACTACCACGACACAACGTACATGCAGGGTAAGTCGCATGGGGAATTAAAATGCAATAATGGGGACTGTAAGCGGGGGGGGGATACCTACTACACAATGCATGTAAGTTAGCACATATATGAAGTGGCATGGGTAAAGGGGCACGGCAGGGGGGCATGCCCAGTACTGACCGAAGCTGGGGCACGACAAAATACAGCAACAACAACAGTCCCATGGGGACATCCTGTAATTACAACAAGAGAGCCAAGGGAAAGCAGTGACAGGTGGAAAGGCCACTACCTCAAATCCACATCCAGGCACTTGTAGTGCAAAATCTAATCTACATCAACTAGGTCCCTATCTGTAATGCAGTAGCAAAAACAACAACTGCAATGTAACTGCCACAACAGTTGACAATAACACCTCTCATCTCTGTGCAGCTATAGTACCAAATGGCAGGAACCCCCCCCTGGAACATACATACCTAAATTAGGGGGTGAGGATGACATCCGCAACTACTCCTAGAAATAAGACAAAGGTACCAGTACACTCAAATGCCGAATGTCCATACCTGACAAATACATAAGCCTAAGAAACCAGCAATAGGAGCCACACAGCACTAACGACACACACATGCTGCATACGTCAGGGTCCCTCACGTGCCTGGCTAACAAGGCTACATCACTAATGTCATACTGCTCAGACAACAACATTGAGGAGGGGACACAGGCAACTGGTCACTGAAACACACCTGCACAGTCTGACAAACAAATAGGACATTCATACGATAAACAGGCCAATCCAGTAAGACACACATGACCCAACATCATCTTCAAACATCAGCAATGTTTACATCCATACCACATCCTAACATTGACATGCATAGGTAATGCCACGTAACATGTACAGTTCATGCAATGTGAATAAAAAGTGTATGGGGCAGGGCCTGAGAGGCAAGTGTGCTGGCAGGGCAGTCACAACACCCACAGTCAGTCAAAGTGTATTGTGGCAAGTGAAACGTATACATTGCGCATTAGCTTCAGGCTTTAGGCCTTTGTGCATCTTACCCTGAATGTACTTATACTCATTTGCTCACATCTAAGGGCCTCAGAGCACTTTGCACTAAATGATTCTCATTGCCCTTCCTATCAGTTAACGTAGCAAATAGCCAGTCTTAAGGTGTGGTCAATTAGTTAAAAATCACACTGTTTTGCCTACTTCTGCACTGGAGTTTGCCAGAACATATTCACTCTGTGCCCCAGTCAAGGATACAGTCTGGTATGTTGCTGATAGATGTGGTATGGGTTAAGGTTTGGCATTCCTGCGTAGGGAAACTTTGTCATCACCATGACATATGACTTTTAAAATCACTTCCTTGTCCCAAGACACGCAAGAGGGAGTTTCCAAACAGAAAATCACAACTAGATGCTGCCTGCCTTGCTGCTGATGCACAACCAGATCACAGCCCATTCCTCTGATATGAGGGATGATGTCTCCCTGTGATTCAGACAGGCAAGCTCCAAACTTAACATGCTGTGCTATACATAGAACAAGCAGAGGGAGAGTAGAAACTGTTAGGCACCATGATAGCTGTGTACTAATGTATTACTCTCCTGCGGACTATTTCAATTCTAACAGTGTGTATTGTTTGGGTTATTGGGGCTCACACCTAAATTTCTACAAGTCAGTTGTACAATGAAACTTCATATTAAACAAATACTGTCTTTGTCCTTTGTGTATGGGAACATACCGGAAAAGACATAATTGTGTAGGATCTGAGTGACCACGACTTCCCTGAGAAGTTCCAAAGATGTCATGCGCTCGGATGTCTAAACATTCCTTTGATGTGGGAGACCAGAGGCACTGCTAGTTAGTCTGAGCAAAATGAAATATCTGGGTGACAGAGTTATTTACAAGTGGGTCAGGCTTAGTCCCCCCACACCATTAGCTATCCTGCTGCTTAGAAAGCCAAGAATCACATGTAGGATAATGAGAGCACACCCAACAAAATGTCCCTCCATAACAATAGTTAAACACTGAGGGAGGAGTAGGACAAAAAAAAGCCTATTCCCAAATTATTACAAAGCAACACCTAGAGGCGACCTGGCAGACATGTCTGATAGCTCCATATCATACATGTGACACACAGGTGGGCCATAGGCCTACAACAATGCCCTATGACGGACAGCAGATACCAAGACAAACACAGAGTACAAAGTTAAGGCATCCAAAGGCTTGTATCTTAGTGCAAAATTGTCACAACACAGACACACTAATTGTACCCTGTTTCATTGCAGAGGAACACGGATCTCCTGCCGATCTGCCTGTTCATGAGTTCCCTGATGACATGGATGACGAGACCATCAACCTCCCACCAGAGACCATTCAAATGGTCCTTGAAAGCCTCCAAACCCCACCTTCAGTCACAAGGAGGAGCACAGAAGAAGCAGCCACCACAGGAGAACCACCCGCCACCCCAATTGTAACACCTGCCAGCTCCAACACAGCTGAGGACTCTGACGACACTGGCACCAGCTTTGAAAGAACAGTCGTTGGGGTCCAGCGGGAGCTGGCCAAGGAGGTGCGGGTGGGGATGAAAACTATGGCAGCCAGCCTTGAGGGGGTGCGTTCGTGCATGTTGTCAACTGCAGATCAGGCAGCTGCAATGCAAGCCCGAACATCGCTCTTGGAGGAACTTTTAAAAACACAGAAGGAAATCTGCACAGCTGTCATCCAGTTGACACAACAACTCCAACTGCAAGCCAGTCAATGTGTGCACGAATGCAACTTAGAACCCCTCAGGGCCGACCTGGCTGCCTACCATTGTGATGTGGCTGCCATTCTGAAAAACCAGCAGGCCCTCCTTGCTGCAGTACTGCCCTTCATTACTCGACAGGGAGCAGCCCCCGGGATGTCTGCCTCCATGTCTTCTAACACTGAGGTGTGTGTTGCCCCTTCACAACCAACAACCACAAGGACACACCAGGCAACACAAACATCAGAAGAAGAAGACATGGAACAGATTACATTCACACGCAAGAGTACCCGGAAGCCCTAGTCCCTGCACCATGGCCTACTCTGACCAAGGTCCTACGTTTTGACACATGCCAGTCTCACTACAACTACACTCAATGACTGTTCGGCAATCCACTGTATGACTTGTCCCTATTGCCAGTGAATGTCTCTCTCCTACTATTTGGCAATTCCTGTTCCTCTGCACTGTCTGTGACATCACCCCAGCATGTCAGGAGCATCATCCACACCCCGTCTGTAGGATCACCATGTAAGAATGCACCAGAACGGACTTAGCTAACATTGTGAATGGACATTTTGCACTACACCACCTATAAATAAATATCACTTGCACACCTATTGTGTCTCTGTGTTATTTCACACTTCAAATGTGCAGTACATAACTCCAAAGTGGCTGTGTGGCAACCCTGTAGATTCTCTATACTACTGTCCTGATTTCATGTATACTGAAACATCTGTGCATCGGCCAGGATTGCATCATAGCCTTACTATACTGAGGAAAATAACTGATGAAGGGACTAATCACACACAATCATGCTGTGTTGGACAGAATGATGCACCATCTATAGCTATTCTAGACAACTAATGGTGGCTGAGAAATGTAGGCACCATGCAATACTAAAATTAGAATTAATGCTGTAAAATGTAAGGAATCATAAACAAATTACACTGCATCAATCACCCTTACGGCGTATACTTCCATGAAGGAAATTCATGCTGAATCAGTACACACATGATGTAGGTCAGCAATGACAGCAACAAGACAAGAGTGTGAACAAATCCTCATCTACAAAGATCTCCCTGAACTTCACACTGCTGTCCGACCTATCTATTTACCTACAATAACAAGTCTGGAAGCACTCTTTGTGAAGTAGGATACATGCCAACCCAAAACCTTGATGATCAATGCAGACTACCAATGGTGGGTCACCCACATGGTGGATACTTACCAAGTTAGCACACGGGTAGCTGGTATGTTAAACCTCAATAGCCTGGGGATAGCGAGCATAGGACACAAATGACATACTAAAACATTCTGCTACACTGATGTCAAGGCCAGGATAATGTAGCACCTAACGCATCATGTAAAGGGTTGACTAAATTTTTATTTCAAAGAAGTAATAAAAGAGGCAACTAAGGGAAAGGTAAACCTACACTAATCTAACCTGACTACTACTAACCCACAACTGTTCCTAACTAACCTAAGCTAAACTTACTCTACACATGTAACTAAACGATCTAAACATCAACCCCCCACCCACCATTATGAGACAAGACACATGCAGGACAACACTTACTAACCTACACACATACTATACTATCCTATACTAACATATATATATATATATATATATTTTTTTTATTTAAACAGGAATCCCAACATTGCCCCCCACCCACCCACCCACACAAAAATAGAAGATAGAAAGAATAAGGACCCCCCACCCTCTTACCTAACACTAACTAAGCTAATTACCTACACTTATCCTATAACTAACCCCCCAAACCCAACTAACAGTATAAAATAGGAAAGAGGTGAGAGGGGAGGGGTAAAAGTTCAGGAGGGCAAAAGTACTACAGATTTGCCCTCTGTAGTGTGCGCCTGATGGAGCGCACCTTCTTTTTGACCTCATTCATGTCCTCCGTCAGGTTGTCCACCTTTCTAATCAACTTGTCCAATTTCCGGGACAATGCCTGGAAGGCCGCTGGGTCGATAGGAGGGTCAGTGCTGGTTTGCGTGCCGGTGGAGGTGGATGTTGTGGCAGGAGTTGTGTGGCCACAGGACAGTCCTGCTCCCACCACACGGCTGGGTCCAGGTCTGGAGGAAGATGCTTGGTCCGTTGCTGGGTCCACTTGGGCAGACCTGGTGGATGTGGTGTCGGTGGTTGTTGGTGGCACCGTTGGGGGAGCCTGTGGTGTGGCCCACCACGCCCCGGAGGCCCGATCTGAATGGTACTTGTGGGCCATCCTCCGATACCCACACTGCACCTGCAGGATGTGCCTGTATCTCATCGCACGGCACTCAAAATGGTTGCGATCAGCGGCACTCAGGTTTGCAGCTGTGAAGAGAAAAGGCAAATATTTAGCTTTGGATTTCCAGTGGGTGGAATACCACAATGGGTCATTTGTCCATTACTAGAAATGTATTGGTTGCAGCAATTGTTACAACATAGTTCACGGAAAGGCTCAGAGGAAGTACATGTGAAGCATGCATACATAAGGGCATATCACACCTAGCATATCCATGTCTCTACATGATGTATGACATCACCCTAAACTACTCATCCAAATCATACCTAAGGCATTTGACATTATGGCACCACCTCTTCCGCATACTGACTTCACTACATATGTCATTCTATGTGATAACAATCACACTCCTCACTCAATGGCATTTGGAATTAGTTGTGTGCTAAGATTGAACCCCTGGCCCAGAATCATATGTCCACACTAGGGGCCAGATGTAGGAATTTGGAAAATGCAACTAGCAATTTGCAATGCAGAACGGTGTCTCTGACACCGTCTGCGAGTCGCTATGGGGTCCCTAAGACCCACCTCATGAACATCAATGATGTGCGTTCCAAGTTGCGCCACCTTAGCGACTATGGGCACTCACAGGGATGAAGGCCTGCTGGGAACAGCAGACCTCCATGGACGTGACTGCTTTTAAATAAAGCAGGTTATTTTTCCCCAAGTGTAGGCCGTTTACCTGAAAGGAAAATGAGCTGCAATTAGTTAAAAATCACAACAAATTCAATCTTGGATAATTTCACGGTAATTAGTGATCCCTTAGACCACTGGCTGTTTTGTGCAGGATTATTTTGGTCCACTCACAAAGGTGAAGGGTTACAATGGGGACCCCTTCCAGTTAGCAAGTGGGTTACCATCCACTTCAAGTGGATGATAACAGCGACTCACTTTGCAACCACGTACTCGGTTGCAAATGGGATTGCCTACCACTGTGAGTTGCAAGTAGGTCTGGTAAACCCCTTAATATTTAGCAATTTGAAAAGCATTTTGCTAATATGTTCATGACCACCAATAACAATTTGGAATCGGAAACAGACGTTTGCAACTCACAAACAGAAATTTATGCCATTTGCAACGTGTAGACATTTTGCTACATGTGGCCCTAGGTACTCACTCAAGTCACAAAAGGTGTCAAGTACGTGTAACATACTGGTTGCTACAGTCCTAGGTACCCTGTTTCACAGTAACATCCCAGTCTTTGTGGGTGGTGTGGGAAGAACAACCAACAATCCCATGTTCAATGCACACCCAGGAGTGTTTAGAAAGTTCCACAAGTATGTGCTTTCACACACAACACCTATGAAGGGCTAGCAACACTTTGTAGTCAGCCAAACATTGTCACATCCCAGGTCCACACATGTCAAAATGATATGACTTAGGCCAACATGACATACTATCAGTGAGGCATGTTTTACAACACACACAGAGGAGGTAGAACACCCATTCTGATGATTCCACAGAACACCTAGGCCATTGCACTCAAGTCACACACACTTCTAGTTCACCTTGTGGAAGTACATGCCCCCAGAAGATCCGACCTACAGTGTACACAGTCCATCCTCAACTAGGAAGAAGCACTTGTCATCAAAGCCATGTGCCTAAGCTATCTGGGAGACTGTCAGTCTGATATGCAGAGTCAGTTCATGGCAAGTCCCTGACCAAGTCTAACATTGACCAGTGTATTCCAAATGAGTCATACCATTCCCCATTGCCGCACAACTGGAATGACCTACAGCCCCTCAAACTGAGAGATGGCTAGGTATTGCTTTACAGAAACAGAAGTCCTATTTGATATCACACTAAAACAACAATGCCAATGAACGGCGAGCGCATCAAATCATGAATTCTCTTGAACACACAGTAATCCATCATGCTTCTTTACCAAACAATGAAAATGGCACTCAGGCGACACTCACTGTAGGTATCAGGTTCGTCAAAATGTGCCACCTCTCCCACGGTGTACGGGGCTGGTCCACCTGTAAAGCATGAAAGGAAGAATATACTCAGACTGGGTGAACTGACAAATAATTTAAGTTACAATGACACTGTGTGAATATGACATGGTAATGATAGACTTTCAGACATGATCATACTGCATGGATGACTTTGTATTCAACATTATCATTGGATGAGTCTCCTGCTACAGTGACACACCCTACTACACACATGCAGTGGCCAGGACAGTCATGTGTTGGCCAAGTTAATCCTCCATTAGTATGCCCCACCAATAATGTTATCCATACATCTCAGCATGTGCATCCCAGAGAGACATTCCAAAACTGGTTCCATGAGGACTGCATGACCCCTCACAATCAAACAGGCTAGGTGGACATGTTCAACACACAGCAACCACACACACATGTGACATATGTGTGGACAACATAACTAACTTCATGTGACGTGAAGCCAACACACATGTATAGCATCATCATGGGTATCTAATTTTCTGTCTAGCTATGGCGTCTACATATGTAGGTATGTTGTTTCAACATGACTTACTCACTGGCCATTATGACCAGTAGAGTACAAATAGAGCCGTTCACGTGTTGCTTTTCTGACACAAATGCAACACTACATTACATACAGCTACAGGCATCTGGTATGTGTTGCAAAAATGAGCCATCGGACTGGTAGCATTGGTCTTCATACACATTTTGCAACAAATACACATTAGGGCACATATGTATACCTTTGTAGCGCATCATTTGCATCATTTAGTTACGCAGAGATGGGGCTACTTAGCAAAATACAGTTAGAAGTTGCAATTTTCTGCTGTTCTTGCGTGAAAATGTTTTGCAAAAATGGGGATATATGTGTATAACCATGGGCCTAGGTTTACCTAGCATTACACACTGTCTGCTACTTATTTAGCAGATTGGGTAACAATCATCACATGTTCCCACACAGATTTCTAATTTTCCCATGTAATTGATTTGTACTCACCAACATGGCCACCAATCCGGAGTCCCAGGTGGTCCAGCAGGTCCTGTTCCCTGGTGATCAGATCTGCCCAGCGGTGCTTGAGTTGATGGACATTTTGCATGCTCCCGTAGACCCGGACCAGGTGATGGCGCACCTTCTTCCACCGGATTTTCCTAGCCTCCGTGTGATACCCCTGTATCACACGGCCCCCAGCCTCCAGCATCAGTGGGAGGAAATGGCTAACTAGCCATATGAATCCCCCCAATTCATCTTCACCCATCCTGGACAGGCGAGGCCTACCTGACATATTTAGAGCTTTAAAAATGGACAAATGAAATATGAAAGTAAAAGTGGGAAATGGGGAAAGGTAGAGGTGTGAAAGAAAAAGAAAAAGTAGAAAAATAGCCCAACTAACCCCCCAAACTATGCTACCCACAACAGACTCCCACAGACAATACAAACTATCACAGGAATAGACAAAACAAGACTAAACAGACAGAGACAATGTTATACAACAAGAATAGATTGACAAAAAGACAAAATTCAAGGGACACAGGACACAAAAGCAGTAAAACACAGGACAACACCTTTCACACAACCACACAGTCTAGATAAATCTGAGACTGCAAAGTGAAAGTGAAAGTTAACTCCCAGTACAGATTTGGTAAACAGGATATCCTATTACATCACTTCCTGCATAAAATGGCCGCCGTTTTTATTTTCCCGTTATGCGTCATATTTTCACGCATACACAATTGTGCGTCATTTTTTTTTGACGCATTACATTGCACATGATGCCGAGTCAAAAAATATGATATGAATATTAATATTTTTTATTTTACATGAGATGACCAACATATTGTCCATGTAGCGTCAATTTTACCACGCATACATCATGGCCGTCATTTTTTTTCCACGTAGAGTAGTGCACATGATGCAGAGTCAAAAAATATGATATGAATATTAATATTTTTTATTGTACATGAGATGACCAACATATTGTACATGTAGCGTCAATTTTACCACGCATACATCATGGGCGTCATTTTTTTTCCACGTACAGTAGTGCACATGATGCGGAGTCCAAAAATATGATATGAATATTAATATTTTTTATTGTACATGAGATGACCAACATATTGTCCATGTAGCGTCAATTTTACCACGCATACATCGTGGGCGTCATTTTTTTTCCACGTACAGTAGTGCACATGATGCGGAGTCAAAAAATATGATATGAATATTAATATTTTTTATTGTACATGAGATGACCAACATATTGTCCATGTAGCGTCAATTTTACCACGCATACATCATGGGCGTCATTTTTTTTCCACGTACAGTACTGCACATGATGCGGAGTCAAAAAATATGATATGAATATTAATATTTTTTAATGTACATGAGATGACCAACATATTGTCCATGTAGCGTCAATTTTACCACGCATACATCATGGCCGTCATTTTTTTTCAACGTACAGTAGTGCACATGATGCAGAGTCCAAAAAATTGATGATGTCAATTATAATTTGAAGGCGAAATATTAAGACACTTTTGGATACATTCGTATTTGACTCTGCATTGTGTGCACTCATGTACGTGACCAAATTATGACGCCCATGCTGTATGCGTAGAATATGGAGCAAATTTTTCCTTATGTCTTCATGTTTTTACCTTTGGAAAGGTGATTTGTCATGGTCAAACGGTGCGATGTGATACACATTTGTGTTTGGATATGACACATGTCCGTTGTTTTATGTATAGAAGGCATTCACACTGTAATGTTTTGGATACGTTAACTAATGTATTGACCATATTTGTCAACATATTTGGGTTAATTGCTGATGGCTATTTTGAAATGATGGATGGGATACCATGATGTATTCCTTCTCCAAAATGTGTCCACAATTAGGATGGTGATGCTTTTATCTGTAGTCCTAACAGGGAGTGGAAGAGTCACTTACAGTTTTTATGGGGCTAACCATGTCCCATTATGATTTTGTGTTTCAGATTTGTGTTGGACTTATGACATGTAGGTCACACATGTGCCTTATGCATGTGTTTAGTTCACAAGTACATGATTCTTGTATGTTTTGGGGGCGGTAGAGGTGGACTTAGGCCCCCAGCACCCTAGGATTTGACCATCCAGAATAGCTACTGTATCCATGGAGTATATTTATTATATCATGGCAAACCTGCACCAGCAGGCTAATGTAAGGCCATATGGTATGAATGACTGTTGACCAGTCATTCATCTCATTAGCCCATTTGACGTTTGCAGTAATGATGAATTGGAGCAAACTTGCATACCATTTTCAAATGACTATGTTTGCAAGACTCTCAGCGTTCCAGATGTGATAATGAGAATAATTTTGTTGTTGTCTGTGTCCCTTTCTGCATAAACTGGTTTAGTGGCATGTTACAATCTTCCTGCTAGGTTCAAACTGGGACACAACTGTGATGGTCTACTTTCAAATATTAGGTTGATTGTATGACATATGTGTACATGTGTGTGGGAATGTGGATCCACTATCACCTGTCTGGGTGTATGTTGTCACTGTGACTTCAAGGTCTCCTCCTGAGTTAGTGGCAGCTGATGTTGTACCAATTGGGTATTGCTCATATCACACACTTGAGAGAAGCCATTGATGACATGGTCACGTACACATGGATGGTCCCACCCTGTCTCTGAACACGTGTGATGTGACTTTCAAATGATCTCCAATTTTGGGCTGGATGAGAGACTGTTTCAGTTGTTTGGATCCGGCATGTGTAATTGCCACATTTGTACTCCTGTTGTGCTCTGTGTATGGTAATGTATCATGTCACATCCTACCCTCTGTGCATACATTTGTGATGTTTTTTTTTGGTGTGATGAATGTTATAGCATTCTTGCTCAATGAGACGACATTCATCTTCAGCAATTTCAAAATAAAGGTGGTCAGAAATGAATAGGCCAAAGCATGATGTGGTGTCTCTTATCTGTGTTTATTTACAAGTGTGGAATACAAGTGATTTTAATAAATTATGAATTTTTTTTATTGACAATCTGTTGGCGCCTACGCACTCCTGCTGCCGTGTTAGGTTGTTCCCCCTCCTGTTGCAGGCCAGCATCCTCCTCTTCGTCATCCTCAGGCATGTCTGGGTCCAGTTCAAGGAGGGGAATGTTCCTTTTTACACAAATATTGTGTAATATGGCACAAGTCAGTATGATCTTACAGACCATCTCTGGGGAATAGAGTAGGCTACCGCCAGTGATGTCAAGGCAGCGGAACCTTGACTTTAGGATCCCAAAGGTCCGCTCCACAATGCTGCGTGTCCTCTTGTGGGCGTCATTGTATGCCCGCTCAGCAGCAGTATTTGGGTTCCCATATGGTGTCATTATCCAAGGCTGGATGCCATACCCCTGATCAGCTGAAAGAGAAACACAAAATGGTATCAATTAGATGTAGGAGGCACTGTTGTACGTATCTTTGATGGCAGTAGTTGTGTTGTGTTGTCTGTGACTATTTTGTGTTCTAATGTGACAACCTATGGTTGTTGGTGAAAACTTTGGCATTGTTTTTTTTCCTTGGCTGAGCAAGTGTTTGTTGGCTAACTGTTTGTCAGCAGGATGTATTGGTTTCTCCAGTACAGTGTGCCCTCCCTGACATTGTGACTTGTGATACAGGTGTCCGTGTGTCCTCATTGGGGGTGTGATGATAGTTCCATGCAGAGTTGAAACATGAAAGTGTATTAGAAACGTTCATGTGAACATGCCCAGGCCATCCCATCCCTTTAAACTTATGCAGTGTATTAGTGTACAGGTTATTGTGAGCCTTCAAATTTGCAAGGTGACATTTAGGCAACCACAGTCATTAATGTCTTCACACTAAGCTGTAGAGTAAATTCCAATGTGTGAGAGGTTCAATGATGACTTGTGAAACATGGCTAGTGATGTGAGTACCTCAGTGTGTTCCTGTCTAGGTGTTGCTATTGTGGTGTATGTGTTGTTTATCCTAGAGGGTTTCTGGGCAGTGTGTATGTGAGTTTGTTTTTTGTCCTTACCAACAAGTAGTCCATTGCCATACCGTCCATCCTGGAAGTGTTGGTTGATGGTGGAGTGACGGAAGATGAATGCGTCATGTACACTCCCAGGATATTTAGCCACAATGTTGCTGATCAGTCCTTGGTGATCGACTATGGCCTGCACGTTGATTGAATGTGTGTGCTTCCTGTTGCGGTAGAGGTGTTCACTCGCAGCAGGTGGCACAAGGCGTACGTGTGTGCAGTCAATTGCACCAAGGACGTGCGGAAAGCCACTGATGGTGTAGAACCCCTGTTTAGTTTCCTGCTGCTTCTGCACTGTGTTAGGGAAGCAGATGTGGCAGGGTGTCAGGCGAATGATGGCATCCAGTACTTTGGGTAAAAAGGCGGAGAATGAGGGTTGTGATATTCCACCAACCAGGGCACCAGTTGTCTGAAAGGAGCCACTTGCCAGCAGGTGAAGTACGGCAAGCAGCTATGTTTCTGTTGGGATAGTGCGTGGAGTCACTAAAGTGGGGGCCAATTGCTGTTGAATAGTTGTCAGCAGCTGCTGAATGGCCTGCCAGTTCAACCGGTACCTCTGGATGATGTCCCGTTCCCTGAGGCCATGCAGGGTTGTTCTTGGGTGGAATATCCTCTCCTGCCTTCTGCGCTGTCTTTGGGGTCCCTGCTGTTGTTGTTGTAGCTGCTGTTGTTGCTGCAGGACTCTGCGTCTACGTGCACGCTGAAGAAAAAGCACCTCCATGTCTCCCTGTTGCTGCTCTGCTGCTCTGTTGTTTGTTCTGTGTGTTCTGATTAAGTACAGGTGTGTTTGCCCCATTTTAACGCCTGCCCTGACCCAGGCGTTAAAATTTCACGATATTCGCGCTTTGCGCCATTTTTTTTCGCCGCCTGCCGCGCGGGAGTGATTTTTGCCCTGAAGCATAAATACGACGCAACGCTGTGTGCGTCGTTTTTTGGACGGGAACGCCTACCCTGCATGTCATTAACGCAGGGCGGGGTGCCGCTTCCAAAAACTGGCGCACATAGCGCCATTTTCCTTGTGCGCCGGCTCGGGCGTCAGAGTTTAAATATGGGGCAACGTTTGCGCTGAAAGTGCGTAAAAATTTTTGGCGCACATTCGGCGCAAACGGAGTATAAATATGCCCCTCAGTGTCTAGAAGCCAGGCTGTCCAGAGGTAGCTGAAGGCAGAGCAGCCAAGGACAAACCAGGAGACATGCAAAGCGCCTGCAATACCACTGAAGTCACACAGTACTCACACACATGGAAGACAATACTCAGTGTTACCAAAAATAAAGCTACTTTATTTTAGTGACACAAAGCCAAAAATACTTTGGACACTATACTCCCTTAGGAGGTAAGTAAATTACACAACATATACACTAGTAACCAAAAACAGGCAAGTTAACAGTCATGAAATAGTGCAAATAGTGAAAATCACAATAGGTTGCAATGGGCCTAGGGGGAACACAAACTTTATACTAAAATAGTGGAATGCGACATTTGGTTTCCCACCTAGGCAAGAGTAGTGTATCGAGGACACTGGGAGTGTACGAAAACACCAAAGGTAAGTTAAATATCCCACCCCAGAGCCCAGGAAAGCATGAGTAAAACACAGCAAGTTTTCTAAAACACACTAGAAGTCGTGGTAGAAGACAGCTCAAGAACCAGAAGAGACTGCAAGACACCAACAATGGATTCCTGAACCTGAAGACCTGTGGAAGAAGGGGACCAAGTCCAAGAAGCACTGACGAGTCCAGGAGAACAGGAGGCCTTGCTAACCCAGATTTACTGCGCAAAAGGAGAACCACCAATGAGAAGACAAAGTCAGTATTGCACCAAAGAAGATTGATGCAGGTTCCTGTTTGGTGCAGAAGATGTCCCATGCCGGATGGATGAATGCAGTCTGGTTTGCATCGCTAGATTCTGCCAACAGCCTTGGAAAACGCAAAACTCATATTTCGCAAAACATCGCACTTCCTGCGCCCAGGAAGGACCAGGTCGACTCTACCCAGGAGAGGGAGACAGAGGGAGCTCTCAGCAACTCAGAGAGCCCTAAGGAGACCAGGCAGCATGCACAGGAGTCCCACAGCACATCGACAAAGGAGTTGAAAATGGCAGTCATTGCAGCACTACACAAAATGATTCCATGCCACCAGAGAACAGCTCAGGGAGCTGAGCATCACAGGATAGAGTGCTGGGGACCTGGGCTAGGCTGTGCACAAAGAAATTATTTGAAAAGCACACAGAATCCCTAGGAGCTGCAAATAACATGGTGCACTGGGTACCGTCTGGCACAAGGAGGCATGCTCTTACCTCCACCAAATTTGGTTAGCTGGACCTTTGGACAGTCAGGGTAACTTTAGTCCACCACTTGTGTTCCAGGATCCACGCTCATTGTCAGGAGAGGGGACCCAGAGTACTGGTCATCGCTGCAGAGAGGTGCCTGCTGAAGCAGGGAAATGACTCTGCTGGAGATTCCTTTGGCTCTTCTGGTGCAGGATGAAGACAGACAGTCCTTGGAGTGTGCACAACCTGGAAACTATTGCAGTTGCTGGCAGGAGCTGAAGTTACATCATCGCAGAAGTCATCTTTGCTTCTTTGTTGCAGTTTTGTAGAGTTCCTGGAGCAGTCAGCGGTTGATCCATCTGTAGAAGATGAAGTAAAGCATGCAGAGGGTTCCTTCTGGAGTCTTGCAATCCGAATCTGAGGAAACACCCAGAGGAGAGACCCTAAATAGCCCTGAGAGTGGAATTGGTCACCTAACCAGGTAAGCACCTATCGGGGGGTCTCTGGCATCATCTCCTGGCACTGGCCACGCAGATGATCCCAGAGTTCCCTGACCATCCTGAAAACAAGATGGCAGAACTCAGGGACACACTGGAGGAGCTCTGGGCACCACCCCTGGGGTGGTGATGAACAGGGGAGTGGTCACTCCCCCTTTGTTCAGTTTCACGCCAGAGCAGGGACTGGGGGTCCCTGAACTGGTATAGACTGGATTATGCCTGGAGGACGGTATCTATGCCCGTCAAAGCATTTCCAGACACTCTGTGAGGATACCCCTTCAATGCCTGTAACACCCATTTCCAAAGGGAGATGGTGTAACACCCCTCTCCTAAAGTAAATGCATTGCTATGCCTTCCTGGGATTGAGCTGCTCAAGCCCCTGGAGGGCAGAAGCCTGTCTGTGAGGTGGCAGCAGCTGGGGCTGTAGTGAAAACCTCAGAAGGCTGGTGTGGCAGTACTGGGGGCAATGCTAGAGCCCAGGGTGCATGGAATTGCCCCCCAATACTAGAATCAGTATGGGGGTACAATCCCAGTTGTTAGACACCTTCCATGGACATACTTGGAGTTACCATTGTTACATATATGTAGCTACCATTGTGAAGCTACATATATGTATTGACCTATATGTAGTGCACACTTATAATGGCATCCCCGCACTCATGAAGTCTGGGAAAATGGGCCTGGACAATATGGGAGCACCTCTGCTAGTGCAGGGGTAACCTCACACACAGCTACTATGCAGCTAACCGTCAGGGTCTGAAGGTTAGACATATAGGTGACTTATAAGTGACCTGGTGACGTGAAAATAGCTGTGAAATAGTGCTTGCACTATTTAACTCAGGCTGTAATGGCAGTCCTGAAGAAGTGTTTGTATGAGCTCCTTATGGGTGGCAAAAGAAAGGCTTCAGCCCATAAGGGTCTCTTGGAACCCGGATTCCCTGGGTACCGAGGTACCATGTACTAGGGACTTATAAGGAGGGTCCAGTATGCCAATTTGGAGTGAAATACTGGGTTACCAGTATGTAAGTACAAATTTGGAACCAGAGAGAGCATAAGCATTAGAGTTCTCATTAGCAGGACTCCAGTGATACAGTCAAGCATACTGACAAAACTGTAAAACATACTGACATGTAGGCCATAAACTATCAGCACTGGGGTCCTGACCAGCATGATCCCAGTGACACAGTAAAAACACACTGACAAACAGGCAGAAATTCGGGTAACCATGCTAGAAAGAGGCTACTTTCTCACAATAACATTCAGATTTCAGGGCTGGGCCATTCCTCTCACTAACACAAATTTGGACTTCCATGTGTAAAAACTTCGTACTTGTATAGCGCACTACTCACCCGTTAGGGTCTCAAGGCACTGTACACATATCACTGTGGAACCCCTCCTGGCTTTTCCCTGTGAGGTGCCCACTCCTGGGCAACCTCCAAGGTGAAGCTAGGCATGCCAGCGCTGTTGGGGCCGTTGTGGAGATTAAGCAAGCTACTGCCCAGAGTTAGACCCATGAATTAGATTAGGCACCAATGCAAGAATTCTCAGGTCCGAGGAATTTGAACCCAAAACCCGCCAAGGCGGGAATTGAACCCTGGTCCCGAGCCAGATTTCTGCATCAGGGTCTGCCGCTCTAACCATTGAGCCACACTTCTCCACGTGTAGGAATGGTCTACCACATGCAGGCAAAAGCTAAAAGGAAAAGACAAAAATCATTTGGAAAAATCATCTAACTAGGGGTACTCTCTCTAAGAATATGCTGGTGTAATTATTTAAACTGAAAAGGAAAAAAACACATTTAGCTATACCTCTCCTCATGGGACAGCAGACAGGAAAGTTTTATCAAACAGAACAGTCACCTTCTCACGACAACAGTGGACAGAAGCATCAGGACAGTGCAGAACATGTGCTGCAAATAGGACAAGTCAGCAGTTCAGAATTGATTGGGCATATTACCACTGAACAGAATAAGCAAGTGGGGCAATTAAGACTAGAAAAATCTCATAATATAAAGATGAAATA
Source organism: Pleurodeles waltl (assembly GCF_031143425.1). Classification (NCBI taxonomy): domain Eukaryota; kingdom Metazoa; phylum Chordata; class Amphibia; order Caudata; family Salamandridae; genus Pleurodeles; species Pleurodeles waltl. The sequence goes on from NC_090447.1 coordinate 589,374,418, forward strand.
TGGCAGAAGACTTTGAGAGGGACAGGACATGGAGATGACTGCAGCCTGGCCAGACATCAGCAGATTTTGCACTTAGTAGTAGACTCAGGCAGGAGTAGACTAACTTAAAGTTGCAAAGTTCCGCACTGATTAGAAATATTTGTGGGCCTTTCGATTGGTCCTTCAGGTGGGATCATCTTATACACAAGATTTGGCATCCAATGGTAGCCCGTAACACCATCAAGGTTGTAATTATTTTGGATTTTCTCAGAAAAAGTGTGTAGTAATTTTAATGATTTCATACAATTTCAACACAATATTAAAATTTCTAGTTGGTTGTTACTTCAAGATTCTTTTTTTACGGTACACAGGATGAACTAACCATTTCTCACATGAAAATTATACGTTTTCTGTCATGTTTGATAGCTAGAACAAATATTGTTACATATTTAACATTAAAAATGTTCTTTGTCTTCAATACAATAGTACATTTTTCATCACGCCAGCAACCAAGGGAAAGAATTCAGGTCAGAGGGATCAGAATAAGCACGTACGTTCCCTTTACTGCTGCAAAATAAATCTCCACGCCTAGTCAAGCAAAGAAAGCCTTTATACTCAATAATACAATTAACATCCCAATAAATCCTATTGCAAACTGTTAGAAATGGGGGTCTTTGGTTGGCAGTCAGGTTACCCCCTGTCCAAGCAAGGACCCTCACTCTAGTCAGGGTAAAAGAGAATCACCCTCAGTTAACCCCTGCTCACCCCCTTGGTAGCTTGGCATGAGCAGTAGGCTTACCTTCAGAGTTCTAGGTGTAAAGTATTTGTGCCAACACACGCAGTAACTTAATGAAAACCCTAGAAAATGACAAAACACAGGTTTAGAGAAATAGGAAATATTTATCTAAACAAACCAAGACCAAAACAACAAAAAATCCACAATATGCAAGTCAAGTTATCAAGTAAAAAGAAAAAAAGAGTCTTCATGTAGTTTTAAACACACACTAACACTGTTAGCCTGCAAATGTACCTCGGGTGCGTCAAAAATAACCCCACACGGGCGAGTGTGCATCAAAAAGGGCTTGCGATGCATCGATTTCAATCACGAGCGAGAACTTGCTCCTTTCGCTGTGTCGGGCGTGTTGTTTCTTCTCTCCGCAGGAGAGCGAAGCATCGATCCGGTCAGCACTCTTAGGCCCGGGCAGGCCTTGCGTTGTTTTTACACACCCAGCGGTGCTTGCGTCGGAAATCCAGCCGCCCGATAAGCCGAAAACCAAGCAGCGCGGATTGCAATCTCACCAGCCTCCATCAGCGATGCTGCGTGTCGTTTCTCCAGCTCCGTGCGTCAATTTTCAACCGTGAAGCCGGTGGCACATCGATTTTTCAGCCGCAGATCGGCGTTGTGTCGATCTTTTCCCCTCACAGCAGTCTGTGCGTGGATTTCTCCCTCTTAGGCTGCCAGCTTCTCTTTTCTTGGTCCCAGGAACTGGATGGGCACCACTTGGCAGAGTAGGAGTCTCCCCAGAGACTCCAGGTGCTGGCAGAGAGAAGTCTTTGCTGTCCCTGAGACTTCAAACAACAGGAGGCAAGCTCTAAATCAAGCCCTTGGAGATCTTCACAAGATGGGAGGCAGACAAAGTCCAGTCTTTGCCCTCTTACTTTGGCAGAAGCAGCAACTGCAGGATAGCTCCACAAAGCTCTTCAGCTCTCCTCCAGGCAGAGGTTCCTCTTGGTTTCCAGAAGTGTTCTAAAGTCTGTGGTTTTGGATACCCTTCTTATACCCAATTCTCCTTTGAAGTAGGCCTACTTCAAAGCAAAGTCTCTCTTAAATGTGAAATCCTGCCTTGCCCAGGCCAGGCCCCAGACACTCACCAGGGGGTTGGGACTGCATTGTGTGAGGGCAGGCACAGCCCTTTCAGGTGTGAGTGACCACTCCTCCCCTCCCTCCTAGCACAGATGACTCATTAGGAAATGAACACTACACCCCCAGCTCCCTTTGTGTCACTGACTAGTGTGAGGTGCAACCAGCCCAACTGTCAAACTGGCCCAGACAGGGAATCCACAAACAGGCAGAGTCACAGAAATGGTATAAGCAAGAAAATGCTCACTTTCTAAAAGTGCCATTTTGAAACACACAATCTTAAAATTAACTTTACTAAAAAATCCACATGTCCACCCACTCCCAAAGGGAATCTACACTTTATTCAGACTTAAAGGTAGTCCCCATGTTAACCTATGAGAGGGACAGGCCTTGCAACAGTGAAAAATGAATTTAGCAATATTTCACTGTCAGGACATATAAAACACATTACTATATGTCCTACCTTAACCATAGACTGCACCTTGCCCTTGCAGCTACCTAGGGCCTACTTTAGTGGTGTATTACATGTAAGAAAAGGGAAGGTTTAGGCCTGGCAAGTGGGTACACTTGCCAAGTCGAATTTACAGTTAAAACTGCACACATAGACACTGCAGTGGCAGGTCTGAGACATGATTACAGAGCTACTTATGTGGGTGGCACAACCAGTGCTGCAGGCCCACTAGTAGCATTTGGTATACTGGCCCTGGGCACCTCTATTGCACTTTACTAGGGACATACTAGTAAATCAAATATGCCAATCATGGATAAACCAATCAACAATACAATTTACACAGAGAGCATATGCACTTTAGCAATGGTTAGCAGTGGTAAAGTGCTCAGAGTTTATAAAGCCACCAGCAACAGGTTAGAAAAAATAGGAGGCAGGAGGCAAAAAGATTGGGGATGACCCTACATAAACTAAAAAGTCTAACACGACCCCCTGCTAGCTTAAAGCCAGGGGAGAGCAATCAATACCTTGATGTACTTCCCTGATTGGAGCGATGGAACAAGGACCCAGGCCCACAACAGCAGGGGAATGTTCCAGTTCTATACTTCCTGACTCCAATTGGATCCTTCTGTCCATACTCTCAGGGCCCACTAAGCTAACCCATGGGGAACACTTCTCCGCATCTTCAGATACCATCTGTGCAGCACCTAACTTTACTTTGCTCACAGATGCACCCCAATGGACAGATAGTACCACCAGGGCCAACACAGTGGTGTTGCCCACTTCAACCCTGGGGTGTGACTCTCGTCCCCCTCCAGGGGTAACTCTGTCCACCAGGACAGCAAGCCACAGTGACCCATGACAACTGTCAGGGATGAGACCCTGACCTCAGGCCTCATTAAACCACTATGGCTGTGGAGAGTGGGGGGGGGGGTGGTAGTCCCAGGTGCCTGGCACCCTTTGGCCACTCTCACTTCCACCAGGTCAAGGATGACAATCTGACCCTGGTCCTCCCCTCTGGGGCTCTGTACCCTCCCTGTAGGAGCGGCACCACCAGAGTCCAAAATTGTCAGGGTGCTTGTAGAAGCAGTCCTGCACAGTTCTTTCACCAGTGCAGGGATATTAACCTGCAACTGATCCTCCAACCCGGGGTCTGTACCTTCAGGTAGGACCAGGGCTAGAGGTGAGGCTTCCTTCCCCCTACTCTCCCCTCTGGGGTCCTGCAGCCCCCCAACTAGGAGTGCCCCCCAGAAGACAACATGATAGGGGCACTGTTAGCAGTAGCCCCTTCCTCCAGGTCAGGGGGGACACCCTAAACCTGGCCTTCCAATCCAGGGTCTGTACCCTTAGATTGCACTGTGGTCAGGGATGAGTCTCTCACTCCCCTGCCCCTACCCTCAGGGTTCTGCACTCCCCTTCCTAGGGAGAGTACCTCTTGAAATCACACCAGGGGGGTGATTGGACAAACCTCCCCCCTTTCAGGTCAGGGTTTACCCCCTGCACTTGGTTCTCCAGTCCAGGGTCTGTAAAATCAGACTGGACCACTGCCCAGCAACCCAGGACTAAGAAAAGGGAAGGTTTAGGTCCGGCAAGTGGGTACACTTGCCAAGTCGAGTTTACAGTTAAAACTGCACACATAGACACTGCAATGGCAGGTCTGAGACATGATTACAGAGCTACTTCTGTGGATGGCACAACCATTGCTGCAGGCCCACTAGTAGCATTTGGTTTACAGGCCATGGGCACCTTTATTGCACTTTACTAGGGACTTACTAGTAAACCAAATATGCCAATCATGGATAAGCCAATCAACAATACAATTTACACAGAGAGCATATGCACTTTAGCACTGGCTGGAAGTGGTAAAGTGCTCAGAGTTCAAAAGCCAACAGCAACAGGTCAGAAAAAATAGGAGGCAGGAGGCAAAAAGATTGGGGATGACCCTGCATAAACTAAAAAGTCTAACACACACCTTACAGGTAAATCAAATATGCAAAGAAAATTATTTAATTGCAAACATTATTTACAACATGTTGGAACAGTTTAAACGTGCATTTACTTTTTCTGCACACACGTAACCTGCATTAATAAAATCCATTTAAATTCATATAATGATGCTCTATTCATATTAGTTTAATACTTCACTTCTAATATTCATCTAGTAAAAATACTTTGTGCATCATTTAATGTCAGTAATTCACTCAAATATAAGTGCACAATATCCTTCATGTTAAAACGTGATGTCAAAATATGAATAGCGGCCACTTTGTGCACCATATTTCAAATGTGCACATTTTTCATTTTCACGTTAATTTCTCACTTAGGTCTTCTTAACTGAAAGGTTATTAGCAAAGTTTGATCTCTCTCAATACTCATCACACCTAACAAAATCCAATGCCCTAGGGTTTGGATTCTACTGGGTACGATAAACTTCACATATAACAAATTTGTCCCTTTAAAAAAGTAACTGCATGCAGATGTTTATGTTTCTTTACCAAAATCCTCATGTAACAGCCTTGCTGAGTATTTTTCTATGGTAATTTTCAGCATGTTTAACCTGCTGAACTGGAAACCTGTATAAGATTGTTTTTGTCATGAAACTCATGACTCCGATCCCTGTGCAAACTCCAGTTTGTGCCGGAAACAGAAATAAATTGGTCGCTCAATAACAAAGAAGAACATATTATTTGTGTGTTTCAACCGTCCTTTAGAACAATGTCTTGTGAGAGAGTTTTACATGGCATCACTTGCATTTTCATTTAAAAAGGTCATTTCACCATGTATCCATTAATATTATACCAATATTTTTTTATTTTTTTCTCGGAACAAATAACAGATTTGCACTTTTTTAGTTTCTCCAAGTTGACAATGACCATCTATGAAGTGTGTCTAAATGGTCCAATTTTGTATTCTTGCACATATTTGTCACATTGAAGCAGCTTCTATAATAGTACAGCAGATCTTCAGATTGGAAGATATTTTATGCATATAGTTTTGTTTTTTCATTCCTAAGCGTAGATGTATTAAGGGTAGTTTATGGTTGCAAAACCTGTGAATCACAAAATCAAGTGCTTTTTCCTATGTAATAAACCCATTTTGGGATTTGGTAAACAGTCTTTTTCTTACCGAATTAGGCATGAAAGTGGTATCATCTCCTAGCTATGAACTGCAGTGAAATGTATTCAATGTTTGTGACCACAGTTGCTGTTGCAAACTGGTTAAACATTAACAGCACCTAGAAGTCCCTGTTAGACAACTTTCCCTTTAGGAATTGTGCTGGGCAGATTCAGAGTACAGGTAATAGTCCAGGGGACCACTGCCTGCTACCATAATGTGTTCTCAAATAGGACACATTTTATTAAAGCAGGTACAGAAGAAAGGAGTCGGAGTCGACGCGGTGAAGGAGGAGGTAAGTTGGGCTAGGACCTTTAAGGAACCGGAGGCCAGATGTACGACCATTTCTTTTTACGAGTCTCTAATTGTGATTCATTGCGAATCACAATTAGAGACTCACAAAATGAAATGTACAAATGTGTTCTCAAACACATTTAGCAATTCTTAATTGGGTTGCAAATTACCTACCTCATCCATATTCATGAGGTAGGTCGCAATTTGCGACCCCATTGGGAATGGCTGCACTCACAGGGATGGTGGCCTGCTGGAGACAGCAGACCACCATATCTGTGACTACTTTTTAAATAAAGCAGTTTTTGTTTTTTGAAATGCAGCCTGTTTTCCTTAAAGGGAAAAAGGATACACTTCAAGCAAAAAAAATTTAAAGTTTTGTTTTCATTTTTTCAGAGTAGGCAGTGGTCCATGAGACCACTACCTGCTCTGAAAAAATATTTTCGCTTTCATTCACAAAGGGGAAGGGGTCCCCTGGGGGCACCTTCCTGTTTGCAACTGGGTTAGCACCAACTTGATGTTGGTGGTAACTGTGATTGTTTTGCAACTGCATTCATGGTCGCAAAACAATCTTACATAGCACTATGACTCGCTATGTTAAAGGGACACCCTCGGCACGCCCCTTCCGGATAACGACTCGCAGACATATTTGGTAATTTGGTTAATAGATTACTGAATCTCGAAATGGCATGGGTACATACCAAAATGTTTTTTTCATGTTGCAAACGGCCCGATTCCGCGAATCAGGCCATTTGCAACATGAAAATAGCTATGTACGTCTGGTCCAGCGTCTGCTTTCCACAAAAAAATCCTTTCCTTCTGGAAAGCACAGGGATGGTTTTTCTGCTATTCCTTGCTGGCTGCAGGTATTGTTGTTTATGAAATGGACATTCATTGGAATTGTTGTACATTTTTTTGAACTTCCTGAATCCTATTGAATGATATATTGGATTTTAACAGTACGGAGTTGTCTTATTAATTAATTGAAGAATGGACAATATGTATGCATACTACTGTATATCTAAATAATTCCTCTAGGAGCATTTTTAAGTGAGACATTACTTTCTAAAAGTGGCATTTTCAAACATACAATCTAAAAAAGAACTTCACTAAAAGATGTCTTTTTAAATTGTGAGTTCAGAGACCTCAAACTCCACATGTATATCTGGGGAAATACCCGGAACAACGACTCCGAAACCATGAAGTCCTGAAAAATGAAAGCGAAACAACGCTTTCATTTTCCACGACTTCCTGGTTTGCGTGGTTCAGGTACAGAAGAAGGGAGTCGAAGTCGACATGGTGGAGGAGGTCAGGCCCATATTTATACTTTTTTAGCGCCGCATTTGCACCGCTTTTTGACGCTTAAGCGGCGCAAACCTACGAAATACAATGGTATTTTGTACGTTTGCACCGCTTTTGCATCTAAAAATTACGCAAATGCGGTGCTGAAAAAGTATAAATATGGGCCTAAGTTGGGCTGGGACAGGGGCTGTTTTTTTTGGGGGGTAGGGTGGGGTGGGGAGCTCGGGGTAATTAGGGTATAGGGGGTGGGGTCTGGGTTTAGGTTTAAGGGGTGGGTTGGGGTGTTTAGGTTTTAGGGGCGGGGTGGGGACTCAGGGTATTTTTTGTTTTTGGTGTGGGGCAGGGGGCTGGGGTGATTAGGGTTTGGGGGTCAGGGTTTAGGTTTAAGGGGTGGGTTGGGGGTTGGAGTGGTTAGGGTTGTAGGGGAGGGGTTTGGGGTTGTGGTAATTTTGGGGGTGGGGGATTGGGGTAGTTGTGGGGATGGGGGGGTCACTGTAATTTTTGGGGGTGGGAGGCTAGGAGGGAAGCATGCTGGAGCCGTGGATGCTGATCCACGACCACCTTTACCAGGAATGCATTTACAATGAAAAATCATTGTAAAGGCATTCGTGCTAAAGGCAATAATGATAAGAACGAGGTTGTTGTTCCGACCTCATTGTTGAGCCATGGGTGCTTGAAGCACTCGTGGTTCTGACATATAACCGTATATCTGCTCCCAAAAGGAATCTGCGCTTTAATAATATTTAAAGGTAGCCCCCATGTTAACCTATGAGAGAGATAGGCCTTGCAACAGTGAAAACCGAATTTGGCAGTATTTCACTGTCAGGACACGTAAAACACATAAGTACATGTCCCACTTTTAACATACACTGCACCCTGCCCATGGGGCTTCTTAGGGCCTACCTTAGGTGTGCCTCACATGTATAAAAAGGGAAGGTTTAGGCCTGGCAAGCGGGTACACTTGTCAAGTCGAATTGGCAGTTTAAAACTGCACTCACAGACACTGCAGAGGCAGGTCTGAGCCATGGTTACAGGGCTATTAATATGTGTGGGACAACCAGTGCTGTAGGCCCACTGGTAGCATTTGATTTACACGCCCTGGGCACCTCTGGTGCACTTTACTAGGGACTTACTAGTAAATAAAATATGGCAATCATGGAAAGCCAATCAACAATACAATTTACACAGAGAGCACTTGCACTTTAGCAATGGTTAGCAGTGGTAAAGTGCCAAGAGTCCTAAAGCCAACAAAAATAGATCAGAAACAAATTGGAGGAAGGAGGCAAAAAGATTGGAGATGACCCTGCAAAATGGAAAAAGTCCAGCAAGACCTAAAAATGCAATTTCGCTTGATGCATTCCCCCAGCAAAATGAGGACATTTTCAGCTCTAAACTCATTACTGTGCTTTTTGCTTCTTCTAGGGTGACACCCTATGTTCTTACTTCACAATTTGGTCGCACATGCAAAAAGGTTGGAAACATATGTTTGCAATTATTACTTCGTTCTAGAACTTTCTTGCAGCACTCTGTACCCATAAAAATGTTTCATGCTTTAAACATGGTAAGTGGAAGCTATCAAGTTATCAATTTTCCTCTGGCACTAAGCAAACTAGCTCCAAAATATTCTTTCAATAACTTCTGGAGGGAAAATGCTCTGGCCTTTCGGTCGCGGATATGCTAATTATGTTAGATTTAGTTGACATTTCCTTAGGATCTTAGGCAGTGATGGGGAAACTGAATTTGACAATAAACTGACAATTCCGACATTCTCTTCATCTCCGGGAGAGTCAGAGCACGGGTAATAAAGACACACCGAATCCCTCGGCGCAGCAATTACTTTGCTCTATTTTTTTCTTCTGTGCAAGTGAGATGCTGAATTTGTCTTTATAAAAGAAACCAGCAACCAAGGTGTTCACTTTTATTGTTGTGAGCAGCTATAAATAATCCAGGTCAGGCTCTGGAGAAGATGACTTACTGCAAACGTACCCCGGCAAGAGAAATAAAACAAAGTGAAATTAATTCCTCCATTATGTTCTGAAGACAATAACCTAGCTACATTATAATGGCATCTATAACAGAGACTTGTGCCACCAAGAAAAACGAATGCCTTTGGATACTGTAAATGGTATTGCGGGATGTATTCTCTGAAATTCAAAGGATCTATTTGAACGAATTGTTTATTCTTGAAAAAAAGCTGCAGAGACGATGAAACCCACAGAATCAGTCCAAGGAGAATTTTCATTTTTTAAATAATTTTCCTCCTGGAGGTGGAATACTTGCCTTCAAGATTTACCGAGTCGAGATCTATCGGTTTTTATATATTGTCATCGGTTTCTTCTCTGGGCAAAAATATCACGTCAGGTGATATTTTTCTAGGGTACTGAATCTGCATCATGGATATGATTCATTACGTGATATGCTCCTTCTTTTTCAGCACTATATTTGACTTGTCAGATATAATGCACCCAAGGTACAAGGCCGCTTTGTCTGTAAATTACGTTGAGGCAGATGTTATACCGCGCAACCAGAGGTCAGCAGATAATGCTAGAATGTGACTTGGAATTGCAAAAACTGCCCTTGTGGTTGGGGCTAATGTTGATGATCCGTGTGCCTTTCCTGTCTGCAGAATCTGACCTATTTTACTGTGGTTGAGTTACACTTGATTGTTAAATGTCAACTCCACGAACGCCTGCAGAGATCCTGAAGGCGATACTATAAAGCCTAAGACATATCTGTTACTATAAATTATATTTTATTTGTTTCACTGCTTTCTTTTTTGACTAAACATGTAGTCATAATTTAGAACATTGGATACATAAATCTGCAAAATCGCTACGTGAGTTAAACGCACATGGATGACATATCCCTGTTACCAGATATCAAGTTTCAATTCCATCATTGGCAACGCAGTCCATCTCTCCTCTGAGATCAATATATTGATTCCCATTAGGGCCCTTATTACGAATCGTATGAGTAATTGTTATGTAAAATCTAATACATTTAGGTCGGAATTTATATGGTCGAATACACCACCAGATGATATTGAATGATAAGTGGACGCTGGTGCTTATCACTCCGAAATTCATACGTCGTTGTATTTACTGGGCATTTTCTATGATAAATATTAGTAAATTTGTCCTGTCAAAATGTATCCGGATGATATTATTTTAATCATAATACTTGTATTTCGAGATGTTTCGCTGCACATGTCGGAATTAAAGTCAATTTGCAACGAGGGCCTACAATGGATGGAAGGCTGCTATTTACAACACGTAAAAATACCAAGCTATGGAATTAGGGGTTATTGAAAACTTTTTAATACTATTAATGTATGTAAATCTATATTTAGCACATGTAATTTTATCTGTTCATTACCACAGCTTTCTGGTTAGAATGAAAACGTGTCTGGAATTTGTAATATGACTTAGTGGGGACTTGGAGGACTTATGATAAAGCCTGCACACCATTTCTATAGTGCAGTCTATTTTTGCCCACTCACCTGCGTTTTTGTTTCAGTGGAGCTAATCTGTGATTGCACTGGAGGTGCTACATTATTTTGTGATATTCATCACTAAAGCACAAGACAGTGGAGGCCATGGTTTTCAGCTGATGCAACACTTTGCACTCCACACATTTCTGGCGCAAACTGAAGTACAGTTTCACTCAAGCAGATGGACCTTTAATTCTAACCAAGGCTGACAAAATAATCAATACACTTCAATCACCCGAAGCACACTTGGCCCCACAAAGACGACAGAGGGTATTGGACTTGCAAAACCATGAAGGTTTATTAAAAAATAGCAAGGGTTTACGTTCAAATCATTAAATTAGTTGTAAATCAATAGACAATAAATACATGAATGCAATAGTCAAAATAATTCAGGCAAACCAAAATTATAAATGCAAAGACAAACAGTGTAAAGTTGTCTTAAAATAAATCAAAGCAGACTAAGCCCTATTAATCTAAGCTAGGAAAAGTAGAGAAAATTGGTGACAAAATCCGGCAGAATGTGCCTGCGTAGAAAGCCTCTGAAAAATAGTATCTATTTGAATCGAGTAAAACGTTGTCTATCAAGTAGGGAAGGCCTTAAGCAAATAAAAGTCCAGCAAGCCCTCCGGGAGAAATTAACCTGCACCTCAAAGGTGATAGCAGGAGAGTTGAATGAATCTGAATCTAAACGCTGGAAACACATTCTTAATACAACAGAATTCTAACATAATCATTAAAAGGTAATTTCTCAAACAGCTCACCAATATAGCCAAGGCTGTAAAGATAGTTTTAGTCTCTTAAAAATATATAAACGTTCTCACAGTCAAGCTTCAACTGTGACCTTCAAACTAGCAGATAAAACATATATGCTGCTTGCACTCATAGATTCCGATAAAAAGGCCTTCTTTGAATTAAGAAATTCTACCAGAATCTCCAAGGGCAAAACATTATTTTCTAGTTGAGAAATGAAAAAAAATCATTACAAATTTTCAAGGTTGCTTTAGCATTTAGCTTAAACTTTTAGCTTTAAAGGTTCAAATTTCACAAAACAAAGTGTTGCTTTTTAATGTCCATATATGTGTAAAGTATTTAATTAGGAAAAACTCTTTATCAAATCCCTCCCTGTGGCAATTCTGGAAGTCACCACAAATTACACCAACCCTTTCCAAAACTCTCCCTTTATACGACTTTTGCCGCTTACGTCTGGACTATTCCAAGTCTCTCAGCTTGCCATAGATGTGACCAGGGCCGGCTTTGGCTCTGGTGGCTCCTGGTGCAGAAATCTATGTTGGTGCCCCCCCATGACCTCCTTCTCATATTCCATCACAATCCTTCTGCAAAAGTGCTCCTCATCTTTCCATAGCCCATCTCTCACATACATATCATTTGTTGTAAAGCACTGGTAAATTATGGTTTTACAAATCCACTTAGCTATCCACATAAAATACAGATCTAGTCTTTGCAACAGGCATATTCTCCCTCTGTGCTACTTTATTGTGAGTCAATACTGCCACTAGATAAAACTCTGATCTCTCTCCCTAGCAGGAACATTAATAACAAGAGTTAGCTCCCTAGCAGGAACATTAATAACAAGAGTTAGCCTGACATTTTTATTGCTGCCTGAAAGCTGGACTCACAAGGAACTCTGCATGAGGAGCTTTTACATCTTAACTTATTGTTAAACACAACTCCCCCACCCCTAAAATCAGTGTCCCCTCGCCAGGTCAGGGCCCAGTGCAGCTACACCAGCCGCACTGCCAAAAAAACAGCCATGGATGTGACTCTGCAGTTGTGTCAACTCAATTTGAGCCTCTATCCTTTTCCTTTCATTCAGTTCAGGCAGCTGATTTCTTCCAATGGATTATGTCACACTCTTTGCAGTAAGTAATATCTGCATGTTAAATCTATGTTTCTCTTCTACATAACTTGAACCCGCTTTAGATTCTGTGCAAGCATGCTCAACAAAAGAATTCAAGCCCACTAATAGACCAGTCGTGAAGATAACAAAGGGAATTTCCACTAATAGTTTTATCGCTCCACACTTGTTTGATGAATTGACACCACTGTTTCTCTCAAGTGAGATAAAGAGGAACAGAAAAATCAAATTGAAAAGCTGAATTCTACTCAATGTTTCTACTGTGCAGATTAGAAAAATTCAGTTAATTGAGTATATCAGTTCAGTTGAAATTAGGATTTGATTCTAGACCTACAGCAGGTTTTCTCTAATAAGGAGAATCTTACTCTTCTATTGGGTCATGGGCCCTAAAAGAGTCACAAGATTTTAAAATGAGTCTCTAGCATCTGGACATGTATTACTGTAATTCAGTCAGTCAAAAATACATAAAAAGCCAATTATTATTCACTGTGATACCCTTTGTCTTTAAGGCTTCTCAAAAACATTATGCTGATTCTCAGTGTCATGTACTCTCAAGTAAGGGCTGCTATCGGCATTCTAAGGTAACAAGGGTTGGGCGGTGCTTCTCATGGGCATGGTACTGGCAGATTAGGTTCAACACACCTATCTCACTTTAGTTCAGGGGCCATATGTATCAAGCTTTTTTGCATTTGCAAACAATGCGAATTGCAAAATTAGGCCGTTTGCGAATGCAAAAATGCCTTTCACAATGTATGAAAGGCATTCGCAGTGCAATTTTAGGGATTCACTAAATTAGCGATTCTTTAAAATTGCGACCCCATTTAAGGAATCACAAATTGCGATTCTCTAAATTGGAAATGGCAAATAGAGAATTCCTATTTGCGATTTCCAAAGCACATGTATCAAGCATTTTCTAAATGCGAGTTGGGAGTTTAGGAAATGCAATTACCACAAATTAAAGTTTGGTGGTAACCATGTGCAAATTTAAAAAATGCATTATAAATGCATTTTTAAAATTGACATGTAGCGCACACATGCCACTAAGGCATGTGTGTGCTTCACATGTCCGTAAAAATCTTTTTGGGGTGCAGCAGAGGAGGCCTTAGTTCCCCAGCACCCTGGGATTTGCATTTCCTAATTTGCAAATTCCTAACTTGAATTTGCAATTTGGGAAATGCAAAAACATTCGCAACAGGCCCATAGGTGCGAATGGGGTTGGATTCTTTATTTGCGATTCGGTAATAGAATTCGCAAATTTAAAGAAATCGCTATTACCGAATCGCAAAAATCATACATACCATTTTGCATTTCTAAAAAAGCGACTTCTTAAAATTCGCTATTTAGGAAACGCAAATAGTTTTTTTGATACATCTGGCCCTAGGTTCTCCATGCTAGGGTGTGTGGGCCAATTTGACATTTTATGTTATTGCAAGATGGTAAGGGTCTTTATATTTATGACTCTGGTTTTAGAATTCTGTTTCTTGCATTGTTCATTATCCTTATCATTGCAGCCCATGCAATGTACTTTAGTTTGCAGTCTTGTTAATAAAACCTACTGAAAACTTGACTGCATCTCCTTCATTGCCTTTATGTGAATGAGACTTGCTGCTCATGTGAGAAAAGGATAATCCTCGTTTAACCATGACTCCCCTGAGATGTTGCACTCTTGAGTCAATGTGTAAAGGCTGCCACAAATCACCTTTAACTGTTTGGGTTTTTGGTGAGGTAGTGCTTGCTAGCTGGGAGGGTTGGGCTGACAGTTGTGACTTGTTGTAGGATTGGCCTAGTCGCCTACAAATAAAAGTGCTGTCATCCCTAAACCAGTGTCTTGCCTAGAACAAGAGTTTAACTACGACATGGTGCCACCTACGATGGTGTTTTGGCACTAAGTTATGGATGCCTGATTATTTCTGTCTCACACACAACAAGTACCCTAATTACTATTATACAGAGATGTCCGTGGTCTTTGGGATAATCCTCCTCAGCTGAACATGAAACACCTAACGAGGCTGTAGGTTGTTCATGCTTGAGCTCTTTAAAGGACTTTCCTCCCCATTTGGTGTTCCATCTCTTTATCCATTTCATATTATGGCTAACACCATAGACATTCCCGAGAATGTCAGGCATTCATTAACACTACATCTGATTGGGCATGGCCTAATAGATGAGGGCGGGGATGTCACATTTATAGTAGAAGCTAATGTAGCTTATCAATCAGAAACATTTTATTTCTGCATCACCTTTCCTGAGGAAGACCCTAGAGCATTCACATTCCACACATACAGAATTGCAAACGTACCACAGCAGTACCAAGCATACCAGCATCTTGAAATACTGATTATTTATCAAGAACATCAGAACTGGTTTAATGGTGTTCTACCTCACTAATACAACCTGTGAGATAAGGTTCCTTAGGTAGTGATGGACCAACATGGACTATGTTTGTGACACATACACCTCACCACTGTGTACAAAACATGCAGGAAGCTGAACAGTACAGTCTTTACAATTCGAACACTGAACACAACACCAGCACATCCAGAACCACCAGCACCTGCTGATATCAATTGACCACTACTGGGAGTAATCCACCAAAGTACACTCTATCATGGGCAAAGAGCCCACTGAACAAGATAATATCCTGTTCTGGATAGCCCAGAAAACTAATCAGCTGGATACTGTGTTTCCCCATACGGGACCACAGGAAAAACATAGAATTCTCACTATGTGCTTGCCATTCTGAATGGTTCCCTCAGTGGATGACTGTGCCACATGGGGTTCGGTCTTTGCTGCGATTTATACTACCACACATGGTACTCTGACACTTGCCAATTTATCTGAAGTGTTGAAACTAATTTGGAATGATTTGGGGATCAAAGTGATGCGTAACTTTGACACAGTCTTCTTAATAATAGCAACATCAAAGGGGAATATGTAGCTTTGACTCTGTGCCAGCAGCTCAGAGAGATTTCACACTTGGTACAGGAAAAACAGCTACTGAAAATCAGTTTCAATACCTATACTAGTATAGGACAGGATAGTTTGGGAGTCAACCTTAAAAAGCCTGAAATACAGAGTACCACCCCTAAGGAAGGAATTAAAAAAACACAGGAGGGTTATAACAGGCGCTGCGATAAACAAAAGTAGATGAAAGGCAAACAAAGTCAAAGAGCATACTCTTCACACCTGGAGAACTCCAAAAGATATAGGCCCTCATTATGACATTGGTGTTCAGCTGACCGTCACACCGCCGATGGTGGTAGTACCGTCGCCAGGCTGGCGGTGAAGACCGCCAAATTATGACCATGGTGGCGATCCCTCCCATAGACAGCCAAAGTACCACCCGAACTGCCAGTGCAGTCTGTCCATTGACCACGGCGGTAGCCATCTTCAGGTTGGCGGAAGACATCGACCCCCCCCCCATATTATGAAATAGCAGACCACCAGGATTTCTGAGGGGGGACCACCGCCACCAAAAGCCTGCTAGAAACACATCAAATAAAAGGAGACACTCACCTCCAGGGACACAGAGGACTCCACGGCCGCCTTAGAACCGGAACTGGAAGTCCTGCTGATACTGTACCACGCAATGGCAGTCCATGAGCAGTGAAACCGATGAAGACGAGGATGACAGTGAGTACAGCCACCTAGCACACAAGGGAGGGAGGGGAGAGTGACACACCCACATGCACAACACCCACCATACACACATACCACACACGAGAACTATCTACAGAGCAATTCAACAACAACATAAGCCAGGAGCAAAGAAAGTCAGGACACATACCTTTGGTCTAACCACTGTAATACATTGGGTATAGCAACCTCAATAAAAAAAAATATATATGTATCCATCAATCGAAAAGGCTTTAAAAGTATAAAAAAAAGTGAATATAAGTGCAGTAGTGCATCCAGATTTTCAGCAATTATTTTTTAAACTTATATAAGCAGCGATGGCTTAAAGAATTGCAAAACGAGAACAAATCATGAAGAACTTATTTGAAGAAGAAGGAGTAACAAATATGCAGGAATCAAATATACTAAGGGATCGAGAATTACCCCTTAATTTACTCATGAAAGAATTGGAACAGGCCAAAATAATGGAGATAAACAAATGGTGGGAAAAAGCCACACTACAAAAATACATTGAAAGTGGAAGAGTTCTGAGTTGCTTAAAAATCTTTGTCTTACTAACCTTAAATGATATGGATACAGATTTATTGAGACAATGGCAAATGGATACAACAGGATGTTCCATGAAACTAATGCAAACCTTGGTACTACAAGCAGAGTGGAAAATGGCAAAAATGTTATTAAGAATTAAGGATCTTGAAGAGAAAAGGCTATCCATACAAACTACAGAAGATATGAAGAAAATTATAAAGGAAATGGAAAAGTGATTGGAGAAACATGAAAATGAAATACAATTGAAGAAAGCAAAAAGATTTAATAGAGACAAGGTAGACTACTCGACAGGAAGAATCTTTACTTTTTCAAAATGCTTTCATTCCTTCCATATTAAGCAAATCATGGATTGAACAATTGAAAAAGATAGAGGCCTTCATTACAACCCTGGCGGTCGGTGTTAAAGCAGCGATAATACCGCCAACAGGACGGCGGAAAGAAAAAATGGGATTACGACCGTGGCGGAAATTGCCAACATAGACAGCCACTTTAACACTCGACTGCCACGGCGGTACAAACAAACAGCGCAGCGTACACCGCCAACAGAGAGGCAGGAGACAATGTACCGGCCACCCTATCACGACAGGCCTATCCGCCACCTTTTTTGGGGCAGAACCAATGCAAATAAAAACACGGCAGAAACAGTACACAGAAGGTAAAACACTCACCTCTCCACACCCCACGAGGAACCAGGATGTCACGGAGCCTGAATTGCAGATACTGCTGGCAATGGTCTTCCTGCTCCTCTATCAGGAGCTCCAACAACGGCAGCGATGACCACGGTGAGCACTGCACCTAAAACAAAGAGGAGGGGGGAGGGAAAAGAGAGTGACACACACACTCAACAAGCAACACCCCCACCCCCACAACACCATACACACAAACACATGCTGCAACATTACATATACACCCTCCACCCCCTGGAAGAACACAAGGACAAAAGGAAAAGATTTGAACGAATGCAATCATGTGAAATATCATTATCAAAATTCAAAATCCAGTATATACAATTATGTACACCAAATAAACAAGTCTGGATAGTGCACAATCATTGTCCGTGGACCAATGGGCCCAAAATGCATGGGCGAGGCCCACACTAGATACCTGACTTCAAACGGAGAGAACACTGGAGGGGCATCACACAGAAAATATACAGGCACATCAGGGGGAGGGGTGGGGGGGCACCTCAGCCTGATGCATGCACAACACCAAAACTCTACGAGGGGGCTCCATGCCCACAGTTTGGTCCTGGGGAGTGCAAAGCCACAGTCTCACAAGTCTTTCCAGTGGGTGGTTGGCCCACTGCTTTATCCTGGGGAGTGCAAAGCCACAGTCTCACAAGTCTTTCCAGTGGGTGGGTTGCCCACTGCTGCTTCCTGAGGAGTGGAAAGCCTCAGTCTCTCTAGTGGATAACAGTCTCCACTGGTTCTGGAGGGGGCATGGTGCCCAGAGTGCTTCATCCTGCCAAGGACTGAGGTAGTGGATTTATCTCTCCACTGGTTCTGGAGGGGGCTTGGTGCCCAGAGTGCTCCACGTGCAGTGTGGCCCGAACAATACACTCGCCTGGGTGTATGTGCCACGAGATTGACAAGGTACAGGTAGCATGATACACCATGGAGGCAGAGACATACCCCACACTGCTGCGGCCTCGCATTCCATATGCAGGTGACAACTGTGATGACAGTGATGCTTCATTGAAGCTGCCCAGGGTCCTGGAACTCACCATCAGCCTCGGACGACTGGCCACTGGGGATGGTAGCCATGTCGGCGGTGGTGCCAGTGTCTGAGGACATCATGGGGCCGCTGGCGGTGCTTGCGGCGGTGTCAGTTGCGGTGGTGCTTACGGCGGGGTCTGTGGCGGCGGTGCTGGCTGTGGGGTCTGTGGAGGTGGTGCTGGCTCTGGGGTCTCTGGCGGCAGTACTGGCGGTTGGGTCTGTGGCAGCGGTGCTGGCGGTGGGGTCTGTGGCGGCGGTGCTGGCTGCGGGGTCTGTGGCAGCGGTGTTGGCGGCAGGGTCTGTGGCGACGGTGCTGGGGCGGGGTCTGTGGCGGTGCAGGTGTTGGTGCAGGTGGCAGTGTTCTCCGCCATATAGGTTGGCATCGATGTGGACAAAAGGTGTGACACTGGTCCCTCAGTTGGTGCCAACATGCCCTCTCCTGACCTGCCCATCAGTTTTTGGCCCTTCCCCACCTTTGATGGTGGTGCAGCTGTTCCCTTTCGTTTTCCCTGACCCCTTGGTGGCAGGTGTTTTCTGCTTCTCCCTCCAGGATGTGGGCACCTTTTTCACCTTGGCAGGTGGCGGAACGTCCTTGACCTCGCTCCGTGGCACACTGGCAGCCCTGATGGTTGGCGCACTCCATGACCCTGCAGTTGGTGCCACCACTGTGCCTGGGGATGTGGTGGCTGAGGTGCTGGGCTGGGGCCTGGAAAGCCTGGCCCTAGGGGAAGGACGGGGGGGTATAGGGAAGAGGTCAATGTTAGCCAGGAAAAGGTTTTTAGACACACTGGGACGGGTAGATGGAGGGAGTTTGGGAGTGGAGGTAGAGGTAGTGGTTGTAGGAGGTGGACGTCTGCTGAATTTGGGTGAAGGTGCATGGGCTGGAGGCTGTTGTGAGGTGGATGGCTGTTGGGTGGGTGTGTGCCTGCATTTGTGTACTTTGGGAGGAGGGCTCACAGACACACTGGGAGAAGACACTGGGGATGTGTGAATGGTAGTGGGGGTGGTGAGTGTGTACGTGAGCAGTGTGTGGTGATGGGCGTGCTGGTGATATAGGTAGTGGCTGAGGATGTAGTGCATGCAGGTGTGAGTGGAGACGAGACTGGGAGGGAGGAGGGAGACGTGGAGGAGGGGGACATGGTGGAGGCAGTGGATGTTGGTATGAGTGCATGGGTATGATGCTTGTGTGAGTGCCTGTGAGATGTGTGGTGCTTATGTTTGCCTGAGCCACTCTTGTGTGTTGATGTGTGTGCATGTTAGTCTGATTGTGTGCTTGGGATAGGCTGAGGTACAGGGTATTGGGCCTGGGTGGAGGAAGTTGGAGGGGGGAGGCTGGACACAGGGACAATGGCTGCCATCAGTGCTGAGGCCAGAGCCTGAAATGCTCTCTGTTGGGCTGCCTGGCCAGAATGAATGCCCTCCAGGTATGCATTTGTTTGTTGCAAATGCCTCTCAACACCCTGGATGGCATTCAGATTGGTAGACTGCCTAACAGTGAGGGATCTCAGGAGGTCAATAGCCTCCTCACTGAGGGCAGCAGGGCTGAATGGGGCAGGGCCTGAGGTGCCTGGGGTGAAGGTGATGCCCACCCTCCTGGGTAAGCGGGCACAGGACACACGCTGAGGGGCTGCTGGGCGCCTGGTGCTGGTAGGGGGGGTGGCGGTTGTACCTGTTGATGCGGTGGGCACAGAAATGCCCGCCACTGCAAGGGAGCTCCCATCAGAGGAGGAGTCGCTGTCGCTGGTCTCTGCTCCTGTCCCCGCCGTGGAGCTCCCCTCGCCCTCTATCCCACTGGTGCCTTCAGACTCCGCTGTTTCGCCTTCCAGGGCCAAGTGGGATGCAGCTCCCTCCTGCTCCGGTGCCAATGCTCCTCCGCCTGATGATGCTATTGCACATAAGAACAGGGAGACCACAAAAAGTGGGGTGGGGAGACAGGAGAAAGACATGTTCAGTGCATGCAACACCACTACCGTTGGCGGACACAACAGACACAGTAGCCCTCTCCACTACGCCATGTACTTATAGTTCCTAGATTAATCACATGCCCATGGGGTACAAGGCATAAGCCCGATTGCTGCACACCTGGAAGTCACAGGAGCCTGACTAGGTGTAGATGGCACTAACCACTAGTGGGGCTGGGGTGCTACAGAGCCTGCCTCACAAGGGACCTTGCCTACCAAGATCGCCCTGGCCTAGGGGAACCCACTTCCTACCTCCCCCACACAGACACTTCGTAATGTGTGCAGAGTCAGCTGAATTAGAGTGTACTCACCCCCTTGTGGCTGCTGTGATGCCCTCAAGTGCCCATACAACTCCGGATATGCCTCCGCCAGGATCTGGAACATCAGGGGGGTCATGGTGCGACGGGCACCCCTCCAACGTTGGGAGGCCATCCCCAGCTGGGCCTCTGCAGTCTTCTTGCTCCAGTGGCGCAGGTCCTCCCATCTTTTACAGCAGTGTGTGCTCCGTCTGTGGGGGACCACCAGGGTCCGGACGTCCTTGGCGATGGCACGCCAAATTGCCTTCTTCTGGTGGGCGCTGACCTAGAGGAATAGTACAGGGGGAAAGGAAAATCACTACCCGTCCGGACCATCATACTCATTGACCCACGTTCCAGCCCTTGCCCTGACGCACATACACTCACCGTCCGCACATGCAGGCCTCAGCCACCCTCCCCATTTATCTTCCATCCACACCACTCCAAACAGGCATTGCCCATGCAGCATCCTCACAGTGTACTCACCTGTTTGTCTGGAGGACCGTACAGTTGTGTGTACTGGGGAGGACCCCTTCCACTAGTTTCTCCAACTCCTCCGAAGTGAGGGCAGGGGCCTTTTCTCCAGACACATGAGCCATCATCGCTTACAGACACCGGTCACAGCAGCACTTGAAGTGTAGGTCCTCTCCTGTTGAAGGTCAGGTATCAACTGAGTGAACAGACAGAAAATGGCAGTCATGTCCGCGGCGGTGCATACTGTCACCGCTGGTGTACATCGTCATTGGCTCCTCGGACCCATAGGGTCCCATGGTAACCAATGCTGGATTGTGCCGAGGTCTTCGACCGCCCACCACGCTGGTGTACAACGCCAGCACAGTTACCACATATCCCCTTGTCGCACCTTACAGGTCAGGCAGCCGCCATTTCAGGGGACCACATGGCATTAATATTAACTGTATCACACCAATGTAAGCCTTGAATACACACAGTTACAGGCACATTGCAGATTCTTAAATGTGTGCAAATGACATTTTGTGATACCTCATTGTTGGCTGACTCTCTGCTCGCTGTTCTGGTCCATAGGGCACGTCTGCTGGGGCAGGTAATGAGATGGCGGCATCCTCTAGTGTACAGACCACTGGTGGACCTGTCGACAATGGAAGAGAGACACATAATAGTCACCTAAAGACTTGATTGTGCAACAATCCATGAACTGTGTGCCCAGTTGGAGCCAGACCTGATGTCAGCTATCCGCCATCCCACAGGAATCCCCCCTCTAGTGCAGGTCCTGTCAGTACTCCATTTCCTGGCAAGTGGTTCTTTTCAAACAACAGTGGCCATTACATCAGGGATGTCCCAGCTAATGTTCTCTAACGTGTTGTCCAGAGTGTTGTCTGCCCTGCTGAAACACATGCGCAGCTACATCGTGTTCCCCCAGGTGGAGGATTTGCCCACAGTGAAAGGTGACTTCTATGCCCTGGGACATATCCCCAACATCATTGGTGCCATTGATGGGACACAAGTGGCCTTGGTACCCCCCGCAGGAGTGAACAGGTGTTCAGAAACCGGAAGAGCTACCATTCTATGAATGTGCAGATGGTGTTTCACAGACCAGGACATCTCCCATGTGAATGCCAAATTTACTGGCTCAGTGCATGACGCTTACATTTTGAGGAATAGCAGCATCCCTTATGTGATGGGGCAACTCCAGAGGCACCGTGTGTGGCTAATAGGTGAGGACAAGGACCCTATACAGTCTGAATAGGTGTCTGGATCTGGGGTTGTCCCTATGGGTTAGTGTGTGTCTAACAGTTGTCCCTCCATATTTGCAGGTGACTCTGGTTACCCCAACCTGTCATGGCTACTGACCCCAGTGAGAAATCCCAGGACAAGGGCAGAGGAATGCTACAATGAGGCACATGGGTGAACTAGAAGGGTGATTGAACGCACCTTCAGCCTCCTGAAGGCCAGATTCCGGTGCCTCCATTTGACAGGTGGTTCTCTCTACTACTCACCAAAGAAGGTGTGCCAGATCATCATGGCCTGCTGTATGCTGCACAACCTGGCTTTGCGACGCCAGGTGCCTTTTCTGCAGGAGGATGGGCCAGCTGGTGGTCTTGTGGCAGCTGTGGAGCCTGTCGACAGTGAAGAAGAGGAAGCAGAAGAAGAAGATATCAACAACAGGAACAACATACTCATGCAATACTTCCAATGAGACACAGGTAAGAAGATGTCACTGCCTCCCATATCTCATACTAATATTGGAGCTAGCATAAGTCTGTCATTTTCACTCAGTGTATGGACCCTGACTTGTCACTTTGCCTTTCCATTTCACAGATATGGGTCCCACTTTGTGCCCTCTGATATATTTCCTCCTGGCCTACAGCTGTGTTACATCGGTATGTGCACAAGTAAATTGACATTGCTATATTCCAGAGATTTAGCAATTACACGTTTGTGAAAGCACAGACTGACTCCAGATTGTTTTGTAATTGAAGTGTGTTTATTTCTGTGCAAATAAGTGGAGGGGGTTGTAAAATGGGCAGGGGGGGATGGTGGAGGAATGTCCATGGCAGAGTCCAGTCTATTTGTTTCACAGGTCCATTGTCCAAAGGGGCATAGGAAGTGGAGCAATGGCAGTTGAAGGATGGACAGGGTGACAAAGTGGGACAGAAGGGTGACATTCAGGGGAGTCTCATTTCCTGGTGGGGTCTTGGCAATGTTTTCCGTCTTGTTCCTGGATCTCAGGGACCGTTTGCGGGGTGGTTCTCCATCTGCAGGGGGCGGGGTGCTGGTGCAGGCTAGTGTTAGGGGCCCCTTGTTGTGCCACAGTGTCCCTCCTAGTGTGGACAAAGTCTTGCAGCACCCCTGCAATGGTGACCAAGGTATTGTTTATGGACTTTAGGTCCTCCCTGATCCTCAGATAGTGTTCCTCCTGCAGTCGCTGGGTCTCCTGAAACTTGGCCAGTATTGTTGCCATCGTCTCCTGGGAATGATGGTAAGCGCCCATGATGTTGGAGAGGGCCTCGTGGAGAGTGGGTTCCCTGGGCCTTTCCTCCCCCTGTCGCACAGCAGTCCTCCCAGCTTCCCTATTATCCTGAGCCTCTGTCCCCTGAACCGTGTGCCCACTGCCACTGCCCCAGGTCCCTGATTTTCTTGGGTTGGTGGGTTTGCCTGGGTTCCCTGTAGTGGTGGACACACTGCTGATTGATGTGTCCTGGGGACAGAGGGATGGGCCCGCTGGGTGGGTGCAGTGCTGGTGTTTCCTGAGGGGGGAGGCTCTGTGGTGGCTTGTGACAGTGTCAGGGGAACCGACTGTCCTGAGGTCCCTGATGGGCAGGGCTGGTCATCTTCATCCAGTTGTGCACAGCTGCTGTCATCACTGTGGGTCTCTTCTGTGGGGGGACTGGACATGTCTGGTACCTCCTGTCCGGTGACGTTGGGTTGGGGTCCGGCAGGGGTGTAAAGGCATGATTATTGCATCTGTGTGTGCCATCGTGTGCAATGGGTGAGTGACCCTGTACTCCAGTGTTTGCATTCTTGTCTTGGTCCTTGTGTGATACTTGGTTTGGGGTCTGTGTGGGAATCTGAAGTGGACATGCTTTGGTGATGGGTGTCCATGCTTTTGTGTTCCATGCAGGGCTTGGTATTGGGATGGGTGGGTTGTGATAGTGGGGCATATGTGAGGTGTTGGAATGATGGGGGTGAGGGTGAGGGTGGGAGTATGTGATGGCATGCAGATAGGTGGGGGGATGAGGTAGTAAAGATTTGACTTACCAGAGTCCAGACCTCCTGCTACTCCTTCGAGGCCCTCAGGATGCAGTATTGCCAAGACCTGCTCCTCCCATGTTGGTAGTTGTGGGGGAGGAGGTGGGGTCCACCGCCAGTCCTCTGTACAGCAATCTGGTGTCTGGAGACTACGGAACATACCTTCCCCTCTAGGTCATTCCACCTCTTCCTGAAGTCATCCCTAGTTCTTGGATGCTGTCCCACTGCGTTGACCCTGTCGACAATTCTGCGCCATAGCTCCATCTTCCTTGCAATGGAGGTGTGCTGCACCTGTGATCCGAATACCTGTGGCTCTACCCGTATGATTTCCTCCACCATGACCCTGAGCTCCTCCTGGGGTGTTGTTGAAGTACCATGATGAGGTGTGGGTGATGTGTGAGGTGGTGTGTGTTGTGATGTGTGAGGGGATGTGTTGGTGTGTGTTTTTTGAGGTGTGTGGATGTTGTGTAAGTGATGGTGTTGTGTGTCTGTGGATGCTGGTGTTGTTTATGGTGGTGTCTCTCTCTAGCGTGGTTTCAGAATTCTGGTAGTAAGGGCTTGTGGGTGATGTGGGTTTGTGCTTTATATTGGATTGGGTGTGTGGGTGTGGTGTGTGTATGTGTATCAGGTGTGTGAATTTTGAATTGTCCAATGTAGGTGTGTTTTGTAAATGTGTGTGTATTTTGAGCCAGGGTTGTAATGAGGGCCAGAGTCTCCTCAAGTATGGAAAGTTTAGACACAAGTTCGGGGGACAAAGTACAAACAGTGGGGGGACCAAAATTGGACTTCTCAGGAGAAATGAGGCTGTATCATATGGAAACCAGAAGACGCGGAAGGGAAGCACAATACAAAATGGGACAAAGAGAACAAGGAGATCACAGAGGAAGAGGAAAAGGAAAAAAATAAGAAATAACCCAGGAGTAAAAGAAACAATTATAAATGAGAACGTGGTAGTCAATCTTTCAACCAAAAAAGTGTAAGACAAACATCTTAAACTTTTGAAAAAAGGTCTCAACTTTTGTCCTGTGACATCGATAGATTTAGCAACAGCTAGAATTGATTTATATAAATTCACCAGAAAATTGAAATAACATTTTTTATTAGATCTAGAACTTAGAAACAAAGAATCAATAGACCTCAAGAGATATCATTACTAACAGTATCAGACTTGGGATCGTTAAGGACACTAACAGGCTTGAAACAGCAATCTACAGATGATTCTGGAGATGTACACTATGGAGATTATTGGATTATGAATTATGCTCTACATTGCGCTTACCTACGGATGCAACAACTTCCAGTCAATACAAACCTAAATCACAGTTTTCTCCCTAGTTGCCGGCTGGTAATTGATTGATGTGTTTCAAGAAGTGATGACAGATGGTCTAACAAAGATAGCTTTGGGGCTTTCTAAAAAGACTAGAAAGTATGAGAACTTGAATATGACACAAGAGGACAGGTGTGCACTGAAGAATTTAAGAAACAACAACACAATTGTCATTAAACCATCAGACAAAGGGGCCAATATTGTACTGCTCAATAGTGATGATTATATTAAGGAAGCCAAAAAACAATTGGGAAACAAAGAAAATTATACAGAACTAAAGAATAATCCAATGAAAACCCTTTTGGCATAGTATCACCATAAATTAAGAAAATGGCTAGAAAAAGGATTACTAGAAGATGAAGAATATAGATATTTAAAAATAAATCAACCAGTTACTCCCACAATATATTTTTTGCCACAAATTCATAAAACATCAATCAAATCCACGGGGTGCCCCATTGTTAGTTCTATAGGATCTCTTCTCGAGAATACTTCAAGATTCATTGACATGTTCTTGTTCCAATATGTCTCAAATATTCCATCATTTTTGAGAGATTCAATGGATTTCCTAAATAGGATTAATAATATACCTTGGAAAAACAACTATATAATGGCTACAATTGACGTTGTCTTCCTGTATACATTTATCAAACATAAGGATGGATTGTCAATATTTTCTTAGATCAAGATCCATTAGCCTGCTGGAACATTCGGAAATGTTAATGGAAATGCTGCAATACTGTCTGAATATATGTACACAAAAGGAGAGCAATGGGAGTGTTGCTAGCCCACACCGCCTCCCTACAGAAATTATTGAGTTGTCTAAGTTCCCAGGGTGTCCGTAGTCCCACATCAAGTGTAAGAGTTTTTTTTGGTAAATGCGCAGACACTGCAGCTGCCGCATGGAAAGTGGCCTTTAGCGGGAGGGAGGTCCCAGAGTGTCCTTTGTTTGTTCGGGGTGAGGTTTACACGCGGGCGGGTATGTACAATCATGTCCCGGATACTTTTAGCTTTTTTATAAGCATTCATTGGGATCTGAAAGGGAAGACCCCCAGATGTGAGGATTTTCCAATCTTCATTGAGTATCTTTTTGATCACATTAGACGCTGGGTTGAATGTAGTCACACAGATCAATGGGTCTTTCTTGCTGGTTCTGCTGCTGGGATGTAGCAAAGTTTCCCTAGGGCTCACACGAGCACGTTTGTCAGCCCTCCTCAGAAGGTGGTCTGGGTACCCTCTGGCTCGAAGTTTGCTTGTGAGTTGCTGAGCATGCTTTTTGTAATCCGTTAATTCGGTACAATTCCGCCGAAGACGGAGATACTGGCCCACTGGGAGGTTTTCCCTGAGGGAGCGTGGGTGGAAGCTCTGGAACTGCAGGAGAGTGTTCCGGTCAGTAGGTTTATAAAAAACTTCTGTTATCAAGGAGCCATTTTTTTCGGATATTACTAGGTCAAGAAAGGAGACAGCTGGGTCACCTAGTGTGGCTGTAAATCTCAGAAAGGGGTTCAGGGTGTTTAACCAATTGATGAAGGTGGTTGCTTCTTCCCTTGTACCTCTCCAGATTATCAGGATGTCATCGATGTACCTTTTCCATAACCTGATCTGGTTGAAGTACGGGTTCTCTTCAGTGAGAACCATTTCTTTCTCAAAGTGATCTACATATAGACATGCCAAGCTAGGTGCAAAAGTGCTCCCCATCGAAGTGCCTTGAATCTGTAAAAAGAAGTTCTTGTCGAATTCAAAGAAATTCCTGGTGAGGGCCAAATGGGCTAAGTCCAGGATGAATTCTGGAGGGGTGATGTAGTTCCACGCACCCCTATTGAGTCGGTCACTGATCACTTCCAAGGTTGCCTCCTGTGGAATGTTGGTATATAGTGATTCTACATCCAGTGTCATGAGATGTTCTCTGTCTTTATCAAAATCTAGGGTATCGATAAGGGAAAGCAAGTCTGTTGTATCTTTTAGGTATGTGGGGATTTGTTTCACGAATGGTTGGAGGAACCGGTCGCAAAATTGGGATAGTGGTTCCAGGATGGAGCCAATCCCAGAGACGATTGGTCTTCCCGGGGGTGGATGTTTATTTTTGTGGATTTTAGGCAAAATATAAAAGTATGGGGTTTTAGGGTTGGGTTGGGTGAGGAAGGCAGCCTCATGTTTGGTGATCCAACCGTTGTTCATACCCTTCTCGATCAGGAAAGTGATCTCTTCTCTGACCTCTTCTGTCGGATCCCTTGATAGTCTCTTATAGTGATGCTCATTGTTTAGTAGACGTAGACATTCAGTATTGTACATTACTGTGGACATTATCACTATGGCACCACCCTTATCCGCTGGTTTAATGGTGATGGAAGAGTCATTGCTCAGGTTGTGAAGGGCTGTAAGTTCTTCGGTGCTAATGTTGTGAAAGATCTCCCTTTGTGTGTTCTGGAGGTCGTCGATCCTCCTGCTCACTGATTTTTCAAATGCCAGAACTTCAGGTGGCATCAGTTGGGAGGGAGGAGTGAACTTTGACTTTGGACGTAACCCGGTGTTCCTTTCTTGTTCTGTATTGGGTTCCGGGTTCATGAGGAAAAAGGTTCTTAGCCTAATCTTACGAAAAAATTCTGCTAGTTCTATCCTTAGTTTAAAGATGTCAAGTTTGGGGGTAGGGACAAAACCCAGACCTTTCTCTAGGGCTTGGAGTTCGTTGTTGTTTAGTACTCTTGGGCTTAGGTTCACAACGGTAGTGGACCTCTTATTTAAACCCTGCTTGTGCTGGGTGATTCGTCGTCCGTTGGTCCTTCCTTCAGGTTCCAACTGACTCCTTTTTTCCTGCCCCTTCCCCGTCCGGGGCCTCTCCCAAAAAAAGGAACATTGGGATAGGACCAGGTTGTTTGTGGCTGGGGATACATAGGGGCTTGGAACTGGTTTAGTGGCCCATAGGGGGAGGGCCAAGCCCAGGGAGGCATATTAAGTAGCGGGGGCGGAGGGCCTGTACATGGTGTAGGCCAATTATTCCGAGTATTCCCCCTCCTACCCCGTCTAGGCCGTGTTGTCTGTGTGCGGCCGGCATCGGAGTCCGAGCTAGAGTAGCCCCCGGAGGATGTATCGGAGGGCAAAGAGGATTGGACTGCAAAGTCTTCCCTTGAGTAGGGATGTACCCTCTCCAGGGAAAACTTATCTAAGTCTTTCTGAAATTTGGCAATTTTCCGGTGGGTCAGATATTCTTGAAACTCACTGATGGTCTTGTTAGTTTCCTCTAGTTTTTTCTTAAATGATGCAGCCGTAAGTCTGGTTTTTAGGTTACTTTCTGCCGTTTTAATTTGAAGCACTAGAGCATCTGATAGTCTGGTAGCTGTCTTGATGATCAGAATTAGCCAATCACGTGTGCATTTCCAGGCTATCAGAGACCAGTCCTTCCTAAATTCTTTGTCATCTAGGAAGATACGTGGTTCAGTGGTGATAATCAGACCATTTGGTGCAGCGTTATTTCTTAAATATTCGGTAAGGACAGCCCCGTGTAATATTGTTTTCACTTGTGTCCTCTTTAGTTCTATCAGAGTGTCCCAATCCCCTAGTTGGGCTATTGTCTTGGAAAGTGAAGAGTCTCCTAGGAGTGAAGGTGCAGCGAGGATGGCCTGAAGCTCCTCCTCGCTGAAGGCAAGCCCTTCAGCCATATTCAAGAAGGGAAGCGGGGATTTCTAATACTCCTGTGCGTATGTCGCAGGGTTTTAGAGAATAAATAAACTAAGCTCTCACAGCTAGCCGCTGCGCTCATTATATGTACACAAAAGGAGAGCAATGGGAGTGTTGCTAGCCCACACCGCCTCCCTACAGAAATTATATCATCACTAATGGTGTGGGGTAGTAGGAACTGAAGATAAGACTAGGTCAGTCTTTTTTACAGTGGTGTTAATAAGGTCACTATAGATCCTCAGGTCGGGAAGTCATAGTTGGAAGAATGTCCAAGCTAGGGGGTGCTGTGTTGTCCTACAGGGGGAGGGGGATTTCCCTTACGGACTTCCCTTTCAGATCCCAATGAATGCTTATAAAAAAGCTAAAAGTATCCGGGACATGATTGTACATACCCGCCCGCGTGTAAACCTCACCCCGAACAAACAAAGGACACTCTGGGACCTCCCTCCCGCTAAAGGCCACTTTCCATGCGGCAGCTGCAGTGTCTGCGCATTTACCAAAAAAACTCTTACACTTGATGTGGGACTACGGACACCCTGGGAACTTAGACAACTCACGAACTGTAACAGCAAAAATGTGGTGTATATGATCACATGCCCCTGTGATAAAAGATACATTGGGATGACGACAAGAAGAGTGGGCACACGCATCTGCGAGCATAGGAGCACCATCCGATGCAAGAGAGATGCCACAAGACTCACCGAGCATTATGTGTCCAGCAATCACCATCCTGATCACATGCAATGGGTAGTGTTGGACCAACTAAAATCAACAGCAACTAATGCCACACAAAAACTTTTACTGTATGAACAAAGGTGGATATGGAGGTTGCAAACGGACATTAGAGGATTGAATGATAATATACAGTGGTCAGCTCTAAAATGAGAACTAAGACTATGGCGACCCTTTCCCATGTGAGGTTCCCCCTAAGGCCCCATCGGGGGTCTCACCACCAATACCCCATGTCACTATCTCTGACCTGGGCAGCATCCATCCGTTCAGAGTTATTTCCATAACCCCTGCTTTTGTAGCTATTGTCCCCCATCTTTCACACCTTTTCTCTTCTTTATCTGTACTTCTGCTTCCAGGTCCCAGCTTCCCCTCGCTCCTCCCTTTTTTCTCTCTACCTATTATGAGTCCTCCCTCCTCCTCTGCCCTGTGTTTTTTCCCCCCCTTTTTTCCCCCCACCCCCCCCCCCTTTTCTTTCCCTTTGCCCCCCACTGCTTCCCCCTCCCTTTCTTTCTATGTTCTCTCTTTTCTTGTATAGGCCTTTGTAGGCCCTCTATTTTTCTTCTTTCCTTCTTTTCCCCTTGCCTCCTTTGTCTGCTTGCTTTGTCTCCCTTTCCTCCTTTCTCTTCTCTTCTTTCCTTCTTTTCATCCTCTCTTTCCACCTAAACCCCTTCCTTTTTTCTTTCTCCCCTTTTTTTCTTCTTTTTTCTT
Source organism: Pleurodeles waltl (assembly GCF_031143425.1). NCBI lineage: Eukaryota > Metazoa > Chordata > Amphibia > Caudata > Salamandridae > Pleurodeles > Pleurodeles waltl. The sequence continues at coordinate 589,405,107 of NC_090447.1, forward strand.
GTATGCTTCTTCTTCCCTTCCCTTCCCTTTTTCCCTCTTTCCCCCCCCCTTTTCCCCCCCCCCTGTTTTCTTTCCTCCCCCTCCCCCTTGTTCTATCCTTGTGTATATTTTTTTTCCCCCCCCTCCCCCCCTTTTTTCATGTCGTCTGAGCCGGACGACGTATACCGGCTAAACGGGACTCCAATTCCCAGAGTCCCGTGTGCCCTTAGGACGCGCCGCGCTCCCCGCGGCGCGTCATCACAGGGCGCCCCCCGCATTTGCAAACCGCATCGCGGCGTAAACGCTCGACTCAAGCCTGTCACTTCTTTATTTGGCACACTCCAACCCGCGGGCCTCTATAACACAACGGCCCCGCGGGTCTAATACCGACGGCCATTTTTATCGAGCGGGTGGCTAATTCAAGCATTGCATACCGGCACAGCCCCCGAGAGGGTGCGGCCGGATTCAGGGCGTGGTCTCGTAACGATGCCCGATCCACCTGACAATCCTTAATTAGATTGCGCCTGGCGCCCCCCGCTGATTGGCTCTTGATCCACATATATTCCAGACCTACCATGCAGTCAGCACCAGAGCGGCCTGGCTCCGGCATGTAGGTACCCCCCCTTGGTATTCCCTTTGGAGTGGTAAGTGAGGCCCCTTTGGGGCCTGTTTTCTTTCTTTTTTTCTGATTATTCCCTGTTTCCCCTCCCTTCTGCAATCCTTCGCTCTCCCTCCACCCCCTTCTCTTTTCCCCATTTCCTGCTTCCTTGTCTCTCTTTTTTCCCATGTGCTTTTCCTCTGGTTTAAGCTTGGTTCTCTTCTGTCTACTTTTTCCCTTAAGTCTTGTGCTTCCTCTTTTCATCTCATGACCCTTCACCTCTATCCTTCCTAATCCCTTTAATCTCCCCAGAGTGTGACTACAAGGGAAACACCCCCCCCGGCACTAGCCAGACCAGAGGCAGATTGCCCCTTACTCTGGGGTAAGTCACCCTTGCATGTGTTTGTGAGTGCTTGGCACAATTTGTTCACATTTTTGCTGTGTGCTTTGCAGTGGTTTGTCACGGTTGTTTCACCCCATATATTTCTGAACTATCAGTGGCTTATCTATTGATGCATTTATTTTTATCTACTACAGGCCTACCCCACCGTGAACTACCCGTTCAGGTAGGCCATACACATTTTTTCACTTTTTGAGTACCCCACTTACTGTGTGTGCTCAGACCCTGACGAATGCCCCTGACCTCCCAGCACTGAGTGAGGGCAGAAACATGTTGGTCATCCACTTTTTCTTTTAGACTCCAAGAGACATTACTCTCCAACGAGCCTTTCCCCCTTAGTTTTAGCCTTACCAGCATGCACCTTTATTAAAATTAGCAGAAGCCACTGGCGACATGCTTGGTAATTTTATTATTCACCCCTTCTGGATCAATGTAACTATCCAGCTAGTTTAATTTCAGCACTCCCTCGGGTTCTTTTAACCACGAGGTCGAGTCCGCACAAGTAGTATCATCTTACTTGGGTGGGGCTAGGTGGTCATATGATGAAGCAAGACACTATTATGTGTGTGAGACCACCTAGTCCGTAAGGGAAATCCCCCTCCCCCTGTAGGACAACACAGCACCCCCTAGCTTGGACATTCTTCCAACTATGACTTCCCGACCTGAGGATCTATAGTGACCTTATTAACACCACTGTAAAAAAGACTGACCTAGTCTTATCTTCAGTTCCTACTACCCCACACCATTAGTGATGATGCAATACTGTCTGACACATAATGTGTTTATGTTTGATGGTAAATGGTATGTACAAGAACAAGGAACAGCCATAGGGACTTCATTTGCGCCTACATATGCAAATCTGTTGATGGGCATATGGGGATCACAGGTGGTTTGGCAAGAAAATAATCAAGAAATGCTAAATCATGTTGTTTTATGGGCACATTACATCGATGATCTCTTGCCGATATGGGAAGGGGAAAGAGAGCCCTTGAAACAATTTATAACATCTTGGAACAGCAATCCCCAACAGCTGAATTTCACATATGAAATAAGTGATTTGGAAATTAACTATTTAGACATTGGCATATATATAAAAAATTGAAAACATTTGCACATAAATGCATAGAAAACCAACCATTGCAAATAGTCAATTGCATGCAAATAGTGGGCATCCAAATGCCTTAAAATGGAGTGTACCATATGGGGAATTTCTGAGAGTTAAACGCAATTGCACAGAGGAAGCAGAATTTTAAACTCAAATGGATGATATGTATGAAAGATTCCATAAAAGGGGATATCCGAACTCGGTCCTGAATGATGTAGTAAAAAGAGCAATGCAATGTAAAAGAGATGAACTGTTGATCCCCAGAATGAAAAGTTGTGATTTAAATACTAATGCCATACGGTACATTATGCACTTTGATACAGGGAGCCATAAGACAAGAAAACTCATAAAAGACATTTGGAGACTGCTACTTTTAGATGAAACATTATCTAAATTATTACCCAACCATCCTTTGACCACATATAGAAGAGCGCCAACATTGGGTGATCATTTAACAAGTAGTTGTATGACTTCACAAAAGAAAAAGATGTCGAACTGGTTGAGTGATAAACGACAAGGCTTTTGGAAGTATACAAAATGTAAAGCGTTTACTTATGGAAGAAACATGACACATTTCACAACATTTGATGGAAGGACAATTAGAATTATGGAAAGAATAGACTGTGAAACCCCATATGTGATTTATGTACTGGTGTGTGTGTGTGGCAAAAAATATGTGGGTAGCACAGTGAACAAATTGAAATTACGAATTCAGCAATACATTGGGGCAATAACTAATCAATATTTAACATATTCAATAGAAAAACATATATGGGAACAACATCAGGGTGAACAGAAAGATCTAAGATACTATGGTATTCAAAATATTAAACAAAATGATAGAGGAGGTGATTGAGAACAAAGTTGGAGGAGAATAGAGTCTAAGTAGATTATCCTAATTGGAACTGAAATACTGTGGGGTTTGAACATGGACGCGGAGTTACACAGAAACTTATTGGCGATAAGAGATGGAAAATCACATCAAGAGGATAGAAAGTAGTTGGAAGAAGCCATGAACTTATTTTAATTATTTAGTTTGAACTTTCATGAAAAATGAATTAGGCTTCATAGATGATCATTTGAAAACACTATGAGCCCTTACAATAAATAAGACTCTTATAGGAAAAAAAAAACTGCAGAAATCAAACTGTATCTAACTTTGACTGTATCTAACTATACAGATATTAACTTAATTTGTTCTCTTTTTCAAGGTACTTTACCGAGAGTCAATGACCCAATAAAATTAAAAAGTGAAAATATGATACGTAGTGCTTATAAACTAGTTTTAGGTATAAATGGTATGAATACTTGAATCTCTATAATGGATGTAGTTAAATAATGTAGAAATTGGTACTTTACCTGAATAAGAAAAAATAAGATTAAGTTCATAGGAAACTTATAGAGATATAGGCAATAGAGATATAATTAAATGTTGACATAATTAAGACTGGTCAATGGATGTAGAATCATTTTAAGCACATATGTTGACTCAATCAGATGTTTGTATATTTAGGCCAAATTTGACTTCTATTTGAGATAAACAAACTAAGTATGTGATATAAAATGACGAAGGATTTTAATTGGTGAATGTTGGGTGATCACATGATTTAAGTACACTGACTTCGCATTCAACTCTATGGCCAGTCGAAGGCTCACACCAAAATGTGTTGCCATATTTGTCTAGATAGCACTGTGCACTTTGCACTTCACATGAAATAAGAAAATAAATTACTTTTCGAATCGATGGATGGTGCCGGAGTCATTCCTGCTACAAGAAGCTGGTAAAGATCGCCTCTCGAATGTCTTGTAGTGATTGATGGCTAAATATATATACATTTACAGAAAGGATCATTGGCCAGTCCAGTCAGTATAAAGCCACAGGGCAAAGTCCAAGGCCCAACTTGACTCCTGACTGCCCAAGTCACTCCCCTGGGCAGGGTCATCATACAGATGGTAGGCAGGCACCCCAGTGGGCAGAAGGGGGCAGCGGGTGGTTTCCTTGGATGGGGATCTTTGGACATGTGGTATGGGGAGAGGTCCTTGCTCTGTTGTTTAGGGGAAGAGGTGGCTGCTTGGGGTGGGGGGCTGTAGTGCCACTCTTGTGCCCCTTAGTGGCAGGTGAAGCTTTAGGGGGAGGAACATGAGTGGACTGCTAGCTGGAGGTACTGGGCTGGGGGAGAGGGATATTCCTCTTATATGCAGGATGGGGGCAAGGAGGGTAGAGGTCAAGGCGGGAAAGAAAAACTTTCTTAGGTCCAATGCGGCGGGTTGTGTGAGGAGGTTTGGGAGTGGAGGTATAGGGAGTGGTTGTAGGAGGAGTAGGTGTGCTGGATTTGGGTGCAGGTGCATGGACAGTGTGCATGTGTGAGGTGGATGGCTGTTGAGTGTCTGAGTGGGAGCGTTTATGTGTTTTTGGAGGGGGCAGACAACGTGGGAGAGGGCAAACAGGCCGTGTGTATGTATGTTGGTGTGGTGTCTGCAAGTGAGGTGGGTGTGCTGCATGGGGCTGTGATGGTGGTGATGGTGACCTTGCATGTGGTGAATAGGGTGCTAGTCTGCATGTCTGCTGTTGTGGTGACTGTGGGCAAGGCTATACAGGTGGCAGGATCTGGGACTGATGATGCACTGCATGTAGGTATGTGTGTTGATATGACTGTGAGGGAGGAGGGGGAGGCAGTGTGTTTGCTTGTGGAGTGAAGTGTGCCGCCTGTGCTTGTCCGTGCGAGTCCTATCTGTTTTTTGGGGTGCATACTTGTCTGATTGTGTGCATGGGATGGGTTGGGTTGAGAGGGCTTTGGGACAGGGAACAGGTAGTTGGAGGGGGGACGGAAGAACCAGGGACACTCGCTGCCGCCAAATTCGAGTCCAGAGCCTGAAACGATCTCTGTTGGGCAGCCAAGCCACGTGAATGCCTTCCAGGTAGACATTGCCTTGCTGCATCTGGAATGCCAGCCCCCGGATGGCATTCACTCTGGTTGCCTGCCGTACAGAGATGGATCTAAGGAGGACAATAGCCTCCTCACTGAAAGCAGCAGGGCTGACTGGGGCAGGGCCTGAGGTGCCTGCGGCGAAGGAGATGCCCACACTTCTGGGTGAGTGGGCATGGGCAACTGGGTGGGGGGCTACTGGGAGGGTGGTGCTGGTACGGGGGTGGTGGAAGATGATGTAGCTGGTGTGGTCCCTGAGGGTTCCACCCCCACCAGGGAGCTTCCATTGGAGGAGGAATCTGTGTCATAAGTCATTGCTCAGTCTTCCCCGTGATGCTCCCCTCACCCTCCAATTCACTGGTCCCCTCGGCACCGGTGGACTCTGCCTCCTGGGTCCCGTGGGCTACAGCTCCCTCACTCGCCAGAGTCCCTGCTCCTTTGCCAGTTGATGCGAATGCACACAGGGACAGGATGAGAAAAGCAGAGAGGGTGGGGGAAAAAGAAAGGGCGCACAGGGTCAATCACAGCAACAACAGCACATATGGCATACACATCATACTCACTCACTGGGACTAACACTGTGCAGTATGGACCACAATGTCAAACCATAACATGGGTACAACAGCAATAAGGAACCCAAACACTACAATCTGCACACTTACTGCCATGGAATGATAGCTACTTACCAAACACCAAAAATACATACCACCCTAAATTGCTAAGCAGGACCCTGCAAGAATAGGTAAACTGGCATGTTGTGGCATCCACTAACTAGAATCTTGCACCCAAACCCCATGGCAATTAATCAATCAATCAATCAGAGTTTATGGTGTGCAACTACTTAACCGTTAGGGTCTCAAGGAGCTGGGGGGGTTGTAGCGTGTACCAGAGGTGGATTAGAAAAGCCATGTCTTTAGCTCCTTCGTGAATCTGGGGAGGGAGGTGGTTTGTCTGATGTGGATGGGTAGGGTGTTCCAGGTGGTGGCTGCGAGGTAGGAGAAGGAGCATTCTCCTGTTTGATTTTTCTGATATGGGGTACTTCTGTGAGGGAGAGCTGGGCTGAGCGTAAGGTCCTGTGGGGTACGTGGAAGTTGAGTCACTGGTTAAGGTAGGCAGGTCCGGTGTTGTGGAGGGCTTTTTGTGCGTAGGTGTGAATTTTGAAAGTGATTCTTTTTTCGATGGGGAGCCAGTGCAGTGTGCGTAGGTGTTGTGAGATGTGGCAGTGTCTGGGTAGGTCGAGGATCAATCTGTCAGCGGCGTTCTTAATGTTTTGCAATTTGCGGGGGAGTTTTTTGTTGATTCCAGCTTAGGGTGAGTTGCCATAATCCAGTCTGCTTTCTATGCTCGAGGGGGATCCATTTGAAGGTCATGCATATGAGGCGGAGGGTGCCGATGCAGGTGAAGGTGTCCGCGTTATTCTGATGGTTTATGCTGAGGTCAGGGTCCAGGATGATTCCGAGGTTGCGGGTGTGGTTGGCAGGGGTGGGTGGGGTTCCGAGGGTGGTTGGCCACCAGGAGTCGCTTACGTTGGGTTAGGGGCCCAGGATGAGTTCCTCGGTCTTGTTTGTGTTGAGGTAGAAGGCAGCTATCTCTCACCCAGTTGGCGACTGCTTTCATGCCCTCTTGGAAGTTGCGTCTGGCTTTGTCTGGTTCGTTGGAGTGGGAGAGGATGAGTTGGGTGTCATTGGCATAGGAGATGATGTTTAGTCTGTATCTTCTGATGATGGTGGCTAGCAGGGCCATGTGGACGTTGAACATCGTGGGGCTGAGGGAGGATCCTTGGGGCACTCCGCAGGTGGTGGGTGTGGGTTCTGTGAGGTTTGGGGTGAGTCTCACTCGTTGCGCTCTTCCAGAGAGGAAGGATTGGATCCAGTCGAGGGCCTTGTTTCATGGAGTCTTCTTATCAGGGTGTGATGGAAGACTGTGGCGAACACTGCCGAGAGGTCAAGTAGGATGAGTGCCACCATCTCTCCCTTGTCGAGTAGGGAGCAGATTTCATCTGTTGCGGACAGGAGGGCTCTTTCATTGCTGTGGTTTGACCTGAATCCAGATTGGGAGATGTTGAGGATGTTGTGGCTTTCTCGAAACGTGGTGAGTTGGCTGTTGACTGCTTTTTCTATAACTTTCGCAGGAAATGGAAGTAGGGAGATGGGCCTGAAGTTTTTGGGGTCGGCGGGGTCAGCCAATGGTTTCTTGAGAAGGGGGTTTATCTCAGCCTGTTTCCAGTCGTCGGGGAAGGTGGTGGCAGCTAATGGTGAGGCAGAGCTTGGGAGCAATTGTGTCTGCAGCTCTGTTGAAGACGTGATGGGGGCATGGGTCAGTGGAGGCCGCGGAGTGGATGGACTTCATGGTTTTCAATGTATCTTTAGTGGAGAGGGGTGTCCAGGTGGAAATAGTGGGTTTGTTGGTGTAGGTTGTTGGACAGCGGGGTTCGGCACGTGGGTTGTCCTTGTTGAAACTGTCGTAGATGGTGTTTATTTTGTAGTGAAAGTAGGTGTTGAGTCTGTCGCATAGGTCCTGTGAGGGTGGAATGTCCATTGTCTTGCTGCTGGGTTGGGCGAACTCCTTAATGATGTTGAAGAGTTCCTTGCTGTTGTGTGATTGTGAGGAGATCCTGTCTTGGATGGCCTTCTTTCCGGTGTTTCTGATGAGTTGGTGGTGTGCGGCGGTGGCGGCTTTGAACTTGCAGTGGGCTCTTGGGGATTTAGTGTTTCTCTGGATTTTCACAAGGCGGCAACAGGCGCGTCTTGATTCCTGGAGTTCGGGGGTGAGCCAGCTGTCTCTCTATGCATGTGCGCTGTTGTTCTTTTTGAGGGGCTTTGCTGTTGTGTTTGGGTCCTCGTTGCGTGCGATGGAGGGTGCGGCAATGGAGAGGGCAGCGGTGAGCTGATTGTCGGTTATTCTTGTCCAGCTTCTATGCGATGGCTGGGGTTGGGGGTCTGGTACTGGTGGGTGAGTTGAAGGTGACATGGATGCATCAGTGATCTGTCCATGGGAGTTCTGTTGTTTGGCTGAATGTAACGGTGGTTCCTGTGGTGAAGATGGGATCAAGGGTGTGTCCTGCTGAGTGTGTTGGCTCTGTCACAGTCTGTCAAAGTCCTATGTTGTGGAGGTTGTCTAGGAGGAAAGCACTATTGGGGTCTTGTGGTTTCTCGAGGTGGAAGTTGAGGTCTCCCAGCAAGGTGTAGTTTGTGGCTGCGATAGCTTGTGAGGAGATGAAGTCTGTGATAAAATCGGTGAAAGGTGTGAGGGTCTGGGAGGGCAGTAGATGATGGTTCCCCTGATGGTGGATGTCGGGCTGGTGTGTAGCTTGAAGTGGATGTGTTCCATCAGGTTAGTGGCTTCTTTGGAGTCTTCAGAGTGTGTGTTCAGGCGGAGGTTGGACCTGTGGACGATGGCGACCCCCCCCCCCCCCAGGGTGGCTGGGGTGATCTTTCCGGGCAATCTTGTACCCCTGAGGGATGGCGATGTCTGGGCCTGAGGTGCTGTTGGTCCAGGTCTTGGTGATGAATGCGATGTCCGGGTTGATGCTGTTGATGAGGTCCCAGATTTTTTCCCACTTCACTTACACCAGGACCTTCACCGTCTTGTCTGTGTGGTGTTGACTCGGGACCCTGTACAGGTAGGCACACTGTTGATCGACGTGTCCTGGGGACACAGGTTTGGGGATGTTGGCTGGCTGCTGTGGTGTTGGAGTCGGGGGGCCCTGTGGTGGACTGGCTGTGGGATGTGGAAGCCGACTGACCAGTGGTCCCAGATTGTCCAGGGATCTCATCCAGCTCGGGACATCCAGAGTTGCTGTCTTCACTGAGGGCATTTTGTGGTGGGGAACTGGGTTGCCGTGGCAACTGCTCGCACTGACATTGGCTGGGGCAGCTGTGAAGATGTGTTTGCTTTGTTAGAGTCATAGTCTGTCACATATTCTGCATTTCTGGCTTTCCCTATGGGTTTGGTGTTGTCCTCCCACCTATGGTTAGTGTATGGTGATGGATTGTGGGATTGGCAGTGTTACATGCTGCTCATGCATTGCTGTTGTTTGTGCATGCAGCACTAGGAGGGGTGTGCTTGCAGTGGGTAGGGCATGCAGGGGTGCACAAATGAGGGAGGTGATTGGGGTGGTGCACTGTATAGGATGGAGTGCAGTGTAGGGAGTCAGGGTGAGAGGGTGACATGCAAGAGAGTGTGCCAGTCAGAGCAACATCTTGACTAAGTGAAACAGAAGAGAGACTCACAGCAGTCTTCAGACAAAAAAGAAGTCAAGTCCCTACAACAAAAGCCACAGTTTAAAAAGAAAAAGATGACAGCACTTTCAAATAAAAATGCTAGTAAGCTTGAGAACATTGCTGAAGAACAAGACATGGACTGTGACACTGCTGGACAGCGTGGCAGATTCACTGTATGTCGCCAGTCTGAAAGATCATCTGGATGTGACAGCAACTAGCAACTTTATTGCAGTTGAAAATGCGTATGGCTCATTCTCTCACCCGACAGGGTTTACAATTTAGATAACCAAATTGAGGGGGACATAGAGCGCACCATTAGTGTAATATTCTGGGATGAACCTAGTTGTGATATCCTATTGGCCGAAAGAGACTGGCCACCTCAGCATGTCCATAAGCTCCCACATGGGAAGATGTCATTTTGCCTTTTTTCTCTGATTTTGTTTCATAAGGGGTAACACAAGCCTACTCTGTCAACTGGGCTTTACCGCAACCATGTAGGTATGGATAAAGATTCTCCTTACCATGTAATACCTATTTGATCTACACCCCAACCTCAGCCCCAATATCCCGTTAAACACAAAGCCAAAGCTCCACTGAAGGAGATACTCACTCAGCTCGAGTACCAGGGAGTAATTGAGCCCTGTGCCTCTGCAATGAATAACCCGTTATTCCCAGTTGCAAAACCCAACCATTCATACATAATAGTCTTAGATTACAGACACTTAAACAGTCATTCACGCACATACGCAATACAAAATTCACACACTACAGAACTACTTAACAACATAGGGCTAGAGGTATCAAGCTCCCAGTTTGCATTTCTTAAATAGCAAATTTTAAGAAATCGCTATTTGTGAAATGCAAAATGGGATGTATGAAAATTGTGATTCGGTAATAGAGATTTCTTAAAAGTCGCAATCCCTATTAGCAAATCACAATTAGGGAATGGGACTCCATTATTCACTATGGGCCTGTAGGTCCATAGGTGCGAATGTTTTTGCATTTCCGAATATGCAAATTCCTAACAGGAATTAGCAATTTAGGTCATCTAAATCCCAGGGTGCTGGGGGCCTAATGCCCCCTTTGATACACCACAAAAAAATATTTGTGGACATGAAAAGTGCAAACATGCCCTAGAGGCATGTGTGTGCTACATGTCATTTTGAAAAATGCATTTTTAATGCATTTAAAAAAATTGCACATGCTTACCAGCAAACTTCAATTCATGGTAATTGCATTTCCTAAATGGCAATTTCACATTCAGGAAATGCATGATACATGTGCACCGGTAATCACAAATAGGTATTTGCTGTTTGTGATTAACTATTTATGGAATAGCAAAGTGTGATTCCCTAAATGGAGTCACAATTTCAAGGAATTGCTATTTTAGCGGTTCCTTGAAATTGCACTGCAAATGCCTTTCATACATACATTTTGCATTCGCAAATGGTGGAATTTTGCAATTCGCACCATTTGCGAATGCAAAAAGCTTTGATACATCTAGCTCATAGTGAGTAAGAAAAACAAAACAACCTTGGATATGTCCAATGGTTTTTTCTTCCAAAACTCAGCACACGAACGTCGGGACCTGAGTTCATTCTCATTCAGCTCATTAAAACACTTTTGTTGTTTGCCCAGGGATGTTCTCAGCCCATGTAACAACAATATTGCATGATATTGATCCTGAGGCGTTGTCCTATGTGAATGACATCTATCTCACAGATAACGACCTCAACATTCATCTTGCTAGCATCGATTGGATCATTCAGGATTTTCAGCCCTTGGTTCCAAATTTTATTTCAAGAAAACTAAAATAGCCTTTCTCAGTGTATTGTTCTTGGGGTATTCTCTCAATCATTGGTGATTAAACAGGTTCAGCGACTCAAACGGGAACACTATAAAATACAGAACTCTGTTGGGGAGGGTGGCTGTTCCTAAGAATAAGCTACCTAATGCTCATGTAGCCTCTACATTGGTGGCCGGGCCTATAAAAACAGACCAAGCAATAGGTTCTTTGTTGTGACATCTGCCAGCAGATTAAGGGCTCCAACATCAAATACCCACCACAGACATTCCTCTTAGTGTCCAATAAGCTTCAACAATTTGTGTACCTGGAGCATTGTGGTCCCTTACAAACACATCTTAGTTGCTGTAGATTTTTGTTCTAGATTCCTCTAGGTATGGCCTCAGCAGTCGGATGAGGCTTGAACTGTTATAAAAGACTTGCTGATCTTCATAAATATATATGCGGTGCAGCATTCCATTCGGATATGGGCCCTGCCTTTGCCTCTAATGCATTCAGGGACACCATGAGGACGATGGGTGATGAACTCCATTACTTCTCACCCTATCATCCTACCATCCCGAGGGTAATTTGGTTGTGGAGTGGAGGGACCAACATCTAAAGCAGTCCTTAACAGTAAGAGCATTAGGTTCTGGCTGCAGTTGGCTTCATTACCTATATGGGGTCCAGACAACACTGGATAATCTGCCATGACGGTCCTTGGGAGGATGCACTCCTTACAAGGTTCTCTTTAAGATGTCTATGTATTAGAAATGTGGCCTCTAGTTGGCAAATAGGGACCACAATCCTAGTCAGGGTAAGTCACACACAATCCAAACTATCCTGTGCCCACCATCTGGTAGCTTTGCACGGAGCAGTGACGCTTAACTTAGAAGGTAATGTGTAAAGTATTTGTGCAACAAGTCATACAGTAACACAGTGAAACACCACAATAATACACCACACAGGTTTAGAAAATTATAATTTATCTGGTTTAATGAAGGTAAAAAATGATCTAAGATTCAATAAGCACAAGTTGAGACATCACTTTTGCAAGATTCAAAAGAGCCTCACATCTTAGAAATCAACAGTTGTCTCTTGGTTTTACATAGTACCTTGTTTAATATGCCCCGATTTTCCCAGCAGACACTGGACAGTAGAACACACACGTATCCTTAGAGGACTGCAACAGTACATGCTGGAAGCACAGCACTTACACACCCATGATAACAAAACAAATTTGCTCATCAGAATAATTGCTGGTGCCATTTGGTTCACTTATGTCACCTTTAACAAAGGCAATACGGTGCCCAAGCATATAAATCACATTTATATTCCAATGCAGAACAACGCTTTGCACTCACAGAATTTTTTCTGACTGCTGTACAGATGGCTGTCATCAAGGAGAGGCCACTTTCCTAAGGAAAGCGCATTATTATCGTTACCCCAGTGCCAGCCTTAGATGTTGTCACCAAAGCTAGCATTCGTAATGCTAAAGCATTACATCCATGTTGGATTCAGTGGCAACCTCCCTGACGGCCACTGATGTTGATGACATCTTTGTTCCAAAACTTTAAACACAGGAGTTTCTCCAATACAAACAGGAGTACCCCAAACCTCTTGATATTTTACCGCTTGACAGATACCATACTGTCATTTACACTAAAATGGTTCAGCACAACCATCTGTAGGTACTAAATATCAGTACTCAGCCGCTTGTGCAACTTTGAGCGGAGTGATGCAGGATGATACCATCGTCACAATACCTACACGCAGACCCTAGAGGACTGCACAGCTCAGCTGGCTGAACTTAAAGCCCTTATCTTAGCGCTGGAACATATGGATCAAAGAATTCTTATGGTGATTGTCTGTGATTCGTACTACTGTGCCCAGCCCTACAATGATTCTCTCAATCATTGGTGATTAAACAGGTTCAGCGACTCAAACGGGAGCACCATAAAACACAGAACTCTGTTGGGGAGGGTAGCTGCTCCTGAGGAGAAGCTACCTAATGCTCATGTAGCCTGTACATTGGGCCACCAATGTGGAGGAGTACAAGTTATTGGCAGCACCCTGGCTGATCAAGCGGCCAAATCCGCAGTAGCTACAGCTTCTGTTGCTGCAGTGACTCATTCGCAGACAAGATTGCATAATGAAAGTTTGGATGCCGTGAGAACTTCGGCTGAAGGCAAGCCTCTCCCAGAAGCATACCCTACAAAATATTCATACCACATCAGTGCACATAATGTTGCCTTTGAAACAATTCCTGGGGTTGGAGATCGAGTGATCCCCAAACAAGACCAGAGATTAGTTCTAATCAAAGCAGCGCATGAGGGTGTCATCTCTTTACATACTGGTGTGGTGCCCACAATAACACTCTTACAGAAGCTCTTCTGGTGGCCGACCCTATATAAACAGACTAAGCAATAGGTTCTTTGTTGTGACATCTGCCAGCAGATTAAGTGCTCCAACATCAAACACCCACCACAGACATTCCTCTTAGTGTCCAATAGGCCTCTACAATTTGTTTACCTGGAGCACTGTGGACCCTTACAAACACATCTTACTCGCTGTAGATTCTTGTTCTAGATTCCTCTGGGTATGGCCTCAGCAGTCGGATGATGCTTGAACTGTTATAAAAGACTTGCTGATCTTCATAGATACATATGCGGTGCAGCATTCCATTCGGATATGGGCCCTGCCTTTGCCTCTAACGCATTCAGGAACACCATGAGGACGATGGGTGATGAACTCCATTACTTCTCACCCTATCATCCTACCATCCCGGGGGTAATTCTGTTGTGGAGTGGAGGAACCGACATCTAAAGCAGTCCTTAACAGTTAGAGTATTAGGTTCTGGCTGCAGTTGGTCTCATCACCTATATGGGGTCCAGACAACACTGGATAATCTGCTGTGACGGTCCTTGGGAGGATGCACTCCTTACATGGTTCTCTTTAAGATGTCTATGTATTAGACACAGGGTCTCTAGTTGGCAAATAGGGACCACAATCCTAGTCAGGGTAAGTCACAAACAATCCAAACTATCCTGTGCCCACCCTCTGGTAGCTTGGCACGGAGCAGTAAGGCTTAACTTAGAAGGTAATGTGTGAAGTATTTGTGCAACAAATCATACAGTACCACAGTGAAACACCACAATAATACACCACACAGGTTTGGAAAATTATAATTTATCTGGTTTAAAAAATGATCAAAGATTCAATAAGCACAAGCTGAGACATCACTTTTGCAAGATTCAAAAGAGCCTCACATCTTAGAAATCAACAGTTGTCTCTTGGTTTTACATAGTACCTGGTTTGCATCAAAAATAACAGGCAAGGAGACCGCAGAGGAAGAGATGCGTTGAAAAATAGTGTGTTCGTCGGAATTTCCATATGGCACAGACGTTGCATCATTTCTTTCCACGCTGCAAGGGGCTTTGCATCGATTTCCGGTGCGCAGTCTTGGTTCCTCCCTGCAATACAGGGATCTTTGTGACACCAAGAGATGATGTGAGGAAATCCTGGGCATGCAGGATGAAGTCACAGGCATTGCATTGATCCGGTAGGTGATACATACAATTTTCAGTTGCACAGCAGGAGCTGCATCAATTCTTTACTCAGGAAGTTGGGCTCCTTCATTCCGGTTCGGCTGTGCATTGATTCGGTAGGCTATGTGCCAAATTTCCGGCCACATGGCAGGTGCCGCATCGATTCTTCACTTGGGAAGTCGGGCTGCGTCATTCTGGTTCGGCTGTGCAGAGATTTTCTCGTCACAAGGCAAGCTGTGCATCATTTCCGGCAGGCTGTGCATTGATTTTTGGCACACAAGGAGATTCTGGAAGAGACGAAGGGCCATATGTACGAAAGCTTTTTCCCATAGACACAGCATGGGTAAAATCATTTGGTACATCTGGCCCGAAGTCTTTTTAGCCCTGAGACTTCAGAAAACAGGAGGCAAGCTCAATACAAGTCTTTGGTGAGCACTTCTCAGCAGATTCAGAGGGCAGCAGAGCAGCAAGCCAACAGCAAGACAGCAGTCCTTCTCAGCAAAGCAGTCCAGATGAATCGTTTGGCCAGCCAGGCAGTTCCTCTTGACAGGTTGCAGGTTTAGGTCCAGAACTGTCTGAGTTGGTGGGATCAGAGACCCAGTTTATATATGCAAAAATGCCTTTGAAGTGGGGTAGACTTCAAAGAATGGTTTTTAAGTTCACAAGGTCCCCTTTTAGTACAGGTCTGTCTGCCAGGGTACCAGGAGGGGGTTTGGCAGTCCATTGTGTGAGGGCAGGGCACTAGCCTTTGAAATGTAAGTGTCAGGCCCTCCACCCTCCCAGCCCAGGAAGACCCATTCAGTATGCAGATGAGTGCAGGTGTGACTGAGTACCCTGTGTTTGTGGTTGTCTGGGTGAAATGCATAAAGGAGCTGTCAACCAGCCCAGCCCAGACGTGGATTGGAGACAGGCTGTAAGGCACAGATGGATTTTAAGTGACATTTCAAAAATAGTAATATAAAATCCAATCTCACCAATAAGAAGGATTTTCCATTATAATTCTGGCCATACTAAATAGGACCTGGTTACCCCTTTCCGATCAGAATCTATCACTCAGACAGTATATGAGGGTATCCCTAATACTATCCTATGAAAGGGGCAGCCTCACAGTAGTGGAAAACTAATTTAGGCGTTTTCCACTACCAAGACATATAAAACACACATGTACATGTCCTGTCTTTTACCTACATAGCACCCTGCCCTATGGGTTGCTTATGGCCTACTTTAGGGTTGACGTATATGTAGAAAAAGGGAAGTTTAAGGCTTGGAAAGTACTTTTAAATGCCAAGTCAAAGTGGCAGTGAAACTGCACACACAGGCCTTGTAATGGCAGGTCTGAGACATGGTTAAGGGGCTACTTATGTGGATGGCACAACCAGTGCTACAGGCCCACTAGTAGCATTCAATTTACAGGCCCTGGGCATGTGTAGTGCACTTTACTAGGGATTTACAAGTAAATCAAATATGCTCATTGGGAATGAACCAATGTTACCATGTTTAAGGGAGAGAGCATATGCACTTTAGCACTGGTTAGCAGTTGTAAAATGTGCAGAGTCCTAAAACCTGCAAAAGCAGTGTCAGAAAACTGGAGGGAGGCAGACAAAACATTGGGGATGACCACCCTCAGGCTGTCAGGTCTAACACTATGTATTTCCCAGATCTAGATGGCCCTGGTTTGGTTGCAGCAGATATACCTTTCCGGTCCCCTCTCACTACCCAACAGGACAACAACACTTCTGACTACACAAGCATGTACAATGATGCTACAAGTGCCTCCTCAAGCATTGGGAGGGTGGAAAATGAGCTTTTACTGATTCCTGTTACCACTTCACCGGCAACACCTATCCAGCATATGGCTGTCTTGTACTCCAACTCAACACAAACAGGCAACACCATCTATTATGAACTGTAGGAAGCTGGCCTGGTGTGTGGTGAGCACCTATGGCGTTATCACCTTATAGCTGGTCCAGGTATCACCTATTAGTGAAGTGTAGTCAGTGTCTAGGAAGCCAGGGCTTTCTAGAGATAGCTGTGGATGATCAGCCAATACTTATCTATGAGATGTGCAAAGCTTATGGAATTCCACTGTAGTCATACAGCACTTACACACATGAAAGAACCACACAGTGTTACAAAAATAAAGGTACTTTATTATGGTAAACCAAATGCTAAAATGCAGTATAGGCAGTACTCCACTAGCAGGTGAGTAAATACACTACTATATACACATTAGGAATCAGGAATTAGCATAAAATGCAATAGAAAATAGGGAAAACAATAGTTAGTACTAAAGGTTCTGGGGGGACCAAACCATATACTAAGAAAGTGAAATGCAAACGTCGGGCCCCGACCCAATGAAATGGAATCAGTAGAGGGGAGCTAGAGGAGCTAGAAACCCCAAAAGGTACACACCAGAGTGCCCCACTAGCGACCAGGAGAAAATAAGTAAGTACCTGGTTCTCCCCAAACCCACGAAAAGGACTCCAGAGGAGAATTTTGCAAGACCCAGACAAGACTGCAAGAAAACAAAGGTGGATCTGGTGGAGGAAGACCTGTAAAGGAAGGGGACAAAGTCCAGTTTACCTTGGAGTGTCCGGTCGTGACAGAAGCTTATACCCATCCGTCTGTGAATGCAGGACAAGGTCAACGGGGAATGAAGGCAGTCAGCAATGCAGCACTGGAGCAGCTGAAGAGTTCCTGA
The DNA here is from genome assembly GCF_031143425.1 of Pleurodeles waltl. NCBI lineage: Eukaryota > Metazoa > Chordata > Amphibia > Caudata > Salamandridae > Pleurodeles > Pleurodeles waltl. The sequence goes on from NC_090447.1 coordinate 589,422,371, forward strand.
AGTGATGCAGTCAATGTCCCACGCAGGAAGAAGGATTGCAGTCAATCCGTGGTGTGTGAAAACTACCAACAAGCCTTGGCAAAGGCAAATGTCATTGAGTAGAAATATGGAGCTGTCGGGAACCAGCAAGGTCCAGGGGGACTCATCCCATAGAGGGGAGTCTCAGGTGACCCTCAGCAGTGAGGAGAGTCACATTAAGAGGAAGCAGCCCCCACAGGGGACCCACAGGCAGCAAGCATAGGAGTCGCTGTGAGGCCCACACGGCACACCTAGAAAGAAGTCCCACAACGCTGGGGGAGCACACAGAGGGCTGTGCATCACAGGAAAGAGTGCTGGGGGTTGGGGCTACATGTATCCAGAAGATACCTTGGAGGAGATGACAACAAGATTGGTAGCTGCAAAAGACGCAGTGCATGGGGGTACTGCCGTGCATAGAGAGGCAAGGACTTTCCATCTCCCAAGTTGGACAGCTGGTACAGAGGACCAAGGGGACCCCTACAGTCTACCACCCAAGATGCAGGAACTGAAGGAGAGGAGATCCAGGCAGCCAGTCATCATTGCAGTTGGTGCCTGCGGATGCAGGGGAGTGACTCCTTCACTCCAAGGGAGATTCCTTCTTGCTTCTTGTGCAGACTGAAGACTTGTTGCCCTCAGAGGATTAACAGCTGTTGAATTGTTGCAGTTGCTGGAATGAGTCGGAGAAACAATGTTGCAGAACAGAGTCATTGCTGTAGATGAAGATTGTCAGTTCCTGGAGGGTCCAGTTACAGTTCCAGTGGGCAGAAGGTGAAGCAAACATTGCAGAGGAATTTTGATGGAATCTTGCATGTTGAAATTTAGGACCCATCCAAGAGGGAGACCCTAACTAGCCTAGAAAGGGGATTTGGTCACCTAGCAGGGTGACCACAAATCAGGAGGGGGCTGTGACATTACCTGTCTCACCTGGCCACTCAGATGCCCCCAGAGGCCTCTGCCCATTATGGATTAAAGATGGCAGAATCAAGTGGCCACCTAGAAGATCTCTGGGCATCAACCCTGGGGTGGTGATGGACATAGGAGTGGTCTCTCCCATTTCCATTGTCCTGTTTTGCACCAGAGCAGGGACTGGGGTCCCTGGACTGGTGCAAACCGGTTATGCAACGAAGGCACCAAATGTACCCTTCAATGCATACCGGTGGCTTGGGAAGGCTACCCCTCTCAAGCCCTGTAACACCTATTTCCAAAGGAAGATGGTGTTGCCTCCCTCTCCCAAAGGAAATCCATTGTCCTGCCATCTTGGGCTTGAGCTGATCAAGAAGCAGAGGGCAGAAACCTGCCTGTAGGATGCAGCAATACAGGCTGCGTGGAAAATCCTGAAAACTGGTAGGAACAATGCTGGGGGTCCTCTAGGGAGGCCCCAGAGTACATGTAATCATACAACCTATCTTGGCAACAGTATCAGACTATGATTCTAACATGTTTGATACCAAACATGCCCAGGTTCAGAGTTACCATTATATAGATGGACACAGCTGTCCAGTACACATGTAAAATGACATCCCCACACTTAAGAAGTCAAAGAAAATGGAGCTGGAGTTCGTAGGGGTACCTCTGCTCATACAGGAGTGCCATCACACACAGGTAGCTTCACCCTGCCCTCTGGGCTAGAAGGGCCTACCATAGGGGTGACTTACAGTGACCTGGTGCAGTGACATGAATTTAAAGGGTGCATGCACCTTTCTACGTAGGCTGCAATGGCAGGCCTGCAGACATATTTTACATGGGCTCCCATGGGTGGCATAATACATGCTGCAGCCCATGAGGAGCCCCTCATGTCCCAATGTCCTGGGTATCTGGGTACCATGTTCTACGGACTTATATGGGGCAACAGTATGCCAAATGTGGAGTGTGTGGGGTCCCAAGCAAACAAATTTAGAGGGAGAGAGCACAGTCACTGGGGTTCTGGTTAGTAGGATCCCAGTGAACACAGTCAAACCATACTGACAGCAGGCAAAAGTGGGGGTAACCGACCCAAAAAGAGGTGACTTTCCTACATGATCCTCCACGCAAAGTAGATCCATCCACCAGTTATGCACCAGCTCCTGTGTTTGCAGAAACTGCTTCCGGTTATTTCATCAATCTTGATGACTTTTCTTCAACTTCATCCGCACCTGCAACTGAAACAGTTTCAAAGACAAGTAAGTTATACATATGGCTTAAAAATAACTATTTAATTTATCCATGGAATTATCTGTGGATATTTTTGACATTGCTCACTTTTCTATTATGGATTGGTTTTGTTACTGATTTCTTGCTCCTAATAAATGGTCATTATCTTCCTGAACGCTGTTGTGTTGGATGAAGTTCTAACTCCATATCTTTCCTCACATAAGGTCCAGAGAGACTTGTCCCTTGTTAACATTTCAGCAGTACCAATTCCTGATGGGATTGTGTGGAATAAAGTTATATTTGGTATATAAAGGCCTACCGAGGTCATTCAAATTCCATATGTTTTCAATATCTCAATGACTGATGTAATTACACCTGGTGTTGTTTCTGATGACTGGGATGTTCAAACAGTTGATTCAATGCTTGCTGAACTGCAGAATTATACAGTATTTGAAAGTGATGATGTGTACACTAACACAAAGAATTATGGGGAGATGTTCTGTTATAATAATTAGGGACATTAATACCTGCATCGAGCAAGTAGACAAAGATCGATATTTATTTACACACAGTGGGAAGACAGTTCAACTCAGCCTATGGTAAGCCCAAAGCATTATTCAGATGAATTCACATATTTTTCTGGGCATGACATCAAGAATGCAGAATCATACTACTTCAAGTTACCACCATTCAAAATGAGGAAAATGTTGCTAACAAACAATACATTGATCTATACAGATTCCTTTTTTTCCCTACTTGCAGTTGGGGGACACAAGATTGGCAAATTCAGGGTAGGGAAGCTTTATTTAGAGCATGCTTTATTCCTATCCAAATGATCTTTCTAAATGACACAATTCAACAGATGTCCTGTCTAGGGTTACCAAAAATAAAGGAAATGATTGTACCCAGTATCCCCACATCGGCTAAATTAAACAATTGGCAGCCCTTTCTAATTGTCACCAAGGAAGAATTAGATGCAAAGCTTCAGGCTGGTACCTATAATTCTTCACTTTCTAGTCCCGGCGGGTGGTTATTGTGTCCAATAGACACAAATGGGTGTCAGTTGCTTTTTGTTAATTCCCCAGGGGGTTTCAAGATTAGGCGGCTGGACCCTCACGTTGTCTAGGGTCAACACTCAGGTATAGTTAAGACATACAGTATGGGTAAACTGTGCCAACAATAGTTAAAACTAACTCCTTAGCAGCCATTAAAGAACATCTTAATATGCTGAAGACATAGGCCTTCATTACAACCCTGCAGTAAATCCCGCTTACTGCTGTGCAGAAGACCGCCTACATACCGCTGCGGCTGTGGAATTCCGCTACAGGTATTACGAACCACAGCTCGGAATCCGCCACAATACAGACACCCACACAAGGCCGCCATACCAAATATCAGTGATAAACTGGCGATAACAAAACCGACACCATCACGCCAACAAGAATACGCCCACACTATCATGACCTACGAATCAACGCAGCGGTCTTTCAACCACGGTAAACCATTGGCGGTACACACTGCCGCGCTCAAGATACACACACATTTACAAAACACAACCACATTGGACAATTAAAAATACACACACCTGATACACATACACACACCACACCCACACACTCACACCGCTATAAAACACACACCCACATTACCCACAAACCCTTACTACCAGAAATTTGAAAGCAGGCCAGAGAGAGACACTACCAAAAACAATACCAGCATCCACAGACACACAACACCATCACTTTACACAACATCCACGCCCCTCAAACAACACACACCAACACATCCCCTCACACATCACAACAGACACCACCTCACACTTCACCCACACCACATCATGGCACCTCAAAGACACCTTGAGGTGGAGCTCAGGGTCATGGTGGAGGAAATCGTCCAGGTAGAGCCACAGCTATTCGGATCACAGGTGCAGCAGACATCCCTTGCAAGGAAGATGGAGCTATGGCGAAGAATTGTAGACAGGGTAAACGCAGTGGGACAGCATCCAAGAACATAGGATGACATCAGGAAGAGGTGGAACGACCTACGGGGGAAGGTGCGTTCTGTGATTTCCAGACACCAGATTGCTGTACAGAGGACTGGCAGTGGACCCCCACCTCCTCCCCCACAACTAACAACATGGGAGGATGAAGTCTTGGCAATACTGCATCCTGAGGGCCTCGCAGGAGTAGCAGGAGGACTGGACTCTGGTAAGTCAAATCTTTACTACTTTTCCCCCCCACCCCACCTGCATGCCATCACACATCCCCACCCTCACCCCATCTCTCCAACACCTCACATATGCCCCACCATCTCAACCCACCCATCCCAATACCAAGCCCTGCATGCAACACCTCTGCATGACACCCATCACCAAAGCATGTCCAGTACAGATACCCACCAGAACACAAAATCACAAATCACTCAAGGGCAAACACAATAATGCAAACACAGGATTAGAGGGTAACTCACCCATTGCACAAGATGGCACACACAGATACAATAACTATGCATTTACACCCCAACAGGACCCCTACCCAACATCACCAGACAGGAGGTGCCAGACATATCCAGCCCCCCCCACAGAAGAGGCCCACAGTGATGACAGCAGCTCTGCACGCCTGGATTAAGAGGACCAGCCCCGCTCATCAGGGACCTCTGGACAGTCTGTTCCCCTGCCACAGTCACAAACTACCACAGACCCTCCCCCGATGGAAACACCAGCACAGCACCCACCTAACGGGCCCATCCCTCTGTCCCCAGGACACATCAATCAGCAGTGTGTCCACCACTACAGGGACCCCAGGCAAACCCACCAACCCAAGACAATCAGGGACCTGGGTTCAGTGGCTGTGGGCACACGGTTCAGGGGACATTGGCACAGGATAACAGGGAAACTGGGAGGACTGCTGTGCGACAGGGGGAGGACAGGCCCTGGGAACCCACTCTCCATGAGGCACTCTCCAACATCATGGGAGCATACCATCATTCCCAGGAGACCATGGGAACAGTACTGGCCAAGTTTCAGGAGACCCAGCGGCTGCAGGAGGAACACTACCTGGCGATCAGGGAGGACTTGAAGTCCATCAACACCACCCTGGGCACCATTGCAGGGGTGCTGGCAGACCTGGCCAGCACCATGAGGGACACAGTGGCACACAAACGGGCCCCTGGCACTAGCCTGAACGATGAACAGCCCTCCACCTCCGCCGGCGCTCTTGGACAGGAGGTCCCGCCACAGGACCAACAGGCCACCAGCACCCCACCCCCTGTAGAAGGAGAACCACCCCACAAACGGTCTCTGAGATCCAGGAACAAGACTGAGAACATTGCCAAGACCCCCACCAGGAAATAAGACTCTCCTGATTGTCACCCTTTTGTCCCACTTTGTCACCCTGACAACTTTGAACTGCCATTACTCCACTTCTTATGCCCCCTTGGACAATGCACCTGTGAGACCAAGAGACTGGACTCTACCATGGATATTCCTCCACCATCACCCCAGCCCATTGCACACTCCCCTCCACTTATTTGCACATAAATAAACACCCTTGAATCCCAAATCAATCTGGAGTCAGTCTGTACTTTCACAAATGTGTAATTGCAACCTCTCAGAAATATAGCAATGTCAATGTTCATGTTCACATACCAATGTTAGACAGTTGTTGGCCAGCAGTAAACATAGCAGAAGGCAGACAGTGGGACCCAGATCTGTGAAATGGAAAGCCAAAGTGACATGTCAGTATCCATACACAGAGGTAAAAAGGCAGATCCAAGCAATGTCCTACAGTAGTATGGTAAGAGAGAAGCACTGCCATCCTCTTACCTGTGTCTCACTGGAAGTATTGCATGATGATGTTGTTTCGGTTCTCTACAGCTTCTTCTTCTGCCTCCTCTTCTTCACTGTCCACAGGCTCCACAGCTGCCACAAGACTAACATCAGGCCCATCCTCCTGCAGAAAAGGCACCTAGCATCGCAAAGCCAGGATGTGCAATATACAGCATGCCACGATGATCTGGCACACCTTCGTCGGTGAGTAGTATAGGGAGCCACCTGTCAGATGGAGGCACCAGAATCTGGCCTTCAGGCGGCCAAAGGTGCGCTCCATTATCCTCCTAGTTCGCCCATGTGCTTCATCGTAGCGTTTCTCTGCCCTTGTCCTGGGATTCCTCACTGGGGTCAGTAGCCATGACAGGTTGGGGTAACCAGAATCACCTGCAAATATTGAGGGACAACTGTTAGTCATCCTCCAACCCTTAGGGACTCTCCCATACCCAGACACCTCTGTCAACTGTGTTGGGACCTGGGGCTCACCTATTAGCCTCACACGGTGCCTCTGGAGTTAGCCCATGACATAAGGGTTGCTGCTATTCCTCAAAATGTAAGCGTCATGCACTGAGCCAGGATACTTGACATTAACATGGGAGATTACTGGTCTGCCAAACACACCATCTGCACATTCATAGAATGGTAGCTTTTGCGGTTTCCATACACCTGTTCATTCCTGTGGGGGTGGGGACAAATGCCACATGTATACTGTCAATGACACCAATGATGTTGGGGATCTGTCCTAGGGCATAGAAGTCACCTTTCACTGTGGGCAAATCCTCCACCTGAGGGAAAACGATGTAGCTGCGCATGTGTTTCAGCAGGGCAGACAACACTCTGGACAACACATTAGAGAATATTGACTGTGACATCCCTGATGCCATGGCCACTGTTGTTTGAAAGGACCCACTGGCCAGGAAATGGAGTACTGACAGGACCTACACTAGAGCGGGGATTCCTGTGTGATGGCAGATAGCTGACATCAGGTCTGGCTCCAACTGGGCACACAGTTCATAGATTGTGGCACGATCAATTCTGTAGGTGATAATGATTTGTCTGACTTCCATTGTCAACAGGTCCACCAGGGGTCTGTATACCGGAGGATTATGCCATCTCATCACCTGCCCCAGCGGAAGTGCCCTATGGAGGAGAAGGGTGAGCAGAGAATCATACACCACATAGGTTTCACAAGGCTGTTGAGAACAATCGTGATGTAATCTTGTGTGGCGCTTCCTGTCCGTATTCCTGGTCAACACTATCTATGCTACACGTCGCCTATGCTACACGTCGCCTTGATGTAGACCCAGCCTTCGTATCCCCACGAAGTCTGATCTAGAGACCTCATTCCAAGGTAACGAGGGTTGGGGGCACTTCTCATGGACATGGTACTGGCAGATAAGGTTTACACACCTAGCTCTCTTTAGGTTAGAGATTAGGTTCTCCATGGTAGGGTATTAGGGCCTATTTTACATTTCATGTTATTACAAGATGGTGAGGGTCTTTATATTCACGACTCTTGTTTTTACAGTTCTGTTTCTTGCATTGTTCATTATCCTAATCATTGTAGCCCATGCAATTTAGAGTATATTGCAGTCTTGTTAATGAAACCCATTGAAAAAGTTACTGCATCTCCTTCATAGCCTGTGTGTGAATGATACTTGTTGCTCTTGTAAGAAAAGGGTCATTTCTGTTTAACCACGAATCCCCTGAGAAATTCCACTCTCGAGTCCATGCGTAAAGGCTGCCACAAATCACCTATTACTGTTTGGGTTTTTGGTGAGGTACTGCTTGTGAGCTGGTAGGGTTGGGCCTGACAGTTGGGACTTGTTATAGGATTGGCCTAGTCACCTACAAACAAAAGTGCTGTCATCCCTAACCCAGCAGTCTTGCCTTCAGCAAGAGTCCAACTGCGACATATCGAGACCGAGCTCTTATCCTGATTCTTCACACACCCTGTCCATATTATGGGGCTTCTTTTTGAATAATTGTGATGTTTTACTGACAATCAGCAACAATCAGCAACATGTTTGAAACAACATCTATTTCAGAGTCGCATGAGTGATATCTTTTGAATGTTCAGGACGCAAGAGGGAAGTATATCTTGCTATCTCATCCACATAGCTGTTTCCAGCAGTCACAAAATCCCATATGCCTTGTGTGGTGCACATTTCACAATAGCTACCTTTGTATTCAGCTACAATGACTCGAGGAAGTCAATCATATAATTTCCATTTCTCATAGGGGAGCCAGAAGAAGTCATGAAACCTTTTTGAGACCACAACTCTCCACAATCAAGGACCATGTGACACCAGTACTGAACATCAGTATAGATGGTGACTCTCAAATTGTTAGAGGCACAGCACACTCTAGTAGGAGCGATTAGTTCAGCCACCTGTACAAACATTACATTGCACAAACAGGAGGCTTCCACAACATCTTCTAAGTTGCACACAGAGTTTGCTGATGTCAGAGTTCCACATCCATCTCTTAAACAAAGAGCTGTCCACAAACCAGGTAAAATTGACTTCTTCCACAGAAATGTCTTGAACATTAGGCCTTGGCTTGGATTAAAATTAGAGACAGTCATGATCAACTTTATCATCATTGTCATCAGATAAAGGCAAAAGGGTAGCAGGGTAGATGGTGTGGCATCTGGTCGGAGTAATACTTTTGGCCCCTATAATGAACTGCTCATACCTAGTAAGTATGCTATTTGCCACGTGCAGTGATCGAGTATGGGTGAACAAAATCTCAATTGAGTGAGGGATCATCACAGTAAGAGGGTATCCCATCACTATTCATTCACACTGTTGATTACTTACACCAATTGCAGCCATCAACTGGCATCCAGGCAATGCTGCGGCTAATGAATCAAGTGAAGCAGAAAAATAGGCAACAGGTTGTTTGGATTCACCTTTCACAAATAGTTCATCCTACCACCCTTTGGAGTATATCCACACCACTTCATGGACAGATACACATACAGGGTCATTCTCGTCATGCCAGGGGGTGTTACCTTCTCTGGCCTGCTCACTGTCTATTTTGGTGTCACCTCGTTCTCTCTGTAAAAGTGTCAGTGTGTCCAAATTTTTCACATTTTCTGATACAGTCCCTACCTTGCTATATCACTTTTACAGCACTTTGGCACCAGTCCATGTCTCCACGCCACTCCCGAAGAGTAGGAGGTTGCGATTCCTCCCATGCCCTTACGATATTCCTCTTAGACACAATTGCCCCAATCTCCAGACAAATTGCTATTTATTTTGGCCATGTCTGCTCACTCTTCACATTGAGTAGAAGCCACTTGGCATCTAGAGTAATCATCACTGTTGACACCCGTGGCATTAGTCCTATACCTCCCTCCCGACAGGGTTACATCTTTGGACAAGATCACAATATATGTAGCAATGCGCCCTCTTCTCCACAGCCTCATAAACAGTCCTTGGTTCGGGCCCTTCCTATCTTATATAGCAGGGTCGAAGGATGATACCCTCGATGTAGGATGCATAATTGAGTCAGACGGAACCCAGTTTGAATAGCTATTACTCTAGGACTTTTTAGGGCTTTCCACCTGGCTCAAACCTCCGGAGCTTTGTTCATGATTTTTTTATATGTTAAGGAGATGGCCTTTTCCTAGCTCAGTTTTCAACGTGTTGTCCCAAATATATAACCTTCCTCTGACAGTACTAAAATTTTGTAGGGTGCACTTTATGTCCTCGCTCTTCCATATGGTTCAACAAAGCAAGTGTGTTTTGGTTGGATGCATCCTGAAAGATGATGCCATGGGTAGGTTTTCGATGTACTGGACCATAATTGATTTGCATGGCAACTGCAAGGCCTCCAGATTTTTTTTTTTCAGTATCTGCCTAAAGATTGGGAGGCCCTCTGTAGAGCCCTGTGGAGTTCGCCATCACCATAAGGTTTTTTTTTGGAGTCAGAAAGCAAAAAGGAACTAGCTATTTTCATGTAGAAGAATGGAGAAAATGCTTGACACAATCAATGACTTTGAAACATTCAGCGTCACAGGGTATTTGTAAAGTAAATGTAGCACAGCTGGATTTGGTAAAACGGGACAATATAGGATAACTATTTCTTAACTTTCCTCAAATCCTGAACTATCCTCCAATTTTTGTTTAGTTTTTGCAAATCCATCTTAATTGAGTTGCAGGAATTCTCAAATATCCCTTTCAAAATGCCTTGCCCTAGCATGGATTTAATCACAGGGGTAACTCCTGCAACCACCTTCCATTTCAGAACTCTGAACAAAACAACAGTCAGTTCTTGAGTTCTCATTTGAAGTCTGCATCCTTATTGTGTGTCTGAAGCATAGCTCCATCAGGTTAAATGTATATTACACAGTTGAGGTTGCAGAGTAGATCCCTGGCTGATAGATTTACTAGAGTCAAACTGCATTCTACAAACTGATGGTTCTCCTCAAGTTCCCCAATCTCCATGAGACCTTTAGCTGAAACAGGTTGTGTTTTCTCTTTATTGGATATACTTACACCTTTGACTTGTTTTCTTGAGGGTGTAGGCTTCGGACTTCAACCATTCTAGCAGTAAAGTGGGTGGCTCCAGAATCAATCAAGAATGATATAGGGTGGCCATTCAGCTCTCCATTACCTATTGCCCACTCTGAACTACCTCTAGAACTGCACCAAGCAAGCGATCCTCCACCTCTCTCAGGCATAGGCATTGTGATGGATAAGAATCCAGTTCAACTGGACTGTCAAAAACCGGTAACTGTTGAAAACTTAAGGGGCCCATGAAGGTGATTTGCTGAACCTTTGGGTTTGGACTGGGAATTAGGCTTGGGTTAGCCATTGAGACTTTGGGCATATTGCCATTATGAGGTCTTTGCATTTGCACAGTTTACACTGGCATTGCAGTATTGTGTGGCATAGGAACACAATTTTACATTCTGTTTGGATTCAGCCTATATTCATATTTCCACTGTCTGACCTTGTTGCAAATGTGACATAGACTAGTCTTTTTCAACAAGTATATGTCCATCTCTCCACCTTTGCCTTGAGGAAGAAAGTTCCCACTTTTCATAGCCTGAACACCACTTTGATGACCAACTCCATATTTCCTGCACCAGCACCTGAACCATAACCTGAATTTTCTATGTAAAGGCCAATCTGACATACTTTCTGGGCCAATTTTGTTTGCACCAATATCACGTTTTACTTAATCATCTTTTTTCTCCCTTCCAAATAATCACTGTAATAATTTGCATAGCTCAGAATCTCATCAAGGGACTTCAGCTGACAAAAAAATCACAGTCTGCTGTATATGGGCACTAATCTTAGGACGCCCATGAAAAAGAAATGTGAGAATATACCAATGAGCTTTTCCCTTTCTTCATTTTCAAGTCTGATATGCTGTATAAAAACTTGCATAAGCCACACTTACAAGGCATACACAGAGTTGTAGATTCTTAAGTATTTCTGGATATTCTAAGCCAATCAACCTCCTACTGTGAAGCTGTCATTTCCAAAAATGTAATTACCTGGTTATTCCAATCCATAACAATAGGTGAAGGCACATGAGGCTGAGGATTTCTCTGTGGCTCAGCATCTGACAAAGCTACAGCCGCTTTACATTCTGCTCACAAATTATGTGGGACCACAATGTCATAGAACATATTTAAATCTTCCCATTCCACTTGTAAAACGTTTACATACATGTCTATTTGTGGGTACCACAGGTCAGGATGCTGTCACAATTTTGAAAAATTGATTTGTAAATTTGGCAAGATCACCACGTCTCCAGGGTACATGCACCTTTCCTCAATGAGTACTCTTTGACTTCAGTATTGCTTTCATTAGTTTCCTTTCATTTGCTTCATCCATCTTTTTCTGTTTCATCTCTTTCTAGACCATTGATCCTTGTGCCTTTGAATGTAATTTACTTTGCCACAACAGTACGATTTTAGTATCAAAAGACCGATAATGACTAGTACACTAAGCATGAGCATTTTCGCTCAATTCCAGCAGCGTTTTCACCTCGAAATCGCCATTTTCGTCCTGCACTTGTGAATCCTATTTTTTAAAGTTGCCCTCACATAGGCTTATAATACAGTCGGATTTGATTCCAAGGACACGTACACCTTGATTGACTTTTCTCTGACCTGGGCAAGCTGGAACCATTGTCTCAGGCCAAACCTGTTTGGTCAGTCCCTCTCCCAGTGGCCGAATCAGATAGCATCAAGGCACACCATGCCATAAAACCCTTATTATCGCTCACACACCCTGCCTAATCTTACTCCCACCTGCACCTGCTCTTTTCTTCTTCTTACTTTACGAGGGGGAGGTGCCCGTTTTTATTGGGGGTCCACACTTATCTGATGTGAAATTCTAGGCCTTGCCGGGTAATTTATTATGGGTTGGATGACATGAAATATGAGTTTTCATCATGACACTGTTTTTTTCCTTTGTAGTGAAGACATGTGAATGACCAACCAAAATGTCAAGAATGTTTGTCTGAAGCTTAAAAAACTGTATATAAGGAAACCTGATTTTGCATTGACACACAGTCTCCTGAGAACATACAAGTCGTGCTGTTGTACTTCTAGGACGCTTGTCAATTGGTTGCAGCCAATAAATTCGATCTTTTACTTCACCTAGAAGACTCTGAGTTTCTGTAGTCTGAATCAGGAAAGTACCCGAGGTCTTTGGGTGTACCCTGGCACCGCTGGGTTACCGGATCAGTACCGGTTCTGAAGAACCCAGTACCTCAGTTGGCGCCCAACGTGGGGCGATACCAGCGGTACCGGTCCAAGCCTGAGGTTCGTGAGGAGCTTCGTGTGAAAATTCTGGAGGAAGGCCGCCACTTCATCGACCCCTGCATGTCGACGTGGTCCGAAAGTCTTTGCTGCGAGGTTCCCCGCTTCCCGACGGCTACGAAGGACTGCTGCCCTGGCTATCGCCCTGATTTGGACCCTTGATTTTTGGTAGAGCGAAACGATAAGACGAGTCTTCTGGTGACGTCATTGATATTTTCAGTTAAGTATAAGTGGAGCGTCTCCCAGTCCTTAGTTGGACACTTGGTTTGGTCCTTAGTTGGACACTTGGTTTGGTCCTTAGTTGGACACTTGGTTTGGTCCTTAAGTTGGACATTTGGTTTGGTATCCCTTCGGGATCACTTTGATTTGGAACTTGCAAGTACCAAAGCCGAAGGACTCGTGTATTCACGAGACTATCGTAAACGATAATCCTTTGAAGTTTGAAGCTAGACTAGTGAGCGAAGATGCCTGGTCTTAGCAGACTTGGAAATTTGTTTTGTCTTGGTTGTAAAAGGGACTCCCGGTTGGAGGACTCATGTCCGGTTCCTCCGATTGGAACTCCAACTTATGAACTATATGTGAAGCACGGAGTAGGCCCCATCACATATAATGAAGTATGGATCCGTTACACCAGAAAAGATGGTGTTTTAAAATGGCCCCAAAATGGTAGCTTTGACACAGAAATCTTAGATAACCTCGAAGTTAGACTTTTTAAGAAGAAAGCCCGGCCGGCAATGTTTGATTCTTTCCGCTTATGGCGTAAGGAAGCCAAGCAAAAGGAAATTAAATTAGCTAAGAAAAATAAGAGAGAAAAAGGTATTTCGATTATGCAAGCTGCTATACAGTTTAAAGATAATGAAGCAGAACAGTTGAATGAGCAGTTGCATAGGCGACACAAAATGACAGTAGATAAATGCTATCCAGTTTTGTCGCCTCTTCAGCAAGATGCAGCAAAAGACTCTGAAAAAGATCCCCTAATGTCGCATTTGCTAAGTTCGCCACCACCCTATGCGCAGAATGCAACGGCACCTCCGCAACCTCTAGTTGCACAACCAGTGGTTGCATTGCCTCCTGCTCCTCCCCAGCACCCACCAGCTATTCTTCAGTTGGTTCCTATTCCTCCGGTGCAGCCTTCTCAAGGGCCACCGGCTTTGACATCTGCTCTGCCTTTACTTCCTACAACTTTGAATACTATAGCGACTACCACTCCTGGTATTGTTTCTGACACTGCTTCTGTCTCTGCCTTGTCTCATTCTGTTTTTCCTCCTGTTCATTTGTCAACCTCTCCCTCTATCCGTCAGAGAATGACAAACACTGTGACTAGTCTTTTATCCCTTCTCTTTGGGTCATTAGCTACGACCCCAGTTACAGAGCGTAAGCAATTGCGTAGCCAATTGCCTGATGGTATGGAAAAAGAGACACTGAATTATTTGGCGCATAAATGGGTTACTGAACCAGCGAGATATGAACTAGAGTCTGTTATGGATGTCTTCCATCAGTGGGAAGAACCGAAACAGAGATACGTTTTTGAGAAAATGTGTACTTTTCTTTCTGAGGATTTAGAGGAAAATGGTTTGGAGCCCAATCCGTCTAAGTTGTGTCGTGTACGGTTTGATTTTTCGACAGGTTTGATTGTGGGTTCAGATGTCGAGAAAGCAGTTGCGACGTTATTGTCGTTTAGGACTGAAGGTGTTTCCAGGTTATTGTTTAAATATGATTCTTCTGCTAAAAAGAAAGGGAAACAGTACCCCATGAGAGAAGTTCCCCCACAGTGGAGGGAAGGGGACCCAAATGCTAATCCACCTGTCCTGCCTCACTTCCAGCGTGTATGGGTACACGTTCCATGGAAGCGAGCTGAAGTTTTAGCCCTTAAGCAGACATTGCCTGATCCCCGTAAGAATCCTACAGGGTATTACAAGGAATTGTCACAGACTGCGGGGTCTTGCATTATGAATTTAGCGGACATAGACATGTTGTTTGGGAATGTTGTTCCAGAGCCTTTATGGGGAAAGATTCGCCATGCAGACCATGCTCAAGAATTAGGTGACACATGGGCTAATGTTGCTGCTGCAGATGCCTGACAAATTGGTGGTGCTAAACCTGAGCCTTTAGTGACAGAACTTCCTGGTAGAATTATTGATTACATGAAAACTATAATGCCTGCGATGCGTGTAAACTGGGATAAATTGTCTGCATGTAAGCAAAAGAAAGAAGAAACGGTATCAGATTTCTTCACCAGGTTTGAAGAAACGTTTGTGGACCACAGTGGTCAAGATATGAGCACGGAAGGTGGTCAACGTTTGTTCGTCGATAAATTTGTGCATAATCTGCTTCCTGAGTTGTGTAAAAAGTTAAAAGATTTAGAAAGTTCTTGGGCAGTTTCCTCTTCAGCGCAGATATTGGCTACTGCACAATACTACGAAAATAGAGATAAAGATGAGAGAGATAGAGTAGAGAAGAAAACAAAAGATTTGAAAACGAAGGTTCTGTTACAACAAGCGTACCCGCCACATGGTGGTCAGAATAGTGGTGCACAGAACAACTATCAGAATAACTATCAGCCCCAACCGTTTCAGAGAAACTCGCAAAGAGCAGAGTATGCTCAACCACGTATCCCAGTAGGTCCCAATCAGTGTTCATATTGCAAGGAAGAGGGTAATTTCAAGTATAGTTGCCCTGCTTTGCTGCAGCGCGCAAATGGTACTTCCGGTTTAAGAGGTCGAGGTGTTCCACAAGCACCTAGAGGAAGAGGACGTGGATATGTTCCCCAGAACGCGCGCCCATTCCTCCCTCAAAACTCAATGAACAGATTTGATCAACAGGTTAATGCATCCGGTAGGACGGCTCAGTACTATACTGATGATTACTATACAGAGGGTGAGCATTTGGACAGTAATGATTGCTAGGACAGCCATAGACAAAGAGAGGGAGTTGTTTCAGTTCCAGTAGATCAGAGTGGGCCTTATGTTGAGGTGATTGCATCAGGTGTGTCAGAACCTTTTCTGTTGGATACTGGTGCTACCAAGAGTTCTATTATGCACTCAAAACTCCCTGGCGCACCTTTGTCTGGCGAAACAAATGTATCAGTAGGTTTTTCCGGCGCCCCAGTTAGACATCCGATTTCTAACCCTATATCTCTTTCTGTTGGACCTTGTAAATTTGAAACACCCCTTATTTTGACGACAGGTTGTGGCGAGAACTTGTTAGGATTAGATTTGTTAAAAAGATTGTATGCGACATTGTATTGCTCTCCTTCTGGAATGCAACTCACATTGGGTAAGAAAGTGGTTTCACCAATGTATTTGTCAAAGGACAGATTTCCACCAGAATTTTCGTCTCTTCCTAATACTCTTTGGGCTACTGGACCTAATGATGTAGGTCTTTTGGAAATTCAGCCATATGTGATAACATTAAAAGCCAATGTTAAAATGCCACGTATTCCCCAATACAAGATCTCTAGTGAGGGGGAAAAAGCGTTGATGGCAATTATTCGTGATCTGATTGAGAAGGATGTAATTGAAGAGACAAGAGGCAACGTTTGCAATAGTCCTGTTTTGCCTGTCTTGAAGCATACTGACCCTACTCAGCCACCTGTTTATAGGTTTGTAATTGATCTTAGACAGGTGAACAAAATAGTTGTGCCACAGTTTCCAGTCGTCCCCGATATCACTGCATTGTTGACAATGATTCCGGCTTCAGCCACTTGGTTCTCAGTAATAGACCTGAAGAATGCTTTCTTCAGCATCCCTATTGCAGAAGAGAGCAGGGACATTTTTGGCTTCAATTTGGGAGGACGAAGCTTCAGATTTAAGAGAGCTCCTCAAGGCTATTGTGAAAGTCCATCCATCTATAGTCAGGCTTTGAAAGCACAACTTGACACTCTTATGTTACCTGATGGCGCCACTCTCATTCAATATGTCGATGATTTGCTAGTTGCCGCAGATACTAAGGAGATCTGCAAAGAAGCAACATTGTCATTATTGCGTCATTTGTCTGATTTACACCACAAAGTGTCCCTTTCAAAGTTACAGTATTGTCAAAAAGAAGTGACCTATTTAGGTCATCTCTTTTCGAAGGAGGGAAGGCAACTGACCCCAGAGAGAATGAGAGCTGTTGCAGAAATGAGTGTGCCAAGAACACAAAGAGAAGTGCGTGCTTTCTTGGGTATTACATCATATTGCAGACAATGGATACCTAATTTTTCGTTAATAGCCAAACCCTTGGTGGCATTAACTTGTAAAGATATACCAAATCCCGTCCCATGGTCTGAAGATTGTCAGAAAAGTTTTGTCGAATTACGTGATGCATTATGTTCAGCTCCTGTGTTGGGTACCCCCAACTACAGCAAGCCTTTTACATTGTATGTCCATGAGAAAGAAGGTTGTGCGTTAGCAGTTTTGACACAACAGTTTGGAGACAGGGAGCGTCCATGCGCCTATTTCTCTTCAACCTTAGACCCAGTAGCTAAGGCACTACCGAGCTGCTTAAGAGCGGCAGCGGCAGCTGCTGTTTCTATCCGCCAGTCTGCTGGTTTAGTGATGAATAACACATTAATCGTAATGGTTCCACATGCAGTGGACACGTTGTTAAACAGAACCAAGACACAGCATTTAACTAGTGCTCGATTGCCAGGTTACGAGTTGACATTGTTAGCAAGCCATGTACATATAAAAAGATGCACTACACTTAACCCAGCTACGTTATTGCCAATTGTGACGGCGTTAGATACTTCTGAACAACATGATTGTCTCCGTAGAACAGAAGAAGAAACGAAAGGGAGAATAGACCTTCTGGAAACTCCCATTGCAAAGAGTGATGGTACTTTGTGGGTGGATGGTTCGTGCTTTAAGCTCCCGAATGGTGACATGACTGCGGCGTATGCTGTGACAACTTTGGGTACGATTGTTGAAGCTGCACGTATCCCACATAATTCAGCCCAAGCAGCTGAGTTAATAGCCCTAACAAGAGCATGTACAGTATCAAAAGGAATGAAAGTGACTATCTATACCGATAGCCAATATGCGTTTGGTGTGGCCCATAATTTTGGGCGTTTGTGGAAGGAACGTGGGTTCCTGACCTCGCATGGAACTAAAATATAGCATGGTCAGTTGGTAAATGAGCTCCTTGATTCACTTACTTTACCGTTGCAAGTTGCGATTGTGAAGTGTAGCGCACATAAAAAGGTGACTGATGATGTTGGTCGTGGGAATGCATTTGCTGATGAGGTCGCAAAAGAAACGGCAAGGAATGTGATGAGCCGAATGTATGTCGCGGGCCCTGCAAGATGGATTGGTGATGTTGGAATGTGTGAAGACACGATAGAAAGCGTGAAATCGATTCAAGCTGAAGCCACAGAGAGAGAATTGAGTGTGTGGAGAGAAAGTACGGGTAAATTGGATGCGAATGGTTGTTGGGTCGAGTTGTCAGAACATCAAAGATGGTTGCTACCCGATGCGTATGTGCTTGCAGTAGTTACAATGGCTCATGGAATGGCTCACATCAGTGTGAAAGGGATTTGTAAGTTGTTGGCCCCAGTATGGCAAAATGCAGGCATTCCCAAGTGCGCAGAAAATGTGGTTAGAAATTGCATGGTATGCCTGAAACACAACCCTGGTAGAGGAACCCCAACTCCAGCTGGTCATTTTGCACCTCCTACGTATCCGTTTGAGGTTTTGCAGCTAGATTTCATCCACATGGAGAGGTGCAACAACTTAAAATATGTACTCGTTGTTGTTTGTGCCTTTTCAAGATGGGTGGAAGCCTATCCCCTAAAAGACAATACTGCGCTATCCACAGCCAAAGCCCTTGTGAAAGAGTTCTTCCCTAGATTCGGAATGCCGAGAATGATCTGGAGTGACAATGGAAGTGAATTTGTGGGTCAAGTGATGAAGAAAGTATGCGAAGGGCTAGGCATCAACCAAAAGTTTCACGCTGCAAATCACCCTCAATCAGCTGGATTAGTGGAGTGCTATAACGGCACTCTAAAGCTAAAATTGGCCAAGATACAAGCGAGCTCTGGTCTCAAATGGCCTGACGCTCTACCCTTAGCACTCCTATCAACCAGAATGACTGTGCATTCACGAGTGAAACTTAGTCCTTACGAAATAGTCTTTGGCCGCCCGGCCAATATATGGGGAGTGCCTAGGCCTAAGAAGTTTAGCGAGATAGTGCATCCTGTCTTGCTTGACTATCTGTATGAATTGACGGCTAAATTGCGTGTCTTACATCAACAGGTCCACGACACCTTGCCTCCGGTCTCTGAATCTCCAGGTCATCCCATTGAGCCTGGATCCTGGGTTTTAATAAAGAACTTTCAGCGAACCAAAAACGAGCAGCCCAGGTGGACCGGACCGCACCTCGTTCTTCTCTCCACAAGATCAGCTGTTCGAGTAGAAGGGAAGAAACACTGGATCCATGGGACCCATTGCAAAAGGGTACCCCTACCTCTGCCATGTGACCGGTGGGTCCAGGAAGGTGTCGCTGACTCAGAGACTGAAACCGTGCCACGTTTTCTGCCTTTCAGCGATGCAGGAATAAAAGGAACACTCACTGAGAAAGAAAGTGATGACATTTTACAATCAGCAGTATCACCGTCAGTTCGATTGGACACTACAGAACCTGAACTCCTTTTTCACGACCACACGATACCTGGGACTAACCGTTATAATCTACGACCAAGAATAAAGGACAAATAAAATAGTTTACTTTTCTTCTCTTTAGCAAAGTTCTCCAATATGGAAAATTATTTTTGAATGACTTTTTGCTTTTTGTATTTTTTTTTAACCTCCATCCGGGTTCGGCTGTAGGATCGTGGCTGAAAAGACTTAGGGGGGTAGCCTGTGGACACAAGGTCTACAGGTCTGGTTTGTTCTAGGGCGGCCTGGAACATTCAGAACACTCCTAAGTGAAGTAAACCAACCGCCACGAACGGCAACGGTTAGAGGATGGAATCTTTCCAAAATGGAGAACATGTTGAAAGACTGAGTTTCAAGAAGAGAATATGTGAAACGATAACCAGGAAACGGTTTTTGCTGCTGTGCATTTTTATGTTATTTAGTATACTTATGTTTTTTATAGGATATATTTTATTCTGTTTTAACGTGATATTGGCACCCACTACCTCGTCTGCACCTCCTCCTTCCACTGTTTCCCCACATTCTTTTCAGCTCCTCCCTAAACATGAATCTGCTAGGAGACTAGAGTTCATTAATAACTCCTTCATCCAGCTTTTGCACCAACACCAACTAGTGATAAATACAACTAACTGTTGGGTGTGTGGCCTTATGCCTCACACAGCAGATAAAGGTATCCCTTATCTGATCCTGCCTTTCAGCCACAATGGTTCCGTGTGGGCATTCAGAACGATATTCATCTATGCACACTACCCCCTACGTTTTGCGGAAGACAACCCTAAGAAAAATGCTTTAGTTAAAGGTATCATAGACATGATGAAGGACAATATCTCCTACGAGACTATCCCCAGAGATGAGACGATGGCATATATAGGATGGAACATGACCGGATATGAAGCCACAATGAATGAGAAACAGCAAGCTAAGATATCTTCCCTGATTTGGGTTGTACCCCATCAGGGTCACCTGTGTCTGCAAGGTACTGGCAAGAATCCCAGAGCTCAGCTAGGGGAAAGCGTCTGCACTGAGACATATGTCTTCGCATCTCAGACCTCCCCTCCGCTCTTGGCAGCTAAGGGCACCTATTTCATCTGCCATGATAGAGCCTTTACATGGTTGCCCCCTGACTTTTCGGGCACATGCTTCATTTCGTTCCTGTTGCCCCCTACCTACACAGCAGCGGCAGATTACCACAAGACAAGGATAGTTAGAGGCGTCTTCAGTGAAGAAGACACTGCAGGACAAGAATTTGGGGACTTCGTAAAGGGTTTTCTGCCGTTCTGGGGACAAATAAGCAACAGCAGGAGCATAAGGCAATTGATAAGAGTGGTTGAATCCACTGTGGCTGAAACCGCTGGTGCCCTTGGTAACTTGACTGCTGAGCTCCAGTCGGATCGTCTTATGACCCTTCAGAACAGGGTTGCATTAGATGTCATCCTTGCAGACCGGGGTGGAGTATGTACATTGATCCAGTCGAGTTGCTGTGTTTTTGTCCCAGATAACGCTCCAACAGTATACCAGGCCATCTCCAAACTGCATAGAATTTCCGAATCTATTCATTTAGATAAAGGAGATTGGTCATTAATGGGATGGCTCTGGGAACTGATATCAGCATGGGGATGGAAGATTCTGATGGTCATTGGGATGATCTTGGCCATTCTTTTTCTGTTCTGTCTATGCGTGCAGTGTGCTCCTGCGATATGTGGCCTCTGTGTTACATCATGCATAAGGAAACCTGCACCAAGAGACGAGCTAAATACTAGGATGATGTTACAGCAACATCTCAACGACTTTAGAAACATAGACCTGGACTCAGATTAGCATGAGAATAGGTTTATTGCCTATGTAAGGGCAAAAGGAGGGTTTGTGGTTCTAAAAATTCTGGACCCATGTAATTTACTTTGCCACAACAGTACGATTTTAGTATCAAAAGACCGATAATGACCAGTACACTAAGCATGAGCATTTTTGCTCAATTCCAGCAGCGTTTTCACCTCGAAATCGCCATTTTCGTCCTGCACTCGTGAATCCCATTTTTTAAAGTTGCCCTCACATAGGCTTATAATACAGTCGGATTTGATTCCAAGGACACGTACACCTTGATTGACTTTTCTCTGACCTGGGCAAGCTGGAACCATTGCCTCAGGCCAAACCTGTTTGGTCAGTCCCTCTCCCAGTGGCCGAATCAGATAGCATCAAGGCACACCATGCCATAAAACCCTTATTATCGCTCACACACCCTGCCTAATCTTACTCCCACCTGCACCTGCTCTTTTCTTCTTCTTACTTTACGAGGGGGAGGTGCCCGTTTTTATTGGGGGTCCACACTTATCTGATGTGAAATTCTAGGCCTTGCCGGGTAATTTATTATGGGTTGGATGACATGAAATATGAGGTTTCATCATGACACTGTTTTTTTCCTTTGTAGTGAAGACATGTGAATGACCAACCAAAATGTCAAGAATGTTTGCCTGAAGCTTAAAAAACTGTATATAAGGAAACCTGATTTTGCATTGACACACAGTCTCCTGAGAACATACCAGTCGTGCTGTTGTACTTCTAGGACGCTTGTCAATTGGTTGCAGCCAATAAATTCGATCTTTTACTTCACCTAGAAGACTCTGAGTTTCTGTAGTCTGAATCAGGAAAGTACCCGAGGTCTTTGGG
This sequence comes from Pleurodeles waltl, assembly GCF_031143425.1. Taxonomy (NCBI): domain Eukaryota; kingdom Metazoa; phylum Chordata; class Amphibia; order Caudata; family Salamandridae; genus Pleurodeles; species Pleurodeles waltl. The sequence continues at coordinate 589,444,431 of NC_090447.1, forward strand.
TGTACCCTGGCACCGCTGGGTTACCGGATCAGTACCGGTTCTGAAGAACCCAGTACCTCACCCTCTTTTGGATAGTACCAACTAATTCTTTCACAAGTAATTTCATATCTCATGTTCTCAAATTCTTTATAGTCTTCTCACTTATAAGCATTCTGAAATTCTTCCTCAACTCCTGACTTTTAGACAAGTCACCCCATACTCTGTGGCAAACACTTCCAATTTATTGAGGCTTTTAAAGGAATATCTTGCAGCTTTTTTACTCAAAAACAAAAGATCTTCCTAACTGTTAGAAATCGAGTTACTGGTAGTGTGGGATGTTAATCTGACTCAAGCAACAGCCACAGTTCCTGTCAGGGTAAGTGGTGAACCACAAACATCACCAAATTAACTAACACTTTCCCATATTGCAGCTTGTCACAAAAGGCAGTCAAGCCTAAGTTAAATGCAATGTGTAAAGAATGTATGCAGCACACAAACAGTAATAAAGCATCAACACAACACAAGTAAAGTCCCTCACTAATTTAGAAAGGTACATTATAATAAGTTATTTGACAACTGTAGGAGGCTGGCCTGGCTTGTAGTGGGTACCAAGGGGTACTTACACTCTGTACCAGGTCCAGTTATCCCTTATTAGTGTAGAAGAGGTGTTTCTAGCAGCTTAGGCTGATAGAAGGTACCTATAGCAGAGCAGCTTAGGCTGAACTAGGAGACATGCAAAGCTCCTACTATACCACTGGTGTCTTATGCACAATATCATAAGAAAACACAATAAACAGATATACTAAAAATAAAGGTACTTTATTTTTATGACAATATGCCAAAAGTATCTCAGTGAGTACCCTCAGTATGAGGATGCCAAATATACACAAGATATATGTACACAATACCAAAAATATGCAGTAATAGCAAAAGGAAGTAATGCAAGCAATGTAAAGTTACAGTAGATTGCAATAGGAGCACATAGGTATAGGGGCAAACCAAACCATATACTCCAAAAGTGGAATGCGAACCACGAATGGACCCCAAACTTATGTGAGCTTGTAGAGGGTCGCTGGGACTGTAAGAAAACAGTGAGGGATAGAAAAATAGCCCACCCCAAGACCCTGAAAAGTAGGTGTAAAGTGCACCTATAACCCCCAGAGAGCACAGAAGTCGTGATAGGGGGTTTCTACAAGGAAGACCAACACCAGCAAAGAAACAACAGTGGATTTCTGGACCTGAGTACCTGTGAAACAAGGGGACCAAGTCCAAGAGTTGCGACAATGTCGAGAGTGGGCAGATGCCCAGGAAATGCCAGCTGAGGGTGCAAAGAAGCTGCCACCGGATGGAAGAAGCTTTGGTTTCTGCAAGAACGAAGAGGACTAGGAACTTCTTCTTTGGAGGATGGATGTCCCACGTCGTGAAGAAGCTTGCAGAGGTGTTCCCACGCAGAAAGACCACAAACAAGCCTTGCTAGCTGCAAGGGTTGTGGTTAGGGTTTTTAAATGCTGCTGTGGCCCAGGAGGAACCAGGATGTTGCCACTTGGATGAGGAGACAGAGGGGGCACCCAGCAAGTCAGGGAGCCCTCACAGAAGCAGGCAGCACACGCAGAAGTACCGGAAAAGCACTTGGAAGAGGAGTGATCCGGAGTCCACCTGAAGTCAGAAAAGGGAGTCCCATGACGCCAGAGGACAACTCAGAAGGTTGTGCACTGCAGGTTAGAGTGTTGGGGACCCAGGCTTGGCTGTGCACGAAGGAAATCCTGGAAGAGTGCACAGGAGCTGGAGCAGCTGCAAATCACGTGGTACCCAGCAATGCAGTCTAGCATGGGGAGGCAAGGACTTACCTCCACCAAACTTGGACTGAAGAGTCACTGGACTGTGGGAGTCACTTGGACAGAGTTGCTGAGTTCCAGGGACCATGCTCATCATGCTGAATGGGAACCCAGAGGACTGGTGATGCAGTCTTTTGTTGCCTGCAGTTGCAGGGGGAAGATTCTGTCGACCCACAGGAGATTTCTTCAGAGCTCCTGGTGCAAGAAGGAGGCCCCCAGAGCATGCACCACCAGGAAACAGTCGAGAAAGCTGGCAGGATGAAGCGATACAAGGTTGCAGTAGTCGTCTTTGCTACTTTGTTGCGGTTTTGCAGGCATCCTGAGCAGTCAGCGGTCGATCCTTTGGCAGAAGGTGAATAGAGAGATGCAGAGGAACTCTGGTGAGCTCTTGCATTCGGTATCTGAAGAATTCCCCAAAGCAGAGACCCTAAATAGCCAGAAAAGGAGGTTTGGCTACCTAGGAAGGAGGATAGGCTAGTAACACAGGTAAGAGCCTATCAGAAAGAGTCTCTATTTCCAGAGGCTGGGGGAGGCTACTCCTCCCCAGCCCCTACACCTTTTTCCAAAGGGAGAGGGTGTAACACCCTCTCTCTGAGGAAGTCCTTTGTTCTGCCTTCCTGGGCCAAGCCTGGCTGGACCCCAGGAGGGCAGAAACCTGTCTGAGGGGTTGGCAACAGCAGCAGCTGCAGTGAAATCCCGGGAAAGGTAGTTTGGCAGTACCCGGATCTGTGCTAGAGACTCAGGGGATCATGGAATTGTCTCCCCAATGCCAGAATGGCATTGGGGTGACAATTCCATGATCTTAGACATGTTACATGGCCATGTTCGGAGTTACCATTGTGACGCTATAGATAGGTAGTGACCTATGTATAGTGCACGCGTGAAATGGTGTCCCCGCACTCACAAAGTCCGGGGAATTTGCCCTGAACGATGTGGGGGCACCTTGGTTAGTGCCAGGGTGCCCACACACTAAGTAACTTGGCACCCAACCTTCACCAGGTGAGGGTTAGACATATAGGTGACTTATAAGTTACTTAAGTGCAGTGGTAAATGGCTGTGAAATAACGTGGACGTTATTTCACTGAGGCTGCAGTGGCAGGCCTGTGTAAGAATTGTCAGAGCTCCCTATGGGTGGCAAAAGAAATGCTGCAGCCCATAGGGATCTCCTGGAATCTCAATACCCTGGGTACCTCAGTACCATATACTAGGGAATTATAAGGATGTTCCAGTGTGCCAATGTGAATTGATGAAATTGGTCACTAGCCTGTTAGTGACAATTTGGAAAGCAGAGAGAGCATAACCACTGAGGTTCTGGTTAGCAGAACCTCAGTGAGACAGTTAGTCATCACACAGGGAACACATACAGGGCATACTTATGAGCACTGGGGCCCTGGCTGGGAGGTTCCCGGTGACACATACACTAAAACAACATGTATACAGTGAAATATGGGGGTAACATGCCAGGCAAGATGGTACTTTCCTACAACAACAAATGCCAACATTTCATTCAGTAGAACTGGAGATATTTGCTTTTAAAGTTCAAGGTAAAAACAAGCACCTAAAAGATCAAAACATCAATTACGGACATCTAGTCATATGAGGCTGGGTCAATGTCGAATAATATTGCTGACCGTGATGGAGCATGAGTCGGATACAAAGAGTGGATTAGGCCCTGTTGGTGCTTATCTTCGGACTTGAAAGAAGTATCAAGAAAAAAGTTCTGGGTAGGTACCAGTTCAGACGGGCAAGGCCTGATTATGAGGTGGGCATTTGAACTGCTACAACTCCTGTATGGCTGTGGTGAGGCAGCCGTCAAGGCAGTAGCCTCACCATCGTTGTATTATTATGTTTCCACCAGACTGATCAGCAGAAACATCCTCCTTCAGGGAGCTAAGCCCAATGCCAATGTACATAGCACCCTTGGAATGTAATCTGTCTGCCATAGCAGACAGTGCGCATTCTGAGGGTTTTGACATGGAGACTGCTACACTGCCCAATATGGGGTCATAGGCAGTGCAGGGCCCTCCCTGCAGCCCCAACTCTGCCTTTTTGCCAACCTTTTCATGGAGGGAACCCCGCCATGAAAAGGCTGTTAGAAAAGAAATGTATGTTCAGCATGGCGATGCTGAACTCAGAACTGCCATGGCTGACCACGACTTTGACCTCTGCCATCCTGTTGGGATCCCTGATCCCGGCAGCGGACTCCTGGTGGTTAGACCGCCAGGATTGTAATCTGGCAGTCGGACCACTGGGAGTGCGGCGGTCTGACTGCCACCACAAGTTTGGCAATCCAAGGGCCATCAAACTCATAATGAGTCCCCTAGAGCCTCATTCCGACTTTGGCGGTTGGACCGCCAGACCACCATGTTGGCAGTCCTGAAAATACTGCTATATCGGTGGTCTTCCAGACCGCCCTATTTTGAGTGATACAGGCAGGACCGCCAATTAAAAATGGCAGACCGCCAGTGACATGGCTACCTGAAAATAGGCAGCCGACCTACAGTGCTGTCAGCACCTGGGCCAACCACCAAGCTCATTACAATCACACAGTCGCCATGGTGGTCCCCTTTTGTCAGTCAGCCAATGGCAGTCCAGACCACAGTGGTTCATGGTCAGCAAAGTAATAGACAACTGCACTTTGGATGGATTAAAAACAACAAAGCTGACACATAATGGCACAATGCAGACTCTGTGCAACTTGCCACAATTGAATTAACTACAACTTAACTATTTACAACATCTCTGCTTACTGTAACTCTAACCCATTGGAGGTAGATGTCACAATACAGTCAGTAATATTGTATGCTTTACCTCAACTGGTCAAGCTGCCGCTGGGCCGACCAAGGCCACAGAACAGACTGCCACTGCCCCCCCTGGATGAAACCTCAGTGACAGTGCCACTACTGGACGTGTGGATGTAGAGGATGGGTCTGGCCCATCTGGGCAACCTGGTCAGGCAGCAACAGTGAGTCTCACTGTGGCCACATGAACACCTCCCAGCTCCGTTGCACCAACATCACAGGTAGCCATTTACCCCTAACATGTGCCCCTAGCACAGTGTCTATCATCTCATGTACCTCAGTCCTGAATCCTGAGTTGCAGCACAACACTTCAGGCAATTAGGGTCCAGGACCAAGTTGGAGAGTGTACCCTGTGGCAAGGGCACAGGCCCATTAGGGTAGGGTGCGTGTGAGGGTTTCGGTGGGCCAGTGGGTGAGGCCACTGGGGCTGCTCTTCAGGATACCATCAGCCATGTCTTGGGGGTCTATCAGGAATCCCAAGGTGTGATGGGCCAGGTGTTGACTGAACTCTGGGAAATCAAGCTGCTACAGAAGGACATGCATAGGGACATGTGGGAACAGATGGAGGCCCACAATGACAACATGGCCTACCTAACAAGGATGCTGAGGGACATACACACCACCCTGAGCAGAGATTTTCAACAACAGTCTACCCCTTCCTTTGGCTCATCAATAGCAGGTCTATCAACATTGGTGCCAGCCACTGGAAAGGAGGTCCTGCCAGAGGAACAATAAGCCCCAGACACCTCTGCCTCTGTAGAAGCAGATGTCCCCCCCCACAAACGGGGATGTCCAGCACAGAAACCAGGCGGTGTGGATGGCAAGACAACACTGCCATTACTAAGCCTCTTCCTTCAGGGCATCCTCTGTGTGTCACACATTTACTTTGGACTGATCCTGAGCCACCTTTAATTTCCAACGGGAGGAGTACTCTAGACTTTGGACTCCCAATGGTGTGGCATCTACTCCACTGATTTCATTCACTATGACTGACCCCTTCACATTTGATTTTTTGTTGAGTGATGTCACATATATTTCATAGCTGTACATTAACATGAACCTTCACTGACTCTTTGATTTCATATTTAGCCCTGCAGGTATGTCAGACCATGTGAGCTATACAATGATGATCCAAGGTTCAAGATGGAATATGTTGCATGTACACAGCATCCAGCTCAGAATTACAACCCTCTCACACAAACACATATATAGAAGAAACTGTCTTGGCACAGGTCTCATACACCCAAAATCTGTGACCTACATTACCTGGAACACTCCATGTCCACTTTATATGTCGGAATAGTATCATATACCTGACAATGTCACAACTCTGAAATGTCTTCAGGAAAATGGTGTGGTGAAGGTACCTGTACAAAGAACAAAACAAATATTATAGGCTTTGAACCATACATATGACACAAGTCACATAGTAAGCATCTGGAAAACAATTTACACTGCAAGGAAACTGACACAAACAAAGCAACATCATCAAGGTGGGGCTGTGTCACAAGCTATCGTATCAAGCAGCCTTTGACTGAATATTGAGGAGTATCAGATCCCTTGCTGTTTCCAAAACACTCAACTCCACTCATTCTCAACTATAGTTCATTGTACAGTCACAGTCATGACATCACTTGACATACTTACACTCATGAGAAATAGCTGTAGATGAGATCTTCTTGCAAGTCAGCAACTTTGTCTTCACTGCTGTCATTCTCAGTTGGAATTTCCGGACTCTTCCCCACTGGCACTGCAGGCCCCCTCTCCTTTGGAATGTATATGATATTCCTACGTACAGTAATGTTATGAAGCGTGCAGCATGCCACAGTAATCTGACAAGCTTTCCCAGGTGAGTAGAGGAGGGCTCCACCACTCCAAACCAGATGACGGAATCTAGCGTTCAGAAGCCCAGAAGCCCACTCCTCTGGTTGCCGTGTTCTTCCATGTGCCTCCTTGAAGCATACTTTCCCTGGCATAGTTGAATTCCTCAGAGGCATCAATAACCAGGGATGCTTTGGATATGCTTACACTCCTGTTAAGGAATGTGACATAAGTACAACAATGAGTCACTCACTTCATGATTGTAGCACCTGACATTGTTCACACACAATCAGGCCAGGCCCTCTCTGGGTACAGTTGTTAAATCAGCTGGGGTATGGTGCTGGTCCACATTATGAAGGAATCATGGATTGATTCAGGAAAATGGGCACACACATTTGAGAAGTAGAGATCTGCTAAACAGACAACTTGCATGTGGATGGAATGGGAGATCTTTCTGTTGAGTTAGATTTGTTCAGTGGCCTGCTGTGAGAAAACAAGGCTGATTTCGGAGGCCCCCTAACTTTTTGCCCCCATTTTTCACTTTTTGTGTTTTCCTGACTCTGAAGGTGCCCTGGGTCCTGCTAACTAGTCCCAGGGCCTGTGCTCTGTATACAATAAGTATGCAAATTAGGCTAATTATAATTGGCTATGTTAACCTACCTAGAAGTCCCTAGTATATGGTAGGGCATGTAGGTTTAGGGACCCCAGCATAGGTAGTGCACTGCGGAGGTACCCAGGGCCATTTTAAAGACAGACCTTTCTTGTCGGCTGCTTTTAAATGAAAGTTAAATGCATATTCAACCTTGGAATTAAAAGTACTTCCAAAGTCTTAAACTACCTTATTTTTACATATAAGTCACCCCTAAGGTGTGCCCTATGTGCCCCTAGGGTTATGTGCCATGTAACGATAAGCAGAGAACTTATAAAAATAGTTTTATAAGCCCTTGTGAGGTAAAAAAGCCCAATTAGTTTTTCCCTCACTGTAGTGAATTGCCTCCATAGGCTAAAATGAAGGGAGACTTTATTTTAATTAGCAAAGTCCCCTTAAGTGTCAGATTCCTCGAGTTTAGTATCAAATTAATTGGTATAATAAATCCCACCACCTGAAAAGTTGCCATCTTCAGCTCTGTAGTGCCCTTCTCTGATTGGCCAGCCTCTGGCAGCCTGGCCAGGCTGCCTTGATGAGGTGTGAAGTGGCCTGGGCTAAACACAAAGATTGTTCCTGGGGGAGGAGAACTACCTCAGCAGATGGGGAAGCAGGAAGGGGAGACGGCTGCCAAACTGGTCTTCAAAGGCAGGGAAAGACGTTTCTAGCATTGCAGCACCTCTCTCACATCCTGCAACCCCAGACAATTAGGTGCCCTCTTGGTTAGATTAGAGGAGGGCAAGAGAGGGGTGTATTTAGGATTTTTAGCCACACCAGTGGGTGGGCTCAGCCAGATGTAACCTCCAAAAATCATTTTCAGCCATGATGGATCTTTGAAGAATGTTGCTCCCTGGGATTGATTTTGGCCACAACCAACCTACACTTAGCAACAGGCCACTAACCTCAACTTAGGTCCAGTTAGGTCTCAGTAAATTAAACCTAGCTCAACCCTTGGTATCTTGGCAACGAGCGACAAGGCTTAACTTAGGAGACAAAGCGTAAAGCATTCAAATATCACAAAACAGTAATTAGGTAAAACACAGGAAACAGTTTAAAAATCCAATTTATAACAATAGGAAATATATTTAGCTTTCAAATGACACCAAAATGAATAAAATCGTATAAGGGGAACCGGAGATATTATTTTTTAAAGAATTATTGCTTTCTAGCACATAGAAACAAAAAGCGCCAATATGGTCATCTGGTCGCACCTCCACCGGGGCAAAGTCAAAGTTTAAGGCTGACCGCGATGGAGCCCGGCTCGGCTACATCCCACAGGAGGCCTCTGTCAAAAGTTTATCTTAGGACTTAGTTGTTTTTCTGGAGATTTTCTTCAGCGGGACAAACCTGTAAGTCCAATCCGAGCTCCTGGAACTCTTCCTCAGATACGCGTTGCGGGAGCCCTCAGTGGAGATTTTTACCTTTGGACTTAGTCGTTTTTTGAGGTGAAAATCCTTCAACCGGCACAATCCTGAATCGTGATCCAACGTCCTTGGAGCGCTCTTCGGATACGCTGTCTGGAAGGTCCCAGTCAACTTCCTACGCTCGGACTTAGGGGAATATTTATACAGTTTGCGCCGAATGTGCGTCAAAAATTTTCACGCACATTCGACGCTAACCGTGCACCATATTTAAACTTTGATGCCTGAGCCCGTGGATGTCAAAATCCCCCGTGTGCGTCATTTTCTGGATGCGGGAAACTGCCTTGCATTAATGACATGCAAGGCAGAAGTTCCCATCCAAAAAATGACTCAAACACCGTGTGCCTTGTTTATGCTACTGCGCAAAAATCTCACACGGCTGGGAGGCGGATTCAGAAAGTGCCGCACATCCCAATTTGCGTAAAAAATTAACGCCTGGGTCAGGACAGGCGTTAAAATGGGGCAAACACACCTGTATATAATGAAAACACACAGAAGCAACAGCAGAGCTCCAAAAGGAAAACATGGAGGTGCTTCTCATCCAGCGTGCACGCAGACGCAGAGCACAGGACCAGCCACAGCAGCTTCCACAAAACCAGCAGGGACCCCAAAGGCAATGCAGAAGGCAGGAGAGGATATTCCGCACCAGGACAACCCTTCATGGCCTCAGGGAACACAACATCATCCAGAGGTACAGGTTGAACTGGCAAGCCATTCAGCAGCTGCTGCGCAACATTGAGCCACAGTTGGCACCCAGCTTGCAGACACCCTGCACCATCCCACCAGAAACCAAGCTGCTAGCTGTACTACACATGTTGGCAAGTGACTCCTTTCAAACCACTGGCGCCCTGGTTGCTGGGATCTCACACCCATCATTCTCCACCTTCCTGCCCAAGGTACTGGATGCCATCATCACACTCACACCCTGCCATATCTGCTTCCCCAACACACAGCAGAAGCAGCAGGAGACAAAACATGGGTTTTACCTCATTAATGGATTCCCACATGTCCTTGGTGCCATTGACTGCACACATGTACGCCTTGTGCCACCTGCTGCAACTGAACATCTATACCGCATCAGGAAGCACACACACTCCATCAATGTGCAGGCGATTGTCGATCAACAGGGATTGATCACCAACATCGTGGCTAAGTATCCTCGGAGTGTACATGATTCATTCATCTTCCGTCCTGCACCATCAATCAACACTTCCAGGATGGACGATATGGAAATGGACTACTTGTTGGTAAGTACAGAAACCTACTTATATACACACTGTCCAGCAACCCTCTAGGACAAACAACACATACACCATGACATCGACATGTGGACAGGAACACACTGAGGTTGTGACACCGCTAGGCATGTTTGATATCCTGACCCAATGGGAGACACACCTAGGGACAAATGACCGTTCCAAATAAAAACTGATGCCACTCCACAGACACAAGGGGAAATGTAAAACAACACAATGTCAAACACATGGCCCCAACTGGCAGTACATCTGCAAAGATTAAGCTTCAATAACACATCAATGACACCCAATCAAACACCATTCAAATCAATACGTACTGTGTAAGAGTTGTGGAATGTTATGTGCTGCAGGTCAAACACCATGATACACATAGCATTATGATGACTACAATGAAGGTCACATGCAATCATTGAGGACCATTCCCATATCTCACATCACTCCTGCTCTCACATTGCCCACTACCAAGAGGCAAGTGGACTGTGCGAAGAACGCATCTTGATGGGACAATATGGAAAGTGCACATTCCTACACATTCGCATTGTGACAAATTAACACACACACAACAGACGTACTGCCATACGGACCTTCTGAAACTCAAAACGACAACCTCACAACCATGTTAGCCAGCTGAACTAGACCATGTGCAGTAGTCTAGGTAGACATTACAACGTGAGTCAAATTGCCAAGGGCAGAGAACTAGGTCTGCAGTGAACTTGTCACACATGTGAAATTAGTGTACAGTCAAATGTTAACACGTCAGTGATCACAACTTACGGAGAGGTTTGGCTTATTGTCACCTTGCAAAATTTAAGTGTCTCACTGATGGTTAAATTAATATATTACATATGTCAAAATGTATGGGATGTCCAGGGTACATAGATGCAAACGTGTTACCACCACTGTTGATTTGATTCTGTGTATGGAACTATCATCTCACCCCCAGTGAAGACTCAGGGACACCTGTATCACAAGTCACAAGTCACTGCAACTCTCAAAATATACTGCTGACATCCGGTCAGTAACCAAACACTCGTTCAGCCAAGGAAACAACCCAATGCTGATGGTACATCCTAGAAGCCTAGGAATCGACACAATAACACAAATACAAATGAGTCACAGACAACCCAAGAGAACTACTGCCATGCAAGGTGATATTAATGGGGCAAGCTACATCAAGATGATCTCAATCATTTTCTCTTTCAGCTGATCAGGGGTGTGGGATCCAGCCATGGATTATGACCCCATTTGCCAACCCAAGCACTGCAGCAGAGCGTGCCTATAATGAGGTACATAGGAGGACATGCACCATAGTAGAGAGAACCTTTGGCATCCTGAAGTCAAGATTCAGGTGCCTTGACATCACTGGAGGCAGCCTCCTATATTCCCCAGAAATGGTCCTCAAGATCATTTTATCCTGTGCCATCCTGCACAACATTTGTGTACGAAGGAACATTCCCCTATTAGAACCAGAGCCGCAAAAGCCTGAAGAGGAGGAAGAGGAGGATGCTGGCCATCAACATGAGGGGGACCAACCAAACACAGCTGCAGGATTGTGTAGGCGCCAACATATTGTCAACAATTTCTTTTGACTCAACTCACCATCACTACTGTTTTAACACATGTAAATAAACACCTATAATAATCACCATATCATGGTCTGGGTAATCATTTTTGCTTACCTTTATCTCTAACTATCAGAATAAGAGTGTAGCCTCATGGAGCATTGCTGATATACCGATCAGGACACAGAAATTTCCAAAGCAATTGTGATGCGTATGAATCAACAGTCACATTCACACACACTGTAAATTACATATATCCTGTACATTTCACCTTTGAAGGGTAATAGCAGAGGATCACACCTATTTCACACATACATGTTGGCAACATGGTTCATTGCAGCATATGGCACACAACTAAGACACCATCAGTCAGAAATGGAACTAAAAGCATCATACATGAGGCAGTGGATGTGCAATTGCATTAGTAACAGGAATGTATGAGCAGACCCTTGCCAGCAGTAGCTGTTACATCACCTATCTTTGCAAGGACCATGTGTGACTAGAATTCCATATAAGCAGAAAATAGATAGCACAAGTGCCACAGCTATGACAAGCATTGCGCACATGACATTCCATGTACATGTCAGCCCATGTCCTAAGTCCTGACACACCCATGTTCCCGGTCTCACCCCACCCGTCTTAAGAGGTCCCTGGAATGGTAATATGTGTACCCAGATAAACCCTCCTCTACACACACCCAGACTCACAATGTTATTCCAGCTTCACCCTTTAGTATGGTATGCCATAGTCATTGTACTTCTGTCTGCATGGACGTCAGGTTAAATAATGCACTGGCTTATAGTCCCTAAGCCCTGTTATCACCTGTAGATTGCTTCCCATGTGAAAGGTACTGTTGGCCATTTGAACTTGAATCTCACCTACAGGACTTGTGAGAGATTGATGCAGCACACACCTGTGAGCACCTCCATGCAGACCAGCCATTTGAACATGCACTGCCCTTGCAGATGCTTAGAACAGCATAGAAGTTGACATTTTATCGATTACACTGTTATGCATGGCCATAAAAATCAGCTTTGTGACACAGCCCTTGGGTTAATGTGTCACCTTCCAAAACACAGGACTAACACAGTTTTCCATTTCAACTGTCTTGTTTCTCCTCTGACCAGTCTCAGTCAGACCACTTAGGGCCTTATTTATACTTTTTGGTGCAAAACTGCACTAAGGCAGTTTTGCCCCAAAAAGTTTTGCACCGGCTTGCACCATTTTTTAGCACCAGCTGTGCGCCATATTTATGGAATGGTGCAAGCCGGTGCAAAGGGTAGGCTAGCTTTAAAAAAAATGACGTTAGGCAGTTTTGAGTCAAAATAAATGATTCTGACCAGATTAGCATCATTTTTTGACGCTAAGGGGCATATTTATACTCTGTTTGCACTGAATAAGCATCATGTTTTTTAAACTCTAATTCAGTGCAAAACTAACTCCATATTTATACTTTGGTGCTAGACCCGTCTAGCACCAAATTTATGGAGTTAAAGTCATTTTTTGGAAGTGGAAACCTACCTTGCCTTAATGAGATGCAAGGTAGGCGTTCCCGTGCAAAAAATGACTCTATGGCCTTAACACCATATTTATGCTCCCATGTAAAATTGGTGAAAGGGAGGGAGGAGGGGTCAAAAAATGGGGCAAAGCTTGCTTTGCCTCATTTTTTAAGACCTGGGTCAGGGCAGGTGTTAGGGGACCTGTGGCCCTATTTCCATGGTGGAACACCATAGAATAAGTCCAGAGGTGCCCTCCCTAGGCCCTAGGGGCACCCCCACCCACACTAGAGGGACTGCGAGGATGGGGGACCCCATCCCAGGTAAGTACAGGTAAGTGCATTTTATTTTTGAAAGAGCCATAGGGGGCCCTGAAATGGGCCCCCATACATGGCACCGGGTGCAATGGCCATGCCCAGGGGACACCTGTCCTCTGTGCTGGCCAGTGGGGTGGTGGGCATGACTCCTGCCTTTTCTAAGGCAGGAGTCATGTGGCATGGTAGGTTTAGCACCATAAAATGACGTTAATCTGGTTAGAGTCATTTTTTTTTACTCTAACCTGCCTAAAGCCATTTTTTGGTGCTAAACCCTCTTCTTCTATACTGCCAGCCCCACCCGACTAAAGTCATTTTTTAAAACTCTAGCCTACCCTTTGCACCGGCTTGCACCATTCCATAAATATGGTGCCCAGCTGGTGCACAGAAATGGTGCAAGCCGGTGCTAAACTTTTTGGTGCAAAACTGAGTTAGTGCAGTTTTGCAGCAAAAAGTATAAATAAGGGCCAATATTTTGTACGTTTGCGCCACTTTTGTGTCATAAAATGATGTTAATGCGGTGCAAAAAAAGTTTAAATCAGGGCCGTGGTGCTAGATGGATGGGTCTAGCACCAAAGTATAAATATGGAGTTAGTTTTGCATCGAATTAGAGTTAAAAAAAAATGACACTAATTCGGTGCAAACAGAGTATAAATATGCCGCAGAGTATAAATATGCCCCTAAATATGGCGTTAAGGCCATAGAGTCATTTTTTGCACGGGAACGCCTACCTTGCATCTCATTAAGGCAAAGTAGGTCTCCACTTTCAAAAAATGACTTTAACTCCATAAATTTAGTGCTAGAGGGGTCTAGCACCAAAGTATAAATATGGAGTTAGTTTTGCACCGAATTAGAGTTAAAAAAAATGACACTAATTCGGTGCAAACAGAGTATAAATATGCCCCTTAGTATTTACCTTGTGAAATGTCTGGATCCTGATTGACCCTGCATCCTGTTAGCCTGACTGACTCCTGTCTGTGCGCTACCCTAAAGGTTCCTTGTGGCTACATTTGTATCATAGTTGCTTTCCCAACCCTCACATTCCTCCTGGGGTATTTTGTCAGGTGGGTCTACAACGCATGCTCAAAAAATACATTGTATAGCATAATCCGTTTATTTATTGTACCATTGTTGGGAACTTGTCTCCAAATACCCAAATGATGGCCTATCCCTTGTCTGGGTCTCATGTATGCATGAGTGACAAATTGTGACAGTGTACTAGAACCAGCAACGTCAGATTATGTGCATGAAAAGTCCACACATTTTAGGACCCGACAGTCCACACACTGATTCACATTGATTACAACATTTTGATGGGCTGTGCGTGGTGATTAGCTGCGTGAATAATCAGCACAGAGGCTATGATGCAGTGGGAATTTTAGAGGTAAACCTGTGTACAAATGTTGTGATGACAGCTGCCGGTACAAGAATCCTGAGATATTATCTTACTCAGCACACCAAGGTTGCCCTGTTGACAGTCTCATAACACGTCTGCAGTGACAGGGTAGGACCATCCCCATGTGGGTTCTCAAATCCTCATTGGCTTTACTTCCATTGATCTCTGAAGGATACTTAGTAGATACAGGAAAAGCCGCCACAGACTCATGACTAGACCTGGACGTAACTGTTACAACATAGACCCCTAAAAATATACAGGCTAAACATTGGCCCACACACATGAACCAGACACCTCTGTCCATTTGATCACTGGAAATATGTGACCACGTGCTGCTTGGTCTGCTGGTCCTCCACTGTCACAGGAGAGTTGTAGCGCAGTCATATGGCCTCAACTGTGGCGTGACATTACAAATGTGGTTTATCTTTGGCTCCCTATGTCACTTACAGGGTACCCACTTAGTATGTACATGTGCCTGACTCATGGTGGGTTTACCAACAAGTGCGTAGGAAGCTGTATCCAAAATTCCAGGACATGTGATGGCCAGGTTTTGGACCACTGACATAAACAACCGTCTGCTATCTATCCAGTGCATGCTTTGTAAAATGTGGTGTTTATGTTACCCCAAAAAAAGAAAGTGCACACAACAGTTGTTGCTACATGTATGACTAACACATGTCCTCTCTCATTTCCACACTGACTTGCATCTGAGGGTTGGACACATTGACTCCACATGCATACAAGCATATTTGCTATAATGCATCTTGTGATGGTCACACAGTGTGTCAACAACAATATTAGTAGCCAAAGCACACACATTGACCCATAGGCATCGAGTTATTGTACTTATGTGCACCGTCTTGCTATCCTCTCCTGATGCCAAACATGCCCAATTTGTGTAAAACATATATGTAGACCTCACGTTTGGCCATCTATTGCGTCAGTCAAGAGTGAAAATCCTGGACATGAAGTAGCGGATTATGGTTCACAGTAGTATTATGTGTCACATATGCCCATACGCCGTCATGCCCAAAGTGAGTGCAATCAGCCTATCTCAGTATTGTCACAACTGTAACCTACCATTAAAATCTTAAAATGACCCAAACCCAGTTGATGCCTGAAATTTTGCCGCATACGCATTAACAAATGTCGCACATGCGTCTAAAAATTATGCTTATGCCCGAAAAATGACGCATAATGCCCTGAAGGAGCCATTGGCCCTGAGCGGTATCTTCCACACTGTACGTCCGAAAACGGGTTAAGTTAGAAACAATTTTGAACCATATGGATGCGGGGTGAAATCTACTCCTGTGCGTGAATAAAAAATGATGCGCAGACTGTATGTGTCATAATATTTTGACGCATGACAATGAAAACACACCGCATTTTAGGCAGGAAGTGATGTAATGGGATATCCTGTTTACAGAATAGGTACAGTGGGTGTACTTTCACTTTCACTTTGCAGTCTGTGTTGTTTCCTGACTGTGTGGCTGTGTCTCAATTTGTCTCTGTGCATTTAGTGAATTTGTCTCCAGTGTGGTCTTTTATTTATCTTTTTGTGATTAAAACTGTCTGTGGTATCCTGTCTGAGTGTTTTTGTGGTCATTTGTGTTGTAAACAATTGTCTTTGTTTTGTTGGGAGTCTGTTGTGGGTAGTGTTAGTTTGGGTGTAGTTGGGCTGTGTTAGTAGTTTTTTTTAATTGTTCCTGTCCTACTCCCCCCCTTCTCCTTTGTTCCCTTTTATCCCTTATTTTAATTTTTTGTACCATTATTTTGGGTAGGCCTTGTCTTGGCAGGATGGGAGAGGAGGAGCTGGGTGGGTTAATTTGGCTGGTGTGCCATTTCCTACCCCTGATGATTGAGGCAGGTGGGCCTGTGATCCAGGGGTATCACACTGAGGCACGGAGGCTCCGGAGGGCAAATGTGTTGCATCATCTGCAGAGGATATAAAACACACCAAGAAACGACCACTAGCTGAAGCACCGCTGGGCTGACCTTGTCTCCAGGGAGCAAGATCTGCTGGACCACCTGGGGATTTTGATTGGTGGCCCTGTTGGTGAGTACAAATCATGTAAATATGCACATTTAAATGCTCTGTAGTGACATTAGCTGATTTTTACAATATCTGTCGGCAATGTTGTTGAGCGTGTGGAATGCTAGTGAAACATACAGGGCCATCTTTCTACTTTGTTAAGGACCACAATTGCGAGCTGTTTGGAAGCAAGCGCTCCGCAAACTTACTGAATACATTTGTATTATGTAAGTTAGTGCCGCCTTTGTGTCATATAGCAACACCAGTCAGGTGCAAAATATGTATAGATGTAGGCCACAGTTGCCTGTGAGGTATGGAATTTCCCGACACGTTACCGTCATTTGTTGACGCAACAGCTAGACTAACTTTGCATACACAACAGGAGCCTGAAAATTAGTGCAGGCTTCACGTCAATTGATGATAGCAATGTGGCGCAAACATATGTCTCATGTGTGTTCGGTGAGTGTGTAAGGAAACCGATCATGGAAATCCGGAAAATATTCGGAATTATTGTGCCCCTGATTCATTTTGGATACATTTCTGATCTGGATTTGGACACATAGGTAACAAGTTCTAGCTGCGCTCAGCTAACATCTTAGAATGGTATTTGGCGTTTGTAGTGCCACATTTAAATTAGGGATGGCTGGCAAAAGGTATGGACATGGGCTAATATCTCTATGGTTGGTGCAACTTATCATAGCTGTGCCACATCAAATGAAGAAACCGTAACAAATTGAGGGCTAACAACTGTCCCTGGCCCTCTGTACATTGTGCCTGTGTGTCATAAATTGGTCATAGTCACAATGGCTGGTTGACTGGTAATGCAGTCCTCACAGAAAGTGGCTTTGGCTGTCTCTCATGGATACACATGATGAGACAAATACACTCCGTGATTTTGTCTGCTCACTAATTAAGGAGCATGTTTGCCACCACATGATAGGTAAGGCCACTGCATGTGTGCAATATGTGTGTATCGCTCACTGGAGTCCCTGGGTCTGTACATGTTTGCCGTGGTATATAGGATGCAGTATCATCATGTCTGAGAGGCTTTACTTTCTGATGTAATCTTACACATAGTATTTGTCTTTTGAATTGTTGTACAGTGCACAGACATTGAGCACATTTCTCCCTTCGATGCCTTACAGATGGACCGGCACCCTACACTGTTGGTGAGGTGGCTTGATTTGCGGACCCAGACATCTTAAGTAAGTGTTGATATTTCTGTTATGTGTTGTGTTTACTGGTGATGATTATTTTCACATTGTGATCTTGGTTCCTGTTCATTGCTCCTGTCTTTCAGATGGGCATTCTTCCAGGCCTATGCCCTACCTGCATGTCACATGTATTGTGGTCAGTTTGTGGACTTGTCAGCATCATCTCCTCTAGGTGTTGTTTCTGGCCAAATAGTGATTTGCCACCTTCATGTCCTACTCAACCCTCTGTCTACTTCCATTCTCATGGTGAGGCCTTTCACTGGCTGTGGGTGCTCTGATGGCACTAGCACCACACTTAAAAATCTGGACCTGCCCCAGTCTCTGATCTTTCACATCCACCTATATGTAGTTGAAATGTAGCATATAATATGTATAGCATTGTTATGGTACAATATGGATGTCAGCATTGGTAATGTGTACTGCTGATGTTGGGGAATGTGTGGTACATTAGATTGCCCTGATAGTCGTAGCAGTGTCCTATTTCCTCCTCTGACTGTGCAGGTGTATTGCTGTGACCAGTTACATGTGTCCTCCCCCTCAATGATGTTGTCTGAGCAGTATGACATTTGGGATGTTGCATTGTGACCCAGGCACAGGATGGACCCTGACATATGCAGCATGGGAAATTACATTAGTGCTGTGTACCTCCTAATGTGGATGACATTGGCTGATGTTTGCGGCAACTATGGACATTCACATTTGACAGGACTGGAGCATTTGTCTTGTTTCAGTGGATTGTTAACGTTGTCATCCTAAACCCTCTAATTTGGGTGTTTTTGATCCAAGGGAACGTTACTGCCATTAGCTACTTGACCAGCACACACAGCGGAGGTGGTAGTGGTAACTGTTGTCAATGTTACATTCCAGTTGTTGGTATGGCTAGAGGTTGTTAATTGGGCCCTAGTTAATTTAGGGAGTATAGTGGCTGACGTGTGACGGGATGCCAGTTTGACGTTGTGCCCTTCCCTCCTGGTCTGGCTTTACCTTTGCAACATCCTTGGCATGGCAGCATACACCCATGTAAAGGTTGTTGGTGTTGTGTAGTGGTGTGCCCCAGGTTTCGTCTGAACGGGCCATGCCCCGGTGCCGTGCCCCTTTACCCAGGCCACTCCCTGAATATAATGACTTAGATGCATTGTGTAGTAGGTATTCCCCCCTCCGCTGGCAGTTAACATTTGTGCATTTTAATTCCCCATGCAACTTACCCTGCATGTGGGTTGTCTCCTGGTAGTCTGCGCTGTCCTGTCCTTGAATTCCTGTAACGATCTACTCAGGGATGGCGGCTGCGACCATCTCCTCCGTGTGGTTCAGGGCCTCCTGGTGTGCTGGACTCCCACCTCCAGTCTGCAGTGCTGCCTTCCTGTTCCTGGCCATCGTTTCAATGGTCCTGCGCTTGCAGTCATGCCAGCGTTTCTTGCACTCTATGACTGTTCTGCGTACTTCTGCCACACTGTTAATCTTGTCAACAATTTGTTGCCATATTGCCTCTCTCCTACTGATTGGCAACTTTGAGGTGACAAACAGTAGGTGCTGGTCTTCCGTTAACCTCTTTAACCAGAATTTCCTGCTCCTCTGCACTGAAGCGACACCTTCTTTTCTTCTTCTCCCTGTCCTGGGTGTTGTATGGGTCCTCCTGGGTGGTTCCTGGTCTGTTGTCATTTTCCTGGAGACTATGCAAGCATCTAGGATCCATTTTGGCTCTCCTCTGCACAAATTGTTGTGTTTGCGGCGGGTTTTGACGCAATTGCGTCAAAAAACTACGCATATCTGGTTTGCGGTGTCGTAAATCGTCTCACAGTCATTTCCGCTGCGTTAATGTTTTTTTCCTTTATGACGTGACGCTGTGGTGTGCATCAGAGAAAATGACTCACACCTGTGGTTTGCGCCGCCATGCGTCAAAGTATAAATTTGACACCCGCACAGTGCAAAGAAATGGCGTTAGCCGGTGGTACATTTTTTGACGCAAAACTGCGTCGGGCAGTTTTGCGTCAAAAAGTATAAATCTGGGCCTTAGTCTCTTTTGTGGAGATTTTCTTCACCGGGACGAATCTGCAAGTCAGGCCGGGTCGCGATTGAGGCAAGCCGGCTAGAGTTGCCACAGCGGGTTGGTCCCTCTATGGAGCTTTTTTCAAAAAGTTCTCCAAACTTCTGGATCTTCTTCCAGATGTTCTTTTAAGGTTCTTTTGAGGTCCACAGTTCACCCCAAGTTTCCAGAAGTTCTAAGATGCTCCTTAGGGGTACGGACTACAAATCCCAGAACGCGCCTGCCGCAAACTCCTTTTTGGCCACTGGACAGTGGTCAGCTGGTTTGTTTCTTCAGGAGTTGATGCACAGGACTCTGGTTAGCAAGTTTTCACCTATAGCAAACAGGGAGTCCTTCCATGAACCAGTTGAAGCCAGGCAAAGTCCTTCTTGTGGTGAAGCCCACATGTGCAGCTGGTGCAGTCCTCCAGAGTGCAGTGTCCAGGTGCAGACCAGGGGTCCAGCAGGGCAGTCCTTCTTCTGTAGTTGAAGTTGACTACATTCTTGTCGGAATATGATAGGGATCTGAGGTGTAGGTGAAGGTCTGCCAGTTTTATCCTTGCTCCTGGGTGAAAAGAAGGGGGTCTTGGTTCTCCAATCAAGGGCAGGGTCCTTCCCCCTGTTATGACCACTTCCTGGGAAGTGTGGCAAAAATTAATCCCAGGGAGCAACATTCCTCAAAAATCTATCATAGCTGAAAGTGATTTTTGGAGGTTACATCTGGCTGAGCCCACCCACTGGTGTAGCTAAAAATCCTGAACACACCCCTCTCCTGCCCTCTCCTAATCTAATCAAGGGGGCATCTAATTGTCTGGTTTTGCAGGATGTGAGGGTGTTGCTGGGTTGCTCCAAATGTCCTGCTCTGCTTTTGAAGACCAGTTTGGCAGCCTGGCCAATCAGAGCAAAACAGCAAAAACACTGCAGGGCTGAAGTTGGCAACTTTTCAGGTAAAGTTTAAAACTCTTTACCTGAACAAGTTATATGAAATCCAACAACTGGAAGTTGTGGGATTTATTATAACAATTAACTTTCTACAATGAGGGAAAAACACATTTGGCTGTTTACCTCACCAGGTCCTATAAAACTATTTTTATAAGGTCCCTGCTTATAGTTACATGGCACCCAGACCTAGGAGCACATAGGGCACACCTTAGGGGTGACTTGTATGCAAAAATAAGGTAGTTTAAGACTTTGGAACTACTTTTAATTCCAAAGTCAAATTTTCATGTAACTTTAATTTAAAAGCAGCCAACAAGGCAGGCCTGCCTTTAAAATGACACTAGGCAACTACTTATGCTGGGGTCCCTAAACCTCCATGCGCTACCATATACCAGGGACTTATAGGTAGGTTAATTTTGCCAATTATAATTAGCCTAATTTGCATATCCACTTTACACAGAGCACTGGCCCTGTGACTGGTAGGAAGTACCCAGGGCACAGGCAAGAGTCAGTAACCACCAGTACCTGCCCAAAAACCTACTGTCAGGCACCAGTGGTTACTGACAGACAAGAGTCAGTAACCACCAGCACCTGTCCAAAAACTTTGGGGGTGACCAGGACAAAAAGGAGGACTTTCTTACACATACCATGAACATCATGGGACAAAGCATTTCTGGCTGGATAGACCTGACACACAGTACACATCCCAACTGACAACTACACAAGGGTCACATGTGACCCCCCAGGGGTGTCAACACATGTGTCGACAACATGGATTTGTGTGATACCCAACTATATGCTACACAATTGCCCCTCGAAATGTGACTTCATTTTCTGACCCCCAAAAATTACAGTTGGCGGTGGTGGCCTGTGCACCTCTGTAATTTGCCATCTCTACCCTGCAACACTACACTGCTCGTTGTGTAGTAGGACCTACATAACAAGACAACATGAGGATGTTTGGGATGATCCTACACATATAATCTATGTGTGACGCACTTTACACAACCATATACAGTATTTTCACCAACCAAAATGGTGGATGCCTGGTATACTCCACTGGACATTAGGAACTGCCCGTAAATAAGGTCCTTCCCCTGTATGGACAGTTGTGTGGCTCACCAGAGGAGCAGGTCAACACCTCACATGAACAATTGACTCTGTTCAACACAATACTTTCCCTCCTCACAAGCTACAATGTGCCCCTGTGTGCCGATTGGACTTCATGTGTGCCTGTTGTTGCAGTCAATGTGCCATCAATGGGATGTACATGGTGCAGGTATTGGTATACAGTATTATATGGTGTGTTTAATAACATTGTGTTGTGTTATGTGTTTTGGGGTCTTAGATCCTCCTAGTGTTGGATGCCCATAACTAGGCAAGGAGTGTTTACTGCCATCCAAGGACATTTCTTTTTATGAAGGTTGTAAATGTTTAACAACATGTATGTGCTTGACAGCATATGAGTTGTGTATGCATTTTGTCTGAGTCATTTGAGGAACTTATAAGCAATGTGGATAGAGCCACAGATCTTTCAACCTACATCTGGCCTTGCAATACTGTTGTTTGGAAGGCATATCATGAAACACTCTGTCCTTCAGGTTTCCACACAAAGCAGAATCCATATTGTTGATGGGCACGTGATGCACTGTCATGCATGGAAATGATGGGAGTGTTATGGAGGTTCTGTATGCTCATCCTGCAGAGACCAAAGCCTGTAAGAAGTATCACCCAGTATGGGACATAGTACCGGCTGTGGGAGAGTCACTATGGCTATACAACTGTGGCACTGCCCACTCCCTGTACACCAGTAGATCCTGTCATGTGGCCAATATGATTCTTTAGTGGCAAATCTTGTCCTGAATGCCTCAGCCCATTGACTAGGTTAGGAATGAGTGCAGAATTACATCCCAGAATTAGTCCATATATACATTTTGCATCATTGTCAATGGGTCTTTGACTCATGACAGGTCCCTTACTCCCACAGCTCTGTAGTCACATTCACATAAGTAGAAAATGTATTGTACAGCCTTATTGCACAAATGACAGTACTACAGTGCAGACAGTGTATAGATTCCTGGGAGGCCCTGACATATGACTTGGTAGCTTTTGCAGAAATTGTACAATGCATACCTTTGTATGTTGGATGCCATCTCTGTATTTTAGACACACATGTCCAAAGGAGTGTCCTGTGGTACAGGTACATACCACTACCATTAAGTAGCATGGGTCTGTGATTGGTAGACCACATGCCCACACATGCACAGGTAAGACACTCTTGTGCCCTCCGTGCCAGCACCTTCACTGTTACTCAAGTGTAAGAGTAAAGTCTGTACTATTGAAGTTGCCTGTAGGGACTGTATGCAGTGAGCCAGTCTCACAGACTGTGAATGTGTTGGTCCAGTCAGTCCTAAGGAGTTTACCCTTCAGAAGCTATATTGGTGTTTAGTGTTTCGTTATGGCTCAGATCACAGTACATGT
This sequence comes from Pleurodeles waltl, assembly GCF_031143425.1. Taxonomy (NCBI): domain Eukaryota; kingdom Metazoa; phylum Chordata; class Amphibia; order Caudata; family Salamandridae; genus Pleurodeles; species Pleurodeles waltl. The sequence continues at coordinate 589,467,646 of NC_090447.1, forward strand.
TGCTGGAACCTGGACTACCTGATGTCAGTTGGCTTGCTTAGTCATTGTAGGCCATGAGGAGGGTAGTGGGTTAGCGTGCAGATGGATACCAAAGTGTATAGCCATGTCCCTGTAAATACTGGCTTGTGTGCTTTACACTTGTGGTGTGTTGACAAATTTACAGTTTTTGCTTGGTGTTTCTGACATGTGTGTGACACAACCATTTGGGCAAAAACTTGTGATTTTAATTGCTTGATTTGTCTCTTGCATCCATACAGGTAAACAACCATAAGAAGGAGACATGGAGATCCATCACCTAGAAGGTGCTGACCATGGGGGTCCATAGCCAGTGGAGCATGACACTCCTAATGACCCGCATTCTGGCTGTGGCATACCCGGACCTTGATAGGCATTTGATTGGAACTCAGAAGCCACAAGGGGGTGAGTACACGGCATGTACCTGCCTGTCACATAGCCAAGTTAATGTGTTATGTTCTGACATCTCACCCTGACGATTAGGGATGAGCAGTGTGTGACACAGTAGATGAGTAACTGTTTGTGTAGACAGGTATTGTGATGCATACTGATGTGCATTGCCTATTGTCTCAGGGACCTAGGACACAAAATGTGCACTCCACAAACAATTTGCTCTTCAGGGACATCACATGGCTGTATACATTGATCAATCAAGTAATGTTTGTTATTGTTGTGGGTATCAAGTCTGTGCTACAGACCACCACTTCTCAGTGTTACAGGCTAAAGGAAAAGATCACTGTCTTCAGCCATGTGTATGGTCAAGTGGGTTAATTGGCATCTGCCCCTGAGAGGCCACTTGTCTTCAGTGTGTCGATTGCTGGTGCCTCACCACTGTCTGTTATGTGAAGGTCGCCATCATACAAGTGACAGGGCATACATTGTTCTTTGGGTCAGCTACAGATTAGATCTTTTCCTTGGTAAGTGGGGAATGTACATTGACATGATTTATATGTCATCACTTTTGCCAACATTCCTTGTGCCTACATGTTAGCATGTGTCCCTTACTCTTTTGACAAAATATATGCACTGCTGTTTCATGCATGGGCTACTTGTGTTCATCGGATAAATTCTGTATTCCCTCACATATACGTGCTAACGTTTGTTTAGAATAGGACATTTGCAATGGGGCTATATTTCATGTGGTGCCACAGACAGGAGTGTGTCACCATTGCACCATTGATTGTTGCCTTACACATACCCTCACCCATCATAATGTAATTTGGCACATACAGTTGCAGTAGCAATGAGGGACATGGCAGGGAGGGCTAGAGTTTGTACCCACATTTGCATTCCCATGTCATTGATGTGGCATGATGTGGAAAAGTGTGCAGCACATGAGTAATGGAGAAGGGTTTGTAACCTAACTGTTGGCATGCATCATGGAGTGACTTGCAGTTATGTTGGCATCATATGTGGTTGGGTACAACCATTCATCTACAGATATCTGGGTTTCCAGGACCAAAATGGAGACAATGATATAGCTTCCCATTAGCAAAGCATGCTGAGGTCCTTCTACAAGTACCTGCAAATCTCTGGGCATCTCCAACATATAAAGGACTAATGGCGTCTATTGATGCAATCAGAGCATGTCTTTGTAAGGGGTGCTATACATCAGTGGTGATTTCCCTGGGGCATGCTGATTCATTGTATTGTCGATTTTACAGAATTTCTCCCTGACATTTTGCATATGTCTCCAGTGTACATTTTAATGTCAAATGTGTAGCATATTGGAGAAACATTAGTACTACCTCCATGACTCCATTTGGACAAATTTCACATGATGAAGTGTGCATTGTTGATATGTTTCCTGTGTGACATGAGTATTCCTATGTCACCTTCTCCAGGCTGTACTGTTGTCAGCAACATGGCATGTTTTGGGAGCATCATTTCTTATTGTTGTGTTATTGTATATGTGACAAATAGATGTCTGCATGACCTTGTGGGAGATCTGTTGGAAGGAACTTGGCATTTGACTACTTTTGTATGGCAACAGATGATTGAGGTATGCTCCATGCTGCAAAGCATTGAAGGAGATGTGGTCTCCTTCCTGATCAATGTTTATTGTGATTGTACAACTTCCGCCATGCAACTGCAGTTGTGTGAGAGCCTGAGTTTCCTGTGGGCTATTGTTGACAGTTCAGATAGCATGCATGTAAATGGCATGGTACACGTATGAGTCACTTTGCTGTATTTCATTGGTGGGGCCTACTTGATATGATGGTAATGTTTGCTAATCACATCTGTTGTTCAAGTGTGATCAGGAACAAGTGGTGATCTCTTTTTCTCTATGTATTTGCAGCATCAGCCCAGGTAAGCGAAGGAGACAGGGCACAACCAAGTGGGGAAGCATCTGGTCATGGTACCTCCAGTCATAAGACCACCGACACGGAGTGACCCAGTAGCCCGGAGGGTGAGGGGAGTGCCACTGAGGACACCAGATCTACATCTCCATTGTCTGATTCTACCTTCAGAGGATACTCCTTAGTGGTGGCAGACCCATCGGGACCTCCTCCTGTTCCATCTTTGTCCACCACCTCTAGTTCTATCATCACCCTCCCTGTTGCTCCCCATCCAGTTAGTGCCCGCTCACCCAAAAGGGTGGGTGTCTTCTTTGCAGCAGGCACCTTCGCCCCTGTTACCCCTGCTGCCCTGAGGGAAGAGACTATTGACCTCCTGAGGAGCATCTCTGTGGATCAGACTGTCATTGTGAATGCTATATAGCAGTTGGTCAGCCAACTTCAGCAAACCAATACTTTCCTGGAAGGCATTCATATCTGGCTTACAGAGATCTTTTTAGGCTCTGGCCTCCTCACTGATGACAGCCAATCACCTCCACATTTCTCCCTCCTCCATATCCATCTTCCCAATCCAAATATCCCTTTCCCATATCTATTTCAAGCACACAGACTCATCAGCAGGCACCTACCTCAACACACTGAAGCAGCACACATCGACAAAAACACCACAATACACACCAGTACACAGGTACTCAATATACACCCACAAACACAATATCTGCCACCACTTCACCAATCACCCCCACCACCCCTATTGACCCACACACCACATCCAACATACCCACAAGTACCACCACAACAGCCAGTGACACATCTATCACAGCCACCATACCTACAGACACCAGCGCAAAACACACAGACATATCCACTACATCCAGCATACCCACAGACCCCACCCCACCAGACACACAAACATCTACAACATCCAGCATACCCACACACACACACAAATCTGCCACTCACCCAACAGTCATTACCTCCACCTCCCAGCCCCTATGACACCCAAGTGTCCACACTGACACATGCAACAGACACCAACCAAACAGAAGTATACCTCACACACGCACACACAGAAGATATCTACACCCACACACCAGGAAACCACTCCCTCAAACTCTAAATCCCCAAACTCTTCTGATGACCGTCCCGTGTTCTGAAGGAGAGTTTCCTTTTTGACCTTGCCCTTTCCCTTTTCCCTGTTACCTCACCACCCCTTCCCAAACCCAGGAGCCCCCTACCTATATCCCAACCCACCTCATCCACATCCAAGTCCTCCCCGCCACACCTTCCCCCCTGCAAGTACCCATACCCCTCCCCCGAAGAAGCCTGCCCCTCCAAAAAAACAGCCTATCCCTCCCAAACCAAAACCCAGCCATCACAAATCTGACCCTACGCCACGTAAGGATGATCTCTGAGGTGCCAGCCTGCCCACCCGATGCCCCTTCCTCTAGATGTTTCCTGGCAGTGATTGGAGCCAAGTGTGGGCACAACAATGTGCATGGACATTAATTGGACTGGCCAACGGCCTTTGTTCTGAAACTTTTCAAATCAATAAACCCAATTAGTAGTTTTGTTGGGTACACATTTGTCCTAAAATTCCTTTTTTACCTTTATGTTGTTCCAGAGTAACGTGTGTTGTATGCCTACAGTTGTGTGTGTTTTAACCTGATTGCTGATCCATTTGCTGTTGTTTGCAAAATGTGACTGTGTAGGCAGTGCTGGTGTAAACCAGGACAAGTTTAGATGTTGACTATATGGATATGTATTTGTTAATCCAAATGGGATGTCATTGCATTGTGTTCTGGTTGGTATGGTAAGTATTGTATCTGGTGTTGTCCAATGTCAGCATGTATGACTTGTCCCCCTGATATGGATTGTCCCATTGTCTCATGTTTGGAAGGCTCAAGTTTTGTTTGTCCAGACATGGAGGGTGTTCAATTGTGCTAACTTCCTTTGCATTTGATTGTGCATGTGTCCATTTTTCTGTGTGTATCTTTCAGCTACTTCATTTAGATGTATGGCCCATTCTGTTGCAGTTGAATGTGCTTCCTTGAGACATTCTGCAGATAGGCATGTCACTTGGCTCTATTATTGTTTGTTCCTAAGATACATGAAGTGCCAGTTCATGTGAAAATGTTGTTTTAGCGGCAACTGCAAAGTGTGATGTGTCCCAGTGCAGCAACCTTCCCTAGTGTTCCTGTGACCCCATCCCTATTGTGAAGACAGTGCTTGCATAGTGAGCTTTCGATATTTGTCTTTCAAACTATTGCGCATCTCATTCTCCTTCCATTGTGTTGCAATGTGGGTGATGTGTGGGTCTATTGCAGGGCTGTTTCATGGGAGTGGTGTTTGTGTTCTATGTGTGCATGTGTGCAATTTGAGGGTGTCACTTGTATTGCAGATGTAATGTTGCTGTGTTGTTGCAGTTGTGTGATACAATGTTGTGTACACATCACTGCCCCCGCTACCTGAGATGAGCAGATGTGTTTTGTGTAGTGTTGCGGTGCAGTGACATTGACCTGCTGAAAGGGGGCTTTTAATGACTGTGAATGTATCCTTCTTTGTGAATGACTCTGACTGTGTACACAATGACACGTGTACTTGGTGCCCTTAGTGTGAGCCCAATATCATGTAGATGATGGCACGATGATCTGTTGTTGAGCATGATACAGGTAGGTGTGTGTACTTCCCGTCAGTTGTGTCCACGGCAGTGTGGATTTTGGGCACCTTCAAAGAGCAGCGGCAGGACATGTGTGATAGGTTCCATGACGGCACAAGATGTGTGACGCTGCCTGCTGGTGAGTTGCTCTCTTTTTAACTCTCTGTTTCTGCCTGCTTGGATGTGGTGGTTGGACTGCCATGGTCACATTGGTGGTGTGTAACATCATAATGAATCTAGTGGAAACACTGGCTCCCCCAGCCTGTTTGTCCTGCCTCGTCACTGTGGCGGTCATGGCTGCCTGGAGGTGCTAGCAGGACCATGGTGCTCTTTACTTCAAAGGCCCTCCAGACTGTAACACAGTGGTCCGACACCCAAGCTGATGGCAGTCGGTGCATTGACCACCAAACCCGCAATCAGGCTCTTAGGGCCTCATTATAAGTTTTGCAGTCCCACCACAGGACTGCCAAACTCCTGGGGAGGATGCCATCACCATTGCGGTGATGTTCCCCTAGAGAGTATTACAGTGTTCCAGCTGGCCAGACCTGCAGGAATATTTTAATATGCGTTCGTGCCGTGCTGACCGGTGGGAACAGTGTTAGGATATTGGCCAATATCCTAACAATCCAGCACCCTCAGACACTGTGCATTCCTACTGTGCTTGGCAGGGGGGGTGGGCACAGCACTGGCTTTCTGCCACGCTTTTCATGGCAGTGACCCTGCCATGAAAAGTCTGGCAGAAAGAGGGGTTGTTATCAGCCAGGCGGCACTGAGTGCAGTGCTGCCGTGTCTGCTTACTAGCCCGACTGCTGCCATGCCATCAGGAACCATGTTCCTGATGGGGACGTTGGTCCCCTGGTGGGTACTGTGTTCAAGTTGGTACAGGGCCCAATCTGCAGGACAGGCCTCTAAGGGTTTAAGGCAGGCTCCAGCAAGCAAATCAGTAGAAATGCCTTTTGAAGTAAACAGCAGGCCACAGCAGCAGGTAGCCCTACAAGATTCTGGGTCTGAGTTTCCTCTGTTTATACCTGGTGGCATTCTTAAAGGTAGGAGAGGTTTCCAGAGAATTCCCCTTAAAATGCTTGATGTTTCTTACCTTCCCTGCTCAGGCTCCAAGCTGGCTGCATGAACAATGCAGGGATGAGAAGTTATTTGTGTGAAGGCTGAGCACAGCCAATTGATTGGGAAGTGGGCCTGTGCCCACTCCCCCCCCCCAGCTTGCCTGTTAAGGCCCATCCAGGTGCATCAAAACAAAGTCCATCTGCCTCCTAAACCCATTCATATGACCCAGGAACAAGTTGTAGGCACCAAATAGCTATGACAGGAAAATGATAAATTCTAAAAGTGCCATTTTCAAAATCGTAATTTACAACCTGACTTTCCCACTAAAGAGGATTTTATTTACAATTTCTCCAAACTTGACATTTTACCTGTTCCCAATCAAACGTCAGCAATTTTTAAATATAATGAGGCAACCCAATGCTCACCTATGGGAGAAGTTAGTATGACATTAGCGAAAAAATAATGTAGAAGTTTTTGTCTACCAGGACATGTCAAACTTAAAAGTACATGTCCAAACTTTTAATTACAATGCACCCTGTCCTTTGGACTACCTAGGACCTTTTCAACCTTTTCAGATTTCGACTTCTACCTCAAGATGCCTAGTCCCCTTGTTGTGGTATCTCTTTCTCTCTCTCTGGAGTGTGTGACTGAGGATCTTCCTCAACCTCAATGATAAGCACAATCAGAAGGTGAGCTCATTTTGTTTGAGGTTGTGCCCCAAATCCAGGGTAGTACCTATACCAGACATACCAGGGGCTATAGTGACAATTAATATACCTGTTGTTGTGATGATGGAGTTAGTGCCCATGGCTCTCAATTATGGAACTGGAGTGACAAGGGGCAATCCTCCCTCTGGGGGACCATCTTCTGATGGCACACTCACACCTGTGTCTATCGATTGTTTATTCAATCCAACCTGATGTACTGCATTATACTGAGGTGGTCTGAAAGTCAGCAAACTATCCCAAAAACAGGGAAGGTCACTCTCATCCTACTTCTCTTCCTTTCCACTTCCCTCTTCTTGTAATTTCTTTCTCACCGTTTACCTATTTGCTGTTGTAGAGTACACCTCTATGCCCCCAATCAAATCTTCTCTCCATACCAGCTGCTCTACTTCCCACTCTGTCTCTATTAACTGTATACCTTATTTATCTCTTGGGTCTGATATTTCTTCTTCACTTTTGCATGCACCAATGCATTCAAAGCCATATTGAGCCATTCTTGTTGTGGGGGTTATCTCGTATAGCATCCAATTCAGGTTCTCAGCTATCCTCAAAGACACTTCATTCTCTGTGGTCTTACTCCATTTTTTTTAATTGAAAGGCATGCATTTATCCCAATGTAGGTGTCATGTAATGTGCAGGTGTGCCCTCTGTAGTGGCCTCCTCACCCTCACCAACAGGTATTCTTACATCATATCTAAGGAAAGCTTTCAATTTTTTGAAAAGTGTAATATTTATATGTTATGTAATGCAAAACAGAATCAGTAAGCTTCAATTGAAATAACTGGCAGCTCCCAGCAAATCACAATGCAATACTTTGGGGCTAGAGTTTGGCAAATAGAGTTACTCCATCACAATCGTAAAGGATATCCCATCCACCGTATTTCAATTCCATTTTATTCTATGAAGATCATAATACTACAGACGGGATACCTGCCACATTTGTAACGCAGTAACCCATCCACTAAACTCTAAATCAGGCCCCCTAGCCACAAAAACATCCCTTTCTAGTGCAACAACATTAAAATGACCACTCACAGCATGACAGACAACAATGTAATGAACAATACCTGACTGTCACACACATCAACCAATCAATCCCAGTGTGACACCCTAGGACATAATTTGTACCATCTCACAGTGGTTCTCACTCCACAGCAATCAACTTCACATAAGCTAAATAGCAAACATCAAAAATGAAATAATAAATCTTGCCTGTTACTCTAAAGGAAATCTAATGTTAGCAGTCACACTAGGAGATACAGGAAAATGCTCTCTTGGTGTAATCACACATACAAAGTGAATTCTTGACCAGCAGGAAATCACCCTGACTAGTGCAATCTACTCCAATACACAAAGGATCAATCAAACCCCAGCCTCAGTGTGTACACCATCACTATCACAACAGTAGTTTGAGAAGTCCATATCCTGGTACGGCTGATGGCTTCTCACGATCCATGACTTCAACCCTAAGAGACAAGTCAAAACTTTAATATACATCATTATCTCTTTGTAGATATTGGATTGCAACAAATCTGATGACCAAACCTCAACTCTTTGCAACAAGTGCATCTATCTTCATAAGCACAAGCAAATTAAGTGAACAATTATTTCAGTTCCCAGCTTCAACACACAGTCCTCCTGCACTCAAATTGACACCACACCTCAAGACATAATATCAAAAACTGCAAAAGCTGCAGCTCTCAATAACTCACAGTCAAAAATACATCAAATCAGTTGTAAATTAATAACCAATGCATGAATGCATTATTCACAATATTTCCAGCAATTCAAAATCATAAATGCAAAAGCAAACTGTTACACAATTGTCTTAAAATTAATCAAAGCAGACCTAATTTCCCATGAAGGGAAAGACTCATTCAGATAAACTTGGAACAAGTGGGAACATTTGGGAGAAGTCAAGAAGACGGGCCAACATGGGAGGCTTTTGAAAGCCAGTATCTATATCAATCGAGTCAATCAGTGGGTAAAGCATAGGCCTTAAGAAATTAACAGTCTATAAAAAGTATTGGGGCAAGGGAGAAGGGCATCTGCACCTCTAATGTAAAAGTGAGAGCATCATGAATGGATCTGAATCCAAAATCTGCAAACACATTCTTAAAACAAGAAAAAATCTAACATCAGTAACATGTAATTTATCAAACAGGCAACCAATCAAGCCAAGACAGAAAACATACAGTTTCAGGTTTATTAAAATATAAACGCTTTCTCACAAGCAGGCCTCGATTGTGATTTTCAAACTAGCAGATCATTAATACCGGCTGCTTGCACTGTCAGATGAAGCTAAAATACCTCAATTCAATTAAGAAATTCCACCCCCAATTTAAAAAACAAAACATTATTTTCCACATTAGAAACTAAAAAAACTAGTTTTAGTGATTTCAATGTTGCTTCAGCTTTTGTCTAGAAATATAGGTTAAAATTTCAAAAAACAAAGGGGGTCATTACGACCCTGGCGGACGGCGGAGAAGCGGCGTTAAGAGCGCCAACAGGCAGCTCGGTCAAATTTTTGCAATTATGACCATGGCGGTTACCGCCATGGTCATCCGCTGCATCTCCATTCCGCCCGCTGGGCTGGAGACCTGGGTCTCCAGCCTGGCAGTCGTCACTATACCGCCGGCTGTATTTGGACCCAGTTGACCGCCATGGATTTCATGCAGTTTGGAACCGCCATGAAATCCATGGCGGTAAGCACTATCAGTGCCAGGGAATTCGTTCCCTGGCACTGATAGGGGTCTCCCCCACCCCCACCCCGACTCCCTCCCCTACACCCCCCACCACCCCTGCCACCCCCCAAAGGTGGCAGGACCCCCTCCCCACCCCTACCCCCAACATCACATCACTCATTCACACCCGACACGCACGCAGGCACCACCGACACACATACACGCACACACACCGACATACATGCCAACATCCACACACACAGTCAGACATGCACATCCACATTCAAACATACACGCACACAACCATACAGACAGACATACACGCACTCATTCCCAAACACACAACACCCCCGCAAGCATACACACACTCACACACCCACTCTACATACACACATGCACACCCCCTTGCACGCACGCACACAACACCCCCACCCCCCTCCCCTAATGGACGATCGACTTACCTGGTCCGTTGATCCTCCGGGAGGGGACGGGATCCATGGGGGCTGCTCCGCCGACACCACACCGTCAACAGAACTCCGCCACGCTGAATCACAGGACGTGATTCGGTGGGTGGTGTTCTGTTGATGTGGCGGTGGAGGTGGAGCAACCTCCACTTCCCCGCCGACCGCCAGTATGGCTGTTGGCGGCTCTCCATCTGAAAAAGGACAGAGGGCTGCCAACAGTCATAATACGCTGAGTGGAAAACCGCCACCACTGGCGGTCTTCAGCACGGCGGTCCCTCAGCGGTCTTGACAAAAGACCACCAAGGTCAAAATGACCCCCAAAGTGTCTACCTACATGAGACATTATAAAATATAGACTTAGGTTAAATATGATCATTCTAAACGTAGAAAATACATTTTCAATTTATATTCATGATGCACGTTATTGTCAGTATATGTGCGAGGCATTTAAGCCTGAATTTTATTTAGCACACTCAAATTATACCAACACAGATAATTAAGGATGGTTACTACTTCTTCATTCAAGGTAATGGGATGTCTGGCAGGTGGCTACAGGTTCTCTTAGTTCAGGGGTAAAAGCCTGAATTACATGGGCATCTGGCAGGCCTTCAGCATGTGACCCTCTAAAATCAGGGTGCCCCACACATTGCCTAGGGTGCTTCCTTTTTCACTTGATGTCCATTGTATTGTGTGCACTGTCATTTGTCACATGCTGTACGTACATGGGAAGGCGTGTGTAGGTAGAATGCTGTGCTGTATACACTTTTACACATTTTTATTACATCTAATAAGTCCTGTCTTTGTACAAACCAATAGAACAATCAAAAGAAGATTTAGCTACACTTGAAGAGGAGAGCAAGGTGAAGAAGTTTGAGAGAGCTTGTACAAATATATGTTACTCCGCTTCAGGCATAATGGAACCTTAATTATGAAGAGGAAGAGGGCAATGCACGATAGGTAAATTACAACAGGTAGGGATTATTACATCTGTTAATTGTCATTCATATTATTTCAGAAGTTTGTTCCTATTAGTTGTGTGCAAAATTACAAACTTTCCCAAAGTTGTACAAAATATATACAAAAGTCTGTAAATATTTACAAACTTCTCCTGCTAATATCACATTTGAACACTGAATGCAAGGGCACATGTCAAGTTCCCAAGTCACCTGAGATGCAAGATGGAGACTAGTTCAAGAAGAATGTGTCCCCTTAAGACATTTTCTGTGCAAATCTGTCTCCCTTGTGCAAACATCAGGCAATTTTCACAGCTTCTCTAAAATCTACTGGAATTTCTCAAACCTCAAGTAACATGAAATATGCAAATGTCAGCAATTTTCATAGTGCAAATACCTTTTGACTGGACCTTTACAGTCTATCATATTTTCTTTATTGCTGCCCATACAATGTGGTCAATCAAGTTTGTTTCTCCAATTAGAAATCACAGATGAAATTTAATTCCATATACATCATCAATGGCCAACATGCAACACTCAAAATAAAGGCAATATGACATTGAGCAAAAATAACAGAAAAAGTGCCTTTGTCAAAATGATGCTAATTAATGGCGAGTTTACTCTGATTATGCACGTAGGGGCACTGCTTCAGCAAGACGTGGGTAGATGAATGCAAGCCTCAATCGGTCTAGCTGTAAAAATAAGGTACAATATAGAAAACGTTGTGCTAGAAACCATAAGCAAAAAAAACGGTAAGTTGACAAGACAAATTGCACAGGTCAGAACAGAGTTGAAACATAGCTTGCATAGTCCACATAAAGGCAAAGCTACACTCTTATGATAAATGAACAAAGATTCAGAGAAAGAATATTGTGCTACAGAAATATTGTTGCAGGAATACTGTGATGTTCGAAATATGATGGACATAAATATTGGAAGTAAGAATATAGGGCCAGATTTACAAGAAACTGGATCATCAATACTGAAGTGCAACTTTTCTTGCTTTGCCGTTGCCCCACCATATTGAAAATATGGCACATCATGGTGGTCGTTTGAACAATAGCATCAACATTTTTGAAGCTAATGTGGTGCTTTGCATAATTTTTTTTACGCTAGTGTAGCAAGGAGGCCTATTGATTTCAATGGGTGTGTCATTTTAATGCCTGCTCAGAGCAGGCGTTAAAAATTATGCCACATATGGTGCAGTGAAATCATGTGGATTTCACTGCTCCATTTTTGCAGGCCTCCTAACCTTGGAATGCCCCCTTGCATACATTTTGCCTCACGCAGTAAATTGCATGCATTGCGCACTTTGTAAATATGGTGCAGCGAAAATTGCCTCCTTGAGCCACATTAGCGTCAAAACAAATTACGCTAATGTGGCACAAGGAGGTTGTAGGGTTTTCTAAATCTGGCCCATAGTTTTTAGTGTTGCTTTGTAGTTTAATTTTGTATGGTATATGTGTTATGTTTACATTTTGTTTTATGTGACTATGTTATTTTGTATTGAACATTTTTGGTTTTATATTTATCTATGGCAAAAATTTACTTTAATGCCATTTTATGTTGTTCTATTTTTTTTAAAATTAGGATTGAAATGTATATTTTAAACAAACATTAGGTGGCAAGTTCGGTTTATATTAAAAAAGGATGGGGAGTTTTTTAAGTATGTTCGTTTTATTAGTTTTTTCACATTATTTCAATATTTTAAACAAATATTTAAATACAATTTGTAAAAATACTATTTAAAAATATTGGGGGTCATTATGACCTTGGCGGGCGGCATCAGCCGCCCGCCAAGATCTGATCGCCATGCGGCCGCCAATGCAGCCGCACCCCGCCACGGCCATTTGGAGATCCCCGCTGGACCGGCGTGCGGAAACCTGGGTTCCGCCCACCAGCCCAGCGGGGATCACGGCTGCAACATAGGAGCTGGCTCCAAATGGAGCTGGCGGTGTTGCGGCCGTGCGACGGGTGCAGTTGCACCCGTCGCGCTTTTCACTGTCTGCATAGCAGACAGTGAAAATCTGCATGGGGCCCTGTCAGGGGGCCCCTGCACTACCCATGCCAGTGGCATGCCAGTGGCATGGGCAGTGCACGGGCCCCCAGGGGCCCCACGGCTCCCCGTTCCGCCAGCCTTTTCCTGGCGGTGCAAACTGCCAGAAAAAGGCTGGCGGTCGGGGACTCGTAATCCCCTGGGCAGTGCTGCTTGCAGGGCAAAAGTGGCGGAATACCGCCGGCCCCGGCGGTGCGACCGGGGCACTTCTGCTGCGGTCGTAATACACCTGGAAGCACCACCAGCCTGTTGGCGGTGCTTCCGTCGTTTAGCCCTGGCGGTCCCGGGTCAAAATGACCCCCATAGTTTTTTTTACAAAAAATATATTTTTTTAAATGTTTATAGATGTTTCACATATTCATTATTCATTATGCATTATAGATGTTTTCATAATAAATATATTTGCACTATGCTATAAACACACACACACATATATATATATATTTAATATATATACATATATATATATATATATATATATATATATATATAGACATATGAACTTTAGTTTTTTGTGCTTGATTTATAATTGTTTATGAAATCGTTTTACTTTTTTACTTTTTGGGTACATAAAGGACGATCTTTGCTATGATTTAAATTATTTTTTAAATGTAAAATAAAAGTTTGATTAGAATTTTGTTTTATAGAGTATTTGTCAATTTGATATATTGTATGATGTTATAGTGACATTTGTATTAATTTAAATATATTTTAAATAACTTATAAATTCATTCTATTTAATTTTATAATATTATATTTTAATGACATTTTAAATAGTTTTTGAGTAAAACTACTGTGTTTTTATTTTTAGATAAAATGTTATATGCGTATTATAATTCAATAGTAGGGTATTTCAGGAAATTAAATGTAATTATTTTTGTTTTTGAAAGAATATTGAAATATTTATTAAAGCTTTTTCTAACAAAGTGGGAAATAGTAAATCACACATCTTTCGTGTCAACAACTTTCCATGAAATGGTTTAGATTGGAGTGTAATTAGGAAATCTGATTCCTTTCCTGATTTGGTTTACGTTGTAGTACAAAAAGTAAATCTCGACCCTTTAGTTTCCAACACCTTCTCCAAAATGGTTTATTTTGGAGTGGAAATAGAAAATTTAACCACTTTAGTGTCTAACGCTATCCTCACTATGGTTTAGATTCAAAGTGGAAATAGTAAATTAAACCCCTGAAGTAATCAACACCCTCCCCAAAATGTATTACCTTGGATTGAGAATAGGAAATCTAACTCTTTTAGTGTCCAACACTTTCTTTAAAATCATTATGATTGGAGTGAAAGCATTAAACATAACCCATTTAGTGTCCAACACCTTCCTTAAAATAGTTTAGATTAGAGTGGAAATAGTAAATGTAACCCTTTAAGGACCTCATTACTATTGTGGTGGTCTGAGGACAGCGACACTTGCGTTGACGGTCGGACCGCCACACTCCAGGTGATCGACTGCCCAATTACAACTTTGTCATGCGGACCCACCTAAAAACTGCTCTCATACATCCCGACTGGCTGATGGTGGTCAGGCTTGTAAGCAGTCATAGCAGAGCTGAACTCCGCAAAACCTGGTTGATTACAACCCCAAATCCGCCAGCCTTTTTATGATGGGGATCCATAAAAAGACTGGCAGAAAGCCAATGCAGGGGGCCCCCTGCCCAGCACCATCAGAATCCCTAACTCCTATAGTGCCCAATACCTTCACAACAATTATTTATAGTGGAGTCAACATAGGAAATATAACCCCTTTAGTGGTCAACACCTTCCCCAAAATTGTTGAGATTACTATAGTAGAGCCAAACCCTTTGTTGTCCAACGCCTTTCCCAAAATTATTTACCTTGGATTGGGTATAGTTAATGTAACCTTATAGGTGTTCAACACTTCCCCAAACGTATTTTCATTGGAGTGGGGATAGTAAATGTAATGCCTTTAGTATCCAACATTTCACAAAGTGCAAAATTATTTATTTTGTGCAATATGGGAATCATTTCCATCCGTGCGGTCTGACCGCCGGACTGCCAAATTGGCAGTGGGGAGGCGACCACCAAGCCGGCAGCCTCCCCACTGCCATATTAGGATCACAAGGCTGGGCTAGCTGGAGCAAACAGTGCTGCAGTTTTCAGAGGGAGCCAATGCCACTGCACTGTCTGTGCTGACAGCGCACTCGGAATGCATAATGTCTGCCCCTGCACTATTCACGACATAGGCATAGGCACTGTAGGGGGCCCCCTGTGGTCCCTTCTCTGCCTTTCTGCCAGCCTTTTCATTGTGGTGATACCGCCATGAAAAGGCTGGTGAAAACACCACTCATGGTCAGCAGAGTGGTGCCGCCATGGGCACTGACGTGCTTGTCCAAGGCTTTCCCCACCACTGATACTACAGGATCTTTGATGCTGGCTGTGTCTGCGGTGTTGTGACATTCAGACTTAGCATGCTAATCTGACAATCAGACTGTGAAGGATGCAGCATTCGGACTGCCACTGTGAGTAAGGTAGTCCCAGGCCCACCATATTCGTAATCAGGCCCTATGTTTTTTATTTTGTGGAGTAAACAACGTCGTAGTTTTTATAATTTAATTTATTTACTCTACATTTATTAAACATGTTTTTCAATCAAAATTACATTTTGTTATTATAATGAAATAAAATGTGGTAGACATTTTTGTACATTAATAAATGCAATATATTTTTAGACAGTTTTTAATATTGACATCTGTAATTGTTTTACAAAAACAGTACATACATACAGTATTTTTAAGTATGTATGTGCTATCGATTCAAGTTTGCATTTTTACATCATTATTGCACCTTTGTATATAATGAATAACAGAGTACTATAAATATTTACATATTCATTTGTATTTTGTTTATCCATTTTGACACTCTTAAAAAACAAAAAGTATAGCATTGTTATATATTTTTAAAAGATTTTTGAATACTTTTGAGATATATTTCTATTGTAACTTTTTCAGGGTTTTGGGGTGGGGGATTTGGGTAAATGTAGTTAGTATGGGTTATACATTTAGGGAGTCACTCTGACCCCGGCGGTCATGAAAGGGAAAACCGGCGGTCTCCCGCCGGTTTTCCGCTGCCCTGTAGAATCCTCCATGGCGGCGCAGCTCGCTGCGCCGCCATGGGGATTCTGACACCCCATACCGCCATCCTGTTCCTGGCGGCTCTGCCGCAGGGAACAGGATGGCAGTATGGGGTGTCGTGGGGCCCCTGGGGGCCCCTGCAGTGCCCATGCCAATGGCATGGGCACTGCAGGGGCCCCCGTAAGAGGGCCCCACTTTGTATTTCAGTGTCTGCTTTGCAGACACTGAAATACGCGATGGGTGCCACTGCACCCGTCGCACCTTCCCACTCCGCCGGCTCAATTCTGAGCCGGCGTCCTAGTGGGAAGGCTGTTTTGCACTGGGCTGGCGGGCGGCCTTTTGGCGGTCACCCGCCAGCCCAGTGCAAAACCCAAAATACCCTCAGCGGTCTTGCGACCGCGGAGCGGTATTTTGGAGGGGGGAACTCTGGCGGGCGGCCTCCGCCACCCGCCAGGGTGAGAATCACCCCCTTAGTGCTTGAGTTAGAGTTTGGCAGACAGGTTACTCATTCACAAATGTGGCAGATATCCTGTCCACCGTATTGCAATCTCCATAGGCTATTATAGCATCATAATACAGTGGGCAGGATATCCTTTATGCTTGTGATGGATTACCACCCTCCTAAACTCTAAATCAGGCTCTTAGCTTTGTTTTTGAAAGTTGTTTTGTGGTTATTTATGTTATGCTGCTTTCTAATGTTATACATTAATCCTGGCTATAGGATTGTACTGCTATTGAGTTATTTTATATTACTATGATATTACTGCTTAAGTTTGTATATGCATAATATTAAGGTTATGTTATATTTTGTTTTTTGGACCTGTGTTTGGTGAGTGTGGGGATGTTATTTTAAGTCAGTTAAGACAGTGTTTTGGTTTATTATAAACTAATATATATTTTTTCCTTTACATTCTCTGGTTTGCTGGAGTGGTTTCTTATTCTAAATTTTTCTGTTCTTCATCTGGTTCCTAATGACTGGGGATTAGATCAGTAGATGTGTTTTAAACTTTTCATTTCAGCATTTATTCTGGTCTGATTCTTTATATTTTATTTGCGACTCCTTTTTTTGGTTCGTAAGTATGATATTAATATTTATGTTTGAGTGGGACATGTTATATTTATCATGTATATGTATTTTGCTCTATAGATATGTGAATAATTTATTTTGTGTACTTGTGATTGTTGATGTGTAGACTTTTATTTTATTAAAATATTTTTATTTATATTTATCAGTCATCTTTTCCTTTAATCACAGTAGCTTTTTAACTGAATTGTAAAAATACATTGTGTAATATTTATTTTAAAATGGTGAGACTATGATAGTGTTTTAGTTTGTTCAGCTTTACTGGTTCATGTGTGCCTAAATATGTGAGTTTTAATATGGATTTTGCTAAAACGTTTATGCCATTTTATACATTCTACTGGATTGTTTATTTTTTTGGGCTTGATTTGGTTTACTGATTGCTCTATCCCACGTTTTTAGTAGCTTTGTTCTTTTTGGAGGGTTTTATGAATTTCTAGGGTGTTGGAATGTTTCTTCTTAGTGTGGCCAAGAGACATTGTTCTATTCTTTTACTGAGTTGGTATTTTAGTTTGTTGAGGCATAGATTTGCCGTATACATTTTACAATGGTAGTTTTAATTTGGGCTAGCATCTATGTCCAGAGTGGTGCAGTTTGTAACCCAAATATCTTCAAAATAGTCCATTAGGGGGCTTAATTTGTGCTCATTTTGTTGGTAAAATGGAGTTTCTGTTGTAGTGGTTAGCTACATCTGTTATAGGGACAAATGCCAGTGCAACTTTATTTCTAATAACAGAGTCCCCCTAATTGGCGCATATTCTATATTTAATTCTGATTTTTTTTAGATGCCTTCAAATGTGTTGGATAAGATGGTAATAGCAGCCTTGTACGTCTGTGTGTGGGTGTAGCTTAAGTATTGTTTGTATCATTGCTTATTCAAAATCTATTGTAATTGTATGTGATAAGTGGATGTTTGTTTTTATTTTGATGTCATTTAAACCTTCCATGCCGAGGACGAGCTGGCAACCGTGTGCCTGGGACGAGACAGCTCATCCTATACCCGGCCCAAGGGGGGAGAGCTAGCGCTCCCCCTGTGGGCCTCCCTCCCAAACCCCCTAGTCGGGGATGGAAGGGGAATCACTTCCCCTTCCACGACCGACCAACCCCACCAGTGACGCCTGGTGACGTCAGCGTGCAAATCACGTGCTGACCTCATCGGAGGTCACCTCGGATTGCGCTGGATGCTTTTGCATTTCTCTTCCGACCGGGAGGTGGGGCGGGAGAGACAAAAAAGGAAAGGAAACGCCTTTCCATTCCCTTCTTTTCTCTCACAGCGTTTCTGCTGCCCTATCGTGATGCTATCAGGAAGCAGAGATGCCCACGAGACACCAGGGATTTTTTTTTAATGGATTATTAATAAAGATAGCGGCCCTTAGACAAGGGTCGCTCTCTAGGGGTCCGTATTATTTTTATGCCATTTCCGCCCCCCCCGGGAGCAGATCGGCCTAATATAATTAGGCCGATCTGCCCCTGGGGGGGGGGCAGAAAACCCCTAGGCACCAGGGATAATTCTTTTTTCCTTTTATGTGTAGGGAGCGACCCCTTAGGCAAGGGTCACTCCCTGGGGGGGGGCAAATTGTGGTTAGGCCATTTATGTCCCCCCTGGGGGCAGATCAGCCTAATATAATTGGTCCGGGCTGCCCCCAGGGGGCAGAAACCACTAGCCACGAGGGAGTTTTTTAAAAAATTAAACTGACACATTAGGAGAGCGGCCCCTGGTCAAAGGACGCTCCCCGGGGACCAAATTATTTTTAGGAAATTTCTGCCCCCGCCCCCATTTCTGCCTATAATTAGGCTGATCTGCCCCTGGGGGGCAGAAAACCCCTAGACACCAGGGCTATATATCTATATTTTTTTATACTTACGCATAAGGGGAGTGGCCTTGTGGGCAAGGGCCGCTCCCCAGGGAGGGCAACATATTTCTGGGCCATCCCTAGACACCAGGGATCTTTTTTTTTTTAGTATATATTTTTTTTTTATATGTGGGGAGCAACCTCTTAGGCAAGGGTCTCTCCCTGGGGAGGCCAGATTATTTTTAGGCCATTTCTGCCCCCCAACCACTAGACACCAGGGATTTTTTTATTTTTCTATACTAACGCATAAGGGGAGCAGCCCTTTGGGCAAGGGCTGCTCCCCGGGGCAACAAATATTTTTGGGCTATATCTGCCCCCCCTGGGGGCAGATCGGCCTAAGATAATTAGGCCGATCTGCCCACAGGGGGGCAGAAAACCCCTAGACACCAGGCATACTTTTTGTTTCTTTACTTTTTTTTTTATGTGTGGGGAGCAACCCCTTAGGCAAGGCTCACTCCCCTGGGGGAAAATTGTAATAAGGTAATTTCTACCCCTCTTGGGGGAAGATCGGCCTATTTTTGTTCAACCAATCTACCCCCAAGGGGGGTAGAAACCACTAGTCACCAGGGATTTGTGTGTGTGTATGTTTGTTTTGTTTGGGGGGGCAAGCTCTTGGGCAAGGGTCACTCTCCAAGAGGGCACATTACTGTTGGCCATATATTGGCCTATTTTTGGAAGGCCCATCTGCCCCCAGGGAGGGCAGAAAGCTCACCAGAGACCAGGGAAGTCTTCATTTCAAAATAAGAGTGAGGGGGTATGGCCATACCCCGACCCCAAATAAATTGGGCCAAAGTTGTTCTGCTCACCAGTGGACAGATGGGGCACTTACCCCCGATCCACACCCCGGGGGCAGAAAGTCTACTAGATGCCATGGAATTAAAAAAATATATATATATATATTGGGGTGGTGGCTACTGACCAGTATGGGCATGGTTATGTCTCCACCCCAACTGAAGGGGGTAACTGTCTTTTAGCTCTCCCCTTGCACACTAAAACAACGTATCCCACTGCAAGCTAGAGGACATTTGATTATTTTGGGTTTTGGTTTTACATTTGGGCCATGAGAGCTTGGTAACTCTCAATATCGTCCCACTAAGAATAGTGAGGGCTGCACTTTTTTGGCTTTGGGACTCTGCCATGTAGAAAAATCCACAAGACATAGACACATCTGAAAACTAAACATCTGGCCCACCTACACAAGTGAGGTATCATTTTTACCGGGAGACTGAGGGAAACATTTGGTGGTAGGAAATTTGTCCCGGTGCGGTGATCCCACACAGAAATGTGGGAAACAAGTGATTTTTTAGCTAAATTTGAGGTTTGCTGAGGATACTGAGTAAGAAAACATTGGGGGATCCACGCAAGTCACACCTCCCTAGAATCCTTTGGGTGTCTAGTTTACAGAAATGTCTGGGTTTGGTAGGTTTCCCTAGATGGCAGCTGAGCCCAGGACCAAAAACTCAGGTGTCCCCCGCAAAAACAGGTAGTTTTGTATTTGATAATTTTGATGTGTCCAGATAGTGTTTTGGGGCATTTCCTTTCGCAAGAACTAGGCCTAACCACACAAGTGAGGTACCAGAACCTGGTGAGAGCCCCACAAGTCACCCCATCTTGGATTCCCCTAGATGTCTAGTTTGCAAAAATGCACAGGTTTGCTATGTTTCCCTACGTGCAGGCTGAGCTAGAAGCCAAAATCCACAGTTAGGCACTTTGCAAAAAAAAGCTCTGTTTTCTTTGGGAAAATGTGATGTGTCCATGTTGTGTTTTGGGGCATTTCCTGTCATGGGCAAAAGGCCTACCCACACAAGCGAGGTACCATTTTTATCGGGAGACATGAGGGAACGCTGGGTGGAAGGAAATTTGTGGCTCCTCTTAGATTCCAGAACTTCCTGTCAACAAAATGATAGAAAAAAGTGTTTTTTTCTGGCCAAATTTTGAGGTTTGCAAAGGATTCTGGGTTACAGAACTTGGTGAGAGCCCTACAAGTCACCCCATCTTGGATTCCCCTAGGTGTCTAGTTTTAAAAAATGCACAGGTTTGCTAGGTTTCCCTAGGTGCTAGCTGAGCTACAGGCCAAAATCCACAGCTAGGCACTTTGTAAAAAACAGCTATGTTTTCTTTGGGAAAATGTGATGTGTCCACGTTGTGTTTTGGGGCGTTTCCTGTCGCGGGCGATAGGCCTTACCACACAAGAGATGTACCATTTTTATCTGGAGACTTGGGGGAACGCTGGGTGGAAGGAAATTTGTGGCTTCTCTCAGATTCCAGAACTTTCTGTCACAGAAATGAGAGGAAAAAGTATTTTGTTGGCCAAATTTTGAGGTTTGCAAAGGATTCTGGGTAACAGAACCTGGTGAGAGCCCCACAAGTCACCCCATCTTAGATTTCCCTAGGTGTCTAGTTTTCAAAAATGTGCAGCTTTGCTAGGTTTCCCTGGGTGCCGGCTGAGCTAGAGTCCAAAGTCTACAGCTAGGCACTTTGCAGAAAACATATCGGATTTCAATGTAAAAATGTGATGTGTCCGTGTTGTGCTTCCTGTTGCGAGCAATTAGGCCTACCCACGCAAGTGAGGTACCATTTTTATCGAGAGAGTAGGGGGAACACAAAATAGGAAAACAAGCGTTATTTCCCCTTGTCTTTCTCTACTTTTTTCCTTCCAAATGTAAAACAGTGTGTAAAAAAGACGTATATTTGAGAAATGCCCTGTAATTCACATGCTAGTATGGGCACCCCAGAATTCAGAGATGTGCAAATAACCACTCCTTCTCAACACCTTATCTTGTGCCCATTTGGGAAATACAAAGGTTTTCTTGACACCTATTTTTCACTCTTTATATTTCAGCAAATTAATTACTGTGTACCCGGTATAGAATGAAAACCCACCGTACGGCGCAGCTCATTTATTGGCTCTCGGTACCTAGGGATCTTGATGAACCTATAAGCCCTATATATCCCTGCAACCAGAAGAGGCCAGCAGATGTAACTGTATATTGCTTTCAAAAATTTGACATCGCAGGAAAAAGTTACAGAGTAAAATTTGGAGAAAAATGGCTGTTATTTTACCTTAATTTCAATATTTTTTTATTTCAGCTGTTATTTTCTGTAGGAAACCCTTGTAGGATCTACAAAAATTACCCATTGCTGAATTCAGAATTTTGTTTAATTTTCAGAAATGTTTAGCTTTGTGGAATCCAGCATTGGTTTCATACCCATTTCTGTCACTAACTGGAAGGAGGCTGAAGGCACAAAAAATCGTAAAAATGGGGTATGTCCCAGTAAAATGCCAAAATTGTGTTGAAAAATTGGGTTTTCTGATTCAAGTCTTCCTGTTCCTGAAAGCTGGGAAGATGATGATTTTAGCACTGCAAACCTTTTGTTGATGCCATTTTCAGGGAAAAAATCGCAAGCCTTCTTTTGCAGCCCTTTTTTCCCATTTTGTTAAACAAAACCTACATTTTTGCTGTATTTTGGCTAATTTCTTGGTCTTCTTCTGGGGAACCCACAAACTCTGGGTAACTCTAGAATCCCTAGGATGTTTGAAAAAAGGACACAAATTTGGTGTAGGTAGCTTCTGTAGAGAAAAAGGTTTTGAGGGCCTAAGCGCAAACTGCCCCAAATAGCCACAAAAAGGCCTAGCACCTGAGGGGGAAAAGGCCTGGCAGCGAAGGGGTTAATAATTTGTAGTAAGTAGTACTTTGTTTGTTAAGCAGCAGTGCATAAATTAGGGGTGTTTTACCATTTTGATATCACCATGTATGTGTGAATGGTCTAGGGCACATTTCAAAATTTTTACCCACCATCCTTCTTTCACAGGTGTTTAGTCTTTACAGATTAGCAATAGTTAAACAATAGTTACAATATTTTTTTCTCATTATTTTGGTTGTTGTAGGACAAAGGTTTCATTGTTATTTTTATTTGCTATATGTTCAGGAATTTTAATGTCTTGGTATCTTCTAGAGGCAGCAGGAGTTTTACTGGTAGCTTCGGTATTACTATTAGGCATTGTATAGTGGGTATTGCTGATAGATGACCTTGGATATGTTCAACTGACCTTGGATAGCATATCTTTTAGGGGCCTATTTATAGGCCCCGAGCGTCAACTTGCGCCACATTAATGTCATATATTTTGACATTAATGTGGCCCAACGAGGCAAATCTGAGCACCTTATTTAGAGGTTGGCCCAATGTATACACTGCGCCACTCTTTAACCCTTTATGCTACATTATGCCTGCACCAGGCATAAAGTAGGCAAAGGGGGTGTTCCCCCGTTAGGAGAGGCAGAACAATGCAGGTGTTAAAAGGGGGCTGCTTTTCTTTAGAATGGGGTCCTATATACTCTGTAGGAGTAGCACCAATATCTTGGTGCTACTTCTGCAGTGTATGTCAATAGCGTCACACAAAATGACATTATTGCCCCCTACCCTGCACCATGGTGTACCGTATTTTAAATATGGCTCACATATGGTAGCAGGAGGGGGGTGCTAAGGGGCCATAAATCTGCCCCATAGTTTTTAAATAATGGGCTCTTAGGAACTTGTTCTTACCTCTTAAATTTGTATGTACATGCCTATCTACATGCCTAGCTTCTGTCTCAGGTACATTTGGGTGTTGGTTGTGTTCTCTCACATTAATAACCACATTGTTTTTTATTGTAGCCCTTCCATAACAAACTGTAGCATAGATTTTATATTTTCAACTTACATTTTCAATGTTATTGCCTTTCTGGCTGTGTGCCCTAGTGTGAGAGCAATTATTTCCCTTTCTGTGATGTTCTATATCTTGCACTTTCTACCATTCTCTATGAAAGTAGTTTAATAATATAATTCAATATTGTGCTATAAATGAAACTTTAGTTTACTATTTCAGAGAAAACATAATTTTAATCACTATACATTTTTTTCTTACCTATGGGTAGTTGATTATAATTACAGTATTTTTTTCTGTTTTAGGCAAAGATGTGGAAATATGGGTCATGGGGGTTGTTTTCCTTTTGGGGAGACATTGGTGTTAGTAAAACAAAATACTTAGGTTTGTTTTGTTTTATGGGTTGTGGAGTTTAAATTTTAAGATGTAAGGGTTAATAGATTTTTCTATCTTTCTTACCATAGGGAAGTACCTGTAGGGGGGTGGCCTGGTTTGTAGTGCGTACCTTGGGTACTTACACCTTACACCAGGTCCAGTTATCCCTTATTAGTGAAATGTAGTAGTGTTCTAGCAGCTTAGGCTGATAGAGTTAGCTATAGCGGAGCAGCTTAGGTGGAACTAGGAGACATGCAAAGCTCCTGCAACACCACTTATAGTTACACAGTTCTTATACACAAGTAAAGACAATGCTCAGTGTTACGAAAAATAAAGGTAGTTTATTTGGGTGACACAAGGTCAAAAATATCTTTGAGGCAATACTCCTTCTGGAGGTAAGTATTATACACAATATATACACTAGACACCACAATAAGGTAAGTAATTAGATATAGGATAGTGCAAACAATAAGAAATGCTATAGAATGTAATGGGAGGAAATAGATCTAGGGGCAACACAAACCATATACTAAGAACATGGGATGCAAATCACAAATTCCCCCCTAGACAACTGTAGTGTGTAGAGAATCACTGGGAGAGTAAGAATACAGTACAAGTAAGTAAAATACCCCACCCCAGACCCCAGAAAAGCAGGAGTTAAGTACTGCAAGTTTCCTTAGGACACACTACAAGTCGTGATTAGAGTTAATGCAAGAACCAAGCAAGACTGCAACCAAAAAATGGTGGACTCCTGGACCTGCAGACCTGCAAAAGAAAGACACCAAGTCCAGAAGTCGGAAAAAGTTCCAGGAAGGACAGGAGCCCCTTCCAACACAGAAGAGGGTGCAAAAGAAGAGTCCCTGGTTGGACGAAGACTGCAGAAATGCACCCAAGAAAAATGTCAGTGGGTTCCTGCATCATGCAATTGATGTCCCACGAAGAGATGTTGGATGCAGGTGGGTTTTGGCACTGGATTCATCCAACAAGCCTTGGTTCCGGCAAAGTCACGTTTTGCATCAAAGTGGTGCTGTCTGGACCCAGGAGGGACCTGGGGGCCTCAACCCTATGTGTCCCAGAACACGGGGACAAAGGAGGTGCAAAATGCAGTTGGTGCAGCACTACAAAGGAAGGTCCCCAGCCTCCGGAGAACAACTCGGCAAGTTGAGCAACATAGGATAGAGTGCTGGGGACCTGGGCTGGGCTGTGCACAAAGGAATTTAGCAAATACTGCACAGAGGCCTCAGGAGGTGAAGAAGACACAGGGCACATGGGTACTGTTGTTCTCGGGGAAGGCAAGGTCTTACCTCTTCCAAATTGGGACAGCAGGCCCTCAGGACAGTCTGTGTCAAAGGGGTCCACTGTCTGTGTTCCAAGGTGCACCCTCATCACCAGGAGAGGAGTCCAAGAGAACCGTCGTCGACTTAGAAGGTGCCTGTTTGAGCAGGGAAGTGACTCCGTCACTCCACAGGAGATTTCTTTAGTCCTTCTGGTGCAGGGTGAAGACAGAAAGTCCCCAGAGCATGCACACCATTGAAACTGTTTCAGTTGCTGGCTGGAGCTGAAGTTGTAGAGTAAAAGTAGCCCTTCTGGATACTTTGTTGCTGTTACAGCGGTTCCTGGAGCAGTCTGCAGTCGTTCTGAGGTCAGAGGATGAAGTAGTAGTTGCAGAGGATTCCTGCTGGAGACTTCCAAGTAGAATCTGAAGAGAAACCCACAGGAGAGACCCTAAATAGCCTCAGAGGGAAATTGGCTACCCTATCAGGTATGGACCTATCAAGAGGGGTCTCTGACGTCATCTGCTGGCACTGGCCACTCAGAGGCCTCCAGAGTGTCCCCACACCTTGGCAAACAAGACGGCGGAAGTCTGGGACACACTGGAGGAGCTCTGGGCACCACTCCTGGGGTGGTGATGGACAGGGAAGTGGGCACTCCCCTTTGCTTTGTCCAGTTTTGTGCCAGAGTAGGGACTGGGGGTTCCTGAACCAGTGTAGACTGACTTATGCAAGAAGGGCACCCCAGAGGCTGGGGGAGGCTATCCCTCCCCAGCATGAAACACCTATTTCCAAAGGGCGAGGGTGTAACACCCTCCTCCCAAACGAAATGCTTTGTTCTGCCTTCCTGGGACTGAGCTGCTCACATCCCAGGAGGGCAGAAACTGTCTATGAGGTAGCAGCAGCTATGGCTAGTGTGCAAGCCTCAGAGAGCTGGTTGACAGTACTGGGGGTCCATGGTGGAGCCCCCAGGATGCATGGAATTGGCTCCCCAATACCAGATTTTGAATGGGGGGACAATTACATGATCTTAGACACATTACATGGCCATATTCGTAGTTACCATTGTGAAGCTACATATAGGTATTGACCTATATGTAGTGCACTTGTGTAATTTCGTCCCGCACTCACAAAGTCCTGGGAATTGGCTCTGAACTCTGTGGGGGTACTTTTGCTAGTGCAAGGGTGCCCTCACACTTAGTAACTTTGCACCTAGCCTTCATTAAATGAAGGTTAGACATATAGGTGACTTATAAGTTACTTAAGTGCAGAGCAAATGGCTGTGAAATAATGTGTGCACTATTTCACGCAGGCTGCAGTGACAGTCCTGTGAAAGGGTTTGTCTGAGCTCCTTATGGGTGGCAAAAGAAATCCTGCAGCTCATAAGGATTTCCTGGAACCCCAATGCCCTGTGTACCTAGGTACCATCTACTAGGGACTTATAAGGGGGTCCAGTTTGCCAATTGAAATTGGTAAATTAAGTCACTAGCCTGTATTGACAAAATTAAAAGCAGAGAGAGCATAAGCACTGAGGTTCTGGTTAGCAGAGCACTATGCACACACACACATTAGGCCTTAAGCTATGAGAACTGGGGTCCTAACCAGCAGGATCCCAGTGAGACAGGCAAAATCATACTGACATACAGGTAAAAATGGGGGTAACATGCGAAGAAAGATGGTACTTTCCTACAGTCCCTGCCACAGTGCCAGAGATTTTCACTTACATGTACAGCATTACTAGTAGTAGATTTACACTTGTAAATCCTGTTGTAGGAGGCACTGTCCACTTATTAGAATGGATGGAGACTCTAAAACAGGGTGTAAATCTACTCTCAGAAATGGTGAATATCAAAAAAGTGTAGACGTACACCTAAATGTAGTTGTAAATATTCACATAAGAAATGGATGTGCCCATTTCACTTGGATTATAAGATAATAAAAATAGTTAATGGAACAACAAAACTTTAGTAACCATGGGTGTTACTTAGGTAACGTAGCACACTGGATGGAAAGTTTGGAGATGAGCTGCCAATCAGAATGCTGCATTTATTGGAGATAACTACTGTCATATACAGTGACATGGGTTCCCTTACCCACCCTTTGATGGCTTAAAATTCTCAAAGCTTTTTATTTTACAAGCTCATCCTAACCTCAAAGATGTGACTGGTGCAGGATCCACACTGAGCAGTACACATGTATTGTTTTATCCTTTTTCTCATCAGACAGAAAAGCTATTCTTCCTTTTCTGACATAGTGTGCCAGCTTTAAATCTTTTTTCTGGGGGGAAGTGAATCTTGAATGCTGCAGAGAGGTAGGAAAAAGTAACAAACAACAGTGTCTGTTCTTCATCTGCTATTTGTACTTACTGAGTGGGTGTGACTGTGAGAAACTGGGACCGGTGCCTGATTCATTGCCTAGTCGTCCTTGCAGCTGGAGCCACTGTGGCACGATGGTCCATCATGCCAGGAGGTGCTGAAATTGACGGTGTTGTCCCACTAAGCCAGAGATGGCTGCAAGGAGCTGGGACTGGGGCTGACTGCATTGCTCCGGAGTCCTTGCAGCTGGAGCCGCCATGCTTTTCCTTCGCGTGAGGTGGTGCTAAGATTGATGGCTCTGTCCCGCTGCGCCAGGGGTGGCTGCAAGAAGCTGGGACCTAGGACTGACTGCATTGCTCAGGAGTCCTTGCGGCTGGAGCCACACTGTTCCATCGTGACAGGAGGTGCTGAAATTGATGGTTCTGTCCCCCTGCACTGGGGGTGACTGCGAGGAGCTGGGACCATGTCCTGATTGCATTGCTCAAGAGCCTTTGTGGTTGGAGCTGCCGCACCACGCTGATCCATTGTGCCAGGAGGTACTGAAATTGACGGCGCTGTCCCACTGCCCCAGCCTAGGGCAAGGGCAGGTCCATCTTCACCCATCCTTATCTGGACAAGACTGGGTAGGGCCACCCCTTGTCATCTGCTATCTGGCCGTGCCTTCAGCGTTGGTGTTCTTTTCAGCTCCTTAAGGATCTCTAAGGTAAGCCCTTCCAATTTTCTGTTTTTTAGAATGGGTAAACAAAAGGCTAATGCGCATGTTGTGCAACCTCATTAGCCGACAATTATAGACTCTATACTATAGCAGGCAATTTGCACTGGGTCCACTGAAATAGTGCTGACTACACAGAAGTTATCACTGGGCTGCGGACAGGGGCCTGATGTTACTGCAGTAGGTTCTATTGGTTGCCCTGGAGCAAATTCTGTTGGAGAGAGGAGCAAGGGCACTCAAAAGAGTGCAACAGCAGCGTCAACATCCAACTCTTTTGCTGTGCCCCATGCAGGGATTAAGAAGAGTACAATTTGTACTCCAGTGGGCACTGGTAACATTAGAATTAGAGCAAACTTAGACCCCGAACCAGAACCAAAGCCAAAAAGGAAAAGAGTGGAAACTGTTGTACAGCATGTGTATGCAAAATCAAAGCAGCAAGTTAGAAGGGCCGGCGGTGAGAAAGGGGGAAGCCTACCAAAATCAATCCTGGGGGCTTTAGCAGTGGATGAAGTGTGTGCTAAACATATGTGTGCATTTGAGGATTTAGGTAGATGTTCTGAAACCCACTGGTGCACCGTTTGTCTGCCATCAATTGGCAATTAGAAAATTTGACCACCCCTCAAGGTATGATAAAGGAGTTTTCTGTACTAACAAAGAAGGACAAGGAGATTTTTTAGGGCTGAGTCTGTCCTCCTTATAGACTATACAACATTACAAAAAGGTCCAGCGCAAAGGACCTTCCACAGGGTGGAAAAAGGGATTTTTTGTGTGTGAAAAACCCTCTCCCACCAGGGTTACACCTTGGTAGCATGCTTCAGCATTGGGTTTCCTCCCGTTCTGCTGCAGAAAAGGGCGGGCTACGACTATACGTGGGAGCACTGTTGTAGTTTCATCAATGTGAATACTGAGAGGGATAGGAGTGGTGGGGTCTTACGTGAGTTCAAAATACCTGCCTCTGGATGGTATTACAAATTTGATATGTCTCACAGGGGCGGTATGGTTAAACAAGGGGCAATGGAGGTGGGGTACATTATGTACCCTACCTCCTAATTGGTCTACATGTTTCAGAGTCTACCCCTAGACTCCTCTTCAGGACTAAGAAGGACTCCCTAGTGTTGTCACGTAGGCTTTTATTACCTTAATGAGACTACTGGATATGGGTGGCAGAATCACTTGCACTGTGGGGGACTGAGTCTGAACCCACTACAGGTGACACCTGTTGGCCTAATCCGGATTTTAGTCCAGCTAACTAGCAGTGCCTCATCTCCATCCAAGAGCAGGGATGATTGGGTAGCCAAGTGCATGGCACAATTGACTCCTTAGGGAAATCGTGGTCACTCAGATCGCGTCAGTTTTCCTCAGTTCCATTAGTCTCACATATACAAGGACAATCGAGGCAGAATAGAATTCAATAAGATTTTATTGAAATAACTTCAGATAATAAAGCATGTACTGCAATAACTAGGACAATGAAGCATGACATGATGAAAATTGTGACAAGGAGAGTAAAACATAAAAATAATGCTACCATATTGTCACTGCAATCATTAAAATAGCTCCTACCTAGGCTATGTTAGAGCACAGCATGGTAAGCTCTAGTTCTGCCCTTCAGGTTCCCCTGGGAAGACATCATCCCTCATATCTGAGCAAGAGGCCTGTAGTCTACATAGGCAGCTGTAGAGAAGCACTCAGCAATCAGCATTCAGTCGGGGTCATCTGGCTGGAATCTCCCTCTAAGGTACATGGATCAAAGTAGTGTTTTAATAATAAAACAGCTGATATCCCAAGAAAGTATCCCTACGTAAGCATGTGTATGTTTCTATGAACACTAGAGACAAAGCGTTACCACGTTTGCCGGCATCCCATTTTACTGCAGCCTTGAGAAAAGCACAGAGTGAAAGAAATGTCTTGTTTAAGAACTCAGTGCTGGCCTAGGCAAAGAACAGCTAGATAGAGAAAACAAAACAAGACCGCAAATGTGGCTATTGTTAAAATAATAAAACGAAGCTGGATAAAATATGTCTAGGTTAAAGTGCACAGTGGCAGGCTTAGTTTGCTAAAATAGCGTGTATGAAGCTGTAACTAAAATGGCTACACAATAGTGTAATTCCTTGATTAACTACCACTGGTGAAAGCAATAACCTAAAATGCTCTGTGGTATGGTGTGGTACCTCTAACTAAAGGAAAGTAATACTCAATGGTAGCAATGTCCTTCTGGAATACCTGTGGAAAACAAAAGAATAAAGGTTGCTACTTGTATTACTTAAGGGTGTGGAGCCTCTACAACCTCCACCCCACTCGTGGGAAAAGGCTCTTGTGAATCACATTAAATAGACAAATACAGGACATACTACACTTGAAAAAACATGTAAACACACTTCAACACGTGAGGCACCTCTAAGAAACACACGTTGTGCATGTGTGACCTACTGTTTAGTGTCTACGCCTTCTTATCATAGATCCTCCGTGATGGGGGGGTGGTTGTAGTCACACATTCATCAAAGAAACACTCCTGCTTTCTGCCTAATGCTCACCTCCCTGGGGTCTGAAACACCATGGTTCCTGTGGGAGTCTGTTTTTTAAACTAACTGCATAAGACACGTTTCAACTTGTTGACGCTTGTGGCACTAAACTGCTAATTTTCCAAAATTACGGTCTTGAGTGTGCCGAGGTAGTGCTGCGAGGGCCCCTTTCTTAAGTGTCCCTCAAAAGTGCCTGCTTTAGTGTGGAAATCCAAAAATAGGGGAAAGAAAGGGTGAAAAAGGGGCTCTACTTTTTCAGGGGAGTTGGGTTGATATGACTGCCAGTTTAAGAGTAGTCATTGGTATAAAAAAGGATGGTTGCATACATTGATAGCCTTGTCAATGGGAAGGGTGGCTTGCTGGTTGTTATAGCATCACGCTTGTCGGGGTAACAAGGCATTAGTGCTGCATTACCTGGCCCCAGGAGATATTCTCATTGAGACCATGTTGGTGTGTGCATAACTTAAAAACCCAATGTTGTTCTCTTTCGAACAGGAAGGATTCGCTCTTAATCTCTTTGTGATGTTCAAGCATAACCCATCGGTAATCCTCCACTGTGGGTGCATTGTCAATGTAATCAGTGGACATTTTTGTGGTGGCAGGGCCACATCTCAAATTACTCTGATGTTCACAGATGCAGGTTTTTACTTTGCGGGTGGTTGTTCCTATGTAATGTAAATTTCATGGGCACGTAATCATAAAGGCTACTCGCTGGGTGTTGCAGTTGGTGAAATCCTTGTTTTGCCACCCAGTATTGTCATTAAAAAAGACCCTTTTGGTTGCGTTTGTTAAATGGCACATGCTGCAGTTCCCACATGGGTAATGTAGTGCGGGTGGTGGTAGGAGGTTGGTGCCGTCCAGTTTTGTCTTGGACAAGCATGGGCAGGTATGTATTAGCATACTTTTGCCACGTTTGTGGGAAAACATTGGTTTGGAAAAGTTTAAACAGCCGCTATTCAAAATGCATCAATTTTTTTTTATAATCTTGCTCATTTGATTAGAGGCTACATTGAATGTTGTGATACAAATAGGTCTTTCTTTTTTGAGGAGGAGTGTCCAGGAGAGCCTCTCTATTATTGTTGCGTGCTCGTTTCATGGCTTGATTAATGATTTTGGGAGTGTATTTCATTGCCTCCAATTTGGATGCAAGATTCTGGGCTTGTTGTTTGTAGTCAGATACCTCTAACAATTCCTCCTTAGTCTGAGGAACTGTCCAAACAGGAAGTTCTCCCTCAAATGGTAGGGGTGGGTACTATCGATAAGTAACAGACAATTCTTAGCTGTCGGTTTTTCATGGGTGGTTGTTTTTAGGGCCCCATTGGTTGCTATGATGTCAAAGTCCAGAAAAACAAATTGTTCCTTGCTTTTCGTAAGAGTGAATCTCAGGGACTGGTCCTGTCTATTGAGCTACTCTAAGAACGGTCCCACTTATGTCTCCTCCCTTTTCCAGATTAGCAATATGTCATCAATATATCTTTTCCATAGTGCAATGTTATCTCTATATGGGTTAGTGGTTTTTGGAATTGTCTCTTTCTCAAAATGGTAGATGTAGAGAATGGCTAGACTTGGAGTAAAAGTGCTTCCCATGCTTGTCCCATGTTTTTGCAGGTACAGATGGCCTTCGAACTCAAAAAAGTTTTTTGTTAACGCCCAGAAACAGCATTCCATAACCACATTATGTGGTGTATGGTGGTCCCAATCTATATAAAAAATGATCTCCTGTATTATGCGCAAAGTGTCTGAGTGAGGGAGACTGGTGTACAGGCTTTCCACATCCAAACCTAACAGTGTTTCATTTGTAGGATCGAAAGTTCTATCTCTTAAAAGACACAGTACATCTTTACTGTCTTAAAGATATGTGTCCATGTTTTGGACTATGGGTCTAAGGAAGGCATCAGCAAAACGGGACAAAGGTTCCAAAACTGAATTCATTTCAGATACAATAGGTCTACCAGGAGGTTTTCCAGGTTTTTATGAATTTTAGGAATGGTACAGAAATAAGGAGTCACTGGATTTTTGTTGATAGGAAATTACCTTCTTTCTGGGAAATTGTCATGACCACACAAACTTGCCAAGTCAAATCAAAGAAGTGCATGAGAAAAGCAAAGAGATATCCTCAGTGGAGACAGCAAAGCCCAAACTGGAAGAAGGTTTGCAGAGTAATCTTGCGCTTATTTCAAAGGAAGAATCAAGAAGAGAAGATCCAAGATGGCCGCTGTGAGTCCTGAAGGTTAGTTACAGTTCTAGTCTTGCAATTGGTTGGTTGCTAGGTTACGAGCTCTCCAGCTGGAAGCCTTGCACTTCAACTGAGGTCTGACAGGAATCAGCTGTGTGGAGAGAGAGCGCACTTCAGAACAGAAACTCCTGTGAGGTAAAATTACATTTGAAGATTATATTACAGAAAACAGATAAATATTGTCAAGGTTTATTTGAAGAGTTTGATAGTAGACCGTTCCCGTGAAAGTCGGCAAGGCTACAGAGTTAATGTTTGAATTAACCTTATGTTTACAAGGTTCTTGTTTAAGATATTAAAGTCAAAGAAAAAACGAACTTTAAAAGAGCAAGTATCTACAAATGTCAAGGTTATAAACGAAGGCCAAGTTTAAAGGAGAAAAGAACTGTTAACAAATAAGCATTTACAAATTCAATGGTAATAAACCAAAATAGAGTTTAAAAGAGAAACGAACTTAAATAAACAATCATTTACAACTACAAGTTATCGACAGATGTCGAAGTAAGGAAGGAGAAACTAACTGTAATAAACAAGCATTTACAAATACAAGTTATCAACAAATGTCGAAGTAAGAAAGGAGAAACAAACTTTAATAAACAAGCATTTACAAATACAACTATTGACAGAAGTCACAATAAGACAGGAGAAATTAAATAACATCAGCTGATTTGAAGAACGCATTATCACCAACTATATATATATATATATATAGCAACATAAAACCAATCTCTAACAAAGGTTGAGAAGTTCTTCCAGAATCAGTAATAAGCATTTTTTTAAGAAGAGCTATCATTTATAGAGAGAAGCAAGGCTACAGAGAACTCAGGGTGAGTGAAGAAATAATAGAATTAAAGAGAATTAAGTGTTGAGAGTAGAAAGTGAAAAACTGATGTTGTATGTCCCTAGTAATTGCGACAGTGACTCTTGCAGGTGCTGTATCCAATCTTAGATGTGAAGAGGCAGACTGAGAACTGGCGTTCATCATCTCTGTGGCAGTCTCTCTACCATCCCATTCCCCTTTCCCCCTCCGGGGTACTCAGCACAAAGGATTAATATTCGTTGTGAGTAGCTCAGGTCGGGACTGAGGAGTTATCTTCTGCTTCTGAGGAAATCGAATTGAAGTATCCTGACAGATTGAAGTGCCTTCACCCTAATTTTAGGGAAAAAACTGAGCAGAATGGCAGAAGGAATTGGTATAAAAACATTAGCCACCGTTTTGGAAGGGTTACAGAAACAATTAAATAACACCATAGAAGAAACAGTCCAAATAAAACAGCGAATAAATGAGTTAGGGAACACCGCTAAATCAAATGAATCTGTGTTTTCACAAATCCCTAGCCCTTCACAGTCTGCAGGTATATCCACTCAAGTAATTCATGCAGTTTCCCCTATTATTCCTTTGGCTCAACCCGAGCGCTTCGGTGGGGATCCAAATAAGGCGCAGATTTTTCTGACCCAATGCTCATTGCATTTTTTATGTAGACCAGTCATTTTTTCTGAAGACCAGTCCAAAGTGGCATTTATATTGTCTTATCTGACAAGAGATGCGGCTGCATGGTCCATGCCAATAATTTCCAGAAATGATCCTGTTTTATATAATTTCCAAAATTTCAAGGAAGAGTTCTTAAGAATATTTGATCGGCGAACTGCAGCTCAAGCCACTGACAATGAACTACTGGAAATCAGGCAAGGTAATAAAGATCTAGTAGCCTATCTGGCTCATTTCAATAAACTCATTGTAGAGACTGCCTGGCCGGAGTCAAAAAGAGCCGCCATATTTTATCGTGGACTGAGAGATGAATTGAAATATGCCTTAGCACAAGTTCCAAATAGACCCACCGAAATTTTGGAGTTAATTGATCTTGTGTTACAGATTGACCACTGGTTAACTGAACGAAGAGCAGAAAAGAGAAGAGAGTATCGACCATTTCCCCTGAGAATTGATTGTGTAAGAAATTATCATACGAGAGCCGGAGAAGGGATAACGATAGAAGAACCAATGCAAATTGGTTCCATCCGAGGTCCTTTATCTAAGGAAGAAAAATAGAAAAGAAGAGTGAATCAACTATGTTTATATTGCGGTGCATCTGGGCATTTTGTTAAAAACTGTCCCAAGAAACCCAAAGCTCTTCAGTCGGGAAAAGGAGAGGGAGTTGCCCTGATGAAAGCAGAACCCAAGACAACTCCTTTAGATCAACGAGTGGCGAATACCTTACAAACTGCAGCGCCACATTTGGTACAAACAGTATCAGTTAAGACCCTTGAGAAGGAAATTCAAGGGATCTCAGTTATGATAGACTCTGGAGCTACGGGCAACTTCTGTGATATCAAATACGCTCGTAAAATGGGTATTCGATTTATCAAGAAATCTACTTTGGAAGTAGTAAGAGCTGAGGATGGAACAAATCTTTCTTCAGGACCCATTTCCCATGAGACCGAACCAATTCAGATGCAAGGATTTGGTGGACATAAGGAGCAGATAATCTTTAATTTGATAGATGCTCCACAAATGCTGGGACAAAACCCAAACCCTTCTCCAGGACATATGTTTGTGCGTGGATAAGTGTTAACTCACTCAAATTTACCACTAGACTGTTAGGTTGCTTGGCCTGCTTGATTGTCCCGACCCTGTGTGCTCTCCATTGTCATGCTCCTTGTCAACATTCTCGCCGTTCTTGGTTGGGTGTCCATCGACTTGGGATTGTTTCTTTGTTTTGCCATTTGGGCATCCTTGGCCTGGTTCTTAAAAGGGACAGTAATGTGAAAAATGATCCCCCTGGTATTCCCAATCATGAAAGGGCGAAGGATATATCTGAGATGGTAGGGGACCTTGTGTAAAAATGCCTTGTGTAAAGAGGGGTGGGTACATGGGATACATAGTCCACCCTCTCCCTGATCTGGAACCTATCCTCCTGTTTCTTCTATTGTTCCATCTACCCCAATATTATGCCCTCATGTTAGAGTCAGAATTACTAGAGCCTGGATCAGATGAGTCAGAGTCAGTGTTGTACCCTGAGTTTCTTCCTGAAGAGTCAAAGACCCTCATTTTGACCTCGGTAGTAGGTGATAATTTTGTAGTACAACCAAGAGGCTGGCTGTATATACCACCAAATTATGACATTGGCGGGGTGGCTGCAGCCAACCCGCCAATTTACCATTCATACCACCATGGCGGTAGCATCCACCGGGCCGGAAATAACAATCTCCAGCCCGACGGCCGTTATTGTACCGCCGGCGGCATTATTAGGCTGTCTACCTCCATGGTTTGCGTTGCGTTTGCAAGGCCACGAAAACCATGGGGGTAGGCCCTGCCAGTGACAGGGAATTCCTTCCCTGTCACTGGTAGGAGGATCTCCCACCCCTCCAAACACTCCCCAGATGCACCCCCGCCCCCCTCCATCCACGCTCCCCCTTCCGATCCCCCCTCGCCCATACACGCACTCGCAGACACGCACCATGCAATCACACACTCACTCACACTGGCATACATGCATTAATTCACACATGCATCCATTCATTCACGCACACATCCATACACACATTCACACTGACATGCAGACATGCATTCACATTCCATTTGTACATGCATTCACACACATGCATACACCCATGCACACAACACTGCACACACAGTTGCATTCACGCACACACTCATACATGCACACAACACCCCCTCCCCTGTCAGAAGCCCAACTTAGCTGCATCCAGGGGGCCTTCCGGCAGGGAATGGGAAGGGGCGCTGTTACCACCAGCAGAACACCACCAGGCCACATCATGTGTCATGATACGGCTGGCGGCGGTCTACTGGTGTGGCGCTGCTGGTGGTAACAGTGCCACCATACCACCATCCGCCAGTATGGCCACAGCCGGATTTCCACCCTTCTTGTGGTAGAAATCCAGCTGTGTTCATAATTTGGTGAATGGATAATAGCCGCAGCGACGGTCTTTTGGCGGCCATCGCCCCGTCGGTAGGTGGCTTTTTATCACCAATATTGTAATGAGGGCCATAGTCTTCTCTAATGTAGAGATATACACTTTCATGGTAAAATTTGCTAACATCTATTTTAAGTTTCTGATACTTGGTCTGTTGTAGATACACCTCATATTCGTTGATAGATTGTTTTAATTCCTCTAAGCGCTCTTTAGGAGCTCCTGTGGACATGTATTCTTTGAGATGGACCTCTAGAGTAAGGATCTCCCCCTTATGTTTCTCCAAAAGTCGTATAGCTGTTTTTACTTTCAAAATTAGCCAACCGCCAGTGCAATGCTACGATATAAGTGACCAATCTTTTTTGAAAATCTTACCATGCTTAAAAATGAAGGGTTAATTTCTTATTGTTAGGCCCTGTGGGTATGCATTCGCTCTCAGGTACTCTATCATCATGATCCCATGGTTTTTACTAGATTCCTTTTTAGGGTGTTGAGTTCATTTCAATCCTTACTGTCACCCACATTCTCTGATGGTGGTGTCTCACCAAATGGGGATGCTGGCCAAAATTATTCCTACTTCCTCGATCGAGAAAGTGAGCCCTGTGATTTCTGCCATATCTGCTAATAGTCCTTCACGTGTGAGTGTCGAGGAGGCCTATAGAAAACTCCTGCAGCTCCGTACTGCCTAAATATACTGACAAAGAGGGAGAAGGATTTTTTTTAGGGATAAGTCTGTCCTCCTTATAGCCTATATAACATTACAAAAAGACCCAGCCCAAAGCAACTTCCACAGGGTAGAAAAAAGGGATTTTTTTGTGTGAAAAACCCTCACCCACCAGGATTACCCCTTGGTGGCATGCTTCATCATTGAGTTTCCTTCTGTTCTGCTGCAGAACGGGGCGTGCTACGACCAACGGAATATGGAGGAGCACTGTTGTAGTTTCATCAATGTGAATACTGAGAGGGATAGAAGTGGTGGGGTCTTAGGTGAGTTCAAAATACCTGCCATTGGGTGGTATTACTAATTGAATATGTCTCACAGGGGAGGTATGGTTAAAAAAGAGGCGTTGGAGGTGGGGTACATTATGTTCCATACATCCTAATCGGTCTGCATGTTTCGGAGTCTACCCCTGGACTTCACTTCAGGACCAAGGTAGACTGCCTAGTGTCACTCCTTGATTAACTACCTCTGGTGAAAACACTAACATTAAATGCTCTGTGCTACGGTGTCGTACGTCTAACTAAAGTAAAGTAATACCCAATGGTAACAATGTCCTTCTGGAATACCTGTAGAAAATGAAAGAATAAAGGTTGCACCTTGTATTACTTTTAGTGTATGAATGTGTGACTACAAGCACACACCCATCCTCCTTGAGGATCTATGATAAGAAGGCATAGACACTAAAAAGTAGGTCATACATGCACAACGTGTGATCCTTAGAAGTGCCTCACGTGTTGAAGTGTGTTTCCTTGTTTTTCTAAGTGTGGTATGTCCTGTATTTGTCTATTTTATGTGATTCTTAAATCTGCCCCTTAGTGTGCTATAGTGGTTAAGGCTCTTGATGACAACTGACATGGTAGTCTTTGGTAATAAGGAAATTATGGCTTTAATTACGTAGTATGATTGACTTTATTATCCTTGTCCTCCTGTGGCAACAGTTACTTTTAATCTTGGATGGACTCTACTTGGTCTTTATAGAGTTCTGAACTGGTGTGAGTTGCTGGGAAAAAACATGTTCCCTCCTTTTAGAAGGCATGAAGCACTGCTAAATATTTCCCACTGCATCAGAGTCATGTATTCTAGGGGCATAGACTAGCCTAACACATAAGACATATTTGTGAATTTGCTTTTTTAGCAATGGTGTGCAAATCATGAAGCAGCCATTCAGTAAAACTATTAGCAACATGTAATGATTTGCTAATTTGTAACTGATGTTAATTATTAGGGCCTGATTTGAAGTTTGGTGGAGGTGGTTACTCCAACACAAACGTAACGGATATCCTGTCTGCTGTATTACGTTCCCATTGTATCATATGGGAATTGCAATACAGCAGACAAGATATCTGTTACTTTTGTGACAGAGTAACCCATCCACCAAACTCTAAATCAGGACCTTAGGCCAGAAAGGCAGTAGGGTTGTGATTCCTTGAAATGTATTGTTTTTGCCACTTTGCAAAGATCTCAGTACATCAGGGCCCTTTTCTTACAGAGAATATATGTTTAAGAAATACTACTGAAACTTCCACAGTCTACAGGTAGCCTCACTTCCCAGCTTCAATGGGCGAGCTAGTTATTGATGATGTTATTTCATTGGCTATCATTGCTTTTTGGTGAGGGTCTGAACAAATTCCCATTCCTCAGCTTGCACAGAATCAATGTTATTTCATCATATATTAGTAAACTATTTGACTTCACCTGCCTTTGACAATTAATTGCTCCAGCTTTAAAATTATTCTGAGGAATTGGTGAATGGTGGCATCAGGAAATAAATACCAAATTAGCATCTCTGAATGAAAGAGAGAATAGCTAGTTGAATGGTCAGATGCACATGTTGTATATCTTGGAATCCCAAAGTCTAAATCTTAGATCATTACACCCGCATTTTTATTTTGTTAAAGTGTCCCTATAAGATGTAAAGTAATGTTTGGGAGGTTGGGATACTAAGCATGGTTTAAAGATATACACTTGTTAGTTGAAGAATATCAAGCATTTAGACACTTTTGGGTCCTTACAGGACTGGGGCTTGTGCTACCATCGTTTGCACCTAGATGCAATCTGTTTCGGTGCACCAATTGCAAACCGGTATTGTGATCCTCCTTAGTGGAAAAAATGTGCTGTCTATTCCATGTGCTAAATCAAAGGGTTTGAACAGTGAACAAACACAGCACAGAAATATTCAACTACTCTGTGTTTGTCTGCAAGATGCACATATTCCACTTATGACACCTTAGGCCACCCAAGGGAATTGTTGAAATCATAGACTGCATCCACCATTGTAGAGTCTTCAGGATGCAGCATGGGTGCTAGGGTACAGTGCTTACCTATATAGAATCTGATATTTTGGCAAATGTAATGCTTGTAGTGTTTGTAAACTGGCACCTGAGCCTTCTTTTGTTAAGGGGTCCAAAGCCCCCTTAGTGCGGTGCCATCCATATATACATAACTATGCTGTATAGGTCCCTTGATAGTTCATGGCTCGTACATTTCAACATCTAAAAAGATTCTAGGTTAGGCTAAATGTGCTGCTCACCCAAGAGAAAAATCATAATTTCATGAAGATCTGTTTTGTAATATTTTAAATTACAAATGTAGGGAAAAAAATCTTAACAGGAAGAATATACATGCACTATATGTCAGTTGAAACCAAGACAAAACGGCTGTCACAAGGAGTGGTTTCCATTCTTTTCCCACATAAATTCACCAAATATATCTCCAGCAGCTTCATTCAATTCACCATACAATCAGAAACTGTATTTATTTCTCCAAAGACCCTTTTCCACAATATAGTTTAATAGAAGAAAATCACTCAGAGAGTTCTATCCATTCTGGACCTACTCATCTGCTTTGAACACTTGTGCCTTTACTCATCTATGACAAACTCAGAAGAAGAGAAACTTGACCTGAAGGCAGCCTAGGCTATAACCTACATCATGCTCTCTAGAATACTGTGCAACCAATGTTTACTCGGATTTTACCTTCTCCACAGCAGCAAATGTATCTTGATGCCCAACATTCACAGGTTTGGAAGGATGCTGACAGTCTGTGAAAGACATTCTATGCCGTCAGACTGACTAACACTTTCCTATGTTAACGGCTGCCCATTATTTAAACTGTTACAGCAGCTGCCACCTCAGCGGATGAATGAAACTAACCATTGTGCCGTGCAGTTGTTGTTTCTTGCAACTTTCCTAGCTAAGGCTACTTCTTGTTGGGATGTCTATTTGGGTCATAGCTCCAAGGATCTTAGTGAACCCGGCACTTCCTTCTTTGCTCAACACCACCTGGTGAATGGATTGCTGCACCCTCCAGGCGCATCCTGGACACTTTGGACCTCATTATGAACACAGCAGTGAACACCGTCAACCGCTGTGGTGACAGCGAACAGAGGACCGCCATTGGCGGTGAACAGAAACCCACCATATAATTATGCAAAAAATCAGAATCCGACAAAAAATCACCCTGCCACCAGTCATCGCCAGGACCTTGTCGGCGGAAATGCTGGACCTCCGACCCCGTTACCGCCGAGCACACAATCACCTGCCCTTCAAACAATAAAGCACAAATCCCAACGGCGGTCAGTGGAAGCCGAACGACCATTGACGGTGCAGACCACCACAGGCTGCAAGTGGACCCAATAGCAAGAAATGCATACATTAGATAAGTTTGAAACCCACACAGCTGACACTCATCCGCAACACTATACAATACTCAGAGACACACCCCACAATCCTTTGCAATGAAAGTAGGCCAACTAATACAGAGAACACCAGAAACAGACCAGAAAAAAGAGCACTCTCACCCAGATCCACACAAGACACCATTCACAACACACACCATGGCACCCCCGAAACACCCATGCTTCACAGAAAGGGAGCTAAGGACCATGGCGGATGAGATCCTGAAGGTGGAGCCACAACTATTCAGGTCACAGGTCCAGCACACACCCATCACCAGGAAGATGGAGCTATGGCAGACAATATTCAATAGGGTCAATGCAGTGGGGCACCATCCACGCACCGGGATGACATCCGCAAGAGATGGAACGACCTGTGTGGGAAGGTCTGGTCCATGGCATCCATGCACCTCACTGCAGTCCAGAAGACTGGGGGAGGACCTCCACCTACACCACCTGACTACACTGACTGGGAGGAAAAGGTACTGCCCATCCTGCACCCTGAGGGACTCACTGGACTCACTGGAGAAATGGATTCAGGTAAGGCATCTACAACTACCCCATATCCATCACACCTGGAATGCATGTACCACCCCACCCCTCCAACATCCACCAGGCCCACAACCCTACCCAGGCCACATGCACTTAATCCAGTCCCCATGCATGCCCACAAACCCACTAACAGGCCCACACCCCACCCCCTGTGCACTGCCACCCACCCCTGCAAGAAAACACAATGACCTACAGCACCCACAATGCACCTTCACATCCAAATAAAAAAGCAATGCTAACCTCACCAAAGCATCCTGCATGGCCCCAAAGTGTGTAACCTGCACAGAAACGCCCAGGCCTGAGCATCCCATCCGATCATGCTAATGTAATAGACAGGTCCATTCCTCCCAACAGGCACCACCACCCATGCCACCCTGATGGACAGGCCAAGGAATGTCAGTGGCCCACAGGGAGACAGAGGCACCTCCTAGGACACTGGGGATGGATCCCTGGACACTGACGATCACCCTGGCCCCTCACACAGTCTTGGACTGTCACCATTCAGCAGTCCCACCCAGGATACCACTGACACCCCTACCACCCAGCCAACAACATCAGCCAAGGGCAACTGTCCCCACACCTGTGTATCCAGGCCACAGACTGG
Organism: Pleurodeles waltl; assembly: GCF_031143425.1. Lineage (NCBI taxonomy): Eukaryota > Metazoa > Chordata > Amphibia > Caudata > Salamandridae > Pleurodeles > Pleurodeles waltl. The sequence continues at coordinate 589,510,150 of NC_090447.1, forward strand.
TGCAGCATGCAGCAGGCCACCACTATTCTACACATCTTTTCAGGCCCATAGGCCAAGGAACTGCCAGAGATATGTAGGCAATGAAATCTAGCCTTCAGGAGACCAAGGGCCAGATGTAGCAAGGTCAGAATTTGCGATTCGGAAATTGCTAGTCGGTGCGACTCGCCATTTCCGAATCACAAATTAGGATGCAGAACAGTGTCTCAGACACCGTCTGCGACTCGCTATGGGGTTGCAAAGACCCACCTCATAAATATTAATGAGGTGGGTCGCAATTTGCGACTCCATAGCGAGTCCCTGCACTCACAGGTATGGTGGCCTGCTGAAGTCAGCAGACCTCCATGTCTGTGACTGCTTTTTCAATAAAGCAGTTATTTTTTTATTTTGCAGCCCGTTTTCCTTAAAGGAAAACGAGTTGCAAAATAAAAAAAATAACAAACTATTTGGTTTCGTTTTTTCAGTTTAGGCAGTGCTCCATTGGACCACTGCCTGCTCTGAAAAAAACTTTTTGCCCACATTCACAAAGGGGAAGGGGTGCCATGGGGACCCCTTCCCTTTTGCGAATGAGTTACCACCAATGTGACACTGGTGGTAAATGCGAATTGCGATGCCGACTAGCAAATTGTGAATGTGCATCGCAGAAGGCTGTTTGCATGGCGCAAACTACGATTTTCGCAGTTTGCACCATGCAAACAGCTTCCTACATCTGTCCCCTAGTGTGCGCTCTATCACCCTCCTAGTACGTCAACGAGCCTCATTGTAATTCCCCCCTGCATCTGTTCCAGGATTCCTCACTGTTGTCAGAAGCAAGCACAAGTTGGGATAGCCAGAATCACCTAGAAAAAGGTGCAAAACAGTACTTTCATTGACAAGCCCCAGAGGCAGACAGCCTGGCTGTCTGCTATGTGGTAATAACTGACAGAAACACCTACCTATGATCCACCCTCTGTACTCTTGGAGTTGTTCCATCTTGTGTGGCACACCACTGTTCCTCAGCAAAAAAGAATCATGGACTGATCCAGGGAACGTGGCATTCACATGTGTGATGTACTGGTCTGCAGTACACACCAATTGAATGTTCATGGAATGAATGTTCTTCCTGTTTGTGTATACCTGTTCACTGACTCTTGGGGGAATGATAGCTATGTGGATTCCATCGATGACACCTATCACATGGGATATGTTGGCAAATGCATAGAAATCCGACTTGATAGCAGGGCCGTCAGCACTTTGGGGAAACCTCACATAGGACTGTAGGTGTTGTACAAATGCATCCAGGAATCTTGACAGTATAATACTAAACATTGGCTGTGAAAAACCTGTTCCCATGCCGACTGTCACTTAAAAAAGAGTCCCTGGCCAGGAAATGGAGTGCAGAAACCACCTGCACTTCTGTAGGGATGGCATGCTGATTACGATTAGCCGGTGTCAGTGCAGGATCCAGTAATGCACAAAGTTCAAGAATAGTTGCACAAGCGAGTCTGTAATTGATAATGATGTGATGCTCCACCATGGTCCACAAATCTACAAGTGGTCTATACAATGATGGGGCCCTCCCTCGCCACAAGGGTCTGTACCTAGGAGGAATTGAAAACACGTTTGAGGAACACACATACATCTGCACGTATTGTTTCACATTCAGCACAGCTGCCATGATTGTTGATGACACTAATGCACAGTGTGTGTGACATTACAGCAACATGACCACAATGAGATATCAGGGCTGTTCGGGTGAGGTAATGTGTACTGTCACATGCCTATGGGTTTTTAGGGAACAATAGGGCCTGCATTGTGCAGATGAGAGTTTTACAACTACGTAGTTATGGCCAAAATGTCTGCCCCTTGTAATCCTGAACTGTCATTGTGGAAGTGACCTCATATCACTAGTGGTTGACATAATAGCGCAAGGCGGCATTTACCACGTGCACAAATTCATTGGTTAACATGGATGTCAATGGGGAATCTTAGCGTATAATTATCACCACTGGCGGTGACGGTGCACACCGCCGCGGTGCATATGCAAACTTGTCACCCCAACTTCACTTGACTCCCTTATCTTGTGCAAGCAGGTACTCCACTGAGTGTACTGCTGTGTCCTGCCTCTGGTCATGGAAATGGCAAACGTTGCAGAGCAAAGGGCCCAGACCTGCACCCAAGAGTTATTTGAGAGGCTCGTGTACAGGGTCCTGCCCCTGTACGCCAAGCTCTACGGACGGCCAGAGGTGTATGTGAGTAGGAGTATTGGGGCCATGGATGTGTGTAGTGGTTGGTGTTGGATGCATACATGTGTGTACTTGTGTCACTCGATGGTCCTGGGTTCATGACATGCTGCGTGTATGTGTGCTGTTAGTTGTTTTGAACTGTCTGTCCCATAGTGGACGTATAGCCAGCTGTATACGATTGGCCAGTGTCTGACCTCTGTGCTACTTTTCTGTGTGTCCCTTATAGGTAAGCCCCCACCAGAAGAGGGGACTTTGGCATACCATCCCCAAGGAGGTGCAGACACTGGGGATCTAAAACCGGCCGAGCACCCACTGCAGGAAGAGGTGGGAGGACCTGCGGCGCTGGGCGTGAAAAATCTACGAGGCCCAGCTGGGGAAGTCCTCCTAACGGGGAAGGGGTGCCCATCAGGCACTGACCCCCCTTATGCAATGCATCCTGGTGGTGGCGTACCCGGACCTGGATGGGTGCTTGAAGGGTGCACAGCAGTCACAAGGGGGTGAGTACACATGCCATTTTTTGAAGCCTTGATGGATGTGTGTGTGTGTGCATTCGTATTTATACTGTCTAGTTGCAGGGACTATGATTGATGTCCATCTACATGAAGACCCCCGTGGGGAGTAGGGGTGTAAGGGTCAAGTCTGCAGTATGTCAGGTCCTTCAGTTAGTTGGGTGATGGCTGTGGAGCAGGGTTCTGCCCACAAGTCAGGGGCTTACCCATGTGTATAGCGGTCAGTGCTGCCTGTTTCTGGGTGTTCTGGGTCGGGGTATGTGTGAACCACTATTTTACCTCCATTCCACAGTTTACAATTTCTCTCCTGTTTTGTCCCCCCATCCCTGTTCTTTTGTGTTGTCTGTGTACATCAGCATCATCTGGCAAAAGAGCTGAAGCACCTGCGAGTAGGGATGCAGCAGCCCACAGATCCTCAGAGGCAGAGTCATCCGACACCAAGGGGACCAGTGGGTTGGAAGGCAAGGGGAGTACCACGGGGGAGGCAACTACCACTGGAGGCAGTGACTCTGATACCTCCTCCGATGGGAGCTCCCTGGCGGTGGCGGACCCTAGTGGGTCCACCCCTACTGTGTCATCTTCCACCACCCATACCATCACCGCCCTCCCAGCAGCTCCCCACCGAGTTGCCCGTGCCCGCTCACCCAGAAGGGTGGGCGTCTCCTTCACCCCAGGCACCTCTTCCCCTGACCCAGTCCGCCCTGCTGCCCTCACGGAGGAGGCTATTGACCTCCTGAGGACCATCTCTGTAGGGCAGACAACCATTGTCAATGCCATCCAGGGGCTAGCATCAGAGGTGCAGCAGACCAATGCCTATCTGGATGGCATTCACTGTGCCGTGTCTAGCCTACAGAGATCTTTTCAGGCTCTGGCATCTTCTTGGACGGCAGCCAGTGTACCTGGTCATTCCATCCCCCCACCAACCAACTCCACCCCTTCCAGCACCCCACTCCCTTCACCCGTCCGAAGCACACATTCTGACTTGCAGGCACACACCTCAACACACAAGAAGCACACTTCAAAACACAAGCACCACACCTCCCACCACAAGCATGCACACAGCTAACATACATATGCACACACAACAACATCCACTTCCCCCAGTGTGCCCACCTCTTTTGCCTCCCTGTCTGTCCCCAGTACATGCACACCCCCAGGCACTGCACCCTCATTCATAGTTGCTGACCCTATTCCTGCAGTCACCACAATAGCACACATCCATTCATACACCCCAGACACCACAACTGCACTCACCACACCGACTTTAGTTGACACATGCAGCACACTCACCAGACTTGCAGACACCCAGACAACATCCATTTACACTGGCAGCCTGTCTTGTCCGACTGTGTCCACCCCCCTCCTCCCAAGACACTCAAATGCACCAAAACACCCACCCATCACACATCCACCACACCTCAGCATACTGTCCAGTCACCTGCACCCACATCACGCGCACCTACACCTCTTACAACCACTCCCTCTACCTCTACTCCCAAGTCTTCCTCCAGATCCACCCCAATTGCACCTAAGAAACTTTTCCTCTCCTGTGTTGACCTATTCCAACCGACTGGCACACCCCGTCTCGTCCCTAAACGTGCTCACTTCCTTGCCCTGTCCACTCCTCCCATGTCATAGCCCGCCCCTGTCTACCCTTCACATTCCCATGCCCCTTCTGCAGAGAGGAAGAAGCCACGTGCTGAGCCGGGTCCATCTGCCACCCCCCGGTCCAAGCCCACTCCCCCACCTTCCATGGGAAAAACCAAAACCCGTCCACCTGCAAAATGCAAATCTAAGCCACCCCTCGTCGTAAATCCCCAACGTTGTGGCCCATCAGACTTATATTCAAAAGGACTGTATATTGGCCTTCTATGCACTTCGGTTGCTCTGTGAGCATAATAAAGGTTACTGTGTGGCCTGTGTTGTTAGAGGCACACTATGGATCCGTTGTCTCTTGTTTCATTGTTTGTGGGGCACATGTATGTACTTTGTGCAGGTTGGATTTGTCTTGTGTCAGGTAAGTACCTCTTGCTGTGTGGTGTATGACTTGTGCTGCTGTGAAGGGTTGTGGGAGAGTTGCAGGGTTAAGTAACTGTGACCTTTCTTGCCTTGTTTCGTAGGTTGCAGTACTTACCGTCTTCGTCTTCGTTGGCGGTCTCGGTCGTGGAGGTATATGGCAAGGAGCAGGGCTGGCATGATCTGCAGCTCTCTATCTATGTCTGCTTCGGCGTGTTGTGTGAGCCTCCGGTGAGTGTTTCCTTATGTTTGGTGCATTTCCGCCTGGCTTTGCGTGGCGGGGGTTCCCGCCCGGAACTGACGGAAGTCTAGTGCTTCATTATTTGATGGGCAGGTAGGGCCTTTCCGTCGGCCTGTGGGTGAGCTCTGCCATTATGGTCGGCCCTCCTCTGCTGGCGGTGAGTGGTTTTCAGGATGCCTGTGTTTCAGTTGGTTCATTAATTGGTGGTACGGACCACACGTCTGTTGGCAGTTGTTACCGCCACCGCTGGCGGTGTGGTGTTTACTGCTGTGTTCATAATGAGGGCCTTCGATTCCATACTGTGGTGCACACTTATTAAATTATAGTCCAAATTGCAAAATGGGATTTCTGACCCATACTGAATCGTAATATCGAAGGTGCTAGTAATGGGCATTTCTTCCAAATTTTGAATCAGTTAGGTATGGATCAATGCTTTGCAACTGTAAATCCAGTTACACACCATTGATCAGTTACCAATTCCCAAGTTGTCATGGCAACAGATTTGCAAATGGGAAGGGGTTCCTTTTGGACCTCTTCTGCTTTGGGATTTGGCGTAACTTTGGGAGAGTAAGCCGTGTTATTCAAAATGGAAAACTTAATATTTTTATAAACCAGCCCCAGTTCTTTAAGGAACTCAGCTGCTTTTTTTTAAAAAGTTTTCCATTTAGCAATGGAATCGCAGGTCACCATTTCTATGACTGTAGCCAATCGCAGTGGGTCAAAGTTGTGACCTGTCTATTGGATATTAATTAGGCATGTCGTTATGCAGCCCTATCTGATTCTTTAATTTGAGAACTGACCTAATAGGCAGGTTCTCAAAATAAAATAATGGTTGTAAAAAGTCTGTGCGCAATTCGTGACTGCTTTTTGTGACCAGGAGGTTACTACACCAAAGTTCTTCGACCGAGTCATGAACCATTAGCTTTCTGGTAGATTTCACTTTTTTAATGATGAACAAGGCTCTTTACAAAAATGTGCTTAGACTCAAGAAAGATTTTAAAACTATCTGTTACTATTAAGAATATCAAGGATTGTGGATTTTTTTTGATGGAGGTCAGTACAAGATTTAGGAAAATAAAAGCATCTCAGCGAATAATTTGCAGTCTTTCTTGCAGCCGAAAAATATTAATATAATTCACTTTGCTCCAAATTCAACTTAATTAGTGGCAAACAAACCTGTATGATACATCTGTCAAGGTTAGCAGGCTGTGTCGAATAGCATTGGAGGCATATTTGACAGAAATAAGGGACCACCTTTATGCTATTGTATATGCTTAAACTTGGTGAACATTCAGGGGGAGATATATCACAGGCTTTGCATCGCCCTTGTGCCATGCAAGGGGATGCAGGGTGATGCAAAACCTAGAATTAAATTTATCAAGCCATGCAAGGCCACCTTGCATGTCCCTGCTTGGCTTGTTAGATAAAGAGAAATGCACATCAGTGCCAGTTGCTGCCTTGCATTACTCTGCATGATGAAGGTGTTACGTGGGTGGAGCATGGGTGTTCTCATGGATCCATTCACATGTTGGTAGCATTCATGGTTTAGGAGGAAAGTGGATTAGCAGATCAGTGCACAGGTGTGTTGTGTAGTCACAGTATCAGTCTGCATGATGAGATGGGGCACTCTAGAGATGAGATTGGAAAATGGTTAGTGCATGTCACCTTTACAATGAAGGTATTGCAAGCAGCTCATGCTACTACTAGGGAGCGGACAAAGACTGCAGAATGCAAGGAGGCCTCCGACCTCAGCAGTGTGTCTGCACTAGATATGTTAACTAGACTGTCCACAAGAAGCCACAACAGAGAAAAGTGTCAGTCGCAGAATCAGGAGCAAAGAGGTCTGCTAGATGCAGAGGACAAAAGAGAGAGGAGAAGTAACACTGAAATCAACAATTCATCTTGCATAGACATAGGTTAAGTCAGTACTAATCATCATACAGTACAGGTCTGGACCAGTTGTGAATAAACAGAAAGTATTTGAAAATCATTCTAACAATGTACATGTTCTATTAATGACTAAAGGTAATGTACAGTGATTACCTTAAAATGCTTGTTGGTTATGTCTGTTCTCTTCTGCTTTAATGACATCCTAACCTATAGGTATATGATGAGAAGGGGCAGTTTTTGATCTCCAGAGTCATCATTGTGTCTATGTGTTGAATTCTTCTTGTTACGACAGTATGCAAAGTAGAGAAACGGGCAATGATTTTGCAGCAAGTTTTAACGCATGCTGCAATTCTGTCCCACTGTTATGATGACATCAGAATCTGCCTTTCAGGTTCCTGAAGGTACACTCCACCACTGACAGTGTATTTTTGTGTACAATGTTGTACCTTCTCTCCCTTGATGACTGTTGATTCAAGTATGATGCCACAAACTAAGGGCCAATTGCATATGCACTGTCACCTACAAGAGTAATCCTTTTACTAGATATATTGGGGCATATTTATACTCCGTTTGCGCCGAATTTGCGTCGTTTTTTTCGACGCAAATTCGACGCAAAACTAACTCCATATTTATACTTTGGCGTTAGACACGTCTAGCGCCAAAGTTCATGGAGTTAGCGTCATTTTTTTGCGTGAACACCTTCCTTGCGTTAATGAGATGGAAGGTAGGCGTTCCCGTCTTAAAAAATGACTCCCAGGCATGTGCGTGGTATTTATACTCCGGGGCAAAAATCACGCCCGGGAGTGGGCGGGGCAAAAAACCCTGCATTTGCGCCTCTTTTTAACGCCTGGGCAGGCGTTAAGGGACCTGTGGGCTCAGAATGAGCCCAGAGGTGCCCTCCCCTGCCCCCAGGGACACCCCCTGCCACCCTTGCCCACCCCAGGAGGACACCCAAGGATGGAGGGACCCATCCCAGGGAAGAAAAGGTAAGTTGTGGTAAGTATTTTTTTTGTGGCATAGGGGGGCCTGATTTGTGCCCCCCTACATGCCACTATGCCCAATGACCATGCCCAGGGGACAGAAGTCACCTGGGCATGGCCATTGGGCAAGGGGGCATGACTCCTGCCTTTGCTGGGACAGGAGTCATGTTAATGGCGTCTGGGCGCCCAAAAAAAATGGCGCAAATCGGGTTAAGACGATTTTTTTTGCCTCAGCCTGACTTGCCCCATTTTGGGACGCCCAAACGCCATTTTTCCCTACGCCGGCGCTGCCTGGTGTACGTCGTTTTTTTTCACGCACACCTGGCAGCGCCGGTCGGCTAACGCCGGCTAACGCCATTCAATAAATACGGCGCCCGCATGGCGCTTCAGAATGGCGTTAGCCGGCGCTAATTTTTTGGGTGCAAAACTGTGTTAGCGCAGTTTTGCGTCAAAAAGTATAAATATGGGCCATTATATTTCTGATTATATCATGCTAGGTGAGTACTGCATGATCACTTTCCTAATAAGTTACCATCTTCAAAGTCCTCACTTGGCTCATAGTCATATAAGCCACAATGATGGAACATGAACAAATCATGGGTACTGTCTTGGTATCATGCTATAAGGACTGTTATCAAACATCCGAAATTACAAACCTCCTGTATTTTGGGGAATTAAATTCCTCCCAACGTTTTCACTTATCACAGAAATTCAGTGAGTGAGGGGATCATATTGATACTCAAGTGCCACCAACAAATCCAGTGGCTTATTAGAACCTGGGCTATGTGATACAACCACAGAATAGTGTCCTGAAAATCCTATTTATCCTGTCAGTACTTTTAGTACTGACATAAAAATGTGTGGGGGGGGGGTGCATTTTTGAAATTCCACTTGCACCTAGAACTATGCCCTTGTAACTACCAAATGGCAGAAGATGTCAAATCACAGGACCTGCACATGATAAGGTAATGTATGATTATGCTTGGTATGTCTGGCCATTTTTGGGTTAAGTTCATCAAATTGGCTCTAGCATGACTCGCTTTATCAATCTTTTTTTCCATAGATTCCCCTCCTGTCGGAAAACTGGGCTGATTGCAGAAGCCCCCTCACTTTTTTTCCCCCATTTTTAACTGAGATCGGTGTTTTCTGACTCTGACTCTGCCCTCGGCACTGCTAACCAGTCCCTGGGCCAGCACTCATTTAAAATGGGATATGGAAATTAGGCATAATTGTAATTGGCTCTGACAACCTACCTGTAAGTCCCTACTATATGATAGGGCATGTAGGTTTAGAGATCCCAGCATAGATAGTGAACTGATAGGTGCACCGCTGTGGTGTCTAGTGTCATTCTAAAGGCAGACTTCCATTGCCTGCCTTCCCTCTAAGTTAAAGTTAACCCCCAATTCAACTTTGGAATTGAAAGTACTTCCAAAGTCTTAAAATACATTATTGTTACCTATAAGTCACCTCTCATGTCTGTCCTAAGTTCCCAGGATTGGGTGCAGTGTAAATATAAGCAGGGGTGGTATAAAAGTTGTTTTATAAGCCCTGTTGAGGAAGAAACAGCACCTAAACTAACGAAAACGAAACTCTGAAACTGAATTTTTGCAATCTTGGATTTTTGAAGAATGTTGCTCCCAGGGATTATTTTTTGCCACACTTCCCAGGAAGTTGTAACTCAAGAGGGTGGTGGCCTGCGCTCTATTGGACAAGACCACCTCCCTGCTTCCCACCCCCAGGAGCAAGGCTAAATATGTCAGAGCCTCACAATTCAGATCCCTTCTAGAAGAAGATACTAGAGAAGAAGGAATGCCCTGCTGGACCCTGCACTCACAAGGACTACATACTTTGGTCTTCAACAAGAAAATTACTTTGCCTTGCTTCTGCAACTCCAGGAGTGACTGTCCGTAAGCTACAGGTACAAAAGAGCTCACCAGAGTCCCGTGCTCCAAGTCCTGCATGAAGAGCCCAACTGACCAGCGTTCAGTGACCATTCAAGGATTCTGACCAGTTGGATTCTGGGAATTGTAGTTCCAACTTCCAAGGAACAACTCAGAGCATCTGGAACCTTGGATCAAGTTTGTGGACACTTTAAGAACCCAAAAGGGACCTCTGGCAGAAGATCCAGAAGTTTGGAGAAGATTGGAACAACTGTTGTAAAAAGCTCCACAAGTTGAAGAGGAGCATTGTGGGAGTTATAAGTCCAGCCCCAAAAAGGCAAACGAGAGCCTCTGAAACCCTTTGCTGGTGCTGTGGACCACTTTCCTGAATCAAGGAATGCTTCTAAAACTAAGTGTAATAGTGTTATAATGTGGGTGGTCTGAACTCTGGACTTTGTTGCTGTCCAATGCAACCCTTTTTAACCCCTTGAGCGCGATTTGCTACTAAGCGCTAGATTTCCTTTTAATATTAAAAACTTAATATCTCTGGTTCCCTACGTTAGATTGTTTTCATTTTGGTGTAATTTTAAAGAAAAATAGTTCCTTTCTTTTTTAAATTGGTGTCATATTTTAATTGTGTGTTGTGTTTTACTTACTGACTGTTTTAATGATGTTAAATGCTTTATACACCTGTTTCCTAAGTTAATCCCAACTGCTCCGGGCCAAGCTACCAATCGTTGAGGAAGGATTAATTTACTGGTACCTTGACTGGACCTAGTTGGGGTTTATGGCCTATTGCTAAGTGTGGATACCTACCTGCCATTACCAAATAACCTATTTTCCAACACCTCCTCTCTTAGCTCAAACAAATTGACAAGGTTGCCTGCATGAAATTTCCTTTCCCATCCTCTTCTCTGTGTCACCCCCGAAATACTTACTCCCCTCACCCTGGCATAGAGGGATACCATTCTGAAAGAGTACTTTTCAATCCGAGCTGCAGCAGCTCCCAATTGATGGCAATTTTCACATGCAATTCACCTGTTCTGCAATTATTTTTAAAATAGTTTGATGATACCACTTGTGAATTGCAATTTGGTAACTGCAATTTCATTTAATTAAATTATTTTGTAAAGTGAATGGCTGCTCCCCGGAGCTTCCCCACGCTTCAACAGCAGGAGCCAAGAAATCAGACAACAATGACTAAAAACAAGTTTTGAAAGTGTCTTAAACTTATCAAAAGAGGGACAGACTCACAGCCTAATAGGAAGACAGTTACAAAGTTTAGGTCATAGGAAGGCAAAGAAATCCCTCCTTTTCTTGCTAGTTTGAACCAAGGGATTACAGCTATATTGGGACTCCCTAAGCGCAGAAGTCATTAGGGGGGATAGGGATGTATCAACCCACTTAAAAATTGAGGGCCATGTTTTGACATAGCTTTGTGCATATAGCAGAGAGCTTTAAACTTGATTGGCTTATCAGTCTGGAGCCAATGAAGCTCCCAAAGATGCTACAAGATCAATTCAAATTTCTGAATGTGGCAGAGAAAGCACGCTGCCACAATCAGTACAGCCTGAAGTATTTTCATGGCAGACTTAGTAGCTCTTAAGTGTACGATGTTGCCATAACCAAGGCATAAAATAATTAAAGCCTGAACAACAGTCTTCTGAGAAGGAACTAGCAATCACCAGAGAATCTTCCTTAAGCATCACATTAATCTAAAACAGCCAGTGGCTACCTTGTTAATTTGAAAATCCATAGTCAATTTCTCATCAAGCCACAATCCTAAATCGCTGACTACTCAGGTTAAAGGAGGGAAATCCCCAAGGTCTGTAGACCACCACTGGGGCCCCAAAGATTGGGCTGGTTCCCCATAAATAGCACTTCTGTCTAGTTACCATTAAATTTAAGGCAGTTTCTTTCCTTCCTTCCAATGTGTGGCGCATGTCAAACACATGCTCAAATTAGATGGTATAGTAGTGCCTAATGAGTGCAAACAGAAAATGATTTGTGTCTTATCAGCAAAAAATACAGATTAGTTCATATGCTTTTACAATGTCCACCAAAGGGAGGGTATAAACGTTAAACAATGCGGGGCTCAAAGAAGAGCCCTAAGGAACACCATATGTAAGTGGCTCAACTGAAGACACTTAAGGTTGAGAAACCACTTGAAAAGATTGATTCTTTAAAAATTAGCAAAACCACAAAGCTGTGTCCTGAATGCCACAATCTGCTAATCTCCTCAGGAGCACAAAGGTCAACATTGTACTGATTTCAGAATACACTGCTGACATTAAAAAGTATAAAGTGCATATGAAACGTAATGGTATGTAACGTTGAATCAAAACAAGTTGCTTTGTCATGATTACACCTAGCTGAAATAATGGGACAATCATATTGTGACAGCAAAAGCCAGCTCAAATGTTAAATTTGGGACTCTTCACTGGTCCGTTAGGGATGCTTTCTCGGTTAACAAATTGCCCAGTCTCAGTTTAACTAACTTTCAAAAGCTGTTTTAAAAATTTCACTCCCTTACAAACTAACGGGATAGATTTTCCATGTAGCCAGTTAATGACTGCCTTTCTGCAAGAACGGATCTACAGAGATACAAAAAGATGTTTCAATTACTTTTTTTTTCAGCCCCCAAAATCGGACAAGTACAGAATATTTGCAGCAGAGACTCTTGTTTATAGCCGCATAGTCGACAATTTTGATTTGTGTGCTGCTTTTTCCAAGTGGGACATATATCTTTATTGCCTACAAATCCTAAGCGAAATAACATAAATTGTTGTTTTATGTCGGTAGAAAAATGTGCTGATAAATATACTTGAGGAATCAATGTAGAATATGACCCAAATACAGTCCAAGCATGCCTACTTTTTGCCAAGGTGTCTTTGTCTGTTGCATGGGATAAAATACAAACAAAGTGTTTGTGGCTTTGTTAAAAGCTGATTTCCTCATGCTGGTCTCTCAGGCTTCTTTAATGCCCAGGACTTGCATCACCTGATTTAGGTAGTTTCCCCAAGAGCCTTTTCCATTGCTGACTTGCTGATCCTTCACTTCTAGCTAGCAAAGCTTGTTTATGGACCTGTTCTCTGACGGTCCTTAGCCTCCAACATAGGTTGAGGAATGCACCCTTACTCTGAAAGGACTGATACTTTTAGTCCAAACTCAAGCCGAACCTGGGCTGAGGACACACTTTTAGTAATATTAAAAACTGCCTTGTATGTTTTAGTTTGAATTTAGGTTAGTGAGCAAATCTTCTGGCCTGCATGACATCCGCACCATAGGATACTGCAGGCAGCAACTGTGCCGACATTACTTTAAGGAGATGGTTCAAAGATGGACAGTACAGCTTTTTCTTGAGTATTTGGAAACATTACATCAGTGATTGTGCTTTTGCTTGAATTGTGATCAATTGATGTTTCCCCTTCATTCAGGTTTTTAGGTGTACTCCTAGATATTTATATGTGGGGGCCACCTCCACTCTTTTTCCTCCTAGAAACCAATCAAAAGTCTTAAATTTGAAACACACCAGCCACATCAGATTTGTTTTCTTCAAGTTCATTTCTAGCCCTTGCTGATCCAGAAATATTTTTAGGGTTGTCATACTGCGTGGCAGGCCCATTGGTGTTTGACTGAGCAACATGATGTCATCAGCATATTGTAAACACCCTACTTTTTCTAAGGCTAAGACTTGTGAGTGATGACCTGAGATAGCACCCCAGCAAAGTCAGCCAGAGAAAATTAAAAAAGGCTCAGGACCCAAAACACACCACTGCGTTAAGCCAATTTTGGTGTGTATCCTATTTGTTAGTCTGCTGCCATCTTCTATTTTTACTTGTACCCAAGCATCAGTGTATAATTCTGTGATTGCCCTCAGAAGATTTTTAGGAGTTCCTCATTTATCCAGTTTAGTCCAAAAGCTTCCTCTGGAGACCCAGTCAAAGGCATACTTGAGATCTACAAAGCAGGCAAAGAGACATGTTTTTCTGTATATAGCTTTTTCTACCATAAGGCTGAGTATTGTTCAGTTTGTTAATGTTCCCATGCCCGCTCTGAACCCGGGTTGGAATCTTGGGATCAGATTGTTTTCATCCTCCCATGTTTGGAGGTGCTGGAGTAAGCAAGATGTGTAGAGTTTTGCCTCAACGACAGTTAAAGCTATTAGCCTATAATTCGAAGGCAGAGCTGTGTTTCCACTCTTAAAGATTGTCTGAATAATAGTGCCTTTCCATGATTCTAGAATCCGTTGAATGCAAAGAATAACATTGAATAAGGGAGTGAAGTAGTGAGCCCAACACTCTGGATCTCCTTTAAAGATGGCACTGGGGGGACGATTTAGACCTGCAGCCCCTTTTGTCTTCATTTTCCCAATTAAGTGTATTATTTGTGCTGGAACCACAAGTAAAGTTTCATATGCATGTTGTTAGAAGGCGAGAATTTTCTCATCATCTGAATTTCGTTGCTAAGCTTCTCTTCCTGGGCTTGAAAGGTACTTATGCAACTCTTCTCTATTTTGGTTTGCAAGCTTCTTTTCACCCTCAGTACTGGCTTCTGACTATCCACAAATTGCACAAATGTGGTTCTCCAAATAGCCCACAGTAACTTAATCATCATTTTCTCCAGATTTTTTTTTTTTCTCTCCAACAGTCTTTGTGATACTTAGTTTTTATGTCCCATAGAATAGAATTATCTCTTATTTATCCCCGTATGACCACTTTCACCAATTTACTGGTTTCTCAGGTTATTTGGGCTTTCTGAATGTGCAGATCATTATTAAACCAGTTCTGCCTTTCACAGACCCTCTTTTTGTTCTGAATTTCTGACTGGATTGGTGGTCATATCAGTGACTGGAAAAGTTGCTAATAAAGTGGATATTAACCCTGCCCATTCTTCATTCCAATCTCTTATCGGTACAGAGGCTTTGCCTTGTATAGCCTCTACTTTTGTTTTTTGCCTCCAAGGCTCCCACAATGTGGTAAACTTCTTCCATTATGACAGTTGTCCCTTGTTGGTGCCATTTTATTCTTTTAAGATTGAATGTAAAGGGAAGAAATTAAGTATCTCAGTTCTTGCAGCTAGTCGAACCTGCATGCTAGTTGCATTATTTGGGGAAAATGGTCACTTTTAGTTCTCCACCCCCATCACTCCACCAACTCACATATAACCCACTATCATAAACCAACCATCCCAATACAAAGCCCTGCATGCAACACCAGTGCATGGACACCCATCACAGACCTGCATGGTCACCCATCACCACAGCATGCCCAGTAGAGACTCACCAAGCCCACAAAATCACCACTCACACAACAGCAAGCTGACAGGGAAATCACAAGCAGAGATGGAAACACACCCATTCACAATATGGCCCACGCAGATACATTAACAATGCATTTGCATCCCAACAGACCCCCTACTAAATGTCACCGGAGAGGAGGTGCCAGCTACATCCAGTCCCCCCCTGAAGAGGCCCACAGTGACGACAGCAGCTCTGCACGCCTGGATCAGGATGACCAACCTGGCCCATCAGGGGCCTCTGGACAGTCGGTTACACTGCCACAGTCCCAACCCACCACAGACCCTCCCCCTTCAGGAAACACTAGCAGAGCACCCGTCCAGCCGGCCCCTGCCATTGTCCCCTGGACACGTCAATCAGCAGTGTGTCCACCACTACAGGGACCACAGGCAACCCCACAAACACAGGATGATCAGGGACCTGGGGTCAGTGGGCACACGGTTCAGGGGACAGATGCACACAACAACAGGGAGGCTGGGAGGACTACTGTGCAACAGGGGGAGTACAGGCCCACGGAATCCACTCTCCACAAGGCACTCTCCAACATCCTGGGAGCATATCACCATTCCCAGGAGACCATGGGCAAGATACTGGCCAAGTTGCAGGATACCCAGCGGCTGCAGGAGGGACAGTACCTGGGGGTCAGGGATGACCTAACAAACATCTACACCATCCTGGTAAACCATTGCAGGGGTGCTGGCTGACATAGCCAACACCAGGATGGAGGCAGTGGCACAACAAAGGGTGCCTGACACTAGCCAAACCAAGGAATAGCCTTCCACCTCTTCCAGCGCTAGTGGACAGGAGGCACCGCCACAGGACCAACAGGCCACCAGCACCTCACCCCCTACAGAAGGAGGACCACCCCGTCAACGGTCTCTGTGATCCAGGCAGAAGACAGAAAACATTGTCAAGACCCACGCCAGAAAATAGGACTCTCCTGATAGTCACCCTTCTGTCCCACTCTGTTACACTGTCCACCTTGAACTGCCATTGCTCACCCTTCCCATGCCCCCGTGGACAATGCATGTGTGATACCAAGTGACTGGACTCTACCATGGACTTTCCTCTACCATCACCCCAGCCCCTTGCACATACCCCTGTACTTATTAGCACCTAAATAAACACCCTTGAAACAAATACCAATCTGGAGTAAGTCTAATGATTCACAAAAGTATTAGTATAACATCACCAAAGCATTGCAACGTTTATGTACAGTGAAATATACTACAGGATGACCTTTGTTGGGCAGCAGTACATATAGCAGGAGCCAGAATGTGGCACAGTGATCTGAAAATTGAGAATCCAAAGGGAACAGTCAGTGGCCACAGACATTTGGGACAGATTAACACCTCCTCCAAAGTTGTAATCAGGCCCATAGTGTTGTAGTTTAGCAGTGATTACATTAAGCATTAACAAAAGACATCTTGTATTTAGCAACTATTGTGAACATTTCGCGGAATCCATTTTGTATTCATGGCAGCCATTTTCTCTGCCACATGCTGCCATGTGCTCACCATGTGCTCTGTCCTACCTTTCTGTTAACTACTCTTGGAAATCTGCCTAGTGACAAGTTATATATTAGCATCTCCCACTTTCGCACATGCCCAGTAAGGTCTGCAGCTGTTAGTCCTTGAAAACTGTTAGACCCTCCTACCTGTCAACTGTGCATTTCCATATGACCTTACATGTATGTAAGTCTTGCTTCTATAATTGTACCACCTCCTTTTAGCCCCTGCGTGGGTATAAAAGGACCATGCTCTCTCAGTTCAGTGTGCTACTTCAAACATTACCGAAGGGTGCTGTTTGAACTGTAGTACCACCTCATGAGGTTTAATAAACTTTGTCTTTTATTTCAGTTTCTGTGCCAACTTCTTCCTATATGGTCTGAGGACTTTGTGCAGAGAAGGGTGAACCCCTTGCACTAGTAGGCCTTGCTGAGGCTTACTTCAACAATAGGGTAAGAGGCTGCCTTGTACAATGTCCAACAGATTACTGAAATGTATTGTGGAGTTACAGTCTCTGACCTGTGTGTCACTGAAAGTACTGCTGTATTATGTTTGTTCTGTTGTCCACATCTTCTTCCTCTGCCTTCTCTTCGTCACTGTCCACAAGCTCTACCACTTCCAAAAGACCATCTCCAGGCACATCCTCCTGCAGAAAAGGCACTTGGCGTCTCAAGGCCAGGTCGTGCAACATATAGCATGCCACGATGCTGGCACACCTTCTTGGATGAGTAGTACAGGGATTCACCTGTCAGATGGTGGCACCGGAACCCGGAAGGTCCTTTCTGTAATCCTCTTTGTTCGCCCATGTGCCTCATTGTAACGTTCCGCTGTCCTTGTCCAGGTATTCCTCACTGGGGTCAGTAGCCATGAGAGGTTGGGGTAACCAGATTCACCTGCAAATATAGGGTGACAACTGCTAGACACACACTAACCCTTAAGGAAATCCCATACCCATACATCCACATGTAGTTGGATGGGGACCTTTGGCTCACCTATTAGCCACACCCGTTGCCTCTGGAGTTGACACATCACATATGGGATGCTGCTATGCCTCAATATAAAGGCGTCATGCACAGACCCAGGATATTTGCTACTCACATGGGAGATGTACTGGTCCGCCAAACACAACATCTGCACATTCAGTGAGTGATAGCTTTTTTCGATTCCTGTAAACCTGTTCATTTCTATGGAGGAGAACAAATGCTACGTGTGTGCCATCAATGGCACCAATGATGTTGGGGATATGTCCCAGGGCATAAAGGTCAGCCTTCAGTGTGGCAAAATCCTCCACCTGGGGGAACACGATGTAGCTGCGCATGTGTTTCAGCAGGGCAGACAACACTCTGGTCAACACGTTGGAGAACATTGGCTGAGACATCCCTGAGCCATGGCCACTGTTGTTTGGAAGGAACCACTTGCCAGGAAATGGAGCACTGACAGGACCTGCATTAGAGGGTGGATTCCTGTGGGCTGGCGGATAGCTGTGATCAGGTCTGGCTCCAATTGGGCACACAGTTATACAATTGTGGCACAATCAAGTGTTTATGTGATGATAATGTGTCTGTCCTCCATTGTCGCAAGGTCCACCAGGGGTCTGTACACCGGAGGATGCCACCATCTCATATGATGCCTCAGCGGTTGAAGCCTCTGGAAGTGAACGGTGAGCAGAGGGTCATATTTCCTCTTCTATTGCACTAAATTAGATTTTTTTACTTTACAGAAGCAGTATGTGAACTCAAGAGTCAGTTGATGTGCCAATGTCTGCTGTGACACAGTTAGGTGCCATGGCCTCTGGCCCTTGAAATGGCGGCTGCCTGACCTCTGAGGAGGGACAGGTGGAAATGAGGTAATTGCGCTGGCGTTGTGCGCCATTACGGTAGGCCGTCGATGACCACCGCGCAACTTCGCATTGGTTATTATTGGGCCCTATGGAGCCAATGGCGATGTACGCCGGTGGTGACGGTACGCACATCCGTGGAAGTGAATGCCATTTTCTAACTATTCACTCACTTGCTACCTGACCATCAACAGGAGAGGACCTGCGCTGCAAGTGCTGCTGTGACCTGTGTCTGGAAGCGACAATGGCTCATACGTCTGGGGAAAGGGCCCCTGGCTTCACTGCGGAGGAGTTGGAGAAACCGGTGGATGGGGTCCTACCCCAGTACACATTACTCTAAGGTCCACCAGACAAACAGGTGAGTACACTGTGAGAATGATGCCTGGGTCATGAATATTTGGAGTGCTGTGGGTGTAGGCCACATGTTGGGGGTTTCTGAGGCATTCTAGCCAGAGTGTATGTGCGTCAGGGCATTGGTGGGAACTGGTGGGTAATGAGTATGACAGACCGGACGGGTGAGTCATTTCCTTTTCTGCTGTCTTTTCCCTCCAAGTCAGCGCCCACCAGAAGAAGAGTATTTGGCGTGCCATTGCCAAGGAGGTGAGGACCCTGGGGGTCTTTCAAAGGATGAGCACCCACTTCCGCAAGAGATGGGAGGACCTGCGCCGCTGGTCAAAGGAGACGACGGAGGCCCAGCTGGGGCTGGCTTCCCAACGTGGAAGAGGTGCCCGTCCGCACCATGACCCCCCTGATGTTTCGCATCCTGGCGGTGGCCTATCTGGAGTTGGATGGGCACCAGAGGGCATAACAGCAGCCACAAGGGGCTGACTTTGAGCACCTTGGAAGGTAGCTGGGTGGGGGATGTGGGCTTTGGGTGTCCCTAGGCCAGGGAGATCATGGCAGGGTAGGTCCCTTGTTGGGCAGACTCCCAAGCACTCCTACCACAATGGTGTAAGTGGCCATCTACCACTGGGCATGGTCCTGTGGGTATCTGGTTTGCAGATACTGGCATTAGGCATTGTACACCATGGGCTGGTGACTGTCTCAGTAAATGGTTGGGCATAGCCTAGTGCATAGGGCTGATCCCTGTGTGTAGTGTAGGCCAAAGGTGGTGTTGTTGCTGGGATTGACCAAGTGTATCCTCTTTCTCTTCCCCTCCCTTTTTGTTTTATTACCCTGTCCTTATGTGCATTAGCAGCATCTGGCGGAGGAGCAGAGGCACCGGTGACAGAGGGAGCTGCATCCCACATGGCCCTGGATGCTGAATCCACAAGTGTGAAGGCACCAGTGGGACGGAGAGCGAGGGGAGCACCTCAACTGGGACAGGAGGGGAGACCATAGACAGCGACTCCTCCTCCGATGGAAGCTCTCTGGCGGTGGCGGTCACCTCCGTGCCCACACCAACAACATGTACAGCTGCCACCCCGTCTACCAGCACTGCCCTCCGAGCAGCCCCTCAGTGTATTTCCCATGCCCGCTCACCCAGGAGGGTGAGCATCTCCCCAGGCACCTCAGGCCCTGCCCCAGTCAGCCCTGCTACCCTCAGTGAGGAGGCTATTGACCTCCTGAGATCCCTCACTGTTGGGCAGTCAACCATAATGAATGCCATCCAGGGTGTCGAGAGGCATTTGCAACAAACAAATGCATACCTGGAGGGCATTCACTCAGGCGTGGCAGCCCAACAGAGAGCATTTCAGGCTCTGGCCTCAGCACTGATGGCAGCCCTTGTCCCTGTGTCCAGCCTCCCCCCCCAACTTTCTCTACCCACACCCAATCACCTCAACCTCAGCCTATCCCAAGCACACCTTCAGACCAGCATTCACCCAAATCAACACACAAAAGTGGCTCAGGCAAACATAAGTACCACACATCATCTCTCAGGCACTCACACAAGCACCATGCCCATGCAAACACACCAACATCGACTGCCTCCTCCTCGTATTCCACCTCCCTCCCAGTAGCTTCTCCATTCACACCTACATGCACTACATCCTCATCCATTGCCTCCATCACCAGCACGCCCATCACAACACACCCCTCACAAGCAGTCACCACCCCCACAACCCTGCACACATCCCCTGTGTCCTCTCCTAGTGTGTCTGTGACCCCTCCTCCCAACGTACACAAACACAAGCACCCACCCACCCAACAGCCATCCACCTCACAACAGCATCCAGCCTATGCACCTTCATCCAAACTCAGCAGACAGACACCTCCTACAGCCACTTCCTCTTGCTCCACTCCCAAACCTTCTCCATCTTCCCGTCCCAGTATATCTAAAAAACTGTTCTTGGCTAAAATGGACCTCTTCCCTACCCCTCCACCCCCCTTTCCTTCCCCTCGGGCCAGGGTGTCCAGATCCCATGCCAGCACCTCAGCCACCAAGTCGGCAGATGCTGTGGTCCCTGCAACTCCCAAACGTTCAAAGGGGGCACCCATTAGGCCAGCCAGTGTGCCACCGACCCCTGCAAAGGACCAACCCATTCCACCACCTGCCAAGGTGAAGAAGAGGACAGCATGCAGGATGGCCAAGGAGCACAACCAACCCAGCAAGGCCTCCTCCAAAACTCCAGATGCCAGAGTAAAGGTCCCAGCAGCATCTGCCAAGGTGAGGAAGGGGCAGCGAAGCCAAGGCAAGGAACTTCAGGCCTCGGAGGCTCCAGGTGAGGGCCTGGTGCCCGCCATCAAAACCGACAGCCCTGCTGTACCACGGCAAGCACCACTGCTAGCACTGTGGCAAGCACCGCCACCTGCACCGCCACCTGCACCACCGCTGTCACAACAACTGTCAGCAGCAGCATCCCCTGTAGGCAGCCGTCCGAGGCTGCAGGAGATGGGCTGATGCCTCCCTCCACCACTACCAGCAGCTGCACCACAGCCAGCAGTGCCAGCATCCCTGCCGCAGCCACCACTGCAAGCACCTCCACCAGCACAGCCACCTGCCCCGCCGCTGCCACAACAACTGTCAGCAGCAGCATCCCCAGTGGGCTACTGTCCAAGGCTGCAGGAGACGGGCTGCAGCCTCCACCAGCACAGGCACTACCAGCAATTTGTAGCCTTAGTAACCGCAGGATGGAGTGTGGTCCTGCCTCCATGGAGTTCCCTGCAAATCTCATGCCTTAGACACCCAGATGGTGGGATGTGAACTGCCACTACGCAAGTGCTGCATAATTGGGCACAATGCCCCCTTCAGAACCAGTGGAGAAATGCATCCACTCACCCAATCCTTGGCAGCATGAAGCACACTGGGCACAATGCCCCCTCCAGAACCAGTGGAGAAATACATCCACTCACCCAATTCTTGGCAGGATGTAGCACACGGGGCACAATGCCCCCTCCAGAACCAGTGGAGAAGCCACCCACTTGAGACACTGTGGCTTTGCACTCCCCGGAAACAAGCAGTGGTCAAACCACCCACTTGAGGGACCTTGGCTTTGCATTTGCCAGGACCAAGCAGTGGGCTAACCACCCACTTGAGACACTGTGGCTTTGCACTCCCCAGGACCAAGCAGTGGGCAAACCACCCACTTGAGAGACTGTGCCTTTGCACTCCCCCGGACCAAGCAGCAGGCATGGGGCCCCCTCGAGGAGCAGTGGCATTGTGCCATCTTCCGGCTGAGGTGCCCCCCTTCCCTGTCCCCCTGAGGTGCCTGTGTGTTTACGACCTGATGCCCCTGCAGTGTTCTCTCCTTATTGAGGCAGGAGTCAAGTGTGGGCTTGGCCCATGATTTTGCAAAGAACAGTGTACTGCCTTCTGTACATATTGTGAATATTTGTATATACTGTTTTTCTATATTCGTTTAGTGTATCTGCATATTTCAAATTATCATTGATTTAAATCAATTCCTTTTGTCCTTGCTTTCTTCCAGGGGGTAATGGGGTGTATATGTACTGTTGTTGCATGTGTTTGTGTGTATAGTATTGTGGGTGAGGGTGGGGTGGGGTGTTGTGTGTTGTGTGTGTGTGTCACTCTCTTTTTCCTCCCCCCTCCTTTGTGTGCTAGGTGCAGTACTCACCATGGTCGTCGCCACAGCCTTTGATATTCATTGTGCATGAGGAGGTAGACCAGCATGGGCAGGACGTGCAGCTCGGGCTCCATGGCGTCCTGGTTCTTCGTTGCTTGTCGAGAGGTTAGTGGTTTCCCTTCCAAAGACTGTTTCTGCCATGCTGCACCAGAAAAGCTGGTGGATTGGCGGGTTGTGAAGGGGTGGGCAGTACATTGTCTTCTGCCTGTCTGTTGGCTGTGACCGCCGTGGTGTTTGTTGCTACCGCCGTGGTGGTCGGAGTGTTAAAGTGGCTGTATGTTTTAGCGGTTTCCGTCATGGCCGTGATCCCATTATTTTTACCACCGGTCTGTTGGCGGTATTACCGCTGCTTTAACGCCGACCACCAGGGTTTTAATGAGGGCCTTAGTCTTTTTTCAGCTACTGTTAACCAAGTCTAAGTTAAAATCACAGGAAAGGTAAAAAAATAGCCTCATGATACTACCTCTGTAGTACCTTTATTATTTCGATCAGGGTTTCCACTTTTTCCGTTTGTGTGCTTTGTTTGGATGAATATAAAAATTTTAAGCATTAATGCTTTTTGTATGCAGCTACACCTTTGTTACAAGAATCCAGTTAATCCCTAAGTCTCTTGTATCTTTACCCCATTTAAATGCTGTGGATATCAATGTCAGCAAACCTCCCTTTAGGTGCCCATATTTTGAGGATTTCTTTGCTGGTACCTGTAGTTCTACATAGCCTGCCACCGCGTCAGCCCTGGGCTCCATGTTTCCTGCATCAAGATGATGTCAAATTCCTGAAGGAATGATGATGCGTCCACGTCCTGAAGTAGCACCTCGATTCCATGTACGTTCCATGAACATATGCTAATGTATTCTCTGTCTGGTTCCAGTCTCCCAGTCTCTCTATACTTCTCAGGAGTAGTTAATGCCTGTTAACTGCCCGAGCCTTTGGTCTTTTTGGGTTCTTGAGAGCCAGACCTCTCTGTATTCCAGATGGACCTGTCCTGAGTCAAGCTCACTTGACAATTTCACGACTATTAACTTTTCTACATTTCTCAAATTTGTATCTGCTCCTATTGCACCTCTTAGCACTGATTTCCCAGTTTCCATGACAGCCCACAATGGCCTTGGATATCGGGGTGGTTCTACTTTTTGTAACTTTATACCCCATGAGTTAAACATGTCAAGGTGGGTAAATAGTTGATTAACTAGGCCCAGGATGACCCAAGGTGTTACAGTAGCTTCTTGGTCGTTTCTATATGGATGTTGTTTAAATTCTACTAATAACAGGTCTTTGGAAGTTATATGGGAGAGTTCTCCAATTTCCCTTTTTAGTTTCATGATGTTTCCTTGGTTAAGAATATTGAACGCCACCTGTGACCTAGAGTTTTGTATAAGGAGGAGTTTGTTTGCCTTGGGGGCCTGGGGTGTCAAGTCCCTCTCTGTTAGTTTTGCCCTTGTGAACCCTTGTGGGAGTCTCTTATAGTCCACTTCCTACCACAGTTGGTGCCTTAACTCTTGGTGGCACAGCAGTAGTTCGGATGACCGATTCTTATCTCCATCCCCCTTAGAGGCTGATCCAGACTCACACACTGGGATTCCATCTTAATTTAGTAACCTGCGTATTTACTGTTTGCTACACTTGCAGGGGACAACATGGTTCCCTTTTCTTCCTGAACTGTTTTTGCAGTTCCTTGCTCACCTGGGGGGCTAGCCTCTTTGATTTCTCACCTGGATGACCGACCTGGGGATTTTCTTTGTTCCTCGTTTATTTGTCCCCCACCTATCTGCATTTTTCTTTGCGGACCAGGGTTTGGACTGGCTGCGACAATAATGGGACTTGCCCCTTCTGTAGCATCCTGCATTTTTCCGTTTGGCTCAGGCACATTCTTTTTTCCCTCACTGACAATTGGGAAAGCTGAGTGCTTGTGTTGAGTGAAAAATTGGCAACTGTTTTTCTGCTGGAACTTTTTTTTCTGTCCCTTTCTTTTCTTTTTCTTCTCCCTTTTGGTTTTTGCCATCTTGGGTTCACATAGGTCTTCCACCTCTGGTTCCTTCATTGTTTTCTCTGTTTTTTCCCCTGTGTTACAGTTGTTTAAACATGACGGGCTGAGTACACTGCTAGACACTAATCTCCCACTTATCCACCAGGACCTTGAGGGCAGTGACCCCCTAGAAAGGCCATCTGTATGCTCCTTGACGATATTGACATCGGAAGCAGCTTTTGTGTCCAATTCAAGGACCCAATATGTTTTCCCTTTGTTTCATGACTTCCAAGAGAATCTCATTAAGAACAGAGGATATGGCCTGAGGCTTATCACCTAGACTGGCACATTCACATGCATAATGCTGCATATAATTATGTTTTTGGGCTCTAAATCAGATAATTAAGGGCTTGCAGCTTTCTGTCTATGCCCACAATATGTTCTGCCATTATGTTTAGGAGATCTTGTTTGTCTGCCTTATGATTTATTGCCATATAGAGCTCTCCGCATATTGGCTAGCTCCTCTGCCTCCAAGGTGCCAGGTACAGCTTCTTCTTTGTTGTTTTGACTTTG
The DNA here is from genome assembly GCF_031143425.1 of Pleurodeles waltl. Taxonomy (NCBI): domain Eukaryota; kingdom Metazoa; phylum Chordata; class Amphibia; order Caudata; family Salamandridae; genus Pleurodeles; species Pleurodeles waltl. Next base: position 589,535,096 of record NC_090447.1, read on the forward strand.
GGAGATTACCTCCCTGGTTGCTGTGACTCTATTTTGACTCTATTGCTCGTAAAATACCCCGGTTGCTGCAACCACTTTCTTTCATTTGGTGGGGACTGATCCACACTGTGTAGATGTTCCTTGTTGGGAGAGGTGCTCAAGCATGCCAAGAAAGGGCTTAAGCTGGCTGTGGCATTGATTATTTTATCCCCAACCTCCTGCCATTTTCCTGACAGAGGAACCGATGTATCCTTATTTTTTGGGGCACTGATATTATCTGTAAAAGAATCCATACCAAACAGTTAATTTAGGGTTTGGTCCTGTGTTGCAGCAGGTGCTAACTTCCCTAACCAATTGATTGGATCTAATCTTGAGTTTAAGGCCCATATTTATACTTTTTGACGCAAAACTGCGCCAACGCAGTTTTGCGTCAAAAAAATTAGCGCCGGCTAACGCCTTTCTGAAGCGCCATGCGGGCGCCGTATTTATTGAATGACGTTAGCCGGCGTTAGCCGCCGGTGCTGTCTGGTGTGCGTTAAAAAAAACGACGTACACCAGGCAGCGCCGGCGTAGGGGGAAAATGGCGTATGGGCGTCCAGAAATGGTGCAAGTCAGACTGAGGCAAAAAAATCGCAACAACCCGATTTGCGCCATTTTTTTACGACGCCCATCCCCCATTGAAATGACTCCTGTCTTAGCAAAGACAGGAGTCATGCCCCCTTGCCCAATGGCCATGCCCAGGGAACTTCTGTCCCCTGGGCATGGTCATTGGGCATAGTGGCATGTAGGGGGGCACAAACCAGGCCCCCCTATGCCACAAAAAAAAAAAAGAAAATACTTACCTGGACTTACCTCATTGTTCCTGTGGTGGGTCCCTCCATCCTTGGGTGTCCTCCTGGAGTGGGCAAGGGTGGCAGGGGGTGTCCCTGGGGGCATTCTGTCATTCTGAGCCCACAGGTCCCTTAACGCCTGCCCTGACCCAGGCGTTAAAAAGAGGCGCAAATGCAGGGTTTTTTGCCCCGCCCACTCCCGGGCGTGATTTTTGCCCCGGAGTATAAATACCACGCACATGCCTGGGAGTCATTTTTTAAGATGGGAACGCCTACCTTCCATCTCATTAACGCAAGGAAGGTGTTCACGCAAAAAAATGACGCTAACTCCATGAACTTTGCCGCTAGACGCGTCTAACGCCAAAGTATAAATATGGAGTTAGTTTTGCGTCGAATTTGCGTCGAAAAAAACGACGCAAATTCGGCGCAAACGGAGTATAAATATGCCCCAATATATCTAGTAAAAGGATTACTCTTGTAGGTGACAGTGCATATGCAATTGGCCCTTAGTTTGTGGCATCATACTTGAATCAACAGTCATCAAGGGAGAGAAGGTACAACATTGTACACAAAAATACACTGTCAGTGGTGGAGTGTACCTTCAGGAACCTGAAAGGCAGATTCTAAAATCCGGCGCAAATGCGGGTTTTTTAGACCCGCCCACTCCCGGGCGTCATTTTTGCCCGGGAGTATAAATACGACGCATATGCATCGCAGTCATTTTTTAAGACGGGAACGCCTACCTTGCATATCATTAACGCAAGGAAGGTGTTCACGCAAAAAAATGACGCAAACTCCATGAACTTTGGCGCTAGACGCGTCTAACGCCAAAGTATAAATATGGAGTTAGTTTTGCGTCGAAAAAAACGACGCAAATTCGGCGCAAACGGAGTATAAATATGCCCCTAAGTCCTCCCAATTACTAAAGTTTAGGGATAAGATGGATTAAATCAGGTCGGTCCTGTTGTCGTTCACCTACATTTTCCCTAACATTGAAAATGATTTATTTTGACAGATTTCACTTTGCTCTATCAACTTTTGCACCTTTTGTGGGTAGCTATTTAATGTGGAAACGGCTGCTCCCCGACGACAGTCTGTGAATTTGTGAGTCCTGGGGGGATGTTGATTTTTTCTTCTGTCTTTAAGTGTCGGTTCACTAGGAAATCATTTATTTAATACCCCCTTTTTTTTTGCTGGTACTACATGTGTGACTTTTTTAAATTGTGAAGTGGGGGACTTTTCTTCTTTGATGGAGTCATCTAAGCATATCACTGAGGTATTTACAGGGACGTTGTGCTTTGTCTTGTTCTCTTTGGTAGACTTTTTCTTCCCCACATGGGTCTCCCTGGGATTTTCCAGATCACATGCCTCTCGCCTGTCTGATTGCTTCCTGTGGATTTATTCCAGGGGAGCTGCTGGCCACCTTAACTTCCTGCTTCCTTCTTCGGTAAGAGAAATTCCTATGGGTATCAGTGAGAGTTTACTGGGGGCGACTACCACCTGCTGGCCTAATTCATCACACTCCACTATTTCCTTGCCAAGCACTGTGGCACGAGCACTCCAGAAGAGTCCTTTTGATCCTGACCCCTTTAATGCTCCTGAATTCCTCGCTATTTTAGAGAGGGTGGAAACCCACACACGCACAATCAGCATCGGCCTATCATCAGATGCTTCGGTGCTAAGCATGAATTCCACTGCCTATTGCCCACTGAAGTTCACCTCCACCCCCTCCAATTTAGGACACATACAATGCAAGAGGCAAAAGTTTGTTTCAATATGTGGGGGCACGAGGCATTGGGATAGGCAGAAGGCAGATGCAAGACACAGGGCGCGTGGTAGTAGGCATCCTTCACTTGCTTCACTTGCATCACCCTCTTCAGCCACTAGCCTCACCTCGCTCTAGCCAAATCTAGGGCCGTATTTATAGGCCCCTAGCTCCACAGAATCCTCACTTTTTGTGACACTCTTGAGGCGTTAAGCACAGCGCCATATGTACAAGGTGGCATTAAGCCACTTTTTGTGGCTTAACGTTATCTTGCAAATACGCCCCTTCCCATGCAGCACTGTGTGTGGAAGGGACGTGCAATGGGTGTTGATGTGGGCGTGCCACAGCAACACCCATTGCATTTTGACTCTGCCTCAGATTTATGGGATTTCGTAAACCTGAGGCAGCAGCAAAATGTGGCGTTAGCAGGGCGCAACGAGGAGGAATACTTTTATTCCTCCTCTTTTTTAGCTTTTTTTATGCGTGCTGCATTCTGCCGCACGCATAGACAAAGCAAAATGCCAGAAATTATTGTTCATGTGCGGGAAGGTATCCCTTCATGCACATAAACAATCATTTGAAAATGACGCTTTGGCGCTTCTGTGTGTGCTGCATTGTGCATCACACACAGAAGGGCCAAAGTGCCATTAATGGTTGTTTATGTGCGGGAAGGGGCACTATCCAGCACATAAACAAGCGCACCCCTCAACGCAGACATCCTTGCACGATGGTGCAAGGATGCCTGCGTTGCCGCTGGCAGCTTAATTAAGCGCAGGGGGAAATGCAGGGGTGTGCCATATTCCCTTAAATATGGCGCATCCCTGCGTTTCTTAAGTGGCGCACCGCTGCCAATTTGCCAATTTTGGTGCAGCACCTCGCTATGCCATGCTTTTCTTTAAATCTGGCCCCTAGTTTCTAGTTTTGGCAGCTACAGGTCTGGTGCTGGTGTCTCAGGCAGCTCGGGCGGTTCAGACAGGACAGACACAGACCCCCCTCTGTGCTCCGTGCTGTACTGTATTCCGCTCCGTTCTGGGGCCCCCTGGTTTGCAAAGTGCTTTGTACTCGGCCTTGCCTTGCCCAGCACTTCAAGCCTCCGCAGCCCATCTGCTACTCCTCAGCTCCTCTACTACTCAGCCACTCTAGAAGCAGTTCCAAGACTTCTGCTTCCTTGGTCCAGCTATCTTTTAATGCAGATGGAGGGCGTTGAAATCGCCAACAAGAGATGAAGGCTAGACGATGTTAAAATCATCAAAATTAATATTAAAACCTCCCAGTATGCTAAAATGGCATATTTTAATATAGGATGGGAATTAAGTCTCTGCTTTTAAAGGATTGTAGCTTGCCGGTGTTGAATGAAACTCTCCACGATGTGAACACCCTCAATTTGAATCGGTGGTGGAAAACCAAACAGCTGCATCGAGGCTGAATGAGTGTAAGGACAATGCTGTGCAGGCAATCAGAGGGCGTGTCAGGGCAGAGAGACTGAATATGATCCCTAGAGTATACATTCCTCGCTGAGGAATACGGACCAGAGTTCCTGGTCCGTAGGCCTCTTAGGTTGCCCGGTTGCGGGCGGACAGACACAGACAGGCGCAGACAGGCGTGCCTTTGGCACTCCTCTGGTGCACCAGAGGCATGCCTGTTCATCACCTCTTTTTTTGTGGGTGGTGAGCATTTTGATGACTGACAATAAAAAGAAGACTAGACCAGAAACAAAGCAAATAAGTCGGACTTGAATTTTGAGTCATTACTGAACTGTTATAAAACGCCTAGAAAAAAATCAATTGCATTCTAAGAGCTCCTATAAAATAAACAATTTAATCTGTGGTGATTCAGAGTACTTTTGAGATATAACGTAGTTTCCCATACACTGCAGTGTGAGCACTGCATAGCAGATAGAATGATACACTAAGGCCCATATTTACACTTTTTTAGCTCCGCATTTGCGTCGCTTTTTGAAGCAAAAGCGGCGCAAACTTACAAAATGTAATTGTATTTTGTAAGTTTGCACCGTTTTTGCGTCAAAAAGCGGCGCAAACGCGGCCCTAAAAAAGTATAAATATAAATGGCCTGGGGTAAGAGGTATGACTGCTCTGCAATGGAGCCAAGCCCAATATGCGCATATTTGAAGTACATGGTGAAATTGGGAGTTGAGACAGCTACGCTGGTAGCACAAACCTAAAAACGAGGTATATCCCATAACTAAAGGAAAATAATATTTAGAAAAAAGTGTTGAAAGCAACCCATTCAAATATTTTGCAAACGTACTTTGATTGATCTAACTTGATTTACCTTTCTTTTAAATACTTGTTTCGCGAAGACGAATTCCTTGCAGTGTAAAAACTATATACAAAATGAGTTTCTCGTTTTCTCTTTTTGTTAAACTTCACAAAACAATACTATGTTGCGATTTAAAAAATAGATGAGACATCTTCACCCCATCAGGTTTTGTTGCTGATAAAATACCTACGAGAGGAACATATGTATTGAAAAAGAGCAGGGTCATACGAGTGATAAAACCTAGCAGAGCACGACTGTCAACCAACCTTGAAATTGTAATTTTTGACTAGTTCTTGAAATTGGATTACATTTTTCCAAAGAAAGTTATTTTTTAATTCATATTGAAGGGTACCAGACCACTCAAGGTCGTTCTCTTACAAAAGACTGAAATATAACAACAATATTGCTGTCTATTCTGCTGGAAGCCTTCATTTATTTAAAACCCTTTTACATTTACTTAGAATGACATGTTACAGTGCTAAACATGCTGCCTTAAAACAGCCATTCTATTTCGTGCTTCAATAGTAACATTTATAATAAACAGAGGTGTTTAGTTAATTTACCACTCTACTATATCCACGACAGAAATGCCACTTCTAAGTACAAGTGAAATTCATTACAATTTCTGTATATTTATGTTTACGCCTCTATATTGGCTGATTCCATAACATTGTTAATTGTGCTGAAAATTAGTGTCACAGTTTTCTGAATTGAAACATGGTACAGACAGACCAAGGCACAGATTTATGAAAAGTGATGCTGCACCTAGTGCAGCACCACTTTTCTTGCGCCCCTTAACGCCCCCCAAACGCCACTATGTGTGCACCGTATTACGAATACGGAGCACCATGGCGGTAGTCAGGGGGACTAGCATCAACATTTTTATGCTAATCCTGCAAGGTACCCAGAGGCCACTAAACACCACGGGAGCCTCTTTTTAATGCCTGCGTTTAGCAGGTATTAAAAAATGCCAATAAAAATGGGGCAAAGGAATCTCATAGATTCCTTTGCACCATTTTTACAACACCCCCCAGCGCCGGAATGCTCCCCTTGCATACATTATGCCAGGTGCAGGCATAATGTGGTGCAAGGGGTTACAAAGTGGCATTTTTGCCCTTCCACTGCCACATTAGCGTAAAAACAATGAATGAACTGTGGCGTTGGAATAGCACTAGGCCACCATAAATCTGGGCCTAAATGCTGCTACAATTATCCAAACAATCATATAAATGAGATATGCGCTGGTAGAATTCCATCAACACTGTATGCAGTCACTACAATCATCGTTCCTCTAGTTTAAAATCCTTGAATAAGATCAATCTGTTCACTAATGGAATTAAGCCTTTACTCATCATTTGAGTGCGCAGAACGCTATGACATAACTGTACAATTGCCACTGGACTCCGCTAAGTATTGCAACTGTCAACTGCGAAGCCAATGGGTTTGTTCCACTTAATCAAACAGTGTGATCCAAGAAAACGCTTACCCAAATCCCAGTGTCTCAGTTCCATATGAGCCATCACTGAGTCGGGCAATGCAGTACACCAAATGCCGTTTTTTAAGCTCTAGATACAATCTAGGTATCAAGACCTAGTAGGATGTGTAAAGTACATGAATCCATATCACGTTGTCCCAGATCTGTTAGTTTTTGTAGTTTTCAAACTTAGGTTCCTGTTGTACAGAAATTCAAATGTGAAAAAATCCAGAATGCAACTCAGGGAACAAAAGAGGTAAAGAGGACCAAAGTAACTACTTACACAGCAGCCAAATCCACCGTGAGTTATGGATACAGTGACATTAGCAGAGCCATTTTTACTGTGCATTCTGGAAGTTGTAGTTTTAGTTCATTTCAACCTAGCCAATGTAGCTAATGCATCTGAATGAATGCCTTGTAAACGGAGAGAGTTAATGAGTGGAACATGGTGTCCCTAATAATTTGGGGTGAACTGTTAACCTTGTGGTAAGGTGTGTTAGATAACGCCATCCTAGTACAGGAAAAAAAGTGAATAAACCCTCTGCTACTGGCTCTTCACCCTAACTTAAGATCCTTCAAGTCACCAGCCTGCCACATAATAAACTAAACCTAGGTGTACATGAGCTGCAGCAGTTAACTAGTTACTCCAAATACGACCAACACTCTGGGAGAACCTGGCACTCTCATTAAACTCACTACCGGGAAGGCAGTCAGCCCACACAGAAACATATATCTCATGCAGCTTCATTGTACTCACTGCACACCCTTACCATTCATGCGCATCACAAGCAGGGTTAGGGCACTTATGCTGCTTGGTACACCTCCTACTTGGCATCGGAAGGAAGGAATGGCACAATGGGCTGTTGAGGAGTGGAGGGGGAGTGAGGGAGTAGAGTGAAAAGGAGGGAGAGGCAGACTCCAGATCAAAATAACTGTAGACCTAGAGATACTGGAACCAGAGCTATGCATAGGGTTGCAGGCAGGTACTGCATCCGACCATCACCTGCCTGCAACCTTATGTAAGCTTTATATTAAAAATCCTCTAATGTATCTTGGATAACAATACACAAAGCCTTTGTTTTGAGTATTAATTGTATAAGGAGGATAATATTTGGGCTGAGAAATCTATTCTTTTTTTTTAACCTTTTACAAATTTTACAGCTCCATTAACCGAGTCATTTCATTCGATTGTGTTGACATGTTTCAACCATGAGTTAAATATTGGCTTCATCAGGACTGATAGAAAGGGAACTGAATTCACAGATGATAATGTTTTTAAAATGTAGTTACTTACATGTACAGTCCATAAAATATCTATGGCATTCAGAGATCTCTTCCTTTAATTTACTTTATTTGTAGCAAAGGCATTGTGGTAAATTATTAATCATGTACCTCTTGGATTCTTATTGAATATAACCTGCTACAGGAGCAAATGGAGAATGAGCTAAGACAATGCAGACAAGAGCATGCTCAAATTCGCCTTTGGATACCAACAAATGATTCAAACCACCAATTGTGCTGTTCTTTTGTACAGCATCAGTGCCAGCACCAACAGAAGCAAAGAAGTCTTCACCACTGTAAAAGATTTCACCTCAGCATAGACCTCCTTTAACTCAATAACACCCAAACAGGAGCTCTGCAACAGTCTCTCCCAATTCTTCAGCATCAAAATCACCACAATTTGCTGTAACTTCAGCCCATAACTGACATGACAGACCTTGTAAAACACCTCCCGATCGTATCCCAAAAAACATTGCTAACGACATGGCCCATCTATACCCCAGAAGAAACCTCCACCATGAAGTCCATCCACTCGGTACGCCTGCTCCAGAGGACTGCAACCCATCAGAACCATGCTCACACCCATTCTGAAAGCCGCCACTTCATCTGTGACCTTTTCAGATGCTTGGAAACATACAAATGTCCTCCCGTTGCTGAGGAAACCCTCATTAGACCCTTCAACACTCTGCAACTACAGACTGATCTCTCTGCTATAATTCCTGGGCAAGGTCCTAGAGGAAATAATGAACAGGCACCTTACTGAACACAATCCAACACCACTCAGTCTGGATCAGACTCAGCCACAGCATGAAAACATCCCTCATTACTGCCACAGATGACATCTATAAATATGACTGTACAAAGGAGGCACAGTGGCACTCATCTTCCTTCACCCCTCCACATCATTCAATAGATTCTCCCATCCCATCCTCATCCAACACCAACACAACATTGGAATCCAAAGACATACACTTAGATGGAGTCAGCCTGGTGGCAAATACCTCGGACGCCCTCAACCTCATTTGCCGAGTTCCATGAGTAACCTACCTGATCCCCATCCTCTTCAGCACATAAAAGATCCCTGTAGCCAACATAATCTGCTCTCACAATATCAACGACCCCTCCTATACTGATGATGCACAACTCATTCCCTCCCTCACAAACAAGGGACTGAACACATATCAAGTTCAAAGCCTGCAGGACTGAAATGACCAACTGTCTAAAGCTGAACACCTACAAGAACAAAATAATGATCTTCAGGAACTGCACATCACTGTGGGACTGTATCTGGTGGCCAACAGAACTAGGACTGACACCTACCCTACCACCCACTCCAAGAATCTCAAGATCATTGTCAACAGTAAACCCAACATGACCAGCCAAGACAATGTAGTCACTGCTTCAGGCTTCAATACCTTGTAAATGCTGAGGAAGAGTTTCAACTGCCACACAATCAGGACCCGGAAAACCATCACACACACCCTGGTCACAAGCAACAAACTATGGATTGTGGGAACACCCTCTATGCTGGGATCAAGAAAAAAACTCAGGCAAAGGCTGCAGACAATTCAGAACTCAGTGGCCAGAATCAATCTGAAACTCCCACCCTGCACTCACATCACATCACACTTGAAGGAGCTCCACTGGCTCCCCATTCGTAAATGAGCACAATTTAAGCTCCTCGCCCACAATTTCAAGGCAATATTTAACACTGACCCAGCACACCTTAACAAACGCATCAAATTTCACAAACTTTACAGACAGCTCCACTCATCTGGACTCCTACTTGCATACAAATAACCAGATTGAGTTGTCTTCCATTGCTCATAAAGCATGGAACGAACTGCTGATACATATAAGAACCTCCTTCTGAGTTCTAGAATACCACATGTATCTGAAGTATTGGATTTTTGAGTAGTCGCACTGGGGACTAGATGTGCCTAAATTAACACCTGATTGGCACCAGGATACCTTCCTATTTGATAGTGTGCTCTACAAATGTTCATACCATAAAATAACATCTGTTCAAAAAGTAACAGATGGCACAAATGGCACAAGATCAACAAATAAATAGATGCACTACTAGAATAATTTAAGCTGAATATACTCCACATGGCATATGAAGATGTTTTTTAGGTAGCACAAAATGAATTATGCTACAGCAGTGCATACCAAGGTTACAGAATGGTGACTTCATTACATGTGATTGAGCTCCTCCTTCTGCAATTTTAGTAACATGCAAAGTGAACATAAAGTGTTGTAATTTGTGAGAGAAGAGTGAAGGAAGGGGTCAAGCCAACAACATGGTGGACCATCAAAAAAGAGACCTCAGATTCCAGAGTCACATTCACAACACTGCATAATTTAATTAATTGAAGACAAAGTAGAGATCTAAATGAATCGATAATATATGTGAATTTTAATATCCAATATAATTTCACTCATGAAAATCAAGTATGTGGTGGATTGTGAATAATGGAATTCATGAGTTTATGACATCAAAAAGAAGAAGAGCCAACACATGTTTCACACCATGTTTTAATTAGCTGCTTCTGGATATTGAAAAGTCAAAAGGCTTTTGACACTCTGAAGGATGCAATGTGCTGTGCCCCGATCTTGAAAGCTCCAGATTACTCCAGAGATGCCTCCGAACATGGGATAGGAGCAGTTCTAGCTCAGACTAATGATCAGGGACATGAGCAGCCTGTTGCTTTTATAAGCAGAAGTAGAAGACTACTCCATAGGGATCAAAAAAGGAGTGCCATAGAGAGGAAGGCCTTTGCTGTGGCAGGGCATTGAAGAAGTTGAGGCCATACTTGTTTGGTTCTCACTTCATAGTTCAGACAAACCATGGTCCTCTCAGGTGACTTCAAAAGATGAAAGGTGAAACCCCAAACTGTTTAGGTGGTCCATATCTCTACAAAGAATGAACTTTAAAGTGGAACACAGACCTGGAATAGCCCATGCCAGTGCATCCAGGAACTTCCACTTAGAGGATGAACACTCCCCTTTCGTTTGGGGAGTAGTGTGGGAAAGAACCTCTTGTGACATGGTAGCTCCCCTACTTTATGCCTGGAAAATGATGTGGTTACAAACTGTAGGTACCCTGGGCCCCTGCTAAACAGGTTCCCAGGGCCAGATCTCTTTCCCCAGAACTGTACTACAGCCACCCTTGTAAGTCCCTAGGAAATGGTACCCCCGGTACCTAGGTAATAGGGACTGAAGAGGGTCCCCCAGAGAGGTAGCACCAATTCTGTCACTCTGAGAGGCTCCACACCAGCCTCATGCAGACTGCCATTGCAAGCGCATGACAAAAGTTGCAAACTCAACATGGCAGTCACCAAGAGTGCCCTGTACACTAACACTGCATGCAGTATAGTTAAGTCACCCCTCTGGCAGGCCTTACAGCCCTAAGGCAGGGTGCACTATAATGCATGTGAGGGCATATGTGCGCATGAGCAAATAAGCCCATACTGTGTATTTACAAACCCTTAGGATGTAGTACGTGTACAGGGAAAACATGGCAAATACATGTGCTGGACACTGGTCATTACAAGTTCCTCAGCTACATGATGGCCTATATGAATACAGGGGGTTAGGGATGTGACCACAGGAAGTGGTCACATAGTGGGTGTAGCAACCCTAAGGTAGGTGGTCCATTGGCCACCACCAGGTACTCTCCTTAATGCAGTATTTAGTGATCATTCTCTAGACCTGTAGATCAGATTTGCCAGAAACTAGTGACAAAGAAAGCCCAAGGCTCGAGAGCAGAAGTCCTGCTGCAAGAAGAAAATTACACCAAACCCTGTCTGCTTCACCCAGGACTTGACAATCGCCACTGAGCAGTTGAATGGACATTGAACAGACTCTAAGAAACCCTCAGAGGACTGCCAGCCTTCTGAAAATAACCAGGAACCTCCCTCTGAGTGAAGGTATCACTCTCTGTACCGTGCAGGTAAGAAACCAGTGAAGTCCAGTTTACTGATCGACACACTGACTAATGAACCAGACACAGGAGCCCAACCAAGTTCCATCCTATGGACCTGGAGGACAAACCCGGCCAGTGTGCCAAGCTTGGTGGCACTGAAGGCTCCAGTGGCTGCGACTTGCAATAGCCTGTGGTACTGGACCCCGACTTCAGACACCCAGAAGAAAAGTTCACTCCGGACTCTCCAAGAACAAGAAGCAAGCACCATTTGAGGGAATTGAGGACACCCAACAACCACCCTTAGAGTGGCCCTGCTAACCTGCATTCCACTCTCAAAGTGACCGGCACATGGCTCCAAAGACTCCTTAATACACAACCCTTGGTTGACATATCCTCATTGCCCCTTGCCTACCTGGCCTTGGTATAAAAAACAAGCTGTTCTCTAGGGGTCTCTAACCCCTTGTGAGCTATACACTCCAAGGGGCCCACCGGACATATCCTTAAGTCCCCCTGTGCAGTGTGTTTCCAAATGGTCCTCTTCTCTATTGTGCACGAGCTTCAAGATTTTCAGCCGATGCTCCCGCTTGAACGGCCCACAGGACATCTCAATGACCTTGACCTAAAAAAGGAAGGTGACACTTGTGGGAGCATTGTGTGGAAGCGGAGTCATGGGAAATGAAGATTTCAGATATGGCAAGTTGGGAATAAGTAGAAGATTTATTTACTGAAAGAAACTCCAGCCGCAGAGGTAAACAACTCCTCGCTATTCATTCATCCCACCTTTGAAATGATAACATTCTCAGATAGAATTAAAGGAGGAAACTACAACACAGGGGGAAAAAAGGCACATACCATCATGGAGACTTTAACAAAGCTAAAATAATATATGAGATACCACACATTGCCTGATTTTATATGCATTTTCAAAGATTTCTCCTATTCATTCCTAAAGTGCATAAGTATGCATAAAATGACTGTGTTTGTTAATCTTTGAAAAACCAGAACCTAAAAAGTACTTATTCAATTTTGATGATCTTGGTCTAAAATCTTTTATAAAAATATAAAGTATTTTTGTAACTTGGGGCCAGATGTAGGTAGGTAAAAAATTGCGACTCAGAAATAGCGACTCCATGCAAATCGCTATTTCTGACTCGCAAAACCAAATGCCAGAAAGCCATTCCAAATTGCGAGTCGCAGAGGTGCGCACCGCAATTTGTGGCCTCCATTTTTAGGGAGGTCGCAAATTGTGCAAAAGGTGTGGTCTGGCTACAAACACAACCTGCCTGTCAAGGTGCACAGTCAGCCTGCAGATCGAACTAGGTCATTTTGCTGGTGATGTGGCATGGGGACTTGGCCGCATTAGCCATGCGGTTGATATAATGGAGACCAGAAAGGCTGCAAGGGGCACAGGGGATACCCCGCAGGACAGCGAGGAGGGCTCTACCATCAGCAGTGTGTCTGCCACTGATGCCCGTGTGCTGCGGAGTAGCAGTGCACGGCATGGCTCAGGGGACCCACCTGGAATGAGCCATGGTGGGAGGAGGAGGCTGTGAGCCACTGACATGTACTAATACTGAGGCACATGAAAGTAATGTGTCTGATTTGACTGTTTCCAATACCAGACTGTTGCATACTTCACATTTCTAATAACATTATAGTTTAGCAATAAAAAGGTTTTGTTTGTTTGACTACACAACTGGGCTATGTGTGTCTGACATTAGTGAGTGTGGTCACGGTTGCCACGTACCTGCCAAAGTATTGGGTTGCAATGTGGTTCCATCTCTGTCTGCCCTCATTTGCAATGCTTCTGTCCCCTGGCTGTTGGTGTGGTAGCTCTTGCTCCTCATCCTCCGTGTCTGTGTCTTCAGGGGTGAGATGTAGCCCACGTCTGGTGGCAATGTTGTGTAGGATGGCACAGGCGGCAACTATCTTGCCTGCTGTTTCTGGGGCATACTGGAGTGCTCCTCCACTTTTGTGGAGGCATCGGAATCTTGACTTTAACAAGCCAAAGGTCCTCTCAACTACAGTTCTGGTCCGCCAATGTACAATGTTATATTGCCTCTCGTTCTGATTGCCAGGTGTTAGGTATGGGGTGAGTATCCAAGGTCTCATGGCATATGCACTGCCACCTGTTTGACAAAAGAGGCAAATTTAGCAGGGCATCACAGGGTTACACAGTGACCTGTATGTAAGGCTTCAGAGTGTAGTCACCAATACCTAATAGATATCCTTCTCCAAACTCCCCATGTTCTAGGCGTTGGTGTATCCCACTGTGCCTGAATATGTATGAGTCATGTGTACTCCCTGGATATTTGGCTACAATGTCAGTAATGACATTATGGGCGTCACATACCACCTGGATATTTAGTGAGTGAGTACATTTCCTATTGCGGAAGACACATTCCAGATTTGCAGGTGGGAAAATTTGTATATGTGTTCCGTCCACACACCCTATTACATGGGGGAAGTTGGCAATTCTGTAGAAGTCCAACTTGGTGCTGTTAATTTCTGCCTCATTCCTGGGAAGGTATATATATCTGGACATGTGTGCAAGTATGGCATCTAGGAAACGTTTGAAGAATCGTAAGTGCATTTTGGGATACCCCACCTGCCACTGCAATCACCCCCTGATAGCTACCCGAGGCCAAGAGCATAGCACTTGCACATGTGTGGGGATGGCGCTGCCGCGCATTGTCTGTTGTTCAAGCTGAGGTTTCAGCAGTTCAATAATCTCTATGATAATAGCACTGCTCAGTCTATATTTGTCATAAATCTCCTCCTCAGTTTGTTGAAATAGTGTCTGCCTGGTTCGGTATATCCTCTCCTTTCTCTGCCTCCTCCTCCTCTGCTGGGCAGCCTGGACTCTCCTCCTCCATGCAATCATGTACAGTTCAGCCATTTTTGGTAGCCCAGATACCTTCTGGGTCTCCTTTTATACTTTGGTTCTGGTTACCACCTGCTCTGAATCAGTGGTAATCTGGGTGTGCAAAATGGGCTTTTTGCGACCAGTCGCAATTTGCGACTTGCTTTTGCATATGGTTTGCGACTCGCAATTTGCGACTTTCTGATTGCGGGTTGCAAAATTAGGTCACAATTTTTGCGAGTCGGTGGTGGGTTGTATTGCTATTTGGTGATCGGAAATGGGATTTTTGCATCCCATTTCAAATTTTGTGGGTCGCAAATAGCGAATCGGGCCATTTGCAACTCGCAAACCTTTGCTACATCTGGCCCTTGGTCTTGAGGTATTATGTTGAGTGCGTGTTTACATTTAATGATACTGTGAGTATAACAACTGCTTAGCACATCTCCAAGATAAGCCTAACTACTCACCCACACTACCATAAAAATAGAGCATTAAGTGTTCTGCTTTTTACCTATGCATACCAAGGTGGGGTTGCTTGGACCCTCTGCACAGTGCATGTATTTTCATACTCTATGGAGAGAGCCGGCCTCCTACAATCAGTGATGTTACTGACTATGTCATGAGTGACGTAACATGTGAGGTCATAAGCAGTGAATTGGTGGGGCGTAAGTTATAGTTAGCTCAGGTAACTGTAACTGCTGAATTAAACTGGTTTTCTACAAGTGAAATGTTAGCCTAACTATAACATCCCTGTAACCTTAGGCATTTTCAGTGAATCAATCAATCTATCTATCTTTATGACAAAATCCAGCTAAGGCCAGTCACATCCACCAAGAGAAGAAAGTGCACTACACGGAAAGCTGGAAACCCGCCAATATCACAAAACTCCCATTGATATTGTATTATTTTATGTAATCTTAAGCTCATGAAGGTTTTTAAACAACAAGAAAACTGGAGACAGAGAGACCCATTGTCCTTGACACGATAGATCACAACTTCGACAATTTATGCCTAGGAGATATAGAGGGCTTGGTGGCAAGAAGGGAACTTGAATCAGGAGAAATGAATTGGGCAACTGAAAGAAACGTACAATGTAATTTGGGTTTAGAACTTGACAGATACTCATCAAGCCATTTCAACCTATGTCTTTTTGCAATCCCACTACACACCATGACAATATAGACACTTTTCATGACATAGGTATTCATCACGAGTGTGGCGGTCTCAAGTCTGCAACACTCGTGATGGAGGTCAGACCGCCGCAGACAGAGCGGTCCAACCACCCCATTATGACGATGGCAGATGGGCCACAGTCCGACCACCAGCACTGCCAGGTTTCTGCCTTTCGAAAGCCTGGTGGTCTGGGTGGTCACAATCCACCAGGGCAGAACTGCAAGCAGTGCTGTGCTGGGGATTACGAGTCGCATTTCCACCAGCCTTTGCATGGCGGTCTCACTGCCATGCAAAGGCTGGCAGAAAGGGGGCATCATGGGCCCCATGGGGGCCTCTGCACTTCCTATGCACTTGGCATGGACACTACCGGGGGCCCCTTGGACAATCCCGTCGCGCTTTTCACTGCCTGAATTACATGCAGTGAAATGCATGATGCACCACAACATTGCCGCCGGTTTGATTACAAGCCAGCGTCAAAGTTGTGCTGAGTTTTCTGCTGGGCCAGCGGACGGAAACGCTGTTTTCACCCACTGGCCCAGCGGAAAACTCCTAATGGGGCGGCCAGCATACTACCAGCACTGGTGGTATGCTGGCTGCAGCGGCTTAGGCGATCTTTCAAAAAGACCACCAAAGCTGTAATGAGGGCCCATAGTGGTGAATAATCTTTTATATATTTGGAAGAGTCACAGGTCCTCCCAGGGTGATAATATGACATTCAAACAAAGGTAGACATTTGAACTACTATCACAGAATCAGAATGTTGTCATTAAGCCCTATGACAAAAGAGGGGTTATATTGTGTTATGGGATCACAAGAAATGTGCTGCTGAAGCTGAGAGGCAGTTAGTCAGATCAGGTGATTTAGAGCTGACCACTTAAGAAATGTATAGGCAGTCAATTGTGGGGTATCCCACTTTTCTTGCTGTCTGGAAGGGCAAAGGTCTGTTGGGAGGTGAAGAATGTCAATTTTTGTACATGAAGAAACAGACAGCCCCTTATTTTTATTTGCTCCCAAAAATACATAAAGATAAAAACAATCCCCTGGGAGACCTATAGTCTCTGCAAATACTTGCCTACTTGAACCCACTTCAACGTAGTTGGATTTTTATTTATTGCCTTATATCTTCGTTTACCCTCTTATTGCTGGAACATCACTGATGTCATTGCTAAAATCCTTTAGATTCCTTGGCAAGATACTTACCCTTTGGTTACAATTGATGTTGTTTCCCTTTATACACGTATTAATTATAAGTGAGGTATTAAGGCATGCAGACATTTCATTCGAGACAGACCAATTAATCTTTATGACCACTCCATGATGCTCATGGAGGTGCTTAGATATTGCATTGAGAACAACATATTCCTGTTTAATGACACATGGTACCAACAATTGATCAGGACTGCAATGGGCAGTTGTGTTGCTCTAATTTTTTTCCTGTATTTTTATGGGTTGGTGTGAGTAACAGGTCATTTGGAACGAAAAGAACAAATTTCGGACAGAACATCTAGTCCTATGGTCTCCATACATTGATGATTTGTTTATCATATAGGATGGTACAAAGCGTGCCTTTAATGACTTCTTCATATCCATCTCACATAATGACTTAGATTTGGCAATTACTTCCAAAATTGATTTAATGTCTACAGAATATTTGAACATTCTTGTCCAAATTAAGGATGGAGAAGTGCACACTTCATGGTATTGCAAACCTACTGCTGGCAACAGCATTTTGCATTGCCTGAGTCATCACCCTTCTAGGGTAAAGGGGAGTATCCCCAATGGGGAACTCCTAAGAGCAAAACGCAACAGTAGTTAGGCACAAGCTTATGAAAAAGAAGAACAGAGGATGGTGGAGAGGTTCAGGAAGAGGGGTTATGCTAGAAAGATTTTGGAGGAAGCTAAGGCAAAGGTGAATCTTAAAACCAGAGATGAGATTCTCTTCCCTAGGTTGAAAAAAAAGTCAAATCAGATTTGATTGATTACTGCCATCACCACAGAATCACACAAGTTCAAAAGAATGATAAACACATTGGCAAATAGTCAGATCAGACCCAGTGATGGGTATTGACCTTCTACCAAATACTGCAGTTACATACATACCCTCTCTTAGGGATTTGTTAGTGCAGAGTAACTTAAATCCGAAGAAAGCTCTGGGGGACTGGATGATGGAACAAAAGGGGTTTTAATAATGTGGTCATTGTGAAGACTGCAAAACTATCAAGGATGCTAAGACCAACACTCTACCTACAGGGAACCAGGTATATAAACAAATGTATAACATGTAGTAGTGATTTTTGCGTTTATGTTTTGATACGCCCTTGCGGGTTACAGTATATTGGTAGTACAATTTTTCCAGACAGGAAAAGTGGTGGAACATATGCAGACTTTTAGAAATGCTGACAAGAATTATCCTGTGGCAAGACATTGGTCCTAGGTGCATAATCAAAATACTGATGATTTGTCTTTTTATGAAAGTGACAGGGTCATCCTGAACAAACAAGGAGGGGACAGGGAGAAGATACTCAGGATTATGGATTACAAATTTATTATTCGTATGAAGAGCTGCATGCCAGGATGTTTGGAATCAGGGAAATAACCTTTTGTTCATATTGGTTAAAGAATTTAACTTCTTTCAGTAAAGAGCTACACAAAGGAAATAAGGGGAATATGCGATGAGAAATTATATATTTCTTTATAGATGGGTGCTTTGCTACCCTCTCCTTGCACATTTATTTTTGGGTTGGATCACAACTGGTGGGAGTAAGCAATAAATAGGGTACTTGGCCATAATGTATGCTTCTCTGTGCATTGGGTATGTTTGTTGATGTGTATATGGCAAAAATTATGAATTAAGCTAGTATGAATTTAAATTACAGTGTATGTATGCACATCAGATTTCTGGATGGAGTGTAACCATTGGTAGAAAGCTTATTGTGCCACTTGGCCTTAATATAGTAGTTTTTTGCAAGACAAATGGTTATTGATGTACACAGATTAATTTATGGATTTTTGGAACATTATGATGTTATTGCCATGTATTTATCATTTCAAATGTGTTTTCAGTTGATACATGAGTCTTTTTCCACTAGGATAATTGTGGTTATAGTCTGTTTTCGTACATTTTTGTTAACACACTATTTTAAGGGGAGTGGTGTGCATTTTGAAACATGGCTATGAAGAAGATCGATGGGATCAAAACGTGTTGCCAAATAATAATTGTCCTGTCCTGGAGTGTGCTTTAAACCACCACAAATGAGTGGAGTTGTTGTTTTGTGATATTTATATATATATATATATATATATATATATATATATATATATATATATATCCACTCCAAAAATATTATATATATAAATCAAAGTCTGGCACTCCTTACAAAAATATAATGGCCTTAACAATCTATCTTTTGTTAGATATGTATTGCAAGAAGGGCCAAGGAAGAAGACCGTGAAGGTTGAAACGCGTTGCCCTATGTTTCTGCTGTATGGAATTTTGGAATAAATGAAGGCCATTATATTTTTGTAAGGAGTGCCAGACTTTGATTTATATATACAGTATAATATTTTTGGAGTGGATTAAAAATGGGTCCTGTGCCCATTAACTGAGCACCAACCTTGATAGGCGAGCGCTGGAAGGAACACAGGATTACCTTTGGCTGATATATATATATATATATATATATATATATATATATATATATATATATATATATATAAACCTATGCAGTCACCACTAGGTAGCTATAGTTAGGACCTAGTTTCTATATAAAAATAATTTGTTTACTTGCCTATCTTCACAAAACTTTCCAAAACAATTTGCCAGTCATGTCAGCCGCTGTCTGCAAACTTTGAGGGTGATCTGTTGGGGGGGGGGGGGGGGGGGAAAGCAGGGTCCCAAACCACATTTTCCCTATTCATTTTTCCATATGGATTTTGAACAGCGATAGTGCCAAAACTACTAATTACACCAAATTTGGCAGAAAGGTATATCCTGGTCCAGAAAGAGTTCTTATTTGTTTTGGTGTCATTCCTTTCAGTAGTTTGTGAGAAATTATTTGGAAAACAGATCTGTATATATAGGGACGCAAAGGATTTGCGACTCCTCCCAATCTCATGCTGAGATTTGATTGGCTATAAAACATTTCAGAAACAGAAGCTGTTGAAGTGTTTTCAGCCATCTAGGGACTCGGCTGAAGCCAAGTCCTATAAAAGAGTAAAAAATACAAAAAGTGGCCAGGTTTCGGAACAGACTACCCCTTTAGCTCTGGTGGTGGGGTTATGAAAAACCAAAGGTTACAGGAAAGTTATAGTTAGGCTCATATTTTAAACATACAAAACCATATTCATCAGTTATAGTTAGAGTTACCTCAAGTAACTATAACTTGTGCCCTCGCATGTACTGCAAATTACCCCACAAATTAAGGCAATCATGCCATTTTTTGTAGCATCATTGATATTATCAAGGTAATATTTGCAGTAAAAGTTTTGATGAAAAAACTGTGCATGGCGGGGCGCAAGTTATAGTTACCTTACGGCATGAGTCATAGTTACTTGAGGTAACTCTAACTATAACTGGTGAATTTCTATGGGTTTGTACATTTAAAATGTGGGCCTAACTTTAACTTCCCTATGACCTTTGGTTTTCGATTGAATGTATATATATATATATATATATATATATATATATATATATATATATATATATATAATAATAATATACATATACACACACACACACACACACACACACACTCACATACATTACCTACTGGTGATCACCAGTAGGTAGTTATAGTTAGGACCATGTTTCCATAGAAAAAGCATTTTTTGACTTGCCTATAAATTCGGCACAATTAGAAGAATCTTTATGAATTTTTCCAAAAAAGGGCATCAGTGATTCTTGTCCCACATGTAAGGTTTTGGAGCGATCCTTCAAGCGTGGGCTGAGAAAAATGGGGTAAAAAAATTGTGTGGCCCATGTAAATTACCATAGGACCTTTGAGCACGACTACAGTCCGAACTGCTGGACAAAATGACACCAAATTTGGAAGAAAGCTAGCTTTCGGCACGCAGATTGTGCTTTCACTTATTTTGTGTAAATCTGTTCAGTAATTTTTGAGAAATTGAAGGGAAAATAAATTAAAATTTTGATATTTCTGTTTGCAAATTTAGCAACATGGAAAGGGGCATAAGAGGTCAGGGTGGAGTTACCCTTACCTCATTGCTGTAATATGGTAGACTTTGTAGGTCAAACTATGACCTTACAATTATTTTTTTCCACTGCTTGCAATACTCGTGAATACATAGCGCTGCTCAGCGCTACCCCCCTTTTACCGTCACAATGTAGTTGCGAATATAGGTGACCCATTCACAGACCCACTCACACCCTCAAGCATCTATTCATAAATCCATTCACACTCTAATACACCGATTCACAGACCCAGTCAGACCCTCCCACACCCATTTGTAGACCGAGTCACACACTGATGCAACCATTCATAGAACACCACTCACCCTGATTCACCCATCTGCAGACCCACTCACACCTCATTCACCCATTTACAAATCCACTCACAACCTGATACACCCTTTCACAAACCTACTTTCACCCACATGCATCCATTCACAGATCCACTTACACCCTCATGAACCCAATGGCAGACTCACTCACATACTGACCCACTCATTTGCAGATTCACTCACACCCTAATGCACCCATTCTCAGATACACTCACACACTCACCCACCTAATCAGAGACCACACATGCAACCATTGACAGATACACTCACACTCTGATGATCCCATTTGTAGATCCACTAATACCCTGATGCACCCATTTGCAGACCCAGTTACACCCTCATGCACCCATTCACAGATCCACTCGCACTGTGATTCACCCAGTTGCAGACCCACTCACACACTTATGCAACTATTCACAGACCCAGTCACACCCTCATGCACCCATTCATAGATCCACTCACAGCCTGTTGCTCAAATTCACAGACCCGGTCAGACCCTCATGCACCCATTCACAGACCTAGTCATACCTTGTTGCAACCATTCATAGATCACCTCACACACTGATGCACTCATTCGCAGAACGAGTCACACCTTGACGCACCTATTCGCAGACCCTGTCACATACTCATGTACCCATTTGCAGATAAAATCACACTATCACACACCCATTCGCAGACCCACCCACAGTCTCATGCACCCATTCACAGACCCAGTCACAGCCTCATTAGCCCAATCATAGATCCACTCATACCTTCATGCACACATTCGCAGATCAACTCATACCCTCATGCACCCATTCACAGACCCACTCAGACCCTGGTGCACCCACTCACAGCCCCACTCAGACCCTCACGCACCCATTCACAGGCCCACTCAGACACTCTTGCACCAACTCACAAACCCAATCAGACTCTCACACACCCACCCATAGACCCACTGAAATCCTCACGCAGCCACTCACAGACACTGTCAAAACATTTTTTTATATTGTTTTCCACAAATTTGCAATCACGTCCCAATTTTGTGGGAAAAATTAAGAAAAAAAAAACAAGCACAGGCTCCTGTGCTTTTTTGACAAGCCCCCGGATGGGACAAGTCCTGGGAGCATGCACAATTTCTATGAAGGGGGGGCACATGGGCCCGCATCACCAGGGACCATGACCATACAGCCCCCTTCAAGAAGCCAATGATGGCCCTGAGGACTGCCACCCCCAGGGCCAGCTTCTGCTATGTCCTGGGGTACCCATCGCTGGGACATAGCTGTTTGCTGTGGCTTGGCTGCAGCTTTACAGCTGCCATCAAGATACAACACATGCTCTGCTCGCAGCAAGGGAGAGCTGTCAAACAGCTCTCCCTTCCTACGAGCAGAGGTTTCCTCTGTCTCCCTGACTGCAAAGATGCTGACAGGGAGGCAGAGGACACTGCACATCAATGAAGATTACATGCAATAGCTGCATTGCACACCACATGCACCCGGGGAGTGAGGCGAAATGGCGAGCTGAGCAGCAGATCGAGACCAGAGAAGGAGTCTGTTGCTTCACATATCCCTCACTGGCACTGCCACTTACCGATCTGCAATGTCATTGTCCATGAAACACCCTTTCATGGACAATGGAATTGCATGTCGGTAAGTGGCAGTGCCAGTGAGGGATCAGTGAAGACAACGGGGGAGATGTGTAGAAGCTCTGCAACCCAGCGCTGTGCAGGTAGTGGTGGAGTTGCAGCTCCACCCGACCCATGCTGATTGGCAACATGCTGGATGTCTGACTGCACTCAGGCCATACAAGTAGGGAACAATCAGTTCCTTTGGTAATGTGCTCCTGAGTGAATTCGAATTTTTGGGCATATCTCTGGCACCTGAAATTACCTGTAAGCAATAGGGGAAGCAGACTCCACAATTGTTGTTGAAGGAATGTGAATTGCTTGCAACAGCTGATGCACCACATGGGATTACAAGACAGACTGTGCAGTTACATTAAATCAATATGATTAGTGGGGTGCAGTGGAGAAGAGGAAAAATTTGGAGTCCTATACTAAAACGTGTCAGAGTAAGGCAAATCAAGAGTTCCAGGACCGAGTGAGCTATTGAACGATGCTCATACATTTGCATCCTCAATAAGTAGAGCACATGCACAAGAGGAAGAGAGGAGAAGCACACCTGAGGCTATGATCAAAATTCGGAACTTGCCCATATAATGTAAATGAATAAATGGTGGGAGAAAAACACCTTTTTAGAAGTCAATAGAGTATAAAAGAATACCACGTGGTTTAAGAATTTCAAAAATGCCGACCTTAAATGACTTGGATGAGGATCTCATTAAAAGATGGCAAAATTGCATGAATGGCTCCTCTTTTAAATTAATGTGAACCTTGATTATACATGCAGAGAGAAATTTAGAGAAATTAGTTGTGAAGATAAAAGAATTAGAACAAGAAGTGGAAAACTATACTGTAACTGAAGGAATCAAAGGGGCTCTGGAACAGACGGAAAAGAAAATCAACAAACATGAATCTGAGGTTGAAAAAAGAAAAGCTAAAAAAATGACAGGGATAGAATAGATTACATGTCCGGCTGTATTTACACATTTTCCAAAAAATATGACATGCTTAGGAATAGAGTTGCAATGGACAAAGTAATAGATCAAGAAGCATCAGGAACAATAGATAGCTCTGAGGTTAGCTTTATGGAAGAGGAAATTGATGCCACCAATTTGGATTTTTCCAGGGAGCTGAGATTAATACAGATGGTAACAAGACAGAAAGGAAGGGTGAGAGGAATTGTCCCAGGGAGAGGGAAACAGAGGCAACAAAGGGGCTAGTCAAGAGCAGGAGGACCAGGAAAGGAAGGTAAACCAAGACGAGAAGCAGAAAAGAGAAAATAAAATGGAAAAGAAAGCTAATTGATAGTCATCAATCTCCCCTCCAAAACACCTAGGCCCTCATTACAACTCTGGCGGTTGGTGCTAAAGTGGCGGTAATACCACCAACAGGCCAGCGGTAATTACCGCCAAATGATGACCATGGCGGAAAGATGCGCAATAGGCAGCCAATGTATCACACCGACCACCAGGGCAGAAACAACTGCCACCACGGCGGTAGCAGCCTACGGCCAGGCAGAAGTCAATGTTCCGCCCACCGTATTAAGACACAGGAAACCGCCACCTTTTCCGGGGCAGTACCAACAACATCAAAAGCCTGGCAGAAACAGACCTCAGAAGGGAAAGGACTCACTATTCGAGATACAGGGAACAACCACGCCACCATGGAGCCCCAGCTGCATGTCTTCTCCATGATCTTCTACGTGCTGCTCCACCACAAACATCAACGCCGGTGAAGAGGATGACGGTGAGTACAGCTGCCTAGCACACAAAGGAGCAGCTGCATGACAAAAACATTTTTACCCCATAATTCGGATAAATAATGCAAGGACAAATCAATTTAAAAAAAGGGAATGTTATGAGAGCAACACATCAAGATAAGCAACTTAGGCAAGATAATAGATATATACATATGTACACAAAAAGGGACACAGCCCAGTCCACAATGTTCGTAGGCCAAATGGCCATAGACCTAAGCCGAAGGCCACACATGTCACCTGCATCAACACAGAGAGAACACTGCAGGGGCATCAGTTGGTAAATAGGCAGGCACCTCAGGGGGATGTGGAACGGGGGGCCACCTCAGCCGGGAGATGGAACAAGACCACTGGTTCTAGAGGGGGCAACATGCCCTGTGCTTGGTCCTGGGGAGTGCAAGGCCACAGTCTCTCAGGTGGGTGACTTTCCGAGTTGCTCTGGAGGGGGCAACATGCCCTGTGCTTGGTCCAGGGGAATGCAAGGCCATAGTCTCTCAAGTGGGTGTCTTTCCCACTGTTCTGGACGGGACCTCGTGCCCTGTGCTCTTGATCCTGGGTAGTCTTGGCGATGTGGGTGTCATACCCACTGGTTCTACAGGGGGCCTCGTGCCCTGTGCTCTTGATCCTGGGTGGTCTTGGCGATGTGGGTGCCATACACACTGGTTCTGGAGGGGCCCTTGTGCCCTGTGTTCTTGAACCTGGGGAGTGCAAGGTCACAGTCTCTCAGGTGGGTGTAATACCCACTGGATTTGCAGGGGACAGGCCGCACAGCAGGCCATGGAGGCAGGATTACATACCGTCCGCCGGCAGTGACGGCTGCTCAGTGGTGGTGGTGATGCCGGTGGGAGGAGGCTCCCGCCCATCCCCTGCAACCTCGGACAGCTGACTACTGGAGGTGGTGGTGCTGCTGGTGGGGGGGAGGCTCCTGCCCATCCCCTGCAACCTTGGATGGCTGCACAGTGGTGGTGCTGCTGGTGGGGGGAGGCTCCTGCCCATCCTCTGCAACCTCGGACGGCTGCACAACCATGGTTGGTGGTGGGGGCTCCGTCACAGTGCCTGCCCCAGGCCCCTTGCTCTTCCTGCCTGCTGGTGCTGGCTCCTTGCTCTTCCTGGCAGCTAGGACAGGCTCCTTTACCTTCTTAGCAGCTGCTGGGGCAGGCTCCTTGGTTGTTCTGGCAGCTGGGGCAGGCTCCTTTACCTTCTTAGCAGCTGCTGGGGCAGGCAGCTTGTTCTTTCTGGCAGCTGGGGCAGGCTCCTTTACCTTCTTAGCAGCTCCTGGGGCAGGCTCCTTGGTCTTTCTGGCAGCTGGGGCAGGCTCCTTTGTCTTGAGGCTGCCTGGTGCAGGCTTCTTCACCTTCAGGACATGTGGCCTGGATCCTTTTCCACCATGAGTGGGTGTGGTGAAGACTGGGCCCGTGGACTGGGTAGCTGAGGTGCTTGGCTGGGTTCTCCCTACCCTGGCTCTGCCTCCTGGGCCCTGTGGGATGTAGTTCCCTCTGTTGCTGGTGCCTCCTCCGCCAGATGATGCTAATGCACAGAAGGACAGGATGACAAAACAAGAGAGGGGGGAGAGAGACAAAGGATACACTGGGTCAATTGCTGCACCAATGCCACTGTTGGCATACACAGCACCCTCACACACAGGGAACAGCCCTACGGAATATGCCATAGCATTAGCAGATAAATAGTTAGCAGCCAAGCCATGGGGAGGGGCACACACCGCCAAATGCAGCACACCTGGACCCCACCCAGCCCTGACCAGTTGTGGATGCCTACGAGCTAGGTGGCAAGAATCTCCCTTCTGAACCCTAGCCACCAGGGGAACTACGCTGCAATGTCACGCCTGGCCTAGGGGCACCCACTGACACACATCCCCCACCTGGGTACCACCCTACCATGTGTAAGTTGCAATGATGGTCACCCCCTTGTGGTTGCTGTGATGCCCTCAAGGGCCCATCCAGCTCAGGATAGGCCACCGCCAGTTTGGTGGCCATCAGGGGTGTCAGGATTCAACAGGCACCCCTTCCTCGTTGGGAGGCCATCCCCAGCTGGGCCTCCTCCATCTTCCATGTCCAGCATCTCAGGTCCTCCCACCATCTGCCACAGTGGGTACTCCGCCTGCTGTAGACCCCCAGGGTCTGCACGTCCTTGGCGATGGCACGCCATATACTCTTCTTTTGATGGGCGCTGACCTGTAGAGGCAATTCACACAGGAAAATGGAATTAGTCAAACAGGCCTGCATGTTACACTTATGGCCCACCATACCCCTTCACATCACCATTACACACACATGACCCAGCACTCAACCAATACGCCGCCCTGAGGACATCCACCCACCCCCTCACACAAGGCCTTCACACACACCACTCAGTGCATTCATGCCACATGCATTGTGCCCACAGTGCACTCACCTGTTGGTCTGGAGGCTCATACAGCAGTCTGTGCTGGGTAGGACCCCATCCACCAATCTCTACAACTCCGCCGAAGTGAAGGCTGGGGCCCTTTCACCAGTAACACGGGCCATGGTAGGTTCCAGACACAGGTCACAGCAGCACATGCAGTGTAGGTTGTCTCCTGTTGGAGATCAGGTAGCAAGTGAGGAATCATATCTAAAATGGCGGTCAGGTCCGCGGCGGTGCACACCGTCACTGGTGGCGTAGGTCACCATTGGCCACTGTACCCCATAGGGCCCAATGTTAACCAATGAGGAGTTGCACAGCAGTTCCCGACCGCCTCCTGCAACGTCGCACAACATCAGCAGAATTACCTCACTTCCACCTGTCCCTCCACACAGGACAGGCGGACGCCTTTTTGGGGGGGGGCAGGCCCTGGATAATTGCTTCATCACCATTGACAATAGGACATACTGTACAAATCACACTGACCCATTACAAGTTAACAACATGCAAAGTTTTTTTGTAGTCCCATTGTTCAGTTTTTGACTGGCTCCTCACTCGTTTGCCCCATAGATTGCTACCGATGTAGATGAACAGGAGATGGAGACATACCCCGTGTACAGACCCCTGGTGGACTTGACAACAATGGAGGACAGGCACATTATCCTAACCTATAGACTGGACAGGGCCACAATCACAGAGCTGTGTGCCCAATTGGAGTCTGACCTGATATCTGCTATCCGTCACCCCACTGGGATCCTCCCTCTTGTGAAAGTTCTATCAGTGCTCCATTTCCTGGCAACTGGTTCTTTTCCAAGTGACAGTGGGCTTGGCAGCAGGAATGTCACAGCCAATGTTCTCATTAGTGCCAACAAGAGTGTTGTCTGCCCTGATTAAACACATGTGCAGCTGCATTGTATTTCCCCAGGTTGAAGATTTTGCCACAGTGAAGGCCGAGTTCTATGCAATGGGACATATCCCCAACATAATTGGGGCGATTGGTGCCTTTTCTGCAGGAGGAGGCTAGAGATGCCCGGGTGGTAGCAGTGAACCCTGTGAACAGTGAGGATGAGGAGTCAGAGGATAAGGATGAGGACAACAGAACATCAGTGATCAGACAATACTTCCAATGACACACAGGTGAGACAGTGTCACTTTTCAATGACATTTGTTTGAATACCTGTGGCACTGGCATGCTGTTTTTCCTACTTCTATGCCCTCTTAATGTACCCTTTGGCAATTCATTTTGCAGATGTTGGTGACCTCACATAGGCTCCTGGTGTGATCACTGCAGCCAGCTACAGGTCATTAATCTATGCTCATTTCTGTACAGTTGAATTGCAATGGTTGTACCTGTTTCAATAAATACATACTTGAAAGTTTTGACATACTCCAAACTTCTTTTTTTTCCAAGGGTGTTTATTGAAGTGCTAAAATATTGAGGGGCAAGTGCAATGGGCTGGGGTGATGATGATGGAGGAAAGTCCAGGGTATTGTTCCAGTCTGTTTGTAGCACAGGTGCATTGTCCAAGAGGACATGGCAAGTGTCTCTGGCTTCTGTCTGGATCACAAGGAACGTTTGCAGGGTGGTTCTCCTTCTGCAGGGGGAGGGGTGCTGGTGGCCTATTGGTCCTGTAGCGGGGCCTCCTGGCAACTAACGGCAGCGGAGATGGAAGGCTGTTCAGATGTCTGGCTAGTGGCAGGGGCCCACTGTTATCTGACTGCCTCCCTCATAATGTTGGCCATGTCTGCCAGCACCATGCTATAGAGATCAGGGTGTTGTTGATGGCCTGCAAGTCCTCCCTGATCCCCTGGTACTGTCCCTCCTGCAGCCTCCTGTTCACCTGAACATTGTCCAGGATCTGGCCCATTGTGTCATTGGAATGTTGATATGCTCCCAGGATCTCTGCAAGTGCCTCCTGGAGAGTCGGTTCCCATGGCCTGTCCTTCCCCTGGCGCACAGCACTCCTCCAAGTTTCCCTGTTGGCCTGTGTCTCTGTCCCCTGAACCGTGTGCCCACCGCCACTGACCCCAGGACCCTGATTGTCTTGGGTATGAGGTGTGCCCTGGGGTCCCTGTAGAGGTGGACACACTGCTGATTAACGTGTCCTGGGGGCAGAGGTGTGGGTGCACTGGGTGGGTGCTTTGGTGGTGTTTCCTGATGGGGGAGGCTCTGTGGTGGTGTGTGATTCGGCCTGGGTAACCGGCTATCCATGGTCCCTGATGGGCCAGGTTGGTCATCCAGATCCAGAAGACTAGAGTTGCTGTAATCACTGTGGGCCTCTTCTGTTGGGGGATTGGATATTTCTGGCACCTCCTCTGCTCTCTGACATTGGCTGGAGTACCTGTGGGGATGTAAGTGATGTGTTATGGTTTCTGTGTTTGACAAATTGTGCATTCGTGACTTGCCCTCTTTGGTTGTATTTGCCCTGTCATCTTTCACTTTTGTACGTTGGTGTATGGTGGGATGATTAGTTCTCTATAGTGTGTGCATTCTTTAGTGCTGAATGTCCATGCAGAGCTGTGAGTGGTGTCCATGCACTGGTACAGCATGCAGGGCTTGGCATTGGGATAAGTGAGATGTGATGGTGGGGTGTGTGGGAAGTGGTGGAGTGATGGGAGTGAAGGTGAGGGTGGGGGTATGTGATGGCATGCAGGTAGGAGGGGTGATAATAGTGGAGAGTTGACTTACCGGAGTCCAGCCTCCTCCTACTCCAGCAAGGCCCAGAGGATGCAGGATTGCCAAGACTTGCTCCTCCCATGTTGTTAGTTGTGGGGGGGAGTCAGGGGTCTACCGCCAGTCCTCTGTACAGTGAGCTGGTTTCTTGCAACAATGGAACGTACCTTCCCCAGTAGGTTGTTCCACCTCTTTCTGATGTCATCCCTAGTTCTTGGGTGCAGTCCCACGGTGTTGATCCTGTCCACGATTCTCCGCCATAGCTCCATCTTCCTGGCTATCGATATCTGCTGCTCCTGTGCTCCAAATAGCCGTGGCTCTAAACTGATGATTTCCTCCACCATGACCCTTAGCTCCTCCTCTGTGAAGCTGGGGTGTCTTTGTGGTGCCATGGTTGTTGTGTGCAGTGTGTAGGTGATGGTGTGTTGGGTAAAGTGTTGGGGTGTGTGATATGGGGTGCGTGAGTAGTGTATAGGTGTGCCAGGGTGGTGTGTGGCTCTGGTTGTGCCATTGGTCTTGCTGTCTCTCTGGTGGCAATTGTTTGTAATGGTAAAGGGGTGTGGGCACTGTGGGTGGGTGTTTTATAGTGGTATGGTTGTGTGGGTGTGGTGTATTTATGGGTGTCAGGTGTGTGTTGTTTGAATTGTCCAATGTGGTGTTGTTTTCTTTGTGTGTGTCCATTTTGAGCGTGGCGGTATGTACCACCAATGGTTTACCGCCGTTGAATGTCCGCCGAGGTGATTTGTGGGTCATAATGTGGTGGGTGTAGTTCTGTTGGCCTAACGGTGTGGGTTTTGATACCGCCAGTTTATCACTGACCTTTGGTCTGGCGGATTTGTGTCTGTGGCTGAATAGTGATGGATTGGTGTACGTGTGTCATAATATGGTGAACGTATATCCGCCGTAGCGGCGGTAAGTTGGTGGCAGTCAGCGTGGTGGTAAGTGGGATTTACCGCCTATGTCATAATGAGGGCCTTAGTTCGGACCAAATTAAGGTCCTCAACAAGGGATTGTAATTTTGCCCAGACTCTGAGATTAATCTTGCTAACCTACATATTGATTTACATACGTTTTGTCTGGCGTTGAAACTTAAGAAGTATTTTGAATCTCATTCTCCCAGAAATAAAACTGATGCAATGAGCTAACTGGAATCTTCAAGCATCACTGTGAAGGACTTAGCAGCCCCGAGAATACTTGCAGAATTCAAAGAAGAACCATAGGGGATCAGACCCTACCAGAGGTATCTGATGAACAATTGTGTAAGGATCTGGGTCTCATTACATGGAATGGAGGTGATAGTGGATTAAAACCTCAGTCAACCTTTTGCCCACAATTACCACCTGATAACAAAATTGACCTCTTCCAAGAGATAATGGTAGTGGAAGTGAATCATTTATTCATAGAAGACAACGAATTCAAAGGTGAAGTAACTAGACTCAAAAAGAACACAGAGCCTTGAAAAAGCTGAGGAAAGATACAACAATCGTAATCAGAGCATTGGGTAAAGGCAGCAATATTGTAGTACAAGACAGCTCTGCTGATATAGCAGAAGCAGTGAAGCACTTAAGTAGTGACCAACATTATGAGAAGTTAAAAATTAATCTGATTCAAGCCATAACCATCGAATTCCATCAGAGGCTGCAGGACTTGGATTTTCTTGATTTGAAAAAATATAAATATCTCAGAATGGAACCCCCCTTCACTCCAACCATCTATTTTCTTCCAAAACTGCATAAATGCCTACAGCACCACCCAGCCAGCCCATTGTTAGTTCTATTGGGTCGTTGCTTGAGAATGCTTCAAGATTTGTGATACATTTTTGGTGAACTATGTGACTGCCCTGCTCTCCTTTCTATGTAACAAAAAATATTGTTTTGCCAAAATCCATGTTATTCGTTGGCAAAAGAATTATATAATGGCAACAATCTAAGTAAAATTATATACCTCCATTCGACATGAATATGACATAATGGCTGTTAAATATTTTTTAAGGCCAAGAACTTCTAGTTACTTGGAACATTCAAACATGTTTATAGAAAAGTAATCTCTTTGCCTTGCACACACTGTATTCATGTTTAATGAGTACTATTTACAGAAACAAGGCACACCCATGAGGACCACATTCACTCCAATGTACACAAACATCTTGATGGGGTTTTGGGAGGCTGAAACAATCTGGAGAGAGAAAAACCATGATATCTTGCAGCATATTATTTTATGGATGAAAGTCATTGATGATCTCTTCTTGATATGGGACGGAGATATGAAAGGTTTAGAAGAATTTGTCTTATTGCTCATCCTCAATAATATCAATTTGAATTTTTCCTACTCCATCAGTTCAGAACATGTAAAATGCTTAGATGTTGAGGTGTTTGTGAAAGATATGAATCTTTGCACAAAAATTCATCAAAAATCCACTGCATGCAATAGTATGCTCCACGCTAATAGTGACCATCTGAAAAATCTTAAGTAGGGCACCCCATATGGGGAAATGTTGAGAGCCAAGAGAAAATGTTCTGTCCCTGAGGATATAGAAGAGCATTTACAGGAAATGAAAAGGCTGTTTTTATCTAGAGGTTACCCAATGGAGGTGCTGAATGATGCCACGGGATAGGTAAGAAATCAGCCGAGAGAGGAACGTCTGGTTACCCATAGAAGAAATCCAGTAAAAGAGGACAGAATTTGATGATCATGGATTATAGTTGTGAACATAAGCAGCTTAAAGAGATCCTAGATCATAATTGGAGAGTACTTTGACTAGATGAGATATTAAAAGGAATGCTTACGGATCATCCAAGCATAACTTGTAGAAAAATGGCCTCTGTAAGGGACTATGTTACGCAAAGTCATTTTTCCGCCAAGAAACCGGTATCTGTAAATTGGTTGAATGCACCAGGTTTCTGGCGATGTACTAAATGTAAAGCATGTGAACTTGGGGTCAACACCACATCATATAGACTTCAGGATAGAAGAGTGGAGAACATTCAGGAGCGCATCACATGCAAATCTAAGTTTGTGGTTTATTTTTTGGAATGCCCTTGAAGAAAGCAATATGTGGGTAGCACGATAAACAAATTAACATTAAGAATTTTACAGCATTTGTGAGCCATAAAAAATAGTGACCTCTCTTACCCGATAGCTAAACATTTTGGGGGAAAGCATAATGAAGAGAATAAGGTGCTCACATACTTCGAAATAAAACACATTAAAATTGAATAACGCGGAGAGCACTGGCTCCCAGGAGAATGGAACTCCGCTTCATAATATTACTGGGAATGGAGAATCTGCATGGACACATGTACACTTGTGATGTTTCTGAGATGAAATTCCATTTTCCTCCCGTACTCATTTTGTTTGAGATGATGGTTTCAACGGAAAATAGAACTACATGTTTTGAAAGGGCCAAGGTTATGACCCCGTTTTTGAGGGATTAATTTATAATCTATAATTAGGCGTAAAGTGAGATTTACAGTACATTCTGAAGAAAATAATTAATGTTTATTAGTGAATGTGTTGTTATAATCTTATAACCTTTGTGAGAAGCAAGTGGCAGATTTGATGCATATAACATTTGTAGTTGAAGTATTTTTTACACGTTTTAGTGAAATTTACACATAGGTTCATGCAAAAACGTTTGGTATTGAAATGGTGTATTAATTCAGCATCCCTTGTGGTTTTTTTGCACATAGACTTTTTGAGATTGAAGCAATTAATGATTTCTGCATCATATAATTTCTTTGCACTTTAAACGGCTGTTTTGCGCATGAATATTCCTTAAGGAGCTACTGAATGACACACGTTAATTATTGTTTGTGATATTCAGGATGTTTGCAGTTAAGGTCATTTCAACAGTGAATAGGTTATTATTATCTTGTGACCTCTGTGAGACATGAATGGCAGGTTTGTCACATATAACAATTGTAGTGGAAATATTTCAACAATTTGCAATTTTTGTGCATTGTTCTGTGTAACCTCTATATAGGTTTCTGCAAATCAGTTGGAAATGAAATGGTATATGAATTCAGTATCCATTGCAGTTTTTTGCACATAGTAAATTTGGAATTGATGCAAACAATGATCTCTGCATCACACAGCTTCTCTGCATTTTTAACTGCTGTTTTGTACATGTATGCTCCTTAGGAAGTTGCTAAGTACCATACGTTAATTATTGTATGAGGAATCTAGGATGCTTGTAAATGTTGGGAATGCTTGAGGTTATTTTATAGTTTTTGCAATACAATGAACCTTTGCATAAGGAAATCCTGCGTATCATAGATGTTGAGCAGCACTTTGGGTTTTATTTTGCAGGTTTGCACAGTGAATAATTTTAGTACCTCATTGCATTTTGCCCACAGACTGCCTTTTGTGTAGGAAAGTCCTCCTTTTTGCCCTGGTCACCCCACACTTTTTGGATAGATACTGGTGGTTACTGACTCTTGGCTGTGCCCTGGGTACTGCTTACCAGTCGCAGGGCCAGTGCTTTGTGTGAAGTGGATATGCAAATTAGGCTAATTATAATTGGCAGTATCAACCTATCTATAAGTGGCTAGTATATGGGGGGCATGTAGGTTTAGGGTCTCCAGCATAGGCGGTGAACCCCTAGGTACACTGCTGAGGTGCTCAGTGTCATTTTAAAGGTAGGCCTGACTTTTCAGGAATCTTTAAACTAAAGTAATATGCAAATTCGTCTTTGGAATTATAAGTACTTCCAAAGTCTAAAACGACCTTATTTTTACATATAAATCATCCCTAAAGTGTGCCCTAAGTGCCCCTAGGGTTGGGTGCCATGAAACTATAAGCAGAAACCTTATACAAAATTGTTTCATAAGCCCTGGAGAGGTAAAATAGCCTAATTTGTTTTCTCTCACTGTAGTGAATGAGCTCCATTGACTAAAATGGGGTGACTTTATTTTAATTATTAAAGTCCCCAGAGGAGCCAGATATTTCCAGTTTGGTATCAAATTAATTCTTATAATAAATATCACAACTTTGTATCAATGGATTTCATATAACTAGTTCAGGTAAATAGTTTTAAACCTCTACCTGAAAGTTACCAACTTCAGCTCTGTAGTGTCCTTCTCTGATTGGCCAGCCTCTGGCAGCCTGCTCAGGCTGCCTTGAGGAGATGTGAACTGGCCTTGGCTGAAGACAAAGGATGTGTCTGGGAGAGGAGATCTGCCTCAGCAGATGGTGAAACGGGATTGGGGAGAGCAGCTGAACTGGTCTTCAAAGGAGGTGAAGGACATTTGGAGCAGTTCGGGAGCTCCCCCATTTCCTGCAACCCCAGACAAACAAGTGGCCTCGTGATTAGATTAGGAGAGGGCAGGACAGGGGTGTTTTAAGGATTTTTAGCCACACCAGTGGGTAGGCTGAGCCAGACCTAACCTTCAGCCATGTTGGATTTTGAAAGAATGTTGCTCAGTGGGATTGATTTTTGCCACACTTCCCAGGTAGTGGTCATCCAAGGAGGTAGCGGCCTGCCTGTGATTGGACAATCGCCCCCCTGCTTTTCAACCCAGGAGCAAGGACAAATATGATAGAGCAGCACTCAATCCTGGGAACCCTACAAGGAACAACACCAGAAGAAGAAGGACTGCCCTGCTGGACCCCTGACCTGGACACCAGTGTGTGGGCTGAGCCAGACCTAGCCTCCAAAATTCAGTTTCAGCCATGGTGGATTTTGAAAGAATGTTGCTCCCTGGGATTGATATTTGCCACACTTCCCAGGTAATGGTCATCCAAGGAGGTAGCAGCCTGTCTGTGATTGGATAGTCGCTCCCTCCGCTTTTCACCCCAGGAGCAAGGACAAATATGATAGAGCTACACTCATACCTCAGAACCCTACAAGGACCAACACCAGAAGAAGAAGGACTGCCTAGCTGGACCCCTGACCTGCACCTGGACACCGCACTCTGAAGGACTGCACTAGCTGCACACTTGGTCTTCACCACTAAAAGGTCTTTGCCTGGCTTCGACTGGTTTAAGAAGGGACTTCCTTCTTGCTAAGGGTGAAAAATAGCTAACCAGAGTCCCCTGCATCAGATTCTGAAGAAACTGACCAGCTGACTACTGTCCAGTGGTCATTTTGGAATTTGAACCAGGTTCATTCTGGGAGTTGGAGTCCTAGCCCTAAAGGAGCAAATCAGAGCTTCTGGAACCTTGGGATGAGCTGTAGATTTCTAAAGGACCTTCAAATACCTTCTATAAGGAGACCCAGAAGTTTGGAGAAGATTTGAGAACTTTTGGTAAAAAGCTCAATGAAGGGACGGACCCGCCGTCTAGAGTCAAGCCGGCTTACGTCGACTGCAACCCAGCCTGACTTGCAGGTTTGTCCCGCTGAAAAGCTCCAACGCCCCAGACATGATTTCACCGGAGCTCCTGGAAAGGCAATCTGACTAGGTCGACTCGAAATCGGCTTGCTGTGGAGGGCCGTCTGATGTCAGAGAAAAAGTTTTAAAAAAATGACTACGGCCCTCATTACGGCCCTGGTGGTGAGTGATAAAGTGGCGGTAATACCGCTAACAGGTTGGCAGTAATTACCACCAAATTATGACCATGTCGGTGATATTTCCCATACACAGCCAATGTACCACACCTACTGCCACAGTGGAAACAACAGTCACCACAGCGGTAGCCGCCTACGGCCAGGCAGAAGACAAAGTAACATCCACCATATTTTGACAAAGGAAACCGCCACTTTTTCTGGGGCGGTACCAAAGCCATCAAAACCCTGGCGGAAACAGAGCACAAAAGTCAAGGGACTCACCATTGGAGACACAGGGAAGAACCACACCGCCATGGAACCCGAACTACAAGTCTTTCCGATGATCTTCTATGTTGTGCTCCACCTGGAACACCAACGCCGGCTAAGACGATGACGGTGAGGACAGCCACCTAGCAAACAAGGGAGGGTGGGAGGAAAACGAGAGTTACTCACACATGCACAATACACACCTGACACACACACACCATAAACATAACCAGCTGCATTACAAAAAACAATTAGAACCCGAAAATGTGCTCAATAATGCAAGGACAACAGGAATTGGCTAAAGTGATTGTAATCAGTCCAACAAAAAAGTCAATAATCCGATTTGGCCATGAAACAGATATGTACACTTGTATAAAAAAGGGACACTGCCCAGTCCATAGTTCAAAGGGCCCACATGGCAACAGGGCACAGTCCAAGGCCCGACTTGAATCCTGCAAAAATCTGCATAGAACACTGCAGGGGCCTCAGTAGTCAAATAGGCAGGCACCTCAGGGGGAAGGGATGGCACCTCATACGGATGCGGGAACAAGCCCACTGGTTCTGGAGGAGGCAGCATGCCCTGTGCATTGTCCTGGGGAGTGCAAGGCCACAGTCTCTCAAGTGGGTGTCTTGCCAACTGGTTCTGGAGGGGGCAACATTCCCATTGCTTTATCCTGGGGAGTACAAGGCCACAGTCTCTCAAGTGGGTGTCTTTCCCACTGGTTCTGGAGGGGGCAACATGCCCTCTGCTTTGTCCTGGGGAGTGCAAGGCCACAGTCTCTGAAGTGGGTATCTTGCCCACTGGTTATGGACGGGGCAATATGCCCATTGCTTTGTCCTGGTGAGTGCAAGGCAACAGTGTCTCAAGTGGGTGTCTTGCCCACTGGTTCTGGAGGGGGCAACGTGCCCATTGCTTTGGTGGACTACATGGCGTCTGCCGGCGGTGATGGCTCACTGTGATGGTGGTTGGGGGAGGATCCTGGTCAGCCACTGCACTCTGTGGTGGCTGCACTGTGGTGGTGGTTGGGGGAGGCTCCTGGTCAGCCCCTGCACTCTGTGATGGCTGCACTGTGGTGGTGGCTGCACAACCACGGCTAGAAGTGGGGGCCCTGTGACAGCTGGTGGTGGTGGTGTTTGGCTGACAGATTCTGCTGGTGTATATTGCCTCTTCACCTCCTGGTCATGGGTTGGGGATCCCTTACCCTTCCTGGCAGGGGTGGATGGGCTCTTGCCCCCTCTGCCTGCTGGGGCTGGGTCCTTCCCCTTCCTTCCAGCTGGTGCAGGCTCTTTCGCCTTCTTTCCTGCTGGCACAGGCTCCTTCCCCTTCTTTCCAGCTGGTGCAGACTCCTTCCGCTTCTTTTCAGCTGGTGCAGGGGTAATGGGAGTGGAGGATGAGGGAGTGGTCATTGGAAGTGTATGTCTGCTGGATTTGGGTGCAGGTGCATGGGCTTTATGCTGTTGTGAGGTGGATGGGTGTTGGGTGTCTGAGTGCTGTCGTTTGTGTCCTTTAGGAGGGAGGACAGACATGGTGGGAAAGGACACAGGGGACCCGTGCATGAATGTTGTGGATGAGTCTGCCAGTGAGGTGTGTGTCCTGCTTGGTGTGGTGATTATGCTGGTAGTGGATATTGATGTAGTACGTACAGGTGTGAGTGTAGATGTAACTGGGTTGGAGGTGGAGGAGGAGGAGGAGGGGGAGACAGTGGAGACCGTGAATGTTATTGTGTCTGCAACTGAATGGTATTTGTGTGAGTGCCTGTGGGACGAAGTGTGGTGCTTGTGTTTGCCTGTGCCATTCTTGGGTGTTGTCTTGTGTGCATGTATGTCTGTTAGTGTGCTTGGGATGGGTTGGGGTTGAGGAGAATGGGACTGGGAAGTGGAAGTTGAAGGGGAGACGGCTGAAACAGGGATAATGGTTGCCATCAAAGAGGAGGCCAGATCCTGAATTGATCACTGTTGGGCCGCCAATCTACTGTGAATGCCCTCCAGGAATGCATTGCATTCCTGTATCTGGGATGCCAGCCCCTGGATGGCATTCACAATGGTTGATTGCCCTACAGAGATGGATCTCAGGAGGTTAATAGCCTCCACACTCAGGGCAGCAGGGCTCACTAAGGCAGGGCCTGAGGTGCTTGGGGCGAAGGAGATTCCCACCCTCCTCGATGAGCAGGAACGGGCAACTCGTTGAGGGGCTACTGGGAGGGTGGTGCTAGTATGGGGTGGTGGCTGTACCTGCAGGTGGGGTGGTTACAGAGGTGTCTGCCACCACCAGGGAGCTCCCATCGGAGGAGGTATCTGAGTCTGTGTTGTCCCCTCCAGTCTTCGTCATGGTGCTCCCCTCTCCCTCTGTCCCACTCGTGCCCTCAGCATCGGTGGACTCTGGCTCCAGGGTCCATTGGGATGCAGCTCCCTCTGTCGCCGGTGCCTCTGCTCCTCCACCAGATGATGCTAATGCACAT
Source organism: Pleurodeles waltl (assembly GCF_031143425.1). Lineage (NCBI taxonomy): Eukaryota > Metazoa > Chordata > Amphibia > Caudata > Salamandridae > Pleurodeles > Pleurodeles waltl. The sequence continues at coordinate 589,573,829 of NC_090447.1, forward strand.
AAGGACAGGATGACAAAACAAGAAAGGAGGGGAGAAAGACAAAGGATACACAGGCTCAATGACTGCACCAACTCCACTGTTGGCGTACACAGCACTCTCACACACAGGGAACTGGCCTACGCACTATGCATGGCACTACCAGAGAAATGGCTAGTTACCAAGGAATGAGGAGGGGCACACAGCGCCAACTGCAGCACACCTGCGACCCACGCAGCCCTTCCCAGAGGTGAATAGTAACAAGCTAGGTAAGCAGTATTTTACATTCAAACCCTTAGCCACCAGAGGACCTATGCTGCTATGTCTGGCCTGGCCTAGGGGCACCCAAGGACACTCAACCACCACCCGGATACCACCCCACTAGCCGTAAGTTGTAATGATAGCCATTGTACTCACCACCTTGTGGCTGCTGTGATGCCCTCAACCACCGATCCAGCTCAGGATAGGCCACCGCCAGTATGCTGGCCATCAGGGGGACAGGGTCTGATGGGCACCCCTTCCATGTTGGGAGGCCATCCCCAGCTGGGACTCTGCTGTCTTCCATGCCCAGCATCTCAGGTCCTTCCACCGTTTCCGACAGTGGGTGGTCCGCCTGCCATAGACACCCAGGGTCCGCACCTCCTTGGCGATGGCACACCATATTCCCTTCTTTTGATGGGTGCTGACCTGCAGAAGCAATACACAGAGGAGAACACCATTAGACACACAGTCCAGCCTGTCACACAAATGGCCCACCATACCCATGTGCATCACCATTGGCACACACATAGCCCATCGCACAAGATGTACACTGCAAAGAGGACATCCACCCACCCCCCTTACATGAGACCTTTACACACCACTCCATGAATTCATGCCACATACATCGTGCCCACAGTGTGCCCACCTGTTGGTCTGGAAGCCCATACAGCAGTCCATACTGGGGTAGGACCCCATCCACCAGTCGCTCCAACTCTTCAGAAGTGAAGGCTGGGGCCCTTTTTCCAGTCACACGGTCCATGGTAGGTTCCAGACACAGGTCACAGCAGCACGTGCAGTGTAGGTCCTCTCCAATGGAAGGTTAGGAAACAAGTGAGGAATCAGAAAGAAAATGGCAGTCACGTCTGCGGCAATGCATACTGTCACCACCGGCGTAGATCCCCAGTGGCCACTGTACCCCATAGGGCCCAATATTAACCAATGAGGACTTGCACAGCGGTTCAAGACCGCCTACCACCTACCGTCATGGAGCACAACGTCGGCAGCATTACCTCACATCTGCCTGCCCCTCCACACATGACAGGTAGTCGCCATTTTAGGGGGGGTGAACAGTCCTATTGATAATTGCTGCGTCACAGGATCAATAGGCACATACTTTATAAATTACACCGTCCCATAACATGTTTGCACGATGTGGACTGCTGTTGTGGCTCCATTGTTCAGTTTGTGACAGCCTACTTACTCTTGTATCCCTTAGATAACTACCGCTGCGGATGAATAGGAAATGGAGACATACCCCCATGTACAGACCCCTGGTGGACTTGGGAACACTGGAGGACATGCACATAATACTCACCTATAGACTGGACAGGGCCACAATCACAGAGCTGTGTGCCCAACTGGAACCTGACCTGATATCAGCTATCCATCATCCCACTGGGATCCCCCCTCTTGTGCAAGTTCTGTCAGTGCTCCATTTCCTGGCAACTGGTTCTTTCCAAGTGACAGTGAGTTTGGCAGCATGAATGTCACAGCCAATGTTCTAAATCGTGCTTGTCTGCCCTGATAAAACACGTGTGCAGCTACATTGCTTTCCCCCAGGTTGAGGATTTGGCCACTGTGAAGGCCGGGTTTAATGCAATGGGACATATCCCCAATATAATTTGGGCGATTGACGGAAAACATATTGCATTTGTACCCCCTGCCAGAAGGAACAGGTGTTCAGGAATCGTATGAGTTTCCACTCCATGAATGTGCAGATGGTGTGTTTGGTGGACCAGTACATCTCCCACGTCAATGCTAAGTATCCATGGTTGGTGCATGATGCCTTTGTCCTGAGGAATAGCAGCATCCCAAATGTGATGACTCAACTACAGAGGCACAGGGTGTGGCTAATAGGTGGCCCTGGTTCCCATCCAGTATATGTTGGTGTATGCCTATGGTGTTGACCATATAGAACAATGTGTGGTAAATATTGGCCCTCAATATTTGCAGGTGACTCTGGTTACCCAAACCTATCATGGTTGCTGAACCCTCTGAGGTATGCCAGGACAAGGGCTGAAGAATGTTATAATGAGGCACATGGGCGAACCAGAAGGATCATTGAAAGGACCTTTGACCTCCTGAAGGCCAGGTTCAGGTGCCTCCATCTGACAGGTGGATCTCTGAGCTACTCACCCAAGAAAGTCTGCCAGATACTAGTGGCATGCTGCATGTTGCACAACCTGGCCCTCAGATGCCATGTACCTTTTCTGCAGGAGGAGGAGACTGGAGATGCCCCTGTGGCAGCATTGGACCCTGAGGACAGTGAGGATGAGGATGTAGACAACAGAACATCAGTGATACATCAGCACTTCCAATGACACACAGGTGAGACGGTGCAACTTCACATTTCTATGAGTATTGGTGTATTCTGTGTGGCATTGGCATGCTGGCATTACCCACTTCTTTGCCCTACTTACTGTTACCTATGGATATTCATTTTGCAGATGCTGGTGATATGACAATATTCTCCTGGTGTGATCACAACAGCCTGCGACAGGTAATTAATTCTATGCTCATACTACTTACAGTTCATTTGCAATGGTTGTTGCTGCTTCAATCAATTCAAATGAGCAATACATGAAATACTAGTAGTCGTATTTTATCCAAGGGTGTTTATTGTTGTGCTGATATATAGAGGGAAATATGCAATGGAATGGGGTGATGATGGAGGAAAGTCCAGAGTATTGTTCCAGTCTGTTTGTAGCACAGGTGCATTGTCCATGGGGGCATAGGAAGGGGAGCAATGGCCGTTCAAGGTGGACAAGGTGACTGAGTGGGACAGAAGGGGGACAATCAGGAGAGTCTCATTTTCTGGCGGTGGTCTTGGTAAGTGTCTCTGGCTTCTGTCTGGTTTGCAGGGAACATTTGCGGGGTGGTTCACCTTCTGCAGGGGGAGAGATGCTTGTGGCCTGTTGGTCCTGTGGCGGGGCCTCCTGGCCACTAGCGGCAGCAGAAGTGAAGGGCAGTTCAGATGACTGGCCAGTGGCAGGGGCCCACTGGTGTGCTGTTGCCTCCCTCATGATGTTGGCCATGTCTGCCAGAACCCCTGCTATGGAGATCTGGGTGTTGTTAATGGTCTGCAGGTCCTCCCTAATCCCCTGATACTGTCCCTCCTGCAGCCGCCTGTTCTTCCTGGGAATGTTGGTAGACTCCCAGGATCTCGGAGAGTGCCTCCTGGAGAGTCGGTTCCCTGCTCCTGTCCTCCCCCGGCGCACAGCAGTCCTCCCAGTGTCCCTGTTGGCCTGTGCCTCTGTCCCCTGAACGGTGTGCCCACTGCCACTACCCCAGGTCCCTGATTGTCTTGTGTGCGAGGTGTGGCCTGGGGTCCCTGTACAGGTGGGCACACTGCTGAGTGACGTGTCATGTGGGCAGAGGTGTGGGTATGCTGGGTGAGTGCTGTGGTGTTGGATCCTGACAGGGGAAGCTCTGTGGTGGTCTGTGAGTGGGCTTGGATGACCGGCTGTCCAGTGGTCCCTGATGGGCCAGGTAGACCGTCCAGATCCTGAAGTCCAGAGTTACTGTCATTACTGTGGCCCTCTTCTGTTGGGGGACTCGATAGTGATGGCACCTCCTCTCCAGTGACATTGGCTGGGGTACCTGTGGGGATGTAAATGATGTATTATGCTTCAGGTGTCTGACATTTGTACTTCTGTAGCTTCCCCTCTATGAATGTTGTTCCCCTGCCAGCTTTTGGTTGTGTATGTTGCTGTGTTATGGTTATATTAGTTTCCCTATGCTGTGCATGCTTTGGTGATGAGTGTCCATGCAGGGCTGGGGGGTGTCCATGCATTGGTACAGCGTGCAGGGCTTGACATTGTGATTAGTGAGATGTGATGTTGGAGTGTGGTGGAGTGATGGATGTGAGGGTGAGGGTGTTTGATGGCATGCAGGTATAGGGGGTGATAATTGTTCAAAGTAGACTTACTAGTGTCCAGTCCTCCTCCAACTCTGGTGAGTCCCTCAGGATGCGGTAATGCCAGTACTTGCTCCTTCCATGCTGTGAGTTGTGGGGGAGGAGGTGGGGGTCCACCGCCAGTCTTCTGTATGGCGAGCTGGTGTCGTGCTGCAATGGAACTTACCTTCCCCCGTAGGTCATTCCACCTGTTCCTGATGTCGTCCCTTGGTCTTGGACGATGTCCCACGGCGTTGACCCTCTCCACGATTCTCTGCCATAGCTCTATTTTCCTTGCTATTGATATCTGCCCCACCTCTGTTTCAAAGAGCTGTGGCTCTACCCTGATGATTTCCTCAACCATGACCCTTAACTCCTCCTCATTGAAACGGGTGCCTTTGTGGTGCCATGGGTGTTGTGTGATGTGTGTTGGTGAGGGTGTGTTAGGTAATGTGGTGGGATGTGTAATGTGGAATGCGTGAGGGGTGTATGGGTGTGAGTGGTGTGTGCGTCTAGTTGTCTCTGTGCTCTTTTTTCTCAGTTTCGTGGCGGCAATAGTTGTTGGTAAAGGTTGTGGGTAATGTGGGTGTGTGTTTTATAGTGTGTTGGGTGTGTGGGTGTGATGTGTGTATGGGTGTCAGGTGTGTGTTGTTTGAATTGGCCAATGTAGTGTTGTTTTGTATGTGGGAGTCCATTGTGAGCATGGAGGTATGTACCGCCAATGGTTTACCACTGTTGAATGTCAGCCATGGTGATTTGTGGGTCATAATGTGATGTGCGTTGTTCTGTTGGCGTAACGGTGTGGGTTTTGGGACCGCCAGTTTATCACTGACCTTTGGTCTGGCGGATTTGTGTTTGTGGTTGTATTCTGTCAGATTGGTGTGTGTGTGTCATAATATGTTGAACTGATATTCGCCATCGCAGCAGTAAGTTGGCAGCCGTCAGCACGGCGGTAAGAAGCATTTACCACCAATGTCATAATGATAGCCTAAGTCTGAAGGTAAAAAGCTGACCGGGACTTCCAGCGTAGTATATCCGAGGAGGGCTCCAGGGACGTCGGATCAAGATTCAGCTTTGGCATGGACAAATGTTTTCATCCCGATAAATTGTCTAAGTCCAAACGTAGAACTTCTTTCAAACATTCCCGGTCCTAGAGTGTGCTTTGCTGTCCACTAGAAAGAATTGAGCTATTGGGAGAAAGGTGTTTGTCATTTTACAGCTCGTCAAGGATGGTACTGGGCCAATCCCATGTCTAATGATTCTGCTGTACAAATAGCAAAATACTTTGTCACTTTCTAGGTCAGCATGGATGGCACTGTGCCAATCCTATGCTTAAACACTTTGCTGGAAAAATACACATTTAAGGTGAGCAAATCTAGAGTGTCGCTGGTGTTGCTGGGTGCTCCTTACTGGAGCTGCTGTCCACCTAAACGTGGGAACTACCCAGAGATCTCTCTTCTGTTTTACATAATTTATGCGTCACCCTAATCCTGAAAAGGTTTTGTTTTGACTTATACTGGGTGCTCCCTTGTGTCGGGACAAAGCTAAACTTCTCTGAAGAGATGTGATAACATTAAAATGTGTCAGGAGTTTGCTTTTGCTCATTCCAGGTTGGCTTGGATGGTGTTTTACCAGTCCAAAGATGTAATACTGTGGCTGAAGTGGTGAAAGGCTTTTGTCATTTTACGGCTTGGCAAGGATGGCACTGGGCCAATCTTATGCTTAACAATTTTGCTGTACAAGTGGCAAAAGACTTCGTCACTTTCTAGCTTGGGGTGGACGGCACTGTTCCAATCTTATGCTTAAAAACTTTGTCAGAAAAACAAATATTTGAGGTAAACAAATTTAGAGTGTCGCTGGTGTTGAAGGGTTCTCCTCACTAGAGTTTCACTCCCCCTAAACTTGGACACTACCCAGAGTTCTCTCTTCTGTTTTACATAATTTACCCATCACTCTAACCCTGAAAGGGATTTCTCTTTACTTATACTGGGTGCTCCCTTGTGTCTGGAAAAAGCTAACCCTTTCTTAAGAGATGTAAAAACATTGAAACGTGTGTCAGGGGTTGCTTTTGCTCATTCAATGTTGGCTTGGATGATATCTTACCAGTTCAAAGTTGTAATACTGTGCTTGGAGTGGTGAAAAGCTTTTTTCATTTTACAGCTATATACACACCGTATTTGCACTTATTACTGATAAATCTTGGTTCAGATATTTACAACTCAGCTGAACACACCCAACATTTGTTTTTAATTTGATACTGTCTGGGATAGCATAATGGTCTGTGATTGTCAACGTCTAAATTGAAACCATTAATAGTTGTATAAATGTAATTGAACAAGAGCTAAACCAGGCTGGTATTCAAAAGATCTAAAACTGAATTTGTTAAGCAACATTAAGCAATCTTACTATCCAAAAAAACACACTCTAGTGCTTTACTTTGATGAGAGCTAACCCTTGGATTCTAGACCAACAAATTAACCAAGATCAGTGGATTCCCTGTAAAGAATTTGACCATCTTGAAAACATCCTGACTTGTGGTATTTTATGCCTTATTGCAATAAGTCAAGCAGGAATTACTTAAAAGATTGGGTAGTGCTGGCTGCTGAAACGTTTACCTGATTGGTTCAGAAGTGCCCAGTGGTTACCCACACCCACTTGTTGATGCCAGGAATAACTGTAGCATTCCAAGTCACCTAGACAGATCATTTTCTGGGCCTGTGAAAGTTCAGAAAAAGGATAGACAGTCTGTCTGTGAACTGCAAGGAACGCTAAAAGACTGGGCATGCTCTTGCTGATACCCAAGACAAAGAAGTGGACTGTATGTGCCAGTTGGCTGATTGAATGTGTTGCTACAGGGGCACAATAGGCTGGAAGAGGCCTTTTTCCAGGAATGACTAACTGACCAGTGGCACTGTCCATGGACTGGACCTTGCTAGTCTGGTGACCTCTGCTAGAGTGAGTCCTGGCCTCTAAATGCTGACCCTGAGAACCTGGGAGCCTCAGAAATTTGATGCTCCAGAAACACTGTAAAGTTGGGATGAAAAAGAACAAGGGCCTGATTTAGATCTTGACAGGTGGTGGCACTCATTCACATACGTGCCGGATATCCCATCCAAAGTATTGCAATCCTTATAGGATATAATGGGATCTTAATACGGCGGGTGGGATATTCGCCACATTTGTGATCGGAGTATTCCCCTCAGCCAAGATCTAAATCAGGCCCAAGTCAGAAGGTAAACATCTTTGACCAGGAGATGAACCTGGTTGGGGTATCTGACCCCTGCTCCATAGCAGTCTGTCTGAAATATACCCGGTCTACCACTACCACAGACTCTCATTGGCTCTTCGCACTTTTTGGTGCAATTTCTACATATAATTTAAATAATTCATATCTTTGTTTCCCACCTTTGAATTTTCACAATTTGCTGTATTTTCTTGAATTAAATTCTAATCTATTTTCATAATATGATTTGAGATATTTATTGATTGCTATTTTTACTTTATTACTGCTTTGGCACTGCATAAACACCTTGCATATTGTTGCAACTAGTGCATGGTTCTGCTTTTACGATGGCTGCGGTCCAATGTTTTGAGATCTGATGACTTTCAAGATGGTGCTGCCCATACTTTTCCTTTGTGTAGCTGCCGCACTATTGAAGCAATGTATTGGAGATAACTCACAGTTGTGGGCTGCCTGGATTCATCACATAGCCCCTTTGATGCCTTGATGGAAATCACACTGCACTATTTATTATGCCACGCATGGAGTTTTCTTTTCTTTTTTTTGGCTTGCTGACACTTTTTTATTGTATTGGTGGCTGAACTACAGGCTATTCTCCGTTTCATGGCAATGACTACCTCAAACTTACAATACTTCACATGCTCTTCTTGCCTGATGTTTTTCAATATGTTTTCTAGGTGCCTCGTACCTTATAATATATATAACATGTGTCTTTTGGAGTGCTCTTCAGATTTCTATACTGTTACACTAAATAGCATATACACTATAGCAGTGCTTGTGGAAGGTAAAGGAAGTGTTATTTACAGACTACGAACATGTCAGGATCTGATCTACAGTCATTTCATTGTGTCTGGTCCCCCAGAGCTGTGCTGCCATTTTCCCCAATTCTCCTCCCCTCACTTCTTCTTATGTCATGATGAACGCCAAAGAGTCCAAGGACAAAAACACTATGGGGAAACTAAAATGCACTAAACAAGATCCTTCACTGCCTGACTCTCCTATCACGGGTAAACTCAGAGATTCTGCTGCCATAGAAACCATTCTATCTAAATAACACACTGTTCATGTGTAGGAAAGTAGCCTCTTTGTAGTATGGTTACTCCCACTTTTGGCCTGTTTGTGAGTGTGAGTCGGTGTGTTTTTGCTGGGTCACTGGGATCCTTCTAGACAGGACCCGAGTGCTCATTGATAAAAACGTATATGTCAGTGTATCTTGCCTGACTCACTGGGATCCTGCTAGCCAGGACCCCAGTGCTCATAGTTTGTGGCCTAATGTGTATGCCTGTGTAGTGCCTAACTGTGTCACTGAGGCTCTGTTAACTAGAACCTCAGTGCTTATGCTCTCTCTGCTTTTAAATGTGTCACTGTAGGCCAGTGACTTCATTTACCTATTTCAATTTGCATACTGGACCCCCCTTATAAGTCCCTAGTATATGGTACCTAGGTACACACGGCATTGGGGTTCCAGGAGATACATATGGTCTGCAGCAGTTCTTTTGCCACCCATAGGGAGCTCAGACAAACCCTTACACAGGACTGCCATTGCAGCCTGTGTGAAATAGTGCAAACACTATTTCACATCCATTTTCATTGCAGTTAAGTAACTTATAAGTCACCTTTATGTCTACCCTTTACTTACTAAAGGTCAGGTGCAAAGTTACTAAGAGTGAGGGCACCCTTGCACTATCAATGGTGCCCCCACATAGTTCAGGGCTATTTCCCCGGACTTTGTGAGTGCGGGGACACCATAAAATGTATGCACCTATATGTAGCTTCATAATGGTAACTCCAAATATGGCCATGTAACATGTCTAAGATCATGGAATTGTCCCCCCATTCCAAATCTGGTATTGGGGAGCAAATTCCATGCATCCTGGGGGCTCTACCATGGACCCCCAGTACTGCCAAACCAGCTCTCTGAGGCTTGCACTGCAGCTACAGCTGCTGCCACCTAACAGACAGGGTTCTGCCCTCCTGGGATCTGAGCAGCTCAGTCCCAGGAAGGCAGAACAAAGCTGAGAGCAGGGTGTTACACCCTCTCCCTTTGGAAATAGGTGTTATTGGCTGGGGAGGGGTAGCCTCCCCCAGCCTCTGGAAATGCTTTGAAGGGCATAGTTGGTGCCCTCCTTGCATAAACCAGTCTATACTAGTTCAGGGACCCCTTCTCCCCTGCTCTGGTGGGAAACTGGACAAAGGAAAGGGGAGTGACCACTCCCCTGTCCATCACCACCCCGGGAGTGGTGCCCATAGCTCATCCAGTGTGTCCCAGACTTCAGCCATCTTGGTTTGCAAGGTGTGGGGGCACACTGGAGGGCTCTGAGTGGCCAGTGCCAGCAGGCGACCTCAGAGACCCCTCCTAATAGGTCCATATCTGATAAGGTAGCCAATATCCCTCTCAGGGCTATTTAGGGTCTCTCCTGTAGGTTCTCTTCAGATTCTGCTTGCAAGTTTCCTTCAGGAATCCTCTGCAACAACTTCAGAGTCTTCTGACCTCGCATCAACTGCAGCCTGCTCCAAGAAATGCTGTAACTGCAACAAAGTGTCTACAAGAGACACTTTTCTTCAGCAACCTCAGCTCCAAGTCAGCAACTGCAACAGTTTTTACGGTGTCCATGCTCTGGGGACTCCCTGTCTTCATCCTGCACCAGAAGGACCAAAGAAATCTCAGTGGAGTGATGGAGTCACTCCCCTGCTCCAAGCAGGCACCTTCCAAGGCGGGACTCCTCTCACGGTGACGAGCGTGCTCCTAAGGATACAGAGGGTGGACATCATCAACATAGACTGTCCTGCTGACACAATTTGTAGGAGGGAAGACCTTGCCTTCCCTGACAACGACAATACCACTGTGTATTGTGTCTTCTTCTCCTCCTGAGGCCTCTGTGCATTCTTTGCAAAATTTCTTTGTGCACAATCTGGCCCAGGTCCCCAGCACTCCACCATGTGACGCTCCACTGTCTGAATTGTTCTCCGGCGGCATGGGACCTTCTTTGCTTGTGCTGCATCAACTGTGTTTGGCACCTCCTTTGAACACAGATCCTGCATCTTCTGGGGGTGCTGGCTGGCATCCTGAGGGCTCTCTAAAGTGCTGAAAGCCCCCTCTTCCTCCTCACACAGAGCTCAGGCTCCCATGTCCCTCCTGGGTCCATCCAGTGCCATTTTGATACAAAACGCACTTTTGCCATAGCCAAGGCTTGTTGCCGTCTTCCAACACGAAATCTCATCTGCAATGATTATAGGAAAGTAGCCCCTTTCTAGCCTTGTTACCCCCACTTTTGGCCTGTTTGTGAGTATATGTCAGGGTGTTTTCACTGTCTCACTGGAATCCTGCTAGCCAGGGCCCAGTGTTCATAGTTAAAACCCTATGTTGTCAGTGGGTTTGTTATGTGTCACTGGGATCCTGCTAGCCAGGACCGTAGTGCTCATAAGTTTGTGGCTTATAAGTGTTCCCTGTGTGGTACCTAACTGTCTCACTGAAGCTCTGCTAACCAGAACCTCAGTTGTTATGCTCTCTCTGCTTTCCAAATTTGTCACTACAGGCTAGTGACTAAATTTACCAATTCACATTGGCATACTGGTACACCCATATAACTCCCTTGTATATGGTACTGAGGTACTCAGGGTATTGGGGTTCCAGGAGATCCCTATGGGCTGCAGCATTTATTTTGCCACCCATAGGGAGCTCTGACAATTCTTACACAGGCCTGCCACTGCAGCCTGTGTGAAATAACAAACACGTTACTTCACAGCCATTTACCACTGGCCATAAGTAACTTATAAGTCACCTATGTGTCTAACCTTCACTTAGTGATGAAGGTTGGGTGCCAAGTTACTTAGTGTGTGGGCACCCTGGCACTAGCCAAGGTGCCCCCACATCATTCAAGGCAAATTCCCAGGACTTTATGAGTGCGGGGACAACATTACACGCGTGCACTATACGTAGGTCACTACCTATGTATGGCGTCACAATGGTAACTCCGAACATGGCCATGTAACATGTCTAAGATCATGGAATTGTCACCCCAATGCCATTCTGGTATTGGGGGAACAATTCCATGATCCCCCGGGTCTCTAGCACAGAACCCGGGTACTGCCAAACTGCCTTTCTTGGGTTTCAACTGCAGCTGCTGCTGCTGCCAACCCCTCAGACAGGTTTCTGCCCCCCTGGGGTCCAGGCAGCCCTGGCCCAGGAAGGCAGAACAAAGGATTTCCTCTGAGAGAGGGTGTTACACCCTCTCCCTTTGGAAATAGGTGTGAAGGGCTGGGGAGGAGTAGCCTCCCCCAGGCTCTGGAAATGCTTTGATGGGCACAGATGGTGCCCACCTCTGCATAGGCCAGTCTACACCGGTTCAGGGATCACCCAACCCTGCTCTGGTGTGAAACTGGACAAAGGAAAGGGGAGTGACCACTCCCCTGACCAGTACCTCCCAGGGGAGGCGCCCAGAGCTCCTCCAGTGTGTCCCAGACCTCTGCCATCTTGGAAACAGAGGTGTTGGGGGCACACTGGACTGCTCTGAGTGGCCAGTGCCAGCAGGTGACGTCAGAGGCTCCTTCTGATAGGCTCTTACTTCTCTTGGTAGCCAAACCTCCTTTTCTGGCTATTTAGGGTCTCTGCTTTGGGGAATTCTTCAGATAACGAATGCAAGAGCTCACCAGAGTTCCTCTGCATCTCCCTCTTCACCTTCTACCAAAGGATCGACCGCTGAATGCTCAGGACACCTGCAAAACCGTAACAAAGTAGCAAGACAACTACCAGCAACATTGTAGCGCCTCAACCTGCCGGCTTTCTCGACTGTTTCCAGGTGGTGCATGCTCTGGGGATAGCGTGCCTTCACCCTGCATCAGGAGCTCTGAAGAAATCTCCCGTGGGTCGACGGAATCTTCCCCCTGCTAACGCAGGCACCAAAAGACTGTAACACTGGTCCTCTGGGTCCCCTCTCATCCTAACGAGCGTGGTCCCTGGAACTCAGCAACTCTGTCCAAGTGACTCCCACAGTCCAGTGACTCTTCAGTCCAAGTTTGGTGGAGGTAAGTCCTTGCCTCCCCATGCTAGACTGCATTGCTGGGTACCGTGTGATTTGCAGCTGCTCCGGCTCCTGTGCACTCCTCCAGGATTTCCTTCATACACAGCCAAGCCTGGGTCCCCGGCACTCCTTCCTGCAGTGCTCAACCTTCTGAGTTGTCCTCCGGCATCATGGGACTCCCTTTTTTGACTTTGCATGGATTCTGGTTCACTTTTATTCAAAGTGCCTGTTCAGGTACTTTTGCGGATGCTGCCTGCTTCTGTGAGGGCTCCTCAAGCTGCTGGGTGCCCCCACTGTCTCCTCCTCCAAGTGGCGGCATCCTGGTCCCTCCTGGACCACAGCAACACCCAAAAACCTCTACCGTGACCCTTGCAGCTAGCAAGGCTTGTTTGTGGTCTTTCTGTGTGGGAACACCTCTGCAAGCTTCATCACGACGTGGGACATCAGTCTTCCAAACGAGAAGTCCCTAGTCCTCTTCTTTCTTGCAGACCTCCAAGCTTCTTCCAACAGGTGGCAGCTTCCTTGCACTCTCAGCTGGCATTTCCTGGGCTCCTGCCCACTCTCGACACTGTCGCGACTATTGGACTTGGTCCCCTTGTCTTACAGGTACTAAGGTCGGGTAATCCACTGTTGTTGCGTTGCTGGTGTTTGTTCTTCCTGCAGAATCCCCCTATCACGACTTCTGTGCTCTCTGGGGGGTAGTAGGTGCACTTTACACCTACTTTTCAGGGTCTTGGGGTGGGCTATTTTTCTAACCCTCACTGTTTTCTTACAGTCCCAGCAACCCTCTACAAGCTCACATAGGTTTGGGGTCCATTTGTGGTTCGCATTCCACTTTTGGAGTATATGGTTTGTGTTGCCCCTATACCTATGTGCTCCTATTGCAATCTATTGTAATTCTACACTGTTTGCATTACTTTTCTTGCTATTAATTACCTAATTTTGGTTTGTGTACATATATCTTGTGTATATAACTTATCCTCATACTGAGGGTACTCACTGAGATACTTTTGGCATATGGTCATAAAAATAAAGTACCTTTATTTTTAGTAAATCTGTGTATTGTGTTTTCTTATGATATTGGGCATATGACATCAGTGGTATAGTAGGAGCTTTACATGTCTCCTAGTTCAGCCTAAGCTTCTTTGCCATAGCTACCTTCTATCAGCCTAGGCTTCTAGAAACACCTCTTCTACACTAATAAGGGTTACTGGACCTGGCGCAAGGTGTAAGTACCTCTGGTACCCACTACAAGCTAGTCCAGCCTCCTACATTGGTTGTGCAGCGGTGGGATAAGTACTTGTAACTACTTACCACTTTGCCATTGTGTACTTTTCATAAGAGAATCATATACAAAACAGTTCAGTGTATGTACACTTAACCAAAAAGTTTTGCTTTTCTTCTCACAAACTTTTTAAAAAAGTTCTGAAAAGTTTTCTAAAAGTTAGAAAATGTTTTTTTCTCTGTTCTTCCAAAAGTTCTGAAACTTTTTCTTCCTTCTCTTATTTTCTAAACCTCCTGTTATCATGTCTGTGGTAGATTCTACTCTTAAAATGGTCAATACAACGTATGACAATTTGAATTACAAGAGCCTAAGGAGTCTGTGCTTAGATAGAGGTTTAGTGATAGGAAAGAACCCTACAAAAGAGTTTCTATTTAACATGCTTATTGTAAATGATGAGTCCCAAGCAGGCACATCAGATGAGAGGTTAATAGAAGGTTCCCATTCTGACTCAGGGGAACACCTTGAGGAAGGTGGGGAGGGTTCTGAACAGGATCTGCCCCCTAGCAGAACATCTAGTAATGTTGGTAGTAATAGAGGTTCCCATCACAGTAGGGAAGCCTTTATTCCTAGAGGCCAAGTTTCTAGGGTTCAGTCAGTTAGGAACAGATCCCCCTCTGTAGTTTCCAACTTGTCTTCTGTGTCAAAGCATTCCCAACCCACCCACCCTGAGGATAACTTGTTAGAAAGGGAACTCAAAAAGTTGATGGTTGAAGAGACCAGACCGAAGCTTGAACAGCAACAGCTGGCCTTAGGTGGGGAATCCCTAGACATTGAGAAGGAAAGACAGGTTCGGGTTAGGCCCCCATGGTGGCAGCAGCAGTATTCCTGATAGTAATCCTGTTACAGAGCATGATTTCAGGAATCTGCACAAGATAGTTCCCCCTTACAAGGAGGGGGATGACATCAACAAGTGGTTTGCTGCACTTGAGAGGGCCTGCATGGTACAGGGGGTCCCTCAAAGGCAGAGGGCTGCTATTTTGTGGCTATCTTTCACTGGAAAGGGTAGGGATAGGCTCCTTACTGTTAGAGAAAGTGAAGCTAACAATTTTACAGTTTTGAAGGATGCACTCTTGGATGGATTTGGCTTAACCACTGAACAATACAGGATTAAGTTCAGAGACACCAGAAAAGAGTCCTCTCAAGACTGGACAGACTTAGTGGACTGCTCAGTGAAGGCCTTGGAGGGGTGGTTACATGGCAGTAAAGTATCTGACTATGAAAGCCTGTATAATCTTATTCTGAGAGAGCATATTCTTACCAATTGTGTGTCTGATTTGTTACACCAGTACTTGATAGACTCAGATCTGACCTCTCCCCAAGAATTGGGAAAGAAGGCAGACAAATGGGTCAGAACAAGAGTGAACAGGAAAGTTCATACAGGAGGTGACAAGGATGGCAAGAAGAAAGATGGTGAGAAATCTCAGGATAAGCATGGGGATAAAAGTAAAACCAAAGATCCTTCTTCAAATCCTAAACACTCTTCAGGGGTGGGGATAAATCAAATTCTTCCTCTTCACAACATACACACATTAAAAAGCCTTGGTGCTATGTGTGTAAAAATAAAGGCAATTGGCAAGGGGATAAGTACTGTCCAGGTAAACCCCCTAAGCCAACCACCACTAATACATCAAACTCTAGTGCCCCTAGCAGTAGTGGTAATAGTGGTGGGACTGCTGGCAACAGTCAAATTAAGGGTGTAGTTGGGTTCACTTATGGGTCCATCATAGAAACTGGGGTAGTCAGTCCCAAGACAGTTTCTGTCACACCTAGTGGCATTGGCCTTGCCACACTGGCTGCTTGTCCCCTTACAATGGATAAGTACAGGCAGTCAGTTTCAATAAATGGTGTTGAGACCCAGGCCTACAGAGACACAGGTGCTAGTATCACTTTGGTGACTGAAAACCTAGTGTCCCCTGAACAACACATCATTGGACAACAGTACAAGATTATTGATGTCCATAACTCCACTAAGTTTCTTCCCTTCTTATAGTTCAGCTTCGTTGGGGTGGAGTTACTGGCCCTAAGCAGGTGGTAGTGTCACCTAGCTTACCTGTAGACTGTCTCTTAGGTAATGACCTAGAGACCTCAGGTTGGGCTGAGGTAGAGTTTCATACCCATGCAGCCATGCTGGGTATCCCTGAGGAATTGCTTCCTCTCATTTCAGCTGAAATGAAAAAGCAAAGGAGAGGAACATGCCTGAAAACTCAGGATCCTTCTCCAACAACAGGTAAAAAGGGCATCACAGTATCCCCTACCCACCCTGCCATTCAGGATACCATTCCTGTGGTGGGAGAAACCTCTCCCGGGGTGGCACCTGTACCAAGGGAACCATCAGCTGGCACAGCTGTACTCCCTGAGGTGGAAGTACCTCTCTGTGGGATAACTAATATTGGTATGAAAAAGTCCACCATTTTAGTTAACATGGAGCATCCCACCAACCCTCCCAGAGAAACTTTAGTGCAGCAACCCTGCACTGCCTCAAAACACTTAAGACAGCAGCCCTGCCCTAGTGTGGAGCTCATAGGACAGCATCCCTGCCCTGCTCCAAAACAAGAGAAACAGCATCTCTGTTCTCTCTTACAGCCATATGGACAACGTTTTTGCCCAGCTATGTCTTTACTGAGACAGCATCACTGTCTGGCATTCTCATCACTTGAAATAGGCCCAGTGGACAAGTCCCACTGTTCTAAACTAAAACTTACTGATAGGAACTCTGAGAATATATCTTCACATTGTTGGCTATCTAAAAAACTTCAAACAGGGTGGTTTACATCCCCACAGGGAAGTAACCATATAGTGGATGATAAAGGGAGTAACCAGTCTATTGCAGAGCTACTCTCCACTTATCACCACTTAGACAATAAAGACTCAACTGGCCAAGGTTAGCCTTATTGTCCTTCATTTGGGGGTGTTGTTTAGGGAAGTAGCCTCTTTCTAGCCTTGTTACCCCCACTTTTGGCCTGTTTGTGAGTATATGTCAGGGTGTTTTCACTGTCTCACTGGAATCCTGCTAGCCAGGGCCCAGTGTTCATAGTGAAAACCCTATGTTGTCAGTGTGTTTGTTATGTGTCACTGGGATCCTGCTAGCCAGGACCCCAGTGCTCATAAGTTTGTGGCCTATATGTGTTCCCTGTGTGGTGCCTAACTGTCTCACTGAGGCTCTGCTAACCAGAACCTCAGTGGTTATGCTCTCTCTGCTTTCCAAATTTGTCACTACAGACTAGTGACTAAATTTACCAATTCACATTGGCATACTGGTACACCCATATAATTCCCTTGTATATGGTACTGAGGTACCCAGCGTATTGGGGTTCCAGGAGATCCCTATGGGCTGCAGCATTTATTTTGCCACCCATAGGGAGCTCTGACAATTCTTACACAGGCCTGCCACTGCAGCCTGCGTGAAATAACGTCCACGTTATTTCACAGCCATTTACCACTGCACATAAGTAACTTATAAGTCACCTATATGTCTAACCTTCACTTAGTGAAGGTTGGGTGCCAAGTTACTTAGTGTGTGGGCACCCTGGCACTAGCCAAGGTGCCCCCACACCATTCAGGGCAAATTCCCAGGACTTTGTGAGTGCAGAGACACCATTACACGCATGCACTATACATAGGTCACTACCTATGTATGGCGTCACAATAGTAACTCCGAACATGGCCATGTAACATGTCTAAGATCATGGAATTGTCACCCCAATACCCTTCTGGTATTGGGGGGACAATTCCATGATCCCCCCGGTCTCTAGCACAGAACCCGGGTACTGCCAAACTGCCTTTCTGGGGTTTCCACTGCAGCTGTTGCTGCTGCCAACCCCTCAAACAGGTTTCTGCCCCCCTGGGGTCCAAGCAGCCCTGGCCCAGATAGGCAGAACAAAGGATTTCCTCTGAGAGAGGGTGTTACACCCTCTCCCTTTGGAAATGGGTGTGAAGGGCAGGGGAGGAGTAGCCTCCCCCAGCCTCTGGAAATGCTTTGATGGGCACAGATGGTGCCCATCTCTGCATAAGCCAGTCTACACCAGTTCAGGGATCCCCCAACCCTGCTCTGGCGCGAAACTGGACAAAGGAAAGGGGAGTGACCACTCCCCTGACCAGTACCTCCCAGGGAGGTGCCCAGAGCTCCTCCAGTGTGTCCCAGACCTCTGCCATCTTGGAAACAGAGGTGTTGGGGGCACACTGGACTGCTCTGAGTGGCCAGTGCCAGCAGGTGATGCCAGAGGCTCCTTCTGATAGGCTCTTACCTCTCTTGGTAGCAAATCCTCCTAACTTGGTAGCCAAACCTCCTTTTCTGGCTATTTAGGGTCTCTGCTTTTGGGAATTCTTCAGATAACGAATGCAAGAGCTCACCAGAGTTCCTCTGCATCTCCCTCTTCACCTTCTACCAAAGGATCGCCCGCTGACTGCTCAGGACTCCTGCAAAACCACAACAAAGTAGCAAAACGACTACCAGCAACATTGTAGTGCCTCATCCTGCCGGCTTTCTCAACTTTTTCCAGGTGGTGCATGCTCTGGGCGTAGCCTGCCTTCACCCTGCACCAGGAGCTCTCAAGAAATCTCCTGTGCGTCAACGGAATCTTCCCCCTGCTAATGCAGGCACCAAAAGACTGTAACACTGGTCTTCTGGGTCCCCTCTCAGCACAACGAGTGTGGTCCCTGGAACTCAGCAACTCTGTCCAAGTGACTCCCACAGTCCAGTGACTCTTCAGTCCAAGTTTGGTGGAGGTAAGTCCTTGCCTCCCCACGCTAGACTGCATTGCTGGGTACCGTGTGATTTGCAGCTGCTCCGGCTCCTGTGCACTTTTCTAGGATTTCCTTCATGCACAGTCAAGCCTTGGTCCCCGGCACTCCTTCCTGCAGTGCACAACCTTCTGAGTTGTCCTCCGGCATTGTGGGATTCCTTTTTGCAACTTCGCATGGATTCTTGTTCACTTTTCTTCTAAGTGCCTGTTTAGGTACTTTTGCGGGTGCTGCCTGCTTCTGTGAGGGCTCTCCGGGTTGCTGGGTGCCCCCTTTGTCTCCTCCTCCAAGTGGCGACATCCTGGTCCCTCCTGGACCACAGCAGCACTCAAAAACCTCTACCGTGACCCTTGCAGCTAGCAAGGCTTGTTTGTGGTCTTTCTGCGTGGGAACACCTCTGCTAGCCGCATCGTGACGTGGGACATCAGTCTTCTAAAGGAGAAGTCCCTAGTCCTCTTCTTTCATGCAGAACTCCAAGCTTCTTCCAACAGATGGCAGCTTCCTTCCACCCTCAGGTGGCATTTCCTGGGCTCCTGCCCACTCTTGACACTGTCGCGACTATTGGACTTGGTCCCCTTGTCTTACAGGTACTCAGGTCCAGAAATCCACTGTTGTTGCATTGCTGGTGTTTTTTGTTCCTGCAGAATCCCCCTATCACAACTTCTGTGCTCTCTGGGGGTAGAAAGTGCACTTTACACCTACTTTTCAGGGTCTTGGGGTGGGCTATTTTTCTAACCCTCACTGTTTTTTTTACAGTCCCAGCGACCCTCTACAAGCTCACATAGGTTTGGGGTCCATTCGTGGTTCTCATTCCACTTTTGGAGTATATGGTTTGTGTTGCCCCCATACCTATGTGCTCCTATTGCAATCTATTGTAATTCTACACTGTTTGCATTACTTTTCTTGCTATTACTTACCTAATTTTGGTTTGTGTACATATATCTTGTGTATATAACTTATCCTCATACTGAGGGTACTCACTGAGATACTTTTGGCATATTGTCATAAAAATAAAGTACCTTTATTTTTAGTAAATCTGTGTATTGTGTTTTCTTATGATATTGCGCATATGACATCAGTGGTATAGTAGGAGCTTTACATGTCTCCTAGTTCAGCCTAAGCTGCTTTGCCATAGCTATCTTCTATCCGCCTAAGCTGCTAGAAACACCTCTTCTACACTAATAAGGGATAACTGGACCTGGCACAAGGTGTAAGTATCTCTGGTACCCACTACAAGCCAGGCCAGCCTCCTACAATGATCTTCTCGCCGTGGGACATCTTTTGCATCATTCAGGAACCTGCTGGCATCTTCCTAGGGTGCATTTCTGCAGTCTTCGATCAACTGGGGACTCTTCTTTTGCACCCTCTTCTGGTTTGGCAGGGGCTCTTGTCCTTCCTGGAACTTCTTTCAACTTCTGAACTTAGTCCCCTTCCTTTGCAGGTCCTTAGGTCCAATAATCCAGCAGTTGTTCTTTGCAGACTTGGTTGGCTGCTACAAAATCCCAAAAACGAGGTCTAGTGTGTCCTAAGGAAACTTGCAGTACTTTACTCCTGCTTTTCTGGGGTGGGGTAATTTACTTACCTTTGCTGTATTCTTACCATCCCAGCGATTCTGCACAAACTACACTTGTCTAGGAGGGTATTTGTGATTCACATTCCACTTTTTTAGTATATGGTGTGTGTAGCCCCTAGACCTATTTTCTTCCATTGCATTCTAAAGGATTTCCTACTGTTTGCATTGGTCTATGACTATTTACTTGTCTAATTTTGGTGTCTAGTGTATATATTGTGTATAATACTTACCTTCAGAAGGAGTATTGTCTCTAAGATATGGTACTGTGTCACCCAAATAAATACCTTTATTTTTGTTAACACTGAGTATTGTCTTTACTTGTTTATAAGTACTGTGTATAAGTGGTATTGGATGAGCTTTGCATGTCTCCTAGTTCAGCCTAAGCTGCTCTGCTATAGCTACCTCTATCAGCCTAAGCTGCTAGAACACTACTACTTCACTAATAAGGGATAACTGGACCTGGTATAAGGTGTAAGTACCCATGGTGCCCACTACAAACCAGGCCAGCCTCCTACATCATGACATTGAGCAAAGCACTAAGGGGCAGATTTAAGAAAAGTGGCATTTCACCTAGTGCAGCTCCACTTTCTTTGCACCCCTAAGTGACCCCCTACCTCGACCATGTCTGCACTGTATTTAAAATACGACGCACCATGGTGCAGGGTAGGAGGCAATAGTGTCTTTTTTTATCACGCTATTGATGTACTCTGCAGGAGTAGCGCCAAAATGTTGGCGATACTCCTGCAGATTATATAGGGGCCCATTATAAATAATGGTATGCTCCCTTTTAACTCCTGCTCTGAGCAGGTGTTAAAAGTGCTGAA
This sequence comes from Pleurodeles waltl, assembly GCF_031143425.1. Taxonomy (NCBI): domain Eukaryota; kingdom Metazoa; phylum Chordata; class Amphibia; order Caudata; family Salamandridae; genus Pleurodeles; species Pleurodeles waltl. The sequence continues at coordinate 589,594,645 of NC_090447.1, forward strand.
AATTATGGCACAAGGAAATCTCTTAGATTTCCTTGCGCCATTTTTACAGCCCCTCAAATGGGGGAATTCCCCTCTTGCATGCATTATAAATGGAGCAGGCATAGTGTGGCTCAAGGGTTTACAAAGTGGCGCAATGCATGCATTGCACCACTTTGCAAACATGGCGTGGGGTAAATGCTAGTTTAGTGCCACCTTAGCATAAAAAATGACGCTTGGCAGTGCTAAGATGGTGCTAGAGGGCTCTTAAATCTGCCCCTAACACTAATACTGATTTCCTTTGAGTGAAGGTATTCGGTTATTCGGAAAAAACATGAGGTACCCAATCATCAGGCATAACTATGCTGATGGTATAACAAGCAATGTAGAGAATCGCTGAATGGCTCATGAGAAACTCCTTCAAAAGGTTGATCAGGTTGTATCCTGTCTCAAAAGAGATGTCACAAACATGGATGGACATAACAGGTGTGGCACTCTTAGGATCTCTGGCCTCCCTGAGGAGCAGAGGAGAAAGCAACACAAAAGGATGATGGACGGAGTGCTGAACAATGAAAACACTCACCCCCAGTCACAGATCTGGGTTTAATCCATCGTTCTTTTGCTCACCATGCCACCCCAGTTCGGACCCAGCCATATGCAAATCAGTCTTGAACCTGTGCCTCATGGGAACAGTCCAGCCCAAACTGCCAATCCAGGTCCTCACTGGACCAGAAACAAGCATCCTGGGACTGGTTTCAGAGCCCCTCATCAGCCAGGCTAGCTTGATTCCAGTGGCACAGTGAGCAAGGGACCCACTTCTGGGCATACCCTTCCCTACTTGGGGTAACTTTAGCAACACAAAAGGATGATGTGCCTCATGGGAACAGTCCAGCCCGAACTGCCAAGCCAGGTCCTCAGGGTCAAGACTGATTTGCATATGGCTGGGTCCAAACTGGAATGGCATGGGCAGCAAAAAAACGATGGATTTAGGCCCAGATCACTGTACTGGGGGTGAATGTTTGACAATGTTCAGCATTCCGTCCATCACTTGTTGTTTTCGCAGAGGAGAAAGCTACATCTATGGCTGACTTTCTGGAGTCCTGTGTCCCAGCTATCCCCCAAATATCATTCCATAGAGACTTTGAAATGTAACACACCTATAAGGGACCTCTTTTCCACAACTCCTTGTCCAGTTGTTTTAAACCCCTATGTCTTCAGCACACAGAGAATATACTTGCACAAGTGAGGTAATCTAGAGGAATCTCCTAGCAAGGGATTGAGATTTCTAATTACCAGAGACATGGTGGTAAGGAAGAAGGGCTTTCTGGCCCTATGAAATAGATTGACTGAAAGAACCATCCTATTTTCAGTTGCGTGCCCTTCTTGGTGCAGGATCATCTACAAGGGTAAATTCTCGATGAACCCGTAGAACTTTTTACGCCTTTGGATATTACCTCAAGTGGATGAGAGTAGCACTGCGGAATCCTCAAAATATGCTCAACCTTGATGTTTGCTGAGCTGAATTGACCTAGCTTTCATTTTTGATGTGGTCATTGTTTTTGCATGTCAAGGATATATATTTTTTTTTCCTTGATCTCTAGTGGAATTCAGTTTCTTATTAGTAGAATATTGCATAATGTGTTTTTTTTAATGTACAAATGAGGAATTTTTGACTATTGTTTTGGGATTTTGTTAACATGATTATGCTTATTCTATTTTTGTATTGCATTTTGCAAGGTGGCGGGGGAAAGGGAGAGGGGATGGAGGAGGGAAGGTATGGCCTTCTTCATCTTCCTCTTTTTTTCCTTTTTCTATGGAATGTTAGAGATGATTACCTATTTCTTTTGTGGTAGATAATGTATATTTTAATCGCTGCATTTATGTAATTCTCCCTTGTTTGCTTATGGTTTATGTTCCCATGACCCTATCTATACTTGTCTGTTAACTTGTCTATTCTTGTGAAGTTCAACAATTTAATCCATTCAATATGTTTCTGGTTTGCAATGGCAGGTTGTTTTTGCTTGATTACTGACCCTTTACATCTTTCCCCCTAATTATCGGTATGTCTGTCATTATCATGTGCCTTTGATAAAACCTTTCAGCGCAGTAGCTTGCTCTGCATTCCATCCACTCATGGCTGCTCCAACAGCTTCTTAGGATTGTACCTCATCCTTGGGGATTTGCCATCTCTGCCTTCAAAGATGTCTTTTGGGTGTGTGTTCTTGTTCACATTTTTTGACATCTACTTATTTTTATTTTTACTTCCCCTTTTTTGTACCCCTTATGCCATGAGGAAGGTATGCTTAACTGTAGATGTTCCCACTATGTGGCCCCTTGATGTGGGTGGCAACAACCCAGCTAAAGTTTGGAAGCAATATTACCATATAAAATGCCTCACCTGAAGATTGTTCCTCATAATGCTAAAGGTTTCATCCACTCAGTGAAATGTAAAAAGATATGACATTATTGCATTGAACTCAAGGGGAACATCATTTTCCTACAGGAACCTAAAATTGGTCACAAACATGCCCTTTTCCTGCACTCAGGTCCAATTTCTGACTTGGCTTGTTCCCCAGCTAGTTAAAAAAAAGGACACAATACAATCTGATCTTTCAATTATCTCATTGGAGCAGGACAATAAAGGAAAGTGGGCTATAGCTAGGCTTTCCCACAGCAATGGTTAGCTTCGTGATGTTAATATCTACACTCCTAACAATGATCAGCCCTAATTTTGGCAAAATATCAAACTCCAAAACTAGGGTCTCATTTACAAGAATCTGAAGCATTGCCGTTGATGTGTCAGATTTCTTGTTCTTCTTGCACACCCCCTGCCATGGATGCCCTGTATTTACAGTACAGAGCTTCATGGCACACATTTTCACAGATGCACCAGAAATTCTGACGCATCTGTTGGCACTAAATTCACAGTTGCTGGAGAAGCATTGTTAAACTGATGCAACTCCATAAATACAAGGGGTCTCTCATAGGAAAAAGCCCTGTGTCAATTGTATGCCTGCTCTGAGAAGATGGTAACATTTCGACACAGTGAAGTCTCTGAATGATGTAGTGAAATGTAAATTTCACTGTGTCACTACTGCATGGCTTTTCCTGTGGGAATGCCTACCCAGCATACATTATACTTGACACAGGTATAATGTGACACAGGGCTTTACAAACTGATGCATTGGGTCTGATGCATCAGTTTATAAATATGGAGCAGTGTAGTGCACTGCTAGCGCCACCACTGCATCAAAATAAATTAGGCAACAGTGGGAAAAAGGGCTTGAAAATTAGGCCCACACTTCTTTACCTCAGTCGGCGAAAATTGTTGTAGGGGTGACTTCAATCTTCCCATGGATATTGTTCTAGACAGGAATTCAGCAGTCCATTATAAGTCTTCAAGGTCCCATAAGGTGATGCTTAATTTATCCACAACCCATAACTTAATTAACATTTTCCATTTACAGAACCCCAAAGGGTGTGATTTTACTTTTTTCTCTTCTCCCCCTAATTACTTCTCCAGGATTGATTACATTCTGCTTGGTTCTGGTTTAGCGCAGAATATTCCATAACCTCATCTGGTATCCGATCATGCTGCTATTATTGTATCCTTTGTGTTCTCCCCCATGCACACTGAGTGAAGAATGAACACTGAACTACTTGATTCTTAGGAGGACAGGCTATGGTTGAGTAAGGAAATCTACCAATTTTTGGAAGGAAAACTCTGAATAGGTTTCTTCCCAAGTAGTCTTTTTCAGCACTTTTAACGCTTGCTCAGAGCAGGTGTTAAAAGGGGGCACATCATAGTTTATAATGGGCCCCTATGTACTGTTCAAAATGTTGGTGCTAACCTTGAACAGTAAATCAAGAACGTGGAAAATGTTGACGCTATTGCCCCCTACCCTGTGCCATGGTGTGCCAAATCTTAGATTCAGCGCACACATGGTGGCAGTAGGGGGGGCGCTAAGAGGCGGAAAGAAAGTGGTGCTGCACTGAGTGCAGTGCCACTTTCCTTAAATCTGTCCCTTTATGTCATATATAGTGCCATCATTAATGCAATACTGCAGGTGTACTACCGAAATATTAAGTGATGAAGGTTGCATGCAGAATGAATTTATACGAAGCACATGTAAGTAGTCTCCAATGCCAGAGTGAATTCCACAAAGATCATAAAAGATGAATTACCAAGGGTTGATATTTCCCAATTCAAGGCTTAGCAGGAACACTCCAAGTAGTCACGGCCTGCCCGGTGTTAAAGGGGGTGCGGTGGTGAGCACTGGGGGAGCAGGAGGGGTGGGGGGGAGAATATTAATAAAATAAAATATAATAAACTTACCTGAAGGCCGTGCTCTGCCGTCGTTCCTCTACCTCCTCAGCATGCTGCAGGCACAGGCTCCCAGCATGCCCTGCAGCTAATTCTGATGTTGCACAGATCAGCGTTGGGATAGGCTGTGAGCGCCCTATCAAGGTGTCCCCTGGCAGATTGGCAGCCTGTGCAGGCTCTTTCTCTATAGGGGAGACTGGAGACTGAAAATAGTGATCACAGGTGTAGTAAACATTTTGGCTTAATGCTTCTTGTCTGGGTGTCCCCTAATTTCGTCTCTCTTTTATATAAATTAGCATGTAACTTCTTTTGGTCTAATCAGAGGCCTAGGATGAGTCTTAAGAGACTTAGGGCCTGATTTAGAACTTGGCGGACATGTTACTCTGTGACAATGGTGACACGTATCCCGTCCGCTGAAATCTAAATCCCATAGGTCATAATGGGATTTACATTTCGGCGGACGAGATATCTCTGACCGTTGTGACGGAGTAACCCGTCTGCCAAGTTCTAAATCAGGCCCTGAGACTTCTGCTCTCTATGGGAGGGTGTGATTTGTGTTGGAGTGTGATCTTTGAAATTAATACTAACATGAAAAGTTTGCAATATATTCTGTAATGATGCTGCATAGAAAATGTGTTAACGTAGAAAATAATGCACGCGTTTAAATGTGCCCACGAGGAGTGGCCACCAATGTATAGGAAGACTAATGAGGCTAATTAATGATGAATTAATAATGTACTAATGTATGGTTTTGTATTAGCGTATTTTAATTAGAGTCATGTATTAGGGGTTTGTCAACTTAAATTACTAGGCCTTAGTTAGCGAGGGTCTGGGCCTAGCTGCCTGGTCTCATATTAAACGGTGTTTTTCTAACGTGCAATGTGCTGCTTTCCTGAAGGACACGAAGCTGTACTTTTCAAGAAGCTAGAGATGTGTGTGTAGCCGTAGTAAATTCTTTCTCATGGGATTCGACTTGCTCAAGGAGACATTCTTGCCAAATGCAACAGTATAATTCGTAACAGGTACAAGGCTGTCTAGACTAGGAGAAGACAATGGGACTGCTGACTGGAGCGTAAAGTGTAACTTTTCTTACCTGACATTCCACCCGATTAAGGGCCAGATGTAGGTAAGTATGGTTTTGCGAGTTGCAATTTGCGAGTCATAGAGACTCGCAAATTGCAACTCGCAAAACCACATGCAGAAAGGTGTCTCAGACACCTTCTGCGAGTCGGTATGGGGTCGCAATGACCCACCTCATTAATATTAATGAGGTGGGTCGCAAATTGCGGCCCCATACCGACTATGGGCACTCGCAAACATGGAGGCCTGCTGTCGTCATCAGACCTCCATGTTTGTGACTGCTTTTCAATAAAGCAGGTCTTTTTTTTTCAAAGTGCAACCCGTTTTCCTTAAAGGAAAACGAGCTGCACTTTGAAAAATAAACCGAAACCTTTTGTTTCGGTATTTTTCAGGGCAGGTAGTGGTCCATTGGACCACTGCCTGCTCTGAAAAATTATTTTTGTGATCATTCACAAAGGGGAAGGGGTCCCATGGGGACCCCTTCCCGTTTGCGAATGAGTTACCATCCACTTCAAGTGGATGGTAACTGCGAGTTGATTTGTGACCGCTTTTGCGGTCACAAATCAACTTACATCGCGGTGCGAGTTGCAAATAGGAAGGGAACACCCCTTCCTATTTGCAAGTCGGAAACACATTTTGCGAGTCGGTTCCGACTCGCAAAATGTGTTTCTGCATCGCGCACAGGCATTAGCGCCTCGCAAACGGCGTTTTTCGCCGTTTGCGAGGCGCTAATGCCTTGCTACATCTGGCCCTAAGTCGTCAACAACAGGGGGCCAATCAAATGCATGAGAATTGTGTTTTGTGGAAAATTCTAGTAACGCGCATGGAGAATTATTGGACAGAGATAATGATGCACCAAAATTGATCCAATGAGGAATTAAGGGCTAGTTCGACAGTTTTGATATAACAGCATGACCTGAGGAGAAATCAGGTTTTTTTCTTCACAAATTCTTGCCATTATGAGGAATTATTAGCTATTATTGGACATTCCACCGAGCTCTACTTTTGCCATTAATCTTTGAGACTCTGCTGTTCTGATATCTGAACCATCCTCTATTGAATCCTTACCTGATACTTACTTCTCCTCCTTACGAGGGAAGTGCTTATTCTTAGCTATGCAATACTGAGACTTTGCCCTGTCCTATCCTTGCCGATGCTGAATCGACTGATGTCCTGAGGACAAAGGCTGACGCTGATTGCTGATTCGTTGGAAGGGTAACTATCTGATGAAAATTGTAATTGTCGGTTTGCCTTTTCTTTCTAGGTACCAACTGCTCTTTTGGTAGAAGCCATAGTTAGATGTTTTCCAAATTTGTGTTTACTAAATTGTTTTGCATGAAACCCAACATGCTGATGCTAATTCGAGGTTAGTTAAAGTGCTCACTAAAATCTGACGCAAATAGACAAATGACTGAATTCTTGCTTTGTTGAATCTTGCACAACTGAGACTTTGCTAAACTGCTTCTTATTAATGATGTGATAATGTTGAATAAGTGTACTCTATAAATTGATAAAGTGTGTTCTAATTACAAGTTGAAGAGTTACTAATGAGATTGATTGCTAATGAGATTAACAGAAATGACTTTAGATTGTAACTAATAGGGGGTAAATATCCTAACACTCAATTAGATTTGTGTGGTTATTCATTGGCCGAAAGGTCATGGTGTATTCACTTTATCGATTCTTATTGAATGTTATTAATAACTTGTTGATTAGGTATTGTGAATATTGATTGACTTATTGTCATATTGATTGTGATGTCAAAAGTTATCTTGTTCTGGGAAGTCTCCGAACGTGGTCAAAAGGTTCATCGGCCTGGGCATGTCGCCTTGTAAGTTTACTTATCAAGGTCCTGACGCGCTATCAGTTTTTGGTAGCAGAGGTAATGATTTGGCCCTTTCGGGCCCAAGGACGAGGGATAATTGTTTGATAAGATCATTGGTTCAAAAGGTCCGAAGGTCTGGTAGAAATTGATGAGCGTAGTTTGGAAGTGAGCAATGTGTATTGGAAACTTGGGTTTTGGGAAAATTGTTCTTTTTCAATGATGCAAATTGGAGAAATGATGTGCCCCTAAATCCCGAATGATTTTCCTGGAATCTCTGAGCCTGTCGAAGTGAGTTGGGTATGTTCTCGGCATTCTAGTGATAGTGTGAATGAAGTAGGTTTTGCGCTTGCACGGCTTATGCATACCGCAGGTGAATTGTGAAGTTTGTGAGAATTTTAGGCCAGGTAATGTTTTAGTAGGAGTGTGCGTACTCCGCAGTATGAGAGTAGGGAAGTCGGTGAACTTCATGTGAGTGTGGCGCTTTGTGCTAAAAAAAAATTGTCCACATGGTTGTTGGTGATGTATGGACCCTGCGCGGTCTAAGACTCCACAGTATATTGATGTGTATGACACACTTGGTTTATGTTGTAATTTGCAGGTTAAATAGGTCAATCGGGCGTGGTTGACGAGTCGAGTTTGAGTGAATGTGAATGAATGAAAAACTTTGATGGAGATTTGGTGAGTTCTAAAGTGCGGGTCAAATTTAGCTTGCGAGTGCAGGATCTGAGAAGGAGAAAGTAGCGGCCAAGGCTAAGCAAAATCTCTGTAAAGTTCTGAAGCGATTGTGTTACCCCTTTCCTGTAGTAAACCGGCAACTTTGAGTTTTTGTTGGTGCTCGCAATGTATTGCATTAGTTTTGTGTGAATAGAGAGTGAGAAAGACAAGCCGCAAGACTTTGTCAGCCGCAGTGTGTGTGAGTGTGACGTCATTGGAGCCGCGCTGGGATAGGTCGGTTAGTAAGAAGGGTTGCGCACGGATTGCCAGCCGTCCGTGAGAGGCATTTGGTTGAGAAGGCAAGCGAAGAGAGTTCTGGGAGTTAAAGTCACTCCCTGATTCGATTGTAAACAAAATAAAAGACGCAAAAATGAAGTTTTTCTAGGCTTTAAAGAGCGCTTTGAGGGGGGATACATATATTACTGCGAGTGTAGGGGAGGTTACACTGCCAGAGGATACACCGGCTTATGCCGTAATGGAAGAGAGGGGAGTCGCGCCATGTCTTTGGCTAAAGCAGTGGTACAAAGCGACAGTGAAAGAAGGGTGTTTGGCATTTCCGGAGCACGGAACGTTCAATGTAAGGATTTTAGAAAATTTGCGGAGGGTGTTAAATGAGCTAAAGCCACCTCCGAGGCCAGCACAGTTTGAGGCGTTAGCAATCTGGGAACTGATGGCAATACGACAACAGCAACAGAAATTAGAGAGGAGAATGAGGAAGGCAGAAAAGACACTAGTGGAGGCTATGTGGGACAGTGCGCAGAGAGTCTGGAGAAGAGAAACAATAGATGGAATTAGGATGTTTCCAGCGATAGCTCAAAAGAATGAAAACAAAGGGGGAAAATCCACTTGTAAGACCGACAAGAGTTCCTCAAAATATAAAGAGGCTAAGAAGCCCTGGTCAGCGATGGATGACTCTGACGATGATGAGTTACTTAATCAGTAACTGAATGACCGACCACCGCCATATGCAATAGATGACAACAGACCGAGTACTAGTACAGGCCCTGTAAGTTCGACTCAGAACAAGGTGACAATAAATCCGGTACAGGTTAGTCCTGTCTCGACACCAGCTCCGGTGCAGAGTAGTATTAGTATGTCCACTGCTCCAGAGATGCAATCTCAGCTACAGCCACCACAGATTCAGAGACTTTACCCTGATGCCCCAATATTAGAAACTACCACAAATTTGATGGTGCCGTCAGATACGACACATATGAGACCAAAGCTGATGCAGACCTAGCCAACTCCACATTTATTGCCCCAGGCACAGCAACAGATGGTTCCGAATTACACTTCGGTTGCAGGACCGCAGTCAGCCATGGCACCAGTAATAAACCAGAATATGGGAGTTAATGCTCCACAGGTTTTGGGAAGCAGGCAGACACCAGACACCATATCCTTGCCCATTACAGTTGGTCCACCAATACCATTGTATGCACAGGCGAAGCCTAGTGTATGTGATCAGGGAATAATGACCCAAGAAAGGACAAGAGGAGGGTTTGTAGGGAGCTCTCAAGGAATAACTCCAGTGGAATCGATATTCGAAAGATCTAGGTCTTTGTTAGACTTCAGTCCAATTGGGGCTCCTCCAGATGCCATGAGACAATCAGGTTTGGGACTGTTGACTCCTCAGATCTCGAGTACAAACGTACCGCAAACACCGATAGTGCAGGCTGGGAATTTCTCCTTGCAAGGTTTAACTGCGCAATAATTGAACGATTGGTTAGATAAGTTAAATTCACCACAGACTACTGCAGCGGCAGGACGGTCAGAAGGAGAAGAGTACCTGTATTTTGTGAGGTTGGGCATGGAGGCAAATGAACTGGTTGAGGGGAGCATGGGAGTGAACAGGCTAGAATCATACACGGAAGCAGAATTGAGGTATTTGTGTCCAACAATAACCAAAGAAGTGAGCAGGGTGCACCAGAGGTTGGCGAATCTGGCAGACAAATATGGAATAGACTTAGACAATACCAAATATCTGAAGAGGAGTTACAGATTGGACTTTGAGCCTTAAGATGTTGAACACATGAGATCTACTGGGATGAAAGCACACTTTAAAGAAATACTGCAAAGTGCACAGGTTTGGGAGGCATTAGAGAAGTGGGAAGGCAGATGGGCGAAGAAAAGAGACAAGAGGAAAATTGACTGCATAGAGCAGCCAGCCAAGGCCTCACAGGATGTAGGTGCAGTAAAGATGTTACCGATGAGAGAAACGGCTGCAGGGGTTCTTGTCCATGTACCATGGACATCCTGTCATTTACAAATGACTTTCCCAGGCTAAGGGAGAAGCCAATAGAGTGGTATCAGCAGATAGGTTTGTGAAGCTTGCAAAATGTCTCTGAGAAGACCTGAATACTCTCTTTGAGATTATAGTTTCGGCCGATTTGTGGCTTGAGTGCAAGAGGAGTGTGGTTTGGCCGATCGCAGAACCAGCAAGGGATAGAGTCACAGGAGCACCGTCTCCTGAGGTGATGCAATACTATTATAAGGTGATTGAGTTCTTGAAGCAGAGAGTTTTGCCGCAGAATTTTGATTGGCAAAAGATTGATCTGACAGCACAGGAACCCAAAGAGTTGATACATGCCTATTATGAGAGGATGTTGAAAGCGTTCAAGAACTACAGCGGTACAGAGGTTGTTGAGGCGAAGGACATGAATCACCTTGTGTTCAGATTTGTTGAGGAATTGAGACCGGAGATTAGCCAGATGATTAAGAATAATTTTGATTTGTTCGCAAGCGAAGCCGATTGACGAGGTGTTGCAGTATGCGAAATACTGTAGTGACGAGATTGAATTGAAGCAGAGGAAGCAGAAGGAGAAAGTGATGGTAATGCAAATTAAGGCGGCACAGTCAGGGATGCAGGGAGGTTGTCTACAACAGATGGTGCAAAAGCTGCAAGGAAACTGGATGTTTCAGGTGCAAGTGAGAGGCAGAGGTCGAGGAGGTTTTGTGAACAGAAGCACAGACTTGAATACAATGGTGGTTCAAAACGACATACAGGGGATGAAGAAGATGTTACCTTGTCATGCTTGCGGGGGCGTTGGACATTGGAAGCGGGAGTGCCTGATGACGGTGCAGGAGGGTGTCGTTCAACAAAGCAATGATGTCAGTGCATTTAAAAACGAGAAGGGACCGAGGTTGAGAGGTCCTAATCTGAACTTTCAGAATAACATGATTCAGATGCAGGGTCTCCAACCCATGCAGCAGGTGCAGATGCCACGCGCACAACCGATGCAGATGCAGAAAATGCAACAGCAGGTTCCTCTGGTACCTAGACAGCAAATGCAATTGCTCTTAGTGCCAATGGAACAGCAACAGGTGATGCTTCCTCAACAAGTCACAGGTAAAAGAATGAATCAAAGTAAAGCAGTACAACAGTTCCCATTACGTGGTAAGAATGGAATAAACTATGAATGGTCAGATGAGAGTTCAGATAGTGAGGAGTGTTGGCTTGCAGCATCCCTGAAAGTAGATCAGAAAGGGCCCTATGTTCAGGGGAAGGTAATGGGTCACAAGGTTTCATTCTTGGTTGACACAGGAGCTACACGCTCTACAGTTAGAAGTGCAGAGGTTCCGAAACTGCCTCTTTCGGGACATACAGTCAAGGTAGTAGGAGTGGCGAATCAGCTCCTGACTAACCCGATCACAGATCCGGTCCAGGTTGAACTTGTCACTTTCCAGGGGTTGCACAGGTTTGTGGTTTGCGATTCGAGTCCCGTGTCCCTACTGGGAAGAGACTTACTGTTCAAGACAAGGTGTTCGATCACCTGTTCCAATGAGGGAATTGAGGTTCAGACAAACAGGGACAATGAAGGGGATGACAGGCCAGGTTTTAAAAGAGAAAGTGTGGGATTTGACAGGAAAAGAAGTAGGACTGATAAAAGGAGTAGAACCAGTTAAAGTCAGTGTGAAGCCAAATGCTGTGTTCCCTCAGGTACCGCAGTACTGTATGGCGCAAGATGTCCTTATAAAGGTGTTGCAGTTAATTGCAGACTTTGTGAAACAAGGAGTCTTGAAAGAAGTGATGAGCAGCCCATGTAATTCACCAATAATGGGATTGAGAAAGCCTTGTGGGAAAGTTCGAATTGTCCAAGAGATGGGAAAAATCAATGACATAGTGGTGAAATGTTGCCCAGTGGTGCCAAATCCAGCTGTGATTATGTTCCAGGTTCCACGTGATTCAGAATGGTTCACAGGGGTTGATTTGTCACAAGCGTTCTTTTCTGTGCCTCTTCAAGAGGACAGCCAATTTGTTTTCAGTTTCAAATTCCTGGATAAGGTTTACAATTGGTGTTGAATTCCTCAAGGGTTTTCGGAATCATCTTCCATATTCAATCAGATACTGAAGAAGGATTTGGAGTCATTAGAATTGTCTTTTCAATCGACTCTAGTGCAGTACATTGATGATCTGTTGATCGCATCCATAACGAGGGGTGAGTGCAAGTATGATTCGATTGCCTTACTGAACCATGTGGGAAAGAACGGACACAAGGTGTCCCCAAAGAAGCTGCAATATTGTCAGAAAGAAGTGAAATACTTAGGTCATCAAATTGAGAAAGGGTCGGGGAAGTTATCCAGGGAGAGGGTGACTGCCCTGTTGCAGATGAATCCCCCAACGACACGGAGAGATGTTAGGATGTTTCTGGGAATGGTGGGCTACTGTCGTCAGTGGATCCCCAATTTCTCAGTCATCTACAAGCCATTGGTGAGACTGACAGTTATGGATGGGCCAGATGTCATAGTACTGTCACAAAAAGAAATGAAGGCATTCACTGAGTTAAGGGAGAGCATGTGCAGGGCTACAGCTTTAGGTATGCCTGACTACACGAAGCCTTTTGTTCTGTTTTGTCAGGAATGTGATGCATGTTCTTTGTCTGTCCTGACCCAGGTCCATGGAGGTGTAAACCGACCAGTAGCATATTTTTCAGCTACTTTGGACCCAGTTGCAGCAGCCTTAGCAGGTTGTCTGCGTGCAGTAGCAGCAGTTGGTCAAAGCCTCACACAGTGTGAAGGCATAGTGATGGGACATCCTTTAACAGTCATGGTCCCTCACTCAGTTGAGATTTTGTTAACCCGTACCAAAACGCAGCACATGACAAATACAATACTGACAAAATATGAAACGATCATATTGGGGTCACCAAATGTAATGTTGAAAAGATGTACAGTGTTGAACCCGGCAACTTTGCTTCCAAATGAAAACACAGAAGTTGAAGAAAGATGTTAAAGATGTAGAACATGATTGTCTTGAGGTAACAGAAATGTGCACCAAACTGAGGCCTGATATTAAAGATACCCAATTGGAAGAAAATGAGAAAATTATCTTTGTCGATGGTTCATGCTTAAGAGACTCAGTAGGAGTGCTGAGAGCTGGATACGCTGTATATACGATCTCTGGTATCCTTGAAGCATCTTGGCTCGAGAGAGTATAGTCTGCTCAAGTAGCTGAATTGGTTGCTCTTACTAGAGCATGCCATGTTTCTGCCCAGCTGAGAGTGACTATCTATACTGATAGCAGATACGGATTCGGAATTGTTCATGACTTTGGCCAACTATGGTCACAGGGGGGTTTCCTGACCTCTTCTGGTTCTCCAGTAAAAAATGGTGAAAGAATTAAGGAGTTGTTGCACGCGATTCAGTTACCTCATGAAATTGCCGTGGTGAAATGCAGTGCTCATTTGAAATCACAAGACTTTGTTTCAATGGGAAACGGATATGCGGATCAAGTCGCAAGATTGTGCACATTGAACTGTATATCATTTAAAGGTCAGTGGGAATTGTTACCTGAAACAGAAAATGAGACAGGCACAGGTTACGCATTGATGGTGTTTGACACGTTCGAAGAATTGAGATTGTTGCAGGGACGTGCCAGCAAAGATGAGAAGGGTTCTTGGGTTATGATGCAACGTGTACAAAGACCAGATGACTTATGGATCTCAGATGAGGGGAGAATGGTTTTTCCGAACAGTCTCCTGTCACAGTTTGCTAGGTTTTACCATGGTCAAGCACATATTGGGAGAGATGCCATGATCAGGCTGTTCAAAATTGACTGGTTTAACCTGATGTTCAGGCAAGCTGCAGAAGTGATCTGTCATAGGTGTATCAACTGTCAACAGATGAATGCGGGGAAAGGGACGGTGGTGAATTTGGGCCACATAGGGAGAGCAGGAGGTCCATTTAGCAGAATGCAATTGGATTTTACTGAGATGCCCGTGTGTGGAGGATTGAGATATGTGCTGGTGATTGTGTGTATCTTTAATCACTGGATTGAAGCATACCCTACACGTAGGAATGACAGTCTCACAGTAGCGAAGCTGCTGCATCGGGAGTTGATACCACGTTTTGCGTTTCCGATCTCTTTAGAATCAGATAGGGGAAGTCACTTCAACAACGAGGTGGTTAAGCTCTTGTGTGCAGCATTGAACATTGAACAGAAGTTGTACTGAGACAGAAGGAGAGCCAGTTGAGGATGGCTTTGTCACTCCAGTAAGAGACGAAGGAGAGGAGACCCAGAGGGGTGACGGTGAGCCTATCTCAACTGAGACACCAGTAGAGCCAAGTCAGAAGGAGGTTCTCCCAGAAGCAGACGAATATGGAAATGATCTAGAGCCCCTGACAGACCCAGAAGGTGAAGGAGTTGAGGCGGAAGAGAGTCAGAGTGTCCAGACTCCTCCTGAGCAAATTGCAGGTCCATCAAGAGAGAACACCTTAGAGTCAGAGGAGGGCAAAGGGTTGCTACAGGAAATATCAAAGGCCAGAGATATGCTGAAAGGAGATAAGTGGCCGGAATTGCAAGTGAAGAAAGGGAAAGTGGTCGTCGAAGATGCAATAGAAGAAGATGTTGATACGACAAGGAGAGAAGATCTGAGTGAAGGAGAGTTGCAAGGTTATCGCAAATTGAAAAGAAAGAGAGTAGCAAACAGAAGGTACGCAGGTCCTGAATGGGCGTATGCAACGTCAGCTGAATGGCGGCAAGAGTTCTTGGTGTTTTGCTTTGATCATGAAGTCCCAGGTCAATACTTTGGCACTTGAGTTTGGCCAAAGGGACTGTATTGGCATGAAAATTGAGTAAAAGAAGAAAATTGGGAAAAGAAACTGATAACTTGCCGGATGTGACACTGTTAACCTAAATTGACTTTTGAAAAAGATTTTGACTAGCTGCTAACCGGAATTGACAAGGATCCTGGGAGTGAAACTGAAAGCTGTAAATAATTTCTGAAGAAAGACTCTTGCATGCTTCAACGTTGCTGAAAAAAAAATATAATAATAAGTTTCAACCAACCTCTGTTGGTTGTTGTTTGAACTGATCATCCTTCAGTTTCTGATTCTTTACAGATCAGTGCTAACACTAGAGAGGATAATAGGGGAAGTAGGCGTTGTAAATGTTTGGGTGTTGGTTTGGGTGTCGTGTGTGTAATATTCATCATAGCTGTGATTGAGGGTATGCCATTAGTGGGTTAGAGTGGAACTAACAATGCTACGATCTCTGAGGCCGCCACTGCACTAACAGCTTGGGAGAGGTTTGAGCAAGATACAAAATATTTGCATGAGGGGACTAACGCAAAAGGGTAATTATCAACTAATGTTTTCTATCGCTTGCTGAGTGAGAATGTTGACGCAATGGATGACAAAGATTGTTATGTGTGTACACAGATTCCTGTTTTGGTACAAGAAGGAGTTACGTATCATAATTTGCCGCTGACGTATGGGATAAACTGTCGTCTGTTACTAACAAGATTATATAACCAAGAAGAGATTCTTTATTTTTACTCCAATCACGACCTTGTGTTTTCTTATGTGCCTATTATATAGGATTTGAGTAGTGTGGCTAAATACTATAGCATAAAGTTAGTAAAGGGATTCTTTAAGGCGACACTACCAATTAGTACATCTTATGCACACTGCAATAATTTTACATGTTTGCTTACACTTGTAGAGAAAAGCTTTTTAGATGACACGTAAGATAGAAGACGGGCTTTGAAGGGAAAGTTAGAGAAAGGATTGCAGCAGTGAGCTTTTGCTAGTAGTGAGAGATACAGTGCGGTTAGGGAGCAAGGGAAGTTAGCTTTAGATGCACTACACGTAGGTAAGCTTTGCATATCTCGGCCGAAGTCATATTATGACAATGTGTTTGTGGGAATGAGTGAATGTAAGCATGTGTTTTTGTTTCAGAATAAGTGGACATTCATGTTAAATGGACAGAATCCAAAGATCCCTGGGATCTATTATATATGTGGACTTAATGCTTATTACCATCTCCCAAAGGGATGCTATGGGACATATTATTTGGGGGTAGTTTTCCCAAAGATATATCAACTATAGGACTTGAAAAGGTTTCCGAAATTGTCTGAATTACATCGTACTAGAAAAAGGAGAGAGACTGCTGCTGGTGTAGTAGGAGACATATTTGGGGCGATAATTACTTGAGGGGGAGTTATCTTAAACTCCATAAAGATTCAAAAGTTGTCTACTATTGTAGATAACATGCTGACAAATTTCACAGGGGCTATACTCCTGATGGACACTGAACTTGCTGCGGAGAGGGTTATAACTCTTCAAAACAGGCTTACTTTAGACATTATTTTAGCGAAAAATGGCAGAGTTTGTAAAATGCTTAATGAGCATCATTGTTGTGCTCACATACGTGACAATAGTAATGAGATTAGAAGTATGCTTACTAACTTGACTAGGGACAGTACAGATTTGAAGGAACTGAAAGAGCCAGGTGTTTGGGAAAAGGTTGGAAAAGGACTTGCTTCAGTGGGAAGTTGGTTTAGTAGTATTTGGCATGGGATATTGGTGAAAATAATACAGGGAATATTAATTGTTATAGCTTGTTTATTTGGATTATGGCTGTCATGTAAAATTAGTAAAAGAATTAAATTGAAAATGTTGAAAAATTATAAGAGGAGGGAAGAAAAACAAAGGGAAAAATTGTTCAGGGCAAAATCACAGGGGGAAAGATTGAGAGAGGAAATTGAAATGAAGGAATTCTAAAATGTAAAATGTAAGGGGAAAGGTTTGTGTGATGACAAGAGTCATCAGAGGAGGATTGTTGGAGTGTGATCTTTGAAATTAATACTAACATGAAAAGGTTGCAATATATTCTGTAATGATGCTGCATAGAAAATGTGTTAACATAGAAAATAATGCACACGTTTGAAATGTGCCCACGGGGAGTGGCCACCAATGTATACGAAGACTAATGAAGCTAATTAATGATGAATTAATAATGTACTAATGTATGGTTTTGTATTAGCATATCTTAAGTAGAGTCATGTATTTGGGGTTTGTCAACTTAAATTACTAGGCCTTAGTTAGCGAGGGTCTGGGTGTAGCTGCCTGGTCTCATATTAAACTGTGTTTTTCTAATGTGCAATATGCTGCTTTCCTGAAAGACACGAAGTTGTACTTTTCCAGAAGCTAGAGATATGTGTGGAGCCGTAGTAAATTCTTTCTCATGGGATTCGACTTGCTATAACTCCTAGGTATCTAAAACTTCAGCTATTTCTCTATAGAAGAACTCAAAAACATCTACCGTAATTACATCCAAATTTAGGCCCAGTTTGGGCCTTGAAGGGTATCAATATAGTATCCGCTGGAAGATGACTACCCTCTCTCTTTTGCTCTTTTATAGACCACATACTTATTGTCTAATATGGACTTCAATAGCTTATTAAAGATTAAAGAAAAGATTCCATAACTTGGTTCATTACCCATCCTTGAATTTTGCTCTTTTTATCCAACAAGAAAGTAGAGTATAGCGTCAAAGATATACAAAACCGTGCACAGCTCTCTGGTTCATCCCTTGTCACCTCTTAATAAACAATGGTTGTCATACTTATAAGAGTCACGTTTTCCCCTAATTCCAGACAATAGCTGGGCAAACATTTTTTCGAAACTTCTTAGGAATAAACTAATGCCAACTCTGTCTCAAACACGTTTCTACACCGCTCATCTTCTCTACTGGACTCTGGCTAGAATGTTCAAGCTACAACTGCTTGATTCTGATCTCTGCTGGTATTGTGAGGAGACCACAGTACCCTTGACCATATGTTGTTTACATGCAAATATCTCTCCATCCATTGGACGGAAGTTAATAATCGTATTACTAGTATTATTAGGGTATGTTTCCCTTTTTCTATTCCTCTTTTCATGATGGGACCATATGTATTAAACCCACCTTTAGATTTGGATTCATTGGATCTTCTTTTGAAACTGGCTGTAAACATCATCTTGGGAGAAAGAAAAGCTCTGAACCATGTTTCTTTCATACATGGTGGGCTTGAATTACTTACCTCCGGAGCATACACAAAAATGTATTATTTTATCCAAAGACACCTGTCCCACCTCAATCACTCTGGCAGACTCTTTACTACCACTCCATTATTTTTCTTTCTGCAGGTAGTAAATAGTATTGTGCTTTACACCCCCATGGCGTTTTCCCCCGTTATTATCCACACCTTTACTTATTTAATTTCTTTTCTGTTGATCTAAGCTTTTTTATTCTCTATTTTCCATTTTTATTATTGTGAATATATACCTCTGGGGCCTGTGATTCTTTGACTTTTAATTACCTCCTTTTGCATGTATATGACTAGGTATATCATATCAATAGTATCACATTCTGTTCTTCCTCGCTAATTGTAAATTTGATTAACATTCTTTGGTGTTGTGGTCATGTTGTTAATTTTATGCTTCGCTTTGGATCTGAAGCACACCGACATCTTTGGTTTGGCTTTTTGCACACATATCTAACTGTATGTCTTTTGTTGTCCTTTAAAGTATATGGCATTCCCATAATTTTCTGGATACCTTGGTATTTACCGTATGCATTGTGTGCATTGTGTTTTTATTTAAAAAATCAATACATTATTTGTAACATTAAAAAGCTCACAGATGTGAGCTGTGAATTTCACTCTCCTGGTGATGCCTTCCCTCATTCTCCAGGGCTCATGGCTGCTTCATCTTACTTCTTCAGGCCCAAAGCAACAATCACCTGTCCGAGTCTCTTCGATCGGGTCCATTCTGGAACTCTTAGCACAATTTTGCAACCACATTCTTTTGAACAATACAACAGAATTACTTATTGGATTGGACATAAAAGCTTTCCATGGCGCATTCCACAAAGATAGGCACTAAGGGGCAGATTTAAGAGTCCCTACAATCTCTATTCACCACATTAGTATAATTTTTTTTGTATTCTAATGTGGCCCAACAAGGCTGAAATTGCCACACCAAATTCACAAAGTGTTGCAATGCATGCGTTGTACAACTTTGTAACCCCTTGTGGCACATTATGCCTGCTCCAGGCAAGATGTTTGCAATTAGGGTATTCCCCTGTTGGGGGGGGGACGAAAAGATTTCTTTGCATCATTTTTTTCAGCACTTTTAATGCCTGCCTAGAGCATTATAAGGAGGCACAACATTGTTTACAATCAGCCTCAATGGGCTTTGCAGGATTAGCAACAAAATGTTGATGCTAATCCTTCAAAGCTCCGATCTAGCCCCCAAAATTTTGAAATGAGTTCCCTAACTACTGTCATCGTGGGCCGTGTCTTAGATATAGCACAAACATGGTGGCATTAGGGGGGTGCTAAGGGGCACAAGAAAAGTGGTGCTGCACTGGGTGCCACACCACGTTTCTTAAATATAGTCCTATGGGGGAAGAGGGTCTCATATAATATACAAATGGGAATTTCCCACACTAGACAATTTGTAATTGATCTAGAAAGAATATTCTTGACAAAGAAATTATTTGAGTGCGAAGAGACCATATATCTCCAAACATAGGGCCTCATTTAGAACAAACTGGCACCTCGTGATCGAAGCACCAGTTTTCTTGCCCCACCCAGAGTCCCCCTAATGACACAATGGTAGCGCTCTATTTACAATGCAGCTCAACATGGTGGTTGTTAGCACAGCTGCGTTCAAATTTCGGACGCAGTTGTGGTGCTTTGCTGGACTAGTGTCAAACATTTTTACGCTAGTCCAGCAAAGCTTGGGGAGGGCCATTTAAGACAGCCTAGTGTCCTTTTAATGCCTACCTGTGAGCAAGCATTAAAAAATGATGCTATAATGATGCATTGAAATCTTGTAGATTTCACTGCGTCATTTCTACAGGCCTCCTAGCGGGGAAATGCATCCCTTGCATACATTATACCTGACACAGGTATAATGTGAAGCAAGGGTTTACAAACTGGCACAATTGTCCCATTGTGTCAGTTTGTAAATGTGGCACTGTGTGGGGGTCAAACAAATGATGCTATGGCAGCGCAAGGAGCTTCTAAATGAGCCTGTAGTACTTCCATGGAAAGTAAATTTTCTTTCACCACAGTATGTCTTTATGCCCACCACTTCAAATTGAATGAATCAATACCCTAAAATCAGCTGTTATGTATCCAAACTTATGTGGCAGCGCTATTCTGACAACAAGGATACCCTTTGGGAAATTGAGGAATTCATTACCTGGTTAAAAACTGTTATTTGAATTCATCAGCACTATCTCAACACCAAAAACTCTTTTTGGATCGTATTCTATTATGTAGCAATAACCACCTTGAAACGGATGTGTACCATAAAGCAACTGAGAAAAATAGTCCCTTTTTAACAGTTTTCATCCATGTTATACATGTGTAAATCCATTGTTTGTAAATTTTTTAAGACAATGCTGCAATTCTTCTCTGTACATGACTACAGCAAAGAGATCAACAATTTATTCAACAAACTGAAGGACTACTTCTCACAAATCATTGAGAAAACAAGGAAACAGTCTAGAAATAATGATTGTGAAGCGCTCCTTCAAAGTGAAACACACTTAAGAGAATATTGTTATCAATTGATTTGTGTAACAACATAGAGAACACTGTCCAATAAAATTCACAATATTGTAAACCAATACTGGTAATATCTGACTTCAAATCAGTAAAATCTGGAAAAAACAATGTTCTCTTTTAACCCCTTAGCTGCTGGGCCTTACCAACACCTGTTGGTGCTGAGCTATTTGGGGTAGTTCACGCTTAGGCCCCCATAACGTTTTGTCCACATAAGCTATCCATGCCAAATTTTCAACCTTTTTTTCCAAAGATATCCAGAATGTGTGGTTTTCCCTGGAGGAGACCAATAAATTAGCCAAAGTACACCTAATTTTTTTTTTTTGAAAAATGGGAAAAAAGTGCTGCAGAAGAAAGCATCTGTTTTTTCCCTGCATATGGCATCAACAAAGGTTTCTGGTTCTAAAAACACCATCGTCCCAGCTTTCAGGAACAGGCAGACTTGAATCAGAAAACCACATTTTTTAACATAGTGTTGGCGTTTTAAAAGGACATACCCCATTTTTACTATTTTCTGTGCTTTCAGACTAATTCCAGTTAGTGACAGAAACATTTTTGAAAAGTAGATAAAATTCTGAAAAAGGTGTCATTTGTGTAGATTCTTCAAGATTTTCCTACAGAAAGTAACTGTTGAAATGAAAATTTTAAATGGAGTTGAAAAAAGCAGCCATTTCTGTTTAAGTTTTCTTTCGTAACTTTTTCCAGCTATGATAGATTTTTTAAAGCAATATACCATTACATCTGCTGCACCCTTCTGCTTGTGGGAATATATAGGTCTTGTAGGTTTATCAAGAACCCAAGATACCCAGAGCCAATAAAGAAGCTGCACCTTGCAACGGGTTTCATTGTATATCGGGTATACAGCAATTCATTTACTAAAATATAAAGAGTGAAAAATAGGTAGCTATGCATTTCCGAAATGGACACAAGATAAGGAGTTTAGAAACAGTGGTTATTATCACATCTCTGAATTCAGGGCTCCCCATACTAGCATGTGAATTACAGGGCATTTCTCACAATGACTCCTTTCTTGCACACTGTCTTACATTTGGAAGGCAAAAATGGAGAAAAAGACAATTGGCAATAACACTTGGGGGTCATTACGACCCTGGCGGCTGGCGGTAAGTTGGCGGTAACACCGCCAACAGGCTGGCGGTGTTCCGCCAGCAATTATGACCGTGGTGGAAAAGCCACGGCCATACCGCCGGCCCCTCCACTTTCCCGCCAGGTTTCCGCCTGGCGGTCATAATCCCCAGGGCAGCGGTGCAAGCACCGCTGCCCTGGGGATTATGAGTCCCCGACCGCCAGCCTGTCCGTGGCGGTAAACACCGCCATTGAAAGGCTGGCGGTAAGGGGACTTGGGGTGCCCCTGGGGGCCCCTGCACTGCCCATGCACTTGGCATGGGCAGTGCAGGGGCCCCCAGGCATAGCCCCGTCGTGCATTTCACTGCCCGAATTTCGGGCAGTGAAATGCACGACGGGTGCTACTGCACCCGCTGCACATCAGCATTGCCACCGGCTCTATTACGAGCCGGCAGCAATGTTGATGTGACATTTCCGCTGGGCCAGTGGTAACACTGTTACCGTCCGCTGGCCCAGCGGAAATGTCATAATAGGGAGCCAGGAATACCGCAGGCAATGGCGGTATTCTGTCTCCCGCGGCCTCGGCGGTCTTATTGCAAGACCGCCGAGGTCGTAATGACCCCCTTGGTCTTCTATTCTGTGTTCTTATAAGTTTCCCAACAAAATGGTACCTCACTTGTGTGGCTAGGCCTAGTGCCTACAACAGGAAATGCCCCAAAACACAACGTGGACACATCGCATTTTTCCAATTAAAACTGATGTGTTTTTTGCAAAGTGCCGATCTGTAGCTTTTGGCCTCTAACTCAGCAGGCACCTAAGGAAACCTATCAAACGTGTAAATTTTTGGAAAGTAGACACATAGGGGAATCTACAATGGGGTGACCTGAGGGGCTCTCACTGGGTTCAGTTACCCAGAATCCTTTACAAACTTCAAAATTGAGCTAAAAAACACTTTTCCTAATATTTTGGTGCTGCAAAGTTCTGGAATCTGAGGGGAGCCACAAACTTCCATCCACCCAGCATTCCCCCAATTCTCTCAATAAAAATGATACCACACTTGTGTGGGTAGGCCTAGGGCCTGTGGCAGGAAATGCCCCAAAACACAATGTAGACACCTCACATTTTTCCAATGAAAACGTATGTGTTTTTGCAAAGTGCCTTGCTGTGGATTTTGGCCTCTAGATCAGCCGGCACGTAGGGAAATCTACCAAACCTGTACATTTCTGGAACGTAGACCTAGGAGAATCCCAGAGGAGGTGACCTGTGGGACTTTCACTGGGTTCTGTCACCCAGAATCCTTGGCAAACCTCAAAATTTAGCTACAAAATAATTTTTCCTCACATTTCGTTGCTGCAAAGTTCTGGAATCTGAGGAGAGCCACAAACTCCATTACACCCAGAATTCCCCAAGTCTCTCGATAAAATTGGTACCTCACTTGTGTGGGTAGGCCTAGTGTCCGCGACAGGAAATGCCCCAAAACACAATGTAGACACATTACATTTTCCCGAAGAAAATGGCCATGTTTTTTGCAAAGAGCCTTTCTGTGGATTTTGGCCTCTAGCTCGGCTGGCACATAGGGAAACCTACCAAACCTATACATTTTTAGAAAGTAGACACTGAGGGGAATTCAGAATAGGGTGACCTGTGGGGCTTTTCCTGGTTCTGCAACCCAGAATCCTTTGTAAACTTCAAATTGAGCTAAAAAACACTTTTATTCTCACATTTCGGTGCTGCAAAGTTCTGGAATCTGAAGGGAGCCACAAACTTTCTTCCACTCAGCATTCCCTCACGTCACCCATTAAAAATGATACCAAACTTTTGTGCGTAGGCCTAGTGCTCGCAACAGGAAATGCCCCAAAACACAATGTAGACACATCACATTTTTCCAATGAAAACGGATGTGTTTTTTGCAAAGTGTCCTGCTGTGGATTTTGGCCTCTAGCTCAGCCGGAACCTAGGGAAATCTACCAAACCTGTACATTTTTGGAAAGTAGACCTAGGGGAATCCAGCAGGGGGTGACTTGTAGGGCTCTCATTGGGTTCTGTCACCCAGAATACTTTGAAAACTTCAAAATATAGCTAAAAAACACCTTTTCCTCACATTTCAGTGCTGCAAAGTTCTGGAATCTGAGGGGAGCCACAGCCTTCCTTTCCCTTATATCTTTCTCTAGTAGGAACATAACCACAAGAGTTATATTTTCCTTTTTGTTGCTGCCCAAAAGCCAAAAAGCTAGGGTCGAAACACATTGGTTGGAATATGTGCATTGCTTTAAAGATGTGCGCTGCAAGACAACTGGTGGTGAAAAAAAAAAAAAATATATATATATATATAAATATATATATATATATATAAACATGTATATATACACATATATATATATATATATATATATATAAACACATATATATATATGAGACAGAGATTTCTCTCCCTCTATACAGTCTCTTTTACCCTCCCTCTCTCTATAGACATATTTTTTTTAATAGCTGAGTTGCTTCGCTGGGGTGAGGGTGGTGATCGTGGCCCTCAGGGAAACCATACATCTATAAAAAAAAAAAATCCTCCACAGGGGGTCAGCCCTGCTCACGGTCGACCCACGGCAATTACATTTTGTATTCTCTTATTTTTTGAATTTGTAACCAAGTTCTAATATTTAAAAAAATGCCACACCCAGTCAATTTACCTTTTTTTAATGTTTTCTTTTAAATATGTTTAAACCCTGGTGGGGGGTGATCAAGCCCCCCCCCCCCCCAGGAATAAACCAACATATTAATTTTTTTAAATGACCCCAGGGGTTTGGCCCATTTTCAAAGGGGCGACCCACTAGATGAAATCCCTGGTGTCCTAAAAGGTGGGTGGGCCCTTTTGGGCCTGTTTTCCCCACCAGAGTAGGAAGCAGCCTTACCTGCTGCTTTCTGCTCCGGTGGGGAAAAAAACTGTAATGTCAGTGTACCTCCTGGTGTGCTGATGTCCCAGAGATGTGGGTGGGGAGTTGGGGGAGACACAGGAAGCTCTTCCGTCTCTCCCAAAGGATATTAAATAAAAAAAATCCTCTGGTGGGAAACTCCAGAGGATTTTTTAAACCCTTCCCTGGCGTATGCCATTGGTCATGGTCTGCCCCAGGGAGGGAGAGAGTGTGTTGGTCATTGGCTGATACACATGCCAATATAGTTAAAAGAAATTAAACGTATGGGATATATGAGTGAACACAAGGCATCGTAAACTGAAGCCAGTAACAGACACAAGGTTATGGGGCATATCACAGGCTTCAGGTCACTATCCATGTGCCAACTGCAGTGTCTGCCTCTTTTTGACCACTAACAAAAAAACACAAATACATGAATATAGAAGCAATATCCGTTGCAAGAATGCTACAACGCACCTTACAAATCATTTCCTTGAATCTCAGTGCACCAATAATGACCATTGGTGCACAGTAATTCAAAACCATTGGGTATCTAACATACAGATAGATAGCCAAAAATGTAGGAAAGGAACAAAGATGGATTTAGACCTAGAACCCCTGTGATTGGGTGCATGAGTGTGTTAGTGGGTCTGTGAGAGGGTATGTGAGTGTCTGTCTAGGTCTGTGAGTAGAAGTGTGATTGTCTTCGTGGATCTGTGAGTTGGTGTGTGAGTGTCTGCCTGGGCCTATGACTCAGAGCATGAGTGTCTGAGAGGATCTGTCAGTAAGTGCCTGAGATTCTTAGTGGGTCTGTGAGTGGGTGTGTCTCTGAGTGGGTCTGTGAGTGGGTGTATGAGTCTCTAAGTGGGTCTGTGAGTGTATGCACAAGTGTCTTAGTGGGTTTCTGGGTGGGCGTATGAGTGTCTGGGTCAGTCTGTGAGTGGGTGTGGGAGTGGGAGTGTCTGAGTGGGCGTGTGACTGTCTGTGTGGGTCTGTGAGTGGCTGTGTGAGTGTCTGGATATGTGAGTGGGTGTGTGAGTGTCTTAGTGGGCCTGTGAGTGGGCATGTGAGTGTCTGAGAGGGTCTGTGAATCAGTACGTGAGTGTCTGAGTGGGTCTATGTGAGGGTGCGTGAGCAGCTGAGTAGGTCTGTAATGGGGTGTGTGAGTGTCTGAGTGGGTGAGTCAGTGTATGAGTGGGTCTATGAGTGGGTGTGAGAGTGCCTGTGTAAGTCTGTGAGTGGGTGCATCAGTGTCACAGTAGATCTGTGAGTAAGCGAATGACTGTCTGAGTGCCACTATGAGTATCTCTATGACTGTTTAAATGGGTGCTAATGTGTTTTTTTCAGTTTTTTTCTGATATTCACAAAGGCTACACAAGGGGCTCATGTTGGGTGTCATATCTACCTGGGTCTGTCCCCGAGTGCATGAATGTCTGAGTGGGTGTGTGAATGAGTGCCTAAGAGTCTGAGTGGGTCTGTGACTGCATGAGTTTGTGAGTGGGTCTGTGAGTGAATGTGTGAGTCTCTAAGTGCATCTGTGCATGTCTGTTAGAGGGTCTGAGTGGATCTGTGAGTAGGTGCAGGAGTTTCTGAGTGGATCTGTGAGTGGATGTGTAAGTCTCTGATTGGCTCTATGAGTGGGTGTGTGATGGTCTGAGTGGATCTGTGAGTTAGTGTATGAGTATCTTAGTGGGTCTGTGACCAGGTGTGTGAGTGTCTGTCTAAGTTTGTGAGTAGGTGTTCAACTGTTGTAGTGGGTCTGTGAGTGGGTGTTTGAGGCTCTATGTGGGTCTGTGAGAGAGTGCATGAGTGTCTGCCTGGGACTATTGATGGGTGTATGAGTGTCGGAATGTGTCTATAAGTGAGTGCCTGAGAGTCTTAGTGGGTCTGTGAGTGGGTGCATGAGTCTCTGAGTGGGTCAAGAGTGGGTGCATGAGTGTCTAAGTGGGTCTATGAGTGGGTGTGTGAGTCTCTCAGTGGGTCTCTGAGTGAGCGTGTGAGTATAAGGATCAGTCTATGAGTGGGTCTGTGATTGTCTCAGTGGGTCAGTTAGTGGGTGTGTGAGTGTCTGTGTTGGTCTTTGAGTGGCTTTGTGAGTGTCTTAGTGGGTGTGTGAGTGGGTGTTTGAGGGTCTTAGTGGGTCTGTGAGTAGGTGTATGAGTGTCTGGCTGGGTCTGTGAGTGGGTGTGTGAGTATCTGAGTGGCTCTGTGAGTGAATGTGTGAGTGCCTGAGTTGGTCTGTGAATGGATATGTGAGTGGCTGAGTGGGTCTGTGAGTGGATGTGTACGTATATGAGTGTGTGTGAATGGCTGCATGAGTGTCTGAGTAGGTCTGTCAGTGGGCATGTCTGTGTCTGTGAGTGAGTCTCTGAGTGTGTGTATCAGTGTCTGAGTGGGCTCATGAGTGTAGGAGGCTGGCCCGCTATGCAGTGTGCAAAAGTTGTACACTCTGAAGATGTTCCAGTCAACCACATGTTGGTTTACAGAGGTGTAGGAAAGTACCATCTTGCCTGGCATGTTACCCCCATTTTTACTTGTTTGTCAGGTTGTTTTTGCCTGTGTCACTGGGATCCTGCTAGCCAGAACCCCAGTGCTTATAGTTTGTGGCCTATATGTGTTCCCTGTGTGGTGTCTAACTGTGTCACTGAGACTCTGCTAACCAGAATCTCAGTGTTTATGCTCTATCTGCTTTAAAAATTGTCACTGCAGGCTAGTGACTATTTTCACCAATTCTGATTGGCACACTGGAACACCCTTATAATTCCCCAGTATATGGTACCTAGGTACCCAGGGTATTGGGGTTCCAGGAGATCCCTATTGGCTGCAGCATTTCTTTTGCCACCCATAGGGAGCTCTGACAATTTTTACATAGGACTGCCACTGCAGCCTGAGTGAAATAACGTCCACGTTATTTCACAGCCATTTTACACTGCACTTAAGTAACTTATAAGTCACCTATATGCCTGACCCTCACTTAATGAAGGTTAGGTGCAAAGTTACTAAGTGTGAGGGCACCCTGGCACTAGCCAAGGTGCCCCCACATTGTTCAGGGCAATTTCCCCGGACTTTCTCCAAAACTGTATTATATAAGGTACTTCACATCCCCTTGTAAATCCCTTGTAAATGGTACCCATGTTACATAGGGCATGGGTACTGAAGAGGGCCCCCCAATTTTGCCACTATGAGGGGCCCCACACCAAATCCATGCAGACTGAAATTGAAAAGGCATGACAAGGTGTGCTTAAAATTGCAAACTCTACATGGCACTCACCAAGAGTGCCTTGTACAATAACACTGCATGCAATATAGATAAGTCACCCCTCTGGCAGGCCTTGCAACCTTAAGGCTGGTTGCACTATAATGCATGTAAGGGTATATATGTGCATGAGCAAATATATGCCTACTGTGTCTTTACAAAAACTTGCAATATAGTAAGTATACAGGGAAGCAACAGCAAATACATGTGCCGTACACTAGTACCCCAGCTACATGATGGCCTCTCTGAGAGCTTGGTATCAAACAACTCAGAATATTAAACTCACACTGGTGCTTGTGAAGGATTTATTATAATATATACCCACAGGGTACCTTAAAGGTGCCCCCTGCAAACCTTAACGGCCTTGCCATGGTTGCTGACTGGTCTTAGCCAGCTTGCCGCCACCAGACAGAAGTCTGGGGTGAGAGCCTCTGCTCACAGGAGCCAGAACACAAAGCCTTACCTGGGTGGAGGTGTTATACCTCCTCCTCAAGGCAGGTACCCTGCGCCAGAGTTCAGCTTCTAAGGCTTTACTGCCTTTGAAATATGACACCTGCCTCTGCTGCTAGCAGCAGATGGCTGTTCAATGATTCTATCCCCACTTTAGGTCAGAAAAACTGGCAGGCACCTTAGCAAGAATAGTGGGATTGGCCAGCCTCAACCCCTCAGGTGTGGCAGGCGAGGTGACCACTTCATTCATTTTTCTCCATCTTGGATGATAGGAACAATAACCTGTCAGGATTATGGATGTGACCCCTTCCCACAGCAAGTGGTCACTTAGTGGGTGTAGCCACCATAGATAGGTTGCTCATTGTCCCCTATCCGGTACTCCCTCTAACACCCCTAAGTACATAAGTTAGGGGACATCCCCTAACCAAGACTTAAGATTCAATGGACACTAGAAGACCAGACAAAGAAGACCCAAGACACGAGAAACAAAGTCCTACTGCACAAAGAAAAGGGTGCCAAATCTTACCTGCTACTCCAAGGGCTCGACCATCACTGCTGAGGTGTTTCCTGGAAACCTAAAAGACTCTGCAAAACCCCAGAGCATGTTCAGTTCTCTAAAAATTGCCAAGAACCTCCTCCAGAGTGAAAGTATCACTCTCCTGCACCCTGTAAGCAAGGAACCCATGAAGTCCGGTTGACTGGTCAGCTGCTGTCCAACGACCCGGACCCAGCAGCCAAGCCAATAACTGTACAACAGCTCCAGAGGACCAGGCCTCACACTGTACTGAGTTTGGTGACACTAGGACTTTCTAGGGCTGTGGCGTACCAGCACCCAGTGTACTAGACCCTCAACATCAGACACCCAGAAGCAGAGTCCACTCCGGACTCCTAAAAGCACAGGAGCAAGCACCATTTGAGGGACTTCAGGACACCTGAGATCAACCCCACAGAGTGTCCCTGTTTCTTTTAATATTTCAAAATGTTACTGAACTGATTTACTCCAAATAACAAAAAGCACTTTTTCTGGACCAAGAGCTACCTCTCTGCAAATGTGGCCAGACACTGCGGCCAACCCCTGCCATGCACAGCCAAAGGTGTGGGAGGTGTGGAGTAGGGAGATTATAGAGGGTTGGCCATGCAAGGCGATGGTTGGATTAACATGTAGTAAAGAAAATGACTTCAAGTGAAAACAAAACATAGAAATCCACTGAAAAAACAAAGGTTATAGGGCCATTACAGTTATAAAATAGAATTTGAAAAAACCTCATAGAAATTCACTAAAAAACTCAAAGGTTACAGGAGCATTATGGTTAGGATCATATCTCACACTTACAAAACTAATGACATTCAGAAAATATAGTTACCTCAGCTGACTACAACTTCCACCCCCATAATACACCGTTTATGACTTCACACATTGCATCACGCATGACATGGTCAGTGACATCACTCATGAGATCACTCATGACATTTCAAATGACATCACTTGATAACACAATCCATGAAAAAGCTCAGACACCCATTCATACCCCCATAGAAACAACTGTACATCCTCACACGCAACTGCTCACTTACTCATTCATACACCCATAAGACTACTGACACACATGCACTCACTCCCAGACACAGTCACTAACACAATGACTACCTCTCCCCTAATAGGTCAGCTATTCATACACTTACACAGCTACTCACACACCCACTCACACACCTATCTAGCCACTCAGACACCAACATTTACACCTGTGCAACCACTAACAAACACAAATAACATATCTACACAGCCACTAATCTACCCACTCACTCACCCATACAATCAGTCACACACCTACACACTACGCTATCTAGTCACAGACACAGACACTTACTTCCTGATACAAGAACTACCACACCGTGACTCCAGTCACTCACCCATGCAGACACTAACACACCAACTCAGTTACTGATAGAGCTGCGCACACATCCACTTATTCTCCCATACAGTCACTCATACTGCCTGTCACTTATATACACAATCACTCATACACCCACTCAGTCACCCATACAGCCATATACTCACCCACTCACTCACCAGTTCAGTCACTAACACACCCACTCACTCATCCATTCAAGCACAGGTACTCCCATTCACCCCCATGCAGCCACTCATACACCAACTCACTCACCAATGCAGACACTGACACACCCAGTGACTAACTGATACAGCTACTCACACATCCACACACTCTCCCATAAAACCACTGCCACATCCACACATTTATGCGTAAACCCACTGATAGATCCACCCACTCACTTGTACACTCACTGAGTCACCCACTTACTCACTGATACAGTCACAAACACACTCTATCACTCACCCATACAAGCACACCCACAGTCACTCCCCTGTACAGCCACTCCCACTCCCACCCTCACATCCATACAATAACTTGCACTCACTGTATTATGTCAGTGATTTCTTCAGTAAGTCATTTGGGATGCCATCGGTGATGTCATCAGTGATGTCACTGACCATGTCATGAGTGATGTAATATGTGAGGTCATATGCATTGCCTTACGGGTACGGAAGATATAGTTAGCTGAGGTAACTGTAATTGCTAAACTTGACTAGTTTTGTCTATGTGAAATGTGAGCCTAACTCTAACATTCTTGTAACCTTTGTTTTTCTCAGTGAATTTCTTTTTTTTTTTTTTTTTATCCCATTTCCTAACTATAACATCCCTGTAACCTTTGTTTTTTTGGTGAATGTGTTATATATATATATATATATATATATATATATATATATATATATATATGTTACCTACTGGCAGTCAGCAGTAGGTAGTTATAGTTAGGACCATGTTTCCATAGAAAAATGTGTTTTTGACTTGCCTATATCTATGGCACCGTTTGACGAATCTTCATTTTCTTCAATTTTTTCAAAAAAGTGGCCTGGTTATTCTTGTATTGAACTGGAAGTTTCGGGGTGATCCGTCAAGCAGGGGCCGAGAAAAAGGGGGCTAAAAAAATATTGTCTCCCATGTTAATTCTTATAGAACCTGTCAACACGTCTACAGCCTGAACCACTGAATGGATTTACTTCAAATTTGGCAGAAAGCTAGCTGCCGGTACGCAGATTGTGCTTTTTTTAATTTGATGTAAATCCATTCAGTAGTTTAGGAGATATTTAAGGGCAAATAAATTTGTATATCTCTGACCGCGATTAATCATGACATTTATGCATTTTTGCAAATCTCATGCGAAAAGAAGCATTGCAATTGGCTGACCACAACCAGACTAGAAAGATGCAATCAACATTTTATTTCATAGGACAAGGTCCCTGTGGGTGAAAATGTAAATTGAAACTAGCATAAGGGGTCAGGGTGAAGGTACCCTGACCCTATGGGTATGATATAGGTGTGTTTTAAGGGAAAATTATACCTTTAATATAATTTTGCATCACAGTGCATGATATTCATGAAACTTCATGCATTTTCATGAGTTTACGTGATTTATTTGCAAAATATTTGCAATTATGGAAAGATTTTAAAAGAAAAACCACAGTGTCATTCATGCACTAATTCATTCACTCGTACATGCACTTAGAGGCTCATTCACCCACTCACACACCCACTCAGACACTCATGCACCCACTCAGCCCCACTCATAGACTCACTCACCCACTTTCAGACCCACTCACACACCCTTTCACACATCCACTAACAGACACAGGCACTGTAGCTAACCTGCACTGCGCACAGCCAAAGGTTATGTTTGATGTGGGGTTGGGTGGCTATAAGAACCTGGCTGAAAGGCCTTACTGCAAGGCCAGGCCTTGTGATCAACCCCAACCGGATATGGCCAGAGGCCGTGCATGGCGGGGGCTGGAATAACATATAGTAATTACATTTACTTTATGCTAAAAAAAAATCACAAAAAAAAAAAACGTTATGGGGACGTTGTAGTTAGGTTCTGAATGTACTCATACAAAACCATAGAAATTCAGCAGTTATAGTTCGACTTCTTTCAAGTAACTATAACTGGCACCCTACGGTAACTATAAGTCACACCTTCACCATGCACAACTAATTATTCAACATATTTTGTCATTGATGAGATCTTGCATGGCATCTTTGAAATCACTGCAATGTTTGCAATAACATTATTGATAAGAAAACTTTGCAGGGCACTGTTGCCTTAGGGCGCGAGTTACAGTTACTTGAAAGATCTCTAATTATAACTGCTGAATTTTTATGGTTTTGTATGACTAAATTCAGAACCTAAATATAACATCAATGTAACCTTTGTTTTTTTCAGTGAATATACACTTATATATGTATGTATGCCTCTGAAAAAAAAGGCTACGGGGCATTATAGTGAGAAAATAGAATACAAAAAAACCATAGAAATTCACTTAAAAAAACAAAAGTTACAGGGACGTTATAGTTAGTCTCACATTTTGAACATGCAAGACTATAGAAATTCACCTGTTAGAGTTAGAGTTATCTCAAGTAACTATAACTTGAGCTCAATTTGGGTGCAGGGAAACAGATAAAAACTTCACTTTCTGCCAGTGAGAGCTGTTTGACATGTTTGATGTGTAGTATTGACTTGGCAAGAGCTGTTAAAGCTCCTGCCAAGTCAGAGCAATCAGCTATGTCCCAGGGATGGGCACCCTGGTACATAGCAGGAGACGGCCTAGGTGATTGATGGTCCCCTGGACCATCCATTGCTCCTTGAGGAGGGCTGTATGACCCCCCTCCAATGTAACTAGCCTGGGAGGGTGGTGGTCCCTGGGATACCCAACAGACCCCCTATCTTTTTCAAAATTAGCCCCAGGAGGTGGCAGCCACTGGGGCTGCTGTGGACTGGGTGGCTCCCTGTCTTAGATTTAGAAGATGTGACTCAGGGAGCTGGCAGTCCCCGGTGCAGCCGGAGGACCACATGGCCCTCCCGCATAACAATAGAAATTGTGCCCCAGGGAAGTGGCAGTCCCTGGGACTGTTGGGGGGGGGGACAGTTGACCCTCGGCATGTGTTTAGTTTAAAGGCATTGGGAGCTGGTGGTCCCTGGGGCTGCATATACATATCTCAACTGCAGCTGAACGGCGATGCTGCGCCACACTGCCAGTGGTGCTGCTACATTGCCTCGTCACAACAACATTTTCTTCTCCACTTTCTCCTCATTTAATATCAAAGAGGACAGCACTCTGAATGCCAATAAACCTATTTCTTTTTTGAGCATACTCAAATAAACACGTTTCGACACACAGTGCCTTTCTCAACCTGAGAGGCACCATATTGCCTCTCCCCTTTATACTCTCATGTGATTTCACACAACCAATCCTAATTGTGTTTACAAAAGCATAGATTACCAGAATTGAAACATGAAAAGTCAAATAAACATTATCAATAAAAAATAAAAAATACTTCAATAGCACTGAAATGTATACGAGGAGGGCATTACACTTTATCAATTCACAGCATCCCTCCATTATGTGTATCTTCATTATGGTGTGGGAGCAACTCTGTATTAATCAACCTAAAAATTAACAGTTATGAATTATTTCAAGTCTTTCTCCAATAGACATTCTTTAATTCATTTTACATCTCACATTTACTAATCAGAAATATTATTGTGTATTGTGCCTCCATGTATTAGACCTGTTCTGTGCATACCGCCCAAGAGTATATATATTCCAGTTTACCAGGAAATCAAAATTGCATAAATGGCATGCTATGAAGGGCACTGAGGTACCAGAAGAGAATAAGGAGGTAAAAGCCAGTAATCTCACAACAGGGGATATAGATACCTTGTTCTGTTGAGCAGAACTAGACACTGAGAATGTCTTTACAAGGAATCCCCTCCTCAACCTGGATGACATGGGCATTGATTTATACTTGAACTGCCCCAGTGGTTTCAAAGTAAAATCTAGTTTCAATCCTAAAATGAACTATGATGCTATTGACAGGCTTGAAGCATTGGTGGTGCAAGACTTAAAGAAATTGGCCCGTAGTACCCATTCGGACAGTGATAATTTATCCTGGACTATATACTGAGTTTGTGATAAGAGAATCTGATGAAGGGGGCAATGTGGTGATTCTTTCTAGGGCACTTTATTTGAAGGAGGGTATCGTCAATTGAATGGCTCTGACTGCTATAAACTATCTGATTATAATGCTGTTTGGTGTTCCAATGCCACTTATTATGTGAAATTGGTAGAATGGAGGGGGAGAGGGAGAGGCTTGATAGAGTAGGAGGAATATACATTTCTTTAATGTGAATATCCAATAATTCACATTCTTTATCTCCTGCCCAAAGCACATAAAAAGCCCACAAATCCACCTGGGAGACCAATTGTATAATTCATGAATTCTCTACTAGAAATTACATCACATTATGTTGATTACTTTGAAGAACTTTCGTACAAACTCTGCTTCCTTTTGTACAGAATAGTAGAGTTTTTTTAATAGGATTGAAGGAATTGCATGGTAAAAGGACTATTTACTGATGACATCGGATAGTACCAGTCTCTATACCAACATTGAGCATCACGATAGTATCATGACTGTCAAGCATTTCTTGGGGAGACTCTCTCTTGCTCTGTTCTTTCGTGCAGACATGATTTTGCAGATGATGTAGTATTTTCTAAAGAATACCTTTTTTGTATTTGTGGATAAGCTGTTTTGTCGGAGAAAAGGAACAGCAATGGGTTCCTGCTTTACTCCCAGTTTTACCTGCTTTTTTATGCGGTGGTCAGAAAGGTTGCAGGAATTTGAGTCCAGTGTCATACTGTGGCTCAGATACATTGACAAAATCTTTATCATCTGGAAAAGCACACAGTAAGATGCCTCGGGGTTTGTGCAACAGCACAATCAGAATGATTACAACATCAGTTTCACAGCACTTTAGACCCAGTAATGGTGAAATTCCTGACTTTCAAGTGAGGATTAAAAACAGTAAACTGACTAGTGGAAACCTACATCTGGTAATATATTACTTCATGCTTCAAGCAGACACCCCAAGACGTTAATTGAGAGCATTCCCTATGGTGAATTTTTGCGGGTGAGAATTAATTGTAGTAGTGAAGAGCTATTTCAGAACAAATGTGATGTGATTCATAAAAGATTTATATAAAAGGGCTACAAATCTGCCATTGTAACAGCAGTCCGGCAGAAGGCAGCATCGGAAAGAAGGGAGCATTTGTTAAATCCCAAACATCAAAAGAGGCTGTAGCCAAATGTAGATGTATTACTACTTTCACAGACAAAGTACAAGATAGAAAAATCTTACATAAACATTGGTCTGTTTTACAAAGTGGAAACATGCTTGGGGGATTGATTGATGACTTTCTGAGCATCACATTTGGGAAAGGGACTTCACTCAGGGATAAACTGAGTGTAAGTGATATTTGCAGGGAATAGAAGAAGGGTTCTAAAACTGGCTTCTTTCCATGCTCTAATTGCAAAACATGCAAAAACAGTTTGTCAGTAACAGAATACTGCTCACCATTCACTAAAACCATGATTACCATTAGTTTTAACTTTCTCAACAGTCTACACAATATATGCATGGAGTGCCCTTGCAAATTAAGATACATTGACAGTACTGCCCATGCCACTAGAAGACGCATACTTGAGCAAATGAGAGCGATATCTCATGTTGACCCCCACTATCCAGTGGCAAGACATTTCAACTTGAAGCATAATAGGGACGCATCTAAATTGTAATATTTCATTATTGATAGGGTGCCTCCCAACAAGCATGGCGGGAACAGAGAATTACAATAGAGAAGGCTAAAATCCCAATACATTATTGCCCTAAATATGAAAGTACTGCATGGATTGAATAAAGATGAGGCGTTGGTGGTACACTTGAAGTAATCACATGAATTTCCTTTTTTAGGGAATCTGTGTAAGAATTAGGATATTTTTCTTCCTAATTTCTCCCCCTATGTTGGTTGCTATAACCCCCTTGGGGACTTTTAGAGCTTTAAATGTTAAACTTTATGGATCAATTCTGTTTATTAAATCAGCATCCAATTGAGAAAGTACACAGCTGATTGCCTAAAACCCGGTGGGCTGGTAGCATCTGAAGAGCAGTCAGAGTGAAGAATAAACACAGCTGTCCGCCTACAACCTTGGGGCCGGGAGCACTGTAAAAGAATGTTTGTTATTTTCAATTAACCAAAAATATGTCCCAGAACGTGGGGAAGACAAAGGTACCCACCTCCCCCAATCCTCCTATAATCACATGTAAGCTAGAGCAGTCGGACTATCTGATGAGTTAAGAGCTCTATGGGAAAAAAAGGTGCTCAGGTGAGATGCAGAGGTGTGTGTGGTGGTCACTGATCAGATACAGGTAGTAGTCGGAGAAGGTAAGATAAGATGGGCAAGTCAATTTGTTGAACTCGGATGACAAGATGGGGATGAATGGGTCCCAGTCTAAAGAGTAGACCTTTAGTCACTGCACCAGGGCAAGCAGCAAGGGCTCCATGCCTAGTATATGCCACAGTCTGTGCAACCAAGTTTTTTGTTGGGGTGTTCTGTCAGTGCCACAGAGGGTGGTTATCACTTCATGTGCTGGTCCTTGGGCTAAGGCCATTACTTTACCTCGGCAGGATTGCAGGCGGAACGTCAGAGGGTTAGGCAGTCCTAGGATCGTATATGTCAGGAACCGTGGGATGGAGGTGGCAAAAGCCTTGTCGATGTCATCCAACACCTACGACCAGAACCAAGAAAGCTTGGGAGAGTGCCACAATAAGTGAAGGAGGAAGTCTGTACCCCCGCACTCCCACCAGTAATCTTTGGAATGGTGGTGGTTCCAGGCACTGAGCCGGGAAGGAGTAAAGTAGCAATATGATATTATCTTGTATGCTGTCTCGTTGCTGGAGGCATTTGTGCCTGAGTGCATTGCTCTGTGATTTCAGACCATTCATCGTCAGTCAGAGATCGACTGATTTCGGCCTCCTGGAGTCTCTGTCTTGGCGTGCAGGTGAGGGTTTTGACTGCAGAAAGAAGAGTGTATAACTCAGAAATCAGGTGTCTATAGGACATTGTTGGAAAGTAGACTACTGGTAAGGGCAGGTAAGTAACTACACTTAGCAATAGGCCACTAACCCGCACTAGTTCCATAGGCTTAACTTAGGAGACAGGCGTGTAAAATCAACAAAACAGTAACTAAGTAAAAGATAAAACACAATAGAAATCCAACACCAATTTATTAAAATAGATTATACTTGTATCTTTATTGTGACACCAAAATGACAAAAATCCAATGTAGGGAACCAGAGATATGAATTTTTAAAGATTAAAAATAATTATAGTGCTTAGAAGCAAATAGTGCTCAAAAGGTTAAAAAAAGTCACACACTGGACAGGGATAAAATCCAGAGTTCAGGCCACGCACGATGTAACTCTGTTACTCTTACGTTCAGAAGTGTTTCTTGATACATGAAAGTGGTCCACAGCACCAGCCAAGGGTTTAGAGGCTCTGGTTTGTCTCTTGGACTCTGGGACTACAATTCCCACAATGCACCTCTTCAACTTATGGGGCTGTTTACAACAGTTGCTCCAAATGTCTCCAAAGTTCTAGATCTTTTTCAGAGGTCATTTTTGGGTCCTTGAAGTGTCCACAGCTTGATCCAAGGTTCCAGAAGCTCTGAGTTGCTCCTTGGGGTGTGGGACTACAACTCCCAGAATGCACTTGGTGAGACTTCTCAAATGGCCACCGGACACTGGTCAGCTAGGCTCTTCTTGCAGGACTTGATGCAGGGGACTCTGGGCACCTTCTTTGTACCGGTGGATTACAGGGAGTCCACTCCTGGAGTTGCAGAAGAAAGGCAGAGTCCTTTTCTTGTTGAAGCCAAGTGTGCAGCTGGTGCAGTCTTTTTGAGTGCAGTGTCCAGGTGCAGGCCAGGGGTCAGCAGGGCAATCGTTCTTCCCCAGTATTTTCTCCCAGAAGGGATCTGAGGTGTGGATGCAGCCCTGCCAAATTTATCCTAGCTCTTGGAGTAAAAAGCAAGGGGGTGTGGGTGCAGCCCTGCCAAATTTATCCTAGCTGTTGGGGTGAAAAGCAGTAGGGGGGAGCAACTGTCCAATCACAGGCAGGCCACTACCCCCTTGGATGACCACTTCCTGGGAAGTGTGGCAAAAATCAATCCCACTGAGCAACATTCCTTAAAAGTCCAAAATGGCAGAAACTGAATTTTGGAGGGTAGGTCTGGAAGAGACAACCCACTGGTGTGTCTAAATATCCTTAACACATCCCTCTCCTGCCCTCTCCTAATATAATCAAGAGGTTGTCCTGGGTTTGCAGGAAATGGGGAGGTCCTGAGCTGAACCAAATGTCCTTCCCTCCTTTGAAGACTGGTTTGGCTGATCTCCCCCATCCTGTTTCATCATCTGGTGAGGCAGATCTCCTCCCCTAGGCACTTCCTTTGTGTTCAGCCCAGGGCACTTCACACCTTATCAAGGCAGCCTGGCCAGGATGCCAGAGGCTGGCCAATCAGAGAAGGGCACTACAGAGCTAAAACTGGTAACCTTTAGGAAGAGTTCTAAAACTATTTCCCTGAAATAGTTATATCAAATCTAACAATGGCAAGTTGTTGCGTTTATTATAACAATCAGTTTGAGACCAAACTTGCCCTATCTGTCTCCTTTGTAGACTTTATTTAATAAATAAAGTCTCCCTATTTTAGCCTATGGAGCCTATTCATTACAATGAGAGAAAAACAAATATGGCTATTTTTCCTCACGAGGGCCTATAAAACATATTTTATAAGGTCCCTGCTTATAACTACACTGCACCCAACTCTGGGAACACCTACGGCACACCGTAGGGGTGACTTATATGTAGAAATAAGGTAGTTTAAGACTTTGGAAGTACTTTTAATTCTAAAATCGAATTTGCATGTAACTTTAATTTAAAAGCAGCCAGCAAGGCAGGTCTGCCTTTAAAATGGCCCTCGACATCTCAGCAGTGCAGCTATTTCAGCACTACCAATGCCACGGTCCCTAAACCTACATGCCCTACCATATATTAGGGGCTTATAGGTAGGTTGACATAGCCAATTATAATTAGCCTAATTCACATACTCATTTTACACAGAGTACATGCCCTGGGACTGGTTAGCAGTACCCAGGGCACCATCAGAGTCAGGTAAACAACAGCAAAAAATGAAAAATGGCGCAGAAAGTTAGGGGGCTTCTGCAATCAGCCCAGTTTTCTAACGTCTTCTGAATAAGCTATTTTTCGAAGGGCGTCAGGGCCCTTTCAGAGTGGGGGGTCTGATGGAAGGATGGAGCACCCAATGGAATACCTGAAGGTATTAGACCCTGTCTGCTTCTGCCAGTCCATAGTCCTCCCAGAGTAGGTCAAAGGGGATTATCCCCTGTGGATGGAAAAGGCAACCAATGCGTTTGCATCCACCCTCCTGCCATTGCCAAAAGCGGGTAGCGTCCAGCCCAGGAGTAAACTCTGGTTTACTCAGGACTGGTGTCATTGGGGAGTGGAAGGTTGTTAGTCCTGCCCTTTCAGCTAACACATCCCACACTTTGAGGATAGCATTAGTCACCGGGGAGGAATAGAGTCCCCATGCTCTGTGTCATTTGGGAAGCCAAGGCTCTTTCCAAATGTGGGAGCCAAGCACCGTCTGGTCCATAACATTCCAATGCTTCTCTGTAAGGGGCCTGCTCCATTCCACTAGGAACCGGAGCTGCAACGCCTGATAGTATTGGAGGAGGGACGGACCACAAAGTGCTCCTCATGTGTGGGGTTGTAGCTGAGTTGCCAGTGAAGGCGTGGCCACCACCCCCCCAGATGAACTGGAGCAGGAGCAAGGCAAAGTCCTTTTCTTGTTGAAGCCCAAAGTGTGCAGCTGGTGTAGTCATTGTGAGTGCAGTGTCCAGGTGAACGGCAGGGGTCTAGCCAGGTAGTCCTCCGTATTCCAGTATCTTATTCCAGCAGCGATCTGAATTGTGAGGCAGCTCTTCCATATTTATCCTTGCTCCTGGTGGTGGAAAGCAGGGGGTGGTCCTGTCCAATGGAGTGCAGGCCAACTCCCTCTGAGGTAACCACTTCTTCTGAAATGTGGCAAAAATCAATCCCAGAAAGCCACATTCTTTAAAATCCAACATGGAGGAAATCTCTCTTTGGAGATTATATCTGGCTGAGCCCACCCACTGGTGTGGTCAAGTTTCCTTTCCACACCTCCTCCAGCCCCTCTCCTTTTCAAATCAGCTTTCGGGGGTGCATGAAATAGAAGAGCTCCAGTTTCTGTCCAAAGTAACTTTCCCTCCTTTGAAGACCAGTTTGGCTACTCTTCACCTATCCTGCTCTGCGGTAGCAGCTCTCGTCCCTCCATCCCCCCAGATGCTTCCTTTGTGTCAGTCCAGGCCACTTCACACTTCATTAAGGCAGCCTGGCTCAGAGTGCCAGATAATGACAAATCTGGAAAGGACACTACAGGGCTAAATTTGGTAAATTTCAGAAAGAGTTCTAAAACTCCTTCACTGTGCTAGTTATATTAAATTCAAAATTGGCAAGTTGTTGGGTTTATTATAATATTTAATATGGTAACAAACTTGCTATACTGAGCTCATCCCTATTAAAAATAAGACTTTATTATTTTAAAATAAAGTTTTCAATATTAGTTTGAGGGGCCCAGTGACTACAATGAGGAAAATAAATGTGGATGTTTTCCCTCCAGGGCTTATAAAACATCTTTTATAACGTCCCTGTTCATATTTAGACTGCACCCAACCCAGGGGGCACTTAGGGCAGACCTTAGGGATGAGGTCTGTGTAAAAATAAGGTAGTTTGGGACTTTGGAAGTATGGTTAAATCCAAAGTCGAATTTGGGATTAACTTTAATTTAAAAGCAGCTTGCAATGCAGGCCTGCGTTTTAAAAGGGAACTGGACACCAAAGCAGTGCACCTCTCTGTGCAATATCTCTACTGAGGTCACTAAACTTACATGCCCTTCCATATATTAGGGATTTAGAGGTAGGTTGTCAGAGCCAATTATAATTATTTGCCCATACCATTTTACACAGAGCACTGGCCATGGATAGATTAGCAGTGCCCAGGGCACAGTTAGAGTCAG
Organism: Pleurodeles waltl; assembly: GCF_031143425.1. NCBI lineage: Eukaryota > Metazoa > Chordata > Amphibia > Caudata > Salamandridae > Pleurodeles > Pleurodeles waltl. The sequence goes on from NC_090447.1 coordinate 589,636,181, forward strand.
TCACCACCAGTATTAGTTCAAATGTTTGGGGGGGTGAGCAGGGCAAAAAGGTAGACTTTTCCACAGCAGATGAAACCAATATGCAGATATGGGGACATGGACAAGTATTGGATTGCATTATCATAATTAATGTTTGGTATCAGTAAACAATTGTGTGCCTGGATGACCCTTTAATGGGAATGTCTGGAATAAGATTAAAAGAGACTGTAAAATCATGTACAATTTCATTATGTCCCAGCATTGAGGAAGGCATATAGCCAAAAAGCGTCTGCTTTAGGATATTAAATTGGTGAATATGGAACCCCATGAGTGCCTCTTGTTTGTTTTGGAAGTGTATATATATATATAAACATATATATATATATATATATATATATATATATATATATATCAACAACATTCATGAAATACTTCACGAACGACCGCACTCCGGGATCTCTTGTTTCACAAATTTCATTTATTCGGGCTCAGTTAACTTCGTCTACAGCTCAACAATCACCTGCCCTACGCGTTTCGGTCTGAGAGACCTTGATCACAGGCATTTCCGGTAGGGGGTTTCTGTTTCCACATTTATATCTACAGATAACAATTCATTAAGACTCAACATATTTCTAAATGCACTTAGAAAATACTACTCTCTGCTTGTTAAGTTTAATAACTGCGGTCTACACAACTAAAACTCTCCCATAATTTCCAAATAAATCCAATTATTAACTGGTGCACTATAAACTTATAATGCTGCATTCTGGGAGTTGTAGTTACCGCAAAACAAAACCATATAAATGAGTAATGAATAAATGAAATTTGTGAAACAAGAGATCCCGGAGTGCGGTCGTTCGTGAAGTATTTCATGAATGTTGTTGATAAATTACGGAGTGTCCTGCCGTCACCAGCACCACCGCTGAATTAAGTGCGCTAGTACATGCCAAAACAGGGACAATCTTTGATATATAAATATATATATATATATATATATATATATATATATATATATATATATATATATATATATATCCAAGAAAGCACCAACACGGGGCACTCACAGGGTATCAACTTTATTCTGAGCAGATGTATTTCAGCAGAATGCTTTTTTCAATGCTCTCTATAATGAAGTCAGTACTTAACTTCATTTCTTTAAAAGTCATTCAAAATGTTCTCATTGGAGGAGTCCAACATAGATAGTGAGAGAGGACAATCTCTGTCCTGGTCCATATACCTTCTCTTTGGCCGCCATGATTGCATGCTTATTCACTCTTTTATCCAAATGGCGGTGCCTGCGATTTCGCATCTTAATCAATGATGTATCATTCATTTCTAAGATTATCTCCCCTCAAATGGATGATAAAAACATTCAGGTTATCTCCATAATTACAGCACACAAATGGTCTCATTTATAATGTCCTCTTTATACAATTCTGCCTTGAATAGGCTGTCACTTCACCAGTGAGCTGTATCACTTCATAGCTAACACCCATCACTACTACCGCAAATGGCAACAATTTTACACTCAGGCGTCAGTCCAATGATGAAACAGCCGTGATCAAATGGATCACAAACCTGGTCGAAGGGATAATCCAGCTGCAGTGATTCAGGCAGTATTACATTTCAGCTTCCAAACAGTCCCACCATTAATTGCTGAACTCAGGAGGGTGCCATACTGTCCCTGGACCATTATGGTGGACTCATGCAAACATTTAGCTCCAAGACATACATATGTGTGTGTGTATAGGACCTAGGGGCATATTGAAAAGCCCGTAGCTCCTCCTTGCACCAGATTTGCATCATTATTTCACGCAAATGTGGCTGAATGAGACCAAAAATGACACGCCATATTTACAAAGTGGCACAATGCTTGCCTTGCACCACTTTGTAACCCCTTGCGCCATATTGTGCCTGTGCCAGGCATAATGTATGCAAGGGGCATTCCGGTGCTAGTGGGGGCGTAAAAATGGCGCAAAGGAATAGATGAGATTCCTTTTGCGCCATTTTTATTGGCATTTTTTAATGCTTGCTAAGTGCAGGTGTTAAAAAGAGGCTCCCATTCATTACAATGGGCCTCTTGGTGCTTTGCCGGATAAGCATCATTATGTTTTACGCTAATCCAGCAAAGCACTAGACTAGTGTCAAACATTATGACACTAGTCACCTGAACTACCACCATGGTGTACTGTATTTTTAAATACGGTGCTACCATGGTGGTGTTAGAGGGTGCTAAGGGGTGCAGGAAAAGTTTCATAAATCTTCCCCCTAGTTTCCATAGGAGAATTTTTTATTTTGCTGATACCTTTTGACAAATCTTCACAAAATTGTCAAAACTAATATGACAGTCAGTTCACCTGCTATGTTGAAAGCTTTGGTGTGATCATTCAAGCTGGCCCTGAGAAAAAGTGGGGGTCCCAAAACGCCTTTTCCCACTTCATTTTCCCATAACAACTGCAGCCCGAACCGCTGCATGGAATTACACCAGATTTGGCAGGACGTTAAATCTTGGTACACAGATTGTGCTTTTTGTTATTGGGTGTAAATCCGTTCAGTAGTTTTGCAGTAGCTAAAGGAAAAAGTAATATAGATATCTCGGTAGAGTCTAAGCACAGATCTCATTGTAAGATCTGATTCGCTGTAAGCACTTCAACCAGGAAGTGCTGGCAGCAATCTTGAGACCAATATACATGATAGCACCCTTTGAAATGTATTGTAGTGAAAGGCTGGTTTTCAGAGTCACAAAAAGTAGAACATATAAAAAGTGGCAACAGATTTTACTTACAATATAAATCATTTGTTGATGCTACCATGCTAAATTTAGGAATTGGGATGTGTGCTAAGATGATTGTATCCTATGAAAAAGTCTTATGCTCGGAGTTCATGAATCATGTTGAGAGAAAGCTTTTTTCTCATGATTTTCCCATACAGGGTATGGAAGGTGTTTCAGAAGCTAAAATGAGGGCATATTTACTGTAAATTCACACTATCGTTCTCAGCCATATGAGAATGCAGTCTAACGTTCTCAGTAAAACATGTACTTCCTACAGGAAAAGCCTGCCAGTTGATTGCCTTGTGTTCTACTTCAGCTTCCCAGAGTGTTCTAAAGAACAACTAGAGTTCTAACAGTCTTACTTATGATAAAAGGCACACCTGAAGCCATCTTGATTGAATCAAACTGGTAAAACTTAAAACATTTAATTTAGAAAGGAACAAAAAGATAGGGTTCATTTTATCATGTAAGTTATGGTTAGTGCTGTAGAAAGAAAAATTAGGACATGTTTTAAGTGAGTTCTCAAATATCTTCCTCTTCTATTGCATTAAAATATTCTGAAATGCAGACTGGAATATGCAATTTTGACACCAGCAGCAGATTGCTAGTTAATTCCCTGGTAATCAACAGCTTTACTAGAATGTTCTAATAAGCACCTAGAGGGCTGACATTCTGAATTCATACAAACGTGTGGCACATTTGAACCCCATATTGATCAAATAAATAAAAAACTGAAAGTATTTTCTACTGAGGATACGGCAGTAAGTAAGGTAATCTGGAAACTTCATAACAAATAAGTCTCCCAGGATGGCAACTAGAGAAAAAAGAACCTAAATGTAGCACAAATAACACCCAAATGTGGTTCCCTTGGCTAATGGACGAATGATAATCCTATCATCTTGGGCTAATGAGTCAATAACCTTGAATTGTGCAGGAGTCAAATTAGTATTGTTAGGAATATGAGATTTTGTTCTCATTTTTTTGAAATCTCGAATCACAACCTCATGAAATGTATCAATGGTATCATGTGGCATATTTGGGCAGAAAGGTAGGAAGAAGTTCAAACCTACTTGGGAAAACATCATCATGTGTGATCCCTAAGTGTAAACTTCTCGTGAAGACAGCTGATTTCTCCTTAGCAGTCTGTATTGGTCTAAAAAAGTGGTATATTTTTACTATTATCATTGCCTGAGGTGGCATTATCTGAGGTTCCTGAGGTATCCGTGTCATTACCAGTATTGTTGTCTATATCTGCCAGAGGCATCCCCTTATCAGTTCGCTCCATGGTGTTACTGGACAATTAGCTAAGCTCCTTATCTTATTTATGATTGTAGGTTAGAGTTCTGCCTCTTGCATAGTCATCACAATCTCTTTGAAGTTTAAACTTTTTCCTCTGTTTGATGTCCTCCTGTGTAATAACTTGTTTTGCCATCTCAATTTTAAATTTCTCAATAATGTCTTTTGCAGGTCTTGTCTCAAGTTCCTTTTTAATAATTACTATCTCTTTGAGTAGTCTCTTCCTGTCTAACCAAGCATATTTGATCAAGATCTTCAACATTCTTTCTGAATTCAGAGCTAGGTTTTCAACCCATTCTTCCAACATTGGGATGTTCTCAAGAGTGACCCCATCATTGGCAGGGATATAGATGAGGGACCAATGATTACTTTTCAGAAAGCTAAATCATTGAGAGTTTCCCTGATACATATTTATATTACAATAACTAAAGGCACTAGGGAGCACAGCCACAAGGGTTATTTCCCTTGTGGCCATTGCAGGACATATAGGAACATTCCATTCATATAGGAATTTAGAACTGTTGGTGGTGAGAAACTGAAAATCAATCAGTTCCTCACTTGAAGTTCTCAGTACATGGTTTTCATGTTAATCTGTCCGTGCCAATTGAACTAGGTTGGGAGTAATGTCAGCACTGTTAGAAAGAGGGTGCAAGAACATCTGAGAGCTATTGATCACGGTGATGTGAAGTATCAAGCCACCAGACATTTCCAAGAAAGACCTGACAAAGATAGCAATAAGCTATCTTATTTTGCTGTGTAACACTTCAAACTTAATCCCAAAGGAGGTAATCGAACATTAAGGTTAATACAGCGGGAGTCCGAACTGATTATAGATCTTGGGACCCTCAGCCCTGAAGGGCTGAAATTGGACAAAGAACTTAGCATTCATCTACAACAATAATACTATTTGTCAGATATTTGTATATAATGCCCCTTCTTTTAGTATCTTGTGCATCTTTTTCGAATTTACTGTCATTGTGTCTATCAAGCCATTTCTGCCAATGTCCTGCACCGTCTGCCAAGGCAGTAACGACCGCCAGGCTGGAGACAACAGTCACCAGCCCAGCGGCCATCACTAGCCCCCTGGCGGTATCAGGACCCCCCATACCGCTATGGATTTCGTGGGGTTTTCAACCACCACGAAATCCATGGCGGTATGCACTATCAGTGCCAGGGAATTTGTTCCCTGGCATTGATTGGGGTCTCCCCCTTTCCCCGCCCCCTCCTCCAACCCCCATCACCCACGACCCCCCTACCACCCTCCAAAGGTAGTAGGACCCCTTCCCCACCCTGACCCCATAGACCACCCAAACATACCCCTACACCCACCTTCACGCATGCTCACACCACTCACACACATACAAGTGCACATACATGCACACATGCAGACATACATACACGTTACATTTCCCATACACACATTACACTCCCTGCATACATACACGCACTCACACAACCCATCTACACAATCACAAGCACACACACATGCATGCACACACCACACAACACCCCCCACCCCCCTCTCCTAACGGACGATCACCTTACCTGTTTCGGTGATCCCCCAGGAGCGAACGGGATCCATTGGGGCTGCTCTGCCGCCAGAACCCCGTCACCAGAACACCACCACGCTGAATACTGAGACGTATTTCAGTGGGCGGTGTTCTCATGACGTGGCGGTGACGGAGGAGCAGCCTCTACTACACCGCCGGCTGCATCTCTCCATCCAAAAAAGAGCAGAGGGTTGGCAGCAGTCATAACATGGTTGGCGGTCTTCGGCCCGGTGGAACCTGGGCGGTCTCTGGAAAAGACCGCTGAGGTTGAAATGAGGGCCTATATCTTTTTTTCTTGCCTCCCTTCTTTACAGGAGGAAAAGAAGGGGTTCCTCACTTTGGATTTATAAGGGCCTTCTACCCTTTCTTCGTTTACCTGGAGTCCAGTACTTTTCATCAGTTAAGCATTCTTTGTACACTTTTTTGCTCATTTATTTTGGTTCAAGGGGTGTTGCCCTTTATTGGATACTATTGTGGGTTGGTCCTATAACATTTTGTACTCTGGTGTCTTTTCTCTCCCTGTATTCTCTGCTGTGACCTTTATGTTGCAGCTTTTCAGATTCTATTTATCTGTGATTGTTTTACATTGCTGCCTGTGCATCATTTGTTTGTAATTGCCTACCTGGGCCTCGTTGATTGTCCAATTGGACTTATTTTATTTTAGGGATATATATTTCATATACATTTGGTCATGTGATCAAGGCCAGGGAGCCGGCCGAAATGCTCCTGTTTTGGAGCAAATTCCTGTGTCACTTCACAACCTGAGTGAGCGTATTTTTTTGCGGACTGAGAATATACTAATTTGCTGGTGTTGCTCCGCCGGCTCACGCTCCACCCCTATATATATATATATATATATATATATATATATATATATATATGGGTGTGGTGGGTGTTGGACCACCGGGGTAGTGGCGGTTGACCACCATATTACAAGGTTGACGGCCAGCCCCACCAACCTATCGCTGTCTTCACCGGGATCGGAGATCATGATGGGCTGACGGTGGTGCAGGTTGGAATCAGCCAGAGCGGTGCTGAACTCAGGGCCTCCCTGCTGATTACAACCTGGTTCTCACTGCCATGAAAAGACTGGCGGAGAACAGCTGCAGGGGGCCACAGGGGGTTCCTGCACTGCCCATGCACGTGGCATGGGCAGTGCAGGGGTCCCCCTGCCCTGCACCCTTGTAATGTGGACTGTCTGCTATGCAGACAGTGCAAGCATTGCTGCCAGCTCAATTATGCTGCTGCCACTTTCCCTCTGGGCTGACCGGCGGAAACCTTGGTTTCCACCGGTCTTCCCAGTGTGAAAATCTTAATGGGGCAAGCGGGGAGGCAGCCAGTATGTTGGAAACTACCCATTCAGGAGTTTGGCAGACAGGTGTTCCGGTCCACCAAACTCATAATCGGACCCCTAGTTTCTAAAGAAAAGGCTGTTTTTTACTTGCCTATATCTTTGGCTCTGCTTGGCAAATCTTTACAAAAATTGCTGGAAAAATTCGACGGTTATATGAGCTACTGTCTGGAAACTTTGGGTGATCTGTCAAGCAGAGGCTAAGATAAAGGGGGGTGAAATTTAGAGTGTTCCAATGTTAATCTCATAGGAATAATTGAACAGTGATAGCTCCAAGACCACTGGATGGAATTACACAAAATTTGACAGAAAGTTTGCTCTTGGTCCAGAAAGAGCCCTTTTTGTTATTTGGTGTACATCTGTTCAGTAGTTTTTGTCAACACCAGAGCAGTATGCGCTCTATTGGCGACAAAAATGCAAAAACTCAGCACTCTCAAAACAACGTAATTTATGCATTGTGCTGATATGTTGTGGTTTAACCTTTTGCATTGCAGGGTTCAATCCTGAAAACGTATTTTTAATATGCTTACAAATACTGTTCCTTTGCAATGTATTGCTGCAGGTTTTCAGAGTGTGTTAGGGTGTGGCCCCTTTCCAGGGCCTTCCAGAGACTTTCCCTGCAACATGCCTAGGCGTGGTTCTGGGGTTGGGCCAAGACTCTATAAAAGAGAGCCAGCTCAACTCCCAGTACTCACTATTCAGAGGTCCCGGTGCAGAGCAGCAGCTTCTTCCTGAGCTCCTGTCCCGGCGGCCTATTTGGATCTTCCAGTCTTCTGCCCTTCATCCTTCATTGGTGATCATTGTTCCAGGCAGTAAGACGGTGGTTGGACTGTCCCAACACCGTTATTGAGAATTTTCATATTCTTGGTTTAATTCTTAAATGAGTAATAGATTACTTGCGCGCTACTATTTCTTGACATTTATATGGTAGTTTTCAAATAGGCAAGATGCGCGATTTGTTTCATAAAGGTTTGACTTTGTTATTCATTGCGTGCTACCATTTCTTGACATTAGCATGGTGGCTTAGGAATCGGCAAAACACGTGATTCATTTTATGGTATTTAAACATTGTTGTCCATTGCACCCTACTATTTCTTGACATTTACATGATGTTTTACGAATTGGCAAGACGCGCAACTCGTTTCATGAGGATTTAACTTTGTTGTTCATTGCGCGCTACCATTTCTTGACATTTACATGGTGGCTTAAGAATCGGCAAAAGAAGCGCGATTCGTTTCATTGTACTTTGATCTTGTTATTTATTGTGACCTGTTATTTCTTGACATTTACATCGTGTTTTACGAATTGGCAAGATGCGCGATTCGATTAATGATGATTAGACTTTGATATTCATTGCGTGCTACGATTTCTTGGTATTTTACATGGTGACACTCGAATCGACAAGACGCATGATTCTCTCCTCTAGTTTATTTCATGTTGTTTATTGTATGCCACTATTCTAAGATATTTATTATGTAATATTCGAGTTGACAAGTTATGTGATTTGTTTCCTGAATCCATATTGTGTTATTCATGGTGCACAATCCTTTTATGGTGTTTACTACATATATATATATGTATCTGCAATATGCACAATTTGTGTTGAAACATTTTAAGAGTACACAGAAGGCCAGAGTTTCTAGATGCAATATTGTATGGTCCTAGTATTCATTCTCAAAACAGGATTTATATGACTGGTTTAAAATGTAGTCAGAAGGTTTTTCTGATTCTCATGTAAAGGAAAGTACTTGAATAAGAAAGTTTTCATTTAATTCATCTTGATTCCCCTACAGGTATCCGGCCATCTTGAAACTTAGTCATTTTAAACTTAACTCTTACATTGTTCATGTTTTCAGAGTGACTAGGCTTAGAATCATAGTCTAGTATTGATTTCAGGAGATATAATTTTCATATTGTGTGTTCTAACCTTTTTTTTACTACAGGTCTCCTTCCCAGCTGTTCCCTTCCTAATCCCCTCTTCCCCTCTTGAACTACCTCAGTCTCTGTGATTTATCTATCAGAGTCTTGGAGCTGTTCAGTGGTGGACGTATTAGGAACGTGCACAGACCCCTGAGGATCTGGTGACTCTGGCAGTTTTGTAGAAATTAAAGGAAATTTAAATTTGAAAATATAGGGACAAAAGATCTGATTGGCTGACAACACTTCAACAAGGAAGTGTTGTCAGTCATGATGGGACTCAACATAAGCTGAGACCCACAAAAAAAAGAATACAAAATACAATAGGGGCTTTGGGTACGGATACCCTGCCCCCTTATCTCTAGTGCAGGCTCCCAACAAAAACCTCCAAAAGGCTAAAAAGCCTTTTTATAATATTTTTGCCATAGAATTTCGATGGGGTAATGAATCTGCAGCAAAAATATTTTTTTAAATCGAAGCACGACCTGCCACACTTCAACATTCTGAAGACCCGGGTGGGTATTATTTAGGTGGGGGGGCATCCTGGCTCCCTCCCACTGCCCCAGAGACCGCAACCTCCCCAGGACAATAATGAAAGTAAATACAGATGACCGACTGCCCCCCCACAACCCCAGGGATCACCACCTCCCGGGGCTATAATAAAAAAGTGATGGGGGTCCCCGGCACTACCATCTCCCTGGAGCTATTCTATCTGAAGGGGGCCGCATGGTCCCCATCATGGAGCCACTCATTGCTCTGTGAACTACCACCCCCAGGGCGGTCTCCTGCTATGTCCTAGGGTGCCCTCCCTCAGGACATTGCTGTTTGCTGTGGCTTGGCTGCAGCCATGATAGCTGCAGCCAAGTCACAGCAAACAAAGGCTGGTTTCTGACAGTGGGACCCATTGGTTTCTGATAGTGGGACTTGTCAAACAGATCCAGCTGTCAGAAACTGGAATTTTCATTTCTATTGGCTGCACACTGGTATGTGTGCAGGAAACAGAGATGCTCCAGCAGACACGCAGCTGCTGTTAAAAGCAGCCGCCTTATTTGCTGGAGCAATGGGACCATGTGGGTGGCCTTGACGCTCCCCCTGCGGTCCCAGATAGCCCTTAAACGTCTTAGTATAAAAAATAGTGAGGGACCACGGGTGGCCTTGAGGATTCCCTTGCAGTCCTTGATAGCCTGTAAGGGCACATTACAAAATAAATAAAAAATAGTGAGGGCTAGCGGGGAGGCCTTGAGTCTTCCCCATGGTTTTTGATAGCCCATAAAGGGCTAAAACAAAACAAACTCAAATTTCCAGTATTAAATTTATGCTGCCACTTATTAGCATACTTGTTTAGGTCATCAAAAAGAAGGGACCCTGAATAATCATGAATTTGGCTGATTGCATGCTCTGATATGCCATACAGCATCTCCATCAAGGTTTGTTTCAAAAACTCATTTGCCTCCCCGCCCTTTTTTAGCAGAAAATCCAGGACTTTAAGTTATTTGAAAAAACTCCCTTCTGTCAATCCCAAAGTCTGTCTGCAGCTCATCAAAAGATGCAATTCTAAGCCCAACAAAAAAAATCCCACATTTTTTAAGCCCTATCATTTCCCAGCCAAGACAGTGTGAATTGGAGAATATCAGGGAGAGGATTTGAGACACTTGTACTGGAGTATAATATCTATTTCTAACAATCCCAATTGTCTTCCTCGCAGCAGTCCAAACCCCAAAGGCTGCCAAAGGAGTCTTGAATCTTACTTTCCTGGGCTAGCTTAATGTAATAATCTTTAAGAAGCAGCCCTTAGCTCTTTCTCCCATTAATAGTTTTCATATAAGGGAAGCAATCTCATTCGAGCTGCATTCTCCCTCACTCTATACTACAAGAGATTTAATGTACTGTAATGCTGTAGCCCACTGATAATACTTAAAGTTAGGGATTGCCTATCCTCTTCGATCTCTGGGTAGCCTCAAATGTCTAAGAGCCCTTTTAGTTTTATCACATTTCCAGATGAAACTACTTGCCATATCTTCCATTGTTTTAAGCCATCAACTTTCAAATTCAAGCTGGGTGGCTCTGAAGAAATAGAGGACTTTGGGTAAGAATAGCATCTTAATTACATTACATCATCCAACAATGGAGAGATGTAAATCATTCATCGATGTAAATCCCTTTAACCTGAAGAATTACCAGCATCAGATTTGATTCAACTACTTTTCCATATCTGCCTTTATATTTACTCCCAAATAAACAGTTTTTTCACCTATACGAGTACCTACTAACTGTATATGGTTTTTGATCACCAGCTAAGTCTTATTCTGATTCAAGGAATACCCAGATATCTTCCCAAACTCTATGTCCTCCTTTTCTAATTCAATCATTTATTTCTCTGGTTCAGGCATCACAATTGCAATATCATTGGTTGGTGCTATGGCCTTAAAAACACATAGGTTTGATTAGAGGATTAATTTACAGCTTTCTGATCCATGGATCTATATCTAAGGTAAACAATCATGGGGAACAGGGGCACCCCTGTCGTATTCCCTCCATTACTCGATGAGCGTTAGATTGTCCCCCCATGATCTGATAGATTTGCACTGGGGTTCCTATACACTGTATGTATTGCTCCAATTAAACTTTCCTCAAATGTGCACCATCTCAAAGCACCCAAAGATAGTTCTAGGCTACCCTGTCAAACGCTTTTTTAGTGTCCAACAAGGCAAAGGCTTTGGGCTATCTAACTCGGCTGCTGCATCAAACAGAGTAATGCACTGACAGAAATGGTCAGCAGTGCCCCTCCCTGGTATGATACCATTTTGTCTCAGCCGTACCAATTTTCTCATGATATAACTTAACCTCGTAGCTAAAATTTTGAATAGACCTTAGTATCACTATTTATTAAAGTAACTTGCCTATACGACAGGGGATCCCGGGGAGTGCTTCTTCTTTTTAGAAACACCACTATATTCGTCAGAGCTGAAAGCTCTGGTGAATGTTGCCCCTTTTGGGCTTCCAAGAAGATCTTGTCATTTCATCTCCTAAGGATGAGAAAAATAATTTATACAATTCTAATGGTATTTTATCCCAACCCATCTCCAGTGCTTTACCTAAAGGAAGACTGATGAGAGCTGTGTATAGCTCATCCTTTTTAACAGGGGCTTCCAGAAAAGTCCGATCCATGGGGCTAACTTCATACCCCAAGATCTGATTTAAGAATTATTTTATGTTCTTTTCCTCATTTATTCCCTCAGCATTATACAGGGCTCACATATTCTGTATATAGTTGTGAAAAGGTAGCCCTTTCCATCGCTGATGTCAGTAATTACACCTGCCGTTGCTTTTTGCCTTGTCTGTACTGTGAGCAGATGCCCCACATTCCCACTGTACTCATAGTAATCTTTCTTTGCTGTGATATCCTTAATGGATGATTTTATTACTGCAATCTTTTGTTCGATTGCTGTTAGTTCAGCCCCCTCATGGATAGCCACAATTAGCCGCTCTTCAACTTCCCCCAATTCTGTATACATAACTCGCTGCATCTGTTTTGCTCCTTCCGGTGGTTCAAGCTAAAACTAAGAGATTGGCCCCAGATGCCAGCCTTGAACGCATCTCATATTATATCTGGTGGTGCACTACCCAGGTTATATGCTAAAAGCTTTGAGATCCACTTATTCATACTAATCCTGATCATTTAATAGACCTCTCTCAATTTACCATACCTGCTGTGTTTTTATCCCTCTCACTGATTAACTTTCCATGACTAATGGGTTGTGATCTGATGTGACTCGTGGGAATTTCTCAATCAGTGCTCATGGGCCAAGCTATGAGATGTGAAAAAATAGCCCAAATGGACATGCTTCCTGTGGGGGGAGGAAGGCGGGTGAAAAAAAAAGAATATCCTGGATCCGGAGCTTTAATTTTATGCCACACATCAGTTAACCCGTGATTAATCTTAAAATACAATGCACCTAAAAATCTAGGGTTCCTTCTTAAATAACCTTTATTTCCTAAATCAAGTAACTGTCCTGCCAGATTTATATTAACATCCTTGCACATTATGATATGTGTTGGCCATAAGGCTAGCTTCATGTTCACGGAATCAAAAAGGTCAGGGTAACCACATTTGGTCCATGCACAAAGCAAATCATGATAGTGCTCTGGACAAAGTGACATTCAGAATTTGCTCAACTGCCATAATTGTTGGAGGAACACCATTTGAAGCTATTTTTTATTTTACATTAAGGTTTACTGCTGTGCACAACAGGTAAGATGGCGACAGTATTAACACTCTCGCGCAGCGTCTCACCTCACCAGTCTACATGGAGTGAAGTGGATTGGAGTGGAAAGCCTGTGTGGCAATCCTGACAGGCCTGTGGGGCCTTGGATGCCCTTGAGATGGCCTGGTTGGCTGAAGATGAGGCTCCGACTGTGGTGCAGGGGCAAGCCTAGATTGACTGCTACAGCTGTACTTGTGAGGGCAGTCTTGCAGGCTTTGGCAGAGGTTTGCTGCCAAAGGCTGTGTCTGCCTTGGTGTCTCGGGTGTCGCAAGGAGTAAACGAACGCAGGGAGCATGCCGCCTAAAATGCAGTAACCTTCCTAGGATTGGCTGGGAGTAATTATGGCAGGTTTGCAGTGTGCTACCGGAGCTCCGCACTTGATAAGGTGAAGCTGGACAGGCATGAAAACAAGACAAGGCAAGTTTAAAGGGCAAGGAGCCTGTACATGCTGGAAAGGGTCTCAAATGGACAAGAAATCCAGAAAGTGCTGTAGCGGCTCCTGGGATTGGAGGCACGTCTTCTATTTTGGATTTCATACTGAAAGCTAAGGGAGTGGGTCCAATGGTAAGAGTGACAGGGGCATTGGGTGAGCAAGGAAACAGCAAGGTACTCACTGACTTCTCTCTGTCACCAGAGCCACAGGCGGATTTGGACCTTTCCACTGGATTACAAAGTTGTACATTGTTAGAAGGCGAGACAGCCCACTTACATTGAGGCCCCCCAAGAGTGGCAGAGTGAGGAGGGGCAGGTCACCAGTCCGGTTAGTGGAAATATAAATAATACAATGGGTAAGAGAGGGATTTCTGCCAAAGATGCTGGGAGTGGAAGAGCTGTTGGTGTCTGTCTTAGCATACCTCCCTGCCTGCAATTGAAGGGGAATGATTTTACAGATTATATAGCAGTGCTGCCAACCCTCGGCTCCCTAAGGCACCTTTGTCAACAGTGTTTGCTAATTCTGCTGAAGCTGCTGAAGTGAGGCAGGATGTATCTCACATTATAAAAAGCCAGCGCTAAAACATTAGTCTGTTAAGCCAAAGCCTCAAGGAAAGCATATGGATAAGGGATACCAAGGTAACCCAGGAGCAACGGTATGTACAGATCAAGCTGGTGGGGACTGAGGATGGATGATTACCTTGATTTTGAGTACAAATTTTATTAGCTGATGGATGGCTTGGATGCCTCGAGCTCAGAAGATTTGCCAGGGGATTCCAGCTGTTCAGATTTAGAGAGTTACTTGAATAGCCCTTCAGAGGGTGTTCCGATTTCCACAGTCAAGTGTGTTAAACGATACATTAGATCTAGGAGCACACAAAATGCAAGATTGTTGTGCCTGGAGAGACTACAGGTATCCCAGAGCCCCCTGCCTCAAACTGGGACTACTGGGCCACACCTCAGGTTTATGTGGTTTAAAGTAGCCAGCAGCAAAAGATGACGAAGATGGCCCCACTCGTAGAAATGAAGTAGCCTACACTGAAGCTAATTTATGACTCTATTAGGCAGCACCAAGAAGAGACATGCAGAGATGGATGGAAGGCCATGTTAGCTACTAAAAAGTGCAGAACATAATAAAATAAGTGTCCAAATTAGTATTGTGATTGGAGAAAGGATCGAGGAGAACTCTAAATTTGGAGACTGATGTTGGGGAAGTGAGAGACCAAGTAAAAGCTCATTCTTTCCAAATTAAAGATATCCAATGGAAATTAGAGGATTTTGAAAACAGGCAGAGATGAAGCAAGAGCTGGGATTGGAGGAAGGTGCTGAAGGCAGTGTTATAAGGGCATTGGTACCTAATTTGTTTGAAGATGTTTTCCCTGAGTATTCATGCTGGAATTGGGAGCAGGAAATTCAAAGAGAGCATCACTTCCCCTCATGTTAAAATATCAAGACAGACAGCAAAAAGAAGGAGTGGCTAGACCTAGTGCTATTATTATATACTTTGTTAATTTTTTTCCTCAGACAGGCCATTTTCGAAAAGCCACACCCTGATGCCAAACATAGCTTTAAAGGACACTCTTTTTTCACTAGGTCTGATTTTTGCCACATGGCTGTGGAAAGAAGGTGGAGGATGGGGAAATTAATCAAATCATAGCAAGAAAAGGGGGTTGAAGCATACTTTATGTACACAGCCAGGCTTAAGGTTATTTTTAAAAAGAGTGTCAGGGTGTTTTCCTCAAGATTGAGGCCAAGGAATGTATCAATGAACTGACTAAAGCATCCTGAATGAGAGTATTATGATAAGAAGACCTATGAGGGGGGCCTTTCTTGGGAAAGGGGGGCCTCTTTCTCCTTTCGCTTGGCTGACTTTTGTTGACTATGGTTAAATATGTTTAATGATGGCCCAAAGGCGTTGGAATTAAGCTTTGATTGGGGGTCTATAAGGACTCGGGTCTGACTGTGGTGGTAAAAGCTCCTTTTTCTGGGAAAGGTGCATGCCTGGCTTATTTTCTTTTTATCTGCGTGTGGTTCTTCAACTTGGTTGGTTTGTTTTGTATCCAAAGTGGTGTTCTCATGCCACCCAGTACATGAGTATTTTGTGTTTTTATGATCTGGTGGGGAGGGTGAGCACAGGACCTATCACTCAAACCAAATTTGGGTCTGGGTGCCTTCAGGGTATGAGTGGCAAGGAGGGGAGTTGCGGGTGGGACATGGTATTATGAGTGGGGTATTAAGGGGGAGTCACAGGGGGCAGAGGAAGGGAAGGGAAGGTGGGGAGCAAGAGGGGTTTGGAATTTAAATGATCCTTTGCAATTCTTTAATTGGTTATTGGAGGATGAGAAGTTCAAAGAGCTTGAAGTGATTCTGTATAAATGGGGAGATTCTCTGTTGGTTTGGAGGTTTTACTCATATGGCTCAAAGGCTAAGGTTCACATAGCTTTGTTTAATATATGTGGTCTGGACGACAAAGTTAAGAGGCGGAATGCTGCTGAAAGTCTCAAGGTGTTGTGTGCAGACATCCTCTGTATGCAGGAAACCCATATGGATGGTTTAAGAGGCAACAAATTGTTCGAATCACTTGGTTTCATGGTAAGCATGTGCACAAAACAGGGTACAAATACTTGTGGGGTGGCTATCTTGGTTCATAAGAAAAGTTACCTTGTTTGTTAGTAGAATCAGGCCTCATTTTCAGCTGTCTACGTGCAGGGGGCACTTGAACCGACTTTATGTAAGATCTTGCATTTAACATGTTTCTTAAGGAAGACCAAGTGCCTGCATGGAGAAAATTCCCCTAGTGGAATCCATGTACATCACCACTTCCTCGTGTGTGTGTGGGAACAACATAGTATAACTCTAAGGATCCATTCTGATGGTGATAATGTTCTTGGTGGACAATACAGATTTATCATTTGGGTCAAAAATAGGGAGCATTATTTGAGATGCACTTGTATGCAAGGCTTGCCACTTTGAGGGAAGCCTATTGGCTACTGAAAGTCAATTATGCAATGATCTTGACATTGAGGTACATACTTTTTTGATGTGTAGAGGGTTAATTTTTTGATGGACAAAGTCACTTTATCAAAGGACCTTTATAGATCTGTAATCTTTGGGTTTGCAGGTGCTTATGCTTTGGAATGAACATATTATGGACATCTCACGGACCTCTAATACATCCCTCACGTTTGCCTCATCAGTTGGGATTGACATGTATCTAACTTAACTTGATGAGAAAGGTTATGTAACAGTCCAATAAAACATCCTCAAATGCAGGTGCAGATGCTGCAAATCTCAAGGGGAAGGGTGGGGGGAGGGGTGGGGGATAGATAAAAATAAAAAAATAATTTAAAAAAACGTACCTTTTTCCTATTGTCACCGCCGCCTAATGCCGCATTGCTCCTCTGGTCTTCTTGTGGTGTCCCAGCATTCGCTGTGGCACCAGCACAGGCTCTCCAGCACTCCTGGTGCTGCTTACATGCTAAACCTAGCATGTAAGCAGCATCAGGATTGGTCTGAGTGGCTTGGAGTGCCACTCAGACACAAGCCTGGGGTCTGTGCTTTTTCTCCAGCCCGGCGGTACATACGGCCAGGCTGGAGAAACCTAAGTGCACATGTGTGTTTGGCCAGCCTGAGACAGCTGGCCACACACAAATGCGCACTTAGTGCACTCTCCCCTCCTCCCCAGCCTACCGCCAACAGCCCAGCCCCACCCCACCCTGAACACACTGTTGGCTGAGCCAGAAGATGAAAGATGAAACAATTATTAAATATCGTTTTATCTTTCCTCTTCTGACTTAGTCAGGGGGGTGATGCTCCTGCTCAAGTGGAATCTGTGCATGGATCTCATATTTGGAGCTGTACATGGAATGTGAGAGAATCTGTTTATGAAATGAAATAAACTAGTCCAGCAAAAAAATATGACAACATATCCTCGTGCACTGTCCACCATAGATTATACCATACTCAGGGGAAAACTGCTTTGAGTGGCTTTTCATGGCCTTGTAGACATGGAGTAAGGCAACAATGTGCAAGTGGCTGCGTTGCCTTACTTCATGTCAGTGAGGCGTTTCCATGGGTGTTGCATGGGTGTTCCTATTCAACATCTTTTGAATTTTTATGCATTTCCTGATTTACAAGGTATTTTAAACCTGGGATTGCATCAAAAGCCTACGCAACCCTAGAATAGAGAAAGGGTGACGCAACAGGGAAAAATATCTTTATGTATCCCTGTTTTTTCCTCTTTCTATGTGTGCTGCTTTTTGCTGCACTCATAGAAAAAGGAAAACACCGCTCATGATTGTTTTTGTGCAGGAAGGTGTTCCTTCACACCTATATTAAACTCTCAATTTCCGAGACCCACTTCTCCCTGGTTGGTCTTTTGTCGCAATATGAAAACATATCTCCTTTCCAAATGTATAAATCTTCTTGCGCCAAATGCAGGTGTGCTCTGCCTTTACCATAACTCTTAGAAGCCTTTTGACGGTTGAGCTCTCTGTAAAAGGCACATAACAAAACTAGGGATTCTAACTTCCATTGATAGCTATGTATGAAAATGCACTATTAGTAGTGTCAGACTATTGATTCAAGTACACATATGTGCAAAATCCATGTACACAACTTATAGAATTCTCAGAATATGAAACAAAATGCTTTCCAAACAATTACAACCTTCAAGAGGTACTGCAAGACCATACAAATGGCAATAGCTACTGCTATCCCAATTAAAGGGAACATCTGATTGGACTAGAGCACCACCCTATATGCTTTAAGTAATGAAGTGTCCCAAGAAACTGTGAGTCTTATTTACAAGTGGATTGCGCCACCAGTGCATCACTTTTTCATGACACAATGGCGGTGCAGGCTGGGGGAGCTTTGCAGCGGGAACCGAGCCAGGAAGAGCTTGAGAGAGCAGGACACAAGGATGCAAAAGAGCCAATGGCTTGCTTGTTGGACTGCTGGAGCCGTGGTGCTGGCGTTTCGGGCTTCAACGCTCCTTTTGCAGCCGTTTCTTGGGTGCAATCCTCTGCATCTGGCCTCTGATGCTTCCGCTGCTGATTTGCCACTGACCGGCTGGACTTGGTTCTGGGCAGCTCCCTGCATGCCTGCGGGCCCTTGAGCCCTCGAGCGGCCTGTTTCTTTCTGGCTTCACTCTCCAGTGGACGGTGAGTGTGTTGACACCGTTGTGGGGTGGTGGGGCCAGTGAGTGGCCGTGTCGCATGCTTGGCTGCCCTGTTCACCCCTTGTCTCTCCAGCCTACCTCCCCCTGCTTCTGGACTGTGGCCCCTGCCTCCAGTCCCTGGCCCTGCCTCTGTTGCCTCAATGACTCCAGAACAGGGAGAGAAGTGCTCTAGAGCAGCTGCATGAGGTTGAGACCCACACCTGGGGAAGTAACTCGGGCAGGTCTGGGTGCCACTTATGGGCCTGGTGAGCTCCCCCCGTCACGTGTTAGAAATATTTTATGAATAATTGGTATCACCTCAGTGCTAACCCGGCCTCAGTCCAGCATTCTGCTCAGTACCACCTCTAGTCAAGAAGGAACGAAACAGAGTGGGAGACTTAGCAGCGCCTAATCTACCACTGCCGAAGTGGCCAATCCAGGCGGTGGTGTTTGCAGCCCTATTACCTCTTGTACCACCATTAGCCGAACTTCACCTCAATAGTTGCTAAGTGCCATTTTTACATTACTGGCCCAAATCATTGGCTGTTATCCAGCAAAATGACTGTGAAAAAATTGAGATCCAGCCGTTTGCTTCAGGGAAGAGCCTGTGCAAAAACAAAATCTAAGGGGCATATTTATACTCTGTTTGCACCGAATGTGTGTCAAAAAAATGGACGCACATTTGGCGCAAACCGTGCACCATATTTAAACTTTGATGCCCGAGTCCGCGGACGTCAAAATTCTTCTGTGTGCGTAATTTTTTGGATGCGGGAAACTGCCTTGCGTTAATGACATGCAAGGTAGGCGTTCCCGACTAAAAAATGACTTTAAAGCCTGTGGCCCATATTTATACTTTTTGACGCAAACCAGCGGCGGCGCTGGTTTGCGTAATTTTTTTTACCACCGGCTAACGCCATTCCTACGTGCCATGCGGGTGCCTTATTTAAGAGATGACGTTAGCCGGCGCTGCGGACTGGTCAGAGTAAAAAAAAAAGACTCAAACCAGGCAGCGCTGGCGTAGGGGAAAATGGGTGTTGTGCGTCAAAAAATGGTGCAAGTCAGGTTTGAGGCAAAAATCATGCCTCAATCTGGACTTGCACCATTTTTTGACACACAACCCCCATTGAAATGACTCCTGTCTTGGGAAAGACAGGAGGCATGCCCCCTTGCCAATGGTCAAACTTTTTGACGCACATTTGGCACAAACAGAGTATAAATATGCCCCTGTGCGCCTTATTTATACTCCTGTGTCATTTTGACTCACAGGAGGGGGCAGGCCTTAAAAAACAGCGCACAACCAGATGTGCGCCGTTTTTTAACGCCTGGGTGAGGGCAGGTGTTAAGGGACCTGTGGCCTCACTTCCATGGTCTCTGACCATGGAAGGAGTCCAGAGATGCCCTTCCCTGCCCCCATGGACAACCTCCTGCCACCCTCGCCCACCCCTGGAGGACACCCATGGATGAGGGGATCCATCCCAGGTAAATACAGGTAAATTGAGGTAAGTATTTTTTTTTTTTTTTTTAAAGTGGCATAGAGGGGCCTAATTTGGGCCCCCCTACATGCCACTGTGCCCAATGATCATGCCCAGGGGACAGAGGTCGCCTGGGCATGGCCATTGGGCAAAGGGGCATGACTCCTGTCTTTGCTAAGGGGGTTGTGCGTCAAAAAATGGCGCAAGCCCGGTTTGAGGCATGATTTTTGCCTGTTAGACTATAAACATGGTAAATAGGTATCTGTCATGGATTTTCCTAGTTCTTCTATCCAAATAGTATGTGAAGATGGATTGTCTTGATGGGACTGGTTACCGGGCACTCTATCCAGCTCCTCCTATAATGGGCGCTTGCAATGTTCTTACAATTAAAAATGAGCTAAAAGTTGTGTGTTTGAATATAGCTGAAGTAAAGAACAGTCAGGAGAAGTTGCAACTTTTGGCATCATCAAATGCGGTTGTAATATGCCTCCAGGAGGCATGGAGTGTAGAGTGTCTAGTCTTTGATGATTTCTTTACCCTGGATGGGAAGCAAAGCCCTCGAGAAGGGGACATGCAAACGGAGGGGTGGCGTGTCAGTTGTCTAACAGGCTTACATGAAGGTATGAGTGCTATAAAGATTCAAATAATCTGTGTTTGGCAGTAACTTTGTTTAATTCTGGAAATAAACAAGGGACTTTACCCTTGTTGCTGATGAATGCATATATTCCCACCAAGTCTACTTACGATGGGCTCCTGAATAAGGTTTTTTTCTCATATTGGAAAAGCTGCTGGAAAAGATGAGCCTCCACACATTATTTTGGTAGGGGACTTAAATTGTAAAATATCTAACTCTGCCTTGAACTAATCTCAGAACACTGAAAAAGAGGAAGTCTTTTGGATCCCTCTAACCCTCTTTCTCCAGAATACAAGAACAAATAAGAGAGGGAAGGTACTGTTGACACATTTGGAAAAGACCAACTGTGTTATTGTTAATGGGTGGTTACCCTCCGATTCCCCAGCAGCATCCACTCATTGAACATCTGGGGTGGTCCACTCTGGACTATGTGATAGCAAGCTGTACTTCATTTTATCTTTTTAGCGATCTAAAGGTGGCAGATTCTCTGGTTAGTGGTCATAGCCTGCTAGCTTTCTTCTTGAATTTTAATATCCCCCTTACGAGTCCTTGAAAAGTGGATACATCTGCTTTAAGCCTTAATAAGAAGACAGGGTAGACTCATTGGGATTATAGGTCAAAAAAGGGATTGAAAGTCAAATTAGAATCCACACTTGGCAATTTAGGTAATTGGGTAGGGAATGAAATTGAAAATGTTATTATGTTTATGAAGCTGATAGTAAATAATGCTAAGTAAAATAACTCCTTGAATTGCCCTAAGGTGATCCCTCTTCCTCTTCTTCTTCCAAACAGGGAAATAAATGCACTCTTTGGGGACCAACATTTGTTTTTTGATCCTGATAGGAAAGTGAAGGTGCAGGTATTAAAGAGGAGAAGGGCGTGACTGAAAGCTCGTTTGAAGAGTGAAGCATGGGACAAACTCTGGATCACAATAAGGGAGGCTGCAGTCAAAGGCAAGTTCCGGACTTTTTGGACGTTAGTTGGAGATGGCTGTGTTGCAAGAGCTTGATCTTTCCCATTCTTCATAGAGGAACCAAAATGGGTTTCCTTTATTAAGGATCTTTCTGTGGTAAATTAGGGGGAGAGTAAACAATTTGTGGCAAAGAAGGACTCACTCCTTTAGGACCCCCGTCTCAAGTAGAGATTACGGCTGCAATTCCAGGAATGCATGCCTCAGCAGCAATAGGGCCCGATGAGATCCCCATTTCTGTACTAAAACAAAATCATTACTTTGGAGCACTATTCCCTATCTGGTTTTTAAAGAATGTTAAAAAATTTCAAAGGTTCCCCCATCTTGGACAGGAAGTATTGTAGTCCCTCTCTTCAAGAAGGGCAACTGTAACTTGCCAGAAAACCATCATCAGATCACCCTTCTTGATGCAGTGAGTAAAGTTTTTGCCAAATGTGTATTGGCTCAAATCAATGAATGGGTGGAAGAAAATAGAATTCTCCCCTTGAACAAACTAGGTTTAGGAGTAGACATGAAACCCTTGATAATATAACTGCTCTTCAGGCAAAAACTAAAAAATATGTGGTAGTAAGGGTTGGGATCGTGTACACAACTTTTATCGATTTTTCCACAGCTTTTGACAAAATAGTTTGTCCTTTTCTGTGGAATAAAGTGTTAAAATTGGGTATGCCAGCCCCCTCTTAAATGTGGTGATTGCTCTTCATTCGGATACCTGGTGTAGAGTGCTCATGGTTGGGGATAGGGGCTTGTCACAAGTTATTATCACTCTTAATGGGTTAAAACAAAGCTGCCTATTTGCCCCGCTCCTCTTCTCCCTTCACATCCGTGACCTTCCAGACTATTTGTCTCAAAGCAAGGGTATTGCCCCATTACTCGGAGGAAAGGCTATTGTTTGTCTGCTTTATGCAGACGACATAGTAATTTTTGAAGTTACCCCCAAATGGTTGAACTGTCACCTGCAGGCTTTACAATTTGCAGACACACACTTTATGAAGATCAAGGCAATTAAAAGTAAAACAGTGTGCTTCAATGGCCGTTCTATAGAAATTATGCATTGTCCTTGGGTCACCAAAAACTAGAAACTGTTAACTCATGTTTGTTTGGGGGAAGACAGTATATGGGAATGTAAGTGCAAAAGCTTATATAGCAAAAAATATATCCAAGCCCTCTCTCAGGCCAAAGGTTTAGGCACATTCTATAAAGCCACAAGGGGAAGGCACATTTCACTCTTGTTAGAGATCTAGCAAGCTAAAATTCCTGCCTCCCTGCTGTATGGTATAGAACTAATTGACATATCTCATTGGAGCTTTCTAAACATGATCAAAGGTTGTGTTCTTGGAAGCTTAATCTTAGTGCACTCAGCCTCTTCCATAGCAGCTCTATGGTTAGAATTTGGTTTGAGAAGTGCCTTTGTGCCGGGCCTCGCATGGGTAGTGCATTGGGACATGTATCTTGCAGATTGTGATGAAGACTCATTGAGATCTTGCATTCAAAAAAATTTGGGGTAGTTTAGAAGATAAGTCATCAGTTTTAAGGAACTTTGTGGAAGCAATAGAGATGTTGCAATTGGACCCTGTATTAGTTCCCTCTCTATCAATACAACAATTAAAGGCAAGTTAAAAAAAAGCCACATGGGCTTTAAGTTTCCGTTTGGACAGAGAGGCGTGTACTAAGAAAAGGATCAGCCAAACTGTGAGAGACTCATGTATGGCAAACAAAATGCAATCCTTTGCTTATTGGAATCTACTACATATCCTGAGATGTTAGGAGGCTGGCCTGGTTTGTAGTGGGTACCTAAGGTACTTACACCTTATACCAGGTCCAGTTATCCCTTATTAGTGACATGTAGGCAGTGTCTAGCAGCTTAGGTAGCTGTAGCAGAGCAGCCAAGGCTGAACTAGGAAACATGCAAAGCTCTTGCAATACTATTATAGTCACACAGTACTTATGCACAATAAAAAAAACAATCCAAAAATAAAGGTATTTTATTTTAGTGACACAAGGCCAAAAATATCTTAGAGGCAATACTCCTACTGGAGGAAAGTATCAGACACAATATTTACACTAGTAACCAAAATTAGGTAAGTAAACAGTAATAGAATAGTGCAAAGAGTGAAAACACAATAGATTGCAGTGGGCCTGGGGCAACACAAACCATATACTAAAATAGTGGAATGTAAAAGTGGATTCCTCCCTAGGCAAGTGTAGTGTGTAGAATGTGCTGGGAGTGTCAGAAAACACAAATGGTAAGTAAAGTACCCCACCACAGAGCACAGGAAAGCAGGAGTAAAGTACAGCAAGACTCCTTAGAACAGACTAGAAGTTGTGGTGAAGGATTATGCAAGAACCAAGCAAGACTGCAAGAAATCAACAAAGGATTCTTAGACCTGAAGACCTGTGGAGAGAGGAGACCAAATCCAGAAGTCTATGAAGAGTCCAGGAAGAACAGGAGCACGTTCCCACCTGGAAGAAGGTGTAAAAGTGGATTCTTCGGTTGGAAGAAAAGTACAGAAATGCACCAAAGAAGATAGCTGTGGGTTCCTGCTTGGTGCAAGAGATGTCCCATGTCGAGTTATTGGATGCAGGCTGTGTGTGTCGCTGGATTCCGCCAACAAGCCTCAGTTCATGCAAGAACACATTTTGCGTAATAGAGGAGCTGCCCAGACCCAGGGGGGACCTGGAGATCCCAACTTGGACTGAGGAGATAGAAGGGGCCTCTCAGCACTTCAGAGAGCCCTCAGAAGACCAAGCAGCACCCACAGGAGTCCCAAGACACGGGGGCAAAGAAGTTGCAAAGTGCAGTCCCCACAGTACTACACAAAGGGATCCCAAGCCGTCGGAGAACAACTCAGGGAGCTGAGCGTCATAGGATAGAGTGTTGGGGACCTAGGCTACGCTGTGCAAGACTTTTGGAAGAAGTGCACAGAAGCCCAAGGAGCTGCAGAGGACGCATTGCATAGGGTTACTGTCTGGCAGGGGAGGCAAGACCTTTCCTCCACCAAACCTGCACAGCTGGACCTTTGGACAATCAGGATCACTTCGGTCTACCACCTGTGTTCCAGTGATCATGCTCGATGACAGGAGAGGAGACCCAGAGTACCGGTCATCGTTGCAGAGAGGTGACTGCTGAAGAAGGTAAGTGACTCCATTACTCCACACGAGATTCCTTCAGTTCTTCTGGTGCAGGATGAAGACAGGCAGTCCTCAGAGCATGCACAACCTGGAAACTGTTGAAGTTGCTGGCTAGAGCTGAAGTTGCAGGTCACAGTAGCCTTCCTGGATACTTTGTTGCAGTTACAGCGGTTCCCGGAGCAGTCTGCAGTTGATCCGACGGTAAGAAGCTGAAGCAGAGGATGCAGAGGAGTCCTGGTGGAGTCTTGCAAACCGAATCTTAGGAAACACCCAGAGGAGAGACCCTAAATAGCCCTGAGAGGGGAATTGGCTACCTACCAAGGTATGCACCTATCAGGAGGGGTCCCTGATGTCACCTGCTGGTACTGGCCACTCAGATGCTCCCAGAGGGTCCCCACACCTTAGAATCCAAGATGGCTAACGCCAGGGACACTCTGGAGGAGCTCTGGGCACTGCCCCATGGGTGGTGATGGACAAGGGAGTGGTCACTCCCCTTTCCTTTGTCCAGTTTCACGCCAGAGCAGGGACTGGGGGGCCCTGAACCGTTGTAGACTGGATTATTCAAGGAGGTCACCGTTTGTGCCCTTCAAAGCATTTCCAGACGCTCTGGGTGTATACCCCTCCCATGCCTGTAATACCTAGATCCAATGGGAGTGGGTGTAATACCCCTCTCCTAAAAGAAATGCATTGTTATGCATTCCTGGGATTGAGCTGCTCATTCCCCAGGTGACCAGAAACCTGTCTTTGAGGTGGAAGCCAGCAGCTGGGGCTGCAGTGGAAACCTCAGAGAGCTGGTTTGACAGTCCTGGGGGTCCATGGTGGAGCCCCAGGGTGCATTCAATTGCCCCCCAAATACCAGATTTAGATTGGGGGTTCACTTTCACAATCTTAGACACCTCACAAGACCATGTTTGGAGTTACCATTGTGAAGCTACATATATGTATTGACATATATGTAGTTCCCCGCACTCACAAAGTCTGGGAATTTGGGCCTGAACAACGTGGAGGCACATTTTCTAGTGCAAGGGTGCCCTCACACACAGTAACTATGCACCTAGCCTTCAGTAACTGAAGGTTAGACATATAGGTGACTTATAAGTTACCTGGTGCAGTGGAAAATGGCTGTGAAATAGTGTGTGCACTATTTCATTCAAGCTGCAGTGGCAGTCCTGAAGGAGTGTTTGTATGAGCTCCTTGTGGGTGGCAAAAGAAATGCTGCAGCCCATAAGGATCTACTGGAACCTCAATACCCTGGGTACCTAGGTACCATATACTAGGGACTTATTAGGGGGGTCCAGTGTGCAAATCAGAATTGGAATATGGAGTCACTAAACTATAGTGACACATTTGGTAAACCGGGAGAGCATAAGCACTGGAGTTCTGGTTAGCAGAACTCCAGTGACACAGTCAAGCAAACTGACAACATATATAGGCCACAAACAAGGAGCACTGGGGTCCTAACTAGCAGGATCCCAGTGAGACAGTAAAAACACACTGACAAACAGGCAAAAATTGGGGGTAACATGCCAAGAAAGATAGTACTTTCCTACAGACACGCTTCTGGTTTCTTTTAAGACAGGGTTTGCTCCCATTAAACCCCTTGCTCTCTAACTGGCATGGAATCTCGCCAATTTGCAAAGGGTGCCAAAGGGGCATTCAGGATCTCAATCATGCCCTTTTTACATGTCCTGCTTTATTACCTTGCCGCCCGAAGTGGTTGAGGCCTAATTGTTTGCAATTATCAATTCTCTATGCTGCAATGTTCCTTAATGCACTGCATACCCAGCCAAATGAAATGTTCTGTTTTAGAATTTTTAACTTTTTAAAATATCTCTTAAAGTTATATTAAGGATGTCTGATATAATGTTTAAGTTATTGTCATTAGGAACTTGCTTTTCACTTCATTTTATTTGTTTTAGTAATCAAATAAATCCTATGATATTTCTTATCCTATATTAAGGTATGACATTTAAGGGCCATATGTACGAACACTTTTTCCCATAGACACAGAATGGGGAAAAACCTTTGCTACATCCGGCCCACTCTCTTACTGTTTATGTGCAATCCATTTTATCCTGCTGCAAAATTTATTTCATGTTTTTGGGGACGGCTAAGATGAATTTTATTACTTTGTAAGTTTATGCTTTGAATTTTTTGTGGACCTCAATTGACGTTCTTCAACATAAATGAAATTGAATTGAATTGAGATTCCTTTGCACAATTTTTATCTGCCTTTTTAGCACCTGCTAAGTGCAGGTGTTACAAAAGAGGCTCCCATTGTGTTCAGTGGGCCTCTGGGTGCTTTGCCGGATAATTTTGACATTAGTCCTGCAAAGCGCCGGGTGTACGTAAAAAATGATGACACTAGTCCCCCTGACAACCACCATGGTGGGCCGTATTTTAAATATGGAGCACACATGGTGGCGTTAGGGGGGCGCTAAGGGGCGCAATAAAAGTGGCGCTGCACTAGGAGCAGTACCACTTTTCATAAATCTGGTCCATAGTTTGTGCAGGCCCTGAGCTCTTCGCATGGGCTTGAGATCAGCTGACAAAATGAAGCCTTTAAACCCAAAAGCTTCCAGGCTCTTTCCTTTGATACAAAGGACATTCTTTGCTGTTTGTAAATATTCAAAGTAGAAGTTTGGCATTTTTAAAATCAACTTACAACACGTGTCTCTCTCCTTTCCACGCCGTTCAGTATATTAATGAACTGAAAGCCGTCACCAAGCGAGTGGCTTCCTTGCAACCTGCGACATCTCAATATTGTTTTGCGAAAATAAATCAATTCCTTGTTGTCAGAAATATAGGCGCGCGTATGAACTTTAAATAAAAAGAGCAGACATAAAACTATTGATTTGCCGAGAACATATGTCAAGTATATGACACACAGATTTTAACCAGCCCCAGTTTGCATTTAACTTATTGTTTCAAATCAGCTCACAAGCCGTGGAGAAAAGAGAAGTACATATACCTTACAATGCAGCGTGTATAACATATATGTATTCAATCCGAAGAAATAAAATATATACAGCGTTATTCGCGGTACTTATAGTTCCGTGTCTTCAGCCCACTTTTCAGAAGGTGCAAGATAGTAGCTTAAAACGCTGTCACCACGCCTCAGTGTTACTTTGGCAGTTAGAGATAAACTTGTCGGTCTACGTTGTTACAGTGTGTCAGTGAGGAAACGTGCTTCATACAGCAATTAGAGCAACGAGCGGCAAGTACCATTTCACACTGCAGCCTGTCAGCTCTTCCTTGCATTTCTTTCATCTCGTCTTTTTTTTCCCCCAAGATCAGATCAAACTGTCCGTTATCTGTGCATTTCTTTAGGTGTGTGCAAACATGGAATTCTTTTGCAAACCGTACAGTGACTGTGACATAAACAGTTCTATTTTTGGAGTGATGTGTCGCTGTTTTGGCAAAGGCACTGACAGGTGAGTCAACAACAAATATTAGTGGAAAAAGAGCCACTTTCTGGGGCTAACACCATAGGAGCATAGCTGTCCTTAGTCAGTGTGTAGTTACAGCAGTATATGCAAATAGAAGTGTTTTCAATTATGAGAAGCAGTTCTTGTATGTTTCTTGTCAAACTTACCCAACAATCTCTACTATAATTTACTTATCGGCAGAATTTCATTCATAAGGAGTGTGCAAAATTCACGTACTTTGCTTGCACGTAAGTACGTAATATTATTGAAAAATTAGCGAAGTTCTGTGATATGAAAAACCGGCATTTGGTGTTGTATTTGAGTGTGAAATTCGACCTTCTATCAACTTTGACGGGAATACATTTTGTTAAAAAACTAGCGCAAACAGAAGTGCCACGATCATCAGCACCTTGCATGCTGTTTGTTCATGTTGTTCCTGTGCACTAAGACCCTTATTTATACTTTTTTTGCCCCGCATTTGTGTCATTTTTTCACTTACAAAATATAATTGTATTTTGCAAGTTTGCGCCGCTTTTGCGTAAAGAAATGATGCAAATGCAGCGCTAAAAAAGTATAAATATGGGCCTAAATTTCTGCTGAGAATTGTGGCTAACATTAGTATATATGCTTGTCTAATGTGTGCACTCTTACATGGGGCCCCCTGGATGTTACTGGTTCTGTTGGGGTTGTCCTGGGGACACTGGTCCCCTGTGTTGAACATTGTGGTAGTGGTACTGTCTCCTGTCTATTCCCAGACAGGTGTAATTTTTTGGCTTCTTGTGTGACCGAAAAATGACACTAGGCTGACTAGCGGCAGACTTTTTGCCGCTAATCAATCTAGTGTCATTTTGGCCCACTGTAGCCAAATTTTGTAATGCCATTCATCACCAACTAGCATCATTTTCATAACGCTAACCATTCCTTAGCACCGTAGTGCGTCATTTTTTAAATATGGCATATGGATGGTGCTAGGGAATGACAGCAGCTTGCAGTCATTTTTTGGCGCACAACTACACTAGTGCAGTTTTTCATCATTTTCCATAAATATGGGTATTGGATCTGACCCTTTTTGCAGGGTCATCCCCGAACTTTTTGACTCTTTCCACCTATTTTTATCTGACCTCCTGCTGTTGACTCTAGGACTCTGAGCACTTTATCACTGCTGATCAGTGTTAAAGTGAAGGTGCTATCCCTTCTAAGGTTGGTATGATTGGCTTACACCCAATTGGCACATTTAATTTACCTGTAAGTCCCTTGGACAGTGGTATCCCTATACCCAGGAACTGTAAATTAAATGGTACTAGTGGGCCTGTAGCGCTGCTTGCTCCACCCACAAAAGTAGGTTTTCAAGCCTGTCTCAGGCTTGCTAGCACAGGGCCTGCGTGCACAGTTTACTGCCACAGGGACCCGGCATCTAAATTTACTTGCCAGGCCCAGAACTCCCCTTTTATTACATGTAACTCACCCTTAAGGTAGGCCCTAGATAGCCATATGGGCAGGGTTTTATATATGTAGAAGGCAGGACATGTGCTTGGTTGCATGGCCTGTCCTGGTAGACATATAGCCTATTTGGTTTCTCACTGCTGTGAGTGCTGCTTTACTCAAAGGATTGCATTGGAAATGCCCTGCCTAATGTCTAGGGGGTATTAATGGTAGTGAGAAACGCTGTGTACTGGGGTTGGTGGATTTTCTATTATCATTGTAGAAATGCCACTTCTATAAAGTGAGCATTTCTCTGTGCTTATGACTGTTTTGCAGCTTGACTCCAATCCAAGTCTGGGGTAGAGTGACAGTTGGGCTTTGTGCATATTGTTCAGAAAGCCTGTACACAGGAAGGGTGGAGGTGCGACAGAGGTGCATCTGCATACTAAATGGTCTTCCCGGGCTGAGAGAAGAGGAGGCGGGGCACATCTGCATTTGTAAAGGCTGTCCCCTGGCCTCACACAAAGGAATCGTTTACACTCAACTGATGTGTGGAGCCTGTGCTGGAGGAGAGAGGGGACACTCCTGGAACCAGTTGTAACTGGTGGGAACCTCCTCACCCCCTCTTTGTTAGTGCTGTGCAAAACTGAGTATAAGTACAGGGGATTTTCCCAATGTAGAAGAGACACCTACACACAAGAATCATACTTGGAACTGGACACAGAATGCTGCTGGAGGGTCTCACCAGGAACTGCCTTGGACTGCTGCTGCTGTGCTGACCTGTGATCTGCCTGGTCACTAGGAGGAACTGCCACTGACCGCATAACCCTTGTGCTGGCCTGTTGCTGGGCCCTGCCACCCTCTGCTCCATTTGTGTCCCCAGAGGATGGGTGTTGTGGCTCCTGCCCTCAGCAACAATTTATTTACCAGCATGAGGACAACGCTGGGTTTTTTAAGCTCCTGTACTGGAGCATAGTGCTGGGTGAGTGCTTTTCTTGATTTGCCTAAGTGCCTTGTGAGCACTCCACTTGTTTGGCCTACAGCACCTTGAGAATGCCTTTGTTTTATTTATTAAGTGCCTTGAGGGTGCTTCCTCTACTCTGCCTTCAAGGAGATCACTGCCGCAGCCCCAGGCAGCTTATATTTCAAAAGCGTGTCTGAAACAACAGGTGCTACAACCAGAGCGCAGGAGCTCTGATGTTGGGGTATGGAAATCCCCATTTTGCCTAAATTGTTTCAGGTTTGTGGCACCCATAAGAATATTGCCCAATAACAAATGCAGTCCTGCTATTGTGCTAAGTGTATTCATTCATTACTGACATGTTTTGTTTTGTCTAATAATGTTGTGTACAATACAGTTTATTTTTATGTAACTTGGTGTTGTGTTTCCTTTGTGGTGGGGATAGTGCGTCAAGTGTGTTAGATGTGCTGTGAAAACGCATTACACATTGCCTCTGGGATAGTCCTGACTGCTCATTCCAAGCTACCAAGGGGGTGAGTAGGGGTTATCTTGGGTGTGTAACTCCCTCGTTCCCTGACTAAAGGTGGGTGGGTTCTGCCTGACTTAGGTGAATACTCTAGCCAATCAGAAACCCCATTTCTAACAATGAGCCTGTGTGTGATTATCCCACATGGAATAATAGTGTAGTTTCAAGAACTTTGCCTAAGAAGCGGAATCAAAATTGCACAAGATTACAGATGTAATTGGATTTAGGACTCATTTAACGTTAGGCAGAAAGTGAATAGGCAACCCATGTTTAATGCTGGAAATGTCACATGGAACACACCTGGTTTGTTTGTTGAAGAGAGTCGAAAATGGTTGGATTAATGTGAGGTAGTCAAGCCTAGAATGAATTTTGGGGTTATTGCTGATAGGGTTAGAAAAAGTGGACAAATTAATGAAGGTAGATACAAATTAAATTTGTGATATAGTTGATTAACTGCACTGTTCAAAGTATTTTGTTTGTATATGTGTGTGTGTTTGTATGCGTGAGTGTGTGTATGTGTGTATTTGTGTACTGACTGTTTTTTTTTAGTGTGACTGCATTGGTGCATCTGTGTAAGGCTGTGTATATGTGTGTATTGTTAATAAAAATGGGTGTTGTAATGGTGTCATGCTCATGTAGAGTATAGAAAATGCAACCAGATGGTGGAATTTAGCAAATAAGGCCCAGATTTAAGAGGGCCTAGAGCCACTTTAGCGCACCTTAGTGTCATTTTTTTGACCCCACGCCATATTTACAAAGTAGCTCAATGCATGTGCCAGGCATAATGTATGCAAAGGGGACATTCCACCGTTAGGGGGTCTGAAAAAATAGCACAAAGGAATCTAAGAGATTTCTTTGCATCATTTTGTTCAGCACATTTAACATGTAAAAAAGGGGCACACTGTTGTTTACAATGGGCCACTATGTACTGTTCAGGGTTAGCACCAAATTATTGGTTCTAACCCTGAACAGTACATCAATAGCTTGAGAAATTCTGATGCTATTGCCCCCTACCCTGTGCCACGTGGTGGGGGTGGCGGGGCGAGAAAGGGGCCGTAAGAAAAGTGGCACTAAATGTAATGTAGCACCACTTTTCATACATCTGGCCCAAATGTGTTGAAAGAATGTTCATATTTGATCAGTTGGAACTCGTCTGATGAGCTGTGCAGCGTAATTCTCAAGACGTTTGTGCGTAGTTAATCAGAGGTATGAGAATGGAGATTATCTCTACAAGAGCATTAGTGATTTTCACACGTGGTCCTGTTTATTGTATTTCCAAATTGAAATCGCTCAAGGATATTTTAGACCCACACAGCATTTGTCAGTACTGCAGTCATGAGAATTCAGAGGCACTATAGGCATAACATATACTGTTCTTTCAAAGTAAAGTTAAATAGCACCAAACGAATTTTGTGTGAGTGAAATTTTTCAAAAGCCAAAATGCCAAGATAAATTCTAACAGGTCACTCATAATAACCTGTTAGGACCGAACTTCGAAGTGACTAGAGAGATTAGAATGTTTCAATCTCTCTATATACCACACACTTACAATGAAGGCTTCCTGGCCATCTGAAAACCAGATTGATTTCAGGGATCATCTACGCACCATAAACTGTGCATTTTGGTAAACTTCACTATTTGGTTTGGCAAAAATGAATTATACAATTCTAAATGCCTTCTTTCCCATCTGGAGTTAATTTTCATCAGTTGGGGTATGGTCCTAATCATAAAGCATGAAATACACTTGATTAAGTATTTGCTCCCCCCACCTCACTTGTGATATTATTTCAGTAACCAAGGAGTAAATTGTCAATGGAACAACCCATTAAGTGATTCACTTCAACTTCACCCTTCTGTTGTCACTTGAGATTACTACCCCCACCAAGCACACACAAGGTTTACCCTCTATTAACCTTTCTTTGGAATTGTTGTTCAAATAAAGTTGGTTTTATAGAGCACTGTGAGCCCTTGATCGGGGGTTGGAGTGGTTAAATTTATTTTGTGTATTTCTCTGGAAAGAAATTGCCACAAAAAGTAATGGGGTACTTAATAAACGTATTGGTTGTATGGCAGAGCAACACACAGGGCATTAGGAGACTGGACAGCAATGATTGTCTACATCTTGACCTAGAGGGTATATACTATTTGGCTGCTTGGCCTGTGCTTAAGGTAGATTAACAACCTGTGTCCCACCTATCACTTGGCTGGACTGTTGAACCTTGAGCAGTAGAAAGGAATCCATGCCTATAGTCAGTTGTGCTCTGTGGCAGTGCAGTGAGAACAAGAAAGGACTACAAAGTGGCCCTGCATAATAACCAGTTGTAGCATTCCACATTGTAGTTCAGAATAAGAGATACAACAGCAGAAAAGTCTCCTGGAGAAGGAAGTCAGCATTCTAGAGTCTTTTGCAGAAGAATGCAACTAGAAGAGGATAGGCAGGAACAGATTTGAAGTGGCATGAAGCCCAACATCAAAGGAGGGTTTGTGAAAAAATACGGAAGAAGAAACAACACAGCAGTTTCTTGGAGAGGAAGATGCAGAGGACTTTGGGGAAGACACCAAAGTAAAGGAAATGACGCCCCATGCCTATGCAACCCAGTCGGTGGGGAAAGATCCTGAAGGACTCTGGCAGGAACGGAAAGAAGGAAGCTTTATGGAGTAGGACATTATGACTCTATATCCGGCTCGTGGCTGTATGCAAGTGGCTTGGGTATTGGCCTTGGGCGAGGCCCAGTGGGTGGTGAATGTCTGAAAGGGAGAGTGTCTGGACAGAGAGAGGAACTGAGTCAATCTCACAACAGTACTGGCACTTGAGAAGTGGAGGTCTCACAAGCAGACAGTTATGCTGAGGGTAGCACTGGGAGTGTTCTTTTGAAGAGAGTTAAATCAGAGTGCGTGTTTTGTTTGTTTTAAAGTTCATTCCTTCTTAGGGAGCTGGAGACAAAAAGGCATTCAAGACCAGTATGGATGGAAAATCAGGACCCCAGATAAAAACTACAAAGGCTTTCATTACAATGGCAATCAGTGAACTAAACTCCTACCTTGTTTTGGCTGATGTGGGGCTTGCAGCCCATTTACACTCTTGTCTTTTTTCTTTTTAGAGATTTCCCATAAGTTCAATGGGTTTGGGACTCAATGGGATAATGAGCTCGATGTTTCAGTTGTTTGTTGATTCATCTCAGTGAAATCCAGAAAGACTGAAATTAGTATGGGG
Source organism: Pleurodeles waltl (assembly GCF_031143425.1). NCBI lineage: Eukaryota > Metazoa > Chordata > Amphibia > Caudata > Salamandridae > Pleurodeles > Pleurodeles waltl. The sequence goes on from NC_090447.1 coordinate 589,670,661, forward strand.
TTGCTTATGTTCCTATTTAAAGTAGAAGATGTAGAGCCTGGTCTTGTTCTTTAGGAATTGGACTAAGTTTGCTGATGGCTATAAACTGTCTGTCGGTACAAGGTGAGCAAAAACAATAGATTGGAGCACAGATCACATCAATTGTCAATGTCGAACCGCAATTGCAGCATTCAATACATTGTTTTTTATTTTTCCTCAGTTAGATTCCTAATTGTTGCAACAGGCATGTCCAGACATTTGCCACATATCTCACTTTGTCATATGCGTAAAGCTGCAACTCACTGAGAAGGACCAATGTCAGTGTTTGTAACATGCCAAAGCAGAGGGCATCAAGCATTCTAAAAGTGTGAATGTGAGGGACCTTAACAACAAGGAATGCTAGCACTTGTTCAACAGTGGAAACTTTGCTTTACTAACCATTGCCATCATAAGCGTACATGCGGATGAGTAGTCAAGTCCTCGTGGTTGGGCTTCAGTGGATTTTTGTGAAAGTTTGTAAAATTTCTATAAGAGTATGTAGCATTATGTGATATACTTAGAAATACAATTTTAAGGTATGCCATGTGTAAATTGGTGATGAGTGCATCAAGATACAAGCAGGGGACTGTTAAAGAGAAAATGTCCAGTGCAAATCATAAACTGCTTAGATATTTCTGCTTGAAAAAGTTTCCAACCAAATGAAATTGTGCAAAATTGAATGCCCACTACTTGAAGTGAATGTTATGAGCATAATACATTTTTTGTACAGGCTTAGATCAAGGTACACTAAAACACAACTGTCACAGTTATAATAAAGTCATGAATTGTGTGATATCACATCTCTTAAATTGGACCAGATCTAAAAGTGTATCAATATATTTAAACAATAGACTATAAATCAGAAGAGTAGTAATTACACAATACGTAATGATTATTGCACTAATTTGGCAAACTAAATCCAATCTTTAAGGCTACACTGCCTATGTAATATTTGGGAGGTTCTATGGCTTTTAATCTCATGTTATAGAAGGTGTGAACCTACTCAGAGTAAAAATCACATCACCGGGACCTGTGTCTCTGAACTCATTAGGCAGGTTTTGGGTGCAGTGTAGGCAGACCTATGAGTAGGGCAGGCCAGCAATGTTTTAGCATGGGGCCTCCAGGCTGAGTCTTAACCATAGATGAGTGGGCAGCAATCAGGTGGACACTCAGAAACCATGGACAGCAGCATGGTCAATGGAGGTGTTGGAGCGTAAAACTGAGGCCCAGATTTATACTTTTTTACATTAGCGCAGGTTTGCGTCAAAAAGTATAGCGCTGGCTAGCACCATTCCAGGACACCAGCCCGGTCCCATATTTAAGGAATGGCGTAAGCCAGCACTAAGGCCCGATTAGCTTCAAAATAAATGACTCTTATCGCGTAGGGGAGGCGTAGAGCAAACTGGAGGTTGTGCAGGAAAGAATGGCGCTAGTTAGGTTAGAGTAAAAGAATGACTCTAACCTGACTAGCATCATTTGTTTGACACACAACCCCAATGGACATGACTCTTGTCTTAACAAAGACAGGAGTCATGCCCCTCCAGCCCAATGTCCATGCCCAGGGGACTTATGTCCCCTGGGCATGGCCATTGAGCACAGTGCCATGTAGGGGGGCCCAAGTTAGGCCCCCCATGGCACTTTTTAAAAACAAAATCAAAAAACTTACCTGGACCTACCCGGGATGGGTCTCCCATCCTTAAATGTCCTCCAGGTGTGGGTGGGGATGTCCCTGGGTGCAGGGAAGGACACCTGTTGGCTGTTTCCATGGTCTCTGACCATTGAAAAAGGCCCACAGGTCCCCTAACGCTTGCCCATACCCAGGCAATAAGTAATGGCGCTAAGCAGGCTTAGTGTCATTATTTAAGGCCCTCCTCCTCCACTGCGTGATTTTTGCGTGGGAGGATAAATAAGGCGCAAGGGCCTTAGAGTCATTATTTTGCCCGGGAACGCCTACCTTGCATCTCATTGACGCAAGGTAGTTTTCTGCAGACAAAAAATTGCGTTAACTCCAATATTTTGACTCTAGACTGGTCTAGCGTCAAAATATAAATATGGAGTTAAGTTTGCACTGGATTTGTGTCAAAAAATGACACAAATCCGGTGCAAACAGAGTATAAATATGGGCCTATTCTTGCTTTTAGTGCACCAGACATCAGCATTAGGTGATATTTTATTCATGTTTAAAAGCCTAATGTAGAGAAAGTTGCATTGACACATATTTTAAAAGTGCTTGCGTTCATTATTGTGATGAACATTGTGCCTACCTTAATTGTCAATGTGCTAACAAGACTTAAAATAATGATGAAGCATGTTTTATGTATTAGAGTAACTGTTAGTAGTGAAACAAATTTGATTTATAATGATTAATGTGATTTACTAGTATAAATTTATGTGTGCATACAAATAAATGTGCTTCTCTGTCATACTTAATGTGATGCTTTATCAAGGATTGCAATTATGAATGAAATGTTTTTACCTTTTGATGATATATTAATAGTGTTGAATTTATAAGTTTCCATATTATGGCCCTCATTATGAACTTGGCAGTAGTCACTGCCAACCGCTGACTGTTGTGCTGATAGTGAACAAAAGACCGCCAGTGGCAGTGGACTGCACACCGCCAAATAATGATGTCAAAAACACAGTCAGCCTAAAAATTGACAACCTCCACTTACCACCAGGGCCAACAACGGCGGAAAGACAGGACATAGCACCCCGCCACCGCCATCCCTGCAAACCCCCACCCACCAAATAATGATGCACAAATCAGTGTGGCGGACAGTGGATGTCGAATGGCCATTGGCGGTAATGACTCAGAAATGGGAACCGCCAACAGCAGAAGCACACACTGGCAAATTTGGAAACCACACAGCTGACACACATCCACACCACTATAAAACATATTCCTCGCACAACCCACAATTCTTCGGCAACACCAACAGAACCACAGAAAACCACACCACAACACACATACAAACAACCATCACACAAGTCACACACACACAACACACACCATTGTATCCCCTAAGCACCCCTGCTTCACTGACAGGGAGCTGAGGACCATGGTAAACGAAATACTCAGGGTCGAGCCGCAGCTATTTGGGGCACAGGTGCAGCAGATGCCCTTAGTCAAGAAGATGGTGCTTTGGCAGAGGATTGTCAACAAGGTCAACACACTAGGAATCCTTCCACGCACAATGGATGACATCAGGAAGAGATGGAACGACCTGCGGGGGAAGGTGCGTTCCATGGCATCATGACACAACATCGCCGTACAGAAGACTGGCGGTGGTCCCCCACCTCCTTCCCCAGAACACACCGAGTGGGAGGAGAGGGTCATGGCTATTCTGCACCCAGAGGGCCTCACTGGACTTCCTGGAGGACTGGACTTGGGTAAGTCAACTACACCTGCAATGCATGTATCACCCCATCCCTCTCACTACCACTACGCCCCCAACCCCCTACCCACGCACAACACCCACACACTCCTACCCATGTCCCCTGCATGCTCACGACCCCCCATTCAAATCACTATCCAGCCCCCTATACGCAGTCACCAACCCATGCATGAAATGGCAGGAGTACAACACTCAGAATGCACCACTCCCCCCCATCAAATGCATCCAAAAGAACTCCAAGGGACCCTGCATGCTACCACATGGGAATGGAACCACCAATAACTCCTAAGCAGTGCTGCAAGGGACAAGAAAGTGCAAGACACCCACATCTTTGTTCTCAGACACACAGGCACCACCATCTATGCCACCCAGATGGAGACGTCAAGGAATGCCAGTACTCCACATGAAGACAAAGGTCCCACTCAGGAGAGTGCAGAGAGATGTCTGGACACAGAGGAGATCCCTGGCCCATCCCACAGCCCTGGACACTCACTCTCCAGTATCCCCACCCAGGACACCACTGACACTCCTACCATTCAGCCACCACCATCAGCTCTGTCCCAGCTCCCCCACACCAGTGTCTCCAGGCCACAGACTGGCTGCCCACAAGTACAGAGTCCTGAGTCTCCACCCACTACCAGGTAGGATGATGAAGGGCCCAGTGCAAGTGGGACTCCCAGACCTGTGCAGGGGACACAGGTACAGGGCGCCATTGCGACGGAAGCAGTGGGTCAGGGGGGTAGCCCAAGGAGGGATGTTGCTGCCCAGGAGGCCATTGCTGAGGTGCTGGGAGCATACTACCATTGCCAGGACAGAATGGGCCATATCCTGGCCACACTGGAGGAGAATCAGTGGCCGCAGGTATCATACCATCACGAGGCCATGGAGCAATGGAAATAGCTCATTGCTACCATGGCTACCATTGCAGGGGTGCTGCAGCGCCAGTACAACAGCCAGCCTGAGTCCTCCACCCACCTGCAGGCCGCTTCCACTAGGCAGGACAATGTCCTGCCATCCACATCTGCAGCTGCTAGTGGACTGGTGGCACTGTCAGACGACTCATAGGACACCAGCACCCCTTTCCCTGCAGCCCAGCTTCCTCCTCACAAACATGCCCTCAGACCCAAACATCCCTGTGAAACACCTGCCAAGACCAAGCCTACCACCAGGAAGTAACTCTGCCCTGAACTGTCTCCCTTGTGTGCCACTGAGCTATCTTGTCAACATGCCACTGCCGTTTCACCATCTTCCAATGGCCTCATTGACTATTCCCCTGTGCATCCAACAGCTGTGGAAATGTACCTGACTATATTGTTCACCGTGTGCCCACTCCCTTACACTGTCCCATCACTCTTTGATGTTTTTTGTTTAAATAAATACACATATGCACTCAAAATATCTGTCCTTCATTAATATGAGCAAACAAATGTAATTGTGAATATAGTAGCCAGTTTCAATCATAATGCTGTTTAATTGCATGAGGGGGTCTAACAGACTGCATTGTTCGATGTATGTCACACTCTACATTCCTATGCTTTAACACACATCTCCTTCTTTACACATGAAGTCTACACATCACTGGTAAGGGACACCACAGCACTTTGCACATAAGTCACCCTGAAACAATGCAGTAAACCCATTGGTAACACAGAACACTACCTGAGAGTCACTGGAAGTATAGCCAGATTAGCTGGGTCCTGGAGTTGATGTCTTCCCCCTCCTCTACCCCATCACTCTCAAACTTCCTCTGAGGTGGCGAGGGTGGTTGGACAGCATCCCCCTTGTCCAGTAGTGGAATAGTTTTCCTCAGAGCCAAGTTGTGCAGCATGCAGCAGGCCACCACTATCTGTCGCACCTTCTCAGGGACATATCACAGGAACCCTCCAGAGGGACGGAGGCAGCAAAATCTTGCCTTCAGGAGTCCTGTGGTCCTCTCAATAACTCTCCTAGTACAACCACGTGCCTCATTATAACGGATTTCTACATCTGTCCTGGGATTCCTCAGACATGTCAGGAGTCATTGCATGTTTAGGTAGCCAGAATCCCCTGCAAAAGTGGGTGAAAGAGGGTTGAAACACACAAAATCTACTTGCATTCAGCCTGCCTGTCAGCTATGTAACTGATCCAGTGTCATACACACTCACCTATGAGTCAAGCTCTGTCCCACTGTAGTTGTCCAATCATGTGTGGCACACTGCTGTTTCTCAGGACAAAGGAGTCTTGGACTGATCCTGAGAACTTTTCATTGACATGAGTAATGGACTGATCAGCGATACACACCAATTGGACATTCATGGAGTGAAAGCTTTTACGATTTCTGAACACCTGTTCATTTACTTTTGAGGGTATGAGGATTATGTGGGTACCATCAATGGCACATATCACATGGGGAATATTTGCAAATGCATAAAATCCAGATTTGATGGAGTTGAGATCAGCCCTTTGGAGAAACTGGACATAACTCTGCAGATGTTGCACAAAGGAATCCAGAAATTTGGACAAGATGTGGCTGAATATTGGCTGAGATACACCAGCTGCAATGCCCACTAACACTTGGAATGAGCCTGTGGCCATAAATGTAGCACAGATAGTACCTGAACAGTTGTAGGGATGGCATGAGGATTCCTATTAGCTGGCATCAAAATAGCCTTCATTTGAGCACAGAGTTCCAGGATAGTGGCTCAATTCAGGCGGTGAGTGATGATGATGTGACATTCTACCATGGTGGCCAGATCAACCAGGGGTCTGTAAACAGATGGGGCCCTCCCTCACCACATTGGTCTGTACCTATGGGGGGAAATAGAGACACATTGAGTTGCCACAAACACTTCATTCACAACATTCCCCAATTCAACTTGTACATGCAACACTATTGCCCCTCACACAGATGCAGAGAACTTGGTAATCCTGGCAGGGTATTGTCTGGTGTGGTATGTATATCGAATTGCATCACAGTGTAGGCACACTTCCCACTATGATTCCATGAGGAGGATCACTGATCATACCATTACTTCGACGAAAGGGAGATGGAATGGAACCATGGATTAGGACCCAGGACAGACTACAAAGGCGTGGTGTATGCAAAATGGCAGCCCCCTGCCCTACAGGTAGTGCAGTGTAGGAAGTGACTTTAGTCCGCTGGTGAGAGTTGTCATGGAGGTGGGCTGTGTTCACTGCTGTGCACATCTTCATCAGATAACATTGGCGTCTGTGGGGAAGCAGGGCCAGTCAGGATTACAGCCGGCAGTGATGGTGCACACAGCTGGGGTAAATACTGCCATTTTGCTATGCCCTTGCCACTAGACTTCTGCACCTCAAGAGGAAAGGAACTCCACTGCATGAGCTGCTGTGTCCTGACTCTGGTCCTTAGAATGGCATATGTCACAGAGGAACGGGCCCGGGCCTTCACCACAGAGGAGATTGAGAAGCTGGTGGACCGAGTCCTACCCCTGTATGCAAAGCTGTATGGGCAACCAGAGGCTCAGGTAAATTGCTATTAGTCCTCCTTGAATGTGTGTGAGTGTGGCAGATGCCTGTAGGAGTTTTTGTTGGCTGTGTGGATGCTTACCCGTAATGTGTCTGGCAGTATGTGTGTCTCCATGGGCCATGTGAGCTCGAACTGGAATGCCATTTGTGTATGGTGCACCCACACTGACGTCTTGTTTCTTTAGTCTGTGTGTCCCATGCAGGTCAGCACCCATCAGAAGAAAGGAATGTGGCAAGCCATCTCCAAGGAAGTGCAGACCCCGGGTGTCTGCAACTGGCAGAGCACCCACTGCAGGAAGCAGTGGGAGGACTTGTGGCACTGGGCCTGGAAGACCGGAGAGGCACAGCTTGGGACGGCCTCCCAACGAGGGAGAGGTGCCCGTCAGACCCTGACCCCCTAATGGCCCGCATACTGGTGGTGGCCTATCCCGATTTGGATGGGTGCTTGAAGGCAGCACAGCAGCCACAAGGGGGTGAGTACCTACACTAATGTGATGCTACTATGCTGAGTGTATTTAGGTTCTATGGGGTGCACGCAGAGTAGTGACAGGCCAATAGACAGGTGCGTCCCTCCAGTCCTGTCCCCCTCTACGTCCATGGGATAGTGTCCTTAGGTAAATATGGCTGGGAATGTAGACCTGTGAAGCGGCCCTTGTTTGGGCTATTGGTTTACATGTAGCTTCATGGATTAGCAGATTTGTTGTTTTACCAAACCTCTCTCATTGTGTCCCATTGCAAACTGTATCGGAGTAGAGGGCCAGAATGGTCATGTAGTGTACTGTGGGATGTTGCCTAGCAGTCAGGGGCACATTCAGGTGAATTATTCTGTCTGCTGGGGGTTAGTGCATTAATGCATGAGATGGGTGGGGGTGTATATTTGTCAACAGGTATGGAAGATCTAGCTATGACCTACTTCTTTCTTATTTTGCCCCGCCGTGCCCTTGTGTCCTTGTGTGCTTTAGCATCATCTGGCGAGGGAGCTGAGGCACTGGCGAGTGGGGATGCTGGAGCACCAGGGTTTCCAGGCGGCAGAGTCCACTGACGCCAAGGGGACCAGTGGGTTGGAGGATGAGGGGAGTAGAGGGGGAGGAAACTAACACTGGAGGTAGTGACTCAGACACCTCCTCCGATGGCAGCTCCCTCGTGGTGGTTGAGCCTACTGGGCCCAGCTATTCCTTGTCATCTTCCGCCACCCCCTATACTATCACTGCCCTCCCAGTAGCTTCCCCGCATGTAGCCTGTGCCTGTTCACCGAGGAGGTTGAGCGTCTCCTTCTACCCAGGCACCTCATCTCCTGCCCCTGTTGGCCCGGCTGCCCTCACTGCGGAGGCTATTGACCTCCTGAAAAGCATCTCTGTTGGTCAGATAACCATTGTGAATGACATTCAGGGGCTGGCATCCCAGATGCAGCAATGCAATGCGTTCCTGGAAGGCATTCACTGTGCCATGTCTGGCCTCCGGAGATCTTTTCAGGCTCTGTCCTCCTCTTTGACGGAAGCCAGTGTCCCTGGTCTTTCCGTCCCTCTCCCACAACCTCTACCCCTTCCAGCACCCCACTCCCTTCTTCCATCCCAATCACACATCCAGACAGCCATGCACCCAAATCAACACCGAAGAAGCAGGCAGACAAACGCAAGCACCACACGTCCCACCACATGCAGGCACACACCCAGCATTCAAAGGCAGACACAGCAACATCCACCTCCCCCACAGTGTCCACCCTCCTTCCTCCCAGGACACAGAAACACTCCCAGACATCCACTTCACACACATCCACCAAACATGGGCATATTGTACAGGCATCTGCATCCAAGTACAACAGACCTACACCTCATACCTGAACTCCCTCATCCTCCACTCCGAAACCTGTCTCCAAAACCCTTCCAGCTGTACCTCATAAGCTTTCCCTCTCCCATGTTGACCTGGTTGAACTCACTGGCCCACCACTTCTTGTCCCTAAACATTCGCTTGGCCTCCAGGAACCCACTCCTTCCTCATCCATGTCCTCCGCAGTCCGCCCTACCCATTCCTGTGCCCCTTTCCCAGAGAAGAAGAAGGCTCGTGTTGCCCCTGGTCGCTCTGCCACCCACCCGTCCAGGCCCTCTCCTCCTCCTCTCAAGAGCAAGCCTAAACCCTCTCCAACTCCAGAACCTACGACCAAGACCCCCCTTCCAAACCTGAGTCCCCACCCCCACCGCACCCTGCCCTTGAACCCTGAGGTGCTTGGCTGCCCCATTGATGCCTCTTCTCAGTGGAATGTTCCTTTACATCGTGGGAGTCAAGTGTGGGCTATCTTTGCCCTACCGGGACTTTGTACTGGACAATGGCCTTTTGTAAATCATTTTTGGAATTAAAATGTGCTGCGCAGCAGACCTGTTGGAGCTAAATTGAGCCATTGTGCACCATTTCACTGTGGGGGTGTGGTGTGCACCGGTGTGTGTATTGGTGCAGGTATTTGTTGGCTTGTGTCCGGTAAGTACATTTTGTTAGGGTGTGCATGGCTTGGGGTGGTGGGAGGGGTTGAGTATGCGATGCGGTGTGGGTGGGGGGAGTGTATGTGTAATTGTGCCCTTTCCTCACTTGTGTGCTAGGCTGGGGGACTTACTGTCATCATCTTTGTCAGCTGTTACGGTCCTGGAGGGATATGGCAAGGAGAAGCACTGGCATTATTTCCAACTCTTGCTCCTTGTCGGCGTTGGCATGTTCTGTGTGCCTCTGGTAAGTGTTTCCCTTGATATGGGTCATTTCCGCCACGCTTTGAGTGGCGCTGGTTACCGCCCCGGAAGTGATGGCAGTGTGGTGTTCATAATATGCTGGTTGGGTTGGGCCTTTCCCCCAGGCCTGGAGAAGGCCTCTGCCGTCATTGGTGGTGAATCCAAGATGGCGGTGGGTGGATGTGCCGCTGGCTGTTTCTCCTATGTTTCATTATTTGGCGGTCTGCACCGCCAGCCTGTTGGCTGTAGTTACCACCACCGCCAGCGGTGCGGTCATTACCACCAGGTTCAAAATGACCGCCTATGTGTGTTTTAAGAATTACAATATTAATGCATTATATTTCTTTTGTTAGCATAACTAGGCCTAAAGACTTCATATTTGCAGCCTTGTAAAAGTGTCAATCATTTCTTTTCCCCTAACATGAATTTTCCCATTAGGTTGTTTCTCATGAATAATAAAAAGTCATATTATTCACTGTATAAGAGTTGTTTCCCTATGACCTTGATTCTGGTAAACTGAGACCTGGATACTTAAAGCTAAAGTATTTGCTATTGTTCAACGGAACTCTTGTCATGTGAGCTGGTGAAATCGTTCTACACCATGGGAATAAATATGGATTGCAACAAGTGATGTGCAAAATTTTTAAACTACTGGAGTCACACGGAAAGGAGAGACGACTTCTCACCAAGCCTGAGAGTTTTCTAGGATGTTGCAAACTCAATTCGTTATAAATTATGACTGAACATTGACCCTTTTGTGGGATGTGGACTCATCGAACTGACCAATCGAACTGTTTACAGTATTCCCAAGTAGGGATGGACTTACTAAGTTTTGAGCAGTCCCCTTTTTGGAATTTTATTCTGTAAACTTGTCCCTTGAATCTTTCCTGATTTCCCTGTGCACTTTTCCCCTGATGGTGCTTCTAATGGACTTTGCTGATGATCTACATGCTTTGCTGACAAAACTGAATTGAATGCAAACCCTAGGGGAGGTATATTCTACTGCAAATGTTAATTTTCTCCTGACCTACTTTTCATTAGTAGAAGTTAGCATGCTGACACCTGACTATTTTATTTTATTTTTATAGTTAGTTTAAGATACCCTGAGATAGATGATTTTCCTAATTATTTTTGTCTTTCTGTTTGGCCGCATGTGTTGGCCTGTTCCAACACATGCTTGTCCTTATTATTTTAGCAGTAGGGAGAGCCTATGTCCAAAGCTTGATTTCTGAATATTTGTAATCAGATTTGACTAATGTTTTCATAGTCTGATTTGAAGCATGTTTCTGTCTCACAACTGATTGATTTATTAATATGCATTATTTTTCTTGAATGCTTAATGGTGTTGATGTTGAGTAGAATAAACTTTTCTCACAGATTTGGTCAACCTATGGCGTTTATTTACCTTTATAATTGGATTTTGTGCACTATTTGTAGGAAGGTGGCTTTCTTCTATCATGGTTACCCCCATTTTTGGCCTGTTTGTCAGTGTTTGTCAGTGTGTTTTACTGTCTCATTGGGATCCTGCAAGTCAGGACCCCAGTGCTCATAGTTTGTGGCCTATATGTCAGTACGTTGTACTGTTTTGTCAGTATGCTTGACTGTGTCACTTGAGTCCTGCTAACCAGAACTCTAGTGCTTATGCACTTTCAGATTCCAAATTTCTACTTACATACTGGTAACCCAGTATTCCACGCCAAATTGGCATACTGGACCCCCTTTATAAGTCCTTAGTATAGGGTACCTAGGTACCAAGGGCATTGGGGTGCTAGGAGATCCTTGTGGGCTGCAGCATTTCTTTTGCCACCCATAAGGAGTTCCTACAAACACTTCTTCAGGATTGCCATTGCAGCATGAGTGGAATAGTGTAAGCACTATTTCACAGCCATTTCCACTGCACCAGGTAAATTATAAGTCACCTATATCTCTAACCTTCAGACCCTGAAGGCTAGGTGCAAAGTTACTGTGTGTGAGGGCACCCCTGCACTAGCAGAGGTGCCCCCACATTGTCCAGGACCATTTTCCCGGACTTCGTGAGTGCAGAGACACCATTATAGGTGTGCACTACATATAGGTCAACACATATATGTAGCTTCACAATGGTAACTCTGAATATGGCCATGTGAGGTGTCTGGGATTGAGAAATTGTACCTCCAATTGGATTATGGTACTGGGGGGCCAATTCCATGCACCCAGGGGGCTCCACCATAGACTCCAAGTACTGCCAAATCAGCTCTCTGAAGTTTTCACAGCAGCCACAGCTGCTGCAACCTCAGAGACAGGATTTTGCCCTCGTGGGGCTTGGGCAGCCCAGTCCCAGGAAGGCAGAACAATACATTTCCTTTGGGACAGGGGTGTTACACCCTCTCCGTTTGGAAATAGGTGTTACAGGCATGGGAGGGGTATCCTCCCAGAGCCTCTGGAAATGCTTTGTGCCCTCTTTGCAAAATCCACTCTAAACCAGTTCAGAGACCCTCAGTCCCTTCTCTTGCGCAAAACTGGACAAAAGAAAGGTGAGTGACCACTCCCCTGTCCATCACCACCCCAGAGGTGGTGCCCAGAGCTTCTCCAGAGTGTTCCTGGATCAACCTCAGACCTGCTCCAGGAACTCTACAACTGCAACAAAGTATCCAAGTAGGCTTCTGCAACTCTCTAACTTCAGCACCTGCCAGCAACTGTAACAGTTTCCAGGTCATGCATGCTCTGAGGACTGCCTGTCTTCATCCTGCACCAGAAGAACCAAAGGAATCTCACGTGGAGTGACAGAGTCACTTCCCTGCTTTAACAGGCACCTCTCTGCAGTGACGACCGGTACTCTGGGTCCACTCTCCTGACAACAAGCGTTGATCCTGGAACACAGGTGGTGGACCAAAGTGACCCAAAGGTCCAACTGTCCAAATTTGGTGGAGGTAAGAGCTTGCTTCCCTGAGCCACACACCACCCCTGTGCACCACGTGTTTTGCAGCTCCTAGGGCTTCTGTGCACTTCTCCAAGGAATCCTTCATGCATAGCATAGCCCAGGTCCCCAGCACTCTATCCTGTGACGCTCAGCTCCCTGAGTTTTTCTCCAGCGGTTTGGGATCCCTTTGTGTAGTGCTGTGAATACTGCAATTTGCAACTCCTTTGTCCCCGTGTTCTGGGACTCCTGTGGGTGCTGCCTGGTCTTATGAGGGCTCTCTGTAGTGCTGAGAGCCCCCTCTGTCTCCTCAGTCTGAGTTGAGATCCCCATGTCCCTCCTGGATCCAGGTAGCACCTTTTCCCGCCAAACTCGTCTTTTGTGTAAGCCAAGGCTTGTTGGCAGAATCCAATGATGAAAACCCACTTGCTTTCTTCCAATCGACGTGGGACATCTCTTGCATCAAGCAGGAACCCACAGCTGTCTTCTTTGGTGCATCTGTGACTTTTTCTTCTAACCAGAAAATCCACTTTTGCACCTGCATCCGGGTTAGCCGGGGCTCCTGTTCCTCCTGGACTCTTCAGCTGTTCTTGGACTTGGTCTCCTCTGTCTGCAGGTCTTCAGGTCCTGGAATCCTTCACTGGTGTCTTGCAGTCTTGCTTGAGTTTTGCATAATCCTTCATCACGACTCCTAGTGTGTTCTGAGGAAACTTGTTGTACATTACTCCTGTTTTCCTGAGCTCTGGGGTGGGGTACTTTACTTACCTTTGGTGTTTTCTTACACTCCTAGCGCCCTTCTACACACTACTCTTGCCTAGGTAGGGAACCAACTTTCACATTCCACTATTATAGTGTATGGTTTGTGTTGCCCCTAGGCCCATTCTGGCCTATGATGATTTTCACTATTTGCACTATTGTATGACTTTTTACTTACCTGATTTTGGCTACTATTGTATATTTTGTGTATAATACTTACCTCCTAAGGGAGTATAGCCTCTAAGATATTTTTGGCCTTTTATCAGTAAAATAAAGTACCTTTATTTTTGGTAACACTATTGTTTTTCTTTTGTGTAAGTACTGTGTGACTACAGTGGTCTTGCAAGAGCTTTGCATGTCTCCTAATTCAGCCTTGGCTGCTCTGCCTACAGCTACCTCTAGACAGTCTGGCTTCTAGACACTGCCTATATTTCACTAATAAGAGACCTGGTATAAGGTACCCTTCTACAAACCAGGCCAGCCTCCTACACTATTTACATGACTTTGGATTTGTGGTTATGAAATAAAGATTTGAAACCTTTATTGATTGGAGTTTTCTTCCATGGCCAAATGGGTCATGGTGTTTAAATTTGTTGTTGGGTGGTTTGATTGATTGTGTGTGATTATCACACTCTTCACTGGGTCCAAAGATCCCATCGAAGTGCTTTTTAAATCCTGCGAAGGATGAGAAAAACTTGTTAACACAGGTACCAGTCCATCCAATGTTCAGCTGCAGAGTCACTCCAGATTAAATACACACATTTAAACAGTTAAGCTCTATTGCACTGAGAATCACAGTCATGCATCTTGAAAGGTCAAGCAGTCAGCCAATTCATCAGGGGCATAGTTTCTATCCTAAGAGAGGAACTTTGGAAGGTCCTGTCATGAGAATGTAATGCAGACACCTCTGGCTATGTGCACAAGTCAATGCAAACCTCCAATGAACTGCATTCACTAGAAACTTTAGCCCATATTTATACTTTCTTAGCGCAGCATTTGCGTCATTTTTTGACGCACAAATGACGCAAACTTGCAAAATACAATTGTAAGTTTGCGCCGTTTTTGCGTCAAAAAATGGCGCAAATGCGATGCTAAAAAAGTATAAATATGGGCCTTTGTTTTTCCTCACTATAAGGCTGGTAAATAGAGAACAGCAGAGGGTGATGAAGTGGGGAATGAGGTTTTACTCATTTGGCATCATCCAGCCTCCGTTTAGCAAGTGGGATTAATTCCAAGTGTAAAAGTTTATGATCAGCCGTGAATAACTCTAATATCAGGTGTACCTATAGTGTCCGTGAAGCATTTCCCACATGCATTCATTCTATTGTTCAAAAAGGTTATGGCAGCATTTCTGCATGTAATGTCTTCAAGCATTATGCTCACTTAAGAAGTAAATAAACATGACAGATGATGGATCTGCCCCAAGCCTCTGGGCTTAATGTACCTGGGGCAATAGGAAAACCCTGTGCATGCAGTTATGAACCCCAGAGACAATACTGATTCGCTGGGATTGGTCCGATAAGCACTGTTTTAGATATGTGATATGTGCACGCGACGCGCTCTTCCGCGCGACTATGCGTGTGATCAAGATGGATTAGAACTTGGAATGCTATGTGTGGGTTTGAATGTTGTGGGGCAGTTGCGTGGTGGAGCCAGTGTGGGCGGACGGGAGTTAAGGCTGTATTACCAGATCTTGGAAATAAAGAAGATACTTGTGAAAACCTATTCTGGAGTCCGCCGTACCTTTCAGTGGCGACAAGGGTTTTCCAATTTACAGCCTCTTCTTCCTGTGCTTTCTCTGCCGTTGGGTTCCGGTTCTGCCAGCGACTGCAGCCTGCCACACCTACATTCCATCCGACGGCCGAGACCCGCTGTGTGCCCAGAGAAGCATCTTTGCTGCAAACTCTTCGCGCTTTGAGGATTTCGGCGTATGCCGAAATTGAACACGTTGAACGCGTCCCAGACGCACTGTAAGTAAGTTTTCCAGCAACTAGACCGCAGGTTCCACATTGCGTGGACGCTTCGGCGTCCATTTTTGGGCTCATCGCACTTCGTATTTTGATCGCGTGTTACGGTGCCACGCACACCCCGACTACCGTTTTACCTATAAGGTTACTTAACTGAGTTGTGGACACATAGGGGGTCATTACGACCTCGGCGGTCTTGGAAAAAGACCGCCGAGGCTGCGGGAGACAGAATACCGCCATTGCCGGCGGTATTCCTGTCTCCCTATTATGACATTTCCGCTGGGCCAGCGGACGGTAACAGTGTTACCGTCCGCTGGCCCAGCAGAAATGTCACATCAACATTGCAGCCGGCTCGTAATAGAGCCGGCGGCAATGCTGATGTGCAGCGGGTGCAGTAACACCCGTCGCGCATTTCACTGCCCAAATTAATGCGCGACGTTGGTTACGCCTGGGGGCCCCTGCACTGCCCATGCCAAGTGCATGGGCAGTGCAGGGGTCCCCAGGGGCACCCCAAGTCCCCTTTCCGCCAGCCTTTCAATGGCAGTGTTTACCGCCACGGACAGGCTGGCGGTCGGGGACTCATAATCCCCAGGGCAGTGGTGCAGAAATGTCACCTTGGAAAGACATAAATTCTACAAAAGGGTCCAATCTGAGGGTGAATCTGCGTCCAGTTATGAAGGGGCTTTAAGACTTTTGGCTGGTTCTTGTGATTACAAACAAATTGAGGAAGAAATGATAAAAGACCAGCTTGTGGAAAAAACTAATAATAAGAAAATACAAGAAGCATTATTATCCACCCCCACCTAACTTTACAGAAAGCCTTAGAGATTGCCACCAGAATTGAAAGCACTGTGTCGTTCATGGAACAAATGTCAATCGCTGACAACAGGAACCAGTCGCCGCGATCAGAGGTGTTATCAGTTAAGTCTAAATACAAAAATAGAAACGTGAAGAGTGGAAATGCACCTCAGCCTACAGGAATCAAGACTGGGAAAAATGTATCCAAACCCTTAGAGTGTTATAGATGTGGTAGTACTACTCATTTAGGTAATGCTAAATTTTGTCCAGCCCTGGATTAGATGTGTGCCAAATGTTAAAAGAAAGGACATTTTGCGAGAGTATGTAAATCAAGTGTATCCAATAGTTCAGACAATCTCAACCACAAGGTTAATAGTGTAATTGCAAATAATTCTTCTTCTTCTAGTAGTGAGGAAGGGGAAATATTCATGGTGCATGACAAAGAACCCCTGATTGGTGAGGTAAGGGACTCTAGTATGAGAAGACCATTTTGTTTGGTTGATATAGATGGTGTTCAGGTTCACATGATGGCTGACTCGGGTTCACCATTCACTCTTTTGAGCGAGACCAAGTGGAATGACCTGTTTAGAGCCCGAGGAGTCACCTTAAAACCTTCACCTATCCATCCTATTGGATACGGAGGGAAGGCAATTGATGTAGTCGGGGAATTCCAAGCGACACTCAAATTTAAGGATAACATCACGCCTGCTACAATTTATGTAGCCAAGGATGACACATGCCTTTTAGGATGGTGTGATCAGGGTAAATTAAAGCTGGTGTTAGATCCAAATAATCCTAACAAGTTGTAATGAAAAATGAATTTTTGCGGGTGTCTTCGATCAAGTGTGATGAATGGGAATCACGTTACCCTGAGATATTTAATAGTAATGTGGGTCTATTCAAGGGTTTTGCCCACAAGATTAAAATCAATAGGGATGCGCAACCAAAAGTACACAAAGTACGGAAGGTTCCCCTCACCTTAAAAGACGATTTTAAGAAAGAATTTGACAAATTGTGTGCATTAGACATAATTGAACCTATAGAATCTTCGAATTGGGTTGCACCTGTAGTGTTAGCCCGCAAAGCGAATGGATCGTTACGAATGTGTGTGGATTTGCGTGATTTAAATGACCACATTTTGGTTGATCAATACCCCCTGCCTAACATCTCGGAAATGCTATCCTCTACCAAAGATGGTAAAGTATTTTCCTTACTCGACATGACATCTGCTTACCATCAGATTAGACTACATCCTAGCTCAAGACATTACACAGCCTTTATTACACCTTTTGGCATATTCCAGTTCAAGCGTATGCCTTTTGGGTTGGCGTCTGCGTCAGCCGTGTTTCAGAGAACAGTGGAGAGCATGTTTAAAGAGTTGAATGGAGTGAAGGCATTTCAGGATGATATTTTGGTTTATGGTAAAAACAGGTTTGAGCATGACGAAAGACCAGGTCATGTGCTAGATGTACTGAAATCGAAAGGTGTAACTCTCAGTTCTGCTAAGTGCCGATTTAGTGTGTCTTCTGTGAATTATTTGGGTTTCGAATTAACAGCTGAAGGTATGAACCCTAAAGTAAGTTTAGTTAAAGCCATCCAGGATTTTGTGTGTCCAGAGAATAAAAACCAATTGAGGTCTTTCAAGGGGCTGATAGAGTTTTAAGCCAGATTTGCACCAAATTGCTCAGAAAAGACTTATAACTTAAGGAATCTATTGAAGAAGAATGTAAAATTCTTATGGGACTCTAATTGCAACCGTGAATTTGAGAGTGTGAAGCAAGAGCTTGCTCATGCGATTCCCTTAAAGCCCTTTGACACCTGGGATCACTCTATTATAATGACAGATGCCAGCCAGAAAGGGTTGGGGGCCGTGTTATTAAAAAGGAGAGATGGTAAGGACAAAGTTGTAGCGTTTGCGTCGAGATGTTTGAAGGGTGCTGAGACAACGTACTCTGTGATCGAACGGGAGGCTCTGGCATGTTGTTGGTGCGTCAGTTATTTCAAACAGTTCGTATGGGGTACTAGATTTACTGTTAGGGCGGATCACAAGCCTCTAGTTCAACTTTTCACTGCCAAGGGTGCTGAGAAAGCCACTCCAAGGATCGCCAAGTGGCAATACAAATTGTGTGAGCACAATTTTAAGTTAGAAAATGTACCAGAAAAAAAATATATTTTGGCAGATTGTTTGTCTAGACTGTCTGGCTCCGATTCTTCTGTAGAATTGTCAACTGATTTTGGTTCCAAGGAAGGCGATAATGACGCTGTGGTGTGTTCAGTTAGTGAACTTTTGGAAGGTGCGCTGAATGAACAGGACTGGAGGGAGGCGTGTGAGACAGACCAGGACATGAAATCAGTCATGCACGCTGTAACCACGGGGTGGTCCTCGTGGTCCTCTAATGATGAATTAAAAGACAAGTATAAACATGTTTTTGATGAGTTATCAGTAATCAATGGTTTGTTATTTAGGTCAAGGCAGATAGTAGTACCGGATAGCATGAGAAAGAGAGTTTTGAGTTTAGCGCACGAGGGCCACATTGGAATGCGAGCGATGAAAAGAAGGGTCAGAAAAGGATTTGGTGGCCTGGTGTTGATAAATGCATAGAACATTTTGTGAGGGATTGCGTGCATTGTGCTGTCAGTGATAAGTCCCAAGTTACTGTGCCAAGCCCGATAGAAGCTGTCAAGGTTCCAGATAAACCCTGGAGTAAACTTGCGATAGATATTATAGGTCCGGTGAGCTTGTCTTATGGGTCCCAAGAGTATGGATTGGTGCTTATTGATTACTACAGCAGATGGCCAGAAGTAAAATTTGTTAAAGTTCACAACTCTAGCAATGTGATTGAGTGGTTGGAAAGCATTTTTGCTAGAGAAGGTGTTCCGGATGAGATCTTGACGGATAATGGACCTCAGTTTATATCAGCACAATTTGAGAAGTTTATGAGGTTTTTGGGCATTAGACATTCTAAGACATCATTATATCATCCTCGTAGCAATGGGCTTGTGGAAAGGTTCAACAGGGTGCTCAAGGATAGTATTCAGTTGTCCAAGTCTAGTGGTCTACACTGCAAATCGGAGTTAGCCAAGTTGTTGTGGGCGGTGCGTACCACGAACAATTCTGACACTCAAGTTTCGCCGTTTGTCCTGCTACGCGGCCGTATTCCATCTTCAAAGTTAACTAGAGAATGCATGGGTCGTTTCGGTGTGCCATGGCATAAAGTTGAAGGTGTTATGGAGAAAACAGAAACAGAAATATATAACTAAGGTGGACACTGAACCTGATGTTAAGTCATACAAAAGGTGTCACAACCGCAAGATTGATTGGAAGGTGGGGGATCTAGTGAGGGTGAAGTTTCCGAGGATCATGGTGAAAGGCCAATCCAGGTTTAGCGACTGCAGGAAGATAATTTGTGTAGGAGACAGTGGTGTTAAGTTGGAGGACGGTAATTGGTGGAACAAGAACAAATTATCTTTGTCTAGTATTGTGAATAAAGCTGACGTGTGTGCCGGTGAACAGGTCGAACGCTTTAGCATGCGTTCTTCTAGAACATGTGATTCTTCTACAGAACATTGTAGGCGTTCTTCTAGAAATGTGAAACCGCCTAAGAAATTCAATGATTATGTACCGATGTGACTGTACTATAATTAGAGTGCATAAGTATTGTCTTCACCATGTATGTTGGAACATGTAAACGATTTATGTAATTTTGTTCATGTTATTTTGTAAGTGTCGTTATAAGGAAGGAGATGTGTTAGGTATGTGATATGTGCACGCGACGCGCTCTTCCGCGTGACTATACATGTGATCAAGATGGATTTGAACTTGGAATGCTATGTGTGGATTTGAATGTTGTGGAGCAGTTGCATGGTGGAGCCAGTGTGGGCGGAAGGGAGTTGAGGCTGTATTATCAGATCTTGGAAGTAAAGAAGATAGTTGTGAAAACCTATTCTGGAGTTCGCCGTATCTTTCACACTGCCAAAGACAAATTCCAGCAGAACATAAAGGAACAATTGTAGAATGGAAGAGATAAAACAGTCACTAAGCTGCTTCTGAATGTTCGTCACTAAACTGAATATAGTATAACCGGTCAGCCATTATAAAGGTTACAATGCAAATAGGACACAGATAAGAGGTTTTGTATTGCCTTTTCCTACTGAAGAATGCTCAGGATTGATTTCAATTTGGTGAGCAAAATAAGGATGGAATGAAAAATAACCCTAAGCACTTGTCTGTAGCCGAGATTAATTCAGCATTCCACCCATCAGATTTTTGTTTTCAGATGTATTTTTAAAATGTGATGGGCATGCCGAGATCACAAAGGGATCCCTTAGTTCACTGTGCACCATGGGACACAAGTTACACCTCACTGATGAAGACCAACAAGGGCAAAACCTATTTGGGACTGTTTGTTTTGCTATTTTAAAGGATAAGTGTTAACAATTTAGGTACAAATGTTTCTAGTATCACTGTTTGATTACTATCAGTGGTAGCACAACAGGCAAACAAATGATGAGCTGAAATGCAACCCAGAGCAATTTTCATCTGCTAGAATTAACTAAAAACTTGCACCGGTCATTCTGTTTTTTCACAGCAATATGTCAGGATTGCGCTGAATGGTTGGAGAATGATGCCTTTTGCATCATCTGTGTTGGTCAATATAATGAGGTGTGTAGGAAAGTACCATCTTGCCTGGCATGTTACCCCCATTTTTCACTGTATATATGTTGTTTTAGTTGTATGTGTCACTGGGACCCTGTTCACCAGGGCCCCAGTGCTCATAAGTGTGCCTGAATGTGTTACCTGTGTAGTGACTAACTGTCTCACTGAGGCTCTGCTAATCAGAACCTCAGTGGTTATGCTCTCTCATTTCTTTCCAAATTGTCACTAACAGGCTAGTGACCAATTTCACCAATTTACATTGGCTTACTGGAACACCCTTATAATTCCCTAGTATATGGTACTGAGGTACCCAGGGTATTGGGGTTCCAGGAGATCCCTATGGGCTGCAGCATTTATTTTGCCACCCATAGGGAGCTCTGACAATTCTTACACAGGCCTGCCACTGCAGCCTGAGTGAAATAACGTCCACGTTATTTCACAGCCATTTTACACTGCACTTAAGTAACTTATAAGTCACTTATATGTCTAACCTTTACCTGGTAAAGGTTAGGTGCAAAGTTACTTAGTGTGAGGGCACCCTGGCACTAGCCAAGGTGCCCCCACATTGTTCAGGGCCAATTCCCCGGACTTTGTGAGTGCGGGGACACCATTACACGCGTGCACTACATATAGGTCACTACCTATATGTAGCTTCACAAAGATAACTCCGAATATGGCCATGTAACATGTCTATGATCATGGAATTGCCCCCTCTATGCCATCCTGGCATAGTTGGCACAATCCCATGATCCCAGTGGTCTGTAGCACAGACCCTGGTACTGCCAAACTGCCCTTCCTGGGGTTTCACTGCAGCTGCTGCTGCTGCCAACCCCTCAGACAGGCATCTGCCCTCCTGGGGTCCAGCCAGGCCTGGCCCAGGATGGCAGAACAAAGGACTTCCTCTGAGAGAGGGTGTTACACCCTCCCCCTATGGAAAATGGTGTGAAGGCAGGGGAGGAGTAGCCTCCCCCAGCCTCTGGAAATGCTTTCTTGGGCACAGATGTGCCCAATTCTGCATAAGCCAGTCTACACCGGTTCAGGGGACCCCTTAGCCCTGCTCTGGCGCGAAACTGGACAAAGGAAAGGGGAGTGACCACTCCCCTGACCTGCACCTCCCCTGGGAGGTGTCCAGAGCTCCTCCAGTGTGCTCCAGACCTCTGCCATCTTGGAAACAGAGGTGCTGCTGGCACACTGGACTGCTCTGAGTGGCCAGTGCCACCAGGTGACGTCAGAGACTCCTTCTGATAGGCTCCTTCAGGTGTTAGTAGCCTATCCTCTCTCCTAGGTAGCCAAACCCTATTTTCTGGCTATTTAGGGTCTCTGTCTCTGGGGAAACTTTAGATAACGAATGCAAGAGCTCATCCGAGTTCCTCTGCATCTCTCTCTTCACCTTCTGCCAAGGAATCGACTGCTGACCGCGCTGGAAGCCTGCAAAACTGCAACATAGTAGCAAAGACGACTACTGCAACTCTGTAACGCTGATCCTGCCGCCTTCTCGACTGTTTTCCTGGTGGTGCATGCTGTGGGGGTAGTCTGCCTCCTCTCTGCTCTAGAAGCTCCGAAGAAATCTCCCGTGGGTCGACGGAATCTTCGCCCTGCAACCGCAGGCACCAAAAAGCTGCATTACCGCTCCCTTGGGTCTCCTCTCAGCACGACGAGCGAGGTCCCTTGAATCCAGCAACTCTGTCCAAGTGACTCCCACAGTCCAGTGACTCTTCAGTCCAAGTTTGGTGGAGGTAAGTCCTTGCCTCACCTCGCTAGACTGCATTGCTGGGAACCGCGACTTTTGAAGCTACTCCGGCCCCTGTGCACTTCCGGCGGAAATCCTTTGTGCACAGCCAAGCCTGGGTACACGGCACTCTAACCTGTATTGCACGACTTTCTAAGTTGGTCTCCGGCGACGTGGGACTCCTTTGTGTAACTTCGGGTGAGCACCGTTTCACGCATCCTTGTAGTGCCTGTTTCTGGCACTTCTCCGGGTGCTACCTGCTGCTGAGAGGGCTTCTTGTCTTGCTCGATGTCCCCTCTACCTCCTGGCACAATTTGCGACATCCTGGTCCTTTCTGGGCTACAGCAGCATCCAAAAACGCTAACTGCACGATTTGCAGCTAGCAAGGCTTGTTGGCATTCTTTCGGTGGGAAAACACTTCTGCACGACTCTCCACGGCGAGAGGGATCCATCTACCAAAGGGTAAGTCTCTAGCCTTTTTTGTTCCTGCAGAAACCTCAGCTTCTTCTGTCCAGTAGAAGCTTCTTTGCATCCACAGCTGGCATTTCCTGGGCATATGCCCATCTCCGACTTGCTTGTGACTTTTGGACTTGGTCCCCTTGTTCCACAGGTACCCAAGGTTGGAAATCCATCGTTGTTGCATTGTTGGTTTGTGTCTTTCCTGCATTATTCCTCTAACACGACTTCTTTGTCCTTAGGGGAACTTTAGTGCACTTTGCACTCACTTTTCAGGGTCTTGGGGTGGGCTATTTTTCTAACCCTTACTATTTTCTAATAGTCCCAGTGACCCTCTACAAGGTCACATAGGTTTGGGGTCCATTCGTGGTTCGCATTCCACTTTTGGAGTATATGGTTTGTGTTGTCCCTATTCCTATGTGTCTCCATTGCATCCTATTGTAACTATACATTGTTTGCACTGTTTTCTAAGACTATACTGCATATTTTTGGTATTGTGTATATATATCTTGTGTATATTTCCTATCCTCTCACTGAGGGTACACTCTGAGATACTTTGGCATATTGTCATAAAAATAAAGTACCTTTATTTTTAGTATAACTGTGTATTGTGTTTTCTTATGATATTGTGCATATGACACTAAGTGGTACTGTAGTAGCTTCACACGTCTCCTAGTTCAGCCTAAGCTGCTCTGCTAAGCTACCATTATCTATCAGCCTAAGCTGCTAGACACCCTATACACTAATAAGGGATAACTGGGCTGGTGCAAGGTGCAAGTACCCCTTGGTACTCACTACAAGCCAGTCCAGCTTCCTACATTGGTTGTGCAGCGGTGGGATAAGTGCTTTGAGACTTCTTGCCACTCTTGTCATTGTACTTTTCATAAGAGAAAAATATACAAAACAAGTTCAGTGTATATACACATAGCCAAAAAGTTTTGCATTTCCTCTCTTCACTCTTTTCTAAGTGCTGAAAAGTACTTCTAAACTTTCTAAAAAGTTCTAAAAAGTTTAAAAAGTTTTTTTTCTGTCTTTCTAAAAAGTTCTGAAAACTTTTTTCTCTTTTTCTATCACTTTAACTCTCTCTAAAAAATGTCTGGCACAGGCCAAAATGTTGATCTGTCCAAACTTGCATATGATCACCTTAGCTGGAAAGGAGCAAGGAGTCTCTGCATAGAGAGAGGTTTGAGTGTAGGGAAGAATCCTTCCTTAGAACTGTTACTTAACATGCTTAGAGAACAAGATAAGGCTAAAAGTGCCCCATCTGTTGAAAAAGTAGCTAATGGTTCTCTATCTGACCCAGGGACTCCCACAGGAAAAAGTTCAGGAAAGAAACTTCCTAGGCTGCCCATTACTAGACAGTCTAGCATAGTTGGTAATGATGAAGAGCCACACCATACAAATAGTGTTGTCTCACATCATAGCAAAAGCATTTATTCTCACCACAGTGGTACTGATGTTTCTGTTAGCCAAGCTGTTAGGGTGCCTTCTGTAAGGGACAGGTCTCCTTCTGTTCATTCCCATCATACCTCTGTATCTAGGAATGTCCCTCCCACCAACCCTGATGACAGATTGTTAGAGAGGGAACTCAATAAGTTGAGGGTGGAACAAACCAGACTGAAGCTTAAAAAGCAACAGCTGGATTTGGATAGACAGTCATTAGAATTAGAGAAGGAAAGACAGAAGTTGGGTTTAGAAACCCATGGTGGCAGCAGCAGTATTCCCCATAGTCATCCTGCAAAAGAGCATGATTCCAGGAATCTGCACAAGATAGTTCCCCCTTATAAGGAGGGGGATGACATTAACAAGTGGTTTGCTGCACTTGAGAGGGCCTGTGTTGTACAGGATGTCCCTCAAAGGCAGTGGGCTGCTATCCTATGGCTATCATTTAGTGGAAAAGGTAGGGATAGGCTCCTTACTGTGAAAGAAAGTGATGCCAATAATTTTACAGTTCTTAAGAATGCACTCCTGGATGGTTATGGCTTAACCACTGAACAATACAGGATAAAGTTCAGAGAGACCAAAAAGGAGTCTTCACAAGACTGGGTTGATTTCATTGACCATTCAGTGAAGGCCTTGGAGGGGTGGTTACATGGCAGTAAAGTTACTGATTATGACAGCCTGTATAACTTGATCCTGAGAGAGCATATTCTTAATAATTGTGTGTCTGATTTGTTGCACCAGTACTTGGTGGACTCTGATCTGACCTCTCCCCAAGAATTGGGAAAGAAGGCAGACAAAAGGGTCAGAACAAGGGTGAACAGAAAAGTTCATACAGGGGGTGACAAAGATGGCAACAAAAAGAAGGATGGTAAGTCTTCTGACAAGGGTGGGGACAAATCTAAAAATGAGTCTTCATCAGGCCCACAAAAACACTCTGTTGGGGGTGGTGGGTCCAAATCCTCCTTTAATCAAAACAAAGAAAAGAAACCATGGTGCTATTTATGTAAAGTAAAAGGCCATTGGACAACAGACCCCAGTTTTCCAAAGAAAAGCACCAAGCCTCCTACCACTACAAACCCTACTGCTACCCCTAGTGTCCCTACTAATAGCAGTGGTGGTGGGAGCAAACCTACTAATAGCCAATCCAAGGGAGTAGCTGGGCTCACTATTGGTAACTTAGTTGGGGTTGGCCTTGTTAGGGAGGCCACAGAGGCTGTGTTAGTCTCTGAGGGGGCTATTGATTTAGCCACCTTAGTTGCTTGTCCCCTTAATATGGATAAGTACAAGCAGCTGCCCCTAATAAATGGTCTTGAGGTTCAGGCCTACAGGGACACTGGTGCCAGTGTGACTATGGTCATAGAGAAACTGGTCCACCCTGAACAACACCTACTTGGTCACCAGTACCAAGTAACAGATGCTCACAACAACACACTTAGCCACCCCATGGCTGTTGTAAATCTCAACTGGGGGGGGGGGTTACTGGTCCAAAGAAAGTTGTGGTAGCCACAGATTTACCTGTAGACTGTCTACTAGGAAATGATTTAGAGACATCAGCTTGGTCAGATGTGGAGTTGGAGGCCCATGCAGCAATGCTGGGCATCCCAGGGCATATTTTTGCTTTAACCAGGGCTCAGGCCAAAAAGCAAAAAGGACAGGGAAGCTTGGATCCTGGAACAATGGACCAAGTGCTCCCTAAAGCTAGGGCTAGTAGAAGCAAACCACTTCCTACTATCCCTCCCTCTACAGTGGATTCAACTTCTGAGGAAGAAGAATTCCCTCCCTGTGCAGAACCTACACCAGAGGAGCTTGAAGCAGACACTGCTGAGCTTTTGGGTGAAGGGGGGCCTGCCAGAGAGGAGCTGAGTGTGGCACAGCAAACCTGTCCCACATTAGAGGGTCTAAGACAGCAAGCTGTCAAACAGGCTAATGGGGATGTCAGTGACTCTCACAGAGTTTACTGGGAGGACAACCTCTTGTACACTGAGCATAGGGATCCTAAACCTGGAGCTGCCAGGAGATTAGTGATTCCTCAGGAGTACAGAAAGTTCCTCCTAACTCTTGCCCACGACATTCCCCTAGCTGGGCATCTGGGTCAAATGAAAACTTGGGACAGGCTTGTTCCCTTGTTTCATTGGCCTAGGATGTCTGAGGACACAAAAGAGTTTTGTAAGTCCTGTGAAACCTGTCAAGCCAGTGGCAAGACAGGTGGCACCCCAAAGGCACCCCTTATTCCACTGCCTGTGGTTGGGGTTCCCTTTTAAAGGGTAGGGGTTGACATAGTTGGCCCCCTTGACCCTCCTACTGCTTTAGGCAATAGGTTTATCTTGGTGGTAGTGGACCATGCCACAAGATATCCTGAAGCAATTCCTTTAAGGACCACTACAGCACCTGCAGTGGCAAAGGCCCTCCTGGGAATATTTTCTAGGGTGGGCTTCCCAAAGGAAGTAGTATCAGACAGAGGAAGCAATTTCATGTCTGCATACTTAAAGGCCATGTGGAAGGAGTGTGGTGTAACTTATAAATTCACTACACCCTATCATCCACAAACAAATGGACTGGTGGAGAGATTTAACAAAACTCTCATAGGCATGATTATGGGTCTCCCTGAAAAACTCCGCAGGAGATGGGATATCCTTCTACCATGCCTCCTTTTTGCCTACAGGGAGGTACCCCAGAAAGGAGTGGGCTTCAGCCCCTTTGAACTTCTTTTTGGACACCCTGTTAGGGGTCCACTCACACTTGTCAAGGAGGGTTGGGAACAACCTTTAAAAGCTCCTAAGCAAGATATTGTGGATTATGTACTTGGCCTCAGATCAAGGATGGCTGAGTATATGAAAAAGGCCAGTAAAACCTTCAGGCCAGCCAAGAGCTCCAGAAGCAATGGCATGATCAGAAGGCTGTTTTGGTTCAGTACAAACCAGGGCAGAAAGTGTGGGTCTGTGAGCCTGTGGCCCCAAGAGCACTCCAAGATAAATGGAGTGGACCCCACACAATTGTTGAAAAGAAGGGAGAAGTCACCTATTTAGTTGACTTAGGCACTGCCAGGAGTCCCCTTAGGGTGCTCCATGTCAACCGCCTGAAACCCTACTATGACAGGGCTGATCTCACCCTGCTCATGGCAACTGATGAGGGACAGGAAGAAGACAGTGATCCTCTACCTGATCTCTTCTCTTCCACAGAACAAGATGCTCTTGTGGAAGGTGTAGTTTTGGCAGATTGTCTTACTGCTGAGCAGAAAGACCATTGCATAAATCTCCTAGATCAATTCTCTGAACTCTTCTCTACTGTGCCAGGTACCACTTCTTGGTGTGAGCACACTATAGATACTGGAGACAGTTTACCTGTCAAAAGTAAGATCTATAGGCAGCCTGACCATGTCAGGGACTGCATAAAGCAAGAGGTGCAGAAAATGTTAGAACTAGGAGTGGTTGAGCACTCTGAAAGTCCATGGGCTTCTCCTGTGGTACTTGTACCAAAACCCCATTCCAAAGATGGAAAGAAGGAAATGCGGTTTTGTGTAGACTATAGAGGTCTCAACCTGGTAACCAAAACTGATGCTCACCCTATACCCAGGGCAGATGAGCTCATAGATACACTGGCATCTGCCAAGTATCTAAGCACTTTTGATTTGACTGCAGGGTATTGGCAGATCAAATTGTCAGAAGATGCTAAACCTAAAACTGCATTTTCAACCATTGGAGGCCATTACCAATTTACAGTAATGCCTTTTGGTTTGAAAAATGCACCTGCCACTTTTCAAAGGTTGGTGAACACAGTCCTGCAAGGGCTGGAGGCTTTCAGTGCAGCATATTTGGACGATATAGCTGTCTTTAGCTCCAGCTGGGATGATCACCTGGTCCACCTATGGAAAGTTTTGGAGGCCCTGCAAAAGGCAGGCCTCACTATCAAGGCTTCAAAGTGCCAGATAGGGCAGGGTAAGGTGGTTTATCTGGGACACCTTGTTGGTGGGGAACAGATTGCACCACTTCAGGGGAAAATCCAAACAATTATTGATTGGATTCCCCCTACCACTCAGACTCAGGTGAGAGCCTTCCTAGGCCTCACTGGGTATTACAGGAGGTTCATTAAGAACTATGGCTCCATTGCAGCCCCTCTTAATGACCTCACATCCAAGAAAATGCCTAAAAAGGTATTATGGACAGCAAACTGTCAGAAAGCTATTGAGGAGCTGAAGCAGGCCATGTGCTCTGCACCTGTCCTAAAAAGCCCTTGTTACTCTAAAAAATTCTATGTCCAAACTGATGCATCTGAATTAGGAGTAGGGGCAGTCCTATCACAACTTAATTCTGAGGGCCAGGATCAACCTGTTGCTTTTATTAGTAGGAGGTTGACCCCTAGAGAAAAGCGTTGGTCTGCCATAGAGAGGGAGGCCTTTGCTGTGGTCTGGGCTCTCAAGAAGTTGAGGCTATACCTGTTTGGCACTCACTTCATTGTTCAGACAGACCACAAACCTCTACTTTGGCTAAAACAAATGAAAGGTGAAAATCCTAAATTGTTGAGGTGGTCCATATCCCTACAGGGAATAGACTATACAGTGGAACATAGACCTGGGAGTAGCCACTCCAATGCAGATGGACTCTCCAGATATTTCCACTTAGACAATGAAGACTCATCAGGTCATGGCTAGTCTTATTGTCCTTCGTTTGGGGGAGGGTTGAGTAGGAAAGTACCATCTTGCCTGGCATGTTACCCCCATTTTTCACTGTATATATGTTGTTTTAGTTGTATGTGTCACTGGGACCCTGTTCACCAGGGCCCCAGTGCTCATAAGTGTGCCTGAATGAGTTACCTGTGTAGTGACTAACTGTCTCACTGAGGCTCTGCTAATCAGAACCTCAGTGGTTATGCTCTCTCATTTCTTTCCAAATTGTCACTAACAGGCTAGTGACCAATTTCACCAATTTACATTGGCTTACTGGAACACCCTTATAATTCCCTAGTATATGGTACTGAGGTACCCAGGGTATTGGGGTTCCAGGAGATCCCTATGGGCTGCAGCATTTATTTTGCCACCCATAGAGAGCTCTGACAATTCTTACACAGGCCTGCCACTGCAGCCTGAGTGAAATAACGTCCACGTTATTTCACAGCCATTTTACACTGCACTTAAGTAACTTATAAGTCACCTATATGTCTAACCTTCACCTGGTAAAGGTTAGGTGCAAAGTTACTTAGTGTGAGGGCACCCTGGCACTAGCCAAGGTGCCCCCACATTGTTCAGGGCCAATTCCCCGGACTTTGTGAGTGCGGGGACACCATTACACGCGTGCACTACATATAGGTCACTACCTATATGTAGCTTCACAATGGTAACTCCGAATATGGCCATGTAACATGTCTATGATCATGGAATTGCCCCCTCTATGCCATCCTGGCATAGTTGGCACAATCCCATGATCCCAGTGGTCTGTAGCACAGACCCTGGTACTGCCAAACTGCCCTTCCTGGGGTTTCACTGCAGCTGCTGCCAACCCCTCAGACAGGCATCTGCCCTCCTGGGGTCCAGCCAGGCCTGGCCCAGGATGGCAGAACAAAGGACTTCCTCTGAGAGAGGGTGTTACACCCTTCCCCTTTGGAAAATGGTGTGAAGGCAGGGGAGGAGTAGCCTCCCCCAGCCTCTGGAAATGCTTTCTTGGGCACAGATGTGCCCAATTCTGCATAAGCCAGTCTACACCGGTTCAGGGGGCCCCTTAGCCCTGCTCTGGCGCGAAACTGGACAAAGGAAAGGGGAGTGACCACTCCCCTGACCTGCACCTCCCCTGGGAGGTGTCCAGAGCTCCTCCAGTGTGCTCCAGACCTCTGCAATCTTGGAAAAAGAGGTGCTGCTGGCACACTGGACTGCTCTGAGTGGCCAGTGCCACCAGGTGACGTCAGAGACTCCTTCTGATAGGCTCCTTCAGGTGTTAGTAGCCTATCCTCTCTCCTAGGTAGCCAAACCCTCTTTTCTGGCTATTTAGGGTCTCTGTCTCTGGGGAAACTTTAGATAACGAATGCAAGAGCTCATCCGAGTTCCTCTGCATCTCTCTCTTCACCTTCTGCCAAGGAATCGACTGCTGACCGTGCTGGAAGCCTGCAAAACTGCAACATAGTAGCAAAGATGACTACTGCAACTCTGTAACGCTGATCCTGCCGCCTTCTCAACTGTTTTCCTGGTGGTGCATGCTGTGGGGGTAGTCTGCCTCCTCTCTGCACTAGAAGCTCCGAAGAAATCTCCCGTGGGTCGACGGAATCTTCCCCCTGAAACCGCAGGCACCAAAAAGCTGCATTACCGGTCCCTTGGGTCTCCTCTCAGCATGACGAGCGAGGTCCCTCGAATCCAGCAACTCTGTCCCAGTGACTCCCACAGTCCAGTGACTCTTCAGTCCAAGTTTGGTGGAGGTAAGTCCTTGTCTCACCTCGCTAGACTGCATTGCTGGGAACCGCAACTTTTGCAGCTACTCCGGCCCCTGTGCACTTCCGGCGGAAATCCTTTGTGCACATCCAAGCCTGGGTCCACGGCACTCTAACCTGCATTGCACGACTTTCTAAGTTGGTCTCCGGCGACGTGGGACTCCTTTGTGTAACTTTGGGTGAGCACTGTTTCACGCATCCTTGTAGTGCCTGTTTCTGGCACTTCTCCGGGTGCTACCTGCTGCTGAGAGGGCTCCTTGTCTTGCTCGACGTCCCCTCTACCTCCTGGCCCAATTTGCGACATCCTGGTTCTTCCTGGGCCACAGCAGCGTCCAAAAACGCTAACCGCACGATTTGCAGCTAGCAAGGCTTGTTGGTGTTCTTTCAGCGGAAAAACACTTCTGCACAACTCTCCACGGCGAGCGGGATCCGTCCGCCAAAGGGAAAGTCTCTAGCCCTTTTCGTTCCTGCAGAAACCTCAGCTTCTTCTGTCCAGTAGAAGCTTCTTTGCATCCACAGCTGGCATTTCCTGGGCATATGCCCATCTCCGACTTGCTTGTGACTTTTGGACTTGGTCCCCTTGTTCCACAGGTACCCAAGATTGGAAATCCATCGTTGTTGCATTGTTGGTTTGTGTCTTTCCTGCATTATTCCTCTAACACGACTTCTTTGTCCTTAGGGGAACTTTAGTGCACTTTGCACTCACTTTTCAGGGTCTTGGGGTGGGCTATTTTTCTAACCCTTACTATTTTCTAATAGTCCCAGCGACCCTCTACAAGGTCACATAGGTTTGGGGTCCATTCGTGGTTCGCATTCCACTTTTGGAGTATATGGTTTGTGTTGCCCCTATTCCTATGTGTCTCCATTGCATCCTATTGTAACTATACATTGTTTGCACTGTTTTCTAAGACTATACTGCATATTTCTGGTATTGTGTATATATATCTTGTGTATATTTCCTATCCTCTCACTGAGGGTACACTCTGAGATACTTTGGCATATTGTCATAAAAATAAAGTACCTTTATTTTTAGTATAACTGTGTATTGTGTTTTCTTATGATATTGTGCATATGACACTAAGTGGTACTGTAGTAGATTCACACGTCTCCTAGTTCAGCCTAAGCTGCTCTGCTAAGCTACCATTATCTATCAGCCTAAGCTGCTAGACACCCTATACACTAATAAGGGATAACTGGGCCTGGTGCAAGGTGCAAGTACCCCTTGGTACTCACTACAAGCCAGTCCAGCCTCCTACAAGGTGCCACTAGTTGGGGTATTAGTGACCCTCATACAGTCACTTTCCTTATGTATCGAGCAGTGGTCCTCTGAAGAGTTGGAGGGCATTGTTCGCTGTTGCCACCATATGTGCAGAGGATCTAAGCATGATACGCAGAAACCCATGGGCCCGTATTTATACTTTTTTTGCGCCGCATTTGCGTAGTTTTTTGACGCAAAAACGGCGCAAACTTGCAAAATACCATTGTATTTTGTAGGTTTGCGCCGTTTAGCGTCAAAAAGCGGCGCAAATGCGGCGCTAAAAAAAGTATAAATACGGGCCATGGTCTCTCTGATTGCTATAAAGAAAAGGAATTGTAATGTGCCTCTTACCTGAGGTTCTAATTTCCTTCATCCAGTCAATCAACTTACTGTTGTATTGTGAATATTTAATTGCATGGGGCAGGTTAGATTACAACTCATATAAGGACCCTACATTTGGTGTGGATTATTAACTGCCAATCAACACTCACACCCATGTACAACTTCAATGCTTCCCATTTTTATTGATAATGTTTCTAAAATGTGATAACACACTAATTAGCACATAGGCCAATTATATGTATGACTGAATATTCCAATTAATTCATTAACTTCTCCTTGTGCTAGTACTGGATTTTGAATACTGCATTAACAGAGGCACCTCCAATGTGAATTTCAACTGTTCCAATCTACCATAATTTACTTGGTGATAGCAAGCAGTGTGCGTTGCCAAAAATCACAATCTCCACATGTAGTTCCTCCGTCTCCAGAAAAAACCTTCAAGAGGAGATATTTACCACACATGGGGCCTGATGTAAGACAAATGGCGCTGTACCCAGTGCAGAACCACTTTTCTTGCACTCCTTACCTCCACCTAACGCCGCCATGTGTGTGACGTATTTAAGATGTGGCGCACCATCGCAGTAGTTAGGGAAGTAGAGTCAGAATTTTTGGTGCTAGTTCGGAGATTTGAAGGATTAGCGTCAAAAACGTTGACGCTAATCCTGCAAAACCCATTGAGGTCGATTGTAAACAATGGTGTGCCTCCTGTTAATGTCTGCTCTGAGCAGGAGTTAAAAGTGACAAAAAAATGACACAAAGAAATCTCGTAGATTTCTTTGCACCATTTTTTCACCCCCCCCGAAAGGGGGAATGCCCCCTTTGTATATATTATGCCTGGTGCAGGCATAATGTAGCACAAAGGTTTGCAAAGTGGTGCAATGCATGCATTCCGCCACTTTGTAAATTTGGTGTGGCGGTTTTGGCCTCTTTGGGCCATATTAGCATAATAAAATGACACTAATGTGTTGCAAGGAGGCGCTAGGGGCTCTTAAATCTGCCTCATGGTGTATGCAGCACTCCCCTGGAATGTTCGTATTTACTAGATACAGTAAATACCTCACCCTTTCCTGGCCCAAATATAATCAGGCACATGGTATATTTGCACCCCAGTTCTGCTTTTAGGGTTACACGTTGATGGCACTGGCAACAAAAGCTTCTGCTGAGACCAGAATAATGACTTTTGCATCAAAGACTGCACCCATTACAATTTCCCCTGGTAAATATAGTGAGATCAAACCTTCTGAAATGTATTATGGGAACATGGGTAGCAAAGTCAATTTTAGGTTGAATTTGGCTTGATAAACATTGCTTCTGCAATTAATACCCAATTCTGTGTAAAGAAATGGAACATGACTACTGCATTCAGCAGCACACATAGAAAGAGGAAAATATATCTTGTGATTGTTTTTGTGCAGGTAGGTGTCCCTTCCTGCACAAAAACAATCATCCCGCAATGCAGACACTCTAGCACCATGGTGCAAGGGTCCCTGTGTTGGCGCACGGCAGCCAATTGTGTGCCTGTGCAGGGGACACATTTCTGCTGTCTATGACTTTTCTCATGTGTTTAGTGTTGTGTAGGATAAGTGAAACAATTTCAGCCATTGAACACATGGATACATGATATCCATGGTAGACAGTACACCAAGGCAGAGTCTCATAGGGGCAGATTTAAGAACCCGTAGTGCCTCCTTGTGCCACATCAGCATCATTTTTTTGTGCAAATGTGACCCAACGAGGCCAAAATCACCACGCCAAATTTACAAAGTGGCACCATGTATGCATTGCGCCACATTGTAACCCTTTGCGCTACATTATACCTGTGTCAGGCATAATGTAGGCAAAGGGGCCACTCAAACCCATTGGGGGGGATCACAAAATGGTGCAAAAAAATCTGGAAGATTTATTTTCATAATTTTTTTCTGCACTTTTAATGCCTGCTCAAAGCAGGCTTTAGGAGTTCAAGAAGTGAAATTGGCGTCTAATGGCCTCTAATGGCTTTGCAGGATTAGCATAAAAAAGTTTGACGCTAATCCTGCAAAGCTCCAAACTAGCGTCAACAAAGTTGATGCTTGTTCCCCTAACTACAGCCATGGTACGGTATATCTTACACGTGGCACGCACATGATGTCATTAGGGGGAGCAATTGGGTACAAGAAAATTGGCGTTGCACTTGGTCCAGCGCCACGTTTCATAAATCAGGCCTATAATGCACAGTGTGAAATCCAGATGGCTGGATCATAATGAGATCATGAGCAGAGCCACATCACATGCACAGGAGTAGTGGGATAAATACTGGTACAGGGAGAGCAGCCACCCTGGGGAATATGTGTTATCCGAACAATAGTGGGGTCAACATGCCAAAACACATTCACCATAGGCATCATGTCAACCAATGCAAATCAACTTGACAGATGTGGACAAGATTTCTTTACATATGTCCAGGAATGGTGAGCCCAGTGTCCTGTGTAACAATGTTGCAATATGTCCTATGAGTCCAAAAGTTTGTCTGGTCACATAGTGGTTATAGTGATAATGCAGAGATACTGTCATTTGAAAGGCAGCTACAGTGCAACTTGTACTCAAGGACTCCCTGTAATAGCCATGCCAGAGTTAAAAAGAAAGAGAAAAATATTGTTTTGAAAGTCAAACATAACCCAGTCAGATTGTCAAAGAGTTTAGCCTTGTCAACATCTTTCAAAGGACATGCATAATATTGCTCTCCCATTGCAGAGGACGTATCTACACCTCCAGAGCATCTGCCTGTCTGGAATGACAACTTGGCTGAGGATTCCAGCCTGCCGTGCAACCTTGACCAAGAGACCCTCCAGTAAATCCTGAACTCCCTTGACACACCATCTCTGGTTGCGGGAAGGGCTGACAGTGTTGCAGGGTCTCAAGAGGATCCACGCAGCACACAACAAAGACCACCTGCCACACCACCCCAGTCCTGGAATCTAAAGACACCCAAGTAAATTTTCAACATTGGCAGTAGGAGCCCAACAGAAGATGTTAGATGTGGTGCGGGTGGGGAGGGAGACCATGGGCGGCACCTTAGAGGCAGTCCATAGGTGCCTCAGTCCAAATAAGGATACCTCAGCTGCAGTATGAGGCACCTATACTTCGCTCTGTGGACTTCAACAGTCCCTGGCTGAAACTGCTGGTGTCAGGCAGAGGCATTAACAACTGCCCTGCCAAAAGCGGCACCAGAGAAGTTACCACACAGTACGGGGCTATACCTAAGATCCTGGAGTTCATGGAGCTTAAAGAGGACACACACATCACCACTATGGGTACCTATCACTGTGACCTTGGTGCTGTGTTGGC
The DNA here is from genome assembly GCF_031143425.1 of Pleurodeles waltl. NCBI lineage: Eukaryota > Metazoa > Chordata > Amphibia > Caudata > Salamandridae > Pleurodeles > Pleurodeles waltl. Next base: position 589,706,314 of record NC_090447.1, read on the forward strand.
AAACCAGCAGGCGCTTCTCAGTGTTCTGCTGCCTCACCTCTTGGCACAGAGAAATGCTGAAGCAGACTGGGGAGTCAAGTCATCTGCCCCTTTTGTGTGTGCCATCACCTCCAGCACCTACAACCCCCTCACATGAAGCAACATACATATAAGAGGAGGAAGATGAGGACTTCACCAGTTTACAAACATAAACCTGCCTGGGACCAGTTTTCTGTGCCAAGATGGCACTTGCTCCTTGCCCCAGTGCTTATGACTATACTAGTAAACTTCACAACTGATAGTGACCTCAATTTTCTCTCCCACTTGTTGACTTCACCGATGTGTATACTGCCAATGTGGCCTTCCCTATTGCAAAAAATAGTGCACATGTAAATACATGCACTGATCCAAATCTGTGTGTTTTATGTCTGTAGGAGTATGTAGTAAATAGAACCTTGGTATTGTGTGAGGCAAAAAGAAAACAAACTCATCCAAGGGATGCAGGAGGCTGGCCTGGCTTGTAGTGGGTACCAGAGGTACTTACACCTTGTACCAGGTCCAGTTATCCCTTATTAGTGTAGAAGAGGTGATTCTAGCAGCTTAGGCTGATAGAAGGTAGCTATGGCAAAGCAGCTTAGGCTAAACTAGGAGACATGTAAAGCTCCTACTATACCACTGGTGTCATATGCACAATATCATAAGAAAACACAATACACAGATTTACTAAAAATAAAGGTACTTTATTTTTATGACAATATGCCAAAAGTATCTCAGTGAGTACCCTCAGTATGAGGATAAGTTACATACACAAGATATATGTACACAAACCAAAATTAGGTAAGTAATAGCAAGAAAAGTAATGCAAACAGTGTAGAATTACAATAGATTGCAACAGGAGCACATAGGTATAGGGGCTACACAAACTATATACTCCAAAAGTGGAATGCGAACCACAAATGGACCCCAAACCTATGTGAGCTTGTAGAGGGTCAATGGGACTGTAAGAAAACAGTGAGGGTTGGAAAAATAGCCCATCCCAAGACCCTGAAAGGTAGGTGTAAAGTGCACCTACGACCCCGAGAGAGCACAGAAGTCGTGATAGGGGTATTCTGCAGGAAGAACAAACAAGAGCAATGTAACAACAGTGGTTTTCGGGACCTGAGTACCTGTAAGACAAGGGGACCAAGTCCAATAGTCGCGACAGTGTCGAGAGTGGGCAGGAGCCCAGGAAATGCCAGCTGAGGGTGCAAGGAAGCTGCCACAGGGTGGAAGAACCTTGGAGTTCTGCAAGAAAGAAGAGAGCTAGGGACTTCTCCTTTGGAGGATGGATGTCCCACATCGTGTTGAAGCTTGCAGAGGTGTTCCCACACAGAAAGACTTCAAACAAGCCTTGCTAGCTGCAAGGGTTGCAGTAGAGGTTTTTGGGTGCTGCTGTGGCCCAGGAGGGACCAGGATGTCACCACTTGGAGGAGGTGACAGAGGGGGCACCTAGCAACTTGGGAAACCCTCACCAAAGCAGGCAGCACCCGCAAAAGTACCTGAACAGGCACTTGGAAGGAAAGTGAACCGGAGTCCACTCGAAGTCACAAAAGGGAGTCCAACGACGCCGGAGGACAACTCAGAAGGTTGTGCACTGCAGGAAGGAGTGTCGGGGACCTAGGCTTGGCTGTGCACAAAGGAAATCCTGGAAGCGTGCACAGGAGCCGGAGCAGCTGCAAATCACACGGTACCCAGAAATGCAGTCTAGCGTGGGGAGGCAAGGACTTACCTCCACCAAACTTGGACTGAAGAGTCACTGGACTGTGGGAGTCACTTGGACAGAGTTGCTGAGTTCCAGGGACCACGCTTGTCAGGATGAGAGGGGACCCAGAGGACCAGTGTAGCAGTCTTTTGGTGCCTGCGTTAGCAGGGGGAAGATTCCGTTGACCCACTGGAGATTTCTTCAGAGCTCCTGGTGCAGGGTGAAGGCAGGCTACCCCCAGAGAATGCACCACCTGGAAACAGTCGAGAAAGCCTGCAGGATGAGGCGATAAAAGGTTGCTAGTAGTCGTCTTGCTACTTTGTTGCGGTTTTGCAGGCGTCCTGAGCAGTCAGCGGTCGATCCTTTGGTAGAAGGTGAAGAGGGAGATGCAGAGGAACTCTGATGAGCTCTGACATTCGTTATCTAAAGAATTCCCCAAAGCAGAGATCCTAAATAGCCAGAAAGGAGGTTTGGCTAACAAGAAAGGAGGATTGGCTACCAATAGAGGTAAGAGCTTATCAGAAGGAGCCTCTGATGTCACCTGCTGGCACTGGCCACTCAGAGCAGTCCAGTGTGCCCCCAGCACCTCTAAATCCGAGATGGCAGAGGTCTGGGACACACTGGAGGAGCTCTGGGCACCTCCCCTGGGAGGTGCAGGTCAGGGGAGTGGTCACTCCCCTTTCCTTTGTCCAGTTTCGTGCCAGAGCAGGGCTGGGGGATCCCTAAACCGGTGTAGACTGGCTTATGCAGAGATGGGCACCATCTGTGCCCATCAAAGCATTTCCAGAGGCTGGGGGAGGCTACTCCTCCCCAGCCTTCACACCTATTTCCAAAGGGAGAGGGTGTAACACCCTCTCTCAGAGGAAATCCTTTATTCTGCCTTCCTGGACCAGGGCTGCCTGGACCCCAGGAGGGCAGAAACCTGTCTGAGGGGTTGGCAGCAGCAGCAGCTGCAGTGGAGACCCCGGAAAGGCAGTTTGGCAGTACCCAGGTACTGTGCTAGAGACCCAGGGGCTCATGGAATTGTCCCCCCAATACCAGAATAGTATTGGGGTGACAATTCCATGATCATAGACATGTTACATGGCCATGTTCGGAGTTACCATTGTGACGCTACATATAGGTAGTGACCTATGTGTAGTGCACATGTGTAATGGTGTCCCCGCACTCACAAAGTCCGGGGAATTTGCCCTGAACGATGTGGGGGCACCTTGGCTAGTGCCAGGGTGCCCACACACTAAGTAACTTTGCACCCAACCTTCACCAGGGGAAGGTTAGACATATAGGTGACTTATAAGTTACTTAAGTGCAGTGTAAAATGGCTGTGAAATAACATGGACATTATTTCACTCAGGCTGCACTGGCAGGCATGTGTAAGAATTGTCAGAGCTCCCAATGGGTGGCAAAAGAAATGCTGCAGCCCATGGGGATCTCCTGGAACCCCAATACCCTGGGTACCTCAGTACCATATACTAGGGAATGATATGGGTGTACCAGTGTGCCAATGTGAATTGGTAAATTTAGTCACTAGCCTGTTAGTGACAAATTTGGAAAGCAGGGAGAGCATAACCACTGAGGTTCTGGTTAGCACAGACTCAGTGAGACAGTTAGGCATCACACAGGAAACACATACAGGGCACATACTTATGAGCACTGGGGCCCTGCCTGGCAGGGTCCCAATGACACATAGACTAAAACAACATATATACAGTGAAATATGGGGGTAACATGCCCGACAAGATGGTACTTTCCTACAAGGGACCCATGTAATGGTGCCATGGATAAAGGTCCACTGGCTGAAGGAAATAACTCATGTGTATGTAGACTAGCATGTAGTCACCTTAAGGCTCTACGCATGAAGTAAAACATGTAACATGTACTCAATGCTGAGGGTGAATTAAGTCACTGTACTGGTAGGTACTCTATCCATGGACACTAGGCTATAAACTATACTGCTGTGACATGCAAATAAGGGTAATCTCAGTGTGTAATGTCCTGTCATACAGTGTGTGACCTCAGAGTGCCTAGATTGTTGACAATGGTTTCACATTGACACACTTACACAGCAATTATGTGATAAAACATGGTTTATCCAGTCTCCCCTTTCACATTAACAGTTTCACTTATATAGCACAACTTATTGTGTCAATCATAATGCAATTCCATGTCCAGCCTGACAGTTTGCTCTCCATATGCATTTCACTGAGTCACACATGTCCAAAAACAATGCTAGCAAATCCAAATGTATGTAGTTAACATTACATAGGCACATACTCTGACACCTACATAGAAAACATAAACTAGACCTGTAGATTGATTTCAAACAAATTTTAGGCAAAGATTAACCATGGGCCAATAAAAATACCAGACTACACCACCTGAACCTACTGACACAAAACAATACCTATTCTAAATTATGCTATATTAACTAAGCTAACAATCTAAAAATATCTAAAACTACCTTATCTTAACTTAGCCTACTCTAAACATATAACATGACAAGTTAAACACCAAACCCCACCCACCTTAATACACATCTACATACAGAAAGATATTACACTACACCTATCCAAAAACTACCTACATGTAGAATCCTAAACAGATATATATGTATTTTTAATTTATTTTTTAAACACATTGAAACACATCAACCCCCTCACCCAAAAACCCAAAACACCCATACCTGCTACATTACCTAAAACTACGCTAAGCTATAAAAACATTGTTACCTACAAAATAACTATACACATTGCAAAGGGCAGAAACGGTCCCTGTGGTTCATTGAGGGGGTGAAAGTCTCTCAACAGCCTTCTTCATATTCTGCATTAGCTGAATCACACTGTTCATTTTATATTCCAGCCCTGCAACTCTGTACTTGAGGTCAGATATGTCCTTCATAGTCATATGCTCAAAGAAGCTGAGCTCTCCTGTGGCCTGAACTGGGGGTAATGCTGATCCTGTAGGCCGGCTTGTGGAGATGCTGGCAACCAGTTTGACAGAACGACCTTCATCTGCACCATGATCCTCGCCTTGACTTGGCTTGTCTGGTTTAGTGTGTTCTGGAGGAATTAGGCACCATTTCCCTGAAGCCATGTCCTCTGTAAATTGCTTCACCATTGCCTTATAGGCTTTTTCAAAGAGCCAAATGTGGCTGTAATGTTAAGCCCAGATGCAGTGCACTCTCTTCTGCTCCAGGGTCATGTGGACTGGTGAAGCAGAATGAAGAACTTTAAGACAAAGGGTAACTAGGAATTGGGTCGATCATCATGATATCTAATTTCTGTTTCAAACATAAAATGTAGAGTTTCCTAATCTCAAATATTAACTGAAAGGTGATATTGAGCATAAATCCACCTAATATTTCTCTTTTCCTAATTGACTAAGGCGAAAGTACCAAAGCTTAACAGGGTTTGGCCAATGTTATTGCATCATCCTGGTACATCTATGTATGACCCTATGAGTACAGAGTATTCTTTGGAATAATTATGTTGTATACCCATTGTATGGTACACATTTCATAGTATCTGATCATTAGTTTCCCTTTTGCACCCTGCAATGGCCTTGATTCCACTGGCATCAACAAAAGTAAGATGAGCAATGTCTGTAAAGTACATATATTGTGTCACAACATTGGGTGCCTGATATGGCATGGACACATGTCTGGACACATATGGGGTAATTATGACCTCGGCGGTCTTTTTGAAAGACCGCTGAGGGACCGCCGTGCTGAAGACCGCCAGTGCTGGTGGTTTTCCGCTCGGCGTATTATGACTGTTGGCAGCTCTCCGTCCTTTTTTGGACGGAAAGCCACCAACAGCCATACTGGCATGCGGCGGGGAAGTGGAGGTTGCTCCACCTCCACCGCCACGCCAACAGAACACCGCCCAACGAATCACGTCCTGTGATTCGGCGTGGCGGTGTTTTGTTGACGGTGTGGTGTCGGCGGAGCAGCCCCCATGGATCCCGTCCCCTCCCGGAGGATCGACGGACCAGGTAAGTCAATCGTCCATTGGGAAGGGTTGGGGGGTGTTGTGTGTTGTGTGCGTGAATGGGGGTGTGCGTGTGTGTATGTAGAGGGGTTGTGTGAGTGCGTGTATGCTTGCGGGGGTGTTGTGTGTTTGGGAATGAGTGCATGTATGTCTGTGGGTATGTCTGTATGGATGTGTGCGTGTATGTTTGAATGTGGGTGTGCGTGTCTGACTGTGTATGTGGATGTTGGCATGTATGTCGGTGTGTGTGCGTGTATGTGTGTTGGTGGTGCCTGCGTGCGTGTCATGTGTGAGTGAGTAATGTGATGTTCGGGGTCGGGGTGGGGAGGGGGGTCCTTCCACCTTTGGGGGGTGGCAGGGGTGGTGTGGGGTGTAGGGGAGGGAGTCGGGGTGGGGGTGGGGGATGGGTGAGACCCCTATCAGTGCAGGGAAGGAATTCCCTGGCACTGATAGTGCTTACCGCCATGGATTTCATGGCGGTTTCAAACCGCATGAAATCCATGGTGGTCAGCCGGGTCCAAATACCGCCGGCAGTATAGTGACGGCCGCTGGGCTGGAGACCCAGGTCCCTGGCGGGCGTAACGGAGAACCGGCAGATGACCATGGCGGTAACAGCCATGGTCATAATTGCAAAAAAAAGACCGCCAGCCTGTTGGCGGTCTTACCGCCGCTTCTCCGCCTTCCTCCAGGGTCATAATGACCCCCATAGTTACATAGACTTAACAGGTGCCAGGTATGAGATCTTAGAATGAAGGGTGGATAGCTAACTCACATCACACAGAGACGTGAGAGACATCTCCTATACAAACTGATGTAAGCCCATGGTGGACCATGCCAAGGCTCATTCCATGCAGCCAATGTAATAGCATGTATGCCTCTACAAAGTGTACTGTCTGTCTCTAAGTGTTTGATATGAATGTCACCTTGCTGCACATCACTACTCAGCACAATCACATGATAGGTGTGTGCATGCATGCTCTACATCCCATCTGTCTCAGTATTTTGTAGTGTATATAGCAATTGCTGTCCTAAGAGCTAAGGTATGTTTATGTATTCTCCATGGAGTATGGTGTTTTCGACAACATGAGTGAAGCCTTCATATACCTTACTACACGTATAGACTTATTGACAAGTCCCTCTGTCCACCCAGACCCTGACTTTTAGTGACAGGCCTGTGGCGCACAGAGCAGGGCCATTTTTACTACCACATGTAAAGCCACCCTGCCTGGCTTTCCATGTGCTGGTGAAGATAGCCCATTTTCCTTCTGCCCTTTCGTTTGTGTGATTCGTCCCCTCATATGTGGACTAGACATGCAAGTTGAACAGAGAATGCAATGTTAGCAACTTCGTTAGAATTGTGTATCTGACATGCATTTGAAAGGCTTACCATTCCAAGCCATGTTCACTTAAGAATCCACTACCACATATTTTCTGTCATGGCTCCTCTGTCAGCCCACCTATCATGTGGTCCATGAAATATTGGCAATATATTCACTCTGACATTAGTCAAATGTGACTGCACATGCAACAAATCAAATTCAGCTTTCAGAACTAACCTTCCTATGACATATGTTTACTTTGTGTTAGCGATGCACATTGAACATGGCATTGCACACATCATACTACATCACACACAATCTTTACACGACACAATAAGCATTCAGGATGACATCTACTGGCAATATATGGGCCCTTAAAGCTCTTGATCTCACTGATTGTGTGTTGCTTGGGTCCGCCTACAAGATATTACATGATACATTGCACTGTGATTGTCAAACAGATACACTGTGGGCAAGTAAAGCACAGTACATATGAATCGCAATTGGCTATGTGAGTCTTCAGGTTGCAAAGAATCAAAATGCACAGTTGACATGCCCTGATGACACACATTGGTAAGGCAGGTTAAAGTGGACACACATTTGATGAGCCTCAAAATGGATTTGGTAGCCAGATTGGGGGACCAGTTCAAATCCCTCACTACTCCACAATGTCCCAAGGGTAGCTGACTTTCCTGGCTCTGTGCATCTAAAGAACTCACATATGATACTCTGCAAGGTAATGCACTTCCCATACCTTTCTATTATATTCTATACATGTACATGACTGCTATATACATCACACATTGTCTATCCTTGTTCCTTTACTTAGCTGAGATCAGTACCAGTCAGTGCTTGATAGTACCATACATTGTCCATTTGTGTCCTATGTAGCCCCAAAGATGAAATTTTAAAAATGGAACACCCAACAAGTATGAGCTAGGCCCAGATATGTCTAATTCAGCCCGTCATATATTAGGAGAAAGTTACATGTGAGGGGATGCCCCTTTAACATATATCGGGCCTCCTTTACAAGAGTCATGAACAACTGGAGTGTCAATTACGAGAAGCAATCCAGTGGCTCAGCCCTCTCAGTCATGTCTATGAGGCAATGCCAAGCCTTCCTCTGTGGTTTGGCATGCAATTAGAGGTATGGAGTGAGGCAAGGCAATGCTAAGCACAGTGTAGCAATACGCTACATCAAAGAGTCATACCTTTTCCAGTACACTTGCTGTCCCAAACAACAGAAATTCCTTTCAACACCTCAGAATTCCCGAACTGTGAGAAGCATGTAAGGCCTCATCACTGGGTGCCTATCAAGCGGAGGAATAACGAGGATGATCATCGACATATATCTTTGTTGTTTTTAGCATTGTATGTGCGCTGCATTGCAAACATTTCCATTTAATGTATTTGTGCAGGAAGGTGTCCCTTCCTGTACAAACATATTCCTGTCAACAATACAGACACACCTGCACCATGGTGCAAGCATGCCTCGGTTTGCATATGGCAGACCATTGTGCACCAGCACAGGGGAAAAGAACAGGTGTAATACATGCAGTGCATTCCTGCTCTTTTACTTTGACAAAGGAGGCTTGTGGTTAATTGTGCCCCAGACTTTTTTTTTCAAACACATATGTGGCACACATAAATTATGAACCCAACTCATATATAGTCAAATAAAACACATAGAATTATCACTGAATGTGTGTACTTATCAACTTCTAAACCAACTTCAATGGCAGCATAGCTCAGGAGGTCATGCTCCTGGCTGACCACATCCACCCAGCGATGTTTTAGAAGGTGGACTGTCCGCTCAATATTGAATTTGTGAAGCATATGTTGGCGCACCTCCTCCCACCTGGTCGTCCGCTCCTGCATGGGGTAGCCTTGTATCACCCGTCCACCACTGGCTATCAGGTTTGGCAGCTAATGTGTTAGGAGCCACAGGAAGTCTCCAAACTCCTGGGCATATATATTCCATGCCCTTCCCTTTTCAGATGTGGCCCTCCCCAAAAACAATATGACCCCAACAATACCTATTTACCCCAATAAGTCCACAACTACCCCTAAGTACGCTCAAACCCCAAAAGACAGACACTCAAAAATACACAGCACAAAACAATACAACAAATAAATACAAGACAATAAAACTTTAGGGGCAGCACATGGACAGCACACACTACAACAATAGCAATATCAAACCAAGATACTCTCCAGCACAGCCAAAACACACCCTCATCCAAGCACAGACAGAAACTCTGTTAGGCAAAGTGAAACTAACTTCGTAGTTAATGGTTTTCAGCATTTCAGAGCCATTGCATAATTTTCTGGGCCGATGAATCACATTTTCAGCTAACGTGTCATTTTTTTCATGCTTCCAACGGATGCATATCCAATGTGTGAATTTTACACAAGGCCTGACAATGCACCATGCGGTAATTCTTACACATCGGCTGGGATTCATCAGACCAGCGTGATGTGCTGGCTGCAAAAATGCACGCATTATTTGGATGTGTCTATTTTTTAATGCAATGGTGAAATATGTGTTTTACATTGTACTGTGTCTTAAAGCACATGTAAACTAGTACATCGATCAGTGTATTACATAGGACTATTGGAAGGTATATGCTTGGGACATAGTTACAAGTTGTTGATGCAGGGCAGCACAGCAGGGCTTTTTGTTGTGCTGCCCTGCTTCAAAAGAAGATTGCAGGAATGTGCCATATGTTCAAGATAATGCATATTTTTGTTTATTATCCCTGTTCTGGTGCATAATAGGTTGCCATGCACCAACGCAGGCACCCTTGCACCATGGTGCAAAGGTTTCTGCGTTGTGGGGATGACTGTGTTTGTGGAGGAAGGGGCACCTTCCTGGACAAAAACAATCATGCTAGGGGTTTTCCTCTTCCTGTGTGTGCTGTAAAATGCAGCACATAGCAAAAAAAGAAAAATACAAAGAGAAATAAAGGTATGTCTGCCTTTTGCACCCACCTTATGCCTCTCTTGGAGAGGCATAGGCTTTTGATGCATTCCCAGGTTTACAAATCCTTGTAAATCTGTGAATGTATCGAAATCCATGTGTGTTGCATGGGAACACCCACTGCAACACCCATGGAATGCCTATTTAACTCTGAGTAAGACAATGCAGTGTCTTGCGGTGTGTTGTTTCATACTAAATGTACAAGGACATGAAATGCTATGCAGGCTTTGTGTGGTCTCGTAGATATAGGCCTGCACAATGCACCATTGATGCATCACAAAAAGTAATGCACTGGTGCACAGGGGGCAGTTAAATAAGCCCCAAACTATATTGCACATTTCTTCAAATTGAGTAACTACACAGCTTACATTATGGCCAAGGTTGGGGCACAGTTGCATTGCCCTGGTGGCTGCATAGTGAACTGTTACACAGTGCATTTTTTATGAATAACTCCATTTGCACTGTGCATGCCACACCGAGCTGGCATTTTATGGGGTATAAGAAATCCCTTTGCAGGCTAATCATTGACGCTATGCAGGGAAGCAAGGCAAGCTGATGCATTGCGTTTTGTGGGACGGAGAGTTCATGAGTCTACCATGAAAATGAAGAAATAGTGGTCTGGCTGGATCTCTTTGCTCTGATTCAGTGCAGGCTGACTAGCACCAACACAGGCACCCTTGCAGCATGGTGAAAAAGTGTTTGTGTTTTTGCACACTGGTTTATGTGGTGGAAGGTACCCTTTCATGCACAAAAGGCAACAAATAAAGTTGTTTAATTTTACCTATGTGAACTGCATAATACCAGACACATGAGAATAGTCAATGGCAATGTCTTAGACATTTTGCTCTCATGATCATATCATGATATGTGATGCATTGGTAAAGTTGCAATACCTGGGCTACAAGCCTTGTCTCATCGGTTATTGCCTGCAATACATGGGTGGATGCATGATAATCGCTTTGTTCCTCACTTGGAATACATTTCCAAATTAGATGTAATGCATTGCAGCACTGAACACAGATTTGTATAAATGTATTTGAAACACACACAAGGGGTGTCAGATTGTTCCTTCCCTAGCTTTTGAATTGAGGCTTTCAAAACCATGCAGTTGACTGCCGTTTAGAAGGAAGTGGTGGTGGAAGTGGATTTGGAGATGTGATGGAACGCAAGAAGGAGGAGGAGTAGACAGCTGACAGGACAAGCCGTTGGGAGTTTCAGGCTGGCAATTTCCTGCCTGCCCGGGCTAGGACCTGCATTTCTTCTTCCTTTCCCCCTCCCTGCCCCACTCTCTATCCACTCCTGCATAGGCCCTCTTTTGGCCCCAGCCTCGGATGCGGGGTGAGGAAGAGTGGGTTCTGTGTCAGAAGGTAGCTGCATAAAGTTCTGGGGCTTAACATTAAAACTGAAAATGTAACCAGTGCAGGGTGTGGCAGGGTACAGCCGAGCACCCAAGACGTGAGATGCAACGAGACAGGAGACACAAGGAGGGGCGAATGAACAGATGGCGGGGCAAGGTGAAGAGACTTAGAGCCATGGGTCTCCATGGAGAGGGGCCACTTTTCTTCCTTACTTCTGTGTTCTTCTGCTCCACCAGCGATATCATCTGCTAGATTGTATGTTTGCGGCAGTCCAGCTCTCTTTCAGAGGCTCTCTTCCAGTGGCACAGTACAACCTAGAAGGCTTCTGTGTGTTGCACTTGGGTGCAACTTGGAGCACCCTCCTATAGAGTCAATATCAATATACTGCCAATTGTTGCCCTTGTTGCCTTGTTATCATTTGCTGCTTGACACTTACTAGTCACATGCCATTTTCCACTTGTTATCTGGGGGTGTAGCTGTTGTCGTACATCTGTGCTACAGTGGATTGACTTGAACTGACGTGCACCATGTCTGTGTGCCAACAGTGCCAATAGTGTAATTTAATTACTAGGTGGAGGACTACATTAAACAACAGCCCGAGTCCAATGAGATTCTGCGTCCTTGTGCCCCCCTCCTTCCAAGGAAAAAGGTTTCTTTGTCTTGGAAAGGGACCCAAATACACCGCCAAACCTTACCCAATCTGGCAATTACTGTCCCTGATTGTCAGTCCTACCTGTTTCAGGGCCTGGAGCACCTTTCGAAGGTGAAGCAGGTGTTCCTCCCAGCTGGCACTGTAGAAGGCAATGCCATGTAAGTAGGTGGCAAAGAACACCTCTTTACCAGCCAGGACCCTGTTAACCAACTGTTGGTAGGTAGCAGGAGCATTCTTCAAGCCAACGTGCTTCATCTGAAAGTGTTAATGTCCCTCAGGGGCTGAGAATGCTGACCTCTCTTTTGCCTCCTCAGACAGGCAATCTGCCAGTACCCTGATGTCAAATCAAAGGTACTGAGGAATTTGGCAGCACCTAGTGGTGCATCTGGTTGCGGAGGGCCAACGAGTAGCTGACTACATACTGGGGGGATTTCCTGGTAGCTTTCTCCCACCCCTCCTTAACAATGCTTAGAGGTCCCTTAACAGGGTAGGCATAGAGAAATTCAAAGGGATTGAACCCTACCCCTTTCTAGGGCACTTTTCTGTGAGCAAAAAAAATGGATGGCAAGAGGACATCCCACTAATGTCTCATGGCTTCAAGTAGGCCTGCAATCATCCCTTTCAAGGTCTTGTTGAATCTCTCAACTATCCATTGGATCGAGGGTGATAGGGAGTGGTGAACTTGTAAGTTATACCACATGCATCTCACATAGACTTCATGTATGCAGACATGAAGTTAATGTCTCAGTCACACACTATCTCCTTGGGGAACCCCACATGGGTAAAGATCTCCATCAAAGTTCTGGTCATCACAGGTACAGTCCCCCTAGACCAGACAGGATTCATGAAGAGCTCTGGTACCTCAGTCAATTATATTGCTCTTTCCTTACTATCTGACCAGGCAAGGGCAAACAGTCATCAGATTTATCTGGGGTTCATTTACTTCAAATCAGCGTTTGATAAAGTTGACAGAGGGAACTCTGGCAAAAACTAGTCAACTTTCGTATCGCGGATAGCCTTCTTAGAGCCTTGGAGCCTTGGAGCTTTTGCATTAGGACACAGGGGTCCGATGAAAAATTGGTGATTGCCGTCGATTATCTAGAATGATTAAAACTACGAAGGGCCTCAAGCAGGGCTGTGTACTTGCACTGACCCTATTCAACCTGTTCTTCTCGAACTTAACTCTGGATCTGGATGCAGTAAACTCTCCTCCACCCAAGATGGGGGGCCTCCAGCTCTTTAATTTGCTGTATGCAGACAACTTGGTGCTATTAAGGTTGGTCTGCAACGTCTTCTTGACACAAAGTCGGCTTACTCAACTAAGTATGGCCTGGTATTCAACAAAACTAAAGCAAAGATCCTGGTCTTCAAAGTCAATTGCTTAAAACAACAAACACGTTTCTTAGATACAGAGAGGCTTGAGTCAACTGGGAGTATACTTTAATGCAAATGGAAACTATACAGACCAGTAGGAAGAAATTCAGAGGAAAGGAAATGCTCTGTGTCTGGGCCACAGATCCCTCATCACAAGATTAAAAGGCCATATTTTGTCCCCTATTCTGCAGGTGGCTCAGGGAAAGTGATGGAAGGCTGGCTTGGTTTGTAGTGGGTACCAAAGGTACTTATACCTTACACCAGGTCCAATTATCCCTTATTAGTGAAATTTAGGCAAAGTCTAGAAGCCAAGCTGTCTAGAGGAAGCTGCAGGCAGAGCAGCCTAGGCTGAACTAGGAGATATGCAAAGCTTTTGCAACACCACTGTAGTCACACAATACTCACACACAAGAAAGACAATACTCAGTGTTACTAAAAATAAAGGTACTTTATTTTAGTGACAAAAGGCCAAAAATATCTTAAAGGCTATACTCCCTTAAGAGGTAAGTAAAACACATAAAATATACACTAGTAACCAAAATCAGGCAAGTAGACAGTCATAGAATAGTGCGAATAGTGAAAATCACCATAGGCTAGAATGGGCCTACGGGCAACACAAACCATATTCTAAAAAAATATTTGAATGTGAAAGTTGGTTCCCCACCTAGGCAAGAGTAGTGTGTTGAGGGGCGCTGGGAGTGTAAGAAAACACCAAAGGTAAGTAAAGTACCCCACCCCAGAGCCCACGTAAACAGGACTGAAATACAGCAGGTTTCCTCCGAACACACTAGGAGATGTGGTAAAAGATTATGCAATAACCAAGCAAGATTGCAAGGCACCAGTTATAGATTCCTGGACCTGAAGACCTGTGGAGAGAGGAGACCAAGTCCAAGAACAGATGAAGAGTCAATGAAGAATAGGAGCCTCTGCTATCCCGGATATGGATGCAAAAGTGGATTCTCCAGTTAGAAGAAAAAGTCAGAAACGCACCGAAGAACAGAGCTGCGGGTTCCTGCTTGGTGCAAGAGATGTCCCACGTTGAGTCGTTGGATGCAGGCTGGTTTTTGTTGCTGGATTCCACCAACAAGCCTGGCTCACCCAAATGTTGCTGTTGACCGGAAAAGGCGCTACCTGAGCCTAGGAGGGACCTGGGGGTCTCAATTCGGACTTAGGAGAAAAAGGGGGGCTCTCAGCACTTTAAAGAGCCCTCAGAGGACCAGGCAGCACCCACAGGAGACCCAGGATATGGGGACAAAGGAGTTGCAAGTAGGAGGCATCACAGCACTTCATAAAGGGTCCCCCGCCACCGGAGAACAACTCAGGGAGCCGAGCGTCACAGGATGAAGTGATGGGGACCTGGGCCATGCTGTACTTGAAGGATTTCTTGGAGAAGCGCACAGACTCCTTAGGAGCTGCAAAACATGTGGTGCAGAGGGGTACTTTCTGGCTCAGAGAGGCAAGCCCTTACCTCCACCAAATTTGGACAGCTGGACCTTTGGACAGTAATGATCACTTCAGTCCACCACTTGTGTCCCAGGGATCACACTCTTCTACACGAGAGGAGTACCAGTTGTCACTGCAGGGAGGTGCCTTCTGAAGCAGGGAAGTAACTCCATCACTCCACGGGATTTTCCTTCAGTCCTTCTAGTGCAGGATGAAGACAGGCAGTCCTCAGAGCGTGGACAACCTGGAAACTGCTGCAGTTGCTGACAGGAGCTGGAGTTACAGAGTTGCAGTAGCCTTCTTAGATACTTTGTTGCAGTTGTAGAGTTCCTGGATCAGTTCTGCGGTTGATCCGACGGTAGGAGGTGAAGTTGAGGTTGTGGAGGAGTCCTGCTGGAATCTTGCAAAACCAAATCTGAGGAAACACCCAGGGGAGAGACCCCCTAAATATCCCTGAGATGGGGATTGGTCACCTAACCTGTTAAGCACCTATCAGGAGGGGTCTCTGACATCACCTGCTGGCTCTGGCCACTCAGATGCTCCCAGAGTTCCCTGATCATCCTGAAAACAAGATGGCAGAACTCAGGGAAACTCTGGAGGAGCTCTGGGCACAAATCCTTGGGTGTTGATGGACAGGGGAGTGGTCACTCCCCTTTCCTTTGTCCAGTTTTGCGCCAGAGCAGGTACTGGGGTCCCTGAACCAGTGTAGATTGGATTATACAAAGAGGGCACTGTTTGTGCCCTTTAAAGCATTTCCAGGTGCTTTGGGAGGATACCCCTCTCATGCCTGTAACACATATTTCCAATGGCAGAGGATGTAACACCTCTCTCCTAAAGGAAATGCATTGGTCTGTTTTCCTGGGATTGATCTGCTCAAGCCCAAGGAGGGCAGAAACCTGTCTTTGAGGTGGCAGCAGCTGGGGCTGCAGTGGAAACCTCAGAGAGCTGGTTTAGCCGTACCGGGGTCCATGGTGGAGCTCCCAGGGTGCATGGAATTGGCCCCCCAATACCAGAATCGGATTGGGGTACAATTTCTCAATCTTAGACACCTCTCATGGCTATACTCAAGGTTACCATTGTGAAGCTACATATATGTATTGACATGTATGTAGTGCATGCTTATAATGGTGTCCCCCGCACTCAGAAAGTCCAGTAAATTGGTCCTGTACAACGTGGGGGCACCTCTTCTAGTGCAGGAGTGCCCTAACATACAATAACTTTGCAGCTAGCATTCTGTAACTGAAGGTTAGACATATAGGTGACTTATAAGTTACCTGGTGCCGTAACAATGGCTATGAAATACTGCTTGCACTGTTTCACTCAGGCTGCAGTAGCAGTCCTGAGGAAGTGTTTGTGTGAGCTCCTTATATGTGCCAAAGGAAATGCTGCAGCCAAGACGCACACATTATTTCACAGCCATGTTCACTGCACTTAAGTAACTTATGTCACCTATGTGTCTAACCTTCACTTGCTGAAGGTTAGGTGCAAAGTTACTAAGTGTGAGGGCACCCTTGCACTAGCAAAGATGCCCCCACATAGTTCAGGGCCATTTCCCCGGACTTTGTGAGTGCAAGGACGCCATTAGACGTGTGCACTACATATAGGTCAATACCTATATGTAGCTTCACAATGGTAACTCCGAATATGGCCATGTAACATGTGTAAGATCATGGAATTGTCCCCCCATTCCACCCTGCCATTCCAGTACTGCCAAACCAGTTCATCTAAGGCCTGCACTGCAGCTACAGCTGCTGCCACCTCCCAGACAGGGTTCTGCCCTACTGGGGTCTGGGCAGCCCAGTCCCAGGAAGGCAGAACAAAGCATTTCCTCCGAGAGTAGGGTGTTACACCCTCTCCCTTTGGAAATAGGGGCTACAGGCTGGGGAGGGGTAGGCTCCCCCGGCCTCTGGAAATGCTTTGAAGGGTACAGATGGTGCCCTCCTTGCATAAACCAGTCCACACCGGTTCAGCGACCCCTTCTTCACTGCTCTGGCGTGAAACTAGACAAATGAAAGGGGAGTGACCACTCCCCTGTCCATCACCACCCCAGGGGTGGTGCCCAGAGCTCCTCCAGTGTGTCCCAGACATCAGCCATCTTGCTCTGCAAGGTGCGGTTGCACTTTGGAGGGCTCTGAGTGGCCAGTGCCAGCAGGTGACGTCAGAGACCCCTCTTGATAGGTCCATACCTGAGAAGGTAGCCAATCCCCCTCTCACGGCTATTTAGTGTCTCTCCTTTGGGTTCTCTTCAGATTCTGTTTGCAAGTTTCCTTCAGGAATCCTCTGCAACAACTTCAGACTCTTCTGACCTCGGATCAACCGCAGCCTGCTCCAAGAAACGCTGTAATTGCAACAAAGTGTCTACAAGAGACACTTTTCTTCAGCAACCTCAGCTCCAAGTCAGCAACTGCAACAGTTTCCACAGTGTGCATGCTCTGGGGACTCCTTGTCTTCATCCTGCACCAGAAAGACTGAAGAAATCTCCCATGGAGTGACGGAGTCAGTCCCCTGCTCCAAGCAGGCACCTTCCAAGGTGACAACCAGTACCCTGGGACTCCTCTCATGGCGACGAGCATGCTCCTGAGGACACAGAGGGTGGACATCATCAACAAAGACTGTCCTGAGGTCCTGCTGATGCAATTTGGAGGAGGTAAGACCTTGCCTTCCTCGAGAACGACGGTACCCCTGTGTATTGTGTCTTCTTCACCTCCTGAGGCCTCTGTGCAATCTTTGCAAAATTCCTTTGTGCACATCCTGGCCCAGGTCCCCAGCACTCCACCCTGAGATGCTCAACTCGCTGAGTTGTTCTCAGGTAGTACGGGACCTTCTTTTGTTGTGCTGCATCAAGTGCATTTTGCACCTCCTTTGAACCCGGATTCTACACCTTCTGGGGGTGCTGGCTGTACACTGAGGGCTCTCTAAAGTGCTCAGAGCCTCCTCTTCCTACTCACACAGAGTTGAGGCCCCCAGGTCCCTCCTGGGACCATCCAGTGCCACTTTTTTGAAAAATGCACTTTTGTTGTAGCCAAGGTTTGGCGCCCTCCAACATGAAATCTCATCTGCAACAATCTTCACGCCGTGGGACATCTTTTGCATCATGCAAGAACCTGCTGGCATCTTCCTAGGGTGCATTTCTGCAGTCTTCTACTAACTGGGGACCCTTCTTTTGCACCCTCTTCTGGGTTGGCAGGGGCTCCTGTCCTTCCTAGAACTTCTTTTGACTTCTGGATGTGGTCCCCTTCCTTTGCAGGTCTTCAGGTCCAATAATCCAGCAGTTGTTCTTTGCAGACTTAGGCCCTCATTCTGACCCTGGAGGTTTGCAACCGCCAGGGCAGAGGGCCGCGGAAGCACCGCCAACAGGCTGGCGGTGCTTCATGGGCAATTCTGACCGCGGCGGTAAAGCCGCGGTCAGAAAAGGGCAACCAGCGGTTTCCCGCCGGTTTACCCCTGGCCCAGGGAATCCTCCATGGCGGCGCTGCTTGCAGCGCCGCCATGGGGATTCTGACCCCCTTCCCGCCAGCCTGTTTCTGGCGGTGCCAGGCTGGAGGGAACGGGTGTTGTGGGGCCCCTGCACTGCCCATGTCACTGGCATGGGCAGTGCAGGGGCCCCCTAACAGGGCCCCACAAAGATTTTCAGTGTCTGCTTTGCAGACACTGAAAATCGCGATGGGTGCCACTGCACCCGTCGCACCCCTGCAAATCCGCCGGCTCCATTCGGAGCCGGCTTCCTCTTTGCAGTAGCTTTCCCGCTGGGCCGGCGGGTGATCTTTTGAAGATCTCCCGCCGGCCCAGCGGGAAAGTTGTGATGACCCCCGCGGTCATTTGACCGCGGTGCGGTCTTTTGGAGGTTTCCGCCCGGTGGGCGGTGCCCGCCGCCCGCCGGGGTCGGAATGACCCCCTTAGTTTGCTGCTGCAAAATCCCCAAAACGAGGTGTAGTGTGTAACTTTCAGTACTTTACTCCTGCTTTTCTGGGCTCTGGGGTGGGGTAATTTACTTACCTTTACTGTATTCTTACTCTCCCAGCGATTATGCACACACTACACTTGTCTAGGGGGGAATTTGTGATTCACATTCCACTTTTTTAGTATATGGTTTGTGTTGCCCCTAGACCTATTTTCTCCCGTTGCATTCTATAGGATTTCCTACTGTTTGCACTGTTCTATGTCTATTTACTTGTCTAATTTTGGTGTCTAGTGTATATATTGTGTATAATACTTACCTCCAGAAGGAGTATTGTCTCTAAGATATGTTGGTACTGTGTCACCCAAATAAATAACTTTATTTTTGGTAACACTGAGTATTGTCTCTACTTGTGTATATGTACTATGTAACTATAAGTGGTATTGCATGAGCTTTGCATGTCTCCTAGTTCAGCCTAAGTTGCTCTGCTATAGCTACCTCAATCAACCTTAGCTGCTAGAACACTACTACATTCACTAACAGGGGATAACTGGACCTGGTGTTAGGTGTAAGTACCCAAGGTACCCACCACAAACCAGGCCAGCCTCCTACATATGATGCTCCACAATGGTCCCCAAATCGACAAGTGGTCTGTACACTGATGGGGCCCTCTCTCGCCACATGGGTCTGTACCTAGGAGGAGTTGAGAACGCATGTGAGGAACACACATACATCTGCCCAACATGTTAAATATTCAGCATTGCTGGCATACAAGTCACTGACACATATGCATAGTAGGATGTTAAACTGGAGTGACATGTCCTCAATGATACATAAGGACTGTAGTGGTGAGTAAATGTATATTTGTTCATGTCTATGGGGGTTGGGGACAATAGGGCCTGCATGAGACAAATGAGAAATTAATAACTGCGTAGTAATGGACAAAATGTCTGCCCCCTGTAATCCAGAAATGTTGTAGTGGAAGTGACCTCATACCACTAGTGGTTGTCATAATAGCGTAAGGCGGTGTTCACCGCCGTGCGACCAGTCATTGGTTAACATGGTTGTCAATGGGGAATATTAGCGTATCATGATCGCTGCCGGCGGTGCACAAACTTCACTTGACTCCTGAATTACGTGCATGCAGGTACTCCACTGAGTGTGCTGCTGTGTCCTGCCTCTGGTCCTGGAAATGGCACGAGTGGCAGGGGAAAGGGCCCGGCCTTCAACACCGAGGAACTGGACAAGCTCATGGAGGGGACCTACCCCTGTACGCCAAGCTCTATGGTCGACCAGAGGCACAGGTGAGTAGGTGGATTGGGGGGCATGGATGTGTGTAGCTGTAGGTGCTGCATGGTGGAATATTTGCAGGATGGGTGTATGTGTGAACCAGTTATGTACCTCCAATCAGCTATTTACAAGTGTCTCACCTGTTTTGTTTCCCCCTCCCTGTTCTCTTGTATTGTCTGTGTACATCAGCATCATCTGCCGGGGGCGCTGAGGCACCGGCGAGTGGGGATGCAGCAGCCCACGGTTCCACAGAAGCTGAGTCGAGCGACGCCAAATGGTACCAGTGGGTTAGAGGGCGAGGGGAGTACCACAGGAGAGGCAACTACCATTGGAGGTAGTGACTCTGATACCTCCTCCGATGGGAGCTCCTTGGCGGTATCGGACCCTAGTGGGCCCACCCCTACTGTGTCATCTTCCGCCACCCCCATACCATCACTGCCCTCCCAGTTGCTCCCCACCGAGTTGCCCGTGCCCGCTCACCCAAAAGGGTAGGTGTCTCCTTCACCCCAGGCACCTCATCCCCTGCCCCAGCCAGCCCTGCTGCCCTCACAGAGAAGGCTATTGACCTCCTGAGGACCACCATTGTCAATGCCATCCAGGGGCTAGCATCAGAGGTGCAGCAGACCAATGCCTACCTGGATGGCATTCACAGTGCCGTGTCTGGCCTACAGAGATCTTTTCATGCTCTGGCCTCCTCTTTGATGGCAGCCAGTGTCCCTGGTCATTCCGTCCCCCCTTCAACCACTTCTACCCCTTCTAGCACCCCACTCCCTTCACCCGTCCCAAGCACACAATCTGACAGCCATGCACACACCACAACACACAAGAAGCACACTGCAAAACACAAGCACCACACTTCCCACCACAGTCATACACATAGCCAACATACAAAGGCACACACACCATCCACTTCCCCCAGTGTGTCCACCTCTTCCGCCACCCTGTCTGTCACCTCTACATGCACACTCACAGGCACTGCACCCTCATTCACTGTTGCTGACCCCATTCTGGCAATCACCTCAAAATCAGACATCTATTCATGCACCCCAGACACCTCACCTGCACTCAACATAACGACTTTGGTTGACACATGCAGCACACTCACCAAACTTGCAGACACACAGACAACATACATTTACACTTGTCCCACTGTGACCACCCCCTCTTCTCCCAAGACACTCAAACGTTCTAAAACCCCCACCCAACACACATCCACCACACCTCAGCATACTGTACAGTCACCTGCACCCACATCACGCACACCTACACCTGTCACACCCACTCCCTCTACCTCCACTCCCATGCCTTCCTTGAGGTGCTCCCCGATTGCACCAAAAAAACTTTTCCTGTCCCGTGTTGACCTATTCGAACCCACTGGCCCAACCCGACTCATCCCTAATCGTGCCCACCTCCTTGCCCTGTCCACTCCTCCCACATCACAGCCCGCCCCTGTCTGCCCTTCCCATTCCTATACTACCTCCCCTGTGAGCAAGAGGACCCGTGCTGGCCAAGGTATATCTGCCATGCCCCAGTCCAAGGCCTTTCCACCAGCTTCAAAGACCAGACTCAAGCCCACTCCACCTCCCAAACATAAAGCCAAGCCCTCCCTCCCAGTAGTAAGCCTCTACCACCACCTCCCCCTGCCCCTGTTCCCTGAGGTGCCTGGATGCCCCATAGTTGCCCCTTTGAGGTGGAGTACCTTTTGCACTTGTGGGAGTCAAGTTGGGGCCATGTGGGTCCATCAGACTTCGGACTATGGACCGGTCATTGGCCTTCTGTTGAACTTCTGTTGCTCATGGAGCTTAATAAACGTTTGTGTGTCCAGTGTTGGTTTTGGCACACTCTGGATCCGTGTTCATTGTTTCTTTGTGGGGGGGTGTTGTGCACATGTGTGTACTTTGGGCAGGTTGTCTTGGCCTTGTGTCGGGTAAGTACATCTTGCTCTGGGGTGTCTGGCTTGTGCTGTTGTGAGGGGTTGTAGGTGCTTTGCGGGGTGGGAGGACTGGGTGGGTATGTAACTGTGCCCTTTCTTCCCTTGTTTAGTAGGTTGCAGTACTTACCGTTGTCGTCTTCGTCGGCGGTCTCGGTCGTGGAGGTATATGGCAAGGAGCAGGGCTGGCATGATTTGCAACTCTCTCTCCATGTCTGCTTCGGCGTGTTGTGTGAGCCTATGGTGAGTGTTTCCTTTTATTTGGTTAGTTTCCGCCTGGCTTTGCGTGGCGGTGGTTCCCGGAACTAACGGCGGTCTAGTGCTTCATTATTTGATGGGTGTGTAGGGCCTTTCTGTCGAACTGTGCGCGGCCTCTGCCGTAGTTGTCGGCATTCCTCTGCTGCGGTGAGTGGTTTTGGGACTGCCTGTTTTTCAGGTGGTTCATAATTTGGTAGGCCAGACCGCCTGACTGTTGGCGGTAGTTACCGCCACCACCGGTGTAGTGGTGTTTACTGCCATGTTCATTATGAAGGCCCATGTGTAATTTGCCGGTTTGGAAGAGATGTGAAGAACAAGGGAGCTTTCGGCTATGCCACCTTGAGCCGAAGGACATCATCCATGTACTGTGCATATGCCTGGTTCCACTACAGGACCAGCGTCAGCTTTTATGAAGAAGGTGGAACGCTAGAGGTCTGAGGTCCTGCAGGGAGGCTGTTGTGGCCTACTTTGAACCCATAGACCTTAGATTAAGTGCTCTGGGGAAAATTCTGCTGACCTTTGTGACACGGGTAGATGCCAAGCCCTGTTGGAAACCATGACGGGTTGCAAGTTTTCAGGTTTCTAGCCCCTCTGGCCGGGCCCTTAAGGGAAGAACAGTTCATGTGGCCAGAAAGGATATAGCTCTGTTCTATGACAGGTTAGTTGAGATATATGTTGACTGCTTAGAGTTCTGTTATAGCTCCTTGTTATTGCCTTAGTATGAGCATGGCATCCCCCATAAACCGACAACTTTATTTTAGTCACTATTACTTGGTTTTACTAGGCATTTTTGAACTTTTTCCGTTATAATTATTATTATTTTTTTTTACTTATATTTATCTAAGTAATTTTAAACATGTGCTGGAAGCAGGGTGACAGCATTTACTGAAGTTTTTTTCATATTGTGATTTGTGTAATTGTTTTTTTTTTTACAGTAATCAGCATAAACTGTATTACAATGCACCGTTTGATTGATGCACCCTCCTCTGCACTTGTAAAAGTAGGGTATGCCTCAGGCAACATTGCCCTGTTGGAGACTTTCTAATCAGTGACAATAGTTTTAGTGTAATCCTTGGGACACACAACTATGTTATATATTTATTCTTGGAAATATGTGTGCTAATACACCAATGGCACAAGTACAGGGCTAACCGACGATATTAGTGTGTTTATTGTGCAAGAAATGTAGGGCCAGATTTATACTTTTTGATGCAAAACTGAGCTAACGCAGTTTTGCATCACAAATTTTAGTGCTGGCTAGCGTCATTTCTTAACGCCACCCATACGTCATATTTATACTTTGACACTGGCTGGCGCTAAGAACAGGTTAGAGTCATTTTTCCTGATGTTAACCAATGCACCTTGTTGTAAGGCAAAATGACGTTAACGCAGTAAAAAATCACTCTAATACGGTTTGCAACATGGAAAAATGACGCAAAACGGATATGCACCATTTTTGCACTGCAAATAGCGTCAAAAAATATGCAAACACAGTAAACTATCTAAGGAGCCCCAAATGGATCCCAGAAGCCAGGAGAGACCCCAAGGAGACCCCACACAACAAGGAACCAGCCAGAAGGACACAGACAAGACCCAGGGGAGAGACAAGAAGAAGAGGAAGTGTCGCTTCAACACAGAGGAGCATGAAATTCTGGTCAGAGAGGTGACAGAGCACCAGCACCAGCATCACTCTTCATCACCTCTAAAATGCCAATTGGGAGGAGAGAGACAATTTGGCAATTGATTGTGGACAAGATTAACAGTGTGGCAGAGGTCAGGAGAACTTTCACTGAGTGCAAGAAATGTTGGCATGACTGCAAGAGCAGGACAAAGGAGAAAATGGCAAGGAACAGGAAGGCAGTGCTGCAGACCGAAGGTGGGAGACCAGCACTGCAAGAGGATCTGGACGAGATGGAGGAGATGGTTGCAGCCGTCATCCCGGAGGAAATTGTCACTGCTATTGCAGGACAGGACAGCGCAGACTACCAGGAAACAACACGTAAGTTCCATGGGGGACAAAAATGCCTAAATGTCAAGTGCAAGAAGGGGGAGGCACATACCTACTACACAATGCATGTCAGCCCTGAAAATCAGGCAGTGGAAAGGGCAAAGGGGCACGGCACAGGACTCCTTGCACTGCCCATGCCAGGTGCATGGGCTGTGCAGTGGCATCCAGGGGCACAGCACAGCACAACACCAACAACCTTTGCGTGGTGATACACCGCCATGTCAAGGCTGCTGGAAATGCTGAAGCAGACTGGTAGGGTAGGACAGCTGGTATTGTCAGAATGTAAACTAGAGGACAATGCTCAGTCTCAGGCCATTGGCTCAAGTGGCATTTACCATTGACAACACTTGCCACTATGACTCGTGCTGTATGTGCTGGTCAATTAGGAAATGGCAGTTAGGTGCCCATTTCACAAACACACTCAAAATGAGGGTTTGTTATGACTACGTGATCAATCACCATCAATCCCTATCCAAGTGCAACTCCTGTCAACTGCTCATGTCCATAGACTCAATAACCATCAGGCACTGTCACATACATTATGATGTACACAGCAGTAATCTCTTCCCTATGCTGCCCATTTCAGGGTTTACCCATGTGCTTGTGTCACAATAGCTGCAATGCCACCATGCAACATCTCAGATATAATAGTGCTAAAACAACAGCATTGAGGGGGAGGATAAATTTGTGTAGGCAGGCAAATACACCCGCAGTCATAAGAGGAAATGGACCTCTGACAGGCCCACCAGTGCAATGCAATGTAGCACACATATGCAAACATCAACACGAGAAACTACCAATGGTGACACCTGCATCATTTCATGGAAATGCAATACATGGTATGGTGCCAGGTCTCAGCATTGCATAGGTGAATGTGAAAAATGATAGACTGGGACAGGGCCATATTGTTATGTGTGGTGCATGTGGCATCAGCACACCAACAATCATTGCAAGGCCGCAGCATGCTAATGGGAACAGAGGGAGGGTTGATGAGGACAAGAAGGTGGCAAGCCAAATTTTGGACAGAACCCAAGCCTAGAAGATGTGATGCAGACAATTCCCCAAACTGCCCACACTACATGTGACATGCAGGTGGGGCATAGGGCTGAGAGACCTCAAACATTAATGACAGGAACAATGCATCAATGCATGGGAACCAACATAACAATGTACCACTGATAGGAAGTCAGTGACATCACATTACAACTGGCACAACACAGACACTCTAATTGTACAATATCTCATTGCAGAGGACAATGGCTATCCTGTGGATCTGTCTGTCCTGGACTACCCTGATGACCTGGATGACCAGCTGACAACCATCAGCCAGGAAACCCTCCAAGATGTCCTGGGAACCCTCCAGACACCACCTCCAGTCGCTAGGAGGAGTGCACACGTAGTAGCCATTTCATTGGACCCACCCACCACCCCAGTAGTACGGCCTGTCCACTCAAACACAGCTGAGGACTCTGATGACACAGGGACCACCCTTGAGAGGACAGTAGTGGGAGTACTGCGGGAGCTGGCCAAGGAGGTGTGGGTGGGGATGTACACTATGGCAGCCGGCCTTGAGGGGATGTCCATGTGCATAACAACATCCGCACAACAGTCAGCAGCCATACAAGTCACACAATTCCTACTGCAAGGAGTCCAACAGCGTGTGAGGGACCTCACCACTGCTGTGAGGGAGTTAACACAACCCCTGCCCACCCAATTTTTCATCTGCATGCATGACAAAAAGCTGGACTCCGTGCACCAGGAACTGGCCTCCCTCAGGGCAGACATGGCTGCCTACCACAGGGATGTTGCTGCCATGCTCAATAATCAGGAGGTCCTCCTTGCTGCAGTGTTGCCAGACATAGTTCCACAGATGACAGCTGCCGGGAATTTGGAGTCCACTTCTCCAACCACTAAAGTGTGTGTTGCCTCCTCAAACCCATCAGAACCACCATCAAGGGCAGAGAAGACGACACACACATCAGAGGATGAAGATGTGGAACAGATCATCTTCACCCGTAGGAGTACCCGTAGCACCAGCCAATGCCACATGAGCACTGATTTTCCTTTGTCCTGTGCTTGACAACATGCCAGTGTTGCTACAGTTGGTGACATGCACTCTTCACCGACACACGGTTAACTTTTCCTCTATGGACTGCAATTGTCTCTCACTGCTCAATTGGCAATTCATGTTCCTCTGCACTGAATGACACTTCATCTCAGCATGTCCAATGACATGTCTGTAAACCTTGCACTTGTGTTGCATCACAATAGACGGCTTTAAACTAATGGGGTCACAAACCTTGACTATGTAAATATTGCACTACAGCACTTTAAATTAAACAGCATCTACACACCCACATTGTCTCTGTTTAATGTGACACATAAACTTTGCTGGAGATTTGTGATGCATGTAATATGTCTATGGTCACAGAGTGTCAATACCAGAGAGCAGAAATAATTTTTGCAGATATTTACGCACAAGGGCCCTGATTTCTAATTCTTCAGCGGTGCATTTGCGTCATTTTTGAAGCAAAAGCAGCGCAAACATACAAAATATCAATGTATTTTGTAAGTTAGCAATGCTTTCTCGTAACAAAATGAGGCAAATACAGTGCAATAATAGTATAATTCTGGGCCAAAGTATCTACAAGATGAAACTCAATGCTGGCCACATCCTCTACAAGAAGGTCATTGTGTATTTGACATTTGCTTTAAAATATACATGCCTCGCCCACAACATACAGCAGGAATGGCTGTGTATGAGTGTTTGGACAATCATGTCAGCTGGGAGTACAAGTAAAACACATAGGCGTGAAATTTGTATACTTTACCTCATCTGAAATTGGCACTACTCAGTTTAGCAGTGTTCACATGAACATCAGGCTGCAGGCAGCCACCCCACAGTGCCCAACATTCCAACACAGGACCCAAAAGATTGCAGCTTTAAAACCACACCCACCTGTCCAATACATGGGAACCATAGTCACGTTGAGTGGTGGGTACAATGGATGGCAGATGCATTGCAATTTAGATTTGTTGTAGCTGCTAATGTGACAGCTCAGTTGGAAGTAGGAATTAACATGTCAAGAGAGGAATGTGGATGCAGAATGGAATAGACAGGCCAATAGACAATTGGCACTGTACATTGATAAAAATGTATTTATATATTTGATTAAAATACACAATGTACAGATTATAATCTAACACTCTCCCTCAATTTGCACATGCAGTCCAAATCACAGTACAGATGATATAATGTCCCTGACAAATGAAATGGCAATGCTGCCTACCCCACAAGTATTTATCAGCACAGCAAAGCACAACAAGAGGTGTACCAAATAAAGTGATCTGTGCATTGATGCAGTGCAATGTGTCACAATGCAAATGCAGCAAGTACTTCACATGGGCCAAGACGACTAATCTTTATCATCTGAGTCAACTTCAAGGCACCCAAAACCAGTGATTTGGTGATGTAATTGGCAGGATGGTATGCAGTAGCTAATCATAAGGGGTCAGTGGTGTTTGGGAAACATGCATGCTTGAATGAGATGACTGTCATCTACACTGTGACCATCACATCTACCTATATATATGTGCTTCCCCTACCCCTGTGCCTCAGGGGGGATGGGCATGCAATACATGATCACAAATGTTGGGGACAACCATAAAGCCATGTCCACTTGTACACGGATTTAGTGAGTGGAACACATGTGAGGAGGGCTGCCACCTAGGAATGAGGTATCTATAGGTCAATCACATCTACATTCATGTTTCCAGTTGTGGACAACCATCAACACCTGATCTGTCAACACAATTCTAAAATCACCCACATTGATGACAGCACACTTCTGGCCTTGACCTGCATGCACGCCTATTACATACCACATAAGTGTGACATAAATAGAGTACAACTTATGGGGCTAGATGCTGGGGGACAGATATCCATACAGTCCTACATGTACATTACAATACAGGGATGCGCAGTTTTGTGCAGAAAACTGATGCATCGCTGTCTTGTGAAAATGAGGGTATGACTCGGTGACAATATTCTAACACTGGAGCACTTCCAAGTCACATGTGGGCCTACATGTGGCTACTAATCACCTTGTTCACATGCTGCTGCCTATTGTGCAGCACAAGATGACCAAGATATGACTGTCTGCCTGTGAATGTTGAACCCTTCCATGGAACACTATGCCAACATCCAGTCAAGTAATATATCAGATCACGTGCCAGCTCATCATATCTTGCAATGAGTGCAACACACAAGAGTCACTCACACAACAGCTGCAATCACTACACAGGACAGACATTATCACACTTTCTGGATACGTCTGGGTCCTCAAATCGAGCCACATCCCCAATGGTATAGGGGACTGGCCCACCTGTAAGACAGGAAAAGGAAATATACGCTCAATGTCAGATCACTGTACAATTGTGTGGACAACATATCACAATGTGTAACATTTGATATGAGTGAGCTGCTGATCCTGCACGTAGACACTACAACAGACATACTACTGCCAACTCACATTGACACTGACACTCCAGTGAGTGATAGACACACATCTGCACACATGCACTGGGTCTAACAATCATGTGGTGCTAAACCTGACTATAAGCATTTGTGGCTAATCCATTTCAGATGGTAATCCATGTCATGATTTGTAATTGGGTGACAATTCCAATGGCACTTCCATTGTGCACTGCAATACAAGTGACCCAGGTATTGTGGTTTGTGCATCAAGGGACACTGAGTTACTGTGTGATGGACATGTGGCTCAATTTCCAGTCAGCAATTATCATGCATTCAGTGGTCCATAACAGATGCGGCACAGTTGTATGTGGGTAACAAATGCCCCATTGGCAGTGCCCCCTAAGCTGTATATGCCCCCTTTGCCAACATGATGGCAGGGATCATGTGTGTGTAATGATGACAATGTAGCGCTTAACATGGATTGCCCACTTTGCTGTCCCAACATAGTGAAATGTGGTATGCTGACAGTGTCTTACCTGATCATCCTTGACAGAATGCATGGGCACAGGTGTTGTCATTGCACCTGAAATGTGTTACTAAGGGCCACGTGTCACAAGATCAGGTTTTGTGAGTCACACATTGCGAGACTTTGCAACTCGCAATTCGCAAGTAGGATGATCTGAGGTACAACACTGTCAATGACACTGTTTGCAAATCACAAATGGGGTCGCAAATGACCTACCTCATGAATTTCAATTAGGTAGGTCTCATTTTGCAAATCCCTTGGGAATGGTGGCACTCATAGGGATGCTGGCCTGCTGGGCTCAGCAGACCACCATGTCTGTGACTGCTTTCAAATAGGGATGTATATTTTCTTTTAAATGCAGCCTTATTTCATTAGGGGTAAACAGAAAGCATTTTGAAAAACAATATTATGACCAACTTGAAACGGCTGGTAACTGCAATTGTTTAGTGCCAGAATTTGCAGTCACCAAACAATCAATCAGTGGACGGCGACTCACTAATAGAAAAGGAACGTTCCTTCCTAAATACCACTAGCAAACCCTGTTTTGTGATTGGGCAATGTGATAGCAGAATGGCAAAATTGGGGGGGTGTATTTGAATAAACATTTTTTTCCTGACATAAACACACAAAATCTGAAAACTAGGCCGTTTGTGAGAATTAAAATTAGCTTGGTACATGTGGGCCTATGTAATAGTCGGACATGACTCAACAAAGCTCAGGACTGCTTTGTTAACATGTATAGACATGTGGAATACATCTCAGGAGTAAGACACTAAGGGGGTCATTCTGACCCCGGCGGTCTAAGACCGCCGGGGCCAGGGTCGGCGGGAGCACCGCCGACAGGCCGGCGGTGCCCCGCAGGGCATTCTGACCGCGGCGGTTCGGCCGCGGTCAGAAGAGGCAAACCAAGCTGCGCCGCCATGGGGGATTCTGACACCCCCTACCGCCATCCTGTTCCTGGCGGTTCGCCTGCCAGGAACAGGATGGCGGTAGGGGGTGCCGCGGGGCCCCTGGGGGCCCCTGCCGTGCCCATGCCACTGGCATGGGCACGGCAGGGGCCCCCGTAAGAGGGCCCCACAAAGTATTTCAGTGTCTGCCTAGCAGACACTGAAATACGCGACGGGTGCAACTGCACCCGTCGCACCTTCCCACTCCGCCAGCTCAATTCTGAGCCGGCATCCTAGTGGGAAGGTTGATTTGCCCTGGGCTGGCGGGCGGCCTTTTGGCGGCCGCCCGCCAGCCTAGGGCAAATCTCAGAATCACCGCCACGGTCTTTCGACCGCGGTGCGGTGTTCTGACGGCGGAACCTTGGCGGACGGCGGTTAGAATCAGCCCCTAACAGTTTGTTGTACTTGCATTCAACATGGCCACAAACATTGCATGCAGCACATCAAGACATCTGCTACTGTCACTCAGGAGCATTCTATTGCACATATTTGTCAATTTGATACTCACCAATAGGGCCACTGATCACCACACCGAGGTTGTCCAGCAGGTCCTGTTCTCTGGCCACCAGGTCAGCCCAGCGATGCTTCAGCTGGTGCTCATTCCTTGTTGTGTTGAATGCATGTTTGAGGTGGTAGAGCACCTTGCCCCACCGCAACCGCCTTGCCTCTGTGTGCTACTCCTGTATCAATGGCAGAAAGTGGCACACAAGCCACACAAAGCCCCCAAGCTCCTCCTCCCCCCATGCGAGTCAGCCTCGCCCTTCCCGACATGTCCTTGCACAACAAAGCAAAACAGAAAAAGGAAGGAAACTAAATGTGAAAAAAGGAAACTTACAGCCCAAACTACAAAACCCAACTAACCCAACTAATGTAACCCTTAAAACAGACACCCAACAGTACAAATGGAATCCAAAAAAACACTAAACTACACAAAAGCACTTAAGCAGGTACAATATACTGTACACATAGAATACACAAAAGACACAAGAGAGACACCACAAGATACAAGAAATGCAAACTAGACATGAGCACCACCAAAACACAGCCACATAGTCAAGAAAAAGCACAGACTGTAAAATGAAAGTGAAATTACACCCACAGTACCATGTCTGTAAACAGGATTTACTATTACATCACTTCCTGTCCTCTTTGTGGCCCATTTTCCGTCTTCCATGTATTTTTTTTTACGCTTACGATATTTGTGTACATATTTTCAACGCATAACCTACATTTGAGGCAAAATACCACACATTACTGGGAAACTTCTATTTTAATGGATATCCGCATGTGTGTGGTGCACTGGTGGAATTAATGCTAAGGGCCCATGTATGTTTAGTTAGCGTTTGCGTTGTTTTTCAACGCATTTACGTCAAAAATCTTGACTCAACCTGTGTTTGCGTACTTTTTACATATTTAACATGCATGCACCCTGTATAAAGATGGAGATAAGATGGTACGGCCTGCAGTGTGTAGTATAGTGGTTAGCCACATGTGGTAGAGCATGCAACTGTGGCCCAGATTTATACTTTCTTTGCGCCACATTACCTTCATTTTCTGACACAAAAGCAGCACAAACTTATAAAATACAATTCCATTTTGTAAGTTTGCACTGCTTTTGCATCATTAAATGACAGCAATGCGGCGCAACAAATGTATGAATCATGGCCTGTGAGTTTTGTGTGTGAGTGATCTGTAACAACAGTATGTGTGCTTCTGAAGGAACGGCATGCAATACATTTGACGTAATGCTCATGTATGAATGTGTTACAAATGGGTATCTACATCAGATGGCAATCAGTGATGTACAACAATCATGATAAGTGTTTGTAATCTGTGTTGACTCATTTGATCTGTGCAGTTGTTTGACTTTGGGGACATTACATTTCACACAACAAACAAAACTCAGGGATGATTGAGGATGGCTGATGAGTGCTAGGTCAGATATGTTACCCCTCATACGTCATTAATTGTTGGCTATGACATCATGGTGACTTGTGTGTGAACTACCTATATGTCGGCCATGTGTACATGTTTGGTACGTACAGTGTTTGAGAGACTGTGCCTTAATTCCACCCATTAAAATGTTATGTACACATCAGTTTGACTCATGAAAATTACCTATGTTAGTCATGTTGCTGTGGTTGACCTGCTGCCCAGGCTGCATGTGCTCACATATGTTCAGATGTGCATTCCACAGAAGTGTCCAGTTCAAGTGTGTGGGCATGTGTACCCTCTGTCAGGGTAGGGCTCCATGGTGTTAAGGTTTCATGCGGGTCTAGTCAGGAGTCTGTTAGGGGCAATGCTTGAGTTCACAGAGTATCTTTCAAGGAAGAAGTGTACCAAAGCAGAAAAGAAGCTAAAGCATTGAAGGGGATAGGGCAGCTATGGTAAGGCAGATAAAACAGAAAAGTGAAGACAGACCAACCTTAGTCTGGACAAATATGGAGCGGATCAGTAATGGACAAACATGCAGGGCTTATCGCTAAAATTGTACACAGGGTAGGGCTCAGAACTTCCCACAGCAACAGGGAACGTCAGTGCCTCTGTGCAGATTAATCTTACAGCTAGTCACCATGCAAGCCCCATAGAAAGGAGGCAGCAGAAGTGAATCTGTGTCTGGACACTTAGGGCACAAACAAGGATTGTACTTACATACACAAGACTAGCCCTTGTTGGTCCAGCTGGAGACACAGTAACAACTCCTGGAATACAGCCGTAGCACACTGTCACTGTTAGGCACTAATGAATACATGCAATACTAGACAAAGGATGGGGGCTGGATTTGCCTCCTGGAAACCAGTTACCAGACCAAATACAAAGTAAAACACTTCTAGACAGGTGAGGACTGATAGGACACTTACCAGACACGATAACCCAAGAGGAAACAGAAAGCGAGGGAACCAACTAGGAGGCAAAGCCAGGCACAGGGACCGGGCTCAAGTTGACGCAAAGGCTGGAACAGGTCTGGGTAAACATAAACGAGGCTGAGAAACAGGGAGCAGACTCTGAGTGGAACAAGCAGGAACATGACTGGGTAAACAGAGAGCAGGTTCAGGCGTAATCGGGACTGTAACACAATCCAACAAGGGGTCTGGATCACAAAAGGATTGTACTCCAATGCACAACGAGGAGCTTCAGGGAATGGCAGCTTCTAGGCAGTTCTAGGCAGCAGCAAGGTCAGGGCAGAGTCACATGGCTGGGTTGCAAACAAGAGGTCACAGGTGTGTGCAGCTTCAGTGTCTCACAAGTCCTGGAGGAGAGAATAAAGGGACAACCAAACTGTTCCCATAGGAAGCAATGGACAGCAGATTACAGGTCGTACAGGCTACCAGACAGTGCATTATGGGACCTAAAGTCCATGCAGGGTAATGTAGTTCTTCTATAGCGTGCCATATGGAAAAGAGAAGCAAACAGGAGTCAGAAAGGGACTCTGGGTGAGTGTTAATGATGTTTCTCAGGGTACAGATAGTCCATTTACAGAGCCCCTTCGAGATGGGAGGGCAGAGACTTAACACATGGCAGTGGTAGGATTAATTTCCAGGGATGAACTGAGCAGGGCATGTGTTGTAAACATTTCTCATCATACCTGGAACACTCATGCTATCCATTTGCAGAAATGATGCCCCTCTTGTCACACAAGGTCCTTGTAGAGATTGCAAATGTCACACTTACTAATGTCAGGGGTCTGTTCATACATTCCTGTTTCCATTGATATTTCACATCCACTGCCTCATGTATGGTGTGCTTATTTACCTTATGATTGAAGCTGTCATAGTTGTGTGTCATGTGCTACAGTAGACCATGTTGGCAACATGGATGTGTGTCATATGCTGTGGTCCCATGATTTTGTCATTCAAATGTGAAATTCAAAAGATGAGTATTTATTATATGTGTGTGATGTTTGCTGTACAATCATACGCATCACTTGTGATGTTGCATCAGAAGTAGTCAGATTTGTCTTTGTGACATGCTCCCTGAGGTAATACTCACATTCCTAAAGAACATGTGATGGAGAAATAAGTAACCAGAGCAAGATTGTGTGATAAAGTAAGGTGTTTAATTACATATCTGAACACGTTGTTTAGAGTGACTATGGGTTAAAAACGTTTAAAACAATCTGCTGTCTGCAGGGCATTACTGCAGCTCTGTTTTGATGTTCCCCTCATTTTCCCTGGCACCATCCTCCTCCTCCTCAGGCAGTTCTTGCTTGGGCTCATATAGGGGGATGTTCCTCCTTACACAAATGTTGTGCAGGATAGCACATGTAAGTAGGATTTTGCAAACAATGTGTGGGGCGTATAGGAGGCTGCATCCTGTGATGTCCAGGCACCTGAATCTGGACTTCAGGGTGCCAAGGGTCCTTTCTACAATGGTGTGTATCCTCCGATTTGCCTCATTTTAGGCACGCTCTGCTGCTGTGCTTGGGTTGGGGAATGGGGTCATGATCCATGGCTGGATCCCGTAACCCTGATCAGCTGAAAAAGAAAATAGGAGTGAGTATTTTGTTAGTGCTTGCAACAGGGATGTCATGTAGCATGGCAGCTGATATCTTGTGTCGTCTGTGACTCATATGTGTTTGTGGTATTGTGTGAGATCCTGGGCTTCCGTGAGGTTTTTTTCTGCAGTGAGTTGTTTGACTTGACAACTTGCGTTTGGTTCACTGACCTGGGATCTATGATTTTGTTTCCAAACTGCTGGTCAGTATGTATGTGCCATGCGTTTTGTAATGACCAACATGTTTTAGTGTGCTTTCACTGGAGGGGACATGACACTTTCACACACACAATAGATTCCGATGTGGTGGTAACATGG
This sequence comes from Pleurodeles waltl, assembly GCF_031143425.1. Taxonomy (NCBI): domain Eukaryota; kingdom Metazoa; phylum Chordata; class Amphibia; order Caudata; family Salamandridae; genus Pleurodeles; species Pleurodeles waltl. The sequence continues at coordinate 589,741,295 of NC_090447.1, forward strand.
TTGCACTACATGGCCTGGACAACCCATCCAATTAGACATATGTCATTGCAGATGAAATGCAACAGTGAGGCCCCTCGATTTGGCTTGGGGCCAATGCACAACACATCTCCATGAGTTGGCAGTACTGAGGTGTTCAGTATTGACAATGCACAATTGTCCCATGTGCGACTTGGTTCTAGGCAAACCTTTCTAGTTCCCTCTGCCAGTGGCTCATGTGCAACCATGTACAGACACTACCAAACTTGCTCAAGGTAACCTGGCTAACTGCCTTGTGGAGATGGATGTACCTGTGCAGGAAGGGCCATCTCCCTGTACATATGTTATTTTGATGGTCAATTGGCTCTTTCCATGTGTGTAGCAGTGTGCAGTGTGCATTAGTTGCACATCAAAATGTGTTCATAGCACAGTCCACTTCCTTATTGCTAGCTGGCAATGGCACCCAAGGAGTGATGTATTATGTTGGGACTGCCTCAGTATTTCCGTGTCACCTACATGTGCGTATCATGCGATGTGTTACATGGTGTTAGACCTGCAGCAACACACATTGCACACTCCTTCCACGCCACATATTGCTTGGGAGGGTGTCAGATTGACCATGTGGCCTAACGTAATAGTAAATGCTTCATCTTCTAAGTTGTACTTCCAGTGCAGGCCATGTCATTGTCACTGTGTGCTTTGACATTGGTTCCTTGTAGCTCTAGAGTGGCAGCTAACGTTTGTGGCAGCCGTATTTTGTCCATAGGTGTATATCCCATTTTGTCAGGGTGTACAACATAACTACCTGTGCCACACCTCAGTGTCTTTCTGCCCACATGTAAATGTAGTGGTGTATGTATTGTGTGTCCTATAGGGTTGCTGTGCTGTGTGTATATTGTTAGGTTTATGCACTTACCTACAAGAAGGCCATTGCCATATTGTCTATCCTGGAAGTGCTGAGTGATTGTGCTGTGGAGGAAGATGAAGGAATCATGTACACTCCCAGGATACTTGGCCAAGCTGTTGGTAAACAATTTCTGGTGGGTGGTCAACTATGTCCTGCACATTTATGGAATAGGTGTGCTTTCTGCTCCAGAATAGATGTTCTGTTGCTGCAGGTAGTATGATCCAGACATGGGTGCAGTCAATTGCACAAAACACATGTGGGAAGCCATATATTTGATAAAACCTCTGTTTGATCTCCTGCTGCTTCTGCTGGGTGTTGGGGAAGCTGATGTGGTGGGGTGTGAGGGAAATGATGGCATCTAGGACCTTGGGAAGGAAGGCAGAGAATAAGGGCTGTGATGACCCCAGCACCCGTTGTTTTGAAGGAGGCACTTGCCAAGATATACAGGAAGGCTAGCAGCTTGGTCACCAGTAGTATATTGTGTGGTGTCTGCAGGCTGGCTGTTATATGTGGCTCAATTTGGCGCAGCAACTGCTGGGTGGCTTGCAAGTTGAGTCTATTTCTCCAGATGATGTCCTGTTCCCTGAGGCCCTGGAGGGTTGTCCTGGTCCTGAAGACCCTCTCCTGCCCTCTGCATTGGGGTGGTGGTGGCTGCTGCTGTTGGTCCTGTGCTCTGCGTCATCTGGCATGCTGCATCAGTAGCACCTCTATGTTTTCCTGTTGAGCTATGATGTTGCTTGTGTGTGTTTTCCTTAAGTGGTTGTGTGTTTGCCTCATTTTAACGCCTACCGTGATCCAGGTGTTAAAACTTGACGCAAATCAGGCTTATCTTAATTTTTTCGGATCCGCCTTCCACCTGTGCATTATTTTTGCCTTGTTGTATAAATATGACGCTAAGGTGTTCGAGTAATTTTTTGGACAAGAACGCCTACCTTGCATCTCATTGACGCAAAGTGGTTTCACACATCCTTAAAATGACCCAAACTCCATATTTTTGACACTAGACGGATCTAGCATCAATATATAAATATGGAGTTAAGTTTGCGCTGGATTTTCATAAACAAAATGGATGCAAATCTGGCACAAACAGAGTATAAATATAGGCCTCAGTATCAATTTAAATGTACAATTCACCAGTCAATACAGCCCAGTCAGTGTAGACTTTCTAGATCTTACTATCTATGTACAGAATGACATCCTTTGCAGTAAACTGTTTAGAAAACCCACAGCGACCAATTCCATTCTACATGCCTCTAGTGCCCATCCGTCTTCCCAAATAAGAGCCATCCCCTTTGGGAAAGCAATAAGGATAAGAGGCAACTGCTATGATGAGCATGAATTTACCAACCAACTTGACTTACTAAAACAGCGATTTCTAAACAGGGGCTATTCGGAAAAACTATGGGAAAAAACAGAATTCACACTATAGATAGAACTACACTCTTAACCAATGCAAGACCTAAGAAACTAACCAAAGAGAATGAGGCACTGAGTTTAATTACCCCCTACAGCACTATCAGTTCAGACGTGTTCAAAATTCTAAAAAGGAACTGGCCACTATTATTGGCTGACAACACCTTGAAAAGTGGTCTCAGAGATAGACCCAATGTCATATACAGTCGGGGACGCACATTAAGAGATCAGTTGTGTCATAGCTTCTTACCTGGTCGCACTAACAATGACTGGATTCCTAAACCACCTCTTGGTTTCTACAGATGTGGCCAATGTATCATTTGTCAATACACTATTGACAAAATTAAAACATTTTGTTACAATACGGGTGTTACGCATCATATCAAACATTTCATAAACTGCAACACCAAATATGTGGTGTATTGTCTGATATGCGTTTGTAATCATATATATGTAGGGAGCACCATCAGACCCTACAAGGAAAGGCTACAGGAACACTTTAGAGCAATCAAAAACAACAATAAAGACTATCGATTTGCTCTACATTTCAATTCTGTACACACACAGCTGGACTTACATCACATTAAAACACATGGTATTGCAACGCTAGGTGGCTGCGCAAGGGGTGGCAACAAAACACTATTACTTAGACAACTGGAAAGTAAATGGAGAATTAAGCTGTGGGCAGTGGAGGAGGGACTAAACAAGGAAAATTATTGACATGTTTTTTTGTAATTGTTACTTGATAGTTTTCATAATAACAACATATGCAATACTATGTTAATAAATATGCGAATTTAAGATATGATATTTTAAAATGAGATGCTTCATAATGATTTTCAACATTATGCATTGCTAATAAATATATGTACATAGTATTGAGTAACACAGTATGTTGTAAGTGGAGAACATTGTAACAATGTTTGGGTTTACGCTCTGGCCATCAACAATTACCCTCAGACTAGGATTTATATTCCTCAACACATAAGCATGTGGGTCATAATTCAGTATCTCTCTTCATTTCTACTTTTTCATGCTCTCACTGTTAATTTTTTACACAATTTATACTCCACATCTTTTAATAAGTTGTTATACCAAGATACTTTCTACCATTGATTTCCATTTATCTATGGTGCTTTATGTCCATTCTAAAATGGCCGCCACCAAGATCGGTAATGTGTTTGTCCCTTTTCCATTTCCATCGCTCGTGAAACTATAAAACTGGTTCAAACCAGCACGAGCGTTTCTGACCACTACAAACAAGAAACGGGATCGAACACACGACTGGTAGGAATCCATGTCTGCTTTATCTAAATCTTTAATAATATTCTCTTTTGTTTAACTAACGCTAGACATTATGGGGGTCATTACGACCCTGGCGGGCGGTGTAAAAGGTGCGGTAATACCGCAAACAGGTCGACGGACAAAAAAAGTGAATTATGACCCTGGCGGAAACCGCCAACAAAGACAGACACTTTAACACACCGCCCGCCACGGCGGTACAGACAAGCAGCGCGGCGGTCACCGCCAACAGACAGACGGGAGACAATGTACCGCCCACACTATTACAACCCGCCAATCCAACACCGTTTCCGGGGCGGATTCACCGTGGATAAAAACACGGCGGAAACAGCTTGTGCTATGGGAAAATACTCACCTTAACATATCCCACGAGGAACGACGACTCCATGGACCCCGAACTCCAAATCCTACCAGCCCTTGTCTTTCTGCTCCTTTACGACCAACAGCGAAGTAGGCGCAGAAGATACCGGTGAGTACTGCACCTACGACACGGGGAGGGGGGAGGCAAAATTTAGGGGGACACCCACCAAACACCCCCACCCCCACCCTCGCATATTACAACATACACACCAATGCAGTCAAAAATATCACATTAACAACCCACAATCCCCCCGGAAGAATCCAAAGACAAATCGAATTTCGGTCAAACATTGTAATGTGCCAATATACATGTCATACAAAAATACACAGATATATATGTCTAAATCACTCATAATTATATATACAATACAAGAAGTAGTGCAGATATGTACACAACAATGTCCGTGCACCAACAGCCCAAAAATGCATGGGCGAGGCCCACAATAGATACCTGACCAAAATCGGAGAGAACACTGCCGGGGCATCAGATAGAAATAAAACAGGCACCTCAGGGGGAAGGGAAGGGGGGGCACCTCAGCCAGATGAATGCGAAGCCAGATCCACGACGGGGCTCCATGCCCATTGATGTATCCTGGGGAGTGCAAAGCCACAGTCTCTCAAGTCTCTACAGTGGGTGGGTTGCCCACTGTGCCATCCTGGGGAGTGCAAAGCCACAGTCTCTCAAGTTTCTATAGTGGGTGGGTTGCCCACTGTGCCATCCTGGTTAGTGCAAAGCCACAGTCTCTCAAGTCTCTACAGTGGGTGGGTTGACCACTGTGCCATCCTGGGGAGTGCAAAGCCACAGTCTCTCAAGTCTCTACAGTGGGTGGGTTGCCCACTGTGCCATCCTGGGGAGTGCAAAGCCACAGTCTCTCAAGTAGATGCAGGTCTCCACTTGTTCTGGAGGGGGACTCGTGCCCAGACTGGATGCGTCTCCCCGTGAAAGTTCCTGTCCTGTCACTGTCCCAGCTGCACATGGGATAAGGATGCCTGATGTGGCGGTCCATTCATTCCTACACGGTCCACGCCCTGTTCAGCGGTGCTTTACCATGGCGGTCTTTGCCCTGTTCAGCGGTGCTTTACCATGGCGGTCTTTGCCCTGTTCAGCGGTGCTTTGCCATTGAGGTTCATGACTGTTCAGCGGTGCTTTGCCATGGCGGTCTTTGCCCTGTTCAGCGGTGCTTTGACATGGCGGTCTTTGCCCTGTTCAGCGGTGCTTTACCATGGCGGTCTTTGCCCTGTTCAGCGGTGCTTTGCCTTTGAGGTTCATGACTGTTCAGCGGTGCTTTGCCATTGAGGTTCATGACTGTTCAGCGTTGCTTTGCCATGGCGGTCTTTGCCCTGTTCAGCGGTGCTTTGACATGGCGGTCTTTGCCCTGTTCAGCGGTGCTTTACCATGGCGGTCTTTGCCCTGTTCAGCGGTGCTTTGCCATTGAGGTTCATGACAGTTCAGCGGTGCTTTGCCATGGCGGTCTTTGCCCTGTTCAGCGGTGCTTCACCATGGCAGTCTTTGCCCTGTTCAGCGGTGCTTCACCATGGCAGTCTTTGCCCTGTTCAGCGGTGCTTTACCATGGCGGTCTTTGCCCTGTTCAGCTGTGTTTTGCCAAGGCGGTCCTGATACTGACATTGGTGTGTGGCATGACGATCTCTACACTGGGCATTGGTGTGTGGCATGACGATCTTCACACTGGACATTGGTATGTGGCATGACGTTCCATCATTGGCCAGCGGGGCTGTGGCATCCTGTCCCCTCCTGGGCTGTGACTCTGGTGGTGGTCTCTGGACCAGTGATGATACTTGGGCCCTCCTGGGCTGTGACTCTGGCGGTGGTCTCTGGACCAGTGACGATACTTGGGCCCTCCTGGGCTGTGACTCTGGCGGTGGTCTCTGGACCAGTGACGATACTTGGGCCCTCGTGGGCTGTGACTCTGGCGTTGGTCTCTGGACCAGTGACGACGGTGCTGGCGGTTGTGTCTGGACCGCCGGAAAAGATGGCGCACTTCTCCGCCATGACACTCACAACAGGCTGGGCATACTTCCTCTGGACCTTCCCCACCTTTTTTGGAGTTACAGCTGACTCACCAATCGCCTTCGATCCCATTTCACTTGTTGTCCCACCAGGAGTCTTGACATGGTCTCGTCGTCCACTCTCCAATTTTGGAGCCTTTACAGGGGGTGGGCTGCCAGTGCCTTGGCTCCGGGTCCCACTGCCTGCCCTGGTGGACGGTGCACTCCAAAAACCTGGAACACGCACCACTGGTACTGGAGGCTTTTTGGCTGAGGCGCTACGACGGGACTGATGAATTGGAGGGGAGATGGGGGCAAAAAGGTCAATTTGACAGAGGGAAAGTTTCTGACAGACACTGGGATGGGTAGCTGGAGGGGTCTGGGAGTGGAGGAAGAGGAGTTGGTTGTAGGAGGTGTCAATTTAGGTGTTTTGGGTGCAGGTACAGGTACTGGAGGCTGTCTTGAGGTGGATGGATGTTGGGTGAGTGATTGCCGGCGTTTGGGTACTTTGGCAGGGGGCGTTACAGACACACTGGGAGAGGACACAGGGGACGTGTAAATGGCAGTGGAGGTGGTGAGTGCAGGTTTCCTGGTGCGAGTCCTAGTGCCTGTAGATGGGGTGCATGCGGGTGTGTGTGTAGACGAGACTGGGAGGGAGGAGGGAGAAGAAGAGGAGGGGGACACAGTGGAGACAGTGGATGTTGCTGTATCCGTATGTGTGTGATGCTTGTGTGAGTGCCTGTGGTGTGTGTGGTGCCTATGTTTGCTTGAGCTACTTGTGTGTGTTGACTTGTGTGCATGCTGGTCTGTAGGTGTGCTTGGGATGGGCTGTGGTACAGGGGATTGGGTCTGGGTGGAGGAAGTTGGAGGGGGGAGGCTAGACACAGGGACAATGGCTGCCATCAGTGCTGAGGCCAGAGATTGCAGGGTTCGCTGAAGGACAGCCTGACCAGAAAGAATGCCCTCCAGGAATGCATTACTGTGTTGCAACTCTCGTTCTACACCCTGGATGGCATTCACAATGGTAGACTGCCCAACAGTGAGTGACCTGAGGAGGTCAATGGCCTCCTCACTGAGGGCAGCAGGGGTGACTGGGGCAGGGCCTGAGGTGCCTGGGGTGAAGGTGATGCCCACCCTCCTGGGTGAACGGGCATGGGGCGAACACTGAGGGGCTGCTGGGAGGGCGGTGCTGGTAGGGGAGGTGGCGGCTGTACCTGTAGAAGTGGGGGGCACAGATGGTGCCGCCACCACAAGGGAGTTCCCATCGTCGGACGAGTCCGTGTCGCTGGTTGCTGATCCGGTGGCCGACGTAAAGCTCCCCTCGCCCTCCGTCCCACTGGTGCATTCAGAGTCTGTGGTGTGGCCCTCCATGGCCATGTGGGATGCAGCTCCCTCGTGCTCCGGTGCCACTGTACCTCCGCCTGATGATGCTGATGTACAAAAGGACAGGGAGAGCAGAAAAAGGGGGGGAGACAGAAGTAAGAGAGTTTTAGTGCATGGCATACCGCTACCGTTGGCAGACAAGACAGACGCAGCAGCACCATGCATTACGCCGTGCTCCTGGCCTCTGCACATGCAATTTCTGGGATATGGCCTACATGGCAATGGTGGACATCTGCGCACATGGATGCCACAGGGGCAACTATACCTCAACTTGGCACTCTTCTGAGGTGGGGTAGAGTGCCACATGGCCTACATTACGGAGGGGCCTTGCCTACCGAATTCGCCCTGGCCTAGGGACACCCACAGCCCACCTCCCCCACCCAGACACCTCCACTGCATGCAAAGTCCGCAGAATGAGGTTGTACTCACCCCCTTGTGTCTGCTGTGATGTCCTCAAGTGCCCATCCAACTCCGGGTAGGCCACCGCCAGGATCCGGAACATCAGGGGGGTCATGGTGCGACGGGCACCCCTCCCACGTTGGGAGGCCATCCCCAGCTGAGCCTCCGCTGTCTTCTTGCTGCAGCGGCGAATGTCCTCCCATCTCTTCCGGCAGTGGGTGCCCCGTCTCTGGTGGGCCCCCAGGGTCCGGACCTCCTTGGCGATGGCACGCCAAATGTCCCTCTTCGGGTGGGCACTGACCTACATGACATGCACAAGGGAAGAGGAACAGTCATTACCAACTGCACCATCAATGTGAGTGGCCCCCTCCCTACTCTGACCATGTGGCCCATTTATTCCCATTCTTTACTGTAGTATGAACTCTGCCCCCTTCACTCTTCCTCCCAGACCTGTCCACCCAGGCCAAGCCCATACAACGTGCTCCCTGTGTACTAACCTGTTGGTCTGGAGGACCGTGGAGTAGCATGTACTGGGGGAGGACCCCATCCACAAGTTTCTCCAAATCCTGTGCAGTGAAGGCAGGGGCCCTTTCCCCAGAGGAAGCAGCCATCGTCGCTTCCAGACCAAGGTCACAGCAGCACTAGCAGTGTAGGTCCTCTCCTGTCGAAGGTCAGGTATCTAGTGATTTAACAGATAGAAAATGGAGGTGACGTCCGCTGCGGTGACGTGCGCGGCGGTGCGCATCATCACCGGCAGCGCACCTGTTCATTGGCTCCTGGGACCCATAGGGTCCAATGTTAACCAATGCAGTAGTGCGCCGCGGTCTACGACCGCCTACCGCGACGGTGTGCAACGCCAGCGCTGTTACCCCACAATCCCATTGTCCCAGTTTAGAGGTCAGACTGCCGCCATTTCAGGGGCCCACATGGATTATTTTTCAACTGCGTCACACATACCGAGGCCTACACTCAACACACATACAGGAAGGGTTCATTGTCTGGTGTAGTCTTGTGTGTGACTGTGGGTACATACCTGGAGGAATATTGACTGGTTATTCGCTGTTGTCCTTCGTAGGCACCATCAGCTGGGACATGTGAGAAGATGGCGGAATCCTCCTTTGTACCGACCGCTGGTGGACCTGTTGACAATGGAAGAGAGACATTTAATCGTCACCTACAGGTTTGACCGTGCCACAATCCAGGAACTATGTACCCAGTTGGAGCCAGACCTGATGTCACCAATCCGCCATCCGACTGGAATCCCCCCTGACGTGCAGGTGCTGTCAGTGGTCCATTTCTTTGCAAGTGGGTCTTTTCAGACAACAGTGGCCATGGCATCACGGATGTCCCAGCCTATGTTTTCAAACGTGTTGTCCAGAGTGTTGTCTGCCCTGCTGAAACACGTAAGGAGATACATCATTTTTCCTGAGGTGGAGGATTTGCCTACAGTGAAAGGTGACTTCTATGCCCTTGGACATATCCCGAACGTCATAGGTGCCATTGATGGGACCCATGTAGCTCTGGTCCCCCCCGCAGGAGTGAACAGGTGTACAGGAACCGGAAGAGTTATCACTTGATGAATGTCCAGATGGTCTGTTTGGCAGACCAGTACATCTCGCAGGTAAATGCTATGTTCCCTGGCTCTGTGCATGACGCCTATATCCTGCGCAATAGCAGCATCCCTGATATGATGGGTCAACTCCAGAGGCACAGTGTATGGCTATTGGGGGACTCTGGTTACCCCAACCTTTCCTGGCTATTGACCCCAGTGAGGAATCCCAGGACCAGGGCAGAGGAACGCTACAATGATGCCCATGGGCGGACTAGGAGGGTTATCGAACGCACCTTCGGCCTTCTTAAGGCCAGGTTCAGGTGCCTCCATATGACAGGTGGGTCGCTATTCTACTCACCGAAGAAGGTGTGCGACATCATCATCGCCTGCTCCATGCTCCATAATTTAGCATTGCAACGCCAGGTGCCTTTTCTGCAGGAGGATGATCCAGATGACGGTGTTGTTGCAGCTGTGGAGTCTGTGGAGCCTGTGGACAGTGATGAGGATGAAGCTGATGAAGAAGAAAACGACAACAGGGAGTCAGTCATACAGCAATATTTGCAGTGAAACTCAGGTGAATACTTTCACACGTCTACCTCTATCCTGTACCTACATTTCACTCACTATTTGTTAACTGAGTTGTCCCCTTCCATTTCAGTTTCACAAATGTGGTAACCTACGTGTCAACTGCTTGCATCCTTGAAGGGCTTGTGATGTGTGACATTGGTATGTTAGCCTTCCAATGGGTAACCCATTATGACACTGTCATTGATAATAGAAAAATACAAATCATAGACTGACTCCAGTTTTTTTTTGTGTTTCAAGGGTGTTTATTTAAGTGCTAAAAATGAAGGGGGGTTGTAAAATGGTGAGGAGTGATGGTGGAGGAATGTCCATGGCAGAGTCCAGTCTATTAGTCTCACAGGTACATTGCACATCTGCCCAGTGGAAGTGGAGCTGGGGCAGTTCCGATTTGGACAGGGCAACAAAGTGGGACAGTGGGGGGACAATCAGGGTGGTCTTATTTCCTGGCGGGGTCTTGCCATCTTGCTCTGTCCTGTTCCTGGATCTCAGGGCCCGCTTGCGTGGTGGTTGTCCGTCTGCAGGGTATGGGGTGCTGGTGTGGTGGTCCTGTGGCGGGGCATCCTGTCCACTAGCACCAGCGGAGGTTGTAGGAAGTTCATCGTCGTGGCTAGTGTCAGGGGCCCCTTGGAGTGCCACGGTGTCCCTCAAGGTCTTTTGAATGTCCGTCAGCACCCCTACGATGGTGCAGAGGGCGGAGCCGATGGTCCTGAGCTCCTCCCTGAACCCCAAATACTGCTCCTCCTGCAGACGCAGGGTCTCCTGCAACTTGTCCAGGACCGTGGCCATCGTCTCCTGGGAGTGGTGGTATGCTCCCTTGATGGAGGAGAGGGCCTTGTGGAGAGTTGGTTCCCTTGGCCTGTCCTCCCTCTGTCGCACAGCAGCCCTCCCAGTTCCCCTGTGTTCCTGTGCCTATGTCCCCTGGACCGTGTGCCCACTACCACTGCCCCCAGGTCCTTGTTGTTGTTGGGGTGGTGGGTTAGCCTGGGTGCCCTGTAGTGGTGGACACACTGTCCTGGGTAGGGAGGTTTGGGACCGCTGGGTGGGTGCTGTGCTGGTGTTACCAGAGGGTGGAAGGTCAGTGTTGGGCTGTGCCTGTGCGAGGGGAACCGACTGTCCTGAGGCCCACGATGGTCCGGGCTGGTCATCAAGATCCAGTAGGGCAGAGCTGCTCTCGTCACCGTGGGCCGCTTCTGGGGGTGGAGTGGTGTTGTCTGGACCCTCTGGTGTGGTGACGTTCCTTCAGGTTCCTGCGGGGGTATAAGTACATGATTATTGCATGTGTGTGTGTAATGGTGTGCAATGGTTGGGTGTGCGTGAACCCCAGTGCAGGCATTCCTGTGTGTGGGGTTGTGTGCTGATGGTTGGGGGGTGTTCTGGGTATGTGCAGTGGGCATGCTTTAGTGATGAGTGTCCATGGTTAGTTGTGTCATGCAGGTCTTGGGGTTGGGATGTGTAGTTGGTGTTATTAGTGAGGAGTTTGGGTGATAGGGGAGGGTGTGAGGGTGGGGGTGTGTGATAGCATGCAGGTAGGGTGGGTGATGTGATAGTTAAGATTTGACTTACCAGTGTCCGTTCCTCCGACGACTCCTCCGAGGCCCTCAGGATGCAAGATGGTCAAGACTTGCTCCTCCCATGTTGTTAGTTGAGGGGAAGGAGGTGGGGGTCCGCCGCCAGTCCGCTGTACCGCGATGTGGTGCCTGGATACCGTTGAACGCACCTTCCCCCGTAGGTCATTCCACCTCTTCCTGATGTCCTCCCTATTTCTTGGGTGCTGTCCCACTGCGTTGACCCTGTCCACTATTCTTTGCCATAGCTCCATCTTCCTTGCAATTGATGTGTGCTGTACCTGTGAGCCAAATAGCTGTGGCTCTACCCGTAGGATTTCCTCCACCATGACCCTGAGCTCCTCCTCGGAGAAGCGGGTGTGTCTTTGGCGTGACATGGGGTGGTGTGTGTGATGTGTGGGGTGGTGTATGTGGTGATGAGTGTGGTGAGTGTAGTGGTATGTGGTGTTTTGTGCTTGGATGTTGTGTGGGTGATGGTGTTGTGTGCCTCTGTGTGATGGGGTTGTCTATTCTGTGCTCTCTCTCTCGCCTTCTCTCAGAATTTCTGGTTGTAGGGGTTTGTGGGTGATGAGGGTGTGTGTTTTATATTGTGTTGGGTGTGTGGGAGTGGTGTGTGTATGTGTCTCAGGTGTGTGTATTTCGAAATGTCCAATGTGGCGGTGTTTTGGAGATGTGTGTGTATTTTGAGCGCGGCGGTGTGTACCGCCAATGGAATACCGCGGTTGAAAGACCGCTGCATGGATTCGTGGGTCGTAATAGCATGGGTGTGTTTCTGTTGGCGTGGAGGTGGAGGATGTGTTTCCGCCAGTTTATCGCTGACCTTTGGTGTGGTGGTATTGTGTGGGTGTCTGAATTTCGGCAGATTCCGTGATGTGTGTCATAATAGCTGTGGCGGTCTACCGCCGCCGCCGCGGTGTATTGGCGGTCTTCTGCACGGCGGTAAGCGCCTTATACCGCCAGGGTCGTAATGACCCCCTATGTGTCTTGATAAACCAACCGTTATTTCTTTGTCACCCTGGCCAATATATTTGGCTTTAAGATGTGCTAGTTACTTAAATACAATACTGAAAAGAATGCTCACAGTATTGTGCTCGCTTTTCTCTTTTTTTCTCTCTCCACGTCTTCAACACACGTTCTTGGCATTTCTCTAAATAGATATGACTCGTGATTAACATTACCGTTTGTTTCTTCGAATATGGGGAGTCACAAACTCCTTGAATCTTTACGATTTGACTGCATTACAAACAGCAAGACAAAATAAGAGGATACACATCAAGCTTAATGCCTCCATATTTTACCGCATTTATAAACATGTGGTGTACATGTTTTTCTAAAGGCTTTACCATTGTTAGTCAGAGTTGTGTGGCAACAACATAATGGACACTCCATGTGCGGGTGATTTAATTTCAAGCTCTATATATTTATTTTCTCCACTTTGGCAATCTGTTTTGAATATTCCCTAGGAGGGAGATGGGACCAATATGCTATGCTGCATTTAAAGATTGAATCCTAATAGTGCAAATTGTCTACTTTATTCTTACCACCATATCAGGAGATGGATGTTTTTGTAGTATGAACACACATACCTTTTTTCTAGATATAGAAGGACACATCACTCACCTCTAGATCGTTACTGTATATGATGTCACTATTTTCATTACTCATCTTACTAGTATATGGCACTGAGCTTTTCTTTTGATTATTTTCTTTTCTCATTTGGACTTATCATGGTCCTGGTACAAACCTTGATTCATTACCAAGGTGTACCGTCAAATATATATTGATATATCCACACATGTGATAAGCAACTTCTACACCGAATATTACAAGACAACCATATTGTGACACAGATAAAATAACTTACAGTCTTTAATGTGGTATGATTCTTGAGTATAATCCTTGGTGGTTCTTTTATTGCTTCTATACAGATATCTTCTCTCTTCCTCTCGTTTGTTCGCCACTAGGGTCACTGATATGCATTTTTGTAATCTTGTACACTGGGTGATACAACGACTCACTCCATTAAATTCTTATCTATGGGCTATATCCATTCAGCATGCCTATTATTCCTTTCTCTAGCAATCTAGGCGAGCACCAATCGGTTATTTGCTAACCCACCTAACATAAAAGGAGGGGTACGTTTTTTTGGTGATGGCAAAGATCGTACACTAGGCATTGGAACTATTGGCTGACCATGATATGTTTTGGATATTGTTTCACAGCCTTGAAAAAGTCGTTTTCACAACGAAACACGTGTCGGCTGTATATACATGGATTGGTACAACGTTTGCTGTTTTCATTGAATACCCAAGAAGAATAAAGTACTTACATTTGGAATGCTTGGATGTGCTGTGGTTCTTTCAACTTAATCAATTTAAATGTGACGGGCACAGGGTTGTTACTTGGGACTTATTTTAATATTGAGCTGTGTACTGTGATGCAATACTTTTATGTAATCTAGCAATACAGAATTTGATTTGATTTGATTTGTATTGAGGTTTTATTTTTTGGCTAAAGGATGTGTTACAACAGTGGTGCATTGTTGACACAAACTGGCTGGTGACCGAGGCAGTAATGTCCTAAATTTCTTGATATTATGCTGTTCATATAGAACGATCCAGGCACATAGGAAGATTCCTTTCTTGAATGTTGTGGTGCACAGGACTCTCCCTCATGCTGGCTTTGCAATGTAAAGCAGGCCTGCATAGCTATGTGTGACCTCATGATCATTGGGTAAGGCAAGGAAGCGTGAAGCACAGCACATCTCTATTTGGTATCAAGGAGGTGTGGCATGCGCGTTACAGTGGTTGTTCACAATGAAGAAACTTGGAGTTTGACACTGACCCATGTTCTCAGGTTCACATGGATCTGGTACTGGGCCTAACCTTTACACATCACCAGAATAGGTGTAACATGGTGATTCTTTAGGTAACATGCTTGTCTTACAAATGTTCATCTGTACTGCAACATGCAGCACATATGGTACATGCCAGACAAAACCAAGTATGTTTTGTGTACATGAAGCTGCATAAGTGACTTAGATGGAAATTGATGTCATATTGGATGAAGGCATGAGTTGTTTCTGCTACTCCATGGGCCATATTTATACTTTTTGATGCAAAACTGCGCCAACGCAGTTTTGCGTCAAAAAAAATTGCGCCGTCTAACGCCATTTGGAAGCGCCATGCGGGCGTCAAATTTATACTTTGACGTACGGCGGCGCAACCAACAGGTGGGAGTCATTATTTCGTGTCGTAAAGGAAACCCACGTAAATGCGACGCACATCACTGTGGGTCGATTTACGACAGCGCAATCGTGAAAACGCAGTTTTTTTCCACGCTATTGCGTTACATTTTTGCGTGAAAACTGCCCTTTCAGGAGAGGAGACCCAAAATGGATCCTAGATGCCCCAACAGACCCCAGGAGGATGAGAGCAGGCCAGGAGGAAGCATACAGGACCCAGGACATTTAAAAAAAAAAAAGAAAGTGTCGCTTCAGTGCAGAGGAGCAGGAAATCCTGGTGAAAGAGGTGACGGAACACCAGCACCAACTTTTCATCTCCTCAAAATTGCCACTCAGTAGGAGAGAGGCCATCTGGAAACAAATTGTGGACAAGATTAACAGTGTGGCTGAAGAACTCCGGACAGTCACCGAGTGTAAGAAACGCTGGCATGACTGCAAACGTAGGACAAAAGAGAAAATGGCCAGGAACAGGAAGGCTGCAATGCAGACTGGAGGGGGGAGTCCAGCACAACAGGAGGCCCTGGACCACATGGAGGAGATGGTCGCAGCCGTCATCCCGGAGGAGATCGTCACAGGGATTCAAGGACTGGACAGCGCAGACTACCACGACACAACGCACATGCAGGGTAAGTCGCATGGGGAATTCAAATGCAATAATGAGGATTGTAAGCAGGGGGGGATACCTACTACACAATGCATGTAAGTCAGCACATATATGAAGTGGCATGGGGAAAGGGGCAGGGGGGCATGCCCAGTACTGACCGAAGCTGGGGCACGACAAAATACAGCAACCACAACAGTCCCACGGGGACATCCTGTAATTACAACAAGAGAGCCAAGGGAAAGCAGTGACAGGTGGGAAGGACACTACCTCAAATCCACATCCAGGCACTTGTCTTGCCAAATCTATTCCCCATCAACTAGGTCCCTACCTGTAATGCTGTAGCAAATACAACAACTGCAACTTAACTGCCACCACAGTTGACAATAACATCTCTCATCTCTGTGCAGCTATAGCACCAAATGGCAGGAACCCCACCCTGGAACATACATACCTAAAATAGGGGGTGAGGATGACATCTGCAATTACTCCTAGAAATAAGACAAAGGTACCAGTACACTCAAATGCCGAATGTCCATAACTGACACATACATAACCCTAAGTAAACAGCAATAGGAGCCACACAGCACTAACGACACACACATGCTGCATACGTCAGGGTCCCTCACGTGCCTGGCTAACAAGGCTACATCACTAATGTCATACTGCTCAGACAACAACATTGAGGAGGGGACACAGGCAACTGGTCACTGAAACACATCTGCACAGTCTTACAAAAAAATAGGACATTCATACGATAAACAGGCCAATCCAGTAAGACACACATTATACCCCATCATATACAAACATCAACAATGTTTACATCCATACCACATCCTAACATTGACATGCATAGGTAATGCCACGTAACATGTACAGTTCATGCAATGTGAATAAAAAGTGTATGGGGCAGGGCCTGAGAGGCAAGTGTGCTGGCAGGGCAGTCACAACACCCACAGTCAGTCAAAGTGTAGTGTGGCAAGTGAAATGTATACTTTGCGCATTAGCCTCAGGCTGGAGGCCTTTGTGCATCTTACCCTGAATGTACTAATACTCATTTGCTCACATCTAAGAGCCTCAGAGCACTTTGCACTAAATGATTCTCATTGCCCTTCCTATCAGTTAATGTAGCAAATAGTCAGTCCTAGGGTGTTGTTAATTAGTCAAATCACCCTGTTTTGCCTACTTCTGCACTGGAGTTTGCCAGAACATATTCACTCTGTGCCCCAGTCAAGGATACCGTCTGGTACGTTGCTGATAGATGTGGTAGGGTTGAAGGTCTGGCATTCCTGCGTAGGGAAACCTTGTCATCACCATGACATATGTCTTTTAAATTCACTTCCTCGTCCCAAGACACGCATGGGGGAGTTTCCAAACATAAATTCACAACTAGATGCTGCCTGCCTTGCTGCTGATGCACAACCAGATCCCAGCCCATTCCTCTGATATGAGGGATGATGTCTCCCCTGTGATTCAGACAGGCAAGCTCCAAACTTAACATGCTGTGCTATACATAGAACAAGCAGAGGGAGAGTAGAAACTGTTAGGCACCATGATAGTTGTGTACTAATGTATTAGTCTCCTGCGGACTATTTCAATTCTAACAGTGTGTATTGTTTGGGTTATTGGGGCTCACACCTAAATTCCTACAAGTCAGTTGTACAATGAAACTTCATATCAAACAAATACTGTCTTTGTCATTTGTGTATGGGAACATACCGGAAAAGATAGAAATGTGTAGGACCTGAGTGACCACCACTTCCCTGAGAAGTTCCAAAGATGTCATGCGCTTGGATGTCTAAACATTCCTTTGATGTGGGAGACCAGAGGCACTGCTAGTTAGTCTGAGCTAAATTGAATATCTGGGTGACAGAGTTATATACAAGTGGGTCAAACTTAGTCCCCCACACCATTAGCTATCCTGCTGCCTAGAAAGCCAAGAATCACATGTAGGATAATGAGAGCCCACCCAACAAAATGTCCCTCCATAACAATAGTGAAACACCGAGGGAGGAGTAGGACCAAAAAACGCCTATTTCTAAATAATTACAAAGCAACACCTAGAGGCGACCTGGCAGACATGTCTGAAAGATCCATAGCATACATGTGACACACAGGTGGGCCATAGGCCTACAACAATGCCCTATGACGGACAGCAGATACCAAGACAAACACAGAGTACAAAGTTAAGGCATCCAAAGGCTTGTATCTTAAAGCAAAATTGTCACAACACAGACACACTAATTGTACCCTGTTTCATTGCAGAGGAACACGGATCTCCTGCCGATATGCCTGTCCATGAGTTCCCTGATGACATGGATGACGAGACCATCAACCTCCCACAAGAGACCCTTGACATGGTCCTTGCAAGCCTCCTAACCCCACCTTCAGTCACAAGGAGGAGCACAGAAGAAGCAGCCACCACAGTAGAACCACCCCCCACCCCAATTGTAAGACCTGCCAGCTCCAACACAGCTGAGGACTCTGACGGCACTGGCACCAGCTTCGAAAGAACTGTCGTTGGGGTCCAGCGGGAGCTGGCCAAGGAGGTGCGGGTGGGGATGCAAACTATGGCAGCCAGACTTGAGGGGGTGCGTTCGTGCATGTTGTCAACTGCTGATCAGGCAGCTGCAATGCAAGCCAGAACATCGCTCTTGGAGGAACTTTTAAAAACACAGAAGGAAATCTGCACAGCTGTCATCCAGTTGACACAACAACTCCAACTGCAAGCCAGTCAACGTGTGCACGAATGCAACATAGAACCCCTCAGGGCCGACCTGGCTGCCTACCATCGGGATGTGGCTGCCATTCTGAAAAACCAGCAGGCCCTCCTTGCTGCAGTACTGCCCTTCATTACTCGACAGGGATCAGCCCCCGGGATGTCTGCCTCCATGTCTTCTAACACTGAGGTGTGTGTTGCCCCTTCACAACCAACAACAACAAGGATACACCAGGCAACACACACATCAGAAGAAGACATGGAACAGATAACATTCACACGCAAGAGTACCCAGAAGCCCTAGTCCCTGCACCATGGCCTACTCTGACCAAGGTCCTACGTTTTGACACATGCCAGTCTCACTACAACTACCCTCAATGACTGTTCGGCAATCCACTGTATGACTTGTCCCCATTGGCAGTGAATGTTTCTCTCCTACCATTTGGCAATTCATGTTCCTCTGCACCGTCTGTGACCTCACCCCAGCATGTCAGGAGCATCATCCACACCCCGTCTGTAGGATCACCATGTAAGAATGCACCAGAACGGACTCAGCTAACATTGTGAATGGACATTTTGCATTACACCACCTACAAATAAATATCACTTGCACACCTATTGTGTCTCTGTGTCATTTCACACTTCAACTGTGCAGTAGATAACTCCAAAGTGGCTGTTTGGCAACCATGTCGATTCTCTATACTACTGTCCTGATTTCATGTATACTGAAACATCTGTGCAGTGGCCAGGATTGCATCATAGCTTTACTATACTGAGGAAAATAACTGATGAAGGGACTAAGCACACACAATCATGCTGTGTTGGACAGAATGATGCACCATCTACAGCTATTCTAGACAACTAATGGTGGCTGAGAAATGTAGGCACCATGCGATACTAAAATTGGAAATTATGCTGTAAAATGAAAGGAATAATAAACAAATTACACTGCATCAATCACCCTTACGGCGTATACTTCCATGAAGGAAAGTCATGCTGAATCAGTACACACTTGATGTAGGTCAGCAATGACAGCAACAAGACAAGAGTGTGAACAAATCCTCATCTACAAAGCTCTCCCTGAACTTCACAATGCTGTCCGACCTATCTATTTACCTACAATAACAAGTCGGGAAACACTCTTTGTGAAGTAGGATACATACCAACCCCAAACCTTGATGATCAATGCACACTACCAATGTTGGCTCTCCCATATGGTGGATACTTACCAAGTTAGCACACGGGTAGCTGGCATGTTAAACCTCATTAGCCTGGGGATAGCGAGCATGGAACACAAATGTCATACTAAAACTTTCTGCTACACTGATGTCAAGCCTATGAAAAGGTAGCAACTAACGCATCAGGTAAAGGGTTAACAAATTTTTTATTTCTAAGTAGTAATAAAAGAGGCAACTAAGGGAAAGGTAAACCTACACTAATCTAACCTGACTACTACTAACCCACAACTGTCCCTAACTAACCTAAGCTAAACTTACTCTACACATGTAACGAAACGATCTAAACATCAACCCCCCACCCACCATTAAGAGACAAGACACATGCAGGACAACACTTACTAACCTACACACATACTATACTATCCTAAACAAACATATATATTTTTTTCTTTTTAATTAAACAGGAATCCCAACATTGACCCCCACCCACCCACACAAAAATATTAGATAGAAAGAATAAGGACCCCCCACCCTCTTACATAACACTAACTAAGCTAATTTCCTATACTTATCCTATAACTAACCCCCCAAACCCAACTAACAGTATGAAAAAGGAAAGAGGTGAGAGGGGAGGGGTAAAAGTTCAGGAGGGCAAAATGACTACAGATTTGCCCTCTGTAGTGTGTGCCGGATGGAGCGCACCTTCTTCTTCACCTCATTCATGTCCTCCGCAAGGTTGTCAACCTTGCGGATCAACCTGTCCAATTTTCTGGACAATGCCTGGAAGGCTGCAGGGTCAATAGGAGGGTCAGTGCTGGTCTGGGTGCCGGTGGAGGTGGAGGTTGTTGCTGGAGTGGAGTGGCCACGGGACAGCCCTGCTCCCAACACACGGCTGGGTCCAGGTCTGGATGAAGATGCCTGGTCCGTTGCTGTGTCCCCTTGGGCAGACCTGGTGGATGTAGTGGCGGTGGTTGTTGGTGGCACCGTTGGGGGAGCCTGTGGTGTGGCATACCACGCCCTGGAGGCCCGATCCGAATTATATCTGCGGGCCATCCTCCGATACCCACACTGCACCTGCAGGATGTGCCTATACCTCATTGCACGGCGCTCGAAATGGTTGCGCTCTGCGGCACTCAGGTTTGCAGCTGTGAAGAGAAAAGGGAAATATTGAGCATTGATTTTACAGTGGGTTGAATACCACCATGGGTCATTTGTCTATTACTAGAAATGTATTTTTGGCAGCAATTGTTACAACATAGTTCACGGAAAGGCTCAGAGGAAGTACATGTGAATTCTGCATACCTAAGGGCATATCACACCTAGCATATACATGTCTCTACATGATGGATGACATCACCCTAAACTACTCAACCAAATCATACCTAAGGCATGAAACATTATGGCACCAGCTCTTCCGCATACTGACTTCACTACATATGTCATTCTATGTGATAACAATCACACTCCTCACTCAATGGCATTTGGAATTAGTTGTGTGCTAAGATTGAACCCCTGGCCCAGAATCATATGTCCACACTAGGGGTCAGATGTAGGACTCTTGAAATAACAACTAGCAATTATGCAAAGCAGAACGGTGTCTCTGACACCGTCTGCGAGTCGCTATGGGGTCCCGAAAACCCACCTCATGAACATCAATGATGTGGGTTCCAAGTTGCCCCACCGTAGCGACTATGGGCACTCACGGGGATGGAGGCCTGCTGGGACCAGCAGAAATCCATAGACGTGACTGCTTTTAAATGAACCAAGTAATTTTTCCCCAAGTGTAGGCCGTTTACCTGAAAGGAAAATGAGCTGCAATTAGTTTAAAAACACAACAATTCAACTTGGACATTTTCAAGGTAATTATTGGTCCCTTAGACCACTGGCTGTTTTGTGCAGGATTATTTTGGTCCACTCACAAAGGTGAAGGTTTACAATGAGGACCCCTTCCAGTCAGCAAGTTGGTTACCATCCACTTGAAGTGGATGATAACAGCTACTCACTTTGCAACCACGTACTCGGTTGCAAATGGGATTGCCTACCACTGTGATTTGCAAGTAGGTCTGGTAAACCCCTTTATCATTTCCATTTTGAAAAGCACTTTCCTAATATGTACATGACCACCAAATACATTTTGGAATAGGAAATAGACGTTTGCAAATCACAAACATATATTGATGCCATTTGCAATGTGTAGACATTTTTCTCACTCTGGCCCTAGGTACTAACTCAAGTCACAAAAGGTGTTAAGTACGTGTAACATACTGGTTGCTACAGTCCTAGGTACCCTGTTTCACAGTAACATCCCAGTCTTTGTGGGTGGTGTGGGAAGAACAACCAACAATCCCATGTTCAATGCACACCCAGGAGTGTACAGAAAGTTCAACAAGTATGTGCCTTCACACACAACACCTATGAAGGGCTAGCAACACGTTGTAGTCAGCCCAACCTTGTCACATCCCAGGTCCACACATGTCAAAATGATATGACTTAGCCCAACATAACATACTATTAGTGAGGCATGTTTAACAACACACACAGAGGAGGTAGAACACCCATTCACATGATTCAACTGAACACCTAGGCCATTGCACTCAAGTCACATACACTTCGAGTTCACCTTGTGGAAGTACATGGCCCCGGAAGATCCGACCTACAGTGTACACAGTCCATCCTCAACTAGGAAGAAACACTTCTCATCAAAGCCATGTGCCTAAGCTATCTGGGAGACTGTCAGTCTGATATGCAGACTCAGTTGATGGCAAGTCCCTGACCAAGTCTAACATTGACCAGTGTATTCCAAATGAGTCATACCATTCCCAATTGCCGCCCTAATTGAATGGGCTACAACATCTCAATCTGAGAGATGACTAGGTATTGCTTTACAGAAACATTATTCAAATTTGATATCACACTAAAACAACAAAGCCAATGAACGGCCAGCACATCAAATCATGAATTCTCTTGAACACACAGTAATCCATCATGCTTCATTACCAAACAATGTAAATAGCACTCAGGCGACACTCACTGTAGGTATCGGGGTCGTCAAAATGGGCCACCTCTCCCACGGTGTACGGGGCTGGTCCACCTGTAAAGCATGAAACAAAGATTATACTCAGACTGGGTGAACGGACAAATAATTTCTGTTACAATGACACTGTGTGAATATGACATGGTAATGACAGACTTTCACACATGCTCATCCTGCATGGATGACTTTGTATTCAACATTATCATTGGATGAGTCTCCTGCTCCAGTGTCACACCCTACTACACTCATGCAGTGGCCAGGACAGTCATGTGTCGTCCAAGTTAATCCTCCATTAGTATGCCCCAATAATAATGTTAACCATACATCTCAGCATGTGCATCCCATAGAGACATTCCAAAACTGGTTCCATGAGGACTGCATGACCACTCACAATCAAACAGGCTATGTGGACAGGTTCAACACACAGCAACCAGACACACATGTGACATATGTGTGAACAACATGACTAACTTCATGTGACGTGAAGGAAACACACATGTATAGCATCATCATGTGTTTCCAATTTTCTGTCTAGCTATGGCGTCTGCATATGTAGGTATGTTGTTTCTACATGACGTACTCACTGGCCATTATGACCAGTGGAGTACAAATAGAGCAGTTCACGTGTTGCTTTTCTGACACAAATGCAACACTACATTACATGCAGCTACAGGCATCTGGTATGTGTTGCAAAAA
Organism: Pleurodeles waltl; assembly: GCF_031143425.1. Lineage (NCBI taxonomy): Eukaryota > Metazoa > Chordata > Amphibia > Caudata > Salamandridae > Pleurodeles > Pleurodeles waltl. The sequence continues at coordinate 589,764,216 of NC_090447.1, forward strand.
TGAGCCATCGGACTGGTAGCATAGGTCTTCATACACATTCTGCAACAAATACACATTAGGACACATATGTATACCTTGGTAGCGCAGCATTTGCAACATTTTGTGACGCAGAGAGGGGGCGACTTAGCAAAATACAAATAGATGTTGGATTTTAATGCTGTTATTGCGTGTACATGTGTTGCAAAATATGGGGATTTATGTGTATAACCATGGGCCTAGGTTTTCCTAGCATTACACACAGTCAGCTACTTATTTTGAAGATTGGCTAACAATCATCACATGTTCACACACAGATTTCTATCATTCCCATTTAATAGATTTTTACTCACCAACATGGCCACCAATCCGGAGTCCCAGGTGGTCCAGCAGGTCCTGTTCCCTGGTGACCAGTTCTGCCCAGCGGTGCTTGAGTTGGTGTACATTTCTCAGACTCCCGTAGACCCGGACCAGGTCATGGCGCACCTTTTCCCACCGGATTTTCCTCGCCTCCGTGTGATACCCCTGTATCACACGGCCCCCAGCTTCGAGCATTAGTGGGAGGAAATGGCTTACTAGCCATATGAACCCCCCCAATTCGTCTTCACCCATCCTGGACAGGCGAGGCCTACCTGACATATTGAGAGGACTAATGCTGGACAAAATAAATATGAAAGTAAAAGTGGGAAATGGGGAAAGGTAGAGGTGTGAAAGAAAAAGAAGAAGGAGAAAAATAGCCCAACTAACCCCCCAAACTATGCTACCCACAACAGACTCCCACTGACAATACAAACTATCACAGGTATAGACAAAATAACACTAAACAGACTGAGACAATGTTATACAACAATAATAGATTGACACTAAGACAAAATACAAGGCACACAGGACACAAAAGCAGTAAAACACAGGACAACACCTTTCACACAACCACACAGTCTAGATAAATCTGAGACTGCAAAGTGAAAGTGAAAGTTAACTCCCAGTACAGATTTTGTAAACAGGATATCCTATTACATCACTTCCTGCAGAAAATGGCCGCCGTTTTTATTTTCCCGTTTTGCGTCATATTTTCACGCATACACAGTTGTGCATCATTTTTTTTTGCGCATTACAGTGCACATGATGCGGAGTGAAAAAATATGATATGATTATTAATATTTTATAATGTACATGAGATGACCAACATATTGTCCATGTAGCGTCAATTTTACCACGCATACAGCATGGGCGTCATTTTTTTTACACGTACAGTAGTGCACATGATGCGGAGTGAAAAAATATGATATGATTATTAATATTTTATAATGTACATGAGATGACCAACATATTGTCCATGTAGCGTCCATTTTACCACGCATACAGCATGGGCGTCATTTTTTTTACACGTACAGTAGTGCACATGATGCGGAGTGAAAAAATATGATATGAATATTAATATTTTATAATGTACATGAGATGACCAACATATTGTCCATGTAGCGTCCATTTTACCACGCATACAGCATGGCCGTCATTTTTTTTACACGTACAGTAGTGCACATGATGCGGAGTGAAAAAATATGATATGAATATTAATATTTTATAATGTACATGAGATGACCAACATATTGTCCATGTAGCGTCAATTTTACCACGCATACAGCATGGGCGTCAATTTTTTTTACACGTACAGTAGTGCACATGATGCAGAGTCAAAAATATTGTGGATGTCAATTATACTTTGAAGGCGAAATATTAAGACACTTTTGGATACATTTGTATTTGACTCTGCATTGTGTGCACACATGTACGTGAACAAATTATGACGGCCATGCTGTATGCGTAGAATATGGAGCAAATTTTTCCTTATGTCTTCATGTTTTTAGCTTTGGAAAGGGGATTTGTCATGGTCAAACGGTGCGATGTGATACACATATGTGTTTGGATATGACACATGTCCGTTGTTTGATGTATAGAAGGCATTCACACTGTAATGTTTGGGATATGTTAACTAATGTATTGACCATATTTGACAACATATTTGGTGTAATTGCTGATGGCTATTTTGAAATGATGGATGGGATACCATTATGTAATCCATCTCCAAAATGGGTCCATATTTATGATGGTGATGCTTTTATCTGTAGTCCTAACAGGGAGTGGGAGAGTCACTTTCAGTTTTTATGGGGCTGAGCATGTCCCATTATGATTTTGTGTTTCAGATTTGTGTTGGACTTGTGACATGGAGGCCACACATGTGCCTTATGCATGTGTTTAGTTCACAAGTACATGATTCTTGTATGTTTTGGGGGCGGTAGAGGTGGACTTAGGCCTCCAGCACCCTAGGATTTGACCATCCAGAATAGCTACTGTATCCATGGAGTATATTTATTATGTCATGGCAAACCTGCAGCAGCGGGCTAATGTAAGGCCATATGGTATGAATGACTGTTGACCATTCATTGATCTCATTAGCCCATTTGACGTTTGCAGTAATGATGAATTGGAGCAAACTTGCATACCATTTTCCTATGACTATGTTTGCAAGACTCTCAGCGTTCCCGATGTGATAATGAGAAGAATATTTTGGTTGTCTGTGTCCCTTTCTGCATAAACTGGTTTAGTGTCATGTTACAATCTTCCTGCTAGGTTCAGACTGGGACACAACTGTGATGGTCTACTTTCAAATATTAGATTGATTGTATGACATATGTGTACATGTGTGTGGGAATGTGGATCCACTATCACCTGTCTGGGTGTATGTTGTCACTGTAACTTCAAGGTCTCCTCCTGAGTTAGTGGCAGCTGATGTTGTAGCTATTGTGTATTGCTCATATCACACACTTGAGAGAAGCCATTGATGACATGGTCACGTACACATGGATGGTCCCACCCAGTCTCTGAACACGTGTAATGTGACTTTCAAATGATCTCCAATTTTGGGCTGGATGAGAGACTGTTTCAGTTGTTTGGATCCGGCATGTGTAATTGTCACATTTGTACTCTTGTTGGGCTCTGTGTATGGTAATGTATCATGTCACATCCTACCCTCTGTGCATACAGTTGTGATGTTTATTTTTGGTGTGATGAATTTTAATGGCATTCTTGATCAATGAGACGACATTCATCTTCAGCTATTTCAAACTAAAGGTGGTCAGAAATGAATAGGCCAAAGCATGATGTGGTGTTTGTTATCTGTGTTTATTTACAAGTGTGGAATACAAGTGATTATAATAACTTAACTAAAAAAATTGTTCACAAGCTGTTGGCGCCTACGCACTCCTGCTGCCGTGTTAGGTTGTTCCCCCTCCTGTTGCAGGCCAGCATCCTCCTCATCATCATCCTCAGGCATGTCTGGGTCCGGTTCAAGGAGGGGAATGTTCCTTTTTACACAAATATTGTGTAATATGGCACAAGTGAGTATGATCTTACAGACCATCTCTGGGGAGTATAGTAGGCTTCCGCCAGTGATGTCAAGGCAGCGGAACCTTGACTTTAGGATCCCAAAGGTCCGCTCCACAATGCTGCGTGTCCTCTTGTGGGCGTCATTGTATGCCCGCTCAGCAGCAGTATTTGGGTTCCCATATGGTGTCATTAGCCAAGGCTGGATGCCATACCCCTGATCAGCTGAAAGAGAAACACAGAATGGTATCAATAAGATGTAGGAGGCACTGTTGTACGTATCTTTGATGGAAGTAGTTGTGTTGTGTTGTCTGTGACTATTTTGTGTACTAATGTGACAACCTATGGTTGTTGGTGGAAACTTTGGCATTGTTTTTTTCCTTGGCTGAGCAAGTGTTTGTTGGCTAACTGTTTGTCAGCAGGATGTATCGGTTTCTCAAGTACAGTGTGCCCTCCCTTGCATTGTTACTTGTGACACAGGTGTCCGTGTGTCCTCACTGGGGGTGTGATGATAGTTCCATGCAGAGTTGAAACATGAAAGTGTATTAGAAACGTTCAATTGAACATACCCAGGCCATCCCATCCCTTAAAACTTATGCATTGTATTAGTGTACAGGTTATTGTGAGACTTCCAATTTGCAAGGTGACATTTAGGCAACCACAGTCATGAATGTCTTCACACTAAGCTGTAGAGTAAATTCCAATGTGTGAGAGGTTCAATGGTGACTTGTGAAACATGGCTAGTGATGTGAGTACCTCAGTGTGTTCCTGTCTAGGTGTTGCTATTGTGGTGTATGGGTTGTTTATCCTAGAGGGTTTCTGTGCAGTGAGTATATAAGTAGATTTTTGTCCTTACCAACAAGTAGTCCATTGCCATACCGTCCATCCTGGAAGTGTTGGTTGATGGTGCTGTGACGGAAGATGAATGCATCATGTACACTCCCAGGATATTTAGCCACAATGTTGCTGATCAGTCCTTGGTGATCGACTATGGCCTGCACGTTGATGGAATGTGTGTGCTTCCTGTTGCAGTAGAGGTGTTCACTCGCAGCAGGTGGCACAAGGCGTACGTGTGTGCAGTCGATTGCACCAAGGACGTGCGGAAAGCCACTGATGGCGTAGAACCCCTGTTTAGTTTCCTGCTGCTTCTGCACTGTGTTAGGGAAGCAGATGTGGCGGGGTGTCAGTCCAATGATGGCATCCAGTACTTTAGGCAGGAATGCGGAGAAAGATGGTTGTGAGATTCCACCAACCAGGGCACCAGTTGTCTGAAAGGAGCCACTTGCCAGCATGTGAAGTACGGCAAGCAGCTTTGTTTCTGTTGGGATAGTGCGTGGAGTCACTAAAGTGGGGGCCAATTGCTGTTCAATATTTGTCAGCAGCTGCTGAATGGCCTGCCAGTTCAACCGGTACCTCTGGATGATGTCTCGTTCCCTGAGGCCATGCAGGGTTGTTCTTGGGCGGAATATCCTCTCCTGCCTTCTGCGCTGTCTTTGGGGTCCCTGTTGTTGTTGTTGTGGCTGCTGTTGTTGCTGCAGGGCTCTGCGTCTACGTGCACGCTGAAGAAAAATCACCTCCATGTCTCCCTGTTGCTGCTCTGCTGCTCTGCTGCTCTGTTGTTTGTTCTGTGTGTTCTGATTAAGTACAGGTGTGTTTGCCCCATTTTAACGCCTGCCCTGACCCAGGCGTTAAAATTTCACGATATTCGTGCTTTGCGCCATTTTTTTGCGCCGCCTGCCGCGCGGGAGTGATTTTTGCCCTGAAGCATAAATACCACGCACCGCTATGTGCGTCTGTTTTTGGACGGGAACGCCTACCCTGCATGTCATTAACGCAGGGCGGGGTGAGGCTTCCAAAAACTGGCGCACATAGCGCCATTTTCATGGTGCGCCGGATCGGGCGTCAGGGTTTAAATATGGGGCAACGTTTGCGCTGAAAGTGCGTCAAAAATTTTGACGCACATTCGGCGCAAACGGAGTATAAATATGCCCCCATGTTTTCCTACTTAAATTTGCTTCAGTCATCCTGGATATCTATTTGTCTTAGCTGTCAAAACACCCTGCAAGTCACAAAGAACACACACATGACACAGAGATGATCAAGACAGCCCATTGATGTGCCCTGTTTTACATGATAGCTATTAACCTATAATGAGCCACATAGGATGATTTGGCATGCCCTCATGGCTATGTTTGAGATGCGTGTGCCACCTGAGGTCCATGTTGATATGTGCATACCAACACCTACCAGTGAGTCATGTGGATCAACTACCTTATCATGTCATGTTACACACACACACATCTGCTGTATGAACTTGAGTCTGGAAGAATATGGGGGTCAATACGACCCTGGCAGCCGGCAGAACACTGGCAGTAACACTGCCAACAGGCTGGCTAGTGCATTATGACTGTGGCGCATTAGCGACTGCCATGCCACCAGCCACTCCACTATACCACCAGGCTTCCGCCAGGCGGTCAGAATCCCCTGGGCAGCGCTGGAAAGGCTGGTGGTAAGGGGGACTCGGCATGCCCCTGGGGGCCCCTGCACAGCCCCATCACGCATTTCACTGCAAAATGCATGATGAGTGCTGCTGCACCCGCTGCACATCAACATTGCCGCCGGCTCTATTATGAACCGACTGCAATGTTGATGTGACTTTTCCACTGGGCCAGCAGAAATGTCAAAATAGGGTGCCACCAATACGGTATTGTGGCGCCCGCGGCTTCGGTGGTCTTTTTTCAAGACCGCCAAAGTCGTAATGAAGGCCTATGTGTTTTATGGGCACAGTGCCATAATGCAAATGTTTTCAATAGATATCTTTAGCATCATTTTTGTGTTGACGTGGCTAGCTTGGCTAGCAGTAAAATGATGTGAGTTACTCCAAGGAGGAATCTGTTATTTTTGGCTGGCATCACCATATGCTGAACTAATGAGGGGTTACTTATACTTTGGATGTGGGGATGCATTCACAAAACTTGTAAAGCTGTGCATTAATTGCCACATTCTGCCACTCTGACCTGGACAGTATCAGTGCATGCTTCCTTGCCTAGATTCAGCTTGCATTTATTCCTTGCTTCTGTGTGAAGGTTACATGATTTGACTCTGTGTTGTGTTCTAACATTCACAAATGACATGTTGTCAGAGGAGTTAAACAATTGTTTGACAAAGGAACATGCTATGTGACAACCATGCTTGGTTCATTTCCATTATCGCCTAGTGGGGATGACATGGCAGCATTCATAGTAGATAGATAATCTTGTACTGCCATGTTTATCTGTTTACAAGTGATAAGTGTGTTGTGATATGTCACAATTAATTTTATATTTGCAGGACACATTGTTGACATATAAGTGGACTGTATGGCTTGACCTGTGTTCCCATGCACATACTAATTGCCTCAACTGACAACCATCAGACTATGAATTCATTCTACTATCCTTCACAAGTATGTGACAGTGCAAATGGGTAGCTGAACAACACACACTTATTTGGAGAATATTCACTTTTACACATTTTTTGAGAGTTGTGTTGTCTGATGTTATTTACATAACACATTATAATGAGCAGTCCATTTGGCACATTACAGTAACTGTTTGTGGTCGGTATTACCACATGTCATTTGCCACAGCTCACTCTTTTTGGATTACATGTTACAGTCCAGCCCTGTTTGTTACAATTTGCTGAATACCTTTATTACATGCCAATAACTAACAGATAAGGTTTCATATTTGTGTGCTTTACAGTAACTTGGAATAAAGGATGCTTATACATTGCAAGTGGTACAAAATACATTTTTGTTTATTATCCTCTAATCAGGTACACAATGCATTTATTTGTAGCTTGATTTGTCTCAGGCCTCTGTGAAAAGATTGTTACCAGTTTCTTTGCTCTGGCGTGTCCTAGCACTTGAGACAACATTTGGATGTAGGTCTCTTCATCCTCATCAGGGCCTTCCTGCTCCACATTTTCCACCTCCCAGGGCAAATTGGTCCGCACACATATATTGTGCAGAATACAGCAGCCCAGAATTATTTTACAGACCACAGGGGGAGAGTAGGGCAACCTTTACCCGGAAAAATCTATTCACCGGAAGCAAGATTTGAGAATCCCAAAAGTCTGCTCGACAATGGGCCAAGTCCTACTGAGGGCATTATTGTAGGTGCTCTGTGCCTCTGTCTGGGGTTGTGCATAAAGGATTATGAACTATGGCTGCAGACCATATTCTTGACCAGCTGTAAAGAAGGAGTGGGAACAATAAGACAATGTTCTTCATCTTTGCTATGCCCACAATCATTTTCATGCTGTTTTATGTCCTGATGGACTCATTACCTTTTCACACAGTGCTGGAGGTGTACTGACATGAATTGACATATATAAACTTTATTTTTTGGTATGACTGACACTGTACTACAAGTGTACTGGGCTTGGTGTTACATTTGCTATTTCTCTAAATTTTGAGTGCCAATGCCACGCTGACGACAAGTCTGCAATCTTATGGATAGGCATTTAGTAATTGAGCTGACACTTCTATCACACTTCAATATATATTATTTCTTGCAGTTACATTCGCATATCATGACCTCATGCATGTTGGAAGGTTCAAGCTTAAACAAGTGCTGATGATGTTATTCCATTCATTCACATATATTTGGATGCTACATGATAGTCTACACATGGCAGTGATCTGTGTCTACTGTGTTGAATAACCAAGTCTTGAGAGATTGTTTAGAATTTGGCGCTGTGCAGCGCAACTGTGGCCCTCCTAAAACTACTCTGCCTCACTTATTGAAGACAGTGTTGGAAATAATTTCTATATGATGCATTGTCATGTGTTTGCCATCTGCACTTGCAGGCAATGAACAGCATTGCGCTAAGACAGACTAAATATGGACATAGTGAATCTGTGGCTCCTGGTGTATGAGCTAAAACTTGTGTGCAAAGGCCTAACTTGCAGCATATTGGGAAGCCTTGGGTGTCTGTTTTATTCGTTTTGTGTCACAAAATGGAGCAGCCACCGGATGGCAGGTATCACAACTGGAGGTCCTTCTTTGAACACAGTTTGTAACACAGCACTTTTGTTGTTGTTGCATTGCTAAGGATCTTTGCACCATTTTGAGGCACACACAGGGACTAATTTCCAGGATATTGCCACAGGGCAGCACAGGGATTCACTTAGCTGCACTGCCCTGCATTAAATGAAAAGGTAATAGATGTGTAAAAATAATGACATGCAATACATGTCTGTTTCTTCTGCATGCACAATATCACAGATTAGTGAATGGTGGGGACACATGGCCCCTTGCATCATGCTGCAGGTGTGTCTGCATTTTGGACTCACTTGTTTTTATGAGTTAAGGGAATCCTTCATGCATATTGACAAATAAGGTAGGCTTATGACACTTTCTATGTGTGCTGCAGAATGCAGCACGTATTTGAAGAGGAACTAATGATCCAAATAAAATGATGTTGTCCTTATTGCACCTGCCTTGGGAAGGCATATATATGAGAATATTGTGCAGATCACCATGTCTTTGCCTATCTGGAAATTTATCAGATTCATTAGGTGTTGCATGTATAAACTCATCATGATGCCCATTTCACACATCCTTGATGCAGAGTAAGGTAATGCAATACTCTGCACCACCTTGCCTTTTCCCTTATGTGTGAGTCTATGCGAGGTGACACAAGGTGGCTTTGCATCACCTCATATGTGTGATTGAGCGTCATGGAAATGGACACTCCACCACTATAGGCTTCTTGTACGTAAGACATACAGTGGTTTTACAGGTCTTGAAACGTGTGAGTTATAGGGTTATAGTGTACATGCGCCAAGTGTCCGTTTGCAAGTATGAGACACATACCTGCTACATGTGCACTGTCTCACTCACACATCCCAAATATGTATAAATTGAGCAACATGATTGACAGTAATGAAGTGATTCACATGCTCGAGATGTTCTTACCAACCAGTATGCCATTCCCATATCTCCTGTTCTGAAAGCACTTTTCCCTCCACATTGATTGAATATGCGTGCTTCCAGTTTCGAAACAGGTGGGATGTAGCACCGGGAGACATCAGTTGCAGATGGGTGCAATCCATTGCCTCCAGTACATGTGGGAGTCCAGCAATGACTTAGATGCCCTGCTTTTTTTCTAGTTGTTGCTGGTCTGTGTTGGGGAACATGAGGTACTGGGGTGTGAGGCTTATGATGACATTAAGGATGGAGGGGAGGAATGCAGAAAATGATGGTTGGGAGATTCCTGCCATTCTGGCTGTGGTGGTTTAGAATGAGCCAGATGCCTATATGTGCAATACAGCCATCAGCTTAGCATACAGAGAGATGTTGGTGGACCGCTATGATATTATCTGCAGCCTTGGTGCAATCTGGTGTAGGAGCTGGACAATGGACTGCCTTCTAAACATATAGTAGGTGATGACCTCCTCCCCATAAGGTCAATGAGGGTAATACTCTGGCGGCATATCTGCTCGCTTCTCCTATGCTGCCTCTGTGATGATGGTGGAGCTGGTGGTGTCTGACTTCTTGGTGCTCCTAGCTGGAGTAGTAGTAGCTCTATGGCCCATTTGAGCTTGCAAGAGTGTTTTGTGCATGTTCTGCTTATGTAGCAGTGCCAATGTGTCACTTTTATGCCTGGGTTTCCGATCGAGGAATTTTTACACATTTTGGAATCAGCAATGCACCACTTTCCCAAAATCTTGTAAATATGGATGTGTCATTTCTGCGCAAGTTATTATGTGTCAGCACCTACCATGCATATGATTACCGTTACCTGACGCAATAATTAGTTGCGCAAGTAAGAATTGGTGCAGGACAGGAAAAAGTGCCATATTTCACAGAACACACTTAGGGGCAACCTAGTATTCCCCTAGGAACGGGGTTCAGACAATGTCTTACTTAAAAATACTCCAGGAGGAATTATTTAGATATAGTATGCGTACATATTATCCAGTCTTCAATTAATGAATAAGAGAACACCGTACTGTTAAAATCCAACTTATTACTCAATAGGATTCAGGAAGTTAAAAAAAATTTACAACAATTCAAAAGAATGTCCATTTCATAAACAACAACACTGTATATAACCCCTCTGGATCATAAGATTGAACCCCAACTGCAGATCAGGAAGGGGTTATAACCCTCCTCATGACACAGTACTGCATGATAATTGCCTTGTTTTCAGTCCCAGTTCAAGCAATATCATGGGCTTTCAATGTAGCTTCTCAAATGAGAAGGTAAAGTCGACGTTTCATCCTGTAGTGGCAGGCAAAGGCCAGTAAGACCATCATCAGGACACAGTGTTGTTAAATAAGACAAAAGGTTGCAAAAATAAGCTCTATAGTAACACACCAGGGGACTTCAACCTTTTAAATATGGGACCTCTAGCGTCTGTCTCCATCCACCTTCTCTGGCATGTGTCGAGCAGATGTGGATGGAGAGAGATAATTTTATGCTAGTTATTTTTAATTATGTGAACAGATATATTTGTATATTTTTTAGTAATTTTGTGTCAAAATAGTAACATAAAATTATTACAATTGCTCCAATTACCATGGCATATTTAAAAATGTCCCCTGGCCTGATGACATTTTTAACTTCAAAAGGACATAGGCCCTCATTCTGACCCTGGCGGTCGGCGGAGAGACGGCGGTCGGACCGCGAACAGACCGGCGGTATTAAAAATGGCATTCTGACCGCGGCGGTCCCCGCCGCGACCGACCGCTACTTCTCCACTCCGACCGCCGCGGCGGTCATGACCGCGGGGCTGGAGTTTGCGCACTCCGGCCCGGCGGTCGTCCCAAGACCGCCAAGGGTATTATGACCCTGCCTACCGCCGCGGTTTCTTGCGGGCGGGAACCGCCGTGCGAACCATGGCGGTAAGCACTATCGGGCCAGGGAATTCCTTCCCTGGCACTGATAGGGGTCTCCCCCACCCCCCACTACCCACCCGAGTCCTCCCCCCACACCCTCCACCCCCCTGCCACCCCCCAGAGGTGGTACGAACCCCCTCCCCACCCCCACCCCGACATGCACATACATGTACCCCGACATGCACACACCCCCAACATGCACATATACACACCCCCTACACACACATACACAACGGGGACACATACCCGCACACATACATGCCGACATGCGCACCTGCCGAACAGCACACATTACCCATAGACACAGCAGCACCCCCCGCCCGCATACACGCACTCACACACCCCCTCTACACACTCACACGCACACCCCCATGCACGCCCACATCACACAACACCCCCCCACCCCCTCCCCTCACGGACGATCAACTTACCTTGTGCGTTGGTCCTCCGGGAGGCGACGGGAGCCATAGGGACGTGACCGCCAACAGAAGACCGCCAACAGAAGACCGCCACACAGAAATGTGGGTCGTAATTCTTTGGGCGGTGTTCTGCTGGCGTGGCGGTGGAGGTTGACCAGTCTCCACTTTCCCGCCGACCGCCAGTGTGGCTGCTGGCGGTTTTCCGGCGGAACGCTCCCAGCGGTCAGAATGCGCACAGCGGCACACCGCCGCGGTCGGCGGTCTTCACCGCGGCGGTAACTCAGCGGTCTTGCGAAAAGACCGCCAAGGTCAGAATGAGGGCCATAGTGCCTGTTGCATTGGACAATTGCTTGTAGTGGCATATTACTCTTTGAGCAGAAGGAACATCTATTTACCCCTTCCTCACCTATAATAAATGAAGGACAAAGAGGAGCAGGATTTGCGCTTTTATGGGTTTGGAAGTTGCACCTAGTGTCTATTGTATTTTTCATATTAATTACCAGCTGCACCATAAAGGGGGTGGATAAATGGCCATTGTCCACACCACTTGGACAACAATCCAGCCCTCTCCCAAGCATAACTTCTGGTGAGCCAGATCCATCCACAAACCACTTTTTGTATCACTGCACTGATTACTTATCATAGCCCCTAAGAATGTAAGTGAATGTTATACTTAATAAATACCCTTAGTGAGTGTAGTGTGTGTAGTAAATTGGAGGGAATTAACCTTTTCAGTATGGTCATCCATTTTTTTTCTCCATTTTTGGATCCTATTTTTGACTGATATTAGACCCCTCTGCACTGTGGTCCTGCTATTCCATGCCAAAATGCTATTGGCAACATTGAATGAATCAATGTTTTTTTTTTAAGTTTCCTGTAAGCCCATAGTAAATGGCACAGAAAATGCACCAATGGCAAATTAATGTCATGTGTGCGGAAATGTGAATGTAGTCGACCCACATATATGAAAAAAATGGGGCTGCAGATACACCATTGTGTTCTGCTTGAATTGCAGTGTAATGGCACTGCATTACCACAAGACAAGGAAATGTGCCAAGTTAGAAAACCTAATTTGTTTATATTAATAGGAGATTCCTAAAATGTCCTATTGATGAGGCAGTACATAAAATTGCATGACCTGTGTCTAGTCTCTCGTTCATTAGGTATGCCCAACCTAGAAGACAAATTAATCCATAAAGACACATGAGGGCTTAAGGAAACATGTAAAATTTTACATGACTTTACTTTTATGATATGTTATCAACAGAATGACCAACATTGGTTTCATGACAATCTAATCTCTTTATCAGGGTAACGTACAATTTACATGAAATCAGACCCTGCCTGCTGGAGTCATTTAAGTGTCATAGACAGTCAGTCCAGAGACTGCAGTTCATCATCACAATACAACATCTTCCCATTCTTCAATTCCTGAAATCAATGTTTGGCATAGTACTTTGGCCCGTATTTAAACTTTTTTTGCGCCGCATTTGCGTCGTTTTTTGACGCAAAAACGGCGCAAACTTGCAAAATACCATTGAATTTTGTAGGTTTGCGCCGTTTTGCGTCAAAAAGCGGCGCAAATGTGGCGCTAAAAAAAGTATAAATACGGGCCTTTGTCTCTGAAAGCCAAACAGTTAAATTTAACTAATAAGATATCATGACAAAATAAAGGAATCAAAGTGTTGCAAAAAGGAGCATATTTCTTGAAGCCCTCCTTTGTGTTAATGCACTCCTAAAATGTGGCATGTAAGCCTACGAGGCAGGGTCCTTAATAAATATATATAGAAAAGTAGCAAATCATATTTTTGAAATATGTGACTGAAGGCATAAAAGCCATTTTAAAAGTCAAGGTTTAGGCTATATGTTCTGTAGACAGGCCAAGTTAGGATTTACAATATTTATTTCACATCTTTGGTGAAAATGTTAGAAAAAGAATACAAAGTTATTTTACAACTCTTTTTTAAAAACTCTTTCAAACTTTAAATCAGATCTTGATCACGTTAGTGGAAAAATAACTTAGTCAAATTGTAGTTTGTGCTTCCTGGGGCACAACTTCTTAAAATCAGCTCTTTCACTTACAAAACCTACAAAGTCAGTTTTCATTCTTGACTGGCATTAATGGCCCTGCCTGCTGGAACGTTATCCTGGCCTCTTTACCCAGAAAGACTGAGGAGTTTTAACAACTGACCACTTAACAGGGATTAGCTGTCTGGAAGGAGACACAAACAGATGCAGACCAAAGAGCAGCTCCATCTCCTTGCTAAGTTGAGCAGCTTCTGTGCATTACCTGAACCATAGGAGCCCCCCTTAGCACCAACCCAGCAGCTGGGAAAATGTGTTCAAGTGTGCACTGTACCAAAGGGGAGGAGACCTAACATAATAGTGGTGTTTTTAAAAGATAGCTAAAGACATTCATGGTCAAAGAATGGTTCAACCATCTTAGACTGAGAACATCTCGGGATCTTTACTGTAAGGCGAAGTGGAAGTGCTACAAAAGTAGATGAACACATGTTGAGATAGACAGAATTTGGCAGAGAAAACTCTTCAGCCACTAGTTAGTACACAGAATAAGGATGGCGACACATCAGCACATCCTCAGAACATTCCTGGACCTGGGAAGAACAGTCCTTAAGAAGAAAGCCCTACTAGGTGGAATGGACAGGATCGGACTGGATCAGCTCTCCAAGTGTCAAGCTGCTAACCACTTGCTTTGCGCTGCTTTGCGTTACCTTTAGGGTATTTTCTATCTCAATAAAGGTAAATAGGTAAAAAAAGATATTGGCTTGATTAGTGTCACTTTTGTGACATAAATAAAATGTAAAATCTTATTAAATATATCCCTCAGTGCCTACTATTCTACCCTAAGAACTTGGGTCTCAAAGTGATCATAAGGATCTTGGACTTGGAATTTGTTGACCTCCAGAGGACAAGGATAAGATACTGAGTATGACCCAGGGAGGTCACACCCAAGGCAGGCAAGAAAACCAAGTTAGCCCTGCTCAGAGATTTTTGCTGTGCTGACAATATTTTGAGCTGGACCTCATAGAAAAGGTATTGATTATCATGGATCATGCTCAGCTACAGTTTCTAGCTTTGCATCACTGGACCATTTTGAAAGCCAAATAAATGACTAAGTCATTGGGTCCTGTTGAGGAGGCTAATCCATGGCACTAAAATTGCAATATCAGCAACTACACAATCCAGCTTTGTCCCGCATGGAGCTTTTGGTGCCACAACCAGTGGTTCTTGACTTTGATATTAATGACATCTAAGGGCTCTCAGTCTCAGCCACAGAAGGAATACAGTCAAATATCCCAATCATACAACAAAACCTTCCTGATATTCCTTATATGAAGGTGCTTCCATATCAAACTTAAAAACTCACTATCTGATAGTGGGCTCCTCTTTGTGCTTCAGTATTGGACAATTCCAGCCATGTAAAATCAGACTCGGCCATCAATGCATGCTTTCTTTACATTCTAGTTGACACAGATCTCAGTCTTATTGATCAAATAGTAGCAGTGGTGTCAACATGTGTATAACATTTGTGATGTATTAGGAAGGTTCACTCCCTGAACTCTTCCTGGAAATGTTCAGCCATTTTAGTATTTGTAGAATCCCATAAGAGCAACTTAATTTCCATGTATCAGATGTAACCTCAGTATTTAATCTGAGGCTCCTGGCGGTTCAAAAATTAGAGGCTTTCTCAGTTAACAATGCTCTCTGTTTTTTTGTGCCAAACCACTAAAGATAGTCCTTCACTGGCTTCTCATTAAAACTTTCACTGGTTTTTTAGAACTTTATGCATAAGTCAACATTTTCTTTATTGTTTACTGACCACTACCTTATGGATCACAATATTCTATGAGGTCAGATCCTGCTGTCCACTCCTCATTTGAAATAACCCAACATGGGAGGACACATTAGTGATGTTCTTCACACATCTATATTGAAATCTCTCAATTTCCTAGATCCACCTCTCCTCGTTTGGTCTTTTGTTGCACTATGAAAATATATCCCCTTTCCAAATACATAAATCTTCTGCTAATTGCAGATGTATTCTATACCATAGTGCTTAGAAGGCTTGTCAGCAGTGCTCACTCACAGACTAAGCAGCAATGTCTTCCCACATACAAATCAAAGTTGATCTAGTATAATTTTAATAAAATATATTATTGGAATGAGCGGAGTATCGCAGGGATATATTTAATTTCCACTTGTCTATTTGTTAGTGTATATCTGTATTCAGATTTTGGCTTGTTGAATATGTTATACTATGACTCTTGATCAATGGGTCAATTCATCCCCTTTATTTCTCCCATTTTTGTGTGTTAATTTGTTCATTAGGAAAATGTGGTCCTTCTTTGATAACTTTGCTATTGTTCTTTGTATTGTAGGTGATTCACAATAACATATTATTGAAAAAAAGAAAAAAGAAATGACTCACAAGACAAGCAACGAAAATCCAGCAGTCCTTTAGGATAAGCCGGTGTATTAATCCAAAAATCTTTGGCCCATCGGCTACTTGTTGGCCTGACAGTTTGCCACTCAGATGATGCACACTCCTAAATACTAAAATATTTTTTATTTAAAATGAACTATGGGGGTCATTATGAACACGGCGGAAACAACCGCCGTGTTCATGCTGGCGGTCAAAACACTGACCGCCAGCGACCCCGGAACCCCGCCGGCCTGATAATGAACCTTTCTGAGAGCCCGCGGGAGGAAACATTGTTTCCGCCCGCTGGCTCACAGAAAGGCTCGCCCGGGACATTGGAGCCACCGTCAATGCCTCTGTGCAGCAGTTGCAGTTGCACCCGTCGTGCAGATCTAGCCTGAAAATCAGGCAGTGACCTGCGCGACGGGGCTCTGCACCGGGGCCCCTTCACTGCCCATGCAAAGTGCATGGGCAGTGCAGGGGCCCCCAGGGGTGCCACAGGGCACTCCCTCTGTCAGCCTTCTCCTGGCGGGATATCCCGCCGGTTAAAGGCTGGTGGGAAATGAAACATAATCCGCAGGGTAGCGCTGCTACCCTGGTGGATGGTGTTTCAGCCCACCGCCAGGCTGCCTGACGGCGGGAGCCTGGCGGTGGGGGACAGTTGCCACTGGCGGCAGTCACCATGTCCATAATATGGCGGTTTGGCCCGCCATGTTCAAAATGAGGGCCAAAATCTTATTTTAGTCCTGTATAAAGCAGCAAACAATTCTATTGATCTTACATTTAGCAATTTGTGCATGACTATGACCTAAAGCCGAAGAAAAGGCAAATGCCAGATGATCCATGGTCTTCGATTCTAGCATGAGAATGGAACAATAACCAAAGTTCCTGTGCTTTAGGCATTGATGGCAAACTTCTGTCAAGTTCAATTTTGCATTATTCCTTTACCCACTTAAGGGGATTGTGATCAAATGGACTAGGAATTTGATAACCAAAAATGCTATAAAGGTGATAGAGAGGGTTTTATAATGCAGTCCAACACACTTTCTCCCCAGACTTTATATAATATGTAAGTAGGTCTGCAGTTCTGGTAAGTCCCACTAAGTGAAGTTTCTACAATGTAAATAAAATTATAAAGTCATCAGGGGTATCCTTTTTAGGATGCCGCATGCCTCACGTAGTTGGTATGCTTCACCATCGGTCTTTACTCCACACTGGATGGGCGCTGCAATATCCAGCTAGCCCCACATAGGGGCCTCTTTTTTTCAAAGATCTTTTTTTCTCCTGCTGGTCTTTGTCACAGTTTGGGAAAATGCACTTTTTTCGATTTGCAGTGAGTGGGGAGATTGTAGATTAGGAATATATGTGATTAAGGGGCAGATGTAGGTAGGTATCATTTTGCGACTTGCAATTTGCGAGTCATACCGACTCGCAAATTGCAACTCTCAAAAGTTCATGCAGAAAGGTGTCTCAGACACCTTCTGCGACTCGCTATGGGGTCGCAAAGACCCACCTCATGAATATTAATGAGGTGGGTCGCATTTTGCGACCCCATAGCGAGTCCATGCACTCACAGGGATGGCGGCCTGCTGGAGACAGCAGACCTCCATGTCTGTGACTGCTTTTTTAATAAAGCAGTTTTTTTTTCTTTTTGCAGCCTGTTTTCCTTAAAGGAAAACAAGTGGCAAAAAGAAAAACTTCCGAAACCATTTGGTTTCGTTTTTTTCAGAGTAGACAGTGGTCCATAGGACCACTGCCTGCTCTAAAAAAACATTTATTTCGTCATTCACAAAGGGGAAGGGGTCCCATGGGGACCCCTTCCCTTTTGCGAGCGAGTTACCACCCACTTCAAGTGGGTGGTAACTGCGAGTTGGTTTGCGACCGCATTCGCGGTCACAAAGCAACTCAGCATGGCGATGCGGTCGCAAATAGGAAGGGAACACCCCTTCCTATTTGCGAGTCGCAGCCTCAAATTGTGAGTCGGTACCGACTCACAATTTGAGGTTGTGCATCGCGTTAGGCCTTTTGCACGTCGCAAACTGCGTTTTTTCGCAGTTTGCGACGTGCAAAAGGCTTTCTACATCTGGCCCTAAATTGGCTATGTTCATCCCTGCTAGAGATACTTTATTCTCAGCAGTTATTCTTGCCATTGTTTAAAAAAATCTGGATAACCAAAATGGGTTGCATAAAGGGACACGTGATTCAGTTTGGTGGTCAACATGTTTCTTGCCCTTTCAACCTCTACTGGGTTCATACCAATTATTCAGGGCCATATAACTAAAAATGATTGGCTCTGTGCTGAAAAAGAGCACCCAAAACACATATAATATTAGTAATATGTGAAAGAGCTCACAATAGATTCTTGAGTGCCCATGTGACCAATTAGGTTCTAAATGAGGGCCCCAAAGGGTGTCCTGTAGCTGCTTTTCCTTTATAAACCTTTTATTGCTGGAGGTGCCTGAAATTAATCCTTCATTAGCAGGTAGGAATAATTCTAGGCTTCTTCATGAATGACAGTGACTGGCAACCCTGTTCTTTTCCTCTTTGGTTGGAAATCGGTGACTTCACTAATAGTAAACTATACAACTTTTTACTTTTACAAGACAATTTTATCTATTTTTAGGATTTTATTTGTTATTAAGAAGTCTTTTGGGAGAACTATTACCCAGGGGCTCACTTTTAATTTGGTACTCCCGCATTTTTCAGGAGTTTTATTCGCTGACCCTCAGGCCCGTGTTCAGTGGCCTGGTTAGCAGAACAAGTTTTGCCTTGGTTTTGGGTTTATTGGGGTTGCCCCCCTTCCCTTACCTGCTCTCTACCGGGCCCTCCATTTTCGACACTAGCTCTGGTTGCCGGTCTTCATTGCGACCGCCATTTTTTATTGTTGCTGATAGCACGTCTACCAGCCGCAATCTTAATAGGTTAGCAGTCTAGTTGTCACCATCTCCTTAATCAGACCCACATAAATAGTGCGATAATGCAGTCGCGCAGCAGACAACTTTATAATTAGGTGGGTGAATTAAGCTATACAACTTTTTTCTTTAACAAGACAATTTTATCTATTTTTAGGGTTTTATTTGTTATTAAGAAGACTTTTGGGGGAACTATTATCCAGGGGCTCACTTTTAATTTGGTACTCCTGCGTTTTTCGCGAGTTTTGCTCGCTGAACCTCAGACCCATGTTCAGTGGCCCAGTTAGCAGAACAAGTTTTTCCTTGTTTTCTGCTTCATGGGGTTGTCCCCCTTCCCTTACCTGTTCTCTATCGGGCACTCCATTTACGATGATAGCTCTGTTTGCCGGTCTTCATTGAGGCCGTCATTTTTTATTGTTGCTGATAGCACGTCTACCAGCCGCCATCTTAATAGGTTAGCGATCTAGTTACCACCATCTCCTTAATCGGGTTCCCATAAATAGCGCAGGTCCTCTTAGTCCTGTATAAAGAAAGGGGCCCTCTTATTCCTCTAAGGCTCTTCATTTGCTCAGGCTGCCTCCCTTTGAACTCTGCCGATCATGTCCTGATCCTAGCAACAATAAGTGGTCCTGTTCCTCCTGTCAGTGGGCCTCCCAACTTGAAGCGATGGTGGGCCCATCAGTCAAGGCAGACTGACACAGCGTCTTTTTACTGGCTAACTGTAGATCGTTACCGGCTCATTAACTGGACATCAATCTTCTCTTAAGGGATGTCTCTCCTACAGCCCTGTTTTTGACTGAGACAAGGCTGCATGAGGGGTCTTTGCCAGATATCAACTTGGCTCTACTCCAAGGATATCTAATAACAAGGTCAGACAGAACCACTTCAAAAGGGGGAGGAATTGCTATTATTTACAAGGAATCTGTTTAGCTTATATCCCAGCCTCTTCAGATAACTGATTGTGAAAGTATTTTTTTTCGATGTCTCTAAATCCCCAATTTACGTTTTCTGGAGTTTTAGTATATCGTTCTCCTGGCCCATCGGACAACTTTCCACACTCTTTTTCTGATGAGCTTGCTGAATTAATATGTAAAAAACCCAATTTCATGATTTTAGGTGATTTTAATATACATGTAGACAACTTAGATAACCTGGCGGCTAAAGGCGTCCTTGCCAACATGGAGGCATTGGAACTGGGTCAATTGGTCAGAGGCCCCACCCATGATAAAGGACACACTATTGACTTAGTCTTTAGTAATGTAGAAGGCTTAGTGTCCATGCCTCCTCTTCCTCTGGCATGGTCTGATCATTTTTTAATCTATCTAAATTTAGCCACTTCCACAATATGCAAAACATTTCAGTCTGTTGTTCAACGTTTTAGGCACTGGCATAAACTTAATGCTAGCGATTGGATCAGTATCTTGAAAAGCCATAAATCCTTTCTTCTTGATATGACTGATATCGGGATAAATGCATTCAATGACTGGATTAAGGACTGCTTAGATACTTTACTGCCCTATAGTATGAAAACTGGGAGTTGCCGGAATGCTGGTGCTCTGTTGTTTGCTCCACATGTTCAAATCCTTTAAAGGAAATGTAGATGTTTAGAAAGAAGATGGAGAAAAGCATATTTGCCAGTTTTAAAGGAAGACTATAGGAAGCTGATTAAACTCTATCACACTGAAATCAAATTAGTCCAAAGTACCTATTATGCTGCTAAGATTGAACAGTCCTCCAACACTTCCAAAGCGATTTCTCAGATACTTAAAGAACTTTTACAATTATCATCTGATGGTGAATCAGTTCAAGCCTCTCAAGAACACAGCAACAATCTAGCATTCTTTTTTCAACACATAATTGTTGATATCTATTCGAGTTTTCCGAATAGTAAGCCTCACCTGGAAGATGCAGTAGATTTCCACTACAATTCTTCTATTTCGCAATTTTCTCCTCTCTCACAGGATCAGGTGGCCTCTCTCCTCTCGTCTCTTAAATCAGGATCCCCTTTGGACCCTGCTCCTCCATCGATAATGGCCCTTGGGGCTCCAGTCATCCTTCCTGTTTTGACTGAACTTTTAAATCTTTCAATATCTAGAAACACCGTTCCTGATCAGTGGAAACATGCCATAGTCAAACCCTTGCTGAAAAAAACGAACCTGGATGCAACAGAGCTTAAAAATTATAGACCTATATCGTTACTTCCATCCTCTTCTAAAATATCAGACAAACACATTAATGCTCACCTCTCAACATTTTTAGAGGATAACAACATCCTTTGTCCTACCCAAATGGGTTTCAACAATGAATCTGCCTTAATCGCAGTCATGGAAGAGACCAGGAAGCGTATGGATCAGGGGCCCTGGATGGCAATTGTACTCCATGATCTTAGTGCGGCCTTTGATACAGTAGATCACCATTTTCTGTGTCAGAGGATGAAGGAGATTGGAATTGAGGGAGGCACACTAAGCTGGCTCTCTTCGTTTCTGAAGGGAAGATCATTTCAGGTATTGATCGTTCTGATCTTTCCAGCAGGTTTAAATGCAACTGTGGTGTGCCACAGAGCTCCTCCCCCAGTCTTACATTATTTAATAGTTATATGCACCCCCTGGCCAAGATAGTGGTGCCATTAGGAATTTCATTAGTTTCTTATGCAGATGACACCCAGCTAGTGGATTTGTTTTCCTCTAATTCAGGTTCTTGTGCACTCACATTGTCTCTTTGTTTGCAGGCGGTGTCAAGATGGATGAATGAAAGCATGCTCCAGTTAATTGGAGATAAAACGGAATGAATGATATTGGGTTAATGTCCCCATCCGCGCATGAACTCTATGCTACCTAGCTCCTTGGGGGAGTTGCCTGCTCCTAAGAATTATATTAAAGGTCTAGGAGTTTGGCTAGATCCCCAACTTACTCTGGAACATCAAGCTAAAAAACATTCTTCCACCACTTTCGGTCTAATGAGGTTTCTGAGGAAGATTTTTGGTATACTCTCGTTCTTGGTACAAAAACTCATCATTCAGGCTCTCATTATTTCTCGTCTGGACTATGGCAATGGACTATTTCTTCGTGCCCCTAAACATGTTAAAAGGAAACTACAAGTGGTTCAAAATGCTGTGCCCTGCCTTCTCTTAGAAATACCTAGGCATGCCTTGGTTAAAACCGCTCTTTCCTCACTTCATTGGCTCCCAGTGGAACAGTGCATAGTGTTTCAAACCATGTGCTTTATCCATAGGTCACTATATAATAGAGGTCCTTTGCATCTAAGGACCCTCACATCTTTCTATACTCCCATCAGATATTTTAGGTCTGCATCAGCAGCGCTTGCCACTATAACCAGAGTTAAAAAATCTAGATGGGGAGGTGCCATGATGGCTTATCTTGGAGCTAAATTGTGCAACTCCCTACCCTGTAGCCTTTGGTTAACCAGCCATGAATTTAATTTCCGGAAAGCTTTAGAAACCTGGCTGTTCTAGAATGTTCTGTTTTGTAATCATAATCATTGAGATTTGTCCTTTAGCGCTGGGAGGCCTTCGGGTAGCCATGCGCTATATAAGCAACCTAACAAAACTTAACATAACATAACATATCACATGCATATGTTTTAACTAGGAAATCCTCACTAAAGTCAGTGGTACTAAGACTAAGAACATCACATTGGCACCTACCAAGCCATGGAAGGCCTTATTGCATTGTGCAGTCCAGGTGAAACATATGAGATGCGTTCCAGAAACTGGAGACTTAAGGATGACCCCCATTGTTAAACAGTCCTTGATAAAGATCCTTGAATAAGCAGTTTTGTCTAAAAAGCCATAACCTGATTTAGATTTTGGTGGATGGAATACTTTGTCACAAGCGTGACAGATATCCTGTCTGCTGCATCGCGATCTCCATAGTATATAATGGAATTGTAATATGGTGGATGGCATATCAGCCATGTTTGTGACAGAGGATTCCCCTCTGCCAAGATCCAAACCAGGTGCTTAGTGTCTTTAGCATTTACCACTCAGTCATGACTTGCAGTAGAAAGTTTGATCTTGCGCACACAATTTTTATTTATAGATTTCACAGCTACCCTCTTTAAGTTGTACATACCAGACTTGATGGTTGGGTTTTCTCTCTAGAAATCTAAAGACTTTACTGCAAATAGAACTGTAAGTAGCTATAAGTCAATTGCAGTGTACAGTGCGGAGGCCATATAATTGTGTTGTTGTATATGCTGGTAAAAAGTGTTCTTTGCATTTCTTTTCTGTGTCTTAACTGCATTAGCTCGAAATATCTCCTAACTATATTACATTTTACTGATAGCAGAACATCTACGGACCTGTATTCCTGTACTTGGTTGTCAGCAAAACATACACTAAGTCAAAGTTATTTCAAGTTATTGTATGCACAAAAGATGCCAAAAGAAATGCACCACTCCCTTTTTTGCTGGTGCAATGCTGCCCAAAACAGGGTGATAATACAGCCCCTGATTGCCAGAAGGAAAAAAATAGAAAATTGAAATACATCCAAGACCCCCAGGGTTGGCTTTAGAATTGGTAGTAGCCGGTGTAGCAATCTCTTTTAGCAATTTCCCCAATGACCCCCTTCTCCACGGATTCCCTCACTACCACCCTAAAGTGCTCCTCATCTCTACACAGACACTCTCTCACATGCATTTCATTTATTGTATAGTGCCACTCATGCCATTGTAGGGTGACAGAGTACTTTACATCTCACACACACACATTATACACAGATAATGAACCATACCTGAGTAAATCAATCTAACACAAGACAATGAGATTTACAAGGAATAGGAATCACAGATTATCCATGCAAGTAGACAATGGGGGTCATTCCTACCCTGGCGGTCTGAGACCGCCAGGGTAGGGGACCGCGGATGCACCGCCAACAGGCTGGCGGTGCATCCAGGCCCATTCTGACCGCGGCGGTAAAGCCGCGGTCAGAAAAGGGAAACCGGCGGTTTCCCGCCGGTTTTCCCCTGGGCTGCAGAATCCTCCATGGCGGCGCTGCAGGCAGCGCCGCCATGGGGATTCTGACCCCCTTCCCGCCAGCCTGGTTCTGGCGGTTTTGACCGCCAGAACCAGGCTGGCGGGAACGGGTGTCGTGGGGCCCCTGGGGGCCCTACTTAGAATTTCAGTGTCTGCTTAGCAGACACTGAAATTCGCGACGGGTGCTACTGCACCCGTCACACCCCTTCCACTCCGCCGGCTCCATTCGGAGCCGGCTTCCTCGTGTGAGGGTGTTTCCCACTGGGCTGGCGGGCGGCCTTTTGGCGGTCGCCCGCCAGCCCAGTGGGAAACCCGGAATGACCGCCGCTGTCTTTTGACCGCGGTATGGTCTTCTGGCGGTTCAATCTTGGAATCACCCCCAATATATTTTAAGAGTATTGGTCTGGAGAAGCATAGCTTATGATTTGAAACGTACCACAGTGGTTGTAGTTGCTTTTACTAATAAGAATGTATTTGTCCTAAAGCGAACCCTTTCTCACAATATTAGGATAATGAAAGTCTGTGGAAAAAACATAGGGGCATAATTATGAGCCTCTAGTGCCATTCTAACCCCACATGGTCTTCTAATGTAGCGTTAGAAGGCCAAAAATGCTGTGCCATATTTAAAAACTGATGCAAGGCATGCATTGTGCCACTTTGTAACCCTTTGTGCTACATTATGCCTGTGCCAGTGTAGGAGGCAAGCCTGGTTTGTAGTGGGTACCTTGGGTACCTACACCTTACCCCAGGTCCAGTTATCCCTTATTAGTGAAATGTAGTAGTGTTCTAGCAGCTTAGGCTGATAGAGGTAGCTATAGCAGAGCAGCTTAGGCTGAACTAGGAGTCATGCAAAGCTCATGCAATACCACTTATAGTTACACAGTACTTATACACAAGTAAAGACAATACTCAGTGTTATCAAAAATAACTGTAGTTTATTTGGGTAACACAGTACCAAAAATATCTTAGAGGCAATACTTCTTCTGGAGGTAAGTATCATACACAATATATACACTAGACACCAAAATAAGGCAAGTAATTAGACATAGGATAGTGCAAACAATAGGAAATGCTATATAATGCAATGGGAGAAAATAGGTCTAGGGGCAACACAAACCATATACTAAGAAAGTGGAATGTGAATCACAAATTACCCCCTAGACAAGTGTAGTGTGTGCAGAATCGCTGGGAGGTTAAGAATACAGTAAAGGTAAGTAAATTACCCCACCCCAGAGCCCAGAAAAGCAGGAGTAAAGTACTGCAGGTTTCCTTAGGACACGCTACACCTCGTGATTGGAATTATTGCAAGAACCAACCAAGTCTGCAAACAACAAACAGGGGATTGCTGGACTTGAAGACCTGCAAAAGAAGGAGACCAAGTTCAGAAGTCAAAAGAAGTTCCAGGAAGGACAGGAGCCCTTGCCAACCCAGAAGAGGGTGCAAAAGAAGAGTCCCCTGTTGGACAAAGACTGCAGAAATGCACCCTAAGAAGATGCCAGCAGGTTCCTGCATGATGCAAAGGTTGTCACACATCGTGAAGTTGGATCCAGGTGAGTTTTGGTGCTTGATTCCTCCAATAAGCCTTGGTTCTGGCAAAGTTGCGCTTTGCATCAACTAGGTGCTACAGGGACCCACAAGGGACCTGGGGGCCTCAACTATGTGAGAGGAGGAAGAGGAGCTCTCAGCACTTCAGAAAGTCCTTAGAGCACCAGATAGCAACCATGGGAGTCCCAGGACATGGTGACAAAGGTGGTGCAAAATGCAATTGGTGCAGCACTACAAAGGAAGGTCCCACGCCGCCGGAGATCAACTCAGTGAGTTGAGTGATGCAGGGTACAGTGCTGAGGACCTGGGCCAGGCTGTGCACAAAGGAATTTTGCAAAGAGTGCACAGAGGCCTCAGGAGGTGAAGAAGATATGGTGCACAGGGGTACTGTCGTTCTGGGGGAAGGCAAGGTCTTACCTCCTCCAAATTGGGACAGGAGGACCTCAGGACAGTCTGTGTCGATGGGTTCCACCCTCTGTATTCCAAGGAGCAAGCTCTTCACCAGGAGAGGAGTCCAAGAGAACTGGTTGCCGACTTAGAAGGTGCCTGCGTGAGCAGGGGAGTGACTCCGTCTCCCCACAGGAGATTTCTTTGGTCCTTTTGGTGCAGGGTGAAGACAGCGAGTCCTCAGAGTGCGCACACCATAGAAACCGTTGCAGTTGCTGGCTGGAGCTGAAGTTGCAGGGGAAAAGTATCTCTTCTGGATACTTTGTTGCTGTTACAGTGGTTCCTGGAACAGGCTGCAGTTGATCGGAGGTTAGAGGATAAAGTAGTAATTGCAGAGGATTCCTGCTGGAAACTTGCAAATAGAATCTGAAGAGAACCCACAGTAGAGAGCCTAAATAGCCCTGAGAAGGGGATTGGCTACCTTATCAGGTAAGGACATATCAGGAGGGGTCTCTGACGTCACCTTCTGGCTCTGGCCACTCAAAGCCCTCCAGAATGCCCCCACACCTTGCAAAGAAAGATGGCTGAAGTCTGGGACACACTGGAGGAGCTTTGGGCACCACCCTTAGGGTGGTGATGGACAGGGGAGTGGTCACTCACCTTTCCTTTGTCCAGTTTCGTGCCAGAGCAGGGAACAAGGGGTCCCTGAACAGGTGTAGACTGGTTTATGCATGGAGGGCATCATCTGTGCCCTTCAAAGCATTTCTAGAGGCTGAGGGAGGCTACGACTCCCCAGCCTGTAACACCTATTTCCAAAGAGGGAGCTTTGTTCTGCCTTCCTGGGACTGAGCTGCTCAGACCCCAGGAGGGCAGAACCCTGTCTGTGAGGTAGCAGCGGCTGTAGCTGCAGCGCAAGCTTCTGGTTTGGCAGTACTGGGGGTCCATAGTGGAGCCCCCAGGATGCATGGAATTGGCTCCCCAATACCAGATATGGAATCAAGGGAGAATTCCATGATCTTAGACACCTTACATGGCCATATTCTGAGTTACCATTGTGATGCTACATATAGGTATTTACCTATATGTAGTGCACGCATGTAATTGCGTCCCCGCACTCACAAAGTCCCGGGAAATGGCCCTGAACTATGTGGGTGCACCTTTGCTCATGCAAGGGTGCCCTCACACTTAGTAACTTTGCACCTAACCTTCAGCAAGTGAAGGTTAGACATATAGGTGATTTATAAGTTACTTAAGTGCAGTGAAAATGACTGTGAAATATCGTGTGTGTTATTTCAGGCAGACTGCAGTGGCAGTCCTGTGAAAAGGTTTGTCTGAGCTCCTTATAGGTGGCAAAAGAATTGCTGCAGCCTATAAGGATCTCTTGGAACCCCAATGCCCTGGGTACCTAGGTACCATATACTAGGGACTTATAAGGGGGGTCCAGTAGGCCAATTGAAATTGGTAAATGAAGTCACTAGCCTATAGTGACAAATTTAAAAGCAGAGAGAGCATAAGCACTGAGGTTCTGATTAGCAGAGCCTCAGTGGAATAGTTAAGCACTATACGGACACACACATTAGGCCATAAACTATGAGCACTGAGGTCCTGACCAGCAGAATCCCAGTGAGACAGGCAAAAACATACTGACATACAGGTAAAAATGGGGGTAACATGCCAAGAAAGATGGTACTTTCCTACACAACCCCCCCAAACGAGGGACAAGAAGGCTAACCTTGCACAGATGAGTCTTCATTGTCTAAGTGGAAATATCTGGAGAGTCCATCTGCATTGGAGTGGGTACTCCCAGGTCTATGTTCCACTGTAAAGCCCATACCCTGTAGGGAAATGGACCATCTCAAAGATGTAGGGTTTTACCTTCCATTTGTTTAAGCCATAATAGAGGTTTGTGGTCTGTGTGAACAATGAAGTGAGTCACAAACAAGTAGGGTCTCAGCTTCTCTAAGGCCCAGACCACAGCAAAGGCTTCCCTTTCTATGGCAGACCGACACTTTTCTCTAGGGGTCAACCTCCTGCTAATGAAAGCAACAGGTTGATCCTGGCCTTCTGAGTTAAGCTGTGAGAGTACAGCCCCTACCCCTAATTCAGAAGCATCTGTTTGTACAATTAATTTTGTAGAGTAGTTTGGGCTCTTCAAGACAGGTGCAGAGCACATTGCCTGCTTAAGCTCCTCAAAAGCTTTCTGACAGCTAGCTGTCCACAATACCTTTTTAAGCATTCTCTTACTGGTGAGGTCATTAAAAGGGGCAACAATGGAGCCTTAGATCTTAATGAACCTCCTGTAATACCCAGTGAGACCTAAGAAGGCTCTGACCTGGGTCTGTGTAGTAGGGTGAGCCCAGTCTATAATGGCCTGAATCTTCCCCTGTAGTGTTTCAATCTGTTCCCCACCTCCCAGGTGGCCCAGATAAACCGCTTTCCCCTGCCCTATCTGACACTTTGATGCCTTGATAGTTAGGCCTGCCTTTTGCAGGGCCTCCAAAACTTTCATGAGGTGGACCAGTTGGTCATCCCTGACGAAGATAAATACAGCAATGTCATCTAAGTATGCTGCACTGAAAGCTTCCAAACCTTAGAGGACTGTATTCACCGCCTCTGAAATGTGACAGGTGCATTTTTCAAACCAAAGGGCATACCAGTGAATTGATAATGCCCTCCTATGGTAGAAAATGCAGTTTTTACTTTAGCATCCTCTGACAATTTAATCTGCCAAAACCCTGCAGTCAAATCAAAGGTGCTTAGATACTTGGCGGATGCCAGTGTATCTATTAGCTCATATGCCCTGGGTATAGGGTAAGCATCGGTTTAGGTTTCTGTATTAAGACCTCTATAGCACACAGAAAACCGCATTTATCTCTTTCCATCTTTGCTATGCGGTTTGGGGACAAGCACCACTGGGCTGGTCCAGGGGCTATCAGAAGCCTCAATAACCCCTAGATCCAACATTTTCTGAACCTCTTTTTTAATGCAATCTATTACATTGACAGGTTGCCTGTAAATTTTACTTTTGACAGGTAAACTTTCTCCACTGTCAATTCTATGTTAAAACCAAATTGTTGTACCAGGTGTGAGTGAGAAGAGTTCAGAAAACTGATCAAGGAGATTTTTACAGTCTTCCTTCTTCTCAGCAGTAAGGCAGTCTGCAAGAACCACTCCTTCCACTAAGTCATCAGCTTCAGTGTTGGAGAAGAGGCCGGGGAAAGGGTCACTCTCTTCCTCATGCCCCTCATCTGTAGCCATGAGCAGGGTTAAGTCAGCCTTGTCATAGAAAGGTTTCAGGCGGTTGACATTAAAAACCCTAAGGGGGCTTCTGGCAGTGCCCAGGTCTACCAGATAGGTGACCTCACCTTTCTTTTCTACAGTGAGGTGGGGTCCACTCCATTTGTCCTGGAGTGCTCTTGGGGCCACAGGCTCCAATACCCACATCTTCTGTCCTGGGTGATACTCTGTCAGGACAGCCTTCTGGTCATGCCATTGTTTTTGGAGCTCTTGGCTGGCCTGAAGGTTTTTAGCGGCCTTTTTCATGTACTCAGCCATTCTACTTCTTAGGCAAGTACATAGCCCACAATGTCTTGCTTTTGAGGTTTTAAAAGTTGTTCCCAACCCTCTTTAACAAGAGCAAGGGCACCCCTAACAGGGTGACCAAAAAGGAGTTCAAAGGGGTTGTAGCCCACTCCTTTTTTTGGTGCCTCTCTGCAGGCGAAAAGGAGGTATGGCAAGAAGACATCCCATCTTCCTCTGAGTTTTTCAGCGTGTCCCATGATCATGCCATTGAGAATTTTATGAAACCTCTCAACCAATCCATTAGTATGTGGATGATAAGGGGTGGTGAGCTTACAGGTATCACCACACTCATTGCTTTGATGTATGCAGACATGAAGTTACTACCTCTGTCTGACACCACTTCCTTAGATAAACCCACCCTGGAAAACATTCTCTGGAGGGCCTTTGCCACAGCAGGTGTTGTAGTGGCCCTTATGGGGAGAGCTTCTGGGTACCTTGTGGCATGGTCCACCACCATAACAATGAATGTATTGCCAGAAACTGTTGGAGGGTCAAGGGGCCCAACAATATCAACCCTAACCTTTCAAAGGGCACCCCAACCACTGGAAGGGGGCTTAAGGGGGCCTTTGGGGTGCCACCAGGCTTGCCACTGGCTTGGCAGGTGACACAGGAGCGACAAAACTCCTTTGTGTCTTCTGACATATGGGGCCAGTGAAAATGTGGAACAAGTCTGTCCCATGTTTTGCTCTGGCCTAAATGCCCAGCCAAGGAAATGTCATGAGCAAGAGTTAGAAGGAATTCCCTGTACTGAAGGGAGATGACCATCTCCTGGTGGCACCAGGTTTAGGGTCCCTTGCTTCAGTATAGAGATTATTCTCCCAGTAAACTCTGTGGCTGTCATTGACATCCCCATTCTGCTGTTTGACAGCTTCCTGCCTGAGACCTCAAATGTGGGACAGGTTTGCTGTGCCACACTCAGCTCTTCCCTGGCAGGCCCCCCAGCACCCCAAATCTCAGCTGTATCAGCTTCCAGCTCCTCTGGTGTAGGTTCTGCACAGGGAGAGAATTCCTCTTTCTCAAAAGGGGAATCATCTGTGGAGGGAGGGATAGCGGACTAGGGTTTGCCCTTCTTACCCCTAGCTTTTGGGAGCACTTGGTCCATTGTTCCAGGATCCAAGTTTCCCTGTCCTCTTTGCTTCTGGGCCTGAGCCCTGGTATGAGCAAAGATATGCCCAGGAATGCCCAGCATTGCTGCATGGGCCTCCAACTCCACTTCAGGCCAAGCTAAAATCTCCAAATCATTGCCTAGCAGACATTCTACAGGTAGATCAGTAGCTACCACAACTTTCTTTGGACCAGTAACCCCCTCCCAGTTGAGATTCACAACAGCCATGGGGTGGCTAACATTGTTGCTATAGGTGTCTGTCACTTAGATCTGGTGACCAAGTAGGTGCTGCTCAGGGGCAACCAGTTTTACATCACCATTGTGACACTGGCACCTGTGTCCAGGTAGGCCTTAACCAGAACACCATTAATCAGGGGTAGCTGCTTATACTTATCCATATTAAGGGGACAAGCAACTAAAGTGGCTAGGCCAATGTCACAATCAGAGACTAAAACAGCCTCAGTGATCTCCCTAACTAGACCAAGCCCAACTACATTACCAATGGTGAGCCCAGCTACACCCTTTGATTGGCGATTAGTAGTGCTCTTCCCACTACCACTATGATTACTAGGGGCACTAGTGGTTGCAGTTGGGGTTGTGGTGGTGGGAGTTTTGGTGTTTCTTTTTGGACAAGTGGGGTCACTTGCCCAATGGCCTTTGGCTTTACACAAATAACACCAAGGATTCTTATCTTTGTGAGAAGAGGATTTGGACCCACCACCCCAGACGATTTTTGTGGGCCTGATGAAGACTCTAATGATTTTTTATCTCTGTCCCCACCCTTGTCATGTGACTTACCATCCTTCTTCTTGCTGTCCTTGTCACCCCCTGTATAAGCTTTTCTCTTCACCCTTGTTCTGACCCATTTGTCTGCCTTCTTTCCCAATTCTTGGGGAGAGGTCAGATCTGAGTCCACAAGATACTGATGCAACAAGTCAGACAAACAATTATTCAAGATATGCTCTCTCAGAATCAAGTTATATAGGCTTTCATAGTCAGTCACCTTACTGCCATTTACCCAACCCTCTATGGCCTTCATTGAACTGTCTACAAAGTCTGTCCAATACCGTGATGACTCCTTTCTGGTCTCTCTGAGCGTAATCCTGTATTGTTCAGTGGTTAAGCCCATACCATCTAAGAGTGCACTTTTACAAATTTGGGCCCATATTTATACTTTTTTAGCGCCGCATTTGCGTCATTTTCTGACGCAAAAGTGTCGCAAACTTGCAAAATACAATTGTATTTTGTAAGTTTGTGCTGTTTTTGCTTCAAAAAGCAGCGCAAATGTGGTGCTAAAAAAAGTATAAATATGGGCCTGGTAATTATCTGCATCATCCTCTCTGACAATAATGAGTCTATCTCTCCCCTTCCCAGAGAAGGATAGCCACAGGATAGCAGCCCACTGTACATGAAGGACCCTCTGAACTTTACAGGCCCTCTCAAGTGCAGCAAACCACTTATAGATGTCATCACCATCCTTGTAAGGAGGGACACCTTTATGCAGATTCCTAGAGTCAAATGAAGGTTCCCTAACATTTGAATTTCTGAAACTGCTGCTGCCACCATGGGAAACTAACCCCAAACCCTGCCTTTCCTTTTCCACAGCCAGGGATTCCCTGTCCAAGGCCAACTGTTGCTGCATTAGCCCCAGTCTGGCCTCATCTAACCTCAGCTTTCTGAGTTCCCTATCTAGGGACTGGTCCTCAGGGTTAGATGTGTGGGATGCTTCTGAAACAGAGGTAACATTGGAATGGACAGAGGCTGATTTACCTCTAACAGGAGTCACCCTAGCGATCCAGCCTGTCAGTGTGAAGGGAGCCCTACTAGTGTGTGAACCCTTCCCACTCCCATTTGTACTATGGAGTTTGTTAACAGATAAATCAGTGGAAGGACCCTCCCCAGGATTGTCAGTTTGCTCCTCTGAACCTTCCTGGTTGGAATCATCCTCCATCTCTTCCCCTGTCTGATCTGAACCAGTGCTGAGTCCCTGGTTATCTTGGAGGAGACGATTTAAGAGGAACTCCTTATTGGGGTTCTTCCCAATCCCTAAACTTCTTTCAATACAGAGACCCCTCAAACTTTTAAAGTTTATATTCTCATAGGTTGTTTTGACAACTCTAGGGGTAGCTTCTACAGAAGACATTTTGAAAGAGAAAAAGTTAGGAAAGTGAATAGAAAGTTAGTAGAATACCAGAGCTAACGTTTTAGAGAAAAGAAGAAAACCTTTCAAAACGTTGTAAGAACTTTTGCAAAGTTTAAAGAACTTTTTAGAAAGTTAGAAAATCACTTCTAGGTATATACTATGTATGCTCTAAGTATTGGACCAAGCTTTTCTTGTGAAAAGCACCAGTAACATAGTGGTAAAGCAATTGCAAGTACTTATCCCACCACTGCACCACCAATGTTGGAGGCTAGCCTGGTTTGTAGAGGGTACCTTGGGTACTTCCACCTTACACCAAGTCCACTTATCCCTTATTAGTGAAATGTAGTAGTGTTCTAGAAGCTTAGGCTGATAGAGGTAAGTATAGCAGAGCAGCCTACGCTGAACTAGGAGACGTGCAGAGATCATGCAATACCACTTATAGTTACACAGCACTTATACACAAGTAAAGACAATACTCAGTGTTACCAAAAATAAAGGTAGTTTATTTGGTTGACACAGTACCAAAAATATCTTAGAGGCAATACTCCTTCTGGAGGTAAGTATTATACACAATATATACACTAGACACCAAAATAAGGCAAGTAATTAGACATAGGATGGTGCAAACAATAGGAAATGCTATAGAATGCAATGGGAGAAAATAGGTCTGGGGCAACACAAACCGCATATTAAGAAGGTGAAATGCTAATCATGAATTCACCCATAGACAAGTGTGGTCTGTACAGAATCGCTGGGAGAGTAAGAATACAGTAAAGGTAAGTAAATTACCCCACCCCAGAGCCCAGCAAAGCAGGAGTAAAGTACTGCAAGTTTCCTTAGGGCACACTACACCTCGTGATTGGAATTATTGCAAAAACCAACCAAGTCTGCAAACAACAAACAGTAGATTCCTGGATCTGAAGACCTGCAAAAGAAGGAGAGCAAATCCAGAATTAGAAAGAAGTTCCAGGAAGGACAGGAGCCCCTGCTAACCCAGAAGAGGGTGCAAAAAAAGAGTCCTAAGTTGGACCAAGACTGCAGAAATGCACCCTAGGAAGATGCCAGTGGGTTACTGCATGATGCAAAGGATGTCCCACGTCGTGAAGTTGGATGCAGGCAAGTTTTGGTGCTTGATTCCTCCAACAAGGCTTGGTTCCAGCAAAGATATGTTTTGCATCAACTAGGTACTATCTGGACCCAGGAGGGACCTGGGGGCCTCAACTCTGTGCGAGGAGAAAGAGGGTGATCTCAGCACTTCAGAGAGCCCACAGAGCACCAGATAGCACCCACAGGAGTCCCAGGACATGGGGACAAAGTGGTGCAAAATGCAGTTGGTGCAACACTACAAAGGAAGGTCCCATGCTGCCTGATCAACTCAGCGAATTGAGCATTGTAGCATAGAGTGCGGGAGACCAGGGGCAGGATGTGCATGAAGGAATTTTGCAAAGAGTGCACAGAGGCCTCAGGAGGGGAAGAAGATGAAGTGCACAGGGGTACTGTCACTCTCAGGGAAGGCAATGTCTTACCTCTTCAAATTGCGTCAGCTGGACCTCAGGACAGTCTGTGTCGATGGAGTCCACCCTCTGTGTTCCAAGGAGCACACTTGTCACCAGAAGAGGAGACCAAGAGAACCGGTTGTTGAATTAGAAGGTGCCTGCGTGAGCAGGGGAGTGACTCTGTCACCCCACAGGAGATTTCTTTGGTCCTTGTGGTGCAGGGTGAAGAAAGGGAGTCCTCAGAGTGTGCACACCATGGAAACTATTGCAGTTGCTGCCTGGAGCTGAAGTTGCAGAGGAAAAGTATCCCTTGTGGATACTTTGTTGCTGTTACAGCGGTTCCTGGAGCAGACTGCGGTTCATCTGACATCAGAGGATGAAGTTGTAGTTACCGAGGATTCCTGCTGGAAACTTGCAAGTAGAATCTGAAGAGAACTCACAGCAGAGACCCTAAACATCCCTGAGAGGGGGATTGGCTACCTGATCAGGTAAGGACCTATCAGGAGGGGTCTCTGACGTCACCTGCTGGCACTGGCCACTCAGATCCCTCCAGAGTGCCCCCACACCTTGCAAAGCAAGATGGCTGAAGTCTGGGACACACTGGAGGAGCTCTGGGCGCAACCTCTAGGGTAGTGATGGACAGTGAGTGGTCACTCCCCTTTCCTTTCTCCAGTTTTGCGCCAGAGCAGGGCACAAGGGTTCCCTGAACCGGTGTAGACTGGCTATGCAAGGAGGGCAGCATCTGTGGTCTTCAAAGCATTTCTGAGGCTGGGGAGGCTACCCCTCCCCTGCCTGCAACACCTATTTCCAAAGAGAGAGGGGGGAACACCCTGTTCTCATAGGAAATGCTTTGTTATGCCTTCCTGGGACTGAGCTGCTCAGACCCAAGGAGAGCAGAACCCTCTCTGTGAGGTGGCAGCAGCTGTAGCTGCAGTGCAAGCCTCAGAGAGCTGGTTTGGCAGTACTGGGGGTCCATAGTGGAGCCCCCAGGATGCATGGAATTGGCTCCCAATACCAGATTTGGAACAGGGGGACAATTCCATGATCTTAGACACCTTACATGGCCATTTTCGGAGTTACCATTGTGAAGCTACATATAGGTATTGACCTATATGTAGGGCACACGTGTAATGGCATCCCCGCACTCACAAAGTCCCGGGAAATGGCCCTGAACTATGTGGGGGCACCTTTGCTAGTACAAGGGTACCCTCACACTTAGTAACTGTGCACCTAACCTTCAGCAAGTGAAGGTTAGAAATGTAGGTGACTTAAAAGTTACTTAAGTGCAGTGAAAATGGCTGTGAAGTAACGTGTGCGCTATTTCACGCAGGCTGCAGTGGCAGTCCTGTGAAAGGGGTTGTCTGAGCTCCTTTTGGGTGCCAAAAGAAATGCTGCAGCCCATAAAGATCTCCTGGAACCCCAATGCCCTGGGTACCTAGGTACCATATACTAAGGACTTATAAGGGGGGTCCAGTATGCCAATTGAAATTGGTAAATGAAGTCACTCGCCTATAGTGATAAATTTAAAAGCAGAGAGAGCATAAGCACTGAGGTTCTGATTAGCAGATCCTCAGTGACACAGTTAAGCACTAAACAGACAAACACATTAGGCCATAAACTATGAGCACTGGGGTCTTGACCAGCAGGATCCCAGTGAGAAAGGCAAAAACATACTGACATACAGATAAAGATGGGGGTAACATGCCAAGAAAGGTGGTACTTTCCTACAGCCAGGCATAATTGTATGCAAAGGGGGGCTTTCCCCTGTTTGGGGGGCTAAAGAAATAGTGCAAGGAAATCTAATAGATTTCCTTGTGTCATTTTTTTCAGCACCTTTAATGCCTGCTCAGAGTAGGCGTTAAAAGGGGGCATGCCATTGAATGCAATTTGCCCCTGTGTACTCTGCAAAATGTTGTCGCTCTGCTGCTGAATACATCAATAGCGTCAAAACAATTACGCTATTGTGCCCCACCCTGCACCATTGTGCACCGTATTTCAAATTTGGCGCACACATGTGGGCAGTAGGGGGGCGCTAAAGGGTGCAAGAAAAGTGGCGCTGCTCTGTGTGCAATTCTTAAATATGCCCCATAATGTTCTAACCTGTACCATTAAGTTTGAATACTGCTCTTTGATTAGGCCATTGTGCTATTTTAAGATTGTAACTTATGTACTGCAAGTAACAAAATCCTTTATATGACAAATGCAGTAGCCCACCGAACTAGGCAAATAAAATATAGTTCTGTGGTCTGCATTGTACAGGTTCTTTGCAGCAGGCATGTTAGCCCTCTGCACCACTTTATGATGAGTCAAAACTTCCAATAGGCAAAACTTCATTTTTCTTTAGCAGGAACATTAATCAGTAGAGTTATCTTGACATTTTTATTGTTGCCGGAAAACTGCAGAAAACACAAGGAATCTACACCAGGTAATTTAAAAACCATAGCTGATTTCTAAACACATTGGCCCGAGCGCAGTACCAGGTGCTGTTGCACTGGTTGCACAACAGTTAAGCTGACCTTCCATACTGCAGCATAGTTATGGAGGGATTGAAAGACTGGAATGCCCCCCAATGGAAGACTCTAAAGTGGTCAGTCAGGGATGGCAATAGGGCTTGTATGATGATATACTAGGAATACAGACAGGCACTGCAGCTACCTTATAAAAAAGATTTTATAAAATATACTGTGAAAATGAATTAGTTTAGGACGCACTTATGGAGGCATATGATCGGAATAAAGATTGTCAGTGTGCAACATCAGTGCCTAACATATATATATAGTAAAAATACCATTGGTTGGTGTTTGAAATGGAGTTTTTAGTTGGTTAAAGTATGCACTGCATTCAAGTAGAATCAGCCACTCTGGGAGTAAGTCAGATACACACCAAGCTAACTCGAACTCATCCTCTGGAAGCTTGGTGCAGAGCAGGCTGGCTTATCTAAAGAGACAATATGTAACATGTTTGTGCAACACACTCACACAGTAACCCAATGAACACACCACAAAAGAGACTCCTCACAGGGGTACAGAAAAATTGCTTACTATATAATGACATTAAGGGTAAAATGACATAAATACATTATATGCTTCTCAAAATACGCATCTTTTCAGATAGTACCTGTTATCCTGATCAAACCAAGATAAAAAAGATGAAGAGCACATCAGTGCTGGTTCAGTTGCTTCAATTCTAAAGTATCACACCAAATGCATGAATAAACATAGTTACAACGATAAAAATCTGTTAAGTACTTTTCAAGCCAAGCAGTTGAATAAAAAATACTACTTAACCAGCCCTTGAGCAGTTGCAGGCTAAAAAAAAAACAACTCTGTCAGGACTCTACTCCTGGCCAGACTGGGATTGGGGCAGGAGGGTAGTGCTCCACCAGTCTTGGGGGGTAAGTTCGTTGGGAAAAAAAACAGGTGTCAAGCTCAGGGTACCAGAGCTTCTGGTGTGAGCATCCATCTATGGACCTTGGTGATTACACACGGGCACTTTCAGCCACCTTTAGCTGTGCAGTGCAGCTATGGAGACCTTGTGGATCCGAGCGGTCTCTGTACCTTGGGTGGCGAAGGCAGTGCATAGCTGATGGCTGCAGGTGCTGCAATCTCCTCTCAGACACAGGCTTTGAGTAATGCAGGGCCCAGTGTGGGTTTGTCTTGTGGGTCAGCTTTGACAATCTTCCTCTGGTGGGCAGGGTCCGCCCACAGTCTGACTTCCAGAGTTTCTCCATTTTACTAGGCAACTTCCAGGGCCCACAAAGTTGGAGCTTCCCTCATTGCGGTGGCACTTCTCTTCCATTGAAGAGGGCAGAGCTGGGCGGGGACACAGAGCACTGGAGATACACGCTGCCTTCAGAGAAGGATGAAGCACTCAACACACTCTAACGAAGGCTGAGATGCCTCACATATGCTGGTTTTGGAGAAAAGTCAAGGAGTAATCAATTATGGGTCCCTCTCAGAACAACTGCTGCTGGACTCACGACTGACAGAGTCCCACAGCAGCAGTGAGTAAGTACAGTCTTCGATGGCCCTGAGATCGCAAAAACAGAAACAAGCCAACAAGCCCTTGAAGAACACTTAGGGGGCACAAAGGAAGCGCCAAGCAGCAGTCCAGCACATTTAGGTCAGGTTGCAAAGTGGCAGTCCCTCCTGCAGCCCAGCAAGCAGCAGGCCGACACAGCAAATCAGTCAGTAAAATGTCAGTCGCTCCTAGCAGCACAGCAGTTCCCTGGCAATATTCACATGTAGAGCCAGCAGTGTCTGGTTACAAGTCCCACGCAGTGTCTGATTAGATGGGGTCAGAGCCCAAGCACTTATACACAAAAGTGCCTTTGGTGTAGGGGGTGACTTCAAAGGAGCCCTCTGAAGTGCACAAGGATCCCTTTCAGTGAGCACACAGAGTTAAAAGCACAGAGAAATGCCCACTTCCTAAGAGTGGCATTTCTAAATTATTATTATAAAATCCAACTTCTCCAGTAAAGAGGGTTTATCACTACCATTCTAAACATACCAAACATCGTAAAGCTACTCCTTTCTGATCAGGAATTACCACGTAAAGTGGTATAAGGGAATTCCTAATGCTAACCTATAGTGAAACACTAACTAGAATGTTTTGGCACTACCAGGACATGCACACATAAAAATACATGACCTACCTTTTACTTACACAGCACCCTGTCCATACGGCTACTTAAGGCCTACCTTAGGAGAGACTTATGTGTAATGAAAGGGGAGTTTAAGGCCTGGCAAATAGTTTTAAATGCTAAGTTGAAGTGTGTAGGAGGCTGGCCTGGCTTATAGTGGGTTCCTTGTGGTACTTACACCTTGTGCCAGGTCCAGTTATCCCTTATTAGTAGAATAGAGGTGTTTCTAGCAGCTTAGGCTGTTTGAGGTAGCTATAGCTGAGCAGCTTAGGCTGAACTAGGAGACATGCAAAGCTCCTACTATACCACTTATATCACATAGCACAACATCACAAGAAAACACAACACTAAAAATAAAGGTACTTTGTTTTAGTGACAATATGCCAAAAGTATCTCAGAGGATACCTTCACTTATGAGGTAAGTAATATACACAAATTATATGTACACAAACCAAAATCAGGTAAGTAACAGTAAGAAAAGTAGTGCAAACAATGTAGAATCACAATAGGATGCAATAGGTAGAAATAGGCGGAGGGGCAACTCAAACCATATACTCCAAAAGTGGAAAGCGAACCATGAATGGACCCCAGGCCTATGATAGGTTGTAGAGGGTCGCTGGGACTGTTAGAAAACAGTAAGGGTGTCCAGAATACCTCACCCCAAGACCCTGAAAAGTAGGAGTAAAGTTACCCTACTACTCCAGAAAGATGGTATAGTCGAGATAGGTGATTCTGCAAGAACCACAACTGCCAGCAAAACACTGAAGACGGATTCCTGGACCTGAGGACCTGTAAAGGAAGGGGACCAAGTCCAAGAGTCACGCAAGTTTCCAGGGGGGGCAGGAGCCCACTAAACCCTGCCCCATCAAGTCATACATTAAGAAAGAGCCTCCTAATTAGGCATATTGGTACAAACATGATCTGTGGCAAATCTGCTGCTTTTACAGGCACACTATCAATATACCTGGCATGATCCTGAAGTAAAACAATATTGGTGACTCGTACTGCTCCTAAAGAGCGCGATTAAAACAGAGCAGATTTACACGAAGAAAGAATTAATAGAAATAGTCGGTAGTCTTTGAGTAAATGGACCCTGCCTTTTGTGCTCTTGCTTTTTGTAAGATGATTAGTCTGATTTTATTCATTCATTTCTATGTTTACACTTGCTTCATAACCACCTTCTTTTTACAGTTAATAATCTATCTAATGAAGCACTGTCTCTACGTCTGGTCAGTGTTAACGTCTTGTGTGAAATGTATTTCTAGCGCCATTAAATTTTATGGTGCAATCATAATTCTCTGTTCTGTTGTAAATGGTTCTTTACGCGGTTGTTTCCATACACCTGGAGGTGTTTATGCAGCAGAGGAAATGATTATGCCCTTAACATTTTCTTACGCCATTTTCAACATAACCATTTCTATAGTTTATGTGGGAGAGCAGCGGCGTGTTTCAAGCGTGATCTCGTCTAAAATATTTTAGGATGGAGGTTATAATATGTGCATCCCTTCACTTTTCATTCTATTATTTTCCACTTCTAGATTTGCTCCGCTCCTCCTTCTGTAGCCCATTGTCCCTTTCCTCTCTCCCCACCAACTCCTCATTCCCCGCTTTTACTTCTTTCAAAATCTGACACTCATTTCTGGTTGTTTGCAAACAAAAAAAGTTTAAAAAAAGGCTAAGAGGCTTTTAGAGACTTAAGTATCACAAATGACAAGGTTCACACAGGATTGATTATTCCTAGTATAGTGTATATTGTAGAAGCTAATAATAAAAATAATTCTTAAAATAATATGAAAATTATGAAAAATATGAAAATTATTGATGCAGGACGTAGAAATAGGTTGGTGAAATCGCCAGTTTAAAATGAGCATCCGCTCTGGTATATCTGCATTCACAATCCAGCACTGTTTACACTCTATTTTGGTAGCGTAACAAGCCGCACCATTTTTCAAGGAGTTCTCTGACAGCACGGCATTATGTTCTGAGCTCACTGGTGCCTTTAATGATTGATAGTGTGCTCTGTGTGCATATATTTCTGTACAATATCCAATGATGGATAGTGTTTTGGGCACAAACCTTTTGTCAGAATCAGCCCTGTGGAATCAGGTCCACGTAGTGCCTCCGAGAAATAGAC
The DNA here is from genome assembly GCF_031143425.1 of Pleurodeles waltl. Lineage (NCBI taxonomy): Eukaryota > Metazoa > Chordata > Amphibia > Caudata > Salamandridae > Pleurodeles > Pleurodeles waltl. The sequence continues at coordinate 589,805,263 of NC_090447.1, forward strand.
GGTCCCTACGTTGTACCTTAAAAAATAAGTACATTTTTTATACAAAGGAGGAAGAACAGTAGAGTGTTCTGTTTAATTTGTTTCTATCAGATTTTTTGGGGGCAGAATAAAGTTAAAATAATTTTAAAAAGGCAACAAATAATTCTGCGATTGTTCAGGTCATTCAAGTGATTAATTCATTTGACATCTATGGGCATATTTAAACTTTTTGGTGCAAAACTGCACTAACGCAATTTGGTACCAAAAAATTTCGTGCCGGCTTGCACCACCCCAGAGTGCCAGCCGGGCGGCATATTTATGGAATGGTGCAAGCCGGCACTAATTGTGCGCTAGCATCAACAAAAATCACACTAGCCAGGTGGGGGTGGCAGTATGGGAATAGGAGGTTGTGCGTCAAAAAATGACGTTAGGCTGGTTAGCAGCAAAAAAATGCAGCTAACCAGCCTTGCGTCATTTCCAGATGCACAACTATCCTAAAACATGACTCCTGTTTTAATAAAGACAGGAGTCATGCCCACCACCCCAATGGCACGCACAGGGGCCCAGTGTCCCCTGGGCATGGCCATTGCATCCAGTGCCATGCAGGGGGCCCCTTTTAAGGGCCCCCAATGGCACTTTAAAGAACAATAACAAAATACTTACCTATAATTACCCTTCTTACCTGGAATGGGGTCCTCCATCGTCTGGTGTCCCTCTGGTGTGGGTGAGGGTGTTCCTGGGGCTTGAGGTGGGCACCTGTGGACCCTTTCCATGGTGTTTAACCATGGAAATGGGTCCACAGGTCCCCTAATGCCTGGTCTGACCCAGGTGTAATGGCTTTAAGCAGGCTTCACACCATTATTTGGGTCCGCCTACTACCCATGCATCATTTTAGCACAGGTGGATCAATATGGCGCTATGGGGCTAACATCATTTTTGGGATGGGAAAGCCTACCTTGCATCTCATTGACACAAGGTAGGTTCACACATCCAAAAAAATGGTGCAAACTCCAATATTTTGACGCTAGAAAAATATAAAAATGGAGTTAAGTTTGCACTGAATTTGCATTAATAAATGACACAAATTCGGCACAGAGTATAGATATGGGCCTTAGTGATTTGCATCCCCATTCATCTCACCTTTCACCTTCATGATCAGGCGCTGAGCATCAACACTGCCCTCTACAACTTTAGCAAACATCTAAAACGAGTATTTCGTCATGATGGACAGCACATTTCCTGAAGTAAGAGGTAGTTAATTCAGATATCGTTAATTTCTCTTATACCACTGTAGAACTAATGTCTCGTGGCAAACAGGGGCACATGATACCTACAATTGTTTGTACCCCGAGTCAAATATTTTGGCATAGCGTTGCTGTCAAACAGCATACACTGAGCAAATGCATAAGGGTACCTGCATCCTGACCACAATACTGAAATGTACTGGAGAATCCCCACTCCCATGACAGTCTTTGTTATCTGAATTAGGTTTAATGAAGTTTCACTTAGCCATTGCTGGTATTGTGAGCCTTCTACTATGTCAGCCTATGTAATAATAACATGAGGGGGGCACACAGGCACGATTTGAATAGTGGTGGGCCAGATTTACCATTTTACTGATCTTGAAATATTGGTTGAAAATTGCGACCACTATATTTCTGACCTGTAAGTCATTTTCCAAACTATCCTAAACGCAAACAGGTTGATTCACAAAATTCAGAATTGAAGTGGTTTGCAATGCTGCCTACCTAATTTATATTTATTAAGTAGGTCGCAAACTGTGACTTGCTCCAATTGCAGGCCATCAACAGTATAGTGGCCTGCTGGGCTCAGCAGACCACAATGTCTCTGATTATGTTTCATGTCTTTCAATAAAGTATTTTTGTTTTAAAATGCAGCCCACTCTCCATAAAGGAAATAGGACCATGTTTAAAAATAAAAGATTACTGTTTTAAAAAAACTTTTGTGTGATAGTTGTCAGTGGTCCCGCGGAAACTGCCTACTCCCCAAAGACCTTTCTTTGTCACAAAGGAGAAGGGGTGTCGAGGGAACTCTTTTACCTTTGCAAATGCCTTACCACCCCAACTTGGGGGTGGATAACTATTCAATGGTTTACAACTGTTATTTCAGTCCTAAACCCTAGACACTTAGAGATGGAAATCACCATTTGGAAGGGATGACTAGAAAACGTCTCTTCCAAATATAGATTTCTTATCGATTTTTAAGCCCATTTTAATGTTAAAAACTGTTACTGATTACTAAATGTGCTAATTTTGTTTCAAAAAGCATTTTTTCAGTCGCAATTTCCCTTGAAGTTAGGGTCTGTGATCTTAGGCCTTTGACTGGGAGGTGCCAGTATGTGACAAAGTTTAGTTTAAGGATTCATGAGATGCTTAACAACAGTGTAATAGATTGAGGGCCCGATTTTGAGTTTGATGGACGGGTTACTCCGCCCCAATTGTGACAGATATTCCGTCTACCATATTACAATCTTGATAGGATATAGTAAGGATCCTAATACAGCAGATGGGATATCTGTCACATTTGTGACAACGTAACCCCCTCCACCAAATTCTAAATCAGGGTCTGTGTCTTTTTCAGTGTTTTGTAGATTAGGTGAGAAATGTTGTGCAAAAATGTAGGGCCTCATTTACAATGCCACCTTGCACCACTGGGAAAGGACAGAAATGCACCACATCTACAAGATATTGCACATTTCTGTCCTCTCTGTCTGTGCTGGTGCACAAATTGCTGCCTAGCGACAAAGCAGGCACCCTTGCAACTAGATGCAAGAATGCCTACGTTGCAGGGATGTTTTTTTCTATTCAGAAAGGGACACTTTCCTGCAGAAAACCAATGACAAGAGGTGTTTTCCTCTCTCTAGGAGTACTGCAAAATTCAGCACACAGAGAAAGAGGAAAGAACAGGGAGAAGTACAGATATTTCTCCCCATTGCGTCACTCTTACGCCACCCTTGAGGTGACGTAGGAATCTGACGCATTCCCAGACTTGTAAATATGAGAATGTGTCAGATTCCTCCAGGTTCCATGGGTGTTGCATTAGAAAACCCCAAGCAACACCGAAGGAATGCCCTTTTCTCCCAGGGTTATGCATGAAAAGGATCCTTACTTACAAGGCCATGAAAGCCAAGCAAGGTGGCTTTGCGTGGCTTTGTAAATTTGGGCTGGCACACTGCCACACCGGGACAATAAAAAAAAATGTGCTGCTACAGCATCGTAAATGATATCATTAGTTTTCAGTAGTTTATTGAAAGAGTCAGAAGATCAGTTACTTCTTTGATATGATGAATGAGGGATTTTCCAATGTGTGAGAAGGAAACCTTAAACGCAGGTCCTCCACAAGTCAAATTGCTCTTTGGGCTGGACAGGAGAATGTTTGTGGATGGCCCTGTAGGCTAGCAATTGCTCAGAAAGCTAAAATAGTTGGGAGAAATTTAGATTTTACTCTCTTGCAATCACAAATTATGCTTATTCAAGTTAAAAACAAGTATAACATTGCAAACGCATAATTATATTACAAAAGTATCAAAACAATTAATATTAAAATCGATTTAAAGACAGTTCGGTGAACACACATACAGTGCCTCATTGACAAATATTTTACTGCCAGTAGGCATGACTTAGTGGTTGGTTTAGAGTTTGGTGGATAGGATAATCCATTGCAGATGGGCTGGAGTAACCTTACTGCCACATTAATGGACCACAAGCCCTATTTAGTTTCTTGAAGGTCATCAGCTTTGTGTTGACAAGGCACCATTTGGCTCAGCTGACACAAAAGCTTCCAACAACGGCCCAAGGGAGTGCAGTATTATATCCCAACCCTATTTAGTGTAGACAGTGTAATGTCCATTTTCGGTGTCCGTTTTTACCAAGGAGAGGAATAGAACACGACTTGTGACTCCATACTCAGGAAGACTCCCAGTGGATGGGGGCCATCAGATTTGTGTTTGTCAGTTAGTTTTGAAAAACAAAAACCGTAATAAAGTTTGGTGGATGGTTGACAGAATCAACAATGGCTGTCCACCAAACTTTGAGCACCTTCATTGGAACTGCTAGGAATGAGATCCCTGTCAAGGTAGATAGATCTCTGTTGTGTAGCATATTATTTTTTAATCCAGAGAATCACATGCATGGCTTTATGTAAGATACAGAGACATTAAAAAATGAATTCATCATTTGATCACATGATTGCATAGTTTTACATAAATCAGTGAAAAGAGTTGGTCGTCAAGCAAATAGTTGAAGGTACTCTGGTTTTGATGCATTGCAGCAGTGTGTCAATATTATTGTCTGTTATTGAATACAGCGTTTGCTTTTGATATCCTAAAGATCTGGGGATATAATTAGTATTTTTTCTCTAGTTTGTTGCTTTGATCAAGAATAGTTTGTGATACTGAGCAAACATTGTTGATGTCTGATCGGTAAATGGTACAAATTATGGAAAGGGGTTCCACATTCTTGATTCCGTTGGCTTGGTAGGGTGCATGGACGAGGGCCTCAACCCTGCTACAAATCTGGGGTTCTTAGGTACATATTGAGGATTTGTTCAGTTTAGTGGGGCATGGTTCAAGTTGAGGAGGGTGTTTAACATCAATTTGACAAACTTGAATGTTACAATAGTGGAATATGAAAGGAAATAGAAAGCGTGGGTTGGTCCTGGTGGTTGAACACAGATCAGGGAGTGCTTCTTGGCCTAAAGATAAAACATTGTGAATGAGAGATTGGTGATCTTACAGAAGAAAGTCGGTAGTGTGTTGTACACTGCTTTTTAGAGAGTACTGTTCATTTAATAGAGAGGTGTTCTAAAAGGCCACAAAAGCTACTGAACATTAAGGCCCTAATTCAGAGTAAAAATATCACATGGAACTTTGGTCAGCTTGATCTTGAGTAGGTGGCACATAAAATGTTTCCAAGTTTGGGAGCACTACACTCGATATATTCTAACCAGTAATTTTGGCTGGAAAAATAGAAGGAGCCTTTTGCTGCAGTAGTGACCAAACCTCATTTCCCACTTTGTGACAGACAGAGTATGCAATGCTTTCTCTGCCAGAAACACATTTTACATCACTGTTAGACTTGGAACCCTTGGCATGGTTTCCCCTTAACTGTTTTTGCCTTCTGACCTCCTGTTTGTTTTACCATGTTTTGCTGGCTTTAGGACTCAGGGCACTTTACCAATGCTAACCCATTGTAAAGTGCATGTGCTCTCTTCCTAAACCATGGCAACATTGGCTTATTCATAGTTGGCCGCTATAATTTACTAATAACTCCCTTGTAAAGTGACCTACATGTGCCCAGGGCCTGTCAATTAAATACCAATAGTGGACATGCAGCACTGATTGTGCCACCCCCTTCAGCAGCCACTTAAACCTGATTCAGGCCTGCCATTGTAAAGCCTTTATGTGCAGTTTTAAACTGCTATGTCAACCTAACAAGTTAACCTTCTAGCCAGACCCAAACCTTCCTTTCTAATACATATAAGTCACTCCCAAGGTAGGCCCTAGACAACCGAAGGGCAGGGTGTAAGGTTTTTAAAAAGTAGGACATGTAGGTTTAAGTTTTACATGTTCTAGTAGTGAAAAACTCCTAAATTTGCTTTTCACTTTTACAAGTTCTATTTCTCCCATAGGATAACATTGTGATTGCCTTTCTACCTTTTAGAAGTGTAATTGTTGATGGAGAAGAGATGGGACCCCGTGTTTGGTGTCTCTGGAAGCATAATTTAAAATCACAACTTATGGTAAAGTCAAATTTTTCATTGTAATTCTGAAACTGCCACTTTTAGAAAGTTGGCATATTTTTACTTTAACCATCTGATGCCTTCTGCCTGTCTATGAGAACATGTCTTGGTGGGTGACAGCTGGGACTTTGGGTATTCCCTGCAGACACCCACACACAAAAAGAAGGTAGGTGTGACTGATGGGCAATCCACAGCCTGATAGGCCATCCTGCCCAAGATGGGAGGTGTTGACACACCTGAATGGGCTGTGTCCTGATCCCACACAAAGGGTTGCATAACCCCATTTAGTGAGTCTGGAGCCAGAGCAGGAAGTGTAGTGACTCTGTGCACTTCTGAGTTCCCTCTTTGAAGTCTCTCCGACTTCAAAGGCACCACTAGTTATATGAACTGGACCTCAGACACCATCAATTTGGCACACTTCTGGACCAGTGGATACTCTGCCATGAAAAAGGACTGCTGAGCTGCTGAAAGGACATTTTGTTGTACTCTGGCTTTGCTGAGCTGACCTCCTGCCTGCTGTCAATTTGACTGGGAGTGAGAAGGACTGGACCTGCATTTCTACATTCCAGAAACAAAGTGACTCCAGGGGCTTGCTGGCTTGCCTTCTGTTCTTCTGAAGTCTCAGGGATACAAGACTTCCAACTCACCTGCTACAACTCCTGAACCTTTCTTCAACCATTTCCTGACCATCAAGAGGCACCTCTCCAGTACTGCGCCCTTGGAAGTGTTTTTTGTCTCCTGAAATCCTGAAATCAAGATTTCGGACTCTTGACGTACGACGCTCGTCTGAAGAATCGATGTGAGCTGCTGAAAGTTCATGTCTTCGCACAGCACACTTCAGTGTTCATGACCGCGAGGCTCCAGTCTGCCTGTCCACAACACTTGACTGACTGTTTGTTTCCGCGGACCTCCGCCAGTGATGCTCTCTTTGCTCCTGGTGAACTTCTTACCCAGGGATGAGAATCTTGCCTCAATTCCTGAGAAGGCAAAACTTCAGCGGGACTTGTCTGGGACTGTAATTTATTCTTTGAAAATTGATATCTCAACTTCTACCTATTAGATTTTTGTCATTTTGGTCTTATTTTGCTCATAATGTTAACCTCTGTTATTCTAACCAGGTGTCTTTTTGTGTGGTGCTTTCACTGTTTTACTGTTTGAAGTGTTGCACAAATGTTTTACACATTGCCTCTTAAGTTAAGCCTGACTGCTCTGTGCCAAGCTGCCAGAGGGAGAGAGCAGGTTAATTTATATTGTGTATCTAACCTACCCTGACTAGGATTGTGGTTCCTGCATGGACAGGGTGCATTTCTCTGCCAACCAAAAACCCAGTTTCTAATAGACCTGAAATCCCCAATCATGCTCCATATCCCCCACACTACCCACAGGTCCCTGCACACATTTGCTGACAGCTCAGAGAAGGTGGTACGTGTATGTAATAAAACCAATTGAATGGGGGATTCTGTTTGGCATTATGATCAGAAAAAACTGTCCCACATGTTAATTTTCTATTTCTATTGGATGTTACTATTAGTGCACAGTACCAGTGAGGATTTACCGCTTGATAACAGCAAAATCACATGTGATGTTACCAGTGTCCCAGTGCTATGCAACTTATAATCACTACAAGTGAGAGAGACTGTAGGAAGTAGAAAGCTTATGTGAGAAGAAAGAGTAATTTAATAGCAATTTATTCTGTACTATTTAGATGTTGTCTCCTTCAGGTGAGATTAATTACCATTTCCAGGTTAGTGAATTTTTGGACGAGTACCACAGGGATCAAACACAAACCTTTAGATTTGTCTGTTTTAATGATTCAAGTGTTATAGTTCTCCCAGGGTCCCTTTAGGTTATGAGTCTTAGTTGGAGTTGCCGTCTTGTTGCAGATGTTCTCCTGGAAAATTGTTTTCATCCTTTAACCATCATTTTTATTGAGGGTATTAGAATAGCCATTGCCAATGATTACATTTCCATTTTCATCTCTCACACTTTCTGCTTTGTGCTTGGACAGAGCACCTGTGCTGTGTAGTGTGCCTGTGCACTTGTCCCAGGTACATGTGATGTCACGTACAATATGTGGGCTACCATGATTGCCCACACACGTGGATCTGTGCAGACAATCAAAACACCTGTGCTGATTATTGTGGTCTTACATATGTAAAGCAATCTGGCTCTTGTACCTTGCACAACATTAGTGCAATTTTTATGCTAATGTGGCCCAACGAGGCCAAAAACGCTGCTCCATATTTACAAAGTGGTGCAATGCATGTATTGCACCACGTTGTAACCCCTTACACCACATTATACCTGCAAAAGGCAACATTTATGCAGGGAGGTTTCCCCCTTTAGGGGTCATCAAAAATGGGACAGTGGAATTAAGAGATTCCGCTACATCATGTTTTACGGCTACTTTTAATGCCTGCATAGAGCAGGCATTGAAAAAGGGCACACCATTACTTTCAATGGGCCCCTATGTACTGTGCGGGATTAGCACCACAAGTTTGGCACTAATCCTACACAGTACATCAATAGCGTCAAATATTTTGATGCTACTGCCTCTACCCTGTGCCATGATGCACCGTATATTAAATACGTCACAAACATGATGGCTGTAGGGGGCGGTAAGGGGTGCCAGATAAGTGGCACTGCATTGGATGCAGTGCCACATTTCTAAAATCATTCCCTTTGTCTTGTAAGACATTTTAGCTGATTCAAGTTACACTTATGGTGTACTTTAGGGTACGATCAGGCATGTAACAACATTGACGTGATGATTAGACAGACTAAGGGCGTCATTCTGACCCCGGCGGGCGGCGGTTGCCGCCCGCCTGGCGGGAACTGCCATTTGGCCGCTCCGCGGTCAAAAGACCGCTGGTGCCATTCTGACCTTCCCGCTGGGCCAGCGGGTGCCACCCAAGATAGCGCCCGCCGGCCCAGCGGGAAGGAGCCCTGCAACACAGAAGCCGGCTCCGAATGGAGCCGGCGGTGTTGCGGGCGTGCGACGGGTGCAGTTGCACCAGTCGCGCTTTTCACTGTCTGCTAAGCAGACAGTGAAAAGCTTCATGGGGCCCTGTTAGAGGGCCCCTAGACACCCGTTACCGCCAGCCTCTTCCTGGCGGTGACAACCGCCAGAAACAGGCTGGCGGTAAGGGGGTCAGAATCCCCATGGCGGCGCTGCTTGCAGCGCCGCCATGGCGGATTCGCCCAGCGGGGGGTAAACCGGCGGGAAACCGCCGGCCCCGGTTTTCTGACCGCGGCTTTACCGCCGCGGTCAGAATGGGCAAGGAAGCACCGCCAGCCTGTTGGCGGTGCTTCTGTCATTCGTGTCCCTGGCGGTCTTTGACTGCCAAGGTCGGAATGACCCCCTAAGAGATTTAGGGCCAGTTGTATCAAAATGCAATTTTGCATTTCCTAAATAGCGGCTCCATAGAAATGCAATTCAGGCAATGCAAAATGATCTGTATGAAATTACCAATATCCTAATAGCAATTCCTACAGAGTACAACTTTGTTATAGCCCTGAACAAGTCAGCTGCACCTAAAGCAGCCCTGACAAAACACGTGTTGGCATGGTATAGGTGTGGGTGCTTCGACCAAATGAAAATAAAGTTGCAATTAAAAACCTGTGAATACAACATGGATTTACTTTTAGTGTGCTCAAAGCTGCTGAACGAAGATTAAACAAGATCAGCTGCCCCCAGAGCTGAAAGACTCATGCTGCTGATGCCAACATCAGAGCCTTGTGCTTCAGCAATGCTAAGGAGTGCACCCTGCTTAGCCAGGAGGATGCTACTGTCATCAAGCCCACATCCCTACTGCATTAGGGTAATGGAGGTTGCAACTGCCGAATGTGAGATGCTCAAGGGTAATCACTAGGAGTGCTCCCACGCCATTCTCTCTGTATTAGAGTCTCACTGTTCTGATGATAATGAGGCCACCATCATAGGGCCTTCCCTCCACCAGGAGGCTGAGTCTCCATCCCACCGCCTTGTTCCTGACAGATCCAAGACTGTCAAAGGAACTGGAACACTGCACCATTCCTCCTTCACCTACCAGTTTAGGGCATAAGCATTGATTACCAATGAGTGACTGGGAAGCTGGCTAAAGCCCGTTCCACAAGCTGAGACATTTCCCAGATGAGTATTATAGAAAGAAAAAAGCAAACTGACCTTAGGCCTTACATAAGGCTCAGGGGTGACTGAGTGACTGCACCTCTGACTGCACTTGAGCCTAGCCAGCATTGTGTCCCTGCTTAACTTAAACAACAGGAACCACATGCACTCCTGACATATATTGGTAGGGAAGAACACTGACGTGTTACACCTAGAAACTTGACTAGGATTTTAACCCTGTATAGCTTTCAGCTAGTTGCACTGTGAATTAATAAGCTTCACTGTGTGACAAAAGTTTTTTCTTTTAGTGAAATACTAGCACTGGGTTGGGCAATAACCACACCCTCTATGGTTTGGGTCTATTAGCCCATGTCTACCTGTGGACAGTTGACTACCAAACAGAGTGTGACAACATGTAGTCAGTAATTGGAAGATGTTTATATAGTGTTTCATGGACCTAGTAATTACTGATTTTTGTGCCTGCAATAATGCTGCCTTCATAGAGGACTATTGACCATGTGCAACATATTGTCCTCATATATACTATTCTAATTATTAGTGTGTATAAAAACATATGATCTAAATTCAGTGCAGACATGACAGGTTGACAAATATCCAATAAAGCAAAACATAGCATGACACAAATTTGCCAAGGCTATTTACTCAATATGAAATAAAAGTGATTAATGTTGCAGATGTATTGGCATGTGGAATGTCGGCATGACAAACTCAAAAAATCCCTACCTCTTTTTACAGTGCAGGTGAGGTAATATCCATTGCATAAATAACTGAGGACACCAGTCCTTTATTCAACATTTCACACAAAATATGCATACACTGAGATACATTCAAGAACACGTTGATCGGATTGAATTTTGAGCTGCTCAATCTTCTCTTCCAATGTTCCTACTGAAGTAGTGGGGAAGTAGCTCAGGCACCTTAGAAATTGTGTCAAATATCATTTCTGTGCTGCATGCTTCAATATCTGGCAATAAAGCGTTGTGTACCCATTCCTCATGAAGAAAACATGGCAGATGATAGGTCAAGTGATAAGTGGTAAGATCCACAGTCAACTGGCCCAACAACAGTAGGGCAGAAACACTGCAGTCACAATAACTGCAATGTGTCAAACTTTTATTAAGTTAAAATACTCACACACTAGCTCTATGTCACCCTTATCTTTTTCTTCACAACACTATCCCTGGAGCTCACTACTACTCCTCACCCATATCCCAACTATTATCAAGCCCTGGCTGACATATCCTTCACCCACCCTATTCCTAACCAATACATTTCTTTCCTATATCTAACTTTTAATCCCTCTTCAATGTCAATTATATAATTAGAGAAAGAGATCCTTAAAGAGCATCCTCCTCTGCAGGCGTCTGGGGGTCTCAAGGAATTAGATTACATGTACTGACTTCTTCTGATGCTTTAAAGAGACCCCTTTTGGAAGGCATGAGAACGGGATGAATTGGAGAGTGTCAGAGAATATGCTGTGTAAATGCTATCCCTTGTGATAGCTTGTGGGTGTCAGGTGTTAGCCGCGGCGCCTACATTGCCGATCGGGATAACGTAGTCCTTTTGGACTACATATCCCATGATGCCTAGAGGGGAAGAGGTCGCTTAAAAAGCAAGCACATACAGGAAGTAATGTTCGTTATTCGTTTCCTAGAAACCAGTCGGATGGACAATGAGGGCTCTTGCTGACGGCGTTTCCGAGGTTGAGTTGTTTGCTTAGGAGGTTTAATTCCTCCTCCGGTTTTCCGTGGAGCCTGGGACCTTCCCGATATCAGTGGGAGTGTCGAGTTATTTTCCCAGGGGAACCTGACACGAAGGAGAGGTGGTAAGCGGTGAGACGATTTGGTGCCAGAATCCCTCGCCTTTCTTTTTCCCATTATTACAGTTCGACAAGGACACTGGTAACTTCTGAAGCACGGCGGTCTTTTGTTTGAGTTACCAATAAAGCACGAACGATTATCCTTGGGGCCAGAGAACATTATATGTTTGGCTACGACAGAGGGTTAATGTTTATTTTTGCGGGAATTGAACTGCCGGGACGATTTTTCTTTTCAATACGTAATGAAATAACACAGGGTTATTCCTACAAATTGCGTGACTATGACATGGGGCTTAGTGGATTAACTGAGTCATAGAAAGGACTACGAGATAGGTTCTTATCATCGTTAATTTTATTCCCTTTCTTTTCGTTTCTGTCTCCTCATTATTTCGTGACTATCTTGTATAAAAGTGGGTGTTGAGCAACCCATTACAGATCATCGGTGTTAATTGTTGGCTTGTGGCGTCCATCTATGATTCAGATGGAGCACAGATAGGTGTTGGATTAGTTCTGCCCTCATGAGTTATGGGCAGGTACGGTCGTTGGTACTTTAGCGAGACATTGCGAGAGTAGACAGGCAATGTGATATTAACACTGTGTATTCCTCTCTTTACAGATATCCCGTCCCTGCTGTTCCTTCCCTTTCCTTCCCTCACCCGATTACTCCAATGCACCGTGGTTTATATAGGTGACTTGGTGGTGTCAGGAGGCGGACCCTTATTTGCATCGCACCGAGTCTGAGGAGCATCTACAACGTGACAGAATAACGCACCCACGAATAACGCTCCTCCCGCTCGGTGTGATACAAAGATGGCGTCTATGGATGATGTATTACAGGCGTTAGTAGTAGTGCAACAAGAGTTGGCTAATTCTAGGGTGGAGGCAGCAGCGTTAAATGAAAAGGTAGAAAGGCTTACTAGGAATCCCTTCGATGCTTCAGCATCCACACCACAGGTAACCGTGAATGTCTCCCCTCCTATCCCTTTGGCCAGCCCGGAACGGTATTCAGGGGACCCCAGGAAAGTTCAGGCCTTTCTAACTCAGTTGTCTCTACAATTCTCTTGTAGACCCGCGTCTTTTCCCTCTAACCTTTCCAGGGTAATGTTCGCTATTTCTTATCTCTCGGGAGACGCAGCCAATTGGGCCGTACCATTAGTCAGGAACGATGACCCCTTGTTATCGGACTGGAATGCCTTTCGGACGGCTTTCGAGAGGGTGTTTGATCATAGAACAACCACTTTTAGTGCTGACAGGGAATTACTGGAGTTGAGACAGGGGAGGTCTGATCTGGTCTCTTATCTCACGACCTTTAATAGATTGGTGGCAGAATCAGGGTGGCCAGAGGAGAAGAGAATGTCTCTCTATTATCAAGGTTTACGAGACGACATGAAGGATATACTCGCTCAAATAGACCCGCAGCCTTCCACTTGTACAGATCTTGTGAATCTTACCCTGAGACTGAATCACAGATTAGCAGAAAGAAGGGGAGAGCGTAGAGCGGGGGATAGGCGACCAGGCATTCCAGAAAGGGAAGTGCGATCTGTTTCTACTCCCAATGATATAGGTGGGGAGCCTATGGACGTGGGAGCCGTTAGGGCACCCTTGTCGAAGTCCGAGAAGGAGAGTAGGAGGGTACAGGGGTTGTGCATGTATTGCGGCAGGAAGGGTCATTATGTAAGAGAGTGTCCCCAAAAACCACGTAAGAGATTCTCCTACTCCCCCACTCAAAAGGCAGCGGTTACGGCAGGAAAAACATCGGAGAAAGAGGATTTGCCCGTTATAGAACCCCAACCGGTGTTACGGTTAACTTCCTTAGCCCTTTTTCCACAGGAGGAAAAGGCGTCCCACCTTTTGTTAGCAGTGGAGCTGGTGTCCAAAGAACAAAAGTTTCCAGTATGGGCGATGATAGACTCCGGAGCCACGGGAAATTTCATAGATGCAGGGGTGGTTTGGAGATTGGGACTTCCTAGCATTCCGAGAAAGGACCCCGAAATAGTGTTGGCGGTTGATGGTACACCGCTGAAATCTGGGCCCCTTACAGGACATACTGAGGACGTTGGGTTGATCTTCAATGGGGTATCTCCGGAACATAAAGAAAGAATTAGACTGGATATAATAGAGGCTCCTCAGTATGAAATTATTTTAGGAATGCCCTGGTTAAGAAAACACAATCCTGTTATAGATTGGCAAACCAAGACGGTTAGTTTTCAGTCCTCGAGGTGTGAGAATATCTGCTTCTTGTATGACGAATCCCCCATGTTAGCATTGGCTCAAGGGTTACAGTTGGCCACAGTGATGGAGAAAACAGTGATATTGCCCTCTGTTTATGCCGAGTTCAAGGATGTGTTCGACGAAGGTCAGGCTGAGACATTGCCACCCCATCGTGTATATGATTGCAAGATAGATCTGATTCCTGGAGCTCTCCTTCCTTCCTGTAGGGTATATGCTCTATCAGACCCAGAAACCAAGCATTTGAGAAAATACTTGGATCACTTCCTGGAGATCGGGTTCATTAGACCATCTTGTTCTCCGGCAGCCTCTCCACTCTTTTTCATAGCTAAAGCTAATAAAGAGTTGAGAACCTGCATCGATTATCGAATGCTGAACAAGAATACAGTGAGGAATAGATACCCTCTTCCTCTCATTCCTGTGTTATTGGAACAGGTGAAAGAGGCGGTAATCTATACAAGGTTGGACCTGAAGGGAGCTTACCATCTGGTCAGAATCCGCGAAGGCGACGAGTGGAAAACGGCGTTCAAAACCCGTTATGGTCTGTTTGAGTACTTGGTAATGCCGTTCGGGTTGTGTAACGCCCCGGCGGCATTCCAGTATTTTCTGAACGATGTTCTCAAGGAATACGTAGACCGTTTCGTGATCGTTTATATAGATGACATTCTGGTGTATTCCACATCCCTGGAGCGCCACTTTGACCATGTTTCCTTAGTACTCCTAGCATTGCGACAGCATAGTCTTTTTTGCAAACTGAGCAAATGCGAGTTCCATGTCCGGAAGGTTGAGTTCTTGGGGGTGGATTTAAGCCCTGAAGGGTTTTGCATGTCGACAAGAAAAATACAGGCTGTTCAGGAGTGGCCAGTACCCACTAGTGTGAGAGACGTGCAATGCTTCCTTGGGTTTTCCAATTACTATAGAAGATTCATCTTTCATTTTTCTCACATTGTGTCACCTATAACAAGGTTACTAAGAAAGGGGGTGTCTTTTGTTTGGTCAGAGGAAGCAGAGGAGGCCTTTTGCTTTTTGAAACAGGCCTTCTGCTCCGCACCTATACTTCAACATCCACAGCCGGATGCCCCTTTTATCGTCGAAGCGGATGCCTCGGATATAGCGATTGGGGCCGTGTTATCACAAAGAAACAAAACCACCGGACAGCTTCATCCTGTTGCGTTTTTATCTAGGAAACTATCGGCTGCGGAACTTAACTATACGGTGGCAGAAAAGGAATTGTTAGCCATCAAAAAGGCATTCCAGGAATGGCGACACTACCTATGGGGAGCTCAACACCCGGTCACGGTATATACTGATCACCGAAATCTGCAGTATATGAAGGAGGCAAGACAACTTACCCAGCGGCAAATGAGGTGGATGCTGTTTTTTTCAGAATACGAGTTTGTGGTGACCTTCCGTCCTGGGGTTGACAATCGCAAGGCAGATTCACTGTCTCGACAAGAGGACGTGAGAACCATCGCTTCAAGACCTGAGGAAGCAATCATCAAACCTGAAAGAGTGCTTTGTGCCCTTCATATCTCCCATTTCTTAGAAAAGGTTTCTAAGCATAAGTCTGCTGCTCAGTGGAAGAAATGGGCGGAGTTAAGTCAGGACCGTACCCTTAAGCATGGAATACCTTTGCAAGGTAATCGTTTGTATTTGCCAACACGTGAACTCCGAGTGCAAGCCTTTAATTGGTGTCATGATGCGGTAACGGCTGGTCATCCTGGTTACACCAAAACGGCGCAAATAGTTCAACGACATTTCAGGTGGGAAGGTTGGGCTAAAGACGTTGCGGCCTGGGTGGCTCGGTGTGAGATATGTGCACGGGCCAAGGGAGAAAACGCGAAGAGCCAGGGCAGACTGATGCCTTTGCCCACTCCGGATAAACCATGGCAAACCATTAGCCTGGATTTTGTGGTAGGATTACCAATGGATCAGGGGTACAACGCTATCATGGTGGTAATCGACAGCCTTACCAAGATGGGTCATTTTCTCCCTTGTAGAAATCTGCCTACAGCCAGTCAAACCGCCCATCTAATTTTGTCCCAAGTGGTGCGGTTACATGGTCTACCGAGAACCATTATTTCGGACAGAGGCCCCCAGTTTGTTGCTAGGTTTTGGCGTATGTGGTGCAAGGTGCTGCGCATTGAATCCGCACTGTCCACCAGTTTCCACCCACAAACCGATGGCCAGAAGGAGCGCCTCAATCAAACCCTGAAAAAATATCTGAGGTGCTATGCAAAGGACGCTCACGAATCCTGGGTTTCGTTGCTATGGCTGGCAGAACTATCATACAACAATGCTTGGCATAGCTCGATACTGGAATCTCCTTTTCGTGCTAACACGGGGTTCCACGCGGAAATGTTGCCCATAAACATACCTAGGGAGGTCACGGATCAACCTACGGTTCATGCCATGATTAAGAATCTCCAATCCGTGCAAAAGAAGATACGACTCAATCTGGAGAAGGCCAAAGAACAGTATAAAAAGTGGGGTGATGAACATCGGCGTGAGGGGCCGGCATATCAGCCAGGCGATAGAGTGTGGCTTTCCACCAAGTATATACGCTTCAAGATGCGTAGCGTCTTTCATCCTCGTTACATTGGTCCCTATGAGGTGTTACGCCAGATAAACCCTGTGGCTTACCGTCTCAACTTACCTGCTTCCTTAAAGATCCATCCGGTATTTCATTGCAGCCTTTTGAAACCGGCTCTTTCAGCGACCCGGCAGGCGGTGCCTCCGGTGGTCAGAGATGGGCAGCTGGAGTACGAGGTGCGCAGAGTGTTGGATTCCAAACGACGGGGGGGTAAGCTGTGGTACTTGGTTTCATGGAAGGGGTACCATGCTGAGGATGATTCATGGGAGCCGGAAAGCAATGTCCATGCCCCTAGGGCAATACGGCTGTTTCATGCCCGTCATCCCTCTAAACCTGGTCCTAGGAGGCGCTTTGGAGGCGGGCGTACTGTCAGGTGTTAGCCGCGGCGCCTACATTGCCGATCGGGATAACGTAGTCCTTTTGGACTACATATCCCATGACGCCTAGAGGGGAAGAGGTCGCTTAAAAAGCAAGCACATACAGGAAGTAATGTGCGTTATTCGTTTCCTAGAAACCAGTCGGATGGACAACGAGGGCTCTTGCTGACGGCGTTTCCGAGGTTGAGTTGTTTGCTTAGGAGGTTTAATTCCTCCTCCGGTTTTCCGTGGAGCCTGGGACCTTCCCGATATCAGTGGGAGTGTTGAGTTATTTTCCCAGGGGAACCTGACACGAAGGAGAGGTGGTAAGCGGTGAGACGATTTGGTGCCGGAATCCCTCGCCTTTCTTTTTCCCATTATTACAGTTCGACAAGGACACTGGTAACTTCTGAAGCACGGCGGTCTTTTGTTTGAGTTACCAATAAAGCACGAACGATTATCCTTGGGGCCAGAGAACATTATATGTTTGGCTACGACAGAGGGTTAATGTTTATTTTTGCGGGAATTGAACTGCCAGGACGATTTTTCTTTTCAATACCTAATGAAATAACACAGGGTTATTCCTACAAATTGCGTGACTATGACATGGGGCTTAGTGGATTAACTGAGTCATAGAAAGGACTACGAGATAGGTTCTTATCATCGTTAATTTTATTCCCTTTCTTTTCGTTTCTGTCTCCTCATTATTTCGTGACTATCTTGTATAAAAGTGGGTGTTGAGCAACCCATTACAGATCATCGGTGTTAATTGTTGGCTTGTGGCGTCCATCTATGATTTAGATGGAGCACAGATAGGTGTTGGATTAGTTCTGCCCTCATGAGTTATGGGCAGGTACGGTCGTTGGTACTTTAGCGAGACATTGCGAGAGTAGACAGGCAATGTGATATTAACACTGTGTATTCCTCTCTTTACAGATATCCCGTCCCTGCTGTTCCTTCCCCTTCCTTCCCTCACCCGATTACTCCAATGCACCGTGGTTTATATAGGTGACTTGGTGGTGTCAGGAGGCGGACCCTTATTTGCATCGCACCGAGTCTGAGGAGCATCTACAACGTGACAGTGGGTTGATATTTGATATT
This sequence comes from Pleurodeles waltl, assembly GCF_031143425.1. Lineage (NCBI taxonomy): Eukaryota > Metazoa > Chordata > Amphibia > Caudata > Salamandridae > Pleurodeles > Pleurodeles waltl. The sequence goes on from NC_090447.1 coordinate 589,823,229, forward strand.
TCATTTCCATTTAAACCTGTTCTTCCTTTAAGGAAAATGGGCTGCATTTAAAAACAAAATTGCTTTATTTAAAAGCAGTCACAGACATTGTGGACTGCTGACCCAGCAGCCTGCCATCCCTGTGATTTTTGCATGTCCTAGTGGGTTGTAAATTACAATCTACCTCATTAATATTAATGAGGTAGATTGACTTGAAGCTCACTTGGAATCGCTAAACCAAACTTTGTGAGTTTCACACAATAGGAATAGTGATTACCTAATTCCAATTGACAGAGAATCACAATTAGGTAATCGCTATGTCTAATATTGATACATCTGGTCCTGTGTTCCAAACAAGAGGAGTATGCGTGTAATATGAGGTGTATAGCCTACTGTCACTGGAATCTCGTGAATGGTAAAAACAATGGGGCTTATTTACAAGCCCCTTGAGCCACCGTTGCGTCATTTATTTTACACAGCAGTGGAGCAAAGCAGTCCCCCACAGTTCACCACATTTACAAACTGGTGCTGGACCATTGTGCCAGTTTGAAAAGCCTTTTGCCACATTATACCTGTGCCTTGTAGAATGAATGCAAGGTAGGTGTTCCCCCACTATAAGCCACACAGAACTGGCACAGTGAAATCTACAAGATTTCACTGTGTCGTTCGGAGCTTTCACAGCATCACTTTTTTAACTGATGCAAGCCTTGTTTGAATGGGTTTCTCCTGCCACTGCTGGAGTAGTGTCTTTTTTTATGCTAGCCCAGCATTGTATAATTTTATCACCACAGATGTGTCAGAATTTCTGATGCATCTGTGGACACTGCACCATTGAGCTCTGCATAGTAAATACAGTGCTACCATGGTATCGTTAGGGGGATGCAGGGCAGAGAAAGAAACCGGGTGCATCAATGACGATGCGTCAGATTCTTGTAAAGAAGCCCCCATGTTTTTTCTTTGGAATTCAGTGTGCTCACAAGGTCACAGACAGAGCATGTCACCTACCTGACTGATAACAAACCATGGCTGTCCTTCAGAGTTCGGGAGCAATTAAAAAATCACTCCCACAGAAAGTTTCAAGTGGCAGATAAGTAACTCTTTTTGTTCATACTGTAGCCTGGCCGAATGTAGTTGGTGGTCAATCCGGAGATGCACAAGTTGCCAAGAAATGGACTGAGATCTTGTTTTTGAGTTTCAGTATCACTAGATTTGTTTAAGTGTTCTAAGTCTCTGCATTCTCTGTTTGGATATCAGTTATATCTGTCTATATTGGTAAGTATTTTTCTTATAACCATTTATGTAGCACACAACACAGATTTTTTTTTTCAATTAGACTTGTTCATTTCTACTCAACGGGGCCCATGTTATCAACATTACAATAGTAGAATACTAAGTTAAAACGTGCAAGCTTTGAAACCTATACCTTGCAGGTTACATAAAGGTATTTGATCATGCACACTACTTGTTGAGCTATTTTACCAGGATTGTAGCTAGTTATCTGCAGATAAGAACATCTTCAAAAGATGAATTAACTTATTCACTTATCACACATAAAATTCAACTTTGTGAATTACTTGTTACACCATGTGCTCTGAAGGAGGCCCATTAACCCTATATGCTATTTTATTAGGCTTTATATATGTGACTAAAGATGATTCACATATCTGCCTGTCCAGGAAATACTTTAACCACCACAGTTAACTTACAACTGTTATACCCAGGAACTTATTTGAAACATTTATTTATCCTCAACAGCCCAGGTTGCTGGTGGTCAGAATCATAGGAAAAAGAGGTTTTGAGATGGGTTCTCACCAGGTTGTTTTTTCTGTCCTCTGTGGGTTAGTTAAAAAACAATAATATAGACCCTATGCCACAAGTGTAGAAACTGGCTCACCTGTGGGATAGGATGAAGAGGAGGACCTGGTGGAAGAGGATATGGATTTCATTGAGGGAGAGGAGAAAAAACTGTTGAAGTGCTAAGAGAATCTGCAGAGCAAGCAGCAACATCAGATGTACCAGGATCCCCATGCAGATCTGTAAGGGTCAGGACACATAGATCAAGGAGCAGGAGAACACAGAGGACCAGGAATACAAAGAGGATAAGGACCAGAAGGACAATTCCCTTTCAGACCAGGGCTAGGACAACCAAGGTCAAGTAGACTAGAGTCGCAGTCAGGATGATTAGTGCGTCAGGATGACCAGTGCTAGAAGGACAAGGAACAGGGCTATGGGGACCATTAAAAAGATAACCTGTACAAAAGTAACAGACCTATGATCAATAGGACCAGGAACAGGATCTGGAAGAGCAGGAACAGGACGAGGATAACAAGGGTTAGGAAAGCAAGGAAAACCCAAGAGGATCTCTAATGGGGGATCAGAACAACGGGGACCAAAATGACAGGAGGCAAGAACCAATAAAAGTCCAGGACCAGGAGTACCACGAGGGTCCAGAAAAATCCTGACCAAGAAGATCAACAGGACCAGGATGAAGAACATACCTGGGACCACAGCAGGGAGGGCAAGGACCATGAGGAGGAAGACTAAGGGGATGAAAAGTGTGATGAGGAGGAGCAATATGACCAGGAGGACAGAGGCAATAGGAGAATAACTAAGAGGATGAAGTGTAGCACTCTAACATGAAAGCAAAGAAAGACCTGGGGGAAAATTAGGAGGTTGAGGAAGATGGTTTGGAAAAAGAAAGGGACAAGGAAGAGGAAGGTCAGGATGACAGCCAGGGTCCAGGAGAATCAGAAACAATAGGATTAGGATGACAAAGATCATTATGAACAGACGTGGAGGACTGGGGACAAGGAGAGGGCCTGGAGAAGCACTAGGCAGAACTGGCTTAGGAGACCGTGAATATAAAGAGTTAAGAGAAGAGCAAGACCTATTAGAAAAGCAGTAGGAGGAAGACCACTAGTAGGAGGAAGTTGAGGATGAAAGTCCAACTAGGATGAAAAGGAGGAGTACGAGAAGGTTGGTGATGATGTCAAGGCTAGATTCAGGTAGAGGACCAAGCAAATGATGGTGATAAGTAGAAGAAGGACCAGAATGAGTAGGATGATGATAAGGAACACTGGGGAGCTAAAATAGAATGAGAGGTATGCATGAATGTTCTTTGTGTGGTGTATTATTTTTAAAGGTGTGAATATCATATTCACTTTATGTTTTAAAACGTATTTCTAGACAGTGTTTGCTAGTTGTTCACATAGGGCCTAAGGAATGACATCACAGTAGACAAAGGCAGACAAGACTGTATAGTTTTGACAATTCACCAAAATAACTACCACCCACTCTTTCCAGGGAGTTGCCCTTCTTTTCCTGCTGCTTTAATATGCACCTCAAGGGTATTATGATGAGACAGTATAACAAATGCAATCAGTACTATTTTTGTCAGGTTACAGTGAATGTGCATGACTGTTACCATAGGATGCATGTTCTGTTTCTATTGGGTTTTCATTACCTTTTTTTACTTTTACTTCCTGCAAAATCAATTCCTCATGTTACATTGCCTACTGTGGCTGGGAAAACAGTCAGTTTCAATCAATCAGGACCCTACTTAACACATATGGCCACTCTTGTTCAAAGTAAATTCCCAAGAAAGTCCCCATTACAAACATACCATTTGTTTTTAGCATTTCCTGTTATTTTCTGATAAAGTGTCCATGAAACATTGTTCTAGGGATGTATCAAATAGGCAGCACTCCCCTGCCAGGGTAGAGATCTATGGATCAGGAGCTATCCTCTTTAAATGAGGGCACTCCACCAGAAAAATATACCCTGAATGATTCTGAGCTAAGGTTGTCTCATCTGTTACCTGATGTTTTAGTGATGAAACATAAGAAGACATTCAGGAGTTAATTCCCAAAAGAGAGAGGGATGTGGATGAAAGTGAAAAAGAAATTAAATTATGTAAATCATCACTTTAAAAATTGTCAAAAAGGCAGTAAAAGTCAATAATCCCTAACAGGTAAGAAGAGTGGAATGAAGGAAGAAGGGAATGATACTCTGTTTTAAGAAACAACTATAGGTTTCTGTGTGGAAGTGAATAATATATGGGCTGGGGTCACCCCTTCACAATTATTTGAGGTGGACAGAACTTTTGGAATTTGACACAGTGGAATTCTGCAGAGTTACATAATAAACTCAGCAAAATTCCATGGAGTTCCACCAACTGGCAGAAATAGGCATGTTGTGCTGCTCACGCTGTGATTTAGCACCAGTAGGGTGTTCCACACTGAAAGATTAGCGGGAACAACACCACACACTGCACCATATGGTACAGCTACTATAGTTGCTTTTGCTGCACTGGAGTACATTTTCTACTCCAGTAAAATCCTTCTGACCATGAACGCTCATGACTGCATGCATTAGAAAAGTCTCACTGGATGTCCGCCCTGTGACTAGAAATAGCGCATGGGAAAAACAAATCTCACTTGTGCTCACCAACTTACCATTCTGGAGCCTCACACATGAAACAAGTCTGCCACGCCGTAATTGGCAGAATTTGTCCAGAACTCCACAATACAAGAGTAGCGCTGAATCGCTAAATTCTGCCAAATTCCACAGGTCTGAACAGAATAGAATGCTTACCCCAAAAAATAATTAAAGACTGATTAGCTCTTGTGTGCTACGTAAGCATGAGACATGGTATTCAAATATGATAGGCAACTATTTCCCTGCATTGTTTTTTCAAACTGTATTTTCAAACTGAACTGTGCCTCAATAAATTTTGAGTCTGTAATACATAATGAAATACATATTGCAAACCTCATCAAGTACTTACACATTGTCTCTTTCTTGCTGAGATGTGAGTAATTGGGTATCTTTTGACCTAATTAGTAATTAGCTAAAAAAGACCTAAAGGTATCAATTATTGAGGAACAATGTTAATATTCAACTCATCCTTGAGAATTCAAGAGGACTCCAGTATACTCTACTCCATAATTTAAGGAAGGGGGAGCTCATGCCATTGCATTTATCTTCTAATTGATCCACATTATTTCAAAAGCAAGCATCCTACAATCTATTAGACATAATAAGTTTGTGTATAGAACCACTAAGTGAATGATTCATTGTATACATTATTTACTTGGCTTAAAACCTTAAAAGTATAAAACATAGATAACCTATACAATGGTTCATAGAAATAATCTATTACATGATGTATTCCCACACTATGTTCTTACTTCATCACATTTCATATTTGCAACTCCCTCCATATGTGGATTGATACAACTTCCTAACCCTGAATATGTGTTTCATTTTCCTCCTAACTTTACAAAGTATTTTGTACATACCCACTTGATCCAATTATATTTCTAATAAACCAGGGTTCTTATGATTTACATATGGTCCAAACCTAGATAAAATGGCGGTGCTTTTGCTTTAACCTACATATTATAATAAGACCGATATCATATATTACCATAATTCAATATAACTTTAAAAGCAGTCAATTTGCAAACTCTTCATTCATCTAAGGAAACATCATGGGCCATATGTACAAACACATTTTCCCATAGACACAGAATGGGCAAAACTGTTTGGTACATCTGGCCCCATATCTTATTCAGAGCTTCACATACTGCTTTTTGTGGAAGCCATAGGAGCCCCACTAAAATCCCTCATATTTCATTTAAAAATCAGCCTAGCACACACGCTGCATTCAAAAATCTCATATCTAATAGTAACTTAAGTGCTTGATCCTGATTTGTAATATTATATTCCTTAAAAAAATGGTTTAAAAAAAATCTTCTTGCACACCTCTAAAAACCAAAAACAATCTAATAAAATATGTTGGGTACTATGTTTTTGTTGTAGGCCACATGTACATAGACCCTGATCATCCTTAAATATGGCTTTTGCTTTGGGGTGCGTATAGCCGGGATTTAACTTGGCTCTGAACTGTAGCACTGCATCTCTTAGTCTTGGGTTGGGTAGGACCTCTATACAGGAGAAATGTTCAGCATTCCTCCACCCACCTACCATAAACTGGGTGGAAATATTTCTCTCCATGTACTCTATATCTGCTTCTCTTGCCATTTTATTTACCATTGTACACAGCTCCTGTTTTGGGATTTGGCCTACGCGCCACTGATTTCATGATAAGCCTGAGAAGACACAAATGTTTTTTAACTGTCCTCTCACTTGTGCTGACCAGTGTAACTCACTTGTCTTTGTTTCAGCTTTACACAGACTTGCAATCTTAGAAACTCCCTCATCGCTCAGGCTCAACCAAAATTTCAACGTGCCTGCATCCCCTGATAGGTCCATGCCATCAGTTGACATTCCACCCTTATAGCTTGTATCATACTTGAGGGGGGCAGCTATAGCATGCGTTTTACACATTTACTTTCTTCTGTCTCCCAACTTGACTTCCCAGAGAGTGTTAGAACTTCTACCCTATATTGAAATTGAGGGCATACTATAGCATTAAGGCAGACACAACAGGGCGGAGGGCAGTCCCTCATATTTCCTGCTAAACTGTTATAACCTCATACCGATGTTAAAGCTTTGTTCTTTAAAGCTCTGATATGTTCTTTCCAGCTTAATTCAGCTTCACTCACATGTCGGAATATTTAATTATTTTCACCTTTTCTACTCTTTCTCCTCCCAAAAAGTAGGTAAATACACTCTAGCTCAGTCATATTGATTATCACCTGGTCACCCGCGTAAAGTAAGCAGGAGATTTTGTGAGTGCAGACCCTGAAGGAGAAATAATAGGTCCCATAACATTTTTCTACGCACCAAATCAATGCGGTCCGAAAATCAACAAAGCAGCAAAATAGGCTTCCTCGCGTTTTAATTGACTTTTTTGCTAATGGCCAGGGGCTGAAACAGTGGTCAATTGTCAAATGACATCTTTCAATCCACCTTGCTCTACCGGTATCAAGCCATTCATCTCTGCCCAGGATTTAATTTGCCCCAGTAATAACTTTGTGAAGACTTTTTCGCCTGCATTAGGCGATAATTGTTTGGTAGTGTTGGATCATCCTTTTTATAGCTCTGCCTAACTATGGCACAATTCCAATTATCAGTGAAACAACTGTAATCAAAACTTATATGTAACGTGGCATGAAAGAATTGGGCCCATTAACCGATATTTTTTTTTTATTTTCGTTGCTGGAAGGTTGTCAGGGCCCGTAGCTTTGGTTAGTTTAATTGCTGCAATTGTTTCTTTTATCTTTTGCAGGGTAAAAACTGATCTTACATCCCTACCTATCTTCATATTAACTCCACATTCTCCCTCTGCATCCATTCCTCTATATATATTGCTCAGGTGTTTATTCCAGTATGTATGTATGTATGTATGTATGTATGTATATATGTATGTCATATTTGTTGAGCGCATTCCGACTCACAAAGAGCATTGAAGCGCTAGTGTAGAAGGTGAAAGAAGAGGGGAAAAAATAAAGGAGCCAGGAAACCCCCCAAAAGAGCAGAACAATAGAAAGGGGAAAACTTACTTAAAATAACAAACCAAAAGCCAAAACAAAGGCTATCGAGGAAAGAGCCATGTTTTGGCCAATTTCCTGAACCTTAAGTAACCGGGTTCTTGCCTAATGTTCACAGGCAGCGAATTCCAGCATTTTGCAGCAGCCACGGTGAAGGCTTTATCACCCCCCTTAGCCTTGTAAGTACGGGGGACCTGGATTCTGTAGGCTTTGGAAAACCTCAGATTTCTCTTAGGAACATGCCAACACAGCCTTGTGATGAGATAACGAGGACCAATCCCATGGGTTGCTTTGTGAGTCAAGCAGAGCGATTTGAAAATAATACGCTGAGCCACCGGGAGCCAGTGTAAGGCTCCCACTAACTGATGCCCCCGTGAGAGGTTCAGAACCGCTCTAGCAGCTGAATTCTGAACCAATTGCAGCTTATTGATCAATGCCTTATCCAAATTAAGGAATAAGGCATTGCAATAATCAACTTTGGTATAAAATAGCAGATACTCACCATTCATGCTGGAGGTAGGGAAATATTTTCCGGAGCATTTTGATAAGCCAGAGGCATGTCTTTAAGGTGTGATTTACATGTTTTTAAAAAGATAAGTGATCGTCAAGAAAAATGCCCAGGTTCCCACTAACCGTGGTGGGAACAGGAAGGATATCGCAATCGGAAGACCACCAACGTGGATTCCATTACTCTTTTGCCGACCCAAAGCAGAGAATTTCGGTTTTAGTGGCATTCATTTTCAGCTAATTTGTCTTCATCCAATTACTGACTTCTTGCATGTAATCCAGTCATCTTCACCAACTATGCACCGCTTAGTTCCTGTAGCTTTTCCCTCCCTTACCAACTGCCAAAATCCCATAATATTTTGTGTACTTATCACTTCTACCATTATATCCCAGTTCCTATTTATATATTCCCGTTTCTTCTACATTGAGATTGCTTTATAACCTTGTTTTGCTAGGCGGAGCTTCTGTTTTACTTCAGTAGTGCGTCTTTTTTAAGTTCCCTTTCTAATTTTCTCACCTTCCGCTTCTGGCTCCTACACTTCTGGTTATACCATTTTCTTTTATTGGCCTCATATTCCTCCCTTCGTCTTTCCTTTCTGTGTTGTTTTTAACTGTACTTTCAAACAATCAACTATTAACTCAATCCCCCTATTATATCCCTTGAAAACCTTTTTTGGGTCTTCCTCCATTCCAATATCTTTATAATTTACTGTCAGTTCATTAAGCGCTTTTAGACTACTTTCTGTAATTCTGGTAGTTATCCTACGTGGATGCTCTACCTCCAGTGGCAGCACTTTTCCTCTTTCTCTTTGGGCTCTATTTACTGGCCCAATTGTTAACCATGGGGGCCAATGATCACTGCCCTCTAGGTGCTCAATTCCAAAGTCTAATACATCTCCAAAGTGCCATGTGTTTATGAAGGCGTACTCAATGGAGCATACCTGATTGCCTATTCGAAAGGTTTGCTTTGCTGGACAGTCCATATTCATACGTCCATTTATGCAGAACAGACCTAGGGACCCTAGAATTCCTAGCAGGGACAGGTCCCGGGCAGTACATTCTACAGTTGGGAAAGTACTATGCAGAATCCCTATACAATTTACCACTACTATTGGGGTCAGGTTTGTGGTTGAAATCTCCCAGCCTTAAGATTAAGTGTTCTGCTTTGCCTGTACTTATCACTTCCAGATCTTCCTCAAACAAACCCAGCTGAATATCATAATCATATGTCATCCCTGGTTCTCTATATACATTAATTATCATGAGCTGTCTAGACCCTTCAATCTTAATATATAGGTCTACTTGTCCTGCCAATAACATTTAGATTTTCCCTCTGTGAGTCTGTTCATTATTCTAGATGAGATCAGAGTAATTGGGACCCCCAAGGGACTGCCCGAACATTGCTTAGCTGCACCCCTAAAGAGCCCCATAAACCCATATATTGGTTCATGTTCTTCTCACAACCAGGTTTCCTTGAAACACATTTTTTCACACTTTTCCAACCTTCCTTTAAATAGATCTTGTTTTAAGTGTTTTTTATAGCCACCTAAGTTCCAAGAAAAAATCAAATGGCTGTGCGAAGAGCTTAATTCCTAGGCCACATCACTCAACTCCCCCGCTGTAATTATCACAGGGGTTTACAAGGGGCTCAAAGCGATTCCTCAGCTTTAGGTCATTAAACTCTGTAGCAATAGTTACAGGTAATCTGCCGTTATTACCATCCACACATGTTCTTTGATTTTTACAACCTAACAAGTTATACTGCACTTGGTTAGGGAGCAGACCTGCATGGCACTTAAGGGCTCTACTATATCTTTCCTCGAGCTCTGGTTAGCTTAATTGAACCAATCTTATGCCTTCCTTTATTAACTCCATCTCTGCTTGCAAAACCAATTGTCTAACACATTCAGAGTAAAAAAGAGCTTTTGTCACCTCTGCCCCGTCCAAGTTTGAGGTAAACCCTATTTGCTTTATATCCTCTGACCCAATCTGACATAGACTTGGGCACAGGGAAATAACTTCTAGAAGGTGCGTGTGATTCAACAGCTTAAGCTTTCTCCAACGTTTTCTCCTAATCTCCCTTCCCCTGGGTTCCAAATATACCCACCTACTCTTACTTCCCTTTGGACTATCCATCTTACTCTTGTTTCCTGGGCCCTTTAGTGGTGATAAGATCATACCCTTCTCCTGGCAGACTGAATTATCTACTTCTCGACTTTTCCCCCATTTTACCGGTCTTCTAATGTCGCTCTCTTCCTTTTTTCCCTACTTCCCCTTCTTCCTTCCATTACCATTCTTTGGGAACACTTCTTCCCTTTTACTAGCTGAGTGTCTTCTATACATGGTACACTAGGTGCTTTTCACGGTGTGCCCCCCTCTATTTGGGGAAGCCGCCTCCCGTCCTTGTCCTTGGATTGTTCTTGATTTCTTATCCCAAACTGCCTTCTCCCTCTCTCTGCAGGCCTTTTGATCCTGATGGTTCTTTGCTTACTTTGTTTACTTCTTTGTGGGTTATGGTAGGGCCTATAAGGCATATAACATATCATTCCCCATCCTCGACTCTTTTTTAGCACCAGCATTGGTTGTTTAGAAACATATACTGACGGGTGCTCTGTTAACTTTATTTTGTCTCCTACCTCTCTTTCTCTGCTTTCATTTGGGGTACCTGTCTCTTGATCTATTTTTTCCGGTGTTGGTCGTACCAGCACGGCATACAGCTGTTCATTTGTTTCAATTCCTCCATAATCCCTTATAGTTGTTTTTTTATGTGTTTTACCCAAGCCATTATTTGCCGTCAGTACCTCAAGGATAGCCTGTAGGGTTTTCTGCATTAGGAACATTACATCTAGTAAGGATTCAGTAGGTATGGCAGAGGTATCTAAAGTAAGGGTGGACTGCCTACCCAAGAGGGAAGAAGGCAAGAGTGTTCCATTTTACTTGCACCTCTGATGCCCCCTCCAGAGTCCTTCCATCTCTTCCTTTCTCTCTAATGCTGAACAGAATGAGCGTCTTTCCTCTAGCATAACGCTATCCCTTACTTGCAATGAGTGGCATCATGAGGAGGATTGCCTAGGTTCCAACTGGAGCCTCCCCCTAATGGTCTCATCTGGTCCAACCCCTAGTACTAAATCCTCTATTTGCAGAAAATCCGAGGTCTGAGAGTCACTCATTCCACACCGTTCAATTTCACTCTGAAATTGTTTTTCCCTTTGAAAACTGTAACACACTGGGAGTCTTTTTTAAATATTTCCCCACAAATTCTTTAATTGATGCCCACAGTGGGGTTACAGCTGATCGTTCTCCATTGTCTCTCTGGGCTACCTCTTGTTGCAATGTCTAGAATATATCCTCTCCTTCTTGGCTACTAACTGTTACCCCGGAAGCAGACTAACATTCGGGACCTCCTTTATTTTAGAGGCTGCCTTCAGTCCCTTCGGCCTCTTCTTTGTGCCACACCCACTGCTTGATTGAGCTTTACTTGTTGGCATGTTGTATATCTTCTTCCTGGGGTAAATATCTTCCTCCTGGGGTAAATAATCTGCATATGGATAGATGTTCCCCTGATTTCCCACTTCTGATTCCACTACCGCTGCCTCCACTTGCTGTGTAGCTTAACCCCCACAATCTTTCAGCAGTTTTCATTAGACTTCGTTACACTCCAATAGACTCCAATAACTTTAACAGGAGCAAAATGTTGGCAATAGTAGCGCTGTTTGCACAGGGTGGACACACACACAGGCGGCGGCACGAGCACGGTATCCGTGTTCTAAAAATCCAATGTATGCCTTCTTCCACGCGACAATGCGCTGATGTACTGATGCACCAATCACACCAATCCCAACCACCATAAGACACTGAACACTAATCACAAGCTTCTCATGGGTACGTGTGCATATAGGGGGATTCTTACGGTGGGCCCCCTGAGAGGAGCAAGCTGGACTGGCCTAATGTCAGCTGCTTCAACTCCACCTCAGAGACCTGCAGCTCTAAGCCTTACCGTCCCAGCCCTACTTTAGTTTAGTTCTTCTAGTCTACACTTGACCAGCACTGGGTCCAACTTCAGCAACGCTTCTGGGCCCTGATAAAAGTCTCAAGTCTCAGGGCTGATGGAGCCACTAGCTGGGCAGCTTAGTTTTTATTTGGGTGAGCAAGCATGTGGAGCAGGACGCTCTCCTCACCACTCTCCTCACAGCATCCCAAAGTGCCGCCCTGCGGCACTCCGCGCTGCCTCTCTCCACTACCGCTGCATCCTCTCCTCAGCCGCTAACCGCTACCTGCCCCCTCCTGAGGAGCCATGGAGTGCCGGTTGGCTGGTTCTGTGGGCACAGGCAGTGAAGCTTGAGGTGCTGGTGCAGTAGTTGTAGCGACGCAATAGGAGAAGACCCCGCTTCTCCGCTTCTTCACAGCTCGCCCTTCGCGGTGGGTGCCGGGTCCAAACAAGTGCACAGATACCACAATGCAAAGTTCCTGGCTCCCTGTTCCCTGCTCCCAGGTCCTGGCTCCTCACAGTCTCCTCAGCCTTGTTGCCCTCCCGGATCCTGGCTCCTCCCCTTCCTGTTTTGCCTGGTCCTCTATGCAGTATCGCGGCATATGCTTGCAATAACGGAACTGAGTGAAATATTTAAAGCCTTGGACTTCACATTATGGTTTTATCTACTCTCGATGACCTCTCTCTTTCTGAACTCTTGACCTTGCATGAAATCAATTATTTTATGTTTGCCCTCTTGCAGAATAAGGCGCAATGCTTTCGTATTAGGAAGACAGCATAATAAGTCCTGTCCACAACTGGGCCCTGATGATAGAGTCTACTGTTTTCTCATCTGTATTCCCTATGAAGGCCTAAATATCAAGAAAGCAAGAAGAACTAGTTGTTTCATATAAAATAAAATATTTTTTTTTGCAGATTTTGAGATGCATTATAAAATCTTTGTTTCACAGTTGAAATAGAATCAGACCGCATGGATTTGTTCACTAAGTTTAACTCCTTAAAAGATGTGTATGAGTAGATTGCCAATTGTACCTGGGGAAGGTAAACATGACAGCTTTCTCTGGTTCAAATGTGAGTTTGTTATACTAACTGTAGGCATAATACGTCCAATACACGAACCTTCTCTGAGTAAGTATGTATAATTCCATGGTTAATTGTGATTTGCGATTGAATATTGAGGATTGATTTACAACTCATTTTCAACAAGTGTGCCTTACCTGTGTTACTTGCTCATTAATATCCAGTTGTAATACACGCACACTTCCGGTTTTCACCAGTGTTATTCAGCTTCTCGTAATCTTGGAAACTAATCACAATAAATACTTTGCAAATGAGGCCTGTATATTTAAATGATAGTTACATTTAAGTAAGGAAGAAGGCACAAACATTAATAGAAAAAGCTTTGTGAATTGAATCCCTTGAATCAAAGTGCCTGATTGCAGTAGGTACAAAAGCTCTTGAATATTGGAAGGTAGATTCTAAGGAGACCAAAAAGGAATTTTAAGTGTTTTGTGTCTTACTGGTTTTTGATTGGTGCCCACTGTGCCATTCATACAATGTGTTTATGGTCTAAGGCCCCCGCGTATTCATTGATAGACCTAATTGTTAGTCACTTTATGATGATACTAAATACGATGGTTATGTTTTGTGCATTATATTAATGTGCCTTTAGTTCATATATTAATAACATACTTTTTTTTCGTTTTCGTTCTAGGGATTTTCTACATGGATTTTTATAGGTAAAAATTTCCCCAAAATTCTTCATGCATAGTGAGATTAATCAAAGCAATGATTTCTAACGATAACTCTGTATACAGTACAAAAAACAAGGGGGGATATTTAAGAGCTCCTAGCACCATTCAAATGCCACATCATCATAATTTTTTTACCCTAACGTGGCATTAGAAGGCCAAAAATGCTGAGCCATATTTACAGAGTGGCGCAATGCATGCACTGAGTCACTTTGTGAACCTTTGCGCTATGTTATGCCTGCGCCAGGAATAATGATTGCAAATGGGGCGCTCGCCCATTAAGGGGGCCAAAAAAAACTGAGATTTTATTGCATCATTTTTTTCAGCACTTTAAGTGCCTGCTAAGAGCACGATAAGCGTCAACATTTTTTACGCTAATCTTGCAAAGCGCCGGACTAGCGTCATACATTCTGACACTAGTCCCCTAACTACCGCCATGGTGTGCGTATTTTAAATATGGCAAACACATGGTGGAGTTATAGGGCGCTAAGGGGCGCAAGAAAAGTGGTGCTGCACTGAGTGCAGTGCCACTTTTCTTAAATATTCCCCAAGGTCCTCATTGTTCTGTGGCGCAAAGAGGAGCATCTTGGATACCAAGCAACTGGTTTCTCTATGGCTAAGAAAATTGGTTAGTAGCAAGCTGGACTTTCACAAACAGAGCCTGGCCTTACGAACACAGGATAACTTATGTGTACTAAACAGGTATACAATAATTTACTGCACAGCTCTTGATGGCAAACTGTTAAATGCTCAACTCATAGCAAAATCCTAGTAGTAAGGAGAATTATATAAAATACCATGATTACACTATTAAAATTATTCATTCTGCACAAATAGTGAGTAATGGGCATGAGGGGAAAATTAATTCCCTGCAGGCTGTGCGCCTGAAAGCTGTTATTATGGGGGCTTGGGCATTCATCCTCTGCTCTGAGGTTGCGAGGGGCATAGGTTGCCAGAAAAAGCAAGAATGATTTATGAGCCTAGTCATCCAAATCAGATGCATAGTTTGAGCCATGTTGGAAATAGGGGAGAAAGTGGAACTCAGCACGCTCATTGAACATGAAGGGCAAGAACAGTCCTGCTGAAACCAGGGAGGTGGAGGTGAGACAGGAGAGCCGACAGAATCGGTGGTACACAGAGCAGTATGCAGAGCAGAGTGGGGCCGCAAGAGGTGCATCTGCCATAAGAGTGGTGTCCAGAAAGGAAGGAAGCTGAGAGAAGTGGGTTTCAAGCCTCAACATTATCTGGGAACCCTGCGATTTTACCACTCATCAGTTGAAGTAAGAGGCTCCTTTACTTTTTTTCCTCCTCCCTCTGCTTCCTTCACTCTGGAGTTTTGAAGGTAGTGCATGCCTTGAAGAAGTTAAAGCCTCACAGGGGCTGTTACCTTTACGATTGCAGTCTCGATGGGCACCTGTTGCCCCCCGTGAGATGGTAAATATTTAAGGATACTATTGTCGTGGCCACACCGAGATTGTTATTCAAATATTTTTTGGGGCTCTGCACGAATGGGGCAATAATGCTACTGTGGGACACCACTAAAGCTCGAGGTTAACTCTCTGGGATATTCCCTTTAACATAAGTTCCCCCACTGGCTCCCCAAGGCACTGTAGCTCTGACTTCCCTGACCCACCAGGGACTTACACCCCCTTTACGAGCCGCATTAACATCTTGCACATAGACTAACTGTGCTTGTGTGCCTTCGCTATCCTCTTTCAGTGGTTGGGAGTGGGTTACAGCAGCTTGAGAATTTTGGGGGTTCTATGTAAGGAGTCTGCATTGTCTGTTTTTCACAATAATGCACTAGTGGAGGTAGGATTACCAACAACAGAATAGCTGCAGCCCAGCTCTAAACAGATTATTGTGATACACTCCTCAACATCTAAAGCAGCAGATGTGATAAAAATAAAACCTTCATGACAAAATAGAAACCTTATTATCACAATTGCCACACCAGGTTTAGCCAATTGGGCAAGTCAGATCCTCTCTCTTCTGGGGGTCCTATGGTGAATCTCCTTAGGGATCCTATGGTGCCTGTTGCTCTGCAGAAAGAGGAGAGCGAGGGGCTCTGCAAATATTTGGGGGGTCCAAGAGCGGATTTTGGTGGTGTGAGAAACCCCTCACTGCACAACAAAAACAGAAACACCACTCTATTCTCTCAAGCCTGGGGTAGCCTGGATCTTTGGGAGTTGGAAAACCAGAACTGAGTAGCAGCGCTCAGGGAAAAATACAGATAAAGGACAAAGGTCTTCAGGGTAGGGAAGTTACAAAACATGACTATTCAAAATGATTTTCTGTGCAGGTACATAACATAACTATTCAAAATGGTATTCTGTCACATAAGATTAGCGCACAAATAAACAAAACATGAGCATTTTTCATTAAGTAAAAAAAATGCTAGCACAAGACTATGGCCCTCATTACAACCCTGGCGGTAAATTCTGCTTACCGCGATGCCGATGGCTGCCAAGATACCATGACCGCGGCGGTAGTCTGCCACGGGTATTATGACCCACACAGGGATTACTGCCACAATTCAGACACCCACTCAAGTCCGCCACACCAAAGGTCGGTGATAAACTGGAGATAGCAAAACCCACACCGTCACGCCACCAGGAGTACGCCCAGAGTGTCATGACCCACGAATCAACACAGCGGTCTTTCAACTGTGGTAAACCATTGGCGGTACACACCACCACGCTCAAAATACACACACATTTACAAAACACCACCACATTGGACAATTCAAAATACACACACCTGATACACATACACACACCACACCCACACACTCACACCACTATAAAACACACACACACAACGCCCACAACCCGTTACAACCAAAAAAAAGAGACCAAGCACAGAGAGACAAGCAAAGAGCACACACCCAATCAGAGGCACAGATCACCACCACTCATACACCATCCACGCATTTCACAGTATACATCACAACACATCACCCCACATATTACCTCACACATATATCACTCACACCACACCCATGGCACCTCAAAAACACCCCAGGTTTTTCTGAGGAGGAGCTAAGGGTCATGGTGGAGGAAATCATCTGGTTTGAGCCACAGCTATTCAGATCATAGGTGCAGCAGACGTCCATTGCAAGGAAGATGGAGCTATGGCGGAGAATCGTCGACAGGGTCAATGCCGTGGGACAGCATCCAAGAACCAGGGATGACATCAGAAAGAGTTTGAACGACCTTCGGGGGAAGGTGCGTTCCATGGTTTCAAGACATCAGATTGCTGTACAGAGGACTGGCCGTGGACCCTCACCTCCTCTCCCACAACTAACAACATGGGAGGAGCAAGTCTTGGCGATCATGCGTCCTTAGGGCCTCGCAGGAGTAGCAGGAGAACTGGACTCTGGTAGGTCAAACGTTTTACTACTTTATCCCCCCCTACCTGCATGCCATCACATACCCCCACCCGTAGCCTCACTCCCATCACCCCATCACCCCATCACCTCACATCTGCCTCACCATCACAACCCACATATCCCAATACCGAGCCCTGCATGCAACCACAATGCATGGACACCCATCACCACAACATGCCCAGTAGAGAGACTCACCCAGCCCACACAATCATCAATCACACAAGGCCAATGCAACAGGGAAACCACGATTATATAAGGGAAACACACCCATAGCACAAGATGGCACACACAGATACAATAACAATGCATTTGCATCCCAACAGGACCCCTACCCAACGTCACTGGAGAAGAGGTGCCAGCTTCATCCAGTCCCGCACAGTAGAGGCCAACAGTGATGACAGCAGCTCTGCACACCTGGATCACGATGACTAACCTGGCCCATCAGGGACCTCTGGACAGTCGGTTACCCTGCCGCAGTCCCAACCCATCACAGAGCCTCCCCCCTCAGGAAACACCACCACAGCACCCACCCAGCGGGCCCATGCCACTGTCCCCAGGACACATCAATCAGTAGTGTGTCCACCACCACAGGGACCCCAGGCAACCCCACAAACACAGGATGATCATGGACCTGGGGTCAGTGGCAGTGGGCACACGGTTCAGGGGACAGAGGCACAGGACAACAGGGAAGCTGGGAGGACTGCTGTGCAAAAGGGGGAGGACAGGCCAAGGGAACCGACCCTCCAATAGGTACTCTGAAACATAATGGAAGCATACCACCATTACTAGGAGACCATGGGCACAGTACTGGCCAAGTTGCAGGAGACCCAGATGCTGCAGGAGGGACAGTACCTGGGGATCAGGGAGGACCTCACAAAAATCTACACCATCCTAGTCACCATAGCAGGGGTGTTGGCTGACATGGGCAAGATATTGAGGGAGGCAGTGGCACAAAAAAGGGCCCCTGACACTAGACAAACCAAGGAACAGCCTTCCACCTCCACTGGTGCTAGTGAACAGGAGGCCCCGCCACAGGAACAAGAGGCCATCAGCACCCCACCCCCTGCAGAAGGACAACCACCCCGCAATCATTCCCTGCGATCTAGGCAGAAGACAGAGAACATTGCCAAGACCCTCGTCAGGAAATAGGACTCTCCTGATTGTCACCCTTCTGTCCCACTCAGTCACCCTGTCCATCTTGAACTGCCATTACTCCCCTTCCTACACCAAATTGGACAATGCACCTGTGATACCAAGAGACTGGACTCTACCATGGACCTTCCTCCACCATCACCGGGCCCAGTCTCTTGCACGTAACCCCATACTATTTACCACCCAAAAAAAAACACCATTGAAATATAAACCATACTGGAGTCAATGTAATGATTTGAAAGATGTATTCTTAAAACAGTCCCAAAGCATTGCAACATCTATGTTCATTGAATTATACCAATGTATGACAGTTGGTGGGCAGCAGTACACATAGCAGAAGCCAGAATGGGGTACACAGATCTGAACAAATGAAACTCAAAGGGAACAGTCAGTGGCCATACACAGAGGGTAAGAGGCTGCATGTACAATGTCCTAAAATATACTGAAATGTGAAGAGGAGTTACAGTCTCTTACCTGTGTGTCACTGGAAGTACTGCTGTATAAAGTTTGTTCTGTTGTCCACATCTTGTTCATCTGCCTCCTCTTCCTCACTGTCCACAGGCTCTACCGCTGCCACAAGACCATCACCAGTCTCATCCTCCAGCAGGAAAGGCACCTGGCGTCTCAATGGCAGGTTGTGGAACATACAGCAGGCCACGATGATCTGGCACACCTTCTTGGGTGAGTAGTACAGTAATTCACCTGTCAGATGGAGGCGCCGGAACATGGCCTTCATAAGGCCGAAGGTCCTCTCAATAATCCTCCTTGTTCGCCCATGTGCCTCATTGTAACGTTCCTCTGCCCTTGTCCTGGGATTCCTCACTGGGCTCAGTAGCCATGACAGGTTGGGGTAACCAGAGTCACCTGTAAATATCTGGGGACAATTGTGAGACACACACTAACCCTTAGGGACAACCCCATACCTAGACACCTACTTATACTGTGTGGGGACCTTTGGCTCACCTATTGGCCACACCCTGTGCCTCTGGAGTTGGCCCATCACATAAGGGATGCTGCTATTTCTCAAGATATAGGCGTCATGCACAGAGCCAGGATATTTGGCATTCACATGGGAGATGTAGTGGTCCGTCAAACACACCATTTGCACATTCATCAAATGATAGCTTTTTCTATTCCTGTAGACCTGTTCATTTCTGCGGAGGGGCACAAATGCCACATGTGTACCATCAATGGCACCAATGATGTTGGGGATATGTCCCAGGGCATAGAAGTCCGCTTTCACTGTGGCCAAATCCTCCACCTGGGGGAACACGATGTAGTTGCGCACACTCTGGTCAACACGTTGGAGAACATTGGCTGAGACATCCCTGATGCCATGGCCACTGTAGTTTGAAAGGAGCCACTTGCCAGGAAATGGAGCACTGACAGGACCTGCACTAGAGGGGGGATTCCTGTGGGCTGGCGGATAGCTGACATCAGGTCTGGCTCAAATTGGGCACACAGTTCTTGAATTGTGGCACGATCAAATCTGTAGTGATTATAATGTGCCTGTCCTCCATTGTCGACAGGTCCACTAGGGGTCTGTACACCGGAGGATGCCACCATCTAATATGCTGCCTCAGCGGTTGTAGCCTATAGAGAAGAACGGTGAGCAGAAGGTCATTTACCACATAGATAGCACAACTGTGTTTGTATTAATGTCACAGAAGCAGTGTGTGTAATCGAGAGTCAGTATATGTGCCAATATGTGCTGTGACGCAGTTAGGTGCCATGTGCCCCCCTGAAATGGCGACCGCCTGACATGTGAGGAGGGACAAGGGAAAATGAGGTAACTGCACTGGCATTGTGCAGCGTCGCGGTAGCGGTCGAAGACCGCCATGCAACTCTGCATTGGTTATCATTGGGCCCTATGAGTTCCAGGAGCCCATGACGATGTACGCCGGCGGTGACAGTACGTACTGCCGTGGATGTCACGGCCATTTTCTACCTATTCACTCACTTGCTACCTGACCATCAACAGGACAGGACCTACACTGCAAGTGCTGCTGTGACCTGAGTCTGGAAGTGACAATGGCTAGAGTGTCTGGGGAGAGGGCCCCTACCTTCACTGCAGAGGAGTTGGAGAAACTGGTGGATGGGGTCCTCCCCCAGTACACGTTCCTCTATGGTCCTCCAGACAAACAAGTGAGTACACTGTGAGCATGATGCGTGGGCAATGCCTGTTTGGAATGGTGTGGATGTAAGCCACATGTTGGGGGGTGCTAAGGCGTCCTGGCCTGAATGCTGCATGAGAGGTGGTCAGTGTATGTGCGTCAGGGCATAGGTGGGAACTGGTGGGCAATGAGTATGATGGTCTGGATGGGTGAGTAATTACATTTTCTGCTGTCTTTTCCTTCTAGGTCAGCGCCCACCAGAAGAAGGGTATTTGGCGTGCCATTGCCAAGGAGGTGCGGACCCTGGGGGTCTATCACAGGCGGAGCACCCACTGCTGCAAGAGGTGGGAGGACCTGCACTGCCGGACCAAGAAGACGGCAGAGGCCCAGCTGGGGCTGCCTTCCAATGTGGAAGGGGTGCCCATCGCATCATGAGCCCACTGATGTTGCGCATCCTGGCGGTGGCCTATCCGGAGTTGGATGGGTGCTTGAGGGCATCACAGGAGCCAGAAGGGGGTGAGTACAGTTTCAGAAAGCTGACTTTGCGCGCTCGAGGAACTAGCTGGGTTGGGGATGTGGGCTGTGGGTGCCCCTAGGTCAGGGCGAACATGCCAGGGTAGGTCCTTTGCTTGCAGGCTCTGAAGCAGCCCTACCCCAATGGTACAAGTGGCCAGCTACTACTGGGCAGGGTCCTGTGGGTGTCAGGTGTGCAGGTGCTGGCATTAGGCATTGTACCCCATAGGCTGGGACTACCTTAGTGAGTGGTTGGGCATGGCCTAGTGCATAGGGCAGCTCAGTGTGTTTTGTGTACGGTAGTGTTGTTGCTGGCATTGACCATGTGTATCCTCTATCTATCCCCCCCCCCTTCTTGTTTTGTCACCCTGTCCTTGTGTGCATTAGCATCATCTGGCGGAGGAGCAGAGGCACGCTGCATCCCACATGGCCCATGAGGGTGAATCCACTGCGGGTGAAGGCACAAGTGGGATGGAGGGCGAGGGGAGCTCCACAACAGGGACAGAAGGGGATACCAGGGACAGCGACTCCTCCTCTGATGGAAGCTCCCTGGCAGTGGCGGACACCTCTGTGCCCACCCCAACAACAGGTACAGCCGTCACCCCCCCTTACCAGCACCGCCCTCCCAGCAGCCCCTCAGCGTGTTTCCTGTGCCCGCTCACCCAGGAGGATGGGAATCTCCTTTGCCCCAGGCACCTCAGGCCCTGCCCCAGTCAGCCCTGCTGCCCTCAGTGAGGAGGCTATTGATCTCCTGAGATCCCTCACTGTTAGGCAGTCAACCATTCTGACTACCATCCACGTCGTCGAGAGGCATTTGCAACAAAAAAATGCATACCTGGAGGGCATTCATTCTGGTGTGGCGGCCCAACAGAGAGCATTTCAGGCTCTGGCCTCAGCACTGATGGCAGCCATTGTCCCTGTGTCCAGCCTCCCCCCTTCAACTTCCACTACCTAACCCCAATCCCCTCTACCTCAGCCCATCCCAAGCACATCTTCAGACCAGCATGCACACACATCAACAGACAAAAGTGGCTCAGAAAAACAGAAGCACCACACATCATCACACAGGCACTCACACAAGCACCATACCCATGCACACGTACCAACATCCACTTCCTCCACTGTGTCCCCTCCTCCTCTTCGTCCACCTCCCTCCCAGTAGTGTCTCCACTCACACCTGCATGCACTACATCATCAGCCACTGCCTCCATCACCAGCACCCTCATCACAACATACCCCTCACGAGCAATCACCACCCCACAACCACGTACATGTCCCCTGTGTCCTTTCCCAGTGTGTCTGTGAGCCTTCCTCCCAAAGTACACAAACGCAGGCACACACCCACTCACCAGCCACCCACCTCACAACAGCCTCCAGCCCCTGCACCTTCACCCAAACTCAACAGACGTACACATCCTACAACCACTACCTCATCCTCCACTTCCACACCCCCTCCATCTTCCAGTCCCAGTGTGTCAAAAAACTTTTCCTGGCTAACATTGACCTCTTCCCTACACCTCCCCCCTGTCCTTCCCCTAGGGCCAGGATGTCTAGATCCCAGGCCAGGACCCCAGCCACAAAATCGGTGTCTGCTTGGGTCCCTGAAAGTCCGAGAGGATCGAAGTGGGCACCCATCAGGGCTGCCAGTGTGCCAGCTACCGATGCTAAGGATCACCCGATTCGCCACCTGCCAAGGTTAAGAAGGGGCCGGAATGCAGCAGGGAAAAGACGCACACCCACCCAGCAAGGCCTCATCCAAAACCAAAGAGGACAGTGCCAAGCTCCCAGCAGCGACTACCAAGGTGGAGAAGGGACACAAAAGCAAGAGCAAGTCACCACAGGTCACGGAGCCTCCAGATGAGGGACTGGTGACCAACATTTCTTCTGACAGGGCAGCAACCTGTACCACGGTAAGCACAGCCACAACGGCCTCCACCTGCACTGCCACCTGCCCCACCATCTGCACCACCCCCTGCACCGCCGCTGCCACAACAACAGTCACCAGCATCCTCCCCAGTGGTCAGCCGTCCGAGTCTGCTGAAGACGGCCAGGTGTCTCCCTCCACTACTACAGACACCTGCTCTACGGGCAGCACCGGCAGCATCTCCGCTGCAGACACCACCACAGCCACCGTCACCTGCACCACCATATGCACCGCCACGTGCCAAGCCGGTGCCACTACATCAGACATCAGCAGCATCCCCAGTGGGCAGCTGTCCAAGGCTGCAGGAGACATCCTAGACCCTGCACACACCACATGAGGCGCCAGCACTGGCACTACCAGCAGTTTGCAACCTAAGTCGCCGCAGGATGGAGTGTGGCTCTGCCTCCATGGTGTTCCATGGTACCTGTTCCCTGCACATCTCGTGCCACTGACACCCAGGTAAGGGAATGAGAACTGCCACACCCCAAGTGCAGCATCACTGGGCACAAGGCCCCCTCCAGAACCAGTCAAGAGATGCATCCACTCACCCAATCGTTGGCAGGATGAAGCAGACTGGGCACAAGGCCCCCTCAAGAACCAGTGGAGAGATGCAGCCACTCACCCAATCCTTGGCAGGATGAAGCAGACTGGGCACAAAGTCCCGTCCAGAACCAGTGGAGAGATGCATCCACTCACCCAATCCTTGGCAGGATGAAGCAGACTGGGCACAAAGCCCCCTCCAGAACCAGTGGAGAATCCATCCACTTGAGAGACTGTTGCTCTACACTCCCCAGGAGCAATAGGTGGGCAAACCACCCACTTGAGAGACCGTGGCTTTGCCTCCCCAGGAGCAAGCAGTGGGCAAACCACCAACTTGAGAGACTGTGGCTTTATACTCTCCAGGACCAAGTAGTGGGCAAACCACCCACTTGAGAGACTTGAGATACTGTGGCTTTGCACTCCCCAGGACATCGCTGTGGACATGTTACCCCCTCGAGGAGCAGTGGCGTAGTACAATCTTTCAGCTGAGGCGCCCCCCTCCCCTTCCCCCTGAGGTGCCTGTGTTTTTTCGACCTGATGCCCCTGCAGTGTTTTCTCCATTTTGAGGCAGGAGTCAAGTCTGGGCTCCACGGACATTTACAAGGGACAGTAGTGTACGGCCTTCTGTACATAATGTAACTATTTGTATATACTGATTTTTTTCAATTCGTTTGCTATATTTGCATGTTCCAAAATATCACTGATTGAACTCAAATCCTTTTGTCCTTGCGTTCTTCCAGGGGGCAACAGGGTGTATCTGTAATGTTGTTAGATGTGTTTTTGTGTATGGTGTTGTGGGTGAGGGTGTGGGGTGGGGGTGTTGCGTGTCACGTGTGTGTGTCACTCACTTTTACCCCCCCCCTCCCCTGTGTGCTAGGTGCAGTACTCACCGTCGTCGTCATCACCGCCTTCTTTCTATTTCCTGGTGTATTCGTAGATACACCAACATGGGGAGGACCTGCAGTTCGGGCTCCATGGCGTCCTGGTTCTTCGTTGAGTGTCGACAGGTGAGTGGTTCCCCTTCAGTGTACTGTTTCCGCCGTGCTTTTGATGTCATTGGTACCGCCCCGGAAAGGCTGTCGGATTGGCCTCTCATAATACAGTGGGCTGTACATTGTCTTCCGCCTGTCTGTTAGCGGTGACCACTGTGGTGTTTGTTAAAGAGGCTGTCTATGTTGGCGGTTTCCGCCGTGGTCGTGATTCCATTTTTTTTACCGCCGGCCTGTTGGCGGTGTTACCACCGCTTTAACACCGACCACCAGGGTTGTAATGAGGGCCTATATTTTTCTAGCAGCCTAGCCTGGTCATGCCAAGTGAAATTCAATTCCTTATGATATAAAAGTTTATTAATGTTTGAAAGGTCCTTCATATTCATGACTTCGGCTGGCCTGGCTTACAGTGGGTACCTTGTGGTACTTACACCTTGTGCCAGGTCCAGTTATCCCTTATTAGTAGAGTAGAGGTGTTCTAGCAGCTTAGGCTGATAGAGGTAGCTATAGCAGAGAAGTTTAGGCTGAACTAGGAGACATGCAAAGCTCCTACTATACCACGTATATCATATAGCACTATATCACAAGAAAACACAATACTCAGAGTTACTTAGAATAAAGGTACTTTATTTTAGTGACAATATGCCAAAAATATCTCAGAGGATACACTCCCTTAGGAGGTAAGTAATATACACAAATTATATGTACACAAACCAAAATCAGGTAAGTAACAGTTAGAAAAGAAGTACAAACAATGTAGAATCACAATAGAATGCAATAGGTAGAAATAGGCCTGGGGGCAACACAAACCATATACTCCAAAAGTGGAATGCGAACCACAAATTGACCCCTGGCCTAGTGTAGGTTGTAGAGGGTCACTGGGAGTGTCAGAAAACACTAAGGGTGTCCAAGATACCCCACCCCAAGACCCTGAACAGTAGGAGTAAAGTTACTCTACTACCTCAGAAAGACAGTAAAGTTGAGTTAGGGGATTCTGCAAGGACAACACCTGCCAGCAAAACACTGAGGATAGATTCCTGGACCTGAGGACCTGTAAAGGAAGGAGACCAAGTCCAAGAGTCATGCAAGTGTCCGGGGGGCAGGAGCCCACTAAACCCCGGATGAGGGTGCAAAAGGGCTGCATCCGGGTGGAAGAAGCTGAAGATTCTCAACAACAAAAGGTGCCAGGAACTTCTTCTTTGGTCAGAAGATGTCCCACGGTGTGCTGGAGGATGCAGAGCTGTTTCCACACAGAAAGACCACAAACAAACCTTGCTAATTGCAAGAGTCGCGGTCGAGGTTTTTGGGTGCTGCGAAGGCCCTGAAAGGACCAGAAGATCGCCCCTTGGAAGAGGAGACAGAAGGGGTGCTCAGCAACTCAGAGAACCCCCGCAGAAGCAGGCAGCACCCGCAGAAGTACCGGAACAGGCACTTAGATGATCTGAGGACAGCAGTCAACTCAGAGTCACAAAGGAGGGTCCCACGACGTTGGAGTCCAACTCAGCGAGTTGGGCAATGCAGGACGGAGTGCTTGGGACCTGGGCTAGGCTGTGCATGAAGGAAGTCTTCAAAGTGCACAGAAGCCCGAGCAGCTGCAGTTCACGCAGTACACAAGATTACTGTCTGGCGTGGGGAGGCAAGGACTTACCTCCACCAAATTTTGACAGAAGGGCCACTGGACTGTGGGAGACACTTGGACCCAGCTCCTGTGTTCCAGGGACCATGTTCGTCAGGATAAGAGGGGGCCCAGAGGACCGGTGATGCAGAAGTTTGGTGCCTGTGTTGGCAGGGGAAAGATTCCATCGACCCTCCGGAGATTTCTTCTTGGCTTCCAGTGCAGGGTGAAGGCAGACAGCCCTCAGAGCATGCACCACCAGGAAACAGTCGAGAAAGCCGGCAGGATGAGGTGCTACAATGTTGCTGGTAGTCTTCTTGCTACTTTGTTGCAGTTATGCAGGCGTCCTGGAGCAATCAGCGGTCGATCCTTGGCAAAAGTCGAAGAGGGAAGTGCAGAGGTACTCTGGTGAGCTCTTGCATTCATTATCTGAGGATTAGCCCACAGGAGAGACCCTAAATAGCCCACAGAGAAAGATTGGCTACTGAGAAAGCTAAGCACCTATCAGGAGGGGTCTCTTACGTCACCTGCTAGCACTGCCACTCAGAGCTGTCCTTTGTGCCCTCACATCTCTGCATCTAAGATGGCAGAGGTCTGGGACACACTGGCTAGTCAGGGGAGTGGTCACTCCCATTTCCTTTGTCGAGTTTGGTGCTAGAGCAGGGCTGGGGGATCCCTGAACCGGTGTAGACTGGCTTATGCAGATAGGGCACCATCTGTGCCCATCAAAGCATTTCCAGAGGCTGGGGAGGCTACTCCTCCCCAGCCCTTCACAACTATTTCCAAAGAGAGAGGGTGTAACACCCTCTCTCAGAGGAAATCCTTTGTTCTGCCTTCCTGGGACCAGGCTGCCCAGGGCCCAGGGGGGCAGAAACCTATCTGAGGGGTTGGAAGTAGCAGTAGCTGCAGTGGAGACCCCAGAAAGCAAGTTTGGCAGTACCCGGGTTCTGTGCTAGAGACCCGGGGATGCATGGAATTGTCCCCCCAATACCAGAATGGTATTGGGTTGACAATTCCATGATCCTAGACATGTTACATGGCTATGTTCGGAGTTAACATGGTGACGCTACATATAGGTAGTGACCTATATGTAGTGAACGCGTGTAATGGTGTCCCCGCACTCACAAAATCTGGGGAATTAGCCTTGAACAATGTGGGGGCACCTTGGCTAGTGCTAGGGTGCCCACACACTAAGTAACTCTGCACCGAACCTTCACCAGGTGAGGGTTAGACATATAGGTGACTTATAAGTTACTTATGTGCAGTGAAAAATGGCTGTGAAATAACGTGGATGTTATTTCACTGAGGCTGCAGTGGCAGTCCTGTGTAAGAATTGTCTGAGCTCCCTCTGGGTGGCAAAAGAAATGCTGCAGCCCATAGGAATCTCCTGGAACCCCAATACCCTGGGTACCTAGGTACCATATACAAGGGAATTATAAGGGTGTTCCAGTGTGCCAATGAGAAATGGTAAAATGAGTCATTAGCCTGCAGTGACAATTTGAAAGCAGAGAGAGCATAAACACTGAGGTTCTGGTTAACAGAGCCTCAGCGATACAGTTAGGCACCACACAGGGAACAGATACAGGGCATACATTAGGAGCACTAGGGTCCTGACTAGCATGATCCCAGTGACACATAGGCAAAAACAAACATACATACAGTAAAAATAGGGATGACATGCCAGGCAAGATGGTACTTTCCTACTCTTTAATGCTACTGAGTATTCATTTAATAAAAGATTGCTCTGTTAGAGTTAATGATAGAAAATCTACATCTCGCTGGACAGCATTTTTGCAAATTATACTGAGGGCCTCATATGTGTATTAGATAATATTTCTGACTTATCTTTTGATCAATGCATGGATTAATACAAAAATATGAAAACCAAATGTCAATCTGAAGCCTTCCTGCCAACTATTGCAGCACAGGTGCAGGGCCATATTAGTAATGGATTACCTGGTGAATGGCTCCCTTGTCCCTGGGGGGATTCCTTGTGACTTAAGCAATGTTGCTTTGGCACATTCATGAAAAATGTCTCCATCAACCCAACAATTGACATTAGCTCCCATCCGATCACTGGTTTTGCATGACTAAGTATACAGTTTAAGGATAATTGTGCTGAACAGATTTGGATGTATAGATATGGATGTATAGATTGGGAAAACCTACTAGATTGCTGTCGATAAGATATTACTATTACTATTAGATATGTGTCTGATTTCTATCAGTAATATATTTCCCAAGCATTATATTGGGACATCTATACCTTGGTGTGGAATTACTCCAGTTACAATCTCTGAGGGAGAAACCTCTCCCCGATTGTTATGTTATACTCACTGTGGACATTGAAAATGGGTAACTCTCATCTGCTGGAACACCTGGAATACCTGGTGTCATTAACCAGTTTTAATGTTATTTGGATCATTTTTTTAAATGATATGATCACCATATAAATCAAGCTTTTTCACTGGTATGACTCAATTCAGCCTTCCTCCAAGGTTTCACATACACTGGGGATCCATTTTGTGCAAATATATCATGGTCGCTGGTTTCATTATGATACTGTTGGCTTGTAAACTCATCTCTTTATTAGTGCCCTAAGGAGGACTTTGATGCGGTGTCCAAGAGATTAAATAAGGATGTGCAATGATTTTTTGACAGGGGTTGAAAGTTGAATCCAACAAAATTGGCAACAATGGTGCTGAGACCTCTACATTTTATAACTTACTTTACATTGTTTCTATTCTCACACCATCTGTTATAGACTTCACACCAAATGTTGTGACTGATTGTAAATAGAGAATTTATTTGGGATTCTCATATTTGTCTACACCTTATTCAGTCATTATCAACTCCTGGTTGAAAATTCACCAAAACAGATAGTTCTCCCGATGATTGCACCTGAATTATGCAGTGGATGTTTGGTAGCATTATACATCTCAAAGGTAATCCATGACAATGGCTTCAGTTAAATCAGCCAAGCTGTTAGCTCCAATGACTGCAGTAATATAGTGCTTAACTTGATCCAGTGTTTGCAAGTGGTGCTTGCCAGCACCAGCACTAATCTTTGGTGACCAGCTCTTATTTTTCCTCTACAGGCTTTCACCCATATCAAAAGAGAGAACAACTCAAAAGGGGAAAGAAGGAGAAAGTGAGACTAAAAAAACTGCCTAAAAGAAACAAAACAGGCATGTAAAACAACCTTCAAGAATGAAGCAAAAGATAGGTGTGATCTGGTGGTTTATTAAAGAGACATGAGGCTAAAGAAATACTACATATACATACTAGTCAGCACACAATGTTTGATAGTGGGGGGGGCACAGGCTTGTATGCAAAATCCCGGGCCTCAGCACTTATTCTTTTACAAACAAAGGGCCTCATTATGAGGTTGGTGGGCTGATTACAAGGTTTCCACTTAGCTGTCAGGCAGAAACCTCAGAAATGGGAGGTTTATACTGGTTAGCCCAGTGGAAACAGTGCAGCCGCATTGATCTCGGCTCCTCATGGAGTCGAGGCCAATGTCGTTATACAGAGGCTGCTCCCAGTAGCCTCGGAATACACACTGCCTGCCATAGAAGACAGTGTGGATTCTGAGGGTTTCTGGGTGAAGGGGGGCCCTTCACTGTCCACAACATGTTGTGGGCAGTGCAGGGGCCCCACATGTAGCCCCCAGCACTGGCATTCTGTCAGACTTTTCATGGCATGGACCCACCATGAAAAGGCTGGCAGAAAGAGGACTCATGATCAGCATGGTGGTGCTGAACTTAGTGCTGCCGTGGCTGACCATGACTCTGACTGCCGCCACCCGGTCGGGAACCATGTTTCTGGTGGTGGCAGCGGTCCCCTGGCAATCTGACCGCCAGGGTTGTAGCTTGGTTGTTAGATCTCCAGGAGTGTGTCTTTACGATTCACCACAAGCTTGGTGGTCTGAAGACCGCCAGACTCATAAAAAAGCCCTAAGAAATTATGGCAGGTAAATAATGCCTCTATTCCCTCTTTTCTGAACATAGTAAATAGGTCTTGAGCTATGATCTTGTCCATTTCTGCCATTGGGTGCAAACTACTAGTTTAGGTATAAGGGTGACTTACACAGTCTGGGTCTGATATTTGAGCAACAAAGGCATTTGATATCAACCAAATTAGTCTGCTGTGAAGGTCAAACTATTACCAGTGGTTCCTCAAACATTGTACAAATCACAAAGTGATTGGGGCTTTGCAGTCCTTGGTTTGCAGTCTAATGCAAGTTTCCTGTTTCCTATTGTTTATCAACTGCTTTAAATGACACATTTGACAACAATGACAAAACATGCATTGTTTTCACTGTATACTTTTGCAATGGTCAGTAAGTACAAATAAGAGGGGGCAGAAGTGGGGCAGGAGTGGGTAGGTGCACACCCACATGCACACTCACTTACACTCATGCATTCACATGCAGACACATGCGTACACACTCGTTCACAACACTCACTCACAAATACAAATACATTCATACACATAAGCATGCACCAAACAGACAATAAAAATGCAGCACTTACCTGCTGCAGCTGTAGGGAAGAGAAGCCTCTGTGGTGCCAGAAGGGTTAGGACTGCTGCCTCCCCTCATTAGCTGACCGAAGGTCAGGAGTTCCTACCTAGTCACAGAGTAGGATGGGGTCAGAGAGACTGCTGACCCCACCCACTCTGTGACATGGTGTCAGTGACAGATACTCTGCCCTGGTCACTTCAGGGTTTAAACTTGATGCTCCCAGGTATAGGCGATCACTGACGCTTTCCGTCGTCAGGAGGGAGAGGGCCTCGAGGGCCTTTGCTGAGCTGAAGATGTCATGCCCGCAGGAGCTGTGACCTCCTCAGCCCAGAAAAGTTCATCTCAGGTAGCAAGAAGCCTGCACAGTTAGCATTTAGCACGTCTTGCTCCTGGCTGCCTGACCTGAAAATAAAGAGTGCCTGTGAGACTGACCTATGCTCAACTTGACGGACCCTCTTTATGTCCAAAATGTGCAGTGTCATGCCCCCAACAACCCTAAGGATGGACGAATGCTGTATTATTGTGCTCCACCTCTTTTATTGTCTCTGAACCAATCAGAATCAATCAGAGGTGTGCTGGGCTGAGTGTTTCATTGTAGCAGCATGTCCAACCACCTGCCCATGAAAAGTGCATGCAGTGGACTGAGACACAGTGTTGCAACAGAAGTTCAGCCTTGCTTGTAGAAAGTGTATTCCTTAGCGATACTGCAGGGGAAACAATACCATATTTCATTGGGAGAGCAGCAGAAGAAGTTTTTGTACATTTCTTTCTGGTTTACACCAGTGAAATTTTCCACCTGGTAGAAATGTAACATTCATACATTTTATGAATTGAGTAATTTAAAAAAATTATTGGATGCCATTGATTTCCTTTAGAACTCCTAGATCCCTTTCGAAAACCATCTAAGTCATAAGTGTGTTATGATGTAAAAGAAATCCTGCGTGGTAATGTTTTGAATTTCACAAATGGAGCTTTGTGAATTGGCTCAGAGGTACCAACACTTTTGGGCAACATGACCATTATCACTGTCATGGAGCATTTTAGAAAGCACTAACTAAACAACAAAAAGTAAACAAACCGCCCCCACCTACTCCTTAAAGGAACTGCCATGCTCGTCAAACCTACAATGCCATTTTGCTGTCTGTCAGTCCTATAATGGACTCTAATACTAAGAATAAATTATACTGTAAAATCTTACCTTTGTATACTAAGGCCCATATTTATACTTTTTCAAGCAAAACTGTGCCAATGTAGTTTTGCGTGAAAAAGAAAACCGCCGGCTAACGCCATATTTATGGTATGACGGTAGCCGGCGGTAAGGACCGGCTAGCGTCATAAAAAAGGAGCTTGCCTTGTGGGGGAGGCGTAGGGGGAACAGGGGGTTTGCTTTAAAAGGTTGACGCTAGTACAGGCAGAGGCATAAAAAATGCCTCTAAACAGACTAGCATCATCCTTTGACACACAACCCCCATGGACATGACTCCTGCCTTAGTAAAGACAGGAGTCATGCCCACCACCCCAATGGCCATGCCCAAGGGACATATGCCTCCTGGGCATGCCCATTGGGCCCAGTGGAATGTAGGGGGGCCTAAGTTAGGCCCCCCTACGGCACTTCAAAAAATAAAACAAAATACTTACCTCTACTTACCTATACTTTCCTGGGATGAGGTCCCCATCTGGTGTGGGTGGGGATGGGGATGTCCCTGGGGCTAGGGAAGGGCACCTGTGTTCTCTTTCCATGGTCTCTTACCATGGAAATAGGACTACAGGCCCCCTAATGCCTGCAATGACCCAGGCATTAAATAATGGCTCTAAGCAAGCCATTATTTAAGACCCTCATCCCCTGTGCTTGATTTTAGCACAGGGAGATAAGGCCATATTGTAATTTTTTGCCCAGGAACGCCTACCTTACATTTCATTGACGCAAGGTAGTTTTCTGTAGGCAAAAACATGACTTTAACTCCAAAACTTTGGAGCTAGACGGGTCTAGTGCTAAAGTATAAATATGGAGTTAGGTTCCCGCTGAATTAGCGTAAAAAAAAATGACGCATATTCAGCACAAACTTAGTATAAATATGCCCTTAAATGCCTAATTCTAGAACGGCTTGTAATGAAAAATTGATACAGCACTTTAGTTGATTCTTTTCCAAGCCAGAAGTAATTGAAATTTCACTTCATGTATACACTGAACAAATATCTCACCTTTGGTATGGGTAAAATTGCTTAAGGGGGAAATGGCTGTGGTGAAAGATTTCTCAATATATACCGAAACCCAATCAGACATCATCAAACAAATCAGTCTTCTAGAATGTTTGTTGTTGGGGATTATTTGTCATGTGGGACTGGGTAAAGAGAAGTGTTTTATTTTTCTTAACGGGATAAACCCTTTAATGAAAAAGAGTGAACAATACATCCACTATGTACTAACACGTTTACCAGTGACAGACCCAAGTCTCTAGACTGCTGTTCATCCATCATCAAACATACACTCAAGAGACTAATGAGAATTAAACTCACTACTTTTTCCTGTTAATTCGGAAATCTGAGAATCAGCACTCAAAATAAATGAACAGCACGTTACTCACCAGGTTAGAGGACGAGGCCTGAGAGTGCCAAAAAATGTATAATGTTATTTGTAGCTGTGTGAAGAAAGGGATTCCCACCAGAGAAAATAGCCTGAAATGTAGCATATCGATTCCACTTGTGAGTCGTTGACACGGGAGAACTCATTATGCCCATTTTGTTCATATAACTATGTAGGTAGCAAAGAAAATAACCATCAATTTCAGGCATGAATATATATGGAGTTGAGAGCGCATTAAAATGGATGGGTGTTGATGCCAGAGTCATTTAACTTTCCAAGCATGTTGCTTATTGTGCACTCAATTGTTGTAGATGCATTCAAAACATATTGATGGCTCTGACAGGAATTCACTTAGTAGTGATATATGGAAATATTATCATAAATGTGTTCACAAGATAGTAAAACACAGTCTTCTCCAACATTTGCTAAGCCGACCCTTATTCCTGAAGTATCTGAGTATCAGCAATAACAGCTGTGAAGTTGATAGATTTCATTATGATACCAGGAGGAATATTGTCTTGAATGCGCATTGGTTTTCATCTTGTTAACTATTGTTTATTTTTATCTAGACGCTAGCAAAGTGATAAGTCCCTCTTTTAAAGTATCATGTATTATAGTTTTTTTTAATATTAAGTTGTGAGCCTTACATTGTGCTTATGCAAAAGAAAACAATCTCTGTTTCAAGCAGTAATCTAAATGCAAAAAAGAATCTTCAGGGAGCTATGATATGGGATGTGAGGCCGAAGCGCATGATTGGGGGGCGAGGTATTGCCAAAAGGTGTGAGGCCAAACTAGGCACCGAGGATAGAAAATACCACGTGCCTAAATATTCACTGTCAAAAAGCTATAAAGTAAAAAAAATATATAAATTCCAGAATGTCAAAGAGCTTTTAGAAAAAAAAAAACGAGACTTGGCATAAGAAGTCACAGATGACAAGTTTCATCCTGTCAGTTTACGTTTTCTGTGTATGTAAAAAAAAAAGATCCGTTTTTTTGGTCTGGCGTGATAGTGCAGCTGTCGCCAGACAATTATGTGAGAACCAACAGGAAAGGGGTTTTACCTCTGCCCATGTTGGGAGCCAGGAGTACATGTACTGATTGGGCAGAAGTTGTAAACTGCTTCAAAAATGTGGTTGCCCTCCACACAGCTGTGATCATCTTGTTTTGTTTATTTATCCAGCAGCCAAAGCTTGAACTTTAAGGGGCACACACATAACATTGTAATGCTACTAAGGTTTCTTAGATACCTAGATAAATGTGGTGTTTTTATCTGTCAGCAGCACAGATAGAAGGAGGCAGCTTTTATCTGTCAGCAACACAGATAAGAGGGCACAGGCAATCATAAACCAGACCTTTTGGTGAGCTCACAGTATTAGAGGAAATAAAGGTGATTCAAGTTGAGGGGGGTTAGAAATGGCCTTAAAGTACAGATGTGCATCAAAATGATACAGGTCATACACTTAACACTCTTCTGACACAAAAGGATTTGCTAACAAGTCATATTACCAACCACTATTAATGGTCTCCAGGAGATTGGGTCATTGGATAAGAAACCTTAGCAACCCATCCCTCCTGTTATAATGTGTGCAACCGAAACAGATTGTCAGAAAATACAAGATTTCCTGAATGGACACCTCCTTCAAGAACACCTTTTAAAATAAAGTATGGGAACTGACAGTAATACTGATCCCAGAAGCTCCCGCTCACTTCAAAGCATTGAGAAATATATGCTTGAAGTAAGATCACCAGTTGGAGGATGCCATGCATCTTTTAGATCAATAAACTATTGTTGCTCTATGACAGGAATGCTTTTTTCAGATTGACACAAGACGCATGAGGAGATAGCAATCAAATACGTTTTAATGCCTGTGTTCCTGTATATGTTGTACAAACCTGGATAGGGAGCAACAGAGCACTGTATATTATTATAGGGTAATGCATGACACTACAGCATTGTGTACATCAGATATAAGACTGCATACACCAAGTGGCTCATGTTCATTTAGGTGCAATGAGAGTAAGTGATCTGCCCAGAAGAACACAATTTTCATCATGTGCAGGGGATGAGTCTTGAGTCAAGTTTGCCAGGCAAACTCAGCAGCTCACGAATTACCTAGCTCATATTGCCTATTATAAACACTATCATGTAACTTTACAGCCATCAAAATGTTTTCTTTTGTTCAATATTTAATATATATGAATGCAATTAATTTACAATAATTTTAACGTGAAATATTTTTACTATTTATTTTCCCCTTAAACTTTTTTTCCCCCAAACTTTACAGGGTGGAGATCACTCCAACTGCAGAGTTTCCCTATGGTAAATATAAGAGAAAATAAAGAAGTTTATTTAACTTGACAAATGAATATAAACATATTTTAATCTTACTTGTTAATATCAGTACATTTTACATATTTATTTTAAATGTAAAGCAAAACAAAGGAATGCTATGGCAGTATTATCTTAATTTTGAATTCAATGGCTAATAGATGACAATGTTTTAAATTAAATTTCAGTTATTTTTCTGAATAATTATTAAAAGTGATCATTAGAATTTATTCAAATTAATCTACTTCTAGTTTTTTAATTTTTATCAATAAATTACATTTATTTAAATTTGTAACTATTTAAAATAATTTAAGTTTTTTTAACATTATTTCATATGGGGTTTTATTTTAATTCCTTACCTCCATCATTGTCTAAGAAAGTGTATTGCAGTATCAGCAGTTGGTCGTGTGGTAACGGACTTAATACATTTTTTTTAATAATAGCTAACACTTGGATTTTGTGAATAAGAAAAAAGTAGTAAACATCTTTAAATGTTTAATTTACTGAAACGTGAATTTACTGTTGTGAACCAGGCCCTTTCTGAAAAGTCTAATGTGGGAAAGTTACTAAAATGAGTATGTTACCTTTGTGAACCAGGCCCTTAATGTATATGTGTATTAGGTAGAATGAAAGGTCGCTCTAACACTTGGGCTGAGTGAGGAGTGAAGTCACTCTCAAGCCACCAATCATCAAAGGTGTGAAATTCTAAAAAGGCATAACAATTTTGAGCCTCATTATAACTTTGGCGGTATGACGGTAAGACCGCTATGGTGGCGTTCGCCAAAAGATCACCATAATGGCAGTCGTCCGACCACCGTATTAAGAGTTACACAGCTCAGTCTGCCAAAAAACAGCCAAATTCCTGAAACCACTAGGACACTGTAAGACGGAAAAGAGGTGGTTTGACCACCAGAACTGCCAGGCTGCCAAAAAGCCTCATTTGAAATCACAAAAGCGGTTCTTCCATGGCAGAAAACCATTGGTTGTGCGAACTGCGGCGGTCAAAAGTCACATCAGTCAAATTACAATACCACATTGGATAGTTTGAATACCCCATACCTGACACACCCCCACACACCTGATGCACGTACAAGCTGCACTATATAGCATACCCCTACAAAACCCACAATCCTTTGCAACCAGAACGCCACTCACAGCCAGAGACTAGAAAAAGATAAAAAGATCTAGTAAAACAAACAATAGGCACCCCTACACATTTCACTCTGCACTCATCCCAGACTTGCAAAATATACACAACACACAATTTTGTACCCCACACAATACACAACAACCGTCACCCACTCACATCATAGCACCCACACCTCATCACTAAAAATATTCCAACATATTTTTTCACTACCTCACCGTCTCTTCCACCACTACCATGTGCCCACAAAAACATCCATGTTTCACTGATGATGAGTTGAGGGTCATGGTGGACAAAATCATCAGAGTAGAGCCATACCTTTTTGAAGCACAGGTCCAGCAAACATCAATAACCAGGAAATGGAGTTGTGACAAAGGATGTTTGACAGGGTGAATTCTGTAGGCAGATACCCACGCACAAGGGAGGACATCATGAAGAGGAAGTATGACCTCAGGGTGAAGGTATGTTCCATGGCTGCCAGCTACCATCTGACGATTCCCAAGACTGGCAGTGGACCCCCCTCCCCTACTTTCACATCATGGGAGGAGAAGGTCTTGGACATCTGCCATCCCGAGGGCCTGACAAGAATAGCTGGGGGAGTAAAATCTGGTAAGTTACAATATTATTCATGTCACCAAAAATTTTTATCTTGCATTCTCATGGATCACCTTCCCCCATCTCAATGCCTAAACCACCCACCACCCCTGTGCTCAAATGTCTAAATACCCCTTTCTGGCATGCCACATGTCAAGTAAACTCACCTGGGGCCACAGTATTTGTGTATGGCATGTGAAGTACAGGGACTGACAGCACCCAGCAGGCACTGTTCGACCTGTAAGAAAACCAGAACAGTGTACTACATTTTAAAATGTCTTGCATGTGAAACTATTTAACCCTTTCTGAATGCACCACTGTCTTACAGTCCATGGCAATGACAGCAATTCTATGTCCCACTAATAGTATTATTATACGAAAAACACAGCTACAGCTGTGTCCCCTATCAATCTGGCCTTTGACAAAGCCTTTCAAGCAATGTCATACATTCACCTGGGGGTGAAAACTCTATGGGAAACTGGATGTACTTGCACTACATCCATACAGAGGCCCAGGTCAAATGGTAACTCTCATACTCTGTGCAGCTCTGTCACCATTGTGAACTGTCCAGCTGTAAGATGAATCAATGATGCCATACACCTTACTAGGAGAGGAATATATATTGTCATGTCTATACTCAGACAAGATATGAGGTTATCAGCAGTTATCTAAACACCAAAATACTCCAAGAGCTTGGAGCATTGTGTTTGCAATAGCATATCTCTGTGTCCCACATTGCTCTAACCCAGATTTGGAAGCAGCTGTCATTGTCAAATCAGGGGATTATATAAAGGCAGTGTGTGAATATCGCATAGCATGTGTAGTTGTCAAAGTTTAACATCACTTGTTGCATCACTTATAGTAACTGTGTGTTTCACTTCTCCTACAGGTAACCTTGCCACACTCAACATGGAGAGGACACCAGAGACTGACACTACCACTCTGGATGAAGGCCCCAGTGAGGAAAACACCCCTGGATGTTTGGACACTGAGGACCAAGTTGGCCCATCAGGGACACCTGTTTAGTCAAAAACTGTGAGCCTCACCCTGCCTACATCGACTCCTCCCAGCCCTATTGCATCCACATCACAGGCAACCATTCACCCCCATACCTATGTACCAGGGACAGTGTCTTCCATGGTGTGTCCCCAGTACAGGTACCTGAGTCTCCTGTTGTCACCCCTGACAATGATGGTCCTGCCACCAGTGGGAGTTGGCACACCGTGCCAGGGGCACAGGTAAGTGGAGGTAGGGTGCATGGGAGGGATGTTGTGGCCCATAGGGTGGGGGCCTCAAGGGACACAACTGACCAGGGCAGTATCTTCCAAGTCTTGGGAGCCTACCAACATTCCCAAGGCATGATGGACCAGGAACTAAGCATGATGTGGGAGATCCGACAACTGCAGAGGGACAACCACCAGGAAGCCATGCAACAGTGGCAGGCCCAAAATGCCACCCTGGCTTCCATTGCTAGGATGCTGAGGAGCATGAATATCACCCTGAGTAGGTTGTGTACCGAATATCAGGTCTCTTCCACTAGCAATGAAACATCAGGCCCTTCTTCATCTGGTGCTACTAGTGAAATGAGGCCCTGCCAGGGGAAAGGAATACCTCAGACACCGACCCGCTGTAGCAGAAGAGCCCACCGCAAATGTGCATGTCCACCCAGACACCCAGGAGGAACAGATGCCAAGACCAAATCCACTGACAGGAAGTGAGCCTCTGCTAATTGGTTCCCATTTTGTGGCACATATACACCCTATTGAATGTTCTGAAACCTATTTCCATTTTTCTATGGTACAAGGACACTGGACTTGTGTTTTCAAATGGTGTAGTAACTAACCTAATGATTTCATCCACCACAATTGAACCTTTCACTGTTCTGTTTGTGTTATTTTGATTTATTTCTCTCATTTTGCTGTACATTCACCAATAAATACCACTTAACCACAGGTCATGTGTTAGTGTGATTTATCAACTATATACAAGTGTCATGTATGAAAGGCTTATATCAAAATGTTCCTCTGTTTTGTAAAAACATTTGTCATGGTGATTACACAAGTACTGTAAAACCACCAGGATAGTTATGGCTTTGTCAATGTATTATAAACATTACACAAATCATTTGCATTGTACATTCCCAAATCTTTATTTGGAGAATGCCAATTACCACATAGTGAAGTACGGCTGTGAACTTCAGTGTTGTAGCATAGGTGTCAAACACTACCAACTCACAGACGTCTGAAGTTAGGGACATGTCAGTCTGTCAGTATCCCAGGAGGCAAACATATTCATTCAATTTATCATCAGCTAACGCCTTATCACATACTCATGCCACAGTTCCCAAATGACCATACCCATGAAACAGACAGAGGCCAGTACTAATGTCCCCAGTCATGGAACCTCCCACTTACCATTTTCAGATATCTGTAGGCTTGCCACTACCCTATGTTAGTCTTCAGACACATACACGTTGGTCTGCAAGGTGGATACACGCTGACAAGTTAGTTCACATACAACACAAATCATTATGATGCTAGAGGTTCTGGATACCACATTATGACATGTATCAGAGACCAATGAACACACATATGACCTCATTGGTACCACCTCCTATACCAAACAGGTCTTTAGTGTGGAAAAGGACACTACTTTCCCACTGTCCTGACAGTCAGGGCATAGAACTCACACCAGACAGTACCTGTTTGAATCCATGTTCAATTCACATGTCAGTCTGCAAATCCCTACTGCCTGTGACACTGTCTGATATTGCCAAAAAAGGATGAGCCAAACAGCCAATCTGCAATCTGGAATTGACAAACATAAGGTACAGGTCACATTGATACATGTGCATTACACTGCCGAATCATATGTGCATATGGCACTTTAATTTGTGCATTGTAAAAACATTAGACTATGTACATAACAGTTCTGTACACAGCTCCAAGTAACAATCTGCATACAAATCTGAGTCATGGGCTTTGGAGCCATGTATGACCTATTAAGGGTCATAATAAGACCTTTATCTTGCATTCCTAACCTGCACCAGTATCCCACTGAATCACATCTATTACATCACATCACGTACCTTGATTCAGTTGAAGTATTGATTGATGAGATCAGCCCTGATGTCTCCAGTATCATCCTCATCATGCTCATCCTCTCCTAGCAAATCTGCATTTCCACCCACAGGATCTGCTAGTGCAGGGGTGCCCTCACAGACAGGTACTATGCACCTAACCTTCAGGGTCTGAAGGGTAGACATATAGGTGACTTATAAGTGACCTGGTGCAGTGAAAATGGCTGTGAAATAGTGCTTACACTATTTCACTCAGGCTGCAATGGCATTCCTGAAGAGGTGTTTGCATGAGCTCCATATGGGTGGCAAAAGAAATGCTGCAGCCCGTAAGGATCTCCTGGAACCCCAATACCCTGGGTACATAGGTACCATATACTAGGGACTTATAAGAGGGGTCCAGTATACCAATTTGGAGTGGAATACCGGGTTACCAGTATGTAAGTACAAATTTGGAACCAGAGAGAGCATAAGCACTGGAGTTCTGATTAGCAGGACTCCAGTGATATAGTCAAGCATACTGACAAAACAGTAAAACATACTGACATGTGGGCCACAAACTATGAGCACTGGGGTCCAGACAAGCAGGATCCCAGTGACACAGTAAAATCACACTGACACACAGGCAAAAATGGGGGTAACCATGCTAGAACTATGCTAGAAAGAGGCTACTTTCTCACAAAAAGGCAACATAGATGCCATCTATGGCTGCCACCACATGTAGAATGTGCCCCAAAGCTTACAAAACAGCCTTTACATGGGCCAAATCCTCACGCTGGGGAAATCTGATGTAGCTGTCCAAGTGTTTCAACAATGCAGAGAGTACAGCCTTGAAAATGTATTTTGAAAGAACCCAGTGGCCAGGAAGTGTAGCACTGACATGACTTGGACAATAGGAGGTATGAAATTAGGATTACGAATGGCAGGCATCAGATCTGGCTTCAAAAGACTACAGAGATCCATTATTGTCTGCCTATCCAGGCAGTATATTTGGATGACATGTCACTTCTCTATTGTGTGTAGATCTGCTAGTGGACAGTACATTGGGCATTGTCTTTCTCTTTTCATACCAGGGTGACAATATGGGACAAAACCAGAAACGTGAATGAATCTATATATCATAAGTATGATCATACCAACGTCACTGATAAAGCTGCATTATGTCACATGAAACAGTGGAAAAGTTGTACTCTGCACATACCTAGGCAACATTTGCCTAAATACTGTAATCATATCCCTCCCAACCCCTGGCATGTTCTTTGAATGGATGAACATGTCACTGAGTGTAAAAGTGACATCAACTTACTTAACATGTGTAACGTAGTTGGAGCACCCATACTATGTTCAAATAATAATTTCTGTGCTGATATTACTGTTTTCACGTACATAACGCTGGACAGTAAATTTTCACATCCTATACATATTACATGCACATTGTTACATGTTTGTATTAAGCCAGCAATTAACATATTATCACAAATACGAATCTTATTCAATGACACAACTTTCACAACCCTAACATACATATCTGAGCCTCAAAATGGCAGCTGCCTGACCTACTGTACTGGACATCAGGAAGTGGACTAACTCACCCAGCGGATATTGTCATGGCAGTAGGAGGTCTCAATCACTGTGGACATTGCTATTTGAACACATTGCTGTCTTTGGCGGACTTCGGCCAATGCCACTGTGTAGGAAGGTAGCCTCTTTCTAGCCTTGTTACCCCCACTTTTGGCCTGTTTGTGAGTATATGTCAGAGTCTTTTTACTGTCTCACTGGGATCCTGCTAGCCAGGGCCCAGTGCTCATAGAGAAAGCCCTATGTTGTCAGTATGTTTGATATGTGTCACTGGGATCCTGCTAGCCAGGACCCCAGTGCTCATAAGTTTGTGGCCTATATCTGTTCCCTGTGTGGTGCCTAACTGTATCACTGAGGCTCTGCTAA
Source organism: Pleurodeles waltl (assembly GCF_031143425.1). NCBI lineage: Eukaryota > Metazoa > Chordata > Amphibia > Caudata > Salamandridae > Pleurodeles > Pleurodeles waltl. Next base: position 589,865,348 of record NC_090447.1, read on the forward strand.
CCAGAACCTCAGTGTTTATGCTCTCTCTCTGCTTTAAAATTGTCACTGCAGGTTAGAGACTAATTATACCAATTCTCATTGGCACACTGGAACACCCTCATAATTCCCTTGTATATGGTACCTAAGTACCCAGGGTGTTGGGGTCCCAGGAGATTCCTATGGGCTGCAGCATTTCTTTTGCCACTCATAGGGAGCTCAGACAATTCTTACACAGGACTGCCACTGCAGCTTGAGTGAAATAACTTCCACGTTATTTCACAGCCATTTTTCACAGCACATAAGTAACTTATAAGTCACCTATATGTCTAACCCTCACTTGGTGAAGGTTAGGTGCAAAGTTACTTAGTGTGTAGGCACCCTGGCACTGGCCAAGGTGCCCCCACATTGTTCAGGGCAAATTCCCCGGACTTTGTGAGTATGGGGACACCATTACATGTGTGCACTACATAAAGGTCACTACCTATATGTAGCGTCACAATGGTAACTCCGAACATGGCCATATAACATGTCTTGGATCATGGAATTGTCACCCCAATACCATTCTGGTATTGGGTGGACAATTCCATGCATCCCCAGGTCTCTAGCAAAGAACCCGGGTACTGCCAAACTGCCTTTCCGGGGTCTCCACTGCAGCTCCTGCTGCTGCCAACCCCTAAGACAGGTTTCTGCCCCCCTGGGGCCTGGGCAGCCCAGTCCCAGGAATGCAGAACAAAGGATTTCCTCTTAGAGAGGGTGTTACACCCTCTCCCTTTGGAGATAGGTGTGAAGGGCTGGGGAGGAGTAGCCTCCCCCAGCCTCTGGAAATGCTTTGATGGGCACAGATGGTGCCCATCTCTGCATAAGCCAGTCTACACCGGTTCAGGGATCCCCCAGCCCTGCTCTGGTGCGAAACTGGACAAAGGAAAGGGGAGTGACCACTCCCCTGACCTGCACCTCCCAGGGGAGGTGCCCAGAGCTCCTCCAGTGTGTCCCAGACCTCTGTCATCTTGGATTCAGAGGTGTTGGGGAACAATGGACTGCTCCCAGTGGCCAGAGCCAGCAGGTGACATCAGAGACCCCTCCTGATAGGTGCTTACCTCTTTCAGTAGCCAAGCCTCCATTCTCAGTAGCCAAACCTTCTTTTCTGGCTATTTAAGGTCTCTCCTCTGAGCTATTCCTCAGATAACGAATGCAAGAGCTCACCAGAGTTCGTCTGCACTTCCCTCTTCGAGTTCTGCCAAGGATCGACCGCTGACTGCTCCAGGACGCCTGCAAAACCGCAACAAAGTAGCAAGATGACTACCAGCAACATTGTAGCGCCTCATTCTGCAAACTTTCTCGACTGTTTCCTGGTGGTGCATGCTCTCAGGGCTGTCTGCCTTCACCCTGCACTGGAAGGCAACAAGAAATCTCCCGTGGGGCGACGGAATCTTCCCACTGCCAACACAGGTATCAAATCTCTGCATCACCGGTCCTCTGGGTCCCCTTTCATCCTGACGAGCGTGGTCCCTGGAACACAGGAGCTGGGTCCAAGTGTCTCCCACAGTCCAGTGGCCCTTCTGTCCAAATTTGGTGGAGGTAAGTCCTTGCATCCCCACGCCAGACAGCAAACCTGTGTCCTGCGTGATTTGCAGCTGCTCTGGCTTGTGTGCACTTTTCCAGGACTTCCTTTGTGCACAGCCTAGCCTGGGTCCCCATCACTCCGTCCTGCATTGCCCAACTCGCTGAGTTGGAGTCCGATGCCGTGGGACCCTCCTCTGTGACTCTGAGTCGACCGCTGTTCTCAGGTCTTCTAAGTGCCTGTACTGGTACTCCTGTGGGTGCTGCCTGCTTTTGTGGGGGCTCTCTTAGTTGCTGAGTGCCTCCTCTGTCTCCTCCTCCAAGGGGCGACATCCTGGTCCTTCCTGGGACCCAGCAGCACCCAACATCCTTAACCACAACTCTTGCAGCTAGCAAGGCTTGTTTGTGGTATTTTTGTGTGGAAACACTTCTGCACCCTCCAGCATGTCGTGGGACATATTCTCACCAAAGCCGAAGTTCCTGGCACCATCCGTTGTTCCAGAATCTTCAGCTTCTTCCACCTGGAGGCAGCCCTTTTGCACCTTCATCCGGGGTTTAGTGGGCTCCTGCTCCCCCTGGACACTTGTGTTACTCTTGGACTTGGTCCCCTTCTTTTACAGGTCCTCAGGTCCAGGAATCTGTTTTCAGTACTGTGGTAGCAGTTGTGATATCACAACTATACTGTCTTTCTGGGGTAGTAGGGTAACTTTACTCTTACTTTTCAGGGTCTTGGGGTGGGGTCTTTTGGACACATTTACTGTTTTCTCACAGTCCCAGCGACCCTCTACAATCTACCATAGGCCTGGGGTCCAATTGAGATTCACATTCCACTTTTGTAGTATATGGTTTGTGTTGCCCTAGGCCTATATCTACCTATTGCAGCCTATTGTGATTCTACATTGTTTGCACTACTTTTCTTACTGTTACTTACCTGTTTTGGGTTTGTGTACATATAATTTGTGTATATTACTTACCTCCTAAGTGAGGGTATCCTCTGAGATACGTTTGGCATATTGTCACTAAAATAAAGTACCTTTATTTTTAGTAACTCTGAGTATTGTGTTTTCTTATCATATTGTGCTATATGATATAAGTGGTATGGTAGGAGCTTTGCAGGTCTCCTAGTTCAGCTTAAGCTGCTTTGCCATAGCTACCTCTAACAGCATAAGCTGCTAGAAACACCTCTATTCTACACTAAAAAGGGATAACTGGACCTGGCTCAAGGTGTAAGTACCACAAGGTACACACTATAAGCCAGGCCAGCCTCCTACAGATATCCGCCGGCAGTGACGGTCCTGTACATTGCAGACATGGCTGCCATCTCATACTTTATGCCTCACTTGACTCTTGACACTGCTGCCAGCAAGACCTTCACGACCTGTGCTGCTGTGTACTGCCTCTGGAAGCAATCATGCCATGTCCTACAGGTGATAGGGCCCTTGCCTTCTCATTTGATGAGCTGCACAAGCTTGAGGAGGAGGTCCTACCCCTGTATGAACACCTCTATAGTGCACCAAAGGATCAGATAAGTGCACTGAGTATCAATGTATGAAAGGTTGAGTGTGTGATGATGTTGATGAAATGTGGTGGAATAAAGGATTGGGATGATATGTGTAGGAAGATGGACATGTGCACATGTGCATAGATGGTTTTTATCCCTGATACTTAGTAAGGAGTGTGTGATGTATGTACCCTGCCCCAAAGTGAAACTGTATACCAAGATAAATGAAGGTTGCGTTTCAAATAGTTGTTTACTTATACAATGTTTAAAGACATGCTTGTGAACTGGTCATGTGTTTATAGCCAAGACCTGGTACTGTGTATGCATGTGTTGGACTTGGCCCTTTTGCAGGGTCATCCCCAAACTTTTTGCTTCCTTCCTCCTATTTTTCTGAATTCTTGCTGTTGGCTCTAGGACTCTGAGCACTTTATCACTGCTGATCAATGCTAAAGTGCAGGTCATCACCCTACTAAAGTTGGTATGATTGGCTTACACCTAATTGGCACATTTAATTTACCTGTAAGTCCCTTGTACAGTGATTTCTCTATACCCAGGGCCTGTAGATTAAATGCTACTAGTGGGCCTGCAGCGCTGCTTGTGTCACCCACAGAAGTAACCTTCCAAACTTGTCTCAGGCCTGCTAGTGCAGGGCCTGCATGCACAGTTTACTGCCACAGGGACCTGGCATCTAAATGTATTTGCCAGGCCCAGAACTCCCCTTTTACTACATGCAAGTCACCCATAAGGTAGGCCCTAGCTAGCTCTATGGGCTGGGTGCTATGTCTGTAAAAGGCAGGACATGTGCCTGGTTGCGTGGCCTGTCCTGGTAGTGACAAACAGCCTGTTTGGTTTTTCACTACTGTGAGTGTTGCCTTGCTCTTAGGATTGCTTTGGAAATGCCCTGCCTTATGACTAAGGGGTATTGTCTGATTTATGAAGGGTAGCATAGGCATGTTTGGTATAGTTGTAATGGTGGTGAGAAATGCTGCCTACTGGTGTAGGTGGATTTTTAATTACCAATATAGAAATGCCACTTCTAGAAATTGAGCATTTCTCTGTGATTATGATTCTGGTGTTTTGCAGCTTGACTCCAATCCACGTCTGGGGCAGAGTGACAGCTGGGCTTTGTGCATACCTTTCCGACAGCCTGTACACAGGGAGGGTGGAGGTGTCACAGAGGTGCATCTACATATTGAATGGTCTCCCTGGGCTGAGAGAAGAGGAGGCAGGGCATATCTGCATTTATAAAGGCTGTGCCCTGGCCTCACACAAAGGGCTAGTTTATCCCCAACTGATGTCTGGAGCCTGTGCTGAAGGATAGAGGGGACACTCCAAGAACCAGTTGTAACTGACTGGAACCTCTTCTCCTCCTCTTTGTGAGTGCCTGGCAAAACTGAGTGTAAGTACAGCGGATTTTTCACCATAAAGTGTGCACAAGGAACATCTTCTAGAAATGGACACAGAATGCTGCTGGAGGGACGCACCAGGAACCGCCTTGCACTGATGCTGCTGTGCTGACCTGTGACCTGCTGAGTCACTAGAAGAAACTGCCACTGACTGCATACCCCCTTGTGCTGGTCTGTTATTGGGTCCTGCCGCCCTGTGCTTTACTTGTGTCCCCAGAGGCTGGGTGCTGTGGCCCCTGCCCTCTTCAACGTTTTGCTTTTCAGCATGAGGAGCTCTTTCTCTTATCTGCTGGAATGCATGGCCTGATAATTATCTTTGGTGCACTGTGAGTGCTACAGTGTAACCTCCTGACTGTCCATTTATCTTCTGATGTTTCTCCTATGGGCATGTAGAATAGGTGGGTTACTATGACCCATGCATTTATGATAATGTGTTTTTCATGACTTGCCATGTGTTTGTTTTCTGATGGTCCTTTATGGGCATTTATGTTTACTATGACATGTGCATTTCTTTACTAATGTTTTCCTGACTACAGCTTATGTTGCAGGATAATCAGTAACCTATGTGCTCTATGTGACTACAGCTAGCTTTTGCAGAGTAATAGTACTGTGTAGTGTTCTGACAACTGCTTGGGTAGCAAGGTATTCCTGCCATGTTGTGTTTGGTCTAATGATGTTGTGTACAATACAGTTTATTTTTATATAACTTGTTGTTGTGTTTCCTTTGTGGTGGGAATAGTGTGTCACATGTGTTGTGCGTATTGTACAAACGCATTACACATTGCCTCTGGGATAGGCCTGACTGCTCCTGCCAAGCTACCAAGGGGGTGTGCAAGGGTTATCTTGGGTGGGTAACTCCTTCGCCCTAACTAGTGTGGATGGTTTATGCTTGCTTCGGTGCATACACTGGCCAACCAGAAACCCCATTTCTAGCAGCATGTTGTATGCCTGACTTCACTTTACACATGGCCTTCTGCAGATGGTCATTCCACAAAGAAGGGGATGTTGAAGGAAGGGTATCTATGGCTACTTGCACAAACTTTTGTTTCACCCTTCTGGTTTTGGGATCGTGCATGTGGACATGACTTTCTCCTCTTGTCTGTGTCATCCATGCAGGTCAATGTCCACCAGAAAAAGGGGATTCTATCGCCAAGAAAATATGGACCCTGGGGGCCCACAGCCAGTGGAGCACCCACTGTAGGAAGTGATGAGAGGACCTGAGATGCTGGGCCCGGAAGACCCCAGAGGCCCAGCTGGGGATGTCATCCCGTGGAAGAAGAGGTGTCCATCGGACCTTAACCCCTCTAATGGCTCACATATTGGTGGTGGCCTACGTTGGTTTGGATAGGCATTTGAGGGTAGCACAGCAGCCACAAGGTGGTAAGTACTGACTTGACACATTTTCATACCCATGCAAGGTCAGTGTGTGAAGGGATAGAATCTAAGCTGTGACAATGTGGTAAGTGCAAAGGGTCAAAGATCTCCAATTAACACATAGATGTAAAGTCCTTGACATTTGTACACAGGTGTGCACATACTATTGTGTATAAGGAAATATTAGTCTCCTATGTTATCCCTTCTGTACGAAAGCATATAATGATGCACGTGTGACCGTGTCAAATGTGTACCTCTAAACTGCTATATATACTATGCTGATTGTTACTTGCCACCTACAGAACCAAACTCCCAATATCATGATGGTAAGTTGTTCAGGTATTTGCTCTCTGTCCATTCCAATGCCTCTTGACACATGTGCAACACAGAGTCTGACTAGTTTTAGTCATGCCTACTTTTCCTGAGATTTCTGATGAGTGACAACTTCACGTGAGGCCTTGATATCCATTTAACATTTCACATGCCATACTTGCTAAATGTACTCAGAACTGTTAGGAAGTGAACCTATTTGGTAAGTGAGGGCTGTACGTTGGCCTCTGGTATGTCTCATATGAGTAGACATCCTACATGTTAGAAACAATGGAGGTATTATTAGACTACTATTGCCACACATACATTGTTATCGGAGCTCTGAATGTTAGTACCGTGTACATGTTATTTGAATGGTAATTGGCTACACAGCTATTTCCGTATTCATTGTGTTGTGGGCATGCTAAATAAACCAGTACAACTTATTGTAGGAGGGTGGACTGGCTTGTGGTGAGTACCTAGGGGTACTTGCACCTTGCACCAGGCCCAGTTATCCCTTAATAGTGTATAGGGTGTCTAGCAGCTTAGGCTGATAGATAATGGTAGCTTAGCAGAGCAGCTTAGGCTGAACTAGGAGACGAGTGAAGCTCCTACAGTACCACTTAGTGTCATATGTACAATATCATAAGAAAACACAATACACAGTTATACTAAAAATAAAGGTACTTTATTTTTATGACAATATGCCAAAGTATCTCAGAGTGTACCCTCAGTGAAAGGATAGGAAATATACACAAGATATATATACACAATACCAGAAATATGCAGTATAGTCTTAGAAAACAGTGCAAACCATGTATAGTTACAATAGGATGCAATGGGGACACATAGGGATAGGGGCAACACAAACCATATACTCCAAAAGTGGAATGCGAACCACGAATGGACCCCAAACCTATGTGACCTTGTAGAGGGTCGCTGGGACTATTAGAAAATAGTGAGGGTTAGAAAAATAGCCCACCCCAAGACCCTGAAAAGTGAGTGCAAAGTGCACTAAAGTTCCCCTAAGGACAAAGAAGTCGTGATAGGGGAATAAGGCAGGAAAGACACAAACCAACAATGCAACAACGCTGGATTTCCAATCTGGGGTACCTGTGAAACAAGGGGACCAAGTCCAAAAGTCACAAGCAAGTCGGAGATGGGCAGATGCCCAGGAAATGCCAGCTGTGGGTGTAAAGAAGCTTCGACTGGACTAAAGAAGCTGTGGTTTCTGCAGGAACGCAAAGAACTAGAGACTTCCCCTTTGGAGGACGGATTTCTCTCGCTTTGTAGAGTTGTGCAGAAGTGTTTTCCCGCCGAAAGAACGCCAACAAGCCTTGCTAGCTGCAAATCGTGCAGTTAACGTTTTTGGATGCTGCTGTGGCCCAGGAGGGACCAGGAGGTCGTAAATTGGACCAGAAGGTAGAGGGGACATCGAGCAAGACAAGAAACCCTATTAGCAGCAGGTAGCACCTGGAGAAGTGCCAGAAACAGGCACTACAAGGATGCGTGAAACAGTGCTCACCCGAAGTTACACAAAGGAGTCCCACGTCGCCGGAGACCAACTTAGAAAGTCGTGCAATGCAGGTTAGAGTGCTGTGGACCCAGGTTTGGCTGTGCACAAAGGATTTCAGCCGGAAGGGCACAGGGGCCGGAGTAGCTGCAAAAGTCGCGGTTCCCAGCAATGCAGTCTAGCGAGGTGAGGCTAGGACTTACCTCCACCAAACTTGGACTGAAGAGTCACTGGACTGTGGGAGTCACTGGGACAGAGTTGCTGGATTCGAGGGACCTCACTCGTCGTGCTGAGAGGAGACCCAAGGGACCGGTAATGCAGCTTTTTGGTGCCTGCGGTTGCAGGGGGACGATTCCGTCGACCCACGGGAGATTTCTTCGGAGCTTCTAGTGCAGAGAGGAGGCAGACTACCCCCACAGCATGCACCACCAGGAAAACAGTCGAGAAGGCGGCAGGATCAGCGTTACAGAGTTGCAGTAGTCGTCTTTGCTACTATGTTGCAGTTTTGCAGGCTTCCAGCGCGGTCAGCAGTCGATTCCTTGGCAGAAGGTGAAGAGAGAGATGCAGAGGAACTCGGATGAGCTCTTGCATTCGTTATCTAAGGAATCCCAAGAGACAGAGACCCTAAATAGCCAGAAAAGAGGGTTTGGCTACCTAGGAGAGAGGATAGGCTAGCAACACCTGAAGGAGCCTATCACAAGGAGTCTCTGACGTCACCTGGTGGCACTGGCCACTCAGAGCAGTCCAGTGTGCCAGCAGCACCTCTGTTTCCAAGATGGCAGAGGTCTGGAGCACACTGGAGGTGCTCTGGGCACCTCCTAGGGGAGGTACAGGTCAGGGGAGTGGTCACTCCCCTTTCCTTTGTCCAGTTTCGCGCCAGAGCAGGGCTAAGGGGTCCCTGAACCGGTGTAGACTGGCTTATGCAGAAATGGGCACCAAATGTGCCCATGAAAGCATTTCCAGAGGCTGGGGGAGGCTACTCCTCCCCTGCCTTCACACCATTTTCCAAAGGGAGAGGGTGTAACACCCTCTCTCAGAGGAAGTCCTTTGTTCTGCCATCCTGGGCCTGGCCTGGCTGGACCCCAGTAGGGCAGATGCCTGTCTGAGGGGTTGGCAGCAGCAGCAGCTGCAGTGAAACCCCAGGAAGGGCAGTTTGGCAGTACCAGGGTCTGTGCTACAGACCACTGGGATCATGGGATTGTGCCAACTATGCCAGGATGGCATAGAGGGGGCAATTCCATGATCATAGACATGTTACATGGCCATATTCGGAGTTACCATTGTGAAGCTACATATAGGTAGTGACCTATATGTAGTGCACGCGTGTAATGGTGTCCCCGCACTCACAAAGTCCGGGGAATTGGCCCTGAACAATGTGGGGGCACCTTGGCTAGTGCCAGGGTGCCCTCACACTAAGTAACTTAGCACCCAACCTTTACCAGGTAAAGGTTAGACATATAGGTGACTTATAAGTTACTTAAATGCAGTGTAAAATGGTTGTGAAATAACGTGGACGTTATTTCACTCAGGCTGCAGTGGCAGGCCTGTGTAAGAATTGTCAGAGCTCCCTATGGGTGGCAAAAGAAATGCTGCAGCCCATAGGGATCTCCTGGAACCCCAATACCCTGGGTACCTCAGTACCCTATACTAGGGAATTATAAAGGTGTTCCAGTAAGCCAATGTAAATTGGTAAAATTGGTCACTAGCCTGTTAGTGACAATTTGTAAAGAGAGAGCATAACCACTGAGGTTCTGGTTAGCAGAGCCTCAGTGAGACAGTTAGGCATCACACAGGGAACACATACCTATAGGTCACAAACTTATGAGCACTGGGGTCCTGACTAGCAGGGTCCCAGTGACACATAACAAACATACTGAAAACATAGGGTTTTCACTATGAGCACTGGGCCCTGGCAAGTAGGATACCAGTGAGACAGTGAAAACACCCTGACATACACTCACAAACAGGCCCAAAGTGGGGGTAACAAGGCTAGAAAGAGGCTACTTTCTCACACAACCCCCCCCCAAACGAAGGACAATAAGGCTAACCTTGGCCAGTTGAGACTTTATTGTCTAAGTGGTGATAAGTAGAGAGTAGCTCTGCAATAGACTGGTTACTCCCTTTATCATCCACTATATGGTTACTTCCCTGTGGGGATGTAAACCACCCTGTTTGAAGTTTTTTAGCTAAGCAACAATGTGAAGATGTATTTTCAGAGTTTCTATCAGTAAGTTTTAGTTTAGAGCAGTGGGAATTGTCCACTGAACCTATTTGTAGTGATGGAAATGCCAGACAGGGATGCTGTCTCAGAAAAGCCATAGCTGGGCAAAAACTTTGTCCATATGGCTGGAAGAGAGAACAGGGATGCTGTTTCTCTTGATTTGGAGCAGGGCAGGGATGCTGTCCTATGAGCTCCACACTAGGGCAGGGATGCTGTCCTAAGTGTTGTGAGGCAGTGCAGGGTTTCTGCACTAAAGTTTCTCTGGGAGGGTTGGAGGGATGCTCCATGTTAACTAAAATGGTGCTCTTTTTGTCACCAATGTTAGTTATCCCACAGAGAGGTACTTCCACCTCAGGGAGTACAGCTTTGCCAGCTGATGCTTCCCTTGGAACAGGTTTCACCCCAGGAGAGGTTTCTCCCACCATAGGAATGGTATCCTGAATGGCAGGATGGTTAGGGGATACTGTGATACCCTTTTTACCTGTTGATGGAGAGGGATCCTGAGTTTTCAGGCCTTCTCTCCTTTGCTTTTTCATTTCAGTAGAAATGAGAGGGAACAAGTCCTCTGGGATGCCCAGCATGGCTGCATGGGCATAAAACTCTACATCAGCCCAACCTGAGGCCTCTAGGTCATTACCTAAGAGACAGTCTACAGGTAAGCTAGGTGATACTACCACCTGCTTAGGGCCAGTAACTCCACCCCAACTAAACTGAATTATAGCTAAGGGAAGAAACTTAGTGGAGTTATGGACATCAATAATTTTATACTGTTGTCCAATGATGTGTTGTTCAGGAGCCACTAGGTTTTCAGTCACCAAAGTGATACTGGCACCTGTGTCCCTGTAGGCCAAGGCCTCAACACCATTTATTGAAACTGTCTGCCTGTACTTATCCATTGTAAGGGGACAAGCAGCCAGTGTGGCAAGGCCAATGCCACTAGGTGTGACAGAAACTGTCTTGGGACTGACTACCCCAGTTTCTATTATGGACCCATAAGTGAACCCAACTACACCCTTAACTTGACTGTTGCCAGCAGTCCCACCACTAGTACCACTACTGCTAGGGGCACTAGAGCTTGATGTATTAGTGGTGGTAGGCTCAGGGGGTTTACCTGGACAGGACTTATCCCCTGGCCTATGGCCTCTGTTTTTACACACAAAGCACCAAGGCTTTTTAATTTGTGCAGGTTGAGAAGAAGAGGAAGAATTTGTTTTATCCCCACCCACTGAAGAGTGTTTAAGATTTGAAGTGGGATCTTTGGTTTTACCCTTATCCCCATGCTTATCTTGAGATTTTTCACCATCTTTCTTCTTATTGCCATCTTTGTCACCCCCTGTATGAACTTTTCTGTTCACCCTTGTTCTGACCCATTTGTCTGCCTTCTTTCCCAATTCTTGGGGAGAGGTCAGATCAGAGTCCACCAAGTACTGGTGCAACAAATCAGACACACAATTATTAAGAATATGCTCTCTCAGGATCAAGTTATACAGGCTGTCATAATCAGTAACTTTACTGCCATCTAACCACCCCTCCAAGGCCTTCACTGAATGGTCAATGAAATCAACCCAGTCTTGTGAAGACTCCTTTTTGGTCTCTCTGAACTTTATCCTGTATTGTTCAGTGGTTAAGCCATAACCATCCAGGAGTGCATTCTTAAGAACTGTAAAATTATTGGCATCACTTTCTTTCACAGTAAGGAGCCTATCCCTACCCTTTCCACTAAATGATAGCCATAGGATAGCAGCCCACTGCCTTTGAGGGACATCCTGTACAACACAGGCCCTCTCAAGTGCAGCAAACCACTTGTTAATGTCATCCCCCTCCTTATAAGGGGGAACTATCTTGTGCAGATTCCTAGAATCATGCTCTTTTGCAGGATGACTATTGGGAATACTGCTGCTGCCACCATGGGTTTCTAAACCCAATTTCTGTCTCTCCTTCTCTACTTCTAAGGACTGTCTATCCAAATCCAGCTGTTGCTTCTTGAGCTTCAGTCTGGTGTGTTCCACTCTCAATCTATTGAGCTCCCTTTCTAACAATCTGTCATCAGGGTGGGTGGGAGGGACATTCCTAGACACAGAAGTATGATGAGAATGAACAGAAGGAGACCTGTCCCTTACAGAGGGCACCCTAACAGCTTGGCTAACAGAAACATAATTTCTACTGTGATGAGAATGAATGCTCTTGCTATGATGTGAGACAACACTATCTGTATGGTGTGACTCAACATCAGTACCAACTATGCTAGACTGTCTAGTAATGGGCAGGCTTGGAAGTTTCTTTCCTGAATCTTTTCCTGGGGGAGTCCCTGGATCAGATTGGGAACCATTAGCTACTTTTTCAACAGATGGGGCACGTTTAGCCTTATCTTGTTCTCTAAGCATGTTAAGTAACAATTCCAAGGAAGGATTCTTCCCTACACTCAAACCTCTCTCCATGCAGAGACTCCTTGCTCCTTTCCAGCTAAGGTGATCATATGCAAGTTTGGACAGATCAACATTTTGGCCTGTGCCAGACATTTTTAGAGAGAGTTAAAGTGAAAGATAAAAAAGGTTGTCAGAGCTTTTAGAAAGACAGAGAAAAAAACTTTTTAAACTTTTTAGAACTTTTTAGAAAGTTAGAAGTACTTTTCAGCACTTAGAAAAGAGTGAAAAGAGGAAATGCAAAACTTTTTGGCAATGTGTATATACACTGAACTTGTTTTGTATATTTTTCTCTTATGAAAAGTACAATGACAAGAGTGGTAAGTAGTCTCAAAGCACTTATCCCACCGCTGCACAACCAATGTAGGAGGCTGGACTGGCTTGTAGTGAGTACGTAGGGGTACTTGCACCTCGCACCAGGCCCAGTTATCCCTTATTAGTGTATAGGGTGTCTAGCAGCTTAGGCTGATAGATAATGGTAGCTTAGCAGAGCAGCTTAGGCTGAACTAGGAGACGAGTGAAGCTCCTACAGTACCACTTAGTGTCATATGCACAATATCATAAGAAAACACAATACACAGTTATACTAAAAATAAAGGTACTTTATTTTTATGACAATATGCCAAAGTATCTCAGAGTGTACCCTCAGTGAGAGGATAGGAAAAATACACAAGATATATATGCACAATACCAGAAATATGCAGTATAGTCTTAGAAAACAGTGCAAACAATGTATAGTTACAATAGGATGCAATGGGGACACATAGGGATAGGGGCAACACAAACCATATACTCCAAAAGTGAATGCGAACCACGAATGGACCCCAAACCTATGTGACCTTGTAGAGGGTCGCTGGGACTATTAGAAAATAGTGAGGATTAGAAAAATAGCCCACCCCAAGACCCTGAAAAGTGAGTGCAAAGTGCACTAAAGTTCCCCAAAGGACAAAGAAGTCGTGATAGGGGAATAAGGCAGGAAAGACACAAACCAACAATGCAACAACGCTGGATTTCCAATCTGGGATACCTGTGGAACAAGGGGACCAAGTCCAAAAGTCACAAGCAAGTCGGAGATGGGCAGATGCCCAGGAAATGCCAGCTGCGGGTGCAAAGAAGCTTTGACTGGACTGAAGAAGCTGCGGTTTCTGCAGGAACGCAAAGGGCTAGAGACTTCCCCTTTGGAGGACAGATCCCACTCGCCTTGTAGAGTTGTGCAGAAGTGTTTTCCCGCCGAATGAATGCCAACAAGCCTTGCTAGCTGCAAATCGTGCGGTTACAATTTTTGGACGCTGCTGTGGCCCAGGAGGGACCAGGAGATCGCATATTGGACCAGGAGGTAGAAGGGACGTCGCGCAAGACAAGGAACACTCTTAGCAGCAGGTAGCACCCAGAGAAGTGCCAGAAACAGGCACTACGAGGATGCATGAAACATGCTCACTTGAAGTTACACAAAGGAGTCCCACGTCGCCGGAGACCAACTTAGAAAGTCGTGCAATGCAGGTTAGAGTGCCACGGACCCAGGCTTGGCTGTGCACAAAGGATTTCCGCCGGAAGTGCACAGGGGCCGGAGTAGCTGCAAAAGTCACGGTTCCCAGCAATGCAGTCTAGCGAGGTGAGGCAAGGACTTACCTCCACCAAACTTGGACTGAAGAGTCACTGGACTGTGGGAGTCACTGGGACAGAGTTGCTGGATTCGAGGGACCTCGCTCGTCGTGCTGAGAGGAGACCCAAGGGACTGGTAATGCAGCTTTTTGGTGCCTGCGGTTGCAGGGGGACGATTCCGTCGACCCACGGGAGATTTCTTCGGAGCTTCTAGTGCAGAGAGGAGGCAGACTACCCCCACAGCATGCACCACCAGGAAAACAGTCGAGAAGGCGGCAGGATCAGCATTACAGAGTTGCAGTAGTCGTCTTTGCTACTATATTGCAGTTTTGCAGGCTTCCAGCGCGGTCAGCAGTCGATTCCTTGGCAGAAGGTGAAGAGAAAGATGCAGAGGAACTCGGATGAGCTCTTGCGTTCGTTATCTAAGGAATCCCAAGAGACAGAGACCCTAAATAGCCAGAAAAGAGGGTTTGGCTACCTAGGAGAGAGGATAGGCTAGGAACACCTGAAGGAGCCTATCACAAGGAGTCTCTGACGTCACCTGGTGGCACTGGCCACTCAGAGCAGTCCAGTGTGCCAGCAGCACCTCTGTTTCCAAGATGGCAGAGGTCTGGAGCACACTGGAGGAGCTCTGGGCACCTCCCAGGGGAGGTACAGGTCAGGGGAGTGGTCACTCCCCTTTCCTTTGTCCAGTTTCGCACCAGAGCAGGGCTAAGGGGTCCCTGAACCGGTGTAGACTGGCTTATGCAGAAATGGGCACCAAATGTGCCCATGAAAGCATTTCCAGAGGCTGGGGGAGGCTACTCCTCCCCTGCCTTCACACCATTTTCCAAAGGGAGAGGGTGTAACACCCTCTCTCAGAGGAAGTCCTTTGTTCTGCCATCCTGGGCCAGGCATGGCTGGACCCCAGGAGGGCAGATGCCTGTCTGAGGGGTTGGCAGCAGCAGCAGCTGCAGTGAAACCCCAGGAAGGGCAGTTTGGCAGTACCAGGGTCTGTGCTACAGACCACTGGGATCATGGGATTGTGCCAACTATGCCAGGATGGCATAGAGGGGGCAATTCCATGATCATAGACATGTTACATGGCCATATTCGGAGTTACCATTGTGAAGCTACATATAGGTAGTGACCTATATGTAGTGCACGCGTGTAATGGTGTCCCCGCACTCACAAAGTCCTGGGAATTGGCCCTGAACAATGTGGGGGCACCTTGGCTAGTGCCAGGGTGCCCTCACACTAAGTAACTTAGCACCCAACCTTTACCAGGTAAAGGTTAGACATATAGGTGACTTATAAGTTACTTAAATGCAGTGTAAAATGGCTGTGAAATAACGTGGACGTTATTTCACTCAGGCTGCAGTGGCAGGCCTGTGTAAGAATTGTCAGAGCTCCCTATGGGTGGCAAAAGAAATGCTGCAGCCCATAGGGATCTCCTGGAACCCCAATACCCTGGGTACCTCAGCACCCTATACTAGGGAATTATAAGGGTGTTCCAGTAAGCCAATGTAAATTGGTAAAATTGGTCACTAGCCTGTTAGTGACAATTTGTAAAGAGAGAGCATAACCACTGAGGTTCTGGTTAGCAGAGCCTCAGTGAGACAGTTAGGCATCACACAGGGAACACATACCTATAGGTCACAAACTTATGAGCACTGGGGTCCTGACTAGCAGGGTCCCAGTGACACATAACAAACATACTGAAAACATAGGGTTTTCACTATGAGCACTGGGCCCTGGCAAGCAGGATACCAGTGAGACAGTGAAAACACCCTGACATACACTCACAAACAGGCCCAAAGTGGGGGTAACAAGGCTAGAAAGAGGCTACTTTCTCACACTTATGAACAGTTACATTATTCAATGTTTTTTGCCAGCATCATGTGCACATCATAAGGTTCTGACCTAAAAAAAACATTGTAATGTATCATAGACATACTTTCTTTTGCTATATTGGATATGGGTTGATTTGTTTTAGTATGGAAACCTATTGTTTCCACTGACTAGATTGTGGTTCAGGTGTTTTAGTTCACATTCACATGTGGGTGGAATGGTACATGTAGTCAGACATTTGGGCAGGCTCAAGGTATATGTCTCCATCATGGAATCCTCAGATGTGGTTGTATGTCATTGACAAATTCCAATACAGATGTAAGGCTACTCATGTCTGAAGTGTGGCTAGTGATGTTTCTACTCAAACATTGGACTATTGTTGTTACCACTCATCATGATACGTTGTACTGTATGTGGCCTTCATGCACATGATAGGTGTTCATTATATTTAAGGAGTGGTTATGCTATCTGTGGTTGTCTGTGGGTAAATGCAGTGGGCTAAGTAGGCCCCTATGAGTGTGCAATACATCACTTACAGGTGGAGATTCACAGGTATGATTAGATAAACAAAGTATGCATATTTTCCTACATCACTATTGGTACATGTGTTGGTGACATGTGTTTAGACTCTATTATACTCCAAATTAGGAAATACCAAATATCGTTGTTGCATTTTTGCTAAATTCAACTGTGAAGGTTGTGGGCTCTGTGACATGAAATGGTTTTGGCTTGTATGCAACATGCTGTTTTGTGTTTGGCATACAATACGGTTCCTTTTCTGGTACATGACATCAGCTAATAATATAGGTATGTGTGGATTTTGTGCTTGTGATATGTGGAAATGAATGTAATCAGTATTTCACATTGCTTGGTCATTGGATGACTATGATGATGTGGATAGGGTCTCAGATTCATGTTGCCAGGTCAGGTTGTCATGGAATGGTTAGTATGATAACTCTACTGAAATGATGGTATAGCAGGTGTGCAATAGGTGGCATTGCTGGTGTGTGACATTGTTGTAATGTAGTGGTGTAGACAGTATATAGTTGTGACGTGATGTTGGCACTAAGCTGGTTCTACCTGGGGGATGTAATACAATTGGATGTAATGTGAATGATGTGTACAGTGTGATGTTAGTGTATGAAAAGAATGTGATGACCCTACCTCTCCTCCTGTTTTCCAACATCAGCATCGGCAAGTGAAGGAGACGGGGGACAGCTGAGTGGGCGAGCTGCTGGCCACAGGACCTGAAGTCATGAAACCACTGACACAGAGGGACCCAGTGGGCCGGAGGGCAAGGGGAGTGCCATGGGGGACTCAGGATCCACCTCATCATTTTTGTAATCTTCCTCCAGTGGACACTCCCTGGAGGTGGCGGACCCGTTTGGGACCACCCTAGCACCATCTCTGTCTGCCACCCCCCTTTCTACCACTGCCCTCCCTGTGGCTCCGCACCCAATTGGTCATGCCCACCAAGAGCCAACGTGTTGACGATGGTGCGGTTGTGGTGGGGTTGTGGTGTGTTTGTGCTGTTGTTGTGATGAGTTGTGGCGTGTGTTGTTGTGTGAGGATGGGCCTGTGGTCTGTTTCCTCCGTAAGTGTGTGCTGTTAATGTGTGTGTATGTGTGCTGGCTGTAGTGTGTGTACTGTGTATGTGCGGGTGTCTGTGTGGCTGTGTGTGAGTGCGCGTGTCAGTGTAAAGTTAGGTATGAGTGTCGCCCTCACACCCCCTTTCCGTGGGATGTTATATAAGTGTACAAAAATTAACAATATGCAACTGTAACAGATAAGTGTGTGCACTTATGGTTGCTGTTGTCATCTTCAGCGATGATTCTGAAGTATTTTAGTGAACAGGAGCTGCGGGATGATGCCTGTTGTGGTTCAGTGGGGCCTCCAGATGTGGCTTCCTGGAGCTGAGATACTGTTCGTATCCGCCAGGGTTTCCGTGGTGGTGTGATTGTGATGGGCATATTGGCAGTGTGCAACCTCATAATATGATCAGTGGAAACATGGTCTCTGCCGACCTGCAGGTGAATTCAGTCATCTGTAGCAGTCTGACCGCAGTGGGGGTGCCGGTATTACATTGGCTGTATTCTGTAGGCAAGACTGCAGAAGTCATAATTTGGCAGTCTTCTCCATCAGCCTGTTGGCGGTATGACCGCCACCACCAAAATGGCAGTCCTGGGACCTCCAAAGTTGTAATGGCCCCCTTTGTGTATTTAAAAATGCAGAAACCAGGGCATTTAGGACCTCATTACAACCCTGGCGGTAAGTGCCGCCTACCGCCGTTCTGACGGCCGCCAACATACCGCGACCGCGGCGGTATACCGCTACCGGTATTATGACCCACACAGAGAAATCCACCACTATACAGACACCCACACAAGTCCGCCAGCCCAAAGGTCAGTGATAAACTGCCAGTACCAAAACCCACACTGTTAAGCCAACAGAAATACGCCCACAGTATCAGGACCCACGAATCACCGCGGCGGCCTTTCAACCACGATAAACCATTGGCGGTACAAACCGCCGCAGTCAAAATACACACACACATGCAAAACTACACCACATTGGACAATTAAAAATACACACACCTGACACACATACACACACCACACACTCAGACCACTATAAAACACACACAAAAAGATTGCTAACAGAGAGAGACAAGCCAGGAGCACCCACTCAATCTGAGCCACAGAACACCATCACCCATACACCATCCACGCACCGCACAGCACAACACCCCAACACAGCACCCCACACTCCCTCACACATACCACTCACACCACATCTATGGCACCCCAAAGACACCCCAGGTTTTCAGAGGAGGAGCTAAGGGTCATGGTGGAGGAAATCATCCGGTTAGAGCCACAGCTATTCGGATCACAGGTGCAGCAAACGTCCATTGCTAGGAAGATGGAGCTTTGGCAGAGAGTTGTGGACAGGGTCAATGCCATGGGACAGAACACCAGAACAAGGGATGACATCAGGAAGAGGTGGAATGACCTACGGGGGAAGGTGCGTTCTGTCGTTGCAAGACACCAGGTAGCCGTACAGAGACTGGCGGTGGACCCCCACCTCCTCCCCACAACTAACAACATCGGAGGAGCAGGTCTTAGCAATAATGCATCCTGAGGGCCTGGCAGGAGTAGAAGGAGGACTGGACTCTGGTAAGTCAGACCTTTACTATTATATCCCCCACCTTACCAGCAGGCCATCACAAACTCCTACCCCTACCCTCACCCCATCACTACACCACCTCACATATACCACACTATCACAACCCACCCATCCCAAAACCAAGCCCTGCATGCCACACAAATGCATGGACACCCAACACACACCTGCATGAACACCAATCACTAAAGCATGCACATTAGAGAGAATCACTTAGCTCACACAATCACCACTCACATAAGGCAAAGCTGACAGGGCAATCACAACCATACAGGGAAACACACCCATGCACAAGATGGCACATGCAGATACAATAACACTGCATTTACATCCCAACAGGACCCCCACTCAAGGTCACCGGAGAGGAGGAGCCACCAACATCCAGTCACCCCACGGAAGAGGCCCACAGTGATGACAGAAGCTTTGCACGCCTGGATCAGGATGACCAACCTTCCCCATCAGGGACCTCTGGACAGTCGGTTACCCTGCCACAGGCCCATACCACCACAGAACCTCCCCCCCCAGGAAACACCAGCACAGCACCCACCCATCGGGCCCATACCTCTGTCCCCAGGACACGTCAATCAGCAGTGCGTCCACCACTACAGGGACTCCAGGCAACCCCACAAACACAGCACAGGGACCTGGGGTCAGTGGCAGTGGGCACACGGTTCAGGGGACAGAGGCACAGGACAACAGGGACTCTGGGAGGACTGCTGTGTGACAGGGGGAGGACAGGCCCAGGGAGCTCCCTCTCCACTAGGCACTTGCAGGGATCCTGGGAGCATACCAACATTCCCAGGAGACCTTGGGCCAAATACTGTACGAGTTGCAGGAGACCGAGCGGATGCAGGAGGGACAGTACTTGGGGATCAGGGAGGACCTCAAACACACCCACACCATCCTGGTCACAATTGCAGGGGTGCTGGCTGACATGGCCAACACCATGAGGGGGGCAGTGGCACACCAACGGGCCCCTGACACTAGCCACACCGATGAACAGCCCTCCACCTCCACCGACGCTAGTGGACAGGAAGCCCCACCACAGGACCAACCGGCCACCAGCACCCCTCCCCCTGCAGAAGAAGAACCACCCTGAAAACGGTCCCTGCGATCCGGGCAGCAGCCAGAGAACATTGCCAAGACCTCCGCCAGGAAATAAGACTCTCCTGATTGTCACCCTTCTGTCCCACGCTGTTACCCTGTCCACCTTGAACTGCTATTGCTCCCCTTCCTATGCCCCATTGGACAATGCACCTGTGGTACCAATAGACTGACACTACCCTGGACTTTCCGCAATCAGCAACCCAACCCATTGCAATACCCCCTCCACTTATTTGCACAAAAATAAATACCCTTGAAACTAATACAAGCATGGAGTCCGTCATTTGATTCAAATATGTATTTGTTTAACAAGCTGTAAATATTGCAATTCAACTGTACACTCATGTATGCATAGGTATGACCAGTAGTGGGCAGCAGGGAACACACCAGGAGCCAGAGTGGAACACATAGATCTGAAAATAGAGATGCCAAAGGGTAGAGTAAGTGGCCATACAATATGGAAAATCAGGCTGCCATGTACAATGTCCAAAACAAAACTTCAATGGAAAGTGAAGTTACAGTGTCTTACCTGTGTGTCACTGGAAATACTGTTGTATGAGTGATCTTCTGTTGCCACATCTTCCTCCTCTGCCTCCTCTTCCTCACTGTCCACAGGGTCCACCGCTGCCACAAGACCATCTCCATGCTCATCTTCCTGCAGAAAAGGCACCTGGCGTCTCAAGGCCAGGTTGTGCAACATGCAATGATAATCTGGCACGCCTTCTTGGATGAGTAGTACAGGAATCCACCTGTCAGATGGAGGCACCGGAACCTGGCCTACAGGAGGCCAAAGGTTCTTTCAATTATCTTCCTTGTTTGCCCATATCCCTCATTGTAACGTTCCTCTGCCCTTGTGCTGGCATTCCTCACTGGGGTTAGTAGCCATGAGAGGTTGGGGTAACCAGAGTCACCTGCAAATATTCAAGGGATACCTGTTAGACATACATTCACCATTAGGGACAACCCCACACCCATATACCAACATCAACTGGGTGGGGACCATTGGCTCACCTATTAGCCACACCCTGTGCCTCTGGAGTTGAGATATCACATATGGAATGCTGATATTCCTCAAGATGAAGGCATCATGCACAGAGCCAGGATACTTGGCATTCAAATGGGAGATGTACTGGTCCACCAAACACACCATCTGCACATTCATAGAGTGATAGCTTTTTCTATTCCTGAACACTTGTTCATTCCTCTGGGGAGGGGGGACAAATGCTACATGTGTACCCTCAATGGCACCAGTGATGTTGGGGATATGTCCACTTTCACTGTGGCCAAATCCTCCACCTGGGGGAATACAATGTAGCTGTGCATGTGTTTCAGCAGGGCAGACAACACTCTGGTCAACACATTGGAGAACATAGGATGGGACATCCCTGATGCCATGGCCACTGTCGCTTGGAATGAACCACTTGCCAGGAAATGGAGCACTGACAGGACAAGAGGGAGGATACCTGTGGGCTGGCGGATAGCTGAAATCAGGTATGGCTCCAATTGGTCACACAGTTCTTGGATTGTGGCTCTATCAAGTCTGTAGGTTAGGATAATGTGTCTGTCCTCCATTATCGTCAGGTCCACAGGGGTCTGTAAACGGGAGGATGTCTCCATCTCCTATTCATCCTCAGCGGTTGAAGTTTAGAGAGAAAAACGGTGAGCAGAGGGTCATATTCACACATCTATTGAAATAATGATGCATCTCTTCCTTTACAGAAACAGTATGTGAATTTGAGAGTCAGTTGATGTGCCAATGTCTGCTTTGACGCAGTTAGTTGCCATGCCCTCTGCCCCCCTGAAATGGCGGCTGGCTGACCTCTATGGAGAGACAAGTGGAAATGAGGCAATTCCGCTGACATTGTGCGCTGTGGCGGTCGGCGGTGGACGACCGCCACGCAACTTCGCATTGGTTAACATTGGGCCCTATGGGTTCCAGGAGCCAATTGCGATGTACGCCGCTGGTGACGGTATGCACTGCCGCGGACATGACTGCCATTTTCTAACTGTTCACTTGCTTGCTACCGGACCTTCAACAGGAGAGGACCTACACTGCAAGACCTGCTATGACCTGTGTCTGGAAGCGACAATGGCTCATATGTCTGGCGAAAGGTCCCCTGCCTTCACTTCGGAGGAGTTGGAGAGACTGGTGGATGGGGTCCTACCCCAGTACACTTTACTCTATGGTCCTCGAGACAAACAGGTGAGTACACTGTGAGCAAGATACGTGGGCCATGAATGTATGGAGTGCTGTGTGTGTAAGCCACATGTAGGGGGGGGCTAAGGGATCCTGACCAGAGCGCTGCATGTATGGTGGTCAATGTATGTGCGTAAGGGGATGGGAGGGACATGGTGGGCCATGAGTATGACAGTCCGGATGATATGACTAATCCCTTTTCTGCTGTCTTTTTCCTGCAGGTCAGCTCCCATCAGAAAAGGGTATTTAGTGTGCCATCACCAAGGAGGTGCGAACCCTGGGGGTCTTTGACAGGAGGAGCACCCACTGACGTAAACGGTGGGAGGATCTGCGCCGCTGGGCAAGGAAGACGGCGGAGGCCCAGCTGGGGCTGGCCTCCCAACGAGGAAGGGGTGACATTCATACCCTTACCCCCCGATGTTCCTCATCCTGGCAGTAGCCTATCTGGAGCTGGATGGGAGCTTGAGGGCATCACAGCATCCACAAGGGGGTGAATACAGATTCAGAATCATGACCTTGCTCACGTTAAGGTTTTACCTGGGTGGGGGATGTGGACTGTGGGTGCCCCTAGGCCAGGACGAACATGGCAGGGTAGGTCCCTTGTTGGTTAGGCTCTGAAGCACTCCGACCCCAATGGTGCTAGTGGGCATCTACTATTGGGCAGGGCCCTGTTTGTTTCAGGTGTGCAGCTGATGGCATTATGTTATGTACCCCATGGGCTGGTGACTATCTTTGTAACTGGTAGTGCATGGCCTAGTGCATAGGGCTGCTCCCTGAGTGTTGTGTACACCAACAGTAGTGTTGTTGCTGGCATTGACCAAGTGTATCCACTGTCTCTCCCCCCCTTTTTGTTTTGTCACCCTGTCCTTGTGTGCATTAGCATCATCTGGCGGAGGAGCAGAGGCACCGGCGACGGAGGGAGCTGCATCCCACATGGGCGTGCAGGCTGAATCCACCGACAGTGAGGGTAGCAGTGGACGGAGGGCGAGGGGAGCACCATAACGGAGACAGGAGGACAGTACAGACAGCGACTCCTCCTCCAATGGCGGTGGCGGACACCTCTGTGCCCACCCCAACAACAGATACAGCCACCACCCACCTACCAGCGCCCCCCTCCCAGCAGCCTCTCAGCGTGTTTCCTGTCACCCAGGAGGTTGGGCATCTCCTTCGCCCCAGGCACCTCAGGCCCTGCCCCAGTCAGCCCTGCTGCCCTCAGTGAGGAGGCTATTGACCTCCTGAGATCCCTCACTGTTGGGCAGTCAACCATACTGAATGCCATCCAGGGTGTCTAGAGGCATTTGCAACAAACAAATGCATACCTGGAGTGCATTCACTCTGGCGTGGCGGCCCAACAGATAGCATTTCAGGCTCTGGCCTCCACACTGGTGGTAGCCATTGTCCCTGTCTCCAGCCTCCCCCTCCAACTTCCTCTACCCAGTCCCAATCCGTCAACCCCAGCCTACCCCAAGTACACCTTCAGACCAGCATTCACCCAAATAAACACACTGAGGTGGCTCAGGCAAACACAAGCACCACATTTCATCTCACAGGCACTCACACAAGCACCATCCCCATGCAGACACACCAACATCCACTGCCTCCACTGTGTCCCCCTCCCCCTCCTCATCCACCTCCCTCCCAGTAGCCTCTCCTCTCACACCTGCATGCACTACATTCTTATCCACTACCTCCATCACCAGCACGCCCATCACTACACACCCCTCACTGGCAGTCACCACCCCAACATCCATGCACACGTCCCCTGTGCCCTCTCCCACTGTGTCTGTGACCCCTCCTCCCAAAATACACAAACACAAGCACACACCCACCCAACAGCCATCCTCCTCACAACAGCATCCAGCTCATGGACCTGCACACAAACACAGCAGACTGACACCACCTACAAACACTCCCTGTTCCTCCACTCCCAAACATTAACCCTCTTTCCACCCCAATGTCCCTAATAAGCTTTTCCTAGCCAACACTGACCTCTTCCCCACACCTCCATCCTTCACCTCAGGTCGGGTGGCCAGAACCCCGCCCAGCACCTCAGCCACCAAGTCTACGTTCGCTGTGGTTTCTGCAGCTGTCAGAGGCTCTAAGGGGTCACCCGTTAGCCCAGCCAGTGTGCGACCAACCCCTGACGAGGCCAAGAAGATTCTGCCACCTGTCAATGTCAAGAAGGGGACAGCATCCAGCAAGGAGAAGGAGCCACAACAACCCAGCAAGGCCACGTCAAAGACTCCAGCTGCCAGACCCAAGGTGACACCACCATCTGCCAGGGCAGGAAGGGGCACTGAACACCAGCGAAGGCACTTCTGCCGTCTGAGCCTGCAGGTGAAGGCCTAGTGGCTTCCAGCACAACTGCCAGCACCGCCACCTGCACCGCCGCAGGCACCACTACTGTCAGCAGCAGTAGCCCCAGTGGGCAACTGTCTGAGGCTGCAGGGGAAGGGCTGGAGCCTCGCCCCACCACTGGCAGCACCGGCCAATACCTGCACTGCGGCCAGCACTGCCACCTGCACCCCCGCAAATCACTGCCGCAAGCAACACCACCTGCACCGCCACAAGCACCACTACTGTCAGCAGCAGCATGTCAAAGCCCAGCTCACCTGAGTCCTTGTTCAGTTCTGATGGAGGTTGAAGACAATCCGACCCCACCCTGAAACTGCTTGTTCCAGCACACTAGTTTTTAAAACAGTGCACTAAGAACAGAAGCTCAAGGGAAGGGGGGAAGTGGATAAAATAAAATAAAGAGACAACAGCGTTCTTGCGTTTCCACTGTTGAAGTGCTGCACAAATCTGCGGCCCTCTCTGACTTCGGTAGAAACTGGTGCCTAATGAAACATAAACAAAGAACAGATAAGTACATCCTATTCCTAACTGGGTTCCTGACTATCCCTTTATTTATTAGAAATTTTCTTCTAAAAGTACCTCTTGGATCCTGGTCTCTAGTTTCCAGGTTTGGAATGTGTTACTGCTCTGGGATGTGCTTTCTATTACTCTAAAGCTTCTAAAACATTAAACAAATACCGTTATCAGAATTATCAATATCAAACATTCATCTTAATATAACTAAAGCCTAAATTGCCAATAGCAGACTCACTTTTCCCATATTTCCAGAATCTTTTATAAAACAAATACTGTACTTTTACGTCAAAATACAGCATGTAATTTGTGCAAGTCCTTGTTTTACTGTTTGCCTTGCTGTTAATGGTTTCCACGGTTCGATTCTTAAAAGTTCCATAAAAAAATGTTTGCTTCACAAAGTTCCGCAAAGTATTGTTGTAACAAAGAGTTTGAATCACAATGTTCGTGGAAGGTATCTTGTTTCAAATTGTCTATACACGAATCCAGAAATTGTTGTCAAAGTTCTTTCAGGTAATAAAAGTTTTGCACTTACTTGTTGCTGGCAAGAGATACTGATCAGTCTAACCTTGTCTTCTTTCTCTTTTGCAGGTTGCTTGTAGGAGAGAGGCTGAGGCAAGGAGGAACCGGAAACCGGAAGAAGGAAGAGCCAGCATCTGCGCCCATTGAAGCCAATGAAAGTCTGTAGAGAGCAGGAGTGCCAGCGCCGAGGGATCTGTCCTCAGGTAAGCGGGAGGTAGACGAGCACAAGCACTGGGCGAGGCTCGAGGGCTGCCTTTTATAGACAGGGCTGGGTGTGGTCCTCACATGCTGCACATGTTCTTGAAAGGTGTGCAGAGCTGGGTGTGGTTTGAAGAGCTGGGTGTGGTCCTCACATGCTGCACATGTTCTTGAAAGGTGTGCAGAGTTTCAGTTATTATGCAAATGAGTTAAATTAACACATGGCCTATGGAGGAGTGTTTTAAAGAAGCCTTGGTAAAAGCAAGGCCCAATGTGTAAACAAAACAGCACATTAAACAACATACACAGAAGCCTAGGGGGGGGGGGAAGGTGAGATAACAAGAAAGGCTTTCAATAGTAAGTTTAAAAGGGAGCTATTACAGAACCCACTAGTGCAGTGAGAGGGGACATGCTCTTTGCTGTGCACAAACCCTAACACAGCAGCCCCAGTGGGCAGCCGTCTGAGGCTGCAAGGGAAGGGCTGGAGCCTCCCCCCACCACTGGCAGCATCGGAACAGCACAGAGGCCAGCACTGCCACCTGCACTGCTGAGAGTGACACCACTGCTAGCAGCAGCAGCCCCAGTGGGCAGCCGTCCGAGGCTGCAGGGGAAGGGCTGGAGCCTCCCCCCACCACTGGCAGCACCCCCACCAGCACCACCACTACCAACACTGTGCAGCCATAGCCACCGGCGGATGGACTGTAGCCCTGACTCCATGGAGTATCATGCATCCTGGCCACTGCAAATCTCATGGCTCTGACACCCAGTTGAGGGACTGTGACCTGGCACCCCCCAGGTGCTGCATCACTGGGCAGAAGGTATCCATTCACCCTATCCTTGACATGAAGAAGCACACTGGGCACCATGCCCCCTCCAGAACCATTTGAAGAAGGCATCCACTCACCCTATCCTTGGCAGGAAGAAGCACACTGGGCACAAAGCCCCCTCCAGAACCAGTGGAAGAAGGCATCCACACAGCCCAACCTTGCCAGGATGAAGCACACTGGGCACAAAGCCCCCTCCAGAACCAGTGGAACAAGGCATCCACTCAGCCCCTCCTTGCTAGGATGAAGGACACTTAGCACTAAGCCTCCTCCAGAGCGAGTGGATCAAGACATCCACTCATCGTAGCCTTGGCAGGAAGAAGCACACTGGGCACAAAGCCCCCTCTAGAACCAGTGGAAGAAGGCATCCACTCACCCTATCCTTGGCAGGAAGAAGCACATTGGGCACAAAGCCACCTCCAGTACCAGTGGAAGAAGGCATCCACTCAGCCCCTCCTTGCCAGGATGAACCACACTGGCACAAAGCCCCCTCCAGAACCAGTGGAAGAAAGCATCCACTCAGCCCTCTTTACCAGGATGAAGCACATTGGGCACAAAGCCCCCTCCAGAACCAGTGGAAGAAGGCATCCACTCACCCTATCCTTGGCAGGAAGAAGCACACTGGGCACAAAGCCCCCTCCAGTACCAGTGGAAGAAGGCATCCACTCAGCCCCTCCTTGCCAGGATGAAGCACACTTGGCACAAAGCCCCCTCCAGAACCAGTGGAAGAAGGCATCCACTCAGCCCCTCCTTGCCAGGATAAAGCACACTGGGCACAAAGCCCCCTCCAGAACCAGTGGAGGAAGGCATCCACTCAGCCCCTTCTTGGCAGGATGAAGCACACTGGGCACAAAGCCCCCTCCAGAACAAGTGGAGGAGCCACCCACTCGAGAGACTGTGGCTTTTCACTCCCCAGGAGCAAGCAGTGGGCAGACCACCCACTTGAGAGACTGTGGCTTTGCACTCCTCAGGAGCAAGCAGTGGACATGGAGCTCCCTCCAGGAGCTGTGGCATTGTACCATCTTCTGGCTGAGGAGCCCCCCTTCCCCGTTCCCCTGATGTGCCTGTTTGTTTTCAACCTGATGCCCCTGCAGTGTTCTCTCCATTTTGAGGCAGGAGTCAAGTGTGGGCTTGGCCTATGTGTTATGGCCCCGTGGGCCACGGACTATTTTTGGGTGGACATTGTCCCTCATTTTGTATATTTTGTATATATTGTAGATACTGTTCATTTATTTATGTACGTATTTCTACGGATTTCTAATATTACACTAATTTGACTCCATTCCTTTTGTCCTTGCGTTATTCCTGATGGTTATGGGGTGTACATGTAATGCTATTGCATCTGTTTGTGTGTATGGTGTTGGGGGTGAGGGTGGGGGTGGGTGTGTTGCGTGTTTCGTGTGTGTGTGTCACTCTCTTTTTCCTCCCCTGTGTGCTAGGTGCAGTACTCACCGTGGTCATCGTCGCCGGCGTTGGTGCTAGTGGTATTTGAGCGGATACACCAGCATGGGGAGGACCTGCAGCTCAGGCTCCATGGCGTCCTGGTTCTTCCTTGAGTATAGGAAAAGCTGGCAGATGGGTGGGTTGTAATTCTGTGGGCGATACATTGTCTTTCGCCTGGCTGTTGGTGGTTACCACCATGGTGTTTGTTGCTACTGCCGTGGTTGTCAGAGTGTTAAAGTGGCTGCCTGTGTTGTCGGTTTCCGCCTTGGTCATGATTCCATTTTTGTTACCGCCTACCTGTTGGTGGTATTACCGCCACTTTAACACCGACCGCGAGGGTTGTAATGAGGGCCTTATTGTATAATTGTTTTGAGACTTTGAAAACCATTTAATGTTGGATGTATATGTAAAAATCTTTTTTAAGCAGATGTTCAAGCTGCGGTCTTAACGTTTACGCAGACTATAGGCATTTGAGAATTGTTTAAAATCCAGAACCAAGGACAATAAAGCATGTTTACTACCATAGATTAAAAAATTATATATTTTAAACAAATAGATTTATTCATGGTATTATTATATGCACCCTCTGCCAGGTGAGTCTAGAGATATTTGAGTTAAACAAGAGAGGTTTGTATTTTACATTAAATATTTGTATGCAATGTAAGATGGATTAGTAGAGTGCTGCTTGTCACCCATGACAAAATCAAGGTGCTGAGTATGTGACAGTAGGTGTGTGGTGAGGCTGAGCCTGAGTACAAGCAGTCTAGATGGTCCTGCAATAGGAATAATTGAAAAACCAGGTCTTCAGCTTCTTGCGGAATTCAGGAAGTGAGGAAGAGGTTCTGATGCATTGGGAAGGCCATTCGATCATTTGTAGGCTCGGTGTGGGAATGATCAACCCATCCTTTCTGCCTCTGTGGATGGGGGAGTGTTTGCGAGTGTGTTTGAGTGAGAGTGATACTGAGCAATGTTGTCTATGGGTTGATGAAAGTGAAGCCAAAGATTGAGGTATGTGGGTTACTTGTGTTACCTGGTTTCACTATATCACAAAGATGCCAGAGAAGCACCTTATGTGGCACTTTGCCAAAGCATAAGGCAGAAGAGCTGCCTTCATCTGCTGCACTACAGAGTGCCTCCGTCACCACTAGGAGTGCAGAATCTGTGCTATGGGAGGGTCTAAAACCACTTTGGGAGATATTCAAAATGTGTTTTCCCTTAGGAGACTTAGGGGCAGATTTCAGAAAAGTGGTGCTGCACCCAGTTCAGCGCCACTTTTCTTGTGCCCCTTAGCACCCCCCCAATGCCACAATGTGTGCGTCATATTTAATATACAGTGGACTATGGCGGAAGTTAGGGAACTAGTGTCAGGATTTTTCACGCTAGTTTGGAGCTTTTCAGGATTAGCTTAACAAATTTTGACGCTAATCCTGCAAAGCCAATGAAGGGCCATTGTAAACAATTGTGTACCTCCTTTTAATGCCTGCTCTGAGCAGGCATTAAAAGTGTTGAAAAAATGATGCAAAGAAATCTCTTAGTTTTCTTTGCATCATTGTTTCCGTCCCCCTAACCGGGGAACGCCCCCTTTGCATACATTATGCATGGCACAGGCATAATGTAGCGCAAAAAGTTACAAATTAGCACAAGGCATGCATTGCTCCTCTTTGTAAATTTGGCGTGGTGATTTTGGCCCCGTTGGGCTACACCCGCATTTAAAAAGTACACTAATGTGGCACAAGGAGACGCTAGGGACTCTTAAATCTGCCCCTTATGGTCTCATCACAACATTGGCGGACTGAATGAGCCGCTCACCAAAGCTGCTTGGAGGAGGCTGCAGTCATACCGGTGTACTCCCCAGCAGTCCCATTAAATGTTTCCACAGGGCTGACTGGTGAAAACATCATATTATGATGTTTCTGCCAGTCAAATCTTCCGAATCCGGCCACGACGTTGGCCTCCACTCCCTCCAGTTGAATCGAGGCCAATGCTGTGGCACAACAGCACCCTTGGAATGCGCCTTGTCTAGTTGAGGGGCCCCTGCACTGCCCATGCTATGGGCATGGGTAGTGCAAGGGTCTGTGTTTGGCCTCCAGCACTGCCGTTCTACCAGCCTTTTCATGGCAGGGACTCTGCCATGAAAAGGCTGGTGGAAAATGGATTTGTGATCAGCACATCTGTACTGAACTCAGCACGGTCGTTGCTGACCATGATTCCGACCGCCACCACTTACTAAGATCCTTGTGGTGGCAGTGGTCCCCTGGTGGTCTGACTATCAGGGTTGAAATCTGGCAATTAGACAAACAGATAAACTTAGTGTCTCATTACAACTTTAGTAGTTGGAATGAGCTGATCACCAAAGCCACGGGGAGGTTGCTGCTGTCATACTGGTGGTCTCCCTCCCAGTTGTATTACGATGTTTTCACCCAGCTGACTGGTAGAAACATCACATTATGACGTTTCTGCCAGTTAGTCTGGTGGAAACAGGTCCAAAGCAGGCTCAAAATGTACTCTGTTTGCAGAGCAGACAGTGCACATTCTGAGGGTGCTGGCGGGGGCTGCAATGTCCATGCTATGGGCATGGGCAGTGCGGGTGCCCCTCTGTGACTCCCAGCACTGCCTTTCCACCAGCCTTTTCATGGCGGGCCCTGCCATTAAAAAGCTGGCAGAAAATGGACTCATGATCAGCACACTGGTGCTAAACTCAACACCACAGTGGCTGACCACAACTCCGACCACCACCACCCCATCAGCATCTAAGAACCTGGCAGTGGCAGCGGTCCAACTGCCAGGGTCATAATCTGGCAGTCGGACAGCAAGGAGTGTGGTGGTCTGACCACCTCAGCGGCTTTAGCTATCCTTGGATCACCAAACTCATAATGGGGGCCTTAGTCAGAAGAGTGTCTAGATGTTTCTCCACTACTTAAGCTAAAAAGGGTAGCAGGGAGATGGAACTGTAATTTTCATGGTTGGCTGTGCCAAGGGATGCTTTCTTCAAAAGGGGATTTACTTTCACATGCTAACATGTCCTAAGTACCACTGCAGAGGACAACGAGAGGTTGGCAATCACTAAAAAGGATGATAAAATAATTTTTGGGAGTTTTAAAATAAGGTCAGGTTTAATTGGGTCATAGGGAGAGCCCAATTTAAGAGTTAATGCATAGAGGCATTAGAGAGGCAGTGTCAAGTAAGGCTCATTCATTCAGTACTGCCCTTTGCCATGGCTCATCTGTTGAGCAGAGACTTTTACTGTCACACCACCCTCTCATGTCCTCTGTATTATGGGTTTTGCTCACAGGGCTTATGTTGGATTTCCCTGTGGCACCTCACTGCCTCCTGCAAGCCATTGTTTCCCTCACAGAGATTTTCACCCCCTTGAGCCTCCTGTTCTGTGTCTCCCCCTGGTTAAACTCTTGTAAGAGTATCACATGCTTCCTAGTTAATTAGCTTCATCCGCCATTACCTATTGCACGTAACCATTTAAGCTGATTGTTTCACCTGCCTAGGTTATTGGGGCCAACTTTCATGACTTATTGACTCTAATGACTATGCTCTCTAGTTCTGGCTGTTTTGGTTAATTGTTTCCAAACGTCACTTGCCCCCGCCATCAGCATAAGTCACATCCATTAGCTAACACAAGCTTTCTCCCAGGTTTCCATTGGAACTTCCTGGCCTCCCATGTGAGGTGCATGCCCTTCTGAAACAGTCTCTCCCATTGGGCATAAATAT
This sequence comes from Pleurodeles waltl, assembly GCF_031143425.1. Taxonomy (NCBI): domain Eukaryota; kingdom Metazoa; phylum Chordata; class Amphibia; order Caudata; family Salamandridae; genus Pleurodeles; species Pleurodeles waltl. The sequence continues at coordinate 589,897,125 of NC_090447.1, forward strand.
CCCATCTGAACATGAGCCGGTGCTTGGTCTCATTCCAGTCCTGTGAAAGCATCTTCCCTGCACTCCTCTTCTGAGTCACCTGGAACCTCCAGTGCCCTAGTCTTCCAAGCCTTCCTATTGATCCTGTGATCCTGACTCCGCTGACGTCTTCAGTGTCTTCTCATCCACAGCTACTATTCCACCTCTTGGTTTCTTATTTCTTAGCTTTCAGCCTTCCTTCAGTTTCCAGTTAAAGAATCAAAGACTAGGCTAAGTTCTTAATCCTCAGGTTAGTGCGCACTAATTCTTAGTTAAGTTTTGAGATTTGTCTAGGGCCGAGATCTTTCAAGGGGAAAACGCATTCTTGGAAATCAAACAATTTGGTGGTCATTATGAGTTTGGCGGTCTTTTCCGAAGACAGCCGTGCTGGCGGCCACCTAAATACCGCTGCGTAGGTGGTAAACTGCCCGCCGTATTATGAGTCCCAAAAACAAATCTGCCAGAAAACAGCCACAAATCCAACACCGCCAGGCTGAAGGACAGAGGGAGAGAGGCAGTCCCACCACCCCAACTGCCACGCCAACAACATCCCGCCCTCCATATTACAACCCACAAGTCACCTATACACCCCTCATGCATTACACATCACACAACATATTTGCACACAAACACATATCACGTCACCATGTCCTGACAAAAGTACCCCGTTACACAGATGAGGAGTTGCGGCCCATGGTGGATGAAATCATCAAGCAGAGCCTGCGCTGCTTGGTGCACAGGTCCAGCAGACATCCATTGCCAGAAAACTGTTGTTATGGCCGAAGATCATCGACAAGGTGAGCTCAGTTGGAAGCCATCCACGCATAAGGGACGACATCAGGAAAAGGTGGAACAACCTGAGGGGGAAGGTGCGCTCCATGGTGTTCAGGTACCAAATTACTATGATGAAGACTGGCAGTGAGCCCCCACCTCCTCCCCCATAGTACACATTGAGAGAGGAGAAGATATTGGCAATCCTGCACCATGAGGGCCTCAGTGGAATCCCTGAAGGACTGGAGACCGGTAAGTCACCTATACTCCTCTGGCAATAAGTAAGCCTGTATCGCATGCGTACCCATCCCCCTATCACTCCCAAAATCACCCCACCCCACACTGATACCCACCCTCCTAGCCACCTATACCCATTTCCCTGCATGTCCACACCACCCCACTAAGCCATCCTAATATCGGCACTCACAAATACACCTAGGGCATGCTGAGCATAAAGCACTACGAGTCCCACAATGCATCACTCTTTACTAACCTACCAATCCACACACCCCTTCACATAGGTAGCCCTTGTAGGAAGATAGCCTCTTTCTAGCCTTGTAACCCCCACTTTTGGCTGGTTTGTGAGTATATGTCAGGGTGTATTTACTGTCTCACTGGGATCCTGCTAGCCAGGACCCCAGTGCTTATAGGTTTGTGGCCTCCCTGTGTGGTGCCTGACTGTATCACTGAGGCTCTGCTAACCAAAACCTCAGTGTTTATGCTCTCTCTGCTTTTAGAATTTTCACTGCAGGCTAGTGACTAAGTTTACCAATTCTTAATGGCACACTGAAACTCCCTTATAATTCCATAGTATATGGTACCTAGGTACCCAGGGTATTGGGGTTCCAGGGGATCCCGATGGGCTGCAGCATTTATTTTACCACCCATAGGGAGCTCAGACAATTCTTACACAGGACTGTCACTGCAGCCTGAGTGAAATAACGTCCATTTTATTTCACAGCCACTTTACACTGCACTTAAGTAACTTATAAGTCACCTATATGTCCAACCCTCACTTGGTGAAGGTTAGGTGCAAAGTTATTTAGTGTGTGGGCACCCTGGCACTAGCCAAGGTGCCCCCACATTGTTCAGGGCAAATTCCCCAGACATTGTGAGTGCGGGGACACCATTACACGTGTGCACTACATATAGGTCACTACCTATATGTAGCGTCACAATGGTAACTCCGAACATGGCCATGTAACATGTCTAGGATCATGGAATTGACCCCCAATACCATTCTGGTATTGGGGGGACAATTCCATGCATCCCCGGGTCTCCATCATAGAGCCCGGGTACTGGCAAACTAACTTTCCAGGGTCTCCACTGCAGTTACCGATGCTGCCAACTCCTCAGACAGGTTTGTGCCCCCCTGGGGCCTTGGCAGCCTGGTCCCAGGAAGGCAGAACAAAGGATTTCCTGTGAGAGAGGGTGTTACACCCTCTCCCTTTGGAAATAGGTGTGAAGGGCCTGGGAGGAGTAGCCTCTCCTGGCCTCTGGAAATGTATTGAAGGGCACAGATGGTGCCCTCCTTGCATAAGCCAGTCTACACCAGTTCAGGGATCCCCCCAGCCCTGCTCTGGTGCGAAATTGGACAAAGGAAAGGGGATTGACCACTTCCCTGACCTGCACCTCCCAGGGGAGGTGCCCAGAGCTCCTCCAGTGTGTCCCAGACCTCTGCCATCTTGGATGCAGAGGTGTGAGGGCACAATGGACAGCTCTGAGTGGCCAGTGCCAGCAGGTGACGTCAGAGACCCCTCCTGATAGGTGCTTACCTTTCTCAGTAGCCAATCCTCCTCCTTGGGCTATTTAGGGTCTCTCCTGTGGGCATCTCACCAGATAACAATTGCAAGAGCTCACCAGAGTTCCTCTGCACTTCCCTCTTCGACTTCTGCCTAGGACCGACCGCTGACTGCTCCAGGACACCTGCATAACCTAAACAAAGTAGCAAGAAGACTACCAGCAAAATTGTAGCGCCTCATCCTGCCGGCTTTCTCGACTGTTTCCTGGTGGTGCATGCTCTGAGGGCTGTCTGCCTTCACCCTGCACTGGAAGCCAAGAAGAAATCTCCTGTGGGTCGATGGAATCTTCCCCCTGCCAATGCAGGCACCAAACTTCTGCATCACCGGTCCTCTGGGTCCCCTCTCATCCTGATGAGCGTGGTCCCTGGAACACAGGAGCTGGGTCCAAGTGTCTTCGACAGTCCAGAGGCCCTTCTGTCCAAATTTGGTGGAGGTCAGTCCTTGCCTCCCCACGCCAGACAGTAATCCTGTGTACTGCGTGAAGTGCAGCTTCTCGGGTTCTATGCACTTTTGCAAGACTTCCTTCGTGCACAGCCTAGCCCAGGACCCAGCACTCCGTCCTGCATTGCCCAACTCGCTGAGTTGGACTCCAACGTCGTGGGACCCTCTTTTGTGACTCTGAGTCGACCGCTGTCCTCCGATCTTCTAAGTGCCTGTTCAGGTGCTTCTGCGGGTGCTGTCTGCTTCTGCATGGGCTCTCTGTGTTGCCGAGCACTCCCTTTGTTTCCTCCACTACACACTACACTAGGCCTGGGGTCCATTCGTGGTTCGCATTCCACTTTTGGAGTATATGGTTTGTGTTGCCTCTAGGCCTATTTCTTCCTTTTGCATTGTATTCTGTGCTACATTGTTTGCACTACTTTTCTAACTATTACTTACCTGATTTTGGTTTGTGTCTATATATTTTGTGTATATTAGTTACCTCCTAAGGGAGTATATCCTCTGAGATACTTTTGGCATATTGTCACTAAAATAAAGTACCTTTATTTTTAGTAACTCTGAGTATTGTGTTTCTTATGATATAGTGCTATATGATATAAGTGGTATAGTAGGAGCTTTGCATGTCTCCTAGTTCAGCCTAAGCTGCTCTGCTATACTTACCTCTCTCAGCCTAAGCTGCTCTCAGCCTAAGCCTCTATTCTACTAATAAGGGATAACTGGACCTGGCACAAGGTGTAAGTACTACAAGGTACCCACTATAAGCCAGGCCAGCCTCCTACAGCCCTGCAATCTGAAGCATGCCAAATAGCACTGATTAAGCAGGTGTCAACAGCAGTCCAGGAGAGGGCAATGTCAGTAATGCTAAACAACTGATATGTCATCACGTATCAGTAGATAATTGACAAACTCACCTCATCTGGCTTTGAAAATAGTGTATAATCACCACTGCCAATGCCATTCCTGGGAAGCAGCTATCATGCACCATCTCCCTGGTTGGCCAATGTCAAACGGATTAGGTAGATGTGAATAACAATCTTCGCTATCCACAGGTACCACTGCTAATGTCAGCCAGCAGCAGGTTCCACAAGGACCCAGTACTCCACCAGAAGAAGGCCCCAGTGATGGCAGTAACTCGAGATGTCTGTAACTGGAAGACCTCCCTGGGCCATCTGGGACCTCTTGTCAGTGTCCTTCTGCAAGTCTCACCCATGCCACATTGGAGCCCCCAACAACTGTGGCCACCACAACACGAGTCGCCCTATGCCCTCAAACCATTGTCTCCAAGCCACGTCAAAGTGCAGTGTGTCCACCAGTACAGGGACCGGGGTCAACACCTATCACTCAAGACGAGGAAGGTCCTTGTGTAAGTGGGAGTGGGCACAGGGGGCTGGGGCTAGTGGGAGGGCAACTGTGGGCCAAAGGGTGGGGCAACCAAGAGAGACGATTGGGTAGGAGGCTAAATCACAAGTCCTGGGAGCATGCCAACAATTCCAGGGCAGGATGGGCCAGATTCTGGCCATGATGCTGGAGATCCAGAGGCAGCATAGAGAACACCATCTGGAGGCCATCCAGCAGTGGCAGGCCCACAATGCCACCATGGCCTCCATCAAAGGGGTGCTACAGGAGCTGACCTCCATCCTACGTGAGTCCCACCCCCACTATCAGGCCCCTTCTACTAGCCACTGTCCTGTCCACCCCTCTACATCTGCAGCAGCTAGTGGAATAGAGACCCTGCAAGAGGACTCATAGGCTACTAGCACCCCTCCCCTTGTAGCTGAGGAACCTCCTCGGAAACATGAACACCAAGCCAGACATCCTGCAGGACTGAAGCCAAGACCAACCCCACTGCCAGGAAATTAGCCTCTCCTGAACTGTCTCCCTTGTGTGCCACTGACTCCTTGTTGACTCTCTACTGCCATAGCACCATTTTCCTATGGCCCCTTGATACTGGACTTGTGCTACCAACTGCTTGGACCACCACACTGCTGATTTTGACCACCATGACCCCACTCTTCTGTACCATCCCTTCCAATGTTAAATCACAATAAACACACTTGAACCTAGCTACTGCATATGTGAATGTATTCTCTGCCAATGCAATGTTTGTACTACAATGAGACACTGGAAATGATACTAAACATCAGATTTCTGCCACTGTACTGTCAGGTTGAGGTATACATCCTCTGTGTAACTGCTTGTCACCATTCCCCATCCACACATCTTTGTGTAATCAGGTAGCAAAAAGGCATGGAAACTCAGTACACACTACTACAACACCTGTGAAAAAAGTAAAACAGACATGACATATATAATACAACCAAAAATGTGCTACACTCCATGATCCTGTCTATAACGCAGTCTACAGTGACAGGCATCAATTGCAGAATATACAACACATAGCAGATATGATTCACAAGACTACACACATCACACAACCTCAGTATTGGCCTCATGACACATGCTAGGATTACAGCCTAGCTCTCTTGTCTGCATGCTACCTTTCCTGATTGACACCCATTGCTGGGGGAACAGTCAGGGAGAGTCAATTCACAGAGGGGATGTGTTTTGACATCAATAATGAAAGTTCACTACAGAATTCACTTCAAAACTACCACAATATTAGAGTTAGAAAATGGTTTGGAACAACTTTAGAACACACTCATACAAAAGAAACTTAGCGAAGACAGGAGTACTTTAGCTCAATATGTCCTACCTTTACAGCAAAGTATACTGATGTAAGTCACTGAGACTGAAAAGTGCTCACACTTTCAGAATGGTTACTTACAGCTGCCAGACTGCACTTCAGGATACTTTGAGCAAAATAAAGGCACATACCTACCTGACTGTCTTTGGAAGTACTGCTGAATCAGCTGAGTTCTTGAGTACACATCATCCTCCTCCTCATCTTCATCACTGTTTAGTGTTCCTTCTTCTGCCACCGGTGCATTGGATACTCCCTCCTCTTCAAGTAATAGAACATGCCTTCTCAGGGCCAAATTGTGCAGCATGCAGCAGGCCCTAACTATCTGGCAGATCTTTTGAGGGGATTAGACCAGGGAACCTCCTGAGATGTGGAGACACTGAAATCTTACTTTCAGAATGCTGAATTTCATCTCTATCACCCTTCTAGTCTGACTAGGTGCCTCACTGTAGTGATTTTCACCCTCTGTTCTGGGATTTCTCACCGGTGTCAAGAGCCAGGATAGGTTGGTGTAGCCAGAGTCACCTGGGAATAGTAGAAATATACATGACAGTTCTGCTATACTCAGAGGAGAAGAGAAAGGATAGATGAAGTGACAGTGACACACAAATCATACTCACCACTGAGCCCAGCTCTCTCCCTCGGTAGTTGTGCCATCATGTGTGGGGCTTTGCTGTTTCTCAAAATGTAGGAGTCATGCACAGACCCAGGAAACTTGGCAGTCACTTCGGAGATGTACTGTTCAGCAAGTCACACTACCTGCACATTAAATGACTGAAAATATTTCCTCTCTCTATACACCTGTTCAGTGTTCCTGGGAGGAACAAATGCAATATGGGTGCCATCAATGGCCCCCATGACATGAGGGAAATCTCCCATTGCATAGAAATCTGCCTTCACAGTGCGCAAATCATCATTTTGGGGGAATTTGATGTAGCCGTCAAGATGTTTGAGAAAGGCACACAGGACATCCTCAAACACATTACTGAACATAGGCTTTGACATAGCTGCTGCCAGGCCCACTGTCCCCTGAAATTAGCCAGTGTCTGAAAAGTGGAGCACAGAAACCACCTCTAAAGCTAGAGAAATATCATGAGGATAACGTATGGCAGGCAGTAGGCCTGGCTCCAATTGGGTACACAGTTTTCTGATTGTCAAACAGTTCAGACAATAGGTGAGTATAACATGTTGTTCTTCCATGATTGCATGGTCAACAAGGGGCCGGCACACTGCTGCATTCCTCAGCCTCCACATTGGTCGGTATCTAGACATATCAAACAATACAAGTGTGACAACAAATACATATTGTAACCCCCCCTATTGTGACATCAATGCTGTAATTTCCACTTCACGTGCTACCTACTTGGCTTCTTAGCCATTATATACTTCTAAAAACAATGCAGACATCTAAGATAACCCCCTTAACTAGTCATGATTGACCACATCATAGCTTTACAATGGATGGAGACTAGTATTTTGGATGTACTGACACCATAATGATTTTCACATTGCCTAAGCTGTGACAGTTTGGAGTACTGTAATGGTTATGATAGAAAAGGTACTACTCACATCACTTCCTAAAAACAACATTCACAACGTCCTGTGCTTGGCATGTGCAATGCCAGATCGAGCAATTACGTACATTGAATACTGTACTATTTTCAATAGATGTGTAAAATGTCAGCTGTCTGTCCATGCAGAGGACTCATGGAAGTAACCTAAGTCGGCAGGCATTAGTCATCATGGCGGTAGGCGTTCGGAACAGCCGTGCAACTCCTCATTGGATAACATTGATCTCTATGGTGAACAGGGGCCAATGATGATCACCGCTGGCGGTGACGGTGCAGACCGCTGCGGCCGTAAACGCCATTTTCTGCAGCCTATCTCACTTGACTCCTGACTTTCCAGCCATCAAGACCTCCACTGCGTGTGCTGCTGTGTCCTGTATCTGGAAACCACAATTGCACATTCTAAAGGGGATAGGACCCCAGCCTTCACACCAGAAGAACTAGGAAAGCTTGTGGATGGTGTCTTACCCCTGTACGGACAATTGAATGGAGCTCCAGATACGCAGATGAGTTGCATTTGTGTAAATTTGAGGCAACATGGTTGTCTGTAGGTGAATGTATGCTGTATGCCCATTGGAGAGTGTTGCGTTGGACAAGCATGCTGTGCAAATAGTTACGTGTCATGTCTAGCATGAATGTGAGATCTAAACAGTATGTAGTGCATTACAGTTTCTGGCTGATTAGTCTACATAAATGTGCCCTTCTCCCTGTGTCTCCCATCCAGGTCAGCACCCATTAAAAGAAGGGACTATGGCATGCCGTCGCCAAGGAAGTGCGGACCCGGGGAGTCCATTGCGGGTGGAGCACCCACTGCAGAAAGCAGTGGGAGGACCTGAGACGCCGGGCCCAGAAGATCACAAAGTCCCATCTGGGTACATCCTCCCAATGAGGGAGGGTTGCCCGGCGGACCCAGACCCCCTGAATGGCCTGCATACTGGTGGTGACCTGTCAAGAGTTGGATGGGTGCTTGAGGGAAGCACAGCAGCCACAACGCAATGAGTACTCAGAGTGTGTTTCGTGTTGTATTGACTTCTGTAGGGAATGAATAGGTTTGCCAATGAATGGAGGATGTCTGAGGAATCTATGCTAGGGTATGTAGTTGAAACCATTGCTGTAGGGCTAATTGGTATGTTATATAGGTAGGTGTGATTTCCAATGTGTGCCTGCAGATGTAGAGTGGTACATCCTAGGATTAAGCTGTACTATAGTGAAACCCATGTAGAACTGTTTCTCATATCTTTGTGGTATGTACAGGCAAATGCAGGTTGGTCATACACTGTAATGGAGTACATGAAATTGTCCCTTATGATACTCCCAACCATGGTTTATTGAGTTGCGACAGTATGCAGCAGAACCAGTGTACTGTTATCGATTGACGATGGTCGTGGCTTCATATATCAGGGTCTCATGTTGTGAGTAGGCAATCGTGTGGTCAGGTAGGAGGCTCAGCATTCTGTAATGACCTTTGTAAATGGGCAAAAGTTACAGTCATTTGTGCTAGATGTGTTGGTGTCAACCCTATGCTTCCTTTCTGTTTCCCCCTCCCTCCCTCCTTGTTCTGTTCTGTCCTTGTGTGCATTAGCATCAGCAGGTGAAGGAGTAGAGGCACTGGTGAGTAGGGAGGCTGCAGCCCACAGGACCAAGGAGGCAGAGCCCACCAACGCTGAGAGAACCAGTGGGTTGGAGGGCAAGGAGAGCACCACAGGGGAGACAGGAACAGCAACATCTGAATCTGATTCCTCCTCCGATGGAAGCTCCCTGGCGGTGGAGGACCCTTCCGGGACTAGCCCAGCAGCATCATTATCTGCCACCCCCCTTACTAACGCCCCACCAGTAGCTCCCCACCCAGTTGCCCATGCCCGCTCACCTAGGAGGGTGGGTGTCTCCTTCGCCGCAAGCACCTCTGCTCGTGCCCCAGTCAGCCCTGCTGCCCTCAATGAGGAGGCTATTGACCTCCTGAGATCCTTCTCTGTGGGGCAGTCAACCATCAGAATGCCATCCAGGGCCTGGCATCCCAGATGCAGATAACCAATGCCTACCTGGAAGGCATTCACTGTACTTTGGCGGCCTACAGAGATCGTTTCAGGCGCTGTCCTCCTCTTTAACGGCAACCAGTGTCCCTACTTCTTCTGTCCCCCCTCCTGCTTCCTCTTCCCATTCCCAAACCCCTCTCCCATCACCCATCCAAAGCACACATTCAGACCAGCATTCACCCAGTGCAACAGACAAGGTACACAAAGACAAACACAGGTACCACAAGTCATACCACAAGCATGCACACACTCAATGCACACCAGCAAACACAATAGCCACTGCCTCCACTGTCTCCCCGCCACCTCCTGCCAAACAGTCATATCACCACTCACATCTGCCAGCACTACATCCTCAATCCCAAATCCTGCCACCAGGTTCAATCTTGCCCAGAGTCACCACAACAGCAGACATGCAGACATGCACCCCAAACACAACATCCGCACTCACCACAACCACCATCACGACCATAGGCAGCACACCCACCTTACTTGTAGACACCACCCCAACATACATTTACAAAACCTGTCTGTCTTGTCCCAGTCTCTCTTCCCCTCCTCCCAAGACACATAAATGCCCCCACTCAGACACTCAACATTCATCCACCTCACACAAGCATACTTTGCATACACCTGCATCCATGTACAGCACACCTACACATCCCACAAGCACTCCCTCTACCTCCACTACCAGACCTGTTCCCAAGAACATCCCCCCTGGCCCTAAGAAACTTTTCCTTGCCTGCCTTGACCTGTTCCCTCGTCTAGTCCCACCCCATGTTGTCCCTGAGCATCATGTTGCTCTCCTCAAACCCTGTATCTCAAGCTCCCAGTCCTCCCATGACCCCCTTTTGTTTCCCATTCCCCTCCCTAGCCATAAAGCCTCTCTCATTAAAAAAAATGGTGTTAACTCCCACCCCCAGATCCAAACCTACTCCTCCTCCATCAAAAACGAAGCCCTCGCCCCCACCCCCTCCCAAACCATAAGACAAGGACCCCCCTTCCAAATCCAAACCACCACCACCACCCCCACCCCTCACATCTGGGGTGCCTGGCAGTCCCATTGATATCCCTGCCGTGTGGAGGGCATGAGGCTGTCAGGAGTCAAGTTGGGTCAATTGCCTGGCCCTGTGTGCCTGTGGCATGTGTTATTTCAGACTGGCAAGTGGCCCACTTTTACACATAATTCTTGATGTTTTGATACATCTGCCCAACATACAACGTTGGTGACAATTGCTCATATTTGTCCAGCCTTTCAATCTACATGCTTCTATTACTCATGTTTTTGGATGCAGTTTTTTATGCATGTACATGCTATGTATCTATATAGCTGCATTGGTTGGCGCATTACTTGGGCAGTGAGATTATTGTTATGTGTTTGGAATGGTGTGTATGTGTATGCTCGGTTGTGTACTTTGTGTGGGTGCATATTTTTATGCATCTGTGGAGATATTAGTATGCTGTGTGTACATGGCGTTAGTACTGTGCCTTTGCATAGATGTCTGAGCCCTCCGAATTGGTTTTGTGTGTTTCCTTTGCCATGCAGATTGTGTTTACAAGTGTATATGCTTTGTGGCCCTTTCTGCAGAAGCGTTGGGTATTTACAGTACTTTTGTCAGCTATTGAATGTGGCTTGCTGTGGGTGGGTGTATGTGAGGTGCCATTGATTTGTTTTGCATCGGGTGGGTGTCTGTGTGACATGTGTGTTAGGTATTGTGTGTGTGTTTCGGTTGTGCTTGTGTGTAGTTTGTGTGTGGATGTGTGTTTGTGGATGTATGTGTGTGTCTCGGTACGGGTGTTGTTTTGCAAGTGTGAGCATTGCAGTCCGTGTCGGGTATGTGTGTTGCGTATGGGTGACTCTCCCCTTCCCTCCATTGTGTGCTAGGCGGGTGTACTTACGGTTGTGTCTTCGTTGGTATTGCTGGTCCTGTAGGTGTATGAGGGGGTACGGCATTGGGAAGACTTCCAGTTTAAGTTACATGGTGGCCATGGACTCATCTGTGTCCCTGGAGGTGAGTGTCTCCTTATATACTGTTTTTTTCTGCCAGGCTTTTTGTGGCGGTCTGCTGAATTGTAATATGGTGGGTGGTGAAATGCTTTCTACCGTTATGGAAATGGCAACCGCTGTCATCGATGGTCAGACCGCAATGGCGGTACTGGTGGGGAATTGGCTGTGTTACAGTCGGATCACCACTAGGGTCGTAATATGGCAGTCTGCACGGCCAACGGCGGTCTGACCTCCACCGCTGGCATGGAGGTACTGTGACTGCCAAACTTGTAATGAGGGCCTCTGTTTTCCTAAATTTTGAAAGTCCTAGCACTCCAAACACTTTAGCTAATGGGTGCTCCGAACTGCATTTGACTCAAAAGTGAATCTCTTCATTTTTATATTTCTTGAAAAATGTTTTCCCAATAAAATGGAAAGACTTTGAGCACACAATCTATACTTTCAAGCTTTGAATTGAACATTGTTGTTTTAGACATTCTGCAAAGTGGCAGAAAACTCTTGTATTCCTTTGAATTGTACTTGCTCTCAAGCTTTATTTGTGATGAAGCCTGTAATTGATACTGTTGTAAATAACTGTTTAAACAATATGGGCCTTATTGTGAGTTTGGCGGATGGGAAAGCCAGTCCGCTAAACTCCCAACAGGGTGGCTGCCATCTTTGTGGTGACCAATCGGCCGGGCCGATTAGAAGTTTCCCGCTAGGCTAGTGGGTGTAAACCTCGGTTTCTGCCCGCCAGCCTAGCGGGAAACAGGCTACAGCATTGTCTCTGGCTTGTAATCGAGCCGACAGCAATGCTGTATCCCGCAGGGTGCACCAGCACCCTCGCAATGTTCGCTGTCTGCTTCGCAGATAGTGAACATTGCTAGGGTGCTGGGTAGGGGGTACCAAACGCATGGGCAGTGCAGGGCCCCCCCTATAGCCCCCTGTACCTGTTCTCTGCCAGATTTTTTATAGATCCTGGCAGTGCTGGCGAATCCCCGGCAGTCTGACCAGCAGGGTCTTTATGTGGCGGTCTGAGCGCCACCACAACGGCAGTCCGCAGAGATGGTGGCCTGAAGAACGCCAGACTCATAATGAGGCCCTATATGCTGGGAACTGTTAGTAAACAGCTCTTCCTATTCTTTCTAGTGCACAATACCCTCATCAATACTTAAAGGTCCACGGAGTACAGACCCTCCTGTGCAGTGTTGCAAGGCAGGAGAGTGGGCCCAGTGACACAAGTCTATCTTTTTCTTGCTTTATTCCAAAACCATCTTCCCCTCAAAGGCAGTGAGTGAATTAAGGTTGTGGTTACATATTTCATGTGCTGCTCCAGCTGGAATTAGAGGCCAAGTATCGTCTATATGGTTAGAATCAGGTGAGTATGTGACATCCACTACTTGTGATCTATCACTTTAGACTGTGACTGTGAGTAGCCAGGTAGTTTGTAATATGATCGTTCAAGGTCTCAACGAGCTCTACTGAGGCTGCCGGTTTTCTTAAACTGTTGACAATGGAGAAAATGTATTTTGCTGGATTATTACTTTTTTATGATTTTATTAGAGAATAACTCAACCCCAGCTTTCCTGATCATTTTATGATAACTTTTCATTGCACTCATATAATGTACATTAGCTAGAGTGTCATAAGCCCTCCTCCAAGCTTGTTTGAACACTTTTTGATTTTTGATTAGGGCGGTGACTTTAGCATTTTTCCAGCTGTCTGGGAAGGTGGCTCTCTTGAGGAAGGTATTGATGACGGAGTTAAGTGCAGCGCTGATTTGTGCTTGATTTTTGGAATAGATTACTTGTGAGAGGCTCCATGACAAGTAGAGTTTAGGCAGAGGGGCAGTGCTTTAACCAGGGTCAATTAAGGAAAAAAAATGTAAAAGATTTAAAAGTGAATGTGGCTAAATCAGAAGCAATTGTTCCACCACATAGAGTTTATTATTGTAAGGGTTTGCACTGTGGCTATCACTTTTTATGGTCATTTGATGAACAGTTCTCTTTTGTTACACAAAAGATACCTAGTTACTATCTACTACCTGGTCAAAATATTGGTATTCTTACTCATCACAAATTCATTCCATGATTACAGATGTGTTAAGCTACCTTTTGTAACCTCTGACATTGCTGGTTCTAATACAGTATCTATCAATCAAAAAAAAAAAGGAGTACAAATATGAATACACCCAGGAACAATAACTATAAATGTTCTCTATTAAAGAAATCTAGCTAACAAAAAGAACATTATTACAGATGAAGTAAAGCAGTTTTGGTCAGTCAACGTTTTCCAAAAGGGGATTTCCATTAAACAGTGTATTCAAATTGTTCTCCTTTTGGTGGTTGGTATTTATGTTACTGTGGAGTTGATTTATTCACTATTTGTATTTGAAGAACTTCATATATTTTCCACTCCAATTCACACCTTTTTTTCAAATGTTGCCTTGTACAAGCAATATGCGTCATAGAGGAAGTTCCATCATACTCCATAATTGATCTTGTCAGCTATTTTACAGTTAGATGTTGTCACATGTAGATGAAGATAGCGCCAGATAATTTACCACTGCAATTGTCCTTCAGAGACTAGGTAACAACTTTTTCTTTACAGATAAGTTTTCCAGATGATGATACTCTACATTCCAGACTGTGTCTATTGCATACCCTCTGTTGGATAACTACTTAAATAAATAAAAGAAAGCTCTTATTATTGAACAATAATACATATGTTTAATTTATCCCCATCCAAGTCACATGATTTCTCAAGTACAGCACCCTAAAAAAGATGTTGGCTTAGTATTTTGAGATGTTAAGCTTTAGGTGAGTGGTTGACATACAGTGGTCAATTGCTTGCAAGTGTTGTTCCTTGATGCAAGAGTCAATCTATGATCAAATTCAGTGGTTTAGTAATATGTCAGTGACAAAAGGGAAGTGATAGCAAGTGAGTTTAAATATGGATATAAGGATATGTAATGGAATGTGACAGAGGTTAAACAGGAGGACTGATATGTTTGAACTTTTTTTATGCCACCTGTGTAGATACGTTATTTAGAAGAAAATGATAAACAATCTTTTAGTGAGATATGATGAAATCCATTTCAGGAGAGTGCATTGAACGTCCTTGTCATCTAATTTTTGTAGGACTGCAGGGCGTAGGCCTTTTTTTCATAAATATTACGGTGAATGGCAAAAATATTGGTTCCAGAATATCCTATGACATGAATACTATGTCACTGCAAAAATATTGTGGAGCAGAATATCGTATATAATATGAGCTGGGTATCTATCATTGGCCGCTTTTTTAAACTATTTAATATATATATATATATATATATATATATATATATATATATATATATATATATGTTAGCTAGTATATTATTTTAGGTGTTAGTGTTATTAGTTTGCTTGATAAAAATGTCTGTAAATATAGTGTGTAATTTTAAAATGTGTACCTTTTTTAAATACAATTAGTCATGTATACTGTAACGGTGGTTTGTTGGGTCTATAGGAGAATTGGGTGGGAAGTTAAATAATTTATCATTTATTCATTCTAATTTGTAATTTTAAATAACTATATTTAATTAGGTAATAAATATGAACATTGTTTAACTGTGTAATTGCTATTTTATTTACTTACGTTTTATAATTTAATTAGTCATTTATGTTTAAGCAGTGGGTTGGTGCATTTGTAGAGGAATAAGGCAAGAGGCCACTTAAATTGATGCTTTATTTTATTGCGTTTATTTACCTAATGAAATATGTAATTGCTAATTGATAATTAATTATGTTCAATTTGAATTGATCATTATATATATATATATATATATATATATATATATATATATATATATATATATATATATTGTCTATTGCCTATACTGGAGAGGGAATATGAATCGTTAGTTCTTTCTTTCCCTGATTTTTTAAAATGTTTCTATGATTTTTTATCAATGTCTTTTTATTTTAAATGAATGTCATACTAATATGATTGTTTGAAGTATTGCTTACATATTTCTACTGTATCTTTTAAAATGTAATATTGTTTTATGTTAAACATATTGATGATGTAGATTAATGACATACTTACTTCAAAATAATAAATACATCTATTTTAATATATTCATTTTAATATTTAAATTAGGTTAAATATTTTTGTTTGTTATATAGATGGTTTGTTAATTTTACATTTATGTTACTGTTATTTTAAAATTAAAGTAGTTAAAGATTGTTTAATTATTGTTTTAGGTTTTTAAATTAAATATATGTTTATATTTGATTTAAGTGTATATTAATTTAATACAATCTATGTGTATTAAAATGTATACATTTTTAGCAATTTAATATGTTAAACAATCTAGTATTAAACCAATATTTAGCAAGCAAAGAATATTCATATCTTTTTAACAGTATTATTTTACAAGAATGTGTAAGTACGTAAACACAATATTTTTGACACAATATCTTTGATGAACTTTTCATGTCAGTCAGCATTGCTGTTCCTGATATTCTGTTGTACTACCAAATATAAATATACTTAACAATAATATGTAGCACAGTGAAGCATAAGCTTTTTATTTTATCACACCAACTTATTTATTTATTTTTACTATATCTCCATGAATTGCCATCCATTCCTCCTATGCCTTAATTGTTTTCTGTCTCAAGATTGTTCTTGTTATTCTTTAGCAGTAATTGGTTTCTTGGTTGGAGATTTCACACTGGGTACACAAAGTCAAATGGAATCTGTATCATGTGCATTGATAGAATTGTTCAGACTGATGTTAGGGACACATTTGATGGTTCTAAACTTCAGTGATTTAGCTCCAAGCTTACTTTCTCTGAACTGCAATTATATGCATAAATTGTGTCTGTAAATATGGTTATCACAGGGCTTGGTAGTTATCAAGTGCAAATGTGTGAGTTTTGTCCTTGGAATAGAGAGAACACAATAATAGCACAGGTTTTCCCTGTTTGTATGCAATCTCAGAGTTTACGCACTTTGCTAACACAATTTGAGTCATCAATTACAATCCTGATTAATCACAAACAGGAGTTTGAACCTGAATCAGGCATTATAGAACATGTATATTAAAGCCTTAAGTGGTTTGATTTTTTAAAGAATCTAAAATAACATTTTACTTAAGATATTTATAAAGTCAAAGATGCATTAAAGAGGAGTGTATCACCTAACATTTTCTTTTAAGATTGAAGCTAACAAGTTATGTTTTGGCTAAAATGCCAACCCAAGCTCAGAGGTATGCAAATATCCACCATTCCTAAACCGAATATCTTGCACAAATTTCAGATATATATAGATTTCCTTCATGCCCATTTTTCATTCATTAGATGAATATGAATTGCTGCATTGTCGGTACACAATGAAAAATAATTAGAAGCTGCAGCTTAGTTTTTTTCTCCGAGTACTACATGTTTTTGGACAACTAATAAACACAATATAGCCCTACAAGTAGAAGGGTCTGATAGACGCACCAATGTGTTACTATTGTAAATCATTCATTGGGGAAACAAATATTACTGAGGAAAGTGTTGTCATCAAATGGGATTTTTTTCCTCCTCACTTTAATTATTTTTTTAATTTCAGCAATGAGGTTACAGTCTACACAAATGACTCCTCGCTGAATTTGGACAAGCCATAGCTGCTTCCCATGGCCTCTGCATCTCCTCAAAACTCTCTGTACTTAACCTCCAATTACCACAGTCTCACAAATTTCTTGAATTACAGTCCACTACCACATTGCATGACCAGTAATGTGATATGCCTGTGATATTATCCTCTGTCTAGACAGTAATGCCAAAATTCCATGGATATCTCCACCTAACCCCATGAACGTGGACCTCCTGTTTTGTTCACATACCTCACCACTGATATATACCATTCTCACTGTCTCAAAGAGATTTTTTTTATATTCCAACTTTCCAGCAAATCTTCCCCAACTTCTCCTTCTGTAATTTCAACATACACTCCAATGTCAGAAACTGAAAACCTAAAAGCTGATTCTACTTCTCCATCAACCATGCTGGACTTCACTCTGTTCAGTCTAAACCCCTAGTCTTTGCGTAATTCCATCTCTATAAATGTCTGTTTCACTACTTGTGCCTTTCACAGAGCCATGACCAAAATCTCATCCACATACAAAGTTAACCATACTCCCTGATCTACAACCAAGACACTATTGGTCCCATCACCTTCGTGAAGATGCTGATGTCAGGTTGAATGGACGGAATTTAAGTCTCCACAGTTATCCTTCTCACTGAAATCTCTCCTGTTAATTCTTACAAATCAGGACCATTAAGTATGCATCTTTCAAGTCTAGGCAAGTCACCCAAACCCCTTTCCGGAGCATATGCTTCAATAGTTTGATTTCCTTCATCTTGAAATGAGAATATACTATAAAGAATTCAAATGTCCAAGACTGATCACTGATCTCATTCTTTCGTCTTATGTTTCTATGACAAATATATTTTGTTTCCAAGCCCTTTTGAAGCAAACTTTTCAATTTCAGTAGCACTTTTTATAACAAAGTCTGAACTTCCTGAAACATCAGCTTAGACTCCTGCATTGAAATGTAACCCTTTTGTCTTCTCAAACTGCTCTGGTGTCTTACTGAACTCTGTGTAATAGCATTGAATAATGTATAAGAGCTATAGATTCTGCCTTACTGCTCTCAAACATTCCAAGAAACTGTGTAGATTAGGCACTGAGTCTTACAGCGATAGAAATAAAAAGGACTGGGTGAAATGTATTTACATCAGGGTAATTGGCATAATCTTGTTAATTTAGTGTAACAAAATGTATGCAGAATTCTAGAGATTACATCATTGATCCACACCACAGTAGTTTTGAGGAGAATTATTTCACATGAGATAAAGCATTCAATCCATTTTTTACAGTGAGTGGCATTTAAGGTATTTTTTTACCCAAGCGGATGGTTTGGGTAATTGTTGGGCAAGCAGCATTGTTTTGAATGTGAGCTACTGGAAATCAACTCAAAATTACGTTTTAGAGTTGAATTTTTGCTAACTATTCAGATATTTGTTTAGTGTGTGATACATTTTTGCTTACATATGCAGAATTTCACATAATTTTGTGGTAGATAACATAATTACGATGCAGCAAATTTGCACACCCCTAGAAATAAGGTCCATTTCCAAACCCACCTGCTGTTGACCTTGCTCTACTACTCCCTCTTGTCCTTTTCACATGATTTTTTTTCTCTCTTGGGTTCTTTGATGAAATCCTAGGGGGCATATTTATACTACATTTGCGCCCAATTTTCGTCATTTAAAGCAAATTCTGCCTAAAACTTACTCTATTTTTATATTTTGATGTTAGACACGACTAGCGTTAAAATATTGGAGTTTGCACCATATTTTAGATGCGTGAACCTACCTTGGTTCAATGAGATGCTAGGTAGGTGTTCCCATCTAAAAAATGGTGCTAACCCATAGCCCCATATTTATCCCCTGTGCAAAAATGTCGCACGGATGGGAGGAGGGGCTAAATAATGGTGCAAAACTTGCTTTGCACCATTATTTAACACCTGGGTCAGACCAGGCGTTGGGGGTCCTGTGGACACGCCAACACCAAACTGACATCCTGGCTCACGTCAGCCACTATACCCCCTACATTAACTATGGCCTAATTAACAACCTCTAGTCATACTGACAAATGGAATGTAACAGTGACAGCAGTTGCCACTACCACCTCCACTCTGTGTGCAGCTCAAGTAGCCAATGGTAGTAACTTCCCCATGGATCATACACACCTAAATTAGAGGGTTGAGGATGACAACTCCAATAATCCCCTGAAACAAGACAAAGGCTCCAGTCCTGTCAAATGTCAATGCCCATAGTTGTCGCAAACATCAGCCAATGTTATCAACATTAGGAGCTACACATCACTAAGGTCACACCCATGCTGCATATGTCAGGGTCCATCCTGTTCCTGGGTCACAATGTAACATCCCACATGGCATACTGCTCAGACAACAGCATTGAGGGGGAGGACACATGTAACTGGTCACTGAAATACACCTGAAATAGGACACTGCTACGACTATCAGGGCATCCAATGTACCACACATTCCCTAACATCAGCTGTACACATTACCAATGCCAACATCCATATCGTGCCATAACAATGCTATGCATAGGATATGCTACATGTCAACTACATATAAGTGGATGTGAAAGATCAGAGACTGGGGAAGGTCCAGATTTTTAAGTGTGCTGCTAGTACCATCAGAGCACCCACAGCCAGTGAAAGGTCTCACCATGAGAATGGATGTAGACTGAGGGTTGAGTAGGACAAGAAGGGGGCTAATCACTATTTGACCAAAACCAACACCTAGAAGAGATGATGCGGACAAGTCTAATAACTTACCACAATACATGTGACATGCAGGTGGGGCATAGGCCTGGGAGAATGCCCATCTGAAAGACTGGAGCAATGAACAGGAAACAAGATCACAATGTGAAATTATCACAAGGCAGGCATGTCACATCACAAAAGCCACAACACACACACACTAATTGTACCCCATTTCATTTCAGAGGACAATGGATCTCCTGCGGATATGCCTGTCCCAAAATACCCTGATGACATGGATGACGAGCTGACAAACATTCCCCAGCAGACCATCCAAGATGTCCTTGGAACCCTCCAGACCCCACCTTCAGTCACAAGGAGGAGCACAGAACAAGCAGCCATCGCAGAGGATCCACCCACCACCCCAATTGTAAGACCTGCCAGCTCCAATACAGCTGAGGACTCAGACGACACAGGCACCAGCTTTGAGAGAACTGTAGTTGGGGTACAGCGGGAGCTGGCCAATGAGGTGCGGGTGGGGATGCAAACTATGGCAGCCAGCCTAGAGGGGGTGCGTTCGTGCATGATGTCATCTGCAGATCAGGCAGCAGCCATGCAAGCCCTAACATCCATCCTGCAAGGACTACAAGAAACTGTCAAGGAATTCACCACTGCAGTAAGGGATTTGCCACAGCACCTCGCACACCAAACCATCCACTGCATGCACGAATGCAATCATGACCCCCTCAGGGCCGACCTGGCTGCCTACCATCGTGATGTGACTGCTATTCTTAAGAATCAGCAGATCCTCCTTGCTGCAGTACTGCCCTTAAGACCTTCACAGGTAGCAGTGACCGGGATGTCTGACTCCACGTCTTCTAACACTGAGGTGTGTGTTGCCCCTTCACAACCACCACCACCAAGGACAGAGGAGGCAACACACACATCAGAAGAAGAAGACATGGAACAGATCACATTCACAAGGAAAAGTACCCGGAAGCACTAGTCCCTGCCACATGGCCAACTATTACCAAGGTCCTGCGTTTTGTAACATGCCAGTCTTACAACAACTGTACTCAATGACTGTTCTGCTAACCACTGTATATCTTGTCAGCCTGTCCAGTGCTTGTCTCTCTCTTACTCATTGGCAAATTCTGTCCCTCTGCACTGTCTGAAACATCAACCCAGCATGTCAAAAGCATTTTCCTTTACCCCTTGTGTAGGATCACAATGGAAGATGTCACTATAATGGACTCACAATCCTACACAATGTACATATATCACTACAGCACTTTTCAATAAATAGCACTTACACAACAAATCTGTCTCTGGGTAATGTGACACCTGTGAAATAACGTAGCTTGTCAATACAACTGTCTTGAAATGATGTAGTCATATAAATCTACACAGTTGCCAGGATTGCATCATACTCTGCCCTTCCCGAGGGTAATATCTGATGAAGAGACAAACCATAAACCATCATGCTATGTTGGACAGAATAATGCATCCTCAAGGGACATCTAAGTCATCAAATAGTGGCCGCAAAATGTTGTCACCATGCAATACTAACACATACAACAGTGCACACAAATCTAAGCAAATACTCCAAAAACTGCATGAATGAAGGTATCTGAGTTTACGTCCAAATAGGTAATCATGCTGAACAGTGTCACAAATGATCTATGTGAGTCATGAAGACGATACTACAAGAGTGCTTAAGTCAACTCATCTTATAAGGATGTCCTTGAACATCACACTGCAGTCAGACCTAAAACTGTTCCCCATACCAAATCTGGAAGCACT
Source organism: Pleurodeles waltl (assembly GCF_031143425.1). Taxonomy (NCBI): domain Eukaryota; kingdom Metazoa; phylum Chordata; class Amphibia; order Caudata; family Salamandridae; genus Pleurodeles; species Pleurodeles waltl. The sequence goes on from NC_090447.1 coordinate 589,918,577, forward strand.
GCTTGTGACTTAGAAAACATACTTATTTACAAAAACACGTTGGGATCCATATTAACTGTGATTGGTGGTTGCAATGAATGGTGGAATCTTTGCAAGGTAGCTCTCGGGTAGCTGCCAATCTTACAGCTCAGTTGGGATTTGTTCATAGCATAGGACACAAATGTAATAGTACAAAATTAATGTACACTAATGCCAAGGCCATGATCAACAAGCATTTAACGCATACTGTAAAGGGTTCACTATATATTCATTAAATGGTAATCACAGAAGAGGAAACTGAGGGAAAAGCCTTACCTACCCTAATGTACTCTGACTACTCATTACCCACAACTGTCCCTAACAAACCCCCTACCCTCCTTATGAGACGGGACACATGGAGGACAACAGATACTAACCTAAACACATACTATACTATCCTAAAAAAAATATATATTTTTTTATCTTATTTTTTTCAAACACACAAGAACCCCAACAAAGCCCCCCACCCACCCACCCACCCACACACTTAATAAGTAAAACTAGAAAGATTCTGGACCCCCCACCCACTAACACTAACTAAACTAACAGCCTACACTAACCTAACGCTAAGCCCCCTAAGCCCACTAAGTATGAGAACAAGGAAAGAGGAGGGAGGGGAGGGAATCATGTCCATATATAAAAGTCTAGAGGTTGGCCCTCCGGAGGGTCCGCTTTATGGACCGCACATACCTGTTAATATGGCGAACATCCCGGCTCAGATGACTAATTTTCTGTAGCACACGGTCCATTTTACGTTCCATTGCCTGGAAAGCTGCAGGGTCAACTGTAGCAGCTGGGGCAGTCTGGGTACCGGCGGAGGAGGTTTGTGGGTGTGTAGAGCCAGTGCCTGTGGGCTGCCCTGAAGGGGTTGCACTGCTGGGGCCTGGACAACTGCAGACTTTGGGACAACAGTCCCAGCTGTGGGTGGTGCCACCTGGGTGGAACTGGTGGTTGTGCTGGTGGTGGCTGTGGTGGGCAAAGTAGGGCCACCCTGTTGGAAAGCCCTCCATGCTTCGGATGCCCGTTCATTCCGGTATCTACGGGCCATCCTCCTGAACCCCGACTCTACCAGCAGGATATGTTGGTATCTCATGGCCCGCCTCTGGAACTCACGGACCTGGATGGGTGTCATGTTCGCAGCTGTGAAGACAAAGGCAAACAATTTGCATTAGGAACTGCATTGTGTGAAATGGCACAAGAAGTAAATCAGACAATGCATCTACTGTACTTGTAACAGCTCATATCACCATACAGATCATTGAATGTCCCCGAGGAAGTACATGGCAGGCCAGCCTACAAAGGTCATATCACACAAAGCACATCCAAAACCTACAATATGGGTAACAACTGGCATTAACTTGACATCTGAGTTCTGCCAGTTGTCAACTAACAATCATGCTGCACATCCTCCGCCAATGCCTGGGCTACAGATGTCAGTGTACAGGATGGAAATCTAAAGCCACATGGTCTGCAAGTTGTATTTGGACATGGTAGTATAGTACTCATGTGCCATACCTGAGTGTGCATACTATGTTCCTACCAAACATTCACTGATTCACATGTATGTGTAACATACTGGTAGCATCAGTCCTAGGTACCCTAATCACAAACCCATGCCTGTGTTTGAGGGGGGGTGGAGAAACAACGAACAATTACAAACAACAAGGACACCCAGGAGTGTATAGAAAGCTCAACACATGTTTGGCTCTACACACACACCCCAGGTAAGGTCTATCAACAATTAGGAGTCAGCAAACCATTGACCAATCCTAGCGCCACACATGTCAGGAAATGCAGACCTTGGTCCACATCACATACTTCCAGTAAGGCATGACTTACAACAGACACAGAGTTGCAAGAACACCCATCATCATGATTTGCATGCACACCTAGGCCATTGCACTCAAGTTCCACATACTTGTAGCACTACATGTGGAAGTACATGCTTCTAGGAAGTTCAACCTACAGGTTAATAAGTACTTTGGTGAATAGGGAAGCAGAAGTCTGTTGGAAAGCGATTTGCAGTACCAATCTGGGAGAGTGTGGGTCTGACAGGCAGACTAAATCTGATATGAGTTCCAGTGCGACTCTTGTTGATACAAGTGTTATCCACATGACTCACCCCAGTTCTCATTGTGGGGCTTACAGGAATGACCTACAATCCCTAGATAATACAATAGGATAAGCATTGGCCAACTCAAACATTTTGAGAAACTAAAATCCCACTGATGGAACAAGACAAATGATTGGCCAACGCATCACACCTTGCTATGTGTTAAACACACAGGAGTCCATCACACATCACCAGCAAACACAACACATAACAGACATATCAACACTTACTGGAGTGGTCGGGGTCCTCAAATGTAGCCACCTCTCCCACAGTGTAGGGTGCCGGTCCACTTGTAAGGCATGGAAGGAAGAAATGTGCTCAGAATCTGTGCACTGATCAACAATTTCAAAGACAAAAACAATGTGTAAGCTGACATAAGTAATGAAAGCCATTCAGACATGATGATACTGCATCTGATATATCACAGCCAACATGTACATGGCATGGGTCTCCTGTGACAGTTACACACATATCTACACACATGCAGTGGCCCTAACTTTCATGTGGTGGCAAACATGCTCCTTCATTAGTGAGCAGAAATAATAATGGTGTGTACTCATCTCATCATGTGCATCCAAGAGAGACATCCAAGGCCTGGTTACTTGAGGACTGCATTACCAGTCAAACAGCCTATGTGGCCATGACACATTTATGACACATAGGTACAATGTGCAGAGGGACAGGGACTTTTGTAAGCCCTCATGTTGCTACAGTTTCTTCATTTGATGTGGCCCAGCAATGGTGATTTGCACCAAGCATTGAGATATGAACCCATGTGCATACCTTTGGACTGCCATCCCTAATTGGAATGTGGCACAACAAACTCCAAATACCAAACTAAGATGTTAGCTGAGGGCACCTTACACCTTTTCCCGATGTTTTCAAATCCAGATCTGACATGTATCCAAAAAGATGAAGGACCACAATAATCCCTAACATTCAAAGAACTTCTGGGAACGCTTTCCTTATACACTCACCAGACACACATGAGACATATGTCTGGGCCACATTGCTATCATCAATTGACGTGAAGCCAGCACTCATTTTCTGCATCATGTAGTGTATCTAAAGTCAGTCTAGCTATTGCGTCAACAACGTTTGCCAATATTTTAGTACATCTATACTTCACTGGCAAATGTGACCTATATAGACATGATTGGCTCATATTTTGTTTTGTTGTCTGACACAAAGGTGGCGCCAAATTACATTAAGCAAAAGTATCCTGTAAGTTTGCAGAGCACGTGCTTCCTGACAGCTAGCAATTGTGATCCTTCACATAGTGCATCAATGACCCTGTATGTTTCCGCAGCATTACACACAGTCAGCAACTTAGCTGGCAGATATTGTACAAATCATCTGATGTCACTACAGAGCTTTTAAATGTGCACATTTACATCATTTGTACTCACCAATAGGGCCACCAGTCACTATTCCCAGGTGGTCCAGCAGATCTTGCTCACTGGTGATGAGGTCAGCCCAGCGGTGCTTCAGCTGGTGGTCATTCCTCTAATTCACATACACGTGCTGCAAGTGATGCAGCACCTTTCCCCACCGGATTCTTCGCACCTCAGTGTGATACCCCTGTATCACCCTGCCCCCTGCCTCGATCATGAGTGGGAGGAAGTGGCGCACCAGCCATATAAACCCCCCCAACTCCTCCTCACCCATCCTGCAAAGACGTGGCCTACCCAACATCTCAGCAAGGAAAAGGGGAATAGGAGAGAAATAAGATGAAAGGAGAAATGGGGGAAAGTAGGAGTACGAAAAAAGAAGTAAACTTAACAACTAAAAGAGCCGAACTATCCCCAAACTAGCACTACCCACAACAGACTCCCACAAACAACAAATACACTACAATACTGGATAATTGTAAACAAAACACACTCAGACAGTATACAACAACAATTTGTATTTCACAAAGTAACAAGTAATATAGCACACAGGACACCAAAGCACAAAATCACTGGACAACACTCTGAACTCAGCCACACTGTCTAGAAGATTCACAGACTGCAAAGTGAAAGTGAAAGTACACCCACTGTACATAATCTGTAAACAGGATATCCTATTACATCACATCCTGCAGAAAATGGCCGAATTTTTATCGTTATGTGTCATATTTTTTCACGCATACAGAATGTGCGTCATATTTTTCGATCCACAGGAGTGAAAATTAGGCTGCATCCAAATAATAGTAAATTGTCTTTACAATTATTTGTATGCGGCCTAATTTTCACTCCTGTGCATCGAAAAATATGACGCACAATCTGTATTGGTGGGTAAAAAATGACACATAACGCTAAAAATTTCAAAATTTCAGTGCATGAACTGGTTTTGGGGATTTTTTCAATTTTTATGTTATGTTACATTTGGGACATAACTGAGATAGGCTGATTGCACCCACTTTGGTGTTGATGGTGTATGTTCACATGTGAGACATCATACTGCAGCGGACCATGACCCGCTACTTCCTTAACAGGATTTGACGGTTGGCTGACGCACTAGATGGCCATATGCGTGGCCTACATATATGTATTGCACAATTTGGGCATGTTTGGCATCAGGAGAGGATAGCAAGGTGACGTAGATAAGTACAATACCTCAATGCCTATGGCTCAATGTGTGTGCAGTGGCAAGTAATGTAGTTGTTGACCCAGTGTGTGTGCATCACAAGATGCATTATTGAAAATATGCTTGTATGAATGTGAAGTCAATGTGTCCAAACCTTAGATGCAAGTCATTGTGGAAATGAGAGAGGACATGTGTTAGCCATACATGTAGCAACATCCGTTGTGTGCACTTCCAAGATTTTGGGTAACGTAGACACCACAAATGACAAAGCATGCACCAGATATATGGCAGACGCTTGTTCATGTCAATGGTCCACAATTTCACCATCCCATGTCCTAGATTTTTTGTAACTGCTTCCTAGGCACTTGTTGGTGAATCCCACAGTGAGTCAGGCACATGCATTGACGAAGTGGGTACCATGTAATTGGCCCAGACAGCCAAAGGTGAACCACAAATGTATTATGACGCCACAGTTGAGGTCATATAACTGAGCCACAACTCTCCAGTGGCTGTGGTGGATGAGCATACGAGGCAGCACATGTCCAAATATTTCCTTTGATCAATTGCACAGAGGTGTCTTGTTCATGTGTGTGGTCCAATGTTGATCCTGTACATTTTTAGGGGTGTATGTTGTCACAGTTACGTCCAGGTCTCATCATGAGTCAGTGGCAGCTATTCCTGTATCTACTGAATATCCTTCAGAGATCAATGTGAATAAAGTCAATGAGGACATGAGAACCTACATGGGGATGGTCCCACCCTGTCACTGAAGACGCGTAATGAGACTGTCAACAGGGCAACCTTGGTGTGCTGAGTGAGATCATGTCTCAGGTGTCATGTTCCGGCAGGTGTCATCACAACATTTGTACACAGGTTGGCCTCTGAAATTCCCACTGCATCTGGGAACATCATAGCCTCTGTGCTGATTATTTTCGCAACTATTCACCACACACAGCCCATCAATATGTTGTGAGCAATGTAATTCAGCGTGTGAACTGTCAGGGTCCTAACATCTGTGGACTTTTCATGGACATTATCAGAGGTTACTGGTTCTGCTGGCAGCACTGTACCCAATCCCTGCATATGGCCCTGGGACGCTGTCACACTTTGTCGTTCATGCATAAATGAGACCCAGACAAGGGATGGGCGATGATTTTGGTATTCAAAGACAATTGAACAAATATGGTACAATTAAAAGGCAGATGATGCTATACAATGTATTTGGGTATGCATTGATGAAGCACATGACAAAATACCCTCTGAGGAATGAGAGGTTTGGTAAAGCAAGTGTGGTACATATGTAGCCACAGGGAATCTTTAGGGTGATGCACAGACAGGTGCCAGTCAGGCTGACAGGATTCAGGGTCAATCGGGATCCAGCAATTTCACAAGTTACATAATCAGTGGTCTGACTAAGACTGGTCGGAGGAAGAACTAGACAGTTGACATGTAAAATTGTGCATGTCCTGTGTTTTTGAAGGTGACACATGAACCCAAGGGCTGTGTTACACGGCTTCATTACTAGCAAGGCATAACGGTGTATTTGACAAAATGGCAACTTCTATGCTGTTCCAGGCATCAGCAGGGGCAGTGCATGTTGAAATGGGTGGTGTGCATGGAGGTGATCATAGGTGTGGGCTGCATCACTTTCTCACAAGTCCTGTAGGTGAGATTTGCATTCAAATGGCCAACAGTACCTTTCACATGGGAAGCAATCTACAGGTGATAACAGGGCTTAGAAACTACAAGCCAGTGTATTAATTGACCTGACGTCCATGCAGTCAGATGTACTATGACAATGGTATACCATAGGAAAGGGTGTAGCACACTGGATTACAATTGTTAGTCTGTGTGTGTAGAGGAGGGAATATCGGGGTACACATATTACTATTCCAGGGACATCTTCAGACAGGTGGGTTGTGACCAGGTGCATGGGTGTGTCAGGAGTTAGGAAATGGGCTGACATGTACATGGAATGTCCTGTGTGCAATGCTTGTCATATGTGTGGCACTTGTGCTGTCTATGTTCTGCTAACATGGAACTCTGGTCACAGATAGTCCTTGCAAAGATTGGATGCAGTTGGAGTTATTGCTGTCAAGGGTCTGGTCATACATTCCTGTTACTGATGCAAAAGCACAACAACTGCCTCATGTATGAGGCTTGTTTCCCCCTTATTGAGTGATGGTGTCTTAGTTGTGTGCTATATGCTGCGATGAACCATGTTTCCAACAGGTATGTGTGAAATAGGTGTGGTCCTCTGCTATTGCCCTTCAAAGGTGAAATGTACAGGATCTATGTCATTTACAGTGTGTGTGTATGTGACCGTTGTATGATACGCATCACAATTGCTCTGGGATTTTCAGTGTTATGATCGGTATATCAGCAATGCTCCATGAGGCAACACTCTTATTCTGATAGTTAGAGATAAAGGTGAGCACAACTGATTAGCTAGACCATGATATGGTGATTATTATCGGTGTTTATTTACATTAGTTCATAAAGTGGTGATAGTGATTATACTTAAAAGAAATTGTTCATGATATGTTGGCGTCTACGCAATCCAGCTGCTGTGTTTTGTTGTTCCCCCTCATGTTGCAGGCCACCATCCTCCTCTTCCTCCTCTTCCTCCTCTTCAGGCATATGTGGCTCTGGTTCCAGGAGGAGAATGTTCCTTCTTATGCAAATGTTGTGCAGGATGGCACATGTTAGAATGATCTCACAGACCATTTCAGGGGAACATAGGAGGCTACCACCAGTAATGTCGAGGCACCTGAATCTCGTCTTGAGGATGCCGAAGGTCCTCTCGACTATGCTGCGTGTCCTCCTATGTGCGCCATTGTAGGCACGCTCTGCTGCAGTACTTGGGTTGCCAATAGGTGTCATAATCCATGGCTGGATCCATTACCCCTGATCAGCTGAAAGAGAAAATGAATGGGATCATGTTGATGTAGCTTGCCCCATTTATATCAGCTTGCATGGCAGTAGTTGTCTGTGACTCTTTTGTGTTATTGTTTTGCATACTAGGCTTGGGATGTACCATCTGCAGTGTGTTGTTTCCTTGGCTGAACGAGTGTTTGGCTGCTGACCGGTTGTCAGCAGTATGTTTTGGGATTTGCAGTACAGTGTGCCCTCCCTAGCACTGTGACTTGTGATACAGGTGTCCCTGTGTCTTCACTGGGGGTGAGATGATAGTTCCATACACAGGTTAAAATTGACAGTGTTGTTGACACGTTCATATCAATGTACCCTGGACATCACATACCTTTAAACTTATGCAATGGATTAATGTAAACATAATTGAGACGCTTACAATTTGCAAGGTGACATTTAGGCAACACACTCCAAACGTTGTGATTATTGACGTCTTAACATTAGGCTGTACAGTAATTTCAGATGTGTGACAGGTTCAATGGTGACCTATGAAACATGGCTAGCGATGTCACAACCTCAGTGTGTTCCTGTCGACATGTTGCTGTTGTGGTGTATGTGTTGTGTGTCCTAGAGGGTTGCTGTGCAGTGTGTATATAAGTAGGTTTTTGTACTTACCAACAAGTAGTCCACTGCCATACCGTCCATCCTGGAAGTGTTGATTGATGGTGGTGTAACGGAAGATGAATGAGTCATATACACTCCCAGGATATTTTGCCACGATGTTGGTGATCAATCCTTGGTGATCGACAATGGCCTGCACAGTGATGGAATGTGTGTGCTTCCTGTTGCAGTAGAGGTGTTCAGTTGCAGCAGGTGGCACAAGGCGCACATGTGTGCAGACGATTGCACCAAGGACGTGTGGGAAGCCACTAATGAAGTAGAACCCCTGTTTTGTTTCCTGCTGCTTCTACAGTGTGTTAGGGAAGCAGATGTGGCGAGGTGTGAGTCCAGTGATGGCATCCAGTACTTTGGGCAAAAAGGCAGAGAATGATGGCTGTGATATTCCCAGAAAACCCCAGAGAGCTAGTTTGGCAGTACCCGGGATCCATAGTAGAGCCCCCAGGGTGCATGGAATTGGCTCCCCAATATCAGATTTGGCATGGGGGGACAATATCATGATATTTTTTGATGCACCATTGAAATGACTCCTGGCTTAACAAAGACAGGAGTCGTGCCCCCTTCTGCCCCCCGGGCATGGTCATCGGGCACAGTAGCATGTAGGGGGGCCAAATTAGCCCCCCCTATGCCACTTAAAAAAAAAAAATTAAATACTTACCTCGACTTACCTGTACTTACCTGGAATGGGTCAGTGGGTGTCCCTGGGGGCAGGGAAGGGCACCTCTGGACTCAGGTGGTGAGCTGTTTTTTTAAGGCCTGCCCCCTCCATTGCGTCAAAATGATGCAGGAGTATAAATAAGGTGCACAGGCCTTAACCTCTTCTGTGCCTTGGACGAGATGATCTCGTCCAAGGCTACAGTTCCCCTGTGCCTTGGACGAGATCATCTCGTCCATGGCACAGGGGAACTTGGGGGCGCGCTAGCGCCCCCCCCGTGCACCCCCCTTCCCCCCCCAAGTCGGGGATGGAAGGGGAAGACCTTCCCCTTTCACCCCCGACCCCCCCCCACACCCCCCTGTGATGTCAGCGCGCGCGCTGATGTGTCACAGGGGCCTCCCTCGTCGCGCTGGAAGCTCTGCATTTCTTTTTCAATCATTTGGGAGGCCCGGAGGGGCTTCAAAGGGAAGGAAAAGTATTTCCTTCCCTTTGAAGTCCCTCTGAGGGTTTCAAAAGCCAGATTGCTTGCAATCCGGCTTTTGAAACCCCACTAGACACCAGGGATTTTTTTTTTTTTCTTAGAAATTGACAAAAGGGAGCGACCCCTTGGGCAAGGGTCGCTCCCAGGGGGGGCATTTTTTTGAAAAGGCCTTTTCTGCCCCCAGGGGGGGCAGAAACCTCTAGGCACCAGGGTCCATTTTTTTTTTTGTTTCATTTTTTTTTATTGAGGTGGGGAGCGACCCCTTAGGCAAGGGTCGTTCCCCTGGGGGAAAATTATATTTTGGCCATTTCTGCCCCCCTTGGGGGCAGATTGGCCTATTTTGATGAGGCCAATCTGCCCCCAAGGGGGGTAGAAACCACTAGACACCAGGGATTTTTTTTTTTTTTTTATTGTTATTGACAAAAGGGAGCGAACCCTTGGGCAAGGGTCGCTCCCAGGGGGGCATATTTTTGGGAAGGCCTTTTCTGCCCCCCCTGGGGGCAGATCGGCCTACTATTAGGCCGATCTGCCCCCAGGGGGGGCAGAAACCTCTAGGCACCAGGGACCTATTTTGATGAGGCCAATCTGCCCCCAAGGGGGGTAGAAACCACTAGACACCAGGGAGTTTTTTCTTTGCGTGAATTTCACGCAAAGGGAGCGACCACTTAGGCAAGGGTCGCTCCCTGGGGGGAAGGGGAATTTATTTTAGGCCATTTCGGCCCCCCCTGGGGGCAGATCGGCCTATTTTTTTTTTTTTTTGTTCTTTTTTTTTTTTTAGAGATGGGGAGCGACCCATCAGGCAAGGGTCGCATCCCTGGGGGGCAAATTGTATTTAGACCATTTCTGCCCCCCTGGGGGCAGATTGGCTGATTTTAGGTCAATCTGCCCCCAAGGGGGCAGAAACCACTAGGCACCGGGGATTTGTTTTTTGGCGCCAATGTCACGCAGGGGGAGCGACCCCGTAGGCAAGGGTCGCTCCCGGGGGGGGGTGGGGGTAAATTTATTTTAGGCCATTTCTGCCCCCCCGGGGGACAGATCGGCCTATTATTAGGCCGAACTGCCCCCGGGGGGGGGGCAGAACACTCTAGGCGCCAGGGCAATTTTTTTTTTGTGTTTTTTTTTGTTGTTGTTTCTTTTTTTAGAGATGGGGAGCGACCCATCAGGCAAGGGTCGCTCCCCTGGGGGGGCAAATTGTATTTAGACCATTTCTGCCCCCCTGGGGGCAGATTGGCCAATTTTAGGTCAATCTGACCCCAAGGGGGCAGAAACCACTAGGCACCGGGGATTTGTTTTTTGGCGCCAATGTCACGCAGGGGGAGCGACCCCGTAGGCAAGGGTCGCTCCCGGGGGGGGGTGGGGGTTGGGGGGGCAAATTTATTTTAGGCCATTTCTGCCCCCCCGTGGGACAGATCGGCCTATTATTAGGCCGAACTGCCCCGGGGGGGGGGGGGGGCAGAACACTCTAGGCGCCAGGGCAATTTTTTTTTTGTGTTTTTTTTTTTTGTTGTTTCTTTTTTTAGAGATGGGGAGCGACCCATCAGGCAAGGGTCGCTCCCCTGGGGGGGCAAATTGTATTTAGACCATTTCTGCCCCCCTGGGGGCAGATTGGCCAATTTTAGGTCAATCTGCCCCCAAGGGGGCAGAAACCACTAGGCACCGGGGATTTGTTTTTTGGCGCCAATGTCACGCAGGGGGAGCGACCCCGTAGGCAAGGGTCGCTCCCGGGGGGGGGGTGGGGGTTGGGGGGGCAAATTTATTTTAGGCCATTTCTGCCCCCCCGGGGGACACATCGGCCTATTATTAGGCCGAACTGCCCCCGAGGGGGGGGGGGGAGAACACTCTAGGCGCCAGGGCAATTTTTTTTTTGTGTTTTTTTTTTTTGTTGTTTCTTTTTTTAGAGATGGGGAGCGACCCATCAGGCAAGGGTCGCTCCCCTGGGGGGGCAAATTGTATTTAGATCATTTCTGCCCCCCTGGGGGCAGATTGGCCAATTTTAGGTCAATCTGCCCCCAAGGGGGCAGAAACCACTAGGCACCGGGGATTTGTTTTTTGGCACCAATGTCACGCAGGGGGAGCGACCCCGTAGGCAAGGGTCGCTCCCGGGGGGGGGTGTGGGTTGGGGGGGCAAATTAATTTTAGGCCATTTCTGCCCCCCCGGGGGACAGATCGGCCTATTATTAGGCCGAACTGCCCCCGGGGGGGGGGGCAGAACACTCTAGGCGCCAGGGCAATTTTTTTTTTGTGTTTTTTTTTTGTTGTTTCTTTTTTTAGAGATGGGGGAGGCAAGGGTCGCTCCCCTGGGGGGCAAATTGTATTTAGACCATTTCTGCCCCCCTGGGGGCAGATTGGCCAATTTTAGGTCAATCTGCCCCCAAGGGGGCAGAAACAACTAGGCACCGGGGATTTGTTTTTTGGCGCCAATGTCACGCAGGGGGAGCGACCCCGTAGGCAAGGGTCGCTCCCGGGGGGGGGGGTGGGAGTTGGGGGGGCAAATTTATTTTAGCCCATTTCTGCCCCCCCGGGGGACAGATCGGCCTATTATTAGGCCGAACTGCCCCCGGGGGGGGGGCAGAACACTCTAGGCGCCAGGGCAATTTTTTTTTGTGTTTTTTTTTTTTGTTGTTTCTTTTTTTAGAGATGGGGAGCGACCCATCAGGCAAGGGTCGCTCCCCTGGGGGGTAAATTGTATTTAGACCATTTCTGCCCCCCTGGGGGCAGATTGGCCAATTTTAGGTCAATCTGCCCCCAAGGGGGCAGAAACCACTAGGCACCGGGGATTTGTTTTTTGGCGCCAATGTCACGCAGGGGGAGCGACCCCGTAGGCAAGGGTCGCTCCCGGGGGGGGGGGGTGGGGGTTGGGGGGGCAAATTTATTTTAGGCCATTTCTGCCCCCCCGGGGAACAGATCGGCCTATTATTAGGCCGAACTGCCCCCGGGGGGGGGGGGGAGCAGAACACTCTAGGCGCCAGGGCAATTTTTTTTTTGTGTTTTTTTTTTTTCTTTGTTTTTTTTTTTTTAGAGATGGGGAGCGACCCATCAGGCAAAAGTCGCTCCCCTGGGGGACAAATTGTATTTAGGCCATTTCTGCCCCCCTTGGGGGCAGATTGGCTGAGTTTAGGTCAACCTGCCCCCAAGGGGGCTGAAACCACTAGGCACCGGGGATTTGTTTTTTGGTGCCAATGTCACGCAGGGGGAGTGAACCGTAGGCAAGGGTCGCTCCCGGCGGGGGAGGGTGGGGGTTGGGGGGGCAAATTTATTTTAGGGCATTTCTGCCCCCCCCCCCTGGGGCCGGCTGAGCTACAGGCCAAACACCACAGGTAGGCACCTTGCAAAAAACACCTCTGTTTTCTGTGAAAAAATATGTTGTGTCCACGTTGTGTTTTGGGCCATTTCCTTTTGTGGGCGCTAGGCCTACCCACAGAAGTGATGTACCATTTTTATCGAGAGACTTAGGGGAACGCTGGGTGGAAGGAAATTTGTGGCTCCTCTCAGATTCCAGAACTTTCTGTCACCGAAATGAGAGGAAAAAGTGTTTTTTGGGCCAAATTTTGATGTTTGCAAAGGATTCTGGGTAACATAACCTGGTCAGAGCCCCGCAAGTCACCCCATCTTGGATTCCCCTGGGTTTCTAGTTTTCAAAAATGCACTGGTTTGCTATGTTTCCTCAGGTGTCGGCTGAGCTACAGGCCAAAATCCACAGGTAGGCACTGCTTTTTATAAAAAAATGTGATGTGTCCACGTTGTGTTTTGGGCCCTTTCCTTTCGTGGGCGCTAGTCCTACCCACACAAGTGAGGTATCATTTTTATCGGGAGACTTGGGGGAACGCTGGGTAGAAGGAAATTTGTGGCTCCTCTCAGATTCTAGAACTTTCTGCCACAGAAATGTGAGTAACATGTGTATTTTTAGCCAAATTTTGAGGTTTGCAAAGGATTCTGGGTAACAGAACCTGGTCCGAGCCCCGCAAGTCACCCCTCCTTGGATTCCCCTAGGTCTCTAGTTTTCAGAAATGCACAGGTTTGGTAGGTTTCCCTAGGTGCCGGCTGAGCTAGAGGCCAAAATCTACAGGTAGGCACTTCGCAAAAAACACCTCTGTTTTTTTCCAAAATTTAGGATGTGTCCACGTTGCGCTTTGGGGTGTTTCCTGTCGCCGGCGCTAGGCCTACCCACGCAAGTGAGGTATCATTTTTATCGGGAGACTTGGGGGAACGCTGGGTGGAAGGAAATTTGTAGCTCCTCTCAGATTCCAGAACTTTCTGCCACAGAAATGTGAGGGACATGTGTTTTTTTAGCCAAATTTTGAGGTTTGCAAAGGATTCTGGGTAACAGAACCTGGTCCGAGCCCCGCAAGTCACCCCTCCTTGGATTCCCCTAGGTCTCTAGTTTTCAGAAATGCACAGGTTTGGTAGGTTTCCCTAGGTGCCGGCTGAGCTAGAGGCCAAAATCTACAGGTAGGCACTTCGCAAAAAACACCTCTGTTTTTTTCCAAAATTTAGGATGTGTCCACGTTGCGCTTTGGGGTGTTTCCTGTCGCCGGCGCTAGGCCTACCCACGCAAGTGAGGTATCATTTTTATCGGGAGACTTGGGGGAACGCTGGGTGGAAGGAAATTTGTAGCTCCTCTCAGATTCCAGAACTTTCTGCCACAGAAATGTGAGGGACATGTGTTTTTTTAGCCAAATTTTGAGGTTTGCAAAGGATTCTGGGTAACAGAACCTGGTCCGAGCCCCGCAAGTCACCCCTCCTTGGATTCCCCTAGGTCTCTAGTTTTCAGAAATGCACAGGTTTGGTAGGTTTCCCTAGGTGCCGGCTGAGCTAGAGGCCAAAATCTACAGGTAGGCACTTCGCAAAAAACACCTCTGTTTTTTTCCAAAATTTAGGATGTGTCCACGTTGCGCTTTGGGGTGTTTCCTGTCGCCGGCGCTAGGCCTACCCACGCAAGTGAGGTATCATTTTTATCGGGAGACATGGGGGAACGCTGGGTGGAAGGAAATTTGTAGCTCCTCTCAGATTCCAGAACTTTCTGCCACAGAAATGTGAGGGACATGTGTTTTTTTAGCCAAATTTTGAGGTTTGCAAAGGATTCTGGGTAACAGAACCTGGTCCGAGCCACACAAGTCACCCCTCCTTGGATTCCCCTAGGTCTCTAGTTTTCAGAAATGTACAGGTTTGGTAGGTTTCCCTAGGTGGCGGCTGAGCTAGAGGCCAAAATCTCCAGGTAGTCACTTTGCTAAAAACAGCTCTGTTTTCTGTGATGTGTCCACGTTGTGTTTTGGGGCATATCCTGTCGCGGGCGCTAGGCCTACCCACACAAGTGAGGTATCATTTTTATCGGGAGACGTGGGGGAACGCTGGGTGGAAGGAAATTTGTGGCTCCTCTCAGATTCCAGAACTTTCTGCCACAGAAATGTGAGGAACATGTGTTTTTTTAGCCAGATTTTGAGATTTGCAAAGGATTCTGGGTAACAGAACCTGGTCCGAGCCCCGCAAGTCACCCCTTCTTGGATTCCCCTAGGTCTCTAGTTTTCAGAAATGCACAGGATTGGTAGGTTTCCCTAGGTGGCGGCTGAGCTAGAGGCCAAAATCTACAGGTAGTCACTTTGCTAAAAACAGCTCTGTTTTCTGTGATATGTCCACGTTGTGTTTTGGGGCATATCCTGTCGCGGGCGCTAGGCCTACCCACACAAGTGAGGTATCATTTTTATCGGGAGACATGGGGGAACGCTGGGTGGAAGGAAATTAGTGGCTCCTCTCAGATTCCAGAACTTTCTGCCACAGAAATGTGAGGAACATGTGTTTTTTTAGCCAAATTTTGAGATTTGCAAAGGATTCTGGGTAACAGAACCTGGTCCGAGCCCCGCAAGTCACCCCTCCTTGGATTCCCCTAGGTCTCTAGTTTTCAGAAATGCACAGGTTTGGTAGGTTTCCCTAGGTGGCGGCTGAGCTAGAGGCCAAAATCTACAGGTAGTCACTTTGCTAAAAACAGCTCTGTTTTCTGTGATATGTCCACGTTGTGTTTTGGGGCATATCCTGTCGCGGGCGCTAGGCCTACCCACACAAGTGAGGTATCATTTTTATCGGGAGACGTGGGGGAACGCTGGGTGGAAGGAAATTTGTGGCTCCTCTCAGATTCCAGAACTTTCTGCCACAGAAATGTGAGGAACATGTGTTTTTTTAGCCAAATTTTGAGGTTTGCAAAGGATTCTGGGTAACAGAACCTGGTCCGAGCCCCGCAAGTCACCCCTCCTTGGATTCCCCTAGGTCTCTAGTTTTCAGAAATGCACAGGTTTGGTAGGTTTCCCTAGGTGGCGGCTGAGCTAGAGGCCAAAATCTACAGGTAGTCACTTTGCTAAAAACAGCTCTGTTTTCTGTGATATGTCCACGTTGTGTTTTGGGGCATATCCTGTCGCGGGCGCTAGGCCTACCCACACAAGTGAGGTATCATTTTTATCGGGAGACGTGGGGGAACGCTGTGTGGAAGGAAATTTGTGGCTCCTCTCAGATTCCAGAACTTTCTGCCACAGAAATGTGAGGAACATGTGTTTTTTTAGCCAAATTTTGAGGTTTGCAAAGGATTCTGGGTAACAGAACCTGGTCCGAGCCACACAAGTCACCCCTCCTTGGATTCCCCTAGGTCTCTAGTTTTTAGAAATGCACAGGTTTGGTAGGTTTCCCTAGGTGTCGGCTGAGCTAGAGGCCAAAATCTACAGGTAGTCACTTTGCTAAAAACAGCTCTGTTTTCTGTGATGTGTCCACGTTGTGTTTTGGGGCATATCCTGTCGCGGGTGCTAGGCCTACCCACACAAGTGAGGTATCATTTTTATCGGGAGATGTGGGTGAACGCTGGGTGGAAGGAAATTTGTGGCTCCTCTCAGATTCCAGAACTTTCTGCCACAGAAATGTGAGGAACATGTGTTTTTTTAGCCAAATTTTGAGGTTTGCAAAGGATTCTGGGTAACAGAACCTGGTCCGAGCCACACAAGTCACCCCTCCTTGGATTCCCCTAGGTCTCTAGTTTTCAGAAATGCACAGGTTTGGTAGGTTTCCCTAGGTGGCGGCTGAGCTAGAGGCCAAAATCTACAGGTAGTCACTTTGCTAAAAACAGCTCGGTTTTCTGTGATGTGTCCACGTTGTGTTTTGGGGCATATCCTGTCGCGGGTGCTAGGCCTACCCACACAAGTGAGGTACCATTTTTATCGGGAGACTTGGGGGAACATAGATTAGCAAAACAAGTACTATTGCCCCTTGTCTTTCTCTACATTTTTTCCTTCCAAATTTATGAGTGTGTGTAAAAAAGACATCTATTTGAGAAATTCCCTGTAATTCACGTGCTACTATGGTCACCCCGGAATTCAGAGATGTGCAAATAACCACTGCTCCTCAACACCTTATCTTGTGCCCTTTTTGGAAATGCAAAGGTTTTCTTGATAGCAATTTTTTACTCCTTATATTTCAGCAAATGAATTGCTGTATACCCGGTATAGAATGAAAACGCACTGCAGGGTGCAGCTCATTTATTGGCTCTGGGTTCCTCGGGTTCTTGATGAACCTACAAACCCTATATATCCCCGCAACCAGAGGAGTCCAGCAGACGTAACGGTATATTGCTTTCGATAATCTGACATTGCAGGGAAAAGTTACAGAGTAAAACGTAGAGAAAAATTGATGTTTTTTTCACCTCAATTTCAATATTTTTCTTTTTCAGCTGTTATTTTCTGTAGGAAAGCCTTGTAGGATCTACACAAATGACCCCTTGCTGAATTCAGAATTTTGTCTACTTTTCAGAAATGTTTAGGTTTCTGGGAGCCAGCATTGGTTTCATGACCATTCCTGTCACTGACTGGAAGGAGGCTGAAAGCACAAAAAATTGCACAAATGGGGTATGCCCCAGTAAAATGCCAAAATTGTGTTGAAAAATTGGGTTTTCTGATTCAAGTCTGCCTGTTCCTGAAAGCTGGGAAGCTGCTGAGTTTAGCACCGCAAACCCTTTGTTGATGCCATTTTCAGGGGAAAAACCACAAGCCTTCTTCTGCAGCCACTTTTTCAAATTTTTTTTAAAAAAACGAAATTTTCACTGTATTTTGGCCAATTTCTTGGCCTCCTTCAGGGGAACCCACAAAGTCTGGGTACCTCTAGAATCCCTAGGATGTTGGAAAAAAAGGACGCAAATTTGGCTTGGTTAGCTTATGTGGACAAAAAGTTATGAGGGCCTAAGCGCGAACTGCCCCAAATAGGCAAAAAAAGGCCTGGCACAGGAGGGGGAAAAGGCCTGGCAGCGAAGGGGTTAAAGTCATTTTTTGGGTACGCCTACCTTCCATGTCATTAACGCAAGGCAGTTTCCCGCATCCAAAAAATGATGCACACAGAGGAATTTTGACGTCCGCGGGCTCGGGCGTCAAGGTTTAAATATGGTGCACCGTTTGCGCCGAATGTGCGCACATTCAGCGCAAACAGAGTATAAATATCCTCCCCAGTCTCTTGTTCAACTAATTACTGGGCTTTTTCAGCACAACACCTAGGCTCATATTTAAACTTTTTTAGTGCCGCATTTGCGCCGCTTTTTGACGTAAAAGCAGCGTAAACGTACAAAATACAATTGGCCCGTATTTATACTCCGTTTGCGCCGAATTTGCGTCGTTTTTTTCGACGCAAATTCGGCGCAAAACTAACGCCATATTTATACTTTGGCGTTAGACGCGTCTAGCGCCAAAGTATTGGCAAATAGCGTCATTTTTTTGCGTGAACGCCTTCCTTGCGTTAATGAGATGCAAGGAAGGCGTTCCCGTCAAAAAAAATGACGGCGACGCAAATGCGTCGTATTTATACTCCCGGGCAAAAATCACGCCCGGGAGTTGGCGGGTCAAAAAACCCCGCATTTGCGCCACTATTTAACGCCTGGGTCAGGGTAGGCGTTAAGGGGCCTGTGGGCTCAAAATGAGCCCACAGGTGCCCTCCCCTGCCCCCAGGGACCCCCCCTGCCACCCCTGCCCACCCCAGGAGGACACCCAAGGATGGAGGGACCCACCCCAGGGACATTCAGGTAAGTTCAGGTAAGTATTATTTTTTAAATATTTTTTTACTTTTTTTTGGGTGGCATAGGGGGGCCTTATTTGTGCCCCCCTACATGCCACTATGCCCAATGACCATGCCCAGGGGACACAAGTCCCCTGGGCATGGCCATTGGGCAAGGGGGCATGACTCCTGTCTTTACTAAGACAGGAGTCATGAAATGGCGTCTGGGCGTCGTAAAAAAATGGCGCAAATCGGGTTGAGGCGATTTTTTTGCCTCAACCTGACTTGCCCCATTTTAAGACGCCCTAACGTCATTTTTTCCCAACGCCGGCGCTGCCTGGTCTACGTGGTTTTTTTCCACGCAAACCAGGCAGCGCCGGTCTGCTTGCGCCGGCTAACGCCATTCAATAAATACGGCGCCCGCATGGCGCTTCAGAATGGCGTTAGACGGCGCTAAATTTTTTGACGCTAAACTGCGTTAGCGCAGTTTAGCGTCAAAAAGTATAAATATGGGCCAATTGTATTTTGTAAGTTTGTGCCAATTTTGCGTCAAAAAATGGCGCAAATGCGGGGCTAAAAAAGTATAAACATGGGCCTTACTTCCTTAACATAACCTGGCATATTCTTATTTTATGACCGTCCTTCTCTCTGCTTCCACACCTTTTCAAAACCAAATTGCTTTAGTAACTTAAAATACACTTCCAACCTATAAAACCCTCAATTAACTGACTTCCTTACTCAATAAATCATGTCTCCAGCGGAAAAATTCGGGACGCGAATATTCCCCAAAAAACGGCAGCTCCATTTCTTTAATATTATGATGCTTTAATATCAATCAATCAAAATGTCCGCTGCACGTACTGCTCACGGCGGCTGTCTCTATCCTAAACAACATCCAACAGGTAGTTCCTGCTGTAAGACGAACACCACAACCAGAAGCTATGTGATCCAGTTTGTTTGGGGCTGACCATACAACCTTCTACTTTCTTTGCTGGTCTCGTTGGGCGTCCATATCAAAAGAAGGATGTTTATCTTTCCCGGGAAACTTTCCAGTCGCATCGCAGCCAGTAGGTTCCAGAATACGTGAATGTCAAAATTATTGAAATTATACCTAATACAGAGAATATTATCTATGACAGAATATTTACGTGGCCCTAAAGCCATACCGTTTTTTTTTCTGAAAAAAAAGATCACCTTTCTCCTTCAGGCACTGCAGTCATATCCTCACTCAAAACAACACTGTAGAGCATGTATTCACCTAAAACACAATCAGTCCCAGCATTCATAACACCCAGGAGCAGGCAGATTCGAATAAACTAAAAATCTTAATACATACGTGTGCAAGACCAGCAACAGATGGAGGAAGATGGTTACTGGTTGTAGGGTTGTGTGCATGTTCTGGAATGTCAGGGACAGTCCCAAATTGATGGCCCATCTTTGTTAATGTTGGGTATGTGCAGCAATGGAGGAGTTTTATGAGACAGTTCTTCATGCCCTTCATAAAATAACTTGTCTCATGTACAATTTCCTACATTTACTTTGTAGCCTTTAAAGCTCAGCAGCATCCATATTTCGAACATTTGCTGCTCAAAGATAAATGAAATTCGCCGAAACCATTTCAAGCAATTAGATTTTCTCACTTTGTGCGCATATGCCAGATGTACAAAGGAACACTTACGCAGAACAATGTGCATGACCGAACACACATCCGGAAGCTCAAACCTTGAATATGATCACTTGAGATGTCAAAGCTGCATTCGCCCTTGCACTGCTTACGTGTGTACGTTACTTATTACAGAAATAATTCTAAGCCCTAGACCTGACTTATTGCGGGGAAAGGCACAGTACTTCACAAACTAAATGAAAGCAAGATATTATGCCCAGAATGTACATTCCTAGAAGTTCAGCACCCTCCATGTACACATTTGACATTCTTTTCTTTCTAATTATGGCACAGGCCCTTGCTGCCAGCAATACATAACCTCGTTCTTATGCCACTTTAATTCTAACTGCAGAGGTGAGCCATTTTCTAATTTTTCTGAAATGGCTGACACAAATGCGATTCTTGAACAACCAAAAATATTTTCTGAAGCTTAAAATGAAAAGGTCATAACATCCTTTCAGACACTCCGCTGACAGAACGAAAATAAATTAAACACTGGTTAAAGAAGACTTGATTGAATAATGATACTCCTGCTGTCAGTGAGATGCTACGATAAATTGTTCCTCACAGTAATGTACTATAAATCAACGAAATGCAGGAAGGGGAAAAGTTTTAATCATACTGTCATAAAGTTCGCTTCTGGAACTCTTTCACTAGCTCTTTTCATCTACGATGTATATTTCAGTGTTCAAGACTCCTATCATCTGTGCCAACATGGGGAGAGGTCATAACTCTCAACACATTTCGGGTTGAGTTTGGCATGGAGTTTGTGCTTGTATTTTTTCGTATGGGTGGTTGGAACACATTCTAAACATTCAAAATCGAGAACACAAGCATTGATTATTTGTACCTGAAAACAGCAATGATGGGCACTGAATTAAAAAGAGCTAAACCGCAGATGCTTATTATCAAGAGTTTTTCCCATTCACTAATTTTATAAGTCTGATGAACCTTGGTAGGAGTCTCGAGGAGTAAGGAGAGACACATCAATACATTTAACTGTAACCCATTTGTCCACACATCGAACCTCATAGGTGGAATTAAAGTCCATAAGATTTATTACAGATTCAAAGCCAGACTTATATAAATGAATCTCAAAAACATTCTATGTATGCACAGAATCGCCAAAGGGGAGTTATAGCATCCAATCAGATTAAATCACACAAGCATAAGGCATATCAAAATCTCTGTAGCTGCAATATAAAAGATAAAAAAAAGTACTTGATGATCAGAGTCCAGATTTCTATCTTCCTGCCTAATCATTTAAATCTAAAGAATCTACTTATTCTTATAAGCTAAGAAAACACCTAAAGATTCTCTAGTTCATCGATATAAGGAATGAGTCAAAAGTGTCCGATCCTAGAAACCTCAGTAGAAGTTCTGAAGAAGACAGATGTGCGTAGCAAAAAGAAACATCAGCCAAGCAGAATAAAAGAGGTCTGTACCTCTCTAAGGGCCTCATTACGAGAATGGTGGTCATGAGAATGCCAAACTTGTGGTAGCAGTGTGACTGCCACACTCCTGGTGGTACTACAGCCACATTACGACCCTGGTGGTTAGACCATCAGGAGACAGTCGCCACCACCAGGATCACGGATCTCGACGGGTTGGCGGCGGTCGAAGTTGCGGTCAACCACAGCGGTGATGAGTTCAGCTCCACCGTGCTGACCACGACTTCTCTTTTCTTCCAGCCTTTTCTTGGTGGGGTCCACGCCATTAAATGGCTGGTGGAAAGGCAGTGCTGGGGTCCCCTGTGCCCAGCATCCTTGGAATGTGCGCTGTCTGCTATGGCAGACAGTGCACATTTCAAAGGTGTTGGGGCCACCTTCTGTACGACTGCATTGGCCTCTGCTCCCTGAAGAGCCAAGGTCAATGCCACCACACTGTTCCCTCCGGGTTGGCCAGTGGAAGCCTCCTAATAATGAGGTTTCGGCCGTCAAGCCCAGTGGAAATGTTGTTGTAACAAAAAGTGATTATCCAGTGGTGCTAGGGGCTCTTAACTATGCCCCAATGTCTGTTGACAGCACTGCTCAACAATAAGAAAAGGAGGAGAAGCAGGAGCTTGACATGGAAGAGAAGGAAGAGAAGGAAGAAAAGGACGAGGACAAGGACATTGTTGTGGCCATCCAGATAATCAAAAAGGCAACTTCATGGTCAGATAGCAGTGTTCTTCCTCAACCACTTTTGAGGATTTCCAATTACCAGTAATTAGCTAAGCAGCCACAGATGTGCATTTCGCCTAAGCAATGCTTACCTCGATTCAGTCTTCAACTAACAGGTACCATGATGCACATTCTCCTTCACATACCCTCCACGAAGGCGCATTGATGATCTTCTCTTAACCATGTGAGGGGCATAACATTGTTGGCAGGTATGCCTTATTCCTACATTTCCCCATGCCTACCACCCCTATTCATGCTAGATAACCTGCTGGCCGTGCCACACAGCCAGCATACAGTGGGTTGATGTGGGGGTAATGATGCCACCTAATAGGATACATTTTTCCAACAACAGTTGATAGTGAGGGAGGGTATATAAATGCAAATGGGGCTACTCAGCGTGCAATAGCCACTTCCTATAAAGTAGCTCCTCAGATGACTGTTAGGAAGACCCATGCCTTGGATAAAGTTGCAAAATGTCCACAAGACATAGAAAAGATGCATCAAGAACAGCTAAGAACTTTAAGGGAAGTGAATGAAAGATAAAGGGCCAGATGTATCAAACATTTCTGCGATCGCAAACGGCCCAACGGGCCTTTTGCGATCGCAAAAATGCCTTTTGGTATGTAACAAGTCCAATTTGCGATTCAGTAACTTGTTACCGAATCGCAAATTGGATTTGTGACTACATACCGATTCGGTATTAGGAAGGGGTGTGTCAAGAGCGTCCATTCCTAATAACGAATCGCAGTGGTATGTATGATTGTTTTGTGACCGTGAATGTGGTCACAAAACAATCACAGTCACCACCTACTTCAAGTACGTGGTAACCCATTTGCAAAGGGGAAGGGGTCCCCAAGGGACCCATTAACCTTTGTGAATGCATGCAAAAACGTTTTTTAAGAGCAGGCAGTGGTCCTGGGGACCACTGCCTACTTTAAAAAAATGACAATTTAAGGAAAACAGGCTGCATTTAAAAAGAAAAAGGTTGCTTTTTTGATAAGCAATCACAGACATGGTGGTCTGCTGAGCACAGCAGGCCACCACCCCTGTGATTGCAGCCATTTGCAATGTCTCGCAAGTTGCGACCTACCTCATGAATATTGATAAGGTAGATCCATTTGTGAGCCCTTGCGAATCGCAGTATGTAACTTCTGGAGTTCATACATTCCAATAGCGATTACTTAATTGCAATTCTCAAAAAATCTCATTTAGGTAATTGCTATTGGATAAAATTATACATCTGGCCCAAAATACCTTGGTCCTCAAGATGTAGAGGCAATAAATAACAAACACCAATATCACTCTTTATGACTGGCGTATGCTGGAGAATCTATAGAGGCACCTCAGGGACACATAACCTGCAAACCACACACCTCTACCACAACCAGCTCCACCACAACCACCTGCACAACCTCTATATTCACCCTCTCCAACATCTCAACCTCAAACCCACCAACTCAACCCCCACCAACTCACCCACCAACAACACAAGCACAGTCTCACGCATTCTCACCATTGGCATTGTGTAGGAATAGTAATAGTAGAAAAAGTAATCAAAATAATTGTGATCTCAAATTTCTATTTTGTCACTAACTTGCAAATTCACTTGTTTTGTCGTAATAACAAATAGAGTTAGTGGAAATGATAATTTGACCTATGGAAGGGGCCAAAACAAACAAAAATGGAGACTTTATTCAGATTGAAAAAATGCAAACTGTGAGAGGGTAGGGAAATAATAAAAACATTCCAAGAATCATAAAGGGAAGCAGTGTATATGAAAAGGGGAAAAAGTGAAGTCCATGGTCCTAAACAGTCCTAAATCTAGAGTCCACTGTCCTAATTTCAAATAAATTTAGTCCACTTCAGGGCAGAATGAGTTTTTGTATCATATTCCTGGCCTGAAGTGGAAAGTTCCTGGCCTTCCTTGCTTTCTTCTTTCAACGGAATATCATTGAAGTTCTCCTAGCATGCAGTCATCAAATAGCTGGCCATGGCAGGACCAGATATCCCATGGGAAGTGTGACACACAGTAGTAACAGTGGAAGCCGGGAATACAGACAAAGTGGAAGTTGGGAAATCAGGAGGTGTGGTGGGATGGGGTGAAAAGGGAGATGTGACATTGCACCTGCTATAAAAGAGGTTATAACCCCATATAAAGTTCAGAGTTGATCAGTGACTTTGTTTTGGAATATCTAGACCTCAGCAACTAAGTCACGAATTGTAGGAGGCTGGCTTGGCTTATAGTGAGTACCAATGGTACTTACACCTTGTGCCAGGTCCAGTTATCCCTTATTAGTAGAGTAGTAGTGTTCTAGCAGCTTAGGCTGATAGAGGTAGCTATAGCAGGGCAGCCAAGGCTGAATGAGGAGATATGCAAAGCTCATGCAATACCACTTATATCATATAGGTACTATATCATAAGAAATACAATACTCATAGTTACTAAAAATAAAGGTACTTTATTGCAGTGTCAATGTGCCAAAAATATCTCAGAGGATATAAAACCTTAGGAGGTAAGTAAAATACACAAAATATACACAACAAACCAAATCAGGTAAGTAAAACGGTCAGAAAGTAGTGCAAACACTGTGGAATACAATAGGATGCAAAAGG
The DNA here is from genome assembly GCF_031143425.1 of Pleurodeles waltl. Classification (NCBI taxonomy): domain Eukaryota; kingdom Metazoa; phylum Chordata; class Amphibia; order Caudata; family Salamandridae; genus Pleurodeles; species Pleurodeles waltl. The sequence continues at coordinate 589,943,411 of NC_090447.1, forward strand.
CCTAGGGGCAACACAAACCATATACTAAGAAAGTGGAATGCGAACCACGAATGGACCCCTAGGCTAGTGTAGTGTGTAGAGGGTGCTGGGAGTGTGAGAAAACATGAAGGGTGTCAAAGATACCCCACCCCAAGACCCTGGAAAGTCGGAGTAAATTGCTACTATTTCCCAAGAAACCCACTAAAGTCGTGATAAAGGATTTTGCAAGGACCACAACAAACTGCACAGCACTGAAGATGGAGTCCTGGACCTGAAGACCTGTAAAGGAAGAGGGTACAAGAGTTGCTAAAGTGTCCAGGGGGAGGTAGGAGCCCACTAACCCCGGATGAAGGTGCAAAATGGCTGCCTCTGGATGGAAGAAGCTGAAGATTCTGCAACAACGAAAAGTGGTAGGAAGTTCTCCTTCATGCAGAAGATGTCCCACGGAGTGCTGGAGAATGAAGAGTTTGTTTCCTTGGCAAAATACCACAAAAAAGCCTTGCTAGATGCAAGAGTCACAGTTGGAGAAAAAGGGTGCTGCCTGGGCCCAGGAAGGATCAGGATGTCGCCACTTGGGAGATTGACGGGGGGCCCTCAGCAATGTAGAGAGCCCACGCACAAGCAGGAAGCACCCGCAGAAGTCCTTGAACACGGGTTAAAGGAGACTGAACACAGCGGTTGTCTCAACACTGCAAAAGGAGGTCCCATGACACCGGAGATCAACTCAGGGAGCTGAGCACCACAGGAAAGAGTGCTGGGGACCTAGGCTCGGCTGTGCATGCAGGATTTCTTGGAAATGTGCACAGAAGCTCTTGTAGCTGCAGAACACTTGGTGCACAGGAGTACTGTCTGGGAGGGGAGGCAAGGACTTACCGCCTCCAAATTCGGACAGTTGGACCACTGGACAGTCTGGGTCACTGGGGGTCCACCACATGTGTTCCAGGGGCCACGCTTGTCAGGATGAAGCTGAAGTTTGGTGCCTGCTGAAGCAGGGGGAAGATTCCGTCGACCCACTGGAGATTTCTTCGTGTATTCCAGTGCAGGGTGAAGGCAAGTAGCTCCCAGAGCATGCATCACCAGGAAACAGTTGAGAAAGCTGGGACGATTAGGCGCTACAATGTCGCTGGTAGTCTTCTTGCTACTTTATTGCAGTTTTGCAGGTGTCCTGGAGCAGTCAGTGGTCAATCCTTGGCAGAAGTCGAAGAGAGAGGTGCAGAGGAACTCTGGTGAATTCTTACAAGTCGTTATCTGAGGAAAAGCCCACTGGAGAGACCCTAAATAGCCCTCAGAGGAGGATTGGCCACCTAGTCAGGTAAGCACCTATCAGAAGGGGTCTCTGACGTCACCTGCTGACACTGGCCACTCAGAGGCCTTCAGAGTGCCCTACCCCTCCCCAGCCTTTAACACCTATTTCCAAAGGGAGAGGGTGTAACACCCTCTCTCAGAGGAACTTATTTGTTCTGCCTTCCTGGGACTGAGCTGCCTAGACCCCAGGAGGGCAGGACCCTGTCTGTGGGTTGGCAGCAGCTGTAGCTGCAGTGAAAACCCCAGAGAGCTAGTTTGGCAGTACCCGGGGTCCAAAGTAGAGCCCCCAGGGTGCATGGAATTGGTTCCCCAATATCAGATTTGGCATGGGGGGTAATTCCATGATATTAGACATGTTACATGGCCATGTTCGGAATTACCATTGTGAAGCTACATATAGGTTTTGACCTATATGTAGTGCACACGTGTAATGGTGTCCCCGCACTCACAAAGTCCGGGGAAATGGTCCTGAACGATGTGAGGGCACCTTTGCTAGTGCAAGGGTGCCCTCACACTTAGTAACTTTGCACCTAATCTTTAGCAAGTGAAGGTTAGACATATAGGTCACTTATAAGTTACTTAAGTGCAGTGAAAATGGCTGTGAAATAACGTGTGCAATATTTCACTCATGCTGCAATGGCACTCCTGTGTAAAGGGTTGTCTGAGCTCCCTATGGGTGGCAAAAGAAATGCTGCAGCCCATTGGGATCTCCTGGAACCCCAATACCCTGGGTGCCTAGGTACCATATACTAGGGAATTATGAGGGTGTTCCAGTGTGCCAATTGAAATTTGTAAAAGTGGTCACTAACCTATAGTGTCAAATGTGAAGGCAGAGAGAGCATAAGCACTGAGGTTCTGGTTAGCAGAGCCTCAGTGACACAGTTAGTCACTACACAGGTATACACATTCAGGCCACAAACTATAAGCACTAGGGTCCTGGCTAGCAGGATCCCAGTGAGACAGGCAAAAACAAACTGATATACATGTAAAAATGGGGGTAACATGCCAGGAAAGATGGTACTTTCCTACACAAAGAAATTACTCCTCAAACTTCTCTGGTGGGTGTCTGGTTTCCTTGAGAGGCGTCAAGGACACATAACTGGGAGAAGTGAGTAGGCTACAAAAGAGGGGTGTTGGGGCAATAGTGACGATTGACTAGTTGTTCTGGGTACGCACTGATAAGAAGAGAGAATGCTTGGTCAAGAGGTGTAGCTGGAAGCCCCCAGTGGAATGGAAACTCAGGAGTGTTTGATGGGCTGGATCCAGATCCAGATGGTGTGGGGCATCCTCCTAGGACTCCACAGGTAGGTCTTGCTGAAGGCCAAGAGGAGACCCAGTATTTCCTCCTCCTGGTGACAGCCCCCTGATCTCACACTTTGGCTTGTAGGCCTACGCTCAGACTCTCTTGGAGACAGATCTTAATAATATCGAGGCAGGTAATCCTCTTCACTGGTGGCAGAAAATCTTACGCCCATATTTATACTTTTTTAGTGCCACATTTGCATAATTTTTTTACGCAAAAGTGGCGCAAACTTACAAAATGCAATTGTATTTTGTAAGTTTGTGCTGGTTTTACGTCAAAAAGCGGCACAAATGTGGCACTAAAAAAGCATAAATATGGGCCTTAGTGTCTCCTCTTAATTGAGGTCCTTGATTCTTGCCTTGGATCCTGCTGGGATATTATTTGGCTACCCTGCTCCACAGAGGTATTTTGAATCAATTGGCTTAGTAATGTATCTCTACGTAACATTTGCTAAAAGAGATTTTCCCCATAAAAGTGCTGCCATTGTAGAGTCCTTAACACCTATCTCACTATTGTTTACTTTCATATTCATAGCTTGGTAAGTATACATAGTTAAAGAAGAAATTGAAAATAGTACTGAATTGTACATCCAAGGGCCTGATTTATGAAAAGGTAGCTCTGCCTTTATGTCATTTTTTGATGCAAAAGCAGAGCAAACTTACAAAAGAGAATTATATTTTCTAAGTTTGCACCACTTTTGTGTCAAAAAATGACATAAAGGCGGTGCTAACTTTTCATAAATCAGGCCCAAGTTTTTTTTTAAATGCATTTACATTATGCCTAAATGGTTTGATTAATCAATCCAAACATAGCAAAAAATAAACATGTATGTTAGCAAAGTTTAGCTTCCAAAGCTTTCAGATCACAAACAACAACTTGTTAAATATAACATAGAAGGTTACACCAAAACTCACAGGGAACACATGACAGGACACAACTCTAAAACCATGCATGTGTTCATGGTAATTCCTATTTTACACTTACAGTTTCTCCGTAGGTCAAACTCTTATAGCTGAGCAAGGAGGGCTGGCCAAGCAACTCTCAGAACCCTCACCTCCAATGATGTAATGGAGGGGGTGCAATAATGTGGCTGGGATGGGATAACTGACAGAATATCAGAAACAAAAATATTGGATGGACAAAATATTGTGTCAAACATATTGAGGACCAAAATATAGGGAACATAAGTGCAAATAGGTAAGTATAGATTTACTATTCTTAACTCCACATCAATGTACTTTGAAGATATATCTATCATCAAGGTAGATATATGTGGAGTTATATATGGTAAAACTTTGCTTGCCTATGGAAGCTTACCTTCTCAATATTTTTGACACTATGGCCCTCATTACAACCCTGGCGGTGGATGATAAAGTGTGGTAATACCGCCAACAGGCTGGTGGTAAGTTCTGCCAAATTCTGACTATGGCGGTGATAACTCCCATAGACAGCCAATGTACCACACCAACTGCCACGGCGGAAACAACAGCCACCACTGTGGTAACCAACAACATCCAGGCAGAAGTTGAAATACCACCCACCATATTTTGACCCTGCAATCCGCCACCTTTTCTGGGGCGGTACCAACGCCAATGAAAGCCTGGCGGAAACAGAGCTCAGAAGTGAAAGGACTCACCATTGGAGACACAGGGAAGAACCACGCCGCCATGGAACCGGAACTGTATGTCTTTCCGATGATCTTCTACGTTATGCTCCACCTGGAACACCAATGCCGACGACGGTCAGCACAGCCACCTAGCACACAAGGGAGGGTGGGAGAAAAACAACAGTGACACACACACACACACAACACACTCCGGGCACACACAGCCAGCTGCACAAGAAAAACTATTTGTCCCCGAAAAACGGCAGAATAATGCAAGGGCAACAGGAATTGACTAAAGTGATTGTAATCAGATCAAATTCAAATCAATAATTTGATTTGTCAATAAAACAGATATGTACACATGTACACAAAAAGACACTGCCCGGCCCAATGTTCAAAGGGCCCTCATGGCCACAGGGCACAGTCTAAGGCCCAACTCGAATCCTGAACACATCCGGATAGCACACTGCAGGGGCATCAGTTTTCAAATAGACAGGAACCTCATGGGGAGGGGGGGCACCTCAGCTGGATGCGGGAACAAACCCACTGGTTCCGGAGGGTGCAACATGCCCATTGCTTTGTCGTGGGGAGTGCAAGGCCACAGACTCAGGAGTAGGTGTCTTTCCCACTGGTTCTGGAGGGGGCAACATGCCCATTGCTTTGTCCTGGGAAGAGCAAGGCCACAGTCTCTGGAGTGGGTGTCTTTTCCACTGGTTCTGGATGGGGCAAAATGCCCATTGTTTTGTCTTGGGAAGTGAAAGGCCACAGTCTCTGGAGTGGGTGTCTTTCCCACTGGTTCTGGAGGGGGCAGCCTGCACAGTAGCCCCTGGAGGGTAGACTACATGGCGCCCGCCCGCGGTGATGGCTGCACTGTGGTGGTGGTTGTAGGAGGCTCCTGGGCAGCCCCTGCACTCACTGATGGCTGCACTGTGGTTGTTGTTGGAGGAGGCTCCTGGGCAGCCCCTGCACTCACTGATGGCTGCATTGTGGTGGTTGTTTGAGGAGGCTCCTTGGCAGCCCCTGCACTCACTGATGGCTGAACATCCACAGCTGGCAGTGGGGGTGGTGTTATCCTGACAGCTTCCGCTGATGTAGAGTGCCTTGGCTCCTCCTGTTCATGGGTCGGAAATTCTTTACCCTTCCTGGCAGTGGTGGATGGGCTCTTCCCCTCTCTGCCTGCTGGAGCAGGCTCCTTCCCCCTCTTCACAGCTGGTGCAGGCTCCTTCCCCTTTCTTCACAGCTGGTGCAGGCTCCTTCCCCTTCTTCACAGCTGGCGGAGGCTCCTTGCCCTTTTTCACAGTTGGTGCAGGCCCCTTCCCCTTCCTCAAACTTGATGCAGGACTCTTCACTTTCATCCCTGGTGGTGCTGGCTACTTCCCATTCAGTGTTGTAGGTCTGGTATCCTTACCACCATGTGTTGGTGGTGCTACCACTGTCCCCGTGGACTGTTTGGCTGAGGTGCTGGGCTGTGTCCTTGGTACCCTGGCCATACGGGCAGGACGGGGGAAGGGTAGGGAAGAGGTCAAGTTGCAAAAGGAAAAGCTTTTTAGGGATGTAGGGGTGGGAGGAGGGAGGAGTAATGGGAGTGGAGGATGAGGGAGTGGTTGTTGGTGTATATCTGCTGGATTTAGGTGCAGGTGCATGGGCTGTATGTTGATGTGAGGTGGATGGCTGTTGGGTGTCTGAGTGCTTGCGTTTGTGTCCTTTAGAAGGAGGGGACAGACTCGGTGGGAGAGGACACAGGTGATGCGTGCATGGCTGTTGTGGAGGTGTCTGCCAGTGAGGTGATACTGATAGTGGATGTAGATGTAGTGCAGGCAGGTGTGAGTGTGGACGTAACTGGGAGGGAGGTGGAGACGGAGGAGGTGGAGACAGTGGAGGCTGTGGATGTTGTTGTGTCTGTAACGGTATGGCGTTTGTGTGAGTGCCTGCAGGATGAAGTGTGGTGCTTGTGTTTGCCTGTGCCACTCTTGTGTGTTGCCTTGTGTGCATGCTCGTCTGTCTGTGTCCTTGGGATGGGTTGGGGTTGAGGAGAATGGGAGTGGGAAGTGGAAGTTGGAGTGGGGGCAGTGGAAACAGGGACAATTGCTGCCATTAAAGAGGAGGCCAGAGCCTGAATCCATCTCTGTTGGGCTGCCAAACAACCATGAATGCCCTCCAGGAATGCACTGCATTGCTGTATCTGGGATGCCAGCCCCTGGATGGCATTCACAATGGTTGACTGCCCTACAGAGATGGATCTTAGGAGGTCAATTGCCTCCTCACTCAGGGAAGCAGGGCTCACTGTGGCAGGGCTTGTGGTGCCTGGGGTGAAGGGGATGCCCACCCTCCTGTGTGAGCGGGCACAGGAAACTCTCTGAGGGACTTCAGGGAGGGCAGTGCTGGTACAGGGGCAGCGTCGGTAGACGCTGCCTCCAGGGTCCTGTGGGATGCAGCTCCCTCTGTCGTCAGTGCCCCTGCTCCTCAGCCAGATGATGCTAATATACACAAGGACAAGATGACAAAACAAGACTGGAGTGAGAGAGACAAAGGATACACTGGGTCAATGACTGCAACAACACCACAGTTGGCGTACACAGCACCCTCACACACAGGGAACAGGCCTACGCACTATGTATTGCACTACCAGTGAAATGGCTAGTCACCAAAGCATGAGGAGAAGCACACACCGCCAACTGCATCACACCTGGGACCCACACAGATTGGCCTAGAAGTGAATACTAACAAGCTAGGTTACCTGTATTTGCCATGCTACCATTACCCTTCAGAGGACACATGCTGCAATGTCTGGCCTGGCCTTAGTGGCACCCACCAACACACAACCACTACCCGGATACCACCCCACCAGCCACAAGTTGTAATGATACCCACTGTCCTCACCCCCTTGTAGCTGCTGTGATTCCCTCAAGCGCCCATCCAGCTCAGGGTAGGCCACTGCCAGTATGCAGGCCATCGGGGGTAAGGGTACGACGAGCACCACTTCCTCACTGGGAGGCCATCCCCAGCTGGGCCTCCACGATCTTCCGTGCCCAGCGTCTCAGGTCCTCCCACCGTTTCTGACAGTGGGTGATCCGCCTTCCATAGAGCCCTAGGGTTCACACGTCCTTGGTGATGGCACACCATAATCCCTTCTTTTGATGGGCGCTAACCTGCAGAGATAATACATACAGGAGAACTCCATTAAACAAACAGTCCAGCCTGTCACACACATGGCTCGCCATACCCGATCCCATCACCATTGGCACACACATAGGCCAGCTCACAACATGTACCCCCCAACAGACAATCACTGTACCCCCATGATACCCCTGTACACCATGCCTTCACACACATCTCCATGCATTCATGCCACCTGCATCGTGCTCACAGTGTACTCACCTGTTGGTCTGGAGGCCCATACAGCGGTCCGTACTGGAGTAGGACCCCATCCACCAGTCGCTCCAACTCCACCGAAGTGAAGGCTGGGGCCCTTTCCCCGGTCACACGGGCCATGGTAGGTTCCAGACACAGGTCACAGCAGCACATGCAGTGTAGATCTTCTCCTGTGGAAGGTCAGGAAATAAGTGAGGAATGATAGAGAAAATGTCTGTCACGTCCACGGCGGTGTACACCGTCACCGCCGGTGTAGATTCCCATTGGCCCCTGTACACCATAGGGCTCAATATTATCCAATGAGGAATTGCACGGCAGTACACAGAATTACCTCACTTCCACCTGTCCCTCACACAGGACAGGAGGTCCCCATTTTGTGGGGGGGTGAACAGGCCTAACGACAATTGCTGTGCCACAGGATATATGGGCACATATTTTTAAATTACACGATGTGGACTGCTGTTGTGGTATAGTTGTTAAAATTGTGACAGCGTACTCACTCTTGTGTCCCTTAGATACATACTGCTGCGGATGAATAGGAGATGGAGACATACCCCCATGTGTAGACCCTGATGGACTTAGCTACACTGGAGGACAGGCACATTATACTCACCTATATACTGGACAGGGCCACAATCACTGAGCTATTTGCCCAGTTGGAGCCTGAACTGATATCAGCTTTCCATCATCTGAATGGGATCACCCCTCTTGTGCAGGTTCTATCAGTGCTCCATTTTCTGGCAACAGGTTCTTTCCAAGTGACAGTGGACTTGGCAGCAGGAATGTCATAGACAATGTTCTCAATCGTGCTGGCAAGAGTCTTGTCTGCCCTGGTAAAACACGTGCAGCTACATTGCTTTCCCCCAGGTGGAAGATTTGGCCACTGTGAAGGCTGGATTTTATGCAATGGGACATATCCCCAGTATTATTGGGGCGATTGACGGTACACATATTGTTTTTATCCCCCCCTCCAGAATGAACAGGTGCACAGGAATCGTAAGAGTTTCCACTCCATGAATGTGCAGATGGTGTGCTTGGCAGACCAGTACATCTCCCACATGAATGCTAAATATCCTAGGTCAGTGCATGATGCCTTTGTCCTGAGGAATAGCAGCATCCCAAATAAGATGGGTCAACTACAGAGGCACATAGGTGGCTTATAGGTGAGCCTTGGTCTCCATTCAGTATATGTTTGTGTATGCCTCTGCTGTTAGCCAAATAGGATACTCTGTGGCTAAATGTTGTCCTTCAAAACCTGCAGGTGACTCTGGCTACCCAAATCTATTGTGGCTGCTGACCCCTGTGAGGAATGCCAGGACAAAGGCTGAAGAACATTACAATGAAGCACATGGGTGAACCAGAAGGATAATTGAGAGGACCTTCGGCCTCCTGAAGGCCAGGTTCAGATGCCTCCATCTTGCAGGTGGATCCCTGTGCTACTCACCTGAGAAGGTCTGCCAGATAGTTGTGGCATGCTACATGTTGCACAACCTGGATCTCAGACGGCATGTACATTTTCTTCTGGAGGAGGAGGAGACTGGAGATGTCCCTGTGGCAGCAGTGGACCCCGAGGACAGTGAGGATGAGGTGGCAGAGGATGAGGATGTGGACAACAGAACATTATTGATCTGTCAGTACTTCCAATGACACACAGGTGAGACAGTGCAACTTCACATTTCTATGACTATTGGTGTATTTTGTGTGAGAGTGGCATGCTGGCATTACCCACGTGTTACCTCTATTTACTGTCACCTTTGGATTATCAGTTTACAGGTGATGGTAATATGACAACAGTTTTGTGATGTGATCATTACAGCCAGCAACAGGTCATTCATTCGATGCTCTCACTATGTACAGTACATTTGCAATGGATGCAGCTGTTTCAATCAATACAAATTTGCATGAAATACTAGTAGTCAAGTTTTATCCAAGGGTGTTTTTGTAGTGTTAAGAAAGTGAAGGGAAAGTGCAATGGAATGGGGTGATGACGGAGGAAAGTCCAGGGTTTTGTTCCAGTCTGTTTGTAGCACTGGTGAAGTCTACAAGGGGCCATAGGAAGGGGATCAATGGCATTTCAAGGTAGACAAGGTGATTGAGTGAGACACAAGGGTGCCAATCAGGAGAGTCACATTTCCTGGCCGTGGCCATGGCAAGTGTCTCTAGTTTCTGTCTGGGTCGCAGGGATTGTTAGCGGGGTGTTTCACCTTCTGCAGGGGGAGGGATGCTGGTGGCCTCTGGGTCCTGTGGCAGGGCCTCCTGGCCACTAGCGGTAGTGGAAGAGGAGGCCTGTTCAGTTGACTGGCTAGTGGTAGGGGCCTGCTGGTGTGACACTGCCTCCCTCATGATGTTGGCCATGTCTGCCAGCACCCCTGCTATGGAGAGCAGGGTGGCGTTAATGACCTGCAAGTCCTCCCTGATCCCCTGATACTGTCCCTCCTGCAGCCACCTGTTCTCCTGTACTTTTTCAAGGATCGGGCCCATCGTGTCCTGGGAATGTTGGTAGGCTCCCAGTATCTCAGAGAGTGCCTCCTGGAGAGTTGGTTCCCTGGTCCTGTCCTCCCCCTGGCATACAGCAGTCCTCCCAGTGTCCCTTTTGCCCTGTGCCTCTATCCCTTGAACAATGTGCCCACTGACCCCAGGTCCCTGATTGTCTTGTGGGTGATGTGTCGACTGGGGTCCCTGTACAGGTGGGCACACTGCTGATTGACGTGTCCTGGGGACAGAGGTGTGGGTACGCTGGGTGGGTGCTGTGGTGTTGGTTCCTAATGGGGGAGGCTGTGTGGTGGTCTGTGAGTGGGCATGGGTGACCGGCTGTCCAGTGGTCCCTGATGAGCCAGGTAGGTCCTCCAGATCCAGAAGTCCAGAGTTACTGTCATCACTGGGGGCCTCTTCTTTTGGCGGACTGGATAGTGCTGGCACCTCTTCCCACTGACATTGGCTGGGGTACCTGTGGGGATGTAAACAATGTATTATGCTTCAAGTGTATGACATTTGTTCTTCTGTAGCTTCCCCTCTATGGTTGGTGTTGCTCTGTCAGCTTTTGTTTGTGTATGGTGATGGTATGGGGTGATAAATAGTCAATATTGACTTACCAGTTTCCAGTTCTCCGGCAAGTCCAGAGAGTCCCTCAGGGTGCAGTATTGTCAGTACCTGCTCCACCCATGCTGTGAGCAGTGGGGGAGAAGGTGGGGGTTCACCGTCAGTCCTCTTTATGGCGAGCTGGTGCCTTACTGTTATGGAACGTACCTTCCCCCATAGGTCGTTCTACCTCTTCCTGATGTCGTCCCTTGTTCTTGGGTGCTATCCCACGGCGTTGACCCTGTCCACAATTCTCTGCCATAGCTCCATCTTCCTTGCTATAGATATCTGCTGTACCTGTGCTGCAAAGAGCTGTGGCTCTATCCTGACAATTTCCTCCACCATGACCCTTAACTCCTCCTCAGTGAAACGGGGGTACCTTTGTGGTGACATGGGAGTTGTGTGATGAGTGATGGTGAGGGTGTGTTGGGTAATGTTGGGTGTGTGTGTAGGAAAGTACTATCTTACTTGGCATGCTACCCCCATTTTTTACCTGTATGTCAGTATGTTTTTGCCTGTCTCATTGGGATCCTGCTGGTCAGGACCCCAGTGCTCATAGTTTATGGCCTAATATGTGTGTCTGTATAGTGCTTAACTGTGTCACAGAGGTTCTGCTAACCAGAACCTCAGTGCTTATGCTCTCTCTGCTTTTAAATTTGTCACTGTAAGCTAGTGACTTCATTTCCTAATTTCAATTGGCACACTGGACCCCCATTATAAGTCTCTAGTATGTGGTACCTAGGTACCCAGGGCATTGGGTGCTCCAGGAGATACATATGGGCTGCAGCATTTATTTTGCCACCCATAGGGAGCTCAGATAAACCCTTGCACAGGCCTGCCATTGCAGCCAGAGTGAAATAACGCACACGTTATTTCACAGCCATTTTCACTGCATTTAAGTAACTTCTAAGTCACATGTATGTTTAACCTTCACTTGCTGAAGGTTAGGTGCAAAGTTACTAAGTGCGAGGGCACCCTTGCACCAGCAGAGGTGCCCCCACATAGTTCAGGGCCATTTCCCTGGACCTTGTGAGTGCAGGGCCTCCATTACATGTGTGCTTTACATATAGGTCATATGTGGCTTTACAATGGTAACTCTGAATATGGCCATTTAAGGTGTCTAAGATCATGGAATTGTCCCCCATTCAAAATCTGGTAATGGGGAACCAATTCCATGCATCCTGGGGGTTCTACCATGGACCCTAAATACTTCCAAACCAGCTCTCTGAGGCTTGCACAGCAGCTACAGCTGTTGCCACCTCATAGACAGGGTTCTGCCCTACTGGGGTCTGGGCAGCCCAGTTCCAGGAAGACAGAAAAAAGCATTTCCTCTGAGAGCTGAGTGTTACACCCTCTCCCTTTGGAAATAGGTGTTACAGGCTGGGGAGGGGTAGCCTCCCCAGACTCTGGAAATGCTTTGAAGTGCACAGATGGTGTACTCCTTGCATAAAACAGTCTACACTGGTTCAGGGACCCCTTGTCCCGTGCTCTGTCACGAAGCTGGACAAAGGAAAGAGGAGTGACCACTCCCCTGACCATCACCACCCTAGCGGTGGTGCCCAGAGCTCCTTCAGTGTGTCCCAGACTGCAGCCTTCTTGCTTTGCAAGGTGTGGGGGCACTCTGGAGGGCTCTGAGTGGCCAGTGCCAGCAGGTGACGCCAGAGACCCCTCCTGATAGGTCCATTCTTGATAAGGTAACCAATCCCCCTTTCAGGGCTATTTAGGGTCTCTCCTGTGGGTTCTCTTCAGATTCTGATTGCATGTTTCCTTCAGGAATCCTCTGTAACAACTTCAGCATCCTCAGACCTCAGATCAACCACAGCCTACTCCAAGAAATGCTGTAACTGCAACAAAGTATCCACAAGAGCTACTTTTCTTCTGCAACCTCAGCTCCAACTAAGCAACTGCAACAGTTTCCACGGTGTGCACGCTCTGGGGACTCTCTGTCTTCATACTGCAAGAGAAGGGCCAAAGAAATCTCCCTTGGATTATTACAGTAATACAGTAAAAACACGACAGAAGAACACCACACCAGTTTTAGAAAAGTAGCCAATATTTATCTGTGTAAAACAAGACCAAAATGAGAAAAATCCAACATACAGTAATAAAGATATGAATATTTCAATAATTAACTTAAAAATACAGTTCCTTGAAGTCAATAGCTCTGTCTGGGGCCATGACGGTGTTATGAACAAGAAATCCAACAGTTCAGGCCGACCTCAGGGTCACGGCCAGCTACGGTGTCCGGAAAACCCACAATTAGTACCTTTGAAATGTAGGGCACCTTGATCCTCAGAATGAAATCCATAGTGCGGCATCGCTGGCATCGGCAGGTGTCAGCGGGTGCCGGTTCCAGAGGTCAGTGCCGGGGTTGTCGCATGAACTGCAGATCGAACTTCGCGCTGATGACGAAGTCAGCAGCACTCGCGTTGATGGCATTGTGGTTGAGTGCGAAGTGTGACAATGCGACGTGCGGTGCCCACAGGTCACGGTGCAGGCAGAGGCTTGGTGATGGAATACTGCATTGCGGTGCAATGTGCAGTGTCTCCAGGTCGTGGTGCAGGCAGCGGCCTCATCGCTACTGAAGCACTGTCATCGGTAGGCCCAAGGTGGCAGTAAGATGCGGGTGGGCTCCATACTGCACCCACAGGTCGCAGACAGGGGCATTTGTTGACAGTGCCGGAGTCGATGGTGCTGGCGTCATTGAAAAGGAACTGGAGTGCAGGATGGAATGGTGCTTCATGTACCTCACGAGAGGTGTCCTCAGGCCACAGTGCAGGCAGCAGCATTGGTGTCAACGTAGAGAGTCATCATCGGGGATAAGAAGGTTGCGGTGTGAGCAAGGCAACGCCGAGTGCGGGCCCACAGGTCATGGTGCAAGCAGCGGCTCAGTGACGGCGTAAGGTGGCAGCGTCGGTGAGACCAGGGTTGCAGTGCAAAGCGAGGCACGGCTCCATGCTGCATCGTCAGTGCAGAGTGCAGGCAGCAGCATCATTGAGGCGTGGTGGTGGTTTTTCTTCTGTTGCAGCACAAAACACACAGTTCCCATTGTTGTAGGCAGATGAACCTGAAGTCTTTGAGATCCCTGAGACTTTCAACAGGAGGCAAGCTTTACTTCAAGCCCTTGGAGAAACTTCACAAGCAGATACATGGCAAAGACCAGTCTTTGTCCTCTTGAAGACAAAAGCTTCAACAGCAGGCCAACCCAGCAAAGCACACACAGCAAAGGCGAAGCACTCTTCCTCCAGCTCATCTGCTCTTCTCCTTGGCAGAGGTTTCTTTTAATCCAGAAGCATTCTAAAAGTCTGGGGTTTTGGGTCCACTATTTATACTCATTTCTGCCTTTAAAGAAGGCAAACTTCAAAGGAAAGTCTCTGTTGTTTGCAAGATCTTGCCTTGCCTGAGCCGAGACACACTCCAGGAGGTTGGAGACTGCATTGTGTGAGGACAGGCATTGTGTGAGGACAGGCACAGCCATTTCAGGTGCAGGTGTCAGTTTCTCCCTCCGCACTCTAGCCCAGAAAAACTCATAAGCATTTGTAGGACACACTTCAGCTCCCTTTGATTCACTGTCTAGAGGTACTTTACAAACAGCCCAACTGTCAGTCTGACCCAGACGTGGATTCCACAGCTAGGCAGAGGCACAGAATAGTTAAGCAAAAAAAATGCTCACTTTCTAAAAGTGGCATTTTCAAACAGACAATCTAAAAACCAAATCTACCAAAAGGTGTATTTTTAAATTGTGAGTTCACAGACCCCAAACCTCATGTATCTATCTGCTCCCAGTGGGAAACTGCATTTAAAGTTATTTAAAGGCAGTCGCCATGTTAACATATGGAAGAAATAGGCCTTGCAATAGTGAAAAACGAATTTGGTTGTATTTCACTATCAGGGAATGTAAAGCATTACATGTCCTACCCGTCTAACTATACTGCACCTTGCCCACAGGGCTAACTAGGGCCTGCCTTAAGGGAAACTTACATGCAGTAAAAGGAAAGGTTTGGGCCCGGCAAGTGGGTACACTTGCCAGGTCGAATTGGCAGTGCAAACCTATACACACATACACTGCAGTGGCAGGTGTGAGACATGTTTACAGGGCTACTCCTGTGGGTAGCACAATCAGTGCTGCAGCCCACTATTAGCATTTGATTTACAGGCCCTGGGCACACATAGTGCACTTTACTAGGGACTTACTAGTAAATCAGATATGCCAATCATGGATAAACCAATCACCAATACAATTTACACTGGGAGCACTTGCACTTTAGCACTGATCTGGAGTGGTAAAGTGCGCAGAGACAATAAACCAGCAAAAAAGATCTGAAAAAATAGGAGGAAGGAGGCAAAATGTTTGGTGATAACCCTGCAAAAAGAGCCATTCCCAACATGTACCATTTGCATTGTAGGACATGATCAGTTCAAGGACGTCATTCCCAGATAATTGATGAGAGAATCTTTTTGCCTGTGTTTCTTTGCTGATTTGTAGTATGGTCCGAAATGGGGATCCACTCAGAAGACGTTTTGCACTGGATAATAATTGATAGTTCATTGTGCTACTTCGTTTTGAGATAGTGCTAATTGATAGTTCATTGTGCTCCATAATTTTGAGATAGTCCTCCTTATAATTGAGAAGCAGAAAGTGATACATTTAAATTTTGGATCAATACTTCAATTTATTTTGTCACCAAGCTTAAGGGCCTGATTTAGAGTTTGGCTGACATGTTACTGCATCACAAATGTGAAAGATATCATGTCTGCCTTATTACAATCTCCATAGACTATAATGTAGCGGACGGGATATCCATCATGTTTGAGACAGACTAACCCCCTCCTCCAAACTCTAAATCAGGCCCTGAGCTAGTAGTTGGGAGAGGTATGATGGTAGAGACAGTTGTGTTGGTGACGGAGTCAGCTTTCAAAGAGCCTCCCAACTGTCTGCCTCCAACCTCTGTCTAGTTCAGTCCTGCTGCCCCATAATGTGGGCACTGGGAGTGGAAACATTGGGCATTAGGGAAATAAGAGCTAATAATGACTGCCTCCTCCAGGCCACCGACTCTTCCTGGAACCATCACTGAACGTGAGCACATGAAACACTCAACACAATTTGTTCTCCCAGGATGGTGGCCCTCCAAGGGGGTGCAACTATTTGGCCCTTTGTGGGTGATAATATTAGATTGCTTCCTTCGGCCTAATGGGCTGATTTTGATGGTGATTTTTAGACCTGGAATGCTTGGCATGCATTCCTCTATCATTTTGCCTCTGCTTCCTGTATTTTAGACTGTGTGTTGGATTTAGTTTTTGCTGGTATTTGTACTCTGGGCACTTTACCAGTGCTGAACAGTGCTTAAGTGCAATTGTTCCTTGTGTATATTGTGATTATGATTGGTTATCCATGATTGGCATATTTGATTTGCTAGTAAGTCTCTAGTAAAGAGCACCAGAGATGCCTAGGGCCTGTAAATCAAATGGTACTAGTGGGCCTAGAGTACTGATTGTGTCACCCACACAAGTAGCTCTGCACACATGTCTCAGATCTACCACTGCAGTGTCTGTGTGTGCAGTTTCAAACTGCCATGCCGACCTGGCAAGTGCACCCACTTGCCAGGCCTACATTTTCCATTTTGCATATGTAAGGCATCCCTAAGTTAGGCCCTGGGCAGCATGCAGTGTATTTAAAAAATGTAGTAAATATGCTGGTGTGTTTTACATGTCCTGATAGTGACATACTGCCAAATTCGTTTTTCACTATTGTATGGCTCCTATCCCTCCCATTAGGTAACATGAGGGTTGCCTTTAAAGAGCTTTTAAGTATAATTTTCCAGGGGGAACAGATAGAGATGAGGAGTTTGGAGTCTCTTAACACACAATTTAAAAATACATCTTTTGGTAAAGTTTTTTTTTTTTTTAGATTCCAAGTTTGAAAATGCCACTTTTAAAAAGTGGGCATTTTCTTGCTTAACCATTTTGTGCCTCTGCTTGGCTGCTGATTTCTCGTCTGGGTCAGACTGACAGTTGGGCTGTTTGTGAACTCACTCTAGACAGTAACACAAAGGGAGCTGAGACATGTCCTGCATATCTTGATGGGTCTTCCTGAGCTAAGGTGGGAGAGAGGAGCTGACACTGGCACTTTAAAGGGTTGTGCCTGACCTCATACATTACAATCTCCATCCCCTAGAGTGTGGCTGGGGCAGGGCAAGGGATAAGCAGGGTCTTGTGCACTACAATGACTTTCCTTTGAAGTTTGTCTACTTCAAAGGCAGAAATTAGTATAAGAATTAAATGGCTGACCTCAGAATTTTAGAACACTTCTGGATCAAGAGGAACCTCTGCCAAGGAGAAGAGCTGAAGAGCTGTGAAGAGGAGTACTGCCCCTTTGCTGTGTGTGCTTTGCTGGGTTGGCCTGCAGTTGCTGCTTCTGGCTTAGAGAGGACATAGGCTGGACTTTGTATCCTGCTTGTGAAGTTTCTCCAAGGGCTTGGACTGAGCATGCCTCCTGTTAAGAAGTCAAAGGGACATCAAAGACGTCATCTGGCAACAGCTGGTTTCTCTTGCTAAGACCCTTGATTTGCCAAGTGGTGCCACTCCAGTCCCTGGGCCCTTGGAAGGAGAAGCTGGTAAAATCTGAGTAAAAATCCATGCAGAAAATAAATGCAGCACCTGCACTGTGACTGCAAAATCGATGCAGCACCCGTCTTGCGGCTGTAAAATCGACACAGCACTTGCCTTGGGGCTGCAAAAAATCTATGCATCGCCAACTCAGCACAAGTGTATCGTTATGGTGCGTTCCAATTTTCCATGCATCATCCCTGTGTGCCAAAACTTCAACATCACTGCACAAACCCAGCTACCTGTCTGGAAATCGACACATCCCTTCCCTCTGAGGAAAGAATCAATGCATTGCTTACACAGTAGGGAAAGAATCAAAGTACGGCCACTCTTGCGAGAAAGGAATCAATGTATTGATTGTTTTTCTGATGCACCCTCATCCCTGAGGCTTTGTTTATGACACATACCAGGTACTTTGTGCTAAAATAATGCATCCATTGATTCCTATGGATTAAGACTCTTGTTTTAAAATTTAAAATGTGATAACTTTATTTGTGTAGGTTGGATTTTTGTCATTTTGGTCTTGTGCGCTTTACAAAAATATTGGATGTTTTTCTAAACTGGTATGAAATTCTTTTGTGGTGTTTTCACTGTGTTCCTGTATGTGTTTGTGTAAATACTTTGCACATTGCCTCTGACGTAAGTCTGACTGCTTGTGCCAAGCTACCAAGGGGGTGAGCAGGGGTTATCTGAGCTGTGTATCTCCCTTACCCTGACTAGAGTGAGGGTCCCTACTACTCCTAGTTGCATGCGCCAGCCACAGGAGCACTAGTTCTTGGTCTCCTGGTCTCTAAATTTTGCTGTTATTCCTGGACAACGTTTTAGACTGTATTCTCTTCACTGAGGGAGAGTTCATGGATCTGTCCTCCTGATCATCATTTTCCAGCTTCCTCATTGGCTTGAGTTCATCAACTATCCATACACAACAAGGCTCAAGTGAAACCACTCAGGTCCTGCTCAAAGTATTCCATTGTCCCCTGGCCACCTGCAGGGAACCTGTGTGAGTTGCAACAGTCTGTGTTGCCCCTATCCAGAGCGCATGCAGCCAGACATGGTGAAAAGAATCCACAGAACTTTCATCTTCCCAGTTCCTAGCAGGGCTACTCCCTGCTATCCTCAGTAGGAGTAGGGAGGTCAGTGCCACTGCCCCTAGAGACAGGGTCAAACAGAGTACCTGGAAGTACAAGCCTTGAGGCCTCTTAAGGCAGAGGTTAGCTCACAAAGGTAGTTCACTCTTCTTCCTCTTCTGTGAGTGCCTCTTCTCAATGTTTCATCCTTGTGCAAGTACCTAAGACTGGAGGTGGAGAGTTCTAGAACATGGGCATCCTAACTCAATTCAGAAAAGCCCAAACACATAGCATGCAGAGTAATTTTAAAGACAGTAAAATCAAGGGATGGCTTTCAAGAGCTCTCCATTGGTCTTAGCTCCACCCTTATTTGACACAGCAAAACTGACTCCTTCACATCCAAGACTTCAATGGTATCACCTAATATGAATGATGCCAAAGGTCTTCCTCTTTTCCTATTGGTTCTATCGGAAGACCCAGTCTGATCGGTGAAGTGTCAATTAACTAGCCTTAACACATTTCTCCCCAATCTTCCTCTGCCAGAAGAAGGCTAACCCAGTCAAAATGGGCCCATAGTTCAGGGATCACTTTACTTTCACCAGCTGGCCAGCAAAGTAATTACCTTGGCCCAGCAGGGTAGTTCAAAGCCAAAATCTGAAAAAGTGCTGAATTAAGTAAATGTTGAAAAAAAAGAGGGGCATATTTATGAGCCCCTAGCACCACTTTGCACCACATTTGCGTCATTAATTTAGACGCAAATGTGGTGTTAAGGTGGCATTTCCCACACGCCATATTTACAAAGTGGTGCGATGCTTGAATTGTACTATTTTGTAAACCCTTGCACCACATTATGCCTGCGTCAGGCATGATGTGGGCATTTCCCCATTAGGAGGGCTGACAAATTGGTGCACAGAAATCTATGAGATTTCCTTGCACCATTTTTTTTAGCGCTTTTAATGCCTGCTCTGAGCAGGCGTTAAAAGAGGGCTTCCATTGTTTAGAATTGGACCCTATGTACTCTACAGGAGTAGCACCAACATCTTGGTGCTACTCCTGCAGAGTACATCAATAGCATCACATAGAATGATGCTATTGTCCCCTACCCTTCACCATGGTGCGTTGTATTTTAAATATGGTGCACAGATGGTGGCGGTAGGGGGGGCGCTAAGGGGCGCAGGGAAAGTGAAGCTGCACTCAGTGCCGCTCCACTATCCATAAATCTGCCCGAAGTATTCTAAAGAGCACAAAGATTTCCAGATTATTGTTTTACTTGTGCTCTGAATATTAATAAATGTGGGGTAACTTTTCTTAAATATGTAGAGTTGATCCAGAATTAACACTTGGTGCTGGGTTCCCCTAAGGTGTGACCACAGGAAAGAAGTAGAGGCCTACAATGAAGCACTGTAGACTCACACTCTGTCAAACAAAAATGGACATATTACTTTGTGGTTGCCCAACTGAAGTATGAGGCCTGTCCATGCGATGATCAATTTACTCAATGTCCGATCCTCAACTGACTACATGTTTGCAGATACTGGATGAGCTAGTGGTCCTATTTGCTCAGACCACACACTTGTGTAAACATGTGTTCAGATATGTGCACATATAACCATTACAGAGCCTCCAATCTCAGCTGGATTACTTTAAAAGATGCTGCAGCAAACAACAAGATGATAAAAGGAGTGGCTGAATTGATGTCAATAGCTTATAATCACTCGGATATGCATTCCAGAGCATCATTCTTTGTCCGTTATGCTACTGTTATGACCTGGGAGGGTTGTATGAGAGGTTTGGAAAAGCACACACAATGCTTACTACCATATAAGAGCTTTCAGGTGAAGCTTGGAAGAACTCCCACCTTTAGGTTCTCATGACGAGGAAAGAGGATTAGAGAATTGAAGAGAAACATATTTGAGGTTTGTTCACGGTATTCAGGATTGCACTCATCTCTCTCTGTCTCACAACTCAAGATCTACCAGTAATTGAAAACATTCAGGTTCCTACTTTCTAATAAGCTGATGACTCTATCCTGGTTAGAAAAACTCCAAATGGATTGCAAGTACAGTTGAACAAATATTGCCAAAAAATATGCTGAAGATAAATATATAAAAGACAAAAGTGATGGTTGCAGGAAAACAGAATAGACTGCAAAGCATTCACAATCAATGCCACAGGACTAAAAGAAGTTAAGATCTTTTAATATCCAGATCTGACCTACCTCAATGTCAAGTGGGAATTATAAGGTGTATAGAAAAATCTGAAGCCTCACTAAACCCTATTCAAAGAATGGCACACACCCACGGCCATTGCTTCTCACCCCACATCAACTGAGTTTAAAAGTCAAAGGTGGAAGAAAAGAGTCAAATGACACTGAGCTTTATGGCTTGGATTAAAAGGCACTCAAAATAGGGTGTCAAGTAGAAATATCTAGAGGTCACTCATGTTACAACTTGATTCCTCTCTGATGCGTTGGAACCTGACATTGGCTTCTCATCTATCCTGAGCAGATGCCAAAACGTTTCAACAAAATACAGCCTGGAAAAATTGAAATCGTCAGGAGGAAATCTGGTAGAACAAGCCTGGATAAAGCACTTGAATCTGGTTTTACAATTAAAGAGGGTTTCATACTAGAATTCATATGAGTGGAATAATTTCTCTGTCTGATACCAAACTGTAGTTATCACTTATTAAGTATAACAAGTTAGCCCAGTTGATGGGAGAAACTGCTGTGACTTGTAAACTCTATACCCACATGTCATCCTTTTCAAGGGCCATGCACCCTACCCTGGGGAGGTAAGAGCCTACACTAGGGGTTACTTATAAGTATAGAAAAGGAAGGTTAGGCCTGATAAATGGTTTATTTTACTAGGTCAAAATGGCAATTTAAAACTACATTGCAGGCTACAGGGGCAGACCTGAAACACGTTTAACAATGCTACTTTAGTGCGTGGCACAATGAGTGTTGCAGCCCACTAGTAGCTTTTAACTTGCAGGCTCTGGGTATATGTAGTACCATTTACTAAGAACATATAAGTATATTATGTGTACTAATTAGGTTTAGGCCCATTTGACCATGTTTTAGGGAGATAGCACTTTATACTGCTTAGCAGGAATAACATGCACAGAGTCCTAAAGCCAACAAAAATGTGTTCAGCAAAACGGGGGAGTAAAGGCAAAACATCTGGGGAATACCATGCCAAGGATGTCAGGTCTAAAAGAACACAAACATGGTGAGTGTACTGAGCGTACAAGAACCATACAGCCAAGTTGTGAAGCAAATTATTACAGCTATACTGCTCCTCAATTCATCCTGAATTAAGCCCTTTTATAGTTGTGATTGTTCTTTCTTCGCTGACTGATCTGAAAGACCAGGCCCCTGTTTTTCAGGCCCATCCCAGGATCAAGGACTCTGAACTTGTTTTTTTCATGTGTATCCATGTTGTTCCTATTTCTTGTCTGGTTGTATGTTTTATTCTACCTCTTGACCGTGTGTCAAGACATGAAAACCACTCTAAACAAAGACCTGACATATTCAAATCTGTCCTGGCCCTGACACAATAGCAAGAGTCCATGTCTTCTCTCCATCTGCTTTAAAAAGTGGTCACTAGCAAGTATTACATTATACCATATTACCTGAGCTTAGAGTGTGTGAGATTTGATTAGAGAGACATGCTAACGGCAGAAGTCAAAATACCAGCAGTGAAAAAATCAGAATATGCATGGGGAATTAAGCAAGTCAGAGCCCACTTCTTCATAGATAGCCTCTGTCAAGCTCAATTTATGGGTACCATAATACCACTGTTTTCTGAGGGTCATATATAATATGACCCAGGAAACCAAGCACCTAGTGCAACCATTTTAGCACTTGTCACTAAATGATATACATGGGCGAGCAGTCCAAGGCTTACTCAGGAAGGTGTTGTGGAATTAGATGCTCTGAACTCAACAATAAACACAATAACACACAATAACTACAATATCCAGGCAATATTTGATCCTAATGAAATATAAGTAGTTTAATCTTGCAGTAACAATATTATGCTGGTTCTTAATGGATTACAGGCACAACACAGTAAATAAAGCCAAGCAGGGGGTTTCAATATGCTAAAGAACTATACTTTCTGAGAAGTCTGGAGAACATGAAAAGGATTTTCCGTGTTCAGGTTTCACAAGAATATGGTAGGTACACAGGCTATCTCCTCCACTAAGTCACTGGCATCAATGTACAGAAAGTTCTATCCTCATTTTCCCTTGTTCAGCAACCTCCAATGGGAGAGCAGTTATGTCTTTACCAGGGCGCCGATGGTGTTCAATATTCACTGGCATTTCTTCCCTCATCCTGGTTGCTTTTAAGAGAGTCAATAGTAAAGTGGTCAGCAAAGGCAGGTTTTTCGTGGAGCAGGCTCTCTATGTTAGGTCTCAGTGTGGTCAAGTTTTCCCCACAGACACTTACATGCTGAAATGACCCTATAACTTTAGCTCTCAATGATGTTAGCGGCATTGGCAGTCACCCAGTGGAGCGGTGTTAACAGTATGAGTGGGCACACAATGAAGTACCACAGCTGCGCTGGGGCATAATGATGTTGGCAGCAGAGGTAGGTACACGATCAACAGGCACAGACTTCCAGAGGCACAATGATATTGGAAACACTTAGAGGTACATGATAAAGTGGCACAGCCGTGCTCGAAAAAGATGTGTCAGCAGCACTGTCAGTCCCGTTGGGAGCAGAGTCACATTTCTATGACTCTGTGTAGGAGGCTGGCCTGGTTTGTAGTGGGTACCTAAAGTACTTACACCTTATACGAAGGTTCAGTTATCCCTTGTTAGTGAAATGTAGGCAGTGTCTAGAAACCAGGCTGTCTAGAGGTAGCTCTAGGCAGAGCATCCAAGGCTAAACTAGGAGACATGCAAATATCTTGCAATACCACTGTAGTCACACAGTACTTACACACAAGGAAGACAATACTTAGTCTTACCAAAAATAAAGGTACTTTATTTTAGTGACACAAGGCCAAAAACATCTTAGAGGCTATACTGCCTTAGGTGGTAAGTATTGTACAGAAAATATACAATAGTAACCAAAATTAGGTAAGCAAACAGTCATAAAATAGTGCAAATCGTGAAAGTCACCATAGGTTACAATAGGCCTAGGGGGAACACAAACCATACACTAAAATAGTGGAATGCGAATGTTGTTTTCCCACCTAGGCAAGAATAGAGTGTAGAGGAGGAGTGCTGGGAATGTAGGAAAACACCAAAGGTAAGTAAAAAACCCCACTCCAGAGCCCAGGAAAGCAGGAGTAAAGTACAGCAAGTTTCCTCAGAATACACTAGAAGTCCTGATTAAGAAAAATGCAAAAACCAAGCAAGACTGCAAGACACCAATGATGGATTCCTGGACCTGAAGATCTGCGGAAAGAGGAGACCAAGTCCAAGAACAGCTGAAGAGTCCAGGAAGAACAGGAGCCCCTGCTAACCCGGATGAAGGTGAAAAGGTGGATTCTCCGGTTGAAAGAAAAAGTCAGAAATGCACCAAAGAAGACAGCTGTGGGTTCCTGCTTGGTGCAAGTGATGTCCCACATCGAGTGGAAGAATGCAGGCTGGGTTTCGTCATTGGATTCCGCCAACAAGCCTTGGCTCATGCAAAAGACGCATTTGGTGGGGAAAGGTGCTACCTGGGCCCAGGAGGGACCTGGGGGTCTCAACTCAGACTGATGAGACTGAGGGGACTCTCAGCACTTCAGAGAGCCCTCAGAAGACCAGGCAGCACCCACAGTAGTCCCAGGACATGGGGGCAAAGGAGTTGCAAATCGCGGTTGTCGCAGCACTAGACAAATGGATCCCACGCCGCCGGAGAACAACTCAGAGAGCTGAGCATCACAGGATAGAGTGCTAGGGGCCTGGGCGATGCTGTGCACAAAGGATTCCTTGGAGAAGTGTACAGAAGCCCTAGGAGCTGCAAAAGACACACTGCACAGGGGTACTATCTACCTCGGGAAGGCAAGCTCTTACCTCCACCAAATTTGGACAGTTGGACCTTTGGACAGTCTGGGTCACTTTGGTCCACCACCTCTGTTCCAGGATCCATGCTCGCCATCAGGAGAGGGTACCCAGAGTACTGCTCGTCGCTGCAGAGAGGTACCTGCTGAAGCAGGGAAGTGACTCTGTCACTCTGTGGGAGATTTCTTCGGTCCTTCTGGTGCAGGATGAAGACAGGCAGTCCTCAGAGCATGCATGACCTGGAAACTGTTGCAATTGCTGGCAGGAGCTGAAGTTACAGAGTTGCAGTAGCCTTCTTGGATACTTTGATGCAGTTGCAGAGTTTCTGGAGCAGTACTGTGGTTGTTCCGATAGTAGAAGGTAAAGCAGAAGTTGCAGAGGAGTCCTGCTGGAGTCTTGCAAAACCTGCTTGCACTGGCCACTCAGATGCTCCCAGAGTTCCCTGGCCATCCTGAAAACAAGATGGCAGAACCCAGGGACAGTTTGGAGGAGGTCTGTGCACCACCCCTGGGGTGGTGATGGACATGCCAGTGGCCACTCTCCTTTCCTTTGTCCAGTTTCATGCCATAGCAGGGACGGGGGGATGCTGAACTGGTGTAGACTGGATTATGCAAGGAGGGCACCATATATGCCCTTCAAAGCATTTCCAGAGGCTCTGGGAGGATACCCCTCCCATGCTGTAACACCTATTTCCAAAGGGAGAGGTTGTAACACCCCTCTCCAAAAGGAAATTCATTGTTCTGCCTACCTGGGATTGAGCTGCTCAGGCCCCAGGAGGGCAGAAGCCTGTCTGTGAGGTGGAAGCAGCTGAGGCTCCAGTGGAAAACTCAGAGAACTGTTTTGGCAGTACTGGGGATCCATGGTGGAGCCTGTCTGTGAGGTGGCAGCAGCTGGGGCTCCAGTGGAAAACTCAGAGAGCTGTTTTGGCAGTACTGGGGATCCATGGTGGAGACCCCATGGTGAATGGAATTGGCCCCCCAATACCAGAATCAGATTGGGGGTACAATTTCCAGTTCCTATACACCTCACATGGCCATATTCAGAGTTACCATTGTGAAGCTTCATATATGTATTGACCTACATGTAGTGCACACTTATAATGGCGTCTCTGCACTCACTAAGTCCAGAAATATGGGCCTGGACATCGGGGGGGCACTTATGCTAGTACATGGGTGCCCTCAGACACAGGTACTATGCACCTAGCCTTCAGGATAGGAAGGTTAGACATTTAGGGACTTATAAATGACCTGTTGCAGTGAAAATGGCTGTGAAATAGTGCTTACACTATTTCACTCAGGCTGCAATGGCAGTCCTGAAGAAGTGTTTGTATGAGCTCCTTAGTGGTAGGCAAAAGAAATGCTGCAGCCCATAAGGATCTCTTGGAACCCCAATGCCCTGGGTTTCTAGGTACCATATACTAGGACTTATAAGGGGGGGGTCCAGTATGCCAATATGGTGTGGAATACTAGGTTACCAGTATGTAATTACAAATTTGGAATTAGAGGGAACATAAGCACTGTGGTTCTGATTAGTGGGACTCCAGTGACACAGTCAAGCATGCTGACAAAACAGTAAAATAAACTGACATGTAGGCCACACATTATGAGCACTGGGGTCCTGACTAGAAGGATCCCAGTGAGACAGTAAAAACACACTGACAAACAGGGCAAAAATGGGGGTAGCCATGCTAGAAAGAGGCTACTTTCTCACTCTCAGTTCTTCTGTGGTATGCTACTGCATAGGGCGCAGCGTGTCTGGCACAGTTTTTCCATGCTCCTTCTCAGCATTGCTAAGCTATTGCTCACCACAGCTCCATCATGCAGTCTCCTTCTGGGGTGGCACTCTGGAACTCCATCACTGCTCACAGTCAAGCCCCATATCTAATAGCTCTTTCTGTGTTTATCATCTGGATAGACACATGCAGGGACACAGCTAATACCCCTCTGTCAGCACAGCAGCAACATGTCCAAGGCAGACGCTGAGGAGCAGGTTGCGGCCGTCTTGGCAATCAGAGACTCCATCCCTGGATTCCAGAAGTCCTCCTATACCATGCTGGTTTAGCCTCCCTTTGTCATAAGAAGACTTCAGTACTTCCAGTTATACTTTCATGATTCTAGTTCTCTGACCACAAAATATTTCTGGAGAGCTCTACTATTTAGTGTATTGGACCCAGTCAAGCTCTCTGTCATGGCTCCCCGAAACAATGACACATAAATGAGGAAAGAGACTTCACACTCACCAGTCTTTTAGCTTTTAGCTGTACCATCTTTGGAGGAAAAAAGGTAGGGCATACCCAGGAAACACTTTCAAAATACAGCTGTATCCTATACTCTAATACCAAGTGATTTCTCTAACAACCAGAAGGCTAGGTCTGAGTCAGGTTTCTGCTTTTACATAGAGATTCTGGAAGGTGAACTGCACATTTAATTTTGTATACAACACCCACACAATGGAATCAATATTCCTTGCACACATCTGGCATATACTTTAGAGATGTGTGCACGCAATTACATGCATTACACGTACACAAGGTTATAGTGCAGGACCCTGTTGTACTGAAATGAACAAACAATCTAAAGGGCAAGACTGGTTGTCCAATTGTCTTGGTAGGTGCAAGGATAAAGTTCTCTCCTTCTACTAACAATTAATGTTGTCATTACTAACACTACAATCGAGTCAGGAGGCACTAGTCCCACTCTCTATGGAAGGCACACATAGTGCATCTCTCTAGACCACAGAGTCCCCTTTTGGGTCACTGCACTATACAGTGCCAAGTTTATTGTTAGTACTGAGAGAAAAATAAACATTCAAAGCTGGACAGACATTTTCATGGCAATTCAATCAGGGCAGAGGCTCATGTTAGCAGATCATGTGGAGACATTTCTGGTCAGTCTTGATGAACTTTGTTAAGACACTTTAAACTCCTCACTCTCTAAAATATTGTGATCTGAGGAGCAATCATCACATTCTCAGAGACTACACTATCTACAGTGATACAACCCTTGAGCTCCAAAACTCTCTCACGAATAGGAACCAGCAAGTCCTGTCAAGATGCTGAAGATAGACAGTGTCATCAAAGTGATTAACGTATTACTAAAAGAACATCTGGCAATGTTGACTGCTGAAGAGTGCTGCATAGTATTGATATAAAACATAACAAAGATAATCAGGAACACATCTATTTTCCAGATCAAAGACTGGAAACCACACCTCAATACATGTTTAGGAGATCCAAGAATCCATTCACCTGCTGGTCTATTTAGATTTTCCTTTTCCTAAACAAGACCATGGAAATAGAGGCCAACTGTCACCTTCAGGATTTCATCGAGACAATGTACCTATGCAATAAGAGTGTCTAATTGTGAGAAAGCAGGGCTGATTGCAAAGGCCCCCTAACTTTTTTGCCCCCATTTTTACTTTTTGCTGGTGCTTTCCTGACTCTGATAGTGTCCTATGTACTGCTACCCATTCCCATGGCCCGTGCTCTCTGTAAAATGAGTGCAAATTAGGCTAATTATAATTAGTTCTATCATCCTACCTATTAGCCCCTAGTATGTGGTAGGGCATTATCCGATTTTATTAGTTTTGGTGTCATTTTAAAGATAAAAATATACTCTATTTTTTATAAGTTGGTATTGGTTTTGTATTGTGTTTTGTGTTTTACTTATTTACGGTTTTTTTATTTTTGAATGCTTTACACACTTGCCTCCTCAGTTAAGCCCTGTCGCTCACTGCCAAGCTACCAAGGGTTGAGCTGGGCTTAATTTATTGAGACCTAACTGGATGTAAGTGGAGGTTAGTGGCCTATTGCTAAGTGTAGGCATTTACCTGCCCTTACTAATAATTCACTTTCCAACATTTCTGGTGCACAGTGGTGGGATCCAATACTTGGGTTTATTATCACAATACAGTTTTGAGTGAAATAAGTTTAAAATCCTCTAAATTGAACAAGAGCAAAAGTATTTTTGCTTTTTCAAATTTGGACTCATTTTTTTTATTAATTTGTGATTTTTCTAAATTGTTCTGATCAATTGGTGGTAATTTTTTTTTAAGTGACACACAACTTAAGGGAGACCACGGAGCTTGATCTGGCTAGGGCTGGATACATGGTAACAACATAAATACTTATGAGGGGTTATACAATTTGACCATGAGAGAGCACATCTTGATCAATTGTATCCAAGAGAGGTTATGCCAGCATCTAGTGGACTCTACGCTGACCAACCCCAGAGAGCTGGGGGAGGCAGCTAATGAGTGGTTGAGAACCAGGGTGGTTTTCAAGACCCAGGGGGGAGACTCTGCTAAAGCAGGTGTTTTAATAAAAATATTAATGAGTATTCATGTATTCTGAGTAATGGATTTGCATAGAAAATGTAATAATATAGAGAAAAATGGTGCACAAATTTGAAAATGTGTTCATGTGAGTGGCCATCAATGTTCACGAAGTATACTTATTAATGGCTTATTAATATGAAACATGGAGCTTTTGTTTGATTAATGTAGTAATACAGCATATTGAGAGTTAAACATTATGTATTAAGCTTTATTAATTGTAGGCCTTAACTTAGCGGTGTCACGATTCACCCTGAGCTTACCGTCGATGTTGGAGAGAGGTGGTGAGCGGCCCCGGTTCTGCAAGTCCTGCTCTGGCGACCCCTTCCGGTAGCCACGGTGCTGTTTGACAATAGTAAGCCACTACAGTCCGTGCCCTCCAGAAGGAGTCCCAGAGGAAAAATCCCAAAAGGGTAAAAAAAACTCCAACAGGAACTCCCTGAAACAAATGGAGTACACAAGGAATTAGGATTTAAGATTCTGGAATTCTAGAATTCTGGAGACTGAAGACAGGTCAAGAAAGACTGGCGCCACAAGAGGAAACCAGCCCGAGCGCGACTACCACCGCAGGAGTGTTGCAACGCAATGAGAAGGTCATAACTAAGAATAGAAAACATGCTCCAGAGAAAAGAGAAACAATGCATGCAGGGAAGAGAGGAAGTGAAAAACATGCTGGGAAGGAGAAAGGCATGCATAAAAACTAGTCATGTGCAGGAAGACAGCGTTTGACTGTGTGACAGGTAAGTGGGTATGAGGAGGGGGTCCCAGGCATCCAAGGTGCGTTTAATGTGGTGAGCGCGCTGAGCACGCTGAGCGCAGCACGGACCGTGACCCGAACCGGGGTCTCTGGCCCTGCCGCGCTTTCCAAGAAACTTGCGGGTGGAGAAAAGGGCCGCAGCGGTGCCGTGACCCTTGAACTGAGCCGCTGCTTCTCCTGTGGCGGCCGGCGGTATGTTGGCGGTAACACCGCCAACAGGCTGGCGGTGTTCCGCCAGCAATTATGACCGTGGCGGAATTGCCACGGCCATACCGCCGGCACCTCCACTTTCCCACCAGGATTCCGCCTGGCGGTCATAATCCCCAGGGCAGCGGTGCAAGCACCGCTGTCCTGGGGATTATGAGTCCACGACCGCCAGCCTGTCCATGGCAGTACACACCGCCATGGAAAGGCCGGCGGTAAGGGGACTTGGGGTGCCCCTGGGGGCCCATGCACTTGGCATGGGCAGTGCAGGGGCCCCCAGGCATAGCCCCGTCGCGCATTTCACTGCCCGAATTTCGGGCAGTGAAATGCGCGACGGGTGCTACTGCACCCGCTGCACATCAGCATTGCCGCCGGCTCTATTACGAGCCGGCAGCAATGTTGATGTGACATTTCCACTGGGCCAGCGGACGGTAACACTGTTACTGTCCGCTGGCCCAGCGGAAATGTCATAATAGGGAGACAGAAATACCGCCGGCAATGGCGTTATTCTGTCTCCCGCGGCCTCGGCGGTCTTTTGAAAAGACCGCCGAGGTCGTAATGACCCCCTTAGTGTAATATGTGTAAGAGTCACTTTCTCAGGAGAAGAACAATGGAGACACTGACTGGAGTACAAGCAGCAACAATATTGTTACCTGACGAGCTGGATGATGAGAACATTACAAGAGGAGCCAATCCGCGACATGTGAACTTAGTACTAGTAGAAATTATAGATTTTGGTGGTCATTATGACCCTGGTGGTCAGAGACCGCCAGGGGTAATGTGGCGTCCGTACCGCCAACAGGCTGGAGGTACGGAGGCCCTTATTACGACTGCGGTGGTAGTGCCGCAGTCTTACCGCCGGGGCTGGCGGTTTCCTGCCGTTTTAGCCCCGGCGGTGATAATCCGCCAGGGCAGCGCTGCAAGCAGCGCTGCCCTGCGGATTATGACACCCCTACCGCCAGCCTGTTTCTGGCGGTTTGTACCGCCAGGAAGAGGCTGTCGGCAAGGGGTGGCCTGGGGCCCCTGGGGGCCCCTGCAATGCCCATGCCACTGGCATGGGCAGTGCAGGGGCCCCCTAACAGGTCCATGGCCAGCTTTTCACTGTCTGCATAGCAGACAGTGAAAAGCGCGACGGGTGCAACTGCACCCGTCGCACGGCCGCAACACCGCCGGCTCCATTAGGAGCCCGCTCCTATGTTGAGGCCTCATCCCCGCTGGTCCGGCGGGGATGTCGTAATGGGGGCCGCGGGTGTGCGGCCGCATTGGCGGCCGCACGGCGGTTACCGCTTGGCAGGCGGCGGTAGCCGTCCACCAAAGTCGTAATGACCCCCTTTATGTTTTAGTTTTATTGGACAAAGCGTGAACATGTGATCCCTTGACCAATCGGGACTTGGGAAGTAGTTTTAGGAAATATAGCTTCGTCGGACTGCACTGATGGAAGACAGTGCATTTGCACATTTTCTTTCTTGATCAAAGGTCATTACTTCCTTGAGCGTCTTGAAAAGAGATGTGCTTAACTTTAATGCTTAAAGACTTTTGTTACTATAGGGAAATAAATATTCTAACTTTTAGTAAAGGTGTGGTTATTCATGACTGAAAGGTCATGGAGTGTGAAAATTACTAACTCCAATTGACTATTATTGCTATTGATTATCATTGATTATTATTTTTATTGATTAGTTATTGATTATTGATCTACATGTACTGGAGTTATGGTGGGAACATCTTAAATGCGAGTCAAAAGGTTCATCGACCTATTTGCGTCCCCTTGTAAGTTTACTTATTAAGGTCTGACGTGCTTACAAGGATGGTAGCAGACTGATTGTTCGTCTCCTTAAGAGCCCATCATAGATGTCTGGTACAGGTTTGTCTTCTTAAGAGGTTCACAGAGAAAGTAACAGCTTGATGGCCTGTCTCCTTAATAAATGATCATTAGAGTTTGCAGAGATGGTAGCAGGAAGACATAAAGATCAATGGAGATGGTAGTAGCTTGATGAGTTGGTCTTTTGAGACTTCATTATTACAGAGATTTGGATTTACTTTTCAATGATACAAATTGGAGAGAAAATGTTTCTTTAAGTCCTGAAATGACTTTCCTAGAATCTTGGAGCCTGCCAATGGTTGTTTGAGAATGTTCTCAGCATTCTAGTGATAGAGTGAATGAAGTAGGTTTTACGGCTGCACAGCTTATGCAAATCGCAGGTGAATTGTGATGTTTGTGAGGGTTTAGGGAGTTTGCGCACTCCAGATTAAGTTGTAGATTGAGTGTGCGTACTCTGCAGTGTGAGAGTAGGGAAGTCGTCGAACTTCACATGTGTGTGGCGCTTTGTGCTCAAAAGTTGTCCATGTGGTTGTTGATGTACGGACCCTGCATGGTCTAAGACTATGGAGTATATTGAAAAGTATATGAGACACTTGGTTTTATGTTGTAATTTGTCTGATTTAGTAGGTCGATCGGGTGTGGTCAACAAGTGAGAGTGGGAGTCAAAGTGAGTGAAAGAGAATTTCGACTGAGATTTGGTGAGTCATGTGCATGTGCATCAGGACAGGCCCACTGATCAGTTTGAGAGTAAAATTTGTGAGTTGAATTTTGCTTGCGAATCAGGGAAGCTGAGAAGGAAGGAGTAGCTGTGAGAGCGGGAAGAACCCTCAGTTAAAAATCCGTAAAGTTTCTGAAGCGATTGTGTTACCTTTCCCGTAGTAAACCAGCAGATTTGGTTTTTGATTTGGGGTTAGTGCTCGCAATTTTTGCATTAATTTTGTGTGAATCAAAGTTTGGAAGGACAAGCCACAAGACTTTGTCAGTCGCAGTACGTGTGAGTGTGACGTCATTGGAGCCGCGCTGGGATAGATCGGTTAGTAAGAAGGGTCACGCACGGATTGGCAGCCGTCCATGAGGTGCAATTGGTTGAGAAGGTGGGTGAAGAGAATTCAGGGATTAAAAGTCACTTCCTGATTTGATTTTGAATAACAAAAAGGTCAAAAAAATTACATTTTTCAAAGCTTTAAAGAGTGCTTTAAGGGGAGATACGTACATTACAGTGAGTATAGGAGAGGCTACACCTCCAGAAGGTACACCAGCTTACTTTGCAATAAAGAAAAGGGTGTCGCGCCATGCCTTTGGAAAAGCAATGGTGCAACAAGAAGAAGGATGGGAACTTAGCATTTCCTACAAATGGAATGTTCTACTTAAGGGTTTTAGAGCATTTAAGGATGGTGCTATATGAATCGAAGCCTCTTCCGAGACCAGCACAGTTTGAAGCATTAGCGATCTCGGAGCTAGTAGCCAGACAGCAACAGAAATTCGAGAAGAGAATGAGAAAGGCAGAAAAGACATTAACAGAGGCTAGGTGGGACAGTGTTCAGAGAATTTGGAGAAATTAGACGTTGCTCGGAATTAAGTTGTTTCCAGCGATTGCGCAGGACAATGAGAAGGAAGGAAGGAAAGCTACTAGAAAGATTAGCAGAAGACCATCCAAAGGTAGGGAGGCTAGAAAGACTTCAACAGTGGAGGAAGAATCAGATGATAATGAATTTATTTGACAGTTATTGAGAAATCGTCCACCACCATATGCAGCACATGAGAGTGGTCTAAGCACCAGTGCTGATCCTTCAGCTCTGACACAGGTTAATGAGACAGTGAGTCCAGTGCAGTTTAATACTAGCCTGACACAGATCACAATGCAGGGTAGTATTTACATGCCTACTACTCCAGTGTGTGAAAAATCTGGTGAAACCGTCATAGGTCCAGAGAATTTACCCTGATGTACCCATTATGGAAATTGCTACAAACTTGATGGTGCCTACAGAACAGGTTTTCCCGAGACCGGTGTTGGTTCAGACAAAACCAATTCCACTTTTGTTGCCCCAAGTGCAGCCACAAGTCACGCCGAGATACAAACCGGTAACAGGGACACAGTCAAATATGTCTTTAATGATGAATCAGAACATGGGAGTCACTCTCCCACAGAACCTAAGTACCAGACCAACCTCAGATGCTATATCTCTACCTATTACTGTTGGTTCGGCTATACCCTTCTTTGCACAGAAGAAACCCAGTGTATGTGAGCAGGGAGTCAGGACACAAAATGCAAGGGGGGTAGGACATAACAAAAACACTTGAGTAGTTTCTCCTGTCGGACAGACGTTTGACGGATCGAGATAATTGCTGGACCTTAGTCCATTCGGAGTACTTCCAGATACTATGCTAGGGTCAAACATTAGCCAGAGCTTGAAATTGCTAACACCGCAGACCCCGAATGCAGTTGCACAGGAGGTGCCACCTGTCCAAGCCAACAACATCTTGTTGCAAGGTTTGACTGCTCAGCGGTTGACTGAGTGGTTAGACAAGCTGAATACCCTGCAGAGAGCTCCTGAGGGAGGGGAGTATTTGAATTACGCTTGGCTAAGCTTTGAAGTGGATGAGCTCATTGATGTGACAATGGGTGTGAACAGGTTAGAATCTTACACAGAAGCAGAGTTGAGATATTTGTGCCCAAAGATTACAAGGGAAGTGAGCAATGTGCATCAGAAGCTAGCAGACCTGGCAGATAAGTACAGCATAGGAATAGAGAAAACAAAGCATTTGAAAAGGAGTTACAGATTGGATTTTGAGACTAAAGATTTTGAACACATGAGATCTGCAGGAATGAAGGCACACCTTAGGGAATTACTCCAGAGTGTCCAGACTTGGCGAGCATTAGACAAATGGGAAGGCAGATGGGTAAAGAAAAGAGGCAAAAGGAAAAGGGATTCTGTGGAGCTGACTGCAAATGTGCAGCAGGGTCAAGATCTAGCGACGATTTTACCAATGAGAGCGATTCCATGAGGGAATTGTGTTCATGTCCCTTGGAGCAGAAGTGATATTCTATCATTTATAAATGATTATCCAAAACTGAGGGAGAAGCCAGTAGAGTGGTAAAAACAGACAGATAGGTTTGTAAAACTTGCAAAGTGCCCGTGGGAGGATTTGAACACTTTATTAGAGATGGTGGTCCCAGCTGATCTGTGGATAGCGTGTAAGAGGACTATAGACTGGCCAACAAGAGAACCAGAGAGAGATAAAATTATGGGTGCACTGTATCCCGCGGTAATGAAATATTACTATAAGGTGATTGAATTTTTGAAAACAAGAATTTCACCCAAGAACATTGACTGGCAGAGCATTGGCAGGACAGTTCAGGAAGCAAAGGAGTCGATACATGCGTACTATGAGAGATTGGTACAGGTGTTCAAGCATTACAGTGGTACAGAGGCAATTGAGGCGAAGGGCATGATTCATTTTGTGTTCAGATTTGTGGAAGGATTGAGACCTGAAATTAGCCAGATGATTAAGAGTCATTTGATTTGCTGGCAATCAAAGTCGATTGATGAGGTGTTACAGTATGCAAAGTACTGCAGTGATGAAATTGAGCTGAAGCAGAAAAAGCTGAAAGAAAAGGCGATGGTGATGCAGATTAAAGCTGCTCAGACAGGCATGCAAGGGAATTTTCCACAACAGCTGCCACAGCAGCAGCAGGGAAATATGGTGTTTCAGCCCTAGATGAGAGGTAGAGGTTGCAGAGGTAATATGAATTGCCGTCCTGACTTGGGTAATGTAATAGTTCAGAATGATGTGCAGGGGATGAAGAAATGATTGCCTTGTCACGCTTGCGGAGCCGTCGGACATTGGAAACAGGAGTGTCCCATGTCGGTGCAGGAAGGTGTTGTTCAGCAAAGTAATGATGTCAATTAATTCCAGAACATGTGAGGACCAAGAATGAGAGATCCTAGCCCAAATTTTCGAAATAATATACATTTGAAGCCAATGCAGGAGCAGGTTCCCATGGTACCTAGACAGCAAACTCAAATACCTCAAGCCCCAATGGAACAGCAGCAGATGCTGCTTTCTCAACAGGTCATATGTCAGAAGCTTAACCAAAGTAATAACACAGTACACCAATTCCAGCTGCATAGTGAGAATGGAATAAACAATGATTGGATGAGCGAAAGTTCAGATGAGCAGCCATGTGTGCTTGCAACCTCCTTAGAAATAGATCAGAGAGGTCCCTATGTGAAGGCAAAAGTCATGGGTCACAGATTTTCATTCTTAGTTGACACGGAAGCTACACATTCTACAGTAGGATCAGTTGAGGTTCCAAACTTGCCCCTTTCAGGTAAGACAGTTCAGATTGTTGGGGTAGCGAATCAGTATTTGACCTACCCGATTGCAGAACCAGTTCAGGTTAAAATTGGCAACTTCCAGGGATTGCACAAATTTGTAGTCTGTGATTGAAGTCCAGTATCCCCACTGGGGAGAGACTTGCTCTGTAAAACAAGATGCTTGATTACTTGTTCAAATTATGGAATTAAAATTCAGGCGAATAGCAATGATGAAGATGACCAAGCCCCAGAGAGAGAATGCGAGACAATAAATGAGGAATTCCCTGTGATTTAAATTTTCTCAGTATTCACAGTGAAGGTACTTCATCTTGATTTACAAGCAAACAATTAAGGAGAAAGTGTGGGATCTGACAGGAAAAGAGATAGGTTTGATAGCAGGAGTTGAGCCAGTTAAAGTTACTGTAGAGCCGAATGCTATTTTTCCTCAAATTCCCCAGTACTACATGCCACAGTATGTTCTTATAAAGGTTGCCCAAATAATTGCAGAATTTGTAAAACTAGGGGTTCTGAAGGAAGTATTGAGCAGCCCATGTAATTCACCGATAATGGGTGTGGAAAACCCCTGTGGGAAAGTTCGAATTGTCCAGGATCTGAGAAAAGTAAATGACATTGTGGTCAAATGGCCCATGGTGCCTAATCCAGCTCTGATAATGTTTCAGGTTCTATGTAATGCTGAATGGTTCACAGTCATTGATTTGTTGCAAGCCTTCTTTTCTGTGCCTCTTCGTGAGGACAGCCAATTTCTCTTTTGTTTTAAATTTTCTGACTGAGTTAACTGTTAGTGTCGAATTCCTCAAGGGTTTTTAGAGTCACCATCCATATTCAATCAGATCTTGGAAAAGCATTTGGAGTCGTTGGAATTGCCTTTCCAATCGACCTTGGTACAGTACATTGATGACTTACTGATTGCGTCCAAAACAAGGGACGAGTGCATGTATGATACAATTGCTTTGCCAAACCATTTGGAAAAGAATAGTAATAAAGTGTCCCCGCTTAAATTGCAATACTGTTAGAAAGAAGTGAAATACTTGGGTTATCAGATTGAGAAGTGATCGAGAAAGATATTCAGAAAAAGGGTTACAACCATTTTGCAGATGAATCCCCGACCACACAGAGAGATGTCAGAATGTTTCTAGGGATGGTGGGCGACTGCAGCCAATGGATTCCCAAATTTTCCAGTCATTTCAAGACCATTGCAGAAGCTGACTCATAAGGAAGTCACTGATCCCACAGTGTTAGACCAGGCCGTAATGAAAGCTTTTACTGAATTGAGAGACAGTCTGTGCAAGGCTTCAGTTTTGGGCATGCCTGACTACACAAAACCTTTCACAATGTTTTGTCATGAACGTGATGCATGTTCTCCGTCTGTCTTGACGCAGGTCCATGGAAGAGTAAACCACCCAATAGCATATTCTTCCGCTACTTTGGACCCAGTTGCAGCAGCCTTACCAGGTTGTTTGCACGCAGTTGCAGAGGTTGGACAAAGCCTTACACAGTGTGAGGCCATTGTGATAGAATATCCCTTGACTACAATGTCCCTTCACACTATTGAGATCCTGCTTACAAGGACGAAAACCCAATATTTGACTGGTGCGAGATTGACTAGATATGAAACGAGTATTCTAGTGTCACCAATTGTGTCATTAAAAAGATGTACAGTGCTGAGCCCAGCAACCGTACTGCCTAATGAAAATTTTGAAATTGAAACATTGGAAGACGTTGAGCATGATTGTTTTGAATTAGCTGACTTGTGGATGGCTCTTATCTAAGAGACAATACAGGGACACTGAGAGCAGGATATGCCATGTGCACAGTTACTGGCACTCTGGAAGCTTCTTGGCTTTGAGGAGTGTATTCTGCAAAAGTAGAGGAACTGGTAACCCTCACTAGAGCTTGCCATGTTTCTGCTCAACTGAAGATCACCATTTATATGGATAGTCAGTATGGATTTGGAATAGTCCATGATTTTGGCCAGTTGTGGGCACAAGGAGATTTCATTACCTCTTCTGGTTCGCCAGTGAGGAACGGTGAGAGAATTAAAGATGTGTTGCATACTATTCAACTGCCTGAAAAGATTGCCGTGGTAAAATGGAGTGCACAGCTGAAGTTTCAGGACTTCATGTTGATGGGGAATGGATATGTGGATCAAGTCGCAAGGTTTTGCGCATTGAACCGTATATCATTCAAAGATAAGTGGGAACTGTTACCTGAAGAAGATGAATCATGTCCAAGTTTTGCATTGAAAGCAATTGACACATTTGAAGAATTGAAAATGTTACAGAATAATGTTGACAGGGAGGAGAAACGATCATGGAGCAAAATGAAATGTGTACAGCGACAAGATGAATTGTGGGTTTCAGAAGAGGGTCACATAGTTTTGCCTACTAGTCTGTTGTCTCAAATGGCCAGGTATTATAATGTCAAGTGCATGTTGGGAGGGATGCCATGACTTGTTTGTTCAAGCACGATTGGTTCAACCCAAGGTTTAGACAGGTTGCTGAAGCAGTTTGTCATTGTTGCATCATTTGCCAACAAATGAACGCGGGGAAGGGACATTGGTTAATCTGAGCCATATTGAAAGAGCAGGAGGCCCATTCAGCTGAATGCAGATGGGTTTTATTGAGATGCCTGTGTGTGGAGGTTTGAGATATGTGTTGGTGATTGTCTGCATTTTTAGTCACTGGATTGAAGCTTACCCTACTCGAAGAATGACAGTCTCACAGTAGCAATACTATTGCTTAGGTAACTGATACCACGTTTTCAATCTCTTTAGAATCAGATAGGGGAAGTCACTTCAACAATGA
Source organism: Pleurodeles waltl (assembly GCF_031143425.1). Lineage (NCBI taxonomy): Eukaryota > Metazoa > Chordata > Amphibia > Caudata > Salamandridae > Pleurodeles > Pleurodeles waltl. The sequence goes on from NC_090447.1 coordinate 589,981,987, forward strand.
AGTAATTAAATTACTGTGTGCAGCATTGAACATCGAGCAGAAGTTGCATTGTAGTTACCGCCCTGAAGCATCAGGACTAGTGGAACAGATGAATGGTATCTTGAAGTCTAGAGTTGAAAAGATGTGTGTGTCTACAAATCTGAAATGTCCTGACGCACTGCCTTTAGTTCTGATAACAATGAGAAATACACCTGACAGGAAGACAGGATTGTCGCCGCATGAAATCCTCATGGGCCGAGCCATGAGGTTGCCAGTGGTGCCTGCAAATGCACTTGTCAACATTACAGATAATATGGTGTTGGACTACTGCAAAGGTCTGTCTGATGTGGTTCACTCTTTCTCTCAGCAGGTGGAAGCCATCACACAGCCACCAATCCATGACCCAGGGCACAATCTGAGGGCCAGCGACTGGGTTGTGTTCCAGAAACATGTGAGGAAAATGTGTTTGGAGCCTCGTTGGAAGGGTCCTTTCCAGGTAGTACAGACAACTACCACAACTGTAAAGTGCACTGGAGATCCAAACTGGATCCATTCCAGTCACACGAAGAAAGTGATATGCCCGACTGATGAGGAAGCTGAGTTGTTAAAAGTACCAACAACAGCAAAACAAGTCTCAGGGCCAGAAGGAGAAAAAGGGGAACTGAGACCGGATCTGAGCCCGTTGAGGACGGTTCAGTCACTCCTGTGAGAGACGAAGGAGAAGACCTCCAGGAGGGTGACTGAGAGCCTATCTCAGTTGAGGCAGTAGGAGAGCCTAGTCGAAGGAGGGCTTTCTCAGAAGCAGATGATTTTGAGAGATAAACAGAGAAATTGCCAGCCCCCGAGTGGGAAGGAGTTGAGGCGGAACAAAGTCACTGTGATCTGACTCCTCTTAAACCAGCTGCAGGTCCATCAAGAGAAGACACCATAGAACAAGGAGATGTTTCAAGTTCTACCCTGAAAAGAACATTGACGAAGGGTCCACTGAGAAGAGATAAGTGGCCGGAGTCACAAGCAAAGAGAAGGGAAATAGTTGTTGGAACAACAATCGAAGAAGTAGATCCAACAAGGAGAGAAGATCTAAGTGAAGGAGAATTGAATGATAGTCAAAAGTTGAAAAGAAAAAGAGTAGCAAGTCGAAGATATCCAGATCCTGAATGGGCGTATGCAACTACAAGTGAATGGCAGCAAGAATTTTTGTCTTTCTGTTTTGATCAAGACATTCCAGGTCAATATTTTGGCATCTGAAGGAAGCTGAGGAACTGAACTGTTGAAACAATCTAAGAAAATGTTAGAGAAAAGACTGTTGAAAGTAACCAGAAAGGACTTTGGTCACCAGATTTGATTTTTTGAAACCTGATTTTGACAAACTGCTTACCGATTTTCACAACGGATCGTAGAAGAAAGACTGAGAGTTGTAAATACCTGCTGAAAGAATATTCTTGTGTTTTGATTTTGGTTTTGCTGCTTTTTCTAAATTACTCTTCTGCTTTCTGATTCTTTACAGATCATGAGTGACATTAGCCAGCAGGGTAGGAACAATAGGTGCTGTAAATATATGAGTATTGGTTTGGCGATTGTATGTGGGATATTGTTTGTGGTATTGATTGTGGGAATGACTGTTCTTGATAAGGGCAAAGCCAACCATACTTCTGCTTTTGAAACAACTACTGCACTAACAGCAATAGAGAAGTTTAGGTTAGATGAGAAATATTTGCATGAGGGTACTAATGCCGAAGGAGAACTTTCTTCTAATGTCTTCTATCGCTTGCTGAGTGCTGGGATATATTACATCTGTGGTCCTAATACCTATTACCGTCTTCCAAGAGGATGGTATGGGACATGTTATTTTGGAATAGGTTTCCCAAAGATTTCTCAAATGGGTGACTTGAAGAAGTTTCTGAAAGTGACTGAATTACATCATATGAGACAGAGCAGAGAGTCTCCTTCTGGTATAGTGGGAGAAATATTTGGAACAATAATTCCTTCAGTGGGAGTTGTTCTGATTCAATAAAGATTTGAAAGTTGTCTACTATTGTAGATAACATGCTGACAAACTTTTCAGGAGACAGACTCCTGATAGATACTAAATTAGCTGCTGAAAGAGCTATGACTCTTCAGAATTGCCTTGCTTTAGACATTCTTTTAGAGAAAGATGGCAGGGTTTGTAGGATGCTTACTTCTAGGCATTGTTGTTCGTTCATTAATGATAATAAGAAAGAAATGAGAAGCTTACTTGCTAACTTGACTAATGGAAGTGCTGATTTGAAGGAACTGGAAGAACCAGGGACCATATTAATACTCTGTTTGCGCCGAATTGGCATCATTTTCTTTATGCAAATCCGGCACAAACTTAACTCCATATTTACATTTTGACAACACTATACCCGCCTAGCGTCAAAATAATGATGTTCACGTCATTGTTCAGATGCATGAAACCTCCTTACGTCAATGATTGCAGGGTAGGTGTTCCCGTCCAAAAAATGACTCAAACACCCTAGCGCCATATTTATCCACCTGGTCAAAAAAGACGCGCGGGTGGGAGGCGGACCCAAAAAATGACTCAAACACCGATTTGCTTCAAAATGTAATGCCTGGGTCAGGGCAGGTGTTAAAATGGGGCAAACTCACCACTACTTAAGGAAAACACCCAGAAGCAACATCACAACCCACAAGAGAAGATGGAGGTGATACTGATACAGCTTGCTAGACCACGCAGAGGACAGCAACAACTCCAGCAATCACCACCACCACAACGTGGCCCACAAAGGCAATGCAGAAGGCAGGAGAGGGTCTTCAGAGCCAGGCAAACCCTCCTTGACCTCAGGGATCAGTACATCATTAGGACTGATAGACTGAACCAGCAAGCCATAATACACCTGCTGCACCACATTGAGCTGCAAATTGCAACCAGCCTGTAGACTCCACACAACATACCACGTATAACAAAGTTGCTTGCTGTCCTGCACATGCTGGCAAGTGGGTTATTCCAAACAACGGGTGCGCTGGTTGGTGGTGTCTCACAGCCGTCATTCTCTGCATTCCTGCCGATGGTCTAAGACGCCATTATCTCCCTGACACCCCACCACATCAGATTCCCAAACACCCACCAAAAGCAGCAGGAGAACAAACACGGGTTTTGTCAAATCCATGGCTTCCCGCATGTGCTCCGTGCAATGGACTGCACCCATGTCTGCCTCGTACCACCTGCGGCAACAGAGCACTTATACTGGAATCGCAAGCACATGCATTCCATTAATGTGCAGGGCATAGTGGACCACCGCAGATTTTTCATAAATATTTTGGCCAAGTATCCGGGGAGTGTCCATGACTCCTACATATTTCGGAACAGTATAATCAATGAACAGTTCCAGGATGGACAATTTGGAAATCGCCTACTTGTGGGTAAATCTACAAATCTAGTAATGTACACACAACACCCAACCCTCTTGGACACACAAGACATGTACCACTACAGTAACATATGGCCAGGGTAACACATATGTGCAGGTGATAACGCACATGCAAAATGCTGCAGTACAGCACAATCAGTGTACAAAACTAATACACACACCCACATGTACGTAACACACCCACAACTTCACAGGCACACCACAGGAGGGATAGGTGCAGACATGTACCCTTTGAAAACAACGCACTACACTGACCCCTACAAGCGGCCTCAGGTTGCCCACTATGCACACATCACACACACTACACGAAACAAACAATAGCACAAACACATCAAGAGCGTACACCATGCCAATGTCATGTAACTTCCAAATAGGCACAGATGTCTCAAGTCATGTGGTGCTTATCACTGCCAGAACAAATATCAAACACCACACAACTTGCGCCAAAACCTACTGCATCTCATCAAGGCATAACTAACCTACCTGTAGTGTGCAGAGCCAACTGCCTGACAGAGTGACTCACACACATAGGAATACAAAGTGACGCTCCAATGGCGCTAGGGGCCTATGATGCGCCCATTAGTTCCAATGGATTGTTCCAGTACATCATAGCTGCAGTCTACAGCCCTATGCCCACACTGCATGTCACATGAATAGAATCCCAGTTCCCACAATTATCTACGTCATATCTTCCAAGTGTGTTGTCCTATCTTTATTGTGTCTTGATGGCCTCTTATCTTGTTCTATCCTCCCTTTCCATCCATTTGCATGGTGTTGCCTTGCAATGTGTGTTGCTGAGTTCATGGCACTGCGCCACACACAGCAATTTTCACCTGTCCCAGTCTTACATGTTTCACAAACACCCATGTTGTGCTGAGACCTTGCACCACCCCAGGGATGGCATAGTCGCCACACTGTGCTCTTGTTGCAATTGGTCTCCTCATGTTGTGATTTGTGTTTGTGTGCTACTTTGCATAGCACTTATGGACCTGGAAAAGTACTGTTTCTACTCCTGTGGGAGTAGGTTGTTTACCTTACTGAACACCTATGTCATCCCCCTCAATGCAGCTCTCCTTGCACTATGATACATGAGTGCAGCATGGTGACAGTGCAGCTCATGTGACAAAAGCTCAGATTAGAACCCAGGGATGGCCAATATGGGTATGAAATTTCTGCTGTGTACATCATTCTGTTTGTGACAGTGCCTGATAGTAAATGTGTCTATGGACATTGCCAATTCTGAGGATCTGTACTCAGGTCAGGGTTCATATTTCATGTACAACAGTCCAAGGGGCACCTGACTACCACTGTGTAATTGTTCACTTCCTGCAGCACAGGTGGTGGTGGCAACTGTTGTCAATGTGTAATGGCCCATGGGCCAAGGGCATGGACATGGCAGGTTACCAGCAGCTGAGGGACTGGCTATGGCATCAGTCCTGTGACACCAGACCTGTGATACCTTCAACACTACCCTCCAGGTATATTTCCAAATTTCCTCCAGCCTTTGCATGGCGGTGTAACCCCAATGAAATGGTTCTTGGTGAAGTGGTGTGGTGTGCCCCTGGGTGGTCCTCCACAGCCCATGCACTTGGCATGGGCAGTGCAGGGTGTCCCATACCTTGGCCCTTTGCCCTTTCCACTGACTGATTTACAGGGCTGGGTGCAGCATGTCCTGTTACACCCAATGCAGGCCACAACTGGCACTGACTCCATTTGATCCATCTAAATTGTCTAGTGTGTGCCCCACAGAGCTACCATGTGCAGACATATTACCAGCCACCACACCAACGTGTGACTCATAGTGCCAAGTGCTGTGGGTATACTGCACTGGAAGTCTTACCAACACCGGGCTTGCCCATGCACCATCCGACACCCATTGATTTGGAATTAACCACCATTATGTGGAAGCCATACCCCATGTGTTGTACGAGTGTGTTTATTTCCAAATTCCCATGTGTCTGACATGGTTGTGTCCAAATAGTTGTGGGCTCAACCTGTGACTGTTATGACCTACTGTTAGCAATCTGTGGTACATATTTTGTGTATTGGCACATTTCAGTTCAGCATCAATATGTGTGGTTGAACACAACTTCAGTTTAGTTGGTCTGGGTAGTGGCATGTTAACAGTGATTCCAGACCTGCCTGCTATTCTGCCAGCACTGTTTGGGTTAATTGATCCATGCACCCAGGGTATACCCTGACTGCGTGATGTAGGGATGGCTGCCTCATGTGAATGTGTTGTCTAAGTATGGTGGTGCTACCGGCACATGCCTGGGGACTTTTGGGACAGTTGCAATGACTACTGTGCTGTGAGATATAGCACACATGCGTTTGGGCAATGAGGCAAGGCTGTTACAATATGTTACAGCAAGGGACACCACTATGTAGTTGCTCCAAGAATGGTGTTACCTGACTACCTGGTCTATGAGCTCCTGGTTGTGTTAGTGGTGTTGATGTGACTACATGCAAGGTATTTAGTGATCTCACAACCAGTGGCACAGTGATTATACATGCCATCCATCCCATGTGCTGCATTTGTACATGTGGGTATTTAGGCCTGGTATTCTTAATATGTAGGTTGTGTATGTTTCAATGGTGCATGGCGCTCCCAAGGCACAGGTACATGACTAAGGTTACGTTGGCATGATGCAAGTTACTTAGGGGGTTATTCCAACTTTGGAGGAAGTGGTAATCCGTCCCAAAAGTGACGGTAAAGTGACGGATATACCACCAGCCGTATTACGAGTCCATTATATCCTATGGAACTCGTAATACGGCTGGTGGTAAATCCGTCACAATTGGGACGGATTACCACCTCCTCCAAAGTTGGAATAACCCCCTTAATGTGCATTGTATCCCTCCGCGCTCCTTTGACATACATTGTGTGTGTCCTATGTGCCTTCCCCTTCTAGCATTGTCATTTAAGCATATATACCCCCCATGCAACTTACTCTGCTTTTGTGGTGTTTCCTGGTACTCTGCACTGTCCTTGTATCCCTGTGATGATTTCTTCAGGGATGACTGCTGCAACCATCTCCTCCATCTCATCCAAGTCCTCTTGCGGTGTTGAACTCTCACCTCCAGTTTGCAGTGCTGCCTTCCTGTTCCGTGCCATTTTTTCCTTGGTCCTTCTCTTGCAGTCATGCTAGTGTTTCTTGCACTCAGTCACTGTTCTCCTTACCTCTGCCACACTGTTAACCTTATCCACAATCTGCTGCCAGACTGCCTCTCTCCTTCCAATTTGCAATTTAGAGGTGGTGAAGAGTTGATTTTGATTCTCCCTCCCCTGCATCTTGTCTGTGTCCTGCTGGCTGGTTCCTGGTTGACTGGGGTCTCCCTGGTGCCTCTCCTGGCTTCTGGGATCAATTTTCGGGCTCCTTTACACTGTTGCTCCGTTTGCGTCTCTTTTTGACACTATTGCAGGCAAAAATGGTGCATTGCCGCTTTGCGACGTGTTTCCATGTCGTAAACCGGATTAGAGTAATTTTTCCTCCGTTAGCATCATTTTGCCTTACAGCAAGGCGCAATGGTTAACGTGTGATAAAATGACTCTAAACATTTCTTAGCGCCACCCAGCGTCAAACTATAAATTTGATGCCCGAGTGGCATTAAAAAATGGCGCTAGTCAGTGCTAAACTTTTTGACGCAAAACTACGTTAGCGCAGTTTTGCATCAAAAAGTATAAATCAGGGCCCAGGTGTTTGGGAGAAAGTTGGTAAATGTTTTGCTTCAGTGGGAAATTAGCTCAGCAACATTGGACAAGGAATCTTATTGAAAACTATACAGGGGATATTAATTATCATGTTTTGCCTAATTGGAATATGGGGAATATGTAAATTGTGTAAAAGAATACAATTGGAAAAGACAAAGAATAATCAGAACGAGGGAAGAAACGAAAAGGGAAAAATTGTTTAGGAAACATTTGAAAAGGGGGCAAGGATTGAAGGTATTGAAATGACAGAATTTTAGCTAATGCAAAAAAAAATTGAGAGTGATAGTTGAAGGTGATGACACATTTAGGCATCAGAGGAGGGATTGCTAAAGCAGATGTTTTAATAAAAATATTAATGAGTATTCATGTATTCTGATTAATGGATTTGGGTAGAAAATGTAATAATATAGAGAAAAATGTTCGCACGCATTTGAAAATGTTTCCACGTGAGTGGTCGCCAATGTTCACGAAGTATACTTATTAATAGCTTATTAATATGAAACATGGAACTTTTGTTTGATTAATGTAGTAATACATCATATTGAGAGTTATGCATTATGTATTAAGCTTTATTAATTGTAGGCCTTAACTTAGCGGAGGTCTAGGCCTAGTTTCACGGCCTCATGTCAAGCTGTATTTCTAAACTGATCAATAAAACGGTTGCTAAGAGAATTAAGTTGTGGTTTTCCACTGTGCTGACAAAATGTGCTTGTAGCTAAAAGTCTTTCTCATGAGAACCGATTGCTAGAAAATGTTGTATTTGCTAAATGTAACAATATAAGTGTAATATGTGTAAGACTGACTTTCTCAGGAGAAGAACAATGGAGACACTGACTGGAGTACAAGCTGGAACAATAATTTTACCTGACGAGCTGGATGATGAGGACATTACAGGCGGAGCCAATCAGCGACAATGGAACTGAGTACTAGTAGAAATTATAGATTTGATGTTTTAGTTTTATTGGACAAAGTGTTAACATGCAATCCCTTGACAGATAGGGACTTGGGAAGTAGTTTTAGGAAATTTAACTTGGTCGTACTGCACTGATGGAAGTCAACACATTTGCCCATTTTCTTTCTTGCAGAAAGGTCATTACTTCCTTGAGTGTCTTGACAAGAGACGTGCTAAACTTTAATGCTTAAAGACTTTGCGTTTCCTGAACTCTGATGCTGAATGCTGATGCCTTGCTGACCAAACTGATGTCCTGATGACAAAGACTAGCTTAGCTTGCCGACCCATTTGACGAGAGGTATACTATTACTGATGTGTTTCTTAAGACTATTTGTTTTTTCTTTCTAGCTACCAACCACACTATTTTGATAGAGCCATATTTAGATGTTTTCCTAATTTGTGTTTACTTATTATTTTGTATGAAGCCCAACATGCTGATGCTAGATAGGATCCTCACTAATGAAGTTCACTATATGAAGTAACGTTTGATGTATTTTCTTTGCTGAATTTAATTGAATGTGATATCGTTTGCTCAATAGTTCTTGTTAATTAAATTGCAGTGTAACTTTAGAATGTGAAGTGGTTCAAGCTTTGATTAGATTACATTTATTTCACCACTTTGGCCAGCCAGTGATGTTTCTGTATGAGTATCATTAGATTTTGAGACTATCTTACTTGATATTAGCGTTGATAATATAGGGAAATAAATATTCTAACTTTTACTAAAGATGTGGTTATTCATGAATGAAAGGTCATGGTGTGTGAAAATGACTGACTCGAATTGATTACTAATGCTATTGATTATCATTTATTATTATCGTTATTGATTAGTTATTGATTATTGATCTACATATACTGGAGATATGATGGGAACATCTTAAATGCAAATCAAAAGGTTCATCGACCTATTCGCGTCCCCTTGTAAGTTTACTTATTAAGGTCTGACACGCTAACAACTCCAAGAAGGGGGGGTCAGGTCCCCAAAAACCTAAGGAGGGAGGTGGTAATCACACCACAGAGACTCCCTCTGTACTCAGAACACAAAGAAGGAGGGGAGTAAATCCCACTTCCACTCTGACAAGCAGAGGCAGCGAGAGCCCAGGTTAGAACAGCTCTTGGACATTAAGGCCCTCATTATGACATAGGTGGTAAATGTCACCTACTGCCATGGAGACGGCCAACAAAAGACCCGTAGCCAGAATTCCGCCAGAAGGCTTGCGGAATTCTGGCTATGGTCATGGCAGCGTACAGCGGTAAGGTGGCGCTGCTGCCAGCAGAAGCGCCACGCCAGTAGACCACCGCAGACTGAATCATGATCCATGATACGGCTTGGCGGTGCTCTGCTGGTGGACACTGCTGCTGGCAGCAGCGCCCTCTTCCCGTCTCCTTCCGGAGGACCCCCTGCAAGCAGGTAAGTCAGGTGCTCCGACAAGGGATGGGGGTGGAGGGTGTTGTGTGTGTGTGTGGGTGTGTGTGTATGTTTCTATGTGCGTGCATGCAGGTTTGGGGCGTGTGGAATGTGTGTGTGCATGAATGGATGTGAGGGTGCATGTAGGTTGTGTTGTGTGAAAGCTTGTGTGCTTGTATGTATGTCAGTGTATGTGGATGTGTGTGCATGGATGTATGCATGCATGGGTGAATGTGGGTATGTATGCGTGTGTATGTCTGTGTGTGTAGGTGCATGTATGTCGGGGGTGTCAGGAGGGGAAGGGTGGGATAGGACTCTGGGGAGGGGGAGGGAGGCGGGGAGACCCCTATCATTGCCAAGAGAGGAATTCCCTGGCACTGATGGTGACTACCACCATGGTTTTCGTGGCCGTAAGAAAGCCACAGAAACCATGGCGGTGGGTGGGGTCATATTCCCGTTGGTGGCCTAGTTACGGCTGTAGTCTCCAGCCCGGTGGTTGTTACCACCGTGGCGGTCGGTGTGGTACATTGGTGGTTTGGCTTTTACCAAATTGCCAATGTCATAATATGGCAGTATGTACCACCAGCTTATTGGCGGCACTACTGGCACTATCACACCGACCGCCGGGATCATAATGACCCCCCTAAGGCTTGCTTTGACTGTCAGCAGACACGTCACTTCAGAGGAGATGCAGCCTCCAAAGAAGTGTAGCCATGGAGGAGGACTCCTCAGATGAAGAGGTCCTCATAGCATTGGCTGGGAGACAGGACCAGATGGCAAGCTGGTGATCCCTGAAGGTGGGAGCAGGCACTTTCACCCCATTCAGGTGAATTGGATCCTTACCACTGGCGTGAGAGACACCTGTGACAGTCACACCATAGTGAGTGACCGATTGGTGCCCCCAGACATGTATGTCCCAGGGGAGACCAGGAAAGTCAGGATAGCCACAGGGGAAGTCACCTCCAAACCTGTAGCCATAGTGCCCCTAGAGAGGGAGGGTATCCCTCACTGGTTTAGTGCTGACCTCCCCCTGGATTGTAACCTAGGCAATGACCTCCCAGAGGTGAGTCTGGTCCAGATGGGGCTGTCGCCCAGGGCCTCCCCAACCCAAAGTCCTGGGAGCTGGTTACTACAGTTAAGAGACTGGGTTCCCCAAGAAAAGGGAAGAAGAAAAGGAGGTGTAGGCCACTCTTAAAGAGAGTTCCAGGGAGCCAAAAGCCCTCTGCCCCAGTAGCGGGGGAGATCAGAGTTGGCACTGGAGAGGCCTCACCTGACGCCAAGGAAGTCCTGAGTAGTCAGGCAGCTGTCCAGCTGCAGGGTGTTGCCCCTGCACTGACAGAAGGGAGAGTGGAAGGAGGGTGTCTGCCACAGGATGTGGTAGCCCCCCACTCTAAACAGCAAGAGGGGTGCCAGGACCCCACAGTTTCCCCTATAGCAGCTCACCCACCTGTCAGTGGAGAGCTTAGGGTGTGGTTCTGGGTTCTGACAGCTATCAGTATCCTCTGCTGGGTGCTGGCCTTCATGGCAGCACTGCACTTGGCCTGGGAGGCAGACCCCCAGGGCCCAAAGCAAAGTAGGCCCCCAGACCCTGTTGGTCATGGTGGGGTTGCTCAAATGTTTGGTGACATCTTTGGGTAAGCTAGGTGTTGCCCTAGCATAGTTAGGAATAGGGGAGGTGGGCACCTCACTACCCGAGTTGGCAGAGAGAGAGGAGGAAGACCCCCCTAGAGGGAAGTTTCAACTTAAGATGGGTCCTTTCACTTTTGGGATGGATTCACTACCCAGAGGGAGTGACCATGACAGGAGGATATAAGGCAGAGTAGGCTGTGCTAAGAGACAGACAGTTTTCTTCACTGTCTTCCTTGTCTGACAAGCCAGGAAGACTCTCCCAGGGTTGGTCTCAGTCTCATGGGTGTGTGGGCTTGAGGGGGGGGCTTGTGTGAGAAAATAGGGCAGATTGCAGAGGCCCCCTAACTTTTTGCCTCCATTTTTCACTTTTTGCTGATGTTTTCCTGACTCTGATGGTGCCCTGGATACTGCTATCCAGTCCCAGGGCCTGTGCTCTGTTTAAAATGGGTATGCAAATTAGGCTAATAATAATTGGCTATGTTAACCTACCTGCAAGCCCCTAGTATATGGTAGGGCATTTAGGTTTAGGGAACCCAGCATAGGTGGTGCACTCATAGGTGCACTGCTGCGGTGCTCTGTGTCATTTTAAAGGCAGGTCTGTCTTGCTAGCTGCTTTTAAATTAAAGTTATATGCAAATTCGACTTTGGAATTAAAAGTACTTCCAAAGTCTAAAACTACCTATTTTTTACCTGTAAGTCACCCTTAAAGTGTGCTTATGTGCCCCTGTGGTTGGGTGCCTTGTAACTATAATCAGGGACCTTATAAAAATTGTTTTATAAGGCCTGGTGAGGTAAAATAGCCAAAGTCATTTTTTCCCTCACTGTAGTGAATGGCCTCCATAGGCTACAATGAGGAGACTTCATTTTAATTAACAAGATCCCCTTAAGCGTCAAATACCTCAAGTTTGGTATCAAATTAATTGTTATAATAAATCCCACAACTTACAATTGTTGGAATTAATATAAATGGTTCAGCTAAAGAGTTTTAAACTCTACCTAAAAAGTTGCAAACTTCAGCTCTGTAGTGTCCTTTTCTGATTGGCCAGCCTCTGGCAGCCTGGCCAGGCTCCTTGATGAGGTGTGAATTGGCCAGGGCTGAACACAAAGGATGTGCCTGGATGGAGGAGAACTACATCAGCAGATGGGGAAGCAGGAAGGGGGAGGTCTGGCAAACTGGATTTCAAAAGCAGGGAAGGACATTTGGAGCAAACCAGCACCTCCCTAACATCCTGCAACCCCAGACAATTAGGTGCCCTCTTTATTAGATTAGGAGAGGGCAGGAGCGGGGTGTGTTTAAGATTTGTAGCCACACCAGTGGGTGGACTCAGTCAGATGTAACCTCCAAAAATTATTTTCAGCCATGATGGATTTTTGAAGAATGTTGCTCCCTGGGATTGATGTTTTCTACTCTTCCCAGGAAGTGGTCATCACAGTGGGTAGGACCCTGCATCTGATTGGAGAACCAGGACCCCCCTGTTTTTCACCCAGGATCAAGGACAAATATGGTAGAACAGCATCCACACCTCAGATTCCTACCAGATCCTTACAAGGAAGAACATTAGAAGAAGAAGGACTGTCCTGCTGGACACCTTATCTGCACCTGGCCACTGCACTATCTGCACACTTGGGCTTCACCACAAGAAGGGAGTTGCCTGGATTCAACTGGTTCAAGGAGGTACTCCCTGTTTGCTACAGGTGAAAATAGCTAACCAGAGTCCCCTGCACTAAATCCTGAAGAAGCTGACCACTGTACAGCAGCTGTTTTGGCTTTTGAGCCAGGTGAATTCTGAGAGTTATAGTCCACACCCTCAAGGAGCAACTCTGAGCGTCTGTATCCTTGGGGTGAGCTGTGGACTCCAAAAGAACCTTAAAAGACCTTCTGAAAGAAGATCCAGAAGTTGGAGAAGTTTGGGGAACTTTTTGGAAAAAGCTCCATCGAGGGACCGACCCACAGCGGCAACTCTAGCCGGATTTCCTCAACCGCGAACTGGACTGACTTGCAGGTTTGTCCTGCTGAAAAAAATCTCTGAAAAAGTGACTACGTCTGAACGTAGAAAGTTGACCGGGACCTCCCGAGCAGTGTATCCGAAGAGGGCTCCAGGGACGTCAGATTGAGATTCAGGTTCGGCCCGGTCGAAGGATTTTCATCTAAAAAAACTGTCTATTTCTGAACGTAAAAATCTTCACCTAGGGCTCCCACGACGCGTATCTGAGTAATGGCTCCAGGGAGGTTGGATCAGAATGGCGACTTCGTCCCGCTGAAGAAAATCTTCAAGAAAATGACTAAGTCCGAAGGTAAACTTTTGCCCGAGGCCTCCAGCTTGCTGTAGCCAAGCAGGGCTCCATCGCGGTCGGCCTTAAAATTTGACTTTGTCCCAGTCAAGGTGCGACTATATGACCAGATTGGTGCTTTTCATTTCTATGTGCTAGAAAACAGTAATTATTTAAAAAATCATATCTTCAGTTCCCCTTATCTGGTTTTATTTGTTTTGGTCTCATTTTAAACATAAAAATGTACTCTATTTTTATAAATTTGTGTTGGATTTTAATTGTGTTTTGTGTTTTACTTATTTACTGTTTTGTGATTTTTGAATGCTTTACACACTTGTCTCCTAAGTTAAGCCTTATTGCTCGTTGGCAAGCTACCAAGGGTTGAGCTGGGTTTGATTTATTGAGAACTAACTGGACCTAAGTGGAGGTTAGTGGCCTATTGCTAAGTGTAGGCACTCACCTGCCCTTAACAATAATCCACTTTCCAACACTAATTTGTAAAATAATGTGTTTTTTTCAGAAGCCCATGTGATGTGCTGACAAATGTAGTCAGTCAACATGTGTGTGTTTGTGCACAAGTGCCTAGTCAGCCTACAAAATAGAATGCCATTGTCTTCAGGTTTAAGGGACACAGCATGCTGTCAGAGACATGGTGGCTACTGTGTATTCCCCAACTTTCTGACAGAGACTTTGGCCCAGATGTATGACCTTATGTGATCTGCTTGCAAATCGCAAATTGCGAGTCGCAATACTAAATGTACAATAGAGTTAACCACACTGTTTACAATTCCCAAATGGATCACAAGGGACCTGCCTTATGAATATCCATGAGGCAGGTCGCATCTTGCTAACCATTTGGGAATGGCCGCACTCACAGGGATGGTGGTCTGCTGGGGTCAGCAGACCACAATGCCTGTGACTGCTTTGTAAATAAAGCAGTGTTTTTTTTAAATGCATCCTGTTTTCAATGTATTTCAAAAATTAAAATGAAAAGTTTTCATTTCATTTTTTTAGATTAGGCAGGGGTCTGTGGGTCCACTGCCTGCTCTGAATAAAATATTTTCGCGACCATTCACAAAGAAGAAGGTGTCCCGTGGGGACCCATTCCCATTTGCAAATAGGCTAGCACCAATTTGAAACTGGTCTTAACTGTGATTGTTTTGTGACTGCATTCACGGTCGCAAACCAATCATACATCCCCCTGTGAGTCGCATTTAGAAAGAGATGCCCTTGGGACGTCCCTTCCTAATTGCAAGTCTCAATCCCTATTTTGCGAGTCTGTTAATGGATACCGACTCGCACAATAGGGACAGTACATTGTACAAGGCCATTTTGTGGTTGCAAACTGTGATTTTTGCCTTTGCAACCGCAAAGTCCTGTCGTACATATGGGCCCGTATTTATACTTTTTGACGCTAAACTGCGCTAACGCAGTTTAGCGTCAAAAAATTTAGCGCCGTCTAACGCCATTCCGAAGCGCCATGCGGGCGCCGTATTTATGGAATGGCGTTAGCCGGCGCAAGCAGACCGGCGCTGCCTGGTGTGCGTGGAAAAAAACCACGTAGACCAGGCAGCGCCGGCGTAGGGGGAAAATGGCGCTAGGGCGTCTTAAAATGGCGCAAGTCGGGTTGACGCTAAAAAATCGTCTTAACCCGATTAGCGCCATTTTTTCGACGCCCAGACGCCATTTAAATGACTCCTGTCTTAGTAAAGACAGGAGTCATGCCCCCTTGCCCAATGGCCATGCCCAGGGGACTTCTGTCCCCTGGGCATGGTCATTGGGCATAGTGGCATGTAGGGGGGCACAAATAAGGCCCCCCTATGCCACCCAAAAAAAATTGAAAAATAACAAAAATTATACTTACGTGAACTTACCTGAATGTCCCTGGGGTGGGTCCCTCCATCCTTGGGTGTCCTCCTGGGGTGGGCAGGAGTGGCAGGGGGGGTCCCTGGGGGCAGGGGAGGGCACCTGTGGGCTCATTTTGAGCCCACAGGCCCCTTAACGCCTACCCTGACCCAGGCGTTAAAATGTGGTGCAAATGCGGGGGTTTTTGACCCGCCACCTCCCGGGTGTGATTTTTGCCCGGGAGTATAAATACGACGCATTTGCGTCGCCGTCATTTTTTTAGACGGGAATGCCTTCCTTGCATCTCATTAACGCAAGGAAGGCGTTCACGCTAAAAAATGACGCTCTTTGCCAATACTTTGGCGCTAGACGCGTCTAACGCCAAAGTATAAATATGGCGTTAGTTTTGCGCCGAATTTGCGTCGATAAAAACGACGCAAATTCGGCGCAAACGGAGTATAAATACGGGCCATGGCCTGTTAATCTTTTGCGTCAAAAAACTAAAACTGTGCATGTATTTTGGGGGAAGTCTCCTGATCATCCAGATAGAGTTCTTCTGAACTGTTTGTGTCACTCAGGTGAATTTTAATTGTGCGGTGCTGGAGATAGAGGTACATGTACCCTGCCCCACCTAGTGCAAATCTTCCAGTGGGGCTGTGCCTTGACACTCATAGGGGCGAGAAAGTTCAGAATTGTAGGCACTCATTATGAGTAAGGAGCAAAACTCTGATACATGCAGTAACTCTTATTGATTCACATATCACAAATATTAGTTTTGTAATAAATATCAGCAGGTCAAAACTGCTGATGTTTATTGAGGGGGAAATTGCTCAGTATTCAGCAGAACATGTGACTTTGGTGTGGTAAGCACCACAATATACATGTTAAGTGATGGGTGATAATAATAACACCTAATAAATACTAAACACCTCCATGACTGCTTTGCATCCGATAGTGGTCAACTCATAATGAGGACTAAGGCCCATATTTACAAGCGGCCTACCCCCCCGGTGCGTCACTTTTTGTAACGCACCGGCAGCGCAGCTGCACACCTACTTCTACCAGGCCACGCAAATACATTTTGCCTGGCTTTACATGGCCTTGTAGATATGGAGTAAGGTAACGCAGCGCAACTTTCTGCGTTGCCTTACTTTGCACCCGGGAGGCGTTTCCATGGGTTTTGCGTGGGTGTTCCCAAGCAAAACCCCGTGGCTTGTGATGCATTACCAGGTTTAAAAGGTTTCGTAAAAATGGGAATGCGTCAAAAGCCTACACCTCCCCAGGGGTGGCTTAAGAGTTATTATTTCTTTCCATTTTCTTTTTATTTCCTTGTGTGCTGCACAGCACACATAGGAGGAAATCACCTCCATTGATTGTTTTTGTGCAGGAAGGTGTCCCTACCTGCAAATAAACAATCATCCTGACAAAGCTATCCCGACAATGCAGACACCCTTGCACCATGGTGCAAGGGTGCCTGTTAGCTCATGGTAGCAATTTGTGCACCAGCGCAGGGGGAGAGTACAGAACTGTGCCCTATCTTGCAGATACTGCACATTTCTGCCATTTCCCAGTGACACCGGGCGGTGCAGCAAGACACTTGCTGCGCCGCCATGTGCCATGGGCCTTGTCAATATGGCCCTCAGTGTATAACTATGTAAATATATTTTTTTTGTTACCAAAGGTACTGTGATCTATCTGGTAACATTGTTGAGTGGAAGTGATACACATAATAAATGACCATTGCCTTTTTTCTTTCCTGGATTTAATGAAAGACCATCTTTATCTCAAATGACATTACGAAGTGCAATATTGAGCTTCAAGGTAGACGAAGAACTTGATAAACAGTGGTGTGCAGCAGTTTCCTCTCACCTTACAATCTCACTGCCTTCAAATCTTAGGTAAAACTTATATTGGTGTATGCTTACATTTTACAATATATAGACCATTTTCAAAACAACATACATTTATCTAGAAATGGCTGTTGTCCCATTGTTTACTTAGTGAGGAGTTCTGCGTCTCTGAGACTGGTTACACATTAGATATGGCGAAGATGAAGGACTTTTATTAACCTCTAGTCCCTTCGTTTTTCGCCCCATCACCCTCCTAATAACTTCCACTTTTAATCAGTAAAACCCTTCCTCCTCATCAGGGTACAGAGGTTGATTCTGGGGAAAAGGGCGAGTCTTACCTGTGTGAGTCTGATGTCCCCACACTGTCCACATCGTTAATGACTTCCAGCAATTCTAGCTCAGAGTAATGAAGATTACTGTTAAGTAACCCGGACAGTGCCTTGTGATTGTGACTGCCAACACAGAAATAGAACATACAAATTATTTTTAGTGCAGTGTTATGATAACGTGTATAAAACTTGGTCAGCAGATTAATTATTAAAAACCATGGGACATATTTATGGATGCACCACTTTTCTACCACCTCATTGCATGTCCCTAACGACACCATGTGCGCGCTGTATTTGCAATATGGCACACCATACCTGTCGTGTCCACATTAGCGTCATAATTTATGGCGCTAATATGGTGCCTTGCTGGATTAGCACCATAAATTATGGGACTAATGCAGAAAAGCACGGGGACGCCCATTGTTTTCAATGGGAATGTCATCTTAATAATGACGCTAAAAATGGTGCAGTAAAATCTAGTACATTTTTCTGCCCCATTTTTCTGGGCCTCCTTATGTGGGAACGATCCCCTTGCATACATTATGCCAGGCGAAGACATAATGTAGCAAAAGGATTTACAAAGCGGTGCAATGCAAGAGTTGCGCCACTTTGAAAATATGACGCATGGGAAATGTCACCTTAACACCACATTTGCGCAAAAAAATGACGCAAATGTGTCGCACGGTTGAGCTAGGGACATCATAAATATGCCTCCATATTTTAACTTTTATGTAGGCATTTTAAAGCAATTCCGAATTTTGAAATGAAATAAAGAAGTAACCGCTGCATTTACTTTTTTATAAATATATGGATTTTCTTGGAAACACACGATACTGTGAAATGTCTGGAAACCACTAGCGTCTGCTATGCCAAAGGAAAGTATAAGAGAAAATCAATGATCTCGAATAGAGAGCCATGTTAAGCGCCTATCGCTGTATGGATAATGAGAACTGTCGCGAGCTTCATTCAGCGCTCTGATGGTGGTTTCTTGCTTAACAACCGGGGTCACTCCGCATGATTTAATATCGACAAAGGTGTCTGCTCTTGTTGCCAAAAGAAAGAGCTGTTCCATGGCAAAGATGTCATTTAAGCAGTCTGGCGGTGTTCATTCGTATTTCAAGGTCCCGTGTTCTGAAATTACTGCAGCAGTAATGCAACATTTATTAGATTGAATTTGTCAGCCTATTTAGAATACTGTGCGCTGTTTTCTCTTGAGCAAGCATATATGAGGCACCACATTGGCTTTTTTGCTCAAAGTATTTGAAATGACTTTGTTGGACGTCAGGCTTGACAGCCATTGATTAGTCAGGCCGTGCAAACTTAACTCAAATTCTGCCTGGAAAGCGTTTCCAGAACACTGAATTACAATTTAGTTCATAGAAAATGCGAACATGAAATAATTCAACATAAGATGCGTTGTAAAGTTAGGAAGAGTTTACAGAAAGAATTACATTTGTGTTTTGGAAGCTTGAATGGATAATAGTGGGTCTGTTTTCCAGTAGCCTTTACAGGATACATTTTTGTGACTGTACCAGCAGTTAGACCGACTAAAGGCCAGTGCTTAATTTGTGCTTGTTGTTTCCGTGCAGAGCACCTGCACTTATTTTTGAGGGCCGGCCCTTATTTTTCTGCCTCAAGCATTTACTGCGAGCAAAAGACACATATAGAAAAGACGAAGGAAGAGAAAAACGAAAAAGCGTCACAATGGGAGAAAGCAGAAAGTTGCAAAAGTGAGCAGAAGGGGCAGGTAGTGGCTTCAAATGAATTGAAGAGGCCCAAGATGGCTTCAGGATTACGCTGCCTTGGTATTCTGTGTTGCACATTTAATTGCAGCCGTCGCGTGTTTAAAAGGAGGCCATTAGGCACCTGTAGGTTTTAATTACAAATTAAGCACCGCTATTGGCACTGATGTACTCGCACTTTTAGGAGTGTAAACTATGCATTTCACAAAATCACATTGTTTCTGACCACGTGGGACTTTTCATTATGTGAAAAAGTACTGATGGGAGGTGGAAAAATCCTTCCAACTCATAAAAATATTCGGAGATTCTTTTAAAAGTAAAATAGGAGAGTCATAGAAGTGGCGCTCCTCCTAAGTACGATTCGAAAAGGAACGTATCAATTGTTTAAAAGCACAAATGTGATTGAAACCCATACCCAAGTTGGGGTGGTAACTGAGTTCCAAAGGTGAAAGGGTACTCGTGGGACCCCTTCCCATCCGGAAATCATGTTAACAGCCTCGATGAGATTAGGGGATCATTGCCTACTCCCCGTGAAGTGAAACGAAAAACTTTCTTTTTCTTTTTATAAAAGCAGCACTAAATCATTTAAGGAAAACAGCTCGCTTTAAGAATAAAAAGTGTTCTATTTTAGAATGCAGTTACAGGGATGGTGGTCTGCTGCCTCTTGCGCCACCATTCCTGTGATTGCAGCCATTCAGAGAGGGTCGAAAATTGTGACCTGCCAAATGATTACTAATTAGGCAGGTCATTCTGTGACCCTGCAATTCACAATTTTGTGATGTGATCTGAAGTTTTAGTACATAAATAAGTTCAAACAGTTTGAAATTGTTAAAAACCAAGAGGCATATTTACTTTTTGGTGCAAAACTGCACTAACTCAGTTTTGCTACAAAAAGTTTACAGCCAGCTTGCGTCATTCCAAAGCGCCAGCCGGGTCCAAAATTTATGGATTGGCGCAAGCCAGAGCTAAGCTTGGGCTAGAGTCGAAAAAAAGATGCTAGCCGTGTGGGGATGACAGTAGAGGAGCTGGAGGTTGAGCGTCAAAAAATGACCCTAGGGTGGTTAGAGGCAAAAAAAATGCTGCTAACCAGCCTAGCGTCATTTTCTGACGCACAACCATCCATAACACATGACTCCTGTCTTATAAAAGACAGGAGTCATGCCCACCAGCCCAATGGCCAGCACAGGGGAGCAGTGTCCCCTGGGCATGGCCATTGCACCCAGTGCCATGCAGGGGACCCCATGTCAGGGGCCCCAATGGCACTTAAAACATTCTTTACAAATACTTACCTTTACTCACTGTACTTACCTGTGGTGGGGTCCCCCATCCTCTGGTGTCCCTCTGATGTGAGTGGGGGTGTTCCTTGGGACTTGGGGTTGCACCTGTGGGCCTATTCCATGGCGTTTAGCCATGGAAATGGGTCCACAGGTCCCCTAATGCCTGGTCTGACCCAGGCGTTAAATAATGGGTCTAAGCAAGCTTAGCGCCATTATTTGGGTCCGCCACCCACCCATGTATCATTTTAGCACAGGGATAAATATGGCGCTATGGGAATAGCATCATTTTTTGGATGAGAACACCTACCTTGCATCTCATTGACGCAAGGTGGGTTCACGCATCGAAGAAATAGCGCAAACTCCAATATTTTGATGTTATACGTGTCTAGCGGCAAAAAATAAATATGGGTTAAGTTTGTGCTGCATTTGTGTAAACAAATTATGCAAATGCAGTACAAAGAAAGTATAAATATGCTCCCAAATGAACAACAAAATCGATTTCACAACCTCAGACAACAAAACACTACCCAACTGCGAAAACATTGCCTCCTTCTTTGCTGAGAAAACCATGATAATCATCACTGATATCCAGAACACTATGAAATTCCTATCATGCAAACCCCCCTCTCACGTCCCCTCGATCAGAAATAATGCCCAATAAACCCTCCGCTCACACCTAAAAATAATGTCCCATGGTCTACCATTAAAAGTTTTAAGGAAACTGGCATCTTAAATCTATTGACCTCTCTGAAGTCATCCAACCACTTCAACAATCCCCTTCCCTCCAAACTCCTCAGTGAGTCCACTCACCTCCTACTCCCATTACGGACTATGATAAGTAAGGCTTATTTCCCGACTGCCTCAAAAGGGGCCAGGTTACTCCTATTCTAAAAAAACTCACCTCAGATAGATCCACCCACCACAACTAACACCCCATCTCTAACATCCCAACGTTAGCCAAACTCTTACAAAAATGTGTGCTCTTAGAGCTTCTCAATCACATTGAGCAATGTCAACTCCTCGACCAATGTCCTATCTGGCTTCTGACCAGGTCACAGACCCAGAACTGTCCTGTTCCCCTAGTCCACATTGTTGACAATGCCCTATGCTCATCCTATCAGAGTGAATCCTGGCTATTAATCGTACATGACCTGTCAGCGGCGTTCAACATGGTCAACCATGATGCCCTACTGAATCTATTGGAGCATAGGATGGGTCTCTCAGGTACCTTCCTTCACAATAGATCTCAGTGCATTCTAATCAACCACACTCTTTGCGATCAGTCACCTGTGTCGCTTGGCATACCCCAAGGTTCTACTTTCTGACTGACATTGTTTAACCTACACATGGACCTCCTAACCGAAATCCTCAAACTCACCTACATTTCCTACCACATATATGCAGGTTACTCTTAACTCTACATGAAAATGGCTTCTCTCATTGACATCAATATCCTCAATAAAACTTTGACAAAAATACAATTTTGGTTTACTTGTGACCACCTCAAAATCAATGCCCTCAAAAAAGAATTCCTATTGATCCCATCGCCCTCCATCACCACTAGTATCAAGGACTGGCTCCCACATTTTTATGACTTGAACTGTACCCCTCACATCATTGATTCTGCTAAATCCCTAGGTATTACCTTGGAAAATGCCCTCTCCATGCAAAATCAGTGCCTCCACCAGAGGAGCTAACCATCAATTGCGTAGAATAGGGAAACCAAAACATTTCCTCCCCTTGGCAGACTTCAAAACAGCGGTTCAAGCTCTTTGGTTATCGAAATAATATTATGGTAGCACCATCCTTGTTTCGCCTCCTGAAAGTCACACTTGACCTTTGAAGGCTACTTTGAATTCAGCAGCTAGGCTCATCACTGGATCAAAGAAAAGTGATCATATCACCCCTGTCCTCCAATCTCTGAAATGGCTACTCTTTAAGGCTAGGATCCATCTCAAGATTTCATGTATGAAGCATAAAATGCTGCACCACACTACCCTTCTTACATGACTCAAAAACTGACCATATTGGTTGGAAACAGATCTTCTAGAAGTACAAGCTTTTTACTACTTAAACTACAAAAATTCAACAGTGAGAAAACCTACAATGGATCCTTCTCTGGAATTGCCGCCAAAGTCTGGAACACTCTCCTTCCCGAGATCATAGGCAACCCATCCATCCATCCACGTCCACCTTCAGGAAAGAAGTGCAAACTCTACTATCCAGAAAATTCCTCAAACACAGCGGACATTCATACCTCCCTCTCCTCTCCTCATGAGAAACTCTTTCTTGCCTGTTTGCTGTTGCTTCTTATCATGCACATGCCCATAACACTGAGATCCACACTGTTTTCCGGCATTTGCACACTGTTCTGACACCTATCAAACTTTGTTCAAGCCAGTATTGATTGACTATATGTTCTTATCTCCCCTTTTAACATTTGCTTATGTAAACATATTGTCCTCATGACTTTTACCATGTTTTTGTATACTGAGCACCATTTTGTATCATACCTTCCTTTGTTATTCTTCTAAAGCACTCTGTCAGTAGAATAGGTCTTGTTCATGTTATATAAAACTCTAAAATAAATAAACACCTAAAAGTATTTACATATCCAGGGCAATAAACACAGGCCATTTTATTTTAGTTTATTGTTTTGCAGCAATGTGAAGGTGTCCAAAAACTACACATATTCTCAGTTTTGTTATCCAATATCTGGAACGTGGGTGCATTTTATGTTAACATATACATTAATTCAATAATTTAACACCCCTACCGTATCCAGTTTTCTAAACTATCCCATTGTAGGGCTATATACTCTATTTGGATCTTATTTTGTTACCACATAAGTCTCCTTAAAACCACATACACATTAAACACAATCATTTTACATTTCAAAACAAAAAGCCTAATACATTATTAAAACCACTGTAAAAATATGCTGCATAGGGTTCTTATGTAATCAAAGTGTTATGTGCTGCTGAACTGTTCCAAATGTACTTATACATGACACAAGAGTGCGATTTAAGAACAGAATTGTTTGTATCTAGTCAATTTTGTCACTTAAGTTTACAACGACCTATAATAACATGTTGCAGTTTCTACCTGTGTATTAAATGAAGCATACCCTTTTCTATCAATTTGCGGTCCCGCCCACACAAATGAAAGCAAGTTTAAATAAAATACCATACCTGTTCACCTTGCACTGGATAAGAAATTCATAGTCAAGTAAGGTTGTAGAACAGTGTGATTGAACTCTTTTGCATAGTCCACATAAGTGTTTTTCATATGAGAATGCAATACCAGATTCCACTGCACATGCAGCATGCTGTGTGCATGTGAATAACTTGGACTTTTTGGTACTAAAGGAACAAATAAGTGACATTTTCCATTAACACCAAGCATCATGCAAATACTGTAGTACCACTCTTTTCTTTCTTTCAATATTACCAACTAGTCTCTTATCTCTAGGGGCTAGAAAGGAATTCAGAAGGTTCGAACAACCCGATTTTTTAAGTTTATGGACAAGTCTATGGCAGTGTTTCAACCAGATTTAAGGGCACATTGCAAGCATGTGGAATGAGTCAAAGTAATGATTCGTCACATCTATTCATACAGGAAATCAGTAGGTCAAAAATGAAAGGATATCCAACATATAAGGCTTTTTGTAGGTCAACAATGAACTATCACTGTATTGTTTGTTACAGGACTGGCACAGTTTAAAATTCCCGTTTGGGAGAAGTTACTGCTCTCCTCCTCATCTCCAATATCTGCTTTGTAGTTGCTGAACAAGATAGGGCCAGGAACAATGCGCCATATCAATACCAAGACACTGTAGATGCACTTGATAATATTACCATTAAGCTACCTAATATAAGCTTCTTCGGGATATGGACAAGCAATGATGGTGCTAACAATGAAATCATTTTAGACCACATGCCTGCCTGGATGACACTATCAAAGTCGTCAAGAAGCTGACATATTTGCAATATGGGGGGAAGCTCCCATTTGACAAGGACAAATCTTGCCATGAGTTGTAGAGCAGCTGTCACTGTGATTGTGATGTTTCCAGATAAAGGCAGGCATGGAAGGAGCTTTTGCTGGGTCATAGTGAACAAATGCAAAACATCAGGTGCCATTTACTAGTTGATTTGTCATTATTACATTGACACGCCTTGTTTAACCCTTCGCTGCCAAGCCTTTTCCCCCTCAGGTGCCAGGCCTTTTTTTGGCTATTTGGGGCAGGGCACTCGTAGGCTCTCATAACTTTTTGTCCACATAAGCTACACATGCCAAATTTGTGTCCTTTTTTTCCAACATCCTAGGGATTCTAGAGGTACCCAGACTTTGTGGGTTTCCCTGAAGGATGCCAAGAAATTAGCCAAAATGCAGTGAAAATTTCGTTTTAAAAAAAAAAAATGGGAAAAAAGGGCTGCAGAAGAAGGCTTGTGGTTTTTTCTCTGAAAATGGCACCAACAAAGGGTTTGTGGCGCTAAAATCACCAGACTCCCAGCTTTCAGGAACAGGCAGACTTGAATCAGAAAAACCAAATTTTCAACACAATTGTGGCATTTTACTGGGACATACCCCGTTTTTACGATTAATAAATGAGCTGCACCTTGCAGTGGGATTTCATTCTATACCTGCTAAAATATAAAGAGAGGAAAATAGGTATAAAGAAAACCTTTGTATTTCCAAAATGGGCACAAGATAAGGTGTTGAGGAGCAGAGGTAATTTGCACATCTCTGAATTCTGGGGTGCCCATACTAGCATGTGAATTACAAGACATTTCTAAAATGGACATCTTTTTTACATGCTGTCTTATATTTGGAAGGAAAAAATGGAGGGAAAGACAAGGGGCAATAACACTTGTTTGGCTATTCTATGTTCCCCCAAGTCTCACGATAAAAATGGTACCTCACCTGTGTGGGTAGGCCTAGTGCCCGCGACAGGAAATACCCCAAAACACAACGTGGACACATCACATTTTTCCAAAGAAAACAGAGTTGTTTTTCGTAAAACTGCGTACCTGTGGATTTTGGCATCTAGCTCAGCCGGCACCTAGGGAAACCTACCAAACCTGTGCATTTGTGAAAACTAGAGACCTAGGGGAATCCAAGATGGGGTGACTTGTGGGGCTCTCACCAGGTTCTGTTACCCAGAATCCTTTGCAAACCTCAACATTTGGCTAAAAAACATTTTTCCTCTCATTTCGGTGACAGAAAGTTCTGGAATCTGAGAGGAGCCACAAATTTCTTTCCACCCAGTGTTCCCCCAAGTCTCCCAATAAAAATGATACCTCACTTGCATGGGTAGGCCTAGTGTCCGTGACAGAAAATGCCCCAAAGCACAATGTGGACACAGAACATTTTTCCAAAGAAAACAGAGGTGTTTTTTTTGCAAAGTGCCTACCTGGGGATTGTGGCCTCCAGCTCAGCTGGCACCTAGGGAAACCTACAAAACCTGTGCATTTTTTTAAAACTAGAGACCTAGGGGAATCCAGTATGGGGTGACTTGTGGGGCTCTCACCAGGTTCTGTTATCCAGAATCCTTTGCAAACCTCAAAATTTGGCTAAAAAATACTTTTTCCTCATATTTCGGTGAAAGAAAGTTCTGGAATCTGAGAGGAGCCACAAATTTCTTTCCACCCAGTGTTCTCCCAAGTCTCCCTATAAAAATGATACCTCACTTGTGTGGGTAGGCCTAGTGCCCGCCACAGGAAATACCCCAAAACACAACGTGGACACATCACATTTTTCCACAGAAAACAGAGGTGTTTTTTACAACGTGCCTACCTGTGGATTTTGGCCTCTAGCTCAGCCGGCACCTAGAGAATTCTACCAAACCTGTGCATTTGTGAAAGCTAGAGACCTAGGGGAATCCAAGATGGGGTGACTTGTGGGTCTCTCACCAGTTCTGTTATCCAGAATCCTTTGCAAACATCAAAATTTGGCCCAAAAACATTTTTTACTCACATTTCGGTGACAGAAAATTCTGGAATCTGAGAGGAGTCACAAATTTCTTTCCA
Organism: Pleurodeles waltl; assembly: GCF_031143425.1. Lineage (NCBI taxonomy): Eukaryota > Metazoa > Chordata > Amphibia > Caudata > Salamandridae > Pleurodeles > Pleurodeles waltl. Next base: position 590,008,423 of record NC_090447.1, read on the forward strand.
CCCAGTGTTCCCCAAGTCTCCCGATAAAAATGATACCTCACTTGTGTGGGTAGGCCTAGTGCCCATGACAGGAAATACCCCAAAACACAACGTGGACACATCACATTTTTCCACAGAAAACAGAGGTGTTTTTTACAAAGTGCCTACCTGTGGATTTTGGCCTCTAGCTCAGCCGGCACCTAGGGAAACCTACCAAACCTGTCCATTTTTTTAAAAACTAGAGGCCTAGGGGAATCCAAGATGGGTTGACTTGTGGGGCTCCCACCAGGTTCTGTTACCCAGAATCCTTTGCAAACCTCAAAATTTGGTTAAAAAACACTTTTTCATCACATTTCGGTGACAGAAAGTTCTGGAATCTGAGAGGAGCCACAAATTTCTTTCCACCCAGTGTTCCCCCAAGTCTTCCGATAAAAATGATACCTCACTTGCATAGGTAGGCCTAGTGTCCGCGACAGAAAATGCCCCAAAACACAACGTGGACACATAACATTTTTCCAAAGAAAACAGAGGTGTTTTTTTTGCAAAGTGCCTACCTGTGGATTGTGGCCTCCAGCTCAGCTGGCACCTAGGGAAACCTACAAAACCTGTGCTTTTTTAAAAACTAGAGACCTAGGGGAATCCAATATGGGGTGACTTGTGGAGCTCTCACCAGGTTCTGTTATCCAGAATCCTTTGCAAACTTCAAAATTTGCCTAAAAAACACTTTTTCCTCATATTTCGGTGACAGAAAGTTCTGGAATAAGAGAGGAGCCACAAATTTCCTTCCACCCAGCGTTTCCCAAGTCTCCCGATAACAACGATACCTCACTTTTGTGGGTAGGCCTAGTGCCCGTGACAGGAAATGCCCCAAAGCAGAACGCAGACACGTCACATTTTTCCAAAGAAAACAGAGGTGTTTTTTGCAAAGTGCCTACCTGTGGATTTTGGCATCTAGCTCTGCCGGCAGCTAAGGAAACCTACCAAACCTGTGCATTTTTGAAAACTAGAGACCTAGGCGAATCCAAGATGGGGTGACTTGTGGGGCTCTCACCAGGTTCTATTACCCGGCATCCTTTGTAAACCTCAAAATTTAACTAAAAAACATTTTTTCCTCATATTTCGGTGACAGAAAGTTCTGGAATACAAGAGGAGCCGCACATTTCCTTCCACCCAGCGTTCCCCCAAGTGTCCTGATAAAAACGATACTTCACTTTTGTGGGTAGGCCTAGTGCCCGTGACAGGAAATGCCCCAAAACAGAAAGCAGACACATCACATTTTTCCAAAGAAAACAGAGGAGTTTTTTGCAAAGTGCCTACCTGTGGATTTTGGCCTCTAGCTCAGCCGGCACCTAGGGAAACCTACCAAACCTGTGCATTTTTTTAAACTAGAGACCTAGGGGAATCTAAGATAGGGTGACTTGGGGGGCTCTCACCAGGTTCTGTTACCCAAAATCCTTTGCAAACCTTTATATGTGACTAAAAAAACACATCTTCCTCACATTTCGGTGAAAGAAGGTTCTGGAATCTGAGAGGATCCACAAATTTCCTTCCACCCAGTGTTCCCCCATGTCTCCCGATAAAAATGAGACATCACTGGCATGGGTAGGCCTAGTGTCCGTGACAGAAAATGCCCCAAAAAACAACGTGGACACATAACATTTTTCCAAAGAAAACAGAGGTGTTTATTTTGCAAAGTGCCTACCTGTGGATTGTGGCCTCCAGCTCATCTGGCACCTAAGGAAACCTACAAAACCTGTGCATTTTTGAAAACTAGAGACCTAGGGGAATCCATGATGGGGTGACTTGTGGGGCTCGCACCGGGTTCTGTTACCCAGAATCCTTTGCAAACCTCAAAATTTGGCTAAATACAATTTTTTTCCTCATAATTCGGTGACAGAAAGTTCTGGAATATGAGAGGAGCCACAAATTTCCTTCCACCCAGCGTTCTCCAAGGTGTCCTGATAAAAACGATTCCTCACTTTTGTGGGTAGTCCTAGTGCCCGTGACAGGAAATGCCCCAAATCAGACTGCAGACACATCACATTTTTTCAAAGAAAACAGAGGAGTTTTTTGCAAAGTGCCTACCTGTGGATTTTGGCCTCTAGCTCAGCCGGCACCTAGGGAAACCTACCAAACCTGTGCATTTTTTCAAACTAGACACCTAGGGGAATCTAAGATAGGGTGACTTGTGGGGCGTTCACCAGGTTCTGTTACCCAGAATCCTTTGCAAACCTTTAAATGTGGCTAAAAAAACACATTTTCCTCACATTTCGGTGACAGAAGGTTCTGGAATCTGAGAGGATCCACAAATTTCCTTCCACCCAGTTTTCCCCCATGTCTCCCGATAAAAATGAGACACCACTTGCATGGGTAGGCCTAGTGTCCGCGACAGAAAATGCCCCAAAACACAACGTGGACACATAACATTTTTCCAAAGAAAACAGAGGTGTTTTTTTTGGAAAGTGCCTACCTGTGGATTGTGGCCTCCAGCTGATCAGGCACATAGGGAAACCTACAAAACCTGTGCATTTTTTAAAACTAGAGACCTAGGGGAATCCAAGATGGGGTGACTTGTGGGGCTCGCACCAGGTTCTGTTACCCAGAATCCTTTGCAAACCTCAAAATTTGGCTAAATAAATTTTTTGCCTCATATTTCGGTGACAGAAAGTTCTGGAATATGAGAGGAGCCACAAATTTCCTTCCACCCAGCGTTCTCCCAGGTCTCCTGATAAAAACGATTCATAACTTTTGTGGGTAGTCCTAATGCCCGTGACAGGAAATGCCCCAAAACAGACTGCAGACACATCACATTTTTCCAAAGAAAACAGAGGAGTTTTTTGCAAAGTGCCTACCTGTGGATTTTGGCCTCTAGCTCAGCCGGCACCTAGGGAAACCTACCAAACCTGTGCATTTTTTTAAACTAGAGACCTAGGGGAATCTAAGATAGGGTGACTTGTGGGGCTTTCACCAGGTTCTGTTACCCAGAATCCTTTGCAAACCTTTAAATTTGGCTAAAAAAACACTTTTTCCTTACATTTCGGTGACAGAAAGTTCTGGAATCTGAGAGGAGCCACACATTTCCTTCCACCCAGTGTTCCCCCATGTCTTCCGATAAAAATGATACCTCACTTGCATGGGTAGGCCTAGTGTCCGCAACAGAAAATGCCCCAAGACACAACGTGGACACATAACATTTTTCCAAAGAAAACAGAGGTGTTTTTTTTGCAAAGTGCCTACCTGTGGATTGTGGCCTCCAGCTCAGCTGGCACCTAGGGAAACCTACAAAACCTGTGCATTTTTGAAAATTAGAGACCTAGGGGAATCCAAGATGGGGTGACTTGTGGGGCTCTCACTGGGTTCTGTAACCCAGAATCCTTTGCAAACCTCAAAATTTGGCTAAAAACACTTTTTCCTCATATTTCGGTGACAGAAAGTTCTGGAAAATGAGAGGAGCCACAAATTTCCGTCCACCCAGCGTTCCCCCAAGTCTCCTGATAAAAACGATACCTCACCTATGTGGGTACGCCTAGCGCCCCTGACAGGAAAGGCCCCAAAACACAACATGGACACATCACATTTTTCCAAAGGAAACAGGGGTGTTTTTTGCAAAGTGCCTACCTGTGGATTTTGGCCTCTAGCTCTGCCGGCAGCTAGGGAAACCTACCAAACCTGTGCATTTTTGAAAACTAGAGACCTAGGGGAATCCAAGATGGGGTGACTTGTGGGGCTCTCACCAGGTTCTATTACCCGGCATCCTTTGTAAACCTCAAAATTTAACTAAAAAACATTTTTTCCTCATATTTCAGTGACAGAAAGTTCTGGAATATAAGAGGAGCCACAAATTTCCTTCCACCTAGCGTTCCCCGAAGTGTCCTGATAAAAACGGTACTTCACCTTTGTGGGTAGGCCTAGTGCCCATGACAGGAAATGCCCCAAAACAGAAAGCAGACACATCACATTTTTCCAAAGAAAACAGAGGAGTTTTTTGCAAAGTGCCTACCTGTGGATTTTGGCCTCTAGCTCAGCAGGCACGTAGGGAAACCTACCAAACCTGTGCATTTTTTAAAACTAGAGACCTAGGGGAATCTAAGATACGGTGACTTGTGGGGCTCTCACCAGGTTCTGTTACCCAGAATCCTTTGCAAACCTTTAAATGTGACTAAAAAAGCAGATTTTCCTCACATTTCGGTGACAGAAAGTTCTGGAATCTGAGAGGAGCCACAAATTTCCTTCCACTCAGTCTTCCCCCATGTCTCCCGATAAAAATGAGACATCACTTGCATGGGTAGGCCTAGTGTCCGTGACAGAAAATGTCCCAAAACACAACGTGGACACATAACATTTTTCCAAAAAAAACAGAGGTGTTTTTTTGCAAAGTGCCTACCTGTGGATTGTGGCCTCCAGCTCATCTGGCACCTATAGAGACCTACAAAACCTGTGCATTTTTAAAAACTAGAGACCTAGGGGAATCTAAGATAGGGTGACTTGCGGGGCTCTCACCAGGTTCTGTTACCCAGAATCCTTTGCAAACCTTTAAATGTGACTAAAAAAACACATTTTCCTCACATTTCGGTGACAGAAAGTTCTGGAATCTGAGAGGAGCCACAAATTTCCTTTCACTCAGTCTTCCCCCATGTCTCCCGATAAAAATGAAACATCAAGTGCATGGGTAAGCCTAGTGTCCGTGACAGAAAATGCCCCAAAACACAACGTGGACACATAACATTTTTCCAAAGAAAACAGAGGTGTTTTTTTGCAAAGTGCCTACCTGTGGATTGTGGCCTCCAGCTCATCTGGCACCTAGGGAAACCTACAAAACCTGTGCATTTTTAAAGCTAGAGACCTAGGGGAATCCAAGATGGGGTGAATTGTGGGGCTCGCACCGGGTTCTGTTACCCAGAATCCTTTGCAAACCTCAAAATTTTGCTAAATAATTTTTTTTCCTCATATTTCGGAGACAGAACGTTCTGGAATCTGAGAGGAGCCACACATTTCCTTCCACCCAGTGTTCCCCCATGTCTCCCGATAAAAATGATACCTCACTTGCATGGGTAGGCCTAGTGTCTGCAACAGAAAATGCCCCAAGACACAACGTGGACACATAACATTTTTCCAAAGAAAACAGAGGTGTTTTTTTTTGCAAAGTGCCTACCTGTGGATTGTGGCCTCCAGCTCAGCTGGCACCTAGGGAAACCTACAAAACCTGTGCATTTTTGAAAATTAGAGTCCTAGGGGAATCCAAGATGGGGTGACTTGTGGGGCTCTCACTGGGTTCTGTAACCCAGAATCCTTTGCAAACTTCAAAATGTGGCTAAAAAACACTTTTTCCTCATATTTCAGTGACAGAAAGTTCTGGAATATGAGAGGAGTCACAAATTTCCTTCCACCCAGCGTTCCCCCAAGTCTCCTGATAAAAACGATATCTCACCTATGTGGGTACGTCTAGCACCCGTGACAGGAAATGCCCCAAAACACAACATGGACACATCATATTTTTCCAAAGAAAACAGAGGTGTTTTTTGCAACGTGCCTACCTGTGGATTTTGGCCTCTAGCTCTGCCGGCAGCTTGGGAAAACTACCAAACCTGTGCATTTTTTAAAACTAGAGACCTAGGGGAATCCAAGATGGGGTGACTTGAGGGGCTCTCACCAGGTTCTATTACCCGGCATCCTTTGTAAACCTCAAAATTTAACTAAAAAACATTTTTTCCTCATATTTCGGTGACAGAAAGTTCTGGAATATAAGAGGAGCCATAAATTTCCTTCCACCTAGCGTTCCCCCAAGTGTCCTGATAAAAACGATACTTCACTTTTGTGGGTAGGCCTAGTGCCCGCGACAGAAATTGCCCCAAAACAGAAAGCAGACACATCACATTTTTCCAAAGAAAACAGAGGAGTTTTTTGCAAAGTGCCTACCTGTGGATTTTGGCCTCTAGCTCAGCCGGCACCTAGGGAAACCTACCAAACCTGTGCATTTTTTAAAACTAGAGACCTAGGGGAAACTAAGATAGGGTGACTTGTGGGGCTCTCACCAGGTTCTGTTACCCAGAATCCTTTGCAAACCTTTAAATGTGACAAAAAAACAGATTTTCCTCACATTTCGGTGACAGAAAGTTCTGGAATCTGAGAGGAGCCACAAATTTCCTTCCACTCAGTCTTCCTCCATGTCTCCCGATAAAAATGAGACATCACTTGCATGGGTAGGCCTAGTGTCCGTGACAGAAAATGCCCCAAAACACAACGTGGACACATAACATTTTTCCAAAGAAAACAGAGTTGTTTTTTTGCAAAGTGCCTATTTGTGGATTGTGGCCTCCAGCTCATCTGGCACCTAGGGAAACCTACAAAACTTGTGCATTTTTAAAAACTAGAGACCTAGGGGAGTCCAAGATGGGGTGACTTTTGGGGCTCGCACCGGGTTCTGTTACCCAGAATTCTTTGCAAACCTCAAAATTTTGCTAAATAATATTTTTTCCTCATATTTCGGTGACAGAAAGTTCTGGAATATGAGAGGAGCCACAAATTTCCTTCCACCCAGCGTTCCCCCAGGTCTCCTGATAAAAACGATTCCTCACTTTTGTGGGTAGTCCTAGTGCCCGTGACAGGAAATGCCCCAAAACAGAACGCAGACACATCACATTTTTCCAAAGAAAACAGAGGATTTTTTGCAAAGTGCCTACCTGTGGATTTTGGCCTCTAGCTCAGCCGGCACCTATGGAAACCTACCAAACCTGTGCATTTTTTAAAACTAGACACCTAGGGGAATCTAAGATAGGGTGACTTGTGGGGCTTTCACCAAGGTCTGTTACCCAGAATCCTTTGCAAACCTTTAAAGTTGGCTAAAAAAAAACTTTTTCCTCACATTTCGGTGACAGAAAGTTCTGGAATCTGAGAGGAGCCACACATTTCCTTCCACCCAGTGTTCCCCCATGTCTCCCGATAAAAATGAGACATCACTTGCATGGGTAGGCCTAGTGTCCGTGACAGAAAATGCCCCAAAACACAACGTGGACACATAACATTTTTCCAAAGAAAACAGAGGTGTTTTTTTGCAAAGTGCCTACCTGTGGATTGTGGCCTCCAACTCATCTGGCACCTAGGGAAACCTACAAAACCTGTGCATTTTTAAAAACTAGAGACCTAGGGGAATCCAAGATGGGGTGACTTGTGGGGCTCACACCGGGTTCTATTACCCGGCATCCTTTGTAAACCTCAAAATTTGGCTACAAAACACTTTTTCCTCATATTTCGGTGACAGAAAGTTCTGGAAAATGAGATGAGCCACAAATTTCCTTCCACCCAGCGTTGCCCCAAGTCTCCTGATAAAAACGATACCTCACCTATGTGGGTACGCCTAGCGCCCGTGACAGGAAATGCCCCAAAACACAACATGGACACATCACATTTTTCCAAAGAAAACAGAGGTGTTTTTTGCAAAGTGCCTACCTGTGGATTGTGGCCTCAAGCTCAGCTGGCACCTAGGGAAACCTACAAAACCTGTGCATTTTTTAAAACTAGAGACCTAGGGGAATCCCATATGGGGTGACTTGTGGGGCTCTCACCAGGTTCTGTTATCCAGAATCCTTTGCAATCCTCAAAATTTGCCTAAAAACACTTTTTCCTCATATTTCGGTGACAGAAAGTTCTGGAATATGAGAGGAGCCACAAATTTCCTTCCACCCAGCGTTCCCCCAAGTCTCCCGATAACAAAGATACCTCACTTTTGTTGGTAGGCCTAGTGCCCGTGACAGGAAATGCCCCAAAGCAGAACGCAGACACGTCACATTTTTCCAAAGAAAACAGAGGTGTTTTTTGCAAAGTGCCTACCTGTGGATTTTGGCCTCTAGCTCTGCCGGCAGCTAAGGTACCTACCAAACCTGTGCATTTTTGAAAACTAGAGACCTAGGCGAATCCAAGATGTGGTGACTTGTGGGGCTCTCACCAGGTTCTATTACCCGGCATCCTTTGTAAACCTCAAAATTTAACTAAAAAACATTTTTTCCTCATATTTCTGTGACAGAAAGTTCTGGAATATAAGAGGAGCCACAAATTTCCTTCCACCCACCGTTCCCCCAAGTGTCCTGATAAAAACGATACTTCACTTTTGTGGGTAGGCCTAGTGCCCGTGACAGGAAATGCCCCAAAACAGAAAGCAGACACATCACATTTTTCCAAAGAAAACAGAGGAGTTTTTTGCAAAGTGCCTACCTGTGGATTTTGGCCTCTAGCTCAGCCGGCACCTAGGGAAACCTACCAAACCTGTGCATTTTTTAAAACTAGAGACCTAGGGGAATCTAAGATAGGGTGACTTGTGGGGCTCTCACCAGGTTCTGTTACCCAGAATCCTTTGCAAACCTTTAAATGTGACTAAAAGAACACATTTTCCTCACATTTCGGTGAAAGAAGGTTCTGGAATCTGAGAGGATCCACAAATTTCCTTCCACCCAGTGTTCCCCCATCTCTCCCGATAAAAATGAGAAATCACTTGCATGGGTAGGCCTAGTGTCCGTGACAGAAAATGCCCCAAAACACAACGTGGACACATAACATTTTTCCAAAGAAAACTGAGGTGTTTATTTTGCAAAGTGCCTACCTGTGGATTGTGGCCTCCAGCTCATCTGGCACCTAGGGAAACCTACAAAACCTGTGCATTTTTGAAAACTAGAGACCTAGGGGAATCCATGATGGGGTGACTTGTGGGGCTCGCACCAGGTTCTGTTACCCAGAATCCTTTGCAAACCTCAACATTTGGCTAAATACATTTTTTTCCTCATATTTCGGTGACAGAAAGTTCTGGAATATAAGAGGAGCCACAAATTTCCTTCCACCCACCGTTCCCCCAAGTGTCCTGATAAAAACGATACTTCACTTTTGTGGGTAGGCCTAGTGCTCGTGACAGGAAATGCCCCAAAACAGAAAGCAGACACATCACATTTTTCCAAAGAAAACAGAGGAGTTTTTTGCAAAGTGCCTACCTGTGGATTTTGGCCTCTAGCTCAGCCGGCACCTAGGGAAACCTACCAAACCTGTGCATTTTTTAAAACTAGAGACCTAGGGGAATCTAAGATAGGGTGACTTGTGGTGCTCTCACCAGGTTCTGTTACGCAAAATCCTTTGCAAACCTTTAAATGTGACTAAAAAAACACATTTTCCTCACATTTCGGTGACAGAAAGTTCTGGAATCTGAGAGGAGCCACCAATTTCCTTCCACTCAGTCTTCCCCCATGTCTCCCGATAAAAATGAGGCATCACTTGCATGGGTAGGCCTAGTGTCCGCGACAGAAAATGCCCCAAAACACAACGTGGACACATAACATTTTTCCAAAGAAAACAGAGGTGTTTATTTTGCAAAGTGCCTACCTGTGGATTGTGGCCTCCAGCTCATCTGGCACCTAGGGAAACCTACAAAACTTGTGCATTTTTGAAAACTAGAGACCTAGGGGAATCCATGATGGGGTGACTTGTGGGGCTCGCACCGGGTTCTGTTACCCAGAATCCTTTGCAAACCTCAAAATTTGGCTAAATAATTTTTTTTCCTCATATTTCGGTGACAGAAAGTTCTGGAATATGAGAGGAGCCACAAATTTCCTTCCACCCAGCGTTCCCCCAAGTCTCTCGATAACAACGATACCTCACTTTTGTGGGTAGGCCTAGTGCCCGTGACAGGAAATGCCCCAAAGCAGAACGCAGACACGTCACATTTTTTAAAAGAAAACAGAGGTGTTTTTTGCAAAGTGTCTACCTGTGGATTTTGGCCTCTAGCTCTGCCGGCAGCTAAGGAAACCTACCAAACCTGAGACCTAGGCGAATCTAAGATAGGGTGACTTGTGGGGCTCTTACCAGGTTCTGTTACCCAGAATCCTTTGCAAACCTTTAAATGTGACTAAAAAAACACATTTTCCTCACATTTCGGTGAAAGAAGGTTCTGGAATCTGAGAGGATCCACAAATTTCCTTCCACCCAGTGTTCCCCCATGTCTCCAGATAAAAATGAGAAATCACTTGCATGGGTAGGCCTAGTGTCCATGACAGAAAATGCCCCAAAACACAACGTGGACACATCACATTTTTCCAAAGAAAACAGAGGTGTTTATTTTGCAAAGTGCCTACCTGTGGATTGTGGCCTCCAGCTCATCTGGCTCCTAGGGAAACCTACAAAACCTGTGCATTTTTGAAAACTAGAGACCTAGGGGAATCCATGATGGGCTGACTTGTGGGGCTCGCACTGGGTTCTGTTACCCAGAATCCTTTGCAAACCTCAAAATTTGGCTAAATATTTTTTTTTCCTCATATTTCGGTGACAGAAAGTTCTGGAAAATGAGAGGAGCCACAAATTTCCTTCCACCCAGCGTTCTCCCAGGTGTCCTGATAAAAACGATTCCTCACTTTTGTGGGTAGTCCTAGTGCCCGTGACAGGAAATGCCCCAAAACAGACTGCAGACACATCACATTTTTTCGAAGAAAACAAAGGAGTTTTTTGCAAAGTGCCTACCTGTGGATTTTGGCCTCTAGCTCAGCCAGCACCTAGGGAAACCTACCAAACCTGTGCATGTTTTTAAACTAGAGACCTAGGGGAATCTAAGATAGGGTGACTTGTGGGGCTTTCACCAGGTTCTGTTACCCAGAATCCTTTGCAAACTTTAAAATTGGCTAAAAAACACTTTTTCCTCACATTTCGGTGACAGAAAGTTCTGGAATCTGAGAGGAGCCACACATTTCCTTCCACCCAGTGTTCCCCCATGTCTCCCGATAAAAATGATACCTCACTTGCATGGGTAGGCCTAGTGTCCGCAACAGAAAATGCCCCAAGACACAATGTGGACACATAACATTTTTCCAAAGAAAACAGAGGTGTTTTTTTACAAAGTGCCTACCTGTGGATTGTAGCCTCCAGCTCATCTGGCATCTAGGGAAACCTACCAAACCTGTGTATTTTTGAAAACTAGAGACCTAGGAGAATCCAAGATGGGGTGACTTGTGGGGCTCGCACCGGGTTCTGTTACCCAGAATCCTTTGCAAACCTCAAAATTTTGCTAAATAATTTTTTTTCCTTATATTTTGGTGACAGAAAGTTCTGGAATATGAGAGGAGCCACAAATTTCCTTCCACCCAGCGTTCCCCCAGGTCTCCTGATAAAAACGATTCCTCACTTTTGTGGGTAGTCCTAGTGCCCATGACAGGAAATGCCCCAAAACAGAACGCAGACACATCACATTTTTCCAAAGAAAACAGAGGATTTTTTGCAAAGTGCCTACCTGTGGATTTTGGCCTCTAGCTCAGCCGGCACCTAAGGAAACCTACCAAACCTGTGCATTTTTTAAAACTAGACACCTAGGGGAATCTAAGATAGGGTGACTTGTGGGGCTTTCACCAGGTTCTGTTACCCAGAATCCTTTGCAAACCTTTAAAGTTGGCTAAAAAAACACTTTTTCCTCACATTTCGGTGACAGAAAGTTCTGGAATCTGAGAGGAGCCACACATTTCCTTCCATCCAGTGTTCCCCCATGTCTCCCGATAAAAATGATACCTCACTTGCATGGGTAGGCCTAGTGTCCGCAACAGAAAATGCCCCAAGACACAATGTGGACACATAACATTTTTCCAAAGAAAACAGAGGTGTTTTTTTTGCAAAGTGCCTACCTGTGGATTGTGGCCTCCAGCTCAGCTGGTACCTAGGGAAACCTACAAAACCTGTGCATTTTTTAAATCTAGAGACCTAGGGGAATCCAAGATGGGGTGACTTGTGGGGCTCTCAATGGGTTCTGTAACCCAGAATCATTTGCAAACCTCAACATTTGGCTAAAAAACACTTTTTCCTCATATTTCGGTGAAAAAAAGTTCTGGAATATGAGAGGAGCCACAAATTTCCTTCCACCCAGCGTTCCCCCAAGTCTCCTGATAAAAACAATACCTCACTTTTGTGGGTAGGCCTAGTGCCCGTGACAGGAAATGCCCCAAAACAGAATGCAGACACATCACATTTTTCCAAAGAAAACAGAGGAGTGTTTTGCAAAGTGCCTACCTGTGGATTTTGGCCTCTAGCTCAGCCGGCACCTAGGGAAACCTACCAAACCTATGCATTTTTTAAAACTAGAGCCCTAGGGAAATCTAAGATAGGGTGACTTGTGGGGCTCTCACCAGGTTCTGTCACCGAGAAACCTTTGCAAACCTCTAAATTTGTCTAAAAAAACATTTCCTCACATTTCGATAACAGAAAGTTCTGGAATCTGAGGGGAGCCACAAATGTCCTGCCACCCAATGTTCCCCCAAGTCTCCCAATAAAAATGATACCTCACTTGTTTGGGTAGGCCTAGTGCCCACGACAGGAAATGCCCCAAAACACAGCGTGGACACATCACTTTGTTCTAGAGAAAACAGAGGAGTGTTTTGCAAAGTGCCTACCTGTGGATTTTGGCCTCTAGCTCAGCCGGCACCTAGGGAAACCTAGCAAACATGTGCATTTTTTAAAACTAGAGACCTAGGGGAATCCAAGATGGGGTAACTTGTGGGGCTCTCACCGGGTTCTGTTAGCCAGAATCCTTTGCAAACCTCAAAATGTGGCTAAAAAACATTTTTTCCTCATATTTCGGTGACAGAAAGTTCTGGAATATAAGAGGACCCATAAATTTCCTTCCACTCAGCGTTTCCCCAAGTCTCCTGATAAAAATGATACCCCACTTTTATGGGCAGGCCTGGTGTCCGCGACAGAAAATGCCCCAAAACAGAACGCAGACACGTCACATTTTTCCAAAGAAAACAGAGGTGCTTTTTGCAAAGTGCCTACCTGTGGATTTTGGCCTCTAGCTCAGCCGGCACCTAGGGAAACCTACCAAACCTGGGCATTTTTAAAAACTAGAGACCTAGGGGAATCCAAGATGGGGTGACTTGTGGGGCTCTCACCAGGTTCTGTTACCCGGCATCCTTTTTAAACATCAAAATTTGGCTAAAAAACATGTTTTCCTCATATTTCGGTTACAGAAAGTTCTGGAATATAAGAGGAGCCACAAATTTCCTTCCACCCAGTGTTCCCCCAAGTCTCCCAATAAAAATGATACCTCACTTGTGTGGGTAGGCCTAGTGCCCGTGACAGGAAATACCCCAAAACACAGCGTGGACACATCACATTTTTCCACAGAAAACAGAGGTGTTTTTTACAACGTGCCTACCTGTGGATTTTGGCCTCTAGCTCAGCCGGCACATAGGGAATCCAACCAAACCTGTCCATTTTTTTCAAACTAGAGACCTAGGGGAATCCAAGATGGGTTGCTTGTAGGGCTCTCACCAGGTTCTGTTACCTGGCATCCTTTGTAAACCTCAAAATTTAACTAAAAAACATTTTTTCCTCATATTTCGGTGACAGAAAGTTCTGGAATATAAGAGGAGCCACAAATTTCCTTCCACCTAGCGTTCCCCCAAGTGTCCTGATAAAAACGGTACTTCACTTTTGTGGGTAGGCCTAGTGCCCGTGACAGGAAAAGCCCCAAAACAGAAAGCAGACACATCACATTTTTCCAAAGAAAACAGAGGAGTTTTTTGCAAAGTGCCTACCTGTGGATTTTGGCCTCTAGCTCAGCTGGCGCCTAGGGAAACCTATCAAACCTGTGCATTTTTTAAAACTAGAGACCTAGGGGAATCTAAGATAGGGTGACTTGTGGTGCTCTCACCAGGTTCTGTTACGCAAAATCCTTTGCAAACCTTTAAATGTGACTAAAAAAACACATTTTCCTCACATTTCGGTGACAGAAAGATCTGGAATCTGAGAGGAGCCACCAATTTCCTTCCACTCAGTCTTCCCCCATGTCTCCCGATAAAAATGAGGCATCACTTGCATGGGTAGGCCTAGTGTCCGCGACAGAAAATACCCCAAAACACAATGTGGACACATAACATTTTTCCAAAGAAAACAGAGGTGTTTTTTTGCAAAGTGCCTACCTGTGGATTGTAGCCTCCAGCTCATCTGGCATCTAGGGAAACCTACAAAACCTGTGCATTTTTGAAAACTAGAGACCTAGGGGAATCCAAGATGGGGTGACTTGTGGGGCTCGCACCGGGTTCTGTTACCCAGAATCCTTTGCAAACATCAACATTTTGCTAAATAATTTTTTTTCCTTATATTTCGGTGACAGAAAGTTCAGGAATATGAGAGGAGCCACAAATTTCCTTCCACCCAGCGTTCCCCCAGGTCTCCTGATAAAAACGATTCCTCACTTTTGTGGGTAGTCCTAGTGCCCGTGACAGGAAATGCCCCAAAACAGAACGCAGACACATCACATTTTTCCAAAGAAAACCGAGGATTTTTTGCAAAGTGCCTACCTGTGGATTTTGGCCTCTAGCTCAGCCGGCACCCAGGGAATCCTACCAAACTTGTGCATTTTTTAAAACTAGACACCTAGGGGAATCTAAGATAGGGTGACTTGTGGGGCTTTCACCAGGTTCTGTTACCCAGAATCCTTTGCAAACCTTTAAAGTTGGCTAAAAAAACACTTTTTCCTCACATTTCGGTGACAGAAAGTTCTGGAATCTGAGAGGAGCCACACATTTCCTTCCACCCAGTGTTCCCCCATGTCTCCCGATAAAAATGATACCTCACTTGCATGGGTAGGCCTAGTGTCCGCAACAGAAAATGTCCCAAGACACAATGTGGACACATAACATTTTTCCAAAGAAAACAGAGGTGTTTTTTTTGCAAAGTGCCTACCTGTGGATTGTGGCCTCCAGCTCAGCTGGCACCTAGGGAAACCTACAAAACCTGTGCATTTTTGAAAACTAGAGACCTAGGGGAATCCAAGATGGGGTGACTTGTGGGGCTCTCACTGGGTTCTGTAACCCAGAATCCTTTTCAAACCTCAACATTTGGCTAAAAAACACTTTTTCCTCATATTTCGGCGACAGAAAGTTCTGGAATATGAGAGGAGCCACAAATTTCCTTCCACCCAGCGTTCCCCCAAGTCTCCTTATAAAAACTATACCTCACTTTTGTGGGTAGGCCTAGTGCCCGTGACAGGAAATGCCCCAAAACAGAATGCAGACACATCACATTTTTCCAAAGAAAACAGAGGAGTGTTTTGCAAAGTGCCTACCTGTGGATTTTGGCCTCTAGCTCAGCCGGAACCTAGGGAAACCTACCAAACCTACCAAACCTATGCATTTTTTAAAACTAGAGCCCTAGGGAAATCTAAGATAGGGTGACTTGTGGGGCTCTCACTAGGTTCTGTTACCCAGAAACCTTTGCAAACCTGTAAATTTGTCTAAAAAAACATTTCCTCACATTTCGATGACAGAAAGTTCTGGGATCTGAAGGGAGCCACAAATGTCCTGACACCCAATGTTCCCCCAAGTCTCCCAATAAAAATTATACCTCACTTGTTTGGGTAGGCCTAGTGCCCACGACAGGAAATGCCCCAAAACACAGCGTGGACACATCACTTTGTTCTACAGAAAACAGAGGAGTGTTTTGCACAGTGCCTACCTGTGGATTTTGGCCTCTAGCGTAGCCGGCACCTAGGGAAACCTACCAAACCTGTGCATTTTTTAAAACTAGAGCCCTAGGGGAATCTATGATAGGGTGACTTGTAGGGCTCTCACCAGGTTCTGTTACCCGGCATCCTTTGTAAACCTCAAAATTTTACTAAAAAACATTTTTTCCTCATATTTCGGTGACAGAAAGTTCTGGAATATAAGAGGAGCCACAAATTTCCTTCCACCTAGCGTTCCCCCAAGTGTCCTGATAAAAACGGTACTTCTCTTTTGTGGGTAGGCCTAGTGCCCGTGACAGGAAATGCCCCAAAACAGAAAGCAGACACATCACATTTTTCCAAAGAAAACAGAGGAGTTTTTTGCAAAGTGCCTACCTGTGGATTTTGGCCTCTAGCTCAGCCGGCACCTAGGGAAACCTACCAAACCTGTGCATTTTTTTAAACTAGAGACCTAGGGGAATCTAAGATATGGTGACTTGTGGTGCTCTCACCAGGTTCTGTTACCCAAAATCCTTTGCAAACCTTTAAATGTGACTAAAAAAACACATTTTCCTCACATTTCGGTGACAGAAAGTTCTGGAATCTGAGAGGAGCCACCAATTTCCTTCCACTCAGTCTTCCCCCATGTCTCCCGATAAAAATGAGGCATCACTTGCATGGGTAGGCCTAGTGTCCGCGACAGAAAATGCCCCAATACACAATGTGGACACATAACATTTTTCCAAAGAAAACAGAGGTGTTTTTTTGCAAAGTGCCTACCTGTGGATTGTAGCCTCCAGCTCATCTGGCATCTAGGGAAACCTACAAAACCTGTGCATTTTTGAAAACTAGAGACCTAGGGGAATCCAAGATGGGGTGACTTGTGGGGCTCGCACCGGGTTCTGTTACCCAGAATCCTTTGCAAACCTCAACATTTTGCTAAATACATTTTTTTCCTTATATTTCGGTGACAGAAAGTTCTGGAATATGAGAGGAGCCACAAATTTCCTTCCACCCAGCGTTCCCCCAGGTCTCCTGATAAAAACGATTCCTCACTTTTGTAGGTAGTCCTAGTGCCTGTGACAGGAAATGCCCCAAAACAGAACGCAGACACATCACATTTTTCCAAAGAAAACAGAGGATTTTTTGCAAAGTGCCTACCTGTGGATTTTGGCCTCTAGCTCAGCCGGCACCTAGTGAAACCTACCAAACTTGTGCATTTTTTTTAACTAGACACCTAGGGGAATCTAAGATAGGGTGACTTGTGGGGCTTTCACCAGGTTCTGTTACCCAGAATTCTTTGCAAACCTTTAAAGTTGGCTAAAAAACACTTTTTCCTCACATTTCGGTGACAGAAAGTTCTGGAATCTGAGAGGAGCCACACATTTCCTTCCACCCAGTGTTCCCCCATGTCTCCCGATAAAAATGATACCTCACTTGCATGGGTAGGCCTAGTGTCCGCAACAGAAAATGCCCCAAGAAACAATGTGGACACAAAACATTTTTCGAAAGAAAACAGAGGTGTTTTTTTTGCAAAGTGCCTACCTGTGGATTGTGGCCTCCAGCTCAGCTGGCACCTAGGGAAACCTACAAAACCTGTGCATTTTTGAAAACTAGAGACCTAGGGGAATCCAAGATGGGGTGACTTGTGGGGCTCTCACTGGGTTCTGTAACCCAGAATCCTTTGCAAACCTCAACATTTGGCTAAAAAACAATTTTTCCTCATAATTCGGTGACAGAAAGTTCTGGAAAATGAGAGGAGCCACAAATTTCCTTCCACCCAGCGTTCACCTAAGTCTCCTGATAAAAACAATACCTCACTTTTGTAGGTAGGCCTAGTGCCCGTGACAGGAAATGCCCCAAAACAGAATGCAGACACATCACATTTTTCCAAAGAAAACAGAGGAGTGTTTTGCAAAGTGCCTACCTGTGGATTTTGGCCTCTAGCTCAGCCGGCACCTAGTGAAACCTACCAAACCTATGCATTTTTTAAAACTAGAGCCCTAGGGAAATCTAAGATAGGGTAACTTGTGGGTCTCTCACCAGGTTCTGTTACCCAGAAACCTTTGCAAACCTTTAAATTTGTCTAAAAAAACATTTCCTCACATTTCGATGACAGAAAGTTCTGGAATCTGAGGGGAGCCACAAATGTCCTGCCACCCAATGTTCCCCCAAGTCTCCCAATAAAAATTATACCTCACTTGTTTGGGCAGGCCTAGTGCCCACGACTGGAAATGCCCAAAAACACAGCGTGGACACATCACTTTGTTCTACAGAAAACAGAGGAGTGTTTTGCACAGTGCCTACCTGTGGATTTTGGCCTCTAGCATAGCCGGCACCTAGGGAAACCTACCAAACCTGTGCATTTTTTAAAACTAGAGCCCTAGGGGAATCTATGATAGGGTGACTGGTAGGGCTCTCACCAGGTTCTGTTACCTGGCATCCTTTGTAAACCTCAAAATTTCGCAAAAAAAACACTTTTTCCTCACATTTCGGTTACAGAAAGTTCTGGAATATGAAAGGAGCCACAAATTTCCTTCCACCCAGCGTTTCCCCAACTCTCCCGATAAAAATTATACCCCACTTTTGTGGGCAGGCCTAGTGTCCGCGACAGAAAATGCCCCAAAACAGAAAGCAGACACGTCACATTTTTCCTAAGAAAACAAAGGTGTTTTTTGCACAGTGCCTACCTGTAGATTTTGGCCTCTAGCTCAGCCGGCACCTAGGGAAACCTACCAAACCTGTGCATTTTTGAAAACTAGAGACCTTGGGGAATCCAAGATGGGGTGACTTGTGTGGCTCTCACCAGGTTCTGTTACCCGGCATCCTTTGTAAACCTCAAAATTTGGCTAAAAAACACTTCTTCCTCATATTTCGGTGACAGAAAGTTCTGGAATATAAGAGGACCCACAAATATCCTTCCACCCAGCGTTTCCCCAAGTCTCCTGATAAAAATGATACCCCACTTTTATGGGCAGGCCTGGTGTCCGCGACAGAAAATGCCCCAAAACAGAACGCAGACACGTCACATTTTTCCAAAGAAAACAGAGGTGCTTTTTGCAAAGTGCGTACCTGTGGATTTTGGCCTCTAGCTCAGCCGGCACCTGGGGAAACCTACCAAACCTGGGCATTTTTAAAAACTAGAGACCTAGGGGAATCCAAGATGGGGTGACTTGTGGGGCTCTCACCAGGTTCAGTTACCCGGCATCCTTTTTAAACATCAAAATTTGGCTAAAAAACATGTTTTCCTCATATTTCGGTGACAGAAAGTTCTGGAATATAAGAGGAGCCACAAATTTCCTTCCACCCAGTGTTCCCCCAAGTCTCCCAATAAAAATGATACCTCACTTGTGTGGGTAGGCCTAGTGCCCGTGACAGGAAATACCCCAAAACACAGCGTGGACACATCACATTTTTCCACAGAAAACAGAGGTGTTTTTTACAACGTGCCTACCTGTGGATTTTGGCCTCTAGCTCAGCCGGCACATAGGGAATCCAACCAAACCTGTCCATTTTTTTAAAACTAGAGACCTAGGGGAATCCAAGATGGGTTGACTTGTAGGGCTCTCACCAGGTTCTGTTACCCGGCATCCTTTGTAAACCTCAAAATTTTACTAAAAAACATTTTTTCCTCATATTTCGGTGACAGAAAGTTCTGGAATATAAGAGGAGCCACAAATTTCCTTCCACCTAGCGTTCCCCCAAGTGTCCTGATAAAAACGGTACTTCTCTTTTGTGGGTAGGCCTAGTGCCCGTGACAGGAAATGCCCCAAAACAGAAAGCAGACACATCACATTTTTCCAAAGAAAACAGAGGAGTTTTTTGCAAAGTGCCTACCTGTGGATTTTGGCCTCTAGCTCAGCCGGCACCTAGGGAAACCTACCAAACCTGTGCATTTTTTTAAACTAGAGACCTAGGGGAATCTAAGATATGGTGACTTGTGGTGCTCTCACCAGGTTCTGTTACCCAAAATCCTTTGCAAACCTTTAAATGTGACTAAAAAAACACATTTTCCTCACATTTCGGTGACAGAAAGTTCTGGAATCTGAGAGGAGCCACCAATTTCCTTCCACTCAGTCTTCCCCCATGTCTCCCGATAAAAATGAGGCATCACTTGCATGGGTAGGCCTAGTGTCCGCGACAGAAAATGCCCCAATACACAATGTGGACACATAACATTTTTCCAAAGAAAACAGAGGTGTTTTTTTGCAAAGTGCCTACCTGTGGATTGTAGCCTCCAGCTCATCTGGCATCTAGGGAAACCTACAAAACCTGTGCATTTTTGAAAACTAGAGACCTAGGGGAATCCAAGATGGGGTGACTTGTGGGGCTCGCACCGGGTTCTGTTACCCAGAATCCTTTGCAAACCTCAAAATTTTGCTAAATACATTTTTTTCCTTATATTTCGGTGACAGAAAGTTCTGGAATATGAGAGGAGCCACAAATTTCCTTCCACCCAGCGTTCCCCCAGGTCTCCTGATAAAAACGATTCCTCACTTTTGTAGGTAGTCCTAGTGCCTGTGACAGGAAATGCCCCAAAACAGAACGCAGACACATCACATTTTTCCAAAGAAAACAGAGGATTTTTTGCAAAGTGCCTACCTGTGGATTTTGGCCTCTAGCTCAGCCGGCACCTAGTGAAACCTACCAAACTTGTGCATTTTTTTTAACTAGACACCTAGGGGAATCTAAGATAGGGTGACTTGTGGGGCTTTCACCAGGTTCTGTTACCCAGAATTCTTTGCAAACCTTTAAAGTTGGCTAAAAAACACTTTTTCCTCACATTTCGGTGACAGAAAGTTCTGGAATCTGAGAGGAGCCACACATTTCCTTCCACCCAGTGTTCCCCCATGTCTCCCGATAAAAATGATACCTCACTTGCATGGGTAGGCCTAGTGTCCGCAACAGAAAATGCCCCAAGAAACAATGTGGACACAAAACATTTTTCGAAAGAAAACAGAGGTGTTTTTTTTGCAAAGTGCCTACCTGTGGATTGTGGCCTCCAGCTCAGCTGGCACCTAGGGAAACCTACAAAACCTGTGCATTTTTGAAAACTAGAGACCTAGGGGAATCCAAGATGGGGTGACTTGTGGGGCTCTCACTGGGTTCTGTAACCCAGAATCCTTTGCAAACCTCAACATTTGGCTAAAAAACAATTTTTCCTCATAATTCGGTGACAGAAAGTTCTGGAAAATGAGAGGAGCCACAAATTTCCTTCCACCCAGCGTTCACCTAAGTCTCCTGATAAAAACAATACCTCACTTTTGTAGGTAGGCCTAGTGCCCGTGACAGGAAATGCCCCAAAACAGAATGCAGACACATCACATTTTTCCAAAGAAAACAGAGGAGTGTTTTGCAAAGTGCCTACCTGTGGATTTTGGCCTCTAGCTCAGCCGGCACCTAGGGAAACCTACCAAACCTATGCATTTTTTAAAACTAGAGCCCTAGGGAAATCTAAGATAGGGTAACTTGTGGGTCTCTCACCAGGTTCTGTTACCCAGAAACCTTTGCAAACCTTTAAATTTGTCTAAAAAAACATTTCCTCACATTTCGATGACAGAAAGTTCTGGAATCTGAGGGGAGCCACAAATGTCCTGCCACCCAATGTTCCCCCAAGTCTCCCAATAAAAATTATACCTCACTTGTTTGGGCAGGCCTAGTGCCCACGACTGGAAATGCCCAAAAACACAGCGTGGACACATCACTTTGTTCTACAGAAAACAGAGGAGTGTTTTGCACAGTGCCTACCTGTGGATTTTGGCCTCTAGCATAGCCGGCACCTAGGGAAACCTACCAAACCTGTGCATTTTTTAAAACTAGAGCCCTAGGGGAATCTATGATAGGGTGACTGGTAGGGCTCTCACCAGGTTCTGTTACCTGGCATCCTTTGTAAACCTCAAAATTTCGCAAAAAAAAACACTTTTTCCTCACATTTCGGTTACAGAAAGTTCTGGAATATGAAAGGAGCCACAAATTTCCTTCCACCCAGCGTTTCCCCAACTCTCCCGATAAAAATTATACCCCACTTTTGTGGGCAGGCCTAGTGTCCGCGACAGAAAATGCCCCAAAACAGAAAGCAGACACGTCACATTTTTCCTAAGAAAACAAAGGTGTTTTTTGCACAGTGCCTACCTGTAGATTTTGGCCTCTAGCTCAGCCGGCACCTAGGGAAACCTACCAAACCTGTGCATTTTTGAAAACTAGAGACCTTGGGGAATCCAAGATGGGGTGACTTGTGTGGCTCTCACCAGGTTCTGTTACCCGGCATCCTTTGTAAACCTCAAAATTTGGCTAAAAAACACTTCTTCCTCATATTTCGGTGACAGAAAGTTCTGGAATATAAGAGGACCCACAAATATCCTTCCACCCAGCGTTTCCCCAAGTCTCCTGATAAAAATGATACCCCACTTTTATGGGCAGGCCTGGTGTCCGCGACAGAAAATGCCCCAAAACAGAACGCAGACACGTCACATTTTTCCAAAGAAAACAGAGGTGCTTTTTGCAAAGTGCGTACCTGTGGATTTTGGCCTCTAGCTCAGCCGGCACCTGGGGAAACCTACCAAACCTGTGCATTTTTGAAAACTAGAGACCTTGGGGAATCCAAGATGGGGTGACTTGTGTGGCTCTCACCAGGTTCTGTTACCCGGCATCCTTTGTAAACCTCAAAATTTGGCTAAAAAACACTTCTTCCTCATATTTCGGTGACAGAAAGTTCTGGAATATAAGAGGACCCACAAATATCCTTCCACCCAGCGTTTCCCCAAGTCTCCTGATAAAAATGATACCCCACTTTTATGGGCAGGCCTGGTGTCCGCGACAGAAAATGCCCCAAAACAGAACGCAGACACGTCACATTTTTCCAAAGAAAACAGAGGTGCTTTTTGCAAAGTGCGTACCTGTGGATTTTGGCCTCTATCTCAGCCGGCACCTGGGGAAACCTACCAAACCTGGGCATTTTTAAAAACTAGAGACCTAGGGGAATCCAAGATGGGGTGACTTGTGGGGCTCTCACCAGGTTCAGTTACCCGGCATCCTTTTTAAACATCAAAATTTGGCTAAAAAACATGTTTTCCTCATATTTCGGTGACAGAAAGTTCTGGAATATAAGAGGAGCCACAAATTTCCTTCCACCCAGTGTTCCCCCAAGTCTCCCAATAAAAATGATACCTCACTTGTGTGGGTAGGCCTAGTGCCCGTGACAGGAAATACCCCAAAACACAGCGTGGACACATCACATTTTTCCACAGAAAACAGAGGTGTTTTTTACAACGTGCCTACCTGTGGATTTTGGCCTCTAGCTCAGCCGGCACATAGGGAATCCAACCAAACCTGTCCATTTTTTTAAAACTAGAGACCTAGGGGAATCCAAGATGGGTTGACTTGTAGGGCTCTCACCAGGTTCTGTTACCCGGCATCCTTTGTAAACCTCAAAATTTAACTAAAAAACATTTTTTCCTCATATTTCGATGACAGAAAGTTCTGGAATATAAGAGGAGCCACAAATTTCCTTTCACCTAGCGTTCCCCCAAGTGTCCTGATAAAAACGATACTTCACTTTTGTGGGTAGGCCTAGTGCCCGTGACAGGAAATGCCCCAAAACAGAAAGCAGACACATCACATTTTTCCAAAGAAAACAGAGGAGTTTTTTGCAAAGTGCCTACCTGTGGATTTTGGCCTCTAGCTCAGCTGGCACCTAGGGAAACCTACCAAACCTGTGCATTTTTTTAAACTAGAGACCTAGGGGAATCTAAGATAGGGTGACTTGTGGTGCTCTCACAAGGTTCTGTTACCCAAAATCCTTTTCAAACCTTTAAATGTGACTAAAAAAACAAATTTTCCTCAAATTTCGGTGACAGAAAGTTCTGGAATCTGACAGGAGCCACAAATTTCCTTCCACTCAGTTCTCCCCCATGTCTCCCGATAAAAATGAGGCATCACTTTCATGGGTAGGCCTAGTGTCCGCAACAGAAAATGCCCCAAAACACAATGTGGACACATAACATTTTTCCAAAGAAAACAGGTGTTTTTTTGCAAAGTGCCTACCTGTGGATTGTAGCCTCCAGCTCATCTGGCATCTAGGGAAACCGACAAAACCTGTGCATTTTAGAAAACTAGAGACCTAGGGGAATCTAAGATACGGTGACTTGTGGGGCTCTCACCAGGTTCTGTTACCCAGAATCCTTTGCAAACCTTTAAATGTGACTAAAAAAACAGATTTTCCTCACATTTCCGTGACAGAAAGTTCTGGAATCTGAGAGGAGCCACAAATTTCCTTCCACTCAGTCTTCCCCCATGTCTCCCGATAAAAATGAGACATTGCTTGCATGGGTAGGCCTAGTGTCTGTGACAGAAAATGCCCCAAAACACAACGTGGACACATAACATTTTTCCAAAGAAAACAGAGGTCTTTTTTTGCAAAGTGCCTACCTGTGGATTTTGGCCTCTAGCTCTGCCGGCAGCTAGGGAAACCTACCAAACCTGTGCATTTTTGAAAACTAGAGACCTAGGGGAATCCAAGATGGGGTGACTTGTGGGGCTGTCACCAGATTCTATTACCCGGCATCCTTTGTAAACCTCAAAATTTAACTAAAAAACATTTTTTCCTCATATTTCAGTGACAGAAAGTTCTGGAATATAAGAGGAGCCACAAATTTCCTTCCACCTAGCGTTCCCCCAAGGATCCTGATAAAAACGGTACTTCACTTTTGTGGGTAGGCCTAGTGCCTGTGACAGGAAATGCCCCAAAACAGAAAGCAGACACATCACATTTTTCCAAAGAAAACAGAGGAGTTTTTTGCAAAGTGCCTACCTGTGGATTTTGGCCTTTTGCTCAGCCGGTACCTAGGGAAACCTACCAAACTTGTGCATTTTTTAAAACTAGACACCTAGGGGAATCTAAGATAGGGTGACTTGTGGGGCTTTCACCAGGTTCTGTTACCCAGAATCCTTTGCAAACCTTTAAAGTTGGCTAAAAAAACACTTTTTCCTCACATTTCGGTGAAAGAAGGTTCTGGAATCTGAGAGGATCCACAAATTTCCTTCCACCCAGTGTTCCCCCATGTCTCCCGATAAAAATGAGAAATCACTTGCTTGGGTAGGCCTAGTGTCCGTGACAGAAAATGCCCCAAAACACAACGTGGACACATAACATTTTTCCAAAGAAAACAGAGGTGTTTATTTTGCAAAGTGCCTACCTGTGGATTGTGGCCTCCAGCTCATCTGGCACCTAGGGAAACCTACAAAACCTGTGCATTTGTGAAAACTAGAGACTTAGGGGAATCCATGATGGGGTGACTTGTGGGGCTCGCACCGGGTTCTGTTACCCAGAATCCTTTGCAAACCTCAAAATTTGGCTAAATAATTTTTTTTCCTCATATTTCGGTTATAGAAAGTTCTGGAATATAAGAGGAGCCACAAATTTCCTTCCACCCAGTGTTCCCCCAAGTCTCCCAATAAAAATGATACCTCACTTGTGTGGGTAGGCCTAGTGCCCGTGACAGGAAATACCCCAAAACACAGCGTGGACACATCACATTTTTCCACAGAAAACAGAGGTGTTTTTTACAACGTGCCTACCTGTGGATTTTGGCCTCTAGCTCAGCCGGCACATAGGGAATCCAACCAAACCTGTCCATTTTTTTAAAACTAGAGACCTAGGGGAATCCAAGATGGGTTGCTTGTAGGGCTCTCACCAGGTTCTGTTACCCGGCATCCTTTGTAAACCTCAAAATTTAACTAAAAAACATTTTTTCCTCATATTTCGGTGACAGAAAGTTCTGGAATATAAGAGGAGCCACAAATTTCCTTCCACCTAGCGTTCCCCCAAGTGTCCTGATAAAAACGGTACTTCACTTTTGTGGGTAGGCCTAGTGCCCGTGACAGGAAATGCCCCAAAACAGAAAGCAGACACATCACATTTTTCCAAAGAAAACAGGTGTTTTTTTGCAAAGTGCCTACCTGTGGATTGTAGCCTCCAGCTCATCTGGCATCTAGGGAAACCGACAAAACCTGTGCATTTTAGAAAACTAGAGACCTAGGGGAATCTAAGATACGGTGACTTGTGGGGCTCTCACCAGGTTCTGTTACCCAGAATCCTTTGCAAACCTTTAAATGTGACTAAAAAAACAGATTTTCCTCACATTTCCGTGACAGAAAGTTCTGGAATCTGAGAGGAGCCACAAATTTCCTTCCACTCAGTCTTCCCCCATGTCTCCCGATAAAAATGAGACATTGCTTGCATGGGTAGGCCTAGTGTCTGTGACAGAAAATGCCCCAAAACACAACGTGGACACATAACATTTTTCCAAAGAAAACAGAGGTCTTTTTTTGCAAAGTGCCTACCTGTGGATTTTGGCCTCTAGCTCTGCCGGCAGCTAGGGAAACCTACCAAACCTGTGCATTTTTGAAAACTAGAGACCTAGGGGAATCCAAGATGGGGTGACTTGTGGGGCTGTCACCAGATTCTATTACCCGGCATCCTTTGTAAACCTCAAAATTTAACTAAAAAACATTTTTTCCTCATATTTCAGTGACAGAAAGTTCTGGAATATAAGAGGAGCCACAAATTTCCTTCCACCTAGCGTTCCCCCAAGGATCCTGATAAAAACGGTACTTCACTTTTGTGGGTAGGCCTAGTGCCTGTGACAGGAAATGCCCCAAAACAGAAAGCAGACACATCACATTTTTCCAAAGAAAACAGAGGAGTTTTTTGCAAAGTGCCTACCTGTGGATTTTGGCCTTTTGCTCAGCCGGTACCTAGGGAAACCTACCAAACTTGTGCATTTTTTAAAACTAGACACCTAGGGGAATCTAAGATAGGGTGACTTGTGGGGCTTTCACCAGGTTCTGTTACCCAGAATCCTTTGCAAACCTTTAAAGTTGGCTAAAAAAACACTTTTTCCTCACATTTCGGTGAAAGAAGGTTCTGGAATCTGAGAGGATCCACAAATTTCCTTCCACCCAGTGTTCCCCCATGTCTCCCGATAAAAATGAGAAATCACTTGCTTGGGTAGGCCTAGTGTCCGTGACAGAAAATGCCCCAAAACACAACGTGGACACATAACATTTTTCCAAAGAAAACAGAGGTGTTTATTTTGCAAAGTGCCTACCTGTGGATTGTGGCCTCCAGCTCATCTGGCACCTAGGGAAACCTACAAAACCTGTGCATTTGTGAAAACTAGAGACTTAGGGGAATCCATGATGGGGTGACTTGTGGGGCTCGCACCGGGTTCTGTTACCCAGAATCCTTTGCAAACCTCAAAATTTGGCTAAATAATTTTTTTTCCTCATATTTCGGTTATAGAAAGTTCTGGAATATAAGAGGAGCCACAAATTTCCTTCCACCCAGTGTTCCCCCAAGTCTCCCAATAAAAATGATACCTCACTTGTGTGGGTAGGCCTAGTGCCCGTGACAGGAAATACCCCAAAACACAGCGTGGACACATCACATTTTTCCACAGAAAACAGAGGTGTTTTTTACAACGTGCCTACCTGTGGATTTTGGCCTCTAGCTCAGCCGGCACATAGGGAATCCAACCAAACCTGTCCATTTTTTTAAAACTAGAGACCTAGGGGAATCCAAGATGGGTTGCTTGTAGGGCTCTCACCAGGTTCTGTTACCCGGCATCCTTTGTAAACCTCAAAATTTAACTAAAAAACATTTTTTCCTCATATTTCGGTGACAGAAAGTTCTGGAATATAAGAGGAGCCACAAATTTCCTTCCACCTAGCGTTCCCCCAAGTGTCCTGATAAAAACGGTACTTCACTTTTGTGGGTAGGCCTAGTGCCCGTGACAGGAAATGCCCCAAAACAGAAAGCAGACACATCACATTTTTCCAAAGAAAACAGAGGAGTTTTTTGCAAAGTGCCTACCTGTGGATTTTGGCCTCTAGCTCAGCCGGCACCTGGGGAAACCTACCAAACCTGGGCATTTTTAAAAACTAGAGACCTAGGGGAATCCAAGATGGGGTGACTTGTGGGGCTCTCACCAGGTTCTGTTACCCGGCATCCTTTTTAAACATCAAAATTTGGCTAAAAAACATGTTTTCCTCATATTTCGGTGACAGAAGGTTCTGGAATATAAGAGGAGCCACAAATTTCCTTCCACCCAGTGTTCCCCCAAGTCTCCCAATAAAAATGATACCTCACTTGTGTGGGTAGGCCTAGTGCCCGTGACAGGAAATACCCCAAAACACAGCGTGGACACATCACATTTTTCCACAGAAAACAGAGGTGTTTTTTACAACGTGCCTACCTGTGGATTTTGGCCTCTAGCTCAGCCGGCACATAGGGAATCCAACCAAACCTGTCCATTTTTTTAAAACTAGAGACCTAGGGGAATCCAAGATGGGTTGCTTGTAGGGCTCTCACCAGGTTCTGTTACCCGGCATCCTTTGTAAACCTCAAAATTTAACTAAAAAACATTTTTTCCTCATATTTCAGTGACAGAAAGTTCTGGAATATAAGAGGAGCCACAAATTTCCTTCCACCTAGCGTTCCCCCAAGGATCCTGATAAAAACGGTACTTCACTTTTGTGGGTAGGCCTAGTGCCTGTGACAGGAAATGCCCCAAAACAGAAAGCAGACACATCACATTTTTCCAAAGAAAACAGAGGAGTTTTTTGCAAAGTGCCTACCTGTGGATTTTGGCCTTTTGCTCAGCCGGTACCTAGGGAAACCTACCAAACTTGTGCATTTTTTAAAACTAGACACCTAGGGGAATCTACGATAGGGTGACTTGTGGGGCTTTCACCAGGTTCTGTTACCCAGAATCCTTTGCAAACCTTTAAAGTTGGCTAAAAAAACACTTTTTCCTCACATTTCGGTGAAAGAAGGTTCTGGAATCTGAGAGGATCCACAAATTTCCTTCCACCCAGTGTTCCCCCATGTCTCCCGATAAAAATGAGAAATCGCTTGCTTGGGTAGGCATAGTGTCCGTGACAGAAAATGCCCCAAAACACAACGTGGACACATAACATTTTTCCAAAGAAAACAGAGGTGTTTATTTTGCAAAGTGCCTACCTGTGGATTGTGGCCTCCAGCTCATCTGGCACCTAGGGAAACCTACAAAACCTGTGCATTTGTGAAAACTAGAGACTTAGGGGAATCCATGATGGGGTGATTTGTGGGGCTCGCACCGGGTTCTGTTACCCAGAATCCTTTGCAAACCTCAAAATTTGGCTAAATATTTTTTTTTCCTCATATTTCGGTTACAGAAAGTTCTGGAATATAAGAGGAGCCACAAATTTCCTTCCACCCAGTGTTCCCCCAAGTCTCCCAATAAAAATGATACCTCACTTGTGTGGGTAGGCCTAGTGCCCGTGACAGGAAATACCCCAAAACACAGCGTGGACACATCACATTTTTCCACAGAAAACAGAGGTGTTTTTTACAACGTGCCTACCTGTGGATTTTGGCCTCTAGCTCAGCCGGCACATAGGGAATCCAACCAAACCTGTCCATTTTTTTAAAACTAGAGACCTAGGGGAATCCAAGATGGGTTGCTTGTAGGGCTCTCACCAGGTTCTGTTACCCGGCATCCTTTGTAAACCTCAAAATTTAACTAAAAAACATTTTTTCCTCATATTTCGGTGACAGAAAGTTCTGGAATATAAGAGGAGCCACAAATTTCCTTCCACCTAGCGTTCCCCCAAGTGTCCTGATAAAAACGGTACTTCACTTTTGTGGGTAGGCCTAGTGCCCGTGACAGGAAATGCCCCAAAACAGAAAGCAGACACATCACATTTTTCCAAAGAAAACAGAGGAGTTTTTTGCAAAGTGCCTACCTGTGGATTTTGGCCTCTAGCTCAGCCGGCACCTGGGGAAACCTACCAAACCTGGGCATTTTTTAAAACTAGAGACCTAGGGGAATCCAAGATGGGGTGACTTGTGGGGCTCTCACCAGGTTCTGTTACCCGGCATCCTTTTTAAACATCAAAATTTGGCTAAAAAACATGTTTTCCTCATATTTCGGTGACAGAAAGTTCTGGAATATAAGAGGAGCCACAAATTTCCTTCCACCCAGTGTTCCCCCAAGTCTCCCAATAAAAATGATACCTCACTTGTGTGGGTAGGCCTAGTGCCCGTGACAGGAAATACCCCAAAACACAGCGTGGACACATCACATTTTTCCACAGAAAACAGAGGTGTTTTTTACAACGTGCCTACCTGTGGATTTTGGCCTCTAGCTCAGCCGGCACATAGGGAATCCAATCAAACCTGTCCATTTTTTTAAAACTAGAGACCTAGGGGAATCCAAGATGGGTTGACTTGTAGGGCTCTCACCAGGTTCTGTTACCCGGCATCCTTTGTAAACCTCAAAATTTAACTAAAAAACATTTTTTCCTCATATTTCGGTGACAGAAAGTTCTGGAATATAAGAGGAGCCACAAATTTCCTTCCACCCAGCGTTCCCCCAAGTGTCCTGATAAAAACGATACTTCACTTTTGTGGGTAGGCCTAGTGCCCGTGACAGGAAATGCCCCAAAACAGAAAGCAGACACATCACATTTTTCCAAAGAAAACAGAGGAGTTTTTTGCAAAGTGCCTACCTGTGGATTTTGGCCTCTAGCTCAGCTGGCACCTAGGGAAACCTACCAAACCTGTGCATTTTTTTAAACTAGAGACCTAGGGGAATCTAAGATAGGGTGACTTGTGGTGCTCTCACAAGGTTCTGTTACCCAAAATCCTTTTCAAACCTTTAAATGTGACTAAAAAAACAAATTTTCCTCAAATTTCGGTGACAGAAAGTTCTGGAATCTGACAGGAGCCACAAATTTCCTTCCACTCAGTTCTCCCCCATGTCTCCCGATAAAAATGAGGCATCACTTTCATGGGTAGGCCTAGTGTCCGCAACAGAAAATGCCCCAAAACACAATGTGGACACATAACATTTTTCCAAAGAAAACAGGTGTTTTTTTGCAAAGTGCCTACCTGTGGATTGTAGCCTCCAGCTCATCTGGCATCTAGGGAAACCGACAAAACCTGTGCATTTTAGAAAACTAGAGACCTAGGGGAATCTAAGATACGGTGACTTGTGGGGCTCTCACCAGGTTCTGTTACCCAGAATCCTTTGCAAACCTTTAAATGTGACTAAAAAAACAGATTTTCCTCACATTTCCGTGACAGAAAGTTCTGGAATCTGAGAGGAGCCACAAATTTCCTTCCACTCAGTCTTCCCCCATGTCTCCCGATAAAAATGAGACATTACTTGCATGGGTAGGCCTAGTGTCTGTGACAGAAAATGCCCCAAAACACAACGTGGACACATAACATTTTTCCAAAGAAAACAGAGGTCTTTTTTTGCAAAGTGCCTACCTGTGGATTTTGGCCTCTAGCTCTGCCGGCAGCTAGGGAAACCTACCAAACCTGTGCATTTTTGAAAACTAGAGACCTAGGGGAATCCAAGATGGGGTGACTTGTGGGGCTCTCACCAGATTCTATTACCCGGCATCCTTTGTAAACCTCAAAATTTAACTAAAAAACATTTTTTCCTCATATTTCAGTGACAGAAAGTTCTGGAATATAAGAGGAGCCACAAATTTCCTTCCACCTAGCGTTCCCCCAAGGATCCTGATAAAAACGGTACTTCACTTTTGTGGGTAGGCCTAGTGCCTGTGACAGGAAATGCCCCAAAACAGAAAGCAGACACATCACATTTTTCCAAAGAAAACAGAGGAGTTTTTTGCAAAGTGCCTACCTGTGGATTTTGGCCTTTTGCTCAGCCGGTACCTAGGGAAACCTACCAAACTTGTGCATTTTTTAAAACTAGACACCTAGGGGAATCTAAGATAGGGTGACTTGTGGGGTTTTCACCAGGTTCTGTTACCCAGAATCCTTTGCAAACCTTTAAAGTTGGCTAAAAAAACACTTTTTCCTCACATTTCGGTGAAAGAAGGTTCTGGAATCTGAGAGGATCCACAAATTTCCTTCCACCCAGTGTTCCCCCATGTCTCCCGATACAAATGAGAAATCACTTGCTTGGGTAGGCCTAGTGTCCGTGACAGAAAATGCCCCAAAACACAACGTGGACACATAACATTTTTCCAAAGAAAACAGAGGTGTTTATTTTGCAAAGTGCCTACCTGTGGATTGTGGCCTCCAGCTCATCTGGCACCTAGGGAAACCTACAAAACCTGTGCATTTGTGAAAACTAGAGACTTAGGGGAATCCATGATGGGGTGACTTGTGGGGCTCGCACCGGGTTCTGTTACACAGAATCCTTTGCAAACCTCAAAATTTGGCTAAATAAATTTTTTTCCTCATATTTCGGTTACAGAAAGTTCTGGAATATAAGAGGAGCCACAAATTTCCTTCCACCCAGTGTTCCCCCAAGTCTCCCAATAAAAATGATACCTCACTTGTGTGGGTAGGCCTAGTGCCCGTGACAGGTAATACCCCAAAACACAGCGTGGACACATCACATTTTTCCACAGAAAACAGAGGTGTTTTTTACAACGTGCCTACCTGTGGATTTTGGCCTCTAGCTCAGCCGGCACATAGGGAATCCAACCAAACCTGTCCATTTTTTTTAAACTAGAGACCTAGGGGAATCCAAGATGGGTTGCTTGTAGGGCTCTCACCAGGTTCTGTTACCCGGCATCCTTTGTAAACCTCAAAATTTAACTAAAAAACATTTTTTCCTCATATTTCGGTGACAGAAAGTTCTGGAATATAAGAGGAGCCACAAATTTCCTTCCACCTAGCGTTCCCCCAAGTGTCCTGATAAAAACGGTACTTCACTTTTGTGGGTAGGCCTAGTGCCCGTGACAGGAAATGCCCCAAAACAGAAAGCAGACACATCACATTTTTCCAAAGAAAACAGAGGAGTTTTTTGCAAAGTGCCTACCTGTGGATTTTGGCCTCTAGCTCAGCTGGCGCCTAGGGAAACCTACCAAACCTGTGCATTTTTTAAAACTAGAGACCTAGGGGAATCTAAGATAGGGTGACTTGTGGTGCTCTCACCAGGTTCTGTTACGCAAAATCCTTTGCAAACCTTTAAATGTGACTAAAAAAACACATTTTCCTCACATTTCGGTGACAGAAAGTTCTGGAATCTGAGAGGAGCCACCAATTTCCTTCCACTCAGTCTTCCCCCATGTCTCCCGATAAAAATGAGGCATCACTTGCATGGGTAGGCCTAGTGTCCGCGACAGAAAATGCCCCAAAACACAATGTGGACACATAACATTTTTCCAAAGAAAACAGAGGTGTTTTTTTGCAAAGTGCCTACCTGTGGATTGTAGCCTCCAGCTCATCTGGCATCTAGGGAAACCTACAAAACCTGTGCATTTTTGAAAACTAGAGACCTAGGGGAATCCAAGATGGGGTGACTTGTGGGGCTCGCACCGGGTTCTGTTACCCAGAATCCTTTGCAAACATCAACATTTTGCTAAATAATTTTTTTTCCTTATATTTCGGTGACAGAAAGTTCAGGAATATGAGAGGAGCCACAAATTTCCTTCCACCCAGCGTTCCCCCAGGTCTCCTGATAAAAACGGTACTTCACTTTTGTGGGTAGGCCTAGTGCCTGTGACAGGAAATGCCCCAAAACAGAAAGCAGACACATCACATTTTTCCAAAGAAAACAGAGGAGTTTTTTGCAAAGTGCCTACCTGTGGATTTTGGCCTTTTGCTCAGCCGGTACCTAGGGAAACCTACCAAACTTGTGCATTTTTTAAAACTAGACACCTAGGGGAATCTAAGATAGGGTGACTTGTGGGGCTTTCACCAGGTTCTGTTACCCAGAATCCTTTGCAAACCTTTAAAGTTGGCTAAAAAAACACTTTTTCCTCACATTTCGGTGAAAGAAGGTTCTGGAATCTGAGAGGATCCACAAATTTCCTTCCACCCAGTGTTCCCCCATGTCTCCCGATAAAAATGAGAAATCACTTGCTTGGGTAGGCCTAGTGTCCGTGACAGAAAATGCCCCAAAACACAACGTGGACACATAACATTTTTCCAAAGAAAACAGAGGTGTTTATTTTGCAAAGTGCCTACCTGTGGATTGTGGCCTCCAGCTCATCTGGCACCTAGGGAAACCTACAAAACCTGTGCATTTTTGAAAACTAGAGACCTAGGGGAATCCATGATGGGGTGACTTGTGGGGCTCGCACCGGATTCTGTTACCCAGAATCCTTTGCAAACCTCAAAATTTGGCTAAATAAATTTTTTTCCTCATATTTCGGTGACAGAAAGTTCTGGAAAATGAGAGGAGCCACAAATTTCCTTCCACCCAGCGTTCTCCCAGGTGTCCTGATAATAACGATTCCTCACTTTTGTGGGTAGTCCTAGTGCCCGTGACAGGAAATGCCCCAAAACAGACTGCAGACACATCACATTTTTTCAAAGAAAACAAAGGAGTTTTTTGCAAAGTGCCTACCTGTGGATTTTGGCCTCTAGCTCAGCCAGCACCTAGGGAAACCTACCAAACCTGTGCATGTTTTTAAACTAGAGACCTAGGGGAATCTAAGATAGGGTGACTTGTGGGGCTTTCACCAGGTTCTGTTACCCAGAATCCTTTGCAAACTTTAAAATTGGCTAAAAAAACACTTTTTCCTCACATTTCGGTGACAGAAAGTTCTGGAATCTGAGAGGAGCCACACATTTCCTTCCACCCAGTGTTCCCCCATGTCTCCCGATAAAAATGATACCTCACTTGCATGGGTAGGCCTAGTGTCCGCAACAGAAAATGCCCCAAGACACAATGTGGACACATAACATTTTTCCAAAGAAAACAGAGGTGTTTTTTTACAAAGTGCCTACCTGTGGATTGTAGCCTGCAGCTCATCTGGCATCTAGGGAAACCTACCAAACCTGTGTATTTTTGAAAACTAGAGACCTAGGAGAATCCAAGATGGGGTGACTTGTGGGGCTCGCACCGGGTTCTGTTACCCAGAATCCTTTGCAAACCTCAAAATTTTGCTAAATACATTTTTTTCCTTATATTTTGGTGACAGAAAGTTCTGGAATATGAGAGGAGCCACAAACTTCCTTCCACCCAGCGTTCCCCCAGGTCTCCTGATAAAAACGATTCCTCACTTTTGTGGGTAGTCCTAGTGCCCATGACAGGAAATGCCCCAAAACAGAACGCAGACACATCACATTTTTCCAAAGAAAACAGAGGATTTTTTGCAAAGTGCCTACCTGTGGATTTTGGCCTCTAGCTCAGCCGGCACCTAAGGAAACCTACCAAACCTGTGCATTTTTTAAAACTAGACACCTAGGGGAATCTAAGATAGGGTGACTTGTGGGGCTTTCACCAGGTTCTGTTACCCAGAATCCTTTGCAAACCATTAAGTTGGCTAAAAAAACACTTTTTCCTCACATTTCGGTGACAGAAAGTTCTGGAATCTGAGAGGAGCCACACATTTCCTTCCACCCAGTGTTCCCCCATGTCTCCCGATAAAAATGATACCTCACTTGCATGGGTAGGCCTAGTGTCCGCAACAGAAAATGCCCCAAGACACAATGTGGACACATCACTTTGTTCTAGAGAAAACAGAGGAGTGTTTTGCAAAGTGCCTACCTGTGGATTTTGGCCTCTAGCTCAGCCGGCACCTAGGGAAACCTAGCAAACCTGTGCATTTTTTAAAACTAGAGACCTAGGGGAATCCAAGATGGGGTGACTTGTGGGGCTCTCACCGGGTTCTGTTAGCCAGAATCCTTTGCAAACCTCAAAATGTGGCTAAAAAACATTTTTTCCTCATATTTCGGTGACAGAAAGTTCTGGAATATAAGAGGACCCACAAATTTCCTTCCACCCAGCGTTTCCCCAAGTCTCCTGATAAAAATGATACCCCGCTTTTATGGGCAGGCCTGGTGTCCGCGACAGAAAATGCCCCAAAACAGAACGCAGACACGTCACATTTTTCCAAAGAAAACCGAGGTGCTTTTTGCAAAGTGCCTACCTGTGGATTTTGGCCTCTAGCTCATCCGGCACCTAGGGAAACCTACCAAACCTGGGCATTTTTAAAAACTAGAGACCTAGGGGAATCCAAGATGGGGTGACTTGTGGGGCTCTCACCAGGTTCTGTTACCCGGCATCCTTTTTAAACATCAAAATTTGGCTAAAAAACATGTTTTCCTCATATTTCGGTGACAGAAAGTTCTGGAATATAAGAGGAGCCACAAATTTCCTACCACCCAGTGTTCCCCCAACTCTCCCAATAAAAATGATACCTCACTTGTGTGGGTAGGCCTAGTGCCCGTGACAGGAAATACCCCAAAACACAGCGTGGACACATCACATTTTTCCACAGAAAACAGAGGTGTTTTTTACAACGTGCCTACCTGTGGATTTTGGCCTCTAGCTCAGCCGGCACATAGGGAATCCAACCAAACCTGTCCATTTTTTTTAAACTAGAGACCTAAGGGAATCCAAGATAGGGTGACTGGTAGGGCTCTCACCAGGTTCTGTTACCTGGCATCCTTTGTAAACCTCAAAATTTCACAAAAAAAACACTTTTTCCTCACATTTCGGTTACAGAAAGTTCTGGAATATGAAAGGAGCCACAAATTTCCTTCCACCCAGCGTTTCCCCAACTCTCCCGATAAAAATTATACCCCACTTTTGTGGGCAGGCCTAGTGTCCGCGACAGAAAATGCCCCAAAACAGAAAGCAGACACGTCACATTTTTCCTAAGAAAACAAAGGTGTTTTTTGCAAAGTGCCTACCTGTAGATTTTGGCCTCTAGCTCAGCCGGCACCTAGGGAAACCTACCAAACCTGTGCATTTTTGAAAACTAGAGACCTTGGGAATCCAAGATGGGGTGACTTGTGTGGCTCTCACCAGGTTCTGTTACCCGGCATCCTTTGTAAACCTCAAAATTTGGCTAAAAAACACTTCTTCCTCATATTTCGGTGACAGAAAGTTCTGGAATATAAGAGGACCCACAAATTTCCTTCCACCCAGCGTTTCCCCAAGTCTCCTGATAAAAATGATACCCCACTTTTATGGGCAGGCCTGGTGTCAGCGACAGAAAATGCCCCAAAACAGAACGCAGACACGTCACATTTTTCCAAAGAAAACAGAGGTGCTTTTTGCAAAGTGCCTACCTGTGGATTTTGGCCTCTAGCTCAGCCGGCACCTAGGGAAACCTACCAAACCTGGGCATTTTTTAAAACTAGAGACCTAGGGGAATCCAAGATGGGGTGACTTGTGGGGCTCTCACCAGGTTCTGTTACCCGGCATCCTTTTTAAACATCAAAATTTGGCTAAAAAACATGTTTTCCTCATATTTCGGTGACAGAAAGTTCTGGAATATAAGAGGAGCCACAAATTTCCTTCCACCCAGTGTTCCCCCAAGTCTCCCAATAAAAATGATACCTCACTTGTGTGGGTAGGCCTAGTGCCCGTGACAGGAAATACCCCAAAACACAGCGTGGACACATCACATTTTTCCACTGAAAACAGAGGTGTTTTTTACAACGTGCCTACCTGTGGATTTTGGCCTCTAGCTCAGCCGGCACATAGGGAATCCAACCAAACCTGTCCATTTTTTTAAAACTAGAGACCTAGGGGAATCCAAGATGGGTTGCTTGTAGGGCTCTCACCAGGTTCTGTTACCCGGCATCCTTTGTAAACCTCAAAATTTAACTAAAAAACATTTTTTCCTCATATTTCAGTGACAGAAAGTTCTGGAATATAAGAGGAGCCACAAATTTCCTTCCACCTAGCGTTCCCCCAAGGATCCTGATAAAAACGGTACTTCACTTTTGTGGGTAGGCCTAGTGCCTGTGACAGGAAATGCCCCAAAACAGAAAGCAGACACATCACATTTTTCCAAAGAAAACAGAGGAGTTTTTTGCAAAGTGCCTACCTGTGGATTTTGGCCTTTTGCTCAGCCGGTACCTAGGGAAACCTACCAAACTTGTGCATTTTTTAAAACTAGACACCTAGGGGAATCTAAGATAGGGTGACTTGTGGGGCTTTCACCAGGTTCTGTTACCTAGAATCCTTTGCAAACCTTTAAAGTTGGCTAAAAAAACACTTTTTCCTCACATTTCGGTGAAAGAAGGTTCTGGAATCTGAGAGGATCCACAAATTTCCTTCCACCCAGTGTTCCCCCATGTCTCCCGATAAAAATGAGAAATCACTTGCTTGGGTAGGCATAGTGTCCGTGACAGAAAATGCCCCAAAACACAACGTGGACACATAACATTTTTCCAAAGAAAACAGAGGTGTTTATTTTGCAAAGTGCCTACCTGTGGATTGTGGCCTCCAGCTCATCTGGCACCTAGGGAAACCTACAAAACCTGTGCATTTGTGAAAACTAGAGACTTAGGGGAATCCATGATGGGGTGATTTGTGGGGCTCGCACCGGGTTCTGTTACCCAGAATCCTTTGCAAACCTCAAAATTTGGCTAAATAATTTTTTTTCCTCATATTTCGGTTACAGAAAGTTCTGGAATATAAGAGGAGCCACAAATTTCCTTCCACCCAGTGTTCCCCCAAGTCTCCCAATAAAAATGATACCTCACTTGTGTGGGTAGGCCTAGTGCCCGTGACAGGAAATACCCCAAAACACAGCGTGGACACATCACATTTTTCCACAGAAAACAGAGGTGTTTTTTACAACGTGCCTACCTGTGGATTTTGGCCTCTAGCTCAGCCGGCACATAGGGAATCCAACCAAACCTGTCCATTTTTTTAAAACTAGAGACCTAGGGGAATCCAAGATGGGTTGCTTGTAGGGCTCTCACCAGGTTCTGTTACCCGGCATCCTTTGTAAACCTCAAAATTTAACTAAAAAACATTTTTTCCTCATATTTCGGTGACAGAAAGTTCTGGAATATAAGAGGAGCCACAAATTTCCTTCCACCTAGCGTTCCCCAAGTGTCCTGATAAAAACGGTACTTCACTTTTGTGGGTAGGCCTAGTGCCCGTGACAGGAAATGCCCCAAAACAGAAAGCAGACACATCACATTTTTCCAAAGAAAACAGAGGAGTTTTTTGCAAAGTGCCTACCTGTGGATTTTGGCCTCTAGCTCAGCCGGCACCTGGGGAAACCTACCAAACCTGGGCATTTTTAAAAACTAGAGACCTAGGGGAATCCAAGATGGGGTGACTTGTGGGGCTCTCACCAGGTTCTGTTACCCGGCATCCTTTTTAAACATCAAAATTTGGCTAAAAAACATGTTTTCCTCATATTTCGGTGACAGAAAGTTCTGGAATATAAGAAGAGCCACAAATTTCCTTCCACCCAGTGTTCCCCCAAGTCTCCCAATAAAAATGATACCTCACTTGTGTGGGTAGGCCTAGTGCCCGTGACAGGAAATACCCCAAAACACAGCGTGGACACGTCACATTTTTCCACAGAAAACAGAGGTGTTTTTTACAACGTGCCTACCTGTGGATTTTGGCCTCTAGCTCAGCCGGCACATAGGGAATCCAACCAAACCTGTCCATTTTTTTAAAACTAGAGACCTAGGGGAATCCAAGATGGGTTGACTTGTAGGGCTCTCACCAGGTTCTGTTACCCGGCATCCTTTGTAAACCTCAAAATTTAACTAAAAAACATTTTTTCCTCATATTTCGGTGACAGAAAGTTCTGGAATATAAGAGGAGCCACAAATTTCCTTCCACCTAGCGTTCCCCCAAGTGTCCTGATAAAAACGATACTTCACTTTTGTGGGTAGGCCTAGTGCCCGTGACAGGAAATGCCCCAAAACAGAAAGCAGACACATCACATTTTTCCAAAGAAAACAGAGGAGTTTTTTGCAAAGTGCCTACCTGTGGATTTTGGCCTCTAGCTCAGCTGGCACCTAGGGAAACCTACCAAACCTGTGCATTTTTTTAAACTAGAGACCTAGGGGAATCTAAGATAGGGTGACTTGTGGTGCTCTCACAAGGTTCTGTTACCCAAAATCCTTTTCAAACCTTTAAATGTGACTAAAAAAACAAATTTTCCTCAAATTTCGGTGACAGAAAGTTCTGGAATCTGACAGGAGCCACAAATTTCCTTCCACTCAGTTCTCCCCCATGTCTCCCGATAAAAATGAGGCATCACTTTCATGGTTAGGCCTAGTGTCCGCAACAGAAAATGCCCCAAAACACAATGTGGACACATAACATTTTTCCAAAGAAAACAGGTGTTTTTTTGCAAAGTGCCTACCTGTGGATTGTAGCCTCCAGCTCATCTGGCATCTAGGGAAACCGACAAAACCTGTGCATTTTAGAAAACTAGAGACCTAGGGGAATCTAAGATACGGTGACTTGTGGGGCTCTCACCAGGTTCTGTTACCCAGAATCCTTTGCAAACCTTTAAATGTGACTAAAAAAACAGATTTTCCTCACATTTCCGTGACAGAAAGTTCTGGAATCTGAGAGGAGCCACAAATTTCCTTCCACTCAGTCTTCCCCCATGTCTCCCGATAAAAATGAGACATTACTTGCATGGGTAGGCCTAGTGTCTGTGACAGAAAATGCCCCAAAACACAACGTGGACACATAACATTTTTCCAAAGAAAACAGAGGTCTTTTTTTGCAAAGTGCCTACCTGTGGATTTTGGCCTCTAGCTCTGCCGGCAGCTAGGGAAACCTACCAAACCTGTGCATTTTTGAAAACTAGAGACCTAGGGGAATCCAAGATGGGGTGACTTGTGGGGCTCTCACCAGATTCTATTACCCGGCATCCTTTGTAAACCTCAAAATTTAACTAAAAAACATTTTTTCCTCATATTTCAGTGACAGAAAGTTCTGGAATATAAGAGGAGCCACAAATTTCCTTCCACCTAGCGTTCCCCCAAGGATCCTGATAAAAACGGTACTTCACTTTTGTGGGTAGGCCTAGTGCCTGTGACAGGAAATGCCCCAAAACAGAAAGCAGACACATCACATTTTTCCAAAGAAAACAGAGGAGTTTTTTGCAAAGTGCCTACCTGTGGATTTTGGCCTTTTGCTCAGCCGGTACCTAGGGAAACCTACCAAACTTGTGCATTTTTTAAAACTAGACACCTAGGGGAATCTAAGATAGGGTGACTTGTGGGGTTTTCACCAGGTTCTGTTACCCAGAATCCTTTGCAAACCTTTAAAGTTGGCTAAAAAAACACTTTTTCCTCACATTTCGGTGAAAGAAGGTTCTGGAATCTGAGAGGATCCACAAATTTCCTTCCACCCAGTGTTCCCCCATGTCTCCCGATAAAAATGAGACATTACTTGCATGGGTAGGCCTAGTGTCTGTGACAGAAAATGCCCCAAAACACAACGTGGACACATAACATTTTTCCAAAGAAAACAGAGGTCTTTTTTTGCAAAGTGCCTACCTGTGGATTGTGGCCTCCAGCTCATCTGGCACCTAGGGAAACCTACAAAACCTGTGCATTTGTGAAAACTAGAGACTTAGGGGAATCCATGATGGGGTGACTTGTGGGGCTCGCACCGGGTTCTGTTACACAGAATCCTTTGCAAACCTCAAAATTTGGCTAAATAAATTTTTTTCCTCATATTTCGGTTACAGAAAGTTCTGGAATATAAGAGGAGCCACAAATTTCCTTCCACCCAGTGTTCCCCCAAGTCTCCCAATAAAAATGATACCTCACTTGTGTGGGTAGGCCTAGTGCCCGTGACAGGAAATACCCCAAAACACAGCGTGGACACATCACATTTTTCCACAGAAAACAGAGGTGTTTTTTACAACGTGCCTACCTGTGGATTTTGGCCTCTAGCTCAGCCGGCACATAGGGAATCCAACCAAACCTGTCCATTTTTTTTAAACTAGAGACCTAGGGGAATCCAAGATGGGTTGCTTGTAGGGCTCTCACCAGGTTCTGTTACCCGGCATCCTTTGTAAACCTCAAAATTTAACTAAAAAACATTTTTTCCTCATATTTCGGTGACAGAAAGTTCTGGAATATAAGAGGAGCCACAAATTTCCTTCCACCTAGCGTTCCCCCAAGTGTCCTGATAAAAACGGTACTTCACTTTTGTGGGTAGGCCTAGTGCCCGTGACAGGAAATGCCCCAAAACAGAAAGCAGACACATCACATTTTTCCAAAGAAAACAGAGGAGTTTTTTGCAAAGTGCCTACCTGTGGATTTTGGCCTCTAGCTCAGCTGGCGCCTAGGGAAACCTACCAAACCTGTGCATTTTTTAAAACTAGAGACCTAGGGGAATCTAAGATAGGGTGACTTGTGGTGCTCTCACCAGGTTCTGTTACGCAAAATCCTTTGCAAACCTTTAAATGTGACTAAAAAAACACATTTTCCTCACATTTCGGTGACAGAAAGTTCTGGAATCTGAGAGGAGCCACCAATTTCCTTCCACTCAGTCTTCCCCCATGTCTCCCGATAAAAATGAGGCATCACTTGCATGGGTAGGCCTAGTGTCCGCGACAGAAAATGCCCCAAAACACAATGTGGACACATAACATTTTTCCAAAGAAAACAGAGGTGTTTTTTTGCAAAGTGCCTACCTGTGGATTGTAGCCTCCAGCTCATCTGGCATCTAGGGAAACCTACAAAACCTGTGCATTTTTGAAAACTAGAGACCTAGGGGAATCCAAGATGGGGTGACTTGTGGGGCTCGCACCGGGTTCTGTTACCCAGAATCCTTTGCAAACATCAACATTTTGCTAAATAATTTTTTTTCCTTATATTTCGGTGACAGAAAGTTCAGGAATATGAGAGGAGCCACAAATTTCCTTCCACCCAGCGTTCCCCCAGGTCTCCTGATAAAAACGGTACTTCACTTTTGTGGGTAGGCCTAGTGCCTGTGACAGGAAATGCCCCAAAACAGAAAGCAGACACATCACATTTTTCCAAAGAAAACAGAGGAGTTTTTTGCAAAGTGCCTACCTGTGGATTTTGGCCTTTTGCTCAGCCGGTACCTAGGGAAACCTACCAAACTTGTGCATTTTTTAAAACTAGACACCTAGGGGAATCTAAGATAGGGTGACTTGTGGGGCTTTCACCAGGTTCTGTTACCCAGAATCCTTTGCAAACCTTTAAAGTTGGCTAAAAAAACACTTTTTCCTCACATTTCGGTGAAAGAAGGTTCTGGAATCTGAGAGGATCCACAAATTTCCTTCCACCCAGTGTTCCCCCATGTCTCCCGATAAAAATGAGAAATCACTTGCTTGGGTAGGCCTAGTGTCCGTGACAGAAAATGCCCCAAAACACAACGTGGACACATAACATTTTTCCAAAGAAAACAGAGGTGTTTATTTTGCAAAGTGCCTACCTGTGGATTGTAGCCTGCAGCTCATCTGGCATCTAGGGAAACCTACCAAACCTGTGTATTTTTGAAAACTAGAGACCTAGGAGAATCCAAGATGGGGTGACTTGTGGGGCTCGCACCGGGTTCTGTTACCCAGAATCCTTTGCAAACCTCAAAATTTTGCTAAATAAATTTTTTTCCTTATATTTTGGTGACAGAAAGTTCTGGAATATGAGAGGAGCCACAAACTTCCTTCCACCCAGCGTTCCCCCAGGTCTCCTGATAAAAACGATTCCTCACTTTTGTGGGTAGTCCTAGTGCCCATGACAGGAAATGCCCCAAAACAGAACGCAGACACATCACATTTTTCCAAAGAAAACAGAGGATTTTTTGCAAAGTGCCTACCTGTGGATTTTGGCCTCTAGCTCAGCCGGCACCTAAGGAAACCTACCAAACCTGTGCATTTTTTAAAACTAGACACCTAGGGGAATCTAAGATAGGGTGACTTGTGGGGCTTTCACCAGGTTCTGTTACCCAGAATCCTTTGCAAACCATTAAGTTGGCTAAAAAAACACTTTTTCCTCACATTTCGGTGACAGAAAGTTCTGGAATCTGAGAGGAGCCACACATTTCCTTCCACCCAGTGTTCCCCCATGTCTCCCGATAAAAATGATACCTCACTTGCACGGATAGGCCTAGTGTCCGCAACAGAAAATGCCCCAAGACACAATGTGGACACATCACTTTGTTCTAGAGAAAACAGAGGAGTGTTTTGCAAAGTGCCTACCTGTGGATTTTGGCCTCTAGCTCAGCCGGCACCTAGGGAAACCTAGCAAACCTGTGCATTTTTTAAAACTAGAGACCTAGGGGAATCCAAGATGGGGTGACTTGTGGGGCTCTCACCGGGTTCTGTTAGCCAGAATCCTTTGCAAACCTCAAAATGTGGCTAAAAAACATTTTTTCCTCATATTTCGGTGACAGAAAGTTCTGGAATATAAGAGGACCCACAAATTTCCTTCCACCCAGCGTTTCCCCAAGTCTCCTGATAAAAATGATACCCCGCTTTTATGGGCAGGCCTGGTGTCCGCGACAGAAAATGCCCCAAAACAGAACGCAGACACGTCACATTTTTCCAAAGAAAACAGAGGTGCTTTTTGCAAAGTGCCTACCTGTGGATTTTGGCCTCTAGCTCATCCGGCACCTAGGGAAACCTACCAAACCTGGGCATTTTTAAAAACTAGAGACCTAGGGGAATCCAAGATGGGGTGACTTGTGGGGCTCTCACCAGGTTCTGTTACCCGGCATCCTTTTTAAACATCAAAATTTGGCTAAAAAACATGTTTTCCTCATATTTCGGTGACAGAAAGTTCTGGAATATAAGAGGAGCCACAAATTTCCTACCACCCAGTGTTCCCCCAACTCTCCCAATAAAAATGATACCTCACTTGTGTGGGTAGGCCTAGTGCCCGTGACAGGAAATACCCCAAAACACAGCGTGGACACATCACATTTTTCCACAGAAAACAGAGGTGTTTTTTACAACGTGCCTACCTGTGGATTTTGGCCTCTAGCTCAGCCGGCACATAGGGAATCCAACCAAACCTGTCCATTTTTTTTAAACTAGAGACCTAAGGGAATCCAAGATAGGGTGACTGGTAGGGCTCTCACCAGGTTCTGTTACCTGGCATCCTTTGTAAACCTCAAAATTTCGCAAAAAAAACACTTTTTCCTCACATTTCGGTTACAGAAAGTTCTGGAATATGAAAGGAGCCACAAATTTCCTTCCACCCAGCGTTTCCCCAACTCTCCCGATAAAAATTATACCC
Organism: Pleurodeles waltl; assembly: GCF_031143425.1. Classification (NCBI taxonomy): domain Eukaryota; kingdom Metazoa; phylum Chordata; class Amphibia; order Caudata; family Salamandridae; genus Pleurodeles; species Pleurodeles waltl. The sequence goes on from NC_090447.1 coordinate 590,052,837, forward strand.
CACTTTTGTGGGCAGGCCTAGTGTCCGCGACAGAAAATGCCCCAAAACAGAAAGCAGACACGTCACATTTTTCCTAAGAAAACAAAGGTGTTTTTTGCAAAGTGCCTACCTGTAGATTTTGGCCTCTAGCTCAGCCGGCACCTAGGGAAACCTACCAAACCTGTGCATTTTTGAAAACTAGAGACCTTGGGAATCCAAGATGGGGTGACTTGTGTGGCTCTCACCAGGTTCTGTTACCCGGCATCCTTTGTAAACCTCAAAATTTGGCTAAAAAACACTTCTTCCTCATATTTCGGTGACAGAAAGTTCTGGAATATAAGAGGACCCACAAATTTCCTTCCACCCAGCGTTTCCCCAAGTCTCCTGATAAAAATGATACCCCACTTTTATGGGCAGGCCTGGTGTCAGCGACAGAAAATGCCCCAAAACAGAACGCAGACACGTCACATTTTTCCAAAGAAAACAGAGGTGCTTTTTGCAAAGTGCCTACCTGTGGATTTTGGCCTCTAGCTCAGCCGGCACCTAGGGAAACCTACCAAACCTGGGCATTTTTAAAAACTAGAGACCTAGGGGAATCCAAGATGGGGTGACTTGTGGGGCTCTCACCAGGTTCTGTTACCCGGCATCCTTTTTAAACATCAAAATTTGGCTAAAAAACATGTTTTCCTCATATTTCGGTGACAGAAATTTCTGGAATATAAGAGGAGCCACAAATTTCCTTCCACCCAGTGTTCCCCCAAGTCTCCCAATAAAAATGATACCTCACTTGTGTGGGTAGGCCTAGTGCCCGTGACAGGAAATACCCCAAAACACAGCGTGGACACATCACATTTTTCCACAGAAAACAGAGGTGTTTTTTACAACGTGCCTACCTGTGGATTTTGGCCTCTAGCTCAGCCGGCACCTAGGGAAACCTACCAAACCTATGCATTTTTTAAAACTAGAGCCCTAGGGAAATCTAAGATAGGGTGACTTGTGGGGCTCTCACCAGGTTCTGTTACCCAGAAACCTTTGCAAACCTGTAAATTTGTCTAAAAAAACATTTCCTCACATTTCGATGACAGAAAGTTCTGGGATCTGAAGGGAGCCACAAATGTCCTGCCACCCAATGTTCCCCCAAGTCTCCCAATAAAAATTATACCTCACTTGTTTGGGTAGGCCTAGTGCCCACGACAGGAAATGCCCCAAAACACAGCGTGGACACATCACTTTGTTCTACAGAAAACAGAGGAGTGTTTTGCACAGTGCCTACCTGTGGATTTTGGCCTCTAGCGTAGCCGGCACCTAGGGAAACCTACCAAACCTGTGCATTTTTTAAAACTAGAGCCCTAGGGAAATCTATGATAGGGTGACTTGTAGGGCTCTCACCAGGTTCTGTTACCCGGCATCCTTTGTAAACCTCAAAATTTAACTAAAAAACATTTTTTCCTCATATTTCGGTGACAGAAAGTTCTGGAATATAAGAGGAGCCACAAATTTCCTTCCACCTAGCGTTCCCCCAAGTGTCCTGATAAAAACGGTACTTCACTTTTGTGGGTAGGCCTAGTGCCCGTGACAGGAAATGCCCCAAAACAGAAAGCAGACATATCACATTTTTCCAAAGAAAACAGAGGAGTTTTTTGCAAAGTGCCTACCTGTGGATTTTGGCCTCTAGCTCAGCCGGAACCTAGGGAAACCTACCAAACCTATGCATTTTTTAAAACTAGAGCCCTAGGGAAATCTAAGATAGGGTGACTTGTGGGGCTCTCACCAGGTTCTGTTACCCAGAAACCTTTGCAAACCTGTAAATTTGTCTAAAAAAACATTTCCTCACATTTCGATGACAGAAAGTTCTGGGATCTGAAGGGAGCCACAAATGTCCTGCCACCCAATGTTCCCCCAAGTCTCCCAATAAAAATTATACCTCACTTGTTTGGGTAGGCCTAGTGCCCACGACAGGAAATGCCCCAAAACACAGCGTGGACACATCACTTTGTTCTACAGAAAACAGAGGAGTGTTTTGCACAGTGCCTACCTGTGGATTTTGGCCTCTAGCGTAGCCGGCACCTAGGGAAACCTACCAAACCTGTGCATTTTTTAAAACTAGAGCCCTAGGGAAATCTATGATAGGGTGACTTGTAGGGCTCTCACCAGGTTCTGTTACCCGGCATCCTTTGTAAACCTCAAAATTTAACTAAAAAACATTTTTTCCTCATATTTCGGTGACAGAAAGTTCTGGAATATAAGAGGAGCCACAAATTTCCTTCCACCTAGCGTTCCCCCAAGTGTCCTGATAAAAACAGTACTTCACTTTTGTGGGTAGGCCTAGTGCCCGTGACAGGAAATGCCCCAAAACAGAAAGCAGACATATCACATTTTTCCAAAGAAAACAGAGGAGTTTTTTGCAAAGTGCCTACCTGTGGATTTTGGCCTCTAGCTCAGCAGGCACCTAGGGAAACCTACCAAACCTGTGCATTTTTTTAAACTAGAGACCTAGGGGAATCTAAGGTATGGTGACTTGTGGTGCTCTCACCAGGTTCTGTTACCCAAAATCCTTTGCAAACCTTTAAATGTGACTAAAAAAACAAATTTTCCTCACATTTCGGTGACAGAAAGTTCTGGAATCTGAGAGGAGCCACCAATTTCCTTCCACTCAGTCTTCCCCCATGTCTCCCGATAAAAATGAGGCATCACTTGCATGGGTAGGCCTAGTGTCCACGACAGAAAATGCCCCAATACACAATGTGGACACATAACATTTTTCCAAAGAAAACAGAGGTGTTTTTTTGCAAAGTGCCTACCTGTGGATTGTAGCCTCCAGCTCATCTGGCATCTAGGGAAACCTACAAAACCTGTGCATTTTTTAAAACTAGAGACCTAGGGGAATCCAAGATGGGGTGACTTGTGGGGCTCGCACCGGGTTCTGTTACCCAGAATCCTTTGCAAACCTCAAAATTTTGCTAAATACATTTTTTTCCTTATATTTCGGTGACAGAAAGTTCTGGAATATGAGAGGAGCCACAAATTTCCTTCCACCCAGCGTTCCCCCAGGTCTCCTGATAAAAACGATTCCTCACTTTTGTGGGTAGTCCTAGTGCCCGTGACAGGAAATGCCCCAAAACAGAATGCAGACACATCACATTTTTCCAAAGAAAACAGAGGATTTTTTGCAAAGTGCCTACCTGTGGATTTTGGCCTCTAGCTCAGCCGGCACCTAGGGAAACCTACCAAACTTGTGCATTTTTTTTAACTAGACACCTAGGGGAATCTAAGATAGGGTGACTTGTGGGGCTTTCACCAGGTTCTGTTACCCAGAATCCTTTGCAAACCTTTAAAGTTGGCTAAAAAACACTTTTTCCTCACATTTCGGTGACAGAAAGTTCTGGAATCTGAGAGGAGCCACACATTTCCTTCCACCCAGTGTTCCCCCATGTCTCCCGATAAAAATGATACCTCACTTGCATGGGTAGGCCTAGTGTCCGCAACAGAAAATGCCCCAAGAAACAATGTGGACACATAACATTTTTCCAAAGAAAACAGAGGTGTTTTTTTTGCAAAGTGCCTACCTGTGGATTGTGGCCTCCAGCTCAGCTGGCACCTAGGGAAACCTACAAAACCTGTGCATTTTTGAAAACTAGAGAGCTAGGGGAATCCAAGATGGGGTGACTTGTGGGGCTCTCACTGGGTTCTGTAACCCAGAATCCTTTGCAAACCTCAACATTTGGCTAAAAAACAATTTTTCCTCATAATTCGGTGACAGAAAGTTCTGGAATATGAGAGGAGCCACAAATTTCATTCCACCCAGCGTTCACCTAAGTCTCCTGATAAAAACAATACCTCACTTTTGTAGGTAGGCCTAGTGCCCGTGACAGGAAATGCCCCAAAACAGAATGCAGACACATCACATTTTTCCAAAGAAAACAGAGGAGTGTTTTGCAAAGTGCCTACCTGTGGATTTTGGCCTCTAGCTCAGCCGGCACCTAGGGAAACCTACCAAACCTATGCATTTTTTAAAACTAGAGCCCTAGGGAAATCTAAGATAGGGTGACTTGTGGGGCTCTCACCAGGTTCTGTTACCCAGAAACCTTTGCAAACCTTTAAATTTGTCTAAAAAAACATTTCCTCACATTTCGATGACAGAAAGTTCTGGAATCTGAGGGGAGCCACAAATGTCCTGCCACCCAATGTTCCCCCAAGTCTCCCAATAAAAATTATACCTCACTTGTTTGGGTATGCCTAGTGCCCACGACTGGAAATGCCCCAAAACACAGCGTGGACACATCACTTTGTTCTACAGAAAACAGAGGAGTGTTTTGCACAGTGCCTACCTGTGGATTTTGGCCTCTAGCATAGCCGGCACCTAGGGAAACCTACCAAACCTGTGCATTTTTTAAAACTAGAGCCCTAGGGGAATCTATGATAGGGTGACTGGTAGGGCTCTCACCAGGTTCTGTTACCTGGCATCCTTTGTAAACCTCAAAATTTCGCAAAAAAAAAACTTTTTCCTCACATTTCGGTTACAGAAAGTTCTGGAATATGAAAGGAGCCACAAATTTCCTTCCACCCAGCGTTTCCCCAACTCTCCCGATAAAAATTATACCCCACTTTTGTGGGCAGGCCTATTGTCCGCGACAGAAAATGCCCCAAAACAGAAAGCAGACACGTCACATTTTTCCTAAGAAAACAGAGGTGTTTTTTGCAAAGTGCCTACCTGTAGATTTTGGCCTCTAGCTCAGCCGGCACCTAGGGAAACCTACCAAACCTGTGCATTTTTGAAAACTAGAGACCTTTGGGAATCCAAGATGGGGTGACTTGTGTGGCTCTCACCAGGTTCTGTTACCCGGCATCCTTTGTAAACCTCAAAATTTGGCTAAAAAACACTTCTTCCTCATATTTCGGTGACAGAAAGTTCTGAAATATAAGAGGAGCCACAAATTTCCTTCCACCCAGCGTTCCCCCAAGTCTCCTGATAACAACGATACCTCACTTTTGTGGGTAGGCCTAGTGCCTGTGACAGGAAATGCCCCAAAACAGAACGCAAACACGTCACATGTTTCCAAAGAAAACAGAGGTGTTTTTTGCAAAGTGCCTACCTGTGGATTTTGGCCTCTAGCTCAGCCGGCACTTAGGGAAACCTACCAAACCTGTGCATTTTTTAAAACTAGAGACCTAGGGGAATCCAAGATGGGGTGACTTGTGGGGATCTCACCAGGTTCTGTTACCCGGCATCCTTTGTAAACCTCAAAATTTGGCTAAAAAACAATTTTTCCTCATATTTCGGTGACAGAAAGTTCTGGAATATAAGAGGACTCACAGATTTCCTTCCTCCCAGCGTTTCCCCAAGTCTCCTGATAAAAATGATACCCCACTTTTATGGGCAGGCCTAGTGTCCGCGACAGAAAATGCCCCAAAACAGAACGCAGACACGTCACATTTTTCCAAAGAAAACAGAGGTGCTTTTTGCAAAGTGCCTACCTGTGGTTTTTGGCCTCTAGCTCAGCCGGCACCTAGGGAAACCTACCAAACCTGGGCATTTTTAAAAACTAGAGACTTAGGGGAATCCAAGATGGGGTGACTTGTGGGACTCTCACCAGGTTCTGTTACCCGGCATCCTTTTTAAACCTCAAAATTTGGCTAAAAAACACTTTTTCCTCATATTTCGGTGACAGAAAGTTCTGGAATATAAGAGGAGCCACAAATTTCCTTCCACCCAGTGTTCCCCCAAGTCTCCCAATAAAAATGATACCTCACTTGTGTGGGTAGGCCTAGTGCCTGTGACAGGAAATACCCCAAAACACAACGTGGACACATCACATTTTTCCACAGAAAACAGAGGTGTTTTTTACAACGTGCCTACCTGTGGATTTTTGCCTCTAGCTCAGCCGGCACATAGGGAATCCTACCAAACCTGTCCATTTTTTTAAAACTAGAGACCTAGGGGAATCCAAGATGGGTTGACTTGTAGGGCTCTCACCAGGTTCTGTTACCCGGCATCCTTTGTAAACCTCAAAATTTAACTAAAAAACATTTTTTCCTCATATTTCGGTGACAGAAAGTTCTGGAATATAAGAGGAGCCACAAATTTCCTTCCACCCAGTGTTCCCCCAAGTCTCCCAATAAAAACGGTACTTCACTTTTGTGGGTAGGCCTAGTGCCCGTGACAGGAAATACACCAAAACAGAAAGCAGACACATCACATTTTTACAAAGAAAACAGAGGAGTTTTTTGCAAAGTGCCTACCTGTGGATTTTGGCCTCTAGCTCAGCCGGCACATAGGGAAACCTACCAAACCTGTGCATTTTTTTAAACTAGAAACCTAGGGGAATCTAAGATAGGGTGACTTGTGGTGCTCTCACAAGGTTCTGTTACCCAAAATCCTTTTCAAACCTTTAAATGTGACTAAAAAAACACATTTTCCTCAAATTTCGGTGACAAAAAGTTCTGGAATCTGACAGGAGCCACAAATTTCCTTCCACTCAGTCTTCCCCCATGTCTCCCGATAAAAATGAGGCATCACTTTCATGGGTAGGCCTAGTGTCCGCAACAGAAAATGCCCCAAAACACAATGTGGACACATAACATTTTTCCAAAGAAAACAGAGGTGTTTTTTTGAAAAGTGCCTACCTGTGGATTGTAGCATCCAGCTCATCTGGCATCTAGGGAAACCGACAAAACCTGTGCATTTTAGAAAACTAGAGACCTAGGGGAATCTAAGATAGGGTGACTTGTGGGGCTCTCACCAGGTTCTGTTACCCAGAATCCTTTGCAAACCTTTAAATGTGACTAAAAAAACAGATTCTCCTCACATTTCGGTGACAGAAAGTTCTGGAATCTGAGAGGAGCCACAAATTTCCTTCCACTCAGTCTTCCCCCATGTCTCCCGATAAAAATGAGACATTACTTGCATGGGTAGGCCTAGTGTCTGTGACAGAAAATGCCCCAAAACACAACGTGGACACATAACATTTTTCCAAAGAAAACAGAGGTGTTTTTTTGCAACGTGCCTACCTGTGGATTTTGGCCTCTAGCTCTGCCGGCAGCTAGGGAAACCTACCAAACCTGTGCATTTTTGAAAACTAGAGACTTAGGGGAATCCAAGATGGGGTGACATGTGGGGCTCTCACCAGGTTCTATTACCCGGCATCCTTTGTAAACCTCAAAATTTAACTAAAAAACATTTTTTCCTCATATTTCAGTGACAGAAAGTTCTGGAATATAAGAGGAGCCACAAATTTCCTTCCACCTAGCGTTCCCCCAAGGGTCCTGATAAAAACGGTACTTCACTTTTGTGGGTAGGCCTAGTGCCTGTGACAGGAAATGCCCCAAAACAGAAAGCAGACACATCACATTTTTCGAAAGAAAACAGAGGAGTTTTTTGCAAAGTGCCTACCTGTGGATTTTGGCCTCTAGCTCAGCCGGCACCTCGGGAAACCTACCAAACCTGTGCATTTTTTAAAACTAGACACCTAGGGGAATCTAAGATAGGGCGACTTGTGGGGCTCTCACCAGGTTCTGTTACCCAGAATCCTTTGCAAACCTTTAAATGTGACTAAAAAAACAGATTTTCCTCACATTTCGGTGACAGAAAGTTCTGGAATCTGAGAGGAGCCACACATTTCCTTCCACTCAGTCTTCCCCCATGTCTCCCGATAAAAATGAGACATCACTTGCATGGGTAGGCCTAGTGTCCGTGACAGAAAATGCCCCAAAACACAACGTGGACACATAACATTTTTCCAAAGAAAACAGAGGAGTTTTTTTGCAAAGTGCCTACCTGTGGATTGTGGCCTCCAGCTCATCTGGCACCTAGGGAAACCTACAAAACCTGTGCATTTTTAAAAACTAGAGACCTAGGGGAATACAAGATGGGGTGACTTGTGGGGCTCTCACCGGGTTCTGTAACCCAGAATCCTTTGCAAACCTCAAAAATTGGCTAAAAAACAGTTTTTCCTCATATTTCAGTGACAGAAAGTTCTGAAATATGAGAGGAGCCACAAATTTCCTTCCACCCAGCGTTCCCCCAAGTCTCCTGATAAAAACAATACCTCACCTATGTGGGTACATCTAGCGCCCGTGACAGGAAATGCCCCAAAACACAACATGGACACATCATATTTTTCCAAAGAAAACAGAGGTGTTTTTTGCAACGTGCCTACCTGTGGATTTTGGCCTCTAGCTCTGCCGGCAGCTTGGGAAACCAACCAAACCTGTGCATTTTTTTAAACTAGAGACCTAGGGGAATCCAAGATGGGGTGACTTGTGGGGCTCTCACCATGTTCTATTACCCGGCATCCTTTGTAAACCTCAAAATTTAACTAAAAAACATTTTTCCTCATATTTCGGTGCCAGAAAGTTCTGGAATCTGAGAGGAGCCACAAATTTCCTTCCACCCAGCGTTCTCCCAGGTGTCCTGATAAAAACGATTCCTCACTTTTGTGGGTAGGCCTAGTGCCCATGACAGGAAATACCCCAAAACACAACGTGGACACATCAAATTTTTCCACAGAAAACAGAGGTGTTTTTTACAAAGTGCCTACCTGTGGATTTTGGCCTCAAGCTCAGCCCGCACCTAGGGAAACCTACCAAACCTGTCCATTTTTTTTAAAACTAGAGACCTAGGGGAATCCAAGATGGGTTGACTTGTGGGGCTCCCACCAGGTTCTGTTACCCAGAATCCTTTGCAAACGTCAAAATTTGGTTAAAAAACACTTTTTCATCACATTTCGGTGACAGAAAGTTCTGGAATCTGAGAGGAGCCACAAATTTCTTTCCACCCAGTGTTCCCCCAAGTCTTCCGATAAAAATGATACCTCACTTGCATGGGTAGGCCTAGTGTCCATGACAGAAAATGCCCCAAAACACAACGTGGACATATAACATTTTTCGATAGAAAACAGAGGTGTTTATCTTGCAAAGTGCATACCTGTGGATTGTGGCCTCAAGCTCAGCTGGCACCTAGGGAAACCTACAAAACCTGTGCAATTTTAAAAACTAGAGACCTAGGGGAATCCAATATGGGGTGACTTGTGGGGCTCTCACCAGGGTCTGTTATCCAGAATCCTTTGCAAACCTCAAAATTTGCCTAAAAAACACTTTTTCCTCATATTTCGGTGACAGAAAGTTCTGGAATATGAGAGGAGCCACAAATTTCCTTCCACCCAGCGTTCCCCCAAGTCTCCTGATAACAACGATACCTCACTTTTGTGGGTAGGCCTAGTGCCCGTGACAGGAAATGCCTCAAAGCAGAACGCAGACACGTCACATTTTTCCAAAGAAAACAGAGGTGTTTTTTGCAAAGTGCCTACCTGTGGATTTTGGCCTCTAGCTTTGCCGGCAGCTAAGGAAACCTACTAAACCTGTGCATTTTTGAAAACTAGAGACCTAGGCGAATCCAAGATGGGGTGACTTGTGGGGCTCTCACCAGGTTCTATTACCCGGCATCCTTTGTAAACCTCAAAATTTAACTAAAAAACATTTTTTCCTCATATTTCGGCGACAGAAAGTTCTGAAATATAAGAGGAGCCACAAATTTCCTTCCACCCAGCGTTCCCCCAAGTCTCCTGATAACAACGATACCTCACTTTTGTGGGTAGGCCTAGTGCCTGTGACAGGAAATGCCCCAAAACAGAACGCAAACACGTCACATTTTTCCAAAGAAAACAGAGGTGTTTTTTGCAAAGTGCCTACCTGTGGATTTTGGCCTATAGCTCAGCCGGCACTTAGTGAAACCTACCAAACCTGTGCATTTTTTAAAACTAGAGACCTAGGGGAATCCAAGATGGGGTGACTTGTGGGGATCTCACCAGGTTCTGTTACCCGGCATTCTTTGTAAACCTCAAAATTTGGCTAAAAAACATTTTTTCCTCATATTTCGGTGACAGAAAGTTCTGGAATATAAGAGGACTCACAGATTTCCTTCCACCCAGCGTTTCCCCAAGTCTCCTGATAAAAATGATACCCCACTTTTATGGGCAGGCCTAGTGTCCGCGACAGAAAATGCCCCAAAACAGAACGCAGACACGTCACATTTTTCCAAAGAAAACAGAGGTGTTTTTTGCAAAGTGCCTACCTGTGGTTTTTGGCCTCTAGCTCAGCCGGCACCTAGGGAAACCTACCAAACCTGGGCATTTTTAAAAACTAGAGACTTAGGGGAATCCAAGATGGGGTGACTTGTGGGGCTCTCACCAGGTTCTGTTACCCGGCATCCTTTTTAAACATCAAAATTTGGTTAAAAAACATGTTTTCCTCATATTTCGGTGACAGAAAGTTCTGGAATATAAGAGGAGCCACAAATTTCCTTCCACCCAGTGTTCCCCCAAGTCTCCCAATAAAAACGGTACTTCACTTTTGTGGGTAGGCCTAGTGCCCGTGACAGGAAATACCCCAAAACAGAAAGCAGACACATCACATTTTTCCAAAGAAAACAGAGGAGTTTTTTGCAAAGTGCATACCTGTGGATTTTGGCCTCTAGCTCAGCCGGCACATAGGGAAACCTACCAAACCTGTGCATTTTTTTAAACTAGAGACCTAGGGGAATCTAAGATAGGGTGACTTGTGGTGCTCTCACCAGGTTCTGTTACCCAAAATCCTTTTCAAACCTTTAAATGTGACTAAAAAAACACATTTTCCTCAAATTTCGGTGACAAAAAGTTCTGAAATCTGACAGGAGCCACAAATTTCCTTCCACTCAGTCTTCCCCCATGTCTCCCGATAAAAATGAGGCATCACTTTCATGGGTAGGCCTAGTGTCCGCAACAGAAAATGCCCCAAAACACAATGTGGACACATAACATTTTTCCAAAGAAAACAGAGGTGTTTTTTTGCAAAGTGCCTACCTGTGGATTGTAGCCTCCAGCTCATCTGGCATCTAGGGAAACCGACAAAACCTGTGCATTTTAGAAAACTAGAGACCTAGGGGAATCTAAGATAGGGTGACTTGTGGGGCTCTCACCAGGTTCTGTTACCCAGAATCCTTTGCAAACCTTTAAATGTGACTAAAAAAACAGATTCTCCTCACATTTCGGTGACAGAAAGTTCTGGAATCTGAGAGGAGCCACAAATTTCCTTCCACTCAGTCTTCCCCCATGTCTCCCGATAAAAATGAGACATTACTTGCATGGCTAGGCCTAGTGTCCGCAACAGAAAATGCCCCAAGACACAATGTGGACACATAACATTTTTCCAAAGAAAACAGAGGTGTTTTTTTTGCAAAGTGCCTACCTGTGGATTGTGGCCTCCAGCTCAGCTGGCACCTAGGGAAACCTACAAAACCTGTGCATTTTTTAAATCTAGAGACCTAGGGGAATCCAAGATGGGGTGACTTGTGGGGCTCTCACTGGGTTCTGTAACCCAGAATCCTTTGCAAACCTCAACATTTGGCTAAAAAACACTTTTTCCTCATATTTCGGTGACAGAAAGTTCTGGAATATGAGAGGAGCCACAAATTTCCTTCCACCCAGCGTTCCCCCAAGTCTCCTGATAAAAACAATACCTCACTTTTGTGGGTAGGCCTAGTGCCCGTGACAGGAAATGCCCCAAAACAGAATGCAGACACATCACATTTTTCCAAAGAAAACAGAGGAGTGTTTTGCAAAGTGCCTACCCGTGGATTTTGGCCTCTAGCTCAGCCGGCACCTAGGGAAACCTACCAAACCTATGCATTTTTTAAAACTAGAGCCCTAGGGAAATCTAAGATAGGGTGACTTGTGGGGCTCTCACCAGGTTCTGTTACCCAGAAACCTTTGCAAACCTCTATATTTGTCTAAAAAAACATTTCCTCACATTTCGATGACAGAAAGTTCTGGAATCTGAGGGGAGCCACAAATGTCCTGCTACCCAATGTTCCCCCAAGTCTCCCAATAAAAATGATACCTCACTTGTTTGGGTAGGCCTAGTGCCCACGACAGGAAATGCCCCAAAACACAGCGTGGACACATCACTTTGTTCTAGAGAAAACAGAGGAGTGTTTTGCAAAGTGCCTACCTGTGGATTTTGGCCTCTAGCTCAGCCGGCACCTAGGGAAACCTACCAAACCTGTGCATTTTTTAAAACTAGAGACCTAGGGGAATCCAAGATGGGGTGACTTGTGGGGCTCTCACCGGGTTCTGTTACCCAGAATCCTTTGCAAACCTCAAAATTAGGCAAAAAAACATTTTTTAATCATATTTCGGTGACAGAAAGCTCTGGAATATAAGAGGACCCACAAATTTCCTTCCACCCAGCGTTTCCCCAAGTCTCCTGATAAAAATGATACCCCACTTTTATGGGGAGGCCTAGTGTCCGCGACAGAAAATGCCCCAAAACAGAACGCAGACACGTCACATTTTTCCAAAGAAAACAGAGGTGCTTTTTGTAAAGTGCCTACCTGTGGATTTTGGCTTCTAGCTCAGCCGGCACCTAGGGAAACCTACCAAACCTGGGCATTTTTAAAATCTAGAGACCTAGGGGAATCCAAGATGGGGTGACTTGTGGGGCTCTCACTAGGTTCTGTTACCCGGCATCCTTTTTAAACATCAAAATTTGGTTAAAAAACATGTTTTCCTCATATTTCGGTGACAGAAAGTTCTGGAATATAAGAGGAGCCACAAATTTCCTTCCACCCAGTGTTCCCCCAAGTCTCCCAATAAAAATGATACCTCACTTGTGTGGGTAGGCCTAGTGCCCGTGACAGGAAATACCCCAAAACACAACGTGGACACATCACATTTTTCCACAGAAAACAGAGGTGTTTTTTACAACGTGCCTACCTGTGGATTTTGGCATCTAGCTCAGCCGGCACATAGGGAATCCAACCAAACCTGTCAATTTTTTTAAAACTAGAGACCTAGGGGAATCCAAGATGGGTTGACTTGTAGGGCTCTCACCAGGTTCTGTTACCCGGCATCCTTTGTAAACCTCAAAATTTACCTAAAAAACATTTTTTCCTCATATTTCGGTGACAGAAAGTTCTGGAATATAAGAGGAGCCACAAATTTCCTTCCACCTAGCGTTCCCCCAAGTGTCCTGATAAAAACGGTACTTCACTTTTGTGGGGAGGCCTAGTGCCCATGACAGGAAATGCCCCAAAACAGAAAGCAGACACATCACATTTTTCCATAGAAAACAGAGGAGTTTTTTGCAAAGTGCCTACCTGTGGATTTTGGCCTCTAGCTCAGCCGGCACCTAGGGAAACCTACCAAACCTGGGCATTTTTTAAAACTAGAGACCTAGGGGAATCTAAGATAGGGTGACTTGTGGTGCTCTCACCAGGTTCTGTTACCCAAAATCCTTTGCAAACCTTTAAATGTGACTAAACAAACACATTTTCCTCACATTTCGGTGACAGAAAGTTCTGGAATCTGAAAGGAGCCACCAATTTCCTTCCACTCAGTCTTCCCCCATGTCTCCCGATAAAAATGAGGCATCACTTGCTTGGGTAGGCCTATTGTCCGTGACAGAAAATGCCCCAAAACACAATGTGGACACATAACATTTTTCCAAAGAAAACAGAGGTGTTTTTTTTGCAAAGTGCCTACCTGTGGATTGTGGCCTCCAGCTCAGCTGGCATCTAGGGAAACCTACAAAACCTGTGCATTTTTGAAAACTAGAGACCTAGGGGAATCCAAGATGGGGTGACTTGTGGGGCTCTCACTGGGTTCTGTAACCCAGAATCCTTTGCAAACCTCAACATTTGGCTAAAAAACACTTTTTTCTCATATTTCGGTGACAGAAAGTTCTGGAATATGAGAGGAGCCACAAATTTCCTTCCACCCAGCGTTCCCCCAAGTCTCCTGATAAAAACAATACCTCACTTTTGTGGGTAGGCCTAGTGCCCGTGACAGGAAATGCCCCAAAACAGAATGCAGACACATCACATTTTTCCAAAGAAATCAGAGCAGTGTTTTGCAAAGTGCCTACCTGTGGATTTTGGCCTCTAGCTCAGCCGGCACCTAGGGAAACCTACCAAACCTATGCATTTTTTAAAACTAGAGCCCTAGGGAAATCTATGATAGGGTGACTTGTGGGGCTCTCACCAGGTTCTGTTACCCAGAAACCTTTGCAAACCTCTAAATTTGTCTAAAAAAACATTTCCTCACATTTCGATGACAGAAAGTTCTGGAATCTGAAGGCAGCCACAAATGTCCTGCCACCCAATGTTCCCCCAAGTCTCCCAATAAAAATTATACCTCACTTGTTTGGGTAGGCCTAGTGCCCACGACAGGAAATGCCCCAAAACACAGCGTGGACACATCACTTTGTTCTACAGAAAACAGAGGAGTGTTTTGCACAGTGCCTACCTGTGGATTTTGGCCTCTAGCGTAGCCGGCACCTAGGGAAACCTACCAAACCTGTGCATTTTTTAAAACTAGAGCCCTAGGGGAATCTATGATAAGGTGACTTGTAGGGCTCTCACCAGGTTCTGTTACCCGGCATCCTTTGTAAACCTCAACATTTAACAAAAAAACATTTTTTCCTCATATTTCTGTGACAGAAAGTTCTGGAATATAAGAGGAGCCACAAATTTCCTTCCACCTAGCGTTCCCCCAAGTGTCCTGATAAAAACGGTACTTCACTTTTGTGGGTAGGCCTAGTGCCCGTGACAGGAAATGCCCCAAAACAGAAAGCAGACACATCACATTTTTCCAAAGAAAACAGAGGAGTTTTTTGCAAACTGCCTACCTGTGGATTTTGGCCTCTAGCTCAGCCAGCACCTAGGGAAACCTACCAAACCTGTGCATTTTTTAAAACTAGAGACCTAGGGGAATCTAAGATAGGGTGACTTGTGGTGCTCTCACCAGGTTCTGTTACCCAAAATCCTTTGCAAACCTTTAAATGTGACTAAAAAAACACATTTTCCTCACATTTCGGTGACAGAAAGTTTTGGAATCTGAGAGGAGCCACAAATTTCCTTCCACTCAGTCTTCCCCCATGTCTCCCGATAAAAATGAGACATCACTTGCATGGGTAGGCCTAGTGTCCGCGACAGAAAATGCCCCAAAACACAATGTGGACACATAACATTTTTCCAAAGAAAACAGAGGTGTTTTTTTGCAAAGTGCCTACCTGTGGATTGTAGCCTCCAGCTCATCTGGCATCTAGGGAAACCTACAAAACCTGTGCATTTTTTAAAACTAGAGACCTAGGGGAATCCATGATGGGGTGACTTGTGGGGCTCGCACCGGGTTCTGTTACCCAGAATCCTTTGCAAACCTCAACATTTTGCTAAATAATTTTTTTTCCCTATATTTTGGTGACAGAAAGTTCTGGAATATGAGAGGAGCCACAAGTTTCCTTCCACCCAGCGTTCCCCCAGGTCTCCTGATAAAAACGATTCCTCACTTTTGTGGGTAATCCTAGTGCCCGTGACAGGAAATGCCCCAAAACAGAACGCAGACACATCACATTTTTCCAAAGAAAACAGAGGATTTTTTGCAAAGTGCCTACCTGTGGATTTTGGCCTCTAGCTCAGCCGGCACCTAGGGAAACCTACCAAACTTGTGCATTTTTTTAAACTAGACACCTAGGGGAATCTAAAATAGGGTGACTTGTGGGGCTTTCACCAGGTTCTGTTACCCAGAATCCTTTGCAAACCTTTAAAGTTGGCTAAAAAACACTTTTTCCTCACATTTCGGTGACAGAAAGTTCTGGAATCTGAGAGGAGCCACACATTTCCTTCCACCCAGTGTTCCCCCATGTCTCCCGATAAAAATGATACCTCACTTGCATGGGTAGGCCTAGTGTCCGCAACAGAAAATGCCCCAAGACACAATGTGGACACATAACATTTTTCCAAAGAAAACAGAGGTGTTTTTTTTGCAAAGTGCCTACCTGTGGATTGTGGCCTCCAGCTCAGCTGGCACCTAGGGAAACCTACAAAACCTGTGCATTTTTTAAATCTAGAGACCTAGGGGAATCCAAGATGGGGTGACTTGTGGGGCTCTCACTGGGTTCTGTAACCCAGAATCCTTTGCAAACCTCAACATTTGGCTAAAAAACACTTTTTCCTCATATTTCGGTGACAGAAAGTTCTGGAATATGAGAGGAGCCACAAATTTCCTTCCACCCAGCGTTCCCCCAAGTCTCCTGATAAAAACAATACCTCACTTTTGTGGGTAGGCCTAGTGCCCGTGACAGGAAATGCCCCAAAACAGAATGCAGACACATCACATTTTTCCAAAGAAAACAGAGGAGTGTTTTGCAAAGTGCCTACCTGTGGATTTTGGCCTCTAGCTCAGCCGGCACCTAGGGAAACCTACCAAACCTATGCATTTTTTAAAACTAGAGCCCTAGGGAAATCTAAGATAGGGCGACTTGTGGGGCTCTCACCAGGTTCTGTTACCCAGAAACCTTTGCAAACCTCTAAATTTGTCTAAAAAAACATTTCCTCACATTTCGATGACAGAAAGTTCTGGAATCTGAGGGGAGCCACAAATGTCCTGCTACCCAATGTTCCCCCAAGTCTCCCAATAAAAATGATACCTCACTTGTTTGGGTAGGCCTAGTGCCCACGACAGGAAATGCCCCAAAACACAGCGTGGACACATCACTTTGTTCTAGAGAAAACAGAGGAGTGCTTTGCAAAGTGCCTACCTGTGGATTTTGGCCTCTAGCTCAGCCGGCATCTAGGGAAACCTACCAAACCTGTGCATTTTTTAAAACTAGAGACCTAGGGGAATCCAAGATGGGGTGAGTTGTGGGGCTCTCACCGGGTTCTGTTACCCAGAATCCTTTGCAAATCTCAAATTTTGGCTAAAAAACATTTTTTCCTCATATTTCGGTGACAGAAAGTTCTGGAATATAAGAGGACCCACAAATTTCCTTCCACCCAGCGTTTCCCCAAGTCTCCTGATAAAAATTATACCCCACTTTTATGGGCAGGCCTAGTGTCCGTGACAGAAAATGCCCCAAAACAGAACGCAGACACGTCACATTTTTCCAAAGAAAACAGAGGTGCTTTTTGCAAAGTGCCTACGTGTGGATTTTGGCTTCTAGCTCAGCTGGCACCTAGGGAAACATACCAAACCTGGGCATTTTTAAAAACTAGAGACCTAGGGGAATCCAAGATGGGGTGACTTGTGGGGCTCTCACTGGGTTCTGTAACCCAGAATCCTTTGCAAACCTTAACATTTGGCTAAAAAACACTTTTTCCTCATATTTCGGTGTCAGAAAGTTCTGGAATATGAGAGGAGCCACAAATTTCCTTCCACCCAGCGTTCCCCTAAGTCTCCTGATAAAAACAATACCTCACTTTTGTAGGTAGGCCTAGTGCCCGTGACAGGAAATGCCCCAAAACAGAATGCAGACACATCACATTTTTCCAAAGAAAACAGAGGAGTGTTTTGCAAAGTGCCTACCTGTGGATTTTGGCCTCTAGCTCAGCCGGCACCTAGGGAAACCTACCAAACCTATGCATTTTTTAAAACTAGAGCCCTAGGGAAATCTAAGATAGGGTGACTTGTGGGGCTCTCACCAGGTTCTGTTACCCATAAACCTTTGCAAACCTTTAAATTTGTCTAAAAAAACATTTCCTCACATTTCGATGACAGAAAGTTCTGGAATCTGAGGGGAGCCACAAATGTCCTGCCACCCAATGTTCCCCCAAGTCTCCCAATAAAAATTATACCTCACTTGTTTGGGTAGGCCTAGTGCCCACGACAGGAAATGCCCCAAAACACAGCGTGGACACATCACTTTGTTCTACAGAAAACAGAGGAGTGTTTTGCACAGTGCCTACCTGTGGATTTTGGCCTCTAGCGTAGACGGCACCTAGGGAAACCTACCAAACCTGTGCATTTTTTTAAACTAGAGCCCTAGGGGAATCTATGATAGGGTGACTGGTAGGGCTCTCACCAGGTTCTGTTACCCGGCATCCTTTGTAAACCTCAACATTTTGCAAAAAAAACACTTTTTCCTCTCATTTCGGTTACAGAAAGTTCTGGAATATGAGAGGAGCCACAAATTTCCTTCCACCCAGCGTTTCCCCAACTCTCCCGATAAAAATTATACCCCACTTTTGTGGGCAGGCCTAGTGTCCGTGACAGAAAATGCCCCAAAACAGAAAGCAGACACGTCACATTTTTCCTAAGAAAACAGAGGTGTTTTTTGCAAAGTGCCTACCTGTGGATTTTGGTCTCTAGCTCAGCCGGCACCTAGGGAAACCTACCAAACTTGTGCATTTTTTTAAACTAGACACCTAGGGGAATCTAAAATAGGGATACTTGTGGGGCTTTCACGAGGTTCTGTTACCCAGAATCCTTTGCAAACCTTTAAAGTTGGCTAAAAAAACACTTTTTCCTCACATTTCGGTGACAGAAAGTTCTCGAATCTGAGAGGAGCCACACATTTCCTTCCACCCAGTGTTCCCCCATGTCTCCCGATAAAAATGATACCTCACTTGCATGGGTAGGCCTAGTGTCCGCAACAGAAAATGCCCCAAGACACAATGTGGACACATAACATTTTTCCAAAGAAAACAGAGGTGTTTTTTTTGCAAAGTGCCTACCTGTGGATTGTGGCCTCCAGCTCAGCTGGCACCTAGGGAAACCTACAAAACCTGTGCATTTTTTAAATCTAGAGACCTAGGGGAATCCAAGATGGGGTGACTTGTGGGGCTCTCACTGGGTTCTGTAACCCAGAATCCTTTGCAAACCTCAACATTTGGCTAAAAAACACTTTTTCCTCATATTTCGGTGACAGAAAGTTCTGGAATATGAGAGGAGCCACAAATTTCCTTCCACCCAGCGTTCCCCCAAGTCTCCTGATAAAAACAATACCTCACTTTTGTGGGTAGGCCTAGTGCCCGTGACAGGAAATGCCCCAAAACAGAATGCAGACACATCACATTTTTCCAAAGAAAACAGAGGAGTGTTTTGCAAAGTGCCTACCTGTGGATTTTGGCCTCTAGCTCAGCCGGCACCTAGGGAAACCTACCAAACCTATGCATTTTTTAAAACTAGAGCCCTAGGGAAATCTAAGATAGGGCGACTTGTGGGGCTCTCACCAGGTTCTGTTACCCAGAAACCTTTGCAAACCTCTAAATTTGTCTAAAAAAACATTTCCTCACATTTCGATGACAGAAAGTTCTGGAATCTGAGGGGAGCCACAAATGTCCTGCTACCCAATGTTCCCCCAAGTCTCCCAATAAAAATGATACCTCACTTGTTTGGGTAGGCCTAGTGCCCACGACAGGAAATGCCCCAAAACACAGCGTGGACACATCACTTTGTTCTAGAGAAAACAGAGGAGTGCTTTGCAAAGTGCCTACCTGTGGATTTTGGCCTCTAGCTCAGCCGGCATCTAGGGAAACCTACCAAACCTGTGCATTTTTTAAAACTAGAGACCTAGGGGAATCCAAGATGGGGTGAGTTGTGGGGCTCTCACCGGGTTCTGTTACCCAGAATCCTTTGCAAATCTCAAATTTTGGCTAAAAAACATTTTTTCCTCATATTTCGGTGACAGAAAGTTCTGGAATATAAGAGGACCCACAAATTTCCTTCCACCCAGCGTTTCCCCAAGTCTCCTGATAAAAATTATACCCCACTTTTATGGGCAGGCCTAGTGTCCGTGACAGAAAATGCCCCAAAACAGAACGCAGACACGTCACATTTTTCCAAAGAAAACAGAGGTGCTTTTTGCGAAGTGCCTACCTGTGGATTTTGGCTTCTAGCTCAGCCGGCACCTAGGGAAACATACCAAACCTGGGCATTTTTAAAAACTAGAGACCTAGGGGAATCCAAGATGGGGTGACTTGTGGGGCTCTCACTGGGTTCTGTAACCCAGAATCCTTTGCAAACCTTAACATTTGGCTAAAAAACACTGTTTCCTCATATTTCGGTGTCAGAAAGTTCTGGAATATGAGAGGAGCCACAAATTTCCTTCCACCCAGCGTTCCCCTAAGTCTCCTGATAAAAACAATACCTCACTTTTGTAGGTAGGCCTAGTGCCCGTGACAGGAAATGCCCCAAAACAGAATGCAGACACATCACATTTTTCCAAAGAAAACAGAGGAGTGTTTTGCAAAGTGCCTACCTGTGGATTTTGGCCTCTAGCTCAGCCGGCACCTAGGGAAACCTACCAAACCTATGCATTTTTTAAAACTAGAGCCCTAGGGAAATCTAAGATAGGGTGACTTGTGGGGCTCTCACCAGGTTCTGTTACCCAGAAACCTTTGCAAACCTTTAAATTTGTCTAAAAAAACATTTCCTCACATTTCGATGACAGAAAGTTCTGGAATCTGAGGGGAGCCACAAATGTCCTGCCACCCAATGTTCCCCCAAGTCTCCCAATAAAAATTATACCTCACTTGTTTGGGTAGGCCTAGTGCCCACGACAGGAAATGCCCCAAAACACAGCGTGGACACATCACTTTGTTCTACAGAAAACAGAGGAGTGTTTTGCACAGTGCCTAACTGTGGATTTTGGCCTCTAGCGTAGACGGCACCTAGGGAAACCTACCAAACCTGTGCATTTTTTTAAACTAGAGCCCTAGGGGAATCTATGATAGGGTGACTGGTAGGGCTCTCACCAGGTTCTGTTACCCGGCATCCTTTGTAAACCTCAACATTTTGCAAAAAAAACACTTTTTCCTCTCATTTCGGTTACAGAAAGTTCTGGAATATGAGAGGAGCCACAAATTTCCTTCCACCCAGCGTTTCCCCAACTCTCCCGATAAAAATTATACCCCACTTTTGTGGGCAGGCCTAGTGTCCGTGACAGAAAATGCCCCAAAACAGAAAGCAGACACGTCACATTTTTCCTAAGAAAACAGAGGTGTTTTTTGCAAAGTGCCTACCTGTGGATTTTGGTCTCTAGCTCAGCCGGCACCTAGGGAAACCTACCAAACTTGTGCATTTTTTTAATCTAGACACCTAGGGGAATCTAAAATAGGGATACTTGTGGGGCTTTCACGAGGTTCTGTTACCCAGAATCCTTTGCAAACCTTTAAAGTTGGCTAAAAAAACACTTTTTCCTCACATTTCGGTGACAGAAAGTTCTCGAATCTGAGAGGAGCCACACATTTCCTTCCACCCAGTGTTCCCCCATGTCTCCCGATAAAAATGATACCTCACTTGCATGGGTAGGCCTAGTGTCCGCAACAGAAATGCCCCAAGACACAATGTGGACACATAACATTTTTCCAAATAAAACAGAGGTGTTTTTTTTGCAAAGTGCCTACCTGTGGATTGTGGCCTCCAGCTCAGCTGGCATCTAGGGAAACCTACAAAACCTGTGCATTTTTGAAAACTAGAGACCTAGGGGAATCCAAGATGGGGTGACTTGTGGGGCTCTCACTGGGTTCTGTAACCCAGAATCATTTGCAAATCTCAACATTTGGCTAAAAAACACTTTTTCCTCATATTTCGGTGACAGAAAGTTCTGGAATATGAGAGGAGCCACAAATTTCCTTCCACCCAGCGTTCCCCTAAGTCTCCTGATAAAAAAAAATACCTCACTTTTTAGGTAGGCCTGGTGCCCGTGACAGGAAATGCCCCAAAACAGAATGCAGACACATCACATTTTTCCAAAGAAAACAGAGGAGTGTTTTGCAAAGTGCCTACCTGTGGATTTTGGCCTCTAGCACAGCCGGCACCTAGGGAAACCTACCAAACCTATGCATTTTTTAAAACTAGAGCCCTAGGGAAATCTAAGATAGGGTGACTTGTGGGGCTCTCACCAGGTTCTGTTACCCAGAAACCTTTGCAAACCTTTAAATTTGTCTAAAAAAACATTTCCTCACATTTCGATGACAGAAAGTTCTGGAATGTAAGAGGAGCCACACATTTCCTTCCACCCAGTGTTCTCCCAAGTCTCCCAATAAAAATGATACCTCACTTGTGTGGGTAGGCCTAGTGCCCGTGACAGGAAATACCCCAAAACACAACGTGGACACATCACATTTTTCCACAGAAAACAGAGGTGTTTTTTACAACGTGCCTACCTGTGGATTTTGGCCTCTAGCTCAGCCGGCACATAGGGAATCCTACCAAACCTGTCCATTTTTTTTAAATCTAGAGACCTAGGGGAATCCAAGATGGGTTGACTTGTAGGGCTCTCACCAGGTTCTGTTACCCGGCATCCTTTGTAAACCTCAAAATTTAACTAAAAAACATTTTTTCCTCATATTTCGGTGACAGAAAGTTCTGGAATATAAGAGGAGCCACAAATTTCCTTCCACCTAGCGTTCCCCCAAGTGTCCTGATAAAAACGGTACTTCACTTTTGTGGGTAGGCCTAGTGCCCGTGACAGGAAATACCCCAAAACAGAAAGCAGACACATCACATTTTTCCAAAGAAAACAGAGGAGTTTTTTGCAAAGTGCCTACCTGTGGATTTTGGCCTCTAGCTCAGCCGGCACCTAGGGAAACCTACCAAACCTGTGCATTTTTTAAAACTAGAGAGTGACTTGTGGTGCTCTCACCAGGTTCTGTTACCCAAAATCCTTTGCAAACCTTTAAATGTGACTAAAAAAACACATTTTCCTCAAATTTCGGTGACAGAAAGTTCTGGAATCTGACAGGAGCCACAAATTTCCTTCCATTCAGTCTTCCCCCATGTCTCCCGATAAAAATGAGGCATCACTTGCATGGGTAGGCCTAGTGTCCGCAACAGAAAATTCCCCAAAACACAATGTGGACACATAACATTTTTCCAAAGAAAACAGAGGTGTTTTTTTGCAAAGTGCCTACCTGTGGATTGTAACCTCCAGCTCATCTGGCATCTAGGGAAACCTACAAAACCTGTGCATTTTTGAAAACTAGAGACCTAGGGGAATCCAAGATGGGGTGACTTGTGGGGCTCGCACCGGGTTCTGTTACCCAGAATCCTTTGCAAACCTCAAAATTTTGCTAAATACATTTTTTTCCTTATATTTCGGTGACAGAAAGTTATGGAATATGAGAGGAGCCACAAATTTCCTTCCACCCAGCGTTCCCCCAGGTCTCCTGATAAAAACGATTCCTCACTTTTGTGGGTAGTCCTAGTGCCCATGACAGGAAATGCCCCAAAACAGAACGCAGACACATTACATTTTTCCAAAGAAAACAGAGGATTTTTTGCAAAGTGCCTACCTGTGGATTTTAGCCTCTAGCTCAGCCGGCACCTAGGGAAACCTACCAAACCTATGCATTTTTTAAAACTAGACACCTAGGGGAATCTAAGATAGGGTGACTTGTGGGGCTCTCACCAGGTTCTGTTACCCAGAAACCTTTGCAAACCTTTAAATTTGTCTAAAAAAACATTTCCTCACATTTCGATGACAGAAAGTTCTGGAATCTGAGGGGAGCCACAAATGTCCTGCCACCCAATGTTCCCCCAAGTCTCCCAATAAAAATTATACCTCACTTGTTTGGGTAGGCCTAGTGCCCACGACAGGAAATGCCCCAAAACACAGCGTGGACACATCACTTTGTTCTACAGAAAACAGAGGAGTGTTTTGCACAGTGCCTACCTGTGGATTTTGGCCTCTAGCGTAGCCGGCACCTAGGGAAACCTACCAAACCTGTGCATTTTTTTAAACTAGAGCCCTAAGGAATCTATGATAGGGTGACTGGTAGGGCTCTCACCAGGTTCTGTTACCCGGCATCCTTTGTAAACCTCAAAATTTTGCAAAAAAAACACTTTTTCCTCTCATTTCGGTTACAGAAAGTTCTGGAATATGAGAGGAGCCACAAATTTCCTTCCACCCAGCGTTTCCCCAACTCTCCCGATAAAAATTATACCCCACTTTTGTGGGCAGGCCTAGTGTCCGTGACAGAAAATGCCCCAAAACAGAAAGCAGACACGTCACATTTTTCCTAAGAAAACAGAGGTGTTTTTTGCAAAGTGCCTACCTGTGGATTTTGGTCTCTAGCTCAGCCGGCACCTAGGGAAACCTACCAAACTTGTGCATTTTTTTAAACTAGACACCTAGGGGAATCTAAAATAGGGATACTTGTGGGGCTTTCACGAGGTTCTGTTACCCAGAATCCTTTGCAAACCTTTAAAGTTGGCTAAAAAAACACTTTTTCCTCACATTTCGGTGACAGAAAGTTCTCGAATCTGAGAGCAGCCACACATTTCCTTCCACCCAGTGTTCCCCCATGTCTCCCGATAAAAATGATACCTCACTTGCATGGGTAGGCCTAGTGTCCGCAACAGAAAATGCCCCAAGACACAATGTGGACACATAACATTTTTCCAAAGAAAACAGAGGTGTTTTTTTTGCAAAGTGCCTACCTGTGGATTGTGGCCTCCAGCTCAGCTGGCACCTAGGGAAACCTACAAAACCTGTGCATTTTTGAAAACTAGAGACCTAGGGGAATCCAATATGAGGTGACTTGTGGGGCTCTCACTGGGTTCTGTAACCCAGAATCCTTTGCAAATCTCAACATTTGGCTAAAAAACACTTTTTCCTCATATTTCGGTGACAGAAAGTTCTGGAATATGAGAGGAGGCACAAATTTCCTTCCACCCAGCGTTCCCCTAAGTCTCCTGATAACAAAAATACCTCACTTTTGTAGGTAGGCCTAGTGCCCGTGACAGGAAATGCCCCAAAACAGAATGCAGACACATCACCTTTTTCCAAAGAAAACAGAGGAGTGTTTTGCAAAGTGCCTACCTGTGGATTTTGGCCTCTAGCACAGCCGGCACCTAGGGAAACCTACCAAACCTATGCATTTTTTTAAACTAGAGCCCTAGGGAAATCTAAGATAGGGTGACTTGTGGGGCTCTCACCAGGTTCTGTTACCCAGAAACATTTGCAAACCTTTAAATTTGTCTAAAAAAACATTTCCTCACATTTCGATGACAGAAAGTTCTGGAATCTGAGGGGAGCCACAAATGTCCTGCCACCCAATGTTCCCCCAAGTCTCCCAATAAAAATTAGACCTCACTTGTTTGGGTAGGCCCAGTGCCCACGACAGGAAATGCCCCAAAACACAGCGTGGACACATCACTTTGTTCTACAGAAAACAGAGGAGTGTTTTGCACAGTGCCTACCTGTGGATTTTGGCCTCTAGCGTAGCCGGCACCTAGGAAAACCTACCAAACCTGTGCATTTTTTAAAACTAGAGCCCTAGGGGAATCTATGATAGGGTGACTGGTAGGGCTCTCACCAGGTTCTGTTACCCGGCATCCTTTGTAAACCTCAAAATTTTGCAAAAAAAAACACTTTTTCCTCACATTTCGGTTACAGAAAGTTCTGGAATATGAGAGGAGCCACAAATTTCCTTCCACCCAGCGTTTCCCCAACTCTCCCGATAAAAATGATACCCCACTTTTGTGGGCAGGCCTAGTGTCCGTGACAGAAAATGCCCCAAAACAGAAAGCAGACACGTCACATTTTTCCTACGAAAACAGAGGTGTTTTTTGCAAAGTGCCTACCTGTAGATTTTGGCCTCTAGCTCAGCCGGAACCTAGGGAAACCTACCAAACCTGGGCATTTTTGAAAACTAGAGACCTAGGGGAATCCAAGATGGGGTGACTTGTGTGGCTCTCACCAGGTTCTGTTACCCGGCATCCTTTGTAAACCTCAGAATTTGGCTAAAAAACACTTTTTCCTCATATTTCGGTGACAGAAAGTTCTGGAATATAAGAGGAGCCACAAATTTCCTTCCACCCAGCGTTCCCCCAAGTCTCCCGATAACAACGATACCTCACTTTTGTGGGTAGGCCTAGTGCCTGTGACAGGAAATGCCCCAAAACAGAACGCAAACACGTCACATTTTTCCAAAGAAAACAGAGGTGTTTTTTGCAAAGTGCCTACCTGTGGATTTTGGACTCTAGCTCAGCCGGCACATAGGGAAACCTACCAAACCTGTGCATTTTTTCAAACTAGAGACCTAGGGGAATCAAAGATGGGTTGACTTGTGGGGCTCTACCCAGGTTCTGTTACCCGGCATCCTTTGTAAACCTCAAAATTTGGCTAAAAAACATTTTTTCCTCATATTTCGGTGACAGAAAGTTCTGGAATATAAGAGGGCCCACAGATTTCCTTCCACCCAGCGTTTCCCCAAGTCTCCTGATAAAAATGATACCCCACTTTTATGGGCAGGCCTAGTGTCCGTGACAGAAAATGCCCCAAAACAGAACGCAGACACGTCACATTTTTCCAAAGAAAACAGAGGTGCTTTTTGCAAAGTGCCTACCTGTGGATTTTGGCCTCTAGCTCAGCCGGCACCTAGGGAAACCTACCAAACCTGGGCATTTTTAAAAACTAGAGACCTAGGGGAATCCAAGATGGGGTGACTTGTGGGGCTCTCACCAGGTTCTGTTACCCGCCATCCTTTTTAAACCTCAAAATTTGGCTAAAAAACATGTTTTCCTCATATTTCGGTGACAGAAAGTTCTGGAATGTAAGAGGAGCCACAAATTTCCTTCCACCCAGTGTTCTCCCAAGTCTCCCAATAAAAATTATACCTCACTTGTGTGGGTAGGCCTAGTGCCCGTGACAGGAAATACCCCAAAACACAACGTGGACACATCACATTTTTCCACAGAAAACAGAGGTGTTTTTTACAACGTGCCTACCTGTGGATTTTGGCCTCTAGCTCAGCCGGCACATAGGGAATCCTACCAAACCTGTCCATTTTTTTTAAATCTAGAGACCTAGGGGAATCCAAGATGGGTTGACTTGTAGGGCTCTCACCAGGTTCTGTTACCCGGCATCCTTTGTAAACCTCAAAATTTAACTAAAAAACATTTTTTCCTCATATTTCGGTGACAGAAAGTTCTGGAATATAAGAGGAGCCACAAATTTCCTTCCACCTAGCGTTCCCCCGAGTGTCCTGATAAAAACGGTACTTCACTTTTGTGGGTAGGCCTAGTGCCCATGACAGGAAATACCCCAAAACAGAAAGCAGACACATCACATTTTTCCAAAGAAAATAGAGGAGTTTTTTGCAAAGTGCCTACCTGTGGATTTTGGCCTCTAGCTCAGCCGGCACCTAGGGAAACCTACCAAACCTGTGCATTTTTTAAAACTAGAGACCTAGGGGAATCTAAGATAGGGTGACTTGTGGTGCTCTCACCAGGTTCTGTTACCCAAAATCCTTTGCAAACCTTTAAATGTGACTAAAAAAACACATTTTCCTCAAATTTCGGTGACAGAAAGTTCTGGAATCTGACAGGAGCCACAAATTTCCTTCCATTCAGTCTTCCCCCATGTCTCCCGATAAAAATGAGGCATCACTTGCATGGGTAGGCCCAGTGTCCGCAACAGAAAATGCCCCAAAACACAATTTGGACACATAACATTTTTCCAAAGAAAACAGAGGTGTTTTTTTGCAAAGTGCCTACCTGTGGATTGTAACCTCCAGCTCATCTGGCATCTAGGGAAACCTACAAAACCTGTGCATTTTTTAAAACTAGAGACCTAGGGGAATCCAAGATGGGGTGACTTGTGGGGCTTGCACCGGGTTCTGTTACCCAGAATCCTTTGCAAACCTCAAAATTTTGCTAAATACATTTGTTTCCTTATATTTCGGTGACAGAAAGTTATGGAATATGAGAGGAGCCACAAATTTCCTTCCACCCAGCGTTCCCCCAGGTCTCCTGATAAAAACGATTCCTCACTTTTGTGGGTAGTCCTAGTGCCCATGACAGGAAATGCCCCAAAACAGAACGCAGACACATTACATTTTTCCAAAGAAAACAGAGGATTTTTTGCAAAGTGCCTACCTGTGGATTTTGGCCTCTAGCTCAGCCGGCACCTAGGGAAACCTACCAAACCTGTGCATTTTTTAAAACTAGACACTTAGGGGAATCTAAGATAGGGTGACTTGTGGGGCTCTCACCAGGTTCTGTTACCCAGAAACCTTTGCAAACCTCTAAATTTGTCTAAAAAAACATTTCCTCACATTTCGATGACAGAAAGTTCTGGAATCTGAGGGGAGCCACAAATGTCCTGCCACCCAATGTTACCCCAAGTCTCCCAATAAAAATGATACCTCACTTGTTTGGGTAGGCCTAGTGCCCACGGCAGGAAATGCCCCAAAACACAGCGTGGACACATCACTTTGTTCTACAGAAAACAGAGGAGTGTTTTGCACAGTGCCTACCTGTGAATTTTGGCCTCTAGCGTAGCCGGCACCTAGGGAAACCTACCAAACCTGTGCATTTTTTAAAACTAGAGCCTTAGTGGAATCTAAGATAGGGTGACTTGTGGGGCTCTCACCAGGTTCTGTTACCCAGAATCCTTTGCAAACCTCATAATTTCACCAAAAAAAAACTTTTTCCTCACATTTCGGTTACAGAAAGTTCTGGAATATGAGAGGAGCCACAAATTTCCTTCCACCCAGCGTTTCCCCAACTCTCCCGATAAAAATTATACCCCACTTTTGTGGGCAGGCCTAGTGTCCACGACAGAAAATGCCCCAAAACAGAAAGCAGACACGTCACATTTTTCCAAAGAAAACAGAGGTGTTTTTTGCAAAGTGCCTACCTGTAGATTTTGGCCTCTAGCTCAGCCGGCACCTAGGAAAACCTACCAAACCTGGGCATTTTTGAAAACTAGAGACCTAGGGGAATCCAAGATGGGGTGACTTGTGTGGCTCTCACCAGGTTCTGTTACCCGGCATCCTTTGTAAACCTCAAAATTTGGATAAAAAACACTTTTTCCTCATATTTCGGTGACAGAATGTTCTGGAATATAAGAGGAGCCACAAATTTCCTTCCACCCAGCGTTCCCGCAAGTCTCCCGATAACAACGATACCTCACTTTTGTGGGTAGGCCTTATGCCTGTGACAGGAAATGCCCCAAAACAGAACGCAAACACGTCACATTTTTCCAAAGAAAACAGAGGTGTTTTTTACAACGTGCCTACCTGTGGATTTTGGCCTCTAGCTCAGCCGGCACATAGGGAATCCTACAAAACCTGTCAATTTTTTTAAAATTAGAGACCTAGGGGAATCCAAGATGGGTTGACTTGTAGGGCTCTCACCAGGTTCTGTTACCCGGCATCCTTTGTAAACCTCAAAATTTAACTAAAAAACATTTTTTCCTCTTATTTCGGTGACAGAAAGTTCTGGAATATAAGAGGACCCACAAATTTCCTTCCACCCAGCGTTTCCCCAAGTCTCCTGATAAAAATGATACCCCACTTTTATGGGCAGGCCTAGTGTCCGCGACAGAAAATGCCCCAAAACAGAACGCAGACACGTCACATTTTTCCAAAGAAAACAGAGGTGCTTTTTGCAAAGTGCCTACCTGTGGATTTTGGCCTCTAGCTCAGCCGGCACCTAGGGAAACCTACCAAACCTGTGCATTTTTAAAAACTAGAGACCTAGGGGAATCCAAGATGGCGTGACTTGTGGGGCTTTCACCAGGTTCTGTTACCCGCCATCCTTTTTAAAGCTCAAAATTTGACTAAAAAACATGTTTTCCTCCTATTTCGGTGACAGAAAGTTCTGGAATATAAGAGGAGCCACAAATTTCCTTCCACCCAGTGTTCCCCCAAGTCTCCCAATAAAAATGATACCTCACTTGTGTGGGTAGGCCTAGTGCCCGTGACAGGAAATACCCCAAAACACAACGTGGACACATCACATTTTTCCACAGAAAACAGAGGTGTTTTTTACAACGTGCCTACCTGTGGATTTTGGCCTCTAGCTCAGCCGGCACATAGGGAATCCTACCAAACCTGTCCATTTTTTTAAAACTAGAGACCTAGGGGAATCCAAGATGGGTTGACTTGTAGGGTTCTCACCAGGTTCTGTTACCCAGAATCCTTTGCAAACCTCAAAATTTGGTTAAAAAAACACTTTTTCCCCATATTTCGGTGACAGAAAGTTCTGGAATCTGAGGGGAGAATCAAATGTCCTGCCACCCAGTGTTCCCCCAAGTCTCCCAATAAAAATGATACCTCACTTGCATGGGTAGGCCTAGTGTCCGCGACAGAAAATGCCCCAAAACACAACGTGGACACATAACATTTTTCCAAAGAAAGCAGAGGTGTTTTTTTTTGCAAAGTTCCTACCTGTGGATTGTGGCCTCCAGCTCAGCTGGCACCTAGGGAAACCTACAAAACCTGTGCATTTTTGAAAACTAGAGACCTAGGGGAATACAAGATGGGGTGAGTTGTGGGGCTCTCACCAGGTTCTGTTACCCAGAATCCTATGCAAACCTCAAAATTTGGGTAAAAAATCACTTTTTCCTCATATTTCGGTGACAGAAAGTTCTGGAATATGAGAGGAGCCACAAATTTCCTTCCACCCAGCGTTTCCCCAACTCTCCCGATAAAAATTATACCCCACTTTTGTGGGCAGGCCTAGTGTCCGCGACAGAAAATGCCCCAAAACAGAAATCAGACACGTCACATTTTTCCAAAGAAAACAGAGGTGTTTTTTGCAAAGTGCCTACCTGTAGATTTTGGCCTCTAGCTCAGCCGGCACCTAGGGAAACCTACCAAACCTGGGCATTTTTGAAAACTAGAGACCTAGGGGAATCCAAGATGGGGTGACTTGTGTGGCTCTCACCAGGTTCTGTTACCCGGCATCCTTTGTAAACCTCAAAATCTGGCTAAAAAACAATTTTTCCTCATATTTCGGTGACAGAAAGTTCTGGAATATAAGAGGAGCCACAAATTTCCTTCCACCCAGCGTTCCCCCAAGTCTCCCGATAACAACGATACCTCACTTTTGTGGGTAGGCCGAGTGCCTGTGACAGGAAATGCCCCAAAACAGAACGCAAACAAGTCACATTTTTCCAAAGAAAACAGAGGTGTTTTTTGCAAAGTGCCTACCTGTGGATTTTGGCCTCTTGCTCAGCCGGCACCTAGGGAAACCTACCAAACCTGTGCATTTTTTAAAACTAGAGACCTAGGGGAATCCAAGATGGGGTGACTTGTGGGGCTCTCACCAGGTTCTGTTGCCCGGCATCCTTTGTAAACCTCAAAATTTGGCTAAAAAACATTTTTTCCTCATATTTCGGTGACAGAAAGTTCTGGAATATAAGAGGACCCACAAATTTCCTTCCACCCAGCATTTCCCCAAGTCTCCTGATAAAAATGATACCCCACTTTTATGGGCAGGCCTAGTGTCCGCGACAGAAAATGCCCCAAAACAGAACGCAGACACGTCACATTTTTCCAAAGAAAACAGAGGTGCTTTTTGCAAAGTGCCTACCTGTGGATTTTTGGCCTCTAGCACAGCCGGCACCTAGGGAAACCTACCAAACCTGGGCATTTTTTAAAACTAGAGACCTAGGGGAATCCAAGATGGGGTGACTTGTGGGGCTCTCACCAGGTTCTGTTACCAGGCATCCTTTTTAAACCTCAAAATTTGGCTAAAAAACATGTTTTCCTCATATTTCGGTGACAGAAAGTTCTGGAATATAAGAGGAGCCACAAATTTCCTTCCACCCAGTGTTCCCCCAAGTCTCCCAATAAAAATGATACCTCACTTGTGTGGGTAGGCCTAGTGCCCGTGACAGGAAATACCCTAAAACACAACGTGGACAAATCACATTTTTCCACAGAAAACAGAGGTGTTTTTTACAACGTGCCTACCTGTGGATTTTGGCCTCTAGCTCAGCCGGCACATAGGAAACCTACCAAACCTGTCCATTTTTTTAAAACTAGGGACCTAGGGGAATCCAAGATTGGTTGACTTGTAGGGCTCTCACCAGGTTCTGTTACCCGGCATCCTTTGTAAACCTCAAAATTTAACTAAAAAACTTTTTTTCCTCATATTTCGTTGACAGAAAGTTCTGGAATATAAGAGGACCCACAAATTTCCTTCCACCCAGCGTTTCCCCAAGTCTCCTGATAAAAATGATACCCCACTTTTATGGGCAGGCCTAGTGTCCGCGACAGAAAATGCCCCAAAACAGAACGCAGACACGTCACATTTTTCCAAAGAAAACAGAGGTGCTTTTTGCAAAGTGCCTACCTGTGGATTTTGGCCTCTAGCTCAGCCGGCACCTAGGGAAACCTACCAAACCTGGGCATTTTTTAAAACTAGAGACCTAGGGGAATCTAAGATGGGGTGACTTGTTGTGCTCTCACCAGGTTCTGTTACCCAAAATCCTTTGCAAACCTTTAAATGTGACTAAAAAAACACATTTTCCTCAAATTTCGGTGACAGAAAGTTCTGGAATCTGACAGGAGCCACAAATTTCCTTCCACTCAGTCTTCCCCCATGTCTCCCGATAAAAATGAGGCATCACTTACATGGGTAGGCCTAGTGTCCGCAACAGAAAATGCCCCAAAACACAATGTGGACACATAACATTTTTCCAAAGAAAACAGAGGTGTTTTTTTGCAAAGTGCCTACCTGTGGATTGTAGCCTCCAGCTCATCTGGCATCTAGGGAAACCTACAAAACCTGTGCATTTTTGAAAACTAGAGACCTAGGGGAATCCAAGATGGGGTGACTTGTGGGGCTCGCACCGGGTTCTGTTACCCAGAATCCATTGCAAACCTCAAAATTTTGCTAAATAAAGTTTTTTTCCTTATATTTCGGTGACAGAAAGTTATGGAATATGAGAGGAGCCACAATTTTCCTTCCACCCAGCGTTCCTCCAGGTCTCCTGATAAAAACAATTCCTCACTTTTGTGGGTAGTCCTAGTGCCCGTGACAGGAAATGCCCCAAAACAGAACGCAGACACATTACATTTTTCCAAAGAAAACAGAGGATTTTTTGCAAAGTGCCTACCTGTGGATTTTGGCCTCTAGCTCAGCCGGCACCTAGGGAAACCTACCAAACCTGTGCATTTTTTAAAACTAGACACCTAGGGGAATCTAAGATAGGGTGACTTGTGGGGCTTTCACCAGGGTCTGTTACCCAGAATCCTTTGCAAACCTTTAAAGTTGGCTAAAAAAACACTTTTTCCTCACATTTCAGTGACAGAAAGTTCTGGAATCTGAGAAGAGCCACACATGTCCTTCCACCCAGTGTTCCCCCATGTCTCCCGATAAAAATGATACCTCACTTGCATGGGTAGGCCTAGTGTCCGTAACAGAAAATGCCCCAAGACACAATGTGGACACATAACATTTTTCCAAAGAAAACAGAGGTGTTTTTTTTGCAAAGTGCCTACCTGTGGATTGTGGCCTCCAGCTCAGCTGGCACCTAGGGAAACCTACAAAACCTGTGCATTTTTGAAAACTAGAGACCTAGGGGAATCCAAGATGGGGTGACTTGTGGGGCTCTCACTGCGTTCTGTAACCCAGAATCCTTTGCAAACCTCAACATTTGGCTAAAAAACATTTTTTCCTCATATTTCGGTGACAGAAAGTTCTGGAATATGAGAGGAGCCACAAATTTCCTTCCACCCAGCGTTCCCCCAAGTCTCCTGATAAAAACAATACCTCACTTTTGTGGGTAGGCCTAGTGCCCGTGACAGGAAATGCCCCAAAACAGAATGCAGACACATCATAATTTTTCCAAAGAAAACAGAGGAGTGTTTTGCAAAGTGCCTACCTGTGGATTTTGGCCTCTAGCTCAGCCGGCAGCTAGGGAAACCTACCAAACCTATGCATTTTTTAAAACTAGAGCCCTACGGAAATCTAAGATAGGGTGACTTGTGGGGCTCTCACCAGGTTCTGTTACCCAGAAACCTTTGCAAACCTCTAAATTTGTCTAAAAAAAAATTCCTCACATTTCGATGACAGAAAGTTCTGGAATCTGAGGGGAGCCACAAATGTCCTGCCACCCAATGTTCCCCCAAGTCTCCCAATAAAAATGATACCTCACTTGTTTGGGTAGGCCTGGTGCCCACGACAGGAAATGCCCCAAAACACAGCGTGGACACATCACTTTGTTCTACAGAAAACAGAGGAGTGTTTTGCACAGTGCCTACCTGTGAATTTTGGCCTCTAGCGTAGCCGGCACCTAGGGAAACCTACCAAACCTGTGCATTTTTTAAAACTAGAGCCCTATGAGAATCTAAGATAGGGTGACTTGTGGGGCTCTCACCAGGTTCTGTTACCCAGAATCCTTTGCAAACCTCATAATTTCACACAAAAAACACTCTTTCCTCACATTTCGGTGAGAGAAAGTTCTGGAATATGAGAGGACCCACAAATTTCCTTCCACCCAGCGTTTCCCCAAGTCTCCTGATAAAAATGATACCCCACTTTTATGGGCAGGCCTAGTGTCCGCAACAGAAAATGCCCCAAAACAGAAAGCAGACACGTCACATTTTTCCAAAGAAAACAGAGGTGTTTTTTGCAAAGTGCCTACCTGTGGATTTTGGCCTCTTGCTCAGCTGGCACCTAGGGAAACCTACCAAACCTGTCCATTTTTTATAACTAGAGACCTAGGGGAATCCAAGATGGGGTGACTTGTGGGGCTCTCACCAGGTTCTGTTACCCGGCATCCTTTGTAAACCTCAAAATTTGGCTAAAAAACATTTTTTCCTCATATTTCGGTGACAGAAAGTTCTGGAATATAAGAGGACCCACACATTTCCTTCCACCCAGCGTTTCCCCAAGTCTCCTGATAAAAATGATACCCCACTTTTATGGGCAGGCCTAGTGTCCGCGACAGAAAATGCCCCAAAACAGAAAGCAGACACGTCACATTTTTCCAAAGAAAACAGAGGTGTTTTTTGCAAAGTGCCTACCTGTGGATTTTGGCCTCTAGCTCAGCCGGCAGCTAGGGAAACCTACCAAACCTATGCATTTTTTAAAACTAGAGCCCTACGGAAATCTAAGATAGGGTGACTTGTGGGGCTCTCACCAGGTTCTGTTACCCAGAAACCTTTGCAAACCTCTAAATTTGTCTAAAAAAAAATTCCTCACATTTCGATGACAGAAAGTTCTGGAATCTGAGGGGAGCCACAAATGTCCTGCCACCCAATGTTCCCCCAAGTCTCCCAATAAAAATGATACCTCACTTGTTTGGGTAGGCCTGGTGCCCACGACAGGAAATGCCCCAAAACACAGCGTGGACACATCACTTTGTTCTACAGAAAACAGAGGAGTGTTTTGCACAGTGCCTACCTGTGAATTTTGGCCTCTAGCGTAGCCGGCACCTAGGGAAACCTACCAAACCTGTGCATTTTTTAAAACTAGAGCCCTATGAGAATCTAAGATAGGGTGACTTGTGGGGCTCTCACCAGGTTCTGTTACCCAGAATCCTTTGCAAACCTCATAATTTCACACAAAAAACACTCTTTCCTCACATTTCGGTGAGAGAAAGTTCTGGAATATGAGAGGACCCACAAATTTCCTTCCACCCAGCGTTTCCCCAAGTCTCCTGATAAAAATGATACCCCACTTTTATGGGCAGGCCTAGTGTCCGCAACAGAAAATGCCCCAAAACAGAAAGCAGACACGTCACATTTTTCCAAAGAAAACAGAGGTGTTTTTTGCAAAGTGCCTACCTGTGGATTTTGGCCTCTTGCTCAGCTGGCACCTAGGGAAACCTACCAAACCTGTCCATTTTTTATAACTAGAGACCTAGGGGAATCCAAGATGGGGTGACTTGTGGGGCTCTCACCAGGTTCTGTTACCCGGCATCCTTTGTAAACCTCAAAATTTGGCTAAAAAACATTTTTTCCTCATATTTCGGTGACAGAAAGTTCTGGAATATAAGAGGACCCACACATTTCCTTCCACCCAGCGTTTCCCCAAGTCTCCTGATAAAAATGATACCCCACTTTTATGGGCAGGCCTAGTGTCCGCGACAGAAAATGCCCCAAAACAGAAAGCAGACACGTCACATTTTTCCAAAGAAAACAGAGGTGTTTTTTGCAAAGTGCCTACCTGTGGATTTTGGCCTCTTGCTCAGCTGGCACCTAGGGAAACCTACCAAACCTGTCCATTTTTTATAACTAGAGACCTAGGGGAATCCAAGATGGGTTGACTTGTAGGGTTCTCACCAGGTTCTGTTACCCAGAATCCTTTGCAAACCTCAAAATTTGGTTAAAAAAACACTTTCTCCTCATATTTCGGTGACAGAAAGTTCTGGAATCTGAGGGGAGGCACAAATGTCCTGCCAC
The DNA here is from genome assembly GCF_031143425.1 of Pleurodeles waltl. Lineage (NCBI taxonomy): Eukaryota > Metazoa > Chordata > Amphibia > Caudata > Salamandridae > Pleurodeles > Pleurodeles waltl. The sequence goes on from NC_090447.1 coordinate 590,088,715, forward strand.
CCAGTGTTCCCCCAAGTCTCCCAATAAAAATTATACCTCACTTGCATGGGTAGGCCTAGTGTCCGCAACAGAAAATGCCCCAAAACACAACGTGGACACATAACATTTTTCCAAATAAAGCAGAGGTGGGTTTTTTTGCAAAGTGCCTACCTGTGGATTGTGGCCTCCAGCTCAGCTGGCACCTAGGGAAACCTACAAAACCTGTGCATTTTTGAAAACTAGAGACCTAGGGGAATACAAGATGGGGTGAGTTGTGGGGCTCTCACCAGGTTCTGTTACCCAGAATCCTTTACAAACCTCAAAATTTGGGTAAAAAAACACTTTTTCCTCATATTTCGGTGAGAGAAAGTTCTGGAATATGAGAGGAGCCACAAATTTCCTTCCACCCAGCGTTTCCCCAACTCTCCCGATAAAAATTATACCCCACTTTTGTGGGCAGGCCTAGTGTCCGCAACAGAAAATGCCCCAAAACAGAAAGCAGACACGTCACATTTTTCCAAAGAAAACAGAGGTGTTTTTTGCAAAGTGCCTACCTGTAGATTTTGGCCTCTAGCTCAGCCGGCACCTAGGGAAACCTACCAAACGTGGGCATTTTTGAAAACTAGAGACCTAGGGGAATCCAAGATGGGGTGACTTGTGTGGCTCTCACCAGATTCTGTTACCCGGCATCCTTTGTAAACCTCAAAATGTGGCTAAAAAACATTTTTTCCTCACATTTCGGTGACAGAAAGTTCTGGAATATAAGAGGACCCACAAATTTCCTTCCACCCAGCGTTTCCCCAAGTCTCCTGATAAAAATGATACCCCACTTTTATGGGCAGGCCTAGTGTCCGCGACAGAAAATGCCCCAAAACAGAACGCAGACACGTCACATTTTTCAAAAGAAAACAGAGGTGCTTTTTGCAAAGTGACTACCTGTGGAATTTGGCCTCTAGCTCAGCCGGCACCTAGGGAAACCTACCAAACCTGGGCATTTTTTAAAACTAGAGACCTAGGGGAATCCAAGATGGGGTGACTTGTGGGGCTCTCACCAGGTTCTGTTACCCGGCATCCTTTTTAAACCTCAAAATTTGGCTAAAAAACATGTTTTCCTCATATTTCGGTGACAGAAAGTTCTGGAATATAAGAGGAGCCACAAATTTCCTTTCACCCAGTGTTCCCCCAAGTCTACCAAATTAAAATGATACCTCACTTGTGAGGGTAGGCCTAGTGCCCGTGACAGAAAATACCCCAAAGCACAACGTGGACACATCACATTTTTCCACAGAAAACAGAGGTGTTTTTTACAACGTGCCTACCTGTGGATTTTGGCCTCTAGCTCAGCCGTCACATAGGGAATCCTACCAAACCTGTCCATTTTTTTTAAAACTACAGACCTAGGGGAATCCAAGATGGGTTGACTTGTAGGGCTCTCACCAGGTTCTGTTACCCGGCATCCTTTGTAAACCTCAAAATTTAACTAAAAAAAATTTTTTCCTCATATTTCGGTGACAGAAAGTTCTGGAATATAAGAGGAGCCACAAATTTCCTTCCACCCAGCGTTTCCCCAAGTCTCCTGATAAAAATGATACCCCACTTTTATGGGCAGGCCTAGTGTCCGCGACAGAAAATGCCCCAAAACAGAACGCAGACACGTCACATTTTTCCAAAGAAAACAGAGGTGTTTTTTGCAAAGTGCCTACCTGTGGATTTTGGCCTCTAGCTCAGCCGGCACCTAGGGAAACCTACCAAACGTGGGCATTTTTGAAAACTAGAGACCTAGGGGAATCCAAGATGGGGTGACTTGTGTGGCTCTCACCAGATTCTGTTACCCGGCATCCTTTGTAAACCTCAAAATGTGGCTAAAAAACATTTTTTCCTCACATTTCGGTGACAGAAAGTTCTGGAATATAAGAGGACCCACAAATTTCCTTTCACCCAGTGTTCCCCCAAGTCTCCCAATTAAAATGATACCTCACTTGTGAGGGTAGGCCTAGTGCCCGTGACAGAAAATACCCCAAAGCACAACGTGGACACATCACATTTTTCCACAGAAAACAGAGGTGTTTTTTACAACGTGCCTACCTGTGGATTTTGGCCTCTAGCTCAGCCGTCACATAGGGAATCCTACCAAACCTGTCCATTTTTTTTAAAACTACAGACCTAGGGGAATCCAAGATGGGTTGACTTGTAGGGCTCTCACCAGGTTCTGTTACCCGGCATCCTTTGTAAACCTCAAAATTTAACTAAAAAACATTTTTTCCTCATATTTCGGTGACAGAAAGTTCTGGAATATAAGAGGAGCCACAAATTTCCTTCCACCCAGCGTTTCCCCAAGTCTCCTGATAAAAATGATACCCCACTTTTATGGGCAGGCCTAGTGTCCGCGACAGAAAATGCCCCAAAACAGAACGCAGACACGTCACATTTTTCCAAAGAAAACAGAGGTGCTTTTTGCAAAGTGACTACCTGTGGAATTTGGCCTCTAGCTCAGCCGGCACCTAGGGAAACCTACCAAACCTGGGCATTTTTTAAAACTAGAGACCTAGGGGAATCCAAGATGGGGTGACTTGTGGGGCTCTCACCAGGTTCTGTTACCCGGCATCCTTTTTAAACCTCAAAATTTGGCTAAAAACATGTTTTCCTCATATTTCGGTGACAGAAAGTTCTGGAATATAAGAGGAGCCACAAATTTCCTTTCACCCAGTGTTCCCCCAAGTCTCCCAATTAAAATGATACCTCACTTGTGAGGGTAGGCCTAGTGCCCGTGACAGAAAATACCCCAAAGCACAACGTGGACACATCACATTTTTCCACAGAAAACAGAGGTGTTTTTTACAACGTGCCTACCTGTGGATTTTGGCCTCTAGCTCAGCCGTCACATAGGGAATCCTACCAAACCTGTCCATTTTTTTTAAAACTACAGACCTAGGGGAATCCAAGATGGGTTGACTTGTAGGGCTCTCACCAGGTTCTGTTACCCGGCATCCTTTGTAAACCTCAAAATTTAACTAAAAAACATTTTTTCCTCATATTTCGGTGACAGAAAGTTCTGGAATATAAGAGGAGCCACAAATTTCCTTCCACCCAGCGTTTCCCCAAGTCTCCTGATAAAAATGATACCCCACTTTTATGGGCAGGCCTAGTGTCCGCGACAGAAAATGCCCCAAAACAGAACGCAGACACGTCACATTTTTCCAAAGAAAACAGAGGTGTTTTTTGCAAAGTGCCTACCTGTGGATTTTGGCCTCTAGCTCAGCCGGCACCTAGGGAAACCTACCAAACCTGGGCATTTTTAAAAACTGGAGACCTAGGGGAATCCAATATGGCGTGACTTGTGGGGCTCTCACCAGGTTCTGTTACCCGGCATCCTTTTTAAAGCTCAAAATTTGGCTAAAAAACATGTTTTCCTCATATTTCGGTGACAGAAAGTTCTGGAATATAAGAGGAGCCACAAATTTCCTTTCACCCAGTGTTCCCCCAAGTCTCCCAATTAAAATGATACCTCACTTGTGAGGGTAGGCCTAGTGCCCGTGACAGAAAATACCCCAAAGCACAACGTGGACACATCACATTTTTCCACAGAAAACAGAGGTGTTTTTTACAACGTGCCTACCTGTGGATTTTGGCCTCTAGCTCAGCCGTCACATAGGGAATCCTACCAAACCTGTCCATTTTTTTTAAAACTACAGACCTAGGGGAATCCAAGATGGGTTGACTTGTAGGGCTCTCACCAGGTTCTGTTACCCCGGCATCCTTTGTAAACCTCAAAATTTAACTAAAAAACATTTTTTCCTCATATTTCGGTGACAGAAAGTTCTGGAATATAAGAGGAGCCACAAATTTCCTTCCACCCAGCGTTTCCCCAAGTCTCCTGATAAAAATGATACCCCACTTTTATGGGCAGGCCTAGTGTCCGCGACAGAAAATGCCCCAAAACAGAACGCAGACACGTCACATTTTTCCAAAGAAAACAGAGGTGTTTTTTGCAAAGTGCCTACCTGTGGATTTTGGCCTCTAGCTCAGCCGGCACCTAGGGAAACCTACCAAACCTGGGCATTTTTAAAAACTGGAGACCTAGGGGAATCCAATATGGCGTGACTTGTGGGGCTCTCACCAGGTTCTGTTACCCGGCATCCTTTTTAAAGCTCAAAATTTGGCTAAAAAACATGTTTTCCTCATATTTCGGTGACAGAAAGTTCTGGAATATAAGAGGAGCCACAAATTTCCTTCCACCCAGTGTTCCCTCAAGTCTCCCAATAAAAATGATACCTCACTTGTGTGGGTAGGCCTAGTGCCCGTGACAGGAAATACCCCAAAACACAACGTGGACACATCACATTTTTCCACAGAAAACAGAGGTGTTTTTTACAACGTGCCTACCTGTGGATTTTGGCCTCTAGCTCAGCCGGCACATAGGGAATCCTACCAAACCTGTCCATTTTTTTAAAACTAGAGACCTAGGGGAATCCAAGATGGGTTGACTTGTAGGGTTCTCACCAGGTTCTGTTACCCAGAATCCTTTGCAAACCTCAAAATTTGGTTAAAAAAACACTTTTTCCTCATATTTCGGTGACAGAAAGTTCTGGAATCTGAGGGGAGCCACAAATGTCCTGCCACCCAGTGTTCCCCCAAGTCTCCCAATAAAAATGATACTTCACTTGCATGGGTAGGCCTAGTGTCCGCGACAGAAAATGCCCCAAAACACAACGTGGACACATAACATTTTTCAAAATAAAGCAAAGGTGGGTTTTTTTGCAAAGTGCCTACCTGTGGATTGTGGCCTCCAGCTCAGCTGACACCTAGGGAAACCTACAAAACCTGTGCATTTTTTAAAACTAGAGACCTAGGGGAATACAAGATGGTGTGAGTTGTGGGGCTCTCACCAGGTTCTGTTACCCAGAATCCTTTGCAAACCTCAAAATTTGGGTAAAAAAACACTTTTTCCTCATATTTCGGTGACAGAAAGTTCTGGAATATGAGAGGAGCCACAAATTTCCTTCCACCCAGCGTTTCCCCAACTCTCCCGTTAAAAAATTATACCCCACTTTTGTGGGCAGGCCTAGTGTCCGTGACAGAAAATGCCCCAAAACAGAAAGCAGACACGTCACATTTTTCCAAAGAAAACAGAGGTGTTTTTTGCAAAGTGCCTACCTGTAGATTTTGGCCTCTAGCTCAGCCGGCACCTAGGGAAACCTACCAAACCTGGGCATTTTTGAAAACTAGAGACCTAGGGGAATCCGAGATGGGGTGACTTGTGTGGCTCTCACCAGATTGTGTTACCCGGCATCCTTTTTAAACCTCAAAATTTGGCTAAAAAACATGTTTTCCTCATATTTCGGTGACAGAAAGTTCTGGAATATAAGAGGACCCACAAATTTCCTTCCACCCAGCGTTTCCCCAAGTCTCCTGATAAAAATGATACCCCACTTTTATGGGCAGGCCTAGTGTCCGCGACAGAAAATGCCCCAAAACAGAACGCAGACACGTCATATTTTTCCAAAGAAAACAGAGGTGCTTTTTGCAAAGTGCCTACCTGTGGATTTTGGCCTCTAGCTCAGCCGGCACCTAGGGAAACCTACCAAACCTGGGCATTTTTAAAAACTAGAGACCTAGGGGAATCCGAGATGGGGTGACTTGTGGGGCTCTCACCAGGTTCTGTTACCCGGCATCCTTTTTAAACCTCAAAATTTGGCTAAAAAACATGTTTTCCTCATATTTCGGTGACAGAAAGTTCTGGAATATAAGAGGAGCCACAAATTTCCTTCCACCCAGTGTTCCCCCAAGTCTCCCAATAAAAATTATACCTCACTTGTGTGGGTAGGCCTAGTGCCCGTGACAGGAAATACCCCAAAACACAACGTGGACACATCACATTTTTCCACAGAAAACAGAGGTGTTTTTTACAACGTGCCTACCTGTGGATTTTGGCCTCTAGCTCAGCCGGCACCTAGGGAATCCTACCAAACCTGTCCATTTTTTTAAATCTAGAGACCTAGCGAAATCCAAGATGGGTTGACTTGTAGGGCTCTCACCAGGTTCTGTTACCCAGAATCCTTTTCAAACCTCAAAATTTGGTTAAAAAACTTTTTCCTCATATTTCGGTGACAGAAAGTTCTGGAATCTGAGAGGAGCCACAAATTTATTTCCACCCAGTGTTTCCAAAAGTCTCCCGATAAAAATGATACCTCACTTGTGTGGGTAGGCCTAGTGCCCGTGACAGGAAATACCCCAAAACACAACGTGGACACATCACATTTGTCCACAGAAAACAGAGGTGTTTTTTACAACGTGCCTACCTGTGGATTTTGGCCTCTAGCTCAGCCGTCACCTAGGGAATCCTACCAAACCTGTCCATTTTTTTAAAACTAGAGACCTAGGGGAATCCAAGATGGGTTGACTTGTAGGGCTCTCACCAGGTTCTCTTTTCCAGAATCCTTTGCAAACCTCAAAATTTGGCTAAAAAACATTTTTTCCTCATATTTGGGTGACAGAAAGTTCTGGAATATAAGAGGACCCACAAATTTCCTTCCACCCAGCGTTTCCCCAAGTCTCCCGATAAAAATGATACCCCACTTTTATGGGCAGGCCTATTGTTCGTGACAGAAAATGCCCAAAAACAGAACGCAGACACGTCACATTTTTCCAAAGAAAACAGATTTGCTTTTTGCAAAGTGCCTTCCTGTGGATTTTGGCCTCCAGCTCAGCCGGCACCTAGGGAAACCTACCAAACCTGGGCATTTTTTAAAACTAGAGACCTAGGGTAATCCAAGATGGGGTGACTTGTGGGGCTCTCACCAGGTTCTGTTACCCGACATCCTTTGTAAAACTCAAAATTTGGCTAAAAAACACTTTTTCCTCATATTTTGGTGACAGAAAGTTCTGGAATCTGAGAGGAGCCACAAATGTCCTGCCACCCAGCGTTCCCCCAAGTCTCCCGATAACAACAATACCTCACTTTTGTGGGTAGGCCTAGTGCCCGTGACAGGAAATGCCCCAAAACAGAACGCAGACACGTCACATTTTTCCACAGAAAACAGAGGTGTTTTTTGCAAAGTGACTACCTGTGGATTTTGTTCTCTAGCTCAGCTGGCACCTAGGGAAACCTACCAAACCTGTCCATTATTTTAAACTAGAGACCTAGGAGAATCTAAGATAGGGTGACTTGTGGGGTTTTCACCAGGTTCTGTTACCCAGAATCCTTTGCAAACCTTTGAATTTTGCTAAAAAAAACCACTTTTTCCTCACATTTCAGTGACAGAAAATTCTGGAATCTGAGAGGAGCCACAAATTTCCTTCCACCCAGTGTTCCCCTATGTCTCCCGATAAAAATGATACCTCATTTGCATGGGTAGGCCTAGTGTCCGCAACAGAAAATGCCCCAAAACACAACGTGGACACATAACCTTTTTCCAAAGAAAACAGAGGTGTTTTTTTTGCAAAGTGCCTACCTGTGGATTGTGGCCTCCAGCTCAACTTGCACCTAGGGAAACCTACAAAACCTGTGCATTTTTTAAAAATAGAGCCCTAGGGGACTCCAAGATGGGGTGACTTGTGGGGCTCTCACCGGGTTCTGTAACCTAGAATCCTTTGCAAACCTCAAAATTTGGCTAAAAATCACTTTTTCCTCATATTTCGGTGACAGAAAGTTCTAGAATATGAGAGGAGCCACAGATTTCCTTCCACCCATCTTTCCCCCAAGTCTCCCGATAAAAACGATACCCCACTTTTATGCGCAGGCCTAGTGTCCGCGACAGAAAATGCCCCAAAACAGAACGCAGACACATCACATTTTTCCAAAGAAAACAGAGATGCTTTTTGCAAAGTGCCTTCCTGTGGATTTTGGCCTCTAGCTCAGCCGGCACCTAGGGAAACCTACCAAACCTGTGCATTTTTTAAAACTAGAGACCTAGGGGAATCCAAGATGGGGTGACTTGTGGGGCTCTCACCAGGTTCTGTTACCCGACATCCTTTGTAAACCTCAAAATTTGGCTAAAAAACACTTTTTCCTCATATTTCGGTGACAGAAAGTTCTGGAATATAAGAGGAGCCACAAATTTCCTTCCACCCAGCGTTCCCCCAAGTCTCCCGATAACAACGATACCTCACTTTTGTGGGTAGGCCTAGTGCCCGTGACAGGAAATGCCCCAAAACAGAACGCAGACACGTCACATTTTTCCACAGAAAACAGAGGTGTTTTTTGCAAAGTGACTACCTGTGGATTTTGTTCTCTAGCTCAGCTGGCACCTATGGAAACCTACCAAACCTGTCCATTTTTTTAAACTAGAGACCTAGGGGAATCTAAGATAGGGTGACTTGTGGGGCTTTCACCAGGTTCTGTTACCCAGAATCCTTTGCAAACCTTTGAATTTTGGCTAAAAAAAAACAATTTTTCCTCACATTTCAGTGACAGAAAGTTCTGGAATCTGAGAGGAGCCACAAATTTCCTTACACCCAGTGTTCCCCTATGTCTCCCGATAAAAATGATACCTCACTTGCATGGGTAGGCCTAGTGTCCGCAACAGAAAATGCCCCAAAACACAACGTGGACGCATAACCTTTTTCCAAAGGAAACAGAGGTGTTTTTTTTGCAAAGTGCCTACCTGTGGATTGTGGCCTCCAGCTCAACTTGCACCTAGGGAAACCTACAAAACCTGTGCATTTTTTAAAAATAGAGCCCTAGGGGACTCCAAGATGGGGTGACTTGTGGGGCTCTCACCGGGTTCTGTAACCCAGAATCCTTTGCAAACCTCAAAATTTGGCTAAAAATCACTTTTTCCTCATATTTCGGTGACAGAAAGTTCTGGAATATGAGAGGAGCCACAGATTTCCTTCCACCCATCTTTCCCCCAAGTCTCCCGATAAAAACGATACCTCACTTTTGTTGGGTAGGCCTAGTGCCAGTGACAGGAAATGCCCCAAAACTGAATGCAGACAAATCACATTTTTCCAAAGAAAACAGAGGTGTTTTTTGCAAAGTTCCTACCTGTGGATTTTGGCCTCTAGCTCAGCCGGCACCTAGGGAAACCTAACTAACCTGTGCATTTTTTTAAACTAGAGACCTAGGGGAATCCAAGATGGGGTGACTTGTTGGGGCTCTCACCAGGTTCTGTTACCCGGCATCCTTTGTAAACCTCAAAATTTGGCTAAAAAACATTTTTTCCTCATATTTCGGTGACAGAAAATTCTGGAATATAAGAGGACCCACAAATTTCCTTCCACCCAGCGTTTCCCCAAGTCTCCCGATAAAAATGATACCCTACTTTTATGGGCAGGCCTAGTGTCTGCGACAGAAAATGCCCAAAAACAGAACGCAGACATGTCACATTTTTCCAAAGAAAACAGAAGTACTTTTTGCAAAATGCCTACCTGTGGATTTTGGCCTCTAGCTCAGCAGACACCTAGGGAAACCTACCAAACCTGGGCATTTTTTAAAACTAGAGACCTAGGGGAATCCAAGATGGGGTGACTTGTGGGGCTCTAACCAGGTTCTGTTACCCGGCATCCTTTTTAAACCTCAAAATTTGGCTAAAAAACATTTTTTAATCATATTTCGGTGACAGAAAGTTCTGGAATATAAGAGGAGCCACAAATTTCCTTCCACCCCTTGTTCCCCCAATTCTCCCTATAAAAATGATACCTCACTTGTGTGGGTAGGCCTAGTGCCCGTGACAGGAAATACCCCAAAACACAACGTGGACACATCACATTTTTCCACAGAAAACAGAGGTGTTTTTTACAACGTGCCTACCTGTGGATTTTGGCCTCTAGCTCAGCCGGCACCTAGGGAATCCTACTAAACCTGTCCATTTTTTTACAACTATAGACCTAGGGGAATCCAAGATGGGTTAACTTGTAGGGCTCTCACCAGGTTCTGTTACCCAGAATCCTTTGCAAACCTCAAAATTTGGCTAAAAAACATTTTTTCCTCATATTTCGGTGACAGAAAGTTCTGGAATATAAGAGGACCCACAAATTTCCTTCCACCCAGCGTTTTACCAAGTCTCCCGATAAAAATGATACCCCACTTTTATGGGAGGCCTAGTGTCCGCGACAGAAAATGCCCAAAAACAGAACGCAGACACGTCACATTTTTCCAAAGAAAACAGAGGTGCTTTTTGCAAAGTGCCTACCTGTGGATTTTGGCCTCTAGCTCAGCCGGCACCTAGGGAAACCTACCAAACCTGGGCATTTTTGAAAACTAGAGACCTAGGGGAATCCAAGATGGGGTGACTTGAGGGGCTCTCACCAGGTTCTGTTATCCGGCATCCTTTTTAAACCTCAAAATTTGGCTAAAAAACATTTTTTCCTCATATTTCGGTGACAGAAAGTTCTGGAATATAAGAGAAGCCACAAATTTCCTTCCACCCAGTGTTCCCCCAAGTCTCCCGGTAAAAATGATACCTCACTTGTGTGGGTAGGCCTAGTGCCTGTGACAGGAAATACCCCAAAACACAACGTGGACACATCACATTTTTCCACAGAAAACAGAGGTGTTTTTTACAACGTGCCTACCTGTGGATTTAGGCCTCTAGCTCAGCCGTCACCTAGGGAATCCTACCAAACCTGTCCATTTTTTTTTAAACTAGAGACCTAGGGGAATCCAAGATGGGTTGACTTGTAGGGCTCTCACCAGGTTCTGTTACCCAGAATCCTTTGTAAACCTCAAAATGTGGTTAAAAAACACTTTTTCCTCATATTTCGGTGACAGAAAGTTCTGGAATCTGAGAGGAGCCACAAATTTCTTTCCACCCAGTGTTCCCAAAATTCTCCCGATAAAAATGATACCTCACTTGTGTGGGTAGGCCTAGTGCCCGTGACAGGAAATACCCCAAAACACAACGTGGACACATCACATTTTTCCACAGAAAAAAGAGGTGTTTTTTACAACGTGCCTACCTGTGGATTTTGGCCTCTAGCTCAGCCGGCACCTAGGGAATCCTACCAAACCTGTACATTTTTTTAAAACTAGAGACCTAGGGGAATCCAAGATGGGTTGACTTGTAGGGCTCTCACCAGGTTCTCTTACCCCGAATCCTTTGCAAACCTCAAAATTTGGCTAAAAACATTTTTTTCCCTAATTCGGTGACAGATAGTTCTGGAATATAAGAGGAACCACAAATTTCCTTCCACCCAGCGTTTCCCCAAGTCTCCCGATAAAAATGATACCCCACTTTTATGGGCAGGCCTATTGTTCGCGACAGAAAATGCCCAAAAACAGAACGCAGACACGTCACATTTTTCCAAAGAAAACAGATGTGCTTTTTGCAAAGTGCCTACCTGTGGATTTTGGCCTCCAGCTCAGCCGGCACCTAGGGAATCCGACCAAACCTGGGCATTTTTGAAAACTAGAGACCTAGGGGAATCCAAGATGGGGTGACTTGTGGGGCTCTCACCAGGTTCTGTTACCCGACATCCTTTGTAAACCTCAAAATTTGGCTAAAAAACACTTTTTCCTCATATTTCGGTGACAGAAAGTTCTGGAATCTGACAGGAGCCACAAATGTCCTGCCACCCAGTGTTCCCACAATTTTCCCGATAAAAATGATACCCCACTTTTGTGGGCAGGCCTAGTGTCTGCGACGGAAAATGCCCCAAAACACAACATGGACCCATCCCATTTTTTCAAAGAAAACAGTTGTTTTTTGCAAAGTGCCTACCTGTGGATTTTGGCCTCTAGCTCAGCTGGCACCTAGGGAAACCTACAAAATCTGTGCATTTTTGAAAACTAGAGACCTAGGGGAATCCAAGATGGGGTGACTTGTGGGGCTCTCACCAGGTTCTGTTACCCAGAATCCTTTGCAAACCTCATAATTTCGTGAAAAAACACTTTTTCCTCACATTTCGGTGACAGAAAGTTCTGGAATATGAGAGGACCCACAAATTTCCTTCCACTCATCGTTTCCCCAAGTCTCCCGATAAAAATGATACCCCACTTTTATGGGCAGGCCTAGTGTCCGCGACAGAAAATGCCCCAAAACAGAACGCAGACACGTCACATTTTTCCAAAGAAAACAGAGATGCTTTTTGCAAAGTGCCTTCCTGTGGATTTTGGCCTCTAGCTCAGCCGGCACCTAGGGAAATCTACCAAACCTGAGCATTTTTTAAAACTAGAGACCTAGGGGAATCCAAGATGGGGTGACTTGTGGGGCTCTCACCAGGTTCTGTTACCCAACATCCTTTGTAAAACTCACAATTTGGCTAAAAAACACTTTTTCCTCATATTTCGGTGACAGAAAGTTCTGGAATATAAGAGGAGCCACAAATTTCCTTCCACCCAGCGTTCCCCTAAGTTTCCCGATAACAACGATACCTCACTTTTGTGGGTAGGCCTAGTGCCCGTGACAGGAAATGCCCCAAAACAGAACGCAGACACGTCACATTTTTCCACAGAAAACAGAGGTGTTTTTTGCAAAGTGACTACCTGTGGATTTTGTCCTCTATCTCAGCTGGCACCTAGGGAAACCTACCAAACCTGTCTATTTTTTTTAACTAGAGACCTAGGGGAATCTAAGATAGGGTGACTTGTGGGGCTTTCACCAGGTTCTGTTACCCAGAATCCTTTGCAAACCTTTCAATTTGGGTAAACAAAACCACCTTTTCATCACATTTCAGTGACAGAAAGTTCTGGAATCTGAGAGGAGCTTCAAATTTCCTTCCATCCAGTGTTCCCCTATGTCTCCCGATAAAAATGATACCTCACTTGCATGGGTAGGCCTAGTGTCCGCCACAGAAAATGCCCCAAAACACAACGTGGACACATAACCTTTTTCCAAAGAAAACAGAGGTGTTTTTTTGGCAAATTGCCTACCTGTGGAGTGTGGCCTCCAGCTCAACTGGCACTTAGGGAAACCTACAGAACCTGTGCATTTTTTAAAAATAGAGCCCTAGGGGACTCCAAGATGGGGTGACTTGTGGGGCTCTCACCGGGTTCTGTAACCCAGAATCCTTTGCAAACCTCAAAATTTGGCTAAAAAACATTTTTTCCTCATATTTCGGTGACAGAAAGTTCTGGAATATAAGAGGACCCACAAATTTCCTTCCACCCAGCGTTTCCCCAAGTCTCCCAATAAAAATGATACCCCACTTTTATGGGCAGGCCTAGTGTCCGTGACAGAAAATGCCCAAAAACAGAACTCAGACACGTCACATTTTTCCAAAGAAAACAGAGGTGCTTTTTGCAAAGTGCCTACCTGTGGATTTTGGCCTCTAGCTCAGCCGGCACCTAGGGAAACCTACCAAACCTGGGCATTTTTGAGAACTAGAGACCTAGGGGAATCCAAGATGGGGTGACTTGAGGGGCTCTCACCAGGTTCTGTTATCCGGCATCCTTTTTAAACCTCAAAATTTGGCTAAAAAACATTTTTTCCTCATATTTCGGTGACAGAAAGTTCTGGAATATAAGAGAAGCCACAAATTTCCTTCCACCCAGTGTTCCCCCAAGTCTCCTGATAAAAATGATACCTCACTTGTGTGGGTAGGCCTAGTGCCCGTGACAGGAAATACCCCAAAACACAACGTGGACACATCACATTTTTCCACAGAAAACAGAGGTGTTTTTTACAACGTGCCTACCTATGGATTTTGGCCTCTAGCTCAGCCGACACCTAGGGAATCCGACCAAAGCTGTCCATTTTTTTAAAACTAGAGACCTAGGGGAGTCCAAGATGGGGTGACTTGTGGGGCTCTCACCGGGTTCTGTAACCCAGAATCCTTTGCAAACCTCAAAATTTGGCCAAAAACACTTTTTCCTCACATTTCGGTGAAAGAAAGTTCTGGAATCTGAGAGGAGCCACAAATTTCTTTCCACCCAGTGTTCCCCCAAGTCTCCCGATAAAAATGATACCTCACTTGTGTGGGTAGGCCTAGTGCCCGTGACAGGAAATACCCCAAAACACAACGTGGACACGTCACATTTTTCCACAGAAAACAGAGGTGTTTTTTACAACGTGCCTACCTGTGGATTTTGGCCTCTAGCTCAACCGGCACCTAGGGAATCCTACCAAACCTGTCCATTTTTTTAAAACTAGAGACCTAGGGGAATCCAAGATGGAGTGACTTGTGGGGCTCTCACCAGGTTCTGTTACCCAGAATCCTTTGCAAACCTCAAAATTTGTCTAAAAAACACTTTTTCCTCATATTTTGGTGACAGAAAGTTCTGGAATATGAGAGGAGCCACAAATTTCCTTCCACCCATCGTTCCCCAAAGTCACCCGATAACAATGATACCTCACTTTTGTGGGTAGGCCTGGTGCCCGTGACAGGAAATGCCCCAAAACAGAATGCAGACACGTCACATTTTTCCAAAGAAAACACAGGTGTTTTTTGCAAAGTGCTTACCTGTGGATTTTGGTTTTAGCTCAGCCGGCACCTAGGGAAACCTACCAAACCTGTGCATTTTTGAAAACTAGAGACCTAGGGGAATCCAAGATGGGGTGACTTGTGGGGCTTCTCACCAGGTTCTATTACCCGGCATCCTTTGTAAACCTCAACATTTTGCTAAAAAACATTTTTTCCTCATATTTCGGTGACAGAAAGTTCTGGAATATAAGAGGTGCTACAAATTTCCTTCCACCCAGCGTTTCCCCAAGTCCCCTGATAAAAACAATACCTCACTTTTGTGGGTAGGGCTAGTGCCCGTGACAGGAAATGCCCCAAAACAGAAAGCAGACACATCACATTTTTCCAAAGAAAACAGAGGTGTTTTTTGCAAAGTGCCTACTTGTGGATTTTGGCCTCTAGCTCAGCTGGCACCTAGGGAAACCTACAAAATCTGTGCATTTTTTAAAACTAGAGACCTAAGGGAATCTAAGATAGGGTGACTTGTGGGGCTCGCACCAGATTCTGTTACCCAGAATCGTTTGCAAAGCTCATAATTTGGCGAAAAAACACTTTTTCCTCACATTTCGGTGACAGAAAGTTCTGGAATCTGAGAGGAGCCACAAATGTCTTTCCACCCAGCGTTCCCCATGTCTCCCGATAAAAATGATACCCCACTTTTGAGGGTAGGCAAGGAGGCCGCAACAGGAAATGTCCCAAAACACAACGTGGACACATTACATTGTTCCACAGAAAACAGAGGTTTTTAGCACAGTGCCTAACTGTGGATTTTGGCCTCTAGCTCTGCCGGCACCTAGGGAAACCTACCAAACCTGTGCATTTTTTTAAACTTGAGACGAGGGGAAATCCAAGATAGGGTGACTTGTGGGGTTCTCACCAGGTTCTGTTAACCAGAATCATTTGCAAACCTCATAATTTGGCAAAAAAAACACTTTTTCCTCACATTTCAGTGAGAAAGATCTGGAATCTGAGAGGAGGCACACATTTCCTTCCAACCAATGTTCCCCAAGTCTCCCGATTAAAATGACACCTCATTTGTGTGGGTAGGCTTAGTGGCCGCGACAGGAAATGCCCGAAACGCAACGTGGACACATCCCATTGTGCCACAGAAAACAGCGGTGTTTTCTGCAAAGTGTCTACCTGTGGATTTTGGCCTCTAGCTCAGCCGGCACCTAGAGAGACCTACCAAACTTGTGCATTTGTGAAAACTAGAGACCTAGGGGAATCCAAGATGGGGTGACTTGTGGGTCTCCCACCAGGTTCTGTTACCCAGAATCCTTTGCAAACCTCTAAATTTGGCTAAATAAACACTTTTTCCTCACATTTCGGTTAAAGAAAGTTCTGGAATCTGAGAGAAGCCACAAATTTCCTTCCACCCAGCGTTCCCCCAAGTCTCCTAATGAAAATGATACCTCACCTATGTGGGTACACCTAGCGCCCGTGACAGGAAATGCCCCAAAACACAACATGGACACATCACATTGTTCCACAGAAAACAGAGGTGTTTTTTGAAAAACTGCTTACCTGTGCATTTTGGCCTCTAGCTCAGCCGGGACCTAGGGAAACCTACCAAGCTTGTGCATTTGTGAAAACTAGAGACCTAGGGGAATCCTGATGGGGTGACTTGTGCGGCTCTCACCAGGTTCTGTTACCCAGAATCCTTTCCAAACCTCAGAATTTGGCTAAAAAACACTTTTTCCTCACATTTCGGTGACAGACAGTTCTGGAAGCTGAGAGGAGCCACAAATTTCCTGCCACCCAGTGTTCCCATCAAGTCTCCCGATAAAAATGACACCTTACTTGTGTGGGTAGGTCTAGTGCCCGCAACAGAAAATACCCCAAAACACAACGTGGACAAATCACATTTTTCCAAAGAAAACAGGTGTTTTTTGTAAAACTGCGTACCTGTGGATTTTGGCCTCTAGCTCAGCCGGGACCTAGGGAAACCTACCAAACCTGTGCATTTGTGAAAACTAGAGACCAAGGGGAATCCACGATGGGGTGACTTGTGGGGTTCTCACCAGGTTCTGTTACCCAGAATCCTTTGCAAACCTCAAAATGTTGTTAAAAAACACGTTTTCCTCACATTTCGGTGACAGAAAGTTCTGGAATCTGAGAGAAGCCACCAATTTCCTTCCACCCAGCGTTCCCCCAAGTCTCTCGATAAAAATGATACCTCACCTATGTGGGTAGCCCTAGTGCAAGTGACAGGAAATGCCCCAAAACACAACGTGGACACATCACATTGTTTCACAGAAAACAGAGGTGTTTTTAGAAAAGTGCCTACCTGTGGATTTTGGCCTCTAGCTCAGCCGGCACCTAGGGAAACCTACCAAACCTGTGCATTTTTTAAAACTAGAGACGTGGGGAAATCCAAGATAGGGTGACTTGTGGGGTTCTCACCAGGTTCCTTCGCAAACCTCATAATTTGGCTAACGAAACACTTTTTCCTCACATTTCAGTGAGAAAGATCTAGAATCTGAGAGGAGCCACACATTTCCTTCCAACCAATGTTCCCCAAGACTCCCGATAAAAATGATACCTCATTTGTGTGGGTAGGCTTAGTGGCCACGACAGGAAATGCCCGAAACACAACGTGGACACTTCCCATTGTTCCACAGAAAACAGCGGTGTTTTTTGCAAAGTGCCTACCTGTGGATTTTGGCCTCTAGCTCAGCCGGCACCTAGGGAAACCTACCAAACCTGTGCATTTTTTAAAACTAGAGACGTTTGGAAATTTAATATAGGGTGACTTGAGGGCTTCTCACCAGGTTCTGTTACCCGGAATCCTTTGTAAACCTCAAAATTTGGCAAAAAAACACCTTTTCCTCATATTTCGGTGACAGAAAGTTCTG
Source organism: Pleurodeles waltl (assembly GCF_031143425.1). NCBI lineage: Eukaryota > Metazoa > Chordata > Amphibia > Caudata > Salamandridae > Pleurodeles > Pleurodeles waltl. The sequence continues at coordinate 590,105,889 of NC_090447.1, forward strand.
GAATATAAGAGGAGCCACAAATTTCCTTCCACTCAGCGTTCCCCCAAGTCTCCTGATAAAAAATATACCTCACTTTTGTGGGTAGGCCTAGTGCCCGTGACATGAAATGCCCCTAAACAGAATGCAGACACATCACATTTTTCCAAAGAAAACAGAGGTGATTTTTGCAAAGTGCCTACCTGTGGATTTTGGCCTCTATCTCAGCCGGCACCTAGGGAAACCTACCAAACCTGTGCATTTTTTAAAACTAGAGACGTGGGGAAATTCAAGATAGGGTGACTTGTGGAGTTCTCACCAGGTTCCTTCGCAAACCTCATAATTTGGCTAACGAAACACTTTTTCCTCACATTTCAGTGAGAAAGATCTAGAATCTGAGAGGAGCCACACATTTCCTTCCAACCAATGTTCCCCAAGACTCCCGATAAAAATGATCCCTCATTTGTGTGGGTAGGCTTAGTGGGCACGACAGGAAATGCCCGAAACACAACGTGGACACATCCCATTGTTCCACAGAAAACAGCGGTGTTTTTTGCAAAGTGCCTACCTGTGGATTTTGGCCTCTAGCTCAGCCGGCACCTAGGGAAACCTACCAAACCTTTGCATTTTTTAAAACTAGAGACGTTTGGAAATTTAATATAGGGTGACTTGAGGGCTTCTCACCAGGTTCTGTTACCCGGAATCCTTTGTAAACCTCAAAATTTGGCAAAAAAACACCTTTTCCTCATATTTCGGTGACAGAAAGTTCTGGAATATAAGAGGAGCCACAAATTTCCTTCCACTCAGCGTTCCCCCAAGCCTCCTGATAAAAAATATACCTCACTTTTGTGGGTAGGCCTAGTGCACGTGACATGAAATGCCCCTAAACAGAATGCAGACACATCACATTTTTCCAAAGAAAACAGAGGTGCTTTTTGCAAAGTGCCTACCTGTGGATTGTGGTCTCTAGCTCAGCTCGCACCTAGGGAAACCTACCAAACCTGTGCATAGTTGAAAACTAGTGACCTAGAGGAATCCACGATGGGGTGACTTTTGGGGTTCTCACCAGGTTCTGTTAGCCAGAATCTTTTGCAAACCTCTAAATTTGGCTAAACAAAACACCTTTTCCTCACATTTCAGTGACAGAAAGTTCTGGAATCTGAGAGGAGCCACAAATGACCTGCCACCCAGTGTTCGCCTAAGTCTCCCGATAAAAATGATACCTCATTTGTTTGGGTAGGCCTAGCGGCTGCAACCTGAAATGCCACAAAACACAACATGGACACATCCCATTGTTCCACAGAAAACAGAGGTGTTTTTTGCAATGTGCCTACCTGTGGATTTTGGCATCTAACTCAGCCGGCACCTAGGGAAACCTACCAAACCTGTGCATTTTGTAAAACTAGAGACCTAGGGGAATCCAAGATGTGGTGACTTGTGGGGCTCTGACCAGGTTCTGTTACCCAGAATCCTTTGCAAACTTAAAAATGTGGCTAAAAAAACACATTTCCTCACATGTTGGTGACAGAAAGTTCTAGAATGTGAGAGGAGCCACAAATGTCCTTTCACCCAGCGTTCCCCCAAGTCTCCCGATAAATATACTGCCTCACTTGTGTGGGTAGCCCTGGTGCAAGTGACAGGAAATGCCCCAAACCACAACGTGGACACATCACATTGTTCCACAGAAAACAGAGGTTTTTAGCAAAGTGCCTACCTGTGGATTTTGTCCTTTAGGTCAGCCGGCACTTAGGGAAATCTACGAAACCTGTGCATTTTTTAAAACTAGAGACGTAGCGAAATCCAAGATAGGGTGACTTGTGGGGTTCTCACCACGTTCTGTTACCCAGAATCCTTTGCAAACCTCTAAATTTGGCTACAAAAACACCTTTTCCTCACATTTCAGTGACAGAAAGTTCTGGAATCTGAGAGGAGCCACAAATGTCCAGCCACCCAGTGTTTCCCCAAGTCTCCCGATAAAAATGATACCTTACTTGGCTGGGTAGGCCTAGTGGCCGCAACCTGAAATACCACAAAACACAACGTGGACACATAACATTTTTCCAAAGAAAACAGAGGTGTTTTTTTTGCAAAGTGCCTACCTGTGGATTGTGGCCTCCAGCTCCGCTGGCACCTAGGGAAACCTAAAAAACCTGTGCATTTTTGAAAACTAGAGACCTTGGAGAATCCAAGATGGGGTGACTTGTGGGGCTCTCACCGGGTTCTGTTACCCAGAATCCTTTGCAAACCTCGAAACTTGGCTAAATAACAGTTTTTTCTCATATTTCGGTGACAGAAAGTCCTGGAATATGAGAGGAGCAACAAATTTCCTTCCACCCAGCGTTCCCCCAAGTCTCCTGATAAAAACTATACCTCACTTTTGTAGGTAGGCCTAGTGCCCGTGACAGGAAATGCCCCAAAACATAATGCAGACACATCACATTTTTGCTACAGAAAACAGATGAGTTTTTTGCAAAGTGCCTACCTGTGGATTTTGGCCTCTAGCTCAGCCGGCACCTAGGGAAACCTAACAAACCTGTGCATTTTTTTAAACTAGAAACCTAGGGGAATCCAAAATGGGGTGACTTGTGGGTCTCCCACCAGGTTCTGTTACCCAGAATCCTTTGCAAACCTCAGAATTTGGCTAAAAAACACTTTTTCCTCAAATTTCGGTGACAGAAAGTTCTGGAAGCAGAGAGGAGCCACAAATTTCTTGCCACCCAGTGTTCCCATCAAGTCTCCCGATAAAAATGACACTTTACTTGTGTGGGTAGGCCTAGTGCCCGCAACAGGAAATACCCCAAAACACAACGTGGACACATCACATTTTTCCAAAGAAAACAGGTGTTTTTTGTAAAACTGCGTACCTGTGGATTTTGGCCTCTGGCTCAGCCGGGACCTAGGGAAACCTACCAAACCTGTGCATTCGTGAAAACTAGAGACCTAGGGGAATCCACGATGGTGTGACTTGTGGGGTTCTCCCCAGGTTCTGTTACCCAGAATCCTTTGCAAACCTCAAAATGTTGCTAAAAAACATGTTTTCCTCACATTTCGGTGACAGAAAGTTCTGGAATCAGAGAGAAGCCACAAATTTCCTTCCACCCAGCATTCCCCCAAGTCTCTCGATAAAAATGATACCTCACCTATGTGGGTAGCCCTAGTGCAAGTGACAGGAAATGCCCCAAAACACAACATGGACACATCACATTGTTCCACAGAAAACAGAGGTGTTTTTAGAAAAGTGCCTACCTGTGGATTTTGGCCTCTAGCTCAGCTGGCACCAAGGGAAACCTACCAAACCTGTGCTTTTTTTAAAACTAGAGACGTGGGGGAAATTCAAGATAGGGTGACTTGTGGGGTTCTCACCATGTTCCTCTGCAAACCACATAATTTGGCTAACAAAACACTTTTTCCTCACATTTCAGTGAGAAAGATCTGGAATCTGAGAGGAGCCACACATTTCCTTCCAACCAATGTTCCCCAAGACTCCCGATAAAAATGATACCTCATTTGTGTGGGTAGGTTTAGTGGCCATGACAGGAAATGCCCAAAACACAACAAGGACACATCCCATTGTTCCACAGAAAACAGCGGTGTTTTTTGCAAAGTGCCTACCTGTGGATTTTGGCCTCTAGCTCAGCAGGCACCTAGGGAAACCTACCAAACCTGTGCATTTTTTAAAACTAGAGACGTTTGGAAATCCAATATAGGGTGACTTGTGGGCTTCTCACCAGGTTCTGTTACCCGGAATCCTTTGTAAACCTCAAAATTTGGCAAAAAAATACTTTTTCCTCATATTTCGGTGACAGAAAGTTCTGGAATATAATAGGAGCCACAAATTTCCTTCCACCCAGCGTTCCCCCAAGTCTCTTGATAAAAACAATACCTCACTTTTGTGGGTAGGCCTAGTGCCCGTGAAAGGAAATGCCCCTAAACAGAATGCAGACACATCACATTTTTCCAAAGCAAACAGAGGTGCTTTTTGCAAAGTGCCTACCTGGGGATTGTGGTCTCTAGCTCAGCCGGCACCTAGGGAAACCTACCACATCTGTGCATAGTTGAAAACGAGTGACCTAGAGGAATCCAAGATGGGGTGACTTGTAGGGCTCTCACCAGGTTCTGTTAGCCAGAATTCCTTGCAAACCTCTAAATTTGGCTAAAAAAACACTTTTTCCTCACATTTCAGTGACAGAAAGTTGTGGAATCTGAGAGGAGCCACAAATGTCCTGCCTTCCAGTGTTCCCCCAAGTCTCCCGATAAAATGATACCTCACTTGATTGGGTAGGCCTAGTGGCCGCAACCTGAAATGCCACAAAACACAACATGGACACATCCCATTGTTCCACAGAAAACAGAGGTGTTTTTTGCAAAGTGCCTACCTGTGGATTTTGGCATCTAACTCAGTCGGCACCTAGGGAAACCTACCAAACCTGTGCATTTTGTAAAATTAGAGACCTAGGGGAATCCAAGATGTGGTGACTTGTGGGGCTCTGACCAGGTTCTGTTACCCAGAATCCTTTGCAAACTTCAAAGTGTGGCTAATAAAACACGTTTTCCTCACATTTCGGTGACAGAAAGTTCTAGAATCTGAGAGGAGCCACAAATTTCCTTCCACCCAGCGTTCCCCCAAGTCTCCCGATAAATATACTGCCTCACTTCTGTGGGTAGCCCTAGTGCAAGTGACAGGAAATGCCCCAAAACACAACGTGGACACATCACATTGTTCCACAGAAAACAGAGGTTTTTAGCAAAGGGCCTACCTGTGGATTTTGGCCTCTAGCTCAGCCGGCACCTAGGGAAACCTACCAAACCTGTGCATTTTTGAAAACTAGAGACGTGGGGAAATCCAAGATAGGGTGACTTGTGGGGTTCTCACCAAGTTCTGTTAACAAGAATTGTTTGCAAACCTCATAATTTGGCAAAAAAAAACACGTTTTCCTCACATTTCAGTGAGAAAGATCTGGAATCTGAGAGGAGCCACACATTTCCTTCCAACCAATGTTCCCCAAGTCTCCCGATTAAAATGATACCTCATTTGTGTGGGTAGGCTTCGTGGCCGCGACAGGAAATACCCCAAAACACAACGTGGACACATCACATGTTTCCAAAGAAAACAGGTGTTTTTTGTAAAAGTGCGTACCTGTGGATTTTGGCCTCTAGCTCAGCCGGGACCTAGGGAAACCTACCAAACCTGTGCATTTGTGAAAACTAGAGACCTAGGAGATTCCACAATGGGGTGACTTGTGGGTTTCTCACCAGGTTCTGTTACCCAGAATCCTTTGCAAACCTCAAAATGTTGCTAAAAAAACACGTTTTCCTCACATTTCGGTGACAGAATGTTCTGGAATCTGAGAGAATCCACAAATTTCCTTCCACCCAGCGTTCCCCCAAGTCTCTCGATAAAAATGATACCTCACCTATGTGGGTAGCCCTAGTGCAAGTGACAGGAAATGCCCCAAAACACAATGTGGACACATCACATTGTTCCACAGAAAACAGAGGTGTTTTTAGAAAAGTGCCTACCTGTGGATTTTGGCCTCTAGCTCAGCCGGCACCTAGGGAAACCTACCAAACCTGTGCATTTTTGAAAACTAGAGACGTGGGGAAATCCAAGATAGGGTGACTTGTGGGGTTCTCACTAGGTTCCTTTGCAAACTTCATAATTTGGCTAACAAAACACTTTTTCCTCATTTTTCAGTGAGAAAGATCTGGAATCTGAGAGGAGCCACACATTTCCTTCCAACCAATGTTCCCCAAGACTCCCGATAAAAATGATACCTCATTTGTGTGGGTACGACAAGAAATGCCCGAAACACAACGTGGACACATCCCATTGTTCCACAGAAAACAGCGGTGTTTTTTGCAAAGTGCCTACCTGTGGATTTTGGCCTTTAGCTCAGCCGGCACCTAGGGAAACCTACCAAACCTGTGCATTTTTTAAAACTAGAGACGTTTGGAAATCCAATATAGGATGACTTTTGGGCTTCCCACCAGGTTCTGTTACCCGGAATCCTTTGTAAACCTCAAAATTTGGCAAAAAGACACTTTTTCCTCATATTTCGGTGACAGAAAGTTCTGGAATATAAGAGGAGCCACAAATTTCCTTCCACCCAGCGTTCCCCCAAGTCTCCTGATAAAAACGATACCTCACTTTTGTGGGTAGGCCTAGTGCCCATGACAGGAAATGCCCCTGAACAGAATGTAGACACATCACATTTCTCCAAAGAAAACAGAGGTGCTTTTTGCAAAGTGCCTACCTGTGGATTGTGGTCTCTAGCTCAGCCGGCACCTAGGGAAACCTACCAAACTTGTGCATAGTTGAAAACTAGTGACCTAGAGCAATCCAAGATGGGGTGACTTGTGGGGCTCTCACCAGGTTATGTTACCCAGAATCCTTTGCAAACCTCTAAATTTGTCTAAAAAAACACTTTTTCCTCACATTTCAATGACAGAAAGTTCTGGAATCTGAGAGGAGCCACAAATGTCCTGCCACACAGTGTTCCCCCAAGTCTCCCGATAAAAATGATACCTCACTTGTTTGGGTAGGCCTAGTGGCCGCAACCTGAAATGCCACAAAGCACTACGTGGACATATAACATTTTTCCAAAGAAAACAGGTGTTTTTTTTTGCAAAGTGCCTACCTGTGAATTGTGGCCTCCAGCTCACCTGGCACCTAGGGAAACCTACCAAACCTGTGCATTTTTAAAACTAGAGACGTGGGGAAATCCAAGATAGGGTGACTTGTTGGGTTCTCAGCAGGTTCCTTTGCAAACCTCATAATTTGGCTAACGAAACACTTTGGGGGTTATTACAACTTTGGAGGAGGTGTTAATCCGTCCCAAAAGTGACGGTAATGTGACGGATATACCACCAGCCGTATTACGAGTCCATTATATCCTATGGAACTCATAATACTGCTGGTGGTATATCCGTCACTTTACCGTCACTTTTGGGACTGATTAACACCTCCTCCAAAGTTGTAATAACCCCCTTTGTCCTCACATTTCAGTGAGAAAGATCTGGAATCTGAGAGGAGCCACACATTTCCTTCCAATCAATGTTCCCCAAGACTCCCGAAAAAAATGATACCTCATTTGTGTGGGTAGGCTTAGTGGCCACGACAGGAAATACCCGAAACACAACGTGGACACATCCCATTGTTCCACAGAAAACAGAGGTGTTTTTTGCAAAATGCCTACCTGTGGATTTTGGCCTCTAGCTCAGCCGGCACCTAGGGAAACCTACCAAACCTGTGCAGTTTTGAAAACTAGAGACGTTTGGAAATCCAAGATATGGTGACTTGTGGGCTTCTCACCAGGTTCTGTTACCCGGAATCCTTTGCAAACCTCAAAATTTGGCAAAAGAACACTTTTTCCTCATATTTCGGTGACAGAAAGTTCTGGAATATAAGAGGAGCCACAAATTTCCTTCCACCCAGCGTTCCCCCAAGTCCCCTGATAAAAACGATACCTCACTTTTGTGGGTAGGCCTAGTGCCTGTGACAGGAAATGCCCCTAAACAGAATGCAGACACATCACATTTTTCCAAAGAAAACAGAGGTGCTTTTTGCAAAGTGCCTACCTGTGGATCGTGGTCTCTAGCTCAGCCGGCACCTAGGGAAACCTGCCAAACCTGTGCATAGTTGAAAACTAGTGACCTAGAGGAATCCAAGATGGGGTGACTTGTGGGGCTCTCACCAGGTTCAGTTACCCAGAATCCTTTGCAAACCTTTAAATTTGGCTAAAAAAACACCTTTTCCTCACATTTCAGTGACAGAAAGTTCTGGAAACTGAGAGGAGCCACAAATGTCCTGCCACCCAGTGTTCGCCCAAGTCTCCCGATAAAAATGACACCTCACTTGTTTGGGTAGGCCTAGTGGCCGCAACCTGAAATGCCACAAAACACAACATGGACACATCCAATTTTTCCACAGAAAACAGAGGTGTTTTTTGCAAAAGTGCCTACCTGTGGATTTTGGCATCTAACTCAGCCGGCACCTAGGGAAACCTACCAAACATGTGCATTTTGTAAAACTAGAGACCTAGGGAATCCAAAATGTGGTTACTTGTGGGGCTCTGACCACGTTCTGTTACCCAGAATCCTTTGCAAACTTCAAAATGTGGCTAAAAAAACACGTTTTCCTCACATTTTAGTGACAAAAAGTTCTAGAATCTGAGAGGAGCCACAAATTTCCTTCCACCCAGCGTTCCCCTAAGTCTCCCGATAAATATACTGCCTCACTTGTGTGGGTAGCCCTAGTGCAAGTGACAGGAATGACCCAAAACACAACGTGGACACATGACATTGTTCCACAGAAAACAGAGGTTTTTAGCAAAGTGCCTACCTGTGGATTTTGTCTTCTAGCTCAGCTGGCACCTAGGGAAACCTACCAAACCTGTGCTTTTTTTAAAACTAGAGACGTGGGGAAATCCAAGATAGGGTGGCTTGTGGGGTTCTCACCAGGTTCTGTTAACCAGAATCCTTTGCAAACCTCCTAATTTAGCAAAAAAACACTTTTTCTTCACATTTCAGTGAGAAAGATCTGGAATCTGAGAGGAGCCACACATTTCCTTCCAACCAATGTTCTCCAAGTCTCCCGATTAAAATGATACCTCATTTGTGTGGGTAGGCTTAGTGGTCGCGACAGGAAATGCCCGAAACACAACGTGGACACATTCCATTGTTCCACAGAAAACAGCGGTGTTTTTTGCAAAGTGTCTACCTGTGGATTTTGGCCTCTAGCTCAGCCGGCACCTAGAGAGACCTACCAAACCTGTGCATTCGTGAAAACTAGAGACCTAGGGGAATCCAAGATGGGGTGACTTGTGGGTCTCCCACCAGGTTCTGTTACCCAGAATCTTTTGCAAACCTCTAAATTTGGCTAAAAAAGCACTTTTTCCTCACATTTCGGTGAAAGAAAGTTCAGGAATCTGAGAGAAGCCACAAATTTCCTTCCACTCAGCGTTCCCCCAAGTCTCTTAATAAAAATGATACCTCACCTATGTGGGTACGCCTAGCGCCCTTGACAGGAAACGCCCCAAAACACAACATGGACACATCACATTGTTCCACAGAAAACAGAGGTGTTTTTTGTAAAACTGCGTACCTGTGGATTTTGGCCTCTAGCTCAGCCGACACCTTGGGAAACCTACCAAACCTGTGCATTTGTGAAAACTAGAGACCTAGGGGAATCCAAGATGGGATGACTTGTGGGGCTCTCACCAGGTTGTGTTACCCAGAATCCTTTGCAAACCTCAGAATTTGGCTAAAAAATACTTTTTCCTCACATTTCGGTGACAGAAAGTTCTGGAATCTGAGAGGAGCTACAAATTTCTTGCCACCCAGTGTTCCCATCAAGTCTCTTGATAAAAATGACACCTTACTTGTGTGTGTAGGCCTAGTGCCCGCGACAGGAAATACCCCAAAACACAACGTGGACACATCAAATTTTTCCAAAGAAAACAGAGGTGTTTTTTGTAAAACTGCGTACATGTGGATTTTGGCCTCTACCTCAGCCGGGACCTAGGGAAACCTACCAAACCCGTGCATTTGTGAAAACTACAGACCTAGGGGATTCCAAGATGTGGTGACTTGTAGGGCTGTCACCAGGTTCTGTTACCCAGAATCCTTTGCAAACCTCAAAATGTGGCTAAAAAAAAACGTTTTCCTCATATTTCGGTGACAGAAAGTTCTGGAATCTGAGAGAAGCCACAAATTTCCTTCCACCCAGCGTTCCCCCAAGTCTCCCTATAAAAATACTGCCTCACTTGTGTGGGTAGCTCTAGTGCAATTGACAGGAAATGCCCCAAAACACAACATGGACACATCACATTGTTCCACAGAAAACAGAGGTGTTTTTTGTAAAACTGCGAACCTGTGGATTTTGGCCTCTAGCTCTGCCGGGACCTAGGGAATCCTACAAAACTTGTGCATTTGTGAAAACTTGAGACCTAGGGGAATCCTGATGGGGTGACTTGAGGAGCTCTCACCAGGTTCTGTTACCCAGAATCCTTTGCAAACCTCAGAATTTGGCTAAAAAACACTTTTTCCTCACATTTCTGTGACATAAAGTTCTGGAAGCTGAGAGGAGCTACAAATTTCCTGCCACCCAGTGTTCCCATCAAGTCTCCCGATAAAAATGTCACCTTACTTGTGTGGGTAGGCCTAGTGCCCGCGACAGGAAATACCCCAAAACACAACGTGGACACATCACATGTTTCCACAGAAAACAGGTGTTTTTTGTAAAACTGCGTACCTGTGGATTTTGGCCTCTACCTCAGCCGGGACCTAGGGAAACCTACCAAACCTGTGCATTTGTGAAAACTATAGACCTAGGGAATCCACGATGGGGTGACTTGTGGGGCTCTCACCAGGTTCTGTTACCCAGAATCCTTTGCAAACCTCAAAATGTGGCTAAAAAAACATGTTTTCCTCACATTTCGGTGACAGAAAGTTCTGGAATCTGAGAGAAGCCACACATTTCCTTCCACCCAGCGTTCCCCCAAGTTTCCCGATAAAAATTATACCAAACCTATGTGGGTACGCCTAGAGCCCGTGACAGGAAATGCCCCAAAACACAACAAGGACACATCACATTTTTTCCAAAGAAAACAGAGTTGTGTTTTGCAAAGTGCCTACCTGTAAATTTTGGCCTCTAGCTCAGCCAGCGCCTAGAGAACCCTACCAGACCTGTGCATTTTTTTAAACTAGAGACCTAGGGAATTCAAGATGGGGTGACTTGAGGGTCTCCCATCAGGTTCTGTTACCCAGAATCTTTTGCAAACCTCTAAATTTGGCTAAAAAACCACTTTTTCCTCACATTTCGGTGACAGAAAGTTCTGGAATCTGAGAGAAGCAACAAATGTCCTTCTACCCAGTGTTCCCCAAGTCTCCCAATAAAAATGATACCTCACCTGTGTGGGTACGTCTAGCTCCCATGACAGGAAATGCCCGAAAACACAACATGAACACATCACATTTTTCCAAAGAAAACAGAGGTGTTTTTTGCAAAGTGCCTACCTGTAGATTTTGCCTCTAGCTCAGCCAGCGCCTAGAGAGACCTACCAGATCTGTGCATTTGTGAAAACTAGAGACCTAGGGGAATCCAAGATGGGATGACTTGTGGGGCTCTCACCAGGTTGTGTTACCCAGAATCCTTTGCAAACCTCAGAATTTGGCTAAAAAATACTTTTTCCTCACATTTCGGTGACAGAAAGTTCTGGAATCTGAGAGGAGCTACAAATTTCCTGCCACCCAGTGTTCCCATCAAGTCTCTCGATAAAAATGACACCTTACTTGTGTGGGTAGGCCTAGTGCCCGCGACAGGAAATACCCCAAAACACGACGTGGACACATCACATTTTTCCAAAGAAAACAGAGGTGTTTTTTGTAAAACTGCGTACCTGTGGATTTTGGCCTCTACCTCAGCCGGGACCTAGGGAAACCTACCAAACCTGTGCATTTGTGAAAACTACAGACCTAGGGGAATCCAAGATGTGGTGACTTGTGGGGCTGTCACCAGGTTCTGTTACCCAGAATCCTTTGCAAACCTCAAAATGTGGCTAAAAAAACACGTTTTCCTCACATTTCGGTGACAGAAAGTTCTGGAATCTGAGAGAAGCCACAAATTTCCTTCCACCCAGCGTTCCCCCAAGTCTCCCTATAAAAATACTGCCTCACTTGTGTGGGTAGCTCTAGTGCAAGTGACAGGAAATGCCCCAAAACACAACATGGACACATCACATTGTTCCACAGAAAACAGAGGTGTTTTTTGTAAAACTGCGTACCTGTGGATTTTGGCCTCTAGCTCAGCCGGGACCTAGGGAATCCTACCAAACCTGTGCATTTGTGAAAACTAGAGACCTAGGGGAATCCTGATGGGGTGACCTGAGGAGCTCTCACCAGGTTCTGTTACCCAGAATCCTTTGCAAACCTCAGAATTTGGCAAAAAAACACTTTTTCCTCACATTTCTGTGACAGAAAGTTCTGGAAGCTGAGAGGAGCTACAAATTTCCTGCCACCCAGTGTTCCCATCAAGTCTCCCGATAAAAATGTCACCTTACTTGTGTGGGTAGGCCTAGTGCCCACGACAGGAAATACCCCAAAACACAACGTGGACACATCACATTTTTCCAAAGAAAACAGAGGTGTTTTTTGTAAAACTGCGTACCTGTGGATTTTGGCCTCTACCTCAGCAGGGACCTAGGGAAACCTACCAAACCTGTGCATTTGTGAAAACTAGAGACCTAGGGGAATCCACGATGGGGTGACTTGTGGGGCTATCACCAGGTTCTGTTACCCAGAATCCTTTGCAAACCTCAAAATGTGGCTAAAAAAACATGTTTTCCTCACATTTCGGTGACAGAAAGTTCTGGAATCTGAGAGAAGACACAAATTTCCTTCCACCCAGCGTTCCCCCAAGTCTCCCGACAAAAATGATACCAAACCTATGTGGGTACGCCTAGCGCCCGTGACAGGAAATGCCCCAAAACACAACAAGGACACATCACATTTTTCCAAAGAAAACAGAGGTGTTTTGCAAAGTGCCTACCTGTAAATTTTGGCCTCTAGCTCAGCCAGCGCCTAGAGAACCCTACCAGACCTGTGCATTTTTTTAAACTAGAGACCTAAGGAATTCAAGGTGGGGTGACTTGAGGGTCTCCTACCAGGTTCTGTTACCCAGAATCTTTTGCAAACCTCTAAATTTGGCTAAAAAACACTTTTTCCTCACATTTCGAAGACAGAAAGTTCTGGAATCTGAGAGAAGCCACAAATGTCCTTCTACCCAGTATTCCCCAAGTCTCCCAAGAAAAATGATACCTCACCTGTGTGGGTACGTCTAGCTCCCATGACAGGAAATGCCCGAAAACAGAACATGGACACATCACATTTTTCCAAAGAAAACAGAGGTGTTTTTTGCAAAGTGCCTACCTGTAGATTTTGCCTCTAGCTCAGGCAGCACCTAGAGAGACCTACCAGACCTGTGCATTTTTGAAAACTAGAGACCTAGGGGAATTCAAGATGGGGTGACTTGAGGGTCTCCCACCAGGTTCTGTTACCCAGAATCTTTTGCAAACCTCTAAATTTGGCTAAAAAAAACACTTTTTCCTCACATTTCGGTGACAGAAAGTTCTGGAATCTGAGAGAAGCCACAAATGTCCTTCCACCCAGTGTTCCCCAAGTCTCCTGATAAAAATGATACCTCACCTGTGTGGGTACGTCTAGCTCCTGTGACAGGAAATGCCCCAAAACACAACATGGACACATCACATTGTTCCACAGAAAACAGAGGTGTTTTTTGAAAAACTGCGTACCTGTGTATTTTGGCCTCTAGCTCAGCTGGGACCTAGGGAAACCTGCAAACCTGTGCATTTGTGACAACTAGAGACCTAGGGGAATCCTGATGGGGTGACTAGTGGGGATCTCACCAGGTTCTGTTACCCAGAATCCTTTGCAAACCTCAAAATATTGCTAAAAAACATGTTTTCCTCACATTTCGGTGACAGAAAGTTCTGGAATCTGAGAGAAGCCACAAATTTCCTTCCACCCAGCGTTCCCCCAAGTCTCTCGATAAAAATGATACTTCACATATGTGGGTAGCCCTAGTGAAAGTGACAGGAAATGCCCCAAAACACAACGTGGACACATCACGTTGTTCCACAGAAAACAGAGGTTTTTAGCAAAGTGCCTACCTGTGGATTTTGGCCTCTAGCTCAGCCGGCACCTAGGGAAACCTACCAAACCTGTGCATTTTTTAAAACTAGAGACGTGGGGAAATCCAAGATAGGGTGACTTGTGGGGTTCTCACCAGGTTCCTTTGCAAACCACATAATTTGGCTAACAAAACACTTTTTCCTCACATTTCAGTGAGAAAGATCTGGAATCTGAGAGGAGCCACACATTTCCTTCCAACCAATGTTCCCCAAGACTCCTGATAAAAATGATACCTCATTTGTGTGGGTAGGCTTAGTGGCCACGACAGGAAATGCCCAAAACACAACAAGGACACATCCCATTGTTCCACAGAAAACAGTGGTGTTTTTTACAAAGTGCCTACTTGTGGATTTTGGCCTCTAGCTCAGCAGGCACCTAGGGAAACCTACCAAACCTGTGCATTTTTTAAAACTAGAGACGTTTGGAAATCCAATATAGGGTGACTTGTGGGGTTCTCACCAGGTTCCTTTGCAAACCTCATAATTTGGCTTACAAAACACTTTTTCCTCACATTTCAGTGAGAAAGATCTGGAATCTGAGAGGAGCCACACATTTCCTTCCAACCAATGTTCCCCAAGATTCCCGATAAAAGTGATACCTCATTTGTGTGGGTAGGCTTAGTGGCCACTACAGGAAATGCCCGAAACACAACGTGGACACATCACATTGTTCCACAGAAAACAGAGGTGTTTTAGAAAAGTGCCTACCTGTGGATTTGGGCCTCTAGCTCAGCCGGCACCTAGGGAAACCTACCAAACCTGTGCATTTTTGAAAACTAGAGACGTGGGGAAATCCAAGATTGGGTGACTTGTGGGATCCTCACCAGGTTCTTTTGCAAACCTCATAATTTGGCTAACGAAACACTTTTTCCTCACATTTCAGTGAGAAAGATCTGGAATCTGAGAGGAGCCACACATTTCCTTCCATCCAATGTTCCCCAAGACTCCCGATAAAAATGATACCTCATTTGTGTGGGTAGGCTTAGTGGCCACAACAAGAAATGCCCGAAACACAACGTGGACACATCCCATTGTTCCACAGAAAACAGCGGTGTTTTTCGCAAAGTGCCTATCTGTGGATTTTGGCCTCTAGCTCAGCCGGCACCTAGGGAAACCTACCAAACCTGTGCATTTTTTTAAACTAGAGACGTTTGGAAATACAATATAGGGTGACTTGTGGGCTTCTCACCAGGTTCTGTTACCTGGAATCCTTTGTAAACCTCAAAATTTGGCAAAAAAACACTTTTTCCTCATATTTCGGTGACAGAAAGTTCTGGAATATAAGAGGAGCCACAAATTTCCTTCCACCCAGCGTTCCCCCAAGTCTCCTGATAAAAACAATACCTCACTTTTGTGGGTAGGCCTAGTGCCCGTGAAAGGAAATGCCCCTAAACAGAATGCAGACACTTCACATTTTTCCAAAGCAAACAGAGGTGCTTTTTGCAAAGTGCCTACCTGTGGATTGTGGTCTCTAGCTCAGCCGGCACCTAGGGAAACCTACCACACCTGTGCATAGTTGAAAACTAGTGACCTAGAGGAATCCAAGATGGGGTGACTTGTGGGGCTCTCACCAGGTTCTGTTAGCCAGAATTCCTTGCAAACCTCTAAATTTGGCTAAAAAAACACTTTTTCCTCACATTTCAGGGACAGAAAGTTCTGGAAGCTGAGAGGAGCCACAAATTTCCTGCCACCCAGTGTTCCCATCAAGTCTCCCGATAAAAATGACACCTTACTTGTGTGGGTAGGGCTAGTGCCCGCGACAGGAAATACCCCAAAACACAACATGGACACATCACATGTTTCCAAAGAAAACAGGTGTTTTTTGTAAAACTGCGTACCTGTGGATTTTGGCCTCTAGCTCAGCCGGGACCTAGGGAAACCTACCAAACCTGTGCATTTGTGAAAACTAGAGACCTAGGGGAATCCACGATGGGGTGACTTGTGGGGTTCTTACCAGGTTCTGTTACCCAGAATCCTTTGTAAACCTCAAAATGTTGCTAAAAAAACAAGTTTTCCTCACATTTTGGTGACAGAAAGTTCTGGAATCTGAGAGAATCCACAAATTTCCTTCCACCCAGCGTTCCCCCAAGTCTCTCGATAAAAATGATACCTCACCTATGTGGGTAGCCCTAGTGCAAGTGACAGGAAATGCCCCAAAACACAACGTGGACACATCACATTGTTCCACAGTAAACAGAGGTGTTTTTAGAAAAGTGCCTACCTGTGGATTTTGGCCTCTAGGTCAGCCGGCACCTAGGGAAACCTACCAAACCTGCGCATTTTTGAAAACTAGAGACGTGGGGAAATCCAAGATCGGGTGACTTGTGGGGTTCTCACTAGGTTCATTTGCAAACTTCATAATTTGGCTAACAAAACACTTTTTCCTCACATTTCAGTGAGAAAGATCTGGAATCTGAGAGGAGCCACACATTTCCTTCCAACCAATGTTCCCCAAGACTCCCGATAAAAATGATACCTCATTTGTGTGGGTAGGCTTAGTGGCCATGACAGGAAATGCCCGAAACACAACGTGGACACATCCCATTGTTCCACAGAAAACCGCGGTGTTTTTTGCAAAGTGCCTATCTGTGGATTTTGGCCTCTAGCTCAGCCGGCACCTAGGGAAACCTACCAAACCTGTGCATTTTTTAAAACTAGAGACGTTTGGAAATCCAAGATAGGGTGACTTGTGGGCTTCTCACCAGGTTCTGTTACCCGGAATCCTTTGTAAACCTCCAAATTTGGCAAAAAAACTCTTTTTCCTCATATTTTGGTGACAGAAAGTTCTGGAATATAAGAGGAGCCACAAATTTCCTTCTACCCAGCGTTCCCCCAAGTCTCCTGATAAAAACGAAACCTCACTTTTGTGGGTAGGCCTAGTGCCCGTGACAGGAAATGCCCCTAAACAGAATGCAGACACTTCACATTTTTCCAAAGCAAACAGAGGTGCTTTTTGCAAAGTGCCTACCTGTGGATTGTGGTCTCTAGCTCAGCCGGCACCTAGGGAAACCTACCACACCTGTGCATAGTTGAAAACTAGTGACCTAGAGGAATCCAAGATGGGGTGACTTGTGGGGCTCTCACCAGGTTCTGTTAGCCAGAATTCCTTGCAAACCTCTAAATTTGGCTAAAAAAACACTTTTTCCTCACATTTCAGGGACAGAAAGTTCTGGAAGCTGAGAGGAGCCACAAATTTCCTGCCACCCAGTGTTCCCATCAAGTCTCCCGATAAAAATGACACCTTACTTGTGTGGGTAGGGCTAGTGCCCGCGACAGGAAATACCCCAAAACACAACATGGACACATCACATGTTTCCAAAGAAAACAGGTGTTTTTTGTAAAACTGCGTACCTGTGGATTTTGGCCTCTAGCTCAGCCGGGACCTAGGGAAACCTACCAAACCTGTGCATTTGTGAAAACTAGAGACCTAGGGGAATCCACGATGGGGTGACTTGTGGGGTTCCTACCAGGTTCTGTTACCCAGAATCCTTTGTAAACCTCAAAATGTTGCTAAAAAAACAAGTTTTCCTCACATTTCGGTGACAGAAAGTTCTGGAATCTGAGAGAATCCACAAATTTCCTTCCACCCAGCGTTCCCCCAAGTCTCTCGATAAAAATGATACCTCACCTATGTGGGTAGCCCTAGTGCAAGTGACAGGAAATGCCCCAAAACACAACGTGGACAAATCACATTGTTCCACAGTAAACAGAGGTGTTTTTAGAAAAGTGCCTACCTGTGGATTTTGGCCTCTAGGTCAGCCGGCACCTAGGGAAACCTACCAAACCTGCGCATTTTTGAAAACTAGAGACGTGGGGAAATCCAAGATCGGGTGACTTGTGGGGTTCTCACTAGGTTCATTTGCAAACTTCATAATTTGGCTAACAAAACACTTTTTCCTCACATTTCAGTGAGAAAGATCTGGAATCTGAGAGGAGCCACACATTTCCTTCCAACCAATGTTCCCCAAGACTCCCGATAAAAATGATACCTCATTTGTGTGGGTAGGCTTAGTGGCCATGACAGGAAATGCCCGAAACACAACGTGGACACATCCCATTGTTCCACAGAAAACCGCGGTGTTTTTTGCAAAGTGCCTATCTGTGGATTTTGGCCTCTAGCTCAGCCGGCACCTAGGGAAACCTACCAAACCTGTGCATTTTTTAAAACTAGAGACGTTTGGAAATCCAAGATAGGGTGACTTGTGGGCTTCTCACCAGGTTCTGTTACCCGGAATCCTTTGTAAACCTCCAAATTTGGCAAAAAAACTATTTTTCCTCATATTTCGGTGACAGAAAGTTCTGGAATATAAGAGGAGCCACAAATTTACTTCTACCCAGCGTTCCCCCAAGTCTCCTGATAAAAACAAAACCTCACTTTTGTGGGTAGGCCTAGTGCCCGTGACAGGAAATGCCCCTAAACAGAATGCAGACACATCACATTTTTCCAAAGAAAACAGAGGTGCTTTTTGCAAAGTGCCTACCTGTGGATTGTGGTTTCTAGCTCAGCTGGCACCTAGGGAAACCTACCAAACCTGTGCATAGTTGAAAACTAGTGACCTAGAGGAATCTAAGAGGGTGTGACTTGTGGGGCTCTCACCAGGTTCAGTTACCCAGAATCCTTTGCAAACCTCTAAATTTGGCTAAAAAAACACCTTTTCCTCACATTTCAGTGACAGAAAGTTCTGGAATCTGAGAGGAGCCACAAATGTCCTGCCACCCAGTGTTCCCCCAAGTCTCCCGATAAAAATGATACCTCACTTGTTTGGGTAGGCCTAGTGGCCGCAACCTGAAATGCCACAAAACACAACATGGACACATCCCATTGTTCCACAGAAAACAGATTTTTTTTTTTGCAAAGTGCCTACCTGTGGATTTTGGCATCTAACTCAGCCGGCACCTAGGGAAACCTACCAAACCTGTGCATTTTGTAAAACTAGAGACCTAGGGGAATCCAAGATGTGGTGACTTGTGGGGCTCTGACCAGGTTCTGTTACCCAGAATCCTTTGCAAACTTCAAAATATGGCTAAAAAAACACGTTTTCCTCACATTTTGGTGACAGAAAGTTCTAGAATATGAGAGGAGCCACAAATTTCCTTCCACCCAGCATTCCCCCAAGTCTCCCGATACATATACTGCCTCACTTGTGTGGGTAGCCGTAGTGCAAGTGACAGGAAATGCCCCAAAACACAACGTGGACACATGACATTGTTCCACAGAAAACAGTGGTTTTTAGCAAAGTGCCTACCTGTGGATTTTATCCTCTAGCTCAGCTGGCACCTAGGGAAACCAACCAAACCGGTGCATTTTTTAAAACTAGAGACGTGGGGAAATCCAAGATAGGGTGACTTGTGGGGTTCTCACCAGGTTCTGTTAACCAGAATCCTTTGCAAACCTCATAATTTGGCAAAAAAAACACGTTTTCCTCACATTTCAGTGAGAAAGATCTGGAATCTGAGAGGAGCCACACATTTCCTTCCAACCAATGTTTCCCAAGTCTCCCGATTAAAATGATACCTCATTTGTGTGGGTAGAGTTAGTGGCCGCGACAGGAAATACCCGAAACACAACATGGACACATCCCATTGTTCCACAGAAAACAGCGGTGTTTTTTGCAAAGTGCCTACCTGTGGATTTTGGCCTCTAGCTCAGCCGGCACCTAGAGAGACCCACCAAACCTGTGCATTTGTGAAAACTAGAGACCTAGGGGAATCCAAGATGGGGTGACTTGTGGGTCTCCCACCAGGTTCTGTTACCCAAAATCCTTTGCAAACCTCTAAATTTGGCTAAATAAACACTTTTTCCTCACATTTCGGTGAAAGAAAGTTCTGGAATCTGAGAGAAGCCACAAATTTCCTTCCACCCAGCGGTCCCCCAAGTCGCCTAATAAAAATGATACCTCACCTATGTGGGTACGCCTAACGCCTGTGACAGGAAATGCCCCAAAACACAACATGGACACATCACATTGTTCCACAGAAAAAAGAGGTGTTTTTTGAAAAACTGCGTACCTGTGGATTTTGGCCTCTAGCTCAGCCGGGACCTAGGGAAACCTACCAAACCTATGCATTTGTGAAAACTATAGACCTAGGGGAATCCTGATGGGTTGACTTGTGGGGCTCTCACCAGGTTCTGTTACCCAGAATCCTTTCCAAACCTCAGAATTTGGCTAAAAAACACTTTTTCCTCACATTTCGGTGACAGGCAGTTCTGGAAGCTGAGAGGAGCCACAAATTTCCTGCCATCCAGTGTTCCCATCAAGTCTCCCGATAAAAATGACACCTTACTTGTGTGGTTAGGCCTAGTCCCCGCAACAGGAAATTCCCCAAAACACAACGTGGACACATCACATTTTTCCAAAGATAACAGATGTTTTTTGTAAAACTGCATACCTGTGGATTTTGACCTCTAGCTCAGCCGGGACCTAGGGAAACCTACCAAACCTGTACATTTGTGAAAACTAGACACCTAGGGCAATCCACTATGGGGTGACTTGTGGGGTTCTCACCTGGTTCTGGTAAGCAGAATCCTTTGCCAACCTCGAAATGTTGCTAAAAAAACACGTTTTCCTCACATTTCGGTGACAGAAAGTTCTGGAATCTGAGAGAAACCCCAAACTTCCTTCCACCCAGCGTTTCCCCAAGTCTCTCGATAAAAATGATACCTCACCTATGTGGGGAGCCCTAGTGCAAGTGACAGGAAATGCCCCAAAACACAACGTGGACACATCACATTGTTCCACAGAAAACAGAGGTGTTTTTAGAAAAGTGCCTACCTGTGGATTTTGGCCTCTAGCTCAGCCGGCACCTAGGGAAACCTACCTAACATGTGCATTTTTTAAAACTAGAGACGTGGGGAAATCCAAGATAGGGTGACTTGTGGGGTTCTCACCAGTTTCCTTTGCAAACCTAATAATTTGGCTAACGAAACTCTTTTTCCTCACATTTCAGTGAGAAAGATCTGGAATCTGAGAGGAGCCACACATTTCCTTCCAACCAATGTTCCCCAAGACTCCCGATAAAAATGATACCTCATTTGTGTGGGTTGGCTTAGTGGCCATGACAGGAAATGCCCGAAACACAACGTGGACACATCCCATTGTTCCACAGAAAACAGCGGTGTTTTTTGCAAAGTGCCTATCTGTGGATTTTGGCCTCTAGCTCAGCCTGCACCTAGGGAAACCTACCAAACCTGTGCATTTTTTAAAACTAGAGACGTTTGGAAATCCAAGATAGGGTGACTTGTGGCCTTCTCACCATGTTCTGTTACCCGGAATCCTTTGTAAACCTCAAAATTTGGCAAAAAAACACTTTTTCCTCATATTTCGGTGACAGAAAGTTCTGGAATATAAGAGGAGCCACAAATTTCCTTCTATCCAGCGTTCCCTCAAGTCTCCTGATAAAAACGAAACCTCATTTTTGTGGGTAGGCCTAGTGCCCGTGACAGGAAATGCCCCTAAACAGAATGCAGACACATCACATTTTTCCAAAGAAAACAGAGGTGCTTTTTGCAAAGTGCCTACCTGTGGATTGTGGTTTCTAGCTCAGCTGGCACCTAGGGAAACCTACCAAACCTGTGCATAGTTGAAAACTAGTGACCTAGAGGAATCCAAGATGGGGTGACTTGTGGGGCTCTCACCAGGTTCTGTTACCCAGAATCCTTTGCAAACCTCTAAATTTGTCTAAAAAAACACTTTTTCCTCACATTTCAGTGACAGAAAGTTCTGGAATCTGAGAGAAGCCACAAATTTCCTTCCACCCAGCGGTCCCCCAAGTCGCCTAATAAAAATGATACCTCACCTATGTGGGTACGCCTAGCGCCTGTGACAGGAAATGCCCCAAAACACAACATGGACACATCACATTGTTCCACAGAAAACAGAGGTGTTTTTTGAAAAACTGCGTACCTGTGGATTTTGGCCTCTAGCTCAGCCGGGACCTAGGGAAACCTACCAAACCTATGCATTTGTGAAAACTATAGACCTAGGGGAATCCTGATGGGTTGACTTGTGGGGCTCTCACCAGGTTCTGTTACCCAGAATCCTTTCCAAACCTCAGAATTTGGCTAAAAAACACTTTTTCCTCACATTTCGGTCACAGGCAGTTCTGGAAGCTGAGAGGAGCCACAAATTTCCTGCCATCCAGTGTTCCCGTCAAGTCTCCCGATAAAAATGACACCTTACTTGTGTGGTTAGGCCTAGTCCCCGCAACAGGAAATTCCCCAAAACACAACGTGGACACATCACATTTTTCCAAAGATAACAGATGTTTTTTGTAAAACTGCATACCTGTGGATTTTGACCTCTAGCTCAGCCGGGACCTAGGGAAACCTACCAAACCTGTACATTTGTGAAAACTAGACACCTAGGGCAATCCACTATGGGGTGACTTGTGGGGTTCTCACCTGGTTCTGGTAAGCAGAATCCTTTGCCAACCTCGAAATGTTGCTAAAAAAAACACGTTTTCCTCACATTTCGGTGACAGAAAGTTCTGGAATCTGAGAGAAACCCCAAATTTCCTTCCACCCAGCGTTCCCCCAAGTCTCTCGATAAAAATGATACCTCACCTATGTGGGGAGCCCTAGTGCAAGTGACAGGAAATGCCCCAAAACACAACGTGGACACATCACATTGTTTCACAGAAAACAGAGGTGTTTTTAGAAAAGTGCCTACCTGTGGATTTTGGCCTCTAGCTCAGCCGGCACCTAGGGAAACTTACCTAACATGTGCATTTTTTAAAACTAGAGACGTGGGGAAATCCAAGATAGGGTGACTTGTGGGGTTCTCACCAGTTTCCTTTGCAAACCTAATAATTTGGCTAACGAAACTCTTTTTCCTCACATTTCAATGAGAAAGATCTGGAATCTGAGAGGAGCCACACATTTCCTTCCAACCAATGTTCCCCAAGACTCCCGATAAAAATGATACCTCATTTGTGTAGGTTGGCTTAGTGGCCATGACAGGAAATGCCCGAAACACAACGTGGACACATCCCATTGTTCCACAGAAAACAGCGGTGTTTTTTGCAAAGTGCCTATCTGTGGATTTTGGCCTCTAGCTCAGCCTGCACCTAGGGAAACCTACCAAACCTGTGCATTTTTTAAAACTAGAGACGTTTGGAAATCCAAGATAGGGTGACTTGTGGGCTTCTCACCAGGTTCTGTTACCCGGAATCCTTTGTAAACCTCAAAATTTGGCAAAAAAACACTTTTTCCTCATATTTCGGTGACAGAAAGTTCTGGAATATAAGAGGAGCCACACATTTCCTTCTACCCAGCGTTCCCTCAAGTCTCCTGATAAAAACTAAACCTCACTTTTGTGGGTAGGCCTAGTGCCCGTGACAGGAAATGCCCCTAAACAGAATGCAGACACATCACATTTTTCCAAAGAAAACAGAGGTGCTTTTTGCAAAGTGCTTACCTGTGGATTGTGGTTTCTAGCTCAGCTGGCATCTAGGGAAACCTACCAAACCTGTGCATAGTTGAAAACTAGTAACCTAGAGGAATCCAAGATGGGGTGACTTGTGGGGCTCTCACCAGGTTCTGTTACCCAGAATCCTTTGCAAACCTCTAAATTTGTCTAAAAAAACACTTTTTCCTCACATTTCAGTGACAGAAAGTTCTGGAATCTGAGAGGAGCCACAAATGTCCTGCCACCCAGTGTTCCCCCAAGTCTCCCGATAAAAATGATACCTCACTTGTTTGGGTGGTCCTAGTGGCCGCAACCTGAAATGCCACAAAACACAACATGGACACATCCCATTGTTCCGCAGAAAACAGAGGTGTTTTTTGCAAAGTGACTACCTGTGGATTTTGGCATCTAACTCAGCCGGCACCTAGGGAAACCTACCAAACCTGTGCATTTTGTAAAACTAGAGACCTAGGGGAATCCAAGAGGTGGTTACTTGTGGGGCTCTGACCAGGTTATGTTACCCAGAATCCTTTGCAAACTTCAAAATGTGGCTAAAAAATCAAGTTTTCCTCACATTTTGGTGACAAAAAGTTCTAGAATCTGAGAGGAGCCACAAATTTCCTTCCACCCAGCGTTCCCCCAAGTCTCCCGATAAATATACTGCCTCACTTGTGTGGGTAGCCCTGGTGCAAGTGACAGGAATGGCCCAAAACACAAGGCGGACACATGACATTGTACCACAGAAAACAGAGGTTTTTAGCAAAGTGCCTACCTGTGGATTTTGGCCTCTAGCTCAGCCGGCACCTAGGGAAACCTACCAAACCTCTGCATTTTTTAAAACTAGAGACGTTTGGAAATCCAAGATAGGGTGACTTGTGGGATTCTCACCAGGTTCTGATACCCGGAATCCTTTGTAAACCTCAAAATTTGGCAAAAAAACACTTTTTCCTCATATTTCGGTGACAGAAAGTTCTGGAATATAAGAGGAGCCACAAATTTCCTTCTACCCAGCGTTCCCCCAAGTCTCCTGATAAAAACGAAACCTCACTTTTGCGGGTAGGCCTAGTGCCAGTGACAGGAAATGCCCCTAAACAGAATGCAGACACATCACATTTTTCCAAAGAAAACAGAGCTGCTTTTAGCAAAGTGCCTACCTGTGGATTGTGGTTTCTAGCTCAGCTGGCACCTAGGGAAACCTACCAACCCTGTGCATAGTTGAAAACTAGTGACCTAGAGGAATCCAAGATGGGGTGACTTGTGGGGCTCTCACCAGGTTCTTTTACCCAGAATCCTTTGCAAACCTCTAAATTTGTCTAAAAAAACACTTTTTCCTCACATTTCAGTGACAGAAAGTTCTGGAATCTGAGAGGAGCCACAAATGTCCTGCCACCCAGTGTTTTCCCAAGTCTCCCGATAAAAATGATACCTCACATGTTTGGGTAGGCCTAGTAGCCGCAACCTGAAATGCCACAAAACACAACATGGACACATCCCATTGTTCCACAGAAAACAGAGGTGTTTTTTGCAAAGTGCCTACCTGTGGATTTTGGCATCTAACTCAGCCGGCACCTAGGGAAACCTACCAAACCTGTACATTTTGTAAAACTAGAGACCTAGGGGAATCCAAGATGTGGTGACTTGTGGGGCTCTGACCAGGTTCTCTTACCCAGAATCCTTTGCAAACTTTAAAATGTGGCTAAAAAACACGTTTTCCTCACATTTTGGTGACAATAAGTTGTAGAATCTGAGAGGAGCCACAAATGTCCTTCCACCCAGTGTTCCCCCAAGTCTCCCGATAAATATACTGCCTCACTTGTGTGGGTAGCCCTAGTGCAAGTGACAGGAATGGCCCAAAACACAATGTTGACACATGACATTGTTCCACAGATAACAGAGGTTTTTAGCAAAGTGCCTACCTGTGGATTTTGGCCTCTAGCTCAGCCGGCACCTAGGGAAACCTACCAAACCTGTGCATTTTGTAAAACTAGAGACCTAGGGGAATCCAAGATGTGGTTACTTGTGGGGCTCTGACCAGGTTATGTTACCCAGAATCCTTTGCAAACTTCAAAATGTGGCTAAAAAAACACGTTTTCCTCACATTTTGGTGACAAAAAGTTCTAGAATCTGAGAGGAGCCACAAATTTCCTTCCACCCAGCGTTCCCCCAAGTCTCCCGATAAATATACTGCCTCACTTGTGTGGGTAGCCCTAGTGCAAGTGACAGGAATGGCCCAAAACACAACGTGGACACAGGACATTGTTCCACAGAAAACAGAGGTTTTTAGCAAAGTGCCTACCTGTGGGTTTTGTCCTCTAACTCAGCTGGCACCTAGGGAAACCTACCAAACCTGTGCATTTTTTTAAACTAGAGACGTGGGGAAATCCAAGATAGGGTGACTTGTGGGGTTCTCACCAGGTTCTGTTAACCAGAATCCTTTGCAAACCTCATAATTTTGCAAAAAAAACACTTTTTCTTCACATTTCAGTGAGAAAGATATGGAATCTGAGAGGAGCCACACATTTCCTTCTAACCAATGTTCCCCAAGTCTCCCGATTAAAATGATACCTCATTTGTGTGGGTAGGCTTAGTGGCCATGACAGGAAATGCCCGAAACACAACGTGGACACATTCCATTGTTCCACAGAAAACAGCGGTGTTTTTTGCAAAGTGCCTACCTGTGGATTTTGGCGTCTAGCTCAGCCGGCACCTAGAGCGACCTACCAAACCCGTGCATTCGTGAAAACTAGAGACCTAGGGGAATCCAAGATGGGGTGACTTGTGGGTCTCCCACCAGGTTCTGTTACCCAGAATCTTTTTCAAACCTCTAAATTTGGCTAAAAAAAACACTTTTTCCTCACATTTCTGTGACATAAAGTTCTGGAAGCTGAGAGGAGCTACAAATTTCCTGCCACCCAGTGTTCCCATCAAGTCTCTCAATAAAAATGACACCTTACTTGTGTGGGTAGGCCTAGTGCCCGCGACAGGAAATACCCCAAAACACAACGTGGACACATCACATTTTTCCAAAGAAAACAGAGGTGTTTTTTGTAAAACTGCGTACCTGTGGATTTTGGCCTCTACCTCAGCCGGGACCTAGGGAAACCTACCAAACCTGTGCATTTGTGAAAACTAGAGACCTAGGGGAATCCAAGATGTGGTGACTTGTGGGGCTGTCACCAGGTTCTGTTACCCAGAATCCTTTGCAAACCTCAAAATGTGGCTAAAAAAACACGTTTTCCTCACATTTCGATGACAGAAAGTTCTGGAATCTGAGAGAAGCCACAAATTTCCTTCCACCCAGCGTTCCCCCAAGTCTCCCTATAAAAATACTGCCTCACTTGTGTGGGTAGCTCTAGTGCAAGTGACAGGAAATGCCCCAAAACACAACATGGACACATCACATTGTTCCACAGAAAACAGAGGTGTTTTTTGTAAAACTGCGTACCTGTGGATTTTGGCCTCTAGCTCAGCCGGGACCTAGGAATCCTACCAAACCTGTGCATTTGTGAAAACTAGAGACCTAGGGGAATCCTGATGGGGTGACTTGAGGAGCTCTCACCAGGTTCTGTTACCCAGAATCCTTTGCAAACCTCAGAATTTGGTTAAAAAACACTTTTTCCTCACATTTCTGTGACAGAAAGTTCTGGAAGCTGAGAGGAGCTACAAATTTCCTGCCACCCAGTGTTCCCATAAAGTCTACAGATAAAAATGACACCTTACTTGTGTGGGTAGGCCTAGTGCCCACGACAGGAAATACCCCAAAACACAACGTGGACACATCACATTTTTCCACAGAAAACAGAGGTGTGTTTTGCAAAGTGCCTACCTGTAAATTTTGGCCTCTAGCTCAGCCAGCGCCTAGAGAACCCTAGCAGACCTGTGCATTTTTGAAAACTAGAGACCTAGGGAATTCAAGATGGGGTGACTTGAGGGTCTCCCACCAGGTTCTGTTACCCAGAATCTTTTGCAAACCTCTAAATTTGGCTAAAAAAACACTTTTTCCTCACATTTCGGTGACAGAAAGTTCTGGAATCTGAGAGAAGCCACAAATGTCCTTCTACCCAGTGTTCCCCCTAGTCTCCCAATAAAAATGATACCTCACCTGTGTGGGTACGTCTAGCTCCCATGACAGGAAATGCCCGAAAACACAACATGGACACATCACATTTTTCCAAAGAAAACAGAGGTGTTTTTTGCAAAGTGCCTACCTGTAGATTTTGCCTCTGGCTCAGCCAGCGCCTAGAGAGACCTACCAGACCTGTGCATTTTTGGAAACTAGAGACCTAGGGGAATTCAAGATGGGGTGACTTGAGGGTCTCCCACCAGGTTCTGTTACCCAGAATCTTTTGCAAACCTCTAAACTTGGCTAAAAAAACTCTTTTTCCTCACATTTCGGTGACAGAAAGTTCTGGAATCTGAGAGAAGCCACAAATGTCCTTCCACCCAGTGTTCCCCAAGTCTCCCGATAAAAATGATACCTCACCTGTGTGGGTACGTCTAGCGCCTGTGACAGGAAATGCCCCAAAACACAACATGGACACATCACATTGTTCCACAGAAAACAGAGGAGTTTTTTGTAAAACTGCGTACCTGTGTATTTTGGCCTCTAGCTCAGCCGGGCACCTAGGGAAACCCTACCAACCTATGCATTTTTTAAAACTAGAGCCCTAGGGAAATCTAAGATAGGGTGACTTGTGGGGCTCTCACCAGGTTCTGTTACCCAGAATTCTTTGCAAACCTCATAATTTGGCGAACAAACACTTTTTCCTCACATTTCGGTGACAGAAAGTTCTGGAATCTGAGAGGAGCCACAAATTTCCTGTCACCCAGCGTTTCCCCAAGTCTCCCGATAAAGATGAAACCCCACTTTTGTGGGTAGGCCTAGTGGCCGCAACAGGAAATGCCCCAAAACACAACATGGACACATCCCATTGTTCCACAGAAAACAGAGGTGTTTTTTGAAAGTGCCTACCTGTGGATTTTGGCCTCTAACTTAGCTGCCACCTAGGGAAACCTACCAAACCTGTGCATTTTTTAGAACTAGAAACCTAGGTTAATCCAAGATGTGGTGACTTGTGGGGCTCTGACCAAGTTCTGTTACCCAGAATCCTTTGCAAACCTCAAAATGTGGCTAAAAAAACAAGTTTTCCTCACATTTTGGTGACAGAAATTTCTAGAATCTGAGAGGAGCCACAAATTTCCTTCCACCCAGCGTTCCCCCAAGTCTCCCTAAAAAAATACTGCCTCACTTGTGTGGGTAGCTCTAGTGCAAGTGACAGGAAATGCCCCAAAACACAACGTGGACACATCACATTGTTTCATAGAAAACAGAGGTGTTTTTAGCAAAGTGCCTACCTGTAGATTTTGGCCTATAGCTCAGTCGGCACCTAGGGAAACCTAGCAAACCTGTGCACTTTTGAAAACTAGAGACCTAGGGGAATCCAAGATGGGGTGACCTGTGGGGCTTTGACCAGGTTATGTTACGCAGAATCCTTTGCAAACCTCAAAATTTGGCCAAAAAAAAACACTTTTTCCTCTCATTTCGGTGACAGAACTTTCTGGAATCTGAGAGGAGCCACAAATTTCCTTCCACCCAGTGTTCCCCGAAGTCTCCCGATAAAAAAAGGTCCCTCACTTGTGTGGGTTGGCCTAGTGCCCTCGAAAGGAAATGGCCCAAACTACAACGTGGATACATCACATTTTTTCACAGAAAACAGTGGTGTTTTTTCCAAAGTGCCTACCTGTGGATTGTGGCCTCTAGCTCAGACGGCACCTGGGGAAACCTAGCAAACCAGTGCATTTTTGAAAACTAGGCAGCTAGGGGAATCCAAGATGGGGGTGACTTGTGGGGCTCTGACCAGGTTCTCCTACCCAGAATCCTTTGCAAACCTCAGAATTTGGCAAAAAAAACACTTTTTCCTCTCATTTCGGTGACAGAAAGTTCTGGAATCTGAGAGGAGTCACAAATTTCCTTCCACCCAGTGTTCCCCAAGTCTCCCGATAAAAATGGTACCTCACTTTTGTGGGTGTGCCTACTGCCCGCGAAAGGAAATGCCCCAAGCGTTATCTGGACACATCAAAATTATCAAATATAAAACTACCTGTTTTTGCAGGGGGGCACCTGCATTTTTGGTCCTGGGCTCAGCAGCCTTCTAGGGAAACCTACCAAACCCAGACATTTCTGAAAACTAGACACCCGATGGAGTCCAGTGAGGTGTGACTTGCGTGGATCCCCCAATGTTTTCTTACCCAGAATCCTCAGCAAACCTCAAATCTAGCTAAAAAATCACATTTTTCCCACATTTCTGTGTGGGATCACCGCACTGGGACACATTTCATACCACCCAATGTTCCCCTCAGTCTCCCGGTAAAAAATTATACCTCATTTGTGTAGGTGGGCCAAGTGCTTGTGAAAGGGAAGAGCCAGAAACATGTTGATAGTGAGGGGGAACAAAGGGGGTCCAAAAGGGCAGTTTGCAAAAAAACATTTTTAGGCTGACAAGTGCAGCAGAATTTCTATTGGTATAGATGAGACAATGCTGGGTGGTAGGAATTTTGTGAATTTCTGCAGATTCCGGAAGGTTCCATCACAAAAACGTGGGAAAAATGTGTGACTTCCAGCAAAGTTGGAGGTTTGCAGGGGACTGTGGGTACAAAAATGGTGCAGGTGCATGTGAACCACACCACCGTGGAATCACCCAGATGTTTAGTTTTCAGATGTGTCTAGGTCTTGTGGATTTTTCTACATGGCAGCGTCCCAAAGTGCAGCCCTCACCATTCCAAGTGGTACAATTTTGAGAGTAAGCCAAGCTCTCATGGCCCAAATGTAAAACTAAAACCCAAAATAATCAAATGTCTTCTTGCTTGCTGTGGGATAAGATGTTTTAGAGTGCGGGGAGAGCTGAAAGACTGTTACCCCCTTCAGTTGAGGTGGGGGTGTAACCAGGCCCATACTGGTTGGTAGCCACCACCCCAATATTTTTGTTTTTGTTTTTAAATTCCTTGGCATCTAGTAGACTTTCTGCCCCCCTGGGGTGTGGATCAGGGGTAATAGCCCCATCTGCCCACTGGTGGGAAGAACAACTTTGGCCCTATTTATTTGGGGTGGGGGTATGGCCATACCCCTGCCCTCTTATTTTTGAAAAAAAAACTTCCCTTGCCTCTGGTGGGCTTTCTGTCCCCCCTTGGGGGCAGATGGGTCTTCCAAAAATATGCTGATCTGCCCCCAATGGGGGGCAGTCATGGCCAACAGTAATGTGCCCCCATGGGGAGCGACCCTTACCCAAGGGGCTGCCCCATTAAAGAAAACACGCATACACACACACCAATCCCTGGTGCCTAAGTGGTTTCTGCCTCCATGGGGGCAGATTGGCCTAACAAAAATCGGCCGATCTGCCCCCAAGGGGGGCAGAAATGGCCTAAATACAAGTTGCCCCCCAGGGGAGCGACCCTTGACTAAGGGGTTGCTCCCCACCTCTAAAAAACTAAACGGAAATAAATATATATATATTTTTATCCCTGGCGCCTAGACGTTTCTGCCACACCTGGGGGCAGATCTGCCTAATAACTATAGGCCGATCTTCCCCCAGGGGGGGCAGAAAAGGCCTAAAATGTATTTGCCCCCCCTCCCCGGGGAGCAACCTTTGCCTAAGGGGTCGCTCCCCACCTCTAAAAAACAAAACAAAAAAACAAAAGCTTTTCAGCCCTGGCGCCTAGAGGCTTCTGCCCCCCCTGGGGGCAGATCGGCCTAATAGCAATAGGCGATCTGGCCCCGGGGGGGCAGAAAATGCCTAAAATAAATTTGCCCCCCTCTGGGTAGCGACCATTGCCTAAGGGGTCGCTCCCCACCTCTAAAAAACAAACCAAAACAAAAAAAAAATCCCCCCAAAATGTATCCCTGGCGCCTAAAGGCTTCTGCCCCCCCCTGGGGCAGATTGGCCTAATAACAATAGGCCGATCTGCCCTCGGGGGGGCAGAAATGGCCTAAAATATAATTGCCACTCTGCCGCCCCGCCCACCCCCCTGGGGAGCGACCCTTGCCTACGGGGTCGCTCCCCTTGCATGACATTGGCGCAAAAAAAAAAATCCCCGGTGCCTAGTGGTTTCGGGGCAGATTGACCTAAAATCGGCTGATCTTCCCCCAACGGGGGCAGAAATGGTCTAAATACAATTTGCCCCCAAGGGGAGCGACCCTTGCCTAATGGGTTGCTCCCTGTCTCATAAAAAAACAAACAAACAAAAAAAAACATATAAATAAAATTAGCCCTGGCGCCTAGCGGTTTCTGCCCCCCCCCCGGGGCCAGATCGGCCTAATAACAATAGGCCGATCTGACCCCGGTGGGGCAGAAAAGGCCTAAAACTAATTTGTCCCCAAACCCCTCAGGGGACCGACCCTTTCCTGCGAGGTCGCTCCCATTGCATGACATTGGCGCAAAAAAAAAAGATCCCGGTGCCTAGTGGTCTCTGCCCCCCTTGGGGGCAGATTGACCTAAAATCGGCTGATCTGCCCCCAAGGGGGGCAGAGCTGGTCTAAATACAATTTGCCCCCCAGGGATGCGACCCTTGCCTAATTGTTCGCTCCCCAGCTCTAAAAAAACAAACAAACAAAAAAAAAAAACACAAATAAAATTAGCCCTGGCACCTAGTGGTTTCTGCCCCTCCTGGGGGCAGACCGGCCTAATAACAATGGGCCGATCTGCCCTCGGGGAGGGCAGAAATGGCCTAAAATAAATTTGTCCCCCTGTGCCCCCGACTCCCCCCACCCCCCTGGGGAGCGACCCTTGCCTACGCTGTCGCTCCCCTTGCATGACATTGGCGCAAAAAAAAAAGATCCCTTTTGCCTAGTGGTTTCTGCCCCCCTTTGGGGCAGATTGACCTAAAATCAGCCGATCTGCCCCCAAGGGGGGCAGAGATGGTCTAAATACAATTTGCTCCCCAGGGGAGCGACCCTTGCCTAATGGGTCGCTTCCCATTTCTAAACAAACAAACAAACAAACAAAAAAATAATCTTTTTTTTTTAGCCCTGGCGCCTAGAGGTTTCCAGCCTAATAACAATAGGCCGATCTGCCCCCCGGGGGGAAGAAATGGCCTAAAATAAATTCCCCCCCCTGCTCACCCCACCCCACCCGGGGAGCGACCCTTGTCTACTGGGTCGCTCCCCTTGCGTGACATTGGCGCAAAAAAAAAGATCCTCAGTGCCTAGTGGTTTCTGCCCCCCTTGGGGGCAGATTGACCTAAAATCGGCTGATCTGCCCCCAATGGCCTAAATACAATTTCTCCCTCCAGGGGAGCGACCCTTGCCTAATGGGTCGCTCCCCACCTGTAAAACAAAAAAAAAAATCCCCAGTGCCTAGTGGTTTCTGCCCCCCTTGGGGGCAGATCGGCCTAATTAAAATAGGCTGATGGGGCAGAAAAGGCCTTAAATAAATTTGCCCCCCAGGGGAACGACCCTTGCCTAAGGGGTCGCTCCCCTTGCGTGAAATTCACGGAAAAAAAACCTCCCTGGTGTCTAGTGGTTTCTGTCCCCTTTGGGGGCAGATTGGCCTCATAAAAATAGACCAATCTGCCCCCAAGGGGAACAGAAATGGCCTAAATATAATTTGCCGCCTAGGGGAGTGACCCTTGCCTAAGGGGTCGCTCCCCACCTCTAAAAACAAAAACAAAACAAAAAAGAAATGATCCCTGGTGCCTAGAGGTTTCTGTCCCCCCCCCCAATAATAGGTCGATTGCCCGGGGGGGGGGGGGGTGGCAGAAAAGGCCTTAAAAAAAATGCCCCCCTGGGAAGCGACCCTTGACCAAGGGGTAGCTCCCCTTATACAAATTTCCTATAAAAAATAAAAAATAAATCCCTGGTGTCTAGTGGGCATTTTAGCAGCTGGATTCCTTTCCTTCCCTTTGAAGCCTCTCAGGCCTCCTCCACGTGATCGGAAGAGAAATGCTGAGCATTTCTCTTCCGATCGCGCTGGAAGCTGAGCTTCCAGCGTGATGGGAGGAGGCCTCTGTGATAGTCAGACCGCGATCGGCACACGAGCACTGTGCCGCAGGACGTAACCATTACGTCCTGGGCACAGAAGGGGCTAAGTGTGCTGCTAGTGCCATCAGAGCACCCACAGCCAGTGAAAGGTCTCACCATGAGAATGGATGTAGACGGAGGGTTGAGTAGGACAAGAAGGTGGCAAATCACTAATTGGCCTACACCAACACCTAGAGGAGATGATGCCGACAAGTCTAATAACTTACCACAATACATGTGACGTGCAGGTGGGGCATAGGCCTGGGAGAATGCCCATATGAAAGACTGGAGCAATGAACAGGAAACAAGATCACAATGTGAAATCATCACAAGGCAGGCATGTCACATCACCAATGCCACAACACAGATACACTAATTGTGCCCTATTTCACTGCAGAGGACGATGGATCTCCTGCGGATATGCCTGTCCAGGGCTACCCTGATGACATGTATGACAAGCTGACAAACATCAAACACCAGACCCTCCAAGATGTCCTTGGAACCCTCCAGACCCCACCTTCTGTCACAAGGAGGAGCACACAACAAGCAGCCATCACAGAGGACCCACCCACAACCCTAATTGTAAGACCTGCCAGCTCCAATACAGCTGAGGACTCAGATGACACAGGTACCAGCTTTGAGAGAACTGTAGTCGGAGTACAGCGGGAACTGGCCAAGGAGGTGCGGGTGGGGATGCAAACTATGGCAGCCAGCCTAGAGGGGGTGCGTTCGTGAATGATGTCAACTGAAGAACAGGCAGCAGCTATGCAAGGGCCAACAACTATCTTGCAGGGAAGTAGAAAAAAGGCTGAAGGAAATCAGCACAGCTGTAATACAGTTGACTACCATCGTGATGTGGCTGCTATTCTCAACAACCAGCAGATCCTCCTTGCAGCAGTACTGCCCTTAAGACCTTCACAGGTAGCAGCGACCAGGATGTCTGACTCCACGTCTTCAAACACTGAGGTGTGTGTTGCCCCTTCACAAACACCACCACCAAGGACAGAGGAGGCAACACACACATCAGAAGAAGAAGAGAAGGAACAGATCACCTTCACACATAGGAAGCACTAGTCCCTGCCACATGGCCACCTATTACCAAGATCCAGCGCTTTGTAACAGGCCAGTCTTGCAACAACTGTACTCAATGACTGTTCTGCAAACCACTGTATATATTGTCAGCCTGCCCAGTGCTTGTCTCTCACTTGCTCATTGGCAAATCCTGTCTCTCTGCACTGTCTGACACATCACCCCAGCATGTCAAATGCATTTTCCTTTAGCACTTGTATAGGGTCACAATGGAAGATGTCATTATAATGGACTCACAATCATGGACAATGTACATATAGCACTACAGCACTTTTCAATAAATTGCACTTCCACAACCACTTTGTCTCTGTGTAATGTGACACATCAACCGTGCAGTACATCACTGAAATTTGCCTCCTGTCAATTTACATAGCTTGTCAATACAACTGTCCTGAAATAATGTAGTCTGCTAACTATGCACAGTGGCCTAGATTGCACCGTACTCTGTCCTTCCTGAGGGTAATATCTGATGAAAAGAGAAACCAGACACCATAATGCTGTGTTGGACAGAATAATGCTTCCTCAAGGGATATCTAAGCCATTAAATAGTGGCAGCAAAATGTTGCCACCATGCAATACTAACACATATTACATTGCCCACAAATTTAAGCAAACAGTCAACAAACTTCATGAATGAAGGTGTCTGAGTGTACATCCAAATAAGTAATCATGCTGAACAGTGTCACAAATGATCTATGTGAGTCATGAAAACGAAACTACAAGAGTGCTTACTACCACTCAGCGAATAAGGGTTTCCTTGAACATCACACTGCAGTCAGACATAACACAGTGTCCCCAATACCAAATCTGGAAGCACAGTATGTGACATTGAAAACATACTTAATGAAAAAAACACATTGGGATCCATAGTAACTGTGATTGGTGGTTGCAATAAATGGTCAAATCTTTGCAAGGTAGCTATGGGGTAGCTGCCAATGTTACAGCTCACATGGGATTTGTTTGTAGCATAGGACACCAATGTAATACAACAGAATTCATGTACACTTATGCCAAGGCCCTGATCTACAAGCATTTCACACATACAGATCACTACATATTTATTAAACAGTAATAACAGAAGAGAAAACTCAGGGAAAATCCTTACCTACCCTAATCTACCCTAACTACTCATTACCCACAACTGTCCCTAACTAACCCAAGCTAAACTTCCTTATCACATGTAATGAAACGTTCTAAACATCAACCCCCCTCCCCCTTATGAGACAGGACACATGGAGGACAACAGACACTAACCTAAACACATACTATCCTATACTAAACAAACATAAAAAAAATTGTAAAAAAAAGAATTTGTAATTTTATTCATTCAAAACACACTAGAACCCCAACATAGTCCAACACACTCAAAAAGAAACATTTGAAATAATCAGGACCCACCCACTAACACTAACTAAACTAACAGCCTATACTAACCTAACACTCAGCCCCCTAAACCCACAAAGTATAAGAATAAGGAAAGAGGAGGGAGGGGAGGGAATCATGTCCATCAAAAATGTCTAGAGGTTGGCCCTCCGGAGGGTCCTCTTAATGGACCGCACCCGCCGGTTGATATGGCGTACATCCTGCAGCAGACGACTCATTTTTCTGAGGACACGGTCCATTTTGCGCTGCATGTCCACAAAAGCAGAAGGGTCAATTGTTGCAGCTGGGGTGGTCTGTGTGCCAGCTGAGGAAGTGTGGGGCTGTGTATGGTCACTGCCTGTGGGCTGCCCTGAAGGTGGTCCAGTGCTAGGGCCTGGAGCACTTCCTGATGTTGTTGCCACAACGGTCACAGCTGTTGGTGTTGCTACCTGGGTGGAAGTGGTGGTAGTGCTGGTGATGGCTGTGGTGGGCAAGAAAGGGCCACCCCGTGGGAATGCCCTCCAGGCTCCTGAGGCCCGTTCGTTCCTGTATCTGCGGGCCATCCTTCTGTATCCCGACTCTACCTGCAGTATATGCTGGTACCGCATTGCCCGCCTCTGGAATTCACGCACCTGGATGGGTGTCATATGAACAGCTGTGAAGACAAATTAAAAAAATTACATTAGGAACTGCAATGTGTGAAATAGCACAAGAAGTAAATCAGACAATACATCTACTGTACTTGTAACAGCTCATATCATCATACAGATCATTGAATGTCCCTGAGGAAGTACATGGCAGGCCAGCCTACAAAGGTCGTATCACACATAGCACATCCAAACTCTACATGATGGGTAACAACTGGCATGTTTTGGCATCAGAGGTCTGCCAGTTGTCAGCTAACAATCATGCAGCACATCCTTCGCAAATGCCAGGGCTACAAATGTCAGTGTACGGGATATAAATCTAGGGCCACATGATCTGCAAGTTGTAAATGGACTTGCTAGTATAGTACTCACGTGCTAAACCTGAGTGTGTGTGTATACTAGGTTCAGACCAAATATTCACTGATTTACATATCTGTGTAACAAACTTGTATCATTAGTCCTAGCTACACTGTTCACAAACCCATGCCTGTGTTTGAGGGTGGGGTGGTGGAGAAACAACTAACAATTTCAAACAACATGGACACCCAGCAAGCTTATGAAAGCTGGACATGTGTTTGGCTCAACACACACACCACAGGTAAGGTGTATCTACAAATAGGAGACAACAAACACTTGACCAATCCCAGTGCCACACATGTCTGGAAATGCAGACCTTTGTCCACATCATATACTTCCAGTAAGCCATGACTTACAACTAACACAGAGATACAAGAACACCCCTGGCCATGATTTGCATGCACACCTTGGCCATTGCACTACATGTGGAGCTACATGCTGCTAGGAAGTTCAACCGACAGTTTAATCAGTACATTGGTGAATAGGGAAGCAGAAGTCTGTGGGTAAGCATTTTGCTGCCCCATTCTGGGAGAATGTGGGTCTGAGAGGCTGACTAAATCACAGATTAGGTCCAGTGCGACTCTTGCTCATACAAGTGTTATCCACATGACTCATCCCCATTCACATTGTGGGGCCTAGAGGAGTGACCTAGACTCCCTAAATAAGACAACAGGATAAGCATTGGCCAACTCTAAAATGGTGAGAAAAGGAAATCCCACTCATGGAACAAGACAAATGATGGGCCAGCGCATCACAACTTGCTATTTGTTCAACACACAGGAGTCCATCACACATCAACAGCAAACACAACACATAACAGACATATCAACACTTACTGGAGTTGTCGGGGTCCTTGAATGAAGCCACTTCACCCACAGTGTAGGGTGCGG
Organism: Pleurodeles waltl; assembly: GCF_031143425.1. NCBI lineage: Eukaryota > Metazoa > Chordata > Amphibia > Caudata > Salamandridae > Pleurodeles > Pleurodeles waltl. Next base: position 590,143,338 of record NC_090447.1, read on the forward strand.
GTCCACCTGTAAGGCATGGAAGGGAGAAATGTGCTCAAATTCTGTGCACTGACCAACAATTCCAAAGACAAATACTTTGTGTAAGATTACATAAGTAAGTAAAGTAAATCCACTCAGACATGATGATACTGCATCCGATATAGCACAGCTAACTTTTACATAACATGGGTCTCCAGAGGAATTCACACACATATCTGCACAAATGCAGTGGCCCTAATTATCATGTGGTGGCAAACATGTTCCTTCATTAGTGAGCAGACATAATAATGGAGTGTATTTGTCTCATCAAGTGTATCCAAGAGAGACATCCAAAGCCAGTTTCCTTGAGGAATGCATTACCATTCAACCAGCCATTGTGGCCATGACAAATGTATGACACATAGGTACAATGTACAGAGGGGCAGGGACATTTGTAAGCCCTCATGTGGTTACAGTTTCTTCATTTAATGTGGCCCAGCTATGATGAGTTGCACCAACCATAGAGATATGAACCCATGTGCATACCTTTGGCCTGCCATCCCTAAACGAAAGGTGGAACAACAAACACCAAATACCAGTGTAAGATGTTAGCTGAGGGCACCTTGCACTTTTTCCCTATGTCATCAAATCCAGATCTGACATGTATCCGAAATGACGAAGGACCACAATAATCCCTAACATTCATAGAACTTCCGTGATCGCTTTCCTTACATACTCACCAGACACACATGAGACATATGTCTGGGCCACATTGCTATCATCAATTGACGTGAAGCCTGCACTTATTTTCTGCATCATGCAGTGTTTCAAAAGTCAGTCTAGCTGTTGCGTCAACAAAGGTCGGTAATGTTTTGGAAAATCTATACCTCACTGGCAAATATGACCTTTATACATAATTGGCTCCTGATTTGTGTCGTTGTCTGACACAAAGGCGGCACCAACTTACATTAACCCCTTCGCTGCCAGGCCTTTTCCCCCTCCTGTGCCGAGCCTTTTTTTGGCTATTTGGAGCAGTTCGCGCTTAGGCCCTCATAACTTTTTGTTCACGTAAGCTTCCCACGCCAAATTTGCGTCCTTTTTTTCCAACATCCTAGGGATTCTAGAGGTACCCAGACTTTGTGGGTTCCCCAGAAGGAGGCCAAGAAATTAGCCAAAAAACAGTGAAAATTTCATTTTTTTTAAAAAATTTGGAAAAATGGGCTGCAGAAGAAGGCTTGTGGTTTTTTCCCTGAAAAGGGCATCAACAAAGGGTTTGCGGTGATAAAATCACCAGCTTCCCAGCTTTCAGGAACAGGCAGACTTGAATCAGAAAACCCAATTTTTCAACCCAATTTTGGCATTTTACTGGGACATACCCCATTTTTACGATTTTTTGTGCTTTCAGCCTCCTTCCAGTCAGTGACAGAAATGGGCATGCAACCAACGCTGGATCCCATAAACCACAACATTTCTGAAAAGTAGACAAAATTCTGAATTCAGCAAGGGGTAATTTGTGTAGATCCTACAAGGGTTTCCTACAGAAAATAACAACTGAAAAAGAAAAATATTGAAATTGAGGTGAAAAAAACATCAATTTTTCTCTAAGTTTTACTCTGTAACTTTTTCCTGCAATGTCAGATTTTCGAAAGCAATATACCGTTACGTCTGCTGGACTCTTCTGGTTGCGGGGATATATAGGGCTTGTAGGTTCATCAAGAACTCTAGGTACCCAGAGCCAATAAATGACCTGCACCCTGCAGTGGGTTTTCATTCTATGCCGGGTATACAGCAATTCATTTGCTGAAATATAAAGAGTAAAAAATAGCTATCAAGAAAACCTTTGTATTTCCAAAATGGGCATAAGATAAGGTGTTGAGAAGCAGTGGTTATTTGCACATCTCTGAATTCCGGGGTGCCCATACTAGCATGTGAATTACAGGGCATTTCTCAAATAGACGTCTTTTTTACACACTGTCTTACATTTGGAAGGGAAAAATGTAGAGAAAGACAAGGGGCAATAACACTTGTTTTGCTATTCTATATTCCCCCAAGTCTCCCGATAAAAATGATACCTCACTTGTGTGGGTAGGCCTAGCGCCCGCGACAGGAAACGCCCCAAAGCACAACGTGGACACATCACAGAAAACAAACCTGTTTTTAGCAAAGTGCCTACCTGTAGCTTTTGGCCTCTAGCTCAGCCGCCACCTAGGGAAACCTACCAAACCTGTGCATTTCTGAAAACTAGAGACCTAGGGGAATCCAAGATGGGATGATTTGTGTGGCTCGGACCAGGTTCTGTTACCCAGAATCCTTTGCAAACCTCAAAATTTGGCTAAAAAAACACATGTTCCTCACATTTCTGTGGCAGAAAGTTCTGGAATCTGAGAGGAGCCACAAATTTCCTTCCACCCAGCGTTCCCCCACGTCTCCCGATAAAAATGATACCTCACTTGTGTGGGTAGGCCTAGCGCCCGCGACAGGAAACACCCCAAAGCGCAATGTGGACACATCACAGAAAACAGACCTGTTTTTAGCAAAGTGCCTACCTGTAGATTTTGGCCTCTAGCTCAGCCGCCACCTAGGGAAACCTACCAAACCTGTGCATTTCTGAAAACTAGAGACCTAGGGGAATCCAAGATGGGGTGATTTGTGTGGCTCGGACCAGGTTCTGTTACCCAGAATCCTTTGCAAACCTCAAAATTTGGCTAAAAAAACACATGTTCCTCACATTTCTGTGGCAGAAAGTTCTGGAAACTGAGAGGAGCCACAAATTACCTTCCACCCAGCGTTCCCCCACGTCTCCCGATAAAAATGATACCTCACTTGTGTGGGTAGGCCTAGCGCCCGCGACAGGAAACACCCCAAAGCGCAATGTGGACACATCACAGAAAACAGACCTGTTTTTAGCAAAGTGCCTACCTGTAGATTTTGGCCTCTAGCTCAGCCGCCACCTAGGGAAACCTACCAAACCTGTGCATTTCTGAAAACTAGAGACCTAGGGGAATCCAAGATGGGGTGATTTGTGTGGCTCGGACCAGGTTCTGTTACCCAGAATCCTTTGCAAAACTCAAAATTTGGCTAAAAAAACACATGTTCCTCACATTTCTGTGGCAGAAAGTTCTGGAATCTGAGAGGAGCCACAAATTTCCTTCCACCCAGCGTTCCCCCACGTCTCCCGATAAAAATGATACCTCACTTGTGTGGGTAGGCCTAGCGCCCGCGACAGGAAACGCCCCAAAGCGCAACGTGGACACATCACAGAAAACAGACCTGTTTTTAGCAAAGTGCCTACCTGTAGATTTTGGCCTCTAGTTCAGCCGCCACCTAGGGAAACCTACCAAACCTGTGCATTTCTGAAAACTAGAGACCTAGGGGAATCCAAGGAGGTGTGACTGGCGGGGCTCGGACCAGGTTCTGTTACCCAGAATCCTTTGCAAAGCTCAAAAATTGGCTAAAAAAAACACATGTTCCTCACATTTCTGTGGCAGAAAGTTCTGGAATCTGGGAGGAGCCACAAATTTCCTTCCACCCAGCGTTCCCCCAAGTCTCCCGATAAAAATGATACCTCACTTGCGTGGGAAGGCATAGCGCCCGCGACAGGAAACGCCCCAAAGCGCAACGTGGACACCACCAAAATTTTGGAAGAAAACAGAGGTGTTTTTTGCGAAGTGACTACCTGTAGATTTTGGCCTCTAGCTCAGCCGGCACCTAGGGAAACCTACCAAACCTGTACATTTCTGAAAACTAGAGACCTAGGGGAATCCAAGGAGCGGTAACTGGCGGGGACTCGGACCAGGTTCTGTTACCCAGAATCCTTTGCAAAGCTCAAAAATTGGCTAAAAAAACACATGTTACTCACATTTCTGTGGCAGAAAGTTCTGGAATCTGAGAGGAGCCACAAATTTCCTTCCACCCAGCGTTCCCCCACGTCTCCCGATAAAAATGATACCTCACTTGTGTGGGTAGGCCTAGCGCCCGCGACAGGAAACGCCCCAAAGCGCAACGTGGACACATCACAGAAAACAGACCTGTTTTTAGCAAAGTGCCTACCTGTAGATTTTGGCCTCTAGCTCAGCCGCCACCTAGGGAAACCTACCAAACCTGTGCATTTGTGAAAACTAGAGACCTAGGGGAATCCAAGGAGGGGTGACTGGCGGGGCTCGGACCAGGTTCTGTTACCCAGAATCCTTTGCAAAGCTCAAAAATTGGCTAAAAAAAACACATGTTCCTCACATTTCTGTGGCAGAAAGTTCTGGAATCTGGGAGGAGCCACAAATTTCCTTCCACCCAGCGTTCCCCCAAGTCTCCCGATAAAAATGATAGCTCACTTGCATGGGTAGGCCTAGCGCCCGCGACAGGAAACGCCCCAAAGCGCAACGTGGACACCACCAAAATTTTTGAAGAAAACAGAGGTGTTTTTTGCGAAGTGACTACCTGTAGATTTTGGCCTCTAGCTCAGCCGGCACCTAGGGAAACCTACCAAACCTGTACATTTCTGAAAACTAGAGACCTAGGGGAATCCAAGGAGGGGTGACTGGCGGGGCTCGGACCAGGTTCTGTTACCCAGAATCCTTTGCAAAGCTCAAAAATTGGCTAAAAAAACACATGTTACTCACATTTCTGTGGCAGAAAGTTCTGGAATCTGAGAGGAGCCACAAATTTCCTTCCACCCAGCGTTCCCCCACGTCTCCCGATAAAAATGATACCTCACTTGTGTGGGTAGGCCTAGCGCCCGCGACAGGAAACGCCCCAAAGCGCAACGTGGACACATCACAGAAAACAGACCTGTTTTTAGCAAAGTGCCTACCTGTAGATTTTGGCCTCTAGCTCAGCCGCCACCTAGGGAAACCTACCAAACCTGTGCATTTGTGAAAACTAGAGACCTAGGGGAATCCAAGGAGGGGTGACTGGCGGGGCTCGGACCAGGTTCTGTTACCCAGAATCCTTTGCAAAGCTCAAAAATTGGCTAAAAAAAACACATGTTCCTCACATTTCTGTGGCAGAAAGTTCTGGAATCTGGGAGGAGCCACAAATTTCCTTCCACCCAGCGTTCCCCCAAGTCTCCCGATAAAAATGATAGCTCACTTGCGTGGGTAGGCCTAGCGCCCGCGACAGGAAACGCCCCAAAGCGCAACGTGGACACCACCAAAATTTTGGAAGAAAACAGAGGTGTTTTTTGCGAAGTGACTACCTGTAGATTTTGGCCTCTAGCTCAGCCGGCACCTAGGGAAACCTACCAAACCTGTACATTTCTGAAAACTAGAGACCTAGGGGAATCAAAGGAGGGGTGACTGGCGGGGCTCGGACCAGGTTCTGTTACCCAGAATCCTTTGCAAAGCTCAAAAATTGGCTAAAAAAACACATGTTCCTCACATTTCTGTGGCAGAAAGTTCTGGAATCTGAGAGGAGCCACAAATTTCCTTCCACCCAGCGTTCCCGCACGTCTCCCGATAAAAATGATACCTCACTTGTGTGGGTAGGCCTAGCGCCCGCGACAGGAAACGCCCCAAAGCGCAACGTGGACACATCACAGAAAACAGACCTGTTTTTAGCAAAGTGCCTACCTGTAGATTTTGGCCTCTAGCTCAGCCGCCACCTAGGGAAACCTACCAAACCTGTGCATTTCTGAAAACTAGAGACCTAGGGGAATCCAAGGAGGGGTGACTGGCGGGGCTCGGACCAGGTTCTGTTACCCAGAATCCTTTGCAAAGCTCAAAAATTGGCTAAAAAAAACACATGTTCCTCACATTTCTGTGGCAGAAAGTTCTGGAATCTGGGAGGAGCCACAAATTTCCTTCCACCCAGCGTTCCCCCAAGTCTCCCGATAAAAATGATACCTCACTTGCGTGGGTAGGCCTAGCGCCCGCGACAGGAAACGCCCCAAAGCGCAACGTGGACACCACCAAAATTTTGGAAGAAAACAGAGGTGTTTTTTGCGAAGTGACTACCTGTAGATTTTGGCCTCTAGCTCAGCCGGCACCTAGGGAAACCTACCAAACCTGTACATTTCTGAAAACTAGAGACCTAGGGGAATCCAAGGAGGGGTGACTGGCGGGGCTCGGACCAGGTTCTGTTACCCAGAATCCTTTGCAAAGCTCAAAAATTGGCTAAAAAAACACATGTTCCTCACATTTCTGTGGCAGAAAGTTCTGGAATCTGAGAGGAGCCACAAATGTCCTTCCACCCAGCGTTCCCCCACGTCTCCTGATAAAAATGATACCTCACTTGTGTGGGTAGGCCTAGCGCCCGCGACAGGGAAAGGCCCCAAAGCGCAACGTGGACACATCACAGAAAACAGACCTGTTTTTAGCAAAGTGCCTACCTGTAGATTTTGGCCTCTAGCTCAGCCGCCACCTAGGGAAACCTACCAAACCTGTGCATTTCTGAAAACTAGAGACCTAGGGGATTCCAAGATGGGGTGATTTGTGTGGCTCGGACCAGGTTCTGTTACCCAGAATCCTTTGCAAAGCTCAAAAATTGGCTAAAAAAACCACATGTTCCTCACATTTCTGTGGAAGAAAGTTCTGGAATCTGGGAGGAGCCACAAATTTCCTTCCACCCAGCGTTCCCCCAAGTCTCCCGATAAAAATGATAGCTCACTTGCGTGGGTAGGCCTAGCGCCCGCGACAGGAAACGCCCCAAAGCGCAACGTGGACACCACCAAAATTTTGGAAGAAAACAGAGGTGTTTTTTGCGAAGTGACTACCTGTAGATTTTGGCCTCTAGCTCAGCCGGCACCTAGGGAAACCTACCAAACCTGTACATTTCTGAAAACTAGAGACCTAGGGGAATCAAAGGAGGGGTGACTGGCGGGGCTCGGACCAGGTTCTGTTACCCAGAATCCTTTGCAAAGCTCAAAAATTGGCTAAAAAAACACATGTTCCTCACATTTCTGTGGCAGAAAGTTCTGGAATCTGAGAGGAGCCACAAATTTCCTTCCACCCAGCGTTCCCGCACGTCTCCCGATAAAAATGATACCTCACTTGTGTGGGTAGGCCTAGCGCCCGCGACAGGAAACGCCCCAAAGCGCAACGTGGACACATCACAGAAAACAGACCTGTTTTTAGCAAAGTGCCTACCTGTAGATTTTGGCCTCTAGCTCAGCCGCCACCTAGGGAAACCTACCAAACCTGTGCATTTCTGAAAACTAGAGACCTAGGGAAATCCAAGGAGGGGTGACTGGCGGGGCTCGGACCAGGTTCTGTTACCCAGAATCCTTTGCAAAGCTCAAAAATTGGCTAAAAAAAACACATGTTCCTCACATTTCTGTGGCAGAAAGTTCTGGAATCTGGGAGGAGCCACAAATTTCCTTCCACCCAGCGTTCCCCCAAGTCTCCCGATAAAAATGATACCTCACTTGCGTGGGTAGGCCTAGCGCCCGCGACAGGAAACGCCCCAAAGCGCAACGTGGACACCACCAAAATTTTGGAAGAAAACAGAGGTGTTTTTTGCGAAGTGACTACCTGTAGATTTTGGCCTCTAGCTCAGCCGGCACCTAGGGAAACCTACCAAACCTGTACATTTCTGAAAACTAGAGACCTAGGGGAATCCAAGGAGGGGTGACTGGCGGGGCTCGGACCAGGTTCTGTTACCCAGAATCCTTTGCAAAGCTCAAAAATTGGCTAAAAAAACACATGTTCCTCACATTTCTGTGGCAGAAAGTTCTGGAATCTGAGAGGAGCCACAAATGTCCTTCCACCCAGCGTTCCCCCACGTCTCCTGATAAAAATGATACCTCACTTGTGTGGGTAGGCCTAGCGCCCGCGACAGGGAAAGGCCCCAAAGCGCAACGTGGACACATCACAGAAAACAGACCTGTTTTTAGCAAAGTGCCTACCTGTAGATTTTGGCCTCTAGCTCAGCCGCCACCTAGGGAAACCTACCAAACCTGTGCATTTCTGAAAACTAGAGACCTAGGGGAATCCAGGGAGGGGTGACTGGCGGGGCTCGGACCAGGGTCTGTTACCCAGAATCCTTTGCAAACCTCAAAAATTGGCAAAAAAAAACACATGTTCCTCACATTTCTGTGGCAGAAAGTTCTGGAATCTGGGAGGAGCCACAAATTTCCTTCCACCCAGCGTTCCCCCAAGTCTCCCGATAAAAATGATACCTCACTTGCGTGGGTAGGCCTAGCGCCCGCGACAGGAAACGCCCCAAAGCGCAACGTGGACACCACCAAAATTTTGGAAGAAAACAGAGGTGTTTTTTGCGAAGTGACTACCTGTAGATTTTGGCCTCTAGCTCAGCCGGCACCTAGGGAAACCTACCAAACCTGTACATTTCTGAAAACTAGAGACCTAGGGTAATCCAAGGAGGGGTGACTGGCGGGGCTCGGACCAGGTTCTGTTACCCAGAATCCTTTGCAAAGCTCAAAATTTGGCTAAATAAACACATGTTCCTCACATTTCTGTGGCAGAAAGTTCTGGAATCTGAGAGGAGCCACAAATTTCCTTCCACCCAGCGTTCCCCCACGTCTCCCGATAAAAATGATACCTCACTTGTGTGGGTAGGCCTAGCGCCCGCGACAGGAAACGCCCCAAAGCGCAACGTGGACACATCACAGAAAATAGACCTGTTTTTAGCAAAGTGCCTACCTGTAGATTTTGGCCTCTAGCTCAGCCGCCACCTAGGGAAACCTACCAAACCTGTGCATTTCTGAAAACTAGAGACCTAGGGGAATCCAAGATGGGGTGATTTGTGTGGCTCGGACCAGGCTCTGTTTTCCAGAATCCTTTGCAAACCTCAAAATTTGGCTAAAAAAACACATGTTCCTCACATTTCTGTGGCAGAAAGTTCTGGAATCTGAGAGGGGCCACAAATTTCCTTCCACCCAGCGTTCCGACACGTCTCCCGAAAAAAATGATACCTCACTTGTGTGGGTAGGCCTAGCGCCCGCGACAGGAAACGCCCCAAAGCGCAGCGTGGACACATCACATTTTTTCATTGAAAACAATGCCTACCTGTAGTTTTTGGCCTGTAGCTCAGCCAGCACCTAGGGAAACCTACCAAACCTGTGCATTTCTGAAAACTAGAGACCTAGGGGAATCCAAGATGGGGTGACTTGAGGGGCTCTGACCAGGTTCTGTTACCCAGAATCCTTTCCAAACCTCAAATTTTGGCTAAAAAAACGCATTTTTCACACATTTCGGTGACAGAAAGTTCTGGAATCTGAGTGGAGCCACAAATTTCCTTCCACCCAGCGTTCCCCCAAGTCTCCCGATAAAAATGATACCTCAGTTGTGTGGGTGGGCCAGGTGCCTCCAACAGAATAAGGCCCAAAACTTGTAGAGATACAGGGGATAGTACTGCGAGTTTATAAGGACATATTCTTTTATACATCTTTAGACTGACTCTGCTTTGGGGACCCACATACGTGAGGTGTCATTTTATTTGGGAGACTGAGGGGAACACTGGGGAGTAGGAATTTTGTGCTGGAGTGGTGATCGTACGAAGAAAAGTCAGGAAAATATGCTTTTTTTAAGCACATTTTGAGGTTTACAGAGGAGTCTGGGTAAGAAAATGTTGGGGGATCCACGCAAGCCACTCCTCCCTGGACTCCTTGGGGTGTCTAGTTTTAAAAAATGTCTGGGTTTGGTAGGTTTCCCTAGATGAAGGCCGCACACAGGACCAAAAACATGGGTGCCCTCTCCCCCCCCAAACACAGGTAGTTTTGTAATATATCGTTTTGATGTGCCCACATACGTCCGTGATGTGCCAAACACTAAAATTTTGAAAAGAAACACACTTAGGTTATGTGAAAAAGACCCCTCACCCACCAACCAAGTTGGTGGCATGCTTCATCATCGGGGTCCCACCTGAGGCACCTAGCGTGTCATAGGTGTGCTGCGACGCCTGATTACAGCGGAGCAGGTTTGGTCATTTTTACCACACATACTGGTTGGATTTGGCACGAGGGTGAGTGATGGTTCAGTGGATCAAATTTTACTAACAAGAGCTTTCACAAAAATGAAAAGCACTGTTAGTAACTGAAAGGCAAAAAACTGAACCAATGACTCACAGCTCGTGAGCTGTAAAGCCGCGACAAGGCACCAACCGCTTTACAGTCCATTCACACAACTTTCATACATGACACACACAAGGCCATTCACACCGCCAGCCACGGGCCCAGCACATTACAACACTCACATAGACAGACAGCGCCACTCAAGGGCCCATCACTTACATACGCCCACATGCCTGATACAACAATCACACCAGCTGATGGGAGTGTGTGGACTGGTGTTTGGCTGGCAGTGTGTTGCAGTAGCCAACATCAAGTCAATATGTACAGTCTCAGCCAAGCCCCACTCCACACACAATGGCATCATATATATATTTTTTTTTTAAACAGAGGAACCCCTAACTAAGTAGAAAGAATTACAAAACAAAAAACACAAAAGCTCTAACTAAGAACATGACAGAAATGCTAACCATGAAACTAAACACATGAAAATACAAAACAGACATGAGTTTACACTCATGGTTGTTCCCAGAAATTCTTCTGGGTGTGGTAATTCTTAAAACAAGCACCGACACACAGCCCAGGCTTTGAAGGACAATCTGGGCAGTACATTCGAGACTCCCTCCGGATACCTCTTTGAAAACACACTCTACATTTCTTAGCTGGAAAGTCTTTTTTGGGTGTGGGAGGAATGTGCTCAGCAAAGTGGCGATCTTTCAATCTAGCCACATCCTCCACCACTGCTTCTCTAGGAACTCTGGCCTGTTCCACCACAATAAGGCTCTCTATCACTGACTCCTGAAATTTCACAAATGTCATCTTTGAGTCTGGAGACCTATCCCTAAACACAATAAAAGCATTGAAGGTTGCTAAGTGGAAGAGGTGAAGTGCTAACTTCTTATACCAAACATAAGACTTACGAATAGCAGTATAAGGTTCCAACCTCTGGTCAACACTATCTACACCTCCCATGTGCTTATTATAATCTAAAATGCACACAGGTTTGCGCACTTCAGCAACCTGGCCCCAAACAGTCACAGGGGAAGTACTCTCATCATGGATGGTACTTAGCATGTAGACATCCCTCTTGTCTGAAAATTTCAAAGCTAGCAGCTCCTCGTTCCGCAAGGCACAGCACTGTCCCCTCTCAAGTTTTTTACAGACAAGCTCCCTTGGATAGCCTTTCCGGTTAGAACGGATTGTGCCACAAGCAACTGTGTCCACTCTAAACAATTCCTTGAACAACTGCACACCAGTGTAGAAGTTATCTACATACAAATGGTGACCTTTGTTGAACAGTCGTCTACCAAGATCCCACACTATTTTCTCAGTAACTCCAAAAGTGGGAGGACAACCAGGGGGGTCAATATTGGAATCCCTACCAGTGTACACACGGAAACTATACACATATCCTGTCCTACTTTCAGACAGCATATACAATTTAATTCCATATCGTGCCCTTTTGCTAGGAATGTACTGCCTAAAAACCAAACGACCCTTGAAGAGGACCAAAGACTCGTCCACACTTATCTCTTTGCCTGGAACATAGACCTCCGAAAACCGATCTACAAAATGATCAAGGACAGGCCTAATCTTAAAAAGACGGTCAGAATCTGGGTGATCTCGTGGCAAGGCTAATGCATTGTCAACAAAATGCAGCATCCTAAGAAGAAGCAAATACCGATTACGACTCATGGTAGCTGGAAATATAGCTGTTGCCATCAAGGGACTAGTAGACCAATAAGAAGCCAGTGACGGCTTCCTTATCAACCCCATCAAAAAAGTCAAACCCAAAAACTTTTTTATCTCCTCCAAATTTGTGGGAATCCACTGGGCAGCTCTAGAGTGTGGCCTAAGTCTAGCAGCGTTGTCCCTCAAATGCTGCTCCGCATACAAATTAGTCTGCTCAACAATCTCTTCCAAAAACACATCATCCATGAATAACTCAAAGAAATTGATAGGCATAAAGTTCTCTGTATTGGCGTTACACCCCGGGAGACCAGTAAAGGCAGGCAACTCTGGCTGCTCCATGTTTGGGGCAACCCAGACATCAGGTCTTCTAACGGGAAACCTTTCAGCCCCATGTTGCTGCACTATTGGCACATCAATGTCCTCCTCTAAAACAGAACCTTCATCTGCACTGAGTGTGGCTTCATCATCAGAAGATTCCCCTCCAACAGAAACATCACTGCCAGAATCTCTGACTTCCTCCTCTGCCTCAGATGCAGAGTCCGTCTCATAGTCATGATCAGACTGTGACTCAAAAAGCATACCAACCACCTGCTGAGCGGTCATCCTGCGGCTAGCCATGATCTCTCCTGCTAAAATTAACTGGACAAATTCACCACCAACAACCAGCACTGTGTAAGACAAGTAACAAAGTGTAGCTTTGTTAGTAAGAGTTACAAACTCAAAAACTATACCGCTCACTTGCCTGAAAAAGCTTGATTCACCAGCAACTACACAGCAATCACCAATGATATCCCACTAAAAAGAAAGAAAGAAAGGCAAATTAGAAATAAGACAAAACAAATATCATTGTGCACAAACCTAAGGACAATTTCACACACAATCCTGCATTTAGTACACCCCCTACAAACATGTCATTCATGCATGGCAACAATACTCCTTTGGAGTAAATTGTTTTTACTTACCTAAAACATGCAACTGTGCAAACTGCAGGTCAACCACCGCCAAAACCGCAAGGAGCCACAGCAAATAAAGCAAAAGCTTTGAACTAGAACAAAAAGGAGGAAAACATTTTTTATCACAAATGCAAAGACTTCTTCAGTTGACAAACACCCCACCATCAAACATTTTAGAAATTGGTGCCTAAGTGGATTCTGCCATAGAGGCAGATGGGCCTACTAAAAAAATAGGCCTGTCTGCCCCAAGGAAGCCAAAAAATACCTTTAGTACTGTGTCCCCATGGAGAGCGACCCTTGCCAAAGGGGACAGCCCTCAAACAAAAAAAACACACACAACACTATCCCTGGTGCCTAAGTGGCTTCTGCCCCCTGGGGGGCAGGTGGGCCTAAGAAAATAGGCCCATCTGCCCCCAGGGGGTGTAGAAATGGCCAACAGGTCAATGCCCCCCTTGGGGGGGCGCCCCGTGACCAAGGGGACGCCCCCCCACAAAAATAAACAAATAAAAATAAATCCCTGGCGTTCTAGTGGTTTCTGCCCCCCTTGGGGGCAGATCAGCCTAAAAATAATAGGTTGATCTGTCTCCAAGGGGTGCAGAAATGGCCTGGGTACATGTGCCCCCAAAGTGGGAGGCGACCCTTGCCCAAGCCCCCCCCCATCCACTAACACACACACACACACACACACACACTATCCCTGGTGTCTACGTGGCTTCTGCCCCCCTTGGGGGCAGGTGGGTCTAGAAAAATAGGCCCATCTGCCCCCAGGGGGGGCAGAAATGGCCAACAGGTCAATGCCCCCCTTGGGAGGGCGCCCGTGCCCAAGGGGACGCCCCCCCACAAAAATAAACACATAAAAAAAAATCCCTGGCGTTCTAGTGGTTTCTGCCCCCCTTGGTGGCAGATCAGCCTAAAAATAATAGGCTGATCTGTCTCCAAGGGGTGCAGAAATGGCCTGGGTACATGTGCCCCCAAAGTGGGGGGCGACCCTTGCCCAAGCCCCCCCCATCCACTAACACACACACACACACACTATCCCTGGTGTCTACGTGGCTTCTGCCCCCCTTGGGGGCAGGTGGGTCTAGAAAAATAGGCCCATCTGCCCCCAGGGGGGGCAGAAATGGCCAACAGGTCAATGCCCCCCTTGGGGGGGCGCCCGTGCCCAAGGGGACGCCCCCACACAAAAATAAACACATATAAAAAAATCCCTGGCGTTCTAGTGGTTTCTGCTCCCCTTGGGGGCAGATCAGCCTAAAAATAATAGGCTGATCTGTCTCCAAGGGGTGCAGAAATGGCCTGGGTACATGTGCCCCCAAAGTGGGGGGCGACCCTTGCCCAAGCCCCCCCCCCATCCACTAACACACACACACACACACACTATCCCTGGTGTCTACGTGGCTTCTGCCCCCCTTGGGGGCAGGTGGGTCTAGAAAAATAGGCCCATCTGCCCCCAGGGGGGGCAGAAATGGCCAACAGGTCAATGCCCCCCTTGGGAGGGCGCCCCGTGCCCAAGGGGACGCCCCCCCACAAAAATAAACACATAAAAAAAAATCCCTGGCGTTCTAGTGGTTTCTGCCCCCCTTGGGGGCAGATCAGCCTAAAAATAATAGGCTGATCTGTCTCCAAGGGGTGCAGAAATGGCCTGGGTACATGTGCCCCCAAAGTGGGGGGCGACCCTTGCCCAAGCCCCCCCCATCCACTAACACACACACACACACACACACACACTATCCCTGGTGTCTACGTGGCTTCTGCCCCCCTTGGGGGCAGGTGGGTCTAGAAAAATAGGCCCATCTGCCCCCAGGGGGGGCAGAAATGGCCAACAGGTCAATGCCCCCCTTGGGAGGGCGCCCGTGCCCAAGGGGACGCCCCCCCACAAAAATAAACACATAAAAAAAAATCCCTGGCGTTCTAGTGGTTTCTGCCCCCCTTGGTGGCAGATCAGCCTAAAAATAATAGGCTGATCTGTCTCCAAGGGGTGCAGAAATGGCCTGGGTACATGTGCCCCCAAAGTGGGGGGCGACCCTTGCCCAAGCCCCCCCCATCCACTAACACACACACACACACACTATCCCTGGTGTCTACGTGGCTTCTGCCCCCCTTGGGGGCAGGTGGGTCTAGAAAAATAGGCCCATCTGCCCCCAGGGGGGGCAGAAATGGCCAACAGGTCAATGCCCCCCTTGGGGGGGCGCCCGTGCCCAAGGGGACGCCCCCACACAAAAATAAACACATAAAAAAAAATCCCTGGCGTTCTAGTGGTTTCTGCTCCCCTTGGGGGCAGATCAGCCTAAAAATAATAGGCTGATCTGTCTCCAAGGGGTGCAGAAATGGCCTGGGTACATGTGCCCCCAAAGTGGGGGGCGACCCTTGCCCAAGCCCCCCCCCCATCCACTAACACACACACACACACACACTATCCCTGGTGTCTACGTGGCTTCTGCCCCCCTTGGGGGCAGGTGGGTCTAGAAAAATAGGCCCATCTGCCCCCAGGGGGGGCAGAAATGGCCAACAGGTCAATGCCCCCCTTGGGAGGGCGCCCCGTGCCCAAGGGGACGCCCCCCCACAAAAATAAACACATAAAAAAAAATCCCTGGCGTTCTAGTGGTTTCTGCCCCCCTTGGGGGCAGATCAGCCTAAAAATAATAGGCTGATCTGTCTCCAAGGGGTGCAGAAATGGCCTGGGTACATGTGCCCCCAAAGTGGGGGGCGACCCTTGCCCAAGCCCCCCCCATCCACTAACACACACACACACACACACTATCCCTGGTGTCTACGTGGCTTCTGCCCCCCTTGGGGGCAGGTGGGTCTAGAAAAATAGGCCCATCTGCCCCCAGGGGGGGCAGAAATGGCCAACAGGTCAATGCCCCCCTTGGGGGGGCGCCCCGTGCCCAAGGGGACGCCCCCCCACAAAAATAAACACATAAAAAAACATCCCTGGCGTTCTAGTGGTTTCTGCCCCCTTTGGGGGCAGATCAGCCTAAAAATAATAGGCTGATCTGTCCTCAAGGGGGGCAGAAATGGCCCTAAAAGACATGCCCCCCAAAGGGGAGCGACCCTTGCCCAAGGGGGCGCCCCCCCATCCACTACACACACAATCCCTGGTGCCTAAGTGGCTTCTGCCCCCCTTGGGGGCAGAAGGACCTAAAAAAAATAGGCCGATTTGCCCCCAAGGGGGGTAGAAAAGAGGCCAACAGTTCTCTGCCCCCTTGCGGGGGGCGCCCCTTGCCCAAGGGGGCACCCCCCCCAACATAAATGCACAGAAAATATAAATCCCTGGTGATCCAGTGGTTTCTGCCCCCCTTGGGGGCAGATCCACCTAAAAAGTAGGCCAATCTGCCCCCAAGGGGGGCAGAAATGGCCGTAACTAATTGCCCCCACAAGGGGAGTGACCCTTGCCCAAGGGGCCGCTCCCCGCAAACAAGAAAGGGTGAAGAAAAAAAAAAAAAAAAAATCCCTGGTGTCTAGTGGGCATTCCTGCTGCCCGATCGCAATGCGATCAGGCAGCAGGAATGCTCAAAGAGACACCGGGGGAAAGGAAAAGCCTTTCCTTTCCCCCGGTGCCTCTTTAGCCCAAACCCCCCACCCACCGGGAAGAGGAACTCACCTCTTCTCCGTTCGCCGCACAGGAAGCAAATGGCTTCCTGTGCGGCGAAATCCCCATAATGATGTCAGCGCGCGATCGCGCGCTGACGTCATAATGGGGGGTTGGGGGGGTCGGGGGTGGAAGGGGAAGGGCTTCCCCTTCCATCCCTGACTTTGGGGGGTGGGGGGAAGCACACAGAGGGAGCGAGAGCGCTCCATCTGGGCTGTGTGCCGAGGACGTAGTGGTTACGTCCTCGGCACAGCAGCACTGTGCCGCAGGACGTAACCACTACGTCTGCGGCACAGAAGGGGTTAAGCAAAAGTATTCAGTAATTTTACAGAGCACTTGCTTCCTGACAGTTAGCAATTGTGGTCCTTACCATAGTCCATCAATGACCCTGTATTTTTCCAAAGCATTCCACACACTCAACAACATAGCCGGCAGATATTGTACAAATCATCAGATGTCACTACAGAGCATTTAATCGTGCACATTTACATGATTTGTTCCCACCAACAGGGCCACCAATCACAATTCCCAGGTGGTTCAGCAGATCTTGCTCCCTGGAGATGAGGTCAGCCCAACGGTGCTTCAGCTGGTGGTCATTCCTCTGGCTCCGATATACACATTGCAAGTGATGCAGAACCTTTCCCCACCGGATTCTCCGTGCCTCGGTGTGATACCCCTCTATCACCCGCCCACCTTCCTCTATCATAAGGGGGAGGAAATGGCACACCAGCCATATGAACCCCCAAGCTCCTCCTCACCCATCTTGCCAAGACGTGGCCTACCCAACATCTTAGCACAGAAAAAGGGGAATAGGGGATAAAGAAGGACAAAGGAGAATAGGCGGAAAGTAGAATAAGAAAAATGTAAACTAAACAACTAAAAGAGCCCAACTATCCCCAAACTATCCCTACCCACAACAGACTCCCACAAACAACAAAGACAATACAATACTGGACAATAGTACACAATAAACACTCAGGATACAACAAAAATATATAATTCACAAAGTAACAAGTAATGGACCACACAGGAGACAAAAGCACAATTCGACTAGACAAAACTCAGAACACAGCCACACAGTCTAGAAGAATCACAGACTGCAAAGTGAAAGTACACCCACTGTACATAATCTGTAAACAGGATATCCTATTACATCACTCCCTGCATAAAATGGCCGCCGTTTTTATCGTTATGCGTCAAAGAATTTTGACGCATACAGTATATGCGTCATTTTTTTTTACTCACAGGAGTAAAAATGAGCCCACATCCATATATTTGGAAATAGGCAAACACTTAACCAATTTTCTGAGGTACAGCGTGGAATAGTCATTGTTGTTTTCAGGGCATTATACGTCGTTTTTCGGGCATAAGCGTCATTTTTTGATGCGTATGTGTCAAAATTTCAGGGTATTTACTGGGTTTGGGTAATTTTGCCATTTTAATGTTATGCTACATTTGTGATACAACGGAGATAGGCTGATTGCATCCACTTTGGTCTTGACGGTGTATGGGCACATGTGAAACATTTACTGCTACGGCCCATTATCCGCTACTTCCTTAACAGGATTTTCACTCTTGGCTGACACACTAGATGGCCATATGTGTGGCCTACATATATGTATTGCACAAATTGGGCATGTTTGGCATCAGGAGAGGATAGCAAGGTGACGCACATTAGTACAATACCTCAATGCCTGTGGCTCAATGAGTGTGCATTGGCTACAAATGTAGTTGTTGACCCAGTGTGTGTGCATCACAAGATGCATTATTGAAGATATGCTTGTATGAATGCGAAGTCAATGTGTCCAAACCTTAGATGCAAGTCAGTGTGGAAATGAAAGAGGACATGTGTTAGTCATACATGTAGCAACATCTGTTGTGTGCACTTCCAAGATTTTGGGTAACTTAGACACCACAAATGATAAAGCATGCACCGGATAGATGGCAGACGCTTGTTCATGTTAATGGTCCAAAAGTTGCCCATCCCATGTCCTGGAAATTTGGAAACTGCTTCCTAGGCACTTGTTGGTGAACCCACCGTGAGTCAGGCACATGTACAGACTAAGTGGGTACCATGTTATTGGCACAGACAGCCAAAAGTGACCCACAACTGTGATATCACACCACAGTTGTGGTCATATGACTGAGCCACAACTCTCCTGTGGCAGTGGTGGACCAGCAGACGAGGCAGCATGTGGCCACATATTTCTAGTGATCAATTGCACAGAGGTGTCTGGTTCATGTGTGTGGTCCAATGTTGATCCTGTATATTTTTAGGTGTCTATGTTGTCACAGTTATGTCCAGGTCTCATCATGAGTCAGTGGCGGCTGTTCCTGTTTCTACTGAGTATCCTTCTGAGATCAATGGAAGTAAAGTCGATGAGGACATGAGAACCTACATGGGGATAGTCCCACCCTGTCACTGCAGACATGTTATGAGACTGTCAACAGTGCAACCTTGGTGTGCTGAGTGAGATCATATCTCAGGAGTCATGTTCCAGCAAGTGTCATTACAACATTTATATATACACAGGTTGGCCTGTAAAGTTCCCACTGCATCTGGGAACATCATAGCCTCTGTGTTGATTAATCTTACAGCTATTCAGCACGTACAGGCCATCAATATGTTGTGAGCAATCTGATTCAGAGTGTGAACTGTCAGGGTCCTAACATGTGTGGACTTTTCATGCACATTATAAGAGGTAGCTGGTTCTACTGGAGGCACCATACCCAGTCCCTGCATATGGCCCTGGTACACTGTCACACTTTGTCGTTCATGCATACATGAGACCCAGACAAGGGATGGGCCATGATTTTGGTATTACAAGACAATTTTACAAATATGGTACAATTAAAAAGCAGATGATGCTATACAATATATTTGGGCATGCATTGAGGAAGCACCTGACAAAATACCCCCTGAGGAATGTGAGGTTTGGTAAAGCAAGTGTGGTACATATGTAGCCACAAGAAACCTTTAGGGTAACGCACAGACAGGTGCCAGTCAGGCTGAAAGGATGCAAGGTCAATCAGGAGCCAGCAATTTCACAAGGTGCATACTCAGCGGTCTGACTTACACTGGTCGGAGGAAGAACAAGACAGTTGACATGGGAAACTGTGTTTGTCCTGTGTTTCGGAAGGTGACACATAAACCCAAGGGCTGTGTTACACGGCTTAATTACTAGCAATGCATAACAGTGTATTTGTCAAAATGGCAACTTCTGTGCTGTTCCAAGCATCTGCAGGGGCAGTGCATGTTCACATGAGTGGTCTGCATGGAGGTGATCACAGGTGTGTGCTGCATCAGTTTATCTCAAGTCCTGTAGGTGAGATTCCAGTTCAAATGGCCAACAGTACCTTTCACACTGGAAGCAATCTACAGGTGATAATGGGGCTTAGAAGCTACAAGCCAGTGTATTAATTGACCTCACGTCCATGCAGTCAGATATAATATGACAATGGCATACCATAGGAAAGGGTGTAGCATACTGGATTACTGTTGTTAGTCTGTGTGTGTATAGGAGGAGGGAATATCGGGGTACACATCTTACCATTCCAGGGACCTCTTCAGACAGGTGGGTTGAGACCAGGAGCATGGGTGTGTCAGGAGTTAGGAAATGGGCTGACATGTACATGGAATGTCATGTGCGCAATGCTTGTCATAGGTGTGGCACTTGTGCTGTCTATGTTCTGGTTCTATGGAACTCTAGTCACAGATAGTCCTTGCAAAGATAGGTGCTGTACGACTTACTGCTGTCAAGGGTCTGGTTATACATTCCTGTTACCAATGCAGTAGCACATCCACTACCTCATGTATGAGGCCTTTTTTCCCTTATTGAGTGATGGTGTCTTAGTTGTGTGCCATATGCTGCGATGAACCATGTTACCAACATTTATGAGTGAAATAGGTGTGGTCCTCTGCTATTGCCCTTCAGGGGTGAAATGTACAGGATATATGTCATTTACAGTGTGTGTACATGACTGTTGTATAATACGCATCACAATTGCTTTGGAAATTTCTGCGCCCTGATCGGTATATCAGCAATGCTCCATGAGGCTATACTCTTATTCTGATAGTTAGAGATAAAGGTGAGCTTAAATGATTACCCAGACCATGATATGGTGATTATTATCGGTGTTTATTTATATTTGTTAATACAGTGGCGATGGTGAGTTGTTTTAAAAGAAATTGTTCACAATATGGTGGCGCCTACGCAATCCAGAAGCTGTGTTTTGTTGTTCCCCCTCATGTTGCAGGCCAGCATCCTCCTCTTCCTCCTCTTCAGGCATTTGTGGCACTGGTTCTAGGAGGGGAATGTTCCTTCATATGCAAATGTTGTGCAGGATGGCACATGTTAAAATGATCTTACAGACCATTTCTGGTGAATATAGGAGGCTGCCACCAGTGATGTCGAGGCACCTGAATCTCGACTTTAGGATGCAGAAGGTCCTCTCCACTATGGTGTGTGTCGTCCTATGTGCCTCATAGTAAGCACGCTCTGCTGCAGTGCTTGGGTTGCCAAATGGTGTCATAATCCATGGCTGGATCCCATACCCCTGATCAGCTGAAAAAGAAAATGATTGGGATCATGTTGATGTAGCTTGCCCCATTAATATCACCTTGCATGGCAGTAGTTGTCTTGTGTTGTCTGTGACTCTTTTGTGTTATTGTGTTGCTTTCTAGGCTTGTAGGATGTTCCATCTGCATTGGGTTGTTTCCTTGGCTGAAACGAGTGTTTGCCTGCTGACCGGTTGTCAGCAGTATGTTTGGGTATTTGCAGTACAGTGTGCACTCCTTAGCATTGTGCTTGTGATACAGGTGTCCCTGTGTCTTCACTGGGGGTGAGATGATAGTTCCATACACAGATTCAAATTGACAGTGGTTGTAACACATTAGCATCTATGTACCCCGGGCATCCCATACCTTTAGACATATGCAATGGATTAATTTAAACATCAGTGATACGCTTACATTTTGCAAGGTGACAATTAGCCAAACCTCTCCATACCTTGTGATCATTGACACCTTAACATTTGACTGTACACTAATTTCAGATGTGTGACAGATTCACTGCACACCTATCAAACATGGCTAGCGATGTCACGACCTCAGTGTGTTCCTGTCCACATGTTGCTGTCGTGGTGTATGTGTTGTGTGTCCTAGAGGGTTGCTGTGCAGTGTGTATATAAGTAGGTTTTTGTACT
Organism: Pleurodeles waltl; assembly: GCF_031143425.1. Taxonomy (NCBI): domain Eukaryota; kingdom Metazoa; phylum Chordata; class Amphibia; order Caudata; family Salamandridae; genus Pleurodeles; species Pleurodeles waltl. Next base: position 590,164,699 of record NC_090447.1, read on the forward strand.
AACCAGCAAGTAGTCCATTGCCATATCGTCCATCCTGGAAGTGTTGATTGGTGGTACAGTGAGGGAAGATGAATGAGTCATGGACACTCACAGGATATTTTGCCACGATGTTGGTGAACAATCCTTGGTGATCGACACTGGCCTGCACATTAATGGAGTGTGAGTGCTTCCTGTTGCGGAAGAGGTGTTCAGGTGCAGCAGGTGGCACAAGGCGTACATGTGTGCAGTCGATGGCACCAAGGGCGTGTGTGTAGGAGGCTGGCCTGGCTTGTAGTGGGTACCAGAGGTACTTACACCTTGTGCCAGGTCCAGTTATCCCTTATTAGTGTAGAAGAGGTGTTTCTAGCAGCTAAGGCTGATAGAAGGTAGCTTTGGCAAAGCAGCTTAGGCTGAACCTGGAGACATATACAGCTCCTACTATACCACTGGTGTCATATGCACAATATCATAAGAAAACACAATACACAGAAGTACTAAAATTAAAGGTACTTTATTTTTATGACAATATGCCAAAAGTATCTCAGTGAGTACCCTCAGTATGAGGATAAGATATATACACAAGATATATGTACACAAACCAAAATTATCCAGGTAATAGCAAGAAAAGTAATGCAAGCAGTGTAAAGTTACAGTAGATTGCAATAGGAGCACATAGGTATAGGGGCAACACAAACTATATACTCCAAAAGTGGAATGCGAACCACGAATGGACCCCAAACCTATGTGAGCTTGTAGAGGGTCACTGGGACTGTAAGAAAACAGTGAGGGTTAGAAAAATAGCCCACCCCGAGACCCTGAAAGTTAGGTGTAAAGTGCACCTACTACCTCCAGAGAGCACAGAAGTCATGATAGGGGGATTCTGAAGGAAGAACAAACACCAGCAATTCAACAACAGTGGATTTCCGGACCTGAGTACCTGTAAGACAAGGGGACCAAGTCCAATGGTTGCGACAGTGTTGAGAGTGGGCAGGAGCCCAGGAAATGCCAGCTGAGGGTGCAAAGAAGCTGCCACCTGTTGGAAGAAGCTTGGAGTTCTGTAAGAAAGAAGAGAGCTAGGAGCTTCTCCTTTGGAGGATGGATGTCCCACGTCGCGATGAAGCTTGCAGAGGTGTTCCCACGCAGAAAGACCGCAAACAAGCCTTGCCAGCTGCAAGGGTCGCAGTAGAGATTTTTGGGTGCCGCTGTGGCCCAGGAGGGACCAGGATGTCGCCACTTGGAGGAGGAGACAGAGGGGGCGCCCAGCAAGTCAGGAGCCCTCACAGAAGCAGGCAGCACCCGCAGAAGTACCTGAACTGGCACTTAGAAGAAAAGTGAACAAGAGTCCACCTGAAGTCACAAAAGGGAGTCCCACGACACCGGAGGACAACTCAGAAGGTTGTGCACTACAGGAAGGAGTATCAGGGACCCAGGCTTTGACTGTGCATGAAGGAAATCCTGGAAGAGTGCACAGGAGCCGGAGCAGCTGCAAATGACGCGGTACCCAGCAATGCAGTCTAGCATGGGGAGGTAAGGACTTACATTCACCAAACTTGGACTGAAGAGTCACTGTACTGTGGGAGTCACTTGGACAGAGTTGCTGAGTTCCAGGGACCACGCTCGTTGAGCTGAGAGGGGACCCAGAGGACCAGTGATGCAGTCTTTTGGTGCCTGCGGTTGCAGGGGTAAGATTCCGTCGACCCACGGGAGATTTCTTCAGAGCTCCTGATGCAGAAAGGAGGCAGGCGACCCCCAGAGCATGCACCATCTGGAAACAGTCGAGAAAGCCGGCAGGATGAAGCGATACAAGGTTGCTAGTAGTCATCTTGCTACTTTGTTGCAGTTGCTCTGGAAATGCTTTGATGGGCACAGATGGTGCCCATCTCTACATAAGCCAGTCTACACCGGTTCAGGGATCCCCCAGCCCTGCTCTGGCGCAAAACTGGACAAAGGAAAGGGGAACGACCACTCCCCTGACCTGCACCTCCCAGGGGTGGTGCCCAGAGCTCCTCCAGTGTGTCCCAGACCTCTGCCATCTTGGAAACAGAGGTGTCTGTGGCACACTGAACTGCTCTGAGTGGCCAGTGCCAGCAGGTGACGTCAGAGGCTCCTTCTGATAGGCTCTTACCTCTGTTGGTAGACAATCCTCCTTCCTTGGTAGCCAAACCTCTTTTTCTGGCTATTTAGGGTCTCTGCTTTGGGGAATTCTTCAGATAACGAATGTAAGAGCTCACCAGAGTTCCTCTGCACTTCTCTCTTCGACTTCTGCCAAGGATCGACCGCTGACTGCTCTAGGACGCCTGCAAAACCGCAACAAGGTAGCAAGACGACTACCAGCAACATTGTAGCGCCTCATCCTGCCGGCTTTCTCAACTTTTTCCTGGTGGTGCATGCTCTGAGGGCTGTCTGCCTTCACCCTGCACAGGAAGCCAAGAAGAAATCTCCCTTGGGACGACAGAATCTTCCCCCTGCCAACATAGGCACCAAACTTCTACATCACTGGTCCTCTGGGTCCCCTCTCATCCTGACAAGCATCCTCCCTGGAACACAGGAGCTGGGTCCAAGTGTCTCCTACAGTCCAGTTGCCCTTGTGTCCAAATTTGGTGGAGGAAAGTTCTTGCCTCCCCACGCCAGACTGTCATCCTGTGTATTGTGTGATCTGCAGCTGCTCCAGATTCTGTCCACGTTTCCAAGGATTCCTTTGTGCACAGCCTAGCCTGGGTCTCCAGCACTCCGTCCTGCATTGCCCAACTCGCTGAGTTGGACTCCGACGTTGTGGGACCCTCCTTTGTGACTCTGAGTCGACTGCTGTCCTCAGATCTTCTAAGTGCCTGTTCCGGTACTTCTGCAGGTGCTACCTGCTTCTGCGGGGGCTCTCTAAGTTGCTGAGAACCCCCTCTTTCTCCTCCTCCAAAGGGCGACATCATGGTCCTTCCTGGTCCCCAGCAGCACACAAAATCCTCAACCGCGACTCTTGCAACTAGCAAAGCTTGCTTGCGGTATCTCTGTGTGGAAACACTTCTGCATCCTCCAGCATGCCGTGGGACATCTGCTGATCAAAGGAGAAGTTCCTGGCCCCTTCCGTTGTTGCAAAATCTTCTGCTTTTTCCACCCAGAGGCAGCCCTTTTGCACCTTCATCCAGGGTTTAGTGGGCTCCTGCCCCCCCTGGACACTTGCGTGACTCTTGGACTTGGTCCCCTTTCCTTACAGGTCCTCAGGTCCAGGAATCCATCTTCAGTGCTTTGGTAGCAGTTGTGGTTCTTGCAGAATTCCCTAGCTCGACTATACTGTCCTTCTGGGGTAGTAGGGTAATTTTACTCCTACTTTTCAGGGTCTTGGGGTGGGGTATTTTGGACACCCTTACGGTTTTCTCACAGTCCCAGATACCCTCTACATCCTCCCTTAGGCCTGCGGTCCATTCGTGATTCGCATTCCACTTTTGGAGTATATGGTTTGTGTTGCCCCTAGCCCTATGTCTACCTATTGCATCCTATTGCGATCCTACATTGTTTGCAGTACTTTTCCAACTGTTACTTACCTGTTTTGGGTTTGTGTACATATAATTTGTGTATATTACTTACCTCCTAAGTGAGGGTATCCTCTGAGATACTTTTGGCATATTGTCACTAAAATAAAGTACCTTTATTTTTAGTAACTCTGAGTATTGTGTTTTCTTATGATATTGTGCTATATGAAATAAGTGGTATAGTAGGAGCTTTGCATGTCTCCTAGTTCAGCCTAAGCTGTTTTGCCATAGCAACCTTCATCAGCCTAAGCTGCTAGAACACCTCTATTCTACTAATAAGGGATAACTGGACCTGGCACAAGGTGTAAGTACCACAAGGTACCCACTATAAGCCAGGCCAGCCTCCTACACTTACAAGTAAATCAAATTTTCCAGTCATGGGAAAGCCTATGACACCTACAATTCACACAGGGATTACTTGCACTTTAGCACTGGTCAGCAGTGGTAGAGTGCCCAGAGTACCAAAACCAGCACACAGTAAAAACATGGGAAGCAGAGGCAAAAAAGACAGGGGAGACCACACCCCCCACACACACACACAACAACCCCCACCGCCTCCCCTGTGGGAGACCCGACTTACCTGGATCCAGGGGGTCTTCCGGCAGGAGTTGGGGCGGGGCACTGCTACCGCCAGCAGCACCCGCCAGCAGAACACCGCCAGGCTGTATCATTTTTCATAATACGGCTGGCGGCTTTCTACTGGTGCAGCGCTGCTGATGGTAGCAGCGCCACCTTACCGCCATCCGCAGGTATGGGCAGTCAGATTTCCGCCCTTCTTGTGGCGGAAATCTGGCTGTGGTCATAATTTGGTGGACAGCTAGTAGCCGATTTTGGTTTCTAAATTGAGATAATATCTGTTTTATTTTTCTAAGCTGGTGCTGCATTTCTTTCAAGTCATGTCAATTACTTATCGACCATGTTGGTGAAATCCTTTACACATGTTCCTCTAAGTAGCCTGAATGTTCTTCGACTCTCTACCAGGGCTGAGCTAATTTTTACTGGAGTGAACCCGAGGTCCACTACTGGGTAATGTGTTAGTGTTACATGGTAAGACCCCCTTAAATGGTAAGGCCACCTTGCTACATCTCCGTACAATGGAAGTGGCTATGGGATAGAGGTAAGTGACACACACACTTACCTTAGCCATGTGTGTCCCCCTGCACTACACACTACACAGCACACTGAATGCACACACCTATCCATTACAATTCCAACACAACACCACCCGTACATGCCAAAAACACACATTGACATCCATCCATAACACAGCCACAACAACCAGTACAACTACACACTCAGCTACACAAACACACATACAAGCACACATCACCTGAATGTGTCACATGGCAAATCATCATACACAGCAACATTAGTCTCACATGCAAGCAACACACATACAGATACAACCGCATCACCCACTCCAGCTCCCTCCACCTCATCCAGCCAATCCACACACAAACACACACGTAATGACACACATACACAACCAATAGCATAATCCTGCCATACAAGTCCCCTTGCGATGCGCATGGATACCATTTTCCATTGTGAGTGTACCATCATTGTGGTGCCAGCATTCATTTTTCAATGAACGATGACACCACACTGACAGTTGTGAATGTGTGCAATTTGCATTTTGTGCCAGTGTGTCCCCAGCCATGAGTGACCCAATTCTCTCCCCAACATTTGTAATGTCACAGTTATTTTAAACAATTACTGTGACATGTATACACCTGCAGTGGTGCCGACCTCCTGTGCAGTGCCCACCCAACATACCCTGGCAAAGCAGTTCTCTACTTTTGAGTCTGACGATGAGGGGGTTCATTTTTTTGTGTGGGTCAGTGGCAGCAGTAACAGCAGGTATTGTCTAGTCATGTCCAAACATGTCCAATCAAAAACAGAGGTAGAATGGGGAAAAATTGTAAGTTGTGACCCCTTATACTCCCAATCTGCCAACTCAGAAGTGGAGGTTGGACCGCCATTTTTTCCTTGGCGGTAAGGCACATCCAAATCTGCATGGCGGGAAGGGTGGGTAGGGTTCCGTTGGCATCCATTTTTCTCTCTCCCACTGTCGACATGGGCTGTGTTTCTTGGCAGAGACGGTGGTTTGAATACTGGCTTTCGTCTATGTAACCGCCAAACATCTAAATACATTGGGAAGACCGTCATGGCGATGGATGGGTTTTCAGTCGAAAAGTCAACATGGAACCGTTACACCTAACATTTAAATCCGACCCCTAGACTTGCCCAAACCGTGGTCAACCTGATGTGAATGACATACAAATCCTCAATCAGTGCCATCTTATCATGGCATATTGGAAAGCATTTTGGGCTAAAATATCTTTTTTTTTTTTTAAGAAAATGAGGTGAGCTATCGACTTGTGATATCTGGTATTTCCCCAAATTAAGGGCCTGATTACGATTTTGGCAGTCCACGAACCACCATGGTTACGGCGGCGGTCTGACAACTGTCGATCTAGCAGTTGGACCGCCATATTACGGCTATAGAATACCGTGAGCAATCTGCCAGGTAGGACCGACCGCCAGGAGAAAGCAGAAACAGGTCTGGGGAGCGTATGTTGCCACCGTACTCATTATGAGGTTGCACACTGCCATGGTCCAACTCCCACATATCAGAAGGTGGAAATGGATAGTATAAAGGGAGACACTCTTCTGCAGGCAGACTTACATGTCTGGTGCCACCATGGAGTCCTATACAAAAGTCATGCCGCTGCTCCTGCTCATCCAAAGACAATGAAATTCGTGCTGCCATGGATGCCAATGACCATAAGTACATACCTGTTTCATTAACCTTCAATATAATGTGTTGTGCCTATTTACACATCAGTGGTGGGCATGCCATGGGTAGTTGGTACACGTCTCAAACCACACACACCCACACCCATACATCAACACAAACACACACACAGTCACTATACCCCCACTTTGGGCAGCACACACACACTGCACCTCAACACTATACAAATATACAGGGCCACACCGCTCAGACACAGGGACAGTGAAGGCTGCAAAACATCGTCGCACCACTGGCCAGGGATTGTTCACACATACAACACATACAACACATATATGTATCGAAGTAAACAATACCACCATGAAACAACCTGGAAATTGACATATACATCAGACAAGGCGCAGCGCAGCACAATGGGAGCTCAATGGCATGCACTAAACAGAGAGACCTAAATAGTCAAAGAAAACATGACAACTATACCTGCACACATGAGGGGGGCATCTAGGACTCCCAGGGAAGATGACTGCACTGGGACATACATCACCTCGAACGGGCCCCTAAAACAAAATGTGCACAGGAAATGGCCCTACTTGAGTCCTAGTGACAAACAATGCTAAACCCAAATGTCATGCACTGATGCACAGTGGGGAAAGGAAAGTCAACAAAGCACATACAACTCCTAGGGTATGGGACATACCCCTACAGGAACTAGTTGCAAAACACACCCCTAAATGGACACATACACAGGCAAATTCAAACACAGCAAGAACTACTGAACACACTCTATGTTTACACAAACAAAACTCAGAATGACCCACATCAGACACATGCAGAAGCAATATCAGGGGGACAAGTCGAACACCATACATGCTTACATTGATTCTAGTTCAAGTGTGAGATGCCAGACAGTGGTCTATGGACAGGTGGACACTGGGCTGGTGAGTGGGGTGACAGTGAAAGTCGTCAAAGGTGAGCAGTGAGCATGCTTAACAATACATTTTGGTGATATATTAGTGTTATGACTTATCCGACTCCACTCCCCTAAGTATTCCTGTCAAGCCCTCAGGATGCAGGACGGCCAAGACCTTCTCCTCCCAGGGTGTGAGCTGTAAGGGAGAAGTGGGGGCATGCCTGTCTTCCGGACATGCAGCTGGTGCCTGCATGCCATGCAAAGGACTTTTCCACTGAGGTCATTCCACCTCTTGATGATGTTGTCCCTTGTGTGCAAGGTGGGGCCTACAGAATTCACTCTGTCAACTACCCTTTGCTACAGTTCCATTTTCCTGGTGATAGCAGTGTGCTGGACTAATGCTCCCTTTAAAAGTGGCTCAACTCTTATGATATCATCCACTCTGACTCTTAACTCATCGTCAGTGAAATGGCGATTGTTCTGGGGTGACATGGTGATGCTAAAGGAATGGATTGAAATTTACAGGTGACAGTGAGTTTGACAAGTTGGAAAGTTCAAATGGACTTGCCTGGGAAATGCATGAAGGGTATGGTATGTGATGTAGGAAAATTGCAGGGGTGCCTGTTCTAATTCTTTTTTTCACTACTATGCGTTCTGGCTACAGTGTGTTGTGTTGTTGATGTAAAGGATTGTGGTGTGTGAAGGGGTGTGTCTTACAGTGTGATTTTCGGGTGTGGCAATGTGTGTGAGCCGTGTGGTTTTGTTTATAACTGTGGTGACCGTGAAATGCTGTGATTCTGGCTGCCATTAATTGACCATCATGGCTGAACCGCCCCTGTAATATTGTCAGTGGTTGATTGATTAATTGTCAATGCTGGTGGTCGGTCTGCCTATTTCATGCCCTCCAAGGGACTGAGGGTTTTGAGGTTTTGATTGACTTTTGTCTGTCCTGCCTGTGTAACTCGTAACACGGCGGAGAGTGTGATTGCCAACATGGTAGTATTTTGGCAACCTCCACTTTGGCGGTCTGGTGGTCTGACAGCCAAACTCGTAATAAGGCCCTAAGGGCCAGATTTATTGAAAAGTGGTGCACCGTGGTGCTGCGTCAAAATTGACAACGCCGTGTCACTTCAGAAATGCAGGGATGCGCAGTATTTAACTGAATACGGCACACCCCTGCGTTTCCCCCTGCGCTGGTGCTACATTTAGCTGCCAGCGCCAACACAGGCATCCTTGCACCATTGTGCAAGGATGTCTGTGTTGAGGTGTGTGATTGTTTATGTGCGGGAAGGTGTCCCTTCCTGCACATAAACAATCACTAATGGTGCTTTGGCTCTTTTGTGTGTGCTGCACAATGCAGCACACACAGAAGTGTCAAAGCATAATTTTCAAATGATTGCTTATGTGCAGAAATGGACACCTTCTCGCACATAAACAATACTTTCTGGCATTTTGCTTTTTCTATGTGTGTGGCAGAATGCAGAAAACGAGGAGGAATAAAAGTATTCCTCCTCGTTGCGCCCTGCTGACGCCACCTTGTAAATACGGCGCTGTGCTTAGCGCCACAGGACCATCACAAAACGTGACACTCCTGTGGCGCTAGGGCCATATAAATAAGGCCTTAAGTGCCTATACCTAACCCCTGATAAAACGTTATTATTCTATTTGACATTATTAGCTAGACAACTGATACATGTTTTTGGTTAATAAATCATCCCCTGATATTTCTGACTGGCTAAGCATTATTAACGTTTCACACATGAAGGATACTTCGAACTTACTTATAAGAAAGGAGACCTCTACAAAATGGCATTTGGTAAACCTTCTGAATTTCCTCTACTCTGCCAGTTGCATGCTTATTCATCTGCTATACAAATGTACCATTGGAATGGAAGCAGGTGCTTCATCATACAGGTCTCCAACCTCTGGCACTATCCGTCATTTTCCTAATCTCTTGGCATCTGTGTCAACTGCATGAAAATAAAATAAAATTATTGTTGGAATCTGTGGAAAAAGGCCTCTTTTTATGTCACCATTCCCATTTTTGTGGGCTGATGCTGCTGCTCTTTTGCCTCTGTGTACTCAGACTCTGCTAACCAGGCCTCAGTGCATGTGCTCTGATCCCTAAATCATGTCAAAACCGGGTATAATCCTGATTGGCATATTTAACTTCACTATCTAACCCTATTGCAGGCTCAAATGAATACCCAGGGATTCTACATTGAATGTCACTAGTAGACTACAGCAACCTATTGTGCCATCTATTGCTGTGACAGTGGGACAATGTAAACATGGCTTAAGGTCTAACATTGTAGCCTGGCTGTGGCAGTTTAAAACCTCTTTCAAAATAAACCCTTTTGACAGTCCTTACCTTTGGTTTTAAATATTAAGAAGTCAGCTCTCATTAGGCTTTATAGCTAATAAGACTTCTATTTAAAAGTAGAACATGTAGAAAGATAATATTGAACATGTGCTTACAGTTACTAGCACCTAAAATGTATTTTCACAGTATTATGGCTGGATGGTCCATGAACTATTACATTTAATAATGCTATCATCAGCTAAGAACCTGCTAGAAACTTAACTCATGGTCTCTTTGTAATATTGATTGAAACCTAAATTTACTGGTGAAGTCAGTTTTGCAATAAATTTTAAGGAAAAGGTACTATTAGAAAGCTATCTTTTCTCTGCATTCTAATTTGCCTTGAATGTGATGTGAAAACTGCTCCTAAAGCTGAAACAAAGGCATCAATATGTGGAGGTGTTATTGTTCCTCTGACAGGATAACCATTTGGGCCCTGCCCAGGAACTTGATTAACTTCAAAGAGGCCTCCCCGTCACTGGCAAATGTTGGCTGTTACCTCCTTTCTTTGTTCACTCAGTCATGCTGCAATCCCATTTCAGAGGGAGTAAACCACCAGTTCTAATTTGAAGTGACAACAGAGGATGCGTTGCTCATATCCCTGGCCAGATGTCGAGGGTGAACAAGGGGAGCATCTTTTACCATCTTGGATTAAAGCAGAGAGGGCAGTGGCCTCCTGTTAAACTATACAGCACAATGAGCAGCAAACTGTCTTTTTACTTAAAGAGCCTAGTTGATCACTTTCAACTGGACCTGTCTTAAACCCTGCTGGTGGTACCTGCTGGAGTGTGTCTTGACTTGCAAGTGCTCTTTCCTGATGTCCTGGAGCCCTGGGCCTTGTCAAAGTGTACTCCGCCTAAGATACTGAAAAACCTGCGACTCAGAAACGTTTTTGGCTCTAAAGACCTCTGGAGCACAGTGGCATTTGCACAACAATAATCTTTTTCTGTGGGATCTCGTGGAGAGGGTATCCAGCATTTTGGAGCCCTCTATGGCTGCAATCTGGAGTCTTACTACTTTGAAGGAACTGAAGCTCCAAATAAAATGACTATGGGCCTCATTTATAATTTGGCAGCTGGCCTGTCATTCTTCTAGGGGGACTTGTCGCGTAGGCTCTCATTATTCTAAAGAGACTACTGGATTTGAGCCTCAGACTCACCTGCGGTGTGGGGGAGTGAGTCTGAACCACTACAAGTAGCACCTGTCGGCCTACTCCGGGTTTTGCTCCGGCGAACTAGCCGTGCCTCATTTCTACCCAAGAGCAGCGATGATTGGGCAGCCGAGCGCATTACTCAATTGACTCCTCAGGGAAATCGTGGTCACTCAGATCGCTTCAGTTTCTCTCAGTTACATTAGTCTCACATATGCAAGAACAGTCAGAAGCAGTATAAGTTTAAATAAGGTTTTAATGAAGCAATTGGATTCTAGATAATAAAGCAGGTACTGCAATAACCAGGACGATAAAGCATGACAGGATTAGAATTGTGACAAGGAGACCGAAGCATAAAAATAACGCTACCATATTGTCACTAAAATCAGTAAAGTAATACCTACATAGGCTCTGTTAGAGCACAGCATTATTAAGCTCTAGTTCTGCCCTTCAGGTTCCCCTGGGAAGACATCATCCCTCATAACTGAGCAAGAAGCCTGTAGCCTACAGAATCAGCTGTATTGAAGAGTTCAGCAATCAGCATACAGTCATGGTTATCTGGCTGGAATCTCCCTCTAGTGTGTATGGGGCAAAGAAGTGTTTTTATAATAAAACAGCTGATGTTCTGAGAAAATGTCCATACATCAGAATGTGTATGTTTGTATGAACACGAGAGACAAAGCGTTACCATGTTTACCGGCAACCTATCTTACTGCAAACTTGAGAAAAGCACAGAGTGAAATAAATGCCTTGTTTAAGGACACAGTGCTGACCTAGGCAAAGAACAGCAAGATAGAAATAAATAAAACAAGACTGCAAATGTGGCCATTGTTAAAATAATAAACAAAGCTGAATAAAATATATCTAGGTTAAAGTGCACAGCTGCAGGCCTAGCTTGCTAAAATAACATACATGGAGCTATAACTAAAATGGCCACACCACAGACTGAGTAAATTACTCCTAGCAGGCGATCATTTACAATGCATTATCAGGATCTATTACCATGTTTCCTGCCAATGCATTTCAGTGTTTGGTGCAGGAATGCATCAGCATGGCGCAGTTTTGCACCAAACAGATTTATTTTATTATTTTCAAAATGAAAATTCAGAAATAGGTTTTTCTTTTTGAAAATAAAATATGTATTGTTCCTTTGGTGTGTGGAGCATTATTAGCATTTTATTGTCCCTCACCATCAAGGGGTGTCTGGTGGTGGGAAGACAGTAAAAAATGGTTAGATGTGTCTGCCCATCCTGATTTTGTAAGTGGACATATAACCATTTCTCTGATAGCCCTTACTCCTTTGAGACATCTGGGAGGTTTGGCTATGGCAGTAATGTAGTAGTCACCTCCATAGCCAAACCTATGATCCGCCTGCATCTAAATTAGGCAGACGGGCCATTATGTTGGCAATAAGGTTACTCTGTTGCTGTTGTGATGGAGTATCCTTCGTTCCAACATATACATCAGCCCCTAAGTCCTAAAGTAGAAAACTTGACTGAGCAAAGCTTTAAAAAGTATCCAGCCAGTGAGAGGGCTACCCTGGGCATGAATTTTGAATTGTAGCACTCTGAGTTTTTTAACTCTAAATCAACGTCTTCACTTCTTCACTGGGACCTCATCCAATGCTTAACTAGGGGGTTGAGCTCAGGTTTAAATTACTAAAACTTCCCTGGACCTAACAAGATGGGACCATTATTACTTGTGGTGGAGACCCATCCATCTCAAGTAATAATCCACATTCCACAGAGTCACTGAAATTAGTAATGATAACACCAACAACAACAACAATTTACTGGTTTCAGGGAGATCACCTAAATATTCTGTAAATTCCTTTTACAAACATTTTGCAACTATAGACTGTAATAATATTGTGCAAATGTGAGACTGGTTTGAGTAATAAAAATGGCATGCAAATGTTCTCCCAATACGCTGAGCAGGTATCTTGCATTATTTTTGTACCTGATTTCATACCCTGAGAAAAAAATGTTATTTGGTGACTACCCAACACATACAACAGGTATCTCCTGTGACGTCTCATGCACATGGTGCAGCAGAGATTTGGCTGCTATGTTTGACATCACAATGTTGATCTTAATATAACCATATTGACATTATATTGTGTGAACTTATAACAAACTAATTGTAAAGTGGTGGACTAAAAGCCTAGATTAACGTGGATTCACTGTAGGCTAGTATTTTAATGCTTGCAGTATTGACATGTTAAATAAGATATAATCATTTACTTTGACTTATTATGTTTCCTTATGATGTTAGAGAATAGTTATCATTGAAATTATAATGAATTTCTTGATGGCTATGCTTTAAATGGTATATGCGAATGTCGAAAAAATTTAATTCCCCATCATATTCACTGACATGTATTAATAAGTTATTTCACTTTTGCATTTCAATGTAGCATGCAATTAGATAAGAATTATTAATGATGAGTTAATTAGTAAAACATTTACATTTGTTTGTTTAACATGGACAAAGTGTGCCACTTTAATTTTGTTCTAGTTTAAGTTGTGTTAAGGCCTGCTATGCCCCAGCTTCGTAGAATGTGGGAAAGTTGACTTATTTTCTGCTGTGTCATTCCTTCCAGATTTCCTTCACATTACATTTTAGTTTGGAAATAGATGTGCAATTGTCTTATTCATAGAGAGCCTGAGAAATTAACCTTGAGGACAGTACACAGAGAAACAGAGAACATGAAGATTGGTTTTGTTTATAATTGTTGCAAATTGTTCCCATGACGATCCTGGGAACTAGTCTGGGTGTTGCAGATGTCTGTTGTATGATGTGCCCTGGTTGGACAATTGAAAGCATTTGATCCTTGTGGCTTCATCAATGATCAAATCATCATTCACCTTGGACTTTAATTTAGCATTTTCAGTTACCTGCAGTAATAGAGATCCATTGGACTTTGAGCGATATAGACCCTATTTGCCCTTGCACTGTTCTTCGAAAATGATTGATGAGAAGACTTAAATTTTTCTTGACCCATGCGGAGACCCTTGACCAAGATTCTGAGATGCTGAAGCCTTCCCGATTTACTTATGTTTTGCCAATTGTAATTAGCTTCATTTTCTCCCAGATGCCACTTTTCCAAAATTATTTTTGCAAGTTATGTCATTTTTACTTTTTGTCCCCATGTTTTGCAGCCCAGTGCATGCCAATAAGTGACTTGTTGTTTTTTAAGTATTCCCCATTGCTTAGTAAGTTAATCTGGATGACTTCCAAACTGCTCTAATGTTTAGAAGAGATGGGAACAGATGTTTTTAGAGCACCAGATTTTGCTTTTATTGTTTTGCACTCCATTAACTGATTGCTTAGTTTGCCTTGTGTTGCTCAGACCTAGGGGAATACTTACAAGCCCAATAGCACCTCCGGAGCCTCACTTTTTGTGACGGTCCGTTGGTGCTGTGCACTACGCATATTGCTTTCATTTCTCCTCGTTTTTTGCTCTTTCTATGTGTGCTACATTCTTCAGCATGCACATAGAGAGCAAATTGCCTTTGAAGATTGTTTTTGTGCAGGAAGGTGTCTCTTCCTGCACAAAAACAATCCACCCAGCAATGCAGCCATCCTTGCACCATGTTGCAAATTTGGCTACGTTGGTGCTCGGCAGCAAATTTAGCACCGGCGCAGAGAGAAACACAGGGGTACACCGTATTCTTGTTAATACGGCACATCCCTGTGTTTCTAAAGTGATACGGCACAGTGCTGCCAATTGTGGTGCAGCTCTGCGCTGAGCCACTTTGTTGTAAATATGCCCCTTAGATTTTTCCAATGTTTTGGTCACCTAATGGTGATACTGTATCTTTATAGTTTGGCTTTGAGCATTGTATACATTAACCTGAGTATTAATTTGAAACAAAACCCTTTAACTTTATTTTCGATTTGGGTTTTCAATGTGTGACCAAATTGGTTATGCTGTAAATTACATGTTGACTGATATGATGTTGATAGAGCGTAGTTTAAATATTACGTATGCTAAACGTGAAATGCTTATATCAATGATTAATGATGCTGCATAGAAAACAAAAATATTTAGTGTTCTGCTTAAACACGCATCTGAATTTGACTATAATGTGTGTGGTCACAAATATATACGTGAGCTAATAATGATAAGTAAAACTGTTCATGCTATGATTTATATTAACATTCACGATATTGCATTGTATTTCTCATAGGCCTTAAGTTAGCTTGAGTTGTAGATTCGGCTGCCTAGCTCTCATATTAAAGCATTTTTTCTGTTTTCCAGTGTGCTGACTTGCAAAGGGCCATGACCCTGCATTTGTTCCTTTCCTTCGTTTTATGTCACAAACCATATTCCGTTCTCACCTGCATGCTAGCTGCCTTAGTGTGAATTCAAATACAATTTGAAACAAAAGTAGATTAATCTAATGTACAAGGACATTACACCATAGACAAAGGAACTCATGACCAGAGAAGACGTGCCAAGTGGTGAAGAAACCCACCGGATGTGCCACCTCCAAAGATGTCAATTATGAAGACCAATCAAAGTGTTATAAATTATCGTGGGGTGACAATTGGAATTACCTAATGCCTAATTTGATAGGTTAAAGATAGTGGGGTATAGTAAATGACCAATAGAATTTTGGGGGAAGGTATTACGAAAAAGGGATAAAAACCCATGTCACAGAAGGGTCGTTAGAACTAGGTAGGGAATGCTATTTATTTTATCCAGAAACTCTGTCACTCTGTTTGGTGACTTTGAGACTTAATAAACCATCCTCGCCCATATACTGCCCTTTACGCTTCTCCTCCTTATAAGGGAAGTGTCCCCTGTCCTTTAGACAAAGATAGACTGATGGCGATTTGACAGATGTCCTGAAGACGAAGACTGATCCTGTGTGCTGGCCTAATCCTTGGAGGGTAATTATGACAATGCGATTTATAATTTGTCTGTTTGCTTTTCCTTTCTAGGTACCAACTGCTTATTTTTATAGAGGCCATAGCTAGATATTTTTTTCTAAATTGGTGTTCTAAATTATTTTGCATGAAGCCCAACATGCTGATGCTAATTGGTGGTTAGGATAGGTAATCTCTCTGACTGACGAATATAGACAAAGACTGATGTTGCGCTATGCTGAACTGAGACTTAAGTGATATTCTTGTATTCTGATCTATGTTCACGACGTGCTATGTTCTTATGTTTATGATTCTTGCATTAATGAAATCTTATCACAGTTGCCATATTGTGACTATGCTCTTATGCTTCTTGGTTTTGAGATTGACACTTTTGCTAGTAGATTGTAATCAATTGGGAATAAAATACCTACAATTCTATCAAAAGGTGTGGTTGTTCATGGCTGAAAGGTCATGGTTGCGTCGACAATTTGATGAATGCCTATAACTAAAGTCAAGTGTATGGTGGTGGTGAATATTGATGACATTATTGATACATTGCTTGACATATTGATCAGTTATCTCGTCCTACGGTGTCTCACCACTGGGTCACAAGATTCATTGGCCTAAAACGAGTCCTAATGTGTATAAAATTGACATAAAGGGACGCGTTAGCAGTTCTGGTAGCAGAGCGACGGTTTGGCCCTTGGGGGCCCTAGGACGGAGAGTCATTGTTTAATTAGTTTTTCTGCGATAATGCAAATTGGTTTAGGGTTTACGCTTGTTTAGCTTATGCCTTTTGCAGGTGAATGTGAAATTTGTGTGTATTTAGGCCAAGTAAGTGTTGTTTTAGGAGGAGTGGGCGTACTCCACAGTATGAGAGTAGGGAAGTCGGCGTACTTCATATGAGTGTGGTGCTTAATGCTCAAAAGTATCCACATGGTTGGTTGTTCTGTACGGACCTGTCGAGGTCTAAGACTCCGGAGTATGTTGACAAGTGTGGGAGACACTTGGGTTTATGTTGTAATTTGCGCGGTTTAATAGGTCAATTGGGCGTGGTTGACAAATCAAGTTTGAGTAGATGTATGTGTGAAACCTTCGATGGAGATTTGGTAAGTTATAAAGTGCACTAGGACGAGCCATTGACAAGTCGAGAGTAGAATTTGCGGGTCGAATTCTGCTTGCGTATGCGGGACCTGACAAGGAGAAAGTAGCGGCTGAGGCTTCAAGTGAAATCTCTGTAAAATTCTGAAACAAATGTGTTACCCTTCCTGTAGTAAACCGGCAGATTTGTGTTGTCATTTAAGGTGCTTGCAATAATCGCATTAGTTTGTATGGGTTCGTGTGGGTTCAGTGAGGAGCGGACGAGCCGCAAGACTTTGTCAGATGCAGTGTGTGTGAGTGTGACGTCAGTGGTGCCGCACTGAGATAGGTCAGTTGTCGAGAGGGGTAGTGCATGGATTGGCTGCCGTCCGTGAGAGGTAATAGGTTGAGAAAGGTGGGTGAAGAGTGTCCTGGGAACTAAGTCACTTCTGATTAAATACAAAACAAGAGAAAATCGCAAAAATGAATTTTGTTAAAGCATTCAAGAGTGCTCTGAAGGGAGACACATATATTATAGCAACTGATGGGGAGCCTACACCACCCGAGGGTACTCCAGCTTATATAGTCATGGAAGAAAAAGGTGTTGCTCCATGTTTATGGATGAAACAGTGTCGCAAACTAACAGAGAAGGAGGGATGTTTAGCGTTTCCGGAATACGGAACGTTTAATACGAGGATTCTCGGAAGATTGAGGTGGATGTTAAGTGAGCAGAAACCACCTCCGAGGCCAGCTCAGTATGAGGCGTTAGCAGTTTGGGATCTAATGGCTCTTAAACAGAGGCAAGAAAAGTTTCAGAGAAGACTGAGAAGGGCAGAAAAATCTTATGCAGAAGCTAGGTGGGACGATGAGAGCAAAATGTGGAGAAGGGGAATTGTTGATGGATTAAAATTATTCCCAGCAATAACACAGGGAGAAGAAACGCAGGAAAAGAAAGCCACCTGTAAAACAGATAAAGACTCAGACAAATCTAAAGAGAATAAAAGACCTTGGGAAGAGGAAGATGATTCAGACGATGAGGAGTTTATGGACAGGTTGTTGCACGATCGCCCACCACCTTATGCGGTGAGCGACAGTGTTCCGAGTACTAGCACGGACCCTGGGAACCAGACGCAAAACAAGGGAGTTGCTGATACGGTACAGACTAGTGATATGGCTTTGATACAAAATGGTGTCAGTGTACCCACTGCACCAGACATACCGATACAGTTGTAAACTCCACCGCAGATACAGAGAATCTACCCAGACGTTCCAGTACTGGAGACTACTACAAATCTGATAGTGCCGCCAGACCCGATATACACTAAATCAAAGTTAATACAGATTGAGTCAACTCCGAAACTACTGTCCCAACACAGCCATAGCTGATACCAGGTTACAACCCAGTAGCTGGTCAGCCATTAGTACCTGTTCCGGGTACTTTGGAACAGACCTATGGAGTTACTGCTCCACGAAGTCTGGGACCAGGTCAGACACCTGCCGCCATATCATTGCCAATCACCGTCGGTCCACCAGTGCCATTGTATGCCCAGGGTAAAACTGGTGTATGTGATCAGGGAGTGATGACTCAAGACGTGACAAGAGGAAGGTCTATGGGAACCCCTCAGATAATGGCACCAGGAGAGCAAGCAGTTGAACAGTCGAAGTCTTTAATGGACCTTAGTCCAGTGGGAGCACCGATCGAAGCAATGCGTCAGGCAGGGTTAGGAGTTTTAACTCCACAGACAATGAGTACAAATATCTCACATTCCCCAATGATGCACGCAGGGAACATTTCGTTACAGGGTTTCACAGTTCAACAGCTAAATGAATGGTTAGAAAAGACTTATACTTCACAAAAGGCTGCAGCGGTTACAGTCGAACCAGAAAAACAAGATGAATACCTGAACTTAGTAAGATTAGGGGCAGAAACTACTGAGTTAGTGGAAGGTACAATGGGAGTGAATAGATTGGAGTCATACACGGAAGCAGAATTAAGATTCTTATGTCCCAAAATTACCAAAGAAGTGGGCAAGGTGCATCAAAGATTAGCAAACCTGGCAGATAAATACAATATTGATATCGGAAATACTAAACATCTAAAAAGAAGTTACAGATTGGATTTTGACTCCAAAGACTTTGAGCACATGAGGTCTGCGGGAATGAGGGCACATTTGAAAGAATTGTTGCAAAGTGCACAAATTTGGGGTGCACTGGAGAAATGGGAAGGCAGATGGGCAAAGAAAAGAGACAAGGAAAAGAGTGACCGTCCAGGGTCTAATCAAGCTAAGGCCTCACCCGATCTAGAATCAGTAAAAATATTACCTATGAGAGAGACAGCTGGTGGTGTTTTAGTCTATGTACCGTGGACCAGAGGAGACATCCTATCTTTAACTAATGATTATCCCAGACTAAGAGAGAAACCGATCGAGTGGTATCAACAAACAGATAGGTTTGTGAAACTTTCAAAGTGTCTTTGGGAAGACCTGAATACCTTGTTTGAGATTATTGTTCCGCCTGATTTGTGGCTTGAATGCAAGAGAGGGGTAGATTGGCCGACAAAGGAGCCGGCAAGAGACAAGGTGACCGGAGCACCCTCTGAAGAGATGATGAAATATTATCATAAGGTGATTGAGTTTTTGAAACAGAAGGTGTCGCCGAAGGTGACTGATTGGCAGAAAATTGATCGGACCTCTCAAGAGGTTAAGGAATCAATACATGCTTACTATGAAAGGTTGCTAAAGGCATTTAAACATTATAGTTGTACTGAAACAATTGAACCGAAAGACATGAATCATCTTGTATTTAGGTTTGTCGAAGGATTGAGACCGGAAGTTAGTCAGATGATTAAGAATCATTTGATTTGTTGTCAAGCAAAGCCGATTGATGAAATGTTGCAGTATGCGAAATACTGTAGTGATGAGATTGAATTGAAGCCAAAGAAACTGAAAGAGAAAGTGATGGTGATGCAGATAAGGGCTGCACAGGCAGGAATTCAGGGAAACGGAGTTCAACAGATGATACAGCAACAACCGCAAATGAATGGTGCGTTTCAGAGCAAGCCGAAGGGTCGAGGGTTTGTGAATCGCAGTCCAGACTTGAATACTGTTGTGGTTCAAAACGATGTGCAAGGGGCGAAAAAGATGTCACCATGTCACGCGTGCGGGGGCGTAGGGCACTGGAAACGGGAGTTCCCGAATATGGTGCAGGATGGTGTTGTTCAGCAAAGTGCTAATGTCGGTACATTACAAAATGTACGGGGCCCGAAAATGAGACATCAAAACCCGAATTTTCAGAGCAATCTAGTACAAATGCAAGGGGCACAGCCCATGCAACAGATACAAATGCCACGTTTCCAGTCAGTGCAAATGCAACCAGTACAACAGCAGATCCCTATGGTACCTAGACAGCAAATGCAATTACCGATGTCTCCGATAGGACAGCAACAGGTTATGCTTCCTCAACAGGTCACAGGTAAGGTAACAAATCAAAATAATACAGTACAACAATTCCCATTACGAGGCGAAAATGGAATGAATGAGGAATGGTCAGACGATAGCTCAGACAGTGAGGAATGCAGGCTTGCAGCATCCTTAGAAGTGGATTAGAGGGGCCCATATGTGGAAGAAAAGGTGATGGGTTACAAGGTCTCGTTCCTGGTTGACACAGGAGCCACACGCTCCACAGTTAGAAGTGCAGAGGTTCCAAGATTGCCTCTTTCAGGGCGTACTATAAGAGTGGTTGGAGTAGCTAACCAGTATCTGACAAACCCGATTACAGATCCAGTGCAGGTTGAGATCGGCAACTTTCAGGGGCTACATAGATTTGTAGTCTGTGATTCGAGTCCGGTATCCTTACTGGGAAGGGACTTACTGTGCAAGACAAAATGTTCAATTACCTGTTCCAATGACGGAATTGAAGTGCAGACAAATAGTGACGATGAAGGAGACGAAGGTCAGTTTTTAGAGGAAGAGACAGGAACAACTAATGAAGATTACCCTTTGATTACTCTGTTCCCGATGCATACCTTGATTGATTTACCTGTCGAATTACAGGGAACAGTAACAGAGAAAGTATGGGACCTGACTGGAAAGGAAGTAGGACTAATAAAAGGGGTAGAACCAGTTAAAGTCCAGATAAAGTCAAATGCGGTGTTCCCTCAGGTGCCACAATATCATATGACACAAGACGTTCTCATCGAAGTGTCACAAATAATGGCAGATTTTCTCAGGCAGGGAGTCCTGAAAGAAGTTTTGAGCAGTCCGTGTAACTCTCCCATAATGGGTTTGAAGAAGCCTTGTGGGAAAGTTCGAATTGTGCAGGATTTGAGAAAAATAAACGAAATTGTGGTAAAATGTTGCCCTGTAGTGCCCAATCCAGCAGTAATAATGTTCCAGGTTCCCTGTGATGCTGAATGGTTTACTGTTCTAGACCTGTCACAAGCCTTCTTTTCGATACCTCTTCATGCGGATAGCCAATTTTTGTTCAGTTTCAAATTCCTGGACAAGGTGTACAGTTGGTGCAGAATTCCTCAAGGATTTTCTGAATCACCGTCCATCTTCAATCAGATATTGAAAAAGGATTTGAAGTCCCTGGTGCTGCCTTTTAATTAAACTCTTGTGCAGTAAATTGACGATTTGCTGATTGCATCCAAAACTAGAGACAGTTGTAAATACGATACCATTGCATTGCTGAATAATCTGGGAAAAAATGGGCATAAGGTATCACCCAGAAAGTTACAATACTGTCAGAAAGAAGTAATGTACTTAGGGCATTTGATTGAAAGAGTGTCCAGGAGAATATCAAAGGAAAGAATAACATCCATTTTGCAAATGAACCCTCCAACGACAAAAAGAGATGTCAGGATGTTTTTGGGAATGGTGGGCTACTGTCGCCAGTGGATACCCAACTTCTCGATCATTTCAAAACCATTGATAAGGCTGACAGGCAAAGAGATCAAGGATGAGCCATATACTATAGCTTTGTCTAAGGAAGAACTTGAGTCATTTATGGAGTTAAGAGAATGCATGTGCAGGGCACCAGCATTAGGAATGCCTGATTATACGAAACCTTTTCTGTTGTTCTGTCATGAACGTGATGATTGTTCTTTGTCTGTCTTAACACAGGTCCATGGAGATGCAAATCGCCCTGTGGCATATTTTTCAGCCACCTTGGACCCTGTCGCAGCAGCCTTACCGGGTTGTTTGCGCGCAGTTGCAGCAGTTGGTCAGAGCCTTACACAATGTGAAGGCATAGTCATGGGATACCCCCTAACAGTAATGGTTCCGCATTCAGTTGAAATTCTGTTGACTCGAACTAAAACTCAGCACATGACAAATGCTCGTCTCACTAGGTATGAGACAATCATACTGGGGTCACCAAATGTCTCACTCCATCGGTGTAATGGATTGAACCCGGTAACCTTACTTCCTGTTGAAAACATTGAAATCAAAAATGAGGAAGAATTTGAACATGACTGTCTTGAGATAACTGAGCTATGTACCAAACCTCGTCCAGACATTCAGGACACACAGTTGAAAGAAAATGACTGTATCATGTTTGTCGACGGGTCCTGTCTAAGAGACTCCGCTGGAACATTAAGAGCTGGTTATGCGGTATGTACTATAGCTGGCACCGTTGAAGCCTCCTGGCTTGAGAGAGTGTTTTCCGCTCAAGGGACAGAATTAATTGCCCTTACTAAGGCATGCCACGCAGCTGTGAATTTGAGAGTCACCATCTATACTGACAGCAGATACGGGTTTGGGATTGTACACGATTTTGGCCAACTTTGGTCACAAACTGGTTTCATGACCTCATCTGGTTCTCCCATGAAAAATGGTGAGCAAATAAAGGATTTGTTACATGCAATTCAGTTACCTCTTGAAATTGCCGTGGTGAAATGCAGTGCTCATATTAGATCACAAGACTTTGGGGGTGATTCTGAGCTTGGCGGGCGGCGGGAGCCGCCCGCCAAGCGGGAACCGCCAGAAGACCGTACCGCGGTCGCCCGCCAGCCCAGCGGGAAACACCCTTCCACGAGGAAGCCGACTCCGAATGGAGCCGGCGGAGTGGAAGGGGTGCGACGGGTGCAGTAGCACCCGTCGCAAATTTCAGTGTGGCCCTCTTACGGGGGCCCCTGCAGTGCCCATGCCATTGGCATGGGCACTGCAGGGGCCCCCAGGGGCCCCACGACACCCCATACCGCCATCCTGTTCCTGGCGGCCGGAACCGCCAGGAACAGGATGGCGGTCGGAATCCCCATGGCGGCGCAGCAAGCTGCGCCGCCATGGAGGATTCCCCTGGGCGGCAGAAAGCTGGCGGGAGACCGCCGACTTTCCGTTTCTGGCCGCGGCTGTACCGCTGCGGTCAGAATGCCCAAAGGAGCACCGCCTGCCTGTTGGCGGTGCTCACGCAGACCACGGCCCTGGCGGTTTTTACCGCCAGGGTCAGAATGACCGCCTTTGTGTCCATGGGAAACGGCTATGCAGATCAAGTCGCAAGGTTTTGCGCATTGAACTGTATATCGTTCAAGGAGAAATGGGAACAATTACTGTAGGAAAGTACCATCTTGCCTGGCATGTTACCCCCATATTTCACTGTATATATGTTGTTTTAGTTGTATGTGTCACTGGAACCCTGCCAGCCAGGGCCCCAGTGCTCATAAGTGTGCCCTGTATGTGTTACCTGTGTTATGACTAACAGTCTCACTGAGGCTCTGCTATTCAGAACCTCAGTGGTTATCTCTCTCATTTCTTTCCAAATTGTCACTAACAGGCTAGTGACCAATTTCACCAATTTACATTGGCATACTGGAACACCCTTATAATTCCCTAGTATATGGTACTGAGGTACCCAGGGTATTGGGGTTCCAGGAGATTCCTATGGGCTGCAGCATTTCTTGTGCCACCCATAAGGAGATCTGACAATTCTTACACAGGCCTGCCAGTGCAGCCTGAGTGAAATAACGTCCACGTTATTTCACAGCCATTTACCACTGCACTTAACTAACTTATAAGTCACCTATATGTCTAACCTTCACCTGGTAAAGGTTGGGTGCTAAGTTACTTAGTGTGTGGGCACCCTGGCACTAGCCAAGGTGCTCCCACATTGTTCAGGGCCAATTCCCCGGACTTTGTGAGTGCCGGGTCTCCATTACACACGTGCACTATACATATGTCACGACATATGTATAGCGTCACAATGGTAACTCCGAACATGGCCATGTAACATGTCTAGGATCATGGAATTGTCACCCCAATGCCATTCTGGCATTGGGGAGACAATTCCATGATCCCCCGAGTCTTTAGCGCAGACCCGGGTACTGCCAAACTACCTTTCCCGGGGTTTCACTGCAGCTGCTGCTGCTGCCAACCCCTCAGACAGGTGTCTGCCCTCCTGGGGTCCAGCCAGGCCTGGCCCAGGAAGGCAGGACAAAGGACTTCCTCAGAGAGAGGGTGTTACACCCTCTCCCTTTGGAAAAAGGTGTCAGGGCTGGGGAGGAGTAGCCTCCCCCAGCCTCTGGAAATGCTTTGATGGGCACAGATGGTGCCCATCTCTGCATAAGCCAGTCTGCACCGGTTCAGGGATCCCTCAGCCCTGCTCTGGCGCGAAACTGGACAAAGGAAAGGGGAGTGACCACTCCCCTGACCTGCACCTCCCCTGGGAGGTGCCCAGAGCTCCTCCAGTGTGCTCCAGACCTCTGCCATCTTGGAAACAGAGGTGCTGCTGGCACACTGGACTGCTCTGAGTGGCCAGTGCCAGAAGGTGACGTCAGAGACTCCTTCTGATGGGCTCCTTCAGGTGTTGCTAGCCTATCCTCTCTCCTAAGTAGCCAAACCTCCTTTTCTGGCTATTTAGGGTCTCTGCTTTGGGGAATTCCTTAGATAACGAATGGAAGAGCTCATCAGAGTTCCTCTGCATCACTCTCTTCACCTTCTGCCAAGGAATCGACTGCTGACCGCGCTGGAAGCCTGCAAAACTGCAACAAAGTAGCAAAGACGACTACTGCGACCTTGTAACGCTGATCCTGCCGCCTTCTCAACTGTTTTCCTGGTGGTGCATGCTGTGGGGGTAGTCTGCCTCCTCTCTGCAATAGAAGCTCAGAAGAAATCTCCTGTGGGTCGACGGAATCTTCCCCCTGCAACCGCAGGCACCAAAGAACTGCATCACCAGTCCTCTGGGTCTCCTCTCAGCATGACGAGCGAGAACCCTTGAACTCAGCAACTCTGTACAAGTGACTCCCACAGTCCAGTGACTCTTCAGTCCAAGTTTGGTGGAGGAAAGTCCTTGCCTCCCCACGCTAGACTGCATTGCTGGGAACCGCGTGTTTTGCAGCTACTCCGGCTCCTGTGCACTCTCCGAGGATTTCCTTTGTGTACAGCCAAGCCTGGGTCCCCGGCACTCTAACCTGCATTGTACAACCTCCTGAGTTGTCCTCCGGCGTCGTGGGACTCTCTTGTGCAACTTCGGGTGAGCACCAATTCACTCCACTTCATAGTGCCTGTTCCAGCACTTCTCCAGGTGCTGCTTGCTTCTGAGTGGGCTCCTTGTCTTGCTGGACACTCCCTCTATCTCCTCACGCAATTGGCGACATCCTGGTCCCTCCTGGGCCACAGCAGCATCCAAAAAGCCTAACCGCAACCCTTGCAGATAGCAAGGCTTGTTTGTGGTATTTCTGCGGGAAAACACTTCTGCACGACTCTCCACGACGTGGGACATCCATCCTCCAAAGGGGAAGTTTCTAGCCCTTGTCGTTCTTGCAGAATCCATAGCTTCTACCATCCAGTGGCAGCTTCTTTGCACCCACAGCTGGCATTTGCTGGGCATCTGCCCACTCCCGACTTGATCGTGACTTTTGGACTTGGTCCCCTTGTTCCACAGGTACTTTAATCTGGAAATCCATCGTTGTTGCATTGCTGGTGTTGGTCTTTCCTGCAGAATTCCCCTATCACGACTTCTGTGCTCTTTGGGGAACTTAGGTGCACTTTGCACCCACTTTTCAGGGTCTTGGGGTGGGCTATTTTTCTAACCCTCACTGTTTCCTTACAGTCCCAGCGACCCTCTACGAGGTCAAATAGGTTTGGGGTCCATTTGTGGTTCGCATTTCACTTCTAGAGTATATGGTTTGTGTTGCCCCTATCCCTATGTGCCCCCATTGCATTCTATTGTGACTATACATTGTTTGCACTGTTTTCTATTGCTATTACTGCATATTTTGGTATTGTGTACATATATCTTGTGTATATTTGCTATCCTCATACTGAGGGTACTCACTGAGATACTTTTGGCATATTGTCATAAAAATAAAGTACCTTTATTTTTAGTATATCTGTGTATTGTGTTTTCTTATGATATTGTGCATATGACACTAGTGGTACTGTAGGAGCTTCACTCGTCTCCTAGTTCAGCCTAAGCTGCTCTGCTAAGCTACCTTTTCTATCAGCCTAAGCTGCTAGACACCCCTCTACACTAATAAGGGATACCTGGGCCTGGTGCAAGGTATAAGTACCCCTTGGTACCCACTACAAGCCAGTCCAGCCTCCTACAATTACCACAAACTGAAAATGACACATGTCTGAACCTTGCATTATGGGTGGTTGACACATTAGATGAGTTAAAAATATTACAGAGTTGTGAAAGTAAAGAGGAGAAACGCTCTTGGCAACGAATGCAATGTGTACAAAGGGATGATGATTTGTGGGTCTCAGAGGAAGGAAAACTAGTCTTACCAAACAGTCTTCTATCTCAGTTCGCCAGACTTTATCACGGACAGGCTCACCTTGGAAGGGATGCAATGATCAGGTCATTTAAAATCGACTGGTTTAATCCAAAATTCAGACATGCTGCCGAGGTCATTAGTCACAGGTGTATCATCTGTCAACAGATGAATGCCAGAAAAGGAACCGTGGTAACTTTGAGCCACATTGGAAGAGCTGGCGGTCCTTTCAGTAAGATGCAAATGGACTTCATTGAAATGCCTGTTTGTGGAGGATTGAAATACGTGTTGGTGATTGTGTGTGTTTTCAGTCACTGGATTGAGGCATATCTCACACGCAGGAATGACAGTCTTACAGTTGCAAAATTACTACTTAGGGAACTGATAGCAAGGTTCGGGTTTCCGGTCTCTATAGAGTCAGATAGGGACAGACACTACGACAATGAGGTGATTAAACTCCTGTGTGCCGCACTTAACATCGAACAAAAGCTGCATTGTAGCTATCGCCCCAAAGCATCAGGACTAGTAGAACAAATGAACGGTACTTTGAAATCGAGAATGGCAAAAATGTGCGCAGCTACAAATATGAAATGGCCAGATGCATTACCTTTAGTGCTGATGTCAATGAGAAACACCCCAGACAAGAAAACAGGATTATCCCCCCATGAAATCCTCATGGGTAGAGCTATGAGATTACTAGCAGTACCTGCAAATGCTCTAGTGAATATTACAGATGATATGGTGTTGGATTACTGCAAGGGTTTGGCTGATGTGATTCGCTCTTTCTCTCACCAGGTGGAAGCTAACACATTGCCACCGATTGGCGATCCAGGCCTGTGAGAAAGTAGCCTCTTTCTAGCCTTGTTACCCCCACTTTTGGCCTGTTTGTGAGTGTATGTCAGGGTGTTTTCACTGTCTCACTGGGATCCTGCTTGCCAGGGCCCAGTGCTCATAGTGAAAACCCTATGTTTTCAGTATGTTTGTTATGTGTCACTGGGACCCTGCTAGTCAGGACCCCAGTGCTCATAAGTTTGTGGCCTATATGTATGTGTTCCCTGTGTGGTGCCTAACTGTCCCACTGAGGCTCTGCTAACCAGAACCTCAGTGGTTATGCTCTCTCATTTCTTTCCAAATTGTCACTAACAGGCTAGTGACCAATTTTACCAATTTACATTGGCTTACTGGAACACCCTTATAATTCCCTAGTATATGGTACTGAGGTACCCAGGGTATTGGGGTTCCAGGAGATCCCTATGGGCTGCAGCATTTCTTTTGCCACCCATAGGGAGCTCTGACAATTCTTACACAGGCCTGCCACTGCAGCCTGAGTGAAATAACGTCCACGTTATTTCACAGCCATTTTACACTGCACTTAAGTAACTTATAAGTCACCTATATGTCTAACCTTTACCTGGTAAAGGTTAGGTGCAAAGTTACTTAGTGTGAGGGCACCCTGGCACTAGCCAAGGTGCCCCCACATTGTTCAGAGCCAATTCCCTGAACTTTGTGAGTGCGGGGACACCATTACACGCGTGCACTACATATAGGTCACTACCTATATGTAGCTTCACAATGGTAACTCCGAATATGGCCATGTAACATGTCTATGATCATGGAATTGCCCCCTCTATACCATCCTGGCATAGTTGACACAATCCCATGATCCCAGTGGTCTGTAGCACAGACCCTGGTACTGCCAAACTGCCCTTCCCGGGGTTTCACTGCAGCTGCTGCTGCTGCCAGCCCCTCAGACAGGCAGCTGCCCTCCTGGGGTCCAGCCAGGCCTGGCCCAGGATGGCAGAACAAAGGACTTCCTCTGAGAGAGGGTGTGACACCCTCTCCCTTTGGAAAATGGTGTGAAGGCAGGGGAGGAGTAGCCTCCCCCAGCCTCTGGAAATGCTTTCTTGGGCACAGATGTGCCCAATTCTGCATAAGCCAGTCTACACCGGTTCAGGGACCCCTTAGCCCTGCTCTAGCGCGAAACTGGACAAAGGAAAGGGGAGTGACCAATCCCTTGACCTGCACCTCCCCTGGGAGGTGCCCAGAGCTCCTCCAGTGTGCTCCAGACCTCTGCCATCTTGGAAACAGAGGTGCTGCTGGCACACTTGACTGCTCTGAGTGGCCAGTGCCATCAGGTGACGTCAGAGACTCCTTGTGATAGGCTCCTTCAGGTGTTGCTAGCCTTTCCTCTATCCTAAGTAGCCAAACCCTCTTTTCTGGCTATTTAGGGTCTCTGTCTCTTGGGATTCCTTAGATAACGAATGCAAGAGCTCATCCGAGTTCCTCTGCATCTCTCTCTTCACCTTCTGCCAAGGAATCGACTGCTGACCGCGCTGGAAGCCTGCAAACCTGCAACATAGTAGCAAAGACAACTACTGCAACTCTTTAACGCTGATCCTGCCGCCTTCTCGACTGTTTTCCTGGTGGTGCATGCTGTGGGGGTAGTCTTACTCCTCTCTGCACTAGAAGCTTCGAAGAAATCTCCCGTGGGTCGACGGAATCGTCCCCCTGCAACCGCAGGCACCAAAAAGCTGCATTACCGGTCCCTTGGGTCTCCTCTCAGCACAACGAGCGAGGTCCCTCGAATCCAGCAACTATGTCCAAGTGACTCCCACAGTCCAGTGACTCTTCACTCCAAGTTTGGTGGAGGTAAGTCCTTGCCTCACCTCGCTAGACTGCATTGCTGGGAACCGCGACTTTTGCAGCTACTCCGGCCCCTGTGCACTTCCAGCAGAAATCCTTCATGCACAGCCAAGCCTGGGTCCACGGCACTCTAACCTGCATTGCACGACTTTCTAAGTTGGTCTCCGGCGACGTGGGACTCCTTTGTGCGACTTCGGGTGAGCACCATTTCACACATCCTCGTAGTGCCTGTTTCTGGCACTTCTCTGGGCGCTACCTGCTGCTAAGAGGGCTCCTTGTCTTGCTCGACGCCCCTTCTACCTCCTGGTCCAATTTGCGACCTCCTGGTCCCTCCTGGGCCGCAGCAGCGTCCAAAAACGCTAACCGCATTATTTGCAGCTAGCAAGACTTGGTGACATTCTTTTGGCGGGAAAACACTTCTGCACGACTCTACAAGGCGAGATGGATCCGTCCTCCAAAGGGGAAGTCTCTAGCCCTTTGCGTTCCTGCAGAAACCGCAGCTTCTTCAGTCCAGTTGAAGCTTCTTTGCACCCGCAGCTGGCATTTCCTGGGCATCTGCCCATCTCCGACTTGCTTGTGACTTTTGGACTTGGTCCCCTTGTTCCACAGGTACCCCAGATTGGAAATCCAGCGTTGTTGCATTGTTGGTTTGTGTCTTTCCTGCATTATTCCTCTAACACGACTTCTTTGTCTTTAGGGGAACTTTAGTGCACTTTGCACTCACTTTTCAGGGTCTTGGGGAGGGTTATTTTTCTAACTCTCACTATTTTCTAATAGTCCCAGCGACCCTCTACGAGGTCACATAGGTTTGGGGTCCATTTGTGGTTCGCATTCCACTTTTGGAGTATATGGTTTGTGTTGCCCCTATCCCTATGTGTCCCCATTGCATCCTATTGTAACTATACATTGTTTGCACTGTTTTCTAAGACTATACTGCATATTTCTGGTATTGTGTATTTATATCTTGTGTATATTTCCTATCCTCTCACTGAGGGTACACTCTGAGATACTTTGGCATATTGTCATAAAAATAAAGTACCTTTATTTTTAGTATAACTGTGTATTGTGTTTTCTTATGATATTGTGCAGATGACACTAAGTGGTACTGTAGTAGCTTCACACGTCTCCTAGTTCAGCCTAAGCTGCTCTGCTAAGCTACCATTATCTATCAGCCTAAGCTGCTAGACACCCTATACACTAATAAGGGATAACTGGGCCTGGTGCAAGGTGCAAGTACCCCTTGGTACTCACTACAAGCCAGTCCAGCCTCCTACAAGGCCACTCTCTACAAGCTGGTGACTGGGTGGTTGTCAAGAAGCACGTGAGAATGTTGTGTCTAGAACCACGTTGGAAAGGGCCATATCAAGTAATCTTGACAACTGTTACTGCTGTAAAGTGTGCCGGAGTTCCCAATTGGATACATGCCAGTCACACAAAAAAGGTAACGTGTCCTGCCGAAGAGGAACTCGATGTTTCCGACACAACAGCCTCAGGAAGAGAAGTGTCAGGGCCAGAAAACAGTCAAGAAGAAACCGAAACTACCGGAGAGCCCACTGAGAACAGCCTCGTCCCTCAAACAGTTAATGAGTTCGAGAGAGGTGACAGAGTGCCTATATCAGTAGAGGCGGCAGGAGAACTAAATCAAGGAGAGGTTCTCCCAGAAGTAGACAAATACGGGTTAGAACTTGAACCCGGTACAGACCCAGAAGAAGAAGAGGAAGAAGAAGAAGGAGAAATAGTAGAGAGAAATCAGAGCGAGCCAGAGCTTTCTGAGCCAGCTGCAGGTCCATCAAGTGAGAACGCCATATCACAAGAGGAGGGTGCTGCCCAGCGTCCTGAAAAGACACACCAAAAAGACGCATAAGGGTGATAACTGGCCAGAGAAACCACTCTTCAAGATAAAAGACACATCAAGTGAAACAATAACAGAGGAAAACGATACATCTCGAGTGGAAGATCTAAGTGAAGGAGAACAACAAGGTGAACGAAGGCTGAAAAGAAAGAGAGTCGCAAACAGAAGGTATACAGGTCCTGAATGGGCGTATGCTACAACATCTGAATGGCAACAAGAATTCCTAGCATTCTGTTTTGATCGAGAAGTACAAGGCCAATACTACGGTACCTGAACGAATCCAAGGAAAACTTTGTTAAAATTGAAAATCTGAAGAACTGAAAGAGAGACTTTATAACTTACTGAAAGTGACACTAGAACCTGATTTACTTTTAAGAAACCTGATTATGACAAGCTGCTAACCTGATTTGACAAAAGGGGGTCCTGGAGTGAGTGAATATGCTGTAGATACATGAAAAAAGCAAGAGAATAGTTCTAAATCATCCTTAAGTTGATTGTCGATCTACTATCTGATTCTATACAGATATGGCTTATAATAAAAGTAGTAGCAAGGGAAGTAAAGTGTGTGGTTGGCTAGGGCTTATAATAGGTGTTGTGTGTGCAATAATAATTGTGGGAGTGATTGTGGGAATGCCATGGATAGAGAAAAAGACCATTAATGCTACTTCAAAACCTGAAACTACAACACTAACACCGTGGGAGAGATTTGAGCAAGATGCAAGACACTTGCATGAGGGAACTAATTCAAAAGGGGAACTTTCTACTAATGTCTTCTATCGCTTGCTAAAAAAGTATGTGTAAACCATGGATGTGAAAGAATGTTATCTATGCACTAAAATTCCTTCATCTGTGCAGGAGGGAGTTACTTATCATAGCCTCCCACTTACTTATGGGATTAGTTTAAGCTTGCTACTAACAAGGTTTTATAATCAAGAGCATGTGCAATACTTTTATTCAAATCTGGATGTTGTGTTTTCTTTTGTGCCTGTGATTGAATTCTTAATTAAATTAGCTAAGGAACATGATATAAAAATAGTTAGAGGATTCTTTGAGCCGACGCTTACATTCGGAACTGCTTATGCACATCGCAATAATTTGACTTGCTTATTATCACTGGTTGAGAAAAGCTTCTTAGATCACACTGATGATAGACCCAAAGCATTGAAGGAGAGATTAGAAAAAGGGTTAGAAAAATGCACGTACGCAAATGATTATGCTTACATTGCAATCAAGACACAAGGCAAATTAGCTATAGATGCATTACATGTAGGTAGGCTTTGTATATATAGGCCAAAATCTGAGCAGGACAATTTGTTCGTGGGAACGAGTGAGTGTAGGCATGTGTTTTTGTTTCAGAGTAAATGGACTTTTATGCTGAATGGACAGGATCCAGCGATCCCTGGGATCTATTACATCTGTGGGCTTAATGCTTATTACCATCTCCCTAAGGGATGGTATGGGACATGTTATTTGGGAATAGTATTCCCAAAGATTTACCAGATTGATGACTTAAAACAAATACCTAAAATGTCTGAATTACAACATCCTAGACAAAAACGAGAATCAGTGGCGGCTGTCATTGGTGATATATTCGGAGCTATAATCCCTTCAGTGGGGGTTATCTTGAATTCTATGAAGATTCAAAAGTTGTCTACTATTGTGGATAACATGCTGACAAATTTCACAGGGGCTATACTCCTGATGGATACTGAACTTGCTGCAGAAAGAGCTATGACTCTTCAAAATGGGCTTGCTTTAGACATTCTTTTAGCAAAGAGTGGAGGGGTCTGCAAGATGCTCAACGAGTGTCATTGTTTCTCGTTCATTACGGATAACAGTGAAAAGATTAGAAGTATGCTTACTAATCTTACTAGAGAAGGTACAGATTTGAAGGATTTGAAAGAACTTGGGGCCATATTTATACTTTTCGACGCACAACTGCGCTAACGCAATTGTGCGTCAAAAAATGTAACGCCGGCTAACGCCATTCTGAAGCGCCATGCGGGCGCCGTATTTATTCAATGACGTTAGCCGGCGTTAGCCGGCGGAGCTGCCTGGTGTGCGTGAAAAAAAATGACTTACACCAGGTTGCGCCGGCGTAGGGGAAAATGGAGCTTGGGCGTCAAAAAATGGGGCAAGTCAGGCTGAGGCAAAATTTTCGCCTCAACCCGATTTGCGCCATTTTGTTGGACTCCCAACCCCCATTGAAATGACTCCTGTCTTAGCAAAGACAGGAGTCATGCCCCCTTGCCCAATGGCCATGCCCAGGGGACTTATGTCCCCTGGGCATGGTCATTGGGCATAGTGGCATGTAGGGGGGCACAAATGAGGCCCCCCTATGCCACAAAAAAAATATATATATATACTTACCAGCACTTACCTTAATGTCCCAGGGGTGGGTCCCTCCATCCTTGGGCGTCCTCCTGGGGTGGGCAAGGGTGGCAGGGGGTGTCCCTGGGGTCATGGGAGGGCACCTCTGGGCTCCTTCCGAGCCCATAGGTCCCTTAACGCCTGCCCTGACCAGGCGCAAAAAAATGACGCAAAAGCGGCTGGACATCATTTTTTTTGACCCGCCCACTCCCGGGCGTCATTTTTGTCCGGGAGTATAAATACGGCGCACATGCCTCGGAGTCATTTTTTAGACGGGAACGCCTACCTTGCATATCATTAACGCAAGGAAGGTGTCCACGCTAAAAAATGACGCAAACTCCATGAACTTTGGCGCTAGATGCGTCTAACACCAAAGTATAAATATGGAGTTCGTTTTGTGTCAAATTTGCGTAAAAAAAAACAACGCAAATCCGGCGCGAACAGAGTATAAATATGGCCCTTGGTGTCTGGGAGAAATTTGAAAAGGGAATTGCCAGAGTTGGGAGCTGGTTTAACAACATTTGGAACGGGGTACTTGCAAAAATATTAATGGGTCTATTAATTGTTCTAATCTGTCTATTAGGATTCTGGGGGGCATGCAAAATAAATAACAAAATCAAGAAAGATTGGACTAAAAGAACCAGAAGAAATTAAGAAAGTGAGAGAGAGAAAATGTTCAATTAAATTTGGGAAAGTTCACATAAAGGGCAAGATGTTGAAATGCGCATTGTGCGCAAGGTGAAAAATTTAAAGTGAAAGGCCAGGGGAAAGGTTGGTGTGATGACGAGCGTCATCAGAGGAGGGACTGATAGAGCGTAGTTTAAATATTACATATGCTAAACGTGAAATGCTTATATCAATGATTAATGATGCCACATAGAAATCGAAAATAATTAGTGTTCTACTTAAACACGCATCTGAATTTGACTATAATGTGTGTGGTCACAAATATATACGTGAGCTAATAATGATAAGTAAAACTGTTCATGCTATGATTTATATTAACATTCACAATATTCCATTGTATTTCTCATAGGCCTTAAGTTAGCTTGAGTTGTAGATTTGGCTGCCTAGCTCTCATATTAAAGCATTTTCTCTGTTTTCCAGTGTGCTGACACGCAAAGGGCCATGACCCTGCATTTGTTCCTTCCCTTCCTTTTATGTAACAAACCATATTCCGTTCTCACCCGCATGCTAGCTGCCTTAGTGTGAATTCAAATACAATTTGAAACAAAAGTAGATTAATCTAATGTACAAGGACATTACACCATAGACAAAGGAACTCATGACCCGAGAAGACGTGCCAAGTGGTGATGAAACCCACCGGATGTGCCACCTCCGAAGACGTCAATTATGAAGACCAATCAAAGTGTTATAAATTATCATGGGGTGACAATTGGAATTACCTAATGCCTAATTTGATAGGTTAAAGATAGTGGGGTATAGTAAATGACCAATAGAATTTTGGGGGAAGGTATTACGAAAAAGGGATAAAAACCCATGTCACAGAAGGGTCGTTAGAACTAGGTAGGGAATGCTATTGATTTTATCCAGAAACTCTGTCACTCTGTTTGGTGACTTTGAGACTTAATAAACCATCCTCGCCCATATACTGCCCTTTACGCTTCTCCTCCTTATGAGGGAAGTGTCCCCTGTCCTTTAGACGAAGTTAGACTGATGGCTATTCGACAGATGTCCTGAAGAAGAAGACTGATCCTGTGTGCTGACCTAATCCTTGGAGGGTAATTATGACAATGCGATTTATAATTTGTCTGTTTGGTTTTCCTTTCTAGGTACCAACTGCTTATTTTTTATAGAGGCTATAGCTAGATATTTTTTTCTAAATTGGTGTTCTAAATTATTTTGCATTATTATATGCTGATGCTAATTGGTGGTTAGGATAGGTAATCTCTCTGACTGACGAATATAGACAAAGACTGACGTTGCGCTATGCTGAACTGAGACTTAAGTGATATTCTTGTATTCTGATCTATGTTCACGACGTGCTATGTTCTTATGTTTATGATTCTTGCATTAATGAAATCTTATCACAGTTGCCATATTGTGACTATGCTCTTATGCTTCTTGGTTTAGAGATTGACACTTTTGCTAGTAGATTGTAATCAATAGGGAATAAAATACCTAAAATTCTATCAAAAGGTGTGGTTATTCAAGGCTGAAAGGTCATGGTTGTGTCGACAATTTGATTAATGCCTATAACTAAAGTCAAGTGTATGGTGGTGGTGAATATTGATGACATTATTGAAATATTGCTTGACATATTGATCAGTTATCTCGTCCTACGGTGTCTCACCACTGGGTCACAAAATTCATTGGCCTAAAACGAGTCCTAATGTGTATAAAATTGACATAAAGGGACGCGTTAGCAATGTTAACCGTTCTTATCCTCTGCTTAGAGTGAAAAGATTTGTAGGGCATACATGAAATGCTCCACCACACAATTATCACGCAGACAGCTGCCCAAGGGTAATCTGCACATAATGTGTAATTTTCTCAAGGGAGCAATATACAGTTTTACCAATACATTTTCCTTAATGACCATATTTCAAACTGGTACAGCAGCTTTAACTCCAATCTACCCATTAGACAGAGGCACATCCCCAAGATGTGATTCCTTGTATGTTGCTTATGGAAGCACATACCCTGACCTTTTGGACAAATACTACTTATCTCCCATCTCCTGTTCTATACTAGCTTAAATCTGACCTACACTGCAGTACTCTCCTCAGCATAATAGTTTCCTATCAAAAAGCAGCCCTGAGTATACCTTAATGTGAGTCTTTATTTTAACAGCTTTCTGGTGCTTCGTTATATAAGTGAAGTCCGTTTGTTTGGAGATACCCATTTGTTGTATTTATTGGCGCCATTTTGACATGATGATAACAAGTCATAATGGTAAATACCTCTGTGGTTTTTATCACCAGATATTTACAGTGAAACAGTCTTTCCACAAAGGGAGAGAAGTCATCACTGTTGATAGTTTCCTAATGTGAGTTTACCTCTACTACATGTGCTGATGCTACGACTTTTTTCATAATATAGTCCAAAACTCTTTGTGGTCATTACCCCTCCTCGGATGGGCATGAGTGAAAACAACTTCTGGTAAATGCACTTCCAGCATTCTTTGATTTGAACCTCCTACCTGAGGCATGGTCAGGCACATTCTTACACCATGTGTGCCTCGTACACTCTTTTAAGTCCTCAAAAAAGAACTAAAACATACACTTAATTTTCTTTCGATTATTATCTCTTGTTCTTTTCTAAACCTCATGGGCATTTGTAAATATTTATTGCTGAATCGATGGTGTATGATCTCAGACCTTTAAAAAACGTTTAGCCCAAATTATTAATATACATATTTTATATTTACATATGCTTAGTCATGTAGATATTCTTTTTCGAAATACAAATAATACACGCTTAGAATCGAGGATATGAAAATCCTGGCCATTCCTTTGACATGTCAGTTTTTCTGTTTCAAATGAGCGCTGATAAATCTTGGATGGCTGTTCAGAAGATGCTTCAATTCTTAAAAGATGCAAGACTCATTCCAACCACTCATCTTTGTAAAAGTGATTTTTAAACCCACATATATTATTAAAAGTGAAATTAAACTGTAATCTTCCTATTAATCAGAGGAAATCAGAGAGAAGTAAATTCTAATTTCTCATTTCCAGCAATAGAGTCTGATTGCAGCTAAGCAGGGGGCAAATTGTCCTAATGAGCACCACGTTCGAATGAGATCTCAGAAGCATAAAATAGACTTACCATGGTTAGTAGGAAAGTATCATAAAATATTATTTTCCGAACATGACACATATTTCACATATGTCCCATAAATTTAGCATGTCGGCACTAGTGAGTCGGACCAAAATGTACCTTACTTTGAAGCAAAAAGTCTCTGAAGTCCTTCCCACAATTACACGCGGGAATTGACAAAAGAGAATTTATTATAAGCAACAGCAAGTCTGCAATACAGTACATTTCATTTCATGGTCATGTCTTTAAAAACCCTCCTTAATAAGTCGACAGAAAATATATTTGGAGCAGCAAAATTCTAAAACAAGATTGCAAATGACAGAACTGTAATGGTATGCGAACATATAGTTGGCCTCCTGCTGAGTTATGTTTTCACAGCATCTCCTGTTTGTGGTAGGGATTGTGCTGAACATTGTTCCATCTGTAGACCCATCAATTAGTAAGGAAAAATCAGTCCAATGTCAATTTATCTATAACGCACGGTTCTTAAGAAAATTCATTATTAAAATACACAGTAAAGTATTTCATACCTCTCAAGCTTTCAAGTCTAGGAAGAAGGGTGAGAGTTAGTGAGTTTGGAGGAGGAAGCCATTGAAATGAATGGAGATGCATATTTTTAGGAGGGTGAATCTTTCTGGGACACGTGATTCCTTTAAGGTCTATAGATGGCATTTCATTTGTTGGAAGGGTGACCATGAGACCAAGGTACAGAACACCTTTCAAACAAGGCTGAGATGTCTTCGTTTACTAGGCAGTGGGGCCCATATTTATACTTTTTTAGTGCCGCAGTTGCGTAATTTTTTGATGCAAACGTGGCGTAAACTTACGAAATATAGGCACTGATTTATACTTTTTTGGCCCGCATTAGCATCATTTTTTTACACAAAAGCGGAACAAACTTACAAAATACAATTGTATTTTGTAAGTTTATGCCGCTTTTGTGTCAAAAAATGATGCTAATGCAGCACAAAAAAGTATGAATCAGGGCCATAACTGTATTTTGTAAGTTTGTGCCACTTTTGCCTCAGAAAATGACACAAATGCAGTGCTAAAAAAGTATAAATATGGGCTACAATGTGCTCATTTTGTGCTACGCAAAGGCAACCTGCAAAGGAAGACACCTCAGATCAACATAACGAATACTAATCATACAAGGGGAAGCCCTCAGCCAAACTGCACACACATGAGATTTTAGGACCCAGGTCTGCCTAGTACATTACACCTATGTCTCTGGTCCCAGAAATATCGTGAACCCATTCCCCTAAAAAGCTAACTGGAGAGGGATATTGTTAATGGGACATTGAGGAAAACAATAGCAGTTCTTGCAGAAGGCTTCCTACCTCCCCAAAATCATCAGCTTTACCATCAGAATTAAAATTATATGCCTAGAGCGGCACTATCTCTCACATGGTCGTTAATGTTAAAATACTAGGAGTGTGGGTAACTCGTGTAATAGCCAGGGGTGGGCTAACCTTATGGAATAGGACACTGTGGAATTCCATGGAGTTACATAAAAACTCTGCGAGATTCCACAGTGTTTCACCAACGGGAGGAAATCAGCATACCACGCTCCTCGGGCCGTGATTTAGCGCAGGGAGAGTGCTCCATGCTGACAAATCAGTGCAAACTGCACCACGTGGCCCTCCAGACATCTCAACTATTTAAGCTGATTATGCTGCTATTCAAGTAGATTTTCATCTTGAGTGGCAGCCTTCTGACCGCAAATGGTAGTGACCACTTGCGTTGAAAATACCTCGCTGGATGTTCTCCTAGTGATTGAAAATCATCCTAGGAAATGCCAAATCTCATTTGCACTCGCCAACTTACCATTTTGGAGCCACATTTAAGACAAAATTTTGCTAAGCACTGCTTGGCAGAATTTTCATGGTAATGCAGAGTTGGCAAAATTTCCAACAATTCCACTGGCGGAATGGAATATTTTGCCTACCCCATGTAACACCTTCTAGCATAATTATGTGTATTCACCATAAAATTATGCACTAATTACTCATAATTATGCTAGAAGCACAATCCACCATTTCGAGCTATTTTCTTTGAGCAAAATGCACTCTTGGGTCCAAAATAGGCTGGGGGATGCATTTTGAGCTAAGAAACTAGCGATAAATGCAACAGGGCACAAATAACATCAGCCAGCTAATACTGGTAAATACTTAAGGGCATATTTACAAGGAATTGACCTAGGGCAGTGCACCAAACCTTTCTGCTGTGCTGCCTTACACCTATTCAAAAGGGCCGAAATGTACAGTATTGACAAGATATGGTGCATTTCTGTCCTTTCCCCATGTGCTGGCACACAAATTGTTGCCTTGCGCCAATGCAGGCACCCTTGCACCATGATGCAAGGGTGTCTGCATTTGTGGAAGGATTGTTTTTGTGCAGGAAGGGACACCATCCTGCTCAAAAACAATCCTGGGAGGCATTTCCCTCTTTCCATGTGTGGAGCAAAATGCAGCAAACATAGAAAGAGGAAACAACAAGGAGAAATATAGATATTTCTCCTCATTGCTCCTGCCTGGGGAGGCATACAGTTTTGATGCATTTTCAGGTTTACAGGTTCTGGTAAATCTAGGAACGCACCAAAGCCCTAGTGTTGTGTGGGAAAACCCACAAAACGTCCATGGAATGCCCTCCTTGATGCATTGTAAGGCAACGCAGTGACTTGTGCTGTGTTGCCTTACACCATATCTACAAGGCCATGAAAAGCCACGCAAAGTGGGTTTGCGTGGCCTTGTAGATATGGATCAGCAGCATGCATCACTGGTGCTTCACTAAAAGTGACTCACCAGCAGCGCACAGGGCTTGTAAATATGCCTATAGGTTTGTAGCACCTGTGCTTCTGAGTCGGATTTTGCCCCAAAGTACTCTTAATTACTGTAGCCGGCATAATCACGTAATGTCAGTAACTTCGCTTCACAAGAGTAATGTGAAATAAAAATGAACACCAGGCCTTTCAAGTACCCCCAAACATGAAATCCATCTTTTTACATAAAAAACATGGTTGTACCGCCCAATAATTAAATGACAGTAGTAGTGCATATAGTAGTTTGTAAATGTTCTACTTTATTAGAAATATTTTGTAAAAAGGCAAGATTAACCCACACTGACATCGTACAACTGCACAAATTACAGTAAATAATGATAACTCAACAAACTGAGGGCTGGTAAAAATGTCAGACAGACTTCAAAAAGAGAGGAGAAAATAGTTAAAAAAGTGTTAAAAGTATTCCCTACATGCGTAGCTAATCTGAACAAGCACTGTGAAATTCAGTAGGTCTTGCTATTTTTAAAGAATACATTCTCATTTCCCTGAAAAACTACAATTGGTACTTTCCTGGTAGTTATAGTATCATAAGCATTTTCTATAGGTTCCTTGAGTCAGACACAGGTCTTTGCTTTAGCAGGATGCATGGTCTTAAGCTGTTAGTAGAGGGCCCTTGAGACTGACAGAAAAGCTTTGTGTACCAGGTTATATTACCTTAAACCATTACCAGAGGTCAGTTGAATCACACACATGTCTCGGGTAGATTTACACCTTTCTATCTATCTCAGGATGCCAGAAAATTGTGAACAGATCAGGTTCCCCTGAATGTCTCCTATAAAGTTTTGATGAAGGGACCCCCTATTAATAGACTATAAGAGTGAATTATATTGCAATAGTGTATTAGCTGTTTCTCCAAGTGCGCAAGACAGTAGACATTAGTGTTGGTTGAGCAAGGGACAATTGAGATATAGAGAGATAACACATCATAATAAGGAGACTGATCACAAGCAAGAAAAAGCTGACACAGAAGAAGAAGAGGAAGAATCATGGAGCGCTTGAAGTTGATAGTGCGTCAGGACCTTGATAAGTGAGCTTACAAGGAGACAGGCCTAGGCCGATGAACCTTTTGACCACGTTCGGAGACTTCCCAGAACAAGATATCTTTTAACATCCCAATCAGTATAACAATAAGTCAATCAATATTCGCAATACCTAATCAGCAACACATTCAATAAGAATCGATAAAGTGAACACGCCATGACCTTTCGGCCAATGAATAACCACACAAATCTAATTAAGTGTTAGGATATTTATTTCCCTATTTGTTACAATCTAATAGTCATTTCTGTTAATCTTATTAGCAATCAATCTCATTAGCAACTCTTCAAACTTGTAATTAGAACACACTTATTCAATTCATAGAGAACACTTATTCAACATTATCACATCATTAATAAGAAGCAGTTTAGTAAAGTCTCTGTTGTGCAAGATTCAACAAAGCAAGACCTCAGTCACTTGTCTATTTGCGTCAGATTTTAGTGGAATCCTTAACTAACCTCGATTTAGCATTAGCATGTTGGGCTTCCTGCAAAACAATTTAGCAAACACAAATTTGGAAAACATCTGACTATGGCCTCAAAAAAAAGAGCAGTTGGTACCTAGAAAGGAAAGGCAAACAGACAATTACAATTTTCATCAGATAGTTACCCCTTCAACGAATCAGCAATCAGCATCAGTCTTCGTCCTCAGGACATCAGTCGATTCAGCA
Organism: Pleurodeles waltl; assembly: GCF_031143425.1. Taxonomy (NCBI): domain Eukaryota; kingdom Metazoa; phylum Chordata; class Amphibia; order Caudata; family Salamandridae; genus Pleurodeles; species Pleurodeles waltl. Next base: position 590,206,241 of record NC_090447.1, read on the forward strand.
TCAGCAAGGATAGGACAGGGCAAAGTCTCAGTATGGCATAGCTAAGAATAAGGCACTTCCCTCGTAAGGAGGAGAAGTAAGTATCAGGTAAGGATTCAATAGGAAATAGTTAAAATATCAGAACAAAGTCTCAAAGAATAGTGGCAAAGTATAATAATTTCTCGGTAGAATGGTAAGGGATGGTGAAGAATGGCTGATTTCTCCTCTGGTCACGCCGTTATATCAAAACTGTTGAACTAGCCCTTAATTCCTCATTGGATCGATATTGGTGCATCATTATCTCTGTCCAATAATTCTCCACGCACCCTACTAGAATTTCCCACAAGACACAGTTCTCATGCAGTTGATTGGCCCACGTTGTTGACGTCCTCATCGGTAGGAATGTCAGGTAAGAAAGTTACACTTTACGCTCCAGTCAGTAGTCCCATTGTCTTCTCCTAGTCTAGGCAGCCTTGTACCTGTTACGAATTACACTGTTGCATTCGGCAAGAATGTCTCCTTGAGCCAGTCGAATCCCATGAGAAAGCATTTACTACAGCTACACACATATTTCTAGCTTCTGGAAAAGTACAGCTTTGTGTCCTTCAGGAAAGCAGCACATTGCACGTTAGAAAAAACAGTTTAATATGAGACCAGGTAGCTAGGCCCAGACCCTCACTAACTAAGGCCTAGTAATTTAAGTTGACAAACCCCTAATACATGACTCTAGTTAAGATATGCTAATACGGAACCATACATTAGTACATTATTATTTCATCATTAATTAGACTCATTAGTCTTCGTGTACATTGGTGGCCACTCCCCGTGGGCACAATTCAAACGTGTGCATTATTTTCTACGTTAACATAATTTCAATGCAGCATCATTACAGAATACATTGCAAGCTTTTCATGTTAATATTAATTTAAAAGTCACACTCAAACAAAGTCAAATGCTTTAGAAACATAGAAAGAAAAACTGTTCTCTGACATCAGCAGTAAAAGGTTAAATCATCCAAGCAAAACACACTGAGACCAACATATTTCAGAGGAAGGACAAATAAAAGAATAGGGAGGAAAGACATTGAAGCCGCAATAGATAAGAAAAGTGTTGAATCATGAGGACAATCTGAAAGCCTACTCTAAGTACTTTCTAAAAAACTGGCAACAGGTTTTCTATTCAGCTACAATTGGGTATGAAAAGATGTTGAAAGTGTGCATTGGTGTGTTAGAGTCTACAGCAGGTGTTTCCTACCTAAGAATGCTTTACTTACTTACTGGTCTGGAACTACAGTAAAATGGTCAGTGTGTAGACTAGATAATACATGATTCCGTGTGGAACTGTCATAAAGATATCCAAACTTAAAACTCATTCTAGTATTATTAATGTTTTTCCTAAATATGATTAAGTGTGCATATAACAGTTATATCAGTATTACCCTAACTGTGGGCTGTGGTGGGAAATAAAGACACCTTTGAATTATGTGTTTATCTTGTCACATTTGCAGTCGTTCAACAACAGGTCAACTGTCTTCTGACAAGTTGTTGCTTATTGTTTAACCTGGGATTGGTATTTACTTTTCTTTCTCTCACTGTAAAGTGAGAAGAGGTTTGGATGTGAGGTATGTGACGATCTTAGGTTGTCATTTTTCTGCAACACACATCAAAATGTAAATACCTGTAAATTAAGTGTATGAATTCAGCATTAGGAATGAAAAACGCGAAGTACATTCAGGAGAAATTCTGAAGTATTTTGGAAACAGAGATTTTTATAGGATCAAAACAAATGAAGCCACTTTAATTGATGATGCACAAAAGACAAAATATTCACAGAAACCACATTTCCATTCATTATAGTTTGAGTGTTTTACGCTACATGGTTGTACCAGAAAAACTGTATGTTTGTGTAAAGTTAGTGCCTATTTCCATAAAAAATGTGTGGCTTGTAAATGTCAATCTATACCACATGATGCTTTAGTTACATTAAAAAATCATGTCCATTAAAGGTAGGTGGGTCACAAACATTTGTTGCTCAAAAAAGTGGGTCATGGTTCTTAAACATTTGAGAGACACAGATCTACTAAAAAATTATTGGAAATAAAAAGAGCAACTTTTTTTAGGATCCATTACTTACATAAAGAGCAGCCATAATCAAAATTAGCCAGCATTATCAAATGATCAATTTTGCTGAATACTTTACTCAATAAAACCAGAAAACAAATGTATAATTGATAGAATATATAGGTAAAGTGCAAGAGTGGTGTTTATTGGCACACTTACACTCAGAACATCAAGAGCATGTCAAAGAAATTAAAATGACTCCACCTTTATGGTACTGGGGTTCTGACACACCTTTCCCCGCTTTCTCAGATTACTTTAATAGGAACCCCAATTGTAGGGTGTTTCTAACACCTTACCGTCAACTCTAGTGACACTGGATGCTGTGCACATGTGCAGAGGGCAGGAAGTAAAGGCACTGTAATTCTCCCAAAATATCTGTAGCGATGTTTCCTTGCAGAAGATCTCTGATATAGGTTACTCCTGCCCCATACAAGTGAGCTGCATTTGCTTCTGTCTTTAAGGTCTTACTTGGCAGTGACAAGCAGCAAATAAAAGGCATCCAACTGCCCACTCTAAATTGGGTCTGACAATCAGATCACTTTCCGACAATGGCACATAGTCATTTGGGCCATTAGAGAAGAATCTCACCACAAAAAGGATCTCAGTTGTGAAAAACAACAAGTCCCCTATTTCCTCCAACCATTGAAAATTTAAAATATATTATATCCCTTCTAGAACACTCTCCATAAAGGAACTGACCAGTTAAATGATCTAGTTAAAAGGTATGTCCACAGATGTGTTCAGAAGACAAACCTTATATTAGGTTTCTAAGCTTTGTGGTGTAAAACTCAAAGACATCTCATGTGATCTGCCACCATGAGCCCATTAGGTGTCAAATCTATCTGGCTTATTGTAGGTGGCTGGCCTGGTTTGTAGTGGGTACCTTGGGTACGTACCCCTTACACCAGGTCCAGTTATCCCTTATTAGTAAAATGTAGTAGTGATCTAGCAGCTTAGGCTGAACTAGGAGACATGCAAAGCTCCCTCAATACCACTTATAGTTACACAGTACTTATACACAAGTAAAGACAATACTCAGTGCTAACAAAAATAAAGGTATTTATTTGGGTGACACAGTACCAAAAGTATCTTAGAGACAATACTCCTTGAGGTAAGTATTATACACAATATATACACTAGAGACCAAAATTAGACAAGTAAGTAGTCATAGAACAATTCAAACAAAAAGAAATGCTATAGAATCCAATGGGGGAAAATAGGCCTGGGGCAACACAAACCATATACTAAGAAAGTGGAATGCGAACCACAAATTCCCCCCAAGACAAGTGTAGTGTGAAGAAAATCGCTGGGAGAATAAGAATACAGTAAAAGTAAGTAAAATACCACACCCCAGAGCCCAGAAAAGCAGGAGTAAAGTACTGCAAGTTTCCTTAGGAAACACTACAAGTTGTGGTTAGAGTTTTTGCAAGACTGCAAACAACAAATGGTGGATTCCTGGACATGAAAACCTGCAAAGGAAGAAGACCAAATTTAGAAGTCAGAAGAAGTTCCAGGAAGGACAGGAGCCCCTGCCAACCCAGAAGATTCAAAAGAAGAGTCCCTGGTTGGACGAACACCACAGAAATGCACCCAAGGAAAATGTCAGAGGGATCCTGCATGATGCACTGGATGTCCCACAAAGAGAAGTTGGATGCAGGAAACGTTTGGCACTGGATTGCTCCAACAAGCTTTGGTTCCGGCAAAGTCACGTTTTGTGTCAAAATGGCACTATCTGGACCCAGGAGGGACCTGGTGGCCTCAACTCTGTATGAGGAGGAAGAAGGGGCTTCCAGCAGTTCAGAGAGCTCTCCGAACAGCAAACAGCACCTGCGGGAGTCCCAGGACATGGGGTCAAAGGAGGTGCAAATTGCGGTCAGTGCAGCACTACAAAGGAAGGTCCCACGCTTCCGGAGAACAACTCAGTGAGTTGAGTGTCACAGGATAGAGTGCTGGGGACCTGGGCAAGGGTGTGCAGGAAGGAATTTTTCAAAGAGTGCACAGAGGCCTCAGGAGGTGAAGAAGATGGTGTGCAGAGGGGTACTGTCGCACTCGGGGAAGGCAAGGACTTACCTCCTCTAAATTGAGACAGCAGGACCTCGGGACAGTCTGTGTCAAAGGAGTCCACCCTATGTGTTCCAAGGAGCAAGCTCGTCACCAGGAAAGGAGTCCAAGTGAACCGGTTGTCAACTTAGAAGGTGCCTGCTTGAGAAGGGAGTGACTCCTTCACTCCATGCGAGATTTCTTCGGTCCTTCTGGTGCAGGATGAAGATAGGGAGTCCCAGGAGCATGCACCCTGTGGAAACTGTTGCAGTTGCTGGCTGGAGCTGAAGTTGCGGAGGAAAAGTAGCCCTTCTGGATCCTTTGTTGCTGTTACAGCAGTTCCTGGAGCAGTCTGCAGTTGATCCGAGGTCAGAAGATGAAGTAGTAGTTGCAGAGGCTTCCTGCTGGAAACATGCAAGTAGAATCTGAAGAGAATCCACAGGAGAGACCCTAAATAGCCCTGGGAGGGGGATTGGCTACCTTCTCAGGTATGGACCTATCAGGAGGGGTCTCTGATGTCACCTCCTAGCACTGGCCACTCAGAGGCCTCCAGAGTGTCCCCACACCTTGGAAAACAAGATGGCTGAAGTCTGGGGCACACTGGAGGAGCTCTGGGCACCACCCCTTGGATGGTGATGGACAGGGGAGTGGTCCCTCCCCTTTCCTATGTCCAGTTTCACGCCAGAGCAAGGACTGGGGGTCACTGAACAAGTGTAGACTGGCTTATGCAAGGAGGGCACCATCAGTACCCTTCAAAGCATTTCCAGAGGCTGGAGGAGGCTACCCCTCCCCAGCCTGTAACACCTATTTCCAAAGGGAGAGGGTGTAACACCCTGCTCCCAAAGGAAATGCTTTGTTCTGCCTTCCTAGGACTGAGATGCTCAGACCTCAGGAGGGCAGAACCCTGTCTGTGTGGTGGCAGCAGCTGTAGCTGCATTGCAAGCCTCAGAGAGCTGGTTTGGCAGTACTGGGGGTCCATGATGAAGCCCCCAGGATGCATGGAATTGGCTCCCCAATACAAGATTTGAAATGGGGGGACAATTCCCTGATCTTAGACACCTTATATAGCCATATTCGGAGTTACCATTGTGAAGCTACATATAGGTATTGACCTATATGTAGTGCACGTGTATAATGGTGTCCCCGCACTCACAAAGTCCCAGGAATTGGCCCTGAACTATGTGGGTGCACCTTTGCTAGTGCAAGGGTGCCCTCACACTTAGTAACTTTGCACCTAGCCATCATTAAATGAAGGTTAGACATATAGGTGGCTTATAAGTTACTTAAGTGCAGTGAAAATGGCTGTGAAATAATGTGTGCACTATTTCACGCAGGCTGCAGTGGCAGTCCTGTGAAAGGGTTTGTCTGAGCTCGCTATGAGTGGCAATAGCAATGCTGAAGCCCATAAGGATTTCCTGGAACCCCAATGCCCTGGGTACCTAGGTACCATATACTAGGGACTTATAAGGGTGGTCCAGTGTGCCAAATGATATTGGGAAATGAAGTCACTAGCCTCTACTGACAAATTTAAAACAGAGAGAGCATAAGCACTGAGGTTCTGATTAGCAGAGCCTCAGTGACACAGTTAAGCACTACTGACAACACACACATTAGGCCACAAACTATGACCACTGCTGTCCTGGCTAGCAGGATCCCAGTGAGACAGGCAAAACACACAGACATATAGGTTTTTATCTATGAGCACTGGGGTCCCAGTGACACAGTAAAAACACACTGACACACACTCACAAACAGGCCAAAAGTGGGGTAACCATGCTAGAAAGAGACCACTTTCTCACACTTAAGCATCTCATCATTGGCAGAGCTATTTATTGCAGGAAAGACAAGCATTGGTAGAACCCAGGAAAGCTTCTATCACAACACCTTGTCAAATGCAGGGGAAGAGAACAAAAGGTATAAACAACCCTCCAGTGTCACCCTACAATCTGTTGTGTCAGGCCCTCAAAACAACTAGGTGCTGAATTACATATAGTTTATCACGCTAAAAACGTGTACAGGGAACTTGTCAAATAATCTAACAATCCAGATCCCGGCAAATGGTTAAAAACAAAATCACGTGTTCTGACCAGTAGTCATGGGAGACTGACATGTTTCATGGCCATTAAAAATTACAGCAATGTTATCAGGTCTAGAGAGCCATTAGATCAGCCATTTTAAAAACAACACAATTAATGGTCCAAAGTAAAAAACCTCTAAATTGACAAAAGTCTTACTCATTTGAGAAAAGAAAAATGTATTAATAATATTTACCAAGAGTCCCCTGGGTGAGTACATCCCACTGGACACTGTTCTCGGTAGTTGTGTGAATTCACTCTATTTTTGCCACCTAAGGCAGATCAAAAAATTGTGTGCTCAATGCACCATGGAGAAGAATGTTCCTGATTAGTCAGCTATCAGCCAATAATCAGCTGCAGAAGATTGCAGGGAGAAAAAGGAAGACAATTTTCTCTCAGAACTAGTTTGCGCTACTTCCCAAAGTCTAATTATAAATCACTCCCTAATATATCCAGGTTAGGGGCTACTGCATGGGAACCTCACAACAAGTTTCTCCCAAAGATAAACCCTTCAGCCATTTCCAAACCCCGCAGCTAGCTTGGCCCCGGGCAAAGGCTGCAAAAAATGGCTGCTTGACCTCAAACACCCTGTTAGCTTCTAACAGTGGCAGGAATGAGTCACCCCTAAGCCCAGGACCAGGAAAGAATGAGGCAGAGACAGCACACGGACAGACATCCATACTGCCCTTATTACAGAGCTGTGGTGTTAGTGGCTCCACTACATTAGGGAGACCACCTATAGCTGTGCTCACTCACAGTATATGTAGCCAGTTACTTCCTGAAACCTATTTCCCACCCAGGCTACTAGGCCAGAGTAGGTGAAAGCTTCATCATGAAAGTAATCCCCATAATTGACGATAGCCCCAGTGCAAACCTGTACCATTTCAAAAACATCAGCACTGTATTAGCACTGGGCAAAGGAATGGCTCTAACTGTCTGCAACACCTTGAATGAGTTTTCCCCGTTGCCAAACAATGGTGAAAAGGCTTGAAATGACACACTATCCATGGAATATGCTATGAAGGAGCTCTGCCATCATGTAAGCGTGACCCAGTTAGGAACAAGAGCAACCCATATGTTCACGTGTGCATGGGTATATGTACTTTGACATGAAATAGAAATTCATATGAAACTCTTTTATCATAAATATACAGAAGAGCAGGACGTCCTGCATTGAATTAATCAAGTAGCTAATATTAACGTTGAGAGAGTCTACAATCTGTCAGGCATAGTACGAAATGCAACCAGTACCAAAACTTATCATACATATCCAACAGGTACTTTCATTCAAAAATATTAAACAATAACAAAAAGCTTCATTGGTGACCAAACCAAGTCTAAAGTAAAAGTAAACCCCATGTGAAACACACCAAATTTGAAAAAAGAGGCTTCTGTTGTTTTCACGATAGTTGATGTAATGTTGCAATATCATAGACAGTCATAACTGATAACTATACAGATGTATACAAAGGGCAAATTCCTCAGTGAAATGAGCAATAATGGGGTCTGTCTTATTAACTGTCAATGGCGTTTCAAACCTAACAAAGATACCAAGGTCTCATCAGGACATGGAGTAACCTGGGAGCTTGTTGCCTGAAAATAGGATTAGGAATTGGCAAAGATGATCCTGAGGGGACAGCCGCAATAATCCGGCCCAGAAATGCCCAATTTACAATGGTAGTGCCCACTGATGTGTGAAAAGTGATAGAGTATTCAAGGAAAAACCCATGAGTGATGGAGTGTAGCTGGAGGCCTGTGGATACGATACAGCTAACCCTTCAATGAGGACAGGCTGTAACACACAGCAATGGGTGAGTTCTTCTGATCAGAGAAGTGATGGAAGGTCCTCTACCATTGTAAAGGACGCACCTGGGCTGCTCAGAAATAATGCTGCAAGCTTCCTTTTCAGCTAGAGACGCCTCTGTTCCGTTCAACCCCTAGTTCAGCTTCTCCAAAACCATCTTTATAAATCTGTAGGTCCACACCTCATGACTTTAAAATGTTGGACCAGATTAGTGGTAAAGTTCCAGGCTTTTAAAGTACTGATGTGCTTGTGCATACGTATCTTGACCTTTCTCGTGGTCAGAACAATATAGAAGAGGTTGCAAGGGCACTTCAATCTGTAGAGTACAAAACAGGAGTTTTAGTTTGTCAGTTTATTCTGGAACCATAGCCTGCCTCCACTGAGTCATGTTGTTTGTGTGAATTGACAATTTACAAAAAGAACATCCCACGCATGGGAAGTGTCCTTTAATTGAGGGTAGACAATTGGCCAACTTCTTTGCTTTTGGCCAAGTCCTAATATGTAACTGTTTATCCTTTAAATTCACTTATCCCTTAAAAGCAAACCAATGTTCCCATTTCAGAATGTGCTATTTTTTTCTGATAATGTTATGTACTTGAGTTGTCTGAGTATGATAGGTCTTTATTCCAGTAATACAACTGGACCTAGGTTTTTGAACTTTCTCCCTCAGCGCTGCTCTAGGGGTATTCAGAGCTCTTTTATTTCCCTGATTTACAGTATATCTAGGATAGGCACATTGGACAGGGTGGTTCTGTAGGACCTAAGATTGTTCTACAAATGTGTCCTCTCTGTACAATTACATAGATACATAAAAACTGGCCAATTGGGAGGGCATCTATTAATGATCTTGGTTGAAAGAGGTATAGCGCAATATGGAGTTTCTATCTGTAGGTTTTCAGTACAGTGAACGTACTAGGGGGCATATTTATACTCTGTTTGCACCGAATTAGTGTCATTTTTTTTAACTCTAATTCGGTGCAAAACTAACTCCATATTTATACTTTGGTGCTAGACCCCTCTAGCACCAAATTTATGGAGTTAAAGTCATTTTTTGAAAGTGGAGACCTACTTTGCCTTAATGAGATGCAAAGTAGGCGTTCCCGTGCAAAAAATGACTCTATGGCCTTAACGCCATATTTAGGGGCATATTTATACTCTGCGGCATATTTATACTCTGTTTGCACCGAATTATTGTCATTTTTTTTTACTCTAGTTCGGTGCAAAACTAACTCCATATTTATACTTTGGTGCTAGACCCATCTAGCACCAAGGCACTGATTTAAACTTTTTTTGCACTGCATTAACGTCATTTTATGACGCAAAAGTGGCGGAAACTTACAAAATATTGGCCCTTATTTATACTTTTTGCTGCAAAACTGCACTAACTCAGTTTTGCACCAAAAAGTTTAGCACCGGCTTGCACCATTTCTGTGCACCAGCCGGGCACCATATTTATGGAATGGTGCAAGCCGGTGCAAAGGGTAGGCTAGAGTTTTAAAAAATGACTTTAGTCGGGTGGGGCTGGCAGTATAGAAGAAGAGGATTTAGCACCAAAAATGGCTTTAGGTAGGTTAGAGTAAAAAAAAATTACTCTAACCAGATTAGCGTCATTTTATGGTGCTAAAACTACCATGCCTCATGACTCCTGCCTTAGAAAAGGCAGGAGTCATGCCCACCACCCGAGTGACCAGCACAGAGGACAGGGGTCCCCTGGGCATGGCCATTGCACCCTGTGCCATGTATGGGGGCCCATTTCAGGGCCCCCAATGGCACTTTCAAAAATAAAATGCACTTACCTGTACTTACCTGGGATGGGGTCCCCCATCCTCGCAGTCCCTCTAGTGTGGGTGGGGGTGCCCCTAGGGCCTAGGGAGGGCACCTCTGGGCTTATTACATGGTGTTCCACCATGGAAATAGGGCCACAGGTCCCCTAACGCCTGCCCTGACCCAGGTCTTAAAAAATGGGGCAAAGCAAGCTTTGCCCCATTTTTTGACCCCTCCTCCCTCCCTTGCACCATTTTTACATGGGAGTATAAATATGGTGTTAAGGACATAGAGTCATTTTTTTGCACGGGAACGCCTACCTTGCATCTCATTAAGGCAAGGTAGATCTCCACTTCCAAAAAATGACTTTAACTCCATAAATTTGGCGCCAGACGGGTCTAGCACCAAAGTATAAATATGGAGTTAGTTTTGCACTGAATTAGAGTGAAAAAGAAATGACGCTAATTCAGTGCACACAGAGTATAAATATGCCCCTTAGCGTCAACAAAATGATGCTAATCTGGTCAGAATAATTTATTTTGACTCAAACCTGCCTAATGTCATTTTTTTTTAAGCTAGCCTACCCTTTGCACCGGCTTGCACCATTCCATAAATATGGTGCCCAGCTGGTGCTAAAAAATGGTGCAAGCCGGTGCAAAACTTTTTGGGGCAAAACTGCCTTAGTGCAGTTTTGCACCAAAAAGTATAAATAAGGCCCTAGATGTTCATCACGATCCCTGAATTGCAGTTCTAAATATGTAAAGGAATAATGGCTGGCAGTCCATGTGAAGTGGAGGGGTGTATCAACAACAGAGCCAGAGTAGCCTCCATCACTGGCGTACTGTGGAATTTGGCAGTGACAGAGTATCTTCTCCAACAAACTCTCAGTCCACCCGACTGATATAATGTGTGAGGACCAACAGCATGATGTCAATGATGAAGCCTACTCTAGCTCCATTGTCTACACAATCCTTAAACAGCCCTTGCTCGGTCACCCAGCCAAACATCCTTCTAATGTACGGTGAGTGGTCCAATGTTTTTTTTTATGACTATCACTGCCAGGTAAAACCTGGTTGTGAGGGACAGTAAAAATGAAAAATATGACCTCCCACACAAACAAACATGACCCCTGCACCATGAGAAAAAACACCCATAGTATGGGAGGCAATTGTTTTACATTTTTCAAAAACAGATTTCCTCTTCATCGGTTTCTTTTTGAAAAATGTAAAACTATGGGAAAGTTTGAAGGATAGCCATCATGTCTGACAGAGCCATCCGTAACACTTTTCCACCACTTGCAGGAATCACTGTGACAGTGGTTCTTGCCAATGTATAGAGATATCCATATCCATAAGGACAATGGACATTTCTAAATTTGGTGGATGGGAAGTCCAAAAGGGTGATGGAGTAAACAACTACACGCCCTCATGAACATTAAAGCGTCTGTCAAACTCAAGCCCACTGTTGGTCTGCCCTGATCTAAATTGGCCAAGAGAACTGACAGGTTAGTGGAGAAGGTATTCTGCTGCATTGTGACAGAATGCCATCTCCTTCTATCTCTAAATTAGCCCCTAGGTGTGCATATATTCACTCACTCTGACCTTTGGAAAGCTGGAATGTGTTGTTGGTCCTCTTGATTTGCAACTGGTTTTACCTGCTGTAAAGGAGGAGGATCAACACACATAATAGCTGCAATTTGCATCCTCCTTGTTATTCTGTTTAAAGCTAATTTGCGATTTTGTGCCAGAAACAGTATTAGTCACCTATTATAATCAGGACATAGGTTTGTCACTCAAAAAAGTATTACATGTCAGTATACTGAAACCCTTGTATCTTTCATTTTAATAAGTTTCTGGACAAAATATAGGGGTATGCTAAAAGAAGGCACATGTTTAAATAGGGAAAATGTATTTCCAGCCAATGGATATCATCCAAAACATGTATACTTTGTTACTAGGGGTGTAAAAATCATATTCTAAAACTATTTGTAACTATTTTTATGTTCAAGTAGAAGTATTACAAAAACCTATTTTATTCTCCTTTTAGACATGGTAGATAAGCTGTGTTTGAATCATTTTTTAAACATTTTTATTACATTGTTTTAAAATAAATAAAATGTTAGTGTCAAGGATATCTCACAGTAAATAAATGCACTGGTTCTGCTGGACCCTGGAAAGTACTGTAGTACTTTGGTGCCCAGGTTACCTAGAAGTTGTATATGCAGCCATATACTCTTCCTGTGGCCACAGGTTTGTCAGGAAAGGCAACAAATAATTGATGATGCAGTCTTTGGGAATGGATTGCAGGAGCAGGAACCCCAGTATGCTTGCTAAAAGGATAGCCTTTCCAGTGAATGAAGAACTATAACCAACCTCTGTAAAGGGAATGGGGAGTCACAAATCTCACTGATCTCGAATTATAGTTCCACATCTACCATGACAGGAGAGCCAACAAAAAGTATCAGGTAGTGAAGGCTTTAACAGGGAGTCATAAAAGGTGGGGGAAATCTTCCAAGAATTGGGACGCTGAAGCCTAATTGAGACTGGGTTAATTTGTTTGGTTAAACTAAAGGGCCAAAAGAATTGATCACCAGACTGGCAACTTTTGAGTGGATTAGAAACTGGAAGACAACCAAATGTTTGGCGCCATCTTAAAATTTGGAACTGGTCTTCTTAAATTGTTAATCCAAGCATTCAGAGCCATCTGTGAATCCTGACGAATCAGAACACTTACTCTTGTTTCATAGCCAGGTTTCTCTGGAAATCAAAGACAACAGGCAAGAGAAGAGCAGACAGCAGAGAAGAGTGGAAGGAACAAGGATGGAACCCAGACTGCAATAGATTGAAGAGACTGTAGTAGCAGAGTTGTTATATGAAAACTATGCAAAGGATAGGAATTCTGACCACTTATTTTTAGTGTCTTTACAGAGCACCTCAGACAATGCACTAGGTTCTGATTGATCCTTTCTATCTGGACATTTGACTGTGATAACCTGAGGAAAGAGTTTGTTGGAAACCCTTATATGTTGTCAGGTGCCAATGCAGGCAAAATATATTAGGCACAAATATCCTAGTCACCATTCTGGAAGCCTCTGAAATACAGAAAAGTGAGCAATCTTGGATAAATGTTCTACAGTGACTATGATCAAATGTTTTCTTCCTGACTGGGGTAAGTCCAGATTAAGTTGTGGCAATGTTGTGCCAAGGATCGGGAAGAATGGGTAAGAGCTGAAGAAACCAAAGTTTTTGTCATAGACTACCTTGGACTGGGCACAGTTCGGACAAGACATGACAAGGTTGATTTAAATCCACAATGGCATGCTGCTGCCAAGTCATGACACATTTCTGGAACCTCAGTTTGAAGTCTCCTAATTGCAACCAAGTCTTAAAAGAAAAAAATAGATTCTAGCAATACCCCAGGGATACTTAACTCTGCAGATCATAATGGTTTTCTTGAGAGATCTCAGCAAGATCATCCTCATACATTTCCAGGCAGATAACTTTGTCTGGAGTAAAAGGACAGGTATCTCCGAAACCTTGACCACAATTTGCAGTCTAGACAAGGCATCAGCAAACATTTTCAGAGTGCCAGGGATATGATTTGCAAAAAAGTCATATTGTGAAAAGAAATAGGCCCAGCGAGCTTCAGTACTATTACTACACCCCATGCTCTGCAAAAACTTGAGATTTTCAGTGGTCTGTCCAAACCCCTAAAGGTTCAACTGCTCCCATTAAAAGATGCCACCACTCCATTCTGGCATGTTTAAGGGCAAAGAGCTTGCCATTCCAGAATAGAATACCTTTGTTCACTAGGGTTCAATGCATCAGAGTGATAAAAAGTGGGATACTACAGATTGTCCTCCTCCTATAGCTGAGGCAGAACCACCCTTGGTTATGGCAATACATTTCTTGAATGATCTGGGTGCCTGTGAATACGGGCTTGAGAGAAGGTGTTTATGAGCTCGATAAAGGCCACCTGGGCATTTAGAGCTCAGGAGGAACCTTTAGTTAGGTTCTCCTTTGAAGAGTGGCAGAAATGTGATTGGTCATTTTAGCAAATTTTATTAATAATCTGTCTATAAAGGTTTTGCAGTCCCAAAAATCTCTGAGTCTTAATTATGAAGATGGTAGTTGATTGATCCGAAATGGTTCTTAGGAGGGTTCATAGATAATTCACCACTGATAAACAATATTCCAGATACTTCACTTATATTCACTCAAATTCACAATTCTCTACATTATTGGATAGATGTTTTTGAAAGAAAGAAGGACTGTACAAATATATACTTGATGCCCTGTCAAGGAGGGAGAGAAAATTAGAATATCATCTAGTTTTATACAAGAAACTGATTCAGGATGTCAGAGAATATGTTATTGATGAATCTTTCAAAAACTACTGACACATTTGAAAGGCCAAAGAGCATGACCTGATATCCGTAGTGTCCAAAAGGCAATCTTCCACTCATCACCTCCTTAATCTAGAGCAGGTATTAGGGTACATAGAGATCTAACTTTGTCAAATATTTTGTACCGAAGATGTGTCTCTGATGAGTAAAAGCAGGTAACAGTCCTTAATGATGACCTTATTTCACCCATGACAAACAATGCAAGGTCTGAGCTCTTTGGAATTCTTAGAGACAAAGAAAAGTTGAGCTCCAACAGGTACTGCATACTGGACAGCCAGGACATTCTGAATTTTTCTCTTCCAAAGGTTCCCTCAAGACCTTTTTATCATGCTGGGACAGACAGTACACTGTACTGTAGGGAATTATTGCTCTGAGCATAATTGGGATGGCACAATCCAAAACGCTATGATGAGGGAGAGACAAAGAACTATGCTTCTGAAAAGACATCAGAAAATTCCTGGGTAGCCACAAGAATAGACAAAGTGTGCCCAATAGTAGCATGAGGCTGATCTTCAGAAATCTTTTGTCTCCTGGGAGCTCATAACTCCTTTCCGAGTAACAGTTATCACTGCAAAAGAGATACAACTCTGCTCTCTGAATTGACATAGGGATTGTGATATTCCAGTCAGGGTATTCCAAGCACTATGATATACTAGAAGATTTGATTAGACAAGAAGCAACCTTTTCCTTTTGATTACCTAAAGCCTCTGAGCACAACCATGTTGGATGTCACAAGACACAAAGGCAAAGGAGATTGGTCAATTATTTGTAAGTGATCCAGAGATGACTTCTTCTTTATTGGACTGTGGAGTCTCTGGGCACAAGTCAAATCCATATACATGCGTCAGACACCAGAATCTATCAGGCCAGGAACAGAGACAGACTGGCCAGGATGGTCTTGAAGGATCAACTCTAACTTAAACAAGAATGAACCAGACCCACTGGAGAAACTAAAATCTTTTGGGACAATAGAAACTTCCGTTTCTTTCTCCATTACAAAGAATAGAATCTGACATTTTGTCTGTCGCTTAGAAAGACAAACAGTATAGTCTCCCAGCAGATGATTTGGGCATGCACATTTAAGACACAAAGCTCTATTACATTTTTTATCCCTTTTGGCTTTGGACAACGGACATCTAGTGGAAAAAGCTACAATGGCTTGTCAGGCACATCAGGAGAAGGGGTAGCAGACTCAGTGTTTGGCTCAGTCACCTGAAACCTCAAGACAAAGAAGAAATGAAACTCTGGTTTCTCAGTTGTTCTATTTTCCTTTTTTTAAATTTGTGCTTAGTCAAGAGAACTTGATTCAGGTGTTCAGCAAGTGGGAAAGCTCTAGGAACTCTTCCTAACTCACCCTTTAGCTCCTCTTTTAACCCTCTTGGGGATAGATTAATCTGAGTGCACACATCTGGTTTCAAAAGCAAACTCACAAAACAGTGGACAATAGTATAGTACATCAGGATTTTCCTGGGATATGCCACAAAAGGTGTTCTCTGTGTAAGCTTTATGGTCAGGTCTCAAACATCTTCTTAAAGTTTGCCAAGAAATCAAACAAGAAGTTCAAACAATGTTCATCAGTAACAACTAAGGCAGTTGCCCAAGACAGAGCTGCACTGGTAGAGGTAAGAATCTGATACTCCACTTTGGGTATGTGAGAGGACAAATGTCCAGGTCAAAATGCAAAATAAACCACCAGGCCATCAAAAAACTCCTTTAATCTGGAAGGACAACCAGATTCTTAAAAGTTGAAGGACTGATGGTTTGAAGGATGCAGTGTAGGAGGCTGGCCTGGCTTGTAGTGGGTACCAGAGGTACTTACACCTTGTGCCAGGTCCAGTTATCCCTTATTAGTGTAGAAGAGGTGTTTCTAGCAGCTTAGGCTGATAGAAGGTAGCTATAGCAGAGCACCTTAGGCTGAACTAGGAGACATGCAGAGCTCCTACTATACCACTGGTGTCATATGCACAATATCATAAGAAAACACAATACACAGATATACTAAAAATAAAGGTACTTTGGGGCATATTTATACTCCGTTTGCGCCAAATTTGCGTCATTTTTTTCGACGCAAATTCGACGCAAAACTAACGCCATATTTATACTTTGGCGTTAGACGCGTCTAGCGCCAAAGTAGGAGTAAAGAGCGTCATTTTTTTGCGTGAACGCCTTCCTTGCCTTAATGAGATGCAAGGTAGGCGTTCCCGTCCAAAAAAATTTCTGCGACGCAAATGCGTCGTATTTATACTCCCGGGCAAAAATCACGCCCGGGAGTGGTCGGGTCAAAAAACCCCGCATTTGCGCCTCTTTTTAACGCCTGGGTCAGGGCAGGCGTTAAGGGACCTGTGGGCTCAAAATGAGCCCACAGCTGCCCTCCCATGCCCCCAGGGACCACCCCTGCCACCCTTGCCCACCCCAGGAGGACACCCAAGGATGGAGGGACCCACCCCAGGGACATTCAGGTAAGTTCAGGTAAGTATAAATTTGTTTTTTTTCATATATTTTTTTGGGCATAGGGGGACCTGATTTGTGCCCCCCTACATGCCACAATGCCCAATGACCATGCCCAGGGGACATAAGTCCCCTGGGCATGGCCATTGGGCAAGGGGGCATGACTCCTGTCTTTACTAAGACAGGAGTCATGTAAATGGCGTCTGGGCGTCGTTAAAAATGGCGCAAATCGGGTGGAGGCGATTTTTTGCGTCAACCTGACTTGCACCATTTTTAAGACGCCCTAGCGCCATTTTTCCCAACGCCGGCGCTGCCTGGTGTACGTGGTTTTTTTCCACGCACACCAGGCAGCGCCGGTCTGCTTGCGCCGGCTAACGCCATTCAATAAATACGGCGCCCGCATGGTGCTTCAGAATGGCGTTAGCCGGCGCAAAATTTTTTGGCGCTAAACTGCGTTAGCGCAGTTTAGCGTCAAAAAGTATAAATACGGGCCTTTATTTTTATGACAATATGCCAAAAGTATCTCAGTGAGTACCCTCAGTATGAGGATGCCAAATATACACAAGATATATGTACACAATACCAAAAATATGAAGTAATAGCAAAAGGAAGTAATGCAAGCAGTGTAAAGTTACAATAGATTGCAATAGCAGCACATAGGTATAGGGGCAACACAAACCACATACTCCAAAAGTGGATTGCGAACCACGAATGGACCCCAAACCTATGTGAGCTTGTAGAGGGTCGCTGGAACTGTAAGAAAACAGTGAGGGTTAGAAAAATAGCCCACCCCAAGACCCTGTAAGGTAGGTGTAAAGTGCACCTACAACCCCAAGAGAGCACAGAAGTCGTGATAGGGGGATTCTGCAAGGAAAACCAACACCAGCAATGCAACAACAGTGGATATACGGACCTGAGTACCTGTAAGACAAGGGGACCAAGTCCAAGAGTCGTGACAGTGTCGAGAGTGGGCAGGAGCCCAGGAAATGCCAGCTGGGGGTGCAAGGAAGCTGCCACTGGATGGAATAAGCTTAGTGTTTTGCAAGAACTAAAAGGACTAGGAACTGCCCCTTTGGAGGATGGATGTCCCACGTCGTGAAGAAGCTTGCAGAGGTGTTTCCACTCAGAAAGACTGCAAACAAGCCTTGCTAGCTGCAAGAGTCACGGTTAGGGTTTTTGGATGCTGCTGTGGCCCAGGAGGGACCAGGATGTCACCACTTGGATGAGGAGACAGAGGGGGCACCCAGCAAGTCAGGGAGCCCTCACAGAAGCAGGCAGCACCCGCAGAAGCACCGGAACAGGCACTTAGAAGAGAAGTGAACCTGAGTCCACCCGAAGTCACAAAAGGGAGTCCCACAACGCCGGAGGACAACTCAGAAGGTTGTGCACTGCAGGTTAGAGTGTTGGGGACCAAGGCATGGCTGTGCATGAAGGAAATCCTGGAAGAGTGCACAGGAGCCGGAGCAGCTGCAAATCACGCGGTACCCAGCAATGCAGTCTAGCATGGGGAGGCAAGGACTTACCTCCACCAAACTTGGACTGAAGAGTCACTGGACTGTGGGAGTCACTTGGACAGAGTTGCTGAGTTCCAGGGACCACGCTCGTCGTGATGAGAGGGGACCCAGAGGACCGGTGATGCAGTCTTTTGTTGCCTGCGGTTGCAGGGGGAAGATTCCTTCAACCCACAGGAGATTTCTTCAGAGCTCCTAGTGCATGAAGGAGGCAGGCTACCCCCAGAGCATGCACCACCAGGATACAGGCAAGAAAGCCGGCAGGATGAAGTGATACAAGGTTGCAGTAGTCGTCTTTGCTACTTTGTAGCGGTTTTGCAGGCGTCCTGAGCAGTCAGCGGTCGATCCTTTGGCAGAAGGTGAAGAGGGAGATGCAGAGGAACTCTGGTGAGCTCTTGCATTCGGTGTCTGAAGAATTCCCTAAAGCAGAGACCCTAAATAGCCAGAAAAGGAGGTTTGGCTACCTAGGAAGGAGGATAGGCTAGTAAGAAAGGTAAGAGCCTATCAGAAGGAGTCTCTGACGTCACCTGATGGCACTGGCCACTCAGAGCAGTCCAGTGTGCCAGCAACACCTCTGTTTCCAAGATGGCAGAGGTCTGGGGCACACAGGAGGAGCTCTGGGCACCTCCCCTGGAAGGTGCAGGTCAGGGGAGTGGTCACTCCCCTGTCCTTTGTCCAGTTTCGCACCAGAGCAGGGCTGTGGGGATCCCTAAACCGGTGTGGACTGGCTTATGCAGAGATGGGCAGCATCTGTGCCCATCAAAGCATTTCCAGAGGCTGGGGGAGGCTACTCCTCCCCAGCCTTCACACCTATTTCAAAATGGAGAGGGTGTTACACCCTCTCTCAGAGGAAATTCTTTGTTCTGCCTTCCTGGGCCTGGGCTGCCTGGACCCCAGGAGTGCAAAAACCTGTCTGAGGGGTTGGCAGCAGCTGCAGTGGAGATCCCGGAAAGGCAGTTTGGCAGTACCCGGGTTCTGTGCTAGAGACACGGGGGATCATGGAATTGGCTCCCCAATGCCATTGGCATTGGGGTGACAATTCCATGATCTTAGACATGTTACATGGCCATGTTTGGAGTTACCATTGTGACGCTATACATAGGTAGTGACCTATGTATAGTGCGCGCGTGAAATGGTGTCCCTGCACTCACAAAGTCTGTTGAATTTGCCCTGAACAATGTGGGGGCACCTTGGCTAGTGCCAGGGTGCCCACACACTAAGTAACTTTGCACCCAACCTTCACCAGGTGAAGGTTAGACATATAGGTGACTTATAAGTTACTTAAGTGCAGTGGTAAATGGCTGTGAAATAACGTGGACATTATTTCACTCAGGCTGCACTGGCAGGCCTGTGTAAGAATTGTCAGATCTCCCTATGGGTGGCAAAAGAAATGGAGCAGCCCATAGGGATCTCCTGGAACCCCAATACCCTGGGTACCTCAGTACCATATACTAGGGAATTATAAGGGTGTTCCAGTATGCCAATGTGAATTGGTTAAATTGGTCACTAGCCTGTTAGTGACAATTTGGAAAGAAGAGAGAGCATAACCACTGAGGTTCTGGTTAGCAGAGCCTCAGTGAGACAGTTAGTCATCACACAGGGAACACATACAGGGCACACTTATGAGCACTTGGGCCCTGGCTGGCAGGGTCCTAGTGACACATACACTAAAACAACATATAAACAGTGAAATATGGGGGTAACATGCCAGGCAAGATGGTACTTTCCTACACAACCCCCGCCCCCCCCAAACGAAGGACAATAAGACTAGCCATGACCTGATGAATCTTCATTGTCTAAGTGGAAATATCTGGAGAGTCCATCTGCATTGGAGTGGGTAATCCCAGGTCTATGTTCCACTGTATAGTCCATTCCCTGTAGAGATATGGACCACCTCAACAATTTTGGGTTTTCACCTTTCATTTGTTTTAGCCAAAGTAGAGGTCTGTGGTCTGTCTGAACAATGAAGTGAGTGCCAAACAGGTATGGCCTCAACTTCTTCAGTGCCCAGACCACAGCAAAGGCCTCCCTCTCTATGGCAGACCAACACTTTTCTCTAGGGGTCAACCTCCTGCTGATAAAAGCAACTGGTTGATCCTGGCCCTCAGAATTGAGTTGTGATAAGACTGCCCCTACCCCTAATTCAGAGGCATCATTTTGAACAATGAATTTCTTGGAGTAACATGGGCTTTTTAGGACAGGTGCAGTGCACATGGCCTGTTTGAGCTCCTCAAAAGCTTCCTGACAGCTAGCTGTCCACAATACCTTTTTAGGCATCTTCTTGCTAGTGAGATCATTAAGTGGGGCTGCAATGGAGCCATATTTTTTAATGAATCTCCTGTAATACCCAGTGAGGCCTAGGAAGGCTCTCACTTGGGTCTGAGTTGTAGGGGGAACCCAATCCATGATTGTCTGGATTTTCCCCTGAAGTGGTGCAATCTGTTCTCCACCTACCAGGTGTCCCAGATAAACCAATTTCCCCTGCCCTATCTGGCACTTTGAAGCCTTGATAGTGAGGCCTGCCTTTTGCAGGGCCTCCAAAACTTTCCACAGGTGGACCAGGTGATCATCCCAGGTGCAGCTAAAGACAGCTATATCATCTAGAGATGCTGCACTAAAAGCCTTCAACCCTTGCAGGAGTGCATTCACCAACCTCTGAAAAGTGGCAGGTGCATTTTTCAAACCAAAGGGCATTACTGTGAATTGGTAGTGCCCTCCAATAGTCGAAAATGCAGTTTTTGCTTTAGCATCCTCTGATAATTTGATCTGTCAATACCCTGCAGTCAAATCAAAGGTGCTGAGATACTTGGCAGATGCCAGTGTATCTATGAGCTTATCTGCCCTGGGTATAGGGTGAGCATCAGTTTTTGTTACCTGGTTGAGACCTCTGTAATCTACACAAAACCTCATCTCCCTTTTTCCATCTTTTGAGTGAGGCTTTGGTACAAGCACCACAGGAGAGGCCCATGGGCTTTCAGAATGTTCAACCACTCCTAGTTCAAGCATTTTCTGAACTTCTTGTTTTATGCAGTCTCTGACATGGTCAGGCTGCCTATAGATTTTACTTTTGACAGGCAGTCTGTCTCCAGTATCAAGTGAGTGTTCATGCCAAGATGTGGTGCCTGGCACAGTTGAAAAGAGTTCAGAAAACTGACCTAGGAGATTTTTGCTCAGCAGTAAGACAGTCTGCCAAAACTACACCTTCCACTAAAGCATCATTTTCAGTGGAAGAGAAGAGATCAGGGAGAGGGTTACTCTCTTCTTCCTGTCCTTCCTCTGTTGCCATGAGCAGGGTGAGATCAGCCCTGTCATAGTAGGGTTTTAGGCGATTGACATGGAGCACCCTAAGGGGACTCCTGGCAGTGCCCAGGTCAACCAAGTAGGAGACCTCGCCCTTCTTTTCAACAATGAGATGGGGTCCACTCCATTTGTCTTGGAGTGCTCTTGGGGCCACAGGCTCCAATACCCACACCTTCTGTCCAGGTTGGTACTGAATCAGAACAGCCTTCTGGTCATGCCATTGCTTTTGGAGCTCTTGGCTGGCCTGAAGGGTTTTACTGGCCTTTTTCATGTACTCCGCCATTCTGGATCTTAGGCCAAGTACAAAGTCCACTATATCCTGCTTAGGAGCTTTTAAAGGTTGTTCCCAACCCTCCTTCACAAGTGTTAGGGACCTCTTACAGGGTGCCCAAATAGGAGTTCAAAGGGGCTGAAGCCCTCTCCTTTCTGCGGTACCTCCTTGTAAGCAAAAAAGAGGCAAGGTAACAGGACATCCCATCTCCTCCTGAGTTTTTCAGGGAGTCCCATTATCATTCCTTTGAGAGTTTTATTAAACCTCTCTACCAGTCCATTTGTTTGTGGATGATAAGGTGTGGTGAATTTGTAGGTTACACCACATTCCTTCCAAATAGCCTTCAAGTATGCAGACATAAAGTTGCTACCCCTGTCAGATACAACCTCTTTTGGGAAACACACCCTGGAAAAGATTCCCAGGAAGGCTTTTGCCACTGCAGGTTCTGTAGTGGTCCTTAGAGGAATAGCTTCAGGATATCTTGTGGCATGGTCCACTACCACCAAGATAAACCTATTGCCTGAAGCAGTAGGAGGGTCAAGAGGGCCACCTATGTCAACCCGTACCCTTTCAAAGGGAACCCCAACCACAGGCAGTGGAATAAGGGGAGCCTTTGGAGTGCCACCAGTCTTGCCACTGGCTTGGCAGGTCACGCAAGACTTCCAAAAATCTTTTGTGTCCTCTGACATCCTAGGTCAGTGAAATAGGGAGACAAGCTTTTCCCATGTTTTAATCTGACCCAAACGTCCAGCCAAAGGAATGTCCTGTGCCAGAGTTAGGAGGAACTCTCTGTACTGCAGGGGAATGACCAATCTCCTGGATGCTCCAGGTTTTGGGTCCGTTGCCTCTGTGTACAAGAGGTTGTCCTCCCAGTAAACTGTATGTGAGTCACTGACATCCCCATTTTGCTGCTTGACAGCTTGCTGTCTGAGACCCTCTAATGTGGGACAGGATTGCTGTGCCACACTCAGCTCCTCCCTGGCAGGCCCCCCTCCACCCAAAACCTCAGCAGTGTCTGCTGCCAACTCCTCTGGTGAAGGTTCTACACAGGGAGGAAATTCTTCTTCCTCAGAAGTTGAATCATCTGTAGCGGTAGGGATAGTGGGTAGGGATTTACCCTTGCTACCCTTGCTTTAGGGAGCACTTGGTCCATTGTTCCAGGATCCAAGTCACCCTTTCCTTTTTGCTTTTTGGCCTGAGCCCTTGTTAAAGCAAAAAAAATATGCCCAGGAATGCCCAGCATTGCTGCATGAGCCTCCAACTCCACTTCTGCCCAATCTGATGTCTCTAAATCATTTCCTAGTAGACAGTCTACAGGTAAATCTGAAGCAACCACAACTTTCTTTGGACCAGTAACCCCCCCCCCAGTTGAGATTCACAACAGCCATGGGGTGGCTAAGAGTGTTGTTATGAGCGTCTGTCACTTGGTACTGGTGACCAAGTAGGTGTTGTTCAGGGTGGACCAGTTTCTCTATCACCATGGTAACACTGGCACCTGTATCCCTGTAGGCCTGAACCTCAACATCATTTATTAGAGGAAGTTGCTTGTACTTATCCATATTAAGGGGACAAGCAACCAAGGTGGCCAAATCAATGGCACCTTCAGAGACTAGCACAGCCTCTGTGGTTTCTCTAACAAGACCGACCCCAACTAAATTACCAAAAGTAATCCCAGCTACTCCCTTGGATTGGCTATTAGTAGGTTTGCTCCCACCACCACTGCTATTACTAGGGGCACTAGCGGTTGCAGTAGGGGTTGTGGTAGTGGGAGGTTTGGTGTTTTTCTTTGGACAACTGGCATCAGTTGTCCAATGGCCTTTTACTTCACATAAATAACAACAAGGCTTTTTGATTTGATTTGAAGAGAATTTTGACCCAGCACCCCCACCAGAGTGTTTATGTGGGCCTGATGAAGACTCATTTTTCGATTTGTCCCCACCCTTGTCAGAAGACTTACCATCCTTCTTCTTGCCATCCTTGTCACCCCCTGTATGAACTTTTCTGTTCACTCTTGTTCTGACCCATTTGTCTGCCTTCTTTCCCAATTCTTGGGGAGAGGTCAGATCTGGTCCACTAGATATTGGTGTAACAAGTCAGACAAACAGTTATTCAGAATATGCTCTCTCAGAATTAGATTGTACAGGCTTTCATAGTCAGAAACTTTACTGCCATGTAACCACCCCTCCAAGGCCTTCACTGAACAGTCAACAAAGTCTATCCAGTCTTGTGAGGACTCTTTTCTGGTGTCTCTGAACTTAATCCTGTATTGTTCAGTGGTTAAGCCAAATCCATCCAAGAGTGCATCCTTCAAAACTACAAAATTATTGGCATCACTTTCTCTCACAGTAAGGAGCCTATCCCTACCCTTTCCATTGAAAGATAGCCATAGAATAGCAGCCCACTGCCTTTGAGGGACCCCCTGTACCATACAGGCCCTCTCAAGTGCAGCAAACCACTTGTTAATGTCATCCCCCTCCTTGTAAGGGGGAACTATCTTGTGCAGATTCCTGGAATCATGCTCTCTCACAGGATTGCTATCAGGAATACTGCTGCTGCCACCATGGGGTCCAAACCCCAACCTCTGTCTCTCCTTCTCCAGGTCTAGGGATTCACTGTCTAGAGCCAGCTGTTGCTGTTTAAGCTTCAGCCTGGTCTCTTCCACTCTCAACTTTTTGAGTTCCCTTTCTAACATGTTGTCTTCAGGGTGGGTGGGTTGGGAATGCTTGGACACAGAAGATATATTGGAATTAACAGAGGGAGACCTGTCCCTAACAGCTTGTACTCTAACAACCTGGCCTTCAGGAACAAAAACATCCCTACTATGATGGGAGCATCTTTTACTACCAGCATTGCTATGTGGTCTAGTAAGGGGCAGATTTGGAAGAGAACCCTGTACACCTCCCTCAAGGGGCTCCCCTGATTCAGAGTGTGAGCTATCTACTAACTTTTCAGTTGAAGTGCCAGCTAGGGACTTATCATTCTCAATGAGCATGTTAAACAGAAATTCTCTAGAAGGGTTCTTTCCTACCACTAAACTTCTATCAATGCAGAGACTCCTTAGGCTCTTAAAGTTAAGATTGTCATATGTTGTATTGACCATTTTAAGAGAAGTTCCTACATAAGACATGATAGAAGAAGGTTTAGGGACAGTGAGAAGAGAGAGAAAGTTTCAGGACTTTTTAAAGAACAGAAAAAAAACTTTTTCAAACTTTTGGAAACTTTTTAGAAAGTTTAGGAGTACTTTTCAGCACTTAGCAGAAAGTGTAAGAGAAGAAAAGCAAAACTTTTTGGTTAGGTGTACATACACTGAACTTGTTTTGTATATTGTTCTCTTATGAAAAGTACGATATGACAAAGTGGTAAGTAGTTACAAGTACTTATCCCACCCCTGCACAACTAATGTAGGAGGCTGGCCTGGCTTGTAGTGGGTACCAGAGGTACTTACACCTTGTGCCAGGTCCAGTTATCCCTTATTAGTGTAGAAGAGGTGTTTCTAGCAGCTTAGGCTCATAGAAGGTAGCAATAGCAGAGCAGCTCAGGCTGAACTAGGAAACATGCAAAGCTCCTACTATACCACTGGTGTCATATGCACAATATCATAAGAAAACACAATACACAGATATACTAAAAATAAAGGTACTTTCTTTTTATGACAATTTGCCAAAAGTATCTCAGTGAGTACCCTCAGTATGAGGATGCCAAATATACACAAGATACATATACACAATACCAAAAATATGCAGTAATAGCAAAAGGAAGTAATGCAACAGATTGCAATAGGAGCACATAGGTATGGGGCAACACAAACCATATACTCCAAAAGTGGAATGCAAACCACGAATGGACCCCAAACCTATGTGAGCTTGTAGAGGGTCACTGGGACTGTAAGAAAACAGTGAGGGTTAGAAAAATAGCCCACCCCAAGACCCTGTAAGGTAGGTGTAAAGTGCACCTACAACCCCCAGAGAGCACAGAAGTCATGATAGGGGGATTCTGCAAGGAAAACCAACACCAGCAATGCAACAACAGTGGATTTACGGACCTGAGTACCTGTAAGACAAGGGGACCAAGTCCAAGAGTCGCGACAGTGTTGTGAGTGGGCAGGAGCCCAGGAAATGCCAGCTGAGGGTGCAAGGAAGCTGCCACTGGATGGAAGAAGCTTGGTGTTTTGGAAGAACGAAAAGGACTAGGAACTGCCCCTTTGGAGGATGGATGTCCCACGTCGTGAAGAAGCTTGCAGAGGTGTTCCCACGCAGAAAGACCACAAACAAGCCTTGCTAGCTGCAAAGGTCTCAGTTAGGGTTTTTGGATGCTGCTTTGGCCCAGGAGGGACAAGGATATCGCCACTTGGATGAGGAGACAGAGGGGGCAGCCAGC
Organism: Pleurodeles waltl; assembly: GCF_031143425.1. Lineage (NCBI taxonomy): Eukaryota > Metazoa > Chordata > Amphibia > Caudata > Salamandridae > Pleurodeles > Pleurodeles waltl. The sequence goes on from NC_090447.1 coordinate 590,232,335, forward strand.
AAGTCAGGGCACCCTCACAGAAGCAGGCAGCACCCGCAGAAGTACTGGAACAGGCACTTAGAAGAGGAGTGAACCAGAGTCCACCGAAGTCACAAAAGGGAGTCCCACGACACCGGAGGACAACTCAGAAGGTTGTGCACTGCAGGTTAGAGTGTTGGGGACCCAGGCTTGGCTGTGCATGAAGGAAATCCTGGAAGAGTGCACAGGAGCCGGAGCAGCTGCAAATCAAGCGGTACCCAGCAATGCAGTCTAGCGTAGGGAGGCAAGGACTTACCTCCACCAAACTTGGACTGAAGAGTCACTGGACTGTGGGAGTCACTTGGACAGAGTTGCTGAGTTCCAGGGACCACGCTCGTTGTGATGAGAGGGGACCCAGAGGACTGGTGATGCAGTCTTTTGTTGCCTCCGGTTGCAGGGTGAAGATTCCGTCGACCCACGGGCGATTTCTTCAGAGCTCCTGGTGCAAGAAGGAGGCAGGCTACCCCCAGAGCATGCACCACCAGGAAACAGGCAAGAAAGCTGGCAGGTTGAAGCGATACAAGGTTGCAGTAGTCGTCTTTGCTACTTTGTTGCGGTTTTGCAGGCGCCCTGAGCAGTCAGCGGTCGATCCTTTCGCAAAAGGTGAAGAGGGAGATGCAGAGGAACTCTGGTGAGCTCTTGCATTAGGTATATGAAGAATTCCCTAAAGCAGAGACCCTAAATAGCCAGAGAAGGAGGTTTGGCTACCTAGGAAGGAGGATAGGCTAGTAAGAAAGGTAAGAGCCTATCAGAAGGAGTCTCTGACGTCACCTGATGGCACTGGCCACTCAGAGCAGTCCAGTGTGCCAGCAACACCTCTGTTTCCAAGATGGCAGAGGTCTGGGGCACACTGGAGGAGTGGCTTATGCAGAGATGGGCAGCATCTGTGCCCATCAAAGCATTTTCAGAGGCTGGGGAGGCTACTCCTCCCCAGCCTTCACACCTATTTCCAAAGGGAGAGGGTGTTACACCCTCTGTCAGAGGAAATTCTTTGTTCTACCTTCCTGGGCCAGGGCTGCCTGGACCCCAGGAGGGCAGAAACCTGTCTGAGGGGTTGGCAGCAGCAGCAGCTGCAGTGGAGACTCCGGAAAGGCAGTTTGGCAGTACCCGGGTTTTGTGTTAGAGTCCTGGGGATCATGGAATTGTCTCCCCAATGCCAGAATGGCATTGGGGTGACAATTCCATGATCTTAGACATGTTACATGGCCATGTTCGGAGTTACCATTGTGACGCTATACATAGGTAGTGACTTATGTATAGTGCACACGTAAAATGGTGTCCCCGCACTCACAAAGTCTGGGGAATTTGCCCTGAACAATGTGGGGGCACCATGGCTAGTGCCAGGGTGCCCACACACTAAGTAACTTTGCACCCAACCTTCACCAGGTGAAGGTTAGACATATAGGTGACTTATAAGTTACTTAAGTGCAGTGGTAAATGGCTGTGAAATAACGTGGACGTTATTTCACTCAGGCTGCACTGGCAGGCCTGTGTAAGAATTGTCAGATCTCCCTATGGGTGGCAAAAGAAATGCTGCAGCCCATAGGGATCTCCTGGAACCCCAATACCCTGGGTACCTCAGTACCATATACTAGGGAATTATAAGGGTGTTCCAGTATGCCAATGTGAATTGGTGAAATTGGTCACTAGCCTGTTAGTGACAATTTGGAAAGCAGAGAGAGCATAACCGCTGAGGTTCTGGTTAGCAGATCCTTAGTGAGACAGTTAGTCATCACACAGGGAACACATACAGGGCACACTTATGAGCACTGGGGCCCTGCCTGGCAGGGTCCTAGTGACACATACACTAAAACAACATATATACAGTGAAATATGGGGGTAACATGCCAGGCAAGATGGTACTTTCCTACATGCAGTACCTAGAATGGAATGCTTTGCGAAGGGTAGCTTTCTTCATCCTTAACTGGTGCAATTCGAGGAATTGCTGATGAAGGATAGTAGCCAGATCTATGCAAGGATTCATGATGGAAACAGTCAGAAGAGTTTTTTGGTATTGCGACCTATTCGGAGATGGATGCTGGCACGTAAACGAATCTAGGTCTTCCGCTGTCTGATTTACCAGTAACTTTTTCCAGAAGCCACAATGTGACCACACACTGGAATATGTGGTAGGCAAGTGCCTTTAAAAAGCTGCACCCTTCTCAGAAGGAAAAAGGCAAAGGTTTTAAAAAAATCTTGCTTACCAAGATGTCAAAGGATTAAAAAAAACAAGAATCCAAAATCTGGTAGTATAATTCTTCATGAGCCAGGTATCAGGTTCAGGAAGTGGAAGGAGCGAGGAAACAAACTAACACAGCTTTGTTGCGACTAGAACAAGACTGATTCCTTTAAATAGTAAAATAACAGGAAAAGGAAATTCCATCCATTACCAGATGCCTGAAAATGATGAATTAGGAAAGTCAGTAAAAAAACAATGAGAAACAGCCAACATGAGAAGACAATAAAAAGAGAATAAAAACCTGAAGTGGACTAGCTATGAAGTCGCTGTAAATGGAGCTACGTACCTTCAGGCAGGTGATTGCCATTTTGGAGTTGCATATGGCTGTCTTAGGGATCACAGTCCCTACAATGTCGATGCCTATACTTTTAAAGGGGGTGCCAATGATAGGTGAGGGAGCTTTCAGCTTTTCCCCTGTGTTCCCACTGGCCTGGCAAGTGAGAAACATCCTGCAGCATTCATTTGATAATATCTTTATCCAGGACTAATAGAAGTGGGGATAAAACCTGGCAATGGTCTTGTCCTGTCCCAGATGTCCTGCCAGGGGAATCTCATGAGCCAGCCTCAGTAGGAAGGCCCTGTAGCATTGGTAGACTACCAACATGTGTTGCCCCATGCATACTAGAGGTTGTTCTCCCAACATATGAGGTGATCTCCTGAGCACCAGTTGACAGGGTTTTAGCTTGCCACATCATGCAGTTAAGGGTTGGGCACTCCTTCTGTACCTTACAGAACTCCTCCTTGGTGGGTCCCCCTTCTGCTTGCCATCCATCAAGCTCAGGCAGGTCACCAAGGGAGGCAATGTCCTCCCCGATAGGCTCTGGGGCAGCCTCCTCCAGTCTCCCATCCACCTATACTGTGGGACACTCAGAGGTTGTTTCCACAACTCCTTGCCCTTCCCTCTCTTGGCAGCTGGCTGGGCTATTTTTCCAATCTCCAGCCCTCCTTGACTCCCCTCTTTGGCAGTCATCAACCTGGTAGTCACACAGACCCACTCAGCCAACTCCAACATTTCTAACTGTGCCATGAGCTTCACTTTGCCTCAGGCAGAGTGTCCAGATCCTTCCTAAACAGATAGTCCACAAGCATGGCAGGGCTCACAGCAACTTTTAGAAGACCTGAACCCACCCGCCTTCAAAGGGAATCATATGCACAGGGTAGTGGCTCTCCCAGTTTTCCGCTAATACTACCTGGTGGAATGTATTGAAATCACTTAATCTCAGGACACCAGATGTCACCTGACAGTAGTCATACTGGCTCCTGAGTCCCTTAGAGTCTCCAAACTCCACCCATTGGTGGTGACCCACTGCTTATTCTTGGACAAATGTGAAGGCATGTGGAGTTTGGGCACCATGCCCTTTTTAACCAGGGATATTAGGGTAACCTAAGTTGTCCCCCTCACACTAACTGGGACCCTCTCTTCCCCAAGCACTATGCTAGCCAACCATGGGTTGGCCCACTACTGAGGGGCTGTGCCCTCTTAGGACACTTGGGATCGCCTTTGGTGTGCTGATACTGGTAACGCTCACAGCACTTTTGGGGACACATTTACCAGTGTTCCTATCCACAAAGACTTTCTTCTGGTGGCCAGATTGGGATTGGAACCCTTTCCCTGATAGACCTTGGAGACCTTCAGAGTCATCTTTCCTGTTTTGACCCCCTTCGTTCTTCAGGTTAGAACCCTGACTACCCTTTTAAGAGCCCCCGCAGATGCCTTTTTGCACACTCTGGTGCTTACTTAGAGGTCCACCTCCTTAGAAAGGACCCTGCAGTCAGTCAGCTTTCTATCTAACAGGTGATAGCACAGCTCTATAAAACAAGCATTGACAATGTTTTCCCTCAGAATCAGGTTGTTCAACCCACCAAAATAAGCTACTTTACTGTTCCTCACCTATCTCTTCAGTCTTTTGCTGGAACAGTCACAGATGTCCACCCAATACTGGTTTGGAAAATTGTGGCTGGCTCTGAACCTCTCTTGGCACCACTGTTGGTTTTTCACAGGGTTCAGAAACAATTTAGATGGAAGGATGCTCTTCATTGGGCCATATGTGGTCTGGTCCGCTGCCTCAAATGTAAGAATTGTGTTCTTCCTCACTATAGGCATGGACCTCCACAAGCTACACTCATAGTATGCCTCTGGGACCATGTGTACCCTCAGAGCTCTCGCATATATAGAAAACCAGTTATTTGTATCATTTACCACTACATAAGGGGTTCCAAAAGGTTATTCTGACAAAAGGTTTGGTGGTGAGACTGCAGATGGGGTCATTTCCAACTCAGACAATGGCCCACATTATGAACTTGGCGGGATTCCCCACCGCCAACCGTGCCTGCGGTCAACAGAAGACAGCTAGCGTTGGATGACAGCATCCCGCCAAATAATGACGCCTGGAGCCTCACCGCCATTGATGGTGGTCAGGGCCGCAGGCACCAGGCTGGCAGTCAGTGGAGGGGGTGGATACTGCTCCACCCTCACCGCCACGTCAGTCCAGACACCGCCACGCCTATAATAATGCATTCATAGGTGTGGTGGTGCATGGAGAGGTGGCGGCAGAGTGGCAAGGGTGGGGTTTGGCGTGTCACATACAGGTGACAGGAATGGTTATTCCTGTCACCCGTATGCTTTCCGCCAGGAATTACCTGACAGCTTATCCCGCCAAGAAATCCCTGGTAGAAATGGGATCAAAATCCCACCGCCAGTCTGGCCTCCACCGCCGGGTCACATGTGCCTACAGTCAAATCTGGCCTGGCGGATGGTGGGAGTGAACTGGCTGCTTTGCTTTGCAGCCAGTTCACTACTGTGTTCAGAATATGGCAGTCTGGACAGGCATGCCGTTGGCAGTAATGACCTCCACCGCCGGCGTCGCGGTCCAAACCGCCATGTTTATAATGACCACTTATGTCTATTAGTATACCATAAAAAACACAATAGATTTGGGAAACAAATACTCACTTAAGTAGTCCACTAAGTAATAAAGAAGAAGAGCTGGCCAAACCCTTATAAGAGTGTCATACCTTTCCCCATGATAAACTGCTAAACTGCTGAATCCAAATATAAAAGGTATTAAAAGCGAAGGATAAAGTTATGCTTGAGGTTATATATATCATTTTTTATAGAAAGCAGGAAACATGCTAAACCTAATGCTACATTGGGAAAATATGTTAGCCAATAATGCAATTGCTTCCTCTCTTGTCCTTGCCTGGTACATTAAGAGATTTTAAAAACTTCATACAGGCAGATCTACAAAGCACACAGAGCCTCATTTACAAGGATTGACACATTGTTGCATTGTGGCAGTGATGCATCAAAAGTAGTTGTGTTGTGTCATAACAGGTTACAACGCCATGGATGTGTCACATTAATAATACAGGGCACCATGGCACAAGGACCCAAAGATGCATCAAAAATATTGGCGCATCAGTGGGAACACTGCTGCAATGCATCAGCCTCAAAAGTGGTGCATTACTGAAGTTGGCCTCACAACTGATGCAGCTTTAGCGATGCGTCAAAAAGCAGAGGTGATGCATTAGTTCTGACTGATGCAAGGAGCCTAATATGTTGGAATGGTGGAATAGCACCTTGTACATCCTCACATTGGTCCTGGATGTAATGCAAGCAATATGACTGTGTCACATTACAGGGGGCATAGTCTACTTATGCGTATGTGGAGACCTAGGGATCTGTGACATAGTGAGTGACAATTGTATGTGTGAACACACCCATATGGTGTAATGTAAGGTCGCAATACATGTATTACCTACCATATGTGTTCACTTACCTGTGGTCCATTGGAGTATGCTGGACTGGACTTGGGGACCCCTTTCTCCATGGAGAAGTGACAGTCCAGGCCTGTCCCTTACAAGTAGTACACAACGTTGAATTGCCTTGCTGCAGTGGATGATGACATCATGGGTCCCAGCTTGGTCAAGGAGTCCTACAAAATGATTATCACATGTGTAGACCTACTGCAGCTAGTGGGTATGTGAAATACAGACATATCCCAGTGTGTAAAGTGACTTCAGATGGTTAGATTCCTGTTCCAAAGTCACTGCTTCAGTTCCTGAGCCCAGGATAAGAGGCCTAGGCATTCTGATGCATCTCAGGCTTTGCGAGATGTCTCTTGAAGAAGTGTCACTCAATGAGAAACTGGTAGATATCACTGCATCAATAGTAAGTGGGTTTTCCTGATGGAATGCCCACTCTACATACATTAAAATCTGTGTGACACAACCGGTTCCTGTGCAGGGTTTTACCGATGCAGAAAAAGTGACGCATCTGGCCAAATGCGTCACCTTGTAAATATGGAGCTACAGTAATGCTGCTGGTGCATAAAAAAAAAAAATCGTAATGGCTGCACAAGCTCCTTGTAAATATGCTCCTCAGTCTAAAAGAATATGACATATCAAACAGTTTGTATTTAGGGAAAGGTGATATACCATTTTTATCCCTCAAACTTTAATATCTTTCTTGTCTTGAGGAATTCGGGTTACAGTCCAGCCGTACTTTGAGTATTTGTAAACATTGTTTGGGATTAGATAAGCTGAAAAAATAAGGAAACAGATCCACATGTCCTAAGGTTTAATAGGCGGTTTCTTAGAAAATGACTACATATCTTGCCTAAAGAAAGTTGCATTGCTGATTCTTTCAGCAAGTATTTGTTAGAAACAGCTCCTATACTGAAGTTGTTCCTAGGGAACTGTGCAGGATTTAATTCTCTTTAACCACAGCCTTAGCCCATTCCCTTTCACTGGAGATCCCCCCAAATTAACTAAGAGTTTTTTGTTAAATATTCACCTGTGGGTAGCTGATCAGGAAACCTCAATAGGTGGGAACCTGCCAGGAGGTACCATGCAGTTAGGTTTAATTCTCCAAGAATGCCTTGAATAGGTTAACTCAGTCTCTGTGTTAGGCCTACATTCTCTATAGACTCCCAGGTGTATATCTTGGGTCCCAATATAGACTCATATAGACCATACAAGATTAAGGGTGTGCTGTTTTAAGAGGTTTTAAACCACTATCAATCTAATTGAATTTGATGAGTTACTGTTTATAACAAGACCCCTGCTTTTACAATTTCCATGTGTTTTTCTCACCTCAAATTTCTGGAACATGTAAGCCCCAGATATTTATTTTGATTCTGTGGATCACTCTGCATTGCATCGAGTTGCCATGTAACCTTGCTTTTTTCTCCAAAGAACATTATCTTTGTTTTCTCAAGGTTCATCTTCACATTTCTTTACAATATATCCTTAAGGCATCAAGTTTTACTGTAAACCAATAGCCACACAATCTAAAATATTCAGATTGTCCATATTCTTGAGACAGGGCATATGCATGGTACCCATTTTTGGGTGAAACTGATTTTGTGGATTTAAGTGCATCAGGCACATCTATTACATGCAACCTAAAAAACATTGGTGCAATGATGCATCCTTGGAACAGACCCTTCAAAACTTTTATTTTCCTGGATAATCTCCATGACTTGAAAAATTCTACCTGTGCCACATTTGAGGTTTGCAGAGCCTGGACTGAAAATAGAAGATCATCTGCAAGTTTCTAAGCTCTTGGTTTTCCCCACATTCACCCTCTTTCCAGTGTATTAAAAGCTGTCCAAAAATCAATAAAACAGCAGCACAGCCTCTGAGTCCTTGACCAAGATTTTGTAATAACTGCCCATAATACAAAGCGATTATCTGCAGTGGAGTGGCCCTCCTAAAACCTAACTTATTTGATGTGAAAGAGAGTGTGTTCCCTAATCCATTTTTCAAAGTGATTCAATAAAATGTTCAAGAACGTTTTCTTCCGGATATCCAGTAAGCTAATTAATCTATAGTTTGATTGTTAGAAATGGGATCTCTGGTTAGTAGTGGTTTGCACCCTGTCCAAATAGGGACACTCACTCTAGTCAGGGTAAGAGAGTCAGACAACTAAGACAACCCCAGTGTTTCCCATTGGTAGCTTGGTTCAACCAGTTAGGCTTATCTCAAAGGCTATGTGTAACATATTTGTACATGCACACATTAACACAGTGAAAACACTACAAAGGTACTCCACACCAGTTTAGGAAAAAAGCCAATGTTTATCTGAGCAAAACTAGACCAAAACAACAAAAATCCAACACACACAAGTAAAGATATGAATTTTCAAAGATTAAACGTAGAATAGCACTTAGAAACACAATAGATCTACCTGAGGCTACTACAACAGCTTGACAGAGTCCCTTCTAACAGTCTCAGGCCACCCACGAGGGAGAATAGGCCAGCTATGGACTGCTGTATACCCCGGTTACAGTACCTTGGAGAACGATGAGAAAACAAAGAGAGTGCATGGAGTTAGGGAGATTAGGTGTCGCTGGAGCTGGTGCGGCATTGGTTCCTTACTACCACCAGGATGGTGAGATGTCAGTTCCTTACTTGTAGACAGGGGAGGTGAGGTGTTGGTTCCTTATGGTTGTAGAGGAGATGATGCAGCATTGGTGGTGAGGCATTAGTTCCTTTTGACAAGGCAGGGTCAATGAATCCAGTAGGTCAAGAATAGAGGTATCAACTTTGTGATGATGTAATCACTCCAATGAGGCCACGCGTGCTGCAGTGGAGTCGGGTGCCATGAATGTTAGTGACACAGCACTCTGGACGCATGCTGAGACAGGACTGCGGAGGCACTATGGCATTGTCTGGTCTGCATGGTAGGTTATGGTTATTGCACTCAGCGAGAAACAGGGCTCCAGTGCAGACAGTGGTGCAGAGACCAAGGCCCATATTTATACTTTTTGACGCAAAACTGCGCCAACGCAGTTTTGCGTCAAAAAAATTAGCGCCGGCTAACGCCATTCTGAAGCGCCATGCGGGCGCCGTATTTATTGAATGACGTTAGCCGGCGTTAGCCGCCGGCGCTGTCTGGTGTGCGTAAAAAAAAACGACGTACACCAGGCAGCGCCGGCGTAGGGGGAAAATGGCGTATGGGCGTCCAGAAATGGTGCAAGTCAGGCTGAGGCAAAAAAATCGCCACAACCCGATTTGCGCCATTTTTTTACAACGCCCATCCCCCATTGAAATGACTCCTGTCTTAGCAAAGACAGGAGTCATGCCCCCTTGCCCAATGGCCATGCCCAGGGGACTTATGTCCCCTGGGCATGGTCATTGGGCATAGTGGCATGTAGGGGGGCACAAATCAGGCCCCCCTATGCCACAAAAAAATAAAAAATAAAAATACTTACCTGGACTTACCTTAATGTCCCTGGGGTGGGTCCCTCCATCCTTGGGTGTCCTCCTGGGGTGGGCAAGGGTGGCAGGGGGTGTCCCTGGGGGCAGGGGAGGGCACCTCTGGGCTCATTCTGAGCCCACAGGTCCCTTAACGCCTGCCCTGACCCAGGCGCTAAAATCCGGCGCAAATGCTGGTTTTTTAGACCCGCCCACTCCCGGGCGTGATTTTTGCCCGGGAGTATAAATACGATGCATATGCATCGCAGTCATTTTTTAAGACGGGAACGCCTACCTTGCATATCATTAACGCAAGGAAGGTGTTCACGCAAAAAAATGACGCTAACTCCATGAACTTTGGCGCTAGACGCGTCTAACGCCAAAGTATAAATATGGAGTTAGTTTTGCGTCTAATTTGCGTTAAAAAAAACGACGCAAATTCGGCGCAAATGGAGTATAAATATGCCCCCAAGAGTGGTGCTGGTTCTGAAGTCCCTCTGGAAGCTGATGCACTAGTTTCTTCCAGGTTGCACCAAAAATCACACCCAAGGGCACAGGAACTGGATTTGGTACCAATGGCAAGTCAGGACTCCTAGCAAAAGAGCCTAGGCATCGGCAGTTGAAGTCTTTGATGTCCCTGAGACTTTTTGACCGAAGCAAGATTCATCCAAGACCTTGGAGAACCATTGGAAGCAGGATGTAGAAAAACAAGCCCAGTCCTTTTACACCAAGGACAGAAGCAGCAAGCAGCAGGCCAGCACAACAAAGCAACAGGCAGAGTGGCAGGCCCTTCTAAAGCATTGAGCTCTTCTTCCTGGTAGAATTTCCTCAGTCCAGAAGGATTCTAACTCTGTGGTGTCAGAGGTCCAGTACTTATACCCATTTCAGTCTTTGAAGTAGGCAAACTTCAAAGAGAAGTCAAGACACTGCATTTCCCTGCTCTGGCCCCAGTCATATTCCAGGGGTTTAGAGACTGCCTTGTGTGAGGACAGACACAGTCCTATTCAGGTCTAAGTGTCAGCTCCCCCTCCACTCTATCTCAGGAAGACCCATCAGTCTGATGATGAGCCATCAGGATATGCAGCACATACCTAAACTCCCTTTGTGTGACTCTCTAGGGTGAATGCACACAGTCCAACTGTCATCCTGACCCAGACGGGCAGAGAATGGTTAAGCAAGAAAATGCCCACTTTCTAAAAGTGCCATTTTCAAACTTATAGTTCAAAAACCAAATTCCTCAAAAGATATATTTTAAAATGCCAATTCAGAGACCATAAATTCCACATCTCTATCTGCTTCCAATGGGAAATTACACTTAACAAATATTTCAAGATAATCCCCATGTCACCCAATGGGGGAGATAGGCATTGCAATAGTGAAAAACAATTTTAGCAAGATTTCACTCTGAGGACATGTAAAGCACACCAGGACATTGTCTACTTTTAAATGCACTGCACCCTGTCGATGTGGCTACCTTAGGCCTCCTTATGGGGTGACTTACATGTAGTAAAAGGAAGGTTTTGGGCCTGGCAAGTGGGTACACTTGCCAGGTCAAAATGACAGTTTAAAACTGCACACACAGACACTACAGTGGCAGGTCTGAGACATGGTTACAGGGCTACTCATGTGGGTGGCACATTCAGTGCTGTAGGCCCACTAGTAGCATTTGATTTACAGGCCCTGGGCATACATAGTGCACTTCACTAGGGACATACTAGTAAGTCAAATAGGCCAATTTAGGATAAACCAATCACCAGTGCAATTTAGATGGAGCACTTGCACTTTAGCACTGGTGAGCAGTGGTAAAGTGCCCAGATCCCAAAAGCCAGCAAAGACAAGATTCAGTAAAGGATCAAAAACAGGAGGTCAGAAGACAAATGACAGGGGAAACCATGCCAAGAGCTGATAGTTCTAACATTGATGGACAGCTTACCTCACCTTTTGTCGAAATGGGTTTAACAACAGACCCTTTCCAAGAGTCAGGGTACATCCCAGTTTTAGGTATCCACTTGAACAGATGTGAAAAGATTCTAGCCAACCAGTTGCTTTTACGTTTAAAAATTACTGCTGGGATGTTATCTGGGCCGGTGGCTCTCATCAACTTAAGAGAAACTATTAAGGAATTAATATCATTGAACAAAACCCAACGGGGCATTCGACCCTGTAATTGATAAAACTGGGGACAGTACTGCCTTGCTAGGGACAAAATGAGAACACATCAGCATAGCTATGGTCTCATACTGTACAGATGTCTCATCTAGGCTCCTCAATTGAACATGGCACTGCTCCTAAATAGCGATTACTTACCTTGTTCAACTTTGTCTAGAATTGCTTTTAGTCCATAGCCTATATTATCCCTATCATTTCCTCTCAGTGACTACAAAAACTGTCTTTTCCTTTCCCTAGTGAATTTCCTGAATTCATTTGTTAAGAAGTCCACTTCCTGTTCTGTAATACCTTATAAGTCTTGCCTCTAATTTTTGACAGGTTTCCTCAAATTACTGTTTAATTTCTGGCATGTTGAGCCATACAACGTGTAGGGTGATGTCTTAATTTGACCTTTTGTCATCCTTAAGCATTGATCTAGATTAACACATTTACAGGAAAGCACATTTTCAATCAGGACATTATGCCAAATTATTTTATCTTCCCTCTCCTTCGGATCGGTATGAATACTTTCTACATCTTAAAGATGAGCTAGTTGTTGGAATGTTGAGAGTCTAAATGGGCTGTAATCATCCACTGGTAATTCATAGCTAGGGGTATAACTTTTTCAAGTATGGGGGCTCCTCCAAAATTAAGCATAGCCATTAGTACCAAATGATTGTCCACTTTATTCTCTTAAACATTGAAATCATCCAAGATCCCAAACTGCCAGACAAATATAAAAATATAATAAATAGGGCAGCTATAATGGCCTCCTCGAATTAAATGGCAGGCAGGAATATCCTTCTCAAAGCAGCAATTCAGACAAGTCAACCCAAACTAAGCCAACCTCCCACCCAGCATTTCATACTTCTTTAAAGAAACACCTGCTGGTAACACAGCTGCTGGTACATTGTACTGATCCAACAAGCCTCTTAGTGAATCATCCCTCCAGTCTGAAAATAGTCTTGCATTAAATTCAGCTGTCACAAATAAAATAGAGTTTGGATATTTCAATAAAATGTTATTGAATAGTAGTTCAAACTCATCAATCCATTAACGTAATTCCCTAAATATGTCTTTATGCATATATATATTAATATACATTGGTACTTGAAATGTATTACTATTTACCTCTATTTCCACAATTGAAATTTGAATATCGCTTGAGGACCTCACTACCTCTATGATTTTCTTTAATATCTTGGTGGAAAAGAGAGTCAGCAAATCTGCTGACAGTCTTCCTCTGCCTCGTTCACTCCCAGGGCTATTGATGGTTACGAAGCCTTCAACAATGGTGATCACTCTTGCAACCAAGGTTCTTGTAGTGATAAATGTGATAATCACCTACTACATTATCGAGATAGCCACCCTTTTAGATTTTTTCTAACCCATGTTCATCAAAGCTTAGTATTTTCAGGTTGCGAGAAAACTTCATTCTCTATGCTTCCTCTGCCCAACCAATCTAATTTTGACTACCTGGAGGCCTATACAGGGTTGCGTAGCTAGTGTTAACCTCCACTCTAGAATCTGGCCTAATATAATATTGGGTCATATCAGTCATTATAACAGTTCTCAGACCCTTATTAAATATTTGGTCAGCATTTTTATAAGGTTGGTAGTATCTGGGAAGTGCTGATTTATTAGCTGAATGAAAAGAGATGAATTACCTCTCCTCATGGAGGTTTAGTATGGGATTTACCATTCTCTCCTTTATTATACCCACTACTTTAGATATTATACGAAGACCACAATCCAGGAGTTCCTACTCTGCCTTAAACACAACATTGGCAATTAGAGATGATGTAAAATCCACTTTGGTCAATTCCTTGCTCCATCGCCTATCCAGAAACCCACATGAACATGATCTCCTGAAGATATCTCAGGTATTGTAGGTATATGTTTAAAAATAGACAATATTTGGATCTATTTGGAGAGTGTAAATATTTGGTCTTTTTCTCTTTCTTAATTATGTCGAGCAATAAGGATTGACTTATTGGTTTTGGGATAGAGGTACTGTTTGCCATCAAAGCAACTTGGATGGACACTTCTCCTGAATCATCTAAATCCTCTTCTTTCTGGGAGACTTTGGTATCATGACTTCTTTCTTTAAGTGAAGAGTTTTTGGAGTTCCCCTTTTTTCCCTCTTTTGTCCCTTTCTTTTGTGTTTGGTTATATCACTGGTCAGTCTAGTGTTTCCTTTTAGACTAGCTGGTTCTGGATGAGACTTCAATTCCTTTGGGTCTCCTGCCCACTTTCTAGTCTCCTGAACTGATGCTGTAAACCGTCCTCTATGCTGTGTCTATTTTTTTCTTGTTTAACTTAGCTGTCATTTTTAAACCTACCTGCTAAAGACATGTTATAATTTGATTTAAATCTCAAACACCCATTATTATAACATATGTTCTTAACAATTGTGGGTTGTCAATAAATGTATTCTGTGTTAGGTATCTCGCCAGGCAATAGCTCTAAGTCTGAGGGGGATGCTTGGGGTGAACTATTCTACATATTGTATTCCTAATTTTCCTGATTTTCAATGCACTCTGGCGACAGATTTTCCTCTACAAGTCTAATAATTGTGGGCAGATATATATTAAACTTGTGCAATTCTGAGCTAATTTATTTGAAACAACTGGTTTGTGATAGCTGGTTGGAGTTATCCACCACCAAGGTTTCTAAAATCCCTTATATGTTATTTTGCATCAGCAGAACAACTTCCCATAGAGATGAGTTAGAAGATGAGTGTATATTCAAGCATGGCACTGACCATACTTGATTTTGTTCTGCTGCTTCAACTAAAGTGTTATTAGATAAACAAGCAGTTCCAGGATGGGGAATTGAATTCTGACTTGGTGTATTTGCTGTTAGATCTGATTAGACAAGGTAAGCGTGAATGTCTGGGACCATTTTTCATATTTAAAAATAAGACTGCTTCCTAAGAAGCACCCAATTTTTCTTTACCAAATTCCAGCTCAGAAATTCCTTGTTTTCTTGTACATTTTCCCTTTCTTCTTCCTGTTGTGTTTCTGCATTAAAATTAAAGTTCTTGGAGACAAATTTCCAAATTGAATTTGATAATGGAGTGGTACTCTCTTCTCTCCTACATCAGTGGTCCTATCTTCTTTTTTCCTGCTTCCCTCCCTTTTTTGGTAGGTTCTCTTTACCCCTAATTTTCTTTTCATTGATATCCATAGAGGTCCACCTCTCGAGTAGACATTTTGCTTCCTTGCCCCCGGGTAACTGAAAAGGGAAAACAACTTTAAAAATGTGCATATGTCCTGAGGGTAAATAGTCAGTCTCTGTCCCAGAATGTGAACCACTTGTGGTGCCTAAAAATTCTCATATATTGCCAGTTAACGATTGACTAAACACTGATCAGGAAGTGTGCCCAAGTGCTACCAATGGGGATAAGCATCTGAAGGGGGGGTTTGCCCTAACCCTGAAATGGATATGGTCAACTCTGAGATATAAATACTGACACAGAATTTAGCTGTCCTTGATAGGAAGTTGGGGGACCAAGAGTGGGTTACTTTTATCAGTAACCTGGATGTCTGTCTCTTTCAGGAGACTTGGGCTGAGGAGCAAATTTACATAGATGGGTTTCTTTCTTATAGCACCCCAGCCCAACCACCGGAAAAGGGCCTAGGCAGTGCTAAAGGGGGGTTATTAGGGTTCTTAAATAAGAAATTGCAATGTGATAATCTGTTATTAAAAATAGATTCAGTGGACCTAATGGGAGTACAATTTATATTCCATCGGGATTTCAAGATCATTTTAATCAATGTTTATGCTCGATCTGTCTCTCGAGGATCTGAGTCTCAGACTTTAGTTCAACTGTCAGAATTCTTGGATTCCCTGCACCCCTCGATCCTTTTAATAATAGCAGGTGATTTGAATTGCACCTTTGAACCTTCCTTTTTGAACAATGGACTAATGGATGAAGAAGACGATATCTAGGGAATCCCAGAATTAACAAATAATCGCCAGTGTATTCGTTCTTGTGTGGCCTCCCAGTTGGCTTCTTTATGCCTAAACCATGGACTCAAGGCTTGCAACGGTCGTATGCCTTCTAACTTAAATACAGCACCTACATTCAAACGAGGGATGTCCACTGGTGTAATTGATTACTTTCTAGTGGATGTTAGGTTGTGGCCTTCACTAAAAGATATGAAGGTGGAACCCCGGTGAGAGAGTGATCATTATCCCTTGCTACTTACTTCGAATGGGGATGTATTTAGGAGATCACTGAACGTACAACGTACAGTGGTTCCTACTCCACTGTTGAATAACAATTACTCTAGGGTTTGCTGGCCCAAGGTTTTGTCCAATCCCCATTTGATAAACGGGATTTACAAATTGTTTATTGATGAGATGGCAGTCTACGAGGAACATGAAGTTGACAATATTCCATTCTTAGTATTCACGAAGAGATGTCGAAGAAAATGCAGAGGTTCCTTTACAAAATGTCTAGCTTCAAACCCTTCGATGTCATTACGAACAATAATGAATGGTTTAATGAGGACTGTGGTAAGACTAAGGTGGTCATTACGACCTCTGCGGTCTTTTCCGAAGACTGCCGAGGGACCGCCGTACGGAAGACCGCCAGTGCTGGCGGTCTTCCGCACGGGCCATTATGACCGTTGGCAGCACTCCGTCCTTTTACGGACGGAGAGCCGCCAACAGCCATACTGGCGGCAGGCGGGGAAGTGGAGGTAGCTCCACCGCCACGCCAACAGAACACCGCCCAGCGAATCACGTCCTGTGATTCGCTGTGGCGGTGTTCTGTTGGCGTGGCGGTGTCAGCGGAGCTGCCCCCATGGGTCCCGTTCCCTCCCGGAGGATCACCGGAACAGGTAAGGTGATCGTCCGTTAGGGAAGGGGGGTGAGGGGTGTTGTGTGCATGCATGGGGGTGTGCGTGTGTGTATGTTGAGGGGGCGTGTGAGTGCGTGCATGAATGCGGGGGTGGTGTGTGTATGTGAATGAGTGCGTGCATGAATGCGGGGGTGGTGTGTGTATGTGAATGAGTGCGTGCATGAATGCGGGGATGGTGTGTGTATGTGAATGAGTGCGTGTATGCCTGCGTGCGTGTATGTGTGTAGAAATGTTGGGGATTGGGGTGGGGAGGGCGGTCCTGCCACCTTTGGGGGGTGGCAGGGGTGGTGGGGGGGGTAGGGGAGGGACTCAGGGTGGGGGTGGGGGGGGGGTGACCCCTATCAGTGCCAGGGAAGGGATTCCCTGGCACTGATAGAGCTTATCACCATGGATTTCATGGCGGTCCCAAACCGCATGAAATCCATGGCGGTAAACCGGGTCAGGCGGGTTGTGATACCGCCGGCGGTATAGTGACGACCGCCGGGCGGAACGGTGAAGCGGCGGTTGGCCATGGCGGTAACCGCCATGGTCAAAATCTCATTTTTTAGACCGCCAGCCTGTTGGCGGTCTTACCGCCGCTTCACCGCCGTCCGCCAGGGTCGAAATGACCCCCTAAGTCTGTACTAAAATCTGCTATCATGATTGGCTCCCAAGTGGAGATCCAATCAGCTAGATGTATTTACAAGAAAGTCCTAATGCAAGCAAAAAAGTCCTGGGAAGACTCCATTTGGCAGGGCTTGCTGGCCGCAGCCAAAATTAACAACAATATGATGTTTAGGGAGTTATTGTCCAAAGGACAAAGAGGGGGCAAGAGGTGTATCAGGAATCATATACAACCTGAGAGCTGGGTGGATCATTTCACCTAACTCTATGTTGCTCCCTGTAATTTTCCAACTTGTAATTCTCAAATTTGCGTCTCAGCTTTCCCTCTGTTTGCCAGTCTAAGTGATCGCTCAGACTTACTTAGCCCGGATATTTGTACCTCTGAGTACTCAATTTTTTTCTCCTTAGAGGAAACTATAGCTGCAATTAACTCTCTAAAATCAGGTAAAATACCTGGCCCCAACAAGATACCAGGAGATTTATATAAATTTGATCTCGAATACATTTTCGCTGGTGGTGCATACCCAAGCACTTGGAAAGGAGCTGAAATAGTTCCTATTTACAAAAAGGGTAATGCAAACTTTCCAGCCAACTATAGACCCATTAATCTCATTGATAATCTTCATAAAGTTTTTGCTAAACAGTTGTTGGAGAGGTTAACAAGTTGGGTACAAGATCATCAGGTCCTTTCCTCGTTACAAGCGGGCTTCCTCCCTAAAACTAGCATGATAGATCAAGTCTTTAGGCTGGTGCTTTTACATTGGAAATATGTGGTCCTTGGTAAGCAATATCTAAATGTTATTTTTGTGGAACTTAGATTTGCTTTTGACTTGGTTCCAAGGGAAAAGCTATGGGAAGTATCCCAAAAAATATAGTCCTCCTTTTACAACGGTTGCATGAAAACACATATGCGCAAGTGAGATGGGGTGATCAAGGAGAGCTGACAGAAAAACTTCCCATTCAGAGGGGAGTTCGTCAGGGTTGTGTTTTGGCCCCTATCCTATTTACCCTATTTATTAATGAGGTGGTACAAACTCTGTCCTCTTGCCCAAATGATGCTCCCACACTTAATGCGCAGACGATTCCTATACTACTCTTTGCTGACGATTCCCTTCTCATTTCTAACACCCCCGTGGGCGTCCAAGTCCTTGTTGACAGATTTAAATCTTTCTGTACAGACTATGGTTTGGAGTTGAATGTTAACAAAACTAAATCAATGGTGTTCAGCCCTGGCCCTTGTAGGAGATGCACCATTAATTTGGATGGAATTTTCCTAAGTAGGGTTAGAACTATAGATTACCTGGGTGTGAGGATATCAAGTAACCTACATTGGGAGAACCAGATTAGCAAAAATGGGGGGCTCCTTCAGCATTCAGCGGACGATATCCTGCATTTTTATAAAAGCTCTACAACTAAAGCTGTATCTCCAGCTATTAAAATCTATCTGGCAAAGGCGCAGGGTGTGGTCACTTACGGTGCTGAATTATGGGAGTTTTTTTAGAGTAAAAGATTAGCTGTGTGAGAAAATAATTTTGCCAGGGCTTTAATAGCATGCCCCTGTAGTACACCCTTGATTCCAATGTTTTTGGACCTTGGATTTATTCGTATAGCTGATTTGATAGTTTTAAGACCCTTGGTTTTCTGGGTGAGGATTTGGACTGTCCCGGAACTTACTGTATACAGAAATTCCCTTTATTAATGAGGCCGAATGTGGCTACTATCCCATGGGTTAAACATATGTCAAAATGGTTTCGTACCCTGGGACTGGGAAGCTTCTGTGAGAACCCACATAACTTGGAAAAATCTCATAAGACTATTCTGAAAACAGTTTATTGGTCCTATGTAAGAAACAATTCCATCTGCTGTAAATCTTATGGTCGGTTGACCAATTTATTTATTGACTTTAAGTGGTAACCATTGTATGAACCTCGCAAACGGTCCCTGAGATCCAGGACAAAGACAGAGAACAATGCCAAGACCCCCGCCATGAAATGAGACCACCCTGATTGTCATCGTACTGTCCCACTTTGTCACCCTGTCCATCCTTAAACTGCCCCAGCTCCACTTCCTATGCCCATTTGGGCAATGCACCTGTGAGACTAATAGACTGGACTTTGCCATTGACATTCCTCCGCCATCACCCCTCACCATTTTGCTACCCCCTCCAATTTTTAGCACTAAAATAAACACCCATTAAGCGCAAAACAATCTGGAGTCAGTCTGTGATTTCGAAATAGTGTATTAGCAATTACAGTGTCAAAATGCTGTTTCAAATGTAATGTCAACATACCTATGTCACACAGCTCTAGTCCATGAGGAAACAAAGCAGATGTCACACTGTGGGACCCACATCTGTGAAATCGTAAGGGAAAGTGACAACTCAGTGACCATACACTGGGTAAAAACGACAGACAGTAGAGAGGTAGTAGTGTTTAAGTACATGTGGTAGGCAGGTTTGTATTCTTACCTGTGTTTCACTGGAAATATTGCAGGATCACTGAGTCCCTGTTGTCCATGTCTTCTTCTTCTGCTTCCTCGTCTTCACTGTCCACAGGCTCCACAGCTGCAACAACATCACCATCTAGACCATCCTCCTGCAGAAAAGGTACATGTTGTCACAAAGCCAAGTTGTGAAGCATACAGCAGGCCATGATGATCTGGCACACCTTCTTTGGTGAGTAGAATAGGGATCCATATGTCATATGGAGGCACCGGAACATGGCCTTCAGGAGGCCGAAGGTCTGCTCGATCACCCTCCTAGTTCTCCCATGGGCCTCATTGTAGCGTTCCTCTGCCCTTGTCCTGGGATTCCTCACTGGGGTCAGTAGCCATGACAGATTGGGGTAACCAGAGTCACCTGCAAATGGCGAGGGACAACTGTTAGACACACACTAACCTGTAGGGATAACCCCAGACCCAGACAAACATTCCCACTGTCTTGCTTCCAGGTACTCACCTAATAGCCACACACGGTGCCTCTGGAGTTGACCCATCACATAAGGGATGCTGCTATTCCGCAGGATGTAGGCGTCGTGCACTGAGCCAGGGAACTTGGCATTCACATGGGAGATGTGCTGGTCGGCCAAACATACCATCTGTACATTCATAGAATGATAACTCTTCCGGTTGCTGTACACCTGTTCACTCCTGTGGGGGGGTACCAAAGCCACATGTGTCCCATCAATGGCACCTATGATGTTGGGGATATGTCCCAGGGCATAGAAATCACCTTTCACTGTAGGCAAATCCTCCACCTGAGGGAAAACGATGTGGCTCCGCATGTGTTTTAGCAGTGCAGACAACACTCTGGACAACACGTTGAAAAACATAGGCTGGGACATCCCTGATGCTATGGCCACTGTTGTTTGAAATGAGCCACTTGCAAGGAAATGGAGTACTGACAGCACCTGCACTTGAGGGGGGATTCCTGTGGGATGGCGGATAGCTGACATCAGGTCTGGCTCCAACTGGGTACACAGTTCCTGGATTGTGGCACGGTCAAGCCTGTAAGTGATGATCACATGTCTTTCCTCCATTGTCGACAGGTCCACCAACGGTCGGTACACCGGAGGATGCCACCATCTCCTCACATGTCCCAGCAGACGGTGCCTATGAAGGACAACAGCGAGCACAGAGTCAACCAACTCAGAGGTACGTACCCACACCTTACACAGAACACCAATCATAATCTAAAAAGTGGCCTGTATGTGTGTTGAGTCTAGGCCTAGGTATGTGTGACACAGTTGAAAATGAAGCCACGTGGGCCCCTGAAATGGCGGCTGCCTGACCTCTAAAGTGGGACAATGGGATGTGAGGTAACTGCGCTGGTGTTGTACACCGTCGCGGTAGGCAGGCAAAGACCGCGGCGCAATGCTGTATTGGTTAACATTGGACCCTATGGGTCCCAGGAGCCAATGACGATGCACCTCCGCGGAGATGACCACCATTTTCTATCACTTCAATCACTTGATACCTGATCTTCTACAGGAGAGGACCTACACTGCAAGTGCTGCTGTGACCTCGGTCTGGAAGAGACTATGGCTCGATTGTCTGAGGAAAGGGCCCCTGCCTTCACATCGGAGGAGTCGGAGAAACTCGTGGATGGGGTCCTCCCCCAGTACACGCTACTCTACGGTCCCCCAGCCAAACAGCTAAGTACACTGGGAGCATGCTGTATGGGCTATGCCTGTGTGGAGAGGGGTGGATGTAAGAAGGAAGGGGGTAGAGTGCGGCGTGGGTAGGGATGGGGGGCCAATGACTGTGACTGTGACGGTGCAGTTGGTAATAAGTTTCTCTTCCACCTGTACAAATCATGTAGGTCAGCGCCCACCAGAAAAAATATATTTGGTGTGCCATCGCAAAGGACATCCGGACCCTGGGGGTCTACCACAGACGGAGCACCCACTGCCAGAAAAGATGGGAGGACATTCGCTGCTGGAGCAATAAGACGGCGGAGGCTCAGCTGGGGATGGCCTCCCAACGTGGGAGGGGTGCCTGTAGAACCATGACCCCCCTGATGTTCAGGATCATGGTGGTGGCGTACCAGGAGTTGGATGGGCGCTTGAGGGCAT
Source organism: Pleurodeles waltl (assembly GCF_031143425.1). NCBI lineage: Eukaryota > Metazoa > Chordata > Amphibia > Caudata > Salamandridae > Pleurodeles > Pleurodeles waltl. The sequence goes on from NC_090447.1 coordinate 590,253,984, forward strand.
CACAGCAGCCACAAGGGTGAGTACACTCTCAATCTGCTGATTTTGCACGCAGTGGAGGGGTCTGGGTGGGGGAGGTGGGCTGTGGGTTTCCGTAGGCCAGGGCGAGTTCCGTAGGCAAGGTCCCTCCGTAAGGCAGGCCATGCGGCACCCCACCCAACCTCTATAGAGTGGCAAGTACACCTAGTCATGCCCCTGTGTCATCTATGTGTTCAGATGTTGTCCACACCCTAGTAGGCCATTTCCCAGGAATTGAACAGTGGAGCCCAAGAGCACGGCGTAGTGCAGGGGGCTTCTGTGTCTGTCGTGTCCGCCAACGGTAGCGGTAATGCATGCACTCAACATGTCTTTCTTCTGTCGTCCCCCCCTTTTTGTGGTCTCCCTGTTCTTGTGTCCATTAGCATCATCAGGCGGAGGAGCAGTGGCACCGGAGCACGAGGGGGCTGCATCCCACATGGTCATGGAGGGCCACACTACGGAATCGGACTTTACCAGTGGGATGGAGGGCGAGGGGAGCTCCACGGCGGGGACAGGAGCTGAGACCAGTGACACGGACTCGTCCTCTGATGGGAGCTCCCTTGTGGTGGCGGCAACATTTGTGCACCCCCATCTACAGCTACAGCTGCCACCACCCCCTTCCAGCACCACCCTCCCAGCAGCCCCTCAGCCTTTGCCCCGTGCCTGCTCGCCCAGGAGGGTGGGCATCACCTTCGCCCCAGGCACCTCAGGCCCTGCCCCAGTCACCCCTGCTGCCCTCAGTGAGGAGGCCATTGACCTCCTCATGTCCTCATGACTGTTGGACAGTCTACCATTTTGAATGCCATCCAGGGTGTAGAAAGGCAGTTGCAACAAACAAATGCATTCCTGGAGGGCATTCATTCTGGTCAGGCGGCCCTTCAGCAAGCTTTTCAGACTCTGGCCTTAGCACTGATGGCAGCCATTGTCCCTGTCTCTAGCCTCCCCCCTCCAACTTCCTCCACCCAGACCCAATCCCCTGTACCCCAGCCTATCCCAAACACACCTCTAGACCAGTATGCACACAAGTCAACACACAAGGGAAGCTCAGGCAAACATAAGCACCACTCATCCCACAGGCACTCACGCAAGCATCACACACATGCAGACACACCAACATCCACTGTCTCCCTCCTCCCTCCCAGTCTCGTCTACACTCACACCTGCATGCACTACCTCTACAGCCACTACTGACATCACCAGCACACACACCACCACACCCCGCTCACATGCAGTCACCACCCCCACTACCATTCACACGTCCCCTGTTTCCTCTCCCAGTGTGTCTGTGACGCCCCCTCCCAAGATACACAAACGCAGGCACACACCCACCCAACAGCCATCCACCTCACGACAGCCTCCAGCCCATGCACCTTCACCCAAAGTCAGCAAACGAGCACCTCCTACAACCACAACCTCTTCCTCCACTCCCAAACCCCCTCCAGCTACCCGTCCCAGTGTCTCCAAAAAACTTTTCCTGTCCAACCTTGACCTCTTTCCCACACCTCCCCCACCCCGTCCGTCTCCTAGGTTCCGAACTAGCACCTCAGCCACAACATCTCCGGGACCAGTGGTGCCTGTCGTCACCGGAATCTGGAGTCCACCGGCCACCTGGGTAGCCAGTGTGGCACGGAGCCACAGCACAGAGAGTCCCCCACGTATCAAGCTTCAGAAGCTGGCCAGTGCCCGGCGGGAGAGGGGGAAGACTCCAGCCGCCAAAGCCGCTCCCAGGGCTACAAGTGGGAGTGTGGAGTCAGCTACGACACCTTCCAAGGTGGGGAAGGGGCACAAGAAACTCAGCAAGTCTGGGAAGAGCAGCACGGCGGAGAAGACCGCCATCAACCCCGCTGCCCAGGCCACCGCCACCAGCCCTGCTGCCCAGGAGGCCACCATCAGCACCAGCCCAGCTGCCCAGGAGGCGACCGGCATCATCCCCGCTGCCCAGGAGGCCACAGCCGTCATCCCCGCTGGGACAAAGCGTACCGCCAGCACAAGCCCCACTGGGCTAGTGAGGACCGCCAGCAGAAGCCCCGCTGGGCTAGAGAGGACCTCCAGCACAAGCCCCGCTGGGCTAGAGAGGACCGCCAGCACAAGCCCCGCTGGGACAGAGAGGACCGCTAGCACAAGCCCCGCTGGGCCATGAAGGACCGCCAGCACAAGCCCCGCTAGGACAGAGAGGACTGCCAGCAAAAGCCCCACTGGGCCATGAAGGACCACCAGCAGCTGAGTCACTGCAAAGGAGCCTGCCGCTCCAAGCACCACTGAATAGGGCACCGCCGTCTCAAGCACCACTGAACAGGGCACTGCCGTCTCAAGCACCGCTGAACAGGGCACTGACGCTACTGAGTCCGTCACGGGCAGAATGAAGCACTCTGGGCACCATGCCCCCTCCAGAACCAGTGGAGGGATACATCCACTACCTCTGTCCTTAGCAGGATTAAGCACTCTGGGCACCATGCCCCCTCCAGAACCAGTGGAGAGATACATCCACTACCTCTGTCCTTAGCAGGTTGAAGCACTCTTGGCACAAAGCCCCATCCAGAACCAGTGGAGAGATCCATCCACTACCTCTGTCCTTAGCAGCATGAAGCACTCTGGGCACCATGCCCCCTCCAGAACCAGTGGAGAGATACATCCACTACCTCTGTCCTTAGCAGGATGAAGCACTCTGGGCACAAAGCCCCCTCCAGAACCAGTGGAGTGAACTATCCACTACCTATGTCCTTACCAGGATGAAGCACTCTGGGCACCATGCCCCCTCCAGAACCAGTGGAGAGATCCATCCACTACCTCTGTCCTTAGCAGGATGAAGCACTCTGGGCACCATGCCCCCTCCAGAACCAGTGGAGAGATACATCCACTACCTCTGTCCTTAGCAGGATGAAGCACTCTGGGCACAAAGCCCAGTCCAGAACCATTGGAGAGATCCATCCACTACCTCTGTCCTTAGCAGGATGAAGCACTCTGGGCACCATGCCCCCTCCAGAACCAGTGGAGAAATACATCCACTACCTCTGTCCTTAGCAGGATGAAGCACTCTGGGCACAAAGCCCCCTACAGAACCTGTGGAGAGATCCATCCACTACCTCTGTCCTTAGCAGGATGAAGCACTCTGGACACCATGCCCCCTCCAGAACCAGTGGAGAGATACATCCACTACTTCTGTACTTTGCAGGATGAATCACTCTAGGCACAATGCCCCCTCCAGAACCAGTGGAGACTTATCCACTTGAGAGACTGTGGCTTTGCACTCCCCAGGATTGAACAGTGGGCAACCCACCCACTGTAGAGACTTGAGAGACTGTGGCTTTGCACTCCCCAGGATTGAACAGTGGGCAACCCACCCACTGTAGAGACTTGAGATACTGTGGCTTTGCACTCCCCAGGATTGAACAGTGGGCATGTGGCCCTCTCGTGGATTTGGCATCGTGCACTCAACCGGCTGAGGTGCTCCCCCTTTTCCTCCCCCTGAGGTGCCTGTTTTCTTGCTCTCTGATGCCCCTCCAGTGTTCTCTCCATCGTGGTCGGGGATCTTGTGGTGGCCTCACCTATACCGTGTGGGCCCAGTGTTCCACGGACTTAACTGGAGCACTACCTGGACTACTATGCTTGGTGTATATTTTGTTAATGGTGTATATATATATATATTTTTGCCTACTTGATTTTAATATATTACAATGGTTACACTCATTTTCTGTTGTCTTTGCATTCTTCCGGGGGGCTTGGGGGGTGTAACTGTGATGTATCAATATGTATTAGTGTGTGTGTTGTAGTGGGTGAGGGTGGGGGTGTTGCGTTTTGCGTGTCCCTGTTTTTTCCCTCCCACCTCCCCTGTGTCGTAGGTGCAGTACTCACTGTGATCTTCGCCGCCGGCGTTCGTGCTCCTGGTAGAGGAGCAGGAAGACTATTGCAGGGAGAATTTGGAGTTCCGGATACATGGTGTCCTAGTTCCTCGTGGGGTGTGTAGAGGTGAGCGTTTTCCCTTTGGAATCCTGTTTCCGCCGTGTTTTTATCCGCAGTGAATCGACCCCAGAAAAGGTGGCGGATTGGTAGGTTGTGATACTGTGGGCGGTACTTTGTCCTCCACCTGTCTGTTGGCGGTGACCGCCACACTGTTTGTTTGTACCGCCGTGGCGGTCGGAGTGTTAAAGTGGCTGTCTTTGTTGGCGGTTTCTGCCACGGTCGTAATTGCAAAAATTTTACCGCCAGCCTGTTGGCGGTCTTACCGCCGCTTTAACACCGACCGCCAGGGTTGTAATGACCACCATAGTGTTTGGGGTAACTATCAGTCAGGGTACCACTCACCTCCTACTTCACAGCTCATCTCCTTACTTACCAAAGCTATCGCCTCCATCCTGCTGTAGGCTGATGAGCCCTGGACCTTCTTTCAGCTGTTTTCTATGACTTCTTCTGATTCTTCTTCTTCCTTCCTGTTTTGTTGGGTCAATCAGAAATCCCACACTGCGGAAATTCAAGATGTGGGCTGAAATTCAGCCTCTATAGAGTTTCATAGGCTGACCAAACACTTGGTCCTCTCTTACTGCAGGTCTGTGGCTCTGGCACAGTTGCATTGCTGCATGCCCTAACCACCCAGTCTTCTTGGGGAGGGAGGTGGGGAGACACAGTTGTGTAGGGCTCAGAAACTATTGACCTCTTCATGGGAGTGGCACAGGGTTTACAGCATTATGAAATGTTAGCAGTCCAAATCAATGCTTGCTGCTTACCACTGTGTCGGTCTGTTCAGTGTTTTAATTCTGCTGCTCTGCATGAGAAACAACTCCAGCTGGAGAATGTATCCAGCTGAGGTTAGTGGTCAGCAGGCTCAGACAAACATGCCAGGGAGTGGGCTTGCATGAGCACAGTATAGCGGATGTGGTCACATGAGGATTCAAGTAGATGCTGTGGACGAAGGGTCTCTCCCATGGAAGAGGGCAACTATTTGTCATCTATGAGTTTGGAAAAAGCTTATTGGCCAGCCAGGTTTGTCCAGGTAAAAATAATGAGACCAGCCGACATGACTAGACCAGCCTGAATACTGTTAAACAAGCAGAGTGATTTTGGCATTTACTAGATAAGAGCCCTACAAAAGTCAAACAAATAAACTTTTCCAGGCCTGTCACCTACTTTAATGCGGTATCTCAATATACTGCATAAAATAATCTTCTGTATGTTTTTAGCATAATACATATGCAGACATGTTTATTCAAAATTACATGCCACATTATTAGCATGGAACGCAAAAAAAAGTCAGTTAAATTATGAAAGGTCCAATATATATTGACATTTTGTGAACATTATGAAAAATATGGTTTCTTTGAATCTCAAGGGAAAAATGCAATTGAGCGTATACCTCGCATAAAAATGTCATGCTAGATGCCGCTATGAAATGTTCCTGTATGATGTTTTCTGAGTAAACATCTCTCATGCAGAGAATATTATGCAAACTAAGAAACTTTGAGATCTTAAGAAAGATTGTAGTGTTGCCCTTTGACAGAAAACCCAATGTTGCAGTTCTAAGAGGTTGGGACAATGTAACCAACCCCTCTCCATCAGTGACACAATGGTTTGACTTGCGCATCATCAATATAAGGAGTTAAAAGCCCATCTTACGATATGGGCGAAGTCTTTGCAATGAAGTAAGGGTGCCTGAAGTAAAGTATTGTTGACCCCACTCCTTGCTCCACCTGGTCATTAAAGGCCTATTCTACATTGTCTATTAGGAGGGCCAGGCTACCAACATCATGTGCCTCCGTCACCTGCAGGGTCCCAGATTCAATCCGCACCACCTGTGTGCCCTGCTGTGCCATATCTGCCGCCCAAAGACTGCTGAGCCACTGAATTGACCTAGTCACCGTGCACTCTGGCATGTCCCACCTGCTTTCCTGACAGCCTCCCTGCTCATGCTGATCACCCCAGCCGCTGACACCTGTGTTCATCCTGTCTGCAGGCCTGTCTGGCTCCTCATGACTCAGTGCCTCATGAGGTGGTGCCCTACACAGTGACTGCCATGGCCTTGGCGCTTCCTGGCCAAAAATCCCTAAGGCCCTGTAACACGGCTCCAGCTTTTGGCAGTCTCTCCACACAGAAAATAACGATGGACCCTGCTGTGTGCTCTGCACTCAGTCTGCTGCATAACCTTTAGAGCTTCACCAAGGTATGACGTACCTCAGAGAGGAGGGACTGTTACCTCTTCTGATGGCAACCCACCACTGCCAACCCATTATTTCAGCATACGATGGCAATAAACAAAAAAAGAAATAAATCTACAGCCCCACTGCCACTCAGGGAAGCCTGCAAAGTCATATTATCCGAGCAGTCAGAGAGATGTAATAGTGACACAACTCCCACCACACAGAGCGCCTATTGAGTGGAACATTCAAAATATTTAGGTCGCCCAGCATGGGACACCGCTGCTTGTTAGAAGCACCATTGCTTGCCATTGACTACCCATGATGTATAGCATTCCAGCCATCAAACCTTTCACAATCACAGATGTTCCCCCTATGCAAGCAGCCCACTGGAAAGAGAGGGTTGAACTCCTAGAGACCTATATAGAGGCCCAGAAAGTGAAAGATGAGAAGAAACTGCAACTACTCCTGCACCTTTCGGGGTATGATATTCACAAAATCTCCCAGACAGTAGCTGAGGCAACGCCCCCCCACGTATGCCATGCTCAAGGACGCTGGCACATTGCATTTTGAGGCCTATGCCAACCCCAACTATGAGGGGTTTCTACTGTGCCAAGCATGGCAGAAACCTGACGAATCAGTAGATGCTTTCTACGCCCACTTGAGGGAATTGGTCAGCACCTGTATGTTACCGGATGAAGAAAATTAAGTGAGAGCTCAGTTCATCCAAGGATTGGCATCTTCGAAGCTCCACGAGTGCATCATCCAAGAACCAAACATGAGCATGAAGGACATCCTCACCCTCGAACACTCAAAGGAGCTGTCAAAAGCTCAAGCCACACACATGGAACAGACACCATCAATCAAGGGTAAGTCTGAACCTCTCAATGCTGTGCTTAAAGAAAACACGAAGGTCAAGACTGAACGCATCAAAGCAAGGCCAGGAGACAAGCTCTGCAGATGTTGCGGAGGCCCCGCTGCTTACCCACATGGCAGCCTAGCCAGGGAGAAAACTTGCAGTGAATGTGGCAAAGTGAACCAAGTTTCAAAGGTATGTCACTCATGCCCCAGAGTAGTGCCTACTGCTTCCAAGAAGTCACTCAATGCAGTCGCTGCTCTTCCCACCATGTCATCCAATAGCAACATGGACGACAGCCAAGAAGTGGTTCATGTAGTGAGGACGGTGGATGCAAGTGAAACAAGCAATTGAAGACTACCCACCTATCAAGTGGTGATGCATGGACACCCCTTCTTGGCTCTCATCGACAAAGGAGCCTCGACTAACCTCATGGCTGCAGAGGTGTATCACTGCCTGCCTGATCCACTGCCTCTCCGGTCCACCCAGGTGCAGGTGTATGCCTTCAGCAATGTACAACCACTGCAGAGGGCTGGCATCTTCATGGCAGACATTACCAATGAGACTATGAAGCTCATGAAAATAACCATGTGTCACAAGAAGGATATTGATTTTTGCTCCACTGTCAGACAGCCCAAAGCCTGAACTTAGTCCCATTCTCATTCAGCATCCATGCCAGCTGCAGTGAGAGGACCTCACAAAATAATTTGAGGTGCTCTTCAATGAGTCTCTAAAATGGCCTCCTTGCTGACTACACATTGAAGGGTCTGTTACTCCAGTCTCCATCAGGCACAGGGGAGTAGGCTTTTATCTTTGCCCAAAAAAGGAACAGGAGTTGCACCTCCTGCAATCTGGAATTATCGAAAAGGTGTCTGGGATCACGCCGTGAGTATACCCAATAGACATTGTAAAGAAATCGAAAAACAGCTGGATGCCATGCACATCTGTGTAGACATGAGACTACTGAACCAAGCTACCAAGGGAGAGAGACACCTGACCCCGAACTCTCCAGCTCTAAATGGTTTTCAAAGCTGGACCTGTGGTCAGGCTATCACCTGATCCCATTGCACTCTGACTCCCTGTCAATAACCACCTTTTCCACTCACACTGGCCTCTGGAGGTACACCTGCTTGAACTTTGACATTGCCAGAATTGTTCCAACATACCATCAAGAAGTTCCTACTGGGTTATACAGGAGTCCTAAATGTAAGTTATGACATTCTGGTGCATGCCCCTATACTGGAAGGTCACCTGGCTCCCCTGCAAACAGTATTTGATGTGTCCTGGCTCTTCATCGAGAAAAGTGTGAATTCTTGAGAACTGACATTTGTTTTTTGGAAACAGATTCTAGGAAAGAGGAATTGGCCCAGATGCTGCTAAAGCAAAAGACATTCAAGATGCCCCAGCCTCAACCTCTGTTCCAGGGGCGCGGAGCTTTTTAGGCATGTTCACTTATTGTGGGCACTTTATCAAGAACTTATCTGACATTACAGTTCCCTTGCAAGACCTAACCAAAGCTAACAATCCCTGGGTGTGGGGTGAGGACCAAGATTGTGCTCTTCAAAACACCAAAGATGCTCTCCCAGCTAACACCACACTACTGTATTTTGACCCCCAACGAGAGTCCCAGCTGGCAGTCGATGCTAGCCCAACTGGACTGGGCGCTGTACCAGTCCAGAGACAAGACTATGGGGAGTGGACACCAGGTGCATATGCCAGCAGAACCCTAATGCCCACCAAACAACATTACTCCCAGATTGAGTGGGAAGCCATCTCCATCCACTGGGAGGTTGGCATTTTGACCTGTATCTGTACGGGAAGGAGTTCACAGTCACTATGGATCCTACGCCGCTTCTTCCCTTATTCAAAGGGTCATCATCCAAACCACCACAGAGAATTGAAAAATGGATCCTGTAATTGCAAGAGTTCAACTTTACCGTTGAGTACCAGCCACGCACACAAAACCTGCTGACTTCCTGTCACGTCATGGGTGCCCAGCCACCACACTAGAGACTGAAGAAGCCCTAGACACCAAGGAGTATGTCAGGCTGGTATTAAACCATGCAAGACTGCTGCCCATACCCCTCTCATAGGTAGTGAAAGCTCAAGACCAAGATGAATGTTTGCAAATAGCTATGGGGGCTGTTTGTTCCTGAGACTGGCAACTGCTGCAATGCCTGGCAAAATTCCATACCACTGAAACCAAGTCCAACCTGCAAGCCCTTTACCACATCTGCCACAAACTGTCCGCTAGTGAGGAGGGCTGCCTTCTTCGAGGTCCCCATCTAATGCTGATCGCAAGCCTGCAATCATGCGCTGGCCTACTGGCACACAGTGCTCACCAGGGAATTGTAAAATCAAAGTACAGGCTTTGGATCAAGGTATGGTTCCCCTTCCTTCATCAACAAGTAGAGAAAGTAATCAATGGTTGCCTTGTCTGCCAGGTATGTGGATAGCCTGACCCACTATCCACCAGTCATTACCGAAGACAGCCCTACCGCCCCTTGGCAGTGAGTCAGTGATGACTTCAGAAGTCTTCCCGACGGTTCCCTCATGTTGGTCATAATAGATGATTACTCAATATATCCTGAAGTTGAGATTGTGCCCACCACGTTAGTGTCCGAAGTCATCCTCAAGATACAGAAAATGTTGGGCACCCATGGCCTATTCAGCAAGATCTGCATGGACAATCGACCTATGTTTAACAGCCATGAGTGAGCCGGATTCCAGCAATCCCGGAATACCAAAGATCAATGTGTCACATCCCAGTGGCCCGAAGCTAACTGGGAAGTAGAGCGTTTCTGAGAACTCTGTTCAAATTTAACTCCATGTTGCGGTTCTAAGAGGAGGGGTGTAACCTACCCCTCTCCATCAGTAAAACAATGGTTTGACTAATGCGGCGTCAGTGGAAGGGGTTCAAAGCCCATCGACAGAAAAGGGCAGGGTCTTTGCTGCGGAGTAAGGGTTCTTGAAATAATGTATTGTTGACCCCACTCCTGACTCGCATGGTCATTAGGCCTGTGCGACACAGATCTCCCAAAATGATGGCCCTGTAGTTAACTCTATCCACAGGCCTAACATGTTATCCAATATGAATTAAATAACACCTTGATGTCAATCAGACCAAGGACCAGAACTGCCGATTTTGGAGCTGGGGACCCATGCTCAAGCCTCGGCGTGGGCTCAACATCCTGTGATTCTGGACAGATCACTTAATCTACCCCTGCCTACCAAAAATTAATTTGTCCTTGGTTAATGTAACTGATGCCCCAATATCTTCCGGTCGAGTTGCGCTATATAAAAACCGGAAAAAAAATCAGAAATGTGATTAATCTATAACAGTACCCATGACACCTCTCTTGGGGCTATAAAATAAAACACAAATGTTATAAACAGTTGCAGACAAGTAACAGGTAACAATCTCAAATCCAATTATGTCACTACGACGTATCAAGAATTAGACTTTCTTCAATAGCTTTGCTTAAGAAAGAGCTGCATAAGGAAGCCTTCCTGGTTTCTAATAAAGGCAGGCTGCATTGCATAACTTATGTCCAAACAACACAGTAAATGAGCCATTTTCCTTTTCAGTGTCAGGAGAGAAATAGTGATCGGTAGCGCGTTCAATCAACATATTGGGTCACTTCAAGGCAATGGCTTCAAGGGAACAACCGAGTCAATCTCTGCATATATTTAAAAGACCTGTTAGCAACATTATTGATATGGAATTGGACAGACCCTTTTGAGGTGATAAATTACTTGACTTTACATTGTTATTCCCTTTGGCACAGCGGGCAAAGATTTATGTGAAAGTGTGCCTATCTTTCCCAACTCTTTAAGCGTGACAGCGTAAAGAATGACTCTCCCCTATCTAGTTCACTTTTTGCGTTTGATGGATGGGGCCTCTCCAATGGCGGCTATATCGAGCTCTATACTTTGCAGGGGAACAGTCAGAACATGGTGCCCTTGATGTGGCGGATGTTCGCTGCATCTTCAGATATGTATTTCCTGCCTCATGTCAAGGAGCGTGGAGCTTCACAGAAATTGCTTTCTGATGACACTTTAGAATGAAATTGTTAACTAGCTGTCAAATCGAGAGTAAATAAGCTTGATTTTACTATTAGTATTCTGGGTGTTGTTCAGAACACCGATATGTAAATTATGACAAAATGCTAAGGTGGGAAAGCCACAATGCATCATACCTGTTCTCAAAAACAGATAATGGGGGTGTGATAATAGAACTGTCAACTCTGATACTGAAATATTAAATTCGCTTAAAATGACAACAGATATAAACAATGTGATGCAGACAGAAAACGTTATGCTGGATAAAGATGGTAACTTTGATGGAGGAAGTATACACATACCCTCCTGTTTGTCCTTAACATAAGCCCAGAGGACAACTTAGAGAACAACATTTCCATTGTGCCACAGTATTGCATTGCAGATGTCTTTACGGAGCACTTCATACCCCCGACAAGGTGCCAAAGTCTATTTGAGGATGAAAAGCACCCTAATCCATGGTAGTTATATGGTTGAAAGTGTTTCTGTCTGTTGTGTGGCCTACAGGGGTAATACTTTAATGTCATTTGTGAGTACAAAAATTGCGCTCTCGTGATTTGGTAAAAAAGGTGTGAGTGAGGGCTAGAAAGTGTAAGCATCAGAGTAGGTGAAGGGATGGGTCCGGAGTATGTAAGTGAATTGTAGAGTAAGTGTGAAGTGTTTTCTTGTCAAGTGTGTTTTGCAGGGAAAGCGTAATTCACGTTGCAAACCTCTTTGAAACAAGAAGTGCCACTTGGTGGTGCATGGTTCAAAGGACTATACTAAAAGCTCTAGAGTTTACACAGGAGTGGTATATGAGCAACAGCAGCATATGATCTGGGGAATTTACACATTTGGAAGTAATATGGGGATGGATGTTTTAGAGCCGGCCACAGTACATGTTCTAGAAGTCTTCTCAAGCGCAGGAGAGGAACAATCCGTGTGAATGCAGATTACACGACCATCTGGATTTACCCACGATTGTCAAAGGAGCAACCATGCATATGCTCAGATGTGTTTAGCAGATTAAAATAAGTAATTGTCATTCAGCAGTTTACACTTTACTCTAGAACTGTAGAACCAACCGTACAATCAGAGACAGAAACGGAATACATTTGCGTTATGATAGGTCTAGTAAATCCACCAAATAATTCTCCGTACGTGTGTGTCCGGGGATGACATACTAGCATTCCAAAGATAATTGGAAGTGAGCAGCACAGCCCAAGAAACATGACATTGGGGATCGATGGAAGGGTGAACTTGTAGTTCTAGCAGTACTTCGGATTACACTTCAAGTCGGAGGTGATGTTAGCACGAATGTAGGCAATCGAAGAATACTTTTCATTTACTGACTTTTGAATCAATTCCGAGATGTACTAATTGTAATCTATCTATCTATCTATCTATCTATCTATCTATCTATCTATCTATCTACATTGATCTTTTTGTAATGTTGATGGTTAGGTTTATACCCAAATGTGTACATCTAATAGACATTCAATTCAGGTGCGATGCAAACAGATTAGATTATGTATTAAAAGCAACGGAATAATAACATTTTGTGTTTTTGGGGCCATTTATTCAGCTGAGAGAGATACGAACTCTTTCCTCTTGAAGGCGCTTTAACAGAATAAAATAATGTGGTTAGACGTGTAGCATAAGAAACAGACAATCCCAGAGCACATGTCAGTTCACTACTGCTTTAAGAATATTAGTGATGCAGGAGTTATAATTTGTAATACCAACCCCAGATTTAATGGACAGTAAGATCCAAAACCCCATGATGCTTTGGCACCTGCAGCAGTAAAGGTTTATATATGTTCCTCCCTGACCTTTTTCCCTGGCAAGTGAGGAGCATTCAGTGCTCCATCCTTCTAGAACTGTCTGCTATTCTTCCTAACCCCTTCCTCCAATCCCACAACAGACAGGAAGCCTATACACACGTTTAGCACCTGCTCAGTAAAGGTTGTGTGTGTCTATATTAAGTCAGATGTGCAAAGTATTTTTGCCATCGCATGTGGCCCGATTCATCCAGATGTTTGCCACAGCGAATTTTTTTTTTTTGATGTATGAAACCCAAATTGTGATAACATGTTTATAAAACGCAATTTGGGTTTGCAATTAAATATCAAATATATATATCAATTTGGTGGGGCCTTGTTTAGGACATCACTTCCAATTATCAAATTGCTGTGGTATGTTTTGCATCCGAGTTCTGGTTGAAAAACATTAAGGTTTTGCTACGTCCTCAAAAGAGGTGGTAAGCCATTCACAAATGACAAGGGGTCCTCATATGAACCTTTCTCCTTTGAGACTCTTAAACAATGAAAGTTCAACATTTCTCTTTTTTATTGAGACAAATCCTGTTTTCCTTGAAGGAAAGGTGCTGGGTTTAAAAAAAAAGATTGCTCTATTTAAACAAAATCATGGCAATGGTGATCTGATGACACTAGAAGGCCACCATCACTGTGAGGGGCTACCATGCCTAATGGGTTGCAAATTGCTACCGACCTTATGAATATGAATCAGTTAGGTCAATTTGTGACCTTCTAGGAATTAGTAATTTAAAAATAACAGCTTACTATATGAAGAATAGCAATTTTCTAGCTGAGATTCAGAGAAAATTGCAATTTGGAAATCATTGTTCCAAATGTTAGTACATCTGGCCCCATATCCCTTTGAAAATGGAACACTGTGCAGAATGCCGCAAGGTAATTTGTTGTCTACACAGATATTCTCAACTCCAAGGGTTTAAACTCATAGTAGGAGTAAACAGGCAGAGAGATACTGGCCAGAAACAGTAATTCTGGGCACCCTAATTCTTTTTGCAAGTTTTCTCCTAACTAGTAGTCCAGGTCTGCACTTTCTCATTTAATTTCTTATTTTCTATCACTGTCAGTCCTCGTCCTGTGCCTAACTCACATCACATCACATATTCAACTGTGCAGTCTGCTTACATTCATTCTCCTAACCTCCTTGTTAGAAATGTGGTCTTTGGTTGGCAGTCAGGTTACCTCGGGTCCATGCAAGGACCTTCATTTTAGTCAGGGCAAAAGAGAAACACACATGGTTAACCCCCACTCACTCCCTTGGTAGCTTGGCACGAGCAGGCAGGCTTAACGCAGAAGCAATGTATAAAGTATTTGTACCAACACACAGAAACTCAGTAAAAAAAATACAAAATGGACACCACACCAGTTTAGAAAAATAGGAAATATTTTTTCTGAATCAACCAAGACCAAAACGACAAAAATCAAACATACACAAGTTAAAATATGAATTTTCAAAAGAATAAGGGGCATAATTATTTATACTTTTTGATGCAAAACTGCACTAAGGCAGTTTTGCATCAAAACGTTTAGCACCAGCTTGCACCATTCCTGAGCGCCAGCTGGGTGCCATATTTATGGAATGGTGCAGGCCAGAGCAAACAGGGGGCTAGCGTAAAAAAAAAATTATGTTAGCCGGGTGGGGGTGACGATATGGGAGAAGGAGGGTTTGCACCAAAAAATAACATTAGGCTGGTTAGAGACAAAAAAAATCCTCGTACCAGCCTAGCATCATTTTCTGATGCAAAACCATCCATACCACATGTCTCCTGCCTTAGAAAAGACAGGATTCATGCCCACCACCCCAATGGCCATCACAGGGGACCAGTGACCCATGGGCATGGCCACTGCACCCTGTGCCATGCAGGGCCCCCCAAGTTGGGCCCCCGGTGGCACTTTAAATTAAAATAAATAAATACTTACCTATACTTACCCTACTTACCTGGGATGGGGTCCCCCATCCTCAGGTGTCCCTCTGGTGTGGGTGGGGGTGTTCCTGGGGCTTGAGGAAGGCAACTGTGGACCCATTCCATGGTGTCCACACTTGGTCTGACCCAGGCATTAAAAAATGATGCAAAGCGAGCTTTGCACCATTATTTAGCTCCTCCTCCCACCCATGCGTCATTTTAGCACAGGGGATACATATGGGGCTATGAGGTTAGCACCATTTTTTAGATGGGAACACCTACCTTGCATCTCATTGACACAAGGTAGGTTCCCGCAACTAAAAAATGGGGCAAACGCCAATATTTTGACGTTATACCGGTCTAACGTCAAATTATAAATATGTAGTTAGTTTTGTGCTGAATTTGCGTTAAAAAAAAAAGGGATGCAAATTCGGTGCAAATGGGATATAAATATGCCCCTAAGAGTCTTACTCCATAGAAAGCACTGGAAACAATGATTTTGCACGAAGTACCTTGTTAGCGTAAAAAATAAAGCTGCACGGGCGAGCGTGCATCGGAAAAGGGAGTCATGGGTCAATTCCTTCCTCGCAAGGGAGGTCGTGGATCGTTTCTTCTCCAATTGGGTCAGCGATGCATCATTTTTCTCCATTGCAAAAGAGCGATGCGTCGATTTTTGGATGGGGCACCTCAGATCCGCGCAGAGTTGGGTTGATGTTGATGCGCAGGGACGATGCATGGAAAATCCAGTCGCATGGTATTAGAAAACCACGCTGTGTGGGCATTGCGTCATTATCAGCAGCCACAAGCAGGTGGTGCGCTTCCTTTCTCCAGCCGCAATGCGACGATCTCCTAGCTGCAATACAGGTGTAGCATCAATTTTAGCTGTGAGGTCGGCGGTGCGTCATTGCAAATGGTGCATCGAAAATGTCCCCACTCGGCATGCTGTGCATGGATTTTCAGCTCTTTTCTGCCAACTTTACCTTTCAAGTGCCCAGGGACAGGATAGGACACCACTTGGCAGGGCAGGAGTCTCAGCAGAGAGTCCAAATGTTAGTAGAGGTAGTCTTTGATGCTCCTGAGGCTTCAAAACAGGAGGCAAGCTTTGTTCAAGCCCTTGGAGATTCTTCACAAGCAGGACTATATCACAAAGTCCAGTCTTTTTCCCCTTTCACAGGCAGAAGCAGCAACTGCAGCATAGCCCAACAAAGCACAGTCACAGGCAGGAGCAGCACTTCTCCTCAGCTCTTCGGCTCTTCTCTTTGGCAGAGGTTCCTCTTGAAATGTGATCTTGAAGAAACCTGAAGTATGAGGTTTTGGGTCCACTACTTATACCCTTTTCTTTCTTTTAAGTAGGAAAACACACCAGGTGGTTGGAGACTGTATCATGAGAGGGCAGGCACAGCCCATTCAGATGTGAGTGGCCACTCCTCCCTCCACTCTAGCACTGATGGCTCAACAGATATGCAGACTACATCTCAGCCCCCTTTGTCACAATGTCTAGAGAGGATTCACAAACAGCCCAGCTGTCAAACTGACCCAGACAGGGAAGCTACAAACAGGCAGAGTCACAGAATAGTTTAAGCAAGAAAATGCCTACTTTCTAAAAGTGGTATTTTCAAACTTAACAATCTAAAAAACAACTTCACTAAAATATGTGTTTTTAAATTGTGGGTTCAGAGACCCCCAACTCCACATTTCTCTATGCTCTCAAAGGGAATCTGCACTTTAAAGTTATTTAAAGGCAGCCCCCATGTTAACCTATGAGAGAGATAGACCATGCAACAGTGAAGGCTGAATTTAGCAGTATTTCACTGTCAGGACATGTAACACACATCAGTTCATGTCCCACCTTTAACATACACTGCACACTTCTCCTGGGGCTACCTAGGGCCTACCTGAGGGGTGCCTTACATGTATTAAAAGGGAAAGTTTAGGCCTGGCAAGTGGGTACACTTTCCAAGTCGAATTGGCAGTGAAAGATTGCACACACAGACATTGCAGTGGCAGATCTGAGACATGTTTACAGGGCTACTCATGGGTGGCACAACCAGTGCTGCAGGCCCACTAGCAGCATTTGATGTATAGGCCCTGGGCACCTCTAGTGCACTTTACTAGGCACTTACTAGTAAAGCAAATATGCCAATCATGGATAAGCCAATTTACACATACATTTTACATAGGAGCACTTGCACTTTAGCTCTGGTTAGCATTGGTAAAGTGCCCACAGTATCAAAAACAGCAAAAACAGAGTCCAGCACACATCAACAACCTGGGAAGCAGAGGCATAAAGTTAGGGGAGACCACGCCAAGGATGCCAAGTCTAACACTCCTGCATTAATGCTCAACTCACATGGCAAATGGACTCTAAAATAAATTGCAATAGTGCCCCTAATCTTGCTCACCAAGGCCCAGATTACATGAAGGGCCTCTTTTCTTGTGCCACGTTGCTCCCCTCTAATGCCACCATGTGTGTGCCATATTAATGATACAGGCACCTTGGTGCACAATAGGATCAATAGTATCATCATTTTTGATGCTATTGCGGTACTTTGCAGGACTAGCGCTAAAAGATTTGGCGCTAATCCTGCAAACTACAAAGAGGCCCCCATAAACAAAGTTGTGCCTCAATTTAACGCCTGTACTGAGCATGCATTAAAAATGATGAGAAAAAAGGCGCAGTGGAATCTCATGGATTCCACTGCGCCATTTTTCTGGGCCTCCTAATGGAGGAACGACCCCCCTTGTATACATTATGCCTGGTGCAGGCATAATGTAGCACAAGGGCTTACAAAGTGGCGCAATGAGTGCATTGCGCCACTTTGTAAATTTGGCGCATCATTTTTGCCAAACTAGCTCCACATCAGTGCCAAAAAAATTACGATAATGTGGCGCTATGTGGCACTAGGACCCTTCTTAAATATAGGCCCAAGATTGTTAATTTCAAACTAGCTTTCAGAAGATAGACAAACCTAGCAACAAGTAGCGCTTTTTGTCTAGAACCGAGCATATTCTATTCGAATAAACATGATTAGCTGCAACAATGACACTAAACAACTTGTCCATCATTGTTTCCGTAGCCGTCGAGCAGGTCCACAGCATTCCGTTTGGAGTTTTAATTTATCCAACTATTAGTTTCCAAATTTAAACACTGTAAGTTATGTAAGGGTTTTGATGAATGGTGGGGGCTCTGAGGAATTGCTTCAGGCATTGATTGAACTTCACATTCCTCAAAGACCAGGTTAAAGGCACGTTGTGTTAGCCTGATATCAGAGTCCCTTCCTGGAGGCACTAAAGTAGATGAAATAACTAAGAGAGAAAAGAAACTGCCGAAGGGCTGACTTCAAAGAGGATTACTGGTAATAGAGTGGGTTTGGGCTATCATCATCAATTCAGGACTCTAGAGGCTTCTTCTGACATCAGTGCCTGCCGTAAGGGCTGCACTATTTTGTCTCAACGCAAAAGGTATATTAGATTAAATAAAGGGTTGTACTGAGTTCTCCTTCCTTAGTACAACTCTTTTTTCATCTGCTGTGCCTCTCTGTATTTGGTTCTATGTTGGGAGACTGGCATAGCATATCACACCTCTCTCTCTATGATTTATTGCACTATATTGTCACCTATTTGATTGTATTTGTTCATAGCATTATCAGTCATACTTTTAACTGGGCCCGGGTGAAATTTGAATTTTGCCAGAGTAAGTGGCATCATTTTTGTACTTCCACCTAACACAATTTAATCAAAATTGCTGAGAATATATAATTATGCCACACTGAATGTGTTAGAAAAGCGGGTTATTATATGGTATGGCCTCATTTTCTAAAAAAAACTCCTAAGCCAGTATCGGGTCCAGTCAGGTTCAAAAACCTTAACTCAGCCCTGGGTGGCTGTGGCTTCGGGCAGTCAGGATTTATCAAGTGAAAAAGTGTAAAGCATTAAGAAGGACCAAAACAGTTGAATATGATGAAAACATAACCCAATCAAGATAGGTTCCATTTTTATCTTTAAATACAGACCTCAGTGACAAAAGTCCACTTGATTATCCTGGGATATGAATTTTTAAAAGGACAATACATCACATATTTTCACTTTGCACAATAACTCATTGTAATAAAGCACAGCGTCGGAAATGTTTCTGTACATTTGTAAAGTTGCAAACAATTACTTCAGCTCTTTTGTGGCAACCAGCTATGACAGGGAGCTAGTTACAGGGAACAACAATGTACAGTTGGACAAATACTATGCAGTCAAAGCAGTCTTGAGTCCAGTTCCAGGATCTATGGGTGAACCGCCATAAGCTTTGAAGAGGTGGTCCTGATGCAAGGGATAAGGGATGTTAAAGATGCTCTAGGATGCTGAGGCTGTTGAGCCTGGGATGGGGTTCTTCCTAGGGCCACCCCTCAGTCTATGAACACTCTGGGGCAACTTTGGCTTCAGAGTTCGATGTCCTTTGAAATTCAGAAGAAGACCAATCAAAAACCAGTTGCCACTGCTCTGCTGGTCTCCGCTTACAGCGAAACCAGCGGTTTTCTTTAACTGGTGGTAACTTGCTTGCTCAGTGACCAAACCGCACTTTCATGTCTCTTCTAGCTCCAGCAGACTAGGGTGCTGCCATTGAGAGTTGGGACTCCATCTCCCAGACTGCACTTTGGAGAGCAGTGGCAATCAGGCGTTCTAGGATACCTACCCACCAAAAGCAGTCTTCAACTTTTGTGGCCCTGTAGCTGTAACAGGAAGTCAGCCAACTGTCTCTTGGAGTCACTTCTTCTGTCTTGTGCTTGGCAATGATTTTTTTTGTTGAGCAAGGCACATAGGAACGGTCCTCTCTTTGCTAAACCATGTGACAGCAGATACAGCCAGTCCTTGGTTCAGCTCTCTTTGCTGAATTCAGGGAATAGCAGGACAATCATTCTGTGGTCATCTTTCTAGTACAGATGTGATCTGACGTCTGAGCACCACGGGGTGTCACTTTTATGCCCATGTTGTGTCCTTGGGGGGTGCAGCAACTATTAGTCAATGGACTTCAAGGTCCTTTCCCACCTACTGATGATTTCCTGTAAAGTGTGGCATATGCCTAGCCCAGAATTCACCATCCTGGCGACTTGCAACGTGGCAGAACTTTTTTCTTTGGTGTGTCATGTTCCCTGGCCCATCCCACTGGTGTAGCCACCAAGGGGCTACATGTACATGGAAAAGCTGGTTTGGTAGTGGCTTCCCCCTCTCTGTCCCTGGTGCCAGCCCCTCTGGAAAAACAGAGCACCCTCTATTGTGTGTGTCCACCATTTGTTCTTCAAAGGTGGCTTCTGGTTTGCCCCCTATTCCACCCTATTTGGCCTTCCTGACACATACAGGGCACACCTCTTCCAAAGGTAGGCATTTTGTGTGACTTCCTTTGAGTTGCTCACACCTCTCCCTGGAGGTCAGAAGGCTGTCTTGTGGCCCACAATCATATACAATCACTGGAAAACTTTGGCAACAGAGTGTCAACATCCTAAAGTTACCATTGGTGCAAAAGATACATTAAATTGGAGTTTAGCATCAACTTGGTTTTAATGAAACAATTCTTATAGTACCTCAAAATATCAAATTTAGTAGTCCTGATCAGATTTTAGCACCGCTGAGTTGTAGGCAAGTAACTCTGTACTCGATAAAGGGGCTACTAGCTCTCCCACGTGACAAACAATGTAGCATTTTTACTGCCAGGACGTAAAAGTAAAAAAAAAACACATGCTCAACCTTTCAAAATAATGCTTTCTGTCCTTAGGGCTCAGTAGGCCCATCTTAGAAGTGACTTATAACTGCTAAAAAGTAAGGTTTGGCCTTGTGATTACTTTAAATGGCAAGTTGAGTTAGCAGTTTAAAAACTGCTGTGTCATCCAGCTAAGGCAGGCGTAGAGCTGTGCCTTGCTTTGTTACACTTATGGTGGCACAATAAGTGCTGCAAACCACAAGAGACACCTTACTCCTTGGTCCTAGGTACCCCTGGTACCATATACAAAGGACTCAAAAGTAAATTAACATGCCAATTTTGTGTTAACCAATCAGACACTTACCTCTTAGAGGATTAGAGCATTGGCACTGAGGCCTGATGGGCAGGACTCAATACATTTACAGAATTGAAAAATGACCACATCAGTCCAAAAACCTGGGGGTCATCATGGCAAAAGAGGCATTTATCTACATTGTCCCCCTATAGGTGGAAGGTGAGAAGCAACTAACCTACTTCCAGGTAGTTCTCCTCATCTATATGGAAGAACCTGGGAATGCCATATGCATTGGAATGGTCACAGCCAGGTCTGTGTTCTACTGTAAATACATATCCTGCAGGGAAATAGTCTACCTTAACTTTTTGAAGTTCCTCTCATAAGTGTAAGCCACCTGAGAGATCTGTGGTCAGTTTTAACTCTGAAGTGAGCCCCAAATAAATATGATCTCAGCTTCTTCAGTGACTATACCACAGCAAAGGCTTCGCTTTCAATGTCATTCCAATGCTGCTCTTGGCAGATGAGTCACCTATTATTAAAGGCAACCGGTTGACCCTGGTCCATATCATCTACATGTGCCAACACTGCCCCAATCCCATGTGGCATCTGGCTGGCAACTAAACTCCTTACTATAGTCAGCTGTTTTATGACAGGTGCTGAGTATAAAGGGTCTTTCTGCATGTCAAAGGCATTTTTACACTCCTCAGACTAAATAAAGTTTTGGACTTTTTCTTGGTTCTGTCAAAGGTGCCACAATGGTATCATGCTCCTTCACAAATGTTGTGTAATACCCAGTTAGGCCAAGAAAACCTCTGACCTAGGTCCCAGTGTTTGGTGCCTTCGAAGCCCATATGGTCTGGATCTTAGGCTAAAGAGATTGTACATGGCCTCCACCTATCTGTTGGCCCATGTATACCTATTTGAAACTTACTTACCTTATTAGTCAGGCTTGCCTGCTGCAGAACCAGAAGCACCCCCTTAAGGGGGACCAGGTGATCTTCCCATGTGAAAGTAAATACAGCAATGTAATCAAGATATCCTGCACTGGAAGTTTCTAGACCGGAGAGAACTCTATTCACCAACCTGTGGAAGGAGGTAGATACATTTCTCAAACCAAAGCGCATCACTTTAAACTGAAATTGTCCTTGAGGAATTGAAAATGCCAACCTCTGCAGCGATCTTCCAGTAT
This sequence comes from Pleurodeles waltl, assembly GCF_031143425.1. Taxonomy (NCBI): domain Eukaryota; kingdom Metazoa; phylum Chordata; class Amphibia; order Caudata; family Salamandridae; genus Pleurodeles; species Pleurodeles waltl. The sequence goes on from NC_090447.1 coordinate 590,275,924, forward strand.
CCAGAAGGTAAATCATATATACGTATATACTTGACAGCCCCCAACTTGTTTATGAGCTCATTAGCTTGTGGTATAGGGCAAGCTTCAGTTTTAGTGGCTGCATTTAGACCTCTGTAGTCCACACAGACACTCACATCAGGTTTCCCACCTTCTAGATTTAGTTTGGGTACAAGCACTACTAGGCTGGCCTGGGGTTTCCCACCCTACGCTGTAGCATGTTTACCACGTTAGCCATGTTTCTAGCTTTGACCAAGTCCGATAGTGTGTAGTACTCTGGACAGCAATCTGTCACCTGTGTTCACATCATGAAGACACCAATTTGTCAGACCTGGGGTCAGAGAAAACGGACCAGCAAAGTGTTTCAACATGTCATAACAGCACCTTTGCTGTTGGTCTGTCAACGTGGAAGAGAAGACTGCTCCATCCATTGAACCATCTTTGGCATTTTATTGACAGCAAGTAAGGGAGAAGATCACTTTCCTCTTCTTCAACCCATCTGTCACCATGGGCATTGTCATATCTGCAATGGCGTGGTTTCAACCTGTCTCACTGGAACTTCATGTTGGCGGTCATCATGAATGGCAGAGTCATGATGTTAAAGGGCCCATTCATGATCACAAAGGACCCCAATTCCCGTAGTTTCACCTTTTCATCAGGAGAAGTACACTCTGATACTAACCAAGGGTCCAGGGCTTGAGGCAGCACCTCTTGGGGATCAGAACGCCAGACAGAGGCCAGCAACAGGGCTCAGACAGATCCAGGCAGGGCCATTTGTTGCAGAAAAGATAGGCAGTTACAGGGAGGCCCTTGGAAACTTGTTGTGTCACTGCATCTCACACAGTAGGCTATCTAGCTAATCCTTGGAGTCACTCTGGTGGTCCTGGGTTCAAACAAGCAGGACCTCCCTTTCTTCATCAGACAGCAGGGCAGCAAGGCAGTCCTCCTAACAGCAAAGTAGGTGGGCTGTCCTTCTTCTGAATTATCCACAGGACCAGGAGTGATATGATTTGGGGTCTGAGAGTGACATATTTTATCCCCACTGCCTTTGGGTGGTGGATGCCTCCTTTGTCCCCCCTTCCTCCTTCCTGAGCTTGGTTCCAAATTGTCAATTGCAAGGGCAGGCCTGGTGTCAGGTTCCTTTGGATATACTGGAGGCAAGGCCCTTTGAAGTGCAAATGGGGCTGGGTATAACCCCTCACCAGCCATATTGGCAGGATGACCCATCCTGTCCACACAAGACTTCTTTTGTCTCACTGTCTGGACATGACACACAAGCTACAACAGCAGAGTATTGTGACCCAGCATACTGGCAGAAAAGAACAGTGTATTTGGGTCAAAAATGTCAACTTCCTAAAAGTGGATCTTTTATAATTGTTACTTAAAATGTGACTTTACCATTAAAGAGGATTTTAAATTACAATTCAGAAGCAACCCAAGCATATTATTCTACCAACTCCCAATATAAAAATGGCACTTATTAAAGGTAATAAGGTACCCCAATGTTAGGCTATGGTAGAGGTAGACCTTACAACAGTGAAAACAACTTTAGGAGTTTTTCACTACCAGGACTTAGAAAACCTGAACTCACATGTCTTACTTTTTAAATACTATGCACCCTGCCCTAGGAGCTTTGTAGAGCCTCCTTTAGAGGTGACATATACACATTAAAAAGAAAGGTTTAGGCCTTGCAACAGGCTTTCTTTGCCAGATCAGAATAGCAGTTTAAAAACTTCGCTACAGGCTGCAGTGGCAGGCCTTAGACATGTTTGAAAGTGCCACTTTGGTGGTTGGCTCAATGAATGCTGTAGGCCAATTAATAACATTTAATTTACAGGCCCTGGGTACATGGAGTACCATTTACTAGGGACATACAAATAAAATAAATGTGTCATTTAGGTGTAAACCAATTGTACCATGTTTTGGGGAGAAAGCACAAGGGAGCGAGAGCACAAGCATTTTAGCATCGGTTAGCAGTGGTAAAGTGCACATAGTGCTAAAGCCAAAAAAACTAATTAAGAGAAACAGAAGGATGAAAACAAAGTTTAGGGGATCACCACCCAAGAGTGTCAGGCCTAATAGGGGGAATAATCTAGGGATTGGCAGTAACCTGTGCTCCGCCTGTGGAGTTCACGGAGTTTTGCAGCTCCACACTACACTTGGAGTGCAGAGTTCAGTAAAAACTCCACCCACTGGTGCATAGCGAAGTTTACTGGACTACCACCTTTAAAGATTAAACAGTTGCAATAAACCACTCTGAAGAGTTTCCCTCCAGCACCAGAAAAGCTCCAATCCTAGGCCACATCATATTATGCATTTTCAGTCCCGCTCACTCAAAGAATATGTTCAGCCAGGGGATTCGTTGCAATATGAGCTGGAAGTGCAGTGATCCAATTGCACAGCTGCTCGCTTGGGTGAGCAGCTGTCTTGCACAGTCAGCCACAAATGGGGATGCAGTGCATCTAGAGAAGCAGCTTCTCAGAGGTTGGACTTCGAGCAGCTGTACTGCCAGAGCAAAGAGATGAAGATCCAGCACATACACTGATACCCCTCGGCACCTGCCTGCTGCCTGATGCTGCCTGTACTTCTGTTACTACCACTGGATCCAGGGGCTCCATACTTCAGATGAGCACCTGCCCATTATGGTGGCTGGGTACAGGGGACACATACTTTTCTGCATACTGAGCCTAGAGATAGGAAGCACATCAAGGTCTGCACACTCGTCATTGGAACCTCAATACATGGGACACTGTTACACATGGCTATAGAGAAAACGTCAGTTTGTAGACACGAGCATCTTATATATTATAGAACATCACAAATTAAGCACACATTTCCATTGCAAAGGTTTGAACCAATTGCTATTCATAAACTCTTTAAAAGTGTTTCTACCTAAAGCGGTTCCTGGAATATCAGAAGTGGCATTCACATCACTCGAGTCTAGGTGTTCCCTTTTACATTATAGAAGGCGTATTAAACACTCACTTTAGTAATGTATAGCAGCGTTCTGTGTATTGCTTCAAAGAATTGATAGCCTGTCTGAGTGTGGCAAATGTATTGTTTGTTCACAGGAGCCAAGTATAATTGAGGTAATTGTATTGACTGAGATCCTAAGATAGTAGTCACTCTCAATATACTGTTTGTTAATATGCCTTTTACAAAAAAGCCAATATGTGTGATTGTGCCCAATGTAAGACTGAAGTAATGAATTGTTACAGTATATCATTATCAGTAAGGTAGTGTTCAAAGCAGAGTATGGGTGGTCAATCCAGCTTATTCTGCTCTGGCACTAAAATGTGTCCCCACCTCCAGTGCGCCCACTCTTATCTCGTAAACGTTCATCACAGGGGGTTGGGAGAAGAGCTAAAGAAACTTTAAGAAGCCTTTATTTCCAATAAAGGGGCTTCGTGTACCTCCTCCTCCTTCCGTGCCACATCAGTGAGCCTCACTGACCATCCTGCTATGAGACAGGTAAGTCTCCTACAGAGAGGTGTTAGTGGGAGTAGGTGAAGCCAGCACAGCTGGGAGCAGCAGGGAAGTAAGGAGATAAGGCATAGTTCATTCCACAGACTAAAACTCCCCGAGTTACTCCCACCCCTAGAAATATCCAAAATCCTACCTCTCAATTGTTCAGTAGATACCAATCTCCACCACTCATCCTGAACTCACCTTCCATGAGAGTTAATTTCTACTCTTCCACAATAATCTCACTTTCCTATATTAATACTCGTATTTCCTAACCAACCATCGTATTTCCCAACCAACCCTCTCATATATACTTCTGCACTCAGCATGCTATCTGCCTTCCTTCTGCTCCCCACAACCAATTGCTTTAAAATCATTATCCCACAATCCAGCAATACAACAATCATCTCAATCGTCCACTGGAAGTGGCATTATGTTTAGGAATCCTATCCCTTTATTATTAACCCTCCTACCCATATAGCATATTACAAACATAATCATGTAATCTCTTTGATATCCGAGCAAATTGGGGTGGGGGGTGCATTCCACTTGCATAGAGAACTTTCATGTGAGACTCATGAACCCTCCTTATTACAACTGTCACTCCCCATATGAACTGGTAAACACGTTCCAGTCTCCCAATCACACCCAAATGTCTCCTCTACAACAGAATGAAAATTTGATCTTAATGTAATCACTACTTCCTTCCCACAATCAGTCTGGATGAACACAATCCTTAAGCCTATTCCAGTTGCTTCCATGGTTACAATCCGCATGCCACCACAGTCAATACCTTGCAGTGGTGGGGCTTTGCAGGTATAATTCTTTAGAATACAATAGTCTTCTCGGAATACACATATTTAGAATAAAACTCAGCCAGGCCTAAAAGGTTTTTACATTGTTCTATATACTTTGGTGAGAGTGCTACTTGGATAGTTTATCACACCCAATCATCAACACAAGCTTTATTCAGGTAACATAACCATCAAAGCATCATAATACAATTACATTACAATTTAAAATTTGAAAAAAAGGAAAAGAAAAAAGGAGAATATAACAGTGTAAAACATATACCAATAAAATACAATCTTGAGCCTCGCAAATTTTAAAATACTTATACATACCTAAAATTAATTCATAAGAAGGTTATTTAAGAAACAACGTTGTATATGCCATGCAGCCACAAGGAACTTGCTAACTGCAAAAACTAAAGGTTTTTCACTCTTTAAAATCCTCTTTGCTGTACAGCACTGGTTTAAGCCCAGAGCTCGACAAATAGTATGCATCCATTTTGATTGAGGAATAGAATAGGCAGGACAAAAAAACATGAAGTGCTCCACCGTTTCTGAGCTGCCATGACAAGCTGGACATAGATCAGATTATGGAATAGACCCCAGTTTCTTGATAGAGGTAACAGTGGTAGACTCTCAAAACGGAAATGTGCATACAACCCCTTTCCCCATAAATCAGGTATAAGGTCTAAATATGATTCATACTGAGGAATCCACTTAAAGTCAATAAATAAATTAGTCAAACGACCATGAGATTTGCTGCAAATTGACTCCGTTCTTACATAGGACAAGTAAGTTGTTTTGAAGACAGTGCTATGTATTTTTTCCAAGCATTGTGGATTTTCCCAAAAACTTGTCAGTCCCAAAATATGAAACCAATTTGACACGTGTTTGACCCATGGAATAGAAGTCACATTTGGTCTCTTTAAAAGATCAAGAAAAGAGTCCCTACATACAGCAAGTTTGGGGACAGTCCAAATCTTTATCCAGTAGAGTAATGGTCTTAGGACTATCGTATCCATTATACAATTGAACCCAAGATCCAGAAGCATTGGAATTAAGGGTGTACTACACGGGCAAGCTATCACGGCCCTGGCAAACTTATTTTCTCCCACAGATAGTCTTTTACAATCGGGAAACCCTCATATTTCAGCACCATAGGCAGCCGCCCCCTGTGCCTTTGCCAAATAAATTTAAATAGCTGGAGATACGGCTTTAGATACAGAACTTTTATAAAAATGCAGGATAGCGGCTGCTCTATTCTGGAGGAGCCCCACACTCTTGCTAATCTGATCCTCCCAATGCAAATTACTTGCTATCCTCACACCTAAATAATCTATTGAGCTAACCTGATTTAATGGAGTTCCATCTAAATTAATGGTGCATCTCCCACGAGAACCTGGGCTAAACACCACTAACTTAGTTTTGTTAACATTCAGCTCCAAGCCACAGTCCGTGCGAAAAGATATAAATCGATTAACAAGAATTTGAAGACCCATAGGGGTCTTAGAAATAAGGAGTGAATCAAAGTAGGATAGGGATCTGCTGAGCATTCAATGTGGGAGTGTCATTTTGGGAAGAAAACAATATGTGTTCCACTTCATTAATAAATATGGTAAATAAAATCAGGGCCAAAACACAACCCTGACATACTCCCCTCTGAATGGGGATTTTTTCTGTCAACTCTCCTTCGGCACTCCATCTCACTTGCGCATAAGTGTTCTCATGAAGCCGCCATAGGAGATCAACTATATTGAATGGAATTTTCAACCTAGATAATACTTCCCATAGTTTCTCTCTTGGGACCAGATCAAAAGCTGACCGTAGGTCCACAAAAACAACATATATGGGTAGCTTAACAGGAACTACCTACTTCCAATATGGAAGCACCAGTCTAAACACCTGATCTATCTTACTAGTTTGGGGGCAAAAGCCCACCTGCAATGGGGAAATAACGTGTTGGTCTTGTACCCAACTTATTAGTCTCTCCAGAAGCTGTTTGTCCCATGAAAGTCAAATGTGTGGCAAATTTTTATTTGCTACGGTCCACTTTGAAACACATTGATTTCTAAAATTCTTAGGGCAAGAAAATGTTCCTTTTTGTGTGGTCACCCCTATTTTTGCTGAATTTTAATGCTATTTTTTAGATTCCGTCTACTGGGGTACTGCTGTCCAGTGTTCAGTGTATATGCTCTGTATCCTTAAAATATATAGAACATGAAAAAATGGCTAATCCCTTACTATCATATCTAACTTTCATACAAGGCCATAGTATGTGGTGCAGATATACACCCATGGCATGGAAAGTTAAATATTACCTGTAGACTGCAGCACTAATATGCCGTCCACTAGTGTGACAAAGGAAAGATGTCAGACTTCCCATTACAGTCTGACTGCTACCGCTCAAATCTGCAGCTCAGTATGTCAGAATAACCTTTTAACAGGGAACAACCTTTCTTTCAAAGATTAAAAAGTCATCCCATGTGGCCCTTGTGACTTATAAGGTAGGATGCATGATAATTAAAAGTGAGAAATGTAAAAATATGATATCATCATGTTCTCAAAGTGAAAACACCTCAAAACCTATTTTCTTTATATAGGTCTCTGGCTGTCCAATACAAAACATAGACTAAAGCTTAAAATAGGAATTCTGCTATCTTGAGTATGGGACAAGTTAGAAGAATGATTCAACCACTATTTTTATTATTTATAAAAAGTCCAATGGTAGTTAGATTTTTAATAAATATTTAGGAAAGCTGCCCCCCAGTGATGGTGAAAAGCTCACTAGATACGAGGGATTTCTTTCTTTAAGGAGGAGACAATGCTCCTCACAATCAAAGCCAAAAGAGTCCTTCTGCTCTTATCATGGGGCAGTTCGGATGGCAAAAGGAGGCCAGTGCCATGTCCCTACCCAAAAGGGGGAAATATAACCTTTTTGCTCTCTCAGAGGCAGATTGGGTTGTGTGTCCTAATCTACCTCTGTTGGGGGAAGGATGGGTAGAAAGCCCATGAGACACCAGGGAAATTGTTTTTGATAAAAGAAAGATTTTGGGGAAGCCCACACTGGTATAGGGCCATGCCGAAGCCCTCAAGAGGCAATAGAGTCTTTCTGCCCCCTAGTATGCAGGTTGGGTTTTTCCCCTTGGAAATGATTAGGCTATTAGTTGTGGAGGTGAGATCCCCACTCAGGTATTCAACACAAACTTTGTCAGGGTCAGGGTATACCACAAAAGGCACTAAAAAAGCCTGTGCCAAGGGTAGGTCGCTCCCCCTGCCGCTGCAGCTCCTCCAAGTTCCCGAGTTCCTGTGATCCTGAGACCCACCTAACTGTAAGTACCCCCCTCCTCCCAGCCCCTCGCCCTGCCCCGCGCCACTCACCTTCTCTCCTGCTCCTGCTTCTTTTCCTCCTCTCTGTCTCTTCCTCCTCGCTCCCCCTCTGCAATCTTCTTCTGTGTTCTTCTGTTCTTCTCTTCTGTTCTTCCCTTCTGTTCTTCTGTGTTCTTCCGGTCTTCTGTGTTCTTCTTCTCTGTTCTTCTCGGTGCTTCTGTGTTCTTCTTCTCTGTTCTTCTCTGTTCTTCTCTGTTCTTCTGCTCTTCCGATCTTCTGTTCTTCTGTCTTCTGTTCTTCTGTCTTCTGTTCTTCTGCTCTTCCGGTCTTCTGTTCTTCTGTCTTCTGTTCTTCTGTCTTCTGTTCTCCTGTCTTCGGCTCTTCTACCTCCTCCGTCTTCTTCCCCCGAGCCTGCCCTCCTGCTCCTTCCTCATCCCCCTCCCTCACTCGCCTCCCCCTCTCTCACCCCTAGCTAACCCGTTCGCTATCTACCTCCCTCACTCCTCCTATCTTCCTATCTCTCTAGCTCCCTATCTCACTATCTAACTCCCCCACTCTCCACCTCCTCCTACCTACCTATCTGTCTATCTATCTATTTCCCTATCTATCGACTTCTCTATCTATTTTCTCTATCTATTTCTCTATCTCTCCCCCCTCCCGCCACCCCCTCTACTACCTATCTCCCTATCCTCTCACTCTACCTCTCTCCCTCACCCACCTCTACAACCCCCCCTCCCCTATCTTCACAACCCTACTCCTATCTCTCTCCCTAATCTCCAAACCTCCTAACACTCACCCTCCTCCACCCTAAACCCCCTCCCCCAGCTCCTCTCACTCTACCTGTCCCCCCCCCTCCCTTGCGCTTTCCCGCCGCGACCTCCTGTACGCCCCCGCCCCCCAGCTCCCATTCGCCCCCAGCTGACCCCTCCCCCCCCTCCTACCTCTTATGGCGGCCGCTGCGCGACAGTGGTAGCGACCCTTGACCCAAGGGTAGGTCGCTCCCCCTGCCGCTGCAGCTCCTCCAAGTTCCCGAGTTCCTGTGTTCCTGAGACCCACCTAACTGTAAGTACCCCCCTCCTCCCAGCCCCTCGCCCTGCCCCGCGCCACTCACCTTCTCTCCTGCTCCTGCTTCTTTTCCTCCTCTCTGTCTCTTCCTCCTCGCTCCCCCTCTGCAATCTTCTTCTGTGTTCTTCTGTTCTTCTCTTCTGTTCTTCTGTTCTTCCCTTCTGTTCTTCTGTGTTCTTCCGGTCTTCTGTGTTCTTCTTCTCTGTTCTTCTCGGTGCTTCTGTGTTCTTCTTCTCTGTTCTTCTCTGTTCTTCTCTGTTCTTCTGCTCTTCCGATCTTCTGTTCTTCTGTCTTCTGTTCTTCTGTCTTCTGTTCTTCTGCTCTTCCGGTCTTCTGTTCTTCTGTCTTCTGTTCTTCTGTCTTCTGTTCTCCTGTCTTCGGCTCTTCTACCTCCTCCGTCTTCTTCCCCCGAGCCTGCCCTCCTGCTCCTTCCTCATCCCCCTCCCTCACTCGCCTCCCCCTCTCTCACCCCTAGCTAACCCGTTCGCTATCTACCTCCCTCACTCCTCCTATCTTCCTATCTCTCTAGCTCCCTATCTCACTATCTAACTCCCCCACTCTCCACCTCCTCCTACCTACCTATCTGTCTATCTATCTATTTCCCTATCTATCGACTTCTCTATCTATTTTCTCTATCTATTTCTCTATCTCTCCCCCCCTCCCACCACCCCCTCTACTACCTATCTCCCTATCCTCTCACTCTACCTCTCTCCCTCACCCACCTCTACAACCCCCCCTCCCCTATCTTCACAACCCTACTCCTATCTCTCTCCCTAATCTCCAAACCTCCTAACACTCACCCTCCTCCACCCTAAACCCCCTCCCCCAGCTCCTCTCACTCTACCTGTCCCCCCCCTCCCTCGCGCTTTCCCGCCGCGACCTCCTGCACGCCCCCACCCCCCAGCTCCCATTCGCCCCCAGCTGACCCCTCCTACCTCTTATGGCGGCCGCTGCGCGACAGTGGTAGCGACCCTTGACCCAAGGGTAGGTCGCTCCCCCTGCCGCTGCAGCTCCTCCAAGTTCCCGAGTTCCTGTGTTCCTGAGACCCACCTAACTGTAAGTACCCCCCTCCTCCCAGCCCCTCGCCCTGCCCCGCGCCACTCACCTTCTCTCCTGCTCCTGCTTCTTTTCCTCCTCTCTGTCTCTTCCTCCTCGCTCCCCCTCTGCAATCTTCTTCTGTGTTCTTCTGTTCTTCTCTTCTGTTCTTCCCTTCTGTTCTTCTGTGTTCTTCCGGTCTTCTGTGTTCTTCTTCTCTGTTCTTCTCGGTGCTTCTGTGTTCTTCTTCTCTGTTCTTCTCTGTTCTTCTGCTCTTCCGATCTTCTGTTCTTCTGTCTTCTGTTCTTCTGTCTTCTGTTCTTCTGCTCTTCCGGTCTTCTGTTCTTCTGTCTTCTGTTCTTCTGTCTTCTGTTCTCCTGTCTTCGGCTCTTCTACCTCCTCCGTCTTCTTCCCCCGAGCCTGCCCTCCTGCTCCTTCCTCATCCCCCTCCCTCACTCGCCTCCCCCTCTCTCACCCCTAGCTAACCCGTTCGCTATCTACCTCCCTCACTCCTCCTATCTTCCTATCTCTCTAGCTCCCTATCTCACTATCTAACTCCCCCACTCTCCACCTCCTCCTACCTACCTATCTGTCTATCTATCTATTTCCCCATCTATCGACTTCTCTATCTATTTTCTCTATCTATTTCTCTATCTCTCCCCCCCTCCCGCCACCCCCTCTACTACCTATCTCCCTATCCTCTCACTCTACCTCTCTCCCTCACCCACCTCTACAACCCCCCCTCCCCTATCTTCACAACCCTACTCCTATCTCTCTCCCTAATCTCCAAACCTCCTAACACTCACCCTCCTCCACCCTAAACCCCCTCCCCAAGCTCCTCTCACTCTACCTGTCCCCCCCCCTCCCTCGCGCTTTCCCGCCGCGACCTCCTGCACGCCCCCGCCCCCCAGCTCCCATTCGCCCCCAGCTGACCCCTCCCCCCCCCTCCTACCTCTTATGGCGCCCGCTGCGCGACTGCGCAGCGGGCGCGCGCAGCGGGCACGCCGCTGGCGCGCCGGAGGCACGCCAGAGGCAAGCCCGTCTGCGCCCGTCCGCGCCTGGCCCGCGCCCAGCGCCACGACCCCTGGTCCCCAGCTCCCCCAAGCCCCGCTGATCCGCTACGACCCCACCACCCTCCACGCCCTCAACCCAGGGCGCTCCAAAACCTGCTTCCTAGCTCACCCCAAACGCACCCATGGACCCTTCGCCTGCAACTCCTGCAAACGCATCTTCCACCACGCAACTACCACGACCACAAGCCCACGCGCCATCAACCACCTCAAGTGCATCCTGATCAACGCTCGTTCCGTCCACAAGCACGCCGTTGAACTTTGGGACCTCCTGGACTCCACAGCCCCGGACGTCGCCTTCATCACGGAGACATGGATGAACGCCTCCTCTGCTCCAGACATCGCTACCGCCATCCCCGAAGGCTACAAGATCTCCAGAAAAGACCGCACCAACCAAGTAGGAGGAGGTGTCGCCATCATCTTCAAAGACTCCATCAGCGTCACCACCTCCACTGAAGACCCCCCCCTCGCCGCTGAACACCTGCATTTTCAGATTCGCACCGACCCAAGGACCACCCTCAGAGGATCCCTCGTCTACCGTCCTCCCGGACCTCGCGCCTCTTTCAGCGACGCCATCGCCGACTTCATCTCCCCGCACGCCCTCGCCTCACCGGACTACATCCTCCTAGGCGACCTCAACTTCCATCTGGAACAAAACAACGACCCCAACACCACCACCCTGCTCGACAACCTCGCCAACCTCGGCCTCAAACAACTGGTGAACACCGCCACCCACATCGCCGGACACACGCTCGACCCTATCTTCTCCGCCAGCAAACACGTCTTCTTCAGCCACACCTCTGCCCTACACTGGACCGACCACAGCTGCGTCCACTTCACATTCCGACGCGAGACCTCCCACCTCCGCACTCAACCCACCCCTCGTCGACAGTGGAACAAGATCCCTGAAGAGCAACTCTTCTCCGCTCTCGCCGCCAACCAACCCACCCTCACCACCGACCCCAACGACGCAGCTCTCAACCTCACAAACTGGATCTCCAACTGCGCTGACAACCTTGCTCCCCTCAAACGCACGCATCGACAGACCAACACCAAAAAACCTCTCTGGTTCTCTGACACCCTCAAAGAATCAAAGAAAACTTGTCGTGCCCTTGAGAAGGCCTGGCGCAAGGACCACACCGCGGACAACATGACCGCCCTCAAGAACGCTACACGCAAACACCACCACCTGATCCGCACTGCCAAAAGGAACTTTTTCACCGACAGACTAGACAAAAACAGCCACAACAGCAGAGAACTCTTCAGCATCGTCAAAGAGTTCTCCAACCCCAGCGCCAGCGCCAACGCCGTCACGCCCTCACAGGATTTGTGCGAATCCCTCGCCACTTTCTTCCATCGCAAGATCAGCGACCTCCACGACAGCTTCGGACACCAGACCCAACCATACACCACTGAACCCGCTTCCCCGGACATCACCCTCAACAACTGGACCCACATCAACACGGAAGAAACCAAATCCATCATGAACTCTATCCACTCCGGCGCCCCTTCGGACCCCTGCCCGCACTTCATCTTTAACAAAGCCGACAACATCATCGCCCCGCACCTCCAGACCGTCATCAACTCTTCTTTTTCTTCTGCTACCTTCCCCGAATGCTGGAAGCACGCTGAAGTCAACGCCCTTAACCCTCTGGTAGCTTGCCACAAAAGCAGACAATGTGTAAGCATTTATCCAGAGTACAAACAGCAATAGAGTGAACTAGAGGTATGAATTTACAAACTTTTAGGTAAAAATAGCACCAAGAAGCACAAAGCGCCACTCACGGTTATCTGGACATGCAGGACCAGGTCAAAGTCGCAAGTTGAAGCTGACACCAGTGGAAACCGGATCCGGTACAGGGACCAGGTTGGTCTGGGTTATGTGTTTACCTTACCTAAGACCAAGGGCCAGATGTAGTAAACTTTTTGCACATCGCAAACAGCGAATTTTGCTGTTTGCGATGTGCAAAAAGCACATCGCGATCCCCAAACCCCGTTTTGCGAATCGGTAATCTGGTTACCGAATCACAAAATGGGACTGCAAGTCGCAATTAGGAAGGGATGTTCCCTTCCTAATTGCGAGTTGCAGCGCAAATTTGTATTGTTTTGTGACCACAAATGTGGTTGCAAAACAATCGCAGTTAGCACCCGTTTCAAATGCCTTTGTGAATGGCATTAAAAACATTTTTCCAGAGCAGGCAGTGGTCCTATGGACCACTGCCTGCTCTGAAAAAATGAAACGTAAAGGTTTCATTTTTTAGTTTTGTAATGCATCTCATTTTCCTTTAAGGAAAACGGGCTGCATTACAAAAAAAAAAACTGCTTTATTTAAAACCAGTCACAGACATGGTGATCTTCTGTCTCCAGCAGGCCACCATCCCTGTGAGTGCCGCGATTCTCAAGGGGGTCGCAAATTGTGACCCACCTCGTGAATATTCATCAGGTGGGCCTTTGCGACCCTCCAGCAAATCGCAAATGGTGTCAGGAACACCATCCAACATTCTGAATTGCGACTCGCAAATTGCGAGTCGATCTGACTCGCAGTTTGCAGGTCGCAATTCAGAATGTAACTACATCTGGCCCTAAGTCCATGCCAGGAGCCTTTCCTAGCACCTGGCAGTTTACAACTTCACTGCTGGCTGCAGTGGCAGGCCTGATGCATGTTTTATAGTGCTACTTTAGTGGGAAGTACAATGAATACTGCAGCCCACTAGTAGTATTTGATGTATAGGCTTTGCCACTTTGAGGTGAGGGTTTGCTCCAAATTTTCCCACACCCGCTGGGGCTGAAATCCCACTAGACACCAGGGGTTTCAAAATCACATTAAATAATGGGGGTGGCCCATATGGTATTGAACCACACCTCCACCCCAGGAGGGAAAACAGAGTCTTTCTGCTCCTTGGTGGGGAGAAATAGAAAATTTGCCTTGATTAGGGGCTTGTCCGTTACATGTACTCCTCCCTCGGGCATAGAAAGGCCACAAGACATTAGGAATTTTACAGTGTAGCAAAAAATGTGGTGGGGGTATCTCACCCAGGTATTGGGCCATACTCCTATCCCAAAAGGGACAGTACAGTCTTTCTGCCCCCTGCAGGTGCAAATAGGGCATTTACCCAAGGTGCAGAAAGCTCATTAAATCCCACGGCTTACATTATGGCATGAAGAAAAAAAAATGAAAAGATGGGACACCCTACTTGTGTTCTTTCATACCCCCACCCTAGAAGAAGCAATAGAGTCTTTATGACTCTCATCAGGCAGATAGAGGTTTGTCTCAGTTTGGGGCTTGACCCCAATTAACCTCTTGGTATGTAGAAAGATAAGGCACCAGAAAATAAATGGTCCAAATAAGTGTTGAGAGGACACAAGCCCAGGCATGAGGATGTGCCCCTCACCCCAGAACAAACTCAAGTCCTGCTGCCACTGGGGTTGATTGGGGAATTACTATCTTTCTACCATGAGAGTGGGATTCAAAAAGCCCACCAGACACCAACAATATGCTTTTTGTTTCAGTGTACAAAAATATTGGGTTAGGACCAATATTGGGTTAGGACCTCACTGTTGTGAGGCTACTTAAGCATTTACACAGGCACAATATTTAGCCCTCGGCCTGAGGCCTGTACCCCCTCACCTAGTTACATATAACTTTTATTCCTTTTATTATTTTAGCACAGCTTCATTTTAGTGGAGATTTTTTTCATTCGTTTATAGGTTGCCCTTCCAAGCAGAATTTGTTATTCATTTCTTTGCATGATATTTCATCCTGTGCTCCATCCAAGGCTGTACACAATATTTACCGGGTATTGCTGGTCCAAAGAGTACATTGTCTACCCTACACTGAAAAATATGTGTTGCCACATGAGGGCAGTTCTTAGAATAACAGATATGTTATTATAAAACATCACACTGCCCACATTAGGGTAGAGGGGACATCCCAGCCAGCTTGCCATCCCATGCTGCACGTCATTGCAGTTTCTGCAGAAACTTTTTGGCTCCTTTTCATCTACAAAAGAGGAATCCCAGCAGACTAACAGACCTCTTCTTCACATCTGAACACAGGTATAAGGGTTGGGCTTCCTCCTGGGACCAGAAGGGTGAATTAGGGCTACCACTGATACTTGCTCTGATGTAGAAACTTAGTAGTGTAGATAGGTATGTTAGACATGGTATTGTAACAATATAAAGGGACTCTTCTTGTGTTGTACGTTCCTGGTCACTGCAGTAATAAGGCTGTGTTTCCTTATCTTCATATTTGCAATTCATATCTTTTTCCGTAGAATACAGCTGCTTCAATAAAATATATATTGAACCAAGATCCTGCTTCACTTTGTCTTTGCATGTATGAGACTTGTATAACTGAGAGAAAGGGGTACGATCTTTTCCATTGCGACTTTCCTTAGGAGTCTGAGTATCATGCAATAGGCTTACCTTTGGTATTGGTGAGGTGCTGCTAGCTAGCCGGAAGGGTTAGGCCGACAGCTGTCACAAGGTATGGGATCAGTCTTGGTACCCCATACTCAGTGGATCTGCCACCCAAAACCCAGAAGTCTTGTTACTATAACAGGAATCAACAACATAGTCTTCTTGGCTTTGGGTCTATCCCTCACTCCTAAAGTTCTAACAATCTTTCGTCCCACCTGGAGAACAGAGACTCACCATCCCCAAGAGCAAGCAAGGGGATGTATCACTTCAGGTGGAGTTTTGACATATTATCTGACAGAGTTGGGGTAAATCCCAATTTTCACTTGTAATGCTGAATGACTGGCCTATGCACAGCTGTCACCCACGGAAACCTACTGAACCCAGAAATTTCTGACAACTAGGCACCCAGGTATTCCTAGATGATGTGCTTTGTATAGATCACATAGGCCCTCATTATGACAATGGCGGTAAAAACCGCCTACTGCGGTGGCGACGGCTGCCAAAAGACCGTAGCCGCGGCTACCATCCGTCCACCATATTATGACCCAAGCCAGATTTCCGCTACAAGAAGGGCGGAAATCTGGCTGTGGCTATACTGGCAGATGGTGGTAAGGTGGTGCTGCTACCACCAGCAGCGCCACACCAGTAGACAGCCACCAGCCGTATTGTGAAAAATAATATGGCCTGGCGGTGTTCTGCTGGCGGACGCTGCTGACGGTAGCAGCTCCCCGCCCCGTCCCCTGCCGGAAAACCCCCTGGATTGAGGTAAGTCTGGTTTCTGACAGGGGTGGGGGGTGGGAGTGTTGTGTGTGTGGGGGGGGTGCATGTATGTGTGAGTGTGTGCGTGAATGCGTGTGTATGTTTAGTGTTGTTTGCGTGCATGTATGAAGGTGTGTGAGTGCGTATATGAAGGTGTGTGAGTGTGTGTATGGAGGTGTGTGAGTGTGTGTACGAATGGAAATGTGAATGCGTGTCTGCGTGTGTTTGGATGTGTGTGCAGATGTGTGCGTGAATGAATGAATGCATGCATGTATGTATGCGTGTATGTATGTGTGGATGAGTGTGTGTCTGGGTGTGTGTGTATATGGGGGAGGTTGGATGGGAGGGGGAGTGTGAATGAAGGAGGGGTGGGGGGTCTCTGGGGAGTGTTGGGGGAGGGGGCCTCCTATCAGTGACAGGGAATTCCTTCCCTGTCAACGATGGGGCTTACTGCCATGGTTTTCATGGCATTACGAATGCCACGAAATCCATGGTGGTAGGGAGGGTCATGATACTGCCAGCGGCACAATAGCGGCCGCCTGGCTGGAGATTGTTATCTCCAGCCCAGCAGCTGCTACTGCCATAGCGGATGGAGTGGTACATTGGCAGATTGGCTTCAGCCAACCTGCCAATGTCATAATTTGGTGATAAGTACTGCCTGTCTGTTGGCGGTACTACCGCCACATTACCTCTGACCGCTGGGATCATAATGACCCCCATAATGTTTAACTACATAAATGGATATCATTTTTATCAGTACAAGTGTTGGAACCGTGGGTGGTAAGAAATTTGTGGGCCCCCTTAGTCTGTGGAGCATTTTCTCATACAAGTATGAAGAAAATGTGTGCTTTTAGCCAAAGTTCAAGGTTTGCAAGTTCTTTTGTGTAACAAAATATCATAGGATCCAGACATATCACACCTGAACTCCCTGGGGTGCCTATTTCATTTAAATGTTTGGGTTTTGTAGGTTTCCTTAGGCAACAGCAGTACCTGTGCCCAAAATATACAACTACCCACTTTGCAAAAAATTGTTTTGTTTTGAGTGGAACAATTTGATTTGTTCATGTTGCGTTTTGGGATTTTTCTATCTTGGGCAGTGGGCCAATCCAGACAAGTGGGGTACTTTTTTTAAGTGTGGAAAAACTGGCTAGTAAGAAATGCATGGATCTCTGTAGATGCTGGAACTTTCTCTCACACAAAAGTGAGGAAAATATGTGTTTTTTGCATAAACTTCCATGTTTGCAAGGCCTTATAGTGTAAGAAAACTTCATGCCATCAAGACGCGTCACAACACTTTGAGATCTCTTCAATGCCTAATTTTCAGAAATGTCTACGTTTGTACATTTACCTTTGCAGCACCAGAGCAAGATCCCACAGTTCACAGATACTCAGTGCTTCTTCCAAACTGGGTTGTTTTTGTCTTAGATTTTTTGATGTCTTCACAGTGTTTTATGGAGCATTTTGTATGACCTCTGCTAAGCTTAGCCACACAAATGGGGCATCGTTCTTATTAGAAAATGTGTGGAAATGCTCGGTGGTTAGAGTTTTGTGAATCCCTACAGCTTTTAGAACTTTCGTACATGGGCATGTGAGGAAAATGAGCTTTTTTAGCCAAAGTCTGATGTTTGCAAGGCCTCATGGGCAGGACTATATCATGGAATCTACACAAGTGACACCAGCCTTGACACCTCTGTGTTTCTAATTCTCAGAAATTTGGTAGGTTTCTCTCAGCCCAAATTTCCCAGACACACATATTGTAAAAAAGTGCTGATTTTGCTGGATGAAATGTGATGTTGCAGGCCTTGTTTTGGGGTGTTTCATATGCGGAAGTTATGCCCAGAGACACAAGTGGGTTACCATTTTTATCAAGTGATGAGTAGAAACACAGCATAATGTCACATTTATATATTACCAAATGGATTGCTCTGTTTTATTGGCTTCAAAGTGTAAGAACATTCCCACTGGATCAAATGATAGTATGTGTAACCCCAAACTCAGAGGTGTATAAATAACGACTGTACCCAAATTCAGTATTTAGATAAATTTCTAATTTTAAAAATACAAAGGTTTCCTTCATATCCATTTTTCATTCATTACAATTTACCATCTGAACTGCAGCATGGTCACGACAGGATCAGAAATCATTATTAGTTGCAGCTCAGTTGTTGGCTCGGGGTTTTATTTTTTAATCCTACAAACCATATATATATATATATATATATATATATATATATACATATTTGTGACCAGGAGGGACAGAGGGATGTAGTGGTATACTGTTTTTGTAAATCAGCTTTTGTGCTACAAAAATTAAAGGTTAAAAACTTTGTCACCAGTTGCTGTTTTTTTATTATTTTTATTATTTTTTGCTTCAACTATCAGTTTTTTGGCAAAACTTTCAGGGATCTAAGCAAATGACCTATTGCTTTATTCAGAATATGGTCTACTTTGTAAATGTATAGGGTTCCAGGATCGCCCATGGTTTTACACCTGTTTCCTCCTCAAACCACAAGTAGATTGAAACAATACAAATTAGGAAAAATGGGCAACCTGTTTGAAAAATGCAAAATAATGTGGAAAAAAGATTGGTTTTCGATATGCCTCAGTTTGTTCCTGAAAGGTTTTGAAGATGGTGGTTTCCCTCTTGCAAGCTACCTTTTCCTCATTTAGAAAACAAATGTAGCTATATTTTGACTATTTTCTTGGTTCCCTAATCACTAGTGTGTTTGGGAAAAGGATGTAAAATTGGTGTGAATACCTTGCATGGAAAAGTTTTAAGATATCATAAGAATTAAGTACCCCAAGTATCAGAAAAAGGGCTAATGACTGAGGGTAAAAAACCCTCAACAGCTAAGTGGGTAATTCTGTCTGCTCCATGCCATAGCTATCAGGGGTTGAGCTCAGGTTTAAAACATTTTGGGACATAGTTATACTCTGTCTGCACCAAATTTGCGTCAAAATTTTTGACGCAAATTAATGGCAAACCTAACACTATATTTATACTATGACATCGACCCCCCGAATGTCAAAATTCAGCAGTGTGCGTCATTTTCTGGATGTGGGAAACCGCCATGCGTTAATGACATGCAAGGTTGGCGTTCCCATCCAAAAAATGACTTTAAGGCCTGTGCGCCTTATTTATAATCCCAATGCCATTTTGACGCACAGGAGGAGGCGGGCCTTAAAAAATGGCGCACAGCCTGATTTGCGCCATTTTTTAATGTCTGGGTGAGGGCAGGCGTTAAGGGACCTGTGGGCTCATTTCCATGGTCTCTGACCATGGAAGGAGTCCATGGGTGCCCTTCCCTGCCCCCAGGGGCACCCTCTGCCACCCTTGCCCATCCCTGGAGGACACCCATGGTTGGGGGACCCATCCCAGGTAAGTACAGGTAAGTAGAGGTAAGTATATTTTTTTTAAGTGGCATAGGGGGGCCTAACTTGAGCCCCCCTACATGCCACTGTGCCCAATGGCCATGCCCAGGGGACAGATGTTCCCTGGGCATGGCCATTGGGCAGGGTGGCATGACTCTTGTCTTTGCTAAGACAGGAGTCATTTCAATGGGGGTTGTGTGTCAAAAAATGGGGCAAGTATGGTTAGAGCCATGGTTTTTTACTCTAACCTGACTTGCACCATTTTTTGATGCACAACCCCCATTCTTCCCTACGCCTGCACTGCCCGGTTAGAGTCATTTCTTTTTTCACTCTAACTAGCCCGCAGCGCCGGCTACCGTCAATCCATAAATAAGGTGCCCGTCTGGCGCATTGAAATGGCGTTAGCCGGCGGTAACATTTTTGGCACTGGTTTGCATCAAAAAGTATAAATATGGCCCTTAAACCTTTGCTTGGACCCTACAGGTTAAGGACTTAATTACTTGTGATGGACAAGTAATGCACTTTCTTACACTTAGCATCACTTCCTGCCAGCCACCGTGATCTGATTTGGTCTTCCCCAAAAGGAGAATGTCCTCTTGATACAAAATGACTGCCTAGACTCCCCTACAAATTTCATGCATGACCCTTTGAAAGACCACAGCAG
Organism: Pleurodeles waltl; assembly: GCF_031143425.1. Taxonomy (NCBI): domain Eukaryota; kingdom Metazoa; phylum Chordata; class Amphibia; order Caudata; family Salamandridae; genus Pleurodeles; species Pleurodeles waltl. The sequence goes on from NC_090447.1 coordinate 590,295,888, forward strand.
CTAAGGATAGTCCCAACTGTATCAAAAAAACTGGAAACACATTACCAAGGTGATGAAAGTCATGAAACATCTACTTTTGAGATGTAAGGGTACTTGGTAATATCTGCCAACAAGTCAGCTGTCGAAACCTGTTAATTTCCCTTGGTTAGCTAAAATCTCATTGATCTTTGGTAGGACAAATTTATCTATCAAGATATTCTTGTTCAAGTGTCTAACTACCAGCTTGTAGATGGCTGTCTTGCCACCTCAAGTAGAGCCACCCATTTAGATGATTCAACTGGTTGTATAACCCTAGCATTCTGTAATGTTTCAGGTTTAGGTTGATTTCTTTCATAATAATCATCCAAATGTTTCTGACTTTATGTATGCAAGGTGTAGACATATCATTTCAACATGATCTTGTGGAAGATTAAGAATCTTCTCGCCTGCCAATTTTCCTGAAAACAGTTTTTCCTTTTTTTCAATATTTTTATTCAAGTTGCTCCGATAAACTAATCATAAACACAATAACATCACGAAGATACACATACAGCAGCAAACATACATATCTTAAAACTCATTGGCACAAATACAAATAAGAGAGACAAAAATACAAAGATACATGGTTCTAGGCCTCGCAAGAGTAGGATGGCGCTGACATTATTTAAATGCATTTGAGCCTTGGTGCCTTTGACCTTATGAATAGCAGACTCCTTTTCATAAATCTGTAGAAACAATAACCACCATTCAGAGGCCATGGGTAGAGTAGCATGTACCCATGCACAGGCAATGCACAACCAGGCTACAATGATCATGAGTGAAACCACCAAGGCTAATCTGGGGTTGATGTCAGGTTTGAAAGCCAACCAAATATTCTTAACCAACCACTCAATATAATAGTACAGACGTGCTGAACAACTTGTGGGGGACTACATATCCCAGACACCTTTTAGTCCCTGGAGGCGGCCACCTTGGGACCAGCTGCTCACACTTGTGCCATTAACAAGCACTATAAAGCGGGGGCAGATCACCACTGTGTGGGACACACTGAATAAATTGTGGGGACTGCATATCCCAGACTCCTTTTAGTCCCTGGAGGTGGCCATTTTGGGACCAGCTGCTCACACATGTGCCATTAACGAGGGCTATAAAGCGTGGGCAGATCACCACTGCATGCGACACGCTGAACAACTTGTGGGGGAGTAAATATCCCAGATTCCTTTTTGCCCCTGGAGATGGCCATTTTGGGACCAGCTGCTCATATTTGTGCCATTATTGAGCGCTATAAAACAATGGCAGATCACCCCGGAGTGGGACGCGCTAACAACTTGTGGAAGACTACATATCCCAAACTTCTTTTGGCATCTAGAGGTGGCCATTTTGGGACCAGCTGCTCACACTTGAGCCATTAACGAGTGCTATAAAGTATGAGCAGATCACCGCTGCAAGGGACGTGCGCGGGATGCAGGCATCACTCCCGGCCAAAGCCCAGGCCAAGGGCGGGTCAGTCCGCAGCCGTCAGCGGCCGGAAGAGGCTGTGCTGGGCCTACTCTCTTGGTTATTTTTTTACTTATGCTTCCATATATAGTCTCTGAATGTTGGCTGACACAGGATGGAAAGTGGTGTACAAAGTAGGGTGTGCAATTAAGTTTGCTTTGTGCTATATCTAGTCCACAGCCACTGGTAGGGGGCTACATCTGGCCAGAAAGCAGCCATTGGTAAGAAAAGAGCAGACTGCAGCAAGACGCCAGAGGTGTTTGTCTCTGGGCTGTGCATGTTCCCCTCACACCACTATTATAGGGACACCTGGTGTAGAAACTGAGATAGGAGGGCAGGATGTCAGCAACTTAAATTGCCCCATTCCTTTAATTAGTTCAGATGCCCCTATGGTCAGTAGTATGGCATCTAAGCTCTATGTGGAGCACCCAAATTGAGCTTTAGCTAAAACCTCAACAACCACTAAGCGCAAGAGGAAAGCGAGGACTATATATTCCCTTTCACTTCCCAGGAGAGGGTCAACTGTAGGAGAACAAGGTGAAATAGACAACCTGGGTACAGTACAAATCCTGGATTGGGATTTAGTTGTCCAAAAGTTTATAACTTCTCTGAATGAGTGTTTAACCCCACTGAGAGAAAATTTGGGAACTTAGAAGTAGCAGAATTGAAAAATTTTGGAATATGTCAGGAACATCAAATGTTACCATCCAAGGGGGCCCATAGCCGTGCTGACGCTCCTAGTCCTTAGTAGGTAAACTTACAAGGGAACGCGTATAGGCCGATGAACCTTTTGATTCGCATGGAGTATCCTAGCCATGTAGTGACCAATGTTATCAATAATCAAAATAACCACTAAGAATGAGATTAACCATTATTCGATAATGTCAACAATTCATGAATAACCACAAACTCAATATACGTTTTAACAATTTGTATTTCCCTATTAGTTACAAAACAAACCATACTGTTAATTCAAACTTTATTCAATCAGCTCAGAATTAGTTCATTAGTGATCACCAATAACAAAATCTAAGCATAACTTGAGAAAACATATACTCTAATGCTTCAGCATAAGCCATATATCAACATTAATAGCAGAGTTCCGCAACCAGTTCGTCAAACATTAGTCACTGTCAGCGTCACCCAAAAGAACCTTTCCTAACCCAGATTACCATTAGCATGTGGGACTTCATACAAAAACAATTTAGAACATGAATTTGGAAAAACATCTAGCTAGGAGAAAAACTATACCTAGAAAGAAAAGGTACAAAAGTTAGTCAGTCACATTGTCATAGCTACCTATCCACGGTATGGATCAGCAACAAAGTCAGTCTTCGTCTTCAGGTCATGAATCGATCAGCAACTCATCAGGCTCTCAAGAGCATGAGCCCAATGACAGAGTCTCAAACCTCTTCTCCCCCAGTATCACATCAAATTTGGAATAAGGCCTGCTGAATTTTCCCTCTGTCATGACATTATATTAAAGTTGCCCACTCCATCCCCTAATTCCCAATTGGTCAATTAGTACCTATGTATGACGCTACCCAATACTTTTAACTCTTCAAATCTATGAATTCTAACATTTCGTAGATCTCAGGTTGTCGATTGGTTCACGGTACGATGTCCTCATCATCCGGCTCATCAGGTATCGAAAATGTTGCATCTTCTTCTCCAGTCAGTGTCTCTATTGTTCGAGTCCTGGGAAAGTGCATCAAGCCTGCTCTACACACTGTATGTTGCAACTTTGATTCCCACATCTCCTGTTCGTCGGTACATTGCAGAAAATTCTAGCTCAGCAGACTTTATTAACAGCGAGTATTTCATGGTCAGTTCATCACACTGGCTTCTCTACATTTCATGATTATTCTGCTGCTGCTTGAGGCCTAGCAAAACTAGGCCACAACTTCGGCTAAGTTAGCTCTACAATATAATGCAAAACATACGTTATACATCTTAATATGACATATTACTGCATTGTTATTGCACATTTTCAATATTTCACGCATTTTTAATCATTTTAGTACAACTTGTGTATGTTGGTAGCAACTCTTCGTGAGCACATTTTCAAACGTGCACATTAATTTTTCTATGTTTAATTTTATTATCATTTTCTTGTTAATCAAAATGCACAAACATTAATTAATAATTTCTAGTTAACATATCTGCTTCAACAGCCGCTACAAGTAACCCTGAAAAGATCCCTTTGGGACATCCTTCTTTATTGAATATTCTTCCTCTCAAAAGTACTAGTTAGGAAGTGATAGCAGGAAGCAGCCGACTGTGCCCCGGCCTATGTCTGCAAGATAAGCGGTCTGCACCCATTTTAGCTCCTATAGTTAATCTACCTGCTCCCAATATGCCTTCAGCAATTCCTGGTGAGGCGCCACAAGAGTCTTCAGCTGTTACATCATCCTTATAATTACCAGGGAATAATCTTCCTCCTGCTTGTTGTCCATATGTTGTTATTTTGGCCGGTGTTCCTACAGTGTCCAATTCATATTAAGAATCTACTCTCCAACTTCAAAATAAGGTATGTCACTGGTTAGTGAACTATTCCAAGTTTGATGTCCGTGATTATGGGAATATTTTGTTGACCCGCTGTGTCACCTGGATCAGTCCCTCTGGTAAATGTGTCCCTGGTGACAGTATAATTGTCAATTTTTTGTACCCACAACTGGCAGAGAAAATCCTTTCCCAGCCTTTTGAGACTTTTGGCAACTTGGGTAAAATTAGAATGTTACCTCTTGGCTTTTTTTATAGGCCAAATAACCCCCGAAAGCCTATGATCCCTTCTTCGGACCGCCTAGTGCAGTCCCCCCTATGTGTTTCAAGCATTATATGTAAAAATCATTTTGATCCATTGATAGATCTTAATGAGGTGGACTGACAGTATAGGGACCTGCAGAAGATAGCCTTAAATGTCAGGGATGGAGAATTAGACAGAGGTGTCCCCCTTAGACCCGCTTTTTATCATAGTGTGTTTTCACATCATGTTGAGTCTGTTTTAGAACGGGTCACTCCCATTACTCCTTTGCCTTCGTTAAATACCTTATCGAGGGGAAGTGGTCAAGGAAGTGAAGTTCATTGTAATAGTCATGGTGGGGATATACAGTTTTCCTTGCTAAGTTGGAATGTGACCAGCTTAAGAAACAAAATCTCCAGTCCAGAGTGTCTATGTTTCATTGACGGTTATGATTTTTTTGTATTTCAAGAAACTTGGGATACTACTTCCATAGTTTTAACGTTTTTTCTATTATTCCTGCCCTGCTGTTGCTGCTCAGTCCGGCAGAGCTAGTGGAGGTCTCGCTATTTGGGTGAAGATTAATATCAAAATTACTGCTACAGTTATAGATAGAGGTAGTTTATCAGAGACAATAAGCGGTCTTTTACTTTAGATTTTGTAAATTTTTATAATTAGAATTTTCCCAATACTTAAAGTGAATTGTTTTAGGAGCTATTCAGTTTTATCGGAGGCCTAAAGTTTTATGGGAAGAGTACCATTCAGGAACCGAGCATCTTAATCTGTGGGGATTGTAATGCTAAAATCTGCGTTGATAATAAAGATGTTGGACTAAGGAGCATGGTTTATGGAAGAAGTCCTCTGTGATGTGAAAAGATTGTATCTTCAGAATTTAGTGGGCCCAGTGTGTCTTGATATATGTAGTTAATATTTTCCAAGGGTCGAGCCCAGATAAGCGTACGTATAGAGGAGGGGGTCAACGTTCAGTCATCGATTATATATGTGCTACAAAAAACTGTCTTCAGTGGTGTAAAAATAGTGTGGTGATAGAAACTTTATGGAGTGACCAGAAAGCTATCTACCTGGATGCTTGTTTTCCCTTGAATGAGGATGCCAACCCAAAAATGTCTGATGGCATTAATAAACATACCAGTGATGGTTTAAGGATAGTGTGGGATTTAGAAGACACTATAGCAACGTTAACGGGCCTTGTTAACGACAATCTCCCAATTATTTTGGGCTGTCTAGAGGAAGGATCTTGTGTTGAGTTGTTCCAGGGCTATAGGCAATTTTGTGAAGCCGTTAAGAATATGTTATTACAACCTTTTGATCCTAAAATAAACCGTCCCCGTTGGTTGGATGCTAAGTGCTCTATTGCTAATCACCATTTGAGATCAGCATTAGAGCGGTATCCTAGGGATAAAAAAGAGGTACAGAAGGTGAGGCGCTCTTATACAGCGGCTATGAAAGAAAGGAAGCACTTTCTATTTAGCAAGGACTGAGTAATGCTGGAACGGGCTGATGCTCAATGCAAGGTGTTTTGGGAGAAAGTTAATAGGCTCTATCAAAAGGATGCACCACATACAAACCATTCAAGTAGCAGTATCTAAGGTCATGACTGGGTAATACACTTTAAAAGTGTTTACTCCTAGAAAGTACAGAGAGAGTTTGAGACTGTCTTGTGGTGGGCGCTTGCATTCGTAGGCCCGCTGCAAGTAACAGTTCAGAAGGTTAAGATGGCTATCGTTTCGGGTGCTGGTGGAAAGGCGCCAGGCCCGGATGGGATTCCCATGAACCTTTTTGGATGTCACCCATGTCTATGGGTACCCCTACTTGGGACCTTATTTAATAACTCATTATGGAACAGGATACCTGAGTCTTGATCATTCTCTACAATTGTCCCAATTTAAAAAAAAGGAGACATGGGGTCTCCTAAGTGTTACAGGCCCATATCTTTAGTTGATAGCTCTGTTAAGATAATAGGGAGAGTTATTTTTAATTGTTTGCAGGCTTGGACCACAGAGAATAAAATACTTTCTCCCTGTCAATATGGCTTTCGACCAGGTCTTGGTACTGTGGAGCAGCGCTTGAATTTAAATCTCATTGTAAGTAAATATACAGTTACCAAGCACGGCCCAATGTACCTGGCATTCATGGATTTGTCTAATGCGTTTGACAGGGTAAATAGAAGTAAGTTTTGGGTGATGTTAATTAGCTTAGGAGTGGATGCTGCCCTATTGAACTTTTTACATGGTCTCCATGAAAATGTAGGTGCCTGGGTGCATTATGGTCAGCAGGGCAAATTGTCGGACACCTTTTCTTTAGAAAGTGATGTCCGGCAGGGGTGTGTTTTAGCACCACTCCTTTTTGTCCTCTACATAAATTAGTTAAATGCCGGTCTTCCTAGCTCTGTACGGGATGTACCGTTAATTGCTAATTCCCATGTGCCGGTTCTGTTGTATGCTGAAGACGCGGTTCTGTTGGCCAGATGCATGCACCTTACAAACCTTAATTGCCGCTTTTGTGGCCTTCCTGCATAATTTAGATATGAATACTAATTATAGGAAATCGTATATTATTGACCATTGGAAATGGCAGGAGACCAGTAGCTGCCTTAAGTGTGGGAGATAATTCCCTCAGCGCTGTTAGGAATATTTGTTACCTGGGAATGGATTTCTCTACAAACAATTCCTGGTCAAATCAGGTATCTATAGCCCACCAGAAACTTGGTAGAGCTGCTGGTTCTCTTTTTAATTTAGTATGAAAAGATGGCAGGTCCACGATTAAACTATTTATGAAAATTTACAAAATGCAATGTTTACCCACTGTGGTTTATGGTGAAGGAAAATAGGGATATCAAAATTCCTCAGCATTTAGGTTGTACAAGTACCTTTGTAGGCGTTTATTGAATCTCCCACCTTCGAACACCAGTTTTATTTTACACTCTGAAATGAATTTGGAATAAATTACGGATGTGATAAAGCAGGCACCTCTCTTGCTCTGAGTTAGTGTAAGGTGCAATAATAAGGCGATCTCAACAAGGAAATAATTAGGGATTGTTTGAAATTGGATAAAGGGCCCACTGTCCCATGGCTAAAGCACATAGCTAATTCCTTGACCAATATTGGCCTCCCAGACTTGTTTAACAACCCTGGTGAGATTGTTAAATCAGATAAGAGGGTGGTGAGGCAGAGATTTGAGGAGTATACCACCAACAGAGGATTTACGGCACCCTTAGCAAATCGAGTATTTGTAATTTTTATTTTACTCTGGCAGTTGGTGTTACTCCCCTGTACCTTACGTTAGAGATATCAAGATGGGAGAGGTCGTTACTTTTCAGGTTTAGGTCAGGCACAGTATGGCGACTACTCTATTTTATTGATGGAAATGACATGTGGGGTACTTTGCTGCCACCTTGACCCTGTAATGGTAGGGCAAAACAATCACTACTTAATGTTATCTTTTTTCATGGGTATTATAGGCGATATTTCCAGATATGCCTTAAGCCCTTATTAAGAAAATCAGCTAATCGAAAGTGTAAAGAGGCTTAATTTTTCTTCAGCTGTTATATAACACAGATGTGTGCACCGGAGTTTGTAGTTTTTTTATACAGGCTATTCACAGTAGGAAAACAATTGGGGACATCTAGCAGAGTATTCATTGGATTGGACCCAGTTATGATCATACTGTATGCTGTTTATTGTTAGACCCTCTGTTAGACTGTAAATAATTTGTTAATTATATATATATATATATGTATATATATATATATACATATATATATATATATATATATATATATATATATATATATATATATGCAATTTATTCAGTTATGCCATGCAGTTGAGAGATTTAGGGGGTCATTCTGACCTTGGCGGTCAGAATGACCCCCTTAGTCTGTGTGGTTTTAGTTAATTGATAAATTTGAAATAGGTGCTAAATTTGCAACTGTATATGTTCAATAATTTTTTGATTGATTTTAATACTTTATGTAGTATATTTATAATTTTATGACATGAATGTATTTTATTGACATAGGGGGTCATTCTGACCTTGGCGGTCCATGACCGCCATGGCGGAGGGCGGCAGAAGCACCGCCAACAGGCTGGCGGTGCTTCCTGGGCGATTCTGACCGCGGCGGTAAAGCCGCGGTCAGAAAAGGGGAGCCGGTGGTTTCCCGCCGGTTTCCCGCTGGCCCAGGGAATCCGCCATGGCGGCGCTGATTGCAGCACCGCCATGGGGATTCCGAGCGCCTTCCCGCCAGCCTGTTTCTGGCGGTGTCCACCGCCAGAACCAGGATGGCGGGAACGGGTGCCGTGGGGCCCCTGGGGGCCCCTGCACTGCCCATGCCACTGGCATGGGCAGTGCAGGGGCCCCCTAAAAGGGCCCCACAAAGATTTTCACTGTCTGCTGTGCAGACAGTGAAAATCGCGACGGGTGCCACTGCACCCGTCGCACCCCTTCAACTCCGCCGGCTCCATTCCGAACCGGCTTCATTCTTGAAGGGGCTGTCCCGCTGGGCCGGCCGGCGGTCTTCTGGCGGTCGCCCGCCGGCCCAGCGGGAAAGCCGGAATGGCCTCCGCGGTCTTTTGACGGGAACCGCTTGGCGGGCGGCGACCGCCGCGGTCAGAATGACCCCCTTAGTCTGTGTGGTTTTAGTTAATTGATAAATAAATTTGAAATAGGTGCTAAATTTGCAACTGTATATGTTCAATAATTTTTTGATTGATTTTAATACTTTATGTAGTATATTTATAATTTTATGACATGAATGTATTTTATTGACATAGGGGGTCATTCTGACCTTGGCGGTCCGCTTGGCGGGCAGCGACCGCTGACCACGCGGTCAGAATGACCCCCATAGTGTCCAAGTGAATGTTGTATTAATACGGAATTAATTGGATGTCCTTGGTATCCGAAAATATACTGTAAGTACTGGTTAGATCACGGTGGCTGAGGTCAATTGAACAAATGTCAAAATAGAAATTTTGTATGTGAATTTTAATTGATTATTTATGTTTGTATACTTTTATGGTCTATTGATAAACCAAATAAAGTTTGACTTTGACTTTGATAGTCCATATGAAAAGATAATAATTGTGCTACACTGGACCAAAACATTTAAGTGCAGGGCATTCCACAAACAGATGAATGATATCAGCTGCATGATGATCAGATTTGGAACAATGGGTCTTATGATTCGAGCTATTCATAGACCATTTACATATTCTAGGCCTGATTTAGATATAGGCGGATGAGTTACTCTGTCGCAACGGTGACAGCTATCCCTTCTGACAAAATCTAAATCCCACTATATCCCATGAGATTTAGATTTCGATGGACAGGATATCCATCACTGTTGTGATGGACCAACTCATCTGCCAATATCTAAATCAGGCTCCCTGTCTTGGGTATAGTACAGCATACACAATGTTTGAAATTGCTGCCATTTAAGGCTAAATGATGTAGGAGGCTGGCCTGGATAGTGTTGGGTACCAAAGGTACTTACACCTTATACCAGGTCCAGTAATCCCTTATTAGTGAAATGTAGTCAATGTCTATAAGCCAGGCTGTCTAGACATAGCTGTAGACACAGAAACCAAGGCTGAACTAGGAGACATGCAAAGCTCTTGCAATACCACTGTAGTCACACAGTACTCACACACATGAAATACAATACTCAGCGTTACAAAAATAAAGGTACTTTGTTTTAGTGACACAATGCCAAAAATACTTTGGAGACTATACTCCCTTAGAAGGTAAGTAAATTACACAATATATAAACTAGTAACCAAAAATAGGTAAGAACACAGTAAGAAAACAGTGCAAATAGTGGAAATCACAATATGTTGCAGTGGTCCTAGGGGGAACACATACCATATACTAAAATAGTGGAATGCGAAAGTCGGTTTCACACCTAGGCAAGTGTAGTGTGTAGGGGGGCACTGGGAGTGTAAGAAAATACCAAAGGTAAGTAATAGACCCAACCCCAGAGCCCAGGAAAGCAGGAGTAAAACACAGCAAGTTTCCTAAAACACACTAGAAGTTGTGATAGAAGATAATGCAAGAACCAGAAGAGACTGCAAAACACCAGCAATGGATTCCTAGACCTGAAGATCTGTGGAAGAAGGGTACCAGTCCAAGAAGCAATGAAGAGTCCAGGGAGGACAGAAGCCCCTGCCAACCCGGATGGAGGTGCAAAAGAAGAACCACTGGTGAGAAGACAAAGTCAATATTGCACCAAAGAAGACAGATGCAGGTTCCTAGTTGGTGCAGAAGATGTTCCATGCTGAATGGATGAATGCAGTCTCGTTTGCGTTGCTGGATTCTGCCAACAAGCCTTGGCACATGCAAAGCTTGCGGTCAGTGGAAAATGGCCCTCCCGGGACCAGGAGGGACCTGGTGGTCGCTGCTCAAAGGGGGAGATAAATGGGTCTCTCAGCAACTCAAATGGCCCCCAGAAGACCAGGCAGCATGCACACAGGTCCCACAACATGGGGACAACGAAGGTGCAAATGGAGGCCCACGCAGCACAATACAAACGATTCCCATGCCGCCGGAGAACCACTCAGGAAGGCTGTGCATCACAAGATGGAGTGCTGGGGGCCTAAGCTGTGCTATGCATGAAGAACTTCTTGGAAGGTCACACATAAGCCTTGGCAACTGCAAGTCATGCGGTGCACGGGGGTACTGTCTTGCATGGGGAGGCAATCTCTTACCTCCATCAAAGTTGGACAACTGGACGTTGGGATTGTCGGAGTCACTTTAGTCTACCACCCGTGTTGCTGGATCCATGCTTGTCATCTGGAGAGGGGACCAAACCACCTGTCGTCACTGCAGAGAGGTGCCTGCTGAAGCAGGGAAGTGACTCCATCACTCCACAAGAGATTCCTTTGGTTCTTCTGGTGCAGGCTGAAGACAGGCAGTCCTCAGAGGGTGCATGACCCAGAAACTGTTGCAGTTGCTGGCAGAAGCTGAAGATACAATGTTGCAGAAGTTGTCTTAGCTTCTTTGTTGCAGTTTTGTGTAGTTCTTGGAGCGGTCAGCGGTTGTTCTGTCGGGAGAAGATGAAATAAAGGATGCAGAGGATTCCTGCTGGAGTCTTGCAGTCTGAATACGAAGAAACACCCAGAGGAGAGACCCTAAATAGCCCTGAGTGGGGGATTGCTCACCTAACCAGGTAAGCACCAATCAGGAGGGGTCTCTGATGCCACCCTCTGGTACTGGTCACTCAGATGCTCCCAAAGTGCCCCACCAACTAGGAATCCAAGATAGCAAAACCCAGGGAAACTCTGGAGGATCTCTGGGCACCACCCCTGGAGTGGTGATGGACAGGGGAGTGGTCACTCCCCTTTCCTTTGTCCAGTTGTGTGCCACAGCAGGGACTGGGGTTCCCTTAACTGGTGTAGACTGGATTATGCAAGAAGGGCACTGTTTGAGCCCTTCAAAGCATTTCCAGAGGCTCTGGGAGGATACCCCTCTCAAGCCTGTAACACCTATTTCCAAAGGGAGAGGGTGTAACACCCTTTTCCCAAAGGAAATGCTTTGTTTGCCTTCCTGGGATTGAGCTGCTCAAGCAGCAGGAGTGCAGAAGCCTGTCTGTGAGGTGGCAGCAGCTGCGGGCTGCCCGACAAACTACAGAAGGCCAGTATGGCAGTACTGGGGGTCCACTGTGGAGCCCCCAGAGTGCATGGGATTGTGCAACCAATACTGGAATCTGTATTGGGGTGCAATTCCCAGTTGCTAGGTACCTTACTTGGCCATATTCAGAGTTACCATTTTCAAGCTGGACATAAGTATTGACCTATGTCCAGTGCACTCTTAAAATGGCACACTCACAAAGTCCAGGAAAATGGGCCTGGATGACGTGGGGGCACCTCTGCTAGTGTAGGGGTGCCCTCAGACACAGGTGCTTTGCACCCAGCCGTCAGTGTTGGAAGACCTGATATATAGGTGACTTATAAGAGACCTGGTGCAGTGAAAATGGCTGCAAAATAGTGCATGCACTATTTCACATAGGCTGCAATGGCAGTCCTGTAGAAGCTTTTGCATGGGCTACCTATGGGTGGCAAAAGAAATGCTTCAGCCCATAGGGATCCCCTATGATCCCAATGCCCTAGGTACCTAGGTACCATATACTAGGGACTTAAAAGGGGGACCAGTATGCCAATTTGGAGTGAAATACTGAGTTACCAGTACTGTATGTAGTGACAAATTTTGAACTAGCGAGAGCATGAGCACTGGTTTGCTTATTAGCAGGACTCCAGTGACAGTTTAGAAATCAGTGAAACACACTGACAAGCAGGCCATAAACCATAAGCACTGAGGTCCTGACCAGCAGGATCCCAGTGACGCAGTCAAAAACACACTGACATAAGCCAGAAATGGGGGGTAACATGCCAAAAAGAGGGTACTTTCCTACAATTGAGCAGACATAATGAATAATAACATCAAAAGCAGCAGCATCAACTGAAATGTCCTGACCAAGTGTACCACCCTATTTAACATCAAGGGTAGATCTATCATCCGTCCTTGCTATGGACAAAATTTGATTAACATTTATAATTGATGGTTTGCTATCTAGGGTGAAAAAGTAGGTCACGATATCATCATCCTTCTTCCCAGCCATAAATGGATTATGTGGAAAAAAATATTGAATTGTAAGTATTTAAAAAAGGACTGCTGGGGAAGACCACACAGTGATTGCGGTGTAGAACAGGCACAAACCCTGTCAGAGTCAAAAATCTGACTCACAATCTTGATGCCCCAGTTAAATCAGGTTTTGAACACCTGATCATGGAAGGTAGATGGAAAAATAGGGCTCCACCACAACAGTGCAAACGAGTGAACAGCCGGTAAAGAACATTGGGTGCAAAGTTACCCTTAAATTCATAAAGCACTCCAAATGATCGTAAACCACACTCACTTTAAATAGTTTAGATCAGTACATCTACTCAGAGTGAACCTAAAATTGGGCCCCAGGTCCATTTGATACCCCCCGAGCAAGCAGTCTGAATCCTGGAGTGTAAGAATATTCTTATTGTGAGAGCCAAAAGCGGACCTGAAAAACAGCTTAATGTCCGGAAGAGACAGATCGCCTTGGCTAAGTGGGAGCTTTAAAAGGATAATATTCCTTCTTGGCCTCCGATACCCCCAGTGAAACTGCTGATCACCCCCCTCGTGGCACTTGAAGAAGTGATCCAGAACCCATAAAGTGATTTCTGCAATAGATAAAAAAGTTTGGCTTAAACATTCATTTTGACATTATTACATTGTCCGTTGATGCTGATTGGAAGGATTGCACCTTTGCGATAGTCAACTTTAAGAGAGGTTCATAATTTAATGAAACAGTATTACCCATGTTGGTACAAACATTAACCTCAAGGTAAGTAGCAGCAGTAACTATCCCTGGATTTGATGACTCAGGTTAAAAATTCTAAATAAATTGTGTTTTAGACAGGTTAAGCTCGTAGTCACAAATGGCAGAGAACCTCTCAGCCTCAAATCTAATTTGTTCCAAAGCCAACAGTGGATCAGTAGAGTAAATTGCAACACTATCAGCGTATGCACTTATTTTCAGTTCAATGCCATTTAAAACAGCAGGCAGAATTTCGCTGGGATTTTATCAATAGGGTTCGATATAAAGTGCAAATAATAAAGGGGATGACAGGCAGTCTTGATGGGTGCCTCAGCAAATATTGAATGAGGGAGAAGTATCTCCATCCAGAACCTGCCTAGCCATCGCCGTTTGATAAAGAGATCTAAATGGAGTGGCAAATCGACTACCAATACCACATGCAGAAGGGCGAACCAAATAAATGGCCATGAAACGCTGTCAAAAGCCTTCTTGGCATCCAACAAAGTCATACCCAGCCTGCTGCCAACGTTCAGAGCCACATCAAAAAGGGCAATAGCTGAATTAGTATGACTGGTAGTATCCCAACCGTGAACAAAACTGTGCTGTTGTGGCAAAACTAAATACTGGATCAAAGGGTCCTGAAGGGCTGCCAAATTTTTGGTAAAGATATTAGCACCAGAGTTGATCAAGAAATAGACCAATATGACCCTCTCTCCTTTGGCTGTTTCTCTTTTTTGAGAAACACGTTGATTGATGTTAGTAAGATTCCAAGATGCTGAGATTTCAGAACCATTCTCAGTAAGTGATACTCAGTTCATGAAAAGGGAAAGCAAAACATGTCTAAGGCCCTCATTACAACCCTGGTGGTTGGTGTTAAAATGGCAGTAATACTGCCAACAGGCTGGCGGTAACTACTGCAAAATTGTGACCATGGCGGAAAGATCTTCGAAAGACAGCCAATGTACCACACCGACAACCAGGCTGGAAACAACAGCCACCACGGCGGTAGCCTCCGACAGCCTGCGGAAGTCAATGTTCCGCCCACCATATTATGACCCTGGAAACCGCCACCTTTTCTGAGGCGGTACCAACGACATCAAAAGCCTGGCGGAAACATATCACAGAAGAGAAGGGACTCACCATTCGAGACACAGGGAAGAACCATGCCGTCATGGAGCCTGAGCTGCATGTCTTCCCAATGATCTTCTACGTTCTGCTCCACCATGAACACCAACGCCGGCAAAGACGACGACGGTGAGTACAGCCACCTAGCACACAAGGGAAGGGGGGAAAATGAGGGTGACACACATATGCACCACTCCCTCCCCCACACCATACACACAATCAGCTGCATTACAAAAAAATGTTTACCCCATGACTCGGATGAATAATGCAAGGACAAAACGATTTCGAAAAAGTGAATGTAATGAGATCAACACAGCATGAAAAATAAGTTAGGCAAGATAATAGATATATAGATATGTACAGAAAAAGGGACACAGCCCAGTCCACAATGTTCATAGGCCATATGGCCACAGGCCAAAGTCCAAGCCAGCACATGTCACCTGCTTCAACACGGAGAGAACACTGCAGGGGCATCAGCTGGTAAATAGGCAGCACCTCAGGGGGACGAGGGACAGGGGACCCCTCAGTCGGGAGATGTAACAAGACCACTGGTTCTGGAGGGTGCAACATACCCTGTGCTTTGTCCTCAGGAGTGCAAGGTCACAGTCTCTCATGTGGGTGTCTCATCCACTGGTTCTGGAGGGAGCCTTGTGCCCTGTGCTCTTGAGCCTGGGGAGTGTTGGGCATGTGGGTGTCTTATCCACTGGTTCTGTAGGTGGCCTCGTGCCCTATGCTCTTGATCTTGGGGAGTGTTGGGCATGGAGGGGGCCTTGTGCCCTGTGCTCTTGATCCTGGTTGGGCAAGTGGGTGTGTTACCCACTGGTTCTGAGGGGGCAACATGCCCTGTACTTAGTCCTGGGGAGTGTAAGGTCACAGTCTCTCAGGTGGGTGTCATACCTACTGGATTTTCAGGGGACAGGCCGCACAGCAGCCCATGGAGGCAGGATTACATACCATCGGTTGGCGGTGATGGCTGCTCAGTGGTGGTGTTGCTGCTGGTGGAGGGAGGCTCCTGCCCATCCCCTGCAACCTTGGACTGCTGCTCAGTGGAGGTGGTGGTGCTGCTGGGGGATCCTATCCCCTGCTTCCTCGGAGGGCTGCACAACAATGGTTGGTGGTGGGGGCTCTGTCACAGTTCCTTCCCCAGGCCCCTTGGACTTCCTGCCTGCTGGAGCAGGCTCCTTGCTCTTCCTGACAGCTGGGGCAGGCTCCTTTCACTTCTTGCCTGCTGGTGCAGGCTCCTTAGTCTTTCTGGCAGCTGGGGCAGGCTCATTTCCCTTGAGGCTGCCTGGTGCAGGCTCCTTCACCTTCAGGATATGTGGCCTGGATCCTTTTCCACCACGAGTGGGTTTGGTGACAAATGGGCCCGTGGACTGGGTGGCTGAGGTGCTTGGCTGGGTTCTTCCAAAGCTGCCCATATTTGCAGGACGGGGGGAGGTGTAGGGGTAGGGAAGAGGTCAATGTTGGATAGGAACAGTTTTTTAGGGACTTTGGGGCGGGAAGAGGGAGAAGTAATTAGAGTGGAGAAAGAGGGAGTGGTTGTTGGAGGTGTCTTTCTGCTGCTTTTGGGCGCAGATGAATGGGCTGGATGCTGTTGTGAGATGGGTGTTTGAGTGCTTGCATTTGCATACCTTAGGAGGGGGGACAGACACAGTGGGAGATGACACAGGGGACGTGTGCATGGCTGTTGTGGAGGTGTCTGCCAGTGAGGTATGTGTTCTGCTTGGTTTGGGGATGATGCTGGTAGTGGATGATGATGTAGTGCATGCAGGTGTGAGTCTGGATGGAACTGGGAGAGAGGTGGAGGCAGAGACAGTGGAAATAGTGGATGTTGGTGTGTCTGCATCTGGATGGTGTTTGTTTGAGTGTCTGTGGGATGAAGTATGGTGCTTGTGTTTGCCTGTCCCTCTCTTGTGTATTGTCTTGTGTGCATGCTTGTCTGGCTGTGTGCTTGGGATGGGTTGGGGTTGAGTAGAATGTGACTGGGAAGAGGAAGTTGGAGTGGGGAGGGTAGAAACAGGGACAATGGCTGCCATCAGAGAGGAAGCCAGAGCCTGGATCGATCTTTGTTGGGCCGCCAATCCAGTGTTTCATGCCCTCCAGGAATGCATTAGTCTGTTGCATCTGGGCTGTCAGCCCCTGGATGACATTCACAATGGTTGACTGCCCTACAGAGATGGATCTCAGGAGGTCAATAGCCTCCTCACTCAGGGCAGCAGGGCTCACTGGGGCAGGGCCTGTGGTGCTTGGGGCGAAGGAGATGCCCACCCTCCTTGGTGAGCGGGCAGGGTCAACTCGATGAGGGGCTACTGGGAGGGCGGTGCTGGTAAGGGGGGTGGCCGATGTACCTGTAGCTGGGGGGGTCACAGAAGTATCCACCACCACCAAGGAGCTTCCATCGGAGGAGGTATCTGTGTCAGAACTGTCCCCTCCAGTCTCCGCCTTGATGCTCCCCTCGCCCTCCGTCCCACTGGTGCCCTCAGTGTCAGTGGACTCTGCCTCCTGGGTCCTGTGGGATGCAGCTCCCTCCATCGTGGGTGGCTCTGCTCCTCTGCCACTTGATGCTATTGCACATAAGGACAGGATGACAAAACAAAAAAGGGGGGAAGAGACAAAGAATACACTGAGTCAATGGCTGCTCCAACACCACCGTTGGCATACACAGTACCCTCACACACAGGGAACAGGCCTATTCGTTATGCCATAGAACTAGGAGAGAAATAGCTTGCCACCAAGGCCTGGGGAGGGACACACACAGCCAAATGCAGCAAACCTGGGACCCAGGCAGCCCTGACCAGTAGTGGATGCCTACCAGCTAGGTAGCAGGATTATCCCTTCAGAACCCTAGCCACTAGGAGACCTACGCTGCAATGTCAGGCCTGGCCTAGGTGCACCCACTGACACACATCCCCCACCCGGATACCACTCTACTATGCGCAAGTTGTAATGATGGGCACTTTACTCATTCCCTTGTGGCTGCTGTGATGCTTTCAAGTGCCCATTCAGCTCTGAATAGGCCACCGCCAGTATGCGGGCCATCAGCGGGGTCAGGGGTCGCCGTCTTCTGTGCCCAGTGTCTCAGGTCCTCCCACTGTTTGCGACAGTGGGTGCTTTGCCTGTCATAGACCCCCAGGGTCCGCCCCTCCTTGGCGATGGCACGCCATATACCCTTCTTTTGATGGGCCCTGACATGCAGAGGCAATACGCACAGGAAAATTGAATTAGACAAACAGTCCTGTCTGTTACACTTATGGCCCACCATAACCCTTCACATCATCATTTACACACACATGGCCAAGCACACAACCTATATGCCGTCCAGAGAACATCCACCCACCCCCCTTACACGAGGCCTTCACACACACCACTCCATGCATTCATGTCACATACATCGAGCCCAAGGTGTACACACCTGTTGGTCTGGAGGCCCATACAGCAGTCTGTTCTGGGGTAGGACCCCATCCACCAATCTCTCCAACTCCTCCAAAGTGAAGGCTAGGGCCCTTTTCCCAGTCACACAGGCCATGATAGGTTCCAGACACAGGTCACAGCAGCACATGCAGTGTAGGTCCTCTTCTGTGGAAGATCAGGTAGCAAGTGAGGGATCAGATAGAAAATGGCGGTCACGTCCGTGGCGGTGCATACCGTCACCGCCAGCGTAGGTCACCATTGGTCACTGTAACCCATAGGGCCCAATGTTAACCAATGAGGAATTGCACGGGGGTTCCCGACCACCTCCTGCAACGGCACACAACGTCAGCGGAATTACCTCACTTACAACTGTCCCTCCACACAGCGTAGGCAGATGCCATTTCAGGGGGTGCGGGCCCAGGAAAATAGCTGCGTCACTGGTAAAATTAGGACATACTGGACAAATCACACAGACCCATTACAAGTTAACAGCATGCTAAGTTCTGTTGTATCTCCATTCTTCAGTTCATGTCCGGTGAATCACTCTTTTGCCCCATAGATTCCAACCGATGCGGATGAATAGGAGATGGAGACATACCCCCCTGTACAGACCCCTGGTGGACTTGGCAACACTGGAGGACAGGCACATAATACTCACCTATAGACTTGACAGGGCCACAATCACAGAGCGGTGTGCCCAATTGGAGCCTGACCTGATATCTGCTATCCGTCACCCGACTTGGATCCACCCTCTTGTGCAAGTTCTATCAGTGCTCCATTTCCTGGCAACTGGTTCTTTCCAAGTGACAGTAGGCTTGGCAGCAGGAATGTCACAGCCAATGTTCTCAATAGTGCTGACAAGAGTATTGACTGCCCTGATTAAACACATGTGCAGCTACATTCTATTTCCCCAGGTTAAAGATTTGGCAACAGTACAGGCCGAGTTCTATGCAATTCTGAGATATCCCCAAGATATTTGGGGTGACTGATGGAACACATATTGCATTTGTCCCCCCCATGGAAGTGTTTCCACTCTATTAATGTACAGATGGCGTGCTTGGCGGAGCAGTACATCTCCCACATCAATGCTAAGTATCCTTAGCATGATGCCTTTGTCCTGAGGAATAGCAGCATCCCAAATATGATGGGCCAACTACAGAGGCACATGGTGTGGCTAATAGGTGAGCCCTGGTTCCCACCCTGTATATGTTGGTGTATAGGTATGGTGTGGGCCATATGGGATAGTGTTTGGATAAATGTTGTCCCTCAATAATTGCAGGTGACTCTGATTACCCAAACCTATCATGGCTGCTGACCCCTGTGAGGAATTCCGAGACAAGGGCAGAAGAACGTTGGAATGAGGCACATGGGCGAACCAGAAGGATCATTGAGAGAACCTTTGGCCTCTTGAAGGCCAGGTTCCCGGTGCCTCCATCAGACAGGTGGATCTCTGTGCTACTCACCCAAGAAGGTCTGCCAGATAGTGGTGGCATGCTGCATGTTGCATAACTTGGCCCTCAGGCGCCATGTCCCATTCTTGCAGGAGGAGGAGGCTGGAGATGCCCGTGTGCCTGCAGTGGACCATGTGGACAGTGAGGATGAGGATAAGGAGGAAGAGGATGATGACAACAGAACATCAGTTATCAGACAATACTTCCAATGACACACAGGTAGGACAGTGTTACTTTACATTTTAATGAAATTTGTTTGAATTTCTGTGGCACTGGCATGCTGATATTTCCACTTCTATGCCCACTTACTATTCCCTCTGGCAATTCATTTTGCAGATGTTGGTGACCTCACATATACTCCTGGTGTGATCACTGCAGCCAGCTACAGGTCACTAATCTGTGCTAATTTCTTTACAGTTGAATTGTAATGTTTGTACCTGTTTCAATGAATATATAATTGAAAACATGACATACTTCAAACTTCTTTTTTTTCCCAAAGGTGTTTACTGAAGTGCTAAAATATTGAAGGGCAAGTGCAATGGGATGGGGTGATGATGGAGGAAAGCCCAGGGTATTGGTCCAGTCTGTTTGTAGCACAGGTGCGTTGTCCAAGGGGACATAGGAAGGGGAGCAATGGCAGTTCAAGGTTGTAGGAAAGTACCATTTTGCCTGGCATGTTACCCCCATTTTTACTTGTGTGTCAGTTTGTTTTTGCCTGTCTAACCGGGATCCTGCTAGCCAGGACCCCAGTGCTCATAGTTTGTGGCCTGAATGTGTTCTCTGTGTGGTGCCTAACTGTGTCACTGAGGCTCTGCTAACCAGAACCTCAGTGCCTATGCTTTCTCTGTCTTTAAAATTGTTACTGCAGGCTAGTGACCATTTTTTTCCAATTCTGATTGGCACACTGGTACACCCTTATAATTCCATAGTCTATGGGACCTAGGTACCCAGGGTATTTGGGTTCCAGGAGATCCCTATGGGCTGCAGTATTTCTTTTGCCACCCAGAGGGAGCTCAGACAATTCTTACACAGGACTGCCACTGCAGCCTGAGTGAAATAACGTCCACGTTATTTCACAGCCATTTTACACTGCACTTAAGTAACTTATAAGTCACCTATATGTCTAATCCTCACTTAGTGAAGGTTAGGTGCAAAGCTACTAAGTGTGAGGGCACCCTGGCACTAGTAGGTTCTCTCGGCCTGTCCTCCCTCTGGTGCACAGCAGTCCTCCCAGTTTCCCTGTTGGCCTACCCCTCTGTCCCCTGAACCGTGTGCCCACTGCCTTTGACCCCAGGTCCCTAATTGTCTTGGGTATGAGGTGTGGCTTGAGGTCCCTGTAGAGGTAGACACACTGCTGATTGACATGTCCTGGGGATAGAGGTGTGTGTACGCTGGGTGGGTGCTGTGGTGGTTGTAGGAGGCTGGACTGGCTTGTAGTGAGTACCAAGGGGTACTTACACCTTGCACCAGGCCCAGGTATCCCTTATTAGTGTAGAGGGGTGTCTAGCAGCTTAGGCTGATAGAAAAGGTAGCTTAGCAGAGCAGCTTAGGCTGAACTAGGAGACGAGTGAAGCTCCTACAGTACCACTAGTGTCATATGCACAATAT
Source organism: Pleurodeles waltl (assembly GCF_031143425.1). NCBI lineage: Eukaryota > Metazoa > Chordata > Amphibia > Caudata > Salamandridae > Pleurodeles > Pleurodeles waltl. The sequence continues at coordinate 590,317,060 of NC_090447.1, forward strand.
CATAAGAAAACACAATACACAGATATACAAAAAATAAAGGTACTTTATTTTTATGACAATATGCAAAAGTATCTCAGTGAGTACCCTCAGTATGAGGATAGCAAATATACACAAGATATATGTACACAATACCAAAATATGCAGTAATAGCAATAGAAAACCGTGCAAACAATGTATTGTCACAATAGAATGCAATGGGAGCGCATAGGGATAGGGGCAACACAAACCATATACTCTAGAAGTGGAATGCGAACCACGAATGGACCCCAAACCTATGTGACCTTGTAGAGGGTCGCTGGGACTGTAATAAAACAGTGAGGGTTAGTAAAATAGCCCACCCCAAGACCCTGAAAAGTGGGTGCAAAGTGCACCTAAGTTCCCCAAAGAGCACAGTAGTCGTGATAGGGGAATTCTGCAGGAAAGATCAGCACCAGCAATGCAACAACAATGGATTTCCAGACGAGGGTACCTGTGGAACAAGGGGACCAAGTCCAAAAGTCATGATCAAGTCAGGAGTGGGCAGATGCCCAGGAAATGCCAGCTGTGGATGCAAAGAAGCTGCCACTGGATGGTAGAAGCTGAGGATTCTGCACGAACGACAAGGGCTAGAAACTTCCCCTTTGGAGGATGGATGTCCCACGTTATGAAGAGTTGTGCAGAAGTGTTTTCCTGCAGAAAGACTGCAAACAAGCCTTGCTAGCTGCAAGGGTTGCAGTTAGGGTTTTTGGATGCTGCTGTGGCCCAGGAGGGACCAGGATGTCGCCAATTGCGTGAGGAGACAGAGGGGGCGCCCAGCAAAAGAAGGAGCTCACTCAGAAGCAAGCAGCACCCGCAGAAATGCCGGAACAGGCACTACGAAGTGGAGTGAATCAGTGCTCACCCGAAGTTGCACAAGAGAGTCCCATGCCGCCGCAGGACAACTCAGGAGGTCGTGCAATGCAGGTTAGAGTGCCGGGGACCCAGGCTTGGCTGTGCATGAAGGAAATCCTCGGTGAGTGCACAGGAGCCGGAGTAGCTGCAAAACACGCGGTTCTCAGCAATGCAGTCTGGCGTGGGGAGGCAAGGACTTACCTCCACCAAACTTGAACTGAAGAGTCACTGGATTGTGGGAGTCACTTGGACAGAGTTGCTGAGTTCAAGGGACCTCGCTCGTTGTGCTGAGAGAAGACCCAGAGGACAAGTGATGCAGTTCTTTGGTGCCTGCGGTTGCAGGGGGAAGATTCCGTCGACCCACGGGAGATTTCTTCAGAGCTTCTAGTGCAGAGAGGAGGCAGACTACCCCCACAGCATGCACCACCAGGAAAACAGTCGAGAAGGTGGCAGGATTAGCGTTACAAGGTCGCAGTAGTCGTCTTCGCTACTTTGTTGCAGTTTTGCAGGCTTCCAGCGCGGTCAGCAGTCGATTCCTTGGCAGAAGGTGAAGAGAGAGATGCAGAGGAACTCTGATGAGCTCTAACGTTCGTTATCGAAGGAATTCCCCAAAGCAGAGACCCTAAATAGCCAGAAAAGGAGGTTTGGCTACCTAGGAGAGAGGATAGGCTAGCAACACCTGAAGGAGCCTATCAGAAGGAGTCTCTGACGTCACCTGCTGGCACTGGCCACTCAGAGCAGTCCAGTGTGCCAGCAGCACCTCTGTTTCCAAGATGGCAGAGGTCTGGAGCACACTGGAGGAGCTCTGGGCACCTCCCAGGGGAGGTGCAGGTCAGGGGAGTGGTCACTCCCCTTTCCTTTGTCCAGTTTCACGCCAGAGCAGGGCTGAGGGATCCCTGAACCGGTGTAGACTGGCTTATGCAGAGATGGGCACCATCTGTGCCCATCAAAGCATTTCCAGAGGCTGGGGAAGGCTACTCCTCCCCAGCCCTGACACCTTATTCCAAAGGGAGAGGGTGAAACACCCTCTCTCTGAGGAAGTCCTTTGTTCTGCCTTCCTGGGCCAAGCCTGGCTGGACCCCAGGGGGGCAGAAACCTGTCTGAGGGGTTGGCAGCAGCAGCAGCTGCAGTGAAACCCCGGGAAAGGCAGTTTGGCTGTACCCAGGTCTGTGCTAGAGATCCGGGGGATCATGGGATTGTCTCCCCAAGACCAGGATGGCATTGGTGGGGCAATTCCATGATCTTAGATATGTTATATGGCCATATTCGGAGTTACCATTGTGAAGCTATACATAGGTAGTGACCTATGTATAGTGCACGCGTGTAATGGTGTCCCCGCACTCACAAAGTCCGGGGAATTGGCCCTGAACAATGTGGGGGCACCTTGGCTAGTGCCAGGGTGCCCACACACTAAGTAACTTAGCACCCAACCTTTACCAGGTAAAGGTTAGACATATAGGTGACTTATAAGTTACTTAAGTGCAGTGTAAAATGGCTGTGAAATAACGTGGACGTTATTTCACTCAGGCTGCAGTGACAGGCCTGTGTAAGAATTGTCAGAGCTCCCTATGGGTGGCAAAAGAAATGCTGCAGCCCATAGGGATCTCCTGGAACCCCAATAACCTGGGTACCTCAGTACCATATACTAGGGAATTATAAGGGTGTTCCAGTATGCCAATGTAAATTGGTAAAATTGGTCACTAGCCTGTTAGTGACAATTTGGAAAGAAATGAGAGAGCATAACCACTGAGGTTCTGATTAGCAGAGCCTCAGTGAGACAGTTAGTCATAACACAGGTAACACATACAGGGCACACTTATGAGCACTGGGGCCCTGGCTGGCAGGGTCCCAGTGACACATACAACTAAAACAACATATATACAGTGAAATATGGGGGTAACATGCCAGGCAAGATGGTACTTTCCTACAGTGGTGTTTCCTGATGGGGGATGCTCTGTGGTGGTGTGTGACTTTGCCTGGGTAACTGGCTGTCGAGAGGTCCCTGATGGGCCAGGTTGGTCATCCAGATCCTGAAGGCCAGAGTAGATGTCATCACTGTGGGCCTCTTCAGTTGGGGATACTGGATATTGCTGGCCCCTCCTCTACAATGACATTGGCTGGGATACCTGTGGGGATGTAAATGATGTGTTATGGTTTCTGTTTCTGACATTTTATGCTTCCGTGGCTTGCCCTCTTTGGTTGTATTTGTCCTGGCAGCTTTCACTTGTGTATGTTGGTGTAGGGTGGTATTGTTACTTCTCTATGGTGTGCATGCTTTAGTGATGACTGTCCTTGCAGGGCTGTGAGGGGTGTCCATGCATTGGTAGAGCATGTAGGGCTTAGCATTGGATGAGTGAGATGTGATGGTGGGGTGTGTGGGAAGTGGTGGAGTGATGAGAGTGAGGGTGGCGGTATGCAATGACATGCAGGTAGGGGGGTAGTAGTAGTAGAGACTTGACTTACCAGAGTCCAGTCCTCCTCCTACTCTGGCCTGGCCCTCAGGATGCAAGATTGCTAAGACTTGCTCCTCCCATGCTGTTAGTTGTGGGGGAGGAGGTGAAGGTCCACCGTCAGTCCTCTGTACAGCAAGCTGGTGTCTTCCCCCATAGGTCGTTTCACCTTTTCCTGATGTCATCCCTAGTTCTTGGGTGCTGTCCCACGACACTGACCCTGTCGATGATTCTCCGCCATACCTCTATCTTCCTATCTATTGATATCTGCTGCACCTGTGCTCCAAAAAGCTGTGGCTCTACTGTGATGATTTCCTCCACCATGACCCTTAGCTCCTCCTCTGTTAAACGGGGGTGTCTTTGTGGTGCGATGGGTGTTGTGTGAGGTGTGTAGGAGAGAGTGCATTGGGTAATGTGTTGGGGTGTGTGATGTGGGATGCGTGAGTGGTGTATAGGTATGTATAGTGTGTGGGTCTGGTTGTGGTGTGGTCTTGGTGTCAATCTCCTAGCAGTAATTGTTGTTTGTAAAGGGTTGTGGGTAATGTGGGTGGGTGTTTTATAGTGGTGTGGGTGTGGTGTGCGTATGCGTGTCAGGTGTGTGTTGTTTGAATTGTCCAATGTGGTGTTGTTTCGTATGTGTTTCCATTTTGAGTGCAGCGATATGTACCGCCAGTGGTTTACTGCCATTGAATGTCCGCCGTGGTGATTCGTGGGTCATAATGTGGTGGGCATAGTTCTTTAGAGTAACAGTGTGGGTTTTGACACCGCCAGTTTATTACTGACCTTTGGTGAGGCGGATTTGTGTCTGTGGCTGAATACCGAGGGATTGGTGTGTGTCTGTCATATTATGGTGAACGGATATCCGCCACCGCCGTGGTAAATTGGCGGCAGGCAGCGTGGAGGTAAGTGGGATTTACAGCCAATGTCATAATGAGGGCTTAAATGTCTTGTAAAATTCCAGCAGAATGGCATCTGTAGGAAAGTACCATCTTCCTAGGCATGTTACCCCCATTTTTACCTGTATGTCAGTATGTTTTTGCCTGTCTCACTGGGATCCTGCTGCTCAGGACCCCAGTGATGATAGTTTATGGCCTAGTGTGCGTGTCTGTATAGTGCAGGTATTCTCTGTCTAAGGCCAACTTCATTAGCCTCAGTCCGGCCTCCTCTAACCTCAGCATTCTGACTTGCTTATCTAGGCACTGGTCCTCAGGGTTATATGTTTGGGATGCGTCTGAAACAGATGTAACATGTGAATGTGCAGACATAGATCTATCTCTAACAGGGACCACTCTAATGACCTGGCTCTAGGGGTGAAGGGAGCCCTACTTGTGTGTGAACCCTTCCCACTACCAGTTGTACTAAGTGGCCTATTGACAGATAGATATGTAGAAGTACCCACCCCAGGATTGTCAGATTGATACTCTGAGCCGTCCTGGTTGGAATTATCCTCTACCTCTTCCCCTGTCTAATCTGGACCAGTGCTGAGTCCCTGGTCATCTTGGAGGAGATGATTTAAGAGTAACTCCCCAAACCTCTTTCAATACAGCGACCCATCAAACATTTAAAGTTAAGATTTTCATATGTTGTTTTCACCACTCTAAGGGTAGCATCTACAGAAGACATATTGAAAGAGAAAAAAAGAAGTTTGGGAAAGTGAGTAAAAAGCTAGTAGAATAACAGAGCTAAATTTTTAGAGAAAACAAGAAAACTTTTCAGAACTTTGTCAAAAACTTTTGCAAAGTTAACCAGAACTTTTAGAAAGTTAGAAAATTACTTCTAGGTATATATTATACATTTTATAAGTATTGGAGCTAGCTTTTCTTGTGAAAAGCACAGGTAACGAAGTGGTAAAGCAATTGCAAGTACTTATCCCACCGCTGCACCACCAATGTAGAAGGCTGGCCTGGTTTGTAGTGGGTACCTTGGGTACTTAAACCTTATACCAGGTCCAATTATCCCTTATTAGTGAAGTAGTGGTGTTGTAGCAGCTTAAGCTGTGAGTCCAGGAGCACGCTCGTCGCTGTGAGAGGAGTCCAGGAGTACCGGTCGTTGACTTGGAAGGTGCCTGCGTGAACAGGGGAGTGACTCTGTCCTCCCATGGGAGATTTCTTTGGTCCTTCTGGTGCAGGATGAAGACAGGGAGTCCCCAGAGCGTGCACACCATGGAAACTGTTGCAGTTGCTAGCTAGAGCTGAAGTTGCAGAAGAAAAGTATCCCTTGTGCATACTTTGTTGCTATTACAGCATTTCCTGGAGCAGGCTGCGGTTGATCTGAGGTCAGAGGATGAAGTAGTAGTTGCAGAGGATTCCTGAAGGAAACCTGCAAGCAGAATCTGAAGAGAGCCCAAAGGAGAGACCCTAAATAGCTCTGAGAGGGGGATTGGCTACCTTATCAGGTAAGGAACTATCAGGAGGGGTCTCTGATGTCACCTGCTGGCACTGGCCACTCAGAGCTCTCTAGAGTGCCCCCACACCTTGCAAAGCAAGATGGCTAAAATCTGGGATGCACTTGAGGAGCTCTGGGTACCACCCCTAGGGTGGTGATGGACATGGGAATGGTCACTCCCCTTTCCTTTTTCCAGTTTTCCGCCAGAGCAGGGGAGAAGGGTTGCCTGAACCGGTGTAGACTGGTTTATGCAAGGAGAGCACCATCTGTGCCCTTCAAAGTATTTCTAGAAGCTGGGGGAGGCTACCCCTCCCCAGCCTGTAGCACCTATTTCCAAAGGGAGAGGGTGTAACACCCTGCTCTCAGAAGAAATGCTTTGTTCTGCCTTCATGGGACTAGGCTGCCCAGACCGCAGGAGGGCAGAACCCTGTCTGTGAGGTGGCAGCAGCTGTGGCTGCAGTGCAAGCCTCAGAGAGCTGGTTTGGGAGTATTGGGGGATCCATAGTGGAGCCCCCAGGATGCATGGAATTGGCTCCCCAATACCAGATTTTGAATTGGGAGACAATTCCATGATCTTAGACATGTTACATGGCCATATTCAGAGTTACCATTGTGGAGCTACATATAGGTATTGACCTATATGTAGTGCACGCGTGTAATGGCGTCCCCGCACTCACAAAGTCCGGGGAAATGGCTCTGAACTATGTGGGGGCACCTTTGCTAGTGCAAGGGTGCCCTCACACTTAGTAACTTTGCACCTAACCTTCAGCAAGTGAAGGTTAGACATATAGGTGACTTCTAAGTTATTTAAGTGCAGTGAAAATGGCTGTGAAATAGTGTGTGCACTATTTCACGCAGACTGCAATGGCAGTCCTGAGTATGGGTTTGTCTGGGCTCCCTATGGGTGGCAAAAGAAATGTTGCAGCCCATATGGATCTCCATGAACCCCAATGCCCTGGGTACCTAGGTACCAAATACTAGGGACTTATAAGAGGGGTCCAGTGTGCCAATTGAAATTGGTCAATGAAGTCACTGGCCTACAGTGACAAATTTAAAAGCAGAGAAAACATAAGCACTGAGGTTCTGATGAGCAGAGCCTCAATGACACAGTTAGGCACTACACAGGCATACACATTAGGCCACAAACTATGAGCACTGGTTTCCTGGCTAGCAGGATCCCAGTGAGACAGGCAAAACATACTCACATATAGGTTTTTAGCTATGAGCACTGGGGTCCTGGCTAGCAGGATCCCCCACTGACACAGTAAAAACACACTGATACACACTCATAAACAGGCCAAACGTGGGGGTAACCATGCTAGAAAGAGGCTACTTTCTCACACAACCCCCCCCAAAACGAAGGACAATAAGGCTAACCTTGGCCAGTTGAGACTTTATTGTCTAAGTGGTGATTAGTGGAGATTAGATCTGCCATGGAGTGGTTACTCCCTTTATCATCCACTGTATGGTTGCTTCCCTGTGGGGATGTAAACCACCCTGTTTGGAGATTGTCACCAAACCAACAGTGTGAGTGTAAATTCTCAGAGTTCCTATTAGTATGTTTTAAAGTTGGGCAGTGGGATTGGTCCACTGGGCCTATGTCAACTGCAGGAAATGCTAGACAGGGATGCTGTCTCAATAAAGTCATAGCTGGGCAAAAACCTTGTCCATATGGCTGTAAGAGAGAACAGGGTTGTTGTTTCTCTTCAGTTGGTGCAGGGCAGGGTTGCTGTCCTATAAGCTTCACACCAGGACAGGGCTGCTGTCCTAAGTGTTTAGCGGTAGTGCAGGGCTGCTGCACTAACGTTTCTCTGGGAGGGCTGGAGGGATGCTCCACATTTACTAGAATGGTGCAATTTTGCACATCTGGATTAGTAATTCCACAGAGAGGTACTTTTACCTCTGGGATTCTACCTGTGGTAGCTGGTGGCTACTTTGGTACATGTTCCAACCCAGGAGAGGTTTCTCCCACCACAGGAATGGTATCCTTCGTGGCAGGGTGGGGAAGGGATACCTTGATACCATTTTTACCTGTTGGTGGAGAGGGGTCCTGAGATTTCAGTCCATTTTCTCTCCTTTGCTTTTTCACCAGAAATGAGAGGAAGCAATTCCAAAGGGATGCTCAGAATGGATGCATGGGTATTATACTCTACCTCAGCACAACCTAAGGCCTTTAGGTCATTCACTAAGAGACAATCTACATGTAAGCTAGGTGATACCACCACCTGCTTAGGGCCAGTAACTCCACCCCGACTAAGTTGAACTACAGCTAAGGGAGACGCTGAGTGGAGTTATTGACATCAGTAACTCAGTACTTCTATCCAAAGAGGTGTTGTGCAGGTGACACTAGGTTTTCAGTCACCAAAGTGATACTGGCACCTATGTCCTTGTAGGCTGGGCCTCAACACCATTTATTAAGATTGACTGCCTGTACTTAGTCACGTTACTGGGACAAGCAGCTAAGGTGGCAAGGCCAATGCCACCAGGAGTGACAGAAACTGTCTTGGGACTGTATACCCCAGTTTCTATTATGGTCCCAAAAATGAACCCAACTACACCTTTAGTTTGACTATTGCCAGTAGTCCCACCACTGTTACCACTACTGCTAGGGGCACTATAGTCTGATGTCTTAGTTGTGGTAGGCTCAGGGGCCTTACCTGTGCAGGACTTATCCCCTGGTCAATGGCCTTTATTGCTACACACATAGCCCCAAGGCTTTTTTTGACTGTGTGAAGAGTTTGAAGAATATGAAGAAGTTTTATCCCCACCCCAGAGGAGTGTTTTGGACCTGAAGAAGGATCTTTTTGTTTACTTTTATTCCCATGCTTGTCCTGAGATTTTTCACCATCTTTCTTTTTGCTGTCTTTGTCACCCCCTGTATGACCTTTTCTGCTCACCCTTGTTCTGACCCATTTGTCTGCATTCTTTCCCAATTCTTGGGGATAGGTCAGATCTGAGTCCACAGGTTACTGATTTAACAAGTCAGACACACAATTATTCAAGATATGCTCTCTAGGAATCATGTTATATAGGCTTTCATAATCAGTCACCTTACTGCCATGTAACCAACCTTCTAGTGCCTTCACAGAACAGTCTACAAAGTCTGTCCAGTCCTGTGATAACTCCTTTCTGGTCTCTCTGAACTTAAGTCTATGCAGTTCTGTGGTTAAGCCCAGACCGTCCAAAAGTGCCTTTTTAAGAACTTGGTAGTTATCTGCATCATCCTCTCTGACAATCAGAAGTCTGTCTCTACCTTCGCCTGAGTAGGATAAGCAACAGATAGCAGCCCACTGTACATGAGGGACCCTCTGAACTTTACAGGCCCTCTCAAGGGCAGCAAACCACTTGTTGATGTCATCACCATCCTTGTAAGGAGGGACAACTTTGAGCAGATACCTAGAATCAAATGAACGTTCCCTCACATTTGTATTTCTAAAACTGCTGCTGCCACCATGGGTAACTAACCCGAAACCCTGCCTCTCTTTCTCCACAGCCAGGGATTCCCTGTCTAAGGCCAAATGCTGCTGCATTAGCTTCAGTCTGGCCTCCTCTAACCTCAGCTTTCTGAGTTCCCTATCTAGGGACTGGTCTTTAGGGTTAGAATTATGTGAAGCCTCTGAAACAGAGGTAAGATGAGAGTGTGCAGAGGCAGATCTATCTCTAACAGGGGCCACTCTAGTGACCTGACCTGGCCTCTCTGGGTGAAGGGAGCCCTACTTGAATGTGAACCCTTACCACTACCAGTCATACTAGGGTGCTTGTTGACAGATAGGTCTGTGGACGGACCCTCCCCAGGATTGTCATCTTGCTCCTCTGAGCTTTCCTGGTTGGAGTTATCCTCTACTTCTTCCTCAGTGCTGATTCCTTGATCATCCTGTAGGAGGAGATTTAAGAGGTACTCCTTATTGGGGTTCTTCCCAATTCCTAAATTTCTTTCAATACAGAGCCCCTTCAAGCTTATATAGTTTAAATTGTCATAGGTAGTCTGGACAGCTCTAGTTGTGGCTTCTACAGAAGACATATTGAAAGAAAAAAGTTTAGGAAAGTGAGTAAAAAGCTATTAGAATAACAGAGCTAACTTTTTAGAGAAAAGAAGAAAACTTTTCAGAACTTTGTAAAAACTTCAAAGAACTTTTAAGAAAGTTAGAGAATTGTTTCTAGGTATACAGTAGATATGCTCTAAGTACTCGAGCAAGCTTTTTTTGTGAAAAGCACAGGTGACAAAGTGGTAAAGCAATTACAAGTATTTATCCCACCGCTGTACCACCAATGTAGGAGGCTGGCCGGGTTTGTAGTGGGTACCTTGGATACTTACACCTTATACCAGGTCCAGTTATCCCTTATTAGTGAAATGTACTAGTGTTCTAACAGCTTAGGCTGATAGAGGTAACTATAGCAGAGCAACTTAGCCTGAACTAGGAGACATGCAAATCTCATGCAATACCACTTATAGTTACACAGTACGTACACAAAAGTAAAGACAATACACAGTGTAAACAAAAATAAAGGTATTTATTTGGGTGACACAGTACCAAAAATATCTTAGAGACAATACTCCTTCTGGAGGTAAGTATTATACACAATATATACACTAGACACCAAAATTAAATAAGTAAATAGTCATGGAAGAATGCAAACAGTAGGAAATCCTATAGAACGCAACAGGAGGAAATAGGTCTAGGGGCAACACGAACCATATACTAAAAAAGTGGAACGTGAATCACAAATTCCCCCCAGAAAAGTGTAGTGTGTGCTGAATCTCTGGGAGAGTACGAATACAGTAAAGGTAAGTAAATTACTGCACCCCAGAGCCCAGAAAAGCTAGGGTAAAGTACTGCAAGTTTCCTCAGAACACACTACACCTCATTTTGGGGATTTTGCAGCAGCCAACCAAGTCTGCAAGAACACCTGCTAGATTATTGGACCTGAAGACCTGCAAAGGAAGGGGACCAAGTCCAGAAGTCAAAAGAAGTTCCAGGAAGGAAAGGAGCCCCTGCCAATCCAGAAGAGGGTGCAAAAGAAGAGTCCCATGTTAGTCAAAGACTGCTGAAATGCGCCCTAAGAAGATGCCAGCTGGTTACTGCATGATGCAAAAGCTGTCCCACAGCGTAAAAATCGTTGCAGATGAGATTTCATGTTCGAAGTCACCAACAAGCCTTGGCTACGTCAAAAGTGCATTTTTCATCAAAATGGCGCTGGATGAACCCAGGAGGGACCTGGGGGCCTCAAATCTATGTGAGGAGGAAGAAGGGGCTCACAGCACTTTACAGAGCCCTCAGCATGCCAGCCAGCATCCCCAGACGCCACAGGATCCAGGTTTAAAGGAGGTGCTAAAGGCGGTTGATGCAGCACAACAAAAGAAGGTTCCACGCCATCGGAGAACAACTTAGCAAGTTGAGCATTGCAGGATGGAGTGCTGGGGACCTGGGCCAGGGTGTGCATGAAGGAATTTTTCAAAGAGTGCACAGAGGCCTCAGGAGGTGAAGACACAGTACACAGGGTACCATCGTTCTCGAGGAAGGCAAGGTCTTACCTCCTCCAAATTGCGTCAGCAGGACGTGAGGACAGTCTAGGTTGATGATGTCCACCCTCTGTGTCCTTAGGAGCATGCTCGTCGTTGTGAGAGGATTCCCAGGGTACCGGTCGTCGTCTTGGAAGGTGCCTGCTTGGAGCAGGGGAATGATTCCATCACTCCACAGGCGATTTCTTTGGTTCTTCTGGTGCAGGATGAAGCCAGGGAGTCCCCAGAGCATGCACACTGTGGAAACTGTTGCAGTTGCTGAATTGGAGCTGAGGTTGCTGAAGAAAAGTGTCTCTTGTAGACCCTTTGTTGCAGTTACAGTGTTTCATGGAGCAGGCTGAGGTTGATCTGAGGTCAGAAGAGTCTAAAGTTGTTACAGAGGATTTGTCAAGGAAAGTTGCCAGCAGAATCTGAAGAGAACCCAGAGGAGAGACCCTAAATAGACCTGATAGAGGGATTGGCTACCTTATCAGGTATGGACCTATCAGGAGGGGTCTCTGATGTCACCGGCTGGCACTGGCCACTCAAAGCCCTCCAGAGTTCCCCCACACCTTGCAAAGCAAGATGGGTGAAGTCTGGGACACACTGGAGGAGCTCTGGCCACCACCCCTGGGGTAGTGATGGACAGGGGAGTGGTCACTCTCCTTTCCTTTGTCCAGTTTCCTGCCAGAGCAGAGCTCACGCAGGCACCTTCCAAGTTGACGACTGGTACTCCTGGACTATTCTTACAGTGACTAGCCTGCTCCTGGACTCACAGAAGGTGGACCCCATCGACACAGACTGTCCTGAAGTATTGCTGATTCAATTTTGAGGAGGTAAGACCTTGCCTTCCCTGAGAGCGACAGTACTCCTGTGCACCACATCTTCTTCACCTCCTGAGGCCTCTGTGCACTATTTGCAAAATGCCTTCATGCACAGCTTGGCCCAGGTCCCCAGCACACCATCGTGTGATGCTCAGCTCACTGAGTTGTTCTCCGGTGGCTTGGGACCTTCCTTTGTTGTGCTGCACCAACTGCGATTTGCACCTCCTTTGTCCCCATGTCCTGGGACTCCTTTGGGTGCTGTCTGGCATCCTGAGGGATTTCTAAAGTGCTGAGATCCCTCTCTTCCTCCTCACACGGAGTTGAGGCCCCCAGGTCCCTCCTGGGTCCAGCCAGCGCCATTTTGATGCAAAACACATATTTGTTGTATACAAGGCTTGTTGGCAACTTCCAACATGAAATCACGTCTGCATCCATCTTCACGTCGTGGGACATCTTCTGCCTCATGCAGGAACCCACTGGCATCTTCCTAGGGTGCATTCCTGCAGTCTTCATCCAACTGGGGACTCTTCTTTTGCACCCTCTTCTGGGTTGGCAGGGATTCCTGTCCTTCCTGGAACTTCTTTAGACTTCTGGACTTGGTCTCCTTCTTTTGCAGGTCTTCAGGTCCAGGAATCCAGTGGTTGTTATTTGCAGACTTGGTTGGTTACTGCAATAATCCATATCACAAGGTGTAGTGTGTCCTAAGAAAACTTGCAGTACGTTAGTCCTGCTTTTCTGGGCTCTTGGGTGGGGTAATTTACTTACTTTTACTGTATTATTACTCTCCCAGCGATTCTGCACACATTACACTTGTCTAGGGGGGGATTTGTGATTTGCATTCCACTTTCTTAGTATATGGTTTGTGTTGCCCCTAGACCTATTTTCTCTCTTTGCATTCTATAGCATTTCCTATTGTTTGCACTATCCTATATCTAATTACTTACCTTATTTTGGTGTCTAGTGTATATATTGTGCTGTGTATAATACTTACCTCCAGAAGGAGTATTGCCTCTAGGATAGTGTTGGTACTGTTTCACCCAATAAATTACCTTTATTTTTGGTAACACTGAGTATTGTCTTTACTTGTGTACAAGTACTGTGTAACTAAAAGTGGTATCGCATGAGCTTTGCATGTCTCCTAGTTCAGCCTAGGCTACTCTGCTATAGCTACCTTTATCAACCTAGCTACTAGAACACTACTACTTCACTAATAAAGGATAACTGGACCTAGTATAAGGTGTAAGTACCCAAGGTACCCACTACAAACCAGGCCAGCCTCCTACAGCATCCTCTCCGGTTGCCTTTCCTGATGGTAACACCTTAATAGCCCCTTCAATCTCCTGAATTGTTATATCCTTCTCTAATTCCACAGTCTGTGATGGACTAAGGCAGGACACACACACAACCTCTGAATAAAACATTATTTCTAGATTGTACCACAGGTAGTGCATCACCATAAATGTCCTCATAAACCTCCACAAAGTGTATCACTATGGCAGGAGTACCATTGTGGAGAATACCGTAATTGCCCTTAATGCTTTTGATTACGTTCTTATTTCTCCTTTCTGTTATTTGTTCGGCAAAAACAGATCATATTGAAACAAACTCATATTGAAGTGCCCTATTGTTTAAATACTCAATTTTGATTTTCTTCTCTCAATCATTGTCAGAGCTTACCACAAAGCTTCATGAGGGTGGAAAAGATAGAAGACTCATTCTGAACTCTGTATTTAATTGCTTGGTAATGCTGGTACTCAACCTCACAGAGCTGAATACAGCATTTAACATCTTCTTTCTGCAATCTATCAGCCTTCCGGATAAATTGAAGTGTAATTTCACATATGTAAGCCTAGATTCTATCCCAGACTATGGGCCTGATTTAGATCTTGGCAGATGGGTTACTTGGTTGCAACAGTGATGGATATCCTGTCCGCCAAAATCTAAATACCATAGAAAACAATGTTACTCAGATTTCGGCAGGCGGGATATCTGACACCTTTGTGACAAAGTAACCCCTCTGCCGATCTCTAAATCAGGCCCTAAGTGAGGTCCAGTGGAGTTGGTATTAATAAAGATGAATTCCCTAAGAGAATCATTCACCCAATCAATATACCCTGGACTACAGAACAGAGATTTGAAGAATGAAAAACCCTGCCATTCCTTAATTAGGACAGGGAGCTGCAGGTACAATAAGAGCAGGTTATGATTTTAGATGATCTTAGGACACACTTCTATATTTACAAATTGATTCAACCGCTGAGCTATAAAAACCATGTAAATCAGTGAGTAGTGTCTATGTGGTACAGATAAAAAGGTACAGCAGGAACTCTTGGGATATGGATCAAACCAGAGATCAACCAAGCCATGAACCCATGCCCAATCACGAATGGCAGCTCTGGTTTTCACCATCTGAGAATAAGCCATTGAGTTAGACGTACCCTCTGCATAACTCATGCTACAGTCGAAATCCCCAAGGGGAAGTATATACCCCCACCACTATGATAGTTTCAAGTTCAACCAATCAAATAAGGCAGAATCATCAACATTAGGCCCATAGATCATGACAGTAACACATTTCCTAGAGTAGACATCAATCTGAGGAGTCGTCCACCTACCCGGAGAATCAGAGGCCACCCTCTGAATCAAATATTCCAGATGTCTACTGTAGGAAAGTACCATCCTTCTTGGCATGTTACCCCCGATTTTTACCTGTTTGTCAGTGTGTTTTTACTGTCTCACTGGGATCCTGCACGTCAGGACCCCAGTGCTCATAGTTTGTGGACTTTATATCAGTGTGTTTTACTGTGTTGTCAGTTTGCTTGACTGTGTAACTGGAGTTCTGCTAACCAGAACTCCAGTGCTTATGCTCTCTCTGTTTACCAAATTTGTCACTATAGTCTAGTGACTCCATATTCCAATTCAGATTGGCACACTGGACCCCCTTATAAGTACCTAGAATATGGTACCTAGGTACACAGGGCATTGGGGTTCCAGGAGATCCTTATGGGCTGCATCATTTCTTTTGCCCCCCATAAGGAGCTCATGCAAACACTCCTTCAGGGCTGCCACTGAAGCCTGAGTGAAATAGTGCACACACTATTTCACAGCCATTTTCACTGCACCAGGTAACTTATAAGTCACCTATATGTCTAACCTTCAGTTATTGAAGGCCAGGTGCAAAATTATTGTGTTGAGGGCACCCTTGCACTAGCAAAGGTGCCCCCACATTGTCCAGGACCAATTTCCCCGACTTCATGAGTGTGGGTATACCATTATCAGCATGCACTACATATGTCAATACATATATGTAGCTTCACAATGGCAACTCCGAATATGGCCATGTGAGATTGAGAAATTGAACCCCCAATACAATTCTGGTATTGGGGGTCAACTCATGCACCCTGGAGGTTTCCACTGCAGCCCCAGCTGCTGGCAGCTCACAGACAGGTTTCTGCCCTCCTGGGGATAGAGCAGCTCAATCCCAGGAAGGCAGGACAATGCATTTCCTTTAGGAGAGGGGTGATACAGGCATGGGAGGGGTATCCTCCCAGAGTCTCTGGAAATACTTTGAAGGGCACAAACGGTGCCCTCCTTGCATAATCCAGACTACACCGGTTCAGGGACACCTAGTCCCTGCTCTGGCGCAAAACTGGACAAAGGAAAGGGGAGTGACAACTCCCCAGTACATCACCACCCCAGGGGTGGTGCCCAGAGCTACTCCAGAGTGTACCTGGCATTAGTCATCTTGGATTCCAAGGTGTGGGGACCCTCTGGGAGCATCTGAGTGGCCAGTGCCAGCAGGTGACATAAGAGACCCCTCCTGATAGGTGCATACCTGGGTAGGTAGCCAATCCCCTCTCAGGGCTACTTAGGGTCTCTCCTCTTGGAGTTCCCTCAGATTTGGTTTGCAAGATTCCACCAGGACCCCTTTGCATCCTCTGCTTCAGCTTCTGACCGTTGGATCAACCGCAGACTGCTCCAGGACCGCTGTAACTGCAATAAAGTATCCAGGAAGGCTACTGTGATCCTGCAACTTCAACTCCAGCCAGCACTACAACACTTTCCAGGTTTTGCATGCTCTGAGGACTACCTGTCTTCAGTCTGATCCAGAAGGACCAAAGTAATCACCCGTGGAGTGATGGAGTCACTTCCCTGCTTCAGCAGGCACCTCTCTGCATCGACAACTGGTACTCTGGGACTCCTCTTTTGTCGACGAGCGAGATCCCTGGAACACAGGTGGTGGACTGAAGTGATCCTGACTGTCCAAAAGTCTAGCTGTCCAAATTTGGTGGAGGTAAGAGCTTGCATCCCTGTGCTGCGACAGTGCCCCGGTGCCCGGGTCTTCTGCAGCTCCTTGAGCTTCTGTGCACTTCTTCCAAACATTCTTCATGCACCGTGTAGCTCAGGTCCCCAGCATTCTATCCTACGATGCTCAGCTCCCTGAGTTGTTCTCTGATGGCGTGGAATCCCTTTGTGTAGTGCTGTGATGACCGCAATTTGCAACCCCTTTGACCCCATGTCCTGGGACTCTTGTGGGTGCTGCCTGGTCTTCCGAGGACTCTTGAAGTGCTGAGAGACCCCTCTGTCTCCTCAGTCTGAGTCAAGACCCCCAGGTCCCTCCTGGGACTGGGCAGAGCCTCTTTGCCGCAAAAGTATCCTTGCGTGAACCAAGGCTTGTTGCCTAAATCCAGTGACGAAAACAGCCTGCATCCAATGACTCATTATGCGACATCTGTTGCACCAAGTAGGAACCCACAGCTGTCTTCTTTGGTGTATTTCTGTACTTTTCTTCCAACTGGAGAATCCACTTTTGCACCCTCATCCAGGTTGGCAGGGATTATTGTTCTTCCTGGATTCTTCATCGACTTCTGGACTTGGTCTCCTTCCTTCACAGGTCTTCAGGTGCAGGAATCCATTGTTGGTTTCTTGCAGTCTTGCTTGGTCTTTGCAAAATCCTTTACCACAACTCCTAGTGTGCTCTGAAGAAACTTGCTGTACTTTACTCCTGTTTTCCTGGGCTATGGGGTGGGGTAGTTTACTTACCTTTAGTGTTTTGTTACACTCCCAGCACCCCTCTACACACTACACTCACCGAGGGGGGGGGGAACCAACATTCGCATTCCACTATTTTAGTATATGGCTTGTGTTGCCCCTAGGCGTATTGCAAACTATTGTGTTTTTCACTGTTTGCACTATTTTCTGACTGTGTACTTACCTGATTTTGGTTACTAGTGTATATATTGTGTGGAGTATTGCCTCTAAGATATTTTTGGCCTTGTGCCACTAAAATAAAGTACCTTTACTTTTAGTAACAGTGAGTATTGTCTTTCTTGTGTATAAGTAGTCTGTGACTATAGACGTTTGGCAGGAGCTTTACATGTCTCCTAGTTCAGCCTTGGCTGCTCTGCTACAGCTACCACTACACAGCCTAAGCTGCTAGACACTGCCTACATTTCACTGATAAGGGATAACTGGACCTGGTATAAGGTGTAAGTATCTTAGGTACCCACTGCAAACCAGGCCAGACTCCTACATCTAGTACAAATAATTGTGACCCCCTGTATAGAAGTCGACTGACTGGTACAGATAACAAGATCCAAACCAAACTGCTTACAAATAGACCGATACGTATAAGCCACATGAGTCTCAGTGTAACAGACAATGTGTGGCCTATAAGTTAAAATCTCTTCCCTCACCAGCCGATGATTAAGAGGGTGATTGAAGCCAGGCACATTCCATCACATCAACCTCAAACAAGACATACAAACTTTATAACCGATGATCGGGCCATCCTTGTAATACCAACATGATGCATGTGTGCCAATCTAGAATATTTGTGATCACAGCAACTGATTTTAATAGTCACCACCCACCTAGCCCAAACACCCATCCTACTGTACAACAACCCACTCAACTACCGGAGACCAAAAAAAGAGACAGAAATAAATTAAATGACACAAAACCCACCTCTGCCATGAGGAAAAATCATCTCACCCTCGAGCTGTCAGAGCACAGCTGGCAGTGTGCCCACAAACCCAAATCGTTCAATGTTCCAGTGACACCCAGTGTATAAGCAATATTCAGAACATATCCCAAATGGATATACCTCAGCAACTAATAAAGACCGAAACAAATCTAAAAACTAAAAATGCCAATAGCAGAGGGAAAAACATAGAATGACTAAAAAAAACAAGAAGGTTACAAAGATACATCATCAGTTCTGGCCCTGCCACTTCTTGAGTATTTTTTTGGTATCAGCTTGTATATAGAAGTACTGAACTTGACCATCCCTAAGGATCTTTAGCTGGGCAGGTTCCTGGAGAAAGACCTGTGTGCCCACTACCTTTAGTGAATCAATCATCTGTCAGAACCACCAGCGTCTATCCATTGTAGATTTACGGAAATCTGAGCTGACATAGAATGAAACTGCATCTACAGAAATGGCAGCTACGGGTCGGGCCTTCAAAAAGATCACCTGCCCAAGTAAATAGATGCCAATATATTTGACTAGTGGCCTAGGGCATGCTTAATCCTAATTAGTAATGTCCCATTTAGGTGGAATGTGAAAAGCCCATTGAATTTGACAGTCTATATCCCAATCCAACAGCTCCAGAAAGGCCTTCGTAAACAATTGAATAATAAACTGTTGAGGGTCATCTCCATTTTCTCCTGGAGATATTGCAATCAGTCTTAAGTTATTACGGTGCTGGCAGTTCTCCAAATCTTCCTTCTTGGCCTGCAGCTGGAATGATCTTGGAATGACTTAACTGAGGCTGTTGTGGCGTCTTCTGTGTTCACTCCTTGCTGCTGATACTCTGAAACCTGAGTTGTAAGTATTAAGACTTTCCCCATAATCTCAGTGATAGATTGCTGCAGCTGTAGATTATTACTTCTGACTTGGGTATAATACCAAAGTGCCTCTGCTTGCTGGACTGCATAAGATGGATTGTTGTAGGGAGAGAGGGTTCAATGGTGGAAGTTGGGGTCGGGTTGCGGTGTCCATGCTTAAGTCCATTGATGTTGCAGTCTGTCCCCCAGCCTCACCCCCAGCCAAGTTTATTTTGTGGGAGAATAGTCCTGGATTGTCAGAAGGTTAATTGGCCACGGGCACTCTGGGCTTATTAGCACTGTGCAACCTCTCCTGTGTGGCCAGGCAGTTGCCAGATATATAATAGAAGAAATAGATATGCTGCAATCTGGGGTCTGATTACCACTGGGATGGGACGCCATGCTTTGAAGGCCTGCAGTGGCCCACAGAGTGATCACTAGTACCCAGCAAAGAGGTGGATTTTGCATTAGACTTCAACATCACCCAATGCTCTAAGGAACAGCCTTTAGAGTGGGATGATTTGTGGCTGTGTTTTTCTTTCTTCCCCTTCCCCACCTTCCCCACTGACTTGGCCGCCATTGCTACCACAAATATAGATTCCTTGAATGGAGGAGTACATAATGCAGGTGTGGGTGCACAAGGGTATGATGCAGTGTAGAACCACAGTAAGCCAGTTGTTTTTGCAATTATAAGATGAAGGCAAGGACCCAATATCATACTCTCGACCACCATTACCCTTATTACTACAAAGAGTCATGCAGGATATAGCACTAGATTTAGAAACAGAATTAACCATACACTGCTGATTATCCCTGCCCCCCCCCTCCAAGCCAACAAATCCCTTTTTATCAGTGCAGTCACCAGTGGTGGGGGTTAAAGAAAAAGCATTAGTCTGAGAAGTAATATTATTACCTGAAGAGGCCACCCCTGGAGAAGTATCATCCATAATAGATACATTGTAACAGATCCCTGTCTCTGCTGGGCATCCACCGCTATAGGAGAAAGCAGACTGGATACAAGTGAGGGAACAGTCAATGCTGGAAACAATGTATCTGTTTCTGCTACCGCCTCGGTAAATGATTCCAGCAGCATCAGGCCTACAGGAGAAGCTGCAACAGAGGAGGTGGCGGCTCCTTGCCCAGGGCCCTTCTGTAACATAAAGAAGGGTGCAGTGCCTGAAATAAGAAGCTTCACCACCTGGTGCCCAATTACTGAGGTAGATCACCTCTCCACCAGTTGTTGCTGAGCCAAGCCCGGCCACCTGCTTGGACCGAGTTAGCTGTGACACGAGCATCTCTCCCCCCATGTGTGCCACTGGCATCGGTAGGTGCCATCACTGCCCAAAAAATGGCAAGGGGGATGCAGACTTTCTTGCAAGTGAAGGAGAAGAACCAACCATGGGTGTCCTGAAGGCAGCACTTCTTTGGTAGGAAGCAGGAGACACAGGTAAGTCAGCAGCTACTTTTATTGTCTTGCCTTCATCCTTTTCCCTCTGTGCTTCAAAGCAAATAGTGAGGACAGCTTACTGAGACTTACTGAGGTGGTGAGGTTGCAGGCAGCAGCGGGAAACTGGGCAGGAGGAGAGCACACTCACTACAGCATCAGCCCACTGCCATCTTTTTCTCTCACACATGGATTGCTATTTCCATCATCACCAGGCCTGTGATTTCACTCTCCACACTTGTTCAGTGCTATTAGAATCTGTATTGAGTTTGATAGTAATTGCCATAAAATTAGGGCATTGTTACCCATTAGGTGTTTGGTGCTAGATAAAGATTGAGAAGAAGATTGGATCTAAAACAGCGCACTATCAGAATTAATAGCAAGACAGCTCAGAAGCAGGTTTTGAGCTGTTTCAGGAAACTAGTTAAATAGGTAGTAGAAAAAAGAGCAAATGAAAGCCAGTCTAAGCTTTTGTAATAAAATAGCTAAATGCACAATCATTTTGTTTTTGTTAGCTGACATGAGGTATGTGTAGCAGGTAAGCTGATGCTGAACGCAAGTGACAGAGGGGAAATACTGGGAGAACAATCTTTGGATATATCTAGGACCTGTAGAATGAACATCTAGATGGCAGATAGAAAGAGCTTAGAAAATACAACACTTTTAGTGTTAAGCCAGGGAGGGAACAAAGATGTGGAAATATGTAACAATGGTTGTTAAATCCTAGAAAGAGAGGTGTTGCTGAGTTATTGATGCTCTGACAATGACTGAGAAGGCATCTGGGTATCCCAAGAAGAACAGAGTTGGAATAATCAAGTTGGTCTGTTATAGTGGCTTAAAAGATTACTCTTTTGAAAAAGCTGGGAGTCAAAAAAGGGAGGATTTTCTTTAAAATTCAAGGAACAAGAAGAATGTGGAAACAGTCTTATAAATATGTTCTTGGAAGATGAGACTAGTATCAAAGATAACTCAGAGATTCCTGATGAAGGAAACTGGGAGAAGGGTGAAGCCTAAGGTAGGCGGCCATCAATTTGAATTTCAAATAGTGGGGGCTTCAAATTCCATAAACTAGACCTTGGACGCATTTAGGTGGTCATTATGAACATGGGGGGAAACACCGCTGACCGTCGTGGCGACAGTGAACAGAAGACTGCCAGTGGCAATGAACAGCACACCGCCATATAATGATGTCAAAACCAGAAACCTCCAAAAAGTCTGCTACCTCCAGCTACTGCCAGGGCCCTTGATGGTGGAAAGGCTGCACACCCCACCCGCCACTGCCAAGCAGACAAATCCCTTGCCCTCCAAATAATGATGCACAAATCACTATGGCTTATAGTGGATGTCGAACGACCATTGGTGGTACGGACCGCCACAGCCAGCAAGTGGACCCAACAGCCTGAAATGCACACATTGGCAAGTTTGAAACCCACACACCTGACACATATCCACAATACTATAAAACACATACATACACACCCCACAATCCTCTGCATCGCCAATAGGACAAATGAGATTGATAACACAACATGCATACACTGAACCCAACATCACACAAGTCACACACCCAACCACACAACAGCACCCTCACCAGTAATCCTTCAACACACCACCCACTACACCCACCATGGTACCTCCTAAGTACCCCTGTTTCACAGATAGAGAGCTAAGAACAATGGTGGACAAAATACTCAAGGTCGAGCCACAAATCTTCCGGGCACAGGTCCAGCACACACCCATCTCCAGGAAGATGGTTTTATGACAGGCTATAGTAAACAAGGTCAACGCAGTGGGAAACTATCCACGTACAAGGGACAACATCTGCAAGAGTTGGAATGACCTGCGCGGGAAGGTGAGGTCTATGGCATCCAGGCACAACATTGCGGTGCAGAAGACTGGTGGCGAACCCCCACTTACACCCCCGGAATACGACGGGAGGAGAAAGTACTGGCTCCCCTGCACCCTGAGGGCCTCTTTGGACTCACTGGAGGACTGGACTCAGGTACGTCATCTACAATTATTTCATATCCACCACACCTGTAATGCATGTACCACCCCACCCCTCCAACTACCACCAGGACCACTACCCCACACAGGCCACAATCACTACATTCAATCACCCTGCATGTCCACAAACCCACTAACAGGCCAACAACCCTCCCCCTGTGCACAGCCACCTACCCCCGCAAGGAATCACAATGGTGCTACTGCACCCACAATGCACCCCCACATCCCATGCAAAATGATAGGACAACCCCAAACTAGGTCCCTGCATGGCCTGACAGGGGAATAAACAGCACAAAATAGGGCAGAGCTGTGCATCCTAATTCAAATTAGTACATGTAACAGACATGTCCATTCCCCCCCACAGGCACCACCACCCATGCCACCCTGACGGAAAGGCCAAGGAGTGCCAGCGCCCCACATGGAGACAGAGGCCCCACTCAGGTCACTGGAGAGGGAGGTATGGACAGTGAGGATTACCCTGGCCTGTCACACAGTCCTGGACTGTCACCCTTCAGCAGCCCCACCTAGGATACCACTGACACCCCTACCACCCAGCAACCAACATCAGCTCTGGCCCAACGACCCCACACCAATGTCTCCATGCCACAGACTGGCGGACCACAAGTACAGAGGCCAGAGTCACCACCTACTAACAGGCAGGATGATGATGGCCCAATGCAAGTGGGACTGACAGACCTGTGCAGGGGACACCGGCACAGGGAGCTAGGCCCAGTGGGAGGGCATCAGTGGCCCGGGGGGAGGCCAAAGGATGGATGCTGCAGCTCAGGAGGTGAGGTCCTGGGAGCATACCTCCATACACAAGACAGGATGGGCCTGAACCCTGCCACCCTGGAACAGAGTCAAAGGCCGCAGATAGCCCAACATCAACAGAGCATGGAGCTGTGGAAACAACTCAATGCCACCATGGCCACTATTGCAGGGCTGCTGCAGCACCACTACCCAAACCAGCCTGAGACCCCCACAAACCTGGAAGCCCCTACCACTGCTCAGGACACAGACCTGCCCTCTGCATCAGCAGCAGCAACTGGACTGGTGGCACTGGCAGAGGACACACAAGAAGCCAGCACCCCTACCCGTGCAGCCCAGCACCAGACACTCAAACGGTCCCTCAGACCCAGATATGGCACTGGAACACTTGCCTAGACCAAAGCCCCCACAAAGAAGTGACTTTGACCTGAACTGTCTCCCAAAAGTGCCACTGTGCCACCATCCTCCCCCGCCAATAGCAACTTAACAACTTGTAAGGGAAATATGGACCAATACTCATTGCCACCAATTGCTGAGCCCATGTACCCAGTATGGACATCCACCATGAGCCCACTCCCTATCACTGCACAGCATACCAATGCATTTGTGACACCAAATAAAACACATTTACACCAATTTGTATGTCCCCTGTCATAATGAAGATTCAATTGTAATTGTGAATGCATTTGCCAGTCAATTCCATAGTCATACCTTTTTTTGCAGAAATGGTACCCCACGCACAACATCGTCTGGAGTAAACCAAAATGTACACCATGTTTGTTTCCATGGCACATGTCACCTTATTCTTCATGTAACAGTGTCAATGACTATAGACACCACATCCCCAAACAAATGAGTTAGAGAAACATTATGCAGTGCAGACAACATCATCAGTGAACAGTACATCATAGTCACTGGAAGTATAGTTGGATCAGCTGGTTCCTGGAGTGGAAATCTTCCCCTCTTCATCCTCATCATCACTCTCATCCCCTCTCTGAGGTAGCAGGTCTGGATGTACAGCACCCTCCTCATCTAGTAGGAGGATAGCTCTCCTCACAGCCACGTTGTGCAGCATGCAGGAGGCCACCACTATTCTACACACCTTCTCAGGGCCATAGCAAAGGGATCCCCCAGAGAGATGAAGGCAACAAAATCTAGCCTTCAGTAGACCTATAGTGCGCTCAATCCTAGTACATCCATTGGCCTCATTATAATTCCTCTCTGCATCTGTCCTGGGATTTTTCACAGGTGTCAGGAGCCACGGCAAGTTGGGGTAGCCAGAATCACCTGCAAAAGTGGGTGAAACAGGACTGTAACAAACTGCCATTACTTGCATACAGCCTAGCTGTCAGATATGTACTGATCCAGTGTCATACACTCACCTATGAGCCATCCTCTGTCCCCTTGTAGTTGATCCATCATGTGTGGCACACTGCTGTTCTTCATGACAAAGGAATCATTAACTGATCCTGGAAACCTGGCATTTACATGTGGAATGTACTGGTCAGCAGTACACACCAATTGTATATTCATTGAGTGGAAGTTATTTCTGTTCCTGTACACATGTTCATTCACATTCACTCTTGGGCGGATGAGAGCTATGTCGGTGCCATTGATGGCACCTAGCACCTGGGGAATGTTAGCAAAGGCATAGAATTCAGACTTGATGGCAGGAAGTTCAGCCCTTTGGCAAAACTTGACATATGTCTTCAGGTGTTGTACAAATGCATCCAGGAATTTGGACAGGACGAGGCTAAACATTGGCTGTGAGAACCCTGCACCCATACCCACTGTCACCTGAACGAGCCCGCAGCCAAAAAATGGAGTACAGAGAGCATTTGCACTTCAGTAGGGATGGCATGCTGATTCCGATTAGCCGGTTTCAGTACAGGATCCAGTAAAGCACATAGGTCATGGATTGTTGCACGATTGAGTCTGTAGGTGACAATGATGTGACATTCCACCATGGTTTCCAAGTCAACAAGAGGTCTGTACACAGATGGGGCCCTCCCTCGCCACATGGGTCTGTACCTATGGGGAGGGAAGAACCCATATGAGGTGACACATATACACATGCAAAACATGTTGTGTATGAATTATTGATGTACAATACGTTGGTTACACATGCAAGCGATGTATAATATACAACTTTTGGGACATGTATGCAGTGATATCTCTGGACTGATGTGAGAAGCAGACACTCATGTGTGCAGGCAACAAAGGGCTGTGACCTGAAGGCCCTGAATATGGCCCCTGACCAGGAAATACGTACGTGGTGCTAGCAAAATGGCAGCCATCTGCCATCCAGATATGAAGGAGTGGAAGTGACCTCATTCCGCTGGTGGTAGTTGTCATGGCGGAAGGCGGTGTTCACCACTGTGCACCCATTCATTAGTTAACATGGTTGTCAATGGGGACCCTGGGCCTATCATGATTGCTGCCGACGGTGATGGTGCACACCGCCGTGGAGCGTACGCCATGTCGTCACCCCAATTTCACTTGACTACCGGATCCCGTGCATGAAAGTACTCCACTGAGTGTGCTGCTGTGTCCTGACTCCGGTTGCTCCAATGGCACAAGTCACAGGGGAATGGACCCCGACCTTCACCACGGAGGAGCTGGAAAAGCTGGTGGATGGGGAACTATCCCTATATGTCAAGTTATATGGGCGACTAGAGGAGCAAGTGAGTTGGCGGGTGCCTTGCATTGATGTGTGTGATGGTGGCGGATGCCTGTATGCATGTGTGGTCGATATGTAACTGCACAGGTGTAGATTGTGTGGCAAGTACTGTGAGTGAGGTGGTAAAATGATCCTGTGAATTGTCCGTTCCATAGGGAATGATATGTCAGCTGTATCAAATGGGCATATCCTGACGTCTGTTATTCTTCTCTGTGTGTCCCATACAGGTCAGCGCCCATCAGAAGAGGGGACTCTGGCAGGCCATCACCAGGGAGGTGCGGACCCTGGGTTCTACAAACAGCAGAGCACCCAGAGCAGGAAGCGGTGGGAGGACCTGCGGTGCTGGGCAAGGAAGAACTACAATGCCCAGCTGGGGAAGGCCTCCCAATGAAGAAGGGGTGCTCATCGGACCCTGACCCCCCTAATGTGCTGCATTCTGGTGGTGGCATATCTGGATTTGGATGGACGCTTGAAGGCAGCACAGCAGACACAAGGAGGTGAGTACCCACACTGTTTCATACCACTTTGATAGACGTGTTTGGGTGCTGTAGCATGTATGCTGTCTAGTGCCAGGCACTCTGACAGGTGTATTCGGGCAGTCCTGCCCCCCCTGGGCACAGAAATGATTAGGGGCAGGTCTAACAGTTCATCAGGTCCATGTGTCGTGTGAAATGTGTTATATTCTGGGGTAGTGGCCACTAGTCAGGGGCATTGTCATGACTATTGTTGTAGGTGCTGCGTGTAGGTGTGTAGACTGGATGGGAGTGTGTGTGCACCAAGTATGTACATCCATTCAGGTATTTACAGGTTTCCCTCATGTTTTGTCTCCCCACCCCTGTGCTCTTGTGTTCTATGTGTACATCAGCATCATCTGGCGAGGGAGCAGTGACACCGGTGAGTAGGGATGCAGGGGCCCATGGTTCCAAGGAGGCAGAGTCGACCGATTCCAAGGGGACCAGTGGGTTGAAGTGCGAGGGGAGTACCATGGGGGAGGCAACTACCACTGGAGGTAGTGACTCTGATACCTCCTCCGATGGGAGCTCCCTGGTGTTGGCAGTTCCTAGTGGGCCCACCCATTCTGTGTCATCTTCCGCCACCCCCATACCATTACCACCCTCCCAATTGCTCCTCACCCAGTTGCCCATGCCCGCTCACCCAGAAGGGTGGGCGTCTCCTTTGCCCCAGGCACCTCATCCCCTGTCAGCCCTGCTGCCCTCTAGGAGGAGGCTATTGACCTCCTGAGGACCATCTCTGTAGGGCAGACAACCATCGTGAATGCCATCCAGGGGCTAGCATCCCAGATGGAGCAACACAGTGCATACCTGGTAGGCATTCACAGTGCCATGTCTGGCCCACAGACCTCTTTTCAGGCTCTGGTCTCCACTTTGATGGCAGCCACTGTCCCCGGTCTTTCCTGCCTCCCTCCAACCACCTCTTCCTTTTCCAGCACCTCAATCCCTTCACCCATCCTAAACACACATTCAGACAGCCATGCACACACCTCAACACACAAGAAGCCCACAGAGAAAGACAAGCACCACACTTCCCACCACAGGCATACACACAGCCAACATACAAAGACACACACAACAACATCCACTTCCCCCAGTATGTCCACCTATCCTGCCTCCCTGTCTGTCACCTCAACATGCACACCCACAAGCACTGCACCCTCAGTCACTGCTGCTGGCCCCATTCTTGCAGTCACCACAACATCAGACACCCAGTCATGCACCCCAGACACCACACCTGCACTCACCACAACAACATTGACTGACACATGCAGCACACTCACCAGACCTACAGACACCCAGACAACATTCATTTACACTGGCAGCCTGTCTTGTCCCACTGTCTCCACTCCCCCTCCTCCTTAGACACTCAATCTTTCACAGACACACACTCAACACACATCCACCACACCTCAGCATACTGTACAGGCACCTGCATCCACGTCCAGCACACCTACACCAGTTACAAGCACTCCCTCTACCTCCACTCTCACACCTTCCTCCATGTCCACCCCAACTGCCCCTAAAAAATGTTTCCTGTCCCATGTTGACCTGTTCGAACCTACTGGCCCACCCCATCTCATCCCTAAACATGCCCATCTCCTTGCCCTATCCACTCCTTCCTCCTCTAAGTCCACCCCAGTCTGCCCTTCCCATTCCTGTGCCACTTCCACAGAGAGGAAGAAGCCCCGTGCTGCCACCCCCTGGACCAAGCCCACTCCCCCACCTTCCAAGAGCAAACCCAAACCCCTCCACCTCCCAAATGTAAGCCCAAGCCCCCCTCCAGATGTAAGTCCCCTCCACACCACCCCCCCTGCCCCTGTTTCCTGAGGTGCCAGGCTGTCCCATTGATGTCCCTTTACAGTGGAGTACCATGTGCACATGTGGGAGTCGA
This sequence comes from Pleurodeles waltl, assembly GCF_031143425.1. Classification (NCBI taxonomy): domain Eukaryota; kingdom Metazoa; phylum Chordata; class Amphibia; order Caudata; family Salamandridae; genus Pleurodeles; species Pleurodeles waltl. The sequence continues at coordinate 590,345,222 of NC_090447.1, forward strand.
GTTTGGGCTATTTTGGCCCTTCGGGCTATTTCTCATGGACTGGCCAATAGCCTTATTTGGACATTACTTTTTACTGTTCTATTAAAGTTTGTGTGCCCAGTAGTGCTGTTGGCACACAATGGAGACGTGGTTCATCGTTTCATTGTGGGGGTGTGGTATGCACATGTGTGTATCTTGGGCAGGTTTTATTTGCCTTGTGTCGGGTAAGCACCTCTTGTTCTGGTGTGTATGGCTTGTGATGGTGTGAGGGGTTGGGAGTGCGTTGCAGGGTGGGTGGGTGTGTAACTGTGCCCTTTCTTCCCTTGTTTACTAGGTTGCGGTACTTACCATTGTCGTCTTCGTCAGCAGTCATGGTCGTGGAAGTATATTGCAAGGAGCAGGACTGGCGTTATTTGCAACTCTCTCTCCATATCTGCTACGGTGAGTGTTGCCTTTTATTTGGTTTGTTTCCGCCACACTTTGCGTGGTGGTGGTTCCTGCCCCGGAAATGACGGCGGTCTTGTGCTTCATTATTTGTTGGGTGGGTGGGGCCTTTCCGTCGGCCTGTGGGCAGCCCCTTCTGTCGTTGTCGGCACTCCAATGCTAGCAGTGTGTGGATATCCCGCTGGCTGTTTCTCATGTGCTTCATTATTTGGTGGTCCGGATCGCCAGGCTGTTGGCGGTAGTTACAGCCACCGCAGGCGGAGCGGTGATTGCCGCCATGTTCATAATGAGGGCCTTAATCTCAGTGAATCCTGATTCAGATGTGAGCAGCTAGATGACATGCACTTCCTAAACTGAAATTGGAGAGACTGAGGGGCATATTTATACTCTGTTTGCGCCGGAATTGCGTCGTTTTTTTTTACGCAATTCCGACGCAAAACTAACTCCATATTTATACTTTGGCGTTAGACGCGTCTAGCGCCAAAGTCCATGGACAAAAAGAAAAAAGGGAGCACACTGCCTCACACTCCAGCAAAAAGTTAGCCCCAATGCATGATGGTATATGCAGTCACTTCGTTTTGTGTTGAAAAAGTAATCAAAAGTCTTTCACCTAAGTAGGTGCAGCAAGTGCTGTGTATCTCTGGACACGTGTTTCTAGGTTTAGCCCGTCATCAGCAGAGAGCAGCCAAGTCTGTGGGGTTGCTTGAAATGCCGCCAAAAGTCTTCTCAGGTTTATGTACCACTCACTGGCGCACAGGTGCCTCACCAGAGCTCGTCAGCTCGTTAGCTCAAGGGAGCAGTCATTGGACAAAAAGAAAAAAGGGAGCACACTGCCTCACACTCCAGCAAAAAGTTAGCCCCAATGCATCATGGTAAATGCAGTCACTTCGTTTTGTGTTGAAAAAGTAATCAAAAGTCTTTCACCTAAGTAGGTGCAGCAAGTGCTGTGTATCTCTGGACACGTGTTTCTAGGTTTAGCCCGTCATCAGCAGAGAGCAGCCAAGTCTGTGGGGTTGCTTGAAATGCCGCCAAAAGTCTTCTCAGGTTTATGTACCACTCACTGGCGCACAGGTGCCTCACCAGAGCTCGTCAGCTCGTTAGCTCAAGGGAGCAGTCATTGGACAAAAAGAAAAAAGGGAGCACACTGCCTCACACTCCAGCAAAAAGTTAGCCCCAATGCATCATGGTAAATGCAGTCACTTCGTTTTGTGTTGAAAAAGTAATCAAAAGTCTTTCCCCTAAGTAGGTGCAGCAAGTGCTGTGTATCTCTGGACACGTGTTTCTAGGTTTAGCCCGTCATCAGCAGAGAGCAGCCAAGTCTGTGGGGTTGCTTGAAATGCCGCCAAAAGTCTTCTCAGGTTTATGTACCACTCACTGGCGCACAGGTGCCTCACCAGAGCTCGTCAGCTCGTTAGCTCAAGGGAGCAGTCATTGGACAAAAAGAAAAAAGGGAGCACACTGCCTCACACTCCAGCAAAAAGTTAGCCCCAATGCATCATGGTAAATGCAGTCACTTCGTTTTGTGTTGAAAAAGTAATCAAAAGTCTTTCACCTAAGTAGGTGCAGCAAGTGCTGTGTATCTCTGGACACGTGTTTCTAGGTTTAGCCCGTCATCAGCAGAGAGCAGCCAAGTCTGTGGGGTTGCTTGAAATGCCGCCAAAAGTCTTCTCAGGTTTATGTACCACTCACTGGCGCACAGGTGCCTCACCAGAGCTCGTCAGCACGTTAGCTCAAGGGAGCAGTCATTGGACAAAAAGAAAAAAGGGAGCACACTGCCTCACACTCCAGCAAAAAGTTAGCCCCAATGCATCATGGTAAATGCAGTCACTTCGTTTTGTGTTGAAAAAGTAATCAAAAGTCTTGCACCTAAGTAGGTGCAGCAAGTGCTGTGTATCTCTGGACACATGTTTCTAGGTTTAGCCCGTCATCAGCAGAGAGCAGCCAAGTCTGTGGGGTTGCTTGAAATGCCGCCAAAAGTCTTCTCAGGTTTAGGTACCACTCACTGGCGCACAGGTGCCTCAACAGAGCTCGTCAGCTCGTTAGCTCAAGGGAGCAGTCATTGGACAAAAAGAAAAAAGGGAGCACACTGCCTCACACTCCAGCAAAAAGTTAGCCCCAATGCATCATGGTAAATGCAGTCACTTCGTTTTGTGTTGAGAAAGTAATCAAAAGTCTTTCACCTAAGTAGGTGCAGCAAGTGCTGTGTATCTCTGGACACGTGTTTCTAGGTTTAGCCCGTCATCAGCAGAGAGCAGCCAAGTCTGTGGGGTTGCTTGAAATGCCGCCAAAAGTCTTCTCAGGTTTATGTACCACTCACTGGCGCACAGGTGCCTCACCAGAGCTCGTCAGCTCGTTAGCTCAAGGGAGCAGTCATTGGACAAAAAGAAAAAAGGGAGCACACTGCCTCACACTCCAGCAAAAAGTTAGCCCCAATGCATCATGGTAAATGCAGTCACTTCGTTTTGTGTTGAGAAAGTAATCAAAAGTCTTTCACCTAAGTAGGTGCAGCAAGTGCTGTGTATCTCTGGACACGTGTTTCTAGGTTTAGCCCGTCATCAGCAGAGAGCAGCCAAGTCTGTGGGGTTGCTTGAAATGCCGCCAAAAGTCTTCTCAGGTTTATGTACCACTCACTGGCGCACAGGTGCCTCACCAGAGCTCGTCAGCTCGTTAGCTCAAGGGAGCAGTCATTGGACAAAAAGAAAAAAGGGAGCACACTGCCTCACACTCCAGCAAAAAGTTAGCCCCAATGCATCATGGTAAATGCAGTCACTTCATTTTGTGTTGAAAAAGTAATCAAAAGTCTTTCACCTAAGTAGGTGCAGCAAGTGCTGTGTATCTCTGGACACGTGTTTCTAGGTTTAGCCCGTCATCAGCAGAGAGCAGCCAAGTCTGTGGGGTTGCTTGAAATGCCGCCAAAAGTCTTCTCAGGTTTATGTACCACTCACTGGCGCACAGGTGCCTCACCAGAGCTCGTCAGCTCGTTAGCTCAAGGGAGCAGTCATTGGACAAAAAGAAAAAAGGGAGCACACTGCCTCACACTCCAGCAAAAAGTTAGCCCCAATGCATCATGGTAAATGCAGTCACTTCGTTTTGTGTTGAAAAAGTAATCAAAAGTCTTGCACCTAAGTAGGTGCAGCAAGTGCTGTGTATCTCTGGACACGTGTTTCTAGGTTTAGCCCGTCATCAGCAGAGAGCAGCCAAGTCTGTGGGGTTGCTTGAAATGCCGCCAAAAGTCTTCTCAGGTTTATGTACCACTCACTGGCGCACAGGTGCCTCACCAGAGCTCGTCAGCTCGTTAGCTCAAGGGAGCAGTCATTGGACAAAAAGAAAAAAGGGAGCACACTGCCTCACACTCCAGCAAAAAGTTAGCCCCAATGCATCATGGTAAATGCAGTCACTTCGTTTTGTGTTGAAAAAGTAATCAAAAGTCTTTCACCTAAGTAGGTGCAGCAAGTGCTGTGTATCTCTGGACACGTGTTTCTAGGTTTAGCCCGTCATCAGCAGAGAGCAGCCAAGTCTGTGGGGTTGCTTGAAATGCCGCCAAAAGTCTTCTCAGGTTTATGTACCACTCACTGGCGCACAGGTGCCTCACCAGAGCTCGTCAGCTCGTTAGCTCAAGGGAGCAGTCATTGGACAAAAAGAAAAAAGGGAGCACACTGCCTCACACTCCAGCAAAAAGTTAGCCCCAATGCATCATGGTAAATGCAGTCACTTCGTTTTGTGTTGAAAAAGTAATCAAAAGTCTTTCACCTAAGTAGGTGCAGCAAGTGCTGTGTATCTCTGGACACGTGTTTCTAGGTTTAGCCCGTCATCAGCAGAGAGCAGCCAAGTCTGTGGGGTTGCTTGAAATGCCGCCAAAAGTCTTCTCAGGTTTATGTACCACTCACTGGCGCACAGGTGCCTCACCAGAGCTCGTCAGCTCGTTAGCTCAAGGGAGCAGTCATTGGACAAAAAGAAAAAAGGGAGCACACTGCCTCACACTCCAGCAAAAAGTTAGCCCCAATGCATCATGGTAAATGCAGTCACTTCGTTTTGTGTTGAAAAAGTAATCAAAAGTCTTTCACCTAAGTAGGTGCAGCAAGTGCTGTGTATCTCTGGACACGTGTTTCTAGGTTTAGCCCGTCATCAGCAGAGAGCAGCCAAGTCTGTGGGGTTGCTTGAAATGCCGCCAAAAGTCTTCTCAGGTTTATGTACCACTCACTGGCGCACAGGTGCCTCACAAGAGCTCGTCAGCTCGTTAGCTCAAGGGAGCAGTCATTGGACAAAAAGAAAAAAGGGAGCACACTGCCTCACACTCCAGCAAAAAGTTAGCCCCAATGCATCATGGTAAATGCAGTCACTTCGTTTTGTGTTGAAAAAGTAATCAAAAGTCTTTCACCTAAGTAGGTGCAGCAAGTGCTGTGTATCTCTGGACACGTGTTTCTAGGTTTAGCCCGTCATCAGCAGAGAGCAGCCAAGTCTGTGGGGTTGCTTGAAATGCCGCCAAAAGTCTTCTCAGGTTTATGTACCACTCACTGGCGCACAGGTGCCTCACCAGAGCTCGTCAGCTCGTTAGCTCAAGGGAGCAGTCATTGGACAAAAAGAAAAAAGGGAGCACACTGCCTCACACTCCAGCAAAAAGTTAGCCCCAATGCATCATGGTAAATGCAGTCACTTCGTTTTGTGTTGAAAAAGTAATCAAAAGTCTTTCACCTAAGTAGGTGCAGCAAGTGCTGTGTATCTCTGGACACGTGTTTCTAGGTTTAGCCCGTCATCAGCAGAGAGCAGCCAAGTCTGTGGGGTTGCTTGAAATGCCGCCAAAAGTCTTCTCAGGTTTATGTACCACTCACTGGCGCACAGGTGCCTCACCAGAGCTCGTCAGCTCGTTAGCTCAAGGGAGCAGTCATTGGACAAAAAGAAAAAAGGGAGCACACTGCCTCACACTCCAGCAAAAAGTTAGCCCCAATGCATCATGGTAAATGCAGTCACTTCGTTTTGTGTTGAAAAAGTAATCAAAAGTCTTTCACCTAAGTAGGTGCAGCAAGTGCTGTGTATCTCTGGACACGTGTTTCTAGGTTTAGCCCGTCATCAGCAGAGAGCAGCCAAGTCTGTGGGGTTGCTTGAAATGCCGCCAAAAGTCTTCTCAGGTTTATGTACCACTCACTGGCGCACAGGTGCCTCACCAGAGCTCGTCAGCTCGTTAGCTCAAGGGAGCAGTCATTGGACAAAAAGAAAAAAGGGAGCACACTGCCTCACACTCCAGCAAAAAGTTAGCCCCAATGCATCATGGTAAATGCAGTCACTTCGTTTTGTGTTGAAAAAGTAATCAAAAGTCTTTCACCTAAGTAGGTGCAGCAAGTGCTGTGTATCTCTGGACACGTGTTTCTAGGTTTAGCCCGTCATCAGCAGAGAGCAGCCAAGTCTGTGGGGTTGCTTGAAATGCCGCCAAAAGTCTTCTCATGTTTATGTACCACTCACTGGCGCACAGGTGCCTCACCAGAGCTCGTCAGCTCGTTAGCTCAAGGGAGCAGTCATTGGACAAAAAGAAAAAAGGGGGCACACTGCCTCACACTCCAGCACTCCAGTGTAAAAATGATAATAGTCCCTGTAGGAAAGTACGATCTTTCTTGGCACGTTATCCCCATTTTTATCTATATGTCAGTATGTTGTTGCCTGTCTCACTGGGATACTGCTGGTCAGGACCCCAGTGCTCATAGTTTACAGCCTATTGTGTGTGTCTGTATAGTGCTTGACTGTGTCACTGAGGCTCTGCTAAACAGAACCTCGGTGCTTATGCTTTCTCTGCTTTTAAATTTGTCGCTGTAGACTAGTGACCTCATTTACGAATTTAAATTGCCACACTGCACCCCCCACCTTATAAGTCCCTAGTATATGGTACCTAGGTACCCAGGTCATTGGGGTTCAGGAGAACCTTATGGGCTGCAGGATTTCTTTGCCACCCATAAGGAGCTCAGACAAACCCTTTCACAAGACTGTCATTGCAGCCTGCGTGAAATAGTACACACACTATTTCACAGCCATTTTCATTGCACTTAAGTAACTTATAAGTCACCTATATGTCTAACCTTTACTTGCTGAAGGTTAGGTGCAAAGTTACTAAGTGTGAGGTGTAGGAAAGTACCATCTTGCCTGGCATGTTACCCCCATTTTCACTGTATGTATGTTTGTTTTTGCCCATGTGTCACTGGGATCCTGCCAGGCAGGACCCCAGTGCTCATAATGTATGCCCTGTATGTGTTCCCTGTGTGGTGCCTAACTGTATCACTGAGGCTCTGCTAATCAGAACCTCAGTGTTTATGGTCTCTCTGCTTTTCACAATTTTCACTGCAGGCTAGTGACTATCTTCACCAATTCTCACTGGTACACTGGAACACCCTTATAATTCCATTGTATACGGTACCTAGGTACCCAGGGTATTGGAGTTCCAGGAGATCCCTATGGGCTGCAGCATTTCTTTTGCCACGCATACAGAGCTCAGACAATTCTTACACAGGACTGCCACTGCAGCCTGAGTGAAATAACGTCCACAATATTTCACAGCCATTTTTCACTGCACATAAGTAACTTATAAGTCACCTATATGTCTAACCCTCACTTGGTGAAGGTTAGGTGCCAAGTTACTTAGTGTGTGGGCACCCTGGCACTAGCCAAGGTGCACCCACATTGTTCAGGGCAAATTCCCCGGACTTTGTGAGTGCGGGGTCACCATTACACGTGTGCACTACATATAGGTCACTACCTATAAGTAGCGTCACAATGGTAACTCTGAACAAGGGCATGTTACATGTCTAGGATCATAGAATTGTCACCCCTGGTATTGGGGGGACAATTCCATGCATCCCCGGGTCTCTAGCACAGAACCCGGGTACTGCCAAACTGCCTTTCCGGGGTCTCCACTGCAGCTGCTGCTGCTGCCAACCCCTTAGACAGGTTTCTGCCTTCCTGGGGTCTGGGCAGTCCAGACCCAGGAAGGCAGAACAAAGGATTTCCTCTGAGAGAGGGTGTTACACCCTCTCCCTTTGGAAATAGGTGTGAAGGGCTTGGAGGAGTAGCTTCCCCAGCCTCTGGAAATGCTTTGATGGGCACAGATGGTGCCCATCTCTGCATAAGCCAGTCTACACCGGTTCAGGGATCCCCCAGCCCTGCTCTGGCATGAAACTGGACAAAGGAAAGGGGAGTGACCACTCCCCTGACCTGCACCTCCCAGGAGAGGTGACCAGAGCTCCTCCAGTGTGTCCCAGACCTCTGCCATCTTGGATTCAGAGGTGTTGGAGCACAATGGACAGCTCTGAGTGGCCAGTGCCAGCAGGTGGCATCAGAGACCCTTCCTGATAGGTGCTTACCTCTTTCAGTAGCCAAGCCTCCTTTCTTAGTAGCCAAACCTCCTTTTTTGGCTATTTAGGTTCTCTCCTCTGGGCTATTCCTCAGATAACAAATGCAAGAGCTCACCAGAGTTCCTCTGCACTTCCCTCTTCGACTTCTGCCAAGGATCGTCCGCTGACTGCTCCAGGACGCCTGCAAAACCCCAACAAAGTAGGAAGACGACTACCAGCAACATTGTAGCGCCTCATCCTGCCGGCTTTCTTGACTGTTTCTTGGTGGTGCATGCTCTGAGGGCTGTCTGCCTTCACCCTGCACTGGAAGCCAAGAAGAAATCTCCCGTGGGTCGATGGAATCTTCCCCCTGCCAACGCAGGCACCAAACTTCTGCATCACTGGTCCTCTGGTTCCCCTCTCATCCTGACGAGCATGGTCCCTGGAACAGAGGAGCTGAGTCCAGGTGTTTCCCACAGTCCAGTGGCCCTTTTGTCCAAATTTGGTGGAGGTAAGTCCTTGCCTTCCCACGCCAGACAGCAAACCTGTGTACTGCATGATTTGCAGCTGCTCTGGCTTCTGTGAACTTTTCCAGGACTTCCTTTTCACACACCCTAGCCTGGGTCACCAGCACTCCGTCCTGCATGCCCAACTCACTGAGTTGGACTCCGACGTCGTGGGACCCTCCTTTGTGACTCTGAGTTGACCGCTGTCCTCAGATCTTCTAAGTGCCTGTTCTGGTACTTCTGCGGGTGCTGCCTGCTTTTGCAGAGGCTCTCTGAGTTGCTGAGTGCCGCCTCTGTCTCCTCCTCCAAAGGGCAACATCCTGCTCCTTTAAGGTCCCCAGCAACCCCCAAAATCCTTGACCGCAACTCTTGCAGATAGCAAGGCTTGTTTGCAGTATTTCTGTCTGAAAACACTCCTGCAACCTCCAGCACACGTAGGACATCTTCAGTCCAGAGGAGAAGTTCCTAGCCCTTTTCGTTGTTGCAGAATCTTTGGCTTCTTTTACCCAGAGGCAGCCCTTTGCACCTTCATCCGGGGTTTAGTGGGCTCCTGCCCCCCCCCCGGACTCTTGGCCTTTGTCCCCTTCCTTTATAGGTCCTCAGGTCCAGGAATCCATCTTCAGTGTTTTGCTGGTGGTTGTGGTTCTTGCAGAATCCCGTATCTCGACTCTACTGTCTTTCTGGGGTAGTAGGGCAACTTTACTCCTACTTTTCAGGGTCTCGGGGTGAGGTAATTTGGACACCTTTACTGTTTTCTCACAGTCCCAGTGACCCTCTACAAGCTCCCATAGGCCTGGGGTCCATTTGTGATTCACATTCTACTTTTGGAGTATATGGTTTGTGTTGCCCCTAGGCCTATGTCTACCTATTGCATCCAATTGTGATTCTACATTGTTTGCACTATTTTTCTTACTGTTACTTACCTGTTTTGGGTTTGTGTACATATAATTTGTGTATATTACTTACCTCCTAAGTAAGGGTATCCTCTGAGATAATTTTGGCATATTGTCACTAAAATAAAGTACCTTTATTTTTAGTAACTCTGAGTATTGTGTTTTCTTATGATATTGTGCCATATGATATAAGTGGTATAATAGGAGCTTTGCATGTCTCCTAGTTCAGCCTAAGCTGGTTTGCGTTAGCTACCTCTAACAGCCTAAGCTACTACAAACACCTCTATTCTACTAAGAAGGGATAACTGGACCTGGCACAAGGTGTAAGTACCACAAGGTACCCACTATAAGCCAGGCCAGCCTCCTACATTGGTGGTGCAGCGGTGGGATAAGTACTTGTAACTGCTTTACCACTTTGTCATTTGGGGCCAGATGTAGAAAGAAATGATTCTGCGAATCGCAATTTCTGATTCGCAAAATCATATGCAGAATGGTGTCTCAGACACCTTCTGCGAATCGCAAGTGGGTTGCAAAGACCCACCTCATTAATATTAATGAGGTGGGTCGAAATTTGCGACCCCCTTGCGGTTCCCTGCACTCACAGGGATGGTGGCCTGCTGGAGACAGCAGACCTCCATGTCTGTGATTGCTTTTTTAATAAAGCAGGTTTTTTTTTTGTATTGCAGCCCGTTTTCCTTAAAGAAAAATGAGCTGCAATACAAAAAAAAAAATTAAACCATTTGGTTTTGTTTTTTCAGAGCAGGCAGTGGTCCATTGGACCCATGGGGACCCCTTCCCTTTTGCGAATGAGTTAGCACCCACTTGACATGGGTGCTAACTGCGAATTGCTTTGCGACAGCGTTCGCGGTCACAAAGCAATTCTGCATCGCAGTACAAATCGCAAATAGGAAGGGAACACCCCTTCCTATTTGCGAGTCGCATTCCCATTTTCTGAGTCGCTACCAACTCACAAAATGGGAATGTGCATCACAATGCACTTTGTGCCGTGCAAAACGGTTTGTACATCTGGCCCTTGGTGCTTTTCATAAGAAAATCTTATGCCAAATAGTTCAGTATTTGAACATTTAACCAAAACAGTTTACTTTTCTGCTCTAAAACTTTTTACTAAGTTTCTGAAAAGTTCTGAAAACTTTTAAAAGTTTCTAAAAGTTTGAAAAAGTTTTTTCTCTGTACTTTCAAAAGTTCTAAAACTTTTTCTCTCAATAACCTTAAACCTTTTTCTATCATGTCTTTAGTGGAGGTCACTCCCAAAGTTGTTCAGGCAACTTATGGGAGTTTAAACTACAAAAGTTTGAGGGGTCTCTGCCTGGATAGAGGTTTAAGCATAGGTAAGAAACCAACAAAAAAGTTTCTCTTTAACCTGTTCTTACAGGATGACCAGATCCAGTCTGGCCCATCTCAGGAAAGAGAGGAAAATGGGGAGGCTTCCTAGTCAGACTCAGAGGAGGTCCCTGAAGATGCTGGAGAGGGTTCTTACAAATCCTGCCCTCTAGCAGGCCCCCTAGTGACACTGGTAGTGGGAGAGGTTCACACATTAGTAGGGCATCTTTCACTCCTAAAGGCCAGGTTACTAGGATCCAGCCAGTTAAGGATAGGTCTATCTCTGCCAATTCCCAAATCTCCTCTGTATCCAAACATTCCCAACCCTCCCACCCTGTTGATAACTTAATGGAAAGGGAACTCAGAAAGCTGAGGCTGGAAGAGATCAGACTGAAGCTTAAACAGCAGCAGCTGGCCTTAGGCAGGGAATCCCTAGCTATAGAGAGGGAAAGACAGAGAATGGGATTAGGTCCCCATGGTGGCAGCAGCAGTGTTTCAGATAGTAATCCTGTTAGAGAGCAAGATTCCAGAAACCTGCATAAGATAGTCCCCACTTACAAGGAGGGGGATGACATTAATAAGTGGTTTGCTGCACTTGGGAGGGTCTGTATGGTACAGTTGGTCCCTCAAAGGCGGTGGGCTGCTATCTTGTGGCTATCTTTCACTGGTAAGGGTAGGGATAGGCTCCTTACTGTCAGAGAATGTGATGCCAATAATTACAAAGTTTTGAAGGATGCACTCTTGGATGGATTTGGCTTAACCACTGAACAATACAGGATTAAGTTCAGAGACACCAGAAAAGAGTCCTCTCAAGACTGGACAGATTTTGTTGACTGTTCATTGAAGGCTTAGAGGGTTGGTTACATTGCAGTAAAGTTTCTGACTATGAAAGCCTGTATAATCTTATCCTGAGAGAGCATATTCTTAACAATTGTGTGTCTGATTTGTTACACCAGTACCTAGTAGACTCTGATCTGACCTCTCCCCAAGAATTGGGAAAGAAGGCAGACAAATGGGTCAGAACAAGGGTGAACAGAAAAGTTCATACAGGGGGTGACAAGGATGGCAAGAAGAAGGATGGTAAGTCTTCTGACAAGGGTGGGGACAAAAGTAAACATTCTGAATCTTCATCAGGCCCACAAAAATCCTCTGGTGGTGGTGGGTCCAAATCCTCTTCAAACAATCAGAAAACGCCTTGGTGTTATTTATGTAAAGTAAAAGGCAATTGGGCAAGTGATTCCACTTGTCCAAAGAAAAACACCAAACCTCCCACTACCAAAACCCCAACTGCAACCTCTAGTGCCCCTAGTAATAGCAGTGGTGGTGGGAAGTCTACTACTAATAGCCAATCCAAGGGTGTAGATGGGCTCACTATTGGCAGTGTAGTAGGGGTTGGTCTTGTTAGGGAGACCACAGAGGCTGTTTTAGTCTCTGATGGTGGCATTGACTTTGCCACCTCTGTTACTTGTCCCCTTAATATGGGTAAGTAAAAGCAACTACCCCTAATCAATGGTGTTGAGTTTGAGGCCTACAGGGACACAGGAGCCAGTGTAACTATGGTGATAGAAAAACTGGTCCACCCTGATCAACACCTACTTGGTCAGCAGTACCAAGTGACTGATGCTCATAACAACACTCTTAGCCACCCCATGGCTGTTGTGAATCTCAACTGGAGGGGGGGGGGGGGGTTTACTGGTCCAAAGAAAGTTGTGGTAGCCACTGAATTACCTGTAGATTGCTTACTGGGCAAGGATTTGTAAATATCAGCTTGGGCAGAAGTGGAGTTGGAGGCTCATGCAGCAATGCTGGGCATTCCTGGGCATACTTTCACTTTGACAAGGGCTCAGGCCAAAAAGCAAAAAGGACAGGGAAACTTGGATCCTGGAAAAATGGACCAAGTGCTCCCAAAAACTTGGGGTAGAAAGGGTAAATCCCTGCCCCCTATCCCTCCCGCTACAGATGATTCCCCTTTTGATGAAGAAGAATCCTCTTCCTGTGCAGAACCTACACCAGAGGAGCTGGCAGCAGACACTGCTGAGATTCTGGGTGTAGGGGGGCATGCCAGGGAAGAGCTGAGTGTGGCACAGCAAACCTGTCCCACATTAGAGGGTTTAAGACAGCAAGCTGTCAAACAGCAGAATGGGGAAGTCAGTGATAGCCATAGGGGGTATTGGGAAGATAACCTCTTGTACACAAAGTCAAGGGACTCTAAACCTGGAGCTACCAGGAGATTGGTCATTCCCTTGCAGTACAGAGAGTTTCTTCTTACCCTGGCACATGACAGTCCTTTGGCTGGGCATTTGGGCCAGACGAAAACTTGGGAAAGACTTGTCCCCTTGTTTCACTGGCCTCATATGTCAGATGACACTAAAGAGTTTTGTCGCTCTTGTGTGACCTGCTAAGCCAGTGGCAAGACTGGTGACACTCCAAAGGCCCCTCTTATTCCACTTCCAGTGGTTGGGGTGCCCTTTGAAAGGGTAGGGGTTGACATAGTTGGCCCCCTTAACCCTCCAAAAGCTTAAGGCAATAGATTCATCCTTGTGGTAGTGGACCATGCCACTAGGAATGCTGAAGCCATCCCCTTAAGGACCACTACAGGTCCTGCAGTGGCAAAGGCCCTCCTGGGAATCTGAGTGTAGTGTTACCTACAAGTTCATCACCCCTTATCATCCACAAACTAATGGATTGGTTGAGAGGTTTAATAAAACTCTCAAAGGCATGATTATGGGACTCTCTGAAAAACTCAGAAGGAGATGGGATGTCCTATTGCCATGCCTCCTATGCGCCTAAAGGGAGGTACCCTAAAAAGGAGTGGGCTACAGCTCCTTTTAACTCCTATTTGGTCACCCTGTTAGGGTCCCCTTGCTCTTGTTAAGGAGGGATGGGAACAACCTTTAAAACCTCCAAAGCAAGACATTGTGGACTATGTACTTGGCCTGAGAAGTAGAATGGCTGAGTACATGGAAAAGGCCAGCAAACACCTTCAGGCTGGCCAACAGCTCTAAAAGCAATGGCATGACCAGAAGGCTGTCCTGACAGAGTACCACCCAGGACAGAAGGTGTGGGTATTGGACCCTGTGGCCCCAAGAGCACTCCAGGACAAATGGAGTGGACCCCATCTAATATTTAGAAAAGAAAGGTTAGGTCTCCTATCTGGCAGACCTGGGCACTACCAGAAGCCCCCTTAGGGTATTTCATTTCAATCGCCTGAAACCTTACTGTGACAGGGCTGACTAAACTGTGCTCATGGCTACAGATGAGGGACAGGAAGAAGAGACTGACCCTCTCCCTGATCTCTCCTCCAACACTGAAGCTGATGGCTTAGTGGAAGGAGTGGTTCTGGCAGACTGCCTTACTGCTGAGCAGAAGGAAAACTGTAAAAATCTCCTTGGTCAGTTTTTTTAACTCTTCTCCCTCACACCTGGTACAACTACTTGGTGTGAACATACAATTGACACTGGATACAGTTTACCTGTCAAAAGTACAATTTACAGGCAACCTGACCATGTCAGAGATTGCATAAAAGCAGAAGTCCAGATAATGTTAGACCTTGGAGTTCCTGAGCCTCTTGATAGCCCCTGGGCCAGCCCAGTGGTGCTTGTCCCCAAACCACATAGCAAAAAAGGCAAGAGAGAAATTTGGTTTTGTGTGCACTATACAGGTCTCAATACAGTAACCAAAACTGATGCTCACCCTATACCCAGGGCAGATGAGCTAATAAATACACTGGCAACTGCCAAGTGTCTAGGCACTTTTGATTTGACCTCAGGGTATTGGCAGATCAAAATGTCAGAAGATGCTAAAGCAAAAACTACATTTTCTACCATAGGAGGGCATTATAACTTCACAGATATGCCCTTTGGTTGGAAAAATGCACTTTCCACTTTTCAGAGGCTGGTGAATAGAGTCCTCCAAGGTTTGGAAGCGTTCAGTGCAGCATATCTAGATGATTTTTCTGTATTTAGCTCCACCTGGGATGATCACCTGGTCCACCTCTGGAAAGTTTTGGAAGCCCTGCAAAAGGCAGGCCTCACTATCAATGCCTCAAAGTGCCAGATAGGGCAGGGGAAAGTGGTTTATCTGGGCCACGTGGTAGTTGAAGAACATATTGAACCACTAGAGGGGAAGATTCAGACTATTATGGTCTGTGCTCCCCCTACTACACAGACCCAGGTCAGAGCCTTCTTAGGTCTCAATGGGTATTACAGGAGGTTCATTAAGAATGATGGTTCGATTACAGCCCCTCTTAATGACCTCACCAGTAAGAAAATGCCTAAAAAGGTATTGTTGACAGCTAGCTGTCAGAAACATTTTGAGGCACTTAAGCAGGCAATGTGCTCTGCACCTGTCTTAAAGAGCCCAAACTACTCCAAAAAATTCATTGTTCAAACAGATGCTTCTGAATTAGGGGTAGGGGCTGTCCCATCACAACTTAACTCAGAGGGCCAGGATCAACCTGTTGCTTTCATTAGCAGGAGGTTGACCCCTAGATAAAAGCGTTGGTCTGCCATAGAGAGGGAGGCCTTTGCTGTGGTCTGGGCACTGAAGAAGCTGAGACCCTACATGTTTGGGACTCACTTCATTGTCAGAGAGATCACAAACCTCTATTATGGCTTAAACAAATGAAAGGTGAAAACCATAAATTGTTGGTTGGTCCATTTCCCTACAGGGTATGGACTATACAGTGGAACATAGACCTGGGGGTACCCACTCCAATGCAGATGGACTCTCCAGATATTTCCACTTAGACAAAGAAGACTCATCTGGGCAAGGTTAGCCTTATTGCCCCTCGTTTGGGGGAGGGGTTGTGTAGGAAAGTACGATCTTTCTTGGCATGTTACCCCCGTTTTTAGCTGTATGTTAATATGCCTTTGCCTGTCTCACTGGGATCCTGCTGGTCAGGACCCCAGTGCTCATAGTTTATGGTCTAATGTATGTGTCTGTATAGTACTTGACTGTGTCACTGAGGCTCTGCTAAACAGAACCTCAGTGCTTATACTCTCTCTGCTTTTAAATTGGCCCTGGACAACATGGGGCACCTTTGCTAGTGCAAGGGTATCCTCACTCACAGTAACTTTGCACCTAGCCTTCAGCAAATGAAGGTTAGACAAATAGGTGACTTATAAGTTACGTAGTCCTGTGAAAAATGGCTGTGAAATAGTGTGTGCACGATTTCACTCGGGCTGCAGTGGCAGTCATGATGAAAGGTTTGGATGAGCTCCTTATGGGTGGCAAAAGAAATGCTGCAGCCCATAAGGATCTCCTGGAACCCCAATGCCCTGGGTACCTAGGTACCATATACTAGGGACTTATAAGGGGGATCTAGTGTGCCAATTGGATTTGGCATTTCGAGTTACTAAACTATACTGACAGATTTGGTAAGTAGAGAGAGCATAAGCACTTGAGTTCTGGTTACCAGAACTTCAGTTGCACTGTTAAGTATACTGACAACACACATGGGCCACAAACTAAGAGCACTGGGGTCCTGGCTAGCGGGATCCTAGTGAGACAGGCAAAACACACTGACAAACAGATAAAAACTGGGGGTAACATGCCAAGAAAGATGGTACTTTCCTACAGACAGGATGTAGGCAGAATGGGCCATCCTGCCAGGATTGCAGGGGTGTATCTGCATCCTGCCCCACTTTCACTTCAAAGGGCTTGCCTCCACCACACACATTGTGCTCTGACACCAGCCATTTGGCAAACCAGACTTCTTGGAATCTTTGCAAGGGAAGGGAAGAACTTTTCTGAACCAGATGTGGGGGTAGCCCAAGATGTTCCCAACTTCAATGACTGTCACCAGGTATAAATACTGGGCCTGCTGACCACCACTTCAGTACACTACTGGACCTTGCGAAGATATCAGAAGAACCACCTGGGCCCCAGAGAACTGCCTGCTGCTAAAATAAGATTGCCTTGCTGCTTGAAGGAAGGAAAACTGGACCATCTCTTTGAACCCAGGACCCACAGAAGTGACTCCAAGGACTAGTTGGCTGGCCTCCTGCGGAGCTACATAACAAGCTCAAGCAAGTTGAATCCTGCACCTGGCTTCTGCTGGAGTGAGCCATTGCCACCACCAAGTGTTGCCTGACAGATCCTGGTCGCTTGGAAGTGGTGTTAGGTGCAATAATTATTCCTATTCATAAGAAAGGGGAAAGGTCGGTCCCGGGTAATTATAGACTGATTAGTCTCCTAGACAATCTGCAGAAAATATTCTCCCATCAAGTCTTGGGTAGGCTTATAGACTGGATAGAGGAGAACGATGTTCTCTGAAATGTGCAGGCGGGCTTTAGGCAGAACATGGCCACAGTGAACCAGATCTTTCGCTTTCTTAGAATTAAGCGGAAAACGGTGGACTTGGACGCTAGGAGTTTGCTTGTGGCCTTTGGAGATCTCAAGTCCGCCTTTGACTTGGTTCCCTTGTTTAAACTATGGGGGATCTTGGGTAAAATTGGAGTTCCTGGGCCTTTGTTAACACTGATCCAGGAACTGTATTCTGAGAGTTTTGCCAGAATAAGGTGGGGAATGGACGGTGAAGAGTTCCCCATGCAGAAAGACGTCAGACGGTGCTGGGTATTGGCCCCCACACTTTTTCTACTTTTTATACATGCCTGTACCCCTTATTTATATGATTGTGAAAATGATGCTGCCAAACTGGGTGGGACAAAGACACTGTGTCTACTGTTTGCTGATGACACTCTATTATTATCTCAAACCACCTCTGGACTATCCAGGGTCCTGGAAAAATTCTCGGGGTTTGGTAGGGACTATAGCTTTCAAATAAACGGCACCAAAACCAAATACATAGTTTTCGGTGACCTAAAGCATAGAATGAAGAAAAGCATAGTGTTAGATGGCGAGATCCAAGAACGGGTAATAGACTTCGACTACTTGGGAGTCAGACTAGAGGACTCCCATAAATGGACAGCCCAGTTGCTAAAATGTACCATGTCCCTTAAACAAAAGATAGAGGGTATTTTGAGATTTGTTGCTATATCGTCCAGTTTCCCCATTACAACAGAAATAGAAATTTACAAAAGTTAAGCTAGAGGGGGGCTTTGTATGGTGCTGAGATGTGGGGCCATGGCAAATTGCACAATATAGAAAGAGTAGAGAAATCTTTCATAAAGGCCCTGTTAAAGATTCCCTCAAGGTCACCCACACTGCCTATTCGATTGGATTTGAATCTGCATTCTGTTGCAGATATAGCTGCCCTGAGGCCACTGCGGTATTGGATCGGATCTGGTCCATAGATACCCTAAACCCTTATAGGATATGGCTAAGTGTGCTCTGGAGGTGCCCCTCAGGTCCAAAAAATCCCATGGTGTAGCTATGTAAAAACCAGCTTTTTTTCAAACTTGAGCTGAGTTCCTATTGGTCAGATCCCTTGCACCTCCCAAATAATACCCCACAGAGTCTGAAGGATTCATACTGGGTGAGTGTGCAAATGGCAGAGTTAGCATCAGCTCCATCTGGCAGTATGACAGACAGCTTTTTATTATTTAAGTGTCATTATGAATTCAAGCATTATTTAGATATCATTTTACATCCTTTAGCAAATGCACTTTATACTAGATTAAGAACTGGTCCTTACTGTTGTTATCTCACCTCTAATTGGAAGAAAACTATCAGTCTGACAGACTCTTGCCCGATGGGATGTAAGACCAAAGAAAACATCAGTCAGGTCCTATTCCACTGTCCTGCGCATAATAAGCAGAGGGCCCACTAGATAAGACCACTCTGCAATACCCTGATCATCATTTGGCCCTTAGGGTTTGTAGAACAAGCACCCACGTGGCCATGGTGAGTACTGTGGCAAAGTTTTTAGCATAGTTTTGGCACATTAGAGCAAGATCCCTCAGTACTAATGTACAATTTTTATTAAATTATCTAAATTGTGTTTCTTGATTAATATTTAGCATTGCTTATTTTAACCGCTTGTGTATATATTCACATTTTATTAAGCGCCAAATCGTTATGTAGAGCAGGAGAATGAAATGTCGTCATGAACTTTCATTTCATCTGGTAAAGTCCTCGCTGTTCTTTCTTAGAAATGTATTTGGCACAATTTTTGAACAAACCATTTTATTGCACAAATGTATACATTTTCAATTAATATTTTAGATATAGCCATAGGGTGAGATGTATTTTGTGCGCAAATCTGATGTCTTGGGATTTGGCCATAGTGGAATTTATTATTGTAAGGATTTTAATACAGCTTTTAATGTGTCTTATGATGAATTATTGGTTTTATGTTTGTATATGCTGTGCTTTATAGCACTTGTTGCCGAAATAAAGCTATTTGAATTGAAAGTGGTGTTAGAGGTGCTGCTTCTGTCTACCCCTAAAAGATGGGACTTAAAAGAAATTTCACCGAAAAGTGCCAGAAGATCTGACAGAAGACTGGGACCTACATGTCAGCTGATCACCCCAAGGTGCATTGCTTCTCAGGCTATGTCTTGCTTGTCGCTATGTTCTTCTCTGCAGCAGCAAATCTGTTCAGCTGGACCTCTCAGCAATGGTATCTAGACTCGTTGAGCTCTCTATTCGGCAACAGCCTGCAGCTTCATCCTGCTGGAAGTTTTCGACTTCCAAAACTTGTTCTGTAGCTGAAACAAAAATCTTCACCAGGCTCTACAGTGACCTGCTCCCCATTGACGAAGAGGACCCCCTGCCCTGGAAATCCAGCTTTTCGCGCTCTAAGCATTTTCCCGCTATCATCAGTGGCTTCACCTGGGCCTCGTCCAGCAGCTCCCTGGCAACAATTACGATCTTCTTGGCCTGAAAAATCCAGGTTTTTCTGCTCAAAGCATTTTCTTACAATTGTCCATGGCTTTACCGTGACCTCATCAGCCACTCACCAGCAACGAAGAATCCTCCCTGGACGCAGCCTACTGCCTTGCCTTGCTGAATTATACCCACTGCTGAATTATACCCACTCAAGAACTTTTCTTCAGGTTTTTTTCAAGTCCAAAAGAAAGCCAAGAACAAGCTCAATTCGCCCGTGTATCTGAACGATGCTCATCACAGTCAATTTTACTTTGCACAAGTCTCAAGCGGCCAGATACCCCCTGGTTGGTGCTTTGATCTTTTAGGAGCAGTTTTATGCAACAAAAAAAAACAAATCGTAACCATGGTTCCAATGATTGGATTTTATTCATTTTGTTTACATGAAAATGTACACTTTTCTTCTCAATTTGTTCGGGATTTTTCTGGTGTTGTGTTTTCACACCATTATCATTTGTGCGCTGCAAAATACTTTACACATTTCGGCTAATTCAAGTCTGACTGCTTTTGTGCCAAGCTATCAGAGTGTTAAACACGTTAATTTAGTGACTTTTATGGTTCATTCTGACAAGGACTGTGGTGGTTGCCCAAGTATCCCAAAATGTGAGCCTATTTTTCTACTGTTATGTTAAGCTTTAATGACCAACTATCCAAATACATCATCACATTCCATAAGTCCTTGGTTTGTCAATATATGTCCTTTTCGAATTGTGGTGAAGTATGTTGTGTGACGCAATATTACATTTCCGTTATGAGGCGTCCTGAAATAAGTATCTGCATGCACTGTTCTGTTGTGTGGTGTCCCATCGGCATTTCTTGAAGCTTCAGCAGAAACAGTAGTCTTTGGTGAGCTCAATGTCTAGGGATGTAGTAATAACTAATCTGTAAATTAAAGGAAATTTGGTCTCAGCCACAATATTGAAAGCACAGAGTATTAACAAAGGAAATAATAGCAGACTGGGAATTGTGAGACATAGAGATGCATCTTTCATACTTACAAGGTCTTGTGCATTATTATTGTCCATTAGGTTAAAGAAATCATAGAAGGCTAATCTGTTTAGCAAAGCTATTAGTTCGGTTAGGCATGTTGTAAACGGACCTCATAATACATCAGGGTCAGAGTGAGAACCAAAATTAGCCCTGAACGTTGTAGTTAATGCTTCTTCTACAATGTACAGCGCAACCGAGACTGGCGCAGGGAAGGAGTTATAAGTGAAGTTTCTCCCACCAGCACAGTTTGAACAGGTGGTACAAAATACCACATTTTCACTCCAATGTCCCAGTTCCGTGGATAATTTTTGTTTCTGATTAGCAACTTTGTAAACAAATCTGCCAGACTCCACTCCAGAATAGCCCAGTTTTGAAATAATGCTATTTCTTAATTAGACATAGAGGGTCATTCTGACCCTGGCGGGCACCGCCAAATGACCGCTCCACGGTCAGAAGACCGCGGAGGCCATTCTGGCTTTCCCGCTGGGCCGGCGGGCGACCGCCAAAAGAGCGCCCGCCAGCCCAGCGGGAAAGACCCTGCAACAATGAAGCCGGCTCCGAATGGAGCCGGCGGAGTTGCAGGGGTGCGACGGGTGCAGTTGCACCCGTCGCGATTTTCACTGTCTGCTAAGCAGACAGTGAAAATCATGGTGGGGCCCTGTTAGGGGGCCCTTGCACTGCCCATGCCAGTGGCATGGGCAGTGCAGGGGCCCCCAGGCGCCCCACGACACCCGTTCCCGCCATCCTGTTCCTGGCAGTAAAAACCGCCAGAAACAGGATGGCGGGAAGGGGGTCGGAATCTCCATGGCGGTGCTGCTTGCAGCGCCATCATGGAGATTCAGCCCATGCAGGGGAAATCCGGTGGGAAACCGCCGGATTCCCTTTTCTGACCGCGGCTTTACCGCCGCGGTCAGAATGGACTGGGAAGCACCGCCAGCCTGTTGGCGGTGCTTCCGTGGTCCCTGGCCCTGGCGGTCTTGGACCGCCAGGGTCGGAATGACCCCCATATTTTACAGACCTAGGTTTATGATGAAAGGGCTGCCCTCAGGCTGCAGCACAGATTTGGACATTGATCCGTATGGCCAAGATGTTTCTCAGGTTATTGATATCTTTCTGGCCCAAACGTCAGACAGCAGAGCTATCTCTCATTAAACAGAGTTTCTTCTTCCTGAAACCCTATTTTACAAGCTAAGATTTCAGTCCTTAAAACTATCTATCACACTACAAGTATCCTTCTTTAGTTCACACTTAAGTTAAAGGTTCATGCATGGTAGTTAGCTGTTCTTTGCATCACACACATCTTAAGGCCCCAGAACTGCCCCAATGGTATAAGATATCTTACAGGGTCAGAAAGTTGTCCCTAAATCTGTCCTTCACTTTGCATAGATACAAGAGGCTTCAGAACAACACAGCAAGCCATGCTTCACGTTTCACATCTGAGAAACTGCCCTCCTGTTAGATACTCTCAGGGTTAAGCTTCCGAGGTATGACTATGACTGTGATGTGGAAAACATGCTGGACAGTGCAGCCTTCTAAATTTCTTTAGAAACAATTCGATTTCTAAGAATAGGTGAAAATGTGTATTTATTATTTTATATCTTAATCATAATCAACTAAATTCAGCCACACGAATTTGCAGTTTGATTTGTATAATTTGCATGTTATGCATTGCATGCATATTTATACAGTTATTTATAAATGTTAAATATACAAAGTCAGTCTGTGGTTTGTTTATGTAGAAAAGTGACTTCGTATAATAGGAAGAGGCCCTACTGCACAGAGCACCTCAATCCTGATGTAAAGCGCCTTTTAAATTAATATTAATTTTCAATTCACAAATCCAAATGTACCCTTAAATCAATCTTATGTTTACACCGTATGGATTGATTTTAAAAGTGGAAATTCTACTTTGGGATTTTGAAACTGTAGATTGTCAATTATAGAAAGATTAAGTCATTCAGTCATATGTGTAGACAAAACATTCAGAGAAAGGGAGTGGAAGCTCCATGGTGGGAATAACATCAGGGGTTTAGATACTCCAATAAAAGGCCCATGTTTGTGGCTAGTCGTTAGACTTTCCACAGCTCATTCCCATCCTGCACATAAATTGATAAGTCTGTAACTATGATTGGTATGTAGGACCACATGTACACATGTAAAAACGTCAGGGTTTGCGAGTCACAAATTGTGAGTATTAGCAACTCGCAATTTGTGAGTCACAAAACCTAATGTACAACAGTGTCTGAGAGACTGTTAGCAATTCCCAAATGAGTCTCAAGGGACCTGCCTCATTAATATTCATGACGCAGGTCGAACTTTTCGACCCACTGAGAATGGCTGCACTCACAGGGATGGTGGCCTGTTGGGGTCAGCAGGACACTATAGCTGTGACTGCTTTTTTAAGAAAGCATTTTTTTAATGCAGCCCAGTTTCCTTAAAAGAAAACGAGATTCAATTCAAAAATAAAAATGAAAAGTTTTCTTTCATTTTTTTTTCAAAGTAGGCAGTGGTCCGTTGGACCACTACCTGCTGTGCAAAAATGTTAGCTCCCCCAATTCACTAAGGAGAAGAGGTCCTGTGGGGACCACTTTCCATTTGCAAATGGTTTCCCACCAATTTGAAATTTGTGTTAATCTGCTAATATTTTGTAATGCATTTTGATCACAAAACATTTGTACACACCTTTCTGATTTGATAGTAGAAAGGGGTGCCCTGAACACACCTCTTCCTAATATCGAATCACCAAACCCAAATTGTGATTTGGGAGCAAGTTACTGAATCACAATTTTGGCTTTGTACATCCCAAAAAGCAAATTTCTATTTTTAAACAACCCAATTCTGCAAATTGGCCAGTTTGTGATTAGAACAATGCTTTCCACATGTGCCCGGTAGTTTCTTAATGGGGAAACATCTTCCACCATGGAGAATAAGAAAAAATAGTGGCAACTTTAAAGAATGAGCTTGTAGTCCTTCTGGAAAGTTAAAAAAAGACAAAAATTGCTCCAAACATAGGGGAAAACTGACAGTAGTGCATCAGAATAAAATCCCATAAAGTGTGTGGGGAATGGGCATTTGAAAGTCTGCTGACATGTCAAATTGTAGATATTTACAACCTTCGATCTGACCCATTCCCGACGTGGAAGTGGTTAAAGATTGGCTCTTGGCAAAAGCAGGAATGAATTTCTTGCTGAGGTTGGAAGGGGGAACAGAACAACCTAAAACATGATGGTGATGAGGGGGAAGATGTTTGACGTAAAAAAAGAAATATACATTTGCAATGACAATAAGTCTGACTTTTCTATTCTGTACCCTGCACTCTGAGGCACACAGCTCACCTTGCACTCACAAGGCATTAGTCTTTTACTTCTGGTACACCGGGAATGGGAGCCACACCAACAAAGAGCATAAGCTTGATCTGATGAAATGGAACACAAGAACCACCAAAAGTGCAGGAGAAGAGGAATGAAGCATGAGAGAGGGCACATAGGGCTTGAGCGGTGAGCTGAGATTCTCTAGAGCAGGAAACAGCCTTTTCAACGTGGGAGTAGCCACAAGTGCAGTAAGTACACAAGCGTTACCATGCTTCCCTGGACCACGCATGTGCCTTAACCACACAAATGTGTGGGGAAGGGGAACTTTTGGGGGCTTGGAATTGTTTTTTTTTTTTGTTTGTTTTTTTTCAGGGGGTCAGTGTTAGGGCTCAGGGTGGGGGGAGGCCAGGGTATTTTTCAGGGCAAGGTGGCCAGGGGGGAAGGGGCAGCTTTGGGAGGCTGTTTTGGGGAGCTTTGGGAGGCTGTTTTAGGGCTGAAGTTGGGGAGGTGGTGAAGGGGCAGTTTTAGGTCTCAGGGCGGAAGTTGGTCAGGGTTGTTTTTTTGACATGGGGTTTGTTTTAGGGCTCAGGACAGGGGGATGGGGAGGTAGCTTTATGGTAGCTTTTGTGGGCCAGGTGCGGTGGGAGGGGCAGTTTTGGGGGTCAGTTTTTGGGCTACGGCAAATGGAGAGGGGAGGACTTTTTTAGTTTTTAGGGATTGCAAAGGTTTTAGGGCTAAAGGCCGGGAGGGTCTGAGGCTAGGTTTTGGGGGATTTTGGGGCGGGGGAATGTTTTTGGGCTCAGCATGGGTGGGGGTGGTGGGATAATCAAGTTTTTAGTGTGAAGGAAGGCTTTAGGGCCAGTGCTTTAGGGGGGATTGGGTTTTTTTTTTAACAGGGGCAGTGTTTTACGGCTTAGGGTGGGGAGGGCTTTGGGGTAAGGTTTTGGAGATGGAGGTTTTTAAGGGTGGGGATAGTTTTAGGCCTCAGTGCTGATGGGGGGCGGCATAATTTTTAATGTTAACGGGGGTTGTATGACAGAACCACTCATGTGTTTACCACAAATACCTTTACTAAGCAAGCTTTTACAACAAAATTCATTGTAAAGGCATATGTGGTAAAGGCATGCGTGGTAAAGATGCGATCATGGTTCAGACCGTGTTTTTAAGCCATGCATGGTTCTGTCATGCGTGGTTCTGTCATGCAACCGCTCAGGGCAAGTACCAGCAAGTGCCTTGTGCACCATGCAAAGTGATTTATACAAGATCCATTATTCACTGGTAACCTTTTATAGAAGTCCCTTTGGGATTTAACAGACATAAACTGAGGTAAATTAAGTAAGAGATGTAGCTGCTGCATTTTGTACAACCTCAAGGAGACACATCAAATACCATTAGGTGAGCCAAGCAAGATATATTTCAATAAATCCAAATGGATTCCAAAAGGACCTGTTTATCTAATATGTCACCCCCAACTTTTGGGATGATGTTTTGGGTGATTCCATGATGTGAAAATAATGGAGATTTTCTTAGCTTCAGTGAAAGAAAGTCTTGATTTTATTAAACACACGGAGGCGAGTATTATGCTAACTTCTCTTGCTTTAATTTGAATAGCAGCCAAGATAAACTACAAATCCCAGCAAACCCAGCTGGGAAACTACTGAAGTATGTCATACAGTGGGTAACCAATCAGAGTCATAGGTGAGTATAAACATATTGGCTGAGAGCAACAAGTCCACTTTTCTTGCAGAGCAGTTAAGCCACTCTGAATAAAGGAACAATCAGGAGTAAAATAGTACATGCCAATAAAATTGAAAATAAAGCTTCAAAACGGTATACTATATGAACAGTCTTTTGATCAAGATCCGGGATGAAAAGGTCTTGAAGTAGAGTCCTTTTCTGTATCCAAGGTATGTCCATCGAAGTATACTGGTAGGTTGTAGAAAGACCCTTAGGATGCCTGGTTAGTAACAGCAGCTGTACCTGCTGAGAATAAAGGGAGGGTTAAACAGAAGAACAATAGTGGTGGGATAATACTCGCCTCCGTGTCTTTAATAAAATCAAGACTTTCTTTCACTAAAGCTAAGAAAATCTCCATTTTATTACAAGCACGGAGGCTCCTATTATGCTAGTTCAAAGCATAGAAATGACTGAATTAGCTACATGGGAAACAGGCTTACAATAAAAGGTTCTAAAGGTTGAGACATTTGACCAATCAGCTGATTTGAGAATGTCGCCCAAACTCAATCCTGCCCAAAAGGCCTTGGAAGCCATAGCTCCTCTGGTGGAATGGGCCCCAAAAAGGGAGATGTTGATACCGGCCATGTCCAAAAGCCATTTTACCCAGCGGGCTAGAGAAGTGGAAGTGACAGGATTATGAGGGGATCTGAATGAGACGAGGAGTTGAGTTTTGGAAGGCTTTCTCAAATCTCTAGTTCTTGAAATATATTCTTTCAAACAAGTTCCTACGCATAAATTAGCATGATCCGGGAAATAAGGATAAAAAACAGACATTAAATTAGTTTTTGTTCTTCTTCGAACCTGAAAGAAAACACCTTGAGGAGTATACTGTACAGAAGTCACATCTAAGGCTCTAACGTCAGAAATATGTTTGAGAGAAACTAGACAGAGGAGAATGGTTAGTTTAGCAGAAAGAAATTTTAGGGATAAAAGGGAATTAGACGGTTGAGATAAAAGAAACTGTAAGATCACATTAACATCCCACATGGTATTGTACTTAGGTAAAGGGGGTTTGGTAAAACTTACCCCTTTTAACAGTCGACAAATTAGAGGATGCTCGCCAATGGGTTTATTATTGATTCGGTCATGTTCCACGGAAATTGCGGACCTGTACATGTTGACTGTTCTGTAAGCCTTGCCCTGGGCTGCCAGGGAGGCAAAAAAATTAACAACCAGGACTACATCTGCTGAAGCGGGATCGGCACCCCTGACCAGACACCAATTATTCCAGATTGACCAGGCTGACTTGTAAGCTTTAGTTGTGCCGGGAGCCCAGGCTTGACATATGAAGCTTGCAGCTTCCTGCGAAATTCCTGGGGTTCTCCAGGCAGACCCGAAACCATCCATGCGACTAACTGAAGAGAGTGGTTGAGTATCAAATCGTGAGGTTGTCCTTGAGGATTCAACAAAAGAGAGGGAAAAAGAGGAAGAAGAACAGGGAGGTCTACAAGTAATTCAAGAGCTGAGGGGAATCAAGACTGACCCTGCCCTAGGGGGGTAATCAAAAGCACTTTGGTGGATTGACGGCGGACTTGCGCCAAAACTCTGGGAATCATTATGACGGGAGGAAAAGCATAGTTGGTTTGATTGGACCAATCCTGTTGTAAGGCGTTGGTGGCCAAAGCCAGAGGGTCTGGTCGCCAACTGTAGAACTGAGGGATCTGAGAGTTTAAACGAGAGGCAAAGAGATCGACAGAGAAGGGACCGAATTTGGAAGAGAGATTGTTGAAGATAGAAGGGTGAAGACGCCAATCGCTGGAGTCCTGAAG
Organism: Pleurodeles waltl; assembly: GCF_031143425.1. Classification (NCBI taxonomy): domain Eukaryota; kingdom Metazoa; phylum Chordata; class Amphibia; order Caudata; family Salamandridae; genus Pleurodeles; species Pleurodeles waltl. Next base: position 590,372,295 of record NC_090447.1, read on the forward strand.
TTATCTGGAGCACCAATCTGCGATTGTGTTCATGTTTTCCGGAAGGTATTCTGCTCGTAGGGAAATCTGGTTTTGAAGACAAAATTCCCATAGACTTTTCGCTAGTTCGGCGAGGGGTTTCACCGAGTGCCTCCAAAGTGATTTATATACCGAACTGCTGAAAGGTTGTCCATCCGGAGGAGAATAGAACAACTTACCCTGTCTTTGGCAAAGGTTTGGATCGCAAAGGAACCTGCAAGAATCTCTAAACAGTTTATGTGCAGAGATGACTCCTCTCTTGACCATAAACCTCCAGTCGAGAACTGAGTGCATCTTGCGCCCCAACCAGTCCGACTTGCATCGGATTCTAAGACAAGATCTGGTGCTGTAGAGAATATTGCCCGGCCATTCCAGGCGTCTAGGTGGTCGAGCCACCATTGGAGTTTGATCCGAGATTCGTGATCTAGCAGGATTAGATCCTCGTATGTGAAGCCTTCGTGGAGATGCCGAATTTTTAGTCGCTGAAGCGCTCGATAGTGAAGGGGACCTAGAAATATGGCTTGAATAGATGAGGCTAAAAGGCCAATTATGCGGGCCAGACTTTTAATAGTAAGCTGTGATTTGTTGAGAACCGAGTGTATTTCCTTTTTTATGTGGGAAATCTTTTAAGCCGGAAGATGAAGTGTAGCCTCGGTAGAGTCTATGAGAAACCCCAAAAATTCCATGTGATGGGACGGAATGAGGTTGGATTTGTCTTTGTTTATAAGAAACCCTAGATTTTGAAGGAGGGACACAAACATGTCTAATTGTTGTGTGAGTAAAGATCTGTCCTGGTGTAGAATTAAGAAGTCGTCTAAGTATACTATAATTCTGACCCCTTGTGCTCTCAGGTGAGTTATCATCGGCTTTAACACCTTGGTGAAGCACCAAGGAGCTGAAGAAAGGCCAAAAGGAAGGCACGTAAAACGGTAAAATTGGCCCTTCCATTGGAATTGTAGAAATTTCCTGAAGGAATGATGAACAGGAATGGAGAGATAAGCATCTTGTAAGTCTAAACGAACCATCCAATCGTTTGTCAATAACGAATCTCGAAGATGGAGAATAGTTTCCATCTTGAAATGTTGATAAACCACAAATTTGTTGAAAAACTTGAGGTTTATGACAGGACGAAATTTTTTGTTCTTTTTTTGGACCAAGAAAATCATACTGGTGAAGCCTGAAGGATGAGGGAAACATGGCTCTATCGCGTGCTTGAGAATTAGAGAATGAATCTCTTGAGAGAGAAGAGTGTCTTGTTGTTTGGAAAATATTAGGGGTTTTGGAACCTGATGTTGTAAAGGAGCTGAGTAGAGTTCTATATGATAGCCTGAGACTGTTTGCAGGACCCATGGATCTGCGGTTAAAGACTGCCAGTTTGTTATGAATAATGCCATCCGGCCTCCCACCAACAATGGACCATAAAGAGGAACGCTCACCTGAGTTTTGTGAACCTCTGGATCTGAAGCCACGTCTGAAGGAACGATACCTTTGTGGGTAGAACTGTGGCTTGTATTCCTGTTGATAGGAAGTGGAGCCTCTGGTCTGGTTGACCGCACCTCTCTGGGTGTATCGGCCGGCAAAGCTGCTCCTGCCTTTGCCGGCTCTTCCAAAAACACGAGAATGAAAAATCTTTTGCATGGAAGACTGCGCTTTGTCCATGGAAGTAAAGGTTTGCACATATTTACTGAGTTCTTTTATGAAAGAATCTCCAAACAGCAAGCCGTTGGCTTCTGGACCCGTCTCCTTAGCGGCGAGAGTATTGAGTTTAGGATCGATTTTTAGTAGCAAGCTTTTGCGTCTTTCTTGCGCCATTGAGGCGTTTGTGTTGCCAAGTAGACAAATCGCCCGTTGGGCCCAATTGGAAAGGATGACCGGGTCAACTTTCTTGCCTTCCATTCTGGTTTCTTCTGCCAAATCCAAAATCCTGGTAAGAGGGCCAGAGAGGTCAAGCAACCTGTCTTGGCAGTTGGTCCAGGCTCTGTCAACACCTTTCTTGGGATCTTTCCCAAATTTAGTAAAAAACAATATCATATTTGGGTCGATGACAGGGGTATTGGTGATGTTGTTGGGAAGGGAGGGTCTAGGGCACTCAGATTTGAGTCTATTATGTACCAATTTGTCTAAAGGTTGTCGTAGATTCTTTAAAACATAGTCAGAGACATGGTCACAGGGAGTCCATTCAGTGAAATTAGGGTGACGGATAAGGGAAGGATCAAACATCGGTTGACCCGCAAAATCCAATAAGGTACTTTTTGGTTTGGCTTTTGATGACTCTCCCAATATATTTAGAGAAGTTTTACGCCTCTTCTCCACAGGCCCTGACCAGATCATTATGTCTGGATCATCCTTATCCGTGTCTTTATCAGTGTCGGAATCACCCATATCGTCATCTGTTTCTCCCAAATTAGTGATTTGTATGGGAAAGGAAATACTGGAGGTGGACGGTTGGTTAGGGGGGTTTTTTGACGGAGAGTCAGAGTTGACATCTACATTGTCTGTCTTTCTTTTCCTGGCTTTGGAAGGGGTAGCGGAAGATATTAATCGTTTGACAGAGGCTTCAAATGTCTTGGAAAAATCAGAAATTGAGGAGGAAACCGCTTTCTGGACCGAGTCCTGAATAAAAGAATCTAAATCTTCTTTAAACTGTTGAGCCTCTTCGGAATAATTTTCCATGGCAAATGAAAACATTCTAATAATTCTAGTACATTTTTAAGAATTTAAATATATAAGTAGCCTATCCTTAGAAAATAATTAATTAATTAACTTCGCTATCAGTTAAAACGAAAAAATTATTTGAATTCGTGTGGCAGAAACCTTCAAAAGCTCGGAAACGGCCGCGCTAATTACCGCGTGACCGACCGGTCGAAAAACAAATTAGGGAACAGCTGGGCCGGGGAGAAGCTCACCGAAAGAATGTTGTTTTGTTTGAAGGCGGTTGCGCTAGTAAAAGCGTGACCGCAATGCCGCGAGTAGCTGAATGAAGAATCAGCTGTTCTGACGCGCGTTGGGAAAGACGCTGTCTGAAGCTGTGCCGGCTTGCGTTTGACAAGCAAAACACTGCCTTGCCAAGCGCGCGCCCCAGGCATTCACTTTAGAACGTTGGGGACGCGACAAGAAACAACAATAAAACGTGAAAGAGAGCTATAAACAGACCCGTGGAGAAAGGGGTGGTTAAAGAGGAAGCGCACAGTAATATATAGGCACAAAGAAAACCATGTAATAAAGAAAATACCAAATAAGCATAGTAAAGACATATAAACACATGAGTAGAAAGATAGTACTTATCTTGACTGCGAGCAGCAAGAAAAGAGGACTTGTTGCTCTCAGCCAATATGTTTATACTCACCGATGACTCTGATTGGTTACCCACTGTATGACATACTTCAGTAGTTTCCCAGCTGGGTTTGCTGGGATTTGTAGTTTATCTTGGCTGCTATTCAAATTAAAGCAAGAGAAGTTAGCATAATAGGAGCCTCCGTGCTTGTAATAAAATTCCTGTCTGTGCTCCACACTTTCTTGTTTCCAGTGTTAGTCCTACCTCTATGTCTAAAATGATGTTGTGTTGTATTATTGATATATGATCACCATACTGAATATGGTATTTTTTTCAGAAAACTCTTCTGTCGAAAGGGACATACACATGTGTAATCCTTGAAAAAGAAGAGTGTTACCATTGTAATTTTCACATTGCAAAATGGTGCCTCCTTTTCCTCTGCATTTGTGTGGCTCTTGTGTGAATGCAGTCCTCTCTCTACTGCCACGAAAATACTCAATAAACACACACTCACAGACCGGCTCCTTTCGCATGACTACGACATTCTTTACTACTCTTCACCTTCACTAACTCTAAGGTGAGTCTACAGGCCAGGCACTTACTGGATGTGAGATAATGTAAATCAAGAGTATTACGGGAAGAAATACGCTATGCGTGATTCAGCACGATGGTCATCCAGTTTATTCTGCCTTGCAGTGGTTATGGTGAATATTTTGAGAAAATAAGTGTCTCTCCTTCACAGTGATATTTATCCTCAGCTGTCTTTTAACCATTTATTTTCAGCCCTGAGAATTCATAGCGTTTCATGACGTTACATAGTTATGTATGTTTCAAACAACGGCGCTAGGGTGGTTGACTCCTGAACATTACATTTAGAGATTATGCGAAGAGTCAGGACTTGGTGTTTTTACTTTGTAACAATAGTCTGGACCCCACCAATATTATTAGGGACCTGTTTGGGTGGGATATTTTTTACTTATATTTCGCATTACCTCCCTTCTCCACACACCTTAGGTACATTATCATTTTAAAAAATACGTTGTTTAATGATTACCTGCCTAAACTTAACACAATGCAGTGGTATCGAACTTTAGTTGTCCAGCCTGGTTGTGTTAAAACTATGGAATATAAGGTTTAAGGCATTTGTTTGGGTAGTATGGATTGCTCACATCAATAGTTCTGTCAATAGTTACTGTTTCCCCTATAGGCTTATCATGGGCAAACTGTTTTTGAATATCTCTGAACTATTAGCATGCACTGAAGACATTCTAATATAGGTATGTTTTTACAGTTGTATACCTACATGTGGTGGTAGTTTTACTCTGACTTACTATTTTTCGTAAATCGGTCCGATACTCAATTTATTATAGAACTAACACATGGTAGTGGCTATAAGACCAGAATATTACACAGGGAGGTAATCATCTGGTAATTGCCCCTTTGTCATTTAGACATTTGGCATGGACAATAATCCCTGGTTTTCAATTCTAGTGAACAATTAGGTTATCATTTGTTTTTCAGCTTACTCATTTGATCTTCTCTACTTTAAGAACACTTTAGTCTGCACGATCATGCCTAATTTATGGATGCTTTTCCACTGACTATGGTACTTTTTTGTGTAGTCTCCCTGGCCTAATTTAATTTTGCATGACACTATTAAGATCACACTTTCACCACCTGGGACTGTGGTAGATTCTTTTGATTTTTTTAATACAACTCTTCACCATTCTGTGATATGTACGTTTTTTGACCTAGTAATTCAGGACACAACAATCACACCTTGCATGTGTGCTTTATCTTTTGACCAAACATAACTTCACAATTGATCACCAAGAGATTATTAATATCTATATTTAATTTAAAAATTCCTTGGGGGGTACTCACTTGAATTTTGTGAGTGAAGGTCGCAATCTTCACAACTTATGTTTGTTTTTTTGGAATTCTAACACCTTTTTGATTCCCTGTTATCGTCAGTCTAGTTGAGTGAACTTTCTTTTGTATATTAATCTTTACAGCCTTGAGAAAGTCTTGATGACAAAACATGTGTCAGCTGTTGTTATTGGAGTCCCCATGTCTTGTGAAGAATAAATCTTAACCAGCAACAGAATGTGTTCAGAAGTTTTGTGTACATGTTATACACAACACAGACTTTGTGGACCAGTGGAGTGTGACTTGGTAATCCTAAAAATGTGTTCAATCCCAAATGGATTTCCAGTTGGTCTAACCACAGCCTTGGTGGTTGGGAGTGAATACCAGGACGGCACCTAGTGGACATTGTGCAAGCTTATAGATCACAGTTTTCCCCCACCATTTTGTTTGGCACTTGGGGTGTACAAACCCGAAAGCACAGCCACCTATTTTTTTAGATCATTTAAAGGAGGTAGCTGCCTCGAACATCAATCTTCTCCCTTCAAACTCAAGGGAGAATTTTCAATGAAGCTCTTCCAAAGGAAGTAACATGTACCAACGATTTTGTTAAAATAGAAGCTGAAGTTAAGATCAGCATGGGCAGTAACACCCTGTGGGGATGGTAGCATGCACTGGGTGTAAGCCAAAAACCTATAGGTATCTAACGGAGGTCCAGATTAAAGGATGATTCTTTAAATCCAACACAATTCTTATCTCCATTCAACTTCAAAAGGTTATTGATCATCCAACATGTGACTAAAGCAAGGCTTACCACATGCTTAAGGGGAAACCCACTATAAAGTGAAATACCTGTTCATGTGAAACTTATTTGTAATGTACATATAATGAAGCAGGAATCCCACACGGAGTCAATCAAATAGAAGAATATTTTCATTGAACATGTTTTTTATTTATATATGTGTAGGAGGCTGGCCTGGTTTGTAGTGGGTACCTTGGGTACTTACACCTTACACCAGGTCCAGTTATCCCTTGTTAGTGAATGTGGTAGTGTTCTAGCAGCTTAGGCTGATAGAGGTAGCTATAGCAGAGCAGCTTAGGCTGACTTAGGAGACATGCAAAGCTCATGCAGTACTACTTATAGTTACACAGTACATATGCACAAGTAAAGACAATACTCAGTGTTACCCAAAATAAAGGTATTTATTTGGGTGACACAGTACCAAAAATATCTTAGAAACAATACTCCTTCTGGAGGTAAGTATTATACACAATATATACAATAGACAACAAAATTAGACAAGTAAATAGTCATAGAACAATGCAAACGGTAGGAAATCCTATAGAATCGAATGGGAGAAAAAAGGTCTAGGGGCAACACAAACCATATACTAAAAAAGTGGAATGTGAATCACAAATTCCCCCCTAGACAAGTGTAGAGTGTGCAGAATCGCTGGGAGAGTAAGCATACAATAAAGGTAAGTAAATTACCCCAACCCAGAGCCCAGAAAAGAAGGAGTAAAGTACTTCAAGTTTCCTTAGGACACACTACACCTCGTTTTGGGGATTTTGCAGCAGCCAACCAAGTCTGCAAAGAACAACTTCTGTATTATTGGACCTGAAGAACTGAAAAGGAAGAGGACCAAGTCCAGAAGTCGAAAGAAGTTACAGAAAGGACAGGAGCCCCTGCCAACCCAGAAGAGGGTGCAAAAGAAGAGTCCCTGGTTAGTAGAAGACTGCAGAAATGCACTCTATGAAGATGCCAGTGGGTTCCGTTGCAGATGAGATTTCCTTTTGGAAGGCGCCAACAAACCTTGGCTACGACAAAAGAGCATTTTTCATCAAAATGGCGCTGGATGGACCCAAGAGGGTCCTGGAGGCCTCAACTCTATGTGAAGAGGAAGAAGATTCTCCCAGCACTTTATAGAGCCCTCAGGATGCCAGCTAGCACCCACAGAAGCCACAGGATCTGGGTTCAAACAAGGTGCAAAATATGGTTGATGCAGCACAACAAAAGAAGGTCCCACACTGCCAGAGAACAACTCAGTGAGTTGAGCATCACAGGGTGGAGTGCTGGGGACCTGGGCCAGGATGTGCATGAAGGAATTTTGCAAAGATTGCACAGAGGCCTCAGGAGGCGAAGAAGACACAATACACAGGGGTACTATCGTTCTCGGGGAAGGAAAGGTCTTACCTCCTCCAAATTGCGTCAGCAGGACCTCAGGACAGTCTATGTCAATGATGTCTACCCTCTGTGTCCTTAGGAGCATGCTTGTTGCCGTGAGAGGAGTCCCAGGGTAAAGGTCGTCGCCTTGGAAGGTGTCTGCTTGGAGCAGGGGAGTGACTCTGTCACTTCACTGGAGATTTCTTTGGTCCCTCTGGTGCAGGATGAAGACAGGGAGTCCCCACAGCATGCACACCATGGAAACGGTTGCAGTTGCTGACTTGGAGCTGGGTTTTGCTGAAGAAAAGTGTCTCTTGAAGACACTTTGTTGCAGTTACAGCATTTCTTGGAACAGGATGCAGTTGATCTGAGGTCAGAAGAGTCTGAAGTTGTTGCAGAGGATTCCTGAAGGAAACTTGCAGGCAGAATCTGAAGAGAATCTGAAGAGAACTCAGAGGAGAGACCCTAAATAGCCCTGAGAGGGGTGTTGGTTACCTTATCAGGTATGGACCTATCAGGAGGGGTCTCTGACGTCACCTGCTTGCACTGGCCACTCAGAGTGCCCCCACACCTTGCAAAGCAAGATGGCTGAAGTCTGGGACACACTGGAGGAGCTCTGGGCACCACCCCTGGGGTGGTGATGGACAGGGGAGTGGTCACTCCCCTTTCCTTTGTCCAGTTTCCGCCAGAGCAGGGGAGAAGGGGTTCCTGAACTGGTGTAGACTGGTTTATGCAAGGAGGGCACTATCTGTGCCCTTCGAAGCATTTCCAGAGGCTGGGGGAAGCTACCCCTCCCCAGCCTGTAACACCTATTTCCAAAGGGAGACGGTGCAACACCCTGCTCTCAGAGGAAATGCTTTGTTCTGCCTTCCTGGGACTGGGCTGCTCAGACCCCAGGGGAGCAGAACCCTGTCTGTGAGGTGGCAGCAGCTGTAGCTGCAGTACAAGCCTCAGATAGCTGGTTTGGCAGTACTGGAGGTCCATGGTGGAGCCCCCAGTATGCATGCAATTGGCTCCCCAATACCAGATTTGGAATGGGGGACAATTCCATGATCTTAGACATGTTACATGGCCATATTCGGGGTTACCACTGTGAAGCTACATATAGGTATTGACCTATATGTAGTGTACGCATATAATGGTGTCCCTGCACTCACAAAGTCTGGGGAAATGGTCCTGAACTATGTGGGGGCACCTTTGCTAGTGCAAGGGTGCCCTCACACTTAGGCCCTCATTACAACCCTGGCGGTAAATCCCGATTACCGCTGTGCAGAAGATTGCCAACATATCGCTGCTGCCGCGGAATACCGCTACAGGTATTACGACCCACAGCCTGGAATCCACCACAATACAGACGCCCACACAAGTCCACCACCCCAAAGGTCAGTGATAAACTGGCGATAACAAAACTGACACCGTCACGCCAACAAGAAAATGCCCACACTATCACGAACCACGAATCAATGCGGCGGTCTTTCAACCATGGTAGGCCATTGGCGGTACACACTGCCGTGCTCAAAATACACACACATATACAAAACAAAACCACATTGGACAATTCGAAATACACACATCTGATACACATACACACAACACACCCACACACCCAATCCAATATAAAGCACACACCCACATCACCCACAACCCCTTACCTACCTGAAATTTGAAAGCAGACCAGAGAGAGACACTACCTAAAACAACACCAGCATCCACAGACACACAACACCATCACTTACACAACATCCACGCACCTCATACAACACACACCAACACACACCCTCACACATCAAAACAGACACCACCTCACACATCACCCACACCTCATCATGGCACCTCAACGACAGCCCAGGTTTTCTGAGGAGGAGCTCAGTGTCATGGTAGAGTAAATCGTCCGGGTAAAGCCACAGCTATTCGGATCACAGGTGCAGCAGACGTCCATTGCAAGGAAGATGGAGCTATGGCGCAGAATTGTCGACAGGGTAAACGCAGTGGGACAGCATCCAAGAACTAGGGATGACATCAGAAAGAGGTGGAACGACCTACGGGGGAAGGTGCGTTCTGTGGTCTCCAGACACCAGATTGCTGTACAGAGGACTGGCGGTGCACCCCCCCTCCTCCCCCACAACTAACAACATGGGAGGAGCAAGTCTTGGCAATACTGCATCCTGAGGGCCTCGCAGGAGGACTGGACTCTGGTAAGGCAAATCTTTACTACCTTATCCCCCCACCCCACCTGCATACCAGCACATACTCCCACCCTTACCCTCACACCCATCACCCCAACATCCCACAGATACCCCACCAATACAACCCACACATCCCAAAACCAAGCGCTGCATGTAACACCAATGCATGGACACCCATCACCCAAGCATGTCCACTAAAGAGACTCACTCATGCCCCAAAATCACCAATCATACAAGGACCAAGCCAATAATGCAAGCACTGGAGTAGAGGGTGTAGGAGGCTGGACTGGCTTGTAGTGAGTACCAAGGGGTACTTACACCTTGCACCAGGCCCAGTTATCCCTTATTAGTGTATAGGGTGTCTAGCAGCTTAGGCTGATAGATAATGGTAGCTTAGCAGAGCAGCTTAGGCTGAACTAGGAGACTAGTGAAGCTCCTACAGTACCACTAGTGTCATATGCACAATATCATAAGAAAACACAATACACAGATATACTAAAAATAAAGTTACTTTATTTTTATGACAATATGCCAAAAGTATCTCAGTGAGTACCCTCAGTATGAGGATAGCAAATATACACAAGATATATTTACACAATACCAAAATATGCAGTAATAGTATTAGAAAACAGTGCAAACAATGTATAGTTACAATAGGATGCAATGGGGACACATAGGGATAGGGGCAACACAATCCATATACTCCAAAAGTGGAATGCGAACCACAAATGGACCCCAAACCTATGTGACCTTGTAGAGGGTCGCTGGGACTATTAGAAAATAGTAAGGGTTAGAAAAATAGCCCACCCCAAGACCCTGAAAAGTGAGTGCAAAGTGCACTAAAGTTCCCCAAAGGACATAGAAGTCGTGATAGGGGAATTCTGCAGGAAAGACACAAACCAGCAATGCAACAACGATGGATTTCCAGTTGAGGGTACCTGTGGAACAAGGGGACCAAGTCCAAAAGTCACAAGCAAGTCGGAGATGGGCAGATGCCCAGGAAATGCCAGCTGTGGGTGCAAAGAAGCTGCTACTGGACAGTAGAAGCTTAGGTTTCTGCAGGAACGACAAGGGCTAGAGACTTCCCCTTTCGAGGACGGATCCCGCACGCCGTGGAGAGTCGTGCAGAAGTGTTTTCCCGCCGAAACACCACCAACAAGCCTTGCTAGCTGCAAAACGTGCAGTTTGTGTTTTTGGATGCTGCTGTAGCCCAGGAGGGACCAGGATGTCGCCAATTGTGTCAGGGGACAGAGGGGGCATCGAGCAAGACAAGGAGCCCTCTCAGCAGCAGGCAGTACCCGCAGAAGTGCCAGAAACAGGCACTACAAGGATGTTTAAAATGGTGCTCACCCGAAGTCGCACAAAGGAGTCCCACGTCGCCGGAGAACAACTTAGAAGGTCGTGCAATGCAGGTTAGAGTGCCGTGGACCCAGGCTTGGCTGTGCACAAAGGATTTCCGCCGGAAGTGCACGGAGGCCGGAGTAGCTGCAAAAGTCACGGTTCCCAGCAATGCAGTCTGGCGTGGGGAGGCAAGGACTTACCTCCACCAAACTTGGACTGAAGAGTCACTGGACTGTGGGAGTCACTTGGACAGAGTTGCTGGATTCAAGGGACCTCGCTCGTCGTGCTGAGAGGAGAACCAAGGTACCGGTGATGCAGTTCTTTGGTGCCTGCGGTTGCAGGGGGACGATTCCGTCGACCCACAGGAGATTTCTTTGGAGCTTCTAGTGCAGGGAGGAGGCAGACTACCCCCACAGCATGCACCACCAGGAAAACAGTCGAGAAGGCGGCAGGATCAGCGTTACAGAGTTGCAGTAGTCGTCTTCGCTACTATGTTGCAGTTTTGCAGGCTTCCAGCGCGGTCAGCAGTCGATTCCTTGGCAGAAGGTGAAGAGAGAGATGCAGAGGAACTCGGATGAGCTCTTGCATTCGTTATCTAAGGAAATCCCCAAAGCAGAGACCCTAAATAGCCAGAAAAGAGGATTTGGCTACTTAGGATAGAGGATAGGCTAGCAACACCTGAAGGAGCCTATCAGAAGGAGTCTCTGACGTCACCTGCTGGCACTGGCCACTCAGAGCAGTCCAGTGTGCCAGCAGCACCTCTGTTTCCAAGATGGCAGAGGTCTGGAGCACACTGGAGGAGCTCTGGGCACCTCCCAGGGGAGGTGCAGGTCAGGGGAGTGGCACTCCCCTTTCCTTTGTCCAGTTTCGCGCCAGAGCAGGGCTGAGGGGTCCCTGAACCGGTGTAGACTGGCTTATGCAGAAATGGGCACCATGTGTGCCCATGAAAGCATTTCCAGAGGCTGGGGGAGGCTACTCCTCCCCTGCCTTCACACCATTTTCCAAAGGGAAAGGGTGTAACACCCTCTCTCAGAGGAAGTCCTTTGTTCTGCCATCCTGGGCAAAGCCTGGCTGGACCCCAGGAGGGCAGAAACCTGTCTGAGGGGTTGGCAGCAGCAGCAGCTGCAGTAAAACCCCGGGAAAGGCAGTTTGGCAGTACCCAGGTCTGAGCTACAGACCTGTGGGATCATGGGATTGTGCCAACTATGCCAGGATGGTATAGAGGGGGCAATTCCATGATCATAGACATGTTACATGGCCATATTCGGAGTTACCATTGTGAAGCTACATATAAGTAATGACCTATATGTGGTGCACGCGTGTAATGGTGTCCCCGCACTCACAAAGTCCGGGGAATTGGCCCTGAACAATGTGGGGGCACCTTGGCTAGTGCCAGGGTGCCCGCACACTAAGTAACTTAGCACCCAACCTTTACCAGGTAAAGGTTAGACATATAGGTGACTTATAAGTTACTTAAGTGCAGTGTAAAATGGCTGTGAAATAACGTGGACGTTATTTCACTCAGGCTGCAGTGGCCGGCCTGTGTAAGAATTGTCAGAGCTCCCTATGGGTGGCAAAAGAAATGCTGCAGCCCATAGGGATCTCCTGGAACCCCAATACCCTGGGTACCTCAGTACCATATACTAGGGAATTATAAGGGTGTTCCAGTATGCCAATGTAAATTGGTAAAATTGGTCACTAGCCTGTTAGTGACAATTTGTAAAGAGAGAGCATAACCACTGAGGTTCTGGTTAGCAGAGCCTCAGTGAGACAGTTAGGCACCACACAGGGAACACATACCTATAGGTCACAAACTTATGAGCACTGGGGTCCTGACTAGCAGGGTCCCAGTGACACATAACAAACATACTGAAAACATTGGGTTTTCACTGTGAGCACTGGGCCCTGGCTAGCAGGATACCAGTGAGACAGTGAAAACACCCTGACATACACTCACAAACAGGCCAAAAGTGGGGGTAACAAGGCTAGAAAGAGGCTACTTTCTCACACAACCCCCCCCAAACGAAGGACAATAAGGCTAACCTTGGCCAGTTGAGACTTTATTGTCTAAGTGGTGATAAGTAGAGAGTAGCTCTGCAATAGACTGGTTACTCCCTTTATCATCCACTATATGGTTACTTCGCTGTGGCGATGTAAACCACCCTGTTTGAAGTTTTTTAGCTAAGCAACAATGTGAAGATGTATTTTCAGAGTTTCTATCAGTAAGTTTTAGTTTAGAGCAGTGGAAATTGTCCACTGAACCTATTTGTAATGATGGAAATGCCAGACAGGGATGCTGTCTCAGTAAAGCCATAGCTGGGCAAAAACTTTGTCCATATGGCTGGAAGAGAGAACAGGGATGCTGTTTCTCTTGAGTTGGAGCAGGGCAGGGATGCTGTCCTATGAGCTCCACACTAGGGCAGGGATGCTGTCCTAAGTGTTGTGAGGCAGTGCAGGGTTTCTGCACTAAAGTTTCTCTGGGAGGGTTGGAGGGATGCTCCATGTTAACTAAAATGGTGCTCTTTCTCTCACCAATGTTAGTTATCCCACAGAGAGGTACTTCTACCTCAGGGAGTCTAGCTTTGCCAGCTGATGATTCTCTTGGAACAGGTGCCACCCCAGGAGAGGTTTCTCCCACCACAGGAATGGTATCCTGAATGGTAGGGTGGTTAGGGGATACTGTGATACCCTTTTTACCTATTGCTGGAGAGGGATCCTGAGTTTTCAGGCCTTCTCTCCTTTGCTTTTTCATTTCAGTAGAAATGAGAGGGAACAATTCCTCTGGGATGCCCAGAATGGCTGCATGGGCATAAAACTCTACATCAGCCCAACCTGAGGCCTCTAGGTCATTACCTAAGAGACAGTCTACAGGTAAGCTAGGTGATACCACCACCTGCTTAGGGCCAGTAACTCCACCCCAACTAAACTGAATTATAGCTATGGGAAGAAACTTAGTGGAGTTATGGACATCAATAATTTTATACTGTTGTCCAATGATGTGTTGTTCAGGAGCCACTAGGTTTTCAGTCACCAAAGTGATACTGGCACCTGTGTCCCTGTAGGCCAAGGCCTCAACACCATTTATTGAAACTGTCTGCCTGTACTTATCCATTGTAAGGGGACAAGCAGCCAGTGTGGCAAGGCCAATGCCACTAGGTGTGACAGAAACTGTCTTGGGACTGACTACCCCAGTTTCTATGATGGACCCATAAGTGAACCCAACTACACCCTTAACTTGACTGTTGCCAGCAGTCCCACCACTAGTACCACTACTGCTAGGGGCACTAGAGCTTGATGTATTAGTGGTGGTAGGCTCAGGGGGTTTACCTGGACAGGACTTATCCCATGGCCCATGGCCTCTGTTTTTACACACAAAGCACCAAGGCTTTTTAATGTGTGTGGGTTGAGAAGAAGAGGTAGAATTTGTTTTATCCCCACCCTCTGAAGAGTGTTTAAGATTTGAAGTGGGATCTTTGGTTTTACCCTTATCCCCATGCTTATCTTGAGATTTTTCACCATCTTTCTTCTTATTGCCATCTTTGTCTCCACCTGTATGAACTTTTCTGTTCACCCTTGTTCTGACCCATTTATCTGCCTTCTTTCCCAATTATTGGGGAGAGGTCAGATCAGAGTCCACCAAGTACTGGTGCAACAAATCAGACACACAATTATTAAGAATATGCTCTCTCAGGATTAAGTTATACAGGCTGTCATAATCAGTAACTTTACTGCCATGTAACCACCCCTCCAAGGCCTTCACTGAATGGTCAATGAAATCAACCCAGTCTTGTGAAGACTCCTTTTTGGTCTCTCTGAACTTTATCCTGTATTGGTCAGTGGTTAATCCATAACCATCCAGGAGTGCATTCTTAAGAACTGTAAAATTATTGGCATCACTTTCTTTCACAGTAAGGAGCCTATCCCTACCCTTTCCACTAAATGATAGCCATAGGATAGCAGCCCACTGCCTTTGAGGGACATCCTGTACAACACAGGCCCTCTCAAGTGCAGCAAACCACTTGTTAATGTCATCCCCCTCCTTATAAGGGGGAACTATCTTGTGCAAATTCCTAGAATCATGCTCTTTTGCAGGATGACTATTGGGAATACTGCTGCTGCCACCATGGGTTTCTAAACCCAGTTTCTGTCTCTCCTTCTCTACTTCTAAGGTCTGTCTATCCAAATCCAGCTGTTGCTTCTTGAACTTCAGTCTGGTTTGTTCCACTCTCAATCTATTGAGCTCCCTTTCTAACAATCTGTCATCAGGGTGGGTGGGAGGGACATGTCTAGAAACAGAAGTATGATGAGAATGGACAGAAGGAGACCTGTCCCTTACAGAAGTCACCCTAACAGCTTGGTTAACAGAAACATCACTTCTACTGTGTTGAGAAACAATACTTTTGCTATGATGTGAGATAACACTATCTGTATGGTGTACCTCTTCATCATTACCAACTATGCTAGACTGTCTAGTAATGGGCAGGCTAGGAAGTTTATTTCCTGAATCTTGTCCTAGGGGAGTCCCTGGATCAGATTGGGAACCATTGGCTACTTTTTCAACAGATGTGGCCCTTCTGGCCTTATCTTGTTCTCTAAGCATGTTAAGCAATAATTCCAAAGAAGGATTCTTCCCTACACTCAAACCTCTTTCTACACAGAGACTCCTTGCTCCTTTCCAGCTAAGGAGGTCATATGCAAGTTTGGACAGATCAACATTTTGGCCTGTGCCAGACATTTTAGAAAGAGTTAAAGTGATAGAAAAAGGATAAAAAGTTTGTCAGAACTTTTTAGAAAAGACAGAAAAAAAACTTTTTAAACTTTTAAGAACTTTTTAGAAAGTTTAGAGGTACTTTTCAGCACTTTAGAAAAGAGGTGAGAAAAGAAATGCAAAACTTTTTGGTTAGGTGGACATACACTGAAATTGTTTTGTATATTTTTCTCTTATGAAAAGTACAATGACAAGAGTGGTAAGTAGTCTCAAAGCACTTATCCCACCGCTGCACAACCAATGTAGGAGGCTGGACTGGCTTGTAGTGAGTACCAAGGGGTACTTACACCTTGCACCAGGCCCAGTTATCCCTTATTAGTGTATAGGGTGTCTAGCAGCTTAGGCTGATAGATAATGGTAGCTTAGCAGAGCAGCTTAGGCTGAACTAGGAGACGAGTGAAGCTCCTACAGTACCACTAGTGTCATATGCACAATATCATAAGAAAACACAATACACAGATATACTAAAAATAAAGGTACTTTATTTTTATGACAAAATGCCAAAAGTATCTCAGTGAGTACCCTCAGTATGAGGATAGCAAATATACACAAGATATATTTACACAATACCAAAATATGCAGTAATAGTATTAGAAAACAGTGCAAACAATGTATAGTTACAATAGGATGCAATAGGGACACATAGGGATAGGGGCAACACAATCCATATGCTCCAAAAGTGGAATGCGAACCACGAATGGACCCCAAACCTATGTGACCTTGTAGAGGGTCGCTGGGACTATTAGAAAATAGTAAGGGTTAGAAAAATAGCCCACCCCAAGACCCTGAAAAGTGAGTGCAAAGTGCACTAAAGTTCCCCAAAGGACATAGAAGTCGTGATAGGGGAATTCTGCAGGAAAGACACAAACCAGCAATGCAACAACAATGGATTTCCAGTCGAGGGTACCTGTGGAACAAGGGGACCAAGTCCAAAAGTCACAAGCAAGTCGGAGATGGGCAGATGCCCAGGAAATGCCAGCTGTGGGTGCAAAGAAGCTGCTACTGGACAGTAGAAGCTTAAGTTTCTGCAGGAACGACAAGGGCTAGAGACTTCCCCTTTCGAGGACGGATCCCACACGCCGTGGAGAGTCGTGCAGAAGTGTTTTCCCGCCGAAACACCGCCAACAAGCCTTGCTAGCTGCAAAACGTGCGGTTTGTGTTTTTGGATGCTGCTGTAGCCCAGGAGGGACCACGATGTCGCCAATTGCGTCAGGGGACAGAGGGGCATCGAGCAAGACAAGGAGCCCTCTCAGCAGCAGGCAGTACCCGCAGAAGTGCCAGAAACAGGCACTACAAGGATGCGTGAAACGGTGCTCACCCAAAGTCGCACAAAGGAGTCCCACGTTGCCGGAGAACAACTTAGAAGGTCGTGCAATGCAGGTTAGAGTGCCGTGGACCCAGGCTGGACTGTGCACAAAGGATTTCCGCCGGAAGTGCACGGAGGCCGGAGTAGCTGCAAAAGTCACGGTTCCCAGCAATGCAGTCTGGCGTGGGGAGGCAAGGACTTACCTCCACCAAACTTGGACTGAAGAGTCACTGGACTGTGGGAGTCACTTGGACAGAGTTGCTGGATTCAAGGGACCTCGCTCGTCGTGCTGAGAGGAGACCCAAGGTACCGGTGATGCAGTTCTTTGGTGCCTCCGGTTGCAGGGGGACGATTCCGTCAACCCACGGGAGATTTCTTCGGAGCTTCTAGTGCAGGGAGGAGGCAGACTACCCCCACAGCATGCACCACCAGGAAAACAGTCGAGAAGGCGGCAGGATCAACGTTACAGAGTTGCAGTAGTCGTCTTCGCTACTATGTTGCAGTTTTGCAGGCTTCCAGCGCGGTCAGCAGTCGATTCCTTGGCAGAAGGTGAAGAGAGAGATGCAGAGGAACTCGGATGAGCTCTTGCATTCGTTATCTAAGGAAATCCCCAAAGCAGAGACCCTAAATAGCCAGAAAAGAGGGCTTGGCTACTTAGGAGAGAGGATAGGCTAGCAACACCTGAAGGAGCCTATCAGAAGTAGTCTCTGACGTCACCTGCTGGCACTGGCCACTCAGAGCAGTCCAGTGTGCCAGCAGCACCTCTGTTTCCAAGATGGCAGAGGTCTGGAGCACACTGGAGGAGCTCTGGGCACCTCCCAGGGGAGGTGCAGGTCAGGGGAGTGGTCACTCCCCTTTCCTTTGTCCAGTTTCGCGCCAGAACAGGGCTGAGGGGTCCCTGAACCGGTGTAGACTGGCTTATGCAGAAATGAGCACCATGTGTGCCCATGAAAGCATTTCCAGAGGCTGGGGGAGGCTACTCCTCCCCTGCCTTCACACCATTTTCCAAAGGGAAAGGGTGTAACACCCTCTCTCAGAGGAAGTCCTTTGTTCTGCCATCCTTGGCCAAGCCAGGCTGGACCCCAGGAGGGCAGAAACCTGTCTGAGGGGTTGGCAGCAGCAGCAGCTGCAGTAAAACCCCGGGAAAGGCAGTTTGGCAGTACCCAGGTCTGAGCTACAGACCTGTGGGATCATGGGATTGTGCCAACTATGCCAGGATGGTATAGAGGGGGCAATTCCATGATCATAGACATGTTACAGGGCCATATTCGGAGTTACCATTGTGAAGCTACATATAGGTAATGACCTATATGTAGTGAACGCGTGTAATGGTGTCCCCGCACTCACAAAGTCCGGGGAATTGGCCCTGAACAATGTGGGGGCACCTTGGCTAGTGCCAGGGTGCCCACACACTAAGTAACTTAGCACCCAACCTTTACCAGGTAAAGGTTAGACATATAGGTGACTTATAAGTTACTTAAGTGCAGTGTAAAATGGCTGTGAAATAACGTGGACGTTATTTCACTCAGGCTGCAGTGGCAGGCCTGTGTAAGAATTGTCAGAGCTCCCTATGGGTGGCAAAAGAAATGCTGCAGCCCATAGGGATCTCCTGGAACCCCAATACCCTGGGTACCTCAGTACCATATACTAGGGAATTAGAAGGGTGTTCCAGTATGCCAATGTAAATTGGTAAAATTGGTCACTAGCCTGTTACTGACAATTTGTAAAGAGAGAGCATAGCCACTGAGGTTCTGGTTAGCAGAGCCTCAGTGAGACAGATAGGCATCACACAGGGAACACATACCTATAGGTCACAAACTTATGAGCACTGGGGTCCTGACTAGCAGGGTCCCAGTGACACATAACAAACATACTGAAAACATCGGGTTTTCACTGTGAACACTGGGCCCTGGCTAGCAGGATACCAGTGAGACAGTGAAAACACCCTGACATACACTCACAAACAGGCCAAAAGTGGGGGTAACAAGGCTAGAAAGAGGCTACTTTCTCACACAACCCCCCCCAAACGAAGGACAATAAGGCTAACCTTGGCCAGTTGAGACTTTATTGTCTAAGTGGTGATAAGTAGAGAGTAGCTCTGCAATAGACTGGTTACTCCCTTTATCATCCACTATATGGTTACTTCCCTGTGGCGATGTAAACCACCCTGTTTGAATTTTTTTAGCTAAGCAACAATGTGAAGATGTATTTTCAGAGTTTCTATCAGTAAGTTTTAGTTTAGAGCAGTGGAAATTGTCCACTGAACCTATTTGTAATGATGGAAATGCCAGACAGGGATGCTGTCTCAGTAAAGCCATAGCTGGGCAAAAACTTTGTCCATATGGCTGGAAGAGAGAACAGGGATGCTGTTTCTCTTGAGTTGGAGCAGGGCAGGGATGCTGTCCTATGAGCTCCACACTAGGGCAGGGATGCTGTCCTAAGTGTTGTGAGGCAGTGCAGGGTTTCTGCACTAAAGTTTCTCTGGGAGGGTTGAAGTGATGCTCCATGTTAACTAAAATGGGGCTCTTTTTCTCACCAATGTTAGTTATCCCACAGAGAGGTATTTCTACCTCAGGGAGTCTAGCTTTGCCAGCTGATGATTCCCTTGGAACAGGGGCCACCCCAGGAGAGGTTTCTCCCACCACAGGAATGGTATCCTGAATGGTAGGGTGGTTAGGGGATACTGTGATACCCTTTTTACCTGTTGCTGGAGAGGGATCCTGAGTTTTCAGGCCTTCTCTCCTTTGCTTTTTCATTTCAGTAGAAATGAGAGGGAACAATTCCTCTGGGATGCCCAGCATGGCTGCATGGGCATAAAACTCTACATCAGCCCAACCTGAGGCCTCTAGGTCATTACCTAAGAGACAGTCTACAGGTAAGCTAGGTGATACCACCACCTGCTTAGGGCCAGTAACTCCACCCCAACTAAAGTGAATTGTAGCTAAGGGAAGAAACTTAGTGGAGTTATGGACATCAATAATTTTATACTGTTGTCCAATGATGTGTTGTTCAGGAGCCACTAGGTTTTCAGTCACCAAAGTGATACTGGCACCTGTGTCCCTGTAGGCCAAGGCCTCAACACCATTTATTGAAACTGTCTGCCTGTACTTATCCATTGTAAGGGGACAAGCAGCCAGTGTGGCAAGGCCAATGCCACTAGGTGTGACAGAAACTGTCTTGGGACTGACTACCCCAGTTTCTATGATGGACCCATAAGTGAACCCAACTACACCCTTAACTTGACTGTTGCCAGCAGTCCCACCACTAGTACCACTACTGCTAGGGGCACTAGAGCTTGATGTATTAGTGGTGGTAGGCTCAGGGGGTTTACCTGGACAGGACTTATCCCATGGCCCATGGCCTCTGTTTTTACACACAAAGCACCAAGGCTTTTTAATGTGTGTGGGTTGAGAAGAAGAGGAAGAATTTGTTTTATCCCCACCCTCTGAAGAGTGTTTAAGATTTGAAGTGGGATCTTTGGTTTTACCCTTATCCCCATGCTTATCTTGAGATTTTTCACCATCTTTCTTCTTATTGCCATCTTTGTCACCACCTGTATGAACTTTTCTGTTCAACCTTGTTCTGACCCATTTGTCTGCCTTCTTTCCCAATTCTTGGGGAGAGGTCAGATCAGAGTCCACCAAGTACTGGTGCAACAAATCAGACACACAATTATTAAGAATATGCTCTCTCAGGATTAAGTTATACAGGCTGTCATAATCAGTAACTTTACTGCCATGTAACCACCCCTCCAAGGCCTTCACTGAATGGTCAATGAAATCAACCCAGTCTTGTGAAGACTCCTTTTTGGTCTCTCTGAACTTTATCCTGTATTGTTCAGTGGTTAAGCCATAACCATCCAGGAGTGCATTCTTAAGAACTGTAAAATTCTTAGCATCACTTTCTTTCACAGTAAGGAGCCTATCCCTACCCTTTCCACTAAATGATAGCCAATGGATAGCAGCCCACTGCCTTTGAGGGACATCCTGTACAACACAGGCCCTCTCAAGTGCAGCAAACCACTTGTTAATGTCATCCCCCTCCTTATAAGGGGGAACTATCTTGTGCAGATTCCTAGAATCATGCTCTTTTGCAGGATGACTATTGGGAATACTGCTGCTGCCACCATGGGTTTCTAAACCCAGTTTCTGTCTCTCCTTCTCTACTTCTAAGGTCTGTCTATCCAAATCCAGCTGTTGCTTCTTGAACTTCAGTCTGGTTTGTTCCACTCTCAATCTATTGAGCTCCCTTTCTAACAATCTGTCATCAGGGTGGGTGGGAGGGACATGTCTAGAAACAGAAGTATGATGAGAATGGACAGAAGGAGACCTGTCCCTTACAGAAGTCACCCTAACAGCTTGGTTAACAGAAACATCACTTCTACTGTGTTGAGAAACAATACTTTTGCTATGATGTGAGATAACACTATCTGTATGGTGTACCTCTTCATCATTACCAACTATGCTAGACTGTCTAGTAATGGGCAGGCTAGGAAGTTTCTTTCCTGAATCTTGTCCTAGGGGAGTCCTTGGATCAGATTGGGAACCATTGGCTACTTTTTCAACAGATGTGGCCCTTCTGGCCTTATCTTGTTCTCTAAGCATGTTAAGCAATAATTCCAAAGAAGGATTCTTCCCTACGCTCAAACCTCTTTCTACACAGAGACTCCTTGCTCCTTTCCAGCTAAGGTGGTCATATGCAAGTTTGGACAGATCAACATTTTGGCCTGTGCCAGACATTTTAGAAAGAGTTAAAGTGATAGAAAAAGGATAAAAAGTTTGTCAGAACTTTTTAGAAAAGACAGAAAAAAAACTTTTTAAACTTTTAAGAACTTTTTAGAAAGTTTAGAGGTACTTTTCAGCACTTTAGAAAAGAGGTGAGAAAAGAAATGCAAAACTTTTTGGTTAGGTGTACATACACTGAACTTGTTTTGTATATTTTTCTCTTATGAAAAGTACAATGACAAGAGTGGTAAGTAGTCTCAAAGTACTTATCCCACCGCTGCACAACCAATGTAGGAGGCTGGACTGGCTTGTAGTGAGTACCAAGGGGTACTTACACCTTGCACCAGGCCCAGTTATCCCTTATTAGTGTATAGGGTATCTAGCAGCTTAGGCTGATAGATAATGGTAGCTTAGCAGAGCAGCTTAGGCTGAACTAGGAGACGAGTGAAGCTCCTACAGTACCACTAGTGTCATATGCACAATATCATAAGAAAAAACAATACACAGATATACTAAAAATAAAGGTACTTTATTTTTATGACAATATGCCAAAAGTATCTCAGTGAGTACCCTCAGTATGAGGATAGCAAATATACACAAGATATATTTACACAATACCAAAATATGCAGTAATAGTATTAGAAAACAGTGCAAACAATGTATAGTTACAATAGGATGCAATGGGGACACATAGGGATAGGGGCAACACAAACCATATACTCCAAAAGTGGAATGCGAACCACGAATGGACCCCAAACCTATGTGACCTTGTAGAGGGTTTCTGGGACTATTAGAAAATAGTAAGGGTTAGAAAAATAGCCCACCCCAAGACCCTGAAAAGTGAGTGCAAAGTGCACAGAGGTACCCCAAAGGACATAGAAGTCGTGATAGGGGAATTCTGCAGGAAAGACACAAACCAGCAATGCAACAACGATGGATTTCCAGTCTAGGGTATCTGTGGAACAAGGGGACCAAGTCCAAAAGTCACAAGCAAGTCGGAGATGGGCAGATGCCCAGGAAATGCCAGCTATGGGTGCAAAGAAGCTGCTACTGGACAGTAGAAGCTTAGGTTTCTGCAGGAACGACAAGGGCTAGAGACTTCCCCTTTGGAGGACGGATCCCTCACGCCGTTGAGAGTCGTGCAGAAGTGTTTTCCCACCGAAACATCGCCAACAAGCCTTGCTAGCTGCAAAACGTGGGGTTAGTGTTTTTGGATGCTGCTGTAACCCAGGAGGGACCAGGATGTCGCCAATTGTGTCAGGGGACAGAGGGAGCGTCGAGCAAGACAAGAAGCCCTCTCAGCAGCAGGCAGTACCCGCAGAAGTGCCAGAAACAGGCACGAAAAGGATGCGTGAAACGGTGCTCACCCGAAGTCGCACAAAGGAGTCCCACGTCGCCGGAGAACAACTTAGAAGGTCGTGCAATGCAGGTTAGAGTGCCGTGGACCAGGCTGGACTGTGCACAAAGGATTTCCGCGGGAAGTGCACGGAGGCCGGAGTAGCTGCAAAAGTCACGGTTCCCAGCAATGCAGTCTGGCGTGGGGAGGCAAGGACTTACCTCCACCAAACTTGGACTGAAGAGTCACTGGACTGTGGGAGTCACTTGGACAGAGTTGCTGGATTCAAGGGACCTCGCTCGTTGTGCTGAGAGGAGACCCAAGGTACCGGTGATGCAGTTCTTTGGTGCCTGCGGTTGCAGGGGGACGATTCCGTCGACCCACGGGAGATTTCTTCGGAGCTTCTAGTGCAGAGAGGAGGCAGACTACCCCCACAGCATGCACCACCAGGAAAACAGTCGAGAAGGCGGCAGGATCAGCGTTTCAGAGTTGCAGTAGTCGTCTTCGCTACTGTGTTGCAGTATTGCAGGCTTCCAGCGCGGTCAGCAGTCGATTCCTTGGCAGAAGGTGAAGTGAGAGATGCAGAGGAACTTGGATGAGCTCTTGCATTCGTTATCTAAGGAAATCCCCAAAGCAGAGACCCTAAATAGCCAGAAAAGAGGGTTTGGCTACTTAAGAGAGAGGATAGGCTAGCAACACCTGAAGGAGCCTATCAGAAGGAGTCTCTGACGTCACCTGCTGGCACTGGCCACTCAGAGCAGTCCAGTGTGCCAGCAGCACCTCTGTTTCCAAGATGGCAGAGGTCTGGAGCACACTGGAGGAGCTCTGGGCAACTCCCAGGGGAGGTGCAGGTCAGGTGAGTGGTCACTCCCCTTTCCTTTGTCCAGTTTCGCGCCAGAGCAGGGCTGAGGGGTCCCTGAACCGGTGTAGACTGGCTTATGCAGAAATGGGCACCATGTGTGCCCATGAAAGCATTTCCAGAGGCTGGGGGAGGCTACTCCTCCCTGCCTTCACACCATTTTCCAAAGGGAAAGGGTGTAACACCCTCTCTCAGAGGAAGTCCTTTGTTCTGCCCTCCTGGGCCAAGCCTGGCTGGCCCCAGGACGGCAGAAACCTGTCTGAGGGGTTGGCAGCAGCAGCAGCTGCAGTGAAACCCCGGGAAAGGCAGTTTGGCAGTACCCAGGTCTGAGCTACAGACCTGTGGGATCATGGGATTGTGCCAACTATGCCAGGATGGTATAGAGGGGGCAATTCCATGATCATAGACATGTTACATGGCCTTATTCGGAGTTACCATTGTGAAGCTACATATAGGTAATGACCTATATGTAGTGCACGCGTGTAATGGTGTCCCCGCACTCACAAAGTCCGGGGAATTGGACCTGAACAATGTGGGGGCACCTTGGCTAGTGCCAGGGTGCCCACACACTAAGTAACTTAGCACCCAACCTTTACCAGGTAAAGGTTAGATATATAGGTGACTTATAAGTTACTTAAGTGCAGTGTAAAATGGCTGTGAAATAACGTGGACGTTATTTCACTCAGGCTGCAGTGGCAGGCCTGTGTAAGAATTGTCAGAGCTCCCTATGGGTGGCAAAAGAAATGCTGCAACCCATAGGGATCTCCTGGAACCCCAATACCCCGGGTACCTCAGTACCATATACTAGGGAATTATAAGGGTGTTCCAGTATGCCAATGTAAATTGGTAAAATTGGTCACTATCCTGTTAGTGACAATTTGTAAAGAGAGAGCATAACCACTGAGGTTCTGGTTAGCAGAGCCTCAGTGAGACAGTTAGGCATCACACAGGGAACACATACCTATAGGTCACAAACTTATGAGCACTGGGGTCCTGACTAGCAGGGTCCCAGTGACACATAACAAACATACTGAAAACATCAGGTTTTCACTGTGAGCACTGGGCCCTGGCTAGCAGGATACCAGTGAGACAGTGAAAACACCCTAACATACACTCACAAACAGGCCAAAAGTGGGGGTAACAAGGCTAGAAAGAGGCTACTTTCTCACAGAGGGTCAACCACCCATTGCACACAATGGCACACACAGATACAATAATTATGCATTTACACCCCAACAGGACCCCTACCCAACCTCACCGGACAGGAGGTGCCAGACATATCCAGTCCCCCCACAGAAGAGGCCCACAGTGATGACAGCAGCTCTGCACGCCTGAATCAAGATGACCAGCCCGGCCCATCTGGGAACCTCAGGACAGTTGGTTCCCCTGCCACTGTCATAAGCCACCACAGAGCCTCCCCCCTCAGGAAACACCAGCACAGCACCCACCCAGCGGGCCCATCCCTCTGTCCCCAGGACACGTCAATCAGCAGTGTGTCCACCACAACAGGGAACCCAGGCAAATCCACCAACTCAAGAAAATCAGGGACCCGGGAGCAGTGGCAGTGGGCACACAGTTAAGGAGACCGAGGCACAGGATAACAGGGAAACTGGGAGGACTGCTGTGCGACAGAGGGAGGACAGGCCCAGGGAACCCACTCTCCACGAGGCACTCTCCAGCATCATGGGAGTATACCATCATTCCCAGGAGACGATGGCAACGGTACTGGCCAAGTTTCAGGAGACCCAGCGGCTGTAGGAGGAACACTACCTTGGGATCAGGGAGGACTTGAAGTCCATTAACACCACCCTGGTCACCATTACAGGGGTGCTGGTAGACCTTGTCAACACCAGGAGAGACACAGTGGCACAACAAGGGGCACCTGACACTAGCCTGGACGATGAACAGCCCTCCACCTGTGCCGGCCCTAGTGGACAGGAGGCACCGCCACAGGAACAACAGGACACTAGCACCCCACCACCTGCAGATGGAGAACCACCCCGCAAACGGTCCCTGAGATCCAGGAACAAGACAGAGAACATTGCCAAGACCCCTGCCTGGAAATGAGACCCCCCTGAATGTCACCCTTCTGTCCCACTATGCCACCCTGTCGATCCTTAAACTGCCCTTGCTACACTTCCTATGCCCCTTTCGACAATGCACCTGTGAAACAAATAGACTAGGCTTTGCCATGGACATACCTCCACCATCCCCCAGCCCATTTTACAACCCCCTCACTTATTAGCACAGGAATAAACACACTTTGTAGGAGGCTGGACTGGCTTGTAGTGAGTACCAAGGGGTACTTGCACCTTGCACCAGGCCCAGTTATCCCTTATTAGTGTATAGGGTGTCTAGCAGCTTAGGCTGATAGATAATGGTAGCTTAGCAGAGCAGCTTAGGCTGAACTAGGAGATGTGTGAAGCTACTACAGTACCACTTAGTGTCACATGCACAATATCATAAGAAAACACAATACACAGTTGTACTAAAAATAAAGGTACTTTATTTTTATGACAATATGCCAAAGTATCTTAGAGTGTACCCTCAGTGAGAGGATAGGAAATATACACAAGATATATATACACAATAGCAAAAATATGCAGTATAGTCTTAGAAAACAGTGCAAACAATGTATAGTTACAATAGGATGCAATGGGGAAACATAGGGATAGGGGCAACACAAACCATATACTCCAAAAGTGGAATGCGAACCACGAATGGACCCCAAACCTATGTGACCTTGTAGAGGGTCGCTGGGACTATTAGAAAATAGTGAGAGTTAGAAAAATAACCCTCCCCAAGACCCTGAAAAGTGAGTGCAAAGTGCACTAAAGTTCCCCTAAGGACAAAGAAGTCGTGTTAGAGGAATAATGCAGGAAAGACACAAACCAGCAATGCAACAACTGTGGATTTCCAATCTAGGGTACCTGTGGAACAAGGGGACCAAGTCCAAAAGTCACAAGCAAGTCGGAGATGGGCAGATGCCCAGGAAATGCCAGCTGCGGGTGCAAAGAAGCTTCTACTGGACAGAAGAAGCTGAGGTTTCTGCAGGAACGAAAAGGGCTAGAGACTTCCCCTTTGGTGGACGGATCCCTCTCGCCGTGGAGAGTCGTGCAAAAGTGTTTTACCGCCGAAAGAACGCTAACAAGCCTTGCTAGCTGTAAATCATGCGGTTAGCGTTTTTGGACGCTGCTGAGGCCCAGGAGAGACCAGGAGGTCGCAAATTGGACCAGCAGAGAGAGGGGACGTCGAGCAAGACAAGAAGCCCTCTCTGAAGCTGGTAGCACCCAGAAAAGTGCCAGAAACAGGCACTACAAGGATGCGTGAAACGGTGCTCGCCGAAGTTGCACAAAGGAGTCCCACGTCGCCGGAGACCAACTTAGAAAGTCGTGCAATGCAGGTTAGAGTGCCGTGGACCCAAGCTTGGCTGTGCACAAAGGCTTTCCGCCGGAAGTGCAGAGGGGCCGGAGTAGCTGCAAAGTCGCGGTTCCCAGCAATGCAGCCCAGCGAGGTGAGGCAAGGACTTACCTCCACCAAACTTGGACTGAAGAGTCACTGGACTGTGGGGGTCACTTGGACAGAGTCGCTGGATTCGAGGGACCTCGCTCGTCGTACTGAGAGGAGACCCAAGGGACCGGTGATGCAGCTTTTTGGTGCCTGCGGTTGCAGGGGGAAGATTCCGTCGACCCACGGGAGATTTCTTCGGAGCTTCTGGTGCAGAGAGGAGGCAGACTACCCCCACAGCATGCACAAGCAGGAAAACAGTCGAGAAGGCGGCAGGATCAGCGTTACAGAGTTGCAGTAGTCGTCTTTGCTACTATGTTGCAGGTTTGCAGGCTTCCAGCGCGGTCAGCAGTCGATTCCTTATCAGAAGGTGAAGAGAGAGATGCAGAGGAACTCGGATGAGCTCTTGCATTCGTTATCTGAAGTTTCCCCAGAGACAGAGACCCTAAATAGCCAGAAAAGAGGGTTGGGCTACTTAGGAGAGAGGATAGGCTACTAACACCTGAAGGAGCCTATCAGAAGGAGTCTCTGACGTCACCTGGTGGCACTGGCCACTCAGAGCAGTCCAGTGTGCCAGCAGCACCTCTGTTTCCAAGATGGCAGAGGTCTGGAGCACACTGGAGGAGCTCTGGACACCTCCCAGGGGTGGTGCAGGTCAGGGGAGTGGTCACTCCCCTTTCCTTTGTCCAGTTTCGCGCCAGAGTAGGGGCTAAGGGGTCCCTGAACCGGTGTAGACTGGCTTATGCAGAATTGGGCACATCTGTGCCCAACAAAGCATTTCCAGAGGCTGGGGGAGGCTACTCCTCCCCTGCCTTCACACCATTTTCCAAAGGGAGAGGGTGTCACACCCTCTCTCAGAGGAAGTTCTTTGTTCTGCCATCCTGGGCCAGGCCTGGCTGGACCCCAGGAGGGCAGATGCCTGTCTGAGGGGTTGGCTGCAGCAGCAGCTGCAGTGAAACCCCAGGAAGGGCAGTTTGGCAGTACCAGGGTCTGTGCTACAGACCACTGGGATCATGGAATTGTACCAACAATGCCAGGATGGCATAGAGTGGGCAATTCCATGATCTTAGACATGTTACATGGCCATATTCGGAGTTACCATTGTGAAGCTACATATAGGTAGTGACCTATATGTAGTGCACGCGTGTAATGGTGTCCCCGCACTCACAAAGTTCAGGGAATTGGCTCTGAACAATGTGGGGGCACCTTGGCTAGTGCCAGGGTGCCCTTACACTAAGTAACTTTGCACCTAACCTTTACCAGGTAAAGGTTAGACATATAGGTGACTTATAAGTTACTTAAGTGCAGTGTAAAATGGCTGTGAAATAACGTGGACGTTATTTCACTCAGGCTGCAGTGGCAGGCCTGTGTAAGAATTGTCAGAGCTCCCTATGGGTGGCAAAAGAATTGCTGCAGCCCATAGGGATCTCCTGGAACCCCAATACCCTGGGTACCTTAGTACCATATACTAGGGAATTATAAGGGTGTTCCAGTAAGCCAATGTAAATTGGTAAAAATGGTCACTAGCCTGTTAGTGACAATTTGGAAAGAAATGAGAGAGCATAACCACTGAGGTTCTGGTTAGCAGAGCCTCAGTGAGACAGTTAGGCACCACACAGGAAACACATACATATAGGCCACAAACTTATGAGCACTGGGGTCCTGACTAGCAGGGTCCCAGTGACACATAACAAACATACTGAAAACATAGGGTTTTCACTATGAGCACTGGGCCCTGGCTAGCAGGATCCCAGTGAGACAGTGAAAACACACTGACATACACTCACAAACAGGCCAAAAGTGGGGGTAACAAGGCTAGAAAGAGGCTACTTTCTCACACAACCCCCCCCCAAACGAAGGACAATAAGGCTAACCTTGGCCAGTTGAGACTTTATTGTCTAAGTGGTGATAAGTAGAGAGTAGATCTGCAATAGACTGGTTACTCCCTTTATCATCCACTATATGGTTACTTCCCTGTGGGGATGTAAACCAACCTGTTTGAAGTTTTTTAGCTAAGCAACACTGTGAAGATGTATTTTCAGAGTTTCTATCAGTAAGTTTTAGTTTAGAGCAGTGGGAATTGTCCACTGAACCTATTTGTAATGATGGAAATGCCAGACAGGGATGCTGTCTCAGAAAAGCCATAGCTGGGCAAAAACTTTGTCCATATGGCTGGAAGAGAAAACAGGGATGCTGTTTCTCTTGAGTTGGAGCAGGGCAGGGATGCTGTCCTATGAGCTCCACACTAGGGCAGGGATGCTGTCCTAAGTGTTGTGAGGCAGTGCAGGGTTTCTGCACTAAAGTTTCTCTGGGAGGGTTGGAGGGATGCTCCATGTTAACTAAAATGGTGCTCTTTTTCTCACCAATGTTAGTTATCCCACAGAGAGGTACTTCCACCTCAGGGAGTACAGTTTTGCCAACTGATGAGTCCCTTGGAACAGGTGCCACCCCAGGAGAGGTTTCTCCCACCACAGGAATGGTACCCTGAATGGTAGGGTGGTTAGGGGATACTGTGATACCCTTTTTACCTGTTGCTGGAGAGGGATCCTGAGTTTTCAGGCCTTCTCTCCTTTGCTTTTTCATTTAAGTAGAAATGAGAGGGAACAATTCCTCAGGGATGCCCAGCATGGCTGCATGGGCATAAAACTCTACATCAGCCCAACCTAAGGCCTCTAGGTCATTACCTAAGAGACAATCTACAGGTAAGCTAGGTGATACCACCACCTGCTTAGGGCCAGTAACTCCACCCCAACTAAACTGAATTATAGCTAAGGGAAGAAACTTAGTGGAGTTATGGACATCAATAATCTTATACTGTTGTCCAATGATGTGTTGATCAGGATGCACTAGGTTTTCAGTCACCAAAGTGATACTGGCACCTGTGTCTCTGTAGGCCAAGACCTCAACACCATTTATTGAAACTGTCTGCCTGTACTTAACCATTGTAAGGGGACAAGCAGCCAGTGTGGCAAGGCCAATGCCACTAGGTGTGACAGAAACTGTCTTGGGACTGACTACCCCAGTTTCTACTATGGACCCAAAAGTGAACCCAACTACACCCTTAACTTGACTGTTGCCAGCAGTCCCACCACTAGTACCACTACTGCTAGGGGCACTAGAGCTTGATGTATTAGTGGTGGTAGGCTCAGGGGGTTTACCTGGACAGGACTTATCCCCTGGCCTATGGCCTCTGTTTTTACACACAAAGCACCAAGGCTTTTTAATGTGTGTGGGTTGAGAAGAAGAGGAAGAATTTGTTTTATCCCCACCCTCTGAAGAGTGTTTAAGATTTGAAGTGGGATCTTTGGTTTTACCCTTATCCCCATGCTTATCTTGAGATTTTTCACCATCTTTCTTCTTATTGCCATCTTTGTCACCCCCTGTATGAACTTTTCTGTTCACCCTTGTTCTGACCCATTTGTCTGCCTTCTTTCCCAATTCTTGGGGAGAGGTCAGATCAGAGTATACCAGGTACTGGTGCAACAAATCAGACACACAATTATTAAGTATATGCTCTCTCAGGATTGTGTTATACAGGCTTTCATAATCAGTAACTTTACTGCCATGTAACCACCCCTCCAAGGCCTTCACTGAATGGTCAATGAAATCAACCCAGTCTTGTGAAGACTCCTTTTTGGTCTCTCTGAACTTTATCCTGTACTGTTCAGTGGTTAAGCCATAACCATCCAGGAGTGCATTCTTAAGAACTTGGAAATTATTAGCATCATTTTCTTTCACAGTAAGGAGTCTATCCCTACCCTTTCCACTAAATGATAGCCATAGGATAGCAGCCCACTGCCTTTGAGGGACATCCTGTACAACACAGGCCCTCTCAAGTGCAGCAAACCACTTGTTAATGTCATCCCCCTCCTTATAAGGGGGAACTATCTTGTGCAGATTCCTGGAATCATGCTCTTTTACAGGATGACTATGAGGAATACTGCTGCTGCTACCATGGGTTTCTAAACCCAGTTTCTGTCTCTCCTTCTCTACTTCTAAAGTCTGTCTATCCAAATCCAGCTGTTGCTTCTTGAGCTTCAGTCTGGTTTGTTCCACTCTCAATCTATTGAGTTCCCTTTCTAACAATCTGTCATCAGGGTGGGTGGGAGGGACATGCCTTGAAACAGAAGTATGGTGAGAATGGACAGAAGGAGACCTGTCCCTTACAGAAGCCACCCTAACAGCTTGGCTAACAGAAACATCACTACCAGTATGGTGAGAATAAATGCTTTTGCTATGATGTGAGACAACACTATTTATATGGTGTGGCTCATCATCATTACCAACTATGCTAGACTGTCTAGTAATGGGCAGGCTAGGAAGTTTCTTTCCTGAATCTTTTCCTGGGGGATTCCCTGGATCAGATTGAGAACCATTAGCTACTTTTTCACCAGATTGGGCACTTATGGCCTTATCCTGTACTCTAAGCATGTTAATTAACAGTTCTAAGGGAGGATTCTTCCCTACACTCAAACCTCTCTCTATGCAGAGATTCCTTGCTCCTTTCCAGCTAAGGTGATCATATGCAAGTTTGGACAGATCAACATTTTGGCCTGTGCCAGACATTTTTAGAGAGAGTTAAAGTGATTGTCAAAGATAAAAAGTTTGTCAGAGCTTTTAGAAAGACAGAGAAAAAAACTTTTAAAACTTTTTAGAACTTTTTAGAAAGTTAGAAGTACTTCTCAGCACTTAGAAAAGAGTGAAAAAAGGAAATGCAAAACTTTTTGGCTATGTGTATATACACTGACCTTGTTTTGTATATTTTTCTCTTATGAAAAGTACAATGACAAGAGTGGTAAGTAGTCTCAAAGCACTTATCCCACCACTGCACAACCAATGTAGGAGGCTGGACTGGCTTGTAGTGAGTACCAAGGGGTACTTGCACCTTGCACCAGGCCCAGTTATCCCTTATTAGTGTATAGGGTGTCTAGCAGCTTAGGCTGATAGATAATGGTAGCTTAGCAGAGCAGCTTAGGCTGAACTAGGAGACGTGTGAAGCTACTACAGTACCACTTAGTGTCATATGCACAATATCATAAGAAAACACAATACACAGTTATACTAAAAATAAAGGTACTTTATTTTTATGACAATATGCCAAAGTATCTTAGAGTGTACCCTCAGTGAGAGGATAGGAAATATACACAAGATATATATACACAATAGCAAAAATATGCAGTATAGTCTTAGAAAACAGTGCAAACAATGTATAGTTACAATAGGATGCAATGGGGAAACATAGGGATAGGGGCAACACAAACCATATACTCCAAAAGTGGAATGCGAACCACGAATGGACCCCAAACCTATGTGACCTTGTAGAGGGTCGCTGGGACTATTAGAAAATAGTGAGAGTTAGAAAAATAACCCTCCCCAAGACCCTGAAAAGTGAGTGCAAAGTGCACTAAAGTTCCCCTAAGGACAAAGAAGTCGTGTTAGAGGAATAATGCAGGAAAGACACAAACCAGCAATGCAACAACTGTGGATTTCCAATCTAGGGTACCTGTGGAACAAGGGGACCAAGTTCAAAAGTCACAAGCAAGTCGGAGATGGGCAGATGCCCAGGAAATGCCAGCTGCGGGTGCAAAGAAGCTTCTACTGGACAGAAGAAGCTGAGGTTTCTGCAGGAACGAAAAGGGCTAGAGACTTCCCCTTTGGTGGACTGATCCCACTCGCCGTGGAGAGTCGTGCAGAAGTATTTTCCCGCCGAAAGAATGCTAACAAGCCTTGCTAGCTGCAAATCATGCGATTAGCGTTTTTGGATGCTGCTGAGGCCCAGGAGGGACCAGGAGGTCGCAAATTGGACCAACAGAGAGAAGGGACGTCGAGCAAGACAAAGAGCCCTCTCTAAAGCCGGTAGCACCCGCAAAAGTTCCAGAAACAGGCACTACAAGGATGCGTGAAATGGTGCTCACCGAAGTTGCACAAAGGAGTCCCACGTCGCCGGAGACCAACTTAGAAAGTCGTGCAATGCAGGTTAGAGTGCCGTGGACCAAGGCTTGGCTGTGCACAAAGGCTTTCCGCCGGAAGTGCACAGGGGCCGGAGTAGCTGCAAAGTCGCGGTTCCCAGCAATGCAGCCCAGCGAGGTGAGGCAAGGACTTACCTCCACCAAACTTGGACTGAAGAGTCACTGGACTGTGGGGGTCACTTGGACAGAGTCGCTGGATTCGAGGGACCTCGCTCGTCGTACTGAGAGGAGACCCAAGGGACCGGTGATGCAGCTTTTTGGTGCCTGCGGTTGCAGGGGGAAGATTCCGTCGACACACAGGAGATTTCTTTGGAGCTTCTGGTGCAGAGAGGAGGCAGACTACCCCCACAGCATGCACAAGCAGGAAAACAGTCGAGAAGGCGGCAGGATCAGCGTTACAGAGTTGCAGTAGTCGTCTTTGCTACTATGTTGCAGGTTTGCAGGCTTCCAGCGCGGTCAGCTGTCGATTCCTTATCAGAAGGTGAAGAGAGAGATGCAGAGGAACTCGGATGAGCTCTTGCATTCGTTATCTGAAGTTTCCCCAGAGACAGAGACCCTAAATAGCCAGAAAAGAGGGTTTGGCTACTTAGGAGAGAGGATAGGCTACTAACACCTGAAGGAGCCTATCAGAAGGAGTCTCTGACGTCACCTGGTGACACTGGCCACTCAGAGCAGTCCAGTGTGCCAGCAGCACCTCTGTTTCCAAGATGGCAGAGGTCTGGAGCACACTGGAGGAGCTCTGGACACCTCCCAGGGGAGGTGCAGGTCAGGGGAGTGGTCACTCCCCTTTCCTTTGTCCAGTTTCGCGCCAGAGCAGGGGCTAAGGGGTCCCTGAACCGGTGTAGACTGGCTTATGCAGAATTGGGCACATCTGTGCCCAACAAAGCATTTCCAGAGGCTGGGGGAGGCTACTCCTCCCCTGCCTTCACACCATTTTCCAAAGGGAGAGGGTGTCACACCCTCTCTCAGAGGAAGTTCTTTGTTCTGCCATCCTGGGCCAGGCCTGGCTGGACCCCAGGAGGGCAGATGCCTGTCTGAGGGGTTGGCAGCAGCAGCAGCTGCAGTGAAACCCCAGGAAGGGCAGTTTGGCAGTACCAGGGTCTGTGCTACAGACCACTGGGATCATGGAATTGTACCAACAATGCCAGGATGGCATAGAGGGGGCAATTCCATGATCTTAGACATGTTACATGGCCATATTCGGAGTTACCATTGTGAAGCTACATATAGGTAGTGACCTATATGTAGTGCACGCGTGTAATGGTGTCCCCGCACTCACAAAGTTCAGGGAATTGGCTCTGAACAATGTGGGGGCACCTTGGCTAGTGCCAGGGTGCCCTTACACTAAGTAACTTTGCACCTAACCTTTACCAGGTAAAGGTTAGACATATAGGTGACTTATAAGTTACTTAAGTGCAGTGTAAAATGGCTGTGAAATAACGTGGACGTTATTTCACTCAGGCTGCAGTGGCAGGCCTGTGTAAGAATTGTCAGAGCTCCCTATGGGTGGCAAAAGAATTGCTGCAGCCCATAGGGATCTCCTGGAACCCCAATACCCTGGGTACCTTAGTACCATATACTAGGGAATTATAAGGGTGTTCCAGTAAGCCAATGTAAATTGGTAAAAATGATCACTAGCCTGTTAGTGACAATTTGGAAAGAAATGAGAGAGCATAACCACTGAGGTTCTGGTTAGCAGAGCCTCAGTGAGACAGTTAGGCACCACACAGGAAACACATACATATAGGCCACAAACTTATGAGCACTGGGGTCCTGACTAGCAGGGTCCCAGTGACACATAACAAACATACTGAAAACATAGGGTTTTCACTATGAGCACTGGGCCCTGGCTAGCAGGATCCCAGTGAGACAGTGAAAACACCCTGACATACACTCACAAACAGGCCAAAAGTGGGGGTAACAAGGCTATAAAGAGGCTACTTTCTCACACACTTCAATCACAGAACAATCTGGAGTCTGTCTGTGCTTTCACAAATGTGTAATTGCAATAACTATGGAATATAGCAATGTCAATTTACTTGTTCACATACCAATGTAATACAGCTGTAGGCCAGCAGTAAACATAGCAGAGGGCACAAAGTGGGACCCAGATCTGTGAAATGGAAAGTCAAAGTGACAAGTCAGGGTCCATACATTAAATGAAAATTACACACTTATGCTAGTTCCAACAATAGAATGAGATGTGGGAAGCAGTGACATCTTCTTACCTATGTCTCACTGGAAGTATTGCATGATGATGTTGTTTCGGTTGTCGATATCCTCTTCTTCTGCCTCCTCCTCTTCACTGTCCACAGGCTCCACAGCTGCCACAAGACCACCACCTGGCCCATCCTCCTGCAGAAAAGGCACCTGGCATCGCAAAGGCAGGTTGTGAAGCATACAGCAGGTCACGATTATCTGACACACCTTCTTCGGTGAGTAGTATAGGGAGCCACCAGTCAGATGGAGGCACCAAACTCTGGCCTTCAGGAGGCCGAAGGTGCGTTCGATCACCCTCCTAGTTCGCCCATGTGCCTCATTGTAGCGTTCCTCTGCCCTTGTCCTGGGATTCCTCACTGGGGTCAGTAGCCATGACAGGTTGGGGTAACCAGAGTCACCTGCAAATGTCGAGGGACAACTGATAGACACACACTAATCCTTAGGGACAGCCCCATACCCAGACACCTATGTCAACTGTGTTGGGACCTTGGCCTCACCTATTAGCCACACACGGTGCCTCTGGAGTTGCCCCATCACATAAGGGATGCTGCTATTCCTCAAAATTTAAGTGTCATGCACAGAGCCAGGATACTTGGCATTCACATGGGAGATGTACTGGTCTGCAAAACAAATCATCTGCACATTCATAGAATGGTAGCTCTTCCGGTTTCTGTACACCTGTTCATTTCTGGGGGGGGGTACAAATGCCACATGTGTACCATCAATGGTACCAATGATGTTGGGGATACGTCCCAGGGCATAAAAGTCACCTTTCACTGTGGGCAAATCCTCCACCTGAGGGAACACGATGTAGCTGCCCATGTGTTTCAGCAGGGCAGACAACACTCTGGACAACACATTAGAGAACATTGGCTGGAACATCCCTGATGCCATGGCCACTGTTGTTTGAAAAGACCCACTGGCCAGGAAATGGAGTACGGACAGGACCTGCACTAGAGGGGGATTCCTGTGGGATGGTGGATAGCTGACATCAGGTCCAACTGGGCACACAGTTCCTGGATTGTTGCACAATCAAGTCTGTATGTGACCAGGATGTGTCTCTCTTCCATTGTCGACAGGTCCACCAAGGGTCTGTACACTGGAGAATGCCACCATCTCATCACCTGCCCCAGCGGGCATGCCCTATGGAGGAGAACAGTGAGCAGAGAGTCATCCAACACTGAGGTATCACAATGTCTAATTTTCAGAAACGTTATTAATCCGCAATGTGCTGGTATCTGTCTATATTCCCGGCCTAGATAAGTGTGACGCAGTTAACATCCATCCCATGTGGCTTCCTGAAATGGCTGCTGCCTGACCTGTAAGGTGGGGCAAGGGGATACGAGGTAAATGCGCTGGCATTGTACACCGTCGCGGTGGGCAGTCAAAGACCGTGGCGCAATTCTGCATTGGTAAACATTGGGCCCTATGGGTCCCAGGAGCCAATGACGATGTACGTCGGTGGTGACGGTACGCACCGCCGCGGACGTGACCGCCATTTTCTGTCTGTTCCCTCACTTGATACCTGACCTTCAACAGGAGAGGACCTACACTGCAAGTGCTGCTGTGACCTTTGTCTGGAAATGACGATGGCTACACTGTCTGGGGTAAGGGGTTCCTGCCTTCACTTCGGAGGAGTTGGAGAAACTAGTGGATGGGGTCCTACCTCAGTACACGCAACTGTACGGTCCTCCAGACAAACAGGTAAGTAGACTGTGAGCATGCTGCATTGGCAATGCCTGTTTTGAGTGGTGTGGATGGAAGATACATGGGGGGCTGAGGTCTGCATGTGCGGATGGTGAGTGTATGTACGACAGGGGTGGGAAATGGGGGGCAATGAGTATGACGGTCTGGACGGGTAAGTAATTTCCTTTCCCCCTGTACCATTCCTCTAGGCCAGCGCCCACCAGAAGAAGGGCATTTGGCGTGCCATCGCCAAGGATGTCCGGACCCTGGGGGTCTACCACAGATGGAGCACCCACTGCCGGAAAAGATGGGGGGACCTGCGCCTCTGGCGCAAGAAGACGGCGGAGGCCCAGCTGGGGATGGCCTCCCAACGTGGGAGGGGTGACCGTCGCACCATGACCCCCCTGATGTTCCAGATCCTGGCGGTGGCCTATCCGGAGTTGGAATGGTGCTTAAGGGCATGACAGCAGCCACAATTACACTCTCATTCAGCTGACTCTGCGCGCATTACGAGGTGTCTGGCAGGGGGAGGTGGGCAGTGGGTTCCCCTAGGCCAGGGCGAACTTGGTAGGCAAGGTTCCTTGTGAGGCAGGCTATGTGGCACCCCAACCCCACCAGTGGTATGAGCCATCTACACCTAGTCAGGCTCCTGTGACTTCCAGGTGTCCAGCAGTTGGTCTTAGGCCTCGTATCCCATGGTCAGCTGAAATTTCTAGGAACTGTTAGTGCATGGCGTAGTGCAGAGGGCTGGTCCATGTGTGTTGTGTCCGCCAACGGTAGTGGTGTTGCATGCACTGAACACGCCTTTCTTCTGTCTTCCCCCCTGTTTGTGGTCTCCCTGTTCTTGTGTGCAATAGCATCATCAGGCAGAGGAGCATTGGCACCGGAGCAGGAGGGAGCTGCAACCCACTTGGCCCTGGAGGGCCAAACAACGGAGTCTGAAGCCACCAGTGGGACGGAGGGTGAGGGGAACTCCACGGCAGGGACAGGAGCAGACAGCAGTGACAGCGACTCCTCCTCTGATGGGAGCTCCCTTGCGGTGGCAGGCACCTCTGTGCCCACCGCATCAACAGGTACAGCCACCACACCCCTACCAGCATCGCCCTCCCAGCAGCCCCTCAGCGTGTGTCCCGTGCCTGCTCACCCAGGAGGGTGGGCATCTCCTTCGCCCCAGGCACCTCAGGCCCTGCCCCAGTCAGCCCTGCTGCCCTCAGTGAGGAGACTATTAACCTCCTGAGATCCCTCACTGTTGGGCAATCTACCATTGTGAATGCCATCCAGGGTGTAGAGAGGCATTTGCAACAAACAAATGCATACCTGGATGGCATTCATTCTGGGCAGGCAGCCCAACAGAGAGCATTTCATGTTCTGGCCTCAGCACTGATGGCAGCCATTGTCCCTGTGTCCAGCCTTCTCCCTCTAACTTCCTCCACCCAGACCCAATCTCCTGTACCTCAGCCTATCCCAAGCACACCATAAGACCAGCATGCACACTCATCAACACACAAGAGTGTCTCAGGCAAACATAAGCACCACACATCCCACAGGCACTCACACAAGCACCATCCTCATGCAGACACAGCAACATCCACTGCCTCCACTGTGTCCCCCTCCTCCACGTCCTCCTCCTCCCTCCCTGTCTCGTCTCCACTCACACCTGCATGCACTACATCCTCAGCCACTGCCTCCATCACCAGCACGCCCATCACCACACACCGTTCACGTGCACTCACCACCCCCACTACCACTCACACATCCCCAGTGTCCTCTCCCAGTGTGTCAATGAGCCCTCCTCTCAAAGTACACAAACGCAGGCACACACCCACCCAACAGCCATCCACCTCACCACAGCCTCCGGCCCATGCACCTTCACCCAAATTCAGCAGGCGTACACCTCCTACAACCACTACCTCTACCTCCACTCCCAAACCCCCTCCATCTTCCTGTCCCGGTGTGTCTAAAAAACTTTTCTTGGCAAACCTTGACCTCTTCCCTTCACCTCCCCCCTGTCCTTCCCCTAGGGCCAGGCTTTCCAGGTCCCAGCCCAGCACCTCAGCCACCAAATCCCCAGGCACAGTTGTGCCAGCAACTGCGGGGTCCTCGAGTGCGCTGCACATCAGGGCTGCCAGTGTATCACGTAGCGGGAGCAAGGACATTCCGCCACCTGCCAAGGTGAAAAAGGTGCCCACATCCCAGAGGGAGAGGCCAAAAGTACCAGCCACCAAAGGCTCAGCAAAAACCAAAGGGGATAGTGGCAAGACAACTGCGGCACCATCAAAGCTGGGGAAGGGCCAAAAGCTGAAGAGCAGGTCAGGAGAGGGCATGGTGGAACCGACTGAGGGACCTGTGTCACACTTTCTGTCCACGACCTCGCCAACCTGCACGGCGGCGAACACCGCTAGCTGCCCCGCCACCACAACCTCCACCTGCACCGTTACCTGCACCACCCCCGGCACATCTACAGCCTCAACAACAGTCCCCACCCTCTTCCCCAGTGGGCAGCCGTCCGAGGCTGCAGGAGATGTCCTGCTGTGTCCCTCAGCAGGTGCTGACCCATGCACCGCCGCCAGCACCACCGCCAGCACCACCGCAAGCACCACCGCAAGCATCGCCGCAACAGACACTGCCACCTGCACCGCCCGGCATGTCTACAGCCTCAGCGACAGTCTCACGCCTCTTCCCCAGTGGGCAGCCATCCGAGGCTGCAGGAGATATCCTGCTGTGCCCCTCTGCAGGTGCTGACCCATGCACCACCGCCAGCACTGCCACAAGCACCGCGGTGTCCTCGGACACAGGCACTACCGCTGACATGGCTACCATCCCCAGTGGTCAGTCATCTGAGGCTGGAGGAGAGTTCCTGGACCCTGGGCAGCTTCCATGAGGCATTTCTTCCATCACTGTTTACACCTGCAGGTGGAAGGCGCAGCCGCAGCAGTGGGGGGTATGTCGCTGCCTCCATTGCATATCATGCTACCTGAACCTCGCAAATCTCGTGGCACGCACACCCAGGTGAGGGAATTGTACTGGCCACACTGCACGTGGAGCACTCTAGGCACAAAGCCCCCTCCAGAACCAGTGGAGAAAGGCATCCACTACCTCGAGCCTTGGCAGGATGAAGCGCTCTGGGCACAAAGCCCCCACCAGAACCAGTGGAGAA
The DNA here is from genome assembly GCF_031143425.1 of Pleurodeles waltl. Classification (NCBI taxonomy): domain Eukaryota; kingdom Metazoa; phylum Chordata; class Amphibia; order Caudata; family Salamandridae; genus Pleurodeles; species Pleurodeles waltl. The sequence goes on from NC_090447.1 coordinate 590,412,676, forward strand.
AGGCATCCACTACCTTAGTCCTTGGCAGGATGAAGCACTCGGGGCACAAAGCCCCCTCCAGAACCAGTGGAGACTGTTATCCACTTGAGAGACTGTGGCTTTGCACTCCCCAGGATAAAGCAGTGGGCAAACTACCGACTTGAGGGACTTAAGAGACTGTGGCTTTGCACTCCCCAGGATAAAGCAGTGGGCAAACCACCCACTTGAGAGACTTGAGAGACTGTGGCTTTGCACTCCCCAGGATACATCAATGGGCAAACCACCCACTGGAGAGACTTGAGAGACTGTGGCTTTGCACTCCCCAGGATAAAGCAGTGGGTAAACCACCCACTGGAGAGACTTGGGAGACTGTGCCTTTGCACTCCCCAGGATAAAGCAGTGGGCAAACCACCCATTAGAGAGACTTGAGAGACTGTGTCTTTGCACTCCCCAGGATACATCAATGGGCATGGAGCCCCCTCGAGCAGCAGTGGCATAGTGCGTTCATCAGGCTGAGGTGCTCCCCCTCCACCTGAGGTGCCTGTATATTTTCGATCTGATGCCCCAGCAGTGTTCTCTACGTTTCCAGTCAGGTATCATGTGTGGGCCTCGCCCATGCATTTTGGGCCCAGTGGTCCACAGACAATGATTAGTACACTATCCGGACTTGTGTAGTTGGTGTACATATTTGTATATACTGAATTTTGACTTTTGACTAATTGATTTTTAATGATTACAATGGTTACAATCATTTCCTTTTGTCCTTGAGTTCTTCCGGGGGGGGAGGGGTTATATGTAATGTTGCTGCATGTATTTGTGTGTATGTTGTTGTGTGTGAGGGTGAGGGTGGGGGTGTTGCGTGTGTGTGTCACTATCATTCCTCCCCCCTCCCCTGTATTGTAGGTGCAGTACTCACCGTGGTCGCTGCCGCCGCCGTTTGTACTTCTGGTAGAAGAGGAGGTAAACCAACATGGGCAGTATGTGTAGTTCGGGCTCCATGGCGTCCTGGTTCCTTGCTGGGTGTCGAGAGGTGAGTGTTTTCCCTTCTGTGTACTATTTCCGCTGTGCTTTTGATAGCGTTGGTCCCACCCCAGAAAAGGTGGCGGACAGGCCTCTTGTGATACGGTGGGTGGTACTTTGTCTCCCGCCGGTCTGTTGGCGGTGTCCGCCGCGCTGTTTGTTTCTACCGCCGTGGCGGTCGGAGTGTTAAAGTGGCTGTCTATGTTGGAGGTTTCCACCATGGTCGTAATCCCATTTGTTTTCCGACGGCCTGTTGGCGGTATTACCACCGCTTTAACACCGACCGCCAGGGTTGTAATGAGAGCCTTAGTAACTTTGCATCTAACCTTCAGCAAGTGAAGGTTAGATATATAGGTGACTTATAATTTACTTAAGTGCAGTGAAAATGGCTGTGAAATAGTGTGTGCACTATTTCACACAGGCTGCAATGGCAGTCCTGTGTAAGGGTCTGTCTGAGCCCCCTATGGGTGGCAAAAGAAATGTTGCAGCCCATATGGATCTCCCGGAACTCCAATGCCCTGGGTACCTAGGTGCCATATACTAGGGACTTATAAGGGGGGTCCAGTATGCCAATAGAAATTGGTAAAGGAAGTCACTGGCCTACAGTGACAAATTTAAAAGCAGAGAGAGCATAAGCTCTGAGGTTCTGAATAGCAGAGCCTCAGTGACACAGTTAGGCACTACAAAGGCATACACATTAGGCCACAAACTATGAGCTCTGGGGTCCTGGGTAGCAGGATCCCAGTGAGACAGGCAAAACACACTGACCTATAGGTTTTTATCTGTGAGCACTGGGGTCCTGGTTAGCAGGATCCCAGTGACACAGTAAAACCACACTGACACACACTCACAAACAGGCCAAAAGTAGGGGCAACCATGCTAGAAAGAGGCTACTTTCTCACAATATGTAAAGGAGCAAGTCTTCCACACTGGTGACCCAACAAAGGGTCTGATTTAGAGTTTGGTGGATGGGGTTACTCTATCACAAACGTGACAGATATCACGTCCACCATTACTCTATCACAAACGTGACAGATATCACGTCCATCTTACCACAATCCCATTCTATCCTGTGGGAATCGTAATATGGCGGATGAGATAAGCATCATGTGTGTGACAGAGTAACCTGTCCGCCAAACTCTAAATCAGGCTCAGTTAGTGAAAAAGTGCACCCCAATGAAACTTACCAAAACAATGAGAGATACGCCAAGACTTCTGTCCTGGGCACCTTTGGCCCCTCGCAAATGTGGCTGCCCTCTCAGGAATTATGCTGTTAATTTTCTCAGCCCTATTGAATAGACAACCAGCCCCCAGGTTATTAGATGTCCTGATGAGACCCTGGTATCCTTGTATTGGTCGAAATGCCACTGGCAATATAAAAGACAGATCCCTGAGTTACTAATTTCACATAGGCACTTGCCCTGTGTGCACATTTGTATTTTTAGCAATTGTGGCTGTCTATCAACTTGTACCAATACACCAATTATTGTCACAACAATAGATACCTTGTTTGGCTTTGGTTTTGTTGTGTTTCACTTGGGGTACACTTTTTCACTACTTCGGTCACCGATGGCGAAGCCTTGCTCCCCTACATATATAAATAAAAAACCTGTTCAATGATCATAACAAGCTCAGTACTGGTTGTTTTCTTGATTACTGCTTCATGATTGATGGACTGCTGAAATTAAAATATTCTTCTATTTCATTGACTCCATGCAGGATTTCCTGCTACATTATATAGACAGTACAAATGAGTTTCACATGAACTGTTGTTTCATGTTATAGTATATATGCAAATGTTCACATGAACATTTGGGTTGCTCTTGTTTTCAAGTAGATTACGGGGAAAACCCATACTTCTTAATATTGGTATATCAGGAATTATGTGTCAACAGTTAAAAAAAGCAAGGCCTAAAGAATGAAATAAAGCAAACAAAGGGGGGCTAAATAAACATGAAAGAATTCCACAAAGTACACAAAAATTCTTGATAAATCAATGCCCAATATGTCTACATTTAAAAAGAAAAAAATCTTAAATTTACACACAAAAACACACACAAAACCAAACATTAAGATCAAAGGCCCTTGTTTATACTTTTTTTGCGCCGCATGTGCTCAAAAATGTGCTTCCAAAACTTTTGGAAGTTTGTGCCGCTTTTGCGTCAAAAAATTACACAAATGTGGCACAAAAAAAGTATAAATATGGGCCAAAGTTACATAAGTACACAATAAATATTGGACCTTCTAGTACCACCTGAACTAGAGACCTGTGTCTGAAGGTCTTTTGGATGTAACATTTGTATAACCCCTCACCATGGAGTTTTCAAGAGTTCACAACAGGAAGTCCTTCCTATTGTAGTAAATAGAATTTACATTATAAACCTTCCCCCCTTTCATTGGTAAGTGAGTTAAAAATGCATTTCTCAAATACTTCACAAAGTAAAGCCTGACTCTCAGGGTAATGAGGCAGAGCAGTCCAAGTCGGAATCAGTAAGGTGTTGAAGGGTAAAAATCAGAAATGTGCAACACATAAATATACCAGATGATACCTCAACCTTCAAGTAGTGATTTTTCTTCAAAAGGGGAAAGTGTTTTCACGAACACACAGCTAAATACTATATGCAAAATTGAAAATTTTGAAATGCTTTTTTAGCTGGAAATTCAAACTGGAATTCCTCCTTTAGGGGTCTCACAGGTCAACAAGGATGCAACTAACATATTTACGATGAATTGGTGTAGGGCAGCGTTGCAAGCATTTTTGCTGCACTGTCCTATGTCAATTTGAAAGGGCAGGAATGCATCATGTGTACGAGATATGGTGCATTCCTGTCCTTTCAACCAGAACTGACGCACAGTGCTGCCTAGGGATAATGCAGTCACCAAGGGTACCTGTTTTGTTGGCAGCATGGTTTTTATGCACAAATGCCATCCATGGAGGCTTTTTTCCTCTATGTGTACATGCTGCAGAATGCAGAACACATAGAAAGAGGAAAAAATGAGGAGTAATAAAGATATTTCTCTTCACAGATTTGACGCCTTCCCAGGTTTACAGATCGTTTGTAATCTGGGAATGCATGAAAATCCATGCGTGTTGCGTGGGAAAACCCACCTCAGTGACCATGGAACAGCCCCCTGATACAGTGTAATGCAATGCTACGTTACCTTACACCATAGATGCAAGGCCATGAAAAGCCATGCAAAGCTTTGCATGGCCTAGTAGATATGCGTCCGCACTCTGCGCTGCCGCAGCATCATAAAAGATTATGCAGCACAAAGGGGCTTGTAAATAAGCCCCGCAGTCTGCCCTTGTTATATGTGAGGTGCCAGGTGACAATTCACTCACCAGCAGGTTCTAATCCTTGCAACCAGTAGTGGTCCTATCTGTAGACTGTGTTGAGTTCACAATGTATAATGAGACGACTATTATCTATGTAACTGTCACCACATTTAATAATAGAGAGACCCAACACACAATTCATGAAAGCATATATTGACAGGACATTTAAATCTCCCTCCAGAGATATCAATCATTTCCCAGTGTCAGACCAAGAAAATTATCATATGTATTAAACCTCTTCATGTTGCAATTGCTAAGGAGTTAAACTGTATAGTTCCTTTCTGTTGAATTTGTCAGGTCTTGGCTTACCTTTGGACTAAGAAGACATTCTGAGAAAAAGTTCAGAGAAGGTAGAGTTCAGAGGGGCAAGGCAGCAGGCTATGTCCAAGGATGAGTTGTCATCACCGGGGAGCGCTGGATGAGGTCTTGTTGAAGCATCAACAGAGTGTGAAAAACCTCAGAGCAGGAGAATCTAGATTCACAGGCCGAGGAGGTTGTCATCAGTGGGGAGCCTGGTGAAGATTTTAACCTTTGGACGTAGGCAACTTTTTGGAAGTCAAAATCTTGTCAGTAAGCCATAGCAAAAGATGACTCAATGAGGCCCAATACTATTGCTCAGAGACCTCTTTTTTGTTGCCACTGAGATGAACATAGCTGGAGCTACCACAAAGTCAGTCCAACTGGTGATGCACCTTGGACACATTGGCTGGCAGGGAGGTTCCAGTCTTCTGTCTGTTCTTCAGGCACTTTTTGGCCAAAAAAATTCTAAGTCCCAACTTTTAGGTATATGCAGGAACATCAAACCCAACATCACTGCCAAGAGTTCAGGCACAACTTAGGTGGTTAGGATTCACTTCAGCAGACACAAGGTGCATGATTGAAGGTTTCTAGAGCTTGTTATGTTCCTGTCACTCACAGAGGAGGCCAGCCAACTAACCCTTGGAGTCAATCTGGTAGTCCTGGGTTTAAAGGAGTGGTCTTCTTTCCTTCAAGCAGCAAGCCATGTCTCAAACAACAGGTGAGTCCTTTGAAGAACAAGGCACGCTGTATGTAGCAGGGGAGTCTTCTGGTAGCAACAGGGCAGCCATCTAAAGTAGAAGGAAGTCCTCAAGCAGCATGTCAGTCCTCTTGAGTACAAGGTAGTCCCCCTGATGTCTTTCATAGTTCCAAAGTGTACTGAAGAGGTGGTTCAGGATACCCAGTATTTATACCTAGTTCCATCTTTGAAGTGGGGGGTGACACTTGTTGTCCCCACATCTTGTTCTGAAAAATTATTATTTTCATCTGCCAAGGCTTGATGTAGTCCAGAATGACAAATGACAGGTGTAAGATGCTGTTAGACTTGGCATCCTTGGGTGGTCTCCCCTAACTTGATGGGTGCTGGAATCAGTTTTTCTGTTGTTATTGTTACTCTGGACACTTCACCACTGCTAACCACTGCTAAAGTGCAAGTGCTCCTATATAAAATATGTATATAATGGGCTGTCCATGATTGGCATATTTGTTTTACTGGCAAGTCCCTACTACTAGAGGTGTCCAAGGCCTGTAAATCAAATGCTACTAGAGGGCCTGTAGCACTGGTTGTACCACCCACCTTAGTAGCCCTGTAAACACAGCTCAGAGCTGCCACTGCAGTGCCTGTGAGTGCAGTTTTAAACTTCCAATTCAACTTGGCAAATATACCCACATGCCCACAAGCCAGGCCTAGACCTTCCCTTTTTGTACATGTAAGGCACCCCTAAGGTAGGCCCTAGGTAGCCCCAGGGGCCGGGTGCAGTCTTTGTTAAAGGTGGGACATGTCCTAACAGTGAAATACTGCCACATTCGGTTTTCACTGTTGCAAGGCCTATCTCACTCATAGATTAACATGGGGGCTGCCTTTAAGTCTGATTAAAGTGTAGATTCCCTTTGGGAGCAGATAGACACATGGAGTTTAGGGTCTCTGAACTCACAATTCAAAAACACATCTTTTAGTAAAGTTGTTTTTTAGATTGTGTGTTTGAAAATGCCACTTTTAAAAAATAGGTATTTTCTTTATTAAACTATTCTGTGACACTGTGTGTTTTGTGGATTTCTTGTCTGGGTCAGTTTGACAGTTGGGCTGCTGCACCTCTCCCTAGACAGTGACACAAAGGAGGTTGAGGTGTAGCCTGCATATTCTGATGAGCCATCTGTGCTAGAGGGGAAGGGAGGAGTGGACATTCACACCTAGCTGGGCTGTGCCTGCCCTCCCACAATGCAGTCTCCGCCCTACTGGTGTGTGGCTGGGGACTGGCCTGGACAAGAAAGGATCTCACAGACCCTTGAGACTTTACTTTGAAGTAGGCCTATTTCAAAGGCAGAAAGGGGTATAAGAAGAGTACCCAAAACCCCAGACTTTGGATTACTTCAAGGATTCAAGAGGAACCTCTGCCTGGAGAAGAGCTGAAGAGCTGAGGTGAAGTGCTGCCCTGCCTGTGACTGTGCTTTCTAGAGCTATCCTGCAGTCGCTGCTTCTGCCTGTGCAAGGGGACAGAGACTGGACTCTGTTGCATTCCCACTTGAGAAGTCACTCCAAGGGCTTGGAGTAGAGCTTGCCTCCTGTTTTGAAGCCTCAGGGACAGCAAAGGCATCACCAACTAGCCAACTAGAAATGAGTCTACTTGCTGTGGACTCTAGCTTGTCAGAGGGTGCCATTCCAGTTCCTGGACCCCTGAAAGTAAATTCCTGGAGAGAAACCTGTCTACCGATGTCAGACGACGCCGTGTGACTTAGTGAAGGACGCCACTGCCCGGAACCACGATGACGCTTGCCCCGAGGCTGTGGATCTCGCTGAGTGCGAATCCGATGACCCTGTGAGCTGACGCCACTTCCCTGGAACCTCAACACCGCCTACCGCGAGGCTGTGGACCTCGTAGAAGCCCGACAAGCCCATAGGCCTTGTGTCGCTGCCATTGCAGACCCTGCCCGACTTCGTTGACACAAGAGTATTGTAAGTCTGATGTCTGTGACGATCCAACACCATCGCAGCGCCTGCGGATATGTGACATCATCGCGAACCCGTGGGTTCGCGCCAAAGCATCGTAACGCCGCCTCACCTCCACTGCACTGTAGAGAGGCCCAGACGCCCCTGCGCAATGCCGCAGGCTTCCCGCCCTGTGGCATCGGAACTGACGCCGCATCGGTTCCATCGTAGCCGCACTCCACAACTTCATGCACCGGCCTGTTTTCTACTTGTTTTAAAGGTACTGTACCCGGAGGTCAACCGATGCCGTGTTTTACCAACTTGAAATGTTTTCACATTAGATCACCTTTTTCTTGCTTTACGTGCTAAATTCGTATTTTTAACTGAATATTGTGGATTTTTATCATATTTGGTCCTGGTTATTAAGATAAAATAATAACTGTTTTTCTAAACCTGTGTTGTCATTTTGTAGTGGCTCACTGTATTACTGTGTGTGTTTGTACAAACACTTAACACATTGTCTCTGAAGTTAAGCCTACCGGCTCGTGCCAAGCTACCAAGGGGGTGATTGGGGGTTACCTGAGTGTGACTCTCCTTTACCTTGACTAGAGTGAGGGTCCTTGCTTGGACAGGGGATAACCTGACTGTCATGACGGGGCCACTCACCTGAAAAGCAGGATGTCTGCAGGGGCGATGGTATGTCCCCGACATCCTGGAACACCTCTCAGCACTTCCTGGTGGACACGGAAACCTCAGGGAGGTGTCCCAAAAGGAAAGGGGGAGTGGAAGAGAAAGAGACAAAACACTGCCACGTCTTGCCGGTCCAGCCGGGCACCCTGTATCTTCGGGGGCAGGTCATTGTTGACCGAGTGATAGTAGAGTTAGGGCACTCAACTTCCTTGAAACTGAATCTCTCTTTCTGATATGGGCACGGGAGCGGTAGAAGAACACCGGGATGCCCCAGCACTTTTCTTGGATAATAATAACTGTTGGCACAATTACTAACACTGCATTACCAAAAACCCAAACTGAGTACCATAACAAGTACTGTGACAATAGGGCTGGCTTCACAGAGTTTCACTGTTGCACACTACAATTAGAACTATGGTTGCACTTATCATGCGCAAGAAAGACAAACAAGAGCATTACTTATATCATGTTTCTCTTTCCTGCATGCATAGGGTTAAACTAAAAGGAACAAAAACAATCCAAGAAATACAAATGTCCAATCTGGGTTTAAACAGTTAGGGTGGCACAGTTTGGTTTGGTTTCCCTGTGTGTGTGAAAAACCCTTCAAAAGCAAATTCCTCAAACCTGAAACACCGGCATGAATGACACAATTTAAATCCAAGAGTTATGCTAATGGAGAAAGAAAAGTCATGTAAATGCTCTTTTAAAATTGCACTGTCACTTTTTGTAGTACTTGAGCTCAAGCAGATTTCCTGAAGCACATTTAGGCAAGTAACTACAATAATAATGTAGATTGTTCAGAAATGCATTTGTCTCTTCAAGATAAGCACTCTGCCAAAATACGAGGTCTGAAATACACCAGCTGTTCTAGGAAAGCACAGCGCTCAAAGAACAAACTCCCTGGAGGATACTAGTCACTTAGCTGCAGTCTTTTTCGGAGTGCTGGAGGAATGCCTGGTGTCAACTGGTACAGGAACGAAGAAAAGAATTGTCTCAAAAGTCCTGAATACGAGGATGACAGCAGGGGCTGGACTGCCAAATCAGATGCTGAGATCAGGAAGCAAAACAAAGCCAAGCAGGGAGGCATGCTTCACTTTGCTACTTATAACCAATCAGGAAAGCAGTTGAGTTTCCACATGTGGATGAGCCACCACAACCAATTAGAAGCACATGTCTACTCCACACCCAATGAGAAGCACATGTCTACACCTGCTCACATTAGCAAACAAGCATTGGTAAAACCAATTGTGTAACACAGCACATTATGTTCACTTAGGGCCAGATGTAGCAAACTTTTGTGAGTCGCAAATGGCCCGAATCGCAATTTGCGACCCCGCAAAATCGGAAATGGGATGCAAAAATCCCATTTCCGAATCGCAAATTGCGACGCAAGCCATTACCGACTCGCAAAAATTGCGACCCCATTTTGCGACCCGCAAATAGGAAGTCGCAATTTGCGAGTCGCAAACCATATGAAATAGCCACTCGCAAATTCCGACTTGTCGCAAAAAGGCCCATTTTGCACTTCCAATTTACCACTAACTCAGAGCAGGTGGTAACCATAACCAAAGTATAAAAGGGGACCCAGAAGGCACCTGGTCACTCAAGATGGCGGAGATATATGTGATAGCAAGGAGGAGGAGATCCCACGCCGCACAGCAGATGAGGAGGAGGAGCCAGAGACATGAGAAGATATACAGAACCAGACAGACACTGTTCCAACAAACTGAGGAGGAGATATATGATAAATACAGACTCAGCAGTGCAGCAATATTAGAATTAATAGATCTACTCAATCCGCAGCTTCAATGCCAGACTGTGCGTGGCAGCGCCATCCCCACACATGTGCAAGTGCTATGCTCACTGCACCTCTTGGCCTCGGGTAGCTATCAGGGGGTCTTTGCTGTGGCAGGTGGGGTATCTCAAAGTGCACTCTCACGGTTCTTCAGAGCATTCCTAGATGCCATACTCACTCACATGCCCAGATACATATACTTACCCAGGAATGAGGCAGAAATCAACAGCACCAAGTTGGAATTCTACAGGATTGCCAACTTCCTGCATGTAATAGGGTGTGTAGACGGGACACATATACAAATCTGCCCTCCTGCAAATCTGGAATATCTGTTCTGCAATAGGAAATGTACCCACTCACTGAACATCCAGGTGGTATGTGACGCCCATTATGTTATAACTGACATGGTTGCCAAATTTCCAGCGAGTACACATGACTCCTACATTTTCAGGCACAGTGGGATACACCAACGCCTAGAACGTGGGGAGTTTGGAGATGGATACCTCCTAGGTATAGCAGAATACACCTTGCAGACATACACACATGTCAATGTGGAACCCATCTATGCCCAGCTAACATTGTTCATTTTGTGCCAAACAGGTGACAGTGCATATGCACTACGACCATGGATACACACCCCGTACTTAACACCCAGCAATGAGACAGAGAGGCGATACAACAGTGCACATAGGAGGATCAGAAACATTATAGAGAAGACCTTTGGACTGTTGAAGGCAAGATTCCGATGCCTCCACAGAAGTGGAGGTGCCCTCCAGTATGCCCCAATAGCAGCATTCAAGATCGTTGGTGCATGCGCTATACTGCACAACATTGCCACCAGACGTGGGCTACATCTCACCCCTCCAGACCCAGATTTGGAGGATGACGAGCAAGAGCTACCACATCGCCATCATGCGGATAGAAGCATTGCAATTCAAGGCAGACAGAGATGCGACCACATTGCAAACCAATACTTTGGAAGGTACGTGGTAACTGTCACCACACACACGAATGTCACACACAAAGATCCCAGGTGTGAAGTGGAACAAGAAGAACTTTAATGATGTGAACCAATAAACTATTTACAAAAACTATTGATCAGGGGATGTAAAAGTCCACCTGCTATGAGGACACATTAACCTCATGTGCCTCCATTGTATGTCAGTGCGTAGCTCACACCCTATGACTGGGACTCCCAGCATGGCTGGTTCCTGGAGCATCTGCAGTTCCCTGCCGTGCACTTCCACTACGCAACACCCTGGTGTCTGTGGCAGATGCACTACTTATAGTAGAGCCCTCCTCACTGTCTTGCGGCGTGTCTGCCACGCCCCTAGCCACCTGTCGTGCCTCCATCATGTCCACTGCGTGGCTGATGCGTCCCAGCCCACGAGCCACATCGCTGGCAAAGTAGCCCATGTCCACCTGTAGGCTGACTGTGCAGCGTGACAGCCCTGTGGTATTTACAGCCAGGCGGACAATGGAGGCAGCCATGAGGTCTAGCCGGTGGATTAGCTGCCGGTCACGGCGCCTTGCACCCTCTCTCTCCGTGACAAGTTCAGCCACTAATTGTCTGATTGAGAGCGCAAGATCACCTACATTGCTGTTCAGGTGTGGTAGCTCTGTGTGGACCTGTTGCAGCCCTGTTGTTTGGTTCCTTTCCATTCGCCGCATGGCCATTGAAATCAGTCTCATTTGCCTTGTCTGCAGGCGCTGACCATGGATGAGTGCAGCCTCGGCGGCGGAAATGGAGGCGTCCCCTACTTCTCCCTGTGACACTGTAGGGACATTGACACGTCGCCTGCGACGTGGTGGTGGATCTGTGTCCTGTACGCTGGCACTGTGGCTGGGACCGGGTGCTGCCTCTATCTCCAGTATGGCCACTGGTGCATCTGGAGGGGACTGTGGTTGGGTGGTGCAGGTCCCTGTGGTGGCTGCTCCTGGGTCCTGTGCTGCCTGGTGGCTGACCTTTGGCCCCTGGACGGTGTGGCTGGAGGTGGTGTCTTGTGGGAGACCTGTGGGACATAGGGAACACACTGTCAGTATCTGCGATCTGTTGTATGCTTCCTAATAAACTGTTGCCTATCAGCTGCCTACTTGACTACATTGCCCATAATGCACCATTCAGGTGGTTGCTACTCTGAAATGGAGCTATTTTGGTTGTGCATGCTGCTGTGTACTAGGTGGGTGGGGGTATGGCAGATATGGGTGTACATGCATGTTTCATGGTACTCACTGGTTGATGGTCCTGGAGCTGACATGTCCAGCTCTCCTATTCCAGACACTGCCTCTGGCTCCACGGTCTCTTCCACTCTTTCCTCCAAGGGTGTGGGTGGTGGTATGGTAGATGGTCCTCCTCCAGTGCCCCTCATCCCCCGGAGGCATCTCAGCCACCCTCTCCTTGGTCCGGGAGCGCAGGTCATACCACCTTTTTTTAAGTTCCTCAATGCTCCTGTGGCTCACACCCATTGAATTTACTTTGTCTTGGATATCAGTCCAAATCCTCATTTTCTCCAGCTCTGGCACACTGAGAGCTGCTCTCCCAAAGAGTTGATCATGGTGCTGGCAGCATTCATCCGTTAGCACCTCCAGGTCTTTTTCAGAAAACTTGATCTTTCTCTTTCTGGCTGATTCCTCCATTTTAGCTGCTGTTCCTCCTGTTGGCTGTTCAGCAGTTGGAAATGGGTGTGGTCCTCCCTCCTCCCAGGTTTATTAGTAAACTTCCTGGCTGTGAGGTCATCATCAAGAGCCAGGAAGTGTTTTCTAGAGTGTTCTGCTGCACCTGCATGCAATTTGCGATGCAACTTCATTTGCGAGTCGCAAAATGAAGTTGCTTTTTCTTGTTGAATATCATTTTGCGAGTCGGAAATTGCGAGTCGCAACGACTCGCAATTTAGGACTCGCATTTTTTTAGCTACCTACATCTGGCCCTTAGAAACATGCAGGTTTAACCAAGAGCAGAGATATGATTTAACCCTAATCCCTGGAGATGCTGACAATAACGCAGGAGGCACCTTGGGGATTCCTGACAATCCTCCCCACCAAGGACCCTCTCAAAGGGAGTGGCTTGGAACAGTGCAGGAGTTGCAATTTTTTAGTAAGACGTGGAGCATGAACTGTGGACGAAGGTTCCCAGGAATTATCCTCAGGCCCATAGCCTTTCCAAGCCAATAAATATTGTAGAACACCATGAATGCGCCTGAAGTCAAAAATTTTGGCCACTTCAAATTCCCAATGCCCGTGTACTTTTACTGGGGAGGTCGTGGGGCATCTCAGGGGCATCAGGGGAATAGCGACGGAGTATCGACACATGAAACACGGGGTGTACCTTGAAATCATCTGGCAATGTCAGTTCTACTACCACGGGATTGATGATTTTGGCAATAGGAAAGGGGCCTAGAAATCGGGGGTTTAATTTTCTGGATCCTGCAAGATGGACATTTTTTGATGAGAACCACACCTGATCTCCTATCTGATAAGAGGAAGAAAGTCTCCTTCTTTTGTCTGCTTGTTTTTTTACTTGAGCTTGGTAGAGTTTTAAATGGTGTTGTATATGTTTTTTAATCTCCTGTAACTCTTGATGGTGTTTCTGTACTGATGGGACTCTTGGGGATGTTTGGGACCCAGTTATAGGTAGCATTCTTGGGTGCAGACCAAACAAACAGTAAAATGGGGATACTCCTGGAGCCACGTGGACACTATTGTTATATTCCAATTCAACAAGAGGTAAAGCCTTATCCCACTCAGTAGACCATGTGTCAATGTAACATCTGAAGATTAGCTCCAGCGATTGGTTGGCACGTTACCTTTGGCCATCCGTTTGTGGATGATATGCAGAGGACAACCAGACGTCCATACCAACAGAGGAACAGAAGCTACGCCAAAAACGTGATATAAATTGGGGTCACGATCAGAAACCATTGTGGTGGGCAACCCAGGAAGCCTTACAATGTGTTGGACAAACAAATCAGAAAGCTTGGAAGCCGTGTGGAGGCATTTTAATGGAACAAAATGAGCCATTTTAGTTAGGTAATCTACAACCACCCATATGACAGTGTGTCCATTGGAAGCTGGGAGATCAGAAATAAAATCCATACTTATGGTATGCCATGGGGACACCGGAATTGGCATGGGAAGTAACAATCCTGTGGCTGGAGTATGTGGGATTTTAGCCCGAACACAGGTGGAACAAGTCTGGATGTAGCTTCTGACATCCTGCACACATGTGGGCCACCAAAACCATCTTTGACAGAGATCTAACATCTTTTTCTCACCCAGGTGACCTGTGAGGACAGAATCATGTCCCATATGTAACACTGTATCACGTAATTCTTTGGTAGGGACGTACAACTGATCAGCATGGTATAGTAAACACTCTTTTTCATACACATCAGTTGAACAGAGAACCTTGTGTTGGACTACCCATATTTTCTCAAGGAATTCTTGGGAAGTGCAAACAGCCCCGATTTTTTCTGGGGGTATAATGCTTCTGACCTGTTCTAGCGCAACATCAGAGGAAAAACCCATCCTAGACAACGTTTCTACCTTTTGTTGTGTAGTACTGGGCCTATGGGTGATTACGAAGTCAAACTTGTTAAAGTATAGAAGCCACCGTAATTGACGAGGTGTCAGGGCCTTGGTCGTTTGAAAAAATGGTAAATTACGGTGATCTGTGTAAATAGTTACGATGTGTCTAACTCCTAGAAGGTGGTGACTGTAGGAGGCGTGACTGGCTTATAGTGGGTACCTGATGGTACTTACACCTTGTGCCAAGTCCAGTTATCCCTTATTAGTAGATTAGTAGTGTTACAGCAGCTTAGGCTGATAGAGGTAGCTATAGCAGAGCAGATTAGGCTGAACTAGGAGAAATGCAAAGCTCATACTATACCACTTATATCATATAGCACTATATCATAAGAATCACAATACTCAGTGTTACCAAAAAGAAAGGTACTTTATTTTAGTGACAATGTGCCAAAATATCTCAGAGGATATACTCCCTTGGGAGGTAATTAAAATACACAAAATATACACACAAACCAAAATCAGGTAGGTAAACAGTTAGAAAAGTAGTGCAAACACTGTAGAATACAATAGGATGCAATAAGCCTAGGGGCAACACAAACCATATACTCTAAAAGTGGAATGCGAACCACGAATGGACCCCAGGCTTAGTATAGTGTGTAGAGGGTCTCTGGGAGTGTAATAAAACACTAAGGGTGTCCAAGATACCCCACCGCAAGACCCTGAAAAGTAGGAGTAAAGTTAACCTACTTCCCCAGAAACACACTAAAGTTGTGATAGGAGATTCTGAAAAGGCAACAACTGACTGCAAAGCACTGAAGATGGAATCCTGGACCTGAGGACCTGTAAAGGAAGGGGACCAAGTCCAAGAGTCATGCAAGTGTCCGGGGGGGGAGAATCCCATTAAGTCCCGGATGAAGGTGCAAAAGGGCTGCCTCTGGTTGAAAGAAGCTGAAGATTCTGCAACAACAGGAGAAGCCAGGAATTTCTCCTTTGCACAGAAGATGTCCCACAGCGTGCTGGAGGACACACAGTTGTGTTCACACAGAAAGACAGCAAACAAGCCTTTAAAGCTGCAAAGGTCACAGTTAAAGACAATGGGTGCTACCCGGGCTCAGGAAGGACCAGGAGGTCGCCCCTTAGAGGCGGAGACAGAGGGGGTGCTCAGCCGTACAGCGAGCCCACGCAGAAGCAGGCAGCACCTGCAGAAGCATTTGAACAGGCATTCAAGAAATCTGAGCCTGGCGGTCGTCTCAACACTACAAAGGAGGGTCCCACGAAGCCGGTGGTCAACTCAGCGAGTTGAGCAATGCAGGACGGAGTGCTGGGGACCTGTGCTGTGCTGTGCACAAAGGATTCCTTGCAAAAGTGCACAGAAGCCCTAGCAGCTGCAGATCACGCAGTACACAGGATTTCTGTCTGGCGTGGGGAAACAAGGACTTACCTTCACCAAATTTGGACAGATTGCCACTGGACTGTCAGGGTCACTTCAATCCAGCTCCTATGTTCCAGGGACCACGCTCGTCAAGATGAGAAGGGACCCAGACGACCGGTGATGCAGAAGTTTGGTGCCTGCGTTAGCAGGGGCAAGATTCCGGCGACCCACAGGAGATTTCTTCTTGGCTTCCAGTGCAGGGTGAAGGCAGACAGACCTCAGAGCATACACCACCAGGAAACAGTCAAGAAAGTCGGCAGGACTAGGTGCTACAATGTTGCTGATAGTCATCTTGCTACTTTGTTGCGGTTTTGCAGGCGTCCTGGAGCAGTCACTGTGAGAAGGTAGCCTCTTTCTAGCCTTGTTACCCCCACTTTTGGCCTGTTTGTGAGTGTATGTCAGGGTGTTTGTCACTGTTTTCACTGTCTCACTGGGATCCTGATAGCCAGGCCTCAGTGCTCTTAGTGAAAACACTATGGTTTCAGTATGTTTGTTATGTGTCACTGGGATCCTGCTGGTCAGGACCCCAGTGCTCATAGGTTTGTGGCCTATATGTATGTGTCACTGGGACCCTGTCACACAGGGCCCCAGTGCTCATAGGTGTCCATGTATATGTTCCCTGTGTGGTGCCTAACTGTCTCACTGAGGCTCTGCTAACCAGAACCTCAGTGGTTATGCTCTCTCATTACTTTCAAATTGTCACTAACAGGCTAGTGACCATTTTTACCAATTTACATTGGCTTACTGGAACACCCTTATAATTCCCTAGTATATGGTACTGAGGTACCCAGGGTATTGGGGTTCCAGGAGATCCCTATGGGCTGCAGCATTTCTTTTGCCACCCATAGGGAGCTCTGACAATTCTTACACAGGCCTGCCACTGCAGCCTGAGTGAAATAACGTCCACGTTATTTCACAGCCATTTTACACTGCACTTAAGTAACTTATAAGTCACCTATATGTCTAACCTTTACCTGGTAAAGGTTAGGTGCAAAGTTACTTAGTGTGAGGGCACCCTGGCACTAGCCAAGGTGCCCCCACATTGTTCAGAGCCAATTCACTGAACTTTGTGAGTGCGGGGACACCATTACACGCGTGCACTACATATAGGTCACTACCTATATGTAGCTTCACCATGGTAACTCCGAATATGGCCATGTAACATGTCTATGATCATGGAATTGCCCCCTCTATGCCATCCTGGCATTGTTGGTACAATTCCATGATCCCAGTGGTCTGTAGCACAGACCCTGGTACTGCCAAACTGCCCTTCCTGGGGTTTCTCTGCAGCTGCTGCTGCTGCCAACCCCTCAGACAGGCAGCTGCCCTCCTGGGGTCCAGCCAGGCCTGGCCCAGGATGGCAGAACAAAGAACTTCCTCTGAGAGAGGGTGTGACACCCTCTCCCTTTGGAAAATGGTGTGAAGGCAGGGGAGGAGTAGCCTCCCCCAGCCTCTGGAAATGCTTTGTTGGGCACAGATGTGCCCAATTCTGCATAAGCCAGTCTACACCGGTTCAGGGACCCCTTAGCCCCTGCTCTGGCGCGAAACTGGACAAAGGAAAGGGGAGTGACCACTCCCCTGACCTGCACCTCCCCTGGGAGGTTCCAGAGCTCCTCCAGTGTGCTCCAGACCTCTGCCATCTTGGAAACAGAGGTGCTGCTGGCACACTGGACTGCTCTGAGTGGCCAGTGCCACCAGGTGACGTCAGAGACTCCTTGTGATAGGCTCCTTCAGGTGTTAGTAGCCTTTCCTCTCTCCTAGGTAGCCAAACCCTCTTTTCTGGCTATTTAGGGTCTCTGTCTCTGGGGAAACTTTAGATAACGAATGCATGAGCTCAGCCGAGTTCCTCTGCATCTCCCTCTTCACCTTCTGATAAGGAATCGACCGCTGACCGCGCTGGAAGCCTGCAAACCTGCAACATAGTAGCAAAGACGACTACTGCAACTCTGTAACGCTGATCCTGCCGCCTTCTCGACTGTTTTCTTGGTTGTGCAGCAGTGGGATAAGTGCTTTGAGACTACTTACCACTCTTGTCATTGTACTTTTCATAAGAGAAAAATATACAAAACAAGGTCAGTGTATATACACATAGCCAAAAAGTTTGGCATTTCCTCTTTTCAC
This sequence comes from Pleurodeles waltl, assembly GCF_031143425.1. Lineage (NCBI taxonomy): Eukaryota > Metazoa > Chordata > Amphibia > Caudata > Salamandridae > Pleurodeles > Pleurodeles waltl. The sequence goes on from NC_090447.1 coordinate 590,430,518, forward strand.
TCTTTTCTAAGTGCTGAAAAGTACTTCTAAACTTTCAAAAAGTTCTTAAAAGTTTAAAAAGTTTTTTTCTGTCTTTCCAAAAAGTTCTGAAAACTTTTTTCTCTTTGTCTATCACTTTAACTCTCTCTAAAAATGTCTGGCACAGGCCAAAAAGTTGAACTGTCCAAACTTGTATATGATCACCTTAGCTGGAAAGGAGCAAGGAGTCTCTGCATAGAGAGAGGTTTGAGTGTAGGGAAGAATCCTTCCTTAGAACTGTTAATTAATATGCTTAGAGTACAGGATAAGGCCATAAGTGCCCAATCTGTAGAAAAAGTAGCTAATGGTTCTCAATCTGATCCAGGGACTCCCCCAGGAAAAGGTTCAGGAAAGAAACTTCTCAGCCTGCCCATTACTAGACAGTCTAGCATAGTTGGTACAGAGGTTGAATCACATCATACGGATGATGTGCTCTCACATTATGCTGGTAGCCAAGCTGTTAGGGTGCCCTTGGTAAGGGACAGGTCTCCTTCTGTTCATTCCCATCATACCTCTGTATCTAGAAATGTCCCTCCCACCCACCCTGATGACAGATTGTTAGAAAGGGAGCTCAATAGATTGAGAGTGGAGCAAACCAGACTGAAGCTCAAGAAGCAACAGCTGGATTTGGATAGACAGTCTTTAGAAATAGAGAGGGAAAGACAGAAAATGGGTTTAGATACCCATGGTGGCAGCAGCAGTATTCCCCATAGTCATCCTGCAAAAGAGCATGATTCCAGGAATCTGCATAAGATAGTTCCCCCTTACAAGGAGGGGGATGACATTAACAAGTGGTTTGCTGCACTTGAGAGGGCCTGTGTTGTACAGGATGTCCCTCAAAAGCAGTGGGCTGCTATCCTATGGCTATCATTTACTGGAAAAGGTAGGGATAGGCTCCTTACTGTAAAAGAAAATGATGCTAATAATTTCCAAGTTCTTAAGAATGCACTCCTGGATGGTTATGGCTTAACCACTGAACAGTACAGGATAAAGTTCAGAGATACCAAAAAGGAGTCTTCACAAGACTGGGTTGATTTCATTGACCAGGCAGTGAAGGCCTTAGAGGGGTGGTTACATGGCAGTAAAGTTACTGATTATGAAAGCCTGTATAACACAATCCTGAGAGAGCATATACTTAATAATTGTGTGTCTGATTTGTTGCACCAGTACCTGGTAGACTCTGATCTGACCTCTCCCCAAAAATTGGGAAAGAAGGCAGACAAATGGGTCAGAACAAGGGTGAACAGAAAAGTTCATACAGGGGGTGACAAAGATGGCAATAAGAAGAAAGATGGTGAAAAATCTCAAGATAAGCATGGGGATAAGGGTAAAACCAAAGATCCCACTTCAAATCTTAAACACTCTTCAGAGGGTGGGGATAAAACAAATTATTCCTCTTCTTCCCAACCTGCACACATTAAAAAGCCTTGGTGCTTTGTGTGTAAAAACAGAGGCCATAGGCCAGGGGATAAGTCCTGTCCAGGTAAACCCCCTGAGCCTACCACCACTAATACATCAAGCTCTAGTGCCCCTAGCAGTAGTGGTACTAGTGGTGGGACTGCTGGCAACAGTCAAGCAAAGGGTGTAGTTGGGTTCACTTATGGGTCCATAGTGGAAACTGATGTAATCAGTCCCAAGACAGTTTCTGTCACAACTAGTGGCATTGGCCTTGCCACACTGGCTGCTTGTCCCCTTACAATGGATAAGTACAGGCAGACAGTTTCAATAAATGGTGTTGAGGCCTTGGCCTACAGGGACACAGGTGCCAGTTTCACTTTGGTGACTGAAAACCTAGTGCCTCCTGAACAACACATCATTGGACAACAGTATAAGATTATTGATGTCCATAACTCCACTAAGTTTCTTCCCTTAACTATAATTCAGTTTAGTTGGGGTGGAGTTACTGGCCCTAAGCAGGTGGTGGTATCACCTAGCTTACCTGTAGACTGTCTCTTAGGTAATGACCTAGAGGCCTCAGGTTGGGCTGATGTAGAGTTTTATGCCCATGCAGCCATGCTGGGCATCCCTGAGGAATTGTTCCCTCTCATTTCAAGTGAAATGAAAAAGCAAAGGAGAGAAGGCCTGAAAACTCAGGATCCCTCTCCAGCAACAGGTAAAAAGGGTATCACAGTATCCCCTAACCACCCTACCATTCAGGATACCATTCCTGTGGTGGGAGAAACCTCTCCTGGGGTGGCACCTGTTCCAAGGGAATCATCAGCTGGCATAGCTGGACTCCCTGAGGTAGAAGTACCTCTCTGTGGGATAACTAACATTGGTGACAAAAAGAGCACCATTTTAGTTAACATGGAGCATCCCTCCAACCCTCCCAGAGAAACTTTAGTGCAGAAACCCTGTACTGCCTCACAACACTTAGGACAGCATCCCTGCCCTAGTGTGGAGCTCATAGGACAGCATCCCTGCCCTGCTCCAACTCAAGAGAAACAGCATCCCTGTTCTCTCTTCCAGCCAAATGGACAAAGTTTTTGCCCAGCTATGGCTTTACTGAGACAGCATCCCTGTCTGGCATTTCCATCATTACAAATAGGTTCAGTGGATAATTCCCACTGCTCTAAACTAAAACTTACTGATAGAAACTCTGAAAATACATCTTCACATTGTTGGTTAGCTAAAAAACTTCAAACAGGGTGGTTTACATCCCCACAGGGAAGTAACCATATAGTGGATGATAAAGGGAGTAACCAGTCTATTGCAGAGCTACTCTCTACTGATCACCACTTAGACAATAAAGTCTCAACTGGCCAAGGTTAGCCTTATTGTCCTTCGTTTGGGGGGGGGTTGTGTGAGAAGGTAGCCTCTTTCTAGCCTTGTTACCCCCACTTTTGGCCTGTTTGTGAGTGTATGTCAGGGTGTTTGTCACTGTTTTCACTGTCTCACTGGGATCCTGATAGCCAGGCCTCAGTGCTCATAGTGAAAACACTATGATTTCAGTATGTTTGTTATGTGTCACTGGGATCCTGCTGGTCAGGACCCCAGTGCTCATAGGTTTGTGGCCTATATGTATGTGTCACTGGGACCCTGTCACACAGGGCCCCAGTGCTCATAGGTGTGCATGTATATGTTCCCTGTGTGGTGCCTAACTGTCTCACTGAGGCTCTGCTAACCAGAACCTCAGTGGTTATGCTCTCTCATTACTTTCAAATTGTCACTAACAGGCTAGTGACCATTTTTACCAATTTACATTGGCTTACTGGAACACCCTTATAATTCCCTAGTATATGGTACTGAGGTACCCAGGGTATTGGGGTTCCAGGAGATCCCTATGGGCTGCAGCATTTCTTTTGCCACCCATAGGGAGCTCTGACAATTCTTACACAGGCCTGCCACTGCAGCCTGAGTGAAATAACGTCCACGTTATTTCACAGCCATTTTACACTGCACTTAAGTAACTTATAAGTCACCTATATGTCTAACCTTTACCTGGTAAAGGTTAGGTGCAAAGTTACTTAGTGTGAGGGCACCCTGGCACTAGCCAAGGTGCCCCCACATTGTTCAGAGCCAATTCCCTGAACTTTGTGAGTGCGGGGACACCATTACACGCGTGCACTACATATAGGTCACTATCTATATGTAGCTTCACCATGGTAACTCCGAATATGGCCATGTAACATGTCTATGATCATGGAATTGCCCCCTCTATGCTATCCTGGCATTGTTGGTACAATTCCATGATCCCAGTGGTCTGTAGCACAGACCCTGGTACTGCCAAACTGCCCTTCCTGGGGTTTCTCTGCAGCTGCTGCTGCTGCCAACCCCTCAGACAGGCAGCTGCCCTCCTGGGGTCCAGCCAGGCCTGGCCCAGGATGGCAGAACAAAGAACTTCCTCTGAGAGAGGGTGTGACACCCTCTCCCTTTGGAAAATGGTGTGAAGGCAGGGGAGGAGTAGCCTCCCCCAGCCTCTGGAAATGCTTTGTTGGGCACAGATGTGCCCAATTCTGCATAAGCCAGTCTACACCGGTTCAGGGACCCCTTAGCCCCTGCTCTGGCGTGAAACTGGACAAAGGAAAGGGGAGTGACCACTCCCCTGACCTGCACCTCCCCTGGGAGGTGTCCAGAGCTCCTCCAGTGTGCTCCAGACCTCTGCCATCTTGGAAACAGAGGTGCTGCTGGCACACTGGACTGCTCTGAGTGACCAGTGCCACCAGGTGACGTCAGAGACTCCTTGTGATAGGCTCCTTCAGGTGTTAGTAGCCTTTCCTCTCTCCTAGGTAGCCAAACCCTCTTTTCTGGCTATTTAGGGTCTCTGTCTCTGGGGAAACTTTAGATAACGAATGCATGAGCTCAGCCGAGTTCCTCTGCATCTCCCTCTTCACCTTCTGATAAGGAATCGACCGCTGACCGCGCTGGAAGCCTGCAAACCTGCAACATAGTAGCAAAGACGACTACTGCAACTCTGTAACGCTGATCCTGCCGCCTTCTCGACTGTTTTCCTGCTTGTGCATGCTGTGGGGGTAGTCTGCCTCCTCTCTGCACCAGAAGCTCCGAAGAAATCTCCCGTGGGTCGACGGAATCTTCCCCCTGCAACCGCAGGCACCAAAAAGCTGCATTACCGGTCCCTTGGATCTCCTCTCAGCACGACGAGCGAGGTCCCTCGAATCCAGCGACACCGTCCAAGTGACCCCCACAGTCCAGTGACTCTTCAGCCCAAGTTTGGTGGAGGTAAGTCCTTGCCTCACCTCGCTGGGCTGCATTGCTGGGAACCGCGACTTTGCAAGCTACTCCGGCCCCTGTGCACTTCCGGCGGAAATCCTTCGTGCACAGCCAAGCCTGGGTCCACGGCACTCTAACCTGCATTGCACGACTTTCTAAGTTGGTCTCCGGCGACGTGGGACTCCTTTGTGCAACTTCGGCGAGCACCGTTTCACGCATCCTCGTAGTGCCTGTTTCTGGCACTTCTCCGGGTGCTACCTGCTTCAGTGAGGGCTCTTTGTCTTGCTCGACGTCCCCTCTCTCTGCAGGTCCAATTTGCGTCCTTCTGGTCCCTCCTGGGCCCCAGCAGCGTCCAAAAACGCCAAACGAACGATTTGCGTGTAGCAAGGCTTGTTGGCGTCTATCCGGCGGGAAAACACTTCTGCACGACTCTCCAAGGCGTGGGGGATTCATCCTCTAAAGGCGAAGTCTCTAGCCCTTGTCGTTCCTGCAGTATTCACAGTTCTTCAGCCTAGTAAGAGCTTCTTTGCACCAACCGCTGGCATTTCTTGGGCATCTGCCCATCTCCGAGCTGCTTGTGACTTTTGGACTTGGTCCCCTTGTTCCACAGGTACCCTCAGTCAGGAATCCATCGTTGTTGCATTGCTGATTTGTGTTTTCCTTGCATTTTCCCTCTAACACGACTATTTTGTCCTTAGGGGAACTTTAGTGCACTTTGCACTCACTTTTCAGGGTCTTGGGGAGGGTTATTTTTCTAACTCTCACTATTTTCTAATAGTCCCAGCGACCCTCTACAAGGTCACATAGGTTTGGGGTCCATTCGTGGTTCGCATTCCACTTTTGGAGTATATGGTTTGTGTTGCCCCTATCCCTATGTTTCCCCATTGCATCCTATTGTAACTATACATTGTTTGCACTGTTTTCTAAGACTATACTGCATATTTTTGCTATTGTGTATATATATCTTGTGTATATTTCCTATCCTCTCACTGAGGGTATACTCTAAGATACTTTGGCATATTGTCATAAAAATAAAGTACCTTTATTTTTAGTATAACTGTGTATTGTGTTTTCTTATGATATTGTGCATATGACACTAAGTGGTACTGTAGTAGCTTCACACGTCTCCTAGTTCAGCCTAAGCTGCTCTGCTAAGCTACCATTATCTATCAGCCTAAGCTGCTAGACACCCTATACACTAATAAGGGATAACTGGGCCTGGTGCAAGGTGCAAGTACCCCTTGGTACTCACTACAAGCCAGTCCAGCCTCCTACAGTCACTGGTCGATCCTTGGCAGATGTTGAAGAGAGAGATGCAGAGGAACTCTGGTGAGCTCTTGCATTCGTTATATGAAGAGAAACCCACAGGAGAGACCCTAAATAGCCCTCAGGGGAGGATTGGCTACCTAACCAGGTAAGCACCTATCAGGAGGGGTCTCTGATGTCACCTGCTGGCTGGCTTTTCAGAGGCCTCCACTATGCCCTCACACCTCTGCATTCAAGATGGCAGAGGTCTGTGACACACTGGAGAAGCTCTGGGCACCACCCCTGGGGTGGTGAAGGACTGGGGAGTGGTCACTCCTTTTTCCTTTGTCCAGTTTCACGCCACAGCAGGGGCTGGGGGATCCCTGAACCGGTGTAGACTGGTTTATGCAAGGAGGGCACCATCTGTGCCCTTTAAAGAATTTCCAGAGGCTGAGGAAGGCTACTCCTCCCCAGCCCTTAACACTTATTTCCAAAGGGAGAGGGTGTAACACCCTCTCTCAGAGGAATTCCTTTGATCTGCCTTTCTGGGACTGTGCTGCCCAGACCCCAGGGGGCAGAAGCCTGTCTGTGGGTTGGCAGCAGCGGTAGCTGCAGTGAAAACCCCAGAGAGCTAGTTAACAGTACCCGGGGTCCATGCTGGAGCCCCGGGGATGCGTGGGATTGGCACCCCACTACCAGATTTGGCATGGGGGGACAATTCCATGATCTTATACATGTTACATGGCCATATTCAGAGTTACCATTGTGAAGCTAGATATAGGTATTGACCTATATGTGTTGCACGCGTGTAATGGTGTCCCTGCACTCACAAAGTCCGGGGGAATTGCCGTGAACGATGTGGGGCACCCTGGCCCTCACACTTAGTAACTTTGCACCTAACCTTCACTAAGTGAGGGTTAGACATATAGGTGACTTATAAGTCACTTAAATGCAGTGTAAAATGGCTGTGAAATAACATGGACGTTATTTCACTCAGGCTGCAGTGGCAGTCCTGTGAAGGAATTGTCTGAGCTCCCTATGGGTGGCAAAAGAAATGCTGTAACCCATAGGGATCTCCTTTAACCCCATTACCCTGGCTACCTAGGCACCATATACTAGGGAATTATAAGGGTGTTCCAGTGTGCTAATCAGAATTGGTAAAAATGGTCACTAGCCTGCAGTGACAATTTTAAAAGCAGAGAGAGCATAAGCACTGAGATTCTGGTTAGTAGAGTCGCAGTGACACAGTTAGGCACCACACAGGGAACACATTTAGGCCACAAACTATGAGCGCTGGGGTCCTGGCTAGCAGGATCTCAGTGAGACAGGCAAAAACAAACTGACACACAAGTAAAAATGGGGGTAACAGGCAAGATGGTACTTTCCTACACAACCCCCCCCCCCCCCAAACGAGGGACAATAAGGCTAAACTTGCACAGATGAGTCTTTATTGTCTAAGTGGAAATATCTGGAGAGTCCATCTGCATTGGAGTGGGTACTCCCAGGTCTATGTTCCACTGTATAGTCCATTCCTTGTAGGAAGATGGACCACCTCAACAATTGAGGGTTTTCACCTTTCATTTGTTTTAGCCATAATAGAGGTTTGTGGTCTGTCGGTACAATAAAGTAAGTACCGAACAGTTATGGTCTTAACTTTTTCAGTGCCCAGACCACAGCAAAGGCCTCTCTCTCTATGGCAGACCAACGCTTTTCTCTAGGGGTCAACCTCCTGCTGAAGAAAGCAGGAGGTTGATCCTGGCCCTCAGTGTTAAGCTGTGATAGCACTGCCCCAACCCCCAATTCAGAAGCATCAGTCTGGACTATGAACTTTTTGGAGTAGCAAGGTCTTTTTAGGACAGGTGCAGAGCACATGGCCTGTTTGAGCTTATCAAAAGCTTTTTGACAGCTAACTGTCTACAATACCTTTTTAGGCATCTTTTTATTAGTGAGGTCATTAAGAGGAGCTGCAATGGAGCCATAACTCTTGATGGACCTCCTATAGTACCCTGTGAGGCCTAGAAAGGCTCTCACCTGGGTTCGAGTTGTAGGGGGAGACCATTCCATAATGGTCTGGATCTTCCCCTGCAGTGGTGCAATCTGTTCCCCACCTACCAGGTGGCCCAGATAAACCACTTTCCTCAGCCTTATCTGGCACTTTGAAGCCTTGATAGTGAGGCCTGCCTTTTGCAGGGCCTCCAAAACTTTCCATAGGTGGACTAGGTGCTCATGCCAGGTGGAGCTAAAGACAGCTATATCATCTAGATATGCTGCACTAAAAGCTTCCAAACCTTGCAGGACTGTGTTCACCGACCTCTGAAAAGTGGCAGGTGCATTCTTCAACCCAAAGGGCATCACATTGAACTGATAGTGCCCTCCAATGGTAGAAAATGCAGTTTTAGGTTTACCATCTTCTGATAATTTAATCTACCAATACCCTGCAGTTAAATCAAAAGTGCTTAGATACTTGACAGAAGCCAGTGTATCTATTAGCTCATCTGCCCTGGGTGTAGGGTGAGCATCAGTCTTGGTTACTTGATTGAGACCTCTATAGTCAACACAAAACCTCATTTCTCTTTTACCATCCTTACTGTGAGGTTTTGGGACAAGCACCACTGGGCTAGACCATGGGCTTTCTGAAAGCTCAATCACTCCCAAGTCCAGCATTTTCTGTACCTCCTATTTTATGCAATCCCTGACATGGTCAGGCTGCCTATAAATCTTACTTTTGACAGGCAAACTGTCTCCAGTATTGATTGTGTGCTCACACCAGGTAGTTGTACCTGGTACCAGCGAGAAGAGTTCAGAAAATTGGCTTAGGAGATTTACACAGTTGTCCTTCTGCTCATCAGTAGGGCAATCTGCAAGCACTACTCCCTCCACTAAGCCATCAGCTTCAGTGGTGGAAAAGAGATCAGGGAGAGGGTCACTCTCTTCTTCCTGCCCCTCATCAGTTGCCATGAGCAGGGTTAAGTCAGCCCTGTCATAGTAGGGTTTTAGGCGGTTGACATGGAGCAACCTAAGGGGACTTCTGGCAGCGCCCAGATCTACCAAGTAGGTAACCTCTCCCTTTTTCTCAACAATGAGATGGGATCCACGCCATTTGTCTTGGAGTGCTCTTGGGGCTACAGGCTCCAATACCCACACCTTCTGTCCTGGGTGGTACTGGGTCAGGACAGCCTTCTGGTCATGCCATTGCTTTTGCAGCTCATGGCTCGCCTGAAGGTTTTTGCTGGCCTTTTTCATGTACTCAGCCATTCTGGATATTAGGCCAAGTACATAGTCCACAATGTCTGGTTTTGGAGCTTTTAAAGGCTGTTCCCAACCCTCCTTAACAAGTGCAAGGGGACCTCTCACAGGGTGCCCAAAGAGGAGTTCAAAGTGGCTAAAGGCCACTCCTTTTTGGGGTACCTCACTGTAAGCAAAAAGGAGGCATGGCAACAGGACATCCCATTTCCTTCTGAGTTTTTCAGGGAGTCCCATAATCATACCTTTGAGAGTTTTATTAAACCTCTCAACCAGACCATTTGTTTGTGGATGATAAGGAGTAGTGACTTGTAAGTTACACCACACTAATTCCACATTGCTTTGAGGTATGCAGACATAAAGTTACTACCTCTGTCTGACACCACTTCTTTAGGGAAACCCACCCTGGAAAAGATTCCCAGGAGGGCCTTTGCCACTGCAGGAGCTGTTGTGGTCCTTAAGGGAATTGCTACAGGATACCTAGTGGCATGGTCCACTACCACAAGGATAAGCCTATTGCCTGAAGCTGTTGGAGGATCAAGGGGGGCAACTATGCCAACCCCTACCCTTTCAAAGGGCACCCCAACCACAGGAAGTGGACTTAAGGGGGCCTTTGATGTGCCACCAGTCTTGCCACTGGCTTGACAGGTCACACAAAAGCAACAACACTCTTTAGTCTCCTCTGACATATAAGGCCAGTGAAACAAGGGAACAAGCCTGTCCCAAGTTTTGCTCTGGCCCAAATGCCCAGCCAAAGGAATGTCATGTGCCAAGTTTAGAAGAAACTCCCTATACTGCAAAGGGATGACCAATCTCCTGGCAGCTCCAGGTTTTGGGTCCCTTGACTCAATATACATGAGGTTGTCTTCCCAATGCACCTTATGGCTATCACTGACATCCCGATTCTGCTGTTTGACAGCTTGCTGTCTCAAACCCTCTAGTGTGAGACAGGTCTGCTGTGCCACACTCAGCTCTTACCTAGCAGGCCCCCCTGCATCCAAAAGCTCAGCAGTGTCTGCTGCCAGCTCCTCTGGTGTAGGTTCTGCACAGGGAGAGGATTCATCTTCCTCAAAATGGGAATCTTCTGGAGAGGGAGGGATAGTGGGCAAGGATTTCCCCTTACTACCCCTAGCTTTTGGGAGCACTCGGTCCATTGTTCCAGGATCCACGTTTTCCCGTCCTTTTTGCTTTTTGGCCTGAGCCCATGTCAAGGCAAAAATATGCCCAGGAATGCCCAGCATTGCTGCATTAGCCTCCAATTCCACTTCAGCCCAAGCTGATGTCTCCAAATCATTTCCTAGTAAGCAATCTACAGGTAATTCAGTGGCTACCACAACTTTCTTTTGACCAGTAACCCTCCCCCCCAGTTGAGATTCACAACAGCCATGGGGTGGCTAAGTGCATTATTGTGAGCATCAGTCACTTGGTACTGCGGACCAAGCAGGTGTTGATCAAGGTGAACCAGTTTCTCTATCACCATAGTTACACTGGCTCGTGTGTCCCTGTAGGCCTCAACCTCAACACCATTTATTATGGGAAGTTGCTTGTACTTACCCATATTAAGGGGACAAGCAACCAAGGTGGCAAAGTCAATGCCACCATCAGAGACTAAAACAGCCTCTGTGGTCTCCCTAACAAGACCAACCCCAACTACACTACCAAAGTTGAGCCCAGCTACACCCTTAGATTGGCTATTTGTAGTAGACTTCCCACCACCACGAACCACAAATAGACCCCAGGCCTAGTGTAGTGTGTAGAGGGTCGCTGGGAGTGTAAGAAAACACGAAGGGTGTCCAAGCTACCCCACCCCAAGACCCTGGGGTCCATTCGTGGTTCGCATTCCACTTTTGGAGTACATGGTTTGCATTGCCCCTAGGCCTATTGTCTCCTATTGCATTCTATTGTGTTCTACAGTGTTTGCACTACTTTTCTAACTGTTTACTTACCTGAGTGCTAAGTAATATAAGTGGTATGGTAGGAGCTTTGCATGTCTCCTAGTTCAGCCTAAGCTGCTCTGCTACAGCTACCTCTATCAGCCTAAGCTGCTAGAACACTTCTAATCTACTAATAAGGGATAACTGGACCTGGCACAAGGTGTAAGTACCACAAGGTACCCGCTATAAGCCAGGCCAGCCTCCTACAGACGGGTCAAACCGAGGGGCCTGTAGTACTGGAGATCTTTGTTTTAGTTTGACTCCTCCCCAAGGGGTGTCTAGTGGTTTATACCGCTGTAGTTCAGTGTGCAACTCCAGGTTCTCTTGCTTTAAGGAAAGAACTTCCTTCTGTAATCCCGCTAGGGCCCTAGTTAAATCTAATGAAGATGGAGCATCCTGATCATCTGGTAAACCCTGTGCTAAACCTTTGAAAGCACCCATTGAGGAATCCATACCCCAGGCATCCCTGTATGTTGTGGCTTGGCTTTATGTCGTGACGGGCCACTCACCTGAAAAGCAGGATTTTGCAGGGGTAATGGTATGCCCCGACCTCCTGGAACACCTCTCAGCACTTCCTGGTGGACACAGAAAACTCCGGCAGGTGTCCAATAGGAAAGGGTGAGGGGAAGGGAAAGAGACAACACGTCTTTCTGGTCCAGCCAGGCACCCTGTATCTTAGGGGGGCAGGTCGTTGTTGACAGAGTGATAGTAGAGTTAGTGCACTCAACTTCCTTGAAACTGAATCTCTCTTTCTGATATGGGCACGGGAGCAGTAGAAGAACACTGGGATGCTCCAGCACTTTTCTTGGATAATAATAACTGTTGGCACAATTACTAACACTGCATTACCAAAAACCCAAACTGAGTACCATAACAATAAGTACTGTGACACCTGGGCTGGCTTCACAGAGATTCACTGTTGCACACTACAATTAGAACTGTGGTTGCACTTATCATGCACAAGAAAGACAAACAAGAGCATTAATTATATCACGTATAACTTTCCTGCATGCATAGGGTTAAATTAAAAGGAACAAAAACAATCCAAGAAATAACAATGTCCACTCTAGGTTTAAACAGTTAGGGTGGCACAGTTTGGTTTGGTTTAACTGTGTGTGTGAAGAACCCTTCAAAAGCAGATTCCTCAAACCTGAATCACCGGCATGAATGACACAATTTAAATCTAAGAGGTATGCTATAAGAGAAAGAAAAGTCACGTAATTGCTCTTTTAAAATTGTACTGTCCCTTTTTGTAGTACAAGCTGGTTTCCTGAAGCACATTTAGGCAAGTAACTACAATAATAATGTAAAATGTTCAGAAATGCATTTGTCTCTTCAAGATAAGCACTCTGCCAAAATATGAGGTCTGAAATACACCAGCTGTTCTAGGAAAGCGCTGCACTCAAAGAACAAACTCCCTGGAGAATACTAGTCACTTATATGCAGTCTTTTCAGGAGTGCTGGAGGAATGCCTGGTGTCAGCTGGTACAGAAACGAAGGAAAGAATTGCCTCAAAAGTCCTGAATAGGAGGATGACAGCAGGGGCTGGACTGCCAAATCAGATGCTGAGATCAGGAAGCAAAACAAAGCCAAGCAGAGAGGCATGCTTTACTTTGCTATTTATAGGCAATCAGGAAAGCAGTTGAGTTTCCACATGTGGATGAGTCACCACAACCAATTAGAAGCACATGTCTACACCACACCCAATTAGAAGCACATGTCTACACCTGCTCACATTAGCAAACAAGCATTGGTAAAACAAGCATTGATAAAACCAATTGCGTAACACAGCACATTATATTTACTTAGAAACATGAAGGTTTAACCAAGAACATAGATATGATTTAACCCTAATCCCTGGGGATGCTGACAGATAACGCAGGAGGCACCTTGGGGGATTCCTGACACTGACTGCCAACCAATGACCCCATGTCTAACATTGGTGATCAGCGGTGAAGATTTGAACTTGTATTGATACTTGACATACAGTGGTTAAGTGCACACTACTGTTTTCAGTGCAGACCATTACGTGACCATGTACAGTTTTTCTTTTTGCTCTTTTTTAACTTTTTCCTACTTCCATATTTTGGTGATCCCTGATTGACTTTTCTTTGAACTTCATTGGAAACTTTTTTTCTGCCTTTGGAACTTTGCACTTTTGTTGACTTTTCATTATGTCCCAGTCTTGAGATGCATTAGTTGGAGCTGCTTTTGACCTAGGGAAACTGGAGAGCTATACAGTGGCTCAGTCGAAGCAGTTTTGTAAACATCTTGCCTATCCCATTAAGGGCTCCACCAGGAAGGAGGAGCTGCAAAAGGCGCTGAGGGACTGGGTGACAGCCAAGGAAGCTGAAGGGCACACAGATGAAGAGGAGGATGAGGAGGAGGAAGAGCAATCCGTACACAATGGTATTGTGGGTGGGCCTGTTTTGTCCAGGGGGGTTCTCCAAGGCAGGTAGCAGTGTCTCATCTAGGGTCTGACTACTGAGGAATTGTAGGACCGACAGGCAGAAAGGGCTCACCAGTTGGAGTTGGAAAAAATGAGAATGACCATGGAGGAGAAAAGGTTCTTGTTGCCTCATGAGCTCAGCTTGAGGGAGCTGGATCAGAGGAGCCAGGCTAGTAGAGATGGTGGCAGCAACAGCATAGTGCACCCTGAGAGGAGGGTGCACATTCCCAAAGACCTAGTGAAAGACTACAAAAGGGAGGATGACATAGCTCTAATGGTTTAAGGGTTATGAGTCTGCTCTCCATATGAACCTTGTCCCTGAAGCGCATGGGGGGGCGGGTCTGTGGAAGCTTTTTGAGGTAGAGGGGAGGGACACTTTGACAGCCTTAGGGGATACTCAGGGACTCATCTACCCCAAAATTAAAGACGGCCTGCTCCAAAGATGTGGTCTGACACCTGATCAGTATAAGGACAAGTTAGGTCCTATAAAAAGAAAGAGTCTCAAACCTGGTTGGAGTGTGTGGATTCGTTTTGCAGGTCACTGGATGGTTGGGTGAAGGGCAGTAAGGTAACAACATATGAGGGGATTTACAGTCTAATTGCTTAGGAGCACTTGTACAGACTTAGTTTTCCAGAGCTGCGCCAGCACCTAATTGACAGCAAGCTGACTGACCCCAGGATGTTTGCGCACTAAGCCGACCACTGGGAGAGAACCAGGGTCACAAGAGATATGGGGGAGACCACGCCAAGAGTGGGCAGGGTCCTTCTCACAAGAAAAGGGGGTAAGGGTAAACGGGGCGAGTTCTCTAAAGGGCCCCTATCTGATTCTCAGGGTAAGGATCCCCAATCCCCCAGTGAAAAGAAGCCATGGTTCTCCAAAAGGAAACATGTGGAGGAGGGTTCCTGTAAGTGTTACGCATGTGACCCTGTGGGTCCTGTGAGGGAGGACCCCAAATGCCACAAGAGTACGGGCACCTACTGGTGCGCAGTCCCACGTTTTGGCTAGTGTAGCGCTTGGGGAGGAGTTGGTTCCAGGTAGGTGGGATCCAGCTGAGATGACCCTTGTCTCGTGAGGGGAAGTGAGATGGTCCAGAGAACCCTTGTGTCTGAGAACACTTAGAAGTACTGGCAGTGGGTGTAGGAAAGTACCATCTTTCCTGGCATGTTACACACATTTTCACTGTATGTATGTTTGTTTTTGCCCATGTGTCACTGGGATCCTGCTAGGCAGGCCCCAGTGCTCATAATATATGCCCTGAATGTGTTCCCTGTGTGGTGCCTAACTGTATTACTGAGGCTCTGCTAACCAGAACCTCAGTGTTTATGCTCTCTCTGCTTTCTAAAATTGTCACTGCAGGCGAGTGACTAATTGTACTAATTCTCATTGGCACACTGGGACACCCATATAATTCCCTTGTATATGGTACCTAGGTACCCAGGGTATTGGGTTTCCAGGAGATCCCTATGGGCTGCAGCATTTCTTTTGCCACCCATAGGGAGCTCAGGCAATTCTTACACAGGACTGCCACTGCAGCCTGAGTGAAATAACGTCCATGTTATTTCACAGCCATTTTCACTGCACATAAGTAACTTATAAGTCACCTATATGTCTAACCCTCACTTGGTAAAGGTTAGGTGCCAAGTTACTTAGTGTGTGTGCACCCTGGCACTAGCCAAGGTGCCCCCACATTGTTCAGGGCAAATACCCCGAACTTTTTGAGTGCAGAGACACCATTACATGCGTGAACTACACATAGGACACTACCTATGTGTAGCGTCACAATGGTAACTCTGAACATGGCCATGTAACATGTCTAAGATCTTGGAATTGTCACCCCAATACCATTTTGGTACAATTCCATGATCCCCGGGTCTCTAGCACAGAACCCGGGTACTGCCAAACTGCCTTTCCGGGGTTTCCACTGCAGCTGCTGCTGCTGCAAACCGCTCAGACAGGTTTCTGACCTCCTGGGGTCTGGGCAGCCCGGGCCAAGGAAGGCAGAACAAAGGAGTTCCTCTGAGAGAGGGTGTTACACCCTCTCCCTTTGGAAATAGGTGTGAAGGGCTGGGGAGGAGTAGCCTCTGGTGCCCATCTCTGCATAAGCCAGTCTATACCAGTTCAGGGATCCCTCAGCCCTGCTCTGGCGAGAAACTGGACAAGGGAAAGGTGAGTGACCACTCCCCTGACCAGTACCTCCCAGGGGAGGTGCCCAGAGCTCCTCCAGTGTGTACCAGACCTCTGCCATCTTGGATTCCGAGGTGTCGGGGCACAATGGACTGCTCTGAGTGGCCAGTGCCAGCAGGTGACATCATAGACCCCTCCTGATAGGTGCTTACTTCACTTGGTAGCCAAACCTCCTTTCTTGGTAGCCAAACCTCCTTTTCTGGCTATTTAGGGTCTCTCCTCTGGGCTATTTCTCAGATAACGAATGCAAGAGCTCACCAGAGTTCCTCTGCACTTCCCTCTTTGACTTCTGCCAAGGATCGACCCCTGACTGCTCAAGGATGCCTGCAAAACCACAACAAAGTAGCAAGACGACTACCAGCAACATTGTAGCGCCTCATCCTGCCGACTTTCTCGACTGTTTCCTGGTGGTGCATGCTCTGAGGGCTGTCTGCCTTCACCCTGCACTGGAAGCCAAGAAGAAATCTCCTGTGGGTCGAAGGAATCTTCCTTCTGCCAACGCAGGCACCAAACTTCTGCATCACCGGTCCTCTGGGTCCCCTCTCATCCTGACGAGCGTGGTCCCTGGAACACAGGAGCTGGGTCCTAGTGTCTCCCACAGTACAGTGGCCCTTCTATCCAAAGTTGGTGGAGGTAAGTTCTTGCCTCCCCATGCCAGACAGCAAAACTGTGTACTGCATGATTTGCAGCTTCTCCGGCTTCTATGCAATTCTCAAAGGATTCCTTTGTGCACAGACTAGCCTGGGTCCCCAGCACTCTGTCCTGCATTGCCCAACTCGCTGAGTTGGACTCTGATGTCGTGGGACCCTCCTTTGTGACTCTGAGTCGACTGCGGTCCTCAGATCTTCTAAGTGCCTGCTCTGGTACTTCTGCGGATGCTGCCTGCTTCTGCGGGGGCTCTCTGAGTTGCTGAGAGGCCCCTCTGTCTCCTTCTCTAAGGGGCGACATCCTGGTCCTTCCTGGGCCCCAGCAGCACCCAAAATCCTCAACCGCGACTCTTGCATCTAGCAAGGTTTGTTTGCAGTATTTCTGACTGAAAACACTTCTGCAACCTCCAGCATGCCGTGGGACATCTTCCATCCAAAGGAGAAGTTCCTAGCCATTTTCATTGTTGCAGAATCCTTGGCTTCTTCCACATGATGGCAGCCCTTTTGCACCTTCATCCGGAGTTTAGTGGGATCCTGCCCCCCTGGACACTTCTGTGACTCTTGGCCTTGGTCCCCTTCCTTTACAGGTCCAGGAATCCGTCTTCAGTGTTTTGCTGGTGCTTGTGGTTCTTGCAGAATCCCCTATCACGACTATTGTGTCTTTCTGGGGAAGTAGGGTAACTTTACTCCTACTTTTCAGGGTCTTGGGGTGGGGTATTTTGGACTCCCTTAATGTTTTCTCACAGTCCCAGCGACCCTCTACAATCTCCCATAGGTCTGGGGTCCATTCGTGATTCGCATTCCACTTTTGGAGTATATGGTTTGTGTTGCCCCTAGACCTATGTCTACCTATTGCATCCTATTGTGATTCTACATTGCTTGCACTACTCTTACTTACCTGTTTTGGGTTTGTGTACATATAATTTGTGTATATTACTTACCTCCTAAGTGAGGGTATCCTCTGAGATACTTTTGGCATATTATCACTAAAATAAAGTACCTTTATTTTTAGTAACTCTGAGTATTGTGTTTTCTAATGATATTGTGCTATGTGATATAATTGGTATAGTAGGAGCTTTGCATGTCGCCTAGTTCAGCCTAAGCTGCTTTGCCTTAGCTACCTTCTATCAGCCTAAGCTGCTAGAAACACCTCTATTCTACTAATAAGGGATAACTGGACCCGGCACAGGGTGTAAGTACCACAAGGTACCCACTATAAGCCTCCTACAGTGGGTGACCATTAATGGACAGAGAATGGATACTCTGAGAGACACAGGAACAAGTGTGACTATAGTGAGGAGTGTATAACAGTACCATCTTCCTTGGCATGTTACTCCAATTTTTCACATGCATGTCAGTATGTTTTTGCCTGTCTCACTGGGATCCTGCTGGTCAGGACCCCAGTGCTCATAATTTATGTCCTATGTGTATGCCTGTGTAGTGCCTGTGTCACTGAGGCTCTGTTAACCAGAACCTCAGTGCTAATGCTCTCTCTGTTTTTAAATTTTTCACTGTAGGCCAGGGACTTCATTTACCAATTTCAATTGGCATACTGGACCCCCCTTATACGTCCCTAGTATATGGTACCTAGGTACCCAGGGCAATGGGGTTCCAGGAGATCCATATGGGCTGCAGCATTTCTTTTGCCACCCGTAGGGAGCTCAGGCAAACCCTTACACAGGCCATTGCAGCCTGCGTGAAATAATGCACACGTTATTTCACAGCCATTTTCACTACACTTAAGTAACTTATAAGTCACCTATATGTCTAACCTTCACTTGCTGAAGGTTAGGTGCAAAAGTTACTAAGTGTGAGGGCACCCTTGCACTAGCAAAGGTGCCCCCACATGGTTCAGGGCCATTTCCTTGGACTTTGTGAGTGCGGGGACACCATTACACGCATGCACTGCATATAGGCCAATACCTATATGTAGCTTCCAAATGGTAACTCTGAATATGGCCATGTAACATGTCTAAGATCATGGAATTGTCCTCCCATTCCAAATCGGGTATTGGGGAGCCAATACCATGCATCCTGGAAGCTCCACTATGGACCCCCAGTACTGCCAAACCAGCTCTCTGAGGCTTGCACTGCAGCTACAGCTGCTGCCACCTCACAGACAGGGTTCTGGGCAGCCCATTCCCAGGAAGGCAGAACAAAGCATTTCACCTTACACCAGGTCCATTTATCCCTTATTAGTGAAGTAGTAGTATTCTAGAAGCTTAGGCTGATAGAGGTAGCTATAGCAGAGCAGCTTAGGCTCAACTAGGAGACATGCAAAGCTCAGGCAATACTACTTATAGTTACACAGTACTTATACACAAGTAAAGATAATACTCAGTGTTCCCAAAAATAAAGGTATTTATTTGGGTGACACAGTACCAAAAATATCTTAGAGACAATACTCCTTCTGGAGGTAAGTATTCTACACAATATATACACTAGACACAAAAATTAGACACGTAAATAGTCATAGAACAATGCAAACAGTAGGAAATTCTATAGAATGCAATGGGAGAAAATAGGTCTAGGGCCAACACAAACCATATACTAAAAAAGTGGAATGTGAATCACGAATTCCGCCTAGACAAGTGTAGTGTGTGCAGAATTGCTGGGAGAGTAAGAATACAGTAAAGGTAAGTAAATTACCCCACCCTAGAGCCCAGAAAAGCAGGAGTAAAGTACTGCAAGTTTCCTTAGGACACACTACACCTCGTTTTGGGGATTTTGCAGCAGCCAACCAAGCCTGCAAAGAACAACTTCTGGATTATTGGACCTGAAGACCTGCAAAGGAAGGGGACCAAGTCCAGAAGTCGAAAGAAATTCCAGGAAGGACAGAAGTCCCTGCCAACCCAGAAGAGAGTGCAAAAGAAGAGTCCTTGGTTAGTTGAAGACTGCAGAAATGCACTTAGGAAGATGCCAGCGTGTTCCTGTGTGATGCAAAAGATGTCCAATGGATTGAAGATCTTTGCAGATGAGATTTAATGTTGGAAGGCAGCAACAGGCCTTGGCTATGGCAAAAGTGAATTTTTCAATGAAATGGCGCTGCATTGACTCAGGAGGGACCTGGGGGCCTCAACTCTGTGGGAGGAGGACGAGGGTTCTCTCAGCAATTTAGAGAACCCTCAGGATGCCAGCCAGCACCCCCAGAAGCCACAGGAATTTGTTCAAAGGAGGTGCAAAATGCGGTGGATGCAGCACAACAAAAGATGGTCCTTTGCCACCAGAGAACAACTCAGTGAGTTGAGCGCCACAGGGTGGAGTGCTGGGGACCTTGGCCAGGCTGTGCATGAAGGAATTTTGCGAAGAGTGCACAGAGGCCTCAGGAGGTGAAGAAGACACAAAATACAAGGTACCATTGTTCTCTGGGAAGGCAAGATCTTACCTCCTCCAAATTGTGTCAGCAGGACCTCAGGATTGTCTATGTCAATGATGTCTACCTTCTGTGTCCTTAGGAGCAAGCTTGTTGCTGTGAGAGGAGTCCCAGTGTACTGGTCGTCACCTTGGAAGGTGCCTGCTTGGAGCAGGGGAGTGATTCTGTCACACCACATGAGATTTCTTTGGCCCTTCTGGTGCAGGATGAAGACAGAGAGTCCCCAGAGCATGTACACCATGGAAACTGTTGCAGTTGCTGATTTGAAGCTGAGGTTGCAGAAGAAAAGTGTCCCTTGTAGACACTTTGTTGCAGTTACACCGTTTCTTGGAGCAGGCTGTGGTTGATCCAAGGTCAGAGGATGCTGAAGTTGTTGCAGAGGATTCCTGAAGGAAACTTGCAAGCAGAATCTGAAGAGAACCCACAGGAGAGACCCTAAGTAGCCCTTAGAGGGTTATTGGCTACCTTATCAGGTATGGACCTATCAGGAGGGGTCTCTGATGTCACCTGCTGGAACTGGACACTAACAACTCTCCAGCGTGCCCCCACACCTTGCAAAGCAAGATGGTTGATGTCTGAGACACACTGGAGGAGCACTGGGCACCACCCCTGCTGTGGTGATGGACAGGGGAGTTGTCACTCCCCTTTCCTTTGTCCAGTTTCGTACCAGAGCAGGGGAGAAGGGGTCCCTGAACCGGTGTAGACTGGTTTATGCCAGGAGGGCACCATCTGTGCCCTTCAAAGTATTTCCCAGGGGCTAGGGGAGGATACCCCTCCCCAGCCTGTAACACCTATTTCCAAAGGGAGAGGGTGTAACAACCTGCTCTCAGAGGAACTGCTTTGTTCTGCCTTCCTGGGACTGGGCTGCCCAGTCCCCAGGAGCGCTGAAGCCTGTCTGTGAGGTGGCAGCAGCTGTAGCTGCAGTGCAAGCCTCAGAGAGCTGGTTTGGCAGTCCTGGGGGTCCATGGTGGAGCCCCCAGGATGCATGGAATTGGCTCCCCAATACCAGATTTGGAATGGGGGGACAATTCCATGATCTTAGACATGTTATATTGCCATATTCGGATTCACCATTGTGAAGCTACATATAGGTATTGACCTATATGTAGTGCACACGTGTAATGGCGTCCCTACAATCCCAAAGTCCGGGGACATGGCCCTGAACTATGTGGGGGCACCTTTGCTAGTGCAAGGGTGCCCTCACACTTAGTAACTTTGCACTTAACCTTCAGCAAGTGAAGTTTAGACATATAGGTTACTTAAGTGCAGTGAAAATGGCTGTGAAATAGTATGTGCACTATTTCACTCAGGCTGCAATGGCAGTCCTGTGTAAGGGTTTATCTGAGCTCCCTATGGGTGGCAAAAGAAATGCTGCAGCCCATATGGATCTTCTGGAACCCCAATGCCCTGGGTACCTAGGTACCATATACTAGGGACTTATAAGGGGAGTCCAGTATCCCAATTGAAATTGGTAAATGAAGTCACTGGCCCACAGTGACAAAGTTAAAAGCAGAGAGAGCATAAGCACGGAGGTTCTGGTTAGCAGAGCCTCAGTGACACAGGCACTACACAGCCATACACATTAGGCCACAAACTATGAGCACTGGGGTCCTGGCTAGCAGGATCCCAGTGAGACAGGCAAAACATACTGACACATAGGTTTTTATCTATGAGCACTGGGCTCCTGGCTAGCAGGATCCCAGTGACACAGTAAAAACACACTGACACACACTCACAAACAGGCCTAAAGTGGGGGTAATCATGCTAGAAAGAGGCTACTTTCCTTCACAACCCCCTCAAATGTAGGACAATAAGGCTAACCTTGGCCAGTTGAGACTTTATTGTCTAAGTGGTAATAAGTGGACAGTAGATCTGCAATAAAATGGTTACTCTCTTTATTATCCACGATATGGTTACGTCCCGGTGGGGATCTAAACCAACCTGTTTGGAGATTTTTACCTGACCAACAGTGTGAGTGTAAATTCTCAGAGTTCCTATTAGTATGTTTTAAAGTTGGTTAGTGGGATTTGTCCACTGGGCCATTGTCAATTGCAGGAAATGCTAGACATGGATGCTGTCTCAATAAAGCCATAGCTGGGCAAAAACTTTGTCCATATGGCTGTAAGAGGGTTGCTGTTTCTGTTGAGATCGAGCAGGACAGGGCGGCTGTCCTTTTAAGATCCACACCAGGACAGGGCTGCTGTCCTAAGTGCTTAGAGGCAGTGCAGGGCTACTGCCCTAAAGTTTCTCTGGGAGGGCTGGAGGGATGCTCCATGTTTATTAAAATGGTGCAATTTTGCACATCTGCTTTAGTAGTTCCACAGAGAGGTACTTTTACCTCTGGGAGTCCAGCTGTGGTAGCTAATGGCTCCTTTGGTACATGTTCCACCCCAGGAGAGCTTTCTCCTACCACAGGAATGGTATCCTTAATGGCAGGGTGGGGAAGGGATACTTTGATACCCTTTTTACCTGTTGTTGGAGAGGGATCCTGATATTTCAGGCCTTTTTCTCTCCTTTGCTTTTTCATTTCAACAGAAATGAGAGGAAGCAATTCCTAGGGTATACTCAGCATGGATGCATGGGTATTAAACTCTACCTAGGCCCAACCTAAGGCCTCTAGGTCATTCCCTAAGAGACAATCTACAGGTAAGCTAGGTGATACCACCACCTGCTTAGGGCCAGTAACTCCACCCCAACTAAGTTGAACTACAGCGAAGGGGAGATACTGAGTCGAGTTATTGACATCAGTAACTTGGTACTTCTGTCCAAGGAGGTGTTGTGCAGGTCACACTAGGTTTTCAGTCACCAAATTGATACTGGCACCTGTGTCCCTGTAGGCCTGAGCCTCAACACCATTTATTAAGATTGACTGCCTGTACTTATCCATGTTAAGGGGACAAGCCGCCAAGGTCAATGCCACCACGTGTGACAGAAACTGTCTTGGTACTGTATACCCCAGTTTCTATTATGGTCCCAAAAGTGAACCCAACTACACCTTTAGTTTGACTATTGCCAGTAGTCCCACCACCATTACCACTAATGCTGTGGGCACTAGAGTCTGATGTCTTAGTGGTGGTAAGCTCAGGGGCTTTACCTGTGCAGGACGTATCCCCTGGCCAATGGCCTTTATTTCTACACACATAGCACCAAGGCTTTTTCTGATTGTGTGAAGAGTTTGAAGAACACGAAGAAGTTTTATCCCCAACCCCGGAGGAGTGTTTTGGACCTGAAGAAGGATCTTTGTGTTTACTTTAATCCCCAATGCTTGTCCTGATATTTTTCACCCTCTTTCTTCTTGCCATCCTTGTCAACCCCTGCATGAGCTTTTCTGCTCACCCTTGTTCTGACCCATTTGTCTGCCTTCTTTCCCAATTCTTGGGGAGAGGTCAGATCTGAGTCCACAAGATACTGATGTTACAAGTCAGACACACAATTATTTAAGATATGCTCTCTCAGAATCAAGTTATATAGGCTTTCATAATCAGTCACCTTACTGCCATGTAACCAACCTTCTAGGGCCTTCACAGAACAGTCCACAAAGTCTGTCCAGTCCTGTGATGACTCCTTTCTGGTATCTCTGAACTTAAGTCTGTACTGTTTAGTGGTTAAGCCCAGACCATCCAAGAGTGCATTTTTAAGAACCTGGTAATTATCTGCATCATCCTTTCTGACAATAAGAAGTCTGTCTCTACCTTTGCCAGAGAAGGATATCCAAAGGACAGCAGGCCACTGTACTTGAGGGACCCTCTGACCTTTACAGGCCCGCTCAAGCACAGCAGACCACTTGTTGATGTCATTACCATTCTTGTAAGGAGGGACAACTTTGTGCAGATTCCTAGGATCAAATGAGGGTTCCCTAACATTTGTATTCCTAAAACTGCTGCAGCCACCATGGGAAACTAACCCCAAACCCTGCCTCTCTTTCTCCACAGCCAGAGATTCCCTGTCTAAGGCCAACTGCTGCTGCATTAGCTTCAGTCTGGCCTCCTCTAACCTCAGCTTTCTGAGTTCCCTATCTAGGGACTGGTCATCAGGGTTAGAATTATGTGAAGCCTCTGAAACAGAGGTAAGACGAGAGCGTGCAGAGACAGACCTATCTCTAACAGGGGCCACTCTAGTGACCGTGCCTCTAGGAGTGAAGGGAGCCCTACTTTGTGTGTGAACCCTTACCACTACCAATTATACTAGGGTATTTGTTGAAGGGTAGGTCTGTGGAAGGACCTCTCCCCAGGATTGTCATCTTGCTCCTCTGAGCTTTCCTGATTGAAGTTATCCTCTACCTCTTCCCTTGTCTGATCTGGATGTGTGCTGAGTCCCTGGTCATCTTGGACGAGAAGATTTAAGAGGAACTCCAATTGAGGTTCTTCCCAATCCCTAAACTTCTTTCAATACAGAGACCCCTCAAACTTTTTAGTTTAAGATTCTAGTAGGTAGTCTTGAGAACTCTAGGGGAAGCTTCTACAGAAGACATTGAAAGAAAAAAGTTTAGGAAACTGAGTAAAAAGTTAGTAGAATAACAGAGCTAACTTTTTAGAGAAAAGAAGGAATCTTTTCAGAACTTTGTAAAAACTTTTGCAAAGTTTCAAGAACTTTTAAGAAAGTTAAACAATTGTTTCTAGGTATATATTATATATGCTCTAAGTACTGGAGAAAGCTTTTCTTGTGAAAAGCACAGGTAACAAAGTGTTAAAGCAATTGCAAGTACTTATCCCACCGCTGCACCACCAATGTAGGAGGCTGGCCTGGTTTATAGTGGGTACCTTGGGTACTTACACCTTACACCAGGTCCAGTTATCCCTTGTTAGTGAATGTAGTAGTGTTCTAGCAGCTTAGGCTGATGGATGTAGCTATAGCAGAGCAGCTTGGGCTGACCTAGGAAACATGCAAAGCTCAGGCAATACCACTTATAGTTGCACAGTACTTATACACAAGTAAAGACAATACTCAGTGTTCCCAAAAATAAAGGTATTTATTTTGGTGACACAGAAATATCTGAGAGACAATACTACTTCTGGAGGTAAGTCTTATACACAATATATACACTAGACACCAAAATTAAACAAGTAATTAGTCATAGAACAATGCAAATAGTAGGAAATCCTATAGAATGCAATGGGAGAAAATAGGTCTAGGGGCAACACAAACCATATACTAAAAAAGTGGAATGTGAATCACAAATTCCCCCCAAGGCAAGTGTAGTGTGTGCAGAATTCCTGAGAGAGTAAGAATACAGTAAAGGTAAGTAAATTACCCCACCCCAAAGCCCAAAAAAGAAGGAGTAAAGTACTGCAAGTTTCCTTAGGACATACTACACCTTGTTTTGGGGATTTTGCAGCAGCCAACCAAATCTGCAAAGAACATCTGCTGGATTATTGGACCTGAAGACCTGCAAAAGAGGGAGACCAAGTCCAGAAGTCAAAAGATGTTCCAGGAAGGACAGGAGCCCCTGCCAACCAAGAAGAGGGTGCAAAAGAAGAGTCCCTAGTTAGTTGAAGACTACAGAAATACACCCTAGGAAGAAGCCAGCAAGTTCCTGCATAATACAAAAGATTTCCCAGGGCGTGAAGATCGTTGCAGATGCGATTACGTGTTGGAAGGCGCCAACAAGCCTTGGCTATGGCTAAAGTGCATTTTTCATCAAAATGGCGCTGGATGTACCCAGGAGGGACATGGGGGCCTCAACTCTGTGTGAGGAGGAAGAGGGTTCTCTCAGCACTTTTAGAGCCCTCAGGATGCCAGCCAGCACCCCCAGAACCTGCAGGATCCGGGTTCAAAGGAGGTGCAAAATGCAGTTGATGCAGCACAACAAAAGAAGGTCCCACACCGCCGAAGCACAACTCAGTGAGTTGAGCATCACAGGGTGGAGTGCTGGGGCCCTGGGTCAGGCTGTGCATGAAGGAATTTTTCAAAGAGTGCAGAGAGGCCTCAGGAGGTGAAGAAGACACAAAACACAGGGGTACTGTTGTTCTCAGGGAAGGCAAGGTCTTACCTCCTCCAAATTGCGTCAGCAGGACCTCAGGACAGTCTATGTTGATGATGTCCACCCTCTGTGTCCTTAGAAGCACACTCGTCGCCGTGAGAGGAGTCCCAGGGTACCAGTCATTGTAGGAGGCTGGCCTGACTTATAGTGGGCACCTGATGGTACTTACGCTTTGTGCCAGGTCCAGTTATCCCTTATTAGTAGATTGGTAGTGTTTTAGCAGCTTAGGCTGATAGAGGTAGCTATAGCAGAGCAGCTTAGGCTGAACTAGGAGACATGCAAAGCTCCTATTATACCATTTACATCATATAGCACTATATCATAATAATCACAATACTCAGAGTTACTAAAAATACAGGTACTTTATTTTAGTGACAATGTGCCAAAAATATCTCAGAGGATATACTCCCTTAGGAGGTAAGTAAAATACACAAAATATGCACACAAACCAAAATCAGGTAAGTAAACAGTTAGAAAGGTAGTGCAAACACTGTAGAATACAATAGGAGGCAATAGGCCTGGGGAACACAAACGATATACTAAGAAAGTGTAATGCGAAACACAAATGGAACCCTAGGCTAATGTAATGTGTAGAGGGTCACTGGGAGTGTAAGAAAACACTAAGGGTGTCCAAGATACCCCACCCCAAGACCCTGAAAGGTAGGAGTAAAGTGATACTACTTCCCCAGAAACACACTAAACTCATGATAGGAGATTCTGAAAAGACCACAACAGACTGCAAAGCCCAAGATGGATTCCTGGACCTGAGGACCTGTAAAGGAAGGAGACCAAGTCCAAGACTCTCAAAAGTATCAAGGGGGGGCAGGAGCCCACTAAACCCCAGATGAGGGTGCAAAATGGCTGCCTTTGGATGGAAGAAGCTGAAGATTCTGCAACAACGAAAGGTGCTAGGAACTTCTCCTTTGTGCAGAAGATGTCCCAATGAGTGCTGTAGAATGCAGAGTTGTTTCTTTAGAGAAAGACCGCAAACAAGCCTTGCTAGCTGCAAAGGTCACGGTTGAAGAAAAAGGGTACTGCCCAGGAAGGACCAGGAGGTCGCCACTTGGAAGAGGAGACAGAGGGGACCCTCAGCAATACAGTGCCCACACACCAGAAGGCAGCACCTGCAGAAGAACTTTAACACAGGTTCAAGAA
The DNA here is from genome assembly GCF_031143425.1 of Pleurodeles waltl. Lineage (NCBI taxonomy): Eukaryota > Metazoa > Chordata > Amphibia > Caudata > Salamandridae > Pleurodeles > Pleurodeles waltl. Next base: position 590,457,418 of record NC_090447.1, read on the forward strand.
AACTGAGCACAACAGTCATCTCAACACTACAAAAGAGGGTCCACGAAGCCGGTGGTCAACTCAGCGAGTTGAGCAATGCAGGACGGAGTGCTGGGGACCTGGGTTAGGATGTGCACAAAGGATTCCTTGCAAAAGTGAACAGAAGCCCTAGCAGCTGCAGTTCATGAAGTAGACAGGATTACTCTGTGGAGAGGGGAGTCAAGAACTTATATCCTCCAAATTTGGAGAGTTGGACCACTGGACAGTCTGAGTCACTTGGGTCCCCCACCTGTGTTCCAGGGGCCAGGCTCGTCAGTATGAGAGGTGTCCCAGAGTACAGGTGATGCCGAAGTTTGGTACCCACTTGCAGGAAAGTACCATCTTGCCTGGCATGTTACCCCCATTTTTACTGGTGTGTTAGTTTGTTTTTGCCTGTGTCACTGGGATCCTCCTAGCCAGGACCCCAGTGCTCATAGTTGTGGCCTACATGAGTTCCCTGTGTGGTGCCTAACTGTGTCACTGAGACTCTGCTAACCAGAATCTCAGTGCTTATGCTCTTTCTGCTTTTAAAATTGTCACTGCAGGCTAGTGACCAATTTTACCAATTCTCATTGGCACACTGGAACACCCTTATAATTCCCTAGTACATGGTACCTAGGTACCCAGGGTATTGGGGTTCAGGAGGTCCCTATGGGCTGCAGCATTTCTTTTACCACCCATAGGGAGCTCAGATAATTCTTACACAGGACTGCCACTGCAGCCTGAGTGAAATAACGTCCATGTTATTTCACAGCCATGTTACACTGCACTTAAGTAACTTATAAGTCACCTATATGTCTAACCCTCACTTGGTGAAGGTTAGCTGCAAAGTTACTAAGGGGGTTATTCTAACTTTGGAGGAGTGTTAATCCGTCCCAAAAGTGACGGTAAAGTGACGGATATACCACCAGCCGTATTATGAGTTCCATAGGATATAATGGACTCGTAATACGGCTGGTGGTAAATCCGTCACTTTTCCGTCACTTTTGGGACGGATTAACACCTCCTCCAAAGTTAGAATAACCCCCTAAGTGTGAGGGCACCCTGGAACTAGCCAAGGGGCCCCCACATTGATAAGGGCAATTTCCCCGGACTTTGTGAGTGCGGTGACACCATTACACGCGTGCAACACAATAGGTCAATACCTATATGTAGCTTCACAATGGTAACTCCGAATATGGCCATGTAACATGTCTAAGATCATGGAATTGTCCCTCCATGCCAAATATGGTATTGGGGTGCCAATCCCATGCATCCCTGGGGCTCCAGCATGGACCCTGGGTACTGCCAAACTACCTCTCTGGGATTTTCACTGCAGCTACCGCTGCTGCCAACCCACAGACAGGCTTCTGCCCTCCTGGGGTCTGGCAGCCCAGTCCCAGGTAGGAAGAACAAAGGATTTCCTCTGAGAGAGGGTGTTACACCCTCTCCCTTTGGAAACAGGTGTTAAGGGCTGGGGAGGAGTAGCCTCCCCAGCCTCTGGAAAGGCTTTGAAGGGCACAGATGGTGCCCTTCTTGCATAAGCCAGTCTACACCGGTTCAGGGATCCCGCAGCCCCTGCTCTGGTGCATAACTGGACAAAGGAAAGGGGAGTGACCACTCCCCTGTCCATCACCACCCCAGGGGTGGTGCTCAGAGCTCCTCCAGTGTGTCCCAGACCGCTGCCATCTTGAATGCAGAGGTGTGAGGGCACAGTGGAGGCCTCTAAGTGGCCAGTGCCAGCAGGTGACGTCAGAGACCCCTCCTGATAGGTGCTTACCTGTTTAGGTGGCCAATCATCCTCTGAGGGGTATTTGGGTCTTTCCTCTGGGTTTCTCGTGAGATAACGAATGCAAGAGCTCACCAGAGTTCCTCTGCATCTCCCTCTTCGACTTCTGCCAAGGATCGACCGCTAACTGCTCCAGGACGCCTGCAAAACCGCAACAAAGTAGCAAGACGACTACCAGCAACATTGTAGCACCTAATACTGCCAGCTTTCTCAACTGTTTCCTGGTTGTGCATGCTCTGAGGGTGGTGGGAAGAGCACTACTAATAGCCAGTCAAAGGGTGTAGCTGGGCTCACCATTGGTAATATAGTGAGGGTCGGTCCAGTTAGGGACATCACTGAGGCTGTTTTAGCCTCTGATGGTGGCATTGACCTCGCCATTTTAGTTGCTTCTCCTCTTAATATGGATATGTACAAGCAACTACCCCTGATTAATGGCGTTCAGGTTGAGGCCTACAGGGACACAGGTGCCAGTGTCACAATGGTGATGGAGAAGCTAGTTCCCCTGAGCAGCACCTACTTGGTCATCAGTACCTAGTGACAGACGCCCATAGCAACACTGTTAGCTACCCCATGGATGTTGTGAATCTCAACTGGGGGGGTTACTGGTCCAAAGAAAGTTGTGGTAGCCACTAACATACCTGTAGAATGTCTGCTAGGCAATGATTTGGAGACTTCAGCTTGGGCTGAGGTGGAGTTGGGGGCTCATGCAGCAATGCTGGGCATTCCTGAACATATCTTTGCACTCACTAGGGCTGAGGCCAAGAAGCAAAGAGGAAAGGGAAACTTGGATCCTGGAGTAATGGACCAAGTGCCCCCAAAAACTAGGGGCAGGAAGGGCAAACCCTTGCCCACTATCCCTCCCTCTACAGATGGTTCCCCTTTTGAGGAAGAGGAATCCTCTCCCTGTGCAAACCTACACCAGAGGAGCTGGAAGCTGATACAGCTGAGCTTTTGGTTGCAGGGGGGCTGCCAGGGAGGAACTGAGTGTGGCACAGCAGACCAGTCCCATACTAGATGGTCTCAGACAGCAAGCTGTCAAACAGCAGAATAGGGATGTCGATGAAAGCCACAGAGTTTACTGGGAGAATAATCTCCTCTATACTGAAGCAAAGGGCCCTAAATCTGGTACCACCAGGAGACTGGTCATCCCCCTTTAGTACAGGGAATTCCTCTTAACTGTAGCTCATGACATGTCCTTGTCTGGGTATTTAGGGCAGAGTAAAACATGGGACAGACTTGTTTCACATTTTCACTGGCCCCATATGTCAGAAGCCACAAAGGAGTTTTGTTGCTCCTTTGTCACCTGCCAAGCCAGTGGCAAGACTGGTGGCACCCCAAAGACCTCCTTAATGCCACTACCAGTGGTTGGGGTGTACTTTGAAAGGGTAGGGGTTGATATTGTTGGCCCCCTTGACCCACCAACAGCTTCTGGCAATGCATTAATCATTATGGTGGTGGACCATGCCACAAGTTACCCAAAAGCTATCCCCTTAAGGACCACTACAGCACCTGCTGTGGCAAAGACCCTCCGGAGAATATTTTTCAGGGTGGGTTTCCCTAAGGAAGTTGTATCAGACAAAGGTAGTAACTTCATGTCTGCATACCTCAAGGCAATGTGGAAGGAGTGTGGTGTCACCTACAAGTTCACCACCCCTTCTCATCCACAAACAAATGGATTGGTAGAGAGGTTTAATAAAACTCTCAAAGGCATGATCAATGGACTCTCAGAGAAACTCAGAAGGAGATGAAATGTCCTCTTGCCATGCCTCATTTTCGCCTACAGGAAGGTACCCCAAAAAGAAGTGTCTACAGCCCCTTTGGTCACCCTGTTAAGGATCCCCTTGCTCTTGTTAAGGAGGGTTTGGAACAACCTTTAAAACCTCCAAAGCAACACATTGTGGACTATGTACTTGGCCTAAGATATAGAATGGCTGAGTACATGAAAAAGGCCACTAAAAATCTTCAGGCCAACCAAGATCTCCAAAAACAATGGCATGACCAGAAAGCTGTCCTGACAGAGTACCACCCAGGACAGAAGGTGTGGGTATTGGAGCCTGTGGCCCTAAGAACACTCCAGGACAAATGAGGTGGAACCCATTTCATTGTGGAAAAGAATGGCGAGGTCACCTATCTGGTGGACCTAGGCACTGCCAGAAGCCCTCTTAGGGTCCTTCATGTCAATCACCTGAAACCTTACTATGACAGGGCTGCTTTAATCTTGCTCATGGCCACAGATGAGGGGCAGGAGGAAGAGAGTGACCCTCTACTTGACTTCTTCTTCAACACTGAAGCTGATGGCTTAGTGGAAGGAGTGGTTCTTGCAGACTGCCTCACTGCTGAGCTGAAGAAAGACTGCAAAAATCTCCTAGGACAGTTTTCAGACCTCTTCTCTCTCATACCTGGTACAACTACCTGGTGTGAACATACAATTGATACTAGAGATATTTTAAGTGTCAAAAGTAAAATTTACAGACAGCTTGACCATGTCAGAGACTGAATTAAAACAGAGGTTCAGAAAATGTTGGAAGGAAGGAGAGAAATGAGGTTTTGTGTGGACTATAGGGGTCTTAATACAGTAACCAAAACTGATGCTCACCCTATACCCAGGGCAGATGAGCTAATAGATACACTGGCATCTGTCAAGTATCTAAGCACCTTTGATTTGACTGCAGGGTATTGGCAGATCAAATTGACAGAGGATGCTAAGCCAAAAAACACATTTTCTACCAGAGGAGGGCATTATCAATTCACTGTTATGCCTCTTGGTTTGTAAAATGCACCTGACACTTTTCAGAGGCTGGTGAATACAGTCCTCCGAGGTTTGGAAGCTTTCAGTGCAGCATACTTAGATGATATTGTAGTATTTAGCTCCACCTGGGATAACCACCTGGTCCACCTCTGGAAAGTTTTGGAGGCCCTGTAAAAGGCAGACCTAACTATCAAGGCTTCAAAGTGCCAGATAGGGCAGGGGAAAGTGGTTTATCTGGGCCACCTGGTAGGTGGAGAACAGATTGAACCACTACAGGGGAAGATTCAGACCATTATGGACTGGGCTTCCCCTACTACACAGCACAGCCCCAGGTCAAAGCATTTTTAGGTCTCACTGGCTACTACAGGAGGTTCATTAAGAACTATGGCTCCATTGTTTCCCCTCTTAATTTCCTCACCAGTAAGAAAGCTAGCCGCCAGTAAGCTTTTGAGGAGCTTAAGCAGGCAATGTGCTCTGCACCTGTCTTGAAGAGCCAAAACTACTCCCAAAAATGCATTGTCCAAACAGATGTTTCCGAATTAGAGGTAGGGGCTGCACTGTCACAACTTAACTCAGAGGGCCAGGAACAACCTGATGCTTTTATTGACAGGAGATTGACCCCTAGAGAAAATCTTTGGTCTGCCATAGAGAGGGAGGCTTTTGCTGTGGTCTAGGCCTTGAAGAAGCTGAGACCCTACTTGTTTGGGACTCACTTCATTGTTCAAACAGACCGCAACCCTCTATTATGCCTTAAACAAATGAAAGGTAAAAACCCTAAATTGTTGAGGTGGTCCATTTCCCTACAGGGGATGGTCTTTACAGTGGAACATTGACCTGGGAGTGCCCACTCCAATGCAGATGGACTCTCCAGATGTTTCCACTTAGACAATGAAGACTCATTTGGGCAAGGTTAACCTTATTGTCCTTCGTTTGGGGGGGGGGGTGTAGGAAAGTACCTTCTTTCTTGGCATGTTACCCCCATTTTTACCTATATGTCAGTATGTTTTTGCCTGTCTCGGTGGGATTCTGCTGGTCAGGACTCCAGTGCTCATAGTTTATGGCCTAATGTGTGTGTGTGTGTATAGTGCTTAACTGTGTCACTGAGGCTCTGATAAACAGAACCTCAGTGTTTATGCTCTCTCTCCTTTTAAATTTGTCACTATAGGCTAGTGACTTAATTTACCGATTTCAGTTGGCACACTGGACCCCCTTAAAAGTCCCTAGTATATGGCACCTAAGCACCCAGGGCATTGGGGTTCCAGGAGATCCTTATGGGCTGCAGCATTTCTTTTGCCACCCAGTTACTAAGTGTGAGGGCATCCTTGCTCTAGTAAAGGTGCCCCCACATAGTTCAGGGCCAATTCCCAGGACTTTGTGAGTGCAGGGACGCCATTACACGCGTGCACTACATATAGGTCAATATCCATATGTAGCTTCACAATAGTAGCTCTGAATATGGCCATGTAAGGTGTCTAAGATCATGGAATTGTCCCCCCATTCAAAATGTGGTATTGGGGAGCCAATTCCATGCATCCTGGGGGATCCACAATGGACCCTCAGTACTGCCAAACCAGCTCTCTGATGCTTGCAATGCTGCTACAGCTGCTGCTATCTCACAGATAGGGTTCTGCCCTCCTGGGGTCTGAGCAGCTCAGTCCCAGGAAGGCAGAACAAAGCATTTCCTTTGGGAGCAGGGTGTTACACCCTCTCCCTTTGGAAATAGGTGTTACAGGCTGGAGAGGGGTAGCCTCCCCCAGCCTCTGGAAATGCTTTGAAGAGCACAGATGGTACCCTCCTTGCATAAGTCAGTCTACACCGGTTTAGGGACCCCCAGTCCCTGCTTTGGCGTGAAACTGGACAAAGGAAAGGGGAGTGACAACTCCCCTGTCCATCACCACCCCAGGGGTGGTGCCCATAGCTCCTTCAGTGTGTCCCAGACTTCAGCCATCTTGTTTTCCAAGGTGTGGGGACACTCTGGAGGCCTCTGAGTGGCCAGTGCCAGCAGGTGACATCAGAGACCCCTCCTGATAGTTCCTGACCTGATAAGGTAGCCAATCCCCCTCTCAGGGCTATTTAGGGTCTCTCCTGTGGGTTCTCTTCAGATTCTACTTGCAAGTTTCCAGCAATAAACCTCTGCAGCTACTACTCCATCCTCTGACCTCGGATCAACCGCAGACTGCTCCAGGAACCACTGTAACAGCAACAAAGTATCCAGAAGGGCTACTTTTCCACTGCAACTTCAGCTCCAGCCAGCAACTGCAACAGTTTCCACAGTGTGCATGCTCTGGGGACTCCCTGTCTTCACTCTGCACCAGAAGGACCAAAGAATTCTCCGGTGGAGTGACAGAGTCACTTCCCTGCTCAAGCAGGCACCTTCTAAGTCGACGACCGGTTCTCTTGGACTCCTCTCCTGGCAACGAGGGTGGACCTCTTCGACACAGACTGTCCTGAGGTCCTGCTGTCCCAATTTGGAGGAGGTAAGACTTTGCCTTCCCCAAGGACGACAGTACCCCTGTGCGCTGCCTCTTCTTCACCTCTTGAGTCCTCTGTGCACTATTTGCAAAATTCCTTCGTGCACAGCCTGGGCCAGGTCCCCAGCACTCTATCCTGTGATGCTCAACTCGCTGAGTGACCTCCGGCGGCGTGGGACCCTCCTTTGTAGTGCTGCACCAACTGCATTTTGCACCTTGTTTGTCCCTGTGTACTGGGACTCCAGTGGGTGCTATCTGGTGTTCTGAGGGCTCTCTAAAGTTCTGAGAGCCCCTTCTTCCTCCTTGCACAGAGTTAAGGCCCCCAGGTCCTCCTGGATCCAGATAGTGCCACTTTGACGCAAAACGCGTCTTTGCCGGAGCTAAGGCTTGTTGGGGGAATCGAGTGATAAAACTTGTCTACATTCAACTTCTCTTCGTCAAACATCTAGTGCACCATGCAGCTACCCACTGACATCTTCCTTGGGTGCATTTCTGCAGTCTTCGTCCAACCGGGGACTCTTCTTTTGCACCCTCTTCTGGGTTGGCAGGGGTCCCGTCCTTCCTGGAACTTTTTCTGACTTCTGGACTTGGTCTCCGTCCTTTCAAGGTCTTCAGGTCCAGGAATCCACCATTTGTTGTTTGCAGTCTTGCTTGGTTCTTGCAATAACTCTATTCACAACTTGTAGTGTGTCCTAATGAATCTAGCAGGCAGTACTTTACTCCTGCTTTTCTGGTCTCTGGGTTGGGGTATTTTACTTTCCTTTGCTGTGTTCTTACTCTCCCAGCAATTCTCTAAACACTACACAAGTCTAGGGGGAATTTGTGATTCGCATTCCTCTTTAATAGTACAGCATTCTATAGCATTTCCTATTGTTTGCACTATCCTATGTCTAATTACTTACCTTATTTTGGTGTCTAGTGTATATATTGTGTATAATACTTACCTCCAGAAGGAGTATTGCCTCTAAGATATTTTTGGCCTTGTGTCACCCAAATAAAGTACCTTTATTTTTGGTAACACTGAGTACTGTCTTTACTTGTGTATATGTACTGTGTAACTATAAGTGATATTGCAGGAGCTTTGCATGTCTCCTAGTTCAGCCTAAGCTGCTCTGCTATAGCTACCTCTATCAGCCTAAGCTGCTAGAATATACTACTACATTTCACTAATAAGGGATAACTTAACCTGGTGTAAGGAATAAGTGCCCAAGGTACCCACTACAAACCAGGCCAGCCTCTTACAGCCATGCTTTCTGTTCGCTTACAGGAAGGTGCCTCAAAAGGGACTTGGCTTTAGTCCTTTTCAGCTGTTGTATGGCCACCCTATGAGGGGACCTTTATGTCTGAAGAAGGAGGCTTTGGAAAAAGCTCCTAGTAAACACCCCCAGGATGTATTCAGTTACATGCTGGCTGTGAGAAACCAGACTGCCCGCTTCAGGGGTCTCACACAGAAGAACCTAGAAGCAAGCCTGGAGGATATGAAACGCTGGTATGACCAGAATGCCACTCTGGTGGAGTTTCAACTTGGTCAAAAAGTGTGGGTGATGGCGTCAGTGGAGCCTAGGGCGCTCCAAGACAAGTGAACTGGGCCATTTAAGGTTGTGGAGCGCAAGAGCGAAGTTGTGTACCTGGTGGACTTGTGGACTCCCAGGAACCCTCTGAGGGTACTGCACGTGAACCGGCTCAAGCTACACTTTGAGCGGACTAAATTGTCCTTGCTCCTCACAACAGATGACGGGGTGGGGGACTAGAGTGAGACTCTTCCTGATGTCCTGTCTGCAGGAGAGAAAGATGGGTCTGTGGAGGGAGTGAACCTCTCCCCCTCCCTGACTTCAAAGCAGCAGAGGGACTGTCGCCAGGTGCTGGGATAGTTCACCTCACTGTTCTCCTTGATCTCAGGGGTCCCACATTTGTGTACACATTATGTGGCCACTGGGGACAGGACACCCATTAAACAGAAGGTTTACAGTGTGACTGATAAGGTCAGGGCTAGCATCAAAGATGAGGTGTCTAAGATGCTAACCCTAGGGGTTATTGAGCATTCCAGCAGTCCTTGGGCCAGCCCTGTGGTTTTAGTTCCAAAGGTCGCTGCACCTGGTGTCACCCTAGAACTCCAGTTCTGCTTCAACAACCAGGGTCTCAATGCAGTCAGTAAGACTGACACGCACCCAATCCCTCGAGCTGATGTGCTCATAGATCGGTTGAGAGCTGCCAAATACCTCAGCACGTTTGATTTAACATCTGGGTCCTGGCAGATTGCCTTGACTGAGGGGGCCAAGGAGAGGTCTGCATTTTCTACTCCAGATGGGTACTTTCAGTTTGAAGTTATGCCATTTGGGATGAAAAATGCCCCTGCCACATTCCAGAGGTTGGTCAACCAGGTGTTGGCTGGACTGGACGAGTTCAGCGCAGCATACCTGGATGACACTGCAGTGTTCAGTTCCACTTGGGAGGAGGATCTGCAACACCTCTGCAGAGTGTTGGAGGCCCTGGAGAAGGCAAGCCTCATTATTAAGGCAAGCAAGTGCCAAATAGGGCAGGCTTCAGTGGTGTATTTGGGACACCAGGTGGGAAGTGGCTAGGTGGCCACCCTTCAGCCAAAGATAGACACCATTTTGGCCTGGGAGTCCCCCAAGACCCAGACTGAGGTGAGGGCCTTTTTAGGCCTCACCGGGTATTACAGGAGGTTTGTCAAGGGATATGGCACCATTGTTGCTCCTTGTCTGAGTTGACTTCGAAGAAGCAACCCAAAAAGGTGATCTGAATGGAGGCTTGCCAGACCGCTTTTGATGCCCTGCAGGCTGCCATGTGCACAGCGCCTCTGCAGAAGGCGCCTTACTATTCCAAGGAATTTGTTCTGAAAACGAATGGTATAGGAGCAGTACTCTCATGGCTTAATGAAGAGGGCCTAGACCAACCTGTAGCCATTAGCAGGAGGTTACTTCCCAGGGAACGTAGGTGGAGTGCCATGGAGCATGAAGCTTTAACTGTGGTCTGGGTGCTGAAGAAACTAAGACCCTACTTGTTTGGGGCTCACTTCCGGGTTCAGACCGACCACAGGCCCCTCAGATGGTTGATGCAGATGAGGGGTGAGAATCCAAAACTGTTGAGGTGGTCCATTTCCCTACAGGTGTAGATGTGTGCTGGACTCAGATTTTTTGCTGTTTTTGTTACTATGGGCACTTTACCACTGCTAACCAGTGCCAAAGTGCAAGTGCTCCTATATAAAATGTGTATTTAATTGGCTTTCCATGATTGGCATATTTGATTTACTGATAAGCCCCTAGTACAGTGCACTAGAGGTGCCCAGGGCCTGTGAATGAAATGCTTCTAGTGGGCCTGCAGCACTGTCTGTGCCACCCACCTTAGTAGCCCTGTAAACATGGCTCAGACCTGCCACTGCAGTGTCTGTGAGTGCAGTTTAAACTGCCAATTCAACTTGGCAAGTGTACCCACTTGCCAGGCCTAAACCTTCCCTCTTTATATATGTAAGGCACCCCTAAGGTAGGCCATAGGTAGCCCTAACGGGCAGGGTGCAGTGTATGTTAAAGGCGGGACATGTACTTATGTGTTTTACATGTACTAACAGTGAAATACTGACAAATTCGGTTTTCACTGTTGCAAGGCCTAGCCCTCTCATAGGTTAACACGGGGGCTGACTTTAAGTCTGATTACAGAGTAGATTCCTTTTGGGAGCAGATAGACACTTGGAAATTAGGGTCTCTGAACTCATAATTTAAAAATCCATCTTTTAGTAAAGTTGTTTTTTAGATTGTGTGTTTGAAAATGCCACTTTAAGAAAGTGGGCATTTTCTTGCTTTATCCATTCTGTGACTCTGTGTGTTTTGTGGATTCCCTGTCTGGGTCAGTTTGACAGTTGGGCTGCTTGCCCCTCTCCTTAGACAGTGGCACAAAGAAGGCTGGGGTGTAGTCCGCATATTCTGATAAGCCATCTGTGCTAGAGGAGATGGGAGGAGTGGGCATTCACACCTAGCTAGGCTGTGCCTGCCCTCTCACAATGCAGTCTCCGACCTCCTGGTGTGTGACTTGGGCCTGGCCTGGACAATAAAGGATCTCATAGACCCTTGAGACTTTACTTTAAAGTGGGCCTATTTCAAAGGCAGAATGGGGTATAAGAAGAGCACCCCGAACCCCAGACTTTAGATTAATTCAAGGATTCAAGAGGAACCTCTGCCTGGAGAAGAGCTGAGGAGAAGTGCTGCCCTGCCTGTGACTGTGGTTTGTAGAGCTAACCTGCAGTTGCTGCTTCTGCCTGTGCAAGGCGACAGCGACTGGACTTTGTTGCATTCCTGCTTGAGAAGTGACTCCAAGGGCTTGGAGTAGAGCTTGTCTCCGTTTTGAAGCCTCAGGAACAGCAAAGGCTTCACCAATCAGAACTGAGTTTACTTGCTGTGGACTCTAACTTGTCAGAGGGTGCCATTCCAGTTCCTGGACCCCTGAAAATGAATTCCTGGAGAGAAACCAGTCTACCGACATGGGACGATGCCGTGCGACTTCGTGAATGACGATGCTGCCCGGAACTGCGACGCCGCTTGCCCCGAGGCCATGGACCTCGCTGAGTGCAAATCTGACAACCCTGTGAGCTGATGCCGCTACCCCAGAGCCGCGACGCCACCTGCCCTGAGGCCATGGACCTCGTAGAAGTCCGACGACCCTGTAACCCTTGCGTCACTGCAATCGCTGATCCTGCCCGACTTCGCTGACACCGGAGTGTCAGAAGTCTGATGTCCGTGACGATCTGATGCCATTGCAGCACTTGCGGCCTTATGACATCATTGCTACCTTGTGAGGTCATGACGAATTATCGTAACCCCACCGGACTCGCATCTGCTGGAACCAATGGACCGACTTCGCCTCCAACGCCGCCTCACCGCCACCGTCCTGTAGAGAGGATCCGATGCCACTGCGCAACACCACAGTCTTCCTGCCCCGTTTTACCGAGACCAATGCCGCTCTCCCAGACTCCGTGCACCGGCCTGTTTTCCACTTGTTCTAAAGCTACTGTACCTGGGGGTCAACCGACTCTGTGAACGACCTCGTTAAGGCGCCATGTTTTACCAACTTGCAGTGTTTTCACCTCGGATCACTGTTTTCTTGCTTTAAGTGCTAAATTCGTATTTTTAACTGTATAATGTGGATTTTTATCGCATTTGGTCTTGTTTATTTATATAAAATAATAACTATTTTTCTAAACCTATGTTGTGTCATTTTTTAGTGGTTCGCTGTATTACTGTGTGTTTTTGTACAAATACTTAACACATTGTCCCTGAAGTTAAGCCTACCTGATCGTGCCAAGCTACCAAGGGAGACAAGCGGGGGTTAACTGAGTGTGGTTCTCCTTTACCCTGACTAGAGTGAGTGTCCTTGCTTGGACAAGGGGTAACCTGACTGCCAACCAAAGACCCCATTTCTAACAGAAGCCTTTAAGTGTTTGCTGGAAGCAGTCCTTTGAAATGTAAGTGGGGCAGGGAACAAGCTATCCTGTCAACCCTAATTCCCCTTTATATCACTGTCTGACAGGAATTCACAAAGGCCATCTGCCAAGCTATCCACAGTCATGTGATCCAGGACACAGGCACCAGGCACCAAATGGTTAAGACAAGAAATTGTCATTTTCTAAAAGTGTAATCTTCAGAACCGTGACTTAAAATCCATGTTATGTTTTAAATGTGTTGTTATGTAGCATTGTTTTCGTTTTTGTGTTATGCTCTTTTGTTTACTATATGCTCTTGTGTATGTCAACAAATACTGCTACATTTCCAGCACATACCTTTAAGGTTCCCATAGCACATAACCATTTAACACTATCTAAGGTGGTAAAATGGCACTGCCCCCTCAATTTAATTACTTAATACACCAGTCACCCCTAAACAGAGGCAGAGACTGAGACTAAACATAGCACTCACAGTGTCATACAACCCAAAATGAGCACAGAAAGTACTAATTTAAAAGAGGTCTTTATCACAGTTTTTTACTTGCAGGTGCCTTAAATAGTGAAAGTCTGCCAGCACCAGTGCTTTACCAGCCAATGCAGTGCTAAATGGTGGTTTGTCAATCAACCTTTAAATAAAAGTGCTGCTTTTAATTTAAATGTGGCAGTATTTGTTGACATTTCTAATAAAAATAACAAAACACAGCTCAAAAGAATAACACAAAGCATAATAACAACTCAATAAATGTTATTATGGCAGATCTCAATAAATCAATCAAATCAGTATGCAACACGATTACCACAGTACAATACAACAACACAGCAGTGCAGCACAAAAACACAACAGTACAAAAACAACACTTCACATTACCACCGAAACAAAATGCAAAGCAATAAAAATGGACAAACATTCTGGTCACACATTAACACTGCCACAAATTACTTTCATAATATGGTGGTAAAATGTGGTTGCGCCAAGCAGTACCATGCCTGTTATGAAGGACAGCTAGGAGCACCAATCAAAAATGTTTTAGTTCCAGCTCCATGTCTTAAATGAGCACTTCCAGCATTCACTTTATGTGACATGGTCCAGGCGGTTAAAATTGCTGCACTTACTATTTATCTAAGAACAACATTAACATTTGCCAGTTTTAGCACCTTATAAATTGCCATTTAATAACAAGCTGGAGCATCACATTTAAAAAATGTTTTCTAAATAAACATAATCTGGCGCTTGCTATGGAGGCAAATGGCACAGGATGCTAATACTGACATGATTTTCGTGAATTAAGGTTGCTGTATGTCAGAGTGGTTTATAGTACTTATAAATTGCTTTTTAATTAAGTGTTTGTTAAACCACTATAGGGCCATGGAGACTATTGTGCATTTACATGTATAGTACACGATTTTGTTTTCAGTGTGTCAGTGGATTAATGTTATGAGAAATCTGGGTTGGAAGATTCCGAGGTAGTCAGATGTTACTGGGCCCAATTGTAACAAAAAGGGTGTTTTGCTTCTGGTCTCCTGGGGCCCCCATATCGCGAACCTCCAATCTGGGAACCAAGTAACCATTTTGCCATGCAGCCTTTAGGGTAGCAAGAGAAAACAGTCCAAACCTTCATCAGGGAAGTGCCATGAGCTAGAAATCCAGAGCTTAGCAACAGCACTAACAACACTCAGAAACTCAGTCAGTGCTTTTTCACAGATATCTGGCTAAATCAGACATCCGTCTAATTTGCTCAACTTGCACATGGGTACACATGTATGTGCGATATGTTCATGCATACCCAGCGCAGAGACTTTTACCCCAGCTGTGCAGCAGTAGATCTTATTTTAAAAGGCGTTATCTTGCACTTACAGCTCACAAGTTGTAGGAGGCTGCCCTGGCTTATAGTGGGTACCCTGTGGTACTTACACCCTGTGCCAGGTCCAGTTATCCCTTATTAGTAGAATAGAGGTGTTTCTAGCAGCTTAGGCTGATAGAAGGTAGTTATTGCAAAGCAGCTTAGGCTGAACTAGGAGACATGCAAAGCTCCCACTATACCACTTATATCATATGCACAATATCATAAGAAATCACAATACACAGTGTTACTAAAAATAAAGGTACTTTCTTTTTTTATGACAATATGCCACAAGTATCTCAGTGAGTACCCTCAGTAAGAAGGTAAGTAATATACACAAGTTATATGTACACAAACCCAAAATAGGTAAGTAAGAGTTAGAAAAGTAATGCAAACAGTGTAGAATTACAATAGGTTGCAATAGGCAGACATAGGTCTAGGGGCAACACAAACCATATACTCCAAAAGTGGAATGCGAATCACGAATGGACACCAGACCTATGGGAGATTGTAGAGGGTCGCTGGGACTGTAAGAAAACAGTCAGGGTGTCCAAGATACCCCACCCCAAGACCCTGAAAAGTAGGAGTAAAGTACACCTATTACCCCAAAAGAGCACAATAGTCGTGATAGGGGAATTCTGCAAGAACAACAAACACCAGCAGTGCACTGAAAATGGATTCCTGGACCTGAGGACCTGCAAAGCAAGGGGACCAAGTCCAATAGTCGCTACAGTGTCCGGGGGGGGGGGCAGGAGCCTAGAAAACCCCAGATGAAGGTGAAAGGAAGCTGCCTCTGGATGGAAGAAGCTTGGAGTTCTGCAAGAACAAAGAGGACTAGGAACTTCTCTTTTGGATGGAAGATGTCCCACGTCGCGGTGAAGCTTGCAGAGGTGTTCCCACGCAGAAATACCACAAAGAACCCTTGATAGCTGCAAGGGTTGTGGTAGAGGTTTTTGGGTGCTGATGAGAAGCAGGAAGGACCAGGATATCGTCTTTTGGAGGAGGAGACAGAGGGGGCGCTCAGCAACTCAGAGAGCCCTCACAGAAGCAGGCAGCACCCACTGAAGTATCCCAACAGGCACTTAGAAGATTAGTGAACCAGAGTCCACACGAAGTTACAAAAGAGGGTCCCACGACGTCGGAGGCCAACTCAGCGGGTTGAGCACTGCAGGATGGAGTGCTGGGGACCCAGGCTAGGCTGTGCACAAAGGAAATCCTTGAAGAGTGCACAGAAGCTGGAGCAACTGCAAATCACGCAATTCACAGGTTTGCATTTTAGCGTGGGGAGGCAAGGACTCACCTCCACCAAACTTGGACTGAAGAGTCAGTGGACTGTGGGAGTCACTTGTATAGAGTTCCTGTGTTCCAGGGACCACGCTCGTCAGGATGAGAGGGGACCCAGAGGACCGGTGATGCAGTCTTTTGCTGCATGCGTTAGCAGGGGGAAGATTTCGACGACCCACGGGAGATTTCTTCTGTGCTTCTGGTGCAGGGTGAAGGCAGGTGACCCACAGAGCATGCACCACCAGGAAACAATCGAGAAAGCCGGCAGGATGAGGCACTACAATGTTGCTGGTAGTTGTCTTGCTACTTTGTTGCAGTTTTGCAGGCGTCCCGGAGCAGTCACCGGTCGATCCTTGGTAGAAGTCGAAGAGGAAGATGCAGAGGAACTCTGGTGAGCTCTTGCATTCTTTATATGAAGAATTCCCCAAAGCAGAGACCCTAAATAGCCAGAAAAGGAGGTTTGGCTACCAAGGAAGGAGGATTGGCTACCAAAAGAGGTAAGAGCCTATCAGAGGGAGTCAATGACGTCACCTGCTTGCATTGGCCACTCAGAGCAGTCCAGTGTGCCCCCAACACCTCTGTTTCCAAGATGGCAGAGGTATGGGACACACTGGAGGAGCACTAGGCACCTCCCTTGGGAGGTACTGGTCAGGGGAGTGGTCACTCCACTTTCCTTTGTCCAGTTTCACGCCAGAGTAGGGCTGGGGGATTCCTGAACCCGTGTAGACTGGCTTATGCAGAGATGGGCACCATCTGTGCCCATCAAAGCATTTCCAGAGGCTGGGGGAGGCTACTCCTCCCCAGCCCTTCACACCTATTTCCAAAAGGAGAGGGTGTAACACCCTCTCTCAGAGGAAATCCTTTGTTCTGCCTTCCTGGGCCAGGGATGCCTGGACCCCAGGAGGGCAGAAACCTGTCTGAGGGGTTGGCAGCAGCAGCAGCTGCAGTGGAAACCCTGAAAAGGCAGTTTGGCAGTACCCGGGTTCTGTGCTAGAGACCCGGGGGATGGTATTGGGGTGACAGTTCCATGATCTTAGACATGTTACATGGCCATGTTCGGTGTTACCATTGTGACGCTATACATAAGTAGTGACCTATGTATAGTGCACGCGTGTAATGGGGTCCCCGCACTCACAAAGTCCGGGGAATTTGCCCTGAACGATGTGGGGGCCCCTTGGCTAGTGCCAGGGTGCCCACACACTAAGTAACTTGGCACCCAACCGTCACTAAGTGAAGGTTAGACATTTTCGTGACTTATAAGTTACTTAAGTGCAGTGGTAAATGGCTGTGAAATAACGTGGACGTTATTTCACTCAGGCTGCAGTGGCAGGCCTGTGTAAGAATTGTCAGAGCTCCCTATGGGTGGCAAAAGAAATGCTGCAGCCCATAGGGATCTCCTGGAACCCCAATACCCTGGGTACCTCAGTACCATATACAACGGAATTATATGGGTGTTCCAGTATGCCAATGTGAATTGGTAAATTTAGTCACTAGCTTGCAGTGACAAATTTGGAAAGCAGAGAGAGCATAAACACTGAGGTTCTGGTTAGCAGAGCCTCAGTGATACAGTTAGGACCACACAGGGAACACAGAAAGGGCACATACTATCAGCACTGGGGTCCTGCCTAGCAGGATGCCAGTGACACAAGGACTTAAACAACATACATACATTGAAATATGGGGGTGACATGCCTGGCAAGATGGTAATTTCCTACACAAGTATTTTAAATTGAAGATTACACTGAGTCAGACTCCATCAGCAATATAGGGATGTTGTTCTTGTACTTAGTGCATAGACGGAAATGTCTTACTATCATTTCTTTGTTTACTTATAGTATCCAGTCTGGTGGTGAGCTGCCTGATGGTGTGCTGAGAGCGGACAGAGATGGTGAGCTTGTCCACAAGATATGCGGGGAGATGGTCATTATGGCTTTGTAAATGAAGCAGCTGGTTTGGTAGATAGCGCAGGCCGGCAAGGGAAGCCAATATAATTCCTTCACAATAGGGTTGATATGATAATATTTCTTCTTGTCTTAGGTAAGGCATGCATTGGCATGTAGGATGCCCTTTGGGGTGCCAGTGCATAGTCTAGGAGGTCATGAAGAAATGAGTTACACCATCCAGATGCAATAATATGAGGTTATGAACGTCATCTGTCACGTCACTTTCTGGAAGAAATTGTTTCACTTCCTTTAGAAGTTAGAGCTGGTACCAGACAGCCTCTGTGTTTTAGGCAATGTGTTTCTTCAGGGTGAAGTTGGTGTTCAAGGTAAATCTGAGTGACTTGGCATTCAGTAAACGTTGTGATTCAAAGCCATCAAAGTTCATGTCATTGTAACTTTGTTATATTGTTTAGTATTGTTATGTTTGTAATGTTTCTGACTTGTTTTTGGAAAATTAAATGAATTCTGTCTAGGCTAGGTTATGTTTTAGGTAGACGCTGAACATCCAGGTATGGATTCAGGCTGTGTTTGAAGCGGTGGACACCTGAAATGGAGGAAACTTTCAAATAGTTTGTGTTAAAGTGCTATATATGTATTTGCTCTTTGTGGACTTTCATTCGGTTCATCATTTTATCTCACAAATACAAACATTTCTTCACTACACACTCAGGTATCTGCCATGCCCACCTTTGTCAAATACAAGAATCATAAATGTGAGCTTCATAAGTGGCCCTCCTTTTGTCAGTGAATTATTCATATCGCCTGCTTCCTTCGTTTTACGTATCATTGAACCATTACTTTTACTAGGCAGAGCGTGTTCTACCCTTTTTAGTATTAACAAATTAAAACAGATCATACGCGCTATAATATTTTATAGTTCATGCTACACACCTTAGGAAATCATCTCATTGATATGCCACATTCTCTATACTCTCCAGTCACAAATGCATTTACAATAAAACAATGTCAGACAAATCGGTTCATATATGTTCGAGGAATCCGATTGAAATGATTCCCCTTCAACATCAGTGCATGCATTTCCTTCGAATCAGCTGATCAATTGCAACCAGGGCAACATATACATTGTTCCAATGGTCAAATATAATTTGTTTTACATTTTCCCCTCATATATTGCTCCACAGATCATTAAGTATTGCTTAACAGATGAGTTCATAATGACCCTTCTGTTCATTTTATATCATTATTTGGAAATCTGCTTGTAATGGAAATATCTTGACACCTCTATTTCAAACTGTATTTTAATTTCAGCTATTTCAAAACATGTGTGATTTATGGCTTTCCGGCAGCGCAAACACTAGCATGTTACATTCGTGTTCTTATGTGCAGGCAGTTCTTACCTGTCTCATTTATCGTCTTCTACTCAAGGACACTTTGCGGTATAGCCACTGACAATTGCAATCAATACCTAATTACCAGCTGAATACTGCAGGAATTCAACATCGCTGAAATGTCGAGCGTTGGTTTCCAACAATATACCAAGGGTACATTCAATAACACTGTAAAGATTATATATACACATGATTTGCATTGTTCATAGGAACACTGCTCACTGTTGATCTATTACTGGAATTCTCCAGTCAGCAATTCTAAAGGCACCTGTGTCGTAATTTCTGAGATAGCCTCTGGCATTCACTGAAACACCTTTAAACTACTCATTGTGCATACGAACTTGTAGCTATACAAAAGTAGCATTTTTATAAACTTTTAGAAAATTATAGAAAGGACAGAGCAAAATAAGACTACGGCAAATATGTGTTCCACATGAGGAAAATATCCTCTTCCGGAGAAGTAAAAGTGTGCATTAATTGTGAGACTGCAACAACGAATCCACGTCCCTTAAAATCTACGTTCTAATTCAATCGTCCCTAAATAAAGTGCCCCTACAATTACCTCTGTATGCGATTACCTCAAGATCGCCCATCCTGGTATACAGTTTTTGTTTTCTTCCAACAATATCCCTTGCACAAATTCACTGAACTATCTTGTTCACATGTACGAGCCCTTGACTTTCGTCTGCAATCCACACTCTCCAATCCCCATAACTTCTATGCAGGGCTTTATTTAGAGTGTGGAAGATGGGATACTTCATCCAAACTTTACAGGCATCTTACAGGTGCCATAGGCTATACAGCGAACGCGATATCAACCGCAGTTGAGGACTTGTATCACATCCGGTAAACTTTGAAAAAGGACCCCAGACATTATCCCGTAACCCATTTAGGGGCATATTTATACTCTGTTTGTGCCGGAATTGCGTCGTTTTTTTTTACGCAAATCCGACGCAAAGCTAACTCCATATTTATACTTTGGCGTTAGACCCGTCTAGCGCCAAAGATCTTGGAGTTTGCGTCATTTTTTAGCGTGGACACCTACCTTGCGTTAATGATATGCAAGGTAGGCGTTCCCGCCTAAAAAATAACTCCAAGGCATGTGCGCCTTATTTAAACTCCCGTGCAAAAATGACGCACGGGAATGGGCGGGTCAAAAAAAATGACGTCCAGCCGATTTTGCGTCATTTTTTAACGCCTGGTCAGGGTAGGCGTTAAGGGACCTGTGGGCTCGGAAGGAGCCCAGAGGTGCCCTCCCATGCCCCCAGGGACACCCCCTGCCACCCTTGCCCACCCCAGGAGGATGCCCAAGGATGGAGGGACCCATCCCAGGGAACTTAAGGTAAGTTCAGGTAAGTATTTTTTTATTAATTTTTTTGTGGCATAGGGGGGCCTGATTTGTGCCCCCCTACATGCCACTATGCCCAATGACCATGCCCAGGGGACATAAGTCCCCTGGGCATGGCCATTGGGCAAGGGGGCATGACTCCTGTCTGTGCTAAGACAGGAGTCATTTCAATGGGGGTTGGGAGTAAAAAAAAATGGCGCAAATCGGGTTGAGGCCAATATTCTGCCTCAGACCTGACTTGCCCCATTTTTTGACGCCCAAGCTCCATTTTCCTCTACGCCGGCGCTGCCTGGTGTGGGTCATTTTTTTTTACACACACCAGTCAGCTGCGCCGGCTAACGTCATTCCATAAATAAGGCGCCCGCATGGCGCTTTGGAATGGCGTTAGCCGGCGTTAAAATTTTTGACGCACAACTGCGTTGGCGAAGTTGTGCGTCAAAAAGTATAAATATGGCCCTTAGTGTTCCTTTAGTGTCCCATTTATTTCTTCCCTGTAACAGTCAGTTTTGCGTGTATTAACCTTTTTCACTGCTGAACAGCTGCGGTAAGGTATACCGGCAGCAGAACTAGAAAGAAGACAGACAAGCAAGGAGGTTATTCCTCCCCCTGTCTTGTTATAGGTGAGCATGACAGAGATCTACCCCTTCATTAGTCCAACCTATAAATGGATACAATTTGTGTGAATAGGAAGATATTTCTTTTATTTTCAGTAAATACACTGTACAGGCTGTGCTGAAGCATGACTTGAATTACCCATATGATTGGCATCCAGGTATAGGCCAGCTTCCTACATCCTTCTCAATCTCTTTCTCTCTCTCTCTGGTGGCCAGTGGCACAAAGCAGGTCAGGTTTGCTTTTCTCTACTTAAAATGGAAGCGGTCCACACATTATCCAAGCTATTGGCGAAAGGGTACATAGTAGTAAAAAAGTAAGTGCAAATTCAATCCAAGCACAACATTGTGATTCTTTGTAAGCTATCAACAATAAAACAGTACTTTGAAAATCTGCACGGAAACTCGTGAAGATTGGGTGGAGGAACAAGTATCATCCTAGAGTCGAGAGGACTAGAAGCAGTAGCAAGGCCGGGGAGAGTGCAATTCAGTCTCACCTACAGCTGCCATACCGGGTACGGGTCTTATGGTGTGTAGCTCAAAGACTGCAAGAGCAACTTTTTTAAAGATAACGCTATTCTTTATTTGGTGTTTTAGACACCATTTTGTGGAAGCAGAAGGCTTGTATTGATGGTCAAAAGGCTTGTATTCATGAAAGGATGCAGCTTGCAGTGATAGCTCAAATGCAGTTCAGTGTTTACGTTTGAACTCCGATTTGTATGAGGGAAGATTTATTTTATCTGCTATAAATTGTTAAGCCTGCAATTGAGATAATGGAAGCTTTAACGTTGCATTTTCAATGTGAGAATAGCATAACATCGGTACCCAAAATGGATCAAGGTGAAAGAGGTAAATATAATTGCATGACTTGTGAAAAGATGAAAGTGAAGTACATTTCTCATCAAACAGAGTACTTTAGGATTTCTCGTCGGCTCAAGTTCTGAGAGCTGGGTCAGTTTCAAATTATTAGAGTTTATTGATGATGATTACAATGTGTCCCCCACAATTGACGTTGCAAAAGTTCACATTGAGTTGGACCTAGTGTTGGGCACCGACACTCTCATGGAGGATCGGTAATGTGCAGTTTCACTCTACTGTTAATTGCCACATAAGAGTGTGTACTGCCTTTTTTTCTCCACCAGATGGTCAACCTCTGTAAACTATGGCACTTGTTGAACCCTGCTATTGATTGTCACCTTGCTTTGGTGGCCTATGTGCACTAGCTAAACTATTCACTATTTGAGAGATATAGGCATTACAAGGGCAGTATTTCTAAATTCAAGACACGTATTTGAGATATTTCTCTGACCACATTTTTATGATGGCTGCTAGTTCACTGCACACTTAGGAAATTCTGTTTTTGCTCTCTTTCAAAATCAACTTATAGTTGTTTTTATTGTGAACTTGGCAGATGATTCAGAAGCTTACATGAGCCACAATCCCTCGCCTCCCCTGTGACACTTGTGGCTTTCAGCAGAGCATCATCAATTAACTTGCATACATATTCTGCTTCGTTATTTTACTATTACCTGTCAGTGGCAGTCCACGGGTGTTTTGAGAGGTAATAATCCGTAGTGTAGTCCACTCTGTACAAATACTCGATCATGAGCTAGTTAGTATTCCTGGAATTGCAGCTTCCTCTTCTCAGTCCAGTACAGACTAAGGGCCTGATTTAGATGTTAGCAGTAACAGTCCTGCCGTCGACTCTTCAACTGTAAAACTGCCCTCTGATTTAGATGTCAGCGGGAGCATAGTCGAAAGACTGCAAACGGTCCACCACCATCACAAAGAATCATTCCCCACGTCGAAGGCGCCATAGGCTGAAGGGGCTAGCAGCAGGACGACTGCTCCTTTTACCGCTGAGCCAATCACAATGTGCATTCCAGCCGATGCAACTCTGGTATCTCAACCTCCACATCTGAGCTGGTGGATTGGCAGCTATATAAACACAAAACCCACCTTTTGAATGCTTTCCATATATCCCGTCGCCAATAATCCGCTACTACCAGTCCTCCTGTTTCTACTGGGCCAGGTCCAAGGTGGAGATCAACGGTGTCGCGCTGTAACAGAACGTAAGTCACAGGCATTCCTGTTATCCTCGGACTTGTAGGTGCATAGCAACACTGGACTTGTTCATGCCTCAAAATCTTTAAAAGCACCACCATACTGTTACACAATGTGGAAGTGTTTAATGTTGAAGTATGAAATTGATCAGAACAGACCTTGGGACATATGTAGCACCCACCAATTAGTGACAGACTTCCTACATGGCCATTGACACCTATACAAAATTTCTTAACAATCACAAATAGAAATGTGTCCACAAAGAAGTGTGGAAGAAAGTACCCAAACATTGGAAGTGACAATTGGAAAATAACCCCAACTTCCACCCAAAAACAGATTCCAGTGTAGCACAGACACTACAACATGCTGCAGGTGGTTTTAGCCAGAATGTAACATAATAGTCAGTGGAGAATTGCAAACATGTCAGAGATGTACAAAGGTCACATGCCCCCTTGGTGTGTGCAATATATCACAAACATATGATCACACAAAAATGTAAAGTGCCAGATCATCTGTGTAACGCATACGTGCATATCATTGACATATCATGTCAAAATAAACACATATGCATTCTCCAGTCACAATAACAGAAACACATATAATTTTGGTGGAAGTGTCCAGGAACATGATGAATTCTTGCATCAAAATTAATGTCAATAAATGTGCAACACAAATATATGCATTTAAAAAAATAACTAAAATACACAACTTGTGCTTGTCACTGTTATAAATTAGAGGAAGTGCATGGCCCACACATTAGGAGAAATAACATCAGCAGAAAACAGTTTAGTAACAATCCAAAATTAAGGCCAGGACAAAAGGTACTTTCAAAATACAAATTTATTACAGAAATTAGATAACTATCTCATAAGTAAATTAAAGGAGATTGTGTTGGAAAAACACAAAGACATCAGTCCAGTAGCCCATAGTGTGTGAGCATGCCTACAACTTGCCTCCTAAAGTCACTGCCAGAATAAACCTCCCCTGGAAGGGGCATCCATGGAGCAGACATCAGGCATCTCAAAGATCTTATTGGGGAAACGGGTGGTTTGGGTTTTGAAAGGGGTGGGTTTGGGTTAGGGAGGGGTGGTTTGACATTTAGAAGGGGTGGGTTTGGGAAGAGTGGTTTAAGATTTGGAAGTGTGGTTTGGGGTGTGAAAAGGCTGGGCTGGGATGTGGAAGGGGTAGGTTTGGATTTGGAAGGGGTGGGTTGGGATTTGAAAGGGGTGGTTTGGGACTTAGATGGTGTGGGTTGGGATTTGGAAGGGGTGGTATGGGATTTGGAAGGGGTGGGTTGGGATTTGGTGGGGGTCAGGGAAAAGAGCAAGCTCTCCTTAGGGAAATCGACTGAGTCAGGTTTGGAAGGTAGAGGGAGTGTCTGTGTCTGTTGTGCATGTGTCTGGTGAAGGTGGGAGTGAATTAAGTTTGTGTTTTTCTGTTTGTCTTTTGGATGGATGATTGTGGGCGTTTGTGTTGAGTATGAGTTTGTGTGGATGTGTTTGCTGTGGCTGTGCTGAGTGTTGCTGTGGTGTCTGTGGATGTGCTAGTGCATTCATGTGTGGTGGTGGTGTTTTGTAGCCATTTTAAGTATAGCTCCATGCACGTTAGTTTAATATACTAGGCCGCTGTGCACCTTGACCTAGATATATTTTATTCAGCTTCGCACTGTTATTTTACAATAACCAGTTTTACGGTCTTGTTTTAATTTCTTCTATTAAACTGTTTAGCTTAGTTCAGCATTGTGTTCTCAAACAATGCATTCATGATCACCCTGTGCTTCAGTCAAGGCTACAGTCTGGCACATTGCCGGTAAACGTGGTAGAAGTTTAGTCTCCAACATTCGTAGAAAATACACATCCTTACGTATGGACATTTTCTTAGTACATCTGCTGTGTTAGTTATGAAAACACTTTCTACTCCTTGTACACGTCAAGAGGGAGATTCCAGCCAGGGAACCACAACTGTATGCTGAATGCCCTGTTGCAGATGCTGACGCAGATTACAGGCCTTTGCTCAGGTATGAGGGTAGATGTCCTCCCGGGGGAATCTGAAAGGCAGGCTTAGAGCTTAATATGCTGTGCTCGAAATATAATTTAGAGAGGGAATAATCCATCGATTCTGGCAGCACTATGATAGCCTTATTCTTGTGTTTCACTCTCATCGTCACTATTTTAATATTATTGTGTTGTGCAGTTCTGGTTATTGCAGCTCACGCTTTGCTATCCAAAATGCAGTTGTTTTATTAAACCCATCTTTAAAACTTATACTACCTTTATTGTCATTTATATATGAGACCGCACTGTGTATGAGAGAACCGGTTGTTACCTGAGTGACCACGACTTCCCTGAGAAGTACTGATATGTCATGCGCTCGGCTGCCCAATTGTCTCTACCATTCGGGAGAGATGAGGCACTGCTAGTTAGCTGGAGCAAAACCCAGATTTGGAGCGACAAGCGTCATCCACTGTGGGTCAGACTCAGTCCCCCACACTGTGGACGATCTTGCTGCTCAAAATCCAGTAATCTCATTAGGATAATGAGAGCCTACAGTGTGATGACTTGTGCTGTGTCTGTGGTGTGGATGTGTGTTGGAGGTGTGGTGGGTGCAATGACTGGTGTTGTGCTAGTGGTGTCTGTGGGTGTTGACGGAGTGGTGGGGCTGTGTCTGTGTGTGTGGTTTTGTAGTAGTGGGTGAGTGACGGGGGTGTGACAGTGGTGGGGTGGTAAGTGTTGTGGCTGCATGTGTCTGTCTGTGCTTATGTTTCTTGCCGTTTTTGTGCTGAGATGTGTTGCATGTGGCTGTTGTTTTGGGTGCATGCATATTTTTTGTTTTGCTTTGGACCGGTCAGGGTTTAGGGATTTGGAATATGGAAGGGGTGATAGTCTGGGCATGAGGCTGGGTTGGGTGGGAGACTGTGGCCAATGAGGAGGCCAAACCCTCGAATGTCTGCTGTAGGCGAGATAGCGCAATGTGAATGCCATCTAGGTAAGCCAGCATATGGATGTTCTGGCCAGCCAGACCCTGGATGGCGATCTAGCCTATAGCAATCGTTCTTTATAGATTCACTGCCTTCTCAGTGAGTGTAGCCTGGGACACCAGGGTAGGGGCTGAGGTGCCTGCAGCAAAGGTGGTGTCACCCCTTTTAGGGGGGCGGCTACGGCCAAGTGGGGGGGAATAAGAGGGAGGGTAGAGCTAGGAATGTGGCAGGTGGACAAAAATGTAGGTATCATAATATCACCAGGGTCCACCCCACTAGATTCTGGTATTCATTGGATGCCTCAGAGGAAGATGTCAAGTCACTGATGACCTCCTAGTCAGTCCCCCCATGCTACTGGGTTCCTCAGTGTCAGTGGTCTCATCAGCGATCACTCGTGGCCAGCTTAATCTCTGTTGATGGGCCGCTGGCACCCTTGCCTTGCCCAGTTAGTCCTGAAAAACAAGTTACAACAGTTATAGTATACCTGTGAGAACACGATTGGACATCAATGTTCATCACTCAACACTTGCAACAAGTTCAGTTATCCCCCATGGCTGCTCCCATATCAGGTATGTCGTTGTCACTTATACACTTTTAGTTCACTATATCACAAAGGGTTGCAACAGCATGAGTGAACAAGTAGGGCTGGCTACATCTCTGAACCACTGCAGAACTTGCTAATATTGGTTCCCTTTTCCCAAAGACTAACATGCCTGTCCAAAATTAAACACCACAACTTCAATGTGATGTAGCCTTCTACATGCAAATGTCCCTTTTAAGATCACATTGCTCACCATCACCAAATTACCCTCTGGGCAGGGCTAAGGACACCAAAATGCTGTCTGTAAGATGCACAAACATCTCACAAATGTGGACATATTCCTGTCTGTTGCTTACAAGACATCTTTGTAAAGAAATGCATGTTGCCATTCACAGACTGGCTTACATGCACAATTGTGATGGACTAAAGATTCAGATTCACCAGTCACTGTCAACATAAAGTATCATAATTTTGTGGGGAAAGTGCTGTCAAACGCATCAGGTAAGGAAGGATGTCACTGTAAACATAATATCAAAACTGTTAATGCAGATGCGTGTCCTCACATTGTCATAGAACTAACGTAGCAATGACAAGTCAGAAATATCAGCTGCTTCACAATTGTGCAGTTTGCCACAATTACCAGTAAGGAAGACTGCATCCACTACACACATGTGTGACATACAATCACATCTAACCCAATCACGAGCTGGGGCATTTTTATTAAAACTGTCTCTCGTGTCATTGTGTAAATGCTGGCATTCTCTTGTGTCAATGCAGGCATGTGTCTACCCACAACAATAATTGCCTTGGGAGGAGCAACCTAGTGGCAGGAGACAGCACAATGCAACACAACACACACAACATCAGACACAGTCTGACCAGCTTACTTTTCCAGAAACCATCATGAACTTTGGATGTGTGCCTTCCTCGCAGTTGGTCTCATAAAAAATGGCCGGAAAGTAAAGAGGTTAAACCACAATGATATCTCAAAACAATTACTTACCCGCTTGTTGCTACTGTTGAGCCCTTAACTGGCCATTCAGCTCTGGGTCAGCCACTGCAAGGATGCCAGCCATTAAGGGGGGTCAGGCAGCAGTGCACCTGGCTGGATCACTGGGAGGTTTAGCTGACTTTGCTTTTGGCAAATTTTCAAGTTGCCCAATACAGGTCCTCCCACCTGCACCAACAGCGCAGGCTACACTACTTGTGGACCCCAAAGGTCCACACTTTCTTTGTAATGGCCTTCCAGATATCCTGCTTTTAATGGAGGTTGACCTGCGTAGATGGCAAGAAAAGAGCAGGAAAAGGTCATTCAGTGTTACTGTTGGGAAGCACTGCAGTGATATCATATATTCCCAATGAACACATACATTTGCAAAACAGCTGCAATTGCATTTGTCTACAAATCAGTTATAGGTAGAGTGGAAATACTGATTTGCAGTGAACCCATGTGCACCAATGGGCACCATCAATTCTTGCTAGATGCTCATGTTACATACTCATGCCTACAACATGTTCTTGGCCAAAACAATGCAACCAATTCTGTAGTGAGAGCCACCCATTGTCACTCACAATCATTGTGAGCTACTGTAGGCCAAACCACCTGTACAATCCTTGCACATAATCATGCTCTCATCTTACATTGGCTTCCTGCCTAATCTCCTAAGAGTCAGAACCTCTGGCCTACATCACATACACTTACTGAGAAGAACAGAGGAGCGTTGCTATGTGTCAATGACAGCAGGGATTTGTGGGTTGTTTGGACATGCGTGTATTCTAATGGGACAGACTGGGATGGATGATGGTGAGCCACTGTCATGTGAACTTGCTGCACCTAAAATAAGTCTAACTATATGTGGCTTCATGGCAGGTTGAAATCATACAGAGCTAAATGAGTGGCAATATGTGCTGGGCTCCCACATGGCAGTACAGCATTAGACAACTCCAGACTCTAACATTTTTCAAGCGTAATCACTGTTGTTTCAACATTGACTGTATGGTGTTGGTTATATGACTGGTACACTGTCTACTGGCCATTGTCAGTCAGTGGTCTGCAGTTTGTGTGAGGAAATAGGATTTGTGTGATACATAGCCAACCATTGCAACCTCTGCTGTCAATTGGTGTAGTAAAATGCCTCTCATGGCATGGCTACCCCCTAACCATTTGCCTTTTTTGGATACTAGTTCTGATTGAAAGTGTGCTGGGACTCTGCTAACCTGGCCTCAGCACCAGTTTTCTTTCCCGAAACTGTACCTTTGTCTCCACAATTGTCACAGCCCTAGCACACAGATAAGTCCCTTGTAACTGGTACCCTGGTTACAAGGGCCCTGTGGCCAGGGAAGGCCTCAAAGGGCTGCAGCATGTATTGTGCCACCCTGGGGACCCCTCACTCAGCACATGCATACCACCTCACAGCTTGTATGTGCTGGTGGGGAGAAAACGACTAAGTCCACATGGCACTCCACTCAGAGTGCCATGCCCACAGCTCACTGCCTGTGACATAGGTAAGTCACCCCTTTAGCAGGCCTTACAGCCCTAAGGCAGGGTGCACTATACCACAGGTGAGGGCATAGTTGCATGAGCACTATGCCCCTACAGTGTCTAAGTCAAATCTTAGACATTGTGAGTGCAGGGTAGCCATAAAGAATATATGGTCCGAGAGTTGGTCAAACACGAACTCGACAGTTTCATAATGGCTACACTGAATACTGGGAAGTTTGGTATCAAACTTCTCAGCACAATAAATCCACACTGATGCCAGTGTGGGGTTTATTGAAAAAAGCACACCGAGGGCATCTTAGAAATGCCCCCTGTATACCAGTCCAATTCCTAGTGTTAGGCTGACCAGTTTCTGCCAGCCTGCTACATCCAGATGGGTTTCTGGCCACATGGGGTGAGTGCCTTTGTCACTCTGTGGCCAGGAACAAAGCCAGCACTGGGGGGAGGTGCTTCTCACCTCCCCCTGCAGGAACTGTAACACCTGGCGGTGAACCTCAAAGGCTCAAGCCTGGTGGTAAAGCACACCAGGACACTCCGTCTAGTGGAGATGCCCGCCCCTCCAGACACAGCCCCCACTTTTGGCGGCAGGTTGGGAGGAGATAATGAGAAAATCAAGGAGAAGTCACCCACCAGTCAGGATAGCCCCTAGGGTGTCCTGAGATGAGGTGACCCCCTGCCTTAAGAAATCCTCCGTCTTGTTTTGGAGGATTCCCCCAATAGGATTAGGGATGTGCCCCCCTCCCCACAGGGAGGAGGCTCAAAGAGGGTGTAGCCACCCTCCAGGGCAGTAGTCATTGGCTACTGCCCCCAGACCTGAACACACACCTAAATCGAGTATTTAGGGGCGACCCTGAACCCAGGAAATCAGATTCCTGCAACCTGAAGAACCTGAAGAAAGAAGAAGGACTACTGACCTGAAAGCCCTGCAGAGACGATAGAGAAGACAACTGACTTAGCCACAGCCCTTCCGGCCTGTCTCCAGACTCAAAGAACCTGCACAGCAGCGCATCCAGTGGGACCTGGGACTTCTGAGGACGCAGAGGACTGACCTGCACCTAAAGGACCAAGAAACTCCAGAGGACAGCGGCTCTGTCCAAATCTACAAAAAAGAAACCAACTTTAAAGAAGACTCCAGCCTCACTCCGGAAGCGTGAGTCTTCACACTATGCACCTGACGCCCCCGGCACGTATCCAGAAGAACCAACACTGCAGAGAAGACCCCCAGGTGACTCCAATGACGTGGACATCATGAGTCGACCTCCCTGCACTCCCACAACGATGCCTGCAGAGAGGATCTACGACTCTCCGGTAACAAAGGAACCCGACGCCTGGAGAAACACTGCACCCGCAGCCCCCAGGACTGAGAGGAACAAACCACCGGTGCAGGAGTGACCAGCAGGCGGCCCTCATCCTAGCCCAGTTGGTGGCTGGCCCAAGAAGCCCCACTGTGCCCTGCCTGCATCACCAGAGTGACCTCCAGGTCTCTCCTTTGTTTCCTATCAACAACCTGACGCCTTGTTCACACACTGCTCCTGGCCACCCCTGTGCCGCTGAGGGTGTATTTTGTATGCATGTTTGAGACCCACCCAGTGCTCTACAAAACCCCCTGGTCTGCTCCCAGAGGACACAGTTACTTACCTGCTAGTAGACTGGAACCAGAGCACCTCTGTTCTCCATAGGTGCCTTTGTTATTTAGCCCCTACTTTGACCTCTGCACCTGACCGGCCCTGTGTTGCTGTTGCTGGGTGTTTGGGGTTGACTTGAACACCCAACGGTGGGTGGCCTATGCCAAGGAGACTAAACTTGCAAGTGCTTTACATACCTGAGAAAATAACTATTACTTACCTCCCCCAGGAACTATTGATTTTTGCAGTGTCCACTTTTAAAATAGCTTATTGCTATTTTTGCCAATTCTGTGTATACTCCTGTTTGAATTCAAAGTTCCATACTTACCTGTGTGAAGTACCTTACAATTTATGCACTTACCTAAAGTCTGAATCTTGTGGTTCTAAAATAAATTAAGAAAATAATATTTTTCTATATAAAAACCTATTGGCCTGGAGTTAAGTCTTTGAGTGTGTGTTCTCATTTATTGTCTGTGTGTGTACAACAAATGCTTAACACTACCCTCTGATAAGCCTACTGCTCAACTACACTACCACAAAATAGAGTATCAGTATTATCTAATTTTGCCACTATCAACCTCTAAGGGGAACCCTTGGACTCTGTGCACCCTATCTCTCACTTGAGATAGTATATACAGAGCCAACTTCCTACAGGTGGGTTAACATTGTCTACCATAGAACATTTATATATTGTTCACAAAAAATCTGACCCAGATACATCATTCTGTTAACTTAAAGCACAACAACAACCACGTTACCTAAAGGAAGCCAAATATCTTGTGAACCAAAAAAGAAGAGGTTACTCAATCAGACATTCTCCAATGAGACATGTACCTGTTCCTCTGGGGTCCCAAAGTGTTGGCTTTAGGGACAGAAACTCCCTGGAAAGAAGCTCCAGATCCTCAGGAAAGAAGGCAGGTGCCCTGTCACCTGCGTTGCCCCGCATCCTGGGTCCCAGAGGGCGATAACAGCAGCAATAAATCAGGGAAGTCTTGATGGTTTTTTACACAACGAAGAACACAAGTACACGGCAGGCGCGATCCGTGACAGAGATGGACACAGCCATACACATGTTAGCCTATGGCAGGGACTGTCGTCGAGGTTCCCACCGACTATGAAGTCAACACCCACTGATGGCCATCAGCTATGCAATGTCCTGACGGCAATGTCAGACAGCTGCCATTTTAGGGTGTTTATCCGCGCACTTTACAATTGTATATGCATCACCAGCACCCTTAATGGTGCATTTTTATCAGACAGATATGGACAACACTTTTCGGGGCAAGATATGACATGTAAAAATGTGTACAGTGATTATGTTTGTCAATGATAGTGCTGTGGAGGTAGTACTACCCCCATTGACGGTATTTAAAAAAAAAAAAGAATATATATATATATATATATATATATATATATATATATATATATATGTGCAAATAATACAGGTCAAATGTATTATTTGCACTTAATGATGAAAAGTCATAAATGTGTATATTTTACATATTAGTGGCCCTTATATTTGGTGTCAGTGTGTACATGTATCACCTAATGACATTTTTACTGCTACCCAGTAGTCCGATGTGCTTTGACATTAGTAGTATGGTTTTCAATACATACAGACGCCTGAACCCAGCCATGCATAGGAAGCAACATCCCCAGGTGTTACTGCCCTTTCCAGACCTTGCCATCATGGAGGAAAGGGAAATAGTCAAGGTATATTGTCTAAATAGGCAAATCATCCTGGATTTGTGCCAGCTGCTGGACCCTTTTCGCCCGCCTCGCAATATGAATACTACAGTCATAACACCAATAGTCAAACATATGGCAGCACTGCATTTTGTAGCAATTGGCACCTTTCAACACATTGTTGCAGTATCTGGGGCCATGTGCCAGCCAGGTTTCAGTGGTGTGCTACAAGACGTCCTTGCTTATCTGAGTAAGAACATGAACAGATACATCCAGTTTCCAGTCCACAGGATTTACCCACTGTGAATGGAGAATTGTATGCTTTGGGTGGAATACCACATGTGGTTGGAGCAATAGATGCCATGCATATTGCCTTGGTTCCACCCCACAACAGACAACAGGTCTACTGCAATTGAAAGAACTTCCATTCCATCAATGTGCAAGTTGTCTGCTTACCAGACTTATAAATCACAAGTGTGTGAGCGCTCTTCCCTGGGTCAAAACATGATTCATTCATTCTACGGAAAAGCAATACACCCATGCAGACATCACAACTTAGACCATGTAAGGCCTGTCTTGTTGGTAAGTACAATATGGCTTGTAGACATTTTGCCTGAATCCCAGTTTAGGAGGGGGCAATGGGTTGCTCTGATAGTAATCTGTTGATGTATTGCTTCTGTGTTGGAGACACAGCGTATCCTAACTGACTGTGGTTATTGGCACCACTGAGGAATCCAACAATGCCAGGGGAAGTATGCTTAAATGAGGCCCATGGAAGAACATGGAAGCCAGTTGAGCAGGCTTTCAGGCTCCAGAAGGCTAGGTTTAGGTGCCTGGACAAGATTGGTGGAGCCTTCCTCTATGCACCTGATAAGGTGTGCCAAGTCACTGTTGCCTGCTGCATTCGCCATAACATTGCCTTGAGGAGACACATCCCTATGACTGCAGAGGGAGGTGACTGTGATGAGCCCCCTGGCAAGGATGTTGAAATGAACTATGAGGATGACAGTGGTGAACAAGAAGGTGTTGACTGACACCAATATGTGATTGCCCACTTCTTCACATGAGTGTAAGTTTACCTTTACAAGATTTATGCTCCAGTGTCAGTATACCTTGGTCCCTAGGGTACACATATCGGTCTTCTATGGTACTATTTTAGGACTGGTCAGTGCAGGAAGGGTCAAAGCAAAGATGCTGGTGGATCAGTGTTTCCCCACGTTGGGTTATGTGGTCATTGAAATAGTGCAAAAGGGCTTTTGCTATGTATGTGTGTCCTTATGACTTGTCAATTGAGTTACATATTTTAAGCGTTAAAATTGATTGATATTAGTCTGTTTCAGGGTCCTTCATTGTGCGATTTTCATATGGACAT
This sequence comes from Pleurodeles waltl, assembly GCF_031143425.1. Lineage (NCBI taxonomy): Eukaryota > Metazoa > Chordata > Amphibia > Caudata > Salamandridae > Pleurodeles > Pleurodeles waltl. Next base: position 590,491,020 of record NC_090447.1, read on the forward strand.
TTCAACGTTGTGACATTTGCAGTGATATACTGCTGTTTGGAAGTACAAAGTGAACATGTGTTGAACCTGGGAGAGACACCGTCTTGGGATGGACAAACCTTTTCCACAGACAACTTGCACTCTGATGGCCTGGAAGTTCAGAAGATTGTATCTGACCTGTTTTCTGTATGATGCTACTATCAAGGCAATATGTGCTACTTGAGTTGCTCAAAGCATACATATATGTGAAACCCTAGCTTATTGTTCCCCCTTCTCATTGGCTACATCTTCAATTTTTGGACAGTGGAGTTAGCAGTGGATGAGTTTCATCATTGGTGATAAGACTTTTTGTTAGCACACCACTGAAAGGTGAATGTGTTACTGCACCAGATACTGCCACAGTGTCTTGTACTGGTCATGTGGTCTCAAATTTTGTCACTGTCATGATGTGGACTATTAGTTTTATTGATCTAGGATTCTTGTTGTGAGGCCAGGATGTATAGCTCCAACTGACATAAGGCATCATAGTTTGCCTATCTACTCTGTTCCCACTGAATAATCCCTTTTCTCCATGATATCAAGGTATTGGAGCCTATAGACCTGTTTGGCACAGAAACTGGGGTTAGGCCTGGTTTTATTGTTACCCAGACTCTATTTCTGGAAGAACTTGTTTCCAAACATTGTATGTTCCACATACATTCTCAACAGAGTTTGTTATATTTTAATACTTTTTTGGACACTATCCATCTTTGTAATTGCAACTTTTTTTTCTAAAAAATGACTGTACGTAGTCTTCCCAACATGATGATGGTATATGGACATGACAATAAAAAGGCCACAAATAATCAAATAAGAGTCTTGTACTCAAGTACCTATTACAGTTATTTTGTAGAAACAAAAATAAGTGTGAAGTAAATCAAATAAGTAGTTTTAAAAAAAGAGTCTGTCAGTTGGATGGAAACATGGTAGTAGAGCCCAACACATTTGGAGTCTAATGTCCAAAATATTATAGTCCTCAGAAAAGGTATATGTGTGAATGGAAAAGTCCACACTTTGAATAGTAGACACATGGGGGGGTAGGTTTGGTGTCTCTTGGAGGTGGTGGTGCTGGTCTTGCTATCCTCTGCTTCTGGTTCAAATTGTTGTGTCCTCTGGGGAGGAGGAGGGGACACAGGTGCAGGGACTGGGGTGGTAGGCTCAGGCTCCTCCTGTGACAGGGCCTCCCTGTTTGTAGCTGGCAGAGTTGAAGTTTTCCAAGATGCATGAGCTGGTGGATGTCATACATCAACCCAGTCAAGGATCCCATGGTGGACTTAATGTTCTGAAGCTTCACATTGTTCTCCCTCTGCACCTGTTTTAGGTCCTGGGTCCCATTTAGGATCTGTCTCACCACGTCTTGGGACAGTAGCACTGATCCTAAGACTTTGTCAAGGGTTGTCTGGCTCATCAAAGCCCCAGTAGCCTCCCTTGGCTGGCCCACAGATTTACTCCCACAACCTCTATCCCCACTGGCCTATTGTCCTAAAGTATGACCCAAAACATTAGTTCCTGGCAGAACTGTTGTCAGGGTTCTTGGTGGTTCAACAGGAGCTAGGACTGGTGGGCACAAGATGGGTGTACTACCTCTTGGTGCACAGGTAGTGGAAGTGTCCTCCTGCTGAGGTGGTATTGCAGCAGCGGTGGGAGGCGTTGCTGTGGACTGGGTCTGACTTACTGGGGCAGTGTGGCCAAACAGACAAGGTAGGCCAGCTTGCTTCTCATCATCTGGGTTTTCAGTATTGGATTCCTCACTAAAGGCTTGCTCACGGGCTGGAGTAGAGGTCTCCTAGCTGCCAAATGGTGATTCACAGGTCTGGCCAGTTGGACCTGTGAATGATACAGGGGATATGTTAATTAAATATTGTTTGTGTGTTTCATGTGTCTTTATTTACATAAGGGCCAACCTAAAATCTTGAAAGGGAGAGATTGACTGATAAGGCCTTTGTGTCATTTGCACTGTGTAACCCATGCAGCCTGAATTACAAAGATGGAAACTCCAGACCTGACCTTGTAGAAGTTCCCTTAAATAAAATGTGCAAGTTCAGATGTGTTGGTTACATGAGACAGACATTGAGGCCAACACAGTGATTTGTACATTGGAGTCCTGAACCCTTCCGAAGCCTAGCATGCTGCAAAACATTGGATATACAGTGGTTCATAACGCACATGATTCTGCAATTGAACATCATATGAACAATGAAATTTTACTTGTGGGTGGCTACTAATTCTGTGCTACATGCGACTACTAGTTTTTTATGTCTTGGAGTCAGAAAACAATGACTTAAGTACGCATTTTCAAAAATGTAGTGCAGCTATGCCTACTTGGTTGAGATGTTCAGGAGGTAATATTTAATATCTAAACATAACAAGGTGACTGACAAATGCATCAGTTTTTGAGATGTGTGTGCATATTGAAGTAATTGACTGTATTACAAAATTACATCAGACTTTTGATTGCCATCTCAAGGAACAGAGCATCCTGGTAGTTTTAGTTATCTGTTGACATCATGGACAAAGCTTGTTTGAAAAATAGCTTCCACATATCATTTCAATGATTACATTAGATATGAAAACGTGTTTGCAACTGGTACACGCATATGAATATCATGTGACTGGGAGAAAATGCCACTTAGGGACACCATATTTTCCTGTACAAATGGATGTAGTTTTGGACCTGTTTTGAGTAGGACAACAACATACATTGATAGACAGTGATGGGCAGAGCCCATGCAAGAGGTGATCCATGGGGAGCTATACATAATCTGGCTAGACATATGGCATTCGGTTAGGAGGATAACTACATCCATGCTGCTGGCATTTTGTATGACAAAACATATTTTGTTTAGTCACAGATAGCTACATCTGTGTTGCTAAGGGTGTTGCAGCATTCTAATGGTCTACCTTAAAGGTAGGACTCCATGAGTGAAAAGGAAGACATACATAGGTCCGACTTACCAGTCTGCACTCTGCCAGGGGCTTCAGTCAAGCCTTCAGGATGGAGGATTTGCAAGACCTTCTCCTCCCAGGGAAAGAGATGTAAAGGGGAGAGACGAGAACCAACACCAGTCCTCTGCCTCGCCAGTTGACAATTAGAGGCCAGTGTGAGAGACTAGTTTTGCATTAATATTTTTCTCATATATAATCATACTCATATTTGGTTGTATTCATCATTTTTATAGTTAACCTTTAGGTGTTGTGCATAAGGTACTTGTTAAATTGGCCACCATCAAACGTGAGGCCTATACGAAGACTAACTGTAAGAGACTGGGTAAAATATTAAGAGTTAAACTATTTTCTGCAGAATTAATTCTCTGAAATAATATGAGTATTTCTTGACCTTTGTTGGGTCTGTAGCTGAACAAGGCCATTGTGTAATGTTACCTGTATTGAATGTTTCCAATATGCACCGCTCTCACGACTTTATGACGCTGCTTGACAATCTCTATTCACTTGTATAAAAGCAATGTTTCTAATTCTTGTTTTCTTCTGAAGATGTTTCCTCACCATATCCTGTTTCTACTGTTATTAAAGTCTGTAACCCTCTACAATGTCGAACAAAGGAACAAATTGAGACCGAACAGAAGGGACCTGCAAGGATACTTTTGTATAAGTTTGAAAAAACGCAAGAGGAGAGATGACCAATGGGGATCCAAGGGACATCTGGAAAAGAAACTTAGAATGAAATGTCGATAACTAATATTTTTGTAATTGGTTGTTCTTTCTATGCATGACTTCTTTAGCCAATCAGCTTATTATTGTCTTTTAATATAACAAGACTGCACAGTCATTTGTGAAATCTTTCTTCGTCTGGGAGCATTCTAGAGATCATTTCTTTTGGGAGTCTTCTGAGACAGACTACTTGCCAGATAGTCTACTGACTTCTAGTTTTTTTTTTTTTTTCTTAGTTTAGCTTCTCTCTTCTATGATGAACTAATAGTACAATGGTTTGGGAATATTATATTCCAAACTTCTAAACCGTCATCCCTTTCCCCGTTCCTGATCTGTTCCTGACGTCGCTGTTCACTTGATGGAGCTAATCTGATTCTCTGTCACTCATTGGGATAGGTAACAAAATTTTGTAATGTCTTGTTTCTTTGCCTTTGTTTGACAGGTACCAATCTGCTTGCTTTTGATAATGTTGTAGCTAAGTATTTTTCCAAATTAGTGTTACTAAACTTTTTGCATGAAGCCCAACATTCTGATGCTAATTAGTGGTTAGTGAGGTATATTACCTTTATTATGAGTGGTTATTGACATCTTTCTTTGTTGATTCAATGTATTCAATTTCTCTTGCTCAAATCTTATTGCAATTGATTTGTGTATTCTCTATTGAGATTGTCATTCTTATTGTATTGATTAAGCTTAGATTTTTCCGTCGACTAGATCAGCCTGTGTTGTTTCTTTATATATATCAATCGATGTTGAGATTAATATTTGTGACTTTAGCTTTGTTAATATAAGGAAATAAATATCCTAATTCTTAATAAACTGGTGTGGTTATTTAGGGTCACATTGATTATGGTATGATCTTTATTGGTTTTCTATTAAATGTATATTGTATTAGGACATTTTCTTTAAACCAAACAAAAAAGGTTCATCGACCTCGAACATGAAATCTAAATATAGCTGTGATTTTCGCACTCACACCAGTGAACGAACCTTCTTCCTAATCTCCTCATATGTGCACAGATTAGCTACTTCGTTTCACTCTGTCAATTATTCTAGACGACATTTGCCATGTAGTGTTTTGGACTTGTACTCCAATCAATTGTAGCTCTACTCTAATGATTTCTTCCACCATGACAGACAATTCTCCCTCTGTGAAACGGGGATTTCTTTTTCCCGCTATTATGAAATTATTCCTAACAAAACTAGTGTTAAAAAAAAGAAGGGTACTGTAAAAAGAAAAATAGACAAAAAGGGACAGAGGGAGAGGTAAACAGTATCAAAAAAATGTCTGCTATGTTGTGGATTTGGCTGTTTGTCTGGACTTCTGCAGTGGAATGTCAAAGGATCATGGTCTGAAGTGGAGTGTGCTTTTTAGTGTGTTTTGCAGATGCTCACAATTGTCCAATTTGCAACATGTGTGGCCACTGTCACTCAGCCAATGACCACAGCCATGATAATATTCTAAACGGGTCCCGCCACGGATTCCTGCTGTCATTTGCCCACCGCTGACACACCACCGGCACAACTATGTGATCTAAATATGCTTATCAGGATGCTGCTGTGGAGGCGGCGATGGAGTGTCAATCATCAGTATTGGAGTCCACCGCTTCGGCTGCGGGATGCAGCTGACGCAACATAGCACAATATGTCATGGTGGTCTTTGGCTTAGCCTCAATACATCTAAATACAGCGGGTGGGAGACCGCTGATGTGACAGTCTTTTCAGGCCCACCTCTGACGCAGCTTGGCAGGAACACCGCCAACATCTAAATCAGACAGTAAATGACCTGAGCAAAGTAGGTACTAGTCACTCATGATCTGTTCACCTAGTAAAGAATGTCTAAAAAGGTAAATGTAAAAAATGTGAGCAATCATAGTGGATAGGTATGGTGTCTTTTTCAATGTGGGAATGTGCCAGTTTCTTCAGTGTGTGTCTTAAATACATATTCAGGCAATGCCAGGCCTTTTATTTAGGGTTCATATCTGCAGGAGCTGCAACACTGAGAAAATGAGAGTGCTAAGATTTCCAACTATCCAAGTCTCCTGGTAATCAATCAATCATGGATTTATAAAGTGCGACTACTCACCCGTGAGGGTCTCAAGGCGCTAGGGGTGGGGGAGGGATGGTACTTGATCTACAGTGCTAAGGTGGCCTCACTAAGCCTTATTAAGCCTCTCTTACCCTCTGTCAAGAGCAGTCAAAATTTAGCTTGAGGGAGAGAATGCAGAACACGTCTAGGTGGCAGGGAGTCTAGGCACAGTACAAAATAATTATCACAGTTACAATAATTATGTCAATCTCTCTCTAGACTTGTGGGTACACAGCATTTAGTTCTGACACATATAAATACATTTACAATGCAAATTTTAAGTTAAATCACAAAAGGTACAAAAGACAATATTCAAATGAAAATATGGTATAAAACAATATAAAAGTATATTTAGGGCCCCTGGCTAGGCACTGTATAATATGTTCATGACCACTGGCTGATCAAAACCTAGTCACAATCCTGCAATTAATCCTGCATTGAAATTCAAAATAAAGCAACAGTGGTGTCCTCTAAGCCTAGAAATTGTCATCCATGTAACTGTACTGAAAAAGTTGACCACATATATCTCTAGAATGACAAAAATTGCACTGCAAGTTTATCCACATGTTGTGATCCTCCTAAAAAATTAGACAATACTGTGATGAAGTGTGGACTGGATGAAGCACATCAGCAGCTACATCTTTGGGATAGATGCAGGCATAGCCATGGTACTTGACTTCTTTAAGACTGACAAGGTTTATAACCATTTTTCTTGCAGTGACCAAAGTCAGCATCCTGAAAAAGTGGAAAATGATACTTGAAAATAAAAAGGACCACTTGCAAATGGATTGCTACCTAAAGAAGATTGACTTATATAGTATTCAAGATCACAGTCATATATTTCACCAGACCTGTAACCCACTTTTGGAGTTTTTTCACAATTTGCACCAACACAGGCATTAGAGTCCACTAATTCTCTTGAGACTGTTATAGATACCTGTCATGTCCCCAACAAATGTTAAGGTTAGAAAGTGGGATATTTTAAATGCACTTGGTATCCTTTTACATCTTGAGACTTGAATAAAAACTCCCATCTTTTCTTTTCTCTGACCACTTCTCCCTTCCCTCCTCATTTTGTTTCTCTCCACCAGCTCATAGATTAGGTAAATCTATAGATTACACATTTGATGTTCCCCACAGTGTAACTGCTATATTTTAATTTAGAAAACTTTAAATGTTCCACTTAGGCTTCTTTCCAGTCATATTTTGGACATTATATTCATTTTGTTGTAGTGGAATAGACAACTTGTTCCGTGGGTTGTGTATTCCCCATGCACACAGTCTACGGCTATATGTTCTTTTTTTTTACATGTGACTGTTCTGGGGTTTAAATTGTGTTTGGGAAGTTTTTGTAGCACTCATTTTTGGCTTGAAAAGGTGTTTTGCTGAAGTGCAGGGAAAAGCCGTATCTGTAGTGGTTTTAAATTTGGCCTCACCTGCAAGATTGGCCAGGACCTGCAAAGTGTGGATTGAGCCTGTCTGTATCCAAAGTGATTTTGACTTGCAGAGCAGCTCCCTGCCCCTTCCCACCAACCTATGCTTTCCTGAATGGTCCTCCGGCTCGCAGGCAACCCTGAGCCCTCCTTTCACACTTTCCCAGTTTTTGGAGAGATTCCCATGACAGCCACCTCTGTTTTGTAGCTCACAGGTTCTCAGTGCCCTAAACAGCCCAGTAAGCAGAAGGACAAAGCAGGCGGTAAGAACAGAGACTTGTGCTGTGCAGTCTTGAAACTTTAAAACTGCTTATTTTCTCGACCATTGGCTGTTTTATTGAACTCTTGATATCTGTGCAATTTGTATCTTTAAAACTGCTGTTTCTAAAACATTGTTACTCGTGACTGTTCAAATCTTTCTCCTCGTTTTCCCCTATAATGTTCCAAGGCCTGTGCTTTAAAAAAAAAAAGAAAAAAAAAAAAAAAAGCAAACTAAATCTCAGAAGCCAGGCAGAGTGTGTTTAAGAAGCTGCTTAATCTGCTTTTTACACTGTGTTTGGGAGGTATATGGTGCACTTGCTTTTGCCTAGAAAAAGTATTTTGCTTAAGTGTGCAAAAAACAGTCTATGTAGTGGTTTTAAGTTTGGGCCTTACCTGCAAGGTTGACCAGGACCTACAAAGTGTGGATTGAACCTGTGTGTATTCAAGGAGATTCTGACTTGCAGAGAAGCTCCCTGCCCACCAGCCTGTGCGTAAGGTCACATGCCCTTTATATCTGTTTATTAATGGTTGTTGCATCTGTGCTCTGATTGGATTCTAGGGCTAGGGATTCTATTGGAGTTAGGGCTTAGGGTAATAGCTTTCATAGGCAGATAGGTGTGGGGTTCTGATTGATTTCTAGGGCTCGGATGTCTATTAAAGTTAAGGCTTAGGGTTAGAGTTTTGATTGGCTGATAGGTTGAGGGTTCTGATTGGTTCCTGGTGATAGGGTTTTGATTGGATATACGGCTTAGGGATTAGGTTTGAATTGGTTGATAGAGCTAGGGCTGTGATTGGTTGAAAGGATCTCTTATTGGTCCTAGGGCATAGGGCTAGGGTTCTGATTGGTTAGGGATAGGACTATGGTTACCTTTGGCCAATAGGTCTATTTAAACCTAGGGCGTCTCAGCCCAGGCATTGAGGCTAAGGTCAGAGGGGACAAAGGCAGTTGCCTGTTTAGGCCTGTTCGGGCCAGGTCAATGCAAGGGCCACAAATGATGCCCTTTTTTGCCATTCACCAGCAACCACCTTAAGCCATCCACATCCACAAACATAGGAATACTTTTGCAGTAAATGCACATCACTCCAGCACCTCAAACAAACCTCATTCACATTTCAGTGCTTCAACAACCACTTCACAAACCCACAAACCATACCTATACACTCTTCTACCCCAACTACCACACAATGTGACCTTCATTCCCACTCAATACATCCCTCTGTCCTAAGCATTCCACCTTTCGCATACAGTTTAGTTGACGCATCCTGGGTAGAACTAGTGGAGACCAGGCTAGACTGGCCCCTTGCCAGCATTGCTAGCACTCTGTGAAGATAATTGGAGTCTGACTGGCTCTGGAAACTAAATAATGCAGTTGCTGGCTCACTTTTGATCCAGTTGACAATCTGTCCTTTTAAGCCAGTAATGCAGCTTGGAAGCAAACACTTTTTGACCATTGGCCATGGTATAGTTCACCCTATGCATTAGGTTTCCCAATAAGCCCAACAGAGCTGCATAGGGTCCATCATTCAAGCGATCATTAGACTGGGACATCTTATGCCTGAAATGATAGGGAACAGCTCCTTACTCTTTGCCCATAGTCTTGCGGTCGCCCCTTGTTTAGTTTGAGAGGGAATCAGAGGTGGCAGTTCACATTCGATATATGACCCGCACTCCTGAGCGGAGTCACCACACATGCCATCTACTGCATAGTCACCCTGCATCAAGTCGTACTGCATAGTCATCCTGCATCAAGTCGTACTGCTAGCAACCCTAGCTCTCATGGTCAAAGGCTTATCAAGGTGCCCACTCAAAATTGATTACAAAGTGCCACTTTTCACACGCCCTAAAGAAGCAGCTTTCTTAAGTTTTATCATAATTCTTTTTAATGAGTGATGTTAAAATCGTATATTTAATTGGTAGAAAACTCTGTAAATCATGAATGTCCAATTGGCTGGAAAAAATGTAAAGATCATGGACCTCATTATGAATCTTGCAGTCCATGGACGGCCAGACTCACGGTGGCGGGCGTACTGCTGCGGTAGTGGCAGTCTGCCTACCCTATTATGACCGTGTCGAAAATGCCATGGTGGAAACGCCACCATCACAAGGTTGCCCCCACCAGGCAGCCTGGCAGTGGTGGTGTTTCAGATCCGACATGGCATCGATTATGAGTCCCATTCCGTCAGTCTTTTCCTGGCGGTTTACACTGCCAGAAAAAAACCTGGCAGAATGGGTGACTCGGGCCCCCCCGGGGGCGTGCAGGGACCCCCATGCACAGCCTTGTCATGCATTTCACTGCCCGAATTACGGGCAATGAAATGCACAACAGGTGCTGCTGAACCCGCCACCCTGCTGCATTGGCACCGGCTCCATTTGAAGCCAGCGTCAGTGTAAAGGCCCTGTTTCCCGTTGGGCCGGTGGGTGGAAACACTCTTTCCGCCTGCCGGCGCAGCAGGAACATAATTATGGGGCCGGCAGGGGCTTCGCCGTGGTGGCAGTCTTCTGTCAACCATCAGCGCGGCTGTTGGCGGTGTAACCAGCCGACATCATAATGAGGGCCTATGTTTCTTTAGTATGGTTTGATCTGATGCACATAAGTATGATCTGATTAATTGTGACATCATTTGATTTGATTTTGTTTTAATTGTTTAGGTGCTTTAAGTTATATTGTAATGGTTTTAATTTACTGGAAACAATAGAATCTATCTATCTATCTATCTATCTATCTATCTATCTATCTATCTATCTATCTATCTATCTATCTATCTATCTATCTATCTATCTATCTATCTATCGATCTATACCACTAATAAATCCACACATCACCAACACAACAAAAAGCCACATTATACACAACTTTCATCCATCCAGGAACACAGTCTCTATTTATGCAAAGCACCAGTTCTATCCTACCCTTGCTCCTAACAGACCCCTTTCTGTCACCACCAAAACATATACTCAGCCTTTCATCATATAATCAAGCAACACCCTCCTCCTCTTTTTATCCAAAACACACAACCAATCATTCCTTACACCTCCACACATATTACATCTTACAACAATCAAATCGAACACAACCATTCATACATCTTGCCTATCCCCTCTCTCATACCAGATACACTCTTTTTCTAAACATGTCACCACCTCTTAACCATTCAACGTCCACTCACCAACAGTACTTTACAAACAAGTATTTCTTAGAAAACCACTACATCAATCTCCTCTCACTACTGCGCAAAAACAAAACATAATAGTTCAGGGACCTTTGAGTGCGGGGACGCCATTACACGCGAGCACTACATATAAGTCAATACCTATATGTAGCTTCACAATGGTAACTCCGAATATGGCTGTGCAAGGTGTCTAAGATCATGGAATTGTCCCCCCATTCCAAATCTGGTATTAGGTAGCCAATTCCATGCATCCTGGGGGCTCCACCATGGACCCCCAGTACTGCCAAACCACCTCTCTGAGGCTGGCACTGCAGCTACAGCTGCTGCCACCTCACAGACAGGGTTCTGCCTTCCTGGGGGCTAAGCAGCTCAGTCCCAGGAAGGATGAACAAAGCATTTTCTTTGGGAGCATGGCGTTACACTCTCTCCCTTTGGAAATAAGTGTTACAGGCTGTGGTGGGGTCTGTCCATCACCATCCTAGGGGTGGTGCCCAGAGCTCCTCCAGTGTGTCCCAGACTTCAGCCATCTTGCTTTGCAAGTTGTGGGGGCACTCTGGAGGGCTCTGAGTGGCCAGTGCCAGCAGGTGATGTCAGAGACCCCTTCTGATAGGTCCTTACCTGATAAGGTAGCCAATCCCCCTCTCAGGGCTATTTAGGGTCTCTTCTGTGCGTTCTCTTCAGATTCTACTTGCAAGCTTCCAGCAGGAATCCTCTGCAACTACTACTTCATCCTCAGACCTCGGATCAACCGCAGACTGCTCCAGGAACTGCTGTAACAACAACAAAGTATCCAGAAAGGATACCTTTCCTCTGCAACTTCAGCTCCAGCCAGCAACTTCAATAGTTTCCATGGTGTGCAGGCTCTGAGGACTCCCTGTCTTCACCCTGCAACTGAAGGATCGAAGAACTCTCCCGTGGGGTGACAGAGTCACTCCCCTGCTCACGCAGGCACCTTCTAAGTCGATGACCAGTTTACTTGGACTACTCTCACAGCGACGAGCGTGCTCCTTTGAATACAGAGGGTGGACCCCATCAACACAGAGTGTCATGAGGTCCTGCTGTCGCATTTTGGAGGAGGCAAGACCTTGCCTTCGCCCTGGAACAACATTACCCGTGTGCACCGTGTCTTCTCCATTTCCTGATGTGCACCGTGTCTTCTCCATTTCCTGAGGCCTCTGTGCACTATTTACACAATTTCCTTTATGCACATCCTGGCCCAGGTCCCCAGGACTCTATCCTGCGATGCTCAACTCGCTGAGTTGATCTCCAGCGGCGTGGGACCTTCCTTTGTTGTGCTGCACCAACTGCATTTTGCACCTCCTTTGTCCCTGTGTCTTTGGACACCCGTGGGTGCTATCTGGTGCTCTGAGGGCTCTCTGAAGTGCTGAGAGCCCCCTCTTCCTCCTCACACAGAGTTGAGGCCCCCAGATCCCTCCTGGGTCCAGATAGCATCTAGTTGACCAAAACGCAACTTTGCTGGAACCAAGGCTTGTTGGAGGAATCCAGTGTCAAAACTCACCTACATCCATCTTCACAGCGTGGAACATCCTTTGCATCATGCAGGAACCCACTGGCATCTTCCTAGGGTATGTTATTTCTATCATCTTCACCCAACCGGGGACTCTTCTTTTGCACCCTATTCTGGGTTGGCAGGGGCTCCTGTCCTTCCCGGGACTTCTTTCGACTTCTGGACTTGGTCCCCTTCTTTTTCAGGTCTTCAGGTCCAGGAATCCAGCAGTTGTTGTTTGCAGACTTGGTTGATTACTGCATAATCCCAATCACGAGGTGTAGTGTGTCCTAAGGAAACTTGCAGTGCTTTACTCCTACTTTTCTGGGATATGGGGTGGGGTATTTTACCTACCTTTGCTGTATTCATACTCTCCCAGCGATTCTGCACACACTACACTTGTCTAGGGGGGAATTTGTGATTGGCATTCCACTTTCTTAGTATATGGTTTGTGTTGCCTCTAGACCTATTTTCTCCCATTGCAATCTACAGCATTTCCTATTGTTTGCACTATCCTATGTCTAATTACTTACCTTATGTTGGTGTCTAGTGTATATATTGTGTATAATACTTACCTCCGGAAGGATTATTTCCTCTAAGATATTTATGGCCTTGTGTCACCCAAATAAACTACCTTTATGTTTGGTAACACTGAATATTGTCTGTACTGTGTAACTATAAGTGGTATTGCATGAGCTTTGCATGTCTCCTAGTTCAGCCTAAGCTGCTCTGCTATAACTACCTCTATCAGCCTAAGCTGCTAGAACACTTATACATTCACAATTAAGGTATAACTGGACCTGGTATAAGGTGTAAGTACCCACGGTACCCACTACAAACCAGGCCAGCCTCCTACAGCCCTAGAAAGCAGGAATGATTTACTACTGACAGTAGTTGCTATGCTAAATTATTGAGCTCTGCTTGGAAATCAGCATGGTTCTTCACAAAAACATTTGATGATGGCTCTCAGAAAAAAGGTGTTGAGGCAGTGGGTTAAAGACTTGGTCAATTGAAGCACATCTGAGATGTTGAATATCTTGTGGAGAATTACATATGTTTAAATCCAAGTAACCATATGACCAAGGTGTTTAGGTTTCTTCATAGGATGTTTTGGTTTACAAAATCAGGATGTACAGTCGTATCATGATCAGAAAACAACATTTCAGTCAGAGCCAGAAAGTGAAAACTATGCCATGGTGTTATTGTGGATGTTGATTTTGTTTGGGGCATGTACTCAGAAACTCAACAGAAATGTTGATTTCAGGCAATGAAATCCTTTTAGGGGGCTCAGGAGCATATAATGGCACCAGTTGTTTGGTTCTTACATCTGGCTACAGGTGTGATTCTAGTTTATGGCCATAGCAGATACATTGTTGTTATGAGGGCTATGTAAGTAACCTACTACATGCAAAATATTTGGTGAACATTTTGGGTGGTGTTTTTATTAGTAGAAATGTGGACACTCAGGGTGGTAAGAACTTTATCAATCCTCACAGATTCCAGAATTTTCCTTCACAGAAATATGAGGAAAATCTATGATTTAGCCAAAGTTTGGAGTTTCCTGACCATTCTGGCTAAAGAAAATCCATGCAAACTACACAACTTCAGACTTCTCGAAGTATCTTGTTTTCAAACATGTTTGCATCTGAAAGGTTTCTCTGGGTGTTTCTGGCGCTTTGCCTAAATGCAACAGCTATCCACATCGCCAGAATTGGTCAATTTGCATGGCAAAAATGTATCATTCCTTGTGTCTTAGGGACCTCAAAGAGCCTTTCAGTTCACTGGCGATATCTCAGTCACACAATTTGGGTACTACTGTTATCGGGAGAAGAGTATGAACACTGGGTGGTCAGACATTCCGCAAATTCAGTTAGCGCGAACTGCTTTCACTATTGTTTGGTTATGTAACCCCAGTGGGCACAGCGTGCGGTGCAATACAGTAAAAAAAAAAAAAAATGTTTCTGTTGTCTTTACCAGAAATATTTGTTTTTCCAGAACTGTGGATGACCCATTGAAGTCCACTGAATTGTGAAGGTAATGTAGTGGACGTCAACAGGGTGTCTGCCCTAAAACAGTTAAAACCTATTAAATTCATGCAGCCTGATGTCCTGCCCAACAAGAATTGATGACAAGCTATGGAGATATGATGCATTACCTTCTTTGTTCCATGATCATAGGTGACTTTTCCAGTTCCATGAAGTCCCCAGGATGGAAGGCTTTTGGGACTGGGAAACAGTGAAAAGCACAGTGGTAAAATAAAGATGACCAGTGCTATTAATAGCCATGCATGGCCAAGAGAAAGTCAGAGTTTTCATACAAGGTCTATAGAGAAGAGGGCTAGATAGAGATTAAAAAATGTTGAGAAGTACAAAACAGATAGAATAGAAGATAGAGAGAAGAAGATCTAGAAAGGGAGAGGAGATTAAGAGAAAGAACGGAGAGTTAGTGGAAAAAGAAATATAGAGGAGAAGAGATAGGAATAGGACGGTAGATGCAGCAGCAAACAGAAATAAATATTGGGGACAGGTTGAGAGAGGCAGGGGGCATAGATTGGGAGTGAATAAAGAAAGTAAAAGAGATCCTAAAAGAGTGGAATGAAAGCTAGGTATAAGTGGACAAATGGTGACTGGTGATTTCAAGTGGAATTTACAGCTTGTCATGTTTTGACCAATACTCCTGGTCCAAAGTGATTTCAAAACACAATTTTGTACTTTATTTTCTAAAAGAAATCTTAGTGTAACATTCACAAATCGCCTTGCATAGTGGTCTTTAAAACTCGAATAAGGTCTAACCATTGTTACTTGATCCTTTCCAGTCCTTTCCAATGCTTTTTGCAAAATGCTTCCCCCTTGTTATTTGTTCTTATCTTCTCTTTGTGAGAAGTGTTGATGCCTTGACTTTTAAAGCATAACAGCTATGCCTATGCTTGCTGGTATAGTCACGAAAAGTTCAACCTACTTGCTGAGAAGGTAGAGTTCCATTGAGGAGGGGATTTGGCTTTATAGTGTACATTTAATTAAGGCAGTCTCTTAACTGTTTCATAACATAAAGCCTGACTTTTATCTACAACTGTACTAATGGCAAACAAACACTCTCAAGAAAATATTTTCCATCCCTAGTATACATGGCAGGCTTCCATGCTTTCTACCACTTAGAAAAGTAATTCTCGTTCAAATTATCTGAGTGACATATTGGGTGCCACCTCGAGTATTCTATGCAAGAAGTATACTACATGTGAAAGAGTAAAGAATGTCCATAATTCTGGAAGTGAAGGACTTTGTAGCATCCAAATGGGAGGTACCATGCAAGCACCATCAAAGAGAGAGGTTATTACAGAGCAGGATCCTGGATGTAAATTGTGAAACCACCATTCAGAGCATTAGAGGTAGTGCAGTTTCTAGTGATGTCAACCAAGCCTCAAATGGACCTATCACAGGTTCACACTCACCTGTCTTGCTTGTTGATGTCTAACAAAGGTCTTTTTTGTACAACACCTTTCAAGCAGTCTGCATATAACTATGATTGGTGTATGCTAATGTCAGAGCCTGCTTGAAGCCCAGCAATTAGGAAACTCCACACTTTCTGAAACAGATGTGGTTTCCTAACTTTACTTGATGTGGGGATTAACCTTTTGGGCCTTACAGCAAAAAATGATGAGCATTAAGGTTGTACATGCAACACCTCAGGTAAGAAGTGTGGGAGGGTGGGGTCTGGGCTGAGGCCAGATTATATTTTTTTATAAATACCTTGATAAACAGTGCATTACAAAAAGCTTAAGCAATGACACAAAGCTGCCAGTCAGCCTACTTTACAACTTTAAATCCTACTATTTTAAATTAAAACTAGTTGATAGGATTTTGGTGTGGATTGTCAAAAGTGAATTGATTGTTCTTTAATATATATATATATATATATGTATATATATATATATATATTCTGACAGATATGTTGTTGTGGATTAAGAATAGTAAATCTGTACTTCCCTGCATCCACTTACCTTTCAATATTCTGTTCTCTATATTCTTGTATTATGATATTCTGCGGGTTGTTACTTAATAGAACAACCAGTATTTTGGAAAGAATGCACCTGTAGAGCACTGCTTTAATGTTTGGTCATAGCTGAGGGCCCATGCCCCCACTAAAAATATACTTCTGACTACGGGCCTGGGTGTGAATGTTGTGAGAGGTATAGAAGAAACATTGGCAGAAGTGCTGACATTCTTGGGTCAAAGAAGGCCATAACAGGCTCTTTTTCAGATCCAACTAATGATGTGAGCATTGTGCCAGACCCACAGTGGCCAGGGCCTTGGATGAATCATCAGTTGCTTGGACTGGTCGACTGGAAAACAGGTGATGGAGCAATCAGAAGACCCTACCAATGCCAAGATTACTGAATTTTAGCAATCGGTAAAGATGTATGGATTGACAAACGGGGCAGGTGACGTCTTACTTTGAAACTAATTTAGGCCCATATTTTAACTTTTTTAGTGCCGCATTAGTGTAATTTTTTGACGAAAAAGCAGCGCAAACTTACAAAATACAATTGTTTTTTTTAAGTTTGCGCCACTTTTGCGTTAAAAAGCGGCGCTAAAAAAGTATAAATATGGGCCTTAGTGTGAGATTTAGTAGCTGGATTTGTGCACTCTTAACAGAGACCCCAAGTTAGAAAGTAAACACAAGGCTTATAAGTTATATATTAATGAACAGATTTGGGAAGGTCGTTGATGGAACAGACGTTTTCTTCAGGGTCACCCCTGCCTTTGCTAAACCTGTTTATGTTTGTGTTTAGGACCCTGTGCACTTTACTCCTGCTAATCAACTGGGACTTTAAAGTTACTTATACATCCCTAATAAATGGTAATACATATATGTAGGACTTGTAAATTAAATGGTACCAGTGAGCTGCAACACTCAATATGCCCACCACTGAAGAAGCACTGTAACACGTCTCAAGCATGCTCCTGCACCTTGTAGTGCAGTTTTCAACTTCCAGGTTGGTCTGACAAAACAAACCTTTTGCAAGGCCTAAACCCTCCTTTTCAATACTTAAGAGTCACCCCTAACCCAGACCTTACCAGCTCATCGGGCAGGGTGCATGGCATTTCAAATGTAGGAAATGTGTATTTAAATTGTACATTCCCTTACAGTGAAATTAGCCTGCAGTTGTTTTTCAGAGTTGTAAGAGTTATTTCTCCCACACACTAACACTGGGTTACTTTATTACACATATTAAGTGGCAACAGCAGTTTGGAAAGAAAATCAAATATGCTTTTTCTACTCATTTGAATTGTATATTAAACCCCTCTTTAATGGTAAAGTTGGATTGCAAGTCAGTATCCTGAAAATGGCACCTTTAGAAAGTTAGGATTTTTTCTGCTTAAACTAAATCTGCCTCCTTCCAGTATCTAGTTGCACATGACTATGAATGGCCCTCCTGTGGTGTGTTATGTATTCCTTCCCGATATAGGGACAAAAGTACCTTGGGTAAAGGGCAGAGCTTTCCTGTCCTGAGAGGGTGTACTCAGCCTACCTGGACTAAGCCCACCTCCTTTCTGACTTCTAGGGGCTTGCTGCACTGCCATAACAAATACAGCTCAGATCTAGGCCTGCTTGCCTTTTGTTACCCTACACAATTTGAAGCCAAACCCCGGTAAGAGGGGAGGCTAGACAAGGGGGGTACTCCCCACCCACAGGCTATCACTGGTTATAAGAAGAGCACCTTCAGAACCTCCCATCAGAACACTCCTGCACTTGTGGAAGATTCAGAAGAAGGACTGCCCTGCTGTCTAAAGAAGGAAGACTGAACCTGCTTTCCTTGGTCCCAGGCCTTAATCCAGGCTCCACATAAGTGAATCCAAAGGTCTGATGTCTGGCATCCTGTTTGAGCTTTAGGGACACAATAAGTTTCCAGAGTCCTGGTCCGGAACCAGTGCCAAAAGCAACAGTGCATCTCAACCACCGTATCAGAAGCTCCAGCAACAACCCACTCTCAGTTCCAAGCACCCAAGGTCAACAACGCCTCACTTGCTCTTTGGGCTGAAAAGAGTCCTCTTACATAGACTGCCAATGTGAACCTCCGCTGCAGCTATCTGAGTGGACTTTGACTCAGGGAAATTCAAATTTGACATGAGGATGAGCCTGGTTCCTGGATATGATCTGAATGCCTTTTTGGTCTGCCTGAACCTATGGCTTTGATGTGGTCCAGCACACCCAGATGAACACAAATGGCACTTTGTACTTTTTGGCACTGTTTAAAATTCATAAATTCAGTTCTACTGATTTGATTTTTGTTGTATGGTGTCATTTTATGTGCTTGAATTAACTCTGTTTTTCTAAATTGGTTTGGGATATTTCTTGTGTTGTGTCTTCACTTTATTAATGTTTTAATGCTGTATAGTTACTGTAGTGTCTTCAAGTTTTATGAGGGAACCTATTTTGCTCCAAACAAACTCCACGTGTGACGTAATCACTAGAATAGAATGTAACGAAAGCTTCGATTAGAATATTGGCGTTCAGAGGTATACACCGAAGAATAAAGACCTGTGAGTTACAGCACCATGTGTGATGTATCCATTTGTGGATACCTAGGCTGGGGAGGATGCTACAACTGGCTATGGGATAGGGGATAAGTAACTTGAAGAAAACAGTGCTCTCGCCCAAGAGTTTGCTGGTGTCAGGTAAACTGCTTGTGCATGCAATGTGTGCCTTTGTCAAAGTCCAAGTCGACTATTGGTGGAGTCAAAATGGAGCTACAGTCAGCATGGAGCATTTAAAGACAAATAAAGCTTCACTGAGAAGTCTATGCATCATTGGTCAAGAAACTACAACCAAGGCCATACCAAAAGGTATCATGCTGCCACACAAGATACAACTATACAAAGTACGGAGCTTTACATTGAAGGCGAATGTAACCAAGTTTACAAAGCGCAGTCATAGATAGTTATATCTCATCAAAGAAAGGTGCGAACAGAAGAACTTGCTGACAGAACAAGTAAAAAGGAAGCATATTGTTGTTACGTTCACCAGAGTCTTAATAAGTGGAGCGTTACGACCTCAGCACCGGGTGGGGAGACCCAGGAAGAAGTACTGGGGTTGTGCTTACTGAACTCTCTGATACCTGAAGCAACACACTACTAAAGCTGCCAGCTGGTGGCTTAGAACAACCCCAGAGGTTTCCAAGTGATGGGGCTCCAATGGAGATCAAGATGAAAATCAAAACCCCAAAGACTATCCTCGATGACTCGGGGGTCAATCCACTGCCAGGCCTCAGTGATGATGCATATTCAAATGGACAGATGATAGTATCTGAAAAATCTCCACCCTCAATGCCAGGCACTGTCATGAACAGTTACAATGCTGCTGCTTCCTGAAACCACCACCATCTGGAAATCTGCCCCAAGTGTGAATATTCCACTCTGGGTGCAGAGAGTACACTCCGAGTGCAGAGATTGCACTCCGGGTGTTGAATGGAATCTCCACACTCGGGGCAGAGATTCTGCCCCTAGTGCAGAGACTCTGCCCCAAGTACGGATGTAAAGATTATACTCATAACATGCCTTTGTGAATACCGAAAAGTAATAAACTTAAACTTTGGATCTAAACTTAGACCAAAAGTCCACGTTTACCTTTGTGAATCAGGCCCCTAGTTTGGTGTGTCAAAATATCAAACAGCCTGTTGTGAATGTGTTCAATTATAGCAATGGTATATTACTTTTCAGAGCTACACAGAAGGAGCACAATAAAGTTCCTACAAAAGTATATTGCTTATTCAGTGATGCAGGTTTGACTTTGAATGCCGACAATCCTGAGTTGTAAACTAAGATTCTTTGGCCAATCTTTTCTCATGAGGTTATGACACCTGAACCTGCAGAAATACAAGCTCTGTCAAATGCTGATCCTTAACAAGATGTTTAAATGGATGATTCCTTTCTTGGCATGGCCAGTTACTGTTAAAGTTACATACAAGACTTTGGCACTGTTAGTGATCCAATATGAAAGTTGATGAAGAAATTATTTCCTTTCAATGGTCATACAAATTTGAGAGAAGTTTCAAAAGAATCAAATACACCATTGAAAATGCCACTGAAATGGCACATCCACCCAAAGCTTCATACAGAGGTTGCCATTGACGCTAGCGTGGTCGGGTTAGGCACTATCCTTGCACAGCACAGTGGGCGCCCAAAACCTTGGTGGCATAGTGTGGCCTATGATAGTAGACATTTGCCCCAAACAGAACATGCTTACTCACAACCTGAGAAGAAGTTTAGCCATCATATGGGCTTGTCAACATTTCCATGTATTCCTGTATGGAGAAGCCTTTCATGCTGGTAAATGAACATCACTCTTTACTGGCTATCTTTGGCAAAACAAAAGCTAAGATGTCTTCTTGCATTGAACGATGCAGACTCCGATTGCAAGAATTCGATTCAACGATTGGGCATCATCCAGGAAAGGATCAGAATCCTGCTGACTACTTTTCCAGAGTGCCTATACAAGGTCATGGTACTCCATTCAAGACAGCTGAAGCCTATATTAATTTTAGGGCCAAGTCAAATAAACCAGCTGCAATCTTGTTAGCCAAGATTATCACTGTCACGAGCCATGATAGTATAATGGCTGAAGTTAAGAAACATAACTACAAATCAGTCACTAAACCAACACATTTGACCTCTCACCAATGAGGGTGAATATCAAAAATACAGAAAACACAAAGATTAATTGTTCATAACTCAGGAAGGAGTTATACTGCGAGGGCCAAAAATCCTGATTCCGGAGAGTCTATGACAGAGAGTAATTGAAGTGGCCCAGAAATGCATTGTGGCATTATTGCCACAAAAAACTCTCTGAGATTAAGTTTGGTTTCCGTTCTTGGATGATGAAAGAGTTGAAAAGGAACTCAAGGCCTGTTATGTATGCAACTGCCTTTCTACCAGCATACTCTGAACATGTCTGAACTCCCTAAACATGCAAGGGAGGGAATAGCCATGGACTTCTTCAGTCCACTTCATAATGGACATTACCTGACGGTGATTGTGAATGAGTACTCATGTTTCCCTAAAGATCTCTCGCCTATAACTCACGAACGAAGCATTGAAAAACTTGATGGCATCTTTGAGGCCTGGGCATTCCAGCCATTGCGAAGTCTGATAATGGTCCGCCCTTTAACAGTAAAGAAATCAAAGAATTCCCAGAGCATCTTAGCTTGAAAACGGTATTAAATTCTACTCTAAGAGCTTATCTCTTAACACCCCACTCGACCACAGGCAAAAGTGCTGTGACTTTGATGTTTGGAAGTGCAATGACAACCAAGTTATTTCAATGGACCACGAAGAGAAACAAAAGCAAGAACATTATTTGTAAAAGGGATGTGGTGAATAAGCAGAAAATGTAAGTTCATGCAGGCAAGAGGCGACACATTCAAAGGACATCACATTTAAAAAAGGTGATTTGATGATTGTCCGACTGATGACCAAAAATCATCTGGTGCTCCATTTGATGCTGAATCTTTCCAAGTGGTGTCTATCAAGGGACACATGCTGACTGCCAAGCGCCCTGGGATGTCTGTTACGAGACACTCTTCTCACTTTAGGCTTATGATTCATTGATCTTGAACTCAAAATAGTGAAAGAAAGACAGACCCGGAAAGCTCAGGGACTGCCGCTACATCTTCACCATCTCTAGCTATCTCTGACACCTAAGATGACAGCTTACTTTAACCAGATTGGGTTGAATAATCAAAGCACCAAGAAGATTGCTCAAAGAGATATGATGATATGAGATATGACAGAGGGAGAAATTTAGTGCCTTGCAAGTCTTATGACAGATTATTTTTGTCTCCAAACGGACTCTGTAGCAGTGTGACATAATCGCTAGAACAGAATGTAATAAAAGCTTGGTTTAAAATGTTGGAGTTCACATGTAAATGCCGAAGTGCGATTTACACTCAGTGTGTGATGTAGTTATTGGTGGGCACCCTGGCTGGGCTGGGCACTATAATTACTTAAAACATTGCCTCTAGGTTAAGCTTGATTTTTTTTGTGCCAAGCCACCGGAGAGTTAGGCACATGTTTATTTACTGACTTTTGTGGTTCACCCACAAAAAGAGCTGTGTTTATTATTTGAGTGGGGCTCTCGACCCTCCTAGCTCATTATCCAATTACTTACAGGCCTTGTAACCTAATTAAATTT
This sequence comes from Pleurodeles waltl, assembly GCF_031143425.1. Lineage (NCBI taxonomy): Eukaryota > Metazoa > Chordata > Amphibia > Caudata > Salamandridae > Pleurodeles > Pleurodeles waltl. Next base: position 590,513,356 of record NC_090447.1, read on the forward strand.
TTTTTTAGTATCCACTATGATCAATGGACAGGTCTACAGGAGATCTGGAACAATCAAACATTCCGAAAAAAACAAACAATATTTTACAATGTGCCTCACCTTACTGCTTCATTGCCTTTTGGGGTTAAATAAGCCATTTGAAATAGAAGTATTTTAATAGTTGCCCTGTGCAGCTTGGTATATTGTAATTTGTACAGTAATCTAATTTTACTATTGCATCAGTTATATTTTTTGCTTGAGTATGAATCGTTTGGGCAATTTTATGAACACGTTCTGACATATACTTTTGTTCACAAGGTGAGGGCTACAGGCCGTTTCTGATTCAGCCTCAGTGGTGTTCATTGTGCTCTAAATATGGCTATGTATTGATAACATGAACGCATTAATTTATGTGCAATGTTAGTAGAAAACAGGATTTCCTCTCAGTGTGAAAGAATAGCAGCATTTTGTGAAGAGGAAGAAAATACTACGTCAATTTACTGTGTTTACAGCTGGTATTTTTTTTTCATCATTTGATATGATTCATATAAAGATACATAGACCAACTCCTCAAATTTCAAGCTGAAGTTAGATGGCACTTTCATGCCTGCTACAGGTGAGAGGCTATGATGATCATCAGGACGCGCAGCGATTCGGAGGAAAAATCCCTTCTTAAATTTTTGGTCCCGATAATATATTCCCTTTGTCTCTGATTCCCAGGCTAATTCTTTTAAAAATTTGCAATTTTTACAGTAGCCTGAATTCTCTAGAAAATCTAGAACATTTTCTCAACTCACAGGGCTTTTGGCATTTTTAAACTCTGAAGGTCTTATTCCAAAGGCATCTATACCCTAGATATTATTGTGGTGGACTTGTGATACCCACTGGAAGATGTTCTGCTTCAGTCTAATGTTTTTTGCAGGTAGTGATTTAAAAGGATGCTTCTTCCATTAGATTTAAAGGAATGAAGTTGATATATGTTTACTAGACAACTTAGTGATCCCATTTAGGCCTATGGTTTCAATGCAACTAATGAAAGAATACGTTAAAATTATCCTGCTACATTTGATTTGCAAATGAGCAATCACATTCTCATAATGATTGCATTACAGGTGTTAATCACTGGGCTCTGGAGCACGACAGGTAAGTCCTTAGGAAAGTGGAGGATGATCATGGCTTCCTTATATTAGAGCACCAAGTTAATAGGTCTTGCAGTTGATCAGATGGGTGGGATTTGGCCGCCAGCCACTGCAACCAGAAAACGTACTTAGGATTTAGCAATAACCATTTCAGATAGGTTGTCCAAACGACACTGGCCTGTTTTGTAACTGTTATCTATTTCATGTGCTTTTCCTATCAGGAATTTCTTGTTTCGCCTTACAACTCAGATCCCTATTTTGTATTGGTGTTCTACCAGGATTAAGTCAAATCTACGCAATGTGTGTTTACTAGTCCATCACTGAGCAGTCATCGCACCCTTTTTCTTGCTAATCTTAAAAATGCAAACATTTCCAAACCTGTGGTACCATACGTATTTCATGCTTAGAAATTACATTCGGGAGCTCACATGAATGAGTGGTGAGATTATATCAAGCTAAATGCTTTGTAAATCCAACCAATCCGTTTCTGATGCCTTTTATTGGACAAACAGAAAATAATATGCTAAAACAACACACTGTGCAGAATTCGATTTCACTAAACTTCCTTCTTCGAATGAAAAGCGCATCCGTCTTGCCATAAGAGGTTTTATTAAGATTTTTAATGGCCACTTTCATTTGAGGCTGGAGTTTGTTTTAAAACTGTTCATTTTGGTTGAAAAAAGACTCTTGGTTTATCGAGCGCACAGGTAGCTGTAGCGTAATTCACCATGTATTCATTTTCGAGTTTCAGACATTTGAAATACATTAGACTAGCCTTTAGTATTATACAATTTCCCCAGTATCTCAACTTTCCATTTATCGCTGTGGGTCACTAATATATGCATCTTGAATAGCTTCACAAAATGTTGTTCTCTATCACGGCAATTTATTTTAAAATACCAAAGCAATTTTATTCAGATGGCTAGCTATTTCCTCTAATTTTCACCTGACAAATGTTCTTACAAGCACTGGCTCAATAAAAATGCATTCAGCCTTTAAGGATGTTTGATTAGCTTGCCGGTTTACAATTTGTAACCCACGCTTCCTGTAAACCGCATATATTTACAGTACTCTACAGTCTCTGTGCAGCAGGCAGACAACTTTAAATTCCCCACTGATCTACTTTATTCATACAGGCGATTATACATTGCAAGGCTTTTGAAAACAATAAACATGTCAATGCTCAGCTCTCAGTTACCCTTTTCTGTATGACTATCGCAGCCGGTAAAATGAAATCAACTACTGCATGAACACCTGTTTGCAAATGTCCATTTTTTATAGTGGTGTTCAGCAGTTTCATACTTTGAAATGTTTTTTAAAGCTAATTTTATGTGGTATAAAATACCTATGATTTAAGGTGGGTAACTGAAATGGTCCAGAACAATATTAACACCATAAACACAGAAAAATTACAAAACTGTGAATTATTTCACAAATACTTTACACAATGCCTTCTAAATTAAGCCAGAATGTTCTGTGCCGAGGTACCAGAGAGTGATCACAGCATAATGTAGGTTGTGGTGTGATTTACCCTGACTAGGATTGTGGTCGCTACATGGACAGGGTGCATGACTCTGCCAACTAGAGCCCCAATGTCTCACAAAAACAATCCAATCATTAACAAAACTGAGAAGTAGGGCCATTTTACATACTGTTCAATTACCCTGTCACCAAAGAGAGGGACATTTATTTATGGGAAGAACAGACATTCACAGGTGGCTTACTAATAACAGGGCTGCCTCGTCTATTAGTTCTATATATACTGGTCTGGAGGTCTTTTTCACTGCCACCAAGTAAAGTAGAAAAACTAGAGACTTCAAAGAGTGATACTAGTGTAACGGTTAAAAACCGCAAACCTTTTAAATGTGTAATCAAAATATTGTTGGGAAGATTGAATGTTCTATGGTGTCCTTTTGGCAGGCAGAATGAAAAAGCACTCCAGAACTCATTATAGGCCGAGGGAAGTACCTCTGTGACATCATAATTTCCATAATCTGTGAGAGACATTACCTGTGTCATAAAAAAGATTTAGATGAATTGTGCAAAAAACGTTTGCCCATTTTCAATCATAAACGTAGGTTTATGGAACTAATGGTTACATTCCTGCCTTCATGTATTCCATAAAAGGATACCTATTATACATACAATTATACAGGTGGGATACATGCGCAAAGGGTGGGGAATGGGCAGATAATAGCATGGTTTGCCTTCTATGTCTGTGAAGGTTTACAAACGTGTGGGTTTGTGAGCATTCATTAAATCCTCCCACACACTTTCGTATCCTGGTTTCTGAATGAGGATGCAATTTTTGATGTGCCTATCTATTAACAGGTTTTATCACAATTGTCTGTTCACAGGGGGTCACAAAATGACTTGCCCAATGAAAATCAGTTGAACAGGTCACACTCAGCGACCCCTTATAGAAGACCTACCAATATAGGGATGGAGGCCTGCAAGGGGCAGCAGACCTCTGTCGCTGTAGGGTTTTAAAAAATGCCCCATTCTGCAGGGTTATCCCCAAACTTTTTGCCTTTCTCCTCCTATTTTTTTACCCTCTTTTTGCTGGCTTTATGACTCTAGACACTTTACCAGTGCTAAACAGTGCTAAAGTGCATAGACACTCTCCCTCAAACTTGGTATGATAGGCTTACACTTGCTCGGCATATTTAATGTACCTGTACGTCCCTTGTAAAGTGGTATACCATATACTCAGGGCCTGTAAATTAAATACAACTAGTGGGCATGTAGCGCTGAATGTGCCACCCACAAAAGTAGCCTTTCAAACTGGTCTCAGGCCGGCCTCTGCAGTGCCTGCATGCACAGTTTACTGCCCCTTTGACTTGCCATTTCAAACTACTTTCCAGTGCTTAAACGCCATTTTTACTACACCCAAGTCACTCCTAAGATAGACCATAGGTAGCCCTGTGGGAAAGGTGCTGTGTGCGTAAAAAGGTGGGACATGGACTTTTATGCTTTACCCGTGTCCTAGAACTGACATACAGCCTATTTAGTTGTTCACCACTGTGAGGGCTGCTCCCCTCAAAGGTTAGCATTGAGAGTTCCACTATATACTTTCAAGTGGTAATTTCTGATCTGAAAGGAGTAGCGTGGACATGTGTGATAAGTTTAGAATGGTAGTGAGAAATCCTGCTTACTGGTGTAGCTGGAGTTTACACTTCTCTTTTAGAAATGCCACTTTTAAAAAGTGGGAATTTCTATGTGCTTTGCAGCCTGACTCTATCCACGTCTAGTCCAGAGTGACAGCTACACTGTGTGCATAATTTCCAGACAGCCATCACACAGGTGGGGCGGGGTTCACCTGCATACTGATGGGCTTCCTGGGCTGGAAGAGAGGAAGGCAGGTGCACCTACAATTATATAGGCTGTGTCCCTGTCTCACACAATGGGATGATTTACCCCTTACTGATGTCTGGAGCCAGGGCTAGGTTTGAAAGGGACTGTGTTACATTTGAAAGGGTCCCATTGAAGTTACCCTCTGAACAAAGACATTTTGAAGTATAAGTATAGGGGCTCTGATGCCATGATTTTTTAGAGAACTGCGACTGAACTTCTGTCAGAAGGACTGTTGTGCTGTACCAGGGACTCATCTGAACTGATCTTCTGCTGTGGCCATGCTGTCTGCTATTTGTTGGGTGGCCTAAAGGACTCACTGGATTGCTTTTCTGTGTTGTGCCCTAATGCCAGCTCCTCCCTGACATTAATCTGCCCAGGTACTCTGTGGGACCTGTAACCAGACGCTACTGGTTACATTACTGGAAGACTGTTGGGCTGCCAGATTAGAATGCCATCAGCATTATTTGCCTGTGTGCTGGCCACCATCTGCCACACTTCTTGTTCCCTCCAAGTGCCTCACAGGGGATGCACTGTCCTCAGCCCCTTGCCTGCCTCTTCCATTCCAGTGCATGGGGAGCACTGTTTTATGCACTATGGTTTCAGCAATCAGTACATGGCAAGTATGTTATTAATAGCTCCTGACCCCTCAGGTTCACCACATGGTGAGCCTTTTCCTTTCATCTTTCTCTAGTATAAAACAAGCGCAGTGGAGCGGTGTGTAGTGCTCCAAGGTACTGCCTCACCGACTCTTTGCTTGTTGACCATGGTGCCTCTTTACTGCCCATCAGAATCCCCCCAGAGCGGCCCTTTCTCCTGGTAAATGGAGTGGCCCCAGGGACGACACAGGGAGGATCAACCCTGACCCCAGGTCAGGGAGTCAGAACATGACACAACCCATGAATACCAGTGCCTGCTCCACCGGCTGCCTCAAGTCTGCCCCACAGACCCTTCTGCTGCCCCCAGAACTGCAGCCATCTCCCTGAGGCCAGGAGTGAAGCTGACACCTGGCGTCTGGAGGTACCATTTCCCATGTGGCAGGCCCTGACCTGAGAGCTTCTTGCCCCGTCCCGTAGTGGGGATAGCAGTGTTTTGGGAACTTTATTTGCCACAAGAGGCGATGGTCTGCCATGGACCAAGGAAACCATTTTCTTCTGTTGGGGTGTGACTGTAGAGCCCGTAATCTTCGCACAGGGTCTCTCTTGCCCCACCTGAAGTCTACCATTACCGCAACCGCGCTTTTAAGAGCATCAACACGCTTGGGCCCATGCTTGCGGGAATATTTTTGTGTCCCTCAACAGTGGGCATTACTTACAATGTAGTTATGGGAGACTGGTGATATAGGAGGGATCCAGTTATATTTTCCAAATTATTTAGGTTTGAGTTACATTGTAATAAGGGGTACATTTTTATTATGCTTATGATCTATTGTGTGCTTCGTCCTAACCAAACTGCTGCAGTTCATACCCTGATGTAAGAGTGATTCTTGCTCTGACAGAATAACAAGTACTATTGAGTAGTGACATGATATGCGCAATGCTTATGATTTTTGTTGTCTATTGTCAACAATCGATATTTACTATATAATATACATATTTTTATATACAAATCCTGTGTGGAATATCTTTTATGGTGTATTTATTATGTCACTGGTGTGAGTGTGTTGCACAAACGCTTTACACATGACCTCTGGGGATAAGCCTGCACTATCTACCAGGGGGTGAGTACAGGTTAACTTTGATATGTAACTTACCTGCCTGGACTAGAGTGGTGGGTTATTTCTGGCTCAGGTGCATGCCCTGGCGAACCAGAAACCGAATTTCTAACACAGGGGCTTTCCAAATGAAAAACATCCTGTTTTTGAACAGCAGCCCGTGCTCATTAATCACACACGTGGTGTTTCAATTTTTTTTTTACATTTTCAAGAACAACAGAGGGAGCAGGCAGTGGTCCTCTGGACCATTACCTGTTCCACCATCAGCCTCTAATATGATTTGAAATGGGATAGTGTCCCAAGGATACACTTTCCCATTTACAAATCAGTTACCATCCCAATGTAGGGAATGACAACTCATTAATGGTTTACTACTGGAGTTTCAGTCACAAACCAGTGATAATTTTCTTTCCAAATTGACCAACACCCATCAGATGCTCCCTTCTATTTGCGATTTGGAAAGGATTACAAAAGTTCTTTTATGAGTCAGAAATCATTTTCTGACTCGTAAAAAGGCCTATTTACATTAAAGAAAAAGCTCTTTTGTGGTTGCAAATCCTGTGATTTTGTAATTGATAGGGTTTGTGGCTCCAAAATGACTTTGTAAATCAGGCCCTTGGTTCTGTGAATGGCTAGAGTGCACCCCCTTCTAAGGCAGGAAGGGTAGGCATACACGTGCAAGCATCATGGGGCTCTACAGAAAGGATTTTCTCTACAGAAGAAATTGTTTTCCATATGAAGGATTTTTTAGAAGTACTATAAAAGTTGAGTTTTACTAGTTTTTGCTGACTTGGGCACATAAGGCTTGACGTACTAGGGGTACATTCACAAAAAACTGGGTGCAACGTGGGTAACACATTTTTGCAACTGAATCTTGATTTTTTAAAGTGACATATAATAGGCCAAATTGCATAATTTGCAGGCGGTATCAGAATTACATGCCTAATCTGTATTAATTTGACAAGTAGCTGTATTTGAGCACCTTGTGACAGGCTACAAGCACAGTTATGGTGGCCAGCTGAGGGCAACAGACAAAGATTTCTGTGTTTCCCTTGCCAAATGGAAAACTTTTTTTTTAAAGTAGTCTATGTTCCTTAAAATAACCAGTGCTGCTTTAAAAAATAAACATTTTCTGCTTCTGAAAACATCAAGAGGAGCAGGCAGTATTACCCTAGATCAGTTCCCACCTCCTTTCAGTTTGGAGTAACTGGTATTTTGGTTTGCGACTAGAATTGCTGTTGTAGTCCACTGATACATAGCATAACGATTCACGGTTAGGAAATAACAATCTTTTTATAAGGGGCGGCTCCTCTGCAATGGTGAAGGAGTGTCACCCTGCTGGCTCAGAGCCAGCAGCTGAAAAATAAAATTATACTTAATTATTGCTTTATTTTTCAGCTGCTGGCTGACCAGCATGTGCCAGAACGGGCAGCCCATGAGAGGGGAGGGGGTAGGAGGAGTCAAGTGCGTGGTGTTAAAAGTGCACATGTCAGTTTGACCAGCTGTCTTAGGCCGGCCAAACAGAAATGCCCACTTAAGTTTCTCTAACCTGGCTGTGTTGCACGGCCTGGTTAGAGAAACAGCAGAGACACCAGTGCTCTGTCTGAGGAGCAGACTAAGCCGCTCGGACCAATCCTGACACTGCTCTCATGCTCGACATAGCACAAGAGCAACACCAGGATTTTGTGGGGAGGCTGTGCGGGTGTCACAGGGACTGCTGGGACACCAACATCATCGGGAGAGGAGCAAGTAGGGCGGCAATGGAGAGGTAAATTAAAACACATACATTTTAATTTCCCCCCCATACACCGCTGAGATTTGCGGCAGCTGCAACTGCTTTTAGGGCCCTTTCCTATTAGAGAATCGCATTTGTAGCAAAACCCATTTTACGAGTCACAAATGGTTTTCCAACTTGTAAAATGGGTGCAGTAAATAAGAAATATGCATGTGGCAGTCACAAGACTAGTGAATTAAAAAAAATACAAAAATGCTTTCATACATTTGCCTCATGTTCTTAACACTCAAAAGATTTAGGCCCAGTTTATGATAAGTGGGGCTGCACCTAGTGCAGCGCCACTTTTCTTGCGGCATTTAGTGCCCCCCTAATGCCACCATGTGTGCGCCCTAATTAAAATATGGCGCACAATGGCGGTAGTCAGGGGAATTAGCGTCATCATTTTTTATGCTAGGCTGGCACTTTGCAGGCCTGGCATCAAAAATGTTGACTCTAATCCTGCAAAGCACCCAGAGGCCCATTGAATACAATGGGAGCCTCTTTTTAACACCTGCGCTTAGCAGGCGTTAAAAAATACTGATAAAAATGGCACAAAGGAATCTAACAGATTCCTTTGCATCATTTTTACAGCCCCCTTAGAGCCAGAACACCGCCCCTTGCATACATTATACCAGACGCAGGCATAATGTGGCGCAAGGGGTTAAAAAGCCGCACAATGCAAGCATTGCGCGACTTTGTAAATATGGCACAGCATTTTTGCCCTTCCAATGCCACATTAGCGTAAAATAATGATGTTAACATGGCGTTTGAATGGCACTAAGCCACCTTAAATCTGGGCCTTAATCAACAAATAACTATAGGCCAAATCGTACTGGCTTCTATGGGCAATCCTTATGATCACTTGCACCAGGTTTGAAAAATGTGATGGCAGAGGAGTGACTCTGGGAATTGACAATGATCACTTTTGAAATGTATTTTCCTTAACAGACATAGGCCCTCATTCTGACATTGGTGGTAAATCCCACTTACTGCCACGCTGATTGCTGCCAACTTACCGTCACCGCAGCGAATATCCGTCCACCATATTATGACACACACACACCAATCCGTCACTATTCAGCCACATACACAATTCCGCCAGTCCAAAGGCCAGTGATAATGTGGCGGGATCAAAACCCACACCGTTACGCCAACAGAACAACACCCATTACATTATGACCCACAAATCACCACAGCGGACATTCAATGGCGGTAAACCAAATACAGACACTCAAACAAATCAACACCACATTGGACAATTCAAACAACACACACCTGACACCCATACACACACCACATGCACACACCCACACCACTATAAAACACACACCCACATTACCCACAACCCTTTACCATTACAAACCAATGGCAAGAGACAGACACCATGACCACAGACAAAACCAGAGCTACACACTACCTACACCTATACACCACCCACGCACCCCACATCACACCAAACACATCACCCTACACACCCTCACCTATACAACTCACACAACACCCATGGCACCATAAAGCCCTCCCCGATTCTCAGAGGAGGAGCTAAGGGTCATGGTGGAGGAAATCATCAGGGTAGAGCCACAGCTACTTGGAGCACAGGTGCAGAAGATATCTATAGCTAGGAAGATGGAGCTATGGCGGAGAATCATGGACAGGGTCAACTCCATGGGACAGCACCCACGAATCAGGGATGACATCAGGAAGAGGTGGAACGACCTACGGGGGAAGGTATGTTCCATAGCAGCAAAACACAAGCTGTGGCGGTGGACTCCCACCTCCCCCCCCACAACTAATATGCATCCTGAGGGCCTGGCCGGAGTAGGAGAAGGACTGGACTCTGGTAAGTCAACTCTATACTGCTACTACCCCCCTACCTGCATGCCATCACATTCCCCACCCTCACTCAAATCACATCACCACGTCCCCCACCCTCCAACATCACATCTCACTCATCCCAATGCCAAGCCCTGCATGCCATACCAATGCATGGACACCACTCACAGCCCTGCATGGACACCTATCACTAAAGCATGCCCACTAGAGAGAATCAGCTATCCCACCACAAACCAACATACACAAGTGAAAGCTGCCAGGGCAAATACAACCAAAGAGGGCAAGCCACGGATGCACAATATGTCAGACATAGAAACAATAACACAGCATTGCCATCCCCACAGGTACCCCAACCAATGTCAGCGGAGTGGAGGTTCCAGCAATATCCAGTCCCCCCACAGAAGAGGCCCAGAGTGATGACAGCCACTCTGGACTTCAGGATCTGGATGCCAACCTGGCCCATCAGGCACCTCTGGACAGCCGGTTACCCAGGCCCAGTCACACACCACCACAGAGCCTTCCCATCAGGAAACACCGCCACAACACCCACCCAGCGTACCCATACCTTTGTCCTCAGGACACATCAATCAACAGTGTGTCCACCTCTGCAGGGACCCCAGGGCACACCTCATACCCAAGACAATCAGGGACCTGGGGTCAGTGGCAGTGGGCACACGGTTCAGGGGACAGATGCACAGGACAACAGGGAAACTGGGAGGAGTGCTGTACGCCAGGGAGAGGACAGGCCTAGGGAACCGACTCTCCAGGAGGCACTTGCAGAGATCTTGGGAGCATATCAACATTTCCAGGACATGATGGGCCAGATCCTGGACAATGTGCAGGAGAACAGGCGGCTGCAGGAGGGAGAGTACCAGGGGATCAGGGAGTGCTTGCAGGCCATCAACACCACCCTGGTCTCCATAGCAGGGGTGCTGGCAGACTTGGCCAATATTATGAGGGAGGCAGTCTCACAACAGTGGGCCCATGCCTCTAGCCAGACATCTGAACTGCCTTCCACCTCCGCTGTCGCTAGTGGCCAGGAGGCCCCGCCAGAGGCCCAACAGGCCACCAGCACCCCTCCCCCTGCAGAAGGAGAACCACCCCGCAAACGTTCCCTGCAATCCAGACTGAAGCCAGAGACACTTGCCAAGACCCCCACCAGGAAATGAAACTCTCCTGATTATCACCCTTGTGTCCCACACAGTCACCCTGTACATCTGGAACTGCCATTGCTCCCCTTCCTATGTCCCCTTGAACAATGCATCTTTGCTACAAATACACTGGAACAATACCCTGGATTTTCCTCCATCATTACCCCATCCCATTGCACTTGCCCCTCTTTTTCTTAGCACTTCAATAAACACCCTTGGAAAAAATGGACGTATGGAGTATGTCAAAATTTTCAAATATGCATTAATTGAACCAAGTTCAAACAATGCAATTCAACTGTAGAGTAAATGAGCATATGTTAATGACCTGTAGCTGTCAGCAGTGATCACACCAGGGACTATCGTGAGGCACCAACATCTGTAAAATAAATTGCCAAAGGGTACAGTAAGTGGGCATAGAAGTGGGAAATAACAGCATGCCAGTGCCACAGAAATTAAAAATAATTACAATGAAATGTGAATTAACGCTGTCTTACCTGTGTGTGATTGGAAGTACTGTCTGATGACTGCTGTTCTGTTGTCCTCATCCACATCCTCTGCCTCCTCATCCTCACTGTCCACATGGCCAATGCACAAGGGCATCTCCACTTCCTCCTCCTGCAGAAAAGGCACATGGCGTCTCAGGGCAAGGTTGTGCAACATGCAGCATGCCACTATTATCTGGCAGGCCTTCTTGGGTGAGTAGCACAGGGATCCACCTGTTAGATAGAAGCACCAAAACCTGGCCTTCAGGAGGCCAAAGGTCCATTCTATAATCCTTCTGATTCGCCCATGTGCCTCATTGTAACGTTCTTCTGCCCTTGTCCTGGCATTCCTCACAGGGGTCAGCAGCCAAGATAGGTTGGGGTAACCAGAGTCACCTGCACGTATTGAGGGACATCATTTAGCCACACACTATCCCATATGGCCCACAGCATACCCATACACCACCATTTACTGGGTGGGGACCAGGGCTCACCTATTAGCCACACTCAGGGCCTCTGTAGTTGGCCCATCACATTTGGAATTCTGCTATTCATCATGACAAAGGCATCATGCACTGACCCAGGATACTTAGCATTGACGTGGGAGATGTACTGGTCCGCCATCTGTACATTCATAGAGTAGAAACTCTTATGATTTCTGTACACCTGTTCATTTTGACGGGGGGGAACAAATACAATATGTGTTCCATCAGTCGCCCCTATTATGTTGGGGATATGTCCCATTGCATAGAACTCGGCCTTCACTGTGGCCAAATATTCCACTTGGGGAAATACAATGTAGCTGCACATGTGTTTAATCAGGGCAGACAACACTCTTGTCAGCACTATTGAGAACATTGGCTGTGACATTCCTGCTGCCAAACCCACTGTCACTTGGAAAGAACCAGTTGCCATGAAATGGAGCACAGATAGAACTTGCACAAGAGGGGGATCCCAGTGGGGTGACAGATAGCAGATATCAGGTCAGGCTCCAATTGGGCACACAGCTCTGTGACTGTGGCCCTGTCAAGTCTGTAGGTGAGTATTATGTGCCTGTCCTTTATTGTTGCCAAGTCCACCGGGGGTCTGTACACGGGGGTATGTCTCCATCTCCTATTCACCCGCAGCGGTAGCAATCGATGGGGCAAAAGAGTGAGGAGCTGGTCACAAACTGAACAATCGGGCTACAACAGAACATTGCATGCTGTTAATTTGTAATGGGTCAGTGTGAATTGTCCTGTATGTCCAAGTTTAAACAGTGACGCAGCAATTATCCAGGGCTTACCCCTCACCCCTGAAATGGTGTCCACCTGTCCAGTGTGGAGGAAAAGGTGAAAGTGAGGTAATTCCGCTGATGTTGTGTGCCGTTGTGGGAGGCGGTTGTGAACCACCGTGCAACTCCTCATTGGGTAACATTGGGCCCTATGGGTTACAGTGGCCAATGGTGATCTACGCTGGCGATGATGGTATGCACCACCGCAGACGTGACTGCCATTTTTTATCAGATTCCTCACTTGAAACCTGATCTTCAGCAGGAGAGGACCTACACTGTATGTGCTTCTGTGACCTGTGTCTGGAACCTACCATGGCTCGTGTGACTGGGGAAAGGGCCCCTGCCTTCACTTAGTGGAGTTGGAGAGACTGGTGGATGGGGTCCTACCCCAGTACGGACTGCTGTATGGGCCTCCTGACCAACAGGTGGGTACACTGTGGGCACGATGCATGTGGCATGAATACATGGAGTGGTGTGGGTGAAGGCCTCGAATAAGAGGGGATGTGTGGATGCCTCTGGGCGGCGTATTGGTTGTGTGTTGGGCCATGTGTGCGCAAATGGTGATATAAAGGGGTATGGTGGGCCATAAATGTAACAGGCAGACTGTCTGACTAATACTATTTTCCTGTGTGTATTCCCTCTGCAGGTCAGCGCCCATCAATAAAAGGGTAGATGGCGTGCCATCGGCAAGGACGTGCGGACCATAGGGGTCTACGACAGGTGGCACAGCCGCTGTCAGAAACAGTGGGAGGACCTGAGACCCTGGGGATGGAAGACCGCGGAGGCCCAGCTGGGGATGGCCTCCCAACGAGGAAGGGGTGCCCATTAAACCCTGACCCCCCTTATGGCCCGCATACTGGCGGTGGCCTATCCAGAGCTGGATAGGCGCTTGAGGGCATCACAGCAGCCACAAGAGGGTGAGTACAGTGCCCATCATTACTACTAACGCCTGGTGGGGTGGTTTTCGGGTGATCGATGTGTGTCAGTGGGTGCCCCTAGGCCAGGCCTGACATTGCAGCCTAGGTCCCCTGGTGGCTAGGGTTTTGAAGGGATAGTCCTGCTACCTAGCTCGTAGATATCCACTACTGGTCAGGGCTGCGTGGCACCCAGGTGTGCTGGATTTGCCGGTGTGTGCCCCTCCTCATGCCTTGGTGGCTAGCAATATCACTGGTAGTGCAATGCATAGTGCGTAGGCCTGTTCTCTGTGTGTGAGGGTGCTGTGTATGCCAACGGTGGTGTTGATGCAGCCATTGACCAAGTGTATCCTTTGTCTTGCCCCCCCCTTCTTGTTTTGTCACCCTGTCCTTATGTGCATTAGCTTCATCTGGTGGAGAAGCAGAGGCATTGGTGACGGAGGGAGCTGCATCCCACAGGACCCAGAAGGCAGAGTCCACCAACAGTTGAGGGCACCAGTGGATAGGAGGGCGAGGGGAGCACCATGGCAGAGACTGGAGGGAACAGTTCTGACACAGATACCTCCTCGATGGAAGCTCCCTGGTGGTTTCGGACACCTCTGTGACCACCCCAGCTACAGGTACAGCCGCCATCCCCCATACCAGCACCGCCCTCCCAGCAGCCCCTCATTGTGTTGCCCATGCCCGCTCACCCAGGAGGGTGGGCATCTCCTTCACCTCAGGCACCTCAGGCCCTGCCCCAGTGAGCCCTGCTGCCCTGAGTGAGGAGGTTATCGACCTCCTGAGATCCATCTCTGTAGGGCAGTCAACCATTGTGAATGCCATCCAGGGGCTGGCAGCCCAGATGCAAAAGACTCATGCATTCACTGAGGGCATTCACACTGGTTTGGTGGCCCAACAGAGATCAATCCAGGCTCTGGCCTCCTCTCTGATGGCAGCCATTGTCCCTGTTTCCACCCTCCAACTTCCTCTTCCCAATTCCATTCTCCTCAACCCCAACCTATCCCAAGCACACAGGCAGACGAGCATGCACACTAGGCAATACACAAGAGTGGTTCAGGCAAACACAAGCACCACACTTCATCCCACAGACACTCACACAAACACCATCCAGATGCAGACATACCAACATCCACAATTTCCACTGTGTCTCCCTCCTCCTCCTCCTACTCCTCCTCCTTCCCAGTTCTGTCTACACTGACACCTGCATGCACTACACCATCATCCACTACTAGCATCACCACCGCACCTAGCAGAACACACACCTCACTGGCAGACACCTCCACAACAGCCATGCACACGTCCCCTGTCTCCTCTCCCACTGTGTCTGTTCCCCCCTCCCAAGGTACACAAATGCAAGCACTCAGGCACCCAGTTCAAACATTTCCAGACACCTAAGGTTCATCTTCCCCCCTTCAAACCAGACCCATTTTCTATGAATCTGGGAGATCCCAAGATCTATCACTTAGCACAAACCTGTTTAATATTTACATGACATCACTACCACCATTGTAATAACAATAAAAAAATTGGTTTTGAAATCGTGTCTTATGCTGATGATTCTCAGTTAATTAATCCATTCCTGAGAACCCTGAAGAGTTGCGATGCAGGCTCCTAGGCAGGCTGCAATCATAGATTGTTATCTGCATGAAGGACAACTGTTGGAAGCTTAATGGAGATCCGACAGATCATTATTTTAGGTAAGGTGAACACCATTTGGCCATGGATTGGTGGCCTAGTAAGTTGTGTCACTGTCCTTCACCCACTAACATGGCTAGAAACCTTGGGATTCTCATTGACAATTATTTTTTAATGAAAAGTAAGATACCACTGTCTGCAGTAGATCCCATGGGATCCTGTGCACGTTGCTCAAAATATTTCAATGGTTTCCTTTGGACTGTTGCAAAATTGTCATCTAAGCCCTAACACCTGGTTAGTTGGATTATGACACTGCTTTTTACAAGGGCCTTGCAGAGTCCCTTTTGAAAATACTTTAAACCATTCAAAAACACATGCTCTATTTGCTGCTTAACATGCCTGCACATTCTTCCTCTGACCCCAACCTCAAGTGTCTACACTGACTAGATGTGCATAAGTAATGCACATTTAAAATGCTATGTCCCTCCCACAGAACTATCCATGTGGCAGATCCTGATCACCTTTGTAAAAGAATAGACTTTCATAGACCAGTTATAATCCTCAGATCCTCCACTTAGGCTAGAACCCATGCTTCCTGTGCCTGTCTTTCAAGCTCAGGTAGCTGTGTAGCCCAGTATTTTATTGTCATATTTGAGTTCAGCAAGTTTCCTAGTGAGACAATTGTTAGTGTATTCTACATCAACCCTGGGTGTTCTGAGAGCAGCAGAAACCAGAGTGTATTCTACAGATTCGCTTTTCAGATAGAGGGTGTCAGGCAGAGCAACAGTATCCATTATTTTGGATCAGTTGATTTTCGCTGCAGTGTAGTATGACTCACACACCTCAGTGTTCATGTATCTAAAATGCCTAGTGTAAATTTGGTGGGGGGGTTCTAATGTGAGTGGGTAATTTATAGGTTATATTAGTGAGGTCGAGGACAGAATGGTTGGACCATTGAAGTAGCTCTACCATTTTAGTTGTTTCTACTTTGCTTGTGAAAAAAAGTTCTAATATGTACTTGCTGAGTGCATTAGGTCATGCATCACTTGGCACCACTTATTTAAACCTGATGGATTGCATGTTGTTGAGGACATCTAAGGTAAATTTGCATCTGGACTGTCAACACAGAGGGGAAATTCTCCCATGATCTGAATTTTGTTCGCCTTAATATTTAGTAAGAGAGTGAATTAAAAATATTCTTTCAGGAAGGCTGGTTGTACCCCGGTGGTAGTAAACTGTTACTTAGATAAAGGAGTTGTTGGCATTGAAGCAAAGGTCATTACGCCTTCCTTCAGCATGTGGCATTATGATTGTTGGAACAGGTAGATATGTGTGTGTGGCCTAGCAGTACCCACATCCACACTAGCCCTTCAAGTTTTTTAGCAGGACTTTTTTTGGCTTGCTGGGTTTCAAATGAAGTACTTGTGTTATCACCAAACCATGCCTCTGTGAGCCCAGGAAGGTGAAAGTATCAGCCAGGTGTTTATGAGTGTCAGGGAAGTGCCTCGGGGCTCACCAGTGCCTACCATTTTGAAGTAGGTGTTAGAGCCTGGGTGGAGAAGGGTCCACAGAAATATACAGACTACAGAAGGATTAGAACTTGAAGAGCATTGTAGACAATAGTGGTGTTAAGTCAAATCTGTGTTTCAGAAAGTTTGTGGAAAGGGTGCTGGGAGGCGTTAATGAGCTGTAGGAGGGGGAACCACCTGGGTCGTTGGGAATTTCAGTAAGTACAGTGGATTCAGCTACCCTAATTTTTGAAGGTTTTCATTTTTAAGGATTTTAAAGATCCTAAAAAGACATCAAGTTCATTTGAATAGCATGAATCATTACAATACTCAAGCTGTATGTGTTAATGATGATGAGTCTGTGGCCCTATGAAAATATATAAGCTTGTTCAATATTATCCAACACTAGAATGTGTTAATCCAAAATTCTGGATATGTGAAAGTGAAGAGGATTTCAGATTACTGATTTTGGTCTTCAGGATTATGTAGAGATCAGCAATAAGAGTTTCTGCATTTGTTCACTTAGTGATTCTTTGTCAGTCTTTTTCTTGTGTATCTGGATATTGAGGTATTGGACAGAGACACTCTTGCGGCCTGAAAAGTGTAATGTGGACCTACAGCAACTCCTTGCACTATTTTACATTTTTTAAGGTGAATATTGTATTCAATAAATTATTGGAGGAATAACATTACTAATATGAGCTGGAAGAACTCGTCCTGTCAATTGCAATCAAAATGGAGACTGGTGTTAAATTAGGGTGCATATCATCACCAGCTAGGTGAATGGTGAGGATATAAATGGTGACTGAAGTACTCTTGTATTCAAGAAGCACACATGCTTGCTCCATTCCCGACAGTGGTGTCGGGAATGGAGCAAGGTGCCACAACACAAGTACGCCATACTTCATACAAAACTGACTTGTGCATCATAAAGCACCTTTACATGCTAAAAATCAGTATTGGGGGATACAAGAGAGCTTTACATTGTGGGAGTGCTAGCAAAAGCGACACATTCAAACTAGCAATATTCCACAATACTGGCACGCAAGTAAAGAGCCTCTGAAAGCCAGGAGGGTAACACTCCCAATCCAGAAGACTTTTGTAGTATCTTGAGATGGGGAGAGGAATGTGGAATATGAATTTCGAAAGGTTCCAGTGGTGTTTATGGATGAATGTGGAATGTTGAGAGGACAGTTAGAGAGGAAACTTTACTTGAGGAGGACGCACAGCTATGGATAGAGCCTGTATAAGAGATTAAACTTGAAGGACAGCAGTAAATACAGCCTGCATTAGAGAATAAACGTGAAGGACAGCTGTGGATAGAGCCTGCATTAGAGAATAAACTTATTTTCGTTCCTGAGAGGCCTCACTTGTGAATATTTGCACATAACCATATTTGGCGATAAGGTGAACTAATTTTGGGACCCTTTGCAGGCTCTACCACCTTGAAATTCATATTTTTCCTTGGGCCAGTTACACGGTGTTCCTCAGACTTTCTTTTTCTGCAGCTTGGAGAGTCCGCTCCTCTCAAGTCAGTTTGGGAATCGTAGACTGCAAAATTCAGGTAAGTGCTGCAGCATGTGAACTGCGACATTTAGTGATATTACCTGTTTCAGCACAGGCTACTGCGCCTTTCAACCCTGTCAGCGCAGGTGTGGCAGCTTCTTCCAGCCAGTGTGTGTGGTATCAGCGTAAATGTGCGGCTGCTTCATCCTGCCTGTGCTGGCTTTCAAAACTGTCAGCACATGTGGGGCAGCTTCATCCTGCCAGCACTTGTGGCATCAGTGCAAGTGTGCAGCTGCTTCATCCTGGCAGCATGTGTGTGCTGCAGGATTGTAAGGCACTTCTCCCGCTCCTGGAGAGATGAAAGCTGCACGCATGCATCTCTGTGCACTGAATGGTGTTGTAACAGCGCATCCACGTGCATTACATCACACATTATGCCGCATACTTCATACATTTTTGACATTGCATATGCCATCTTTGGTGAGTCTACAAGGGGATGCGTATAGGCAAATGAACCTTTTGGATCACATGGAGTATCCTAGCTATGTAGTGACCAGTGCTTCTAGAATGCACTGTAACCAATCAACAATCACTATTGGGAAACATTAGTCATTAGACAACTAGATCAACATTTCATGAATAACCACAACTCAATATACGATTTAACAATTTTATTTCCCTATTAGTTACAATACTAATGCATTGGTTAATTGAAACTTTATTCAATCAGCTCAGAATTAGTTTATTAGTGATCACCAGTAACACAATCTAATCAGAACTTGAGAAAACAAGTACTCAAAAGTCTCAGCATAAGCCAACAAAGAAGAATATATCAACATTAATAGCAGAGTTGAGCTATCAGTTTGTCAATCATTTGCCACTGTCAAAGTCACCCAAAAGAACTCTACCTAACCCATATTAGCATCAGTATGTGGGACTTCATGTGAAAACAATTTAGAAAACATGAATTTGATAAACATCTAGCTAGAGTATAAACTATAAAAAAAACAGTGCATTTCGTACCTAGAAGAAATGGCACAAAAATGAATCAGTCACATTGTCATAGCTACCTATCCACAGAATGGATCAGCAACAAAGTCAATCTACGTCTTCAGGTCATCAATCGATCAGCAATACATCAGGCTCTCAAGAGCATGAGCTCAATGACAGAATCTTGATGTCATCAGCATTCACCCCTCGCATCTCTAGTTTTAGCCCCTTGTCATGACTTTTTCTTGGAGTTTTTCAGTCCATCCCCCCAATTCCTAATTGGTCAATTAATCACCATATGTGACGCTACCCAATACATTTAGGTCCGTATTTATAATTTTTTCGCGCCCCATTTGCGCCACTTTTTGACGCAAGAGCGCCGCAAACTTCCAAAATACCCATACTTCAGTCAGTATCTCTATTGTTTGAGTCTTGGGAAAGTACATCTCGTCTACTCTACACATAATTGTAGCAATTTGAATCCATCATCTCCTGTCTGTCAGTACATTGCAGAAAATTCTAGCTAAGCAGACTTTAACATTGGGTGGTTCAAGGTCAGTTTATCATGTCACTTTCCTCCAGCATGCTCTAATAATTCAGCTTCTGCATGAGGCCTGGCAAAGACTAGGCCACAACTTTGGCTAAATACATCTATGATATAATGCAAAACATAGGTTATACATCTCACTATGGCACATTACTACATTATTATTACACATTTTCATTATTATATATTTTTTTAAATCATTTTAGTACAACTTTCGCATAACTGACTGACATTCTCCGTGGGCACATTTTCAAACGTGCACATTATTTTCTTTACAAATAATTTCTCTATGAACTTTTTGTTAATCAAAACATATAAACATTCATTAGTTATTTCTAATTAGCATATCTGCTTCAACAGTCCCTCCTCTGATGACTAAATATGTCATCACACCTTTCTTTACCATCGTTTCATAACTCGGTTTCTGGGGTGTTTTGCCTCCTTCTCAAATCTTCCCTATCAATTCTTTCTCTGTTTCGTTCTGCCATCCTCTAATTATTTTTAGATCTTTTCAATTTTATCTTTTGGCATAATTTACATGAACCCCATAATCCTAATATGCAAGCAATCACAATTAATATTCCCTATATGACTTTTAATAACACCCCATTCCAAATTTGACTAAGCAAATTTCCCACTGAAGCAAATCCCTTTCCAACCCTTTCAGTTCCTTCAAATCCTTACTTGAGTTCGTCAGATACGTGAGTAAGACTCTTATCTCCCTATCATTGTCTGGAATTAAAGAACAACAATTCCTAGCATTAATCATTTTACAGACTCCGCCATCTTTCGTTAAAAGAATGTCTAAAGCAAGCCTATTTTGAAGCGTCATAGCTCTATCTGCTGCTAATTCAGTATCTATCAGGAGTATTGCCCCTGTAAAGTTTGTTAGCATGTTATCCACAATAGTAGACAACTTTCGTATCTTGATCGAATTCAGAACGACTCCCACTGAAGGAATCACTGCACCAAAGATATCTCCCACAATTGCAGAAGATGTTTCCCTTCCTCTGTCACTTATGATGTAATTCAGTCAATTTCGGAAACTTCCTTAAGTCATTTATCTGATAAGTCTTTGGGAAAACTATCCCCAAATAACATGTCCCATACCATCCTCCTGGACGACGGTAATAAGTATTAAGTCCACATATATAATAGGTCCCAGGAATCGCAGGGTCCTGACCATTCAACATAAAAGTCCACTTACTCTGAAAATAAAAACACATGCCTACATTCACTCGTTCCCACATATAAAGGGTCCGTGAGTGACTTTGGCCTATATATACAAAGCTTCCCTGTATGTAATGCATCTAATGCTAATCTCCCTTGTGTTTTAATAGCAGTGTAAGCATAGTTAGTCCTGTAAGTTCTCTTCTCTAAACCGTTTTCTAAATTTCCTTTTAGTGTTTTCTCCTATCATCAGTGTGCTCTATGAAGCTTTTCTCTAAAGGTGTAAGCAAGCACGTTAGGTTGTTATGATGTGCATAGGCTGTCCCAAATGTTACTGTAGGCTCAAAGAATCCTGTAACTAGCACTATATCATGCTCTCTAGCTATCTTACTCAGATATCTAATAATAGGAACAAACGAAAACACCATGTCTTAGTTAGAGTAAAAATATTGTATATACTCTTGGTTATAGAACCTTGTTAGTAGCAAACTACAACATATTCCATAAGTTAGTGGAAGACTATTGGATGTAACTCCTTCCTTTACTGACAAACAAATTTGTGTACACACAAGACAATTCCTCGCATCCATCATTTCAACATAGTCACTCAACAAGCGACAGAAGACATTAGAAGAAAGCTCTCCTTGAGCATTAGTATAATTATGCAAGTATTTTTCATCAAACTTAAACCTCTCTAAAGCTGTTAGAGTAGTAGTCTCAGGATCAGAAGTAAAAGTAGCTCTTTTCACATCATGAACAGACATTCCCACAATCATCACTATAAACATTATTCAACACATAACTGCCAATCCAGCACTCATGTATCCACAGCGCCTAATGTTTCTATCTTAATTATTTAGCTCAACCATGATCTGTAAAGACTCAGAAAGCAGAAGTAACTCTTAGATTAAGTACGGTAAAAATCAAAAATGAAAAAAAAAATATTCTCTCACAGTTCAGTTTCACATCCAGAAACCCTTTTTCCCTTGTGAAAATCAGTTAGCAGCTTGTCACATCCGGGTTTCAATGTCAAATCAGGTTATCAATGTCTCTTTCAGTTTTATTTTCAACAGTCTCTTTAAGATTTCTCCAGATTAGCTCAACAATTCAGCTTCTTGATCACCTTCAGGTTACATCAAAGTACTGATTCGGAACTTCTCTATCAAAAAACAAAGGACATAAACTTGTGTTGCCATTCATTGGTAGTTGCATACCCCCATTCAGGACCTGTGTAACGTTGACTTGTTATTCTCTTTCTTTTCAACTTCCAATCACCACTTAGTACTCCTTCACTCAAGCCTTCTTTTCTCGTAGTATCCACTTCTTCCTCTATTGTTTCATTTATGACCAAATCTTTTTTCTTCCCTATCTGCGATTCAGGCCAATTATCTCCCTTTCTTGTTCCTTCTGTCAATATTCTTCTCAGGATTGGACTCTTCTCCTTCTTCTTCTCTTTCTCAATGGCATTTTCTCGTGATGGACCTGCAACAGGCTCAGGAGGAGTTGTAACACATTGACTTTGATATGTCTCAACTCTTTCCCCTCTTGGTCTGGTACTTGCACTGTCTGCTTCTCAGCACCGTCTGCTTCTGGGAGAACCTCTGCTGAGCTAGGCTCTCCTGCTGTACCTGTCGAGATTAGTTCTTGCGCACCCTCCTGTAATTCTTCACCTTTGTCTATCACATGGGTAATAGAACCATCTTCCATAAGCTCTGGTTCAACTTCGGGCTCTGCTGGTTCTTTTTCTGGTTCAGGTGAGGCGACCTGTTTACCTGTTGGTGGTGCTCTCAACAACGCTTCTTCATCATCCTGTGGACATACCACTTTCTTCATGTGACTCACGTGTATCAAGTTCGCGAGTCCTGCACACTTCACCGCTGTCATAGTTGTTAACACCACCTGATAAGGACACTTCCAACGTGGTTCCAAACAAGTCTTGCGAACATGCTTTCTGACAACGACCCAGTCACCGGCTCTCAGGTTGTGCCCTGAATCTTTGGTGGGTGGCAGGGTGATGGCCTGCACCTGCTGAGAGAAAGAACGAACCACATCAGCCAGACCCTTGCAGTAGTCCAACACCATATCATCTGTAATGTTTACAAGTACATTGGCTGGAACTGCTGGTAATCTCATTGCTCTAGCCATGAGGATCTCATGGGGCAATAGCCCTGTCTTCCTGTCAGGTCTGTTTCTCATCGACATCAACACCAAAGGCAATGCATCTGGCCATTTCAGATTCGTAGCTGCACACATCTTTGCAATTCCGGATTTCAAGGTACCATTCGTCTGTTCCCCTAGTCCTGATGCTTCAGGGCGGTAACTACAATGCAACTTTTGCTCAATGTTTAGTGCTGCACATAAGAGTTTAATCACCTCATTGTTGAAGTGAGTTCCCCTATTTGATTCTAAAGAGATTGGAAACCCAAAACGTGGTATCAACTCCCTAAGCAACAATTTTGCTACTGTAAGACTGTCATTCCTTCTTGTAGGGCATGCTTCAATCCAGTGACTAAAAACCCACACTATTACCAACATGTACTTTAAACCTCCACATGCAGGCATTTCAATGAAATCCAATTGCATTCTGTTGAATGGACCTCCTGTTCTTCCAAAGTGGCTCAAATTCACTACTGTTCCTTTTCCCACATTTAATTGCTGATAAATTATACAGCGATGACATACTGCCTCTGCTGCCTGCCTGAACTTAGGGTTAAACCAGTTAATTTTGAACAATCTAACCATGGCATCCCTCCCAAAGTGTGCCTGTCCGTGGTAATATCTGGCCATTTGGGACAACAAACTTTTGGGAAGGACCATCTGTCCCTCTTCAGAAACCCAAATCTCATCAGGACATTTGACACATTTCAATTTAGCCCAGAGACGTTTCTCTTCCTTGTCAACATTATTTTGCAATGTTTTCAACTCTTCCGGAGTATCAATGATTTTCAATGCAAAACTTGTACATGTATTGTCTTCTTCTGACATTAATTCCCACTTGTCTTTGAACGATATACAGTTCAATGTGCAAAACCTTGCGACTTGATCTGCATATCCATTTCACAATGAGATGTAATCCTGTGCCTTTTGATGTGCACTACATTTCACTACAGCAATTTCTTCAGGTAACTATATTGCATGCAGAAATTCTTTTATCTTGTCGCCCTTTCTTACTGGTGTACCAGTAGAGGTCAGGAAACCTCTTTGAGACCACAATTGACCAAAATCATGAACAATTCCAAATCCATATTGGCTGTCAGTATAGATTGTAGCTCTCAGTCTCGCAGAAACATGGCACGCTCTAGTAAGAGCTACCAATTCTGCTACCTGTGCAGAATATACACCTCGAAGACAGGAGGCTTCTAATGTACCTGTGATTGTACATACAGCATATCCTGCTCCCAATGTCCCTGTCCCATCTCTGAGACATGAGCCATCAACAAAGACAATTTGCTCATTTTCTTCCAATCGGGTATCTCTGATATCAGGCCTTGGTTTTGTACACAGTTCAGTTACCTCAAGACATTCATGCTTGATGTCTTCCTCCTTTTCAATTTCAACAGTATCGCTTGAAAGTAAGGTTTCCAGGTTCACACTGTACATCTTTTCAATGTTACATTTGGAGCACCTAGTATGCTCGTCTCATACCTTGTCAATCAGGCACCAGTCAAATGCTGTTTTCATCCTTGTCAGTAAAATCTCAATAGAATGAGAAACCATTACCGTCAAAAGGTATCCCATCACTACTCCCTCACATTGTGAAAGACTTTGACCAACTGCGGCAACAGCACGCAGACAACTTGTTAAAGCTGCTGTGACTGAGTACAAGGTAGCTGAAAAACAGGCTTCTGGGTAATAAGCACCTCCATGGGCCTGTGTCAAAACAGACAAAGAACAAGCATCAAGTCCCAGACAAAGCAATGTGAATGGCTTTGTGTAATCAGGCATTCCCAACGCTGGAGCTCTGTACAAACTCTCTCTCAATTCAGTGAATGCTTTCATCTGATCCTCATCTAGTGTAATTGGATCTGCAACCTCCTTATGTGTCAATTGCTGCAATGGTTTGGCAATCTCAGCAAAATTTTGAATCCACTGGCGACAATAACCTACCATTCCCAGAAACATTCTGACATCTCTCTGTGAAGTCGGAGGACTTCTATGCAGTATCATTGTAATCCTCTCTCTGTAGATTCTCCTCAACCCTTTCGCAATCTGGTGTCCCAAGTATTTCACTGACTTCTGACAGTACTGCAATTTCAAAGGTGACACTTTATGGTCAAACTTTCCCAAATGGTTCAACAGGGCAATCGAGTCGTACTTACATTCGTCCCTTGTCCTGGACGCAATTAGCAAATCATCAATGGACTGCACCAGAGTCGATTAGTACGGTAACTCCAATGACTCCAAATTCTTTTTCAGGATCTGATTAAACAGAGACGGTGACTCCGTATACACTTGAGGAAGTCTGCACCAGCTGTAGACTTGTCTAGGAATTTGAAACTAAAAAGAAACTGACTATCCTCATGAACAGGCACGGAAAAGAAAGCTTGTGACAAATCAACCACTGTGAACCACTCTGCATCGCATGGAATCTGAAACAGTATCACTGCTTGGTTCGGCACTACTTGACCACCATGTCATTCACTTTTCGCAAGTCTTGCACAATGCGTACTTTCCCACACAGCTTCTTTAGGCCCATTATCGGTGAATTACATGGACTGCTCAACACTTCTTTAAAAACACCTTGTTTCAGAAAATCTCCAATTATCTGCGCCACTTTCATCAGAACATCTTGTGCCATGCTATACTATGGAAGGTGCGGAAACACTACATTCGGCTTGAATGTAATCTTAATCAGCTCCACTCCCTTGATCAAGCCCACTTCTTTACCTGTCAGGTCCCACATGTTCTCCTGTACTGTTTCTTGCAAATCTGTATGCAATTCTTTCACAGTAAACATAGGGAAAAACTCAATTAACGGGTATTCTTCGTTAACATTTTCATTTGAAGTTTCAGGTGTCTGTTCTTCCTCATCATCACTATTAGTTTGAACCTATATTCTCGAATTTGAAGAACTAATGAAACATTTGGTCTTGCACAACAAATCTTTTCCCAGTAGAGATGCTGGACTTGAGTCGCAAACTACAAACTTATGCAATCCCTGGTAGATTCCAATCTCAACCTGTACTAGATCTGTGATTGGATTTGTCAACTGTCTGTTTGCTACCCCCACAACCTGAACTGTTCTGCCTGAAAGAGGTAGATTTGGAACTTCTGCACTTCTCACTGTAGAGCATGTAGGTCCCATGTCCACTAGAAATGAGACTCTGTGACCCACCACCTTTCCTTTCACAAAAGGTCCTCTTTGATCTATTTCTAAGGACGCTGCAAGCATACATGGCTCTTCATCCCAACTAATATTCATTGTTTATTTTATTCTCACTATGTAGTGGGAATTGGTGCACTGTGTCATTACTTCTGTCTTGTCTCTGACCTGTGACCTGCTGAGTAAGCATCATCTGTTACTGTTCCATTCGGACTTGAGGTATCTGCATTTGCTGTCGATGTACCATAGGAACATGCTGCTGCATTAGTGGCA
Source organism: Pleurodeles waltl (assembly GCF_031143425.1). NCBI lineage: Eukaryota > Metazoa > Chordata > Amphibia > Caudata > Salamandridae > Pleurodeles > Pleurodeles waltl. Next base: position 590,539,921 of record NC_090447.1, read on the forward strand.
ACTGTGTTACTTGTGCACATGACAGTTCCCTGCTGCTGGGGTATTTGTTGCACTAAAGCTCCTTGCACTCCTGTTTGAGCTGCCTTAATTTGTATCACCATTGCTTTCTCCTTCAACTTTTCCTGCTTCAACTTAATCTAATCATTACAGTATTTCCCATACTGCAGCACCTCGTCAATCGGTTTCGCTTTCCAACAAATCAAATGACTCTTAATCATCTGACCTATTTCAGGTCTCAATCCTTCGACGAACCTAAACACAAAGTACAACATGTCTTTTGGCTCAATTGCTTCTTTACCACTGTACTCCTTGTTTGGTTTCAGCAATCTCTCATAGTAGGTATGTATTGACTCCTTTACTTCCTGCACTGTCCTGTCAATTCTCTGCCAATCAATATTTTTAGGCAAAATTCTCATCTTCAGGAACTCAATCACCTTAAAATAATGTTTCATCACTTCAGGTGATGGTGCACCTGTAACTCTAGTAACACAATAGTGATGATGAGGAAGAACAAACTCCTGAAACTGAGACTGAAACCATTAATGAAGAGTTCCCGTTAATTGAGTTTTTCCCGATGTTTACTGTGGAAGAGTTGCATGCAGATTTGCAAATTACAGTACAGGAAAATGTGTGGGACGTGACAGGTAAAGAAGTGGGTTTGATTAAGGGAGTGGAGCCCATTTAGATCACTTTGAAGCTGAATGTAGTGTTTCCGCAGCTTCCACAGTATAACATGGCACAAGATGTTCTGATGAAAATGATGCAAATAATCGGAGATTTTCTGAAACAAGGAGTTTTGAAAGAAGTGTTGAGCAGTCCATGTAATTCACCGATAATGGGTCTAAAGAAGCCGTGTGGGAAAGTGCGCATTGTGCAGGATTTGCGAAAAGTGAATGACATTGTGGTCAAGTGCTATGCTGTAGTGCCGAACCCAGCAGTAATATTGTTTCAGATTCTATGCGATGCTGAGTGGTTCACAGTGGTTGATTTGTCACAAGCTTTCTTTTCTGTGCCTCTTCATGAGGATAGTCAGTTTATTTTTCGATTCAAATTCCTAGACAGAGTCTACAGCTGGTGCAGGCTTCCTCAAGGGTACATGGAGTCACCGTCTCTGTTCAATCAGATTCTGAAAAAGAATCTGGAGTCATTGGAACTACCATACCAATCGACTCTGGTGCAGTACATTGATGATTTGCTAATTGCGTCCAAGACAAGGGACAAGTGTAAATATGACTTGATTGGCCTGTTAAATCATTTGGGAAAATTTGGACATGAAGTGTCACCTTTGAAATTGCAGTACTGTCAGAAGTCAGTGAAATATTTGGGACACCAAGTTGAGAAAGGGTCAAGGAGAATTTCCAGGGAAAGGATTACAATGATATTGCAGAGAAGTCCACCGACTTCACAGAGAGATGTCAGGATGTTTCTGGGAATGGTAGGTTATTGTCGTCTGTGGATTCGGAATTTAGCTGAAATTGCTAAACCATTGTAGCAGCTGACACATAAGGAAGTTACAGATCCCATTACCTTAGATCAGGACCAGATGAAAGCATTCACTGTGTTGAGAGAAAGTGTGTGCAGAGCTCCAGCTTTCGGAATGCCTGATTACACAAAGCCATTCACATTGTTTTGTCATGAACGTGATGCTTGTTTTTTGTCTGTCTTGACACAGGTCCATGGAGGTGCTTATCGCCCAGTAGCCTATTTTTCAGCTACCTTGAACCCAGTCACAGCATCCTTACCAGGTTCTTTGCGTGCCGTTGCTGCAGTTGGTGAAAGCCTTTTTCAACGTGAGGGAGTAGTGATGGGATACCCTCTAACGGTAATGGATCCTCATTCTGTTGAGATTTTACTGACAAGGATGAAAACACAGTATTTTGACTGGTGCCAGATTGACAGGGTATGAGACGAGCATTATAGGTGCTCCAAATGTAACATTGAAAAGATGTACCAAGCTGAATCCAGCAACATTACTTTTGAGTGATACTGTTGAGAATGAAAAAGAGGAAGACATTGAGCATGATTGTCTTGAGGTAACTGAATTGTGCACAAAACCAAGACCTGATATCAGAGATACTCGATTGGAAGAAAATGACCAAATTGTCTTTGTTGATGGCTCATGTCTCAGAGATGGTACAGCAACAATGAGAGCAGGATATGCTGTATGCACAATCACAGGTACAGCTTCCTGGTTTCGAGGTGTATGTTCTGCACAAGTGGCAGAATTGGTAGCTCTTACTAGAGCGTGCCATGTTTCTGCGAGACTGAGAGTCATGATCTACACTGAGAGCCAGTATGGATTTTGAATTGTTCATGATTTTGGTCAATTGTGGGCACAAAGAGGTTTCCTGACCTCTACTGGTTCACCAGTAAGAAATGGCGACAGAATAAAAGAATTGCTGTGTGCAATACAGTAACCTGAAGAAATTGCCGTTGTAAAAGGCAGTGCACATCAAAAGACACAGGACTACATCTCACTAGGAAATGGATATGCGATCAAGTCGCAAGGTTTGCACATTGATTTGTATATCGTTCAAAGATAAATGGGAACTGATGGATGAAGAAGATAATACATGTACAAGTTTTGAATTGAAAGTAATCAATACTTTGGAAGAATTAAAAACATTGCAAGATAATGTTGACAAAGAAGAGAAACAACTCTGGTCCAAATTAAAATGTGTCCAATGTCCTGATGAGATTTGGGTTTCCGAGGAGGGTCAGATGGTCCTGCCCAATACTTTATTGTCACAAATGGCCTATTACACACCATGCCAGGCACACATTGAAAGGGATGCAATGATTTGATTGTTCAAGATCGATAGGTTCAATCCCAAGTTTAGGCAAGCAGCAGAGGCAGTGTGTCATCCCTGTATAATTTGTCAGCAGCTAAACGTGCAAAAAGGGACAGTGGTGAACTTGAGCCACATTGGAAGAGCAGGAGGTCCATTCAGCAGAATGCAGCTGGATTTCATTGAAATGCCTGCGTGTGGAGGTTTGAAGTACGTGTTGGTGATCGTATGTGTTTTTTGTCACTGGATTAAAGCATACCCTACAAGAAGGAATGACAGTCTCACAGTAGCAAAGTTGTTACTTAGGGAGTTGATACCACGTTTTGGGTTTCCGATCTCTTTACAATCAGATAGGGGAACTCACTTCAACAACAAGGTGATTAAACTCTTATGTGCAGCACTAAACATTGAGCAAAAGTTGCATTGTAGTTACCATCCTGAAGCATCAGGACTAGTGGAACAGGTGAATGGTACCTTGAAATCCAGAATTGCAAAGATGTGTGCAGCTATGAATCTGAAATGGCCAGATGCATTGCATTTGGTGTTGATGTCAATGAGAAATACACCTGACAGGAAGGCAAGGCTGTCACCCCACAAAATCCTCATGGGCAGAGCAATGAGATTTCCAGCAGTTCCAGCCAATGCACTTGTAAAAATTACAGATGATATGGTGTTGGACTACTGCCAGGATCCGGCTGACGTGGTTCGCTTTTACTCTCAGCAGGTGCAGGCCACCACCCTACCACCCATCCACGAACCAGGGTACAATCTGAGAGATGGTGACTGGATCGTTATCCAAAAGCATGTTTGCAAGACGTGTCTGGAGCCGCGTTGGAGAGGTCCTTATCAGGTGATCCCAACAACTGCGACAGCTGTGAAGTGTGCAGGACTCCCGAACTGGATACATGCGGGTCACACGAAGAAAGTGGTATGTCCACAGGATCATGAAGAAGCGTTTTTGAGAGCACCAACAACAGCGAAACAGGTTGCTGAACCTGAACCAGAAAAGGAGCCAAGAGAGCTTGAAGTTGAACCAGAGCTGGTGGGAGATGGTTCTATTACCCCTGTAAGAGACAAGAGTGAAGAATTACAGGAGGGTGCGGAGGAATCTATCTCAACGCATACAACAGGAAAGCCTAGCTCTGCAGAGGTTCTTCCAGAAGCAGACGGTGCTCAAAAGCAGACAGAGCAAGTGCGAGACCAAAGGGGTAAAGAGTTTAGACGGATCAAAGTCAAGATGATTCGACTCTTTCTGAGCCCGTTGCAGGTCCATCAAGAGAAAACACCATAGAGAAAGAGAAGGAAATGAGTCCAATCCTGAGAAAAATACTGACAGAAGGATGGAGAAAGGGAGATAATTGGCCTGAGTCACAAGTAGGGAAAAGAAAAGACTTGGTCATAAATGAGACAATAGAGGGAGAAGTAGATACCACAAGAAAAAAAGAATTAAGTGAAGGAGAACTAAGTGGTGAAGGTTGAAAAGAAAGAGAATAGCAAGTTGACGTTACGCAGGTCCTGAATGGGCATATGCAACTACTAATGAATGGCAACACAAGTTTATGTCTTTTTTTTTTGATAGAGAGATTCCGAGTCAGTACTTTGATGTAACCTAAAGTTGAACAGGGAACTGATTTGTGGAGTCAATCTGAAAAATCTAAAAGAGACTGCTGAAAATAAACTGGAAGAGACGTTTATAACCTGATTTGACATAAAGCAAGCAGCTAATCGATTTTGACAAAGGAACAGCGTTCCTGAGCGCGAAACTGAACTGTGAGCGAATAATTTTGTCTTTTTGAATTTTACTACACTTTATAAACTAGTTACTTCTGCTTTCTGATTCTTTAAAGATCATGGCTGAGCTAAATAATCAAGGTAGAAATGCTAGATGCTGTAGATATATGAGTGTTGGATTGGCAATTATGTGTGGAATCTTGTTTATAGTGGTGATTGTGGGAATGTCTGTTCTTGATGTGAAAGGAGCCACTCATACTTCTGCTCCTGAAACGTCTACACTAATGGCTTTGTAGAAGTTTAAGTTATATGAGAAATCTTTGCATGATTATACTAATGCTCAAGGAGAGCTTTCTTCTAATGTCTTCTATTGATTGTACGATGAAACAACTACTTTAAAAACAACTACTGCCTTAACAACGAGGTCGGAACACCGACCTCGTTGCCACTACTAATGATTTTACCACGAATGCCTTAACAACGACATTTCGTTGTAAAGGCTTTCCTGATAAAAGCATTAGTAATAGGCACCATTCACCCTACATCCCTCACCCCACCCCCCCAACCCCACCCCAAAACTCCTAACCCCCTCCCAAAAAACAAAAACGCCCCACCCCCCCAACCCCACCCCAAAACCTAAAACCCCCTGACCCCCCACCCCCTCCCCAAAACCAAAAACGCCCCATCCCCACCCCAAAACCTAAAACCCCCTAACCCACCACCACCTCCCCAAAACTAAAAACGCCCCACCCCACCAACCCCACCCCAAAACCTAAAACCCCCTGACCCCCCACCCCCTCCCCAAAACCAAAAACACCCCACCCCCCCAACCCCACCCCAAAACCTAAAACCCCCTAACCCCCCACCGCCTCCCCAAAACCAAAAACGCGCCATCCCCCCAACCCCACCCCAAAACCTAAAACTCCTGACCCCCCTCCCCAAAACCAAAAACGCCCCAACCCCCCAACCCCACCCCAAAACCTAAAACCCCCTAACCCCCACCCCCTCCCCAAAACCAAAAACACCCCACCCCCCCAACCCCACCCCAAAACCTAAAACCCCCTAACCCCCCACCCTCTCCACAAAACCAAAAACGCCCCACCCCCCCAACCCCACCCCAAAACCTAAAACCCCCCACCCCCTCCCCAAAACCTAAACCCACCACTTACCTTCGCCAACTCCCTTCTTTGTACCTTAACCACACATGTTCGTTGTTCAGAACATACATAGGTAAGGCACAAAAAAACGGAGTCGTGGTTAAAAAAAGCATTGTTGCGCTTTCGTTAACCACGACTTTCGTAAAAAAAAAAGTCGGAAAAAAGGATGTTTCCCCTTCTATTGCTTATTGAGTGAGTATGTTGAAACGATGGATGCAAGGGATTGTCTTGTGTGTACGCAAATTCCAAAAATCAGTTGAAGAAGGAGCTACGTACCAGAGCTTACCTTTAACCTATGGAATAAGCTGTAGTCTTCTACTAACAAGGTTCTATAATCAAGAGTGTATACAGTATTTTTATTCTAACTATGATGTTGTGTTTTAGTTTGTTCCTATAACTAGATATCTGAGTAGAGTAGCTAAAGAGCATGACTTAGTATTAGTTAGAGGATTCTTTGAGCCTACACTAACATTTGGGACCGCATACATGCATAGGAAAAACCTTACATGCTTGCTTACACCTTTAGAAAAAAGCTTCATAGGGTATACTGAGGATAGAAGAAAGGCATTAAAAGAAAAATTAGAGAAAGGATTAGAGAAAAGGAGTTGCACTGCAATTAAAATGCAAGAGAAATTAGCATTAGATACATTACATGTAGGGAAGCTTTGTTTATATAGGCCAAAATCGTGCACTGACACTTTATTTGTGGGAATGAGTGAATGTAGGCATGTGTTTTTGTTTCAGAGTAAGTGGACTTTTATGCTGAATGGTCCGGACCCTGCGATACCTGGGATTTATTATATTTGTGGACTAAATGCTTATTACCGTCTTCCTGGAGGATGGTATAGGACATGTTATTTAGGGATAGTTTTCCCAAAGATTTATCAGATAGATTACTTAAAGAAGCTTCCGAAACTGACTGAATTACATCATAAGCGACAGAGGAGGGAAACATCTTCTGCAGTGGTGGGAGATATCTTTGATGCAGTGATTCCTTCAGTGGGAGTCATCCTGAATTCGATCAAGATACAAAAGTTGTCTACTATTGTGGATAACATGTTGACAAACTTTACAGGGGCAATACTCCTTTTAGATACTGAATTAGCTGCGGATAGAGCTATGACGCTTCAAAATAGGATTGCTTTAGACATTCTTTTAGCGAAAGACAGCGGAGTTTGTAAAATGACAAACTCCAGGCATTGTTGTTCATACATTCCTAGGGAGGGACTGTTGAAGCTGATATGCTAAAGAGAAATTATTAATGAATGTTTATGTGTTTTGATTAACAGGAAAATGATAGAAAAAGTTAGCGTAGAGAAATTAATGTGCACGTTTGAAAATGTGCCTACAGAGAGTGACAGCCAGCTTAAACAAACTTGTACTAAATGATTAAAAAATGATAAAAAAATGTGTGAAATAATGAAAAAGAGTAATAATAATGTAGTAATATGTCATACTGAGATGTACAATGTGTGTTTTGCATTATATTGTAGAGTTAACTTAGCCGAAGTTGTGGCCTAGTTTTGCCAGGCCTCATGCGGAAGCTGACTTACTAGCATTACAGAGAAGCTGGTGCATTGAACTGACCATGAACCGTGTATGTTAATAAAATCTGCTTAGCTAGAATTTTCTGCAATGTACCGACGGACAGGAGATGATGGAATTAGACATGTTACAATTCTGGTGTAAGACAGACTCGATGTACTTTCCCAGGACTTGAACAATAGAAGCACTGACTGGAGAAGATGCAACATTTTTGATACCTGATGAGCCAGATGATGAGGACATCGTACAGTTAACCAATCCACCTACTGAGAACGGTGTAATCTTAGAACTTATAGATTCCTAAAACAAACATTATTGGATAGGGTAATAACTGGTGATTGACTGACCAATTAGGAATTAGGGGAATGTACTCGAAACCCTTAATAAAAAGTCATGACAAAGGGCAAAAACTTCAGATGCGAGGGGTGAATTGATGATGTCAATTTTAGATTCTCTCATTGGGCTTATTCTCTTGAGAGCCTGATGCATTGCTGATTGATTGATGACCTGAAGACAAAGACTGACTTTGTTGCTGATCCATTCTGTGGATAGGTATCTATGATAATGTGACTGTTAATTTTGTGTGCCTTTCTTTCTAGGTACCAACTGCGCTGTTTGAATAGTTTTTCTTTTAGCTAGATGTTTTCCAAATTCATGTTCTAAATTGTTTTCACATGAAGTCCCACACACTAAAGCTAATCTGGGTTAGGTAAGGTTCCTTTAGGTGATGTTGACAGTGACAAATGACTGACGAAACTGATTGGTGAACTCTGCTATTAATGCCAATATATCCATCTTTGGTAGTGTATGCTGAAGCATTACAGCATATGTTTTCTCAAGTTTTGATTAGATTATGTTATTGGTGGTCATTAATGAACTAATTCTGAGCTGACCGAATAAAGTTTGAATTAATCAATGGACTAGTATTGTAACTAATAGGGAAATAAAATTGATAAAAAATATAAGTTAGTTGTGATTATTTATGAAATGTTGACGTTATTGATTGATGATTAGTGTTTTGCTTATTGATTATTTATACGTACATTGATATTGATGGTCATCGATTACTACATGGCTAGGATACTCCATGCGATCCAAAAGGTTCATCGGCCTATACGCGTCCCCTTGTAAGTTTACTTACTAAGGACCGGGCGCGCTGGGAACAGCAACATGCTGTATGAGAATATAACATCTGGGGTGATCTGCACACCTTCTTTACAGTTAGTTACAGTGAATATTACTTTTAAATCTTTGATAGTGGTATTATGGTATTGAGTGTATACTGCGATTGCCACTGATAATTTTAATTCTGCAGGTCTTACTCCATAATGTTTTCTATACATTGTGTGAATATTGTAGAGAGAATTTGTGTTTTGGGTTACAGTGATTACTGACTTAAATTGTGCTCATAATATTATTAAGCTTTATCCATTTGCCAAGATGCAGAATATATCTTCATCTCAATTCTTTTCGTCATCACCAGGAGATCCACTGTTAAAATGGGAAAACATTTTTTTTTTTTAAAGTATGTCAGGGTTTTTGGGGCTAGTTTGAATGCTGTTACACTATGTGGGACCAGAGGATCATGATGTCTTTATCCATTTACCAGAACTACCAGAAGAGGAAATTGACGGATTGAATGAATTTTGAGGTATGTGTAAAGGAATTGGACTCCCATTTTTTACCTAAGGTGTGAACCACCCTTTAACGTTTTCACTTTGGAAAGCGCATGCAAGCTAACGGTGAGACAGTCAAGGAATATATTACGGTTTTAAACGAATTAGCTCCAACTTGCAAGTTTTGACTTACCCTTGATCAACACTTACAAGATCAATTTATGCTAGGGTGTTAATGAAAAAGTCAGTGAGGAGTTGTTAGAAATTGGGTTTTTGGTTAGCAGACAGGTTACCCCCTGTCCAAGCACGGACCCTCACTCTAGTCAGGGTAAGTCACACACAATCCAAATCATCCTGTGCCTACCCTCTGGTAGCTTGGCACTAAGAGGTCAGGCTTAACTTAGAAGGCAATGTGTAAAGTATTTGTGCAATAAATCATGCAATAACATAGTAGAACACCACAAAAATACACCACACAGTGTTTAGAAAAACATATAATATTTATCTGATAAGATGCAGGTCAAAACGATGAAGATGCAATAAATATATGTTGAAATATCACTGTAAAAATGATATAAAGTGTCTTTCATCTCTTAAAAGCAATAAATGTCTCTTGCAAGCACAAAGTACCTGGTTTGCGTTCAAAATCTCCACAAGGAACCGCAGAGGAGTAGATGCGTGGAAAACAGGGAGGCATGCGTCGATTTCACGGGCACCACACAGTGATGCGTCATTTATTTTATATGCAGGGAAGGCATTGCATTGATTTCTGGGACTCGGACCTAAATCCTCTTTGGGTTGCGTGGTTTTCGGATGCCCCGGGGACGATGCATTGAAATCCAACGCTGGCAGGACAAAGTCACAGGGGCTGTGTCGATCCGGTGGGCGTTGAGTGGAAATTTCGACCACACGGCAGGCGCTGTGTCAATTCCTCTCAGGAAGTTGGGTTTCGTCGTTCCGGCTCGGCTTTGCGTCGATCCAGTGGGCCGTGTGTCGAATTTCCGGTCGCTACACTGGCGCTGAATCAGTCTTCTCCTTGCAAAGTAAGGCTGCGTCGTTCTGGTTCAGCGTGCAGTGATTTTCTCACTGCGATGCAGTGCAGTCGTTTCTGGCAGGATGTGCATCGATTTTCGCTGCACAGGGAGTTTTTCTTGCAGGAATGAAGTCTTTTTGGTCCTGAGATTTCAGCGAACAGGAGGCAATCTCTATCCAAGCCCTTGGAGAGCACATTTCAGCACAGCCAGTGAGTGGCAAGGCAGGGGCAACATCAAGGCAGCAGTCCTTCTGAGAAAGCAGTCAGGTGAGTCCTTTGGGCAGCCAGGCAGTTTTTCTTGGCAGGTTGCAGGTTCTGGTTCAGGGTTTCTTCTCCAGGAAGAGTCTGTGAAGTAGTGTCCACCTCAGAAGTGTTTAAATTTGCAGGGTCAGAGACCCTGCTTAATTACCCAAAAGTGCCTTCAAAGTAGGGGAGGCTTCAAAAAGTGGCTTAGAAGTGCACAATGTCCCTTTTCAGTTCCATCCTGTCTGCCAGGGTCCCAGGGGGGGGTGTGGCAGTCCTTTGTGTGAGGGCAGGCTACTTTCCTTTGACATGTCAGTGTCATGCCCTCCACCCTCGCAGCCCAGGAAGACCCATTCAATATGCAGATGCATGCATGTGTGACTGAGCATCCTGTGTTTGTGGTTGTCTGAGTGAATGCACAAGGGGGCTGTCAAATAAACCTAGCCAGATGTGGATTGGAAGTCACAGAAGGATTTAAGTGTAGAGAACAGCTCACTTTCTAAAAGTAGCATTTCTAAAATAGTAATATAAATTCAACTTCATCATTAAGCAGGATTTGGTATCACCATTCTGGACATACTAAACATGACCTGGCTACTCCTTTCAGATCAGGATCTACCACTCGAACAATATATAAGGGTAGCCCTAATGTTACCCTATCAAAGGAGCAGGCCTCATTGCAGTGTAAAAACGAATTTAAGAGTTTTACACTACCAGGACAGTTAGAACACATGTTCATGTCCTGCCTTTTAACTACATAGTACCCTGCCCTATTGGCTACCTAGGGCCTACCTTAGGGGTGACATATATGTAGAAAAAGGGGAGTTTAAGGCTTGGCAAGTACTTTTAAATGTGAAGTCGAAGTGGCAGTGAAACTGCACACGCAGGCACTGCACACGCAGGCCTGAGACATGGTTAGGGGGCTACTTATGTGGGTGGCACAACCAGTGCTGCAGCCCACTAATAGCATTTAATTTACAGGCCCTGGGCATATATAGTGCACTTGACTAGGGACTTACAAGTAAATTAAATAAGCCAATTGGATAAGAGCCAATGTCACCGTGTTTTAAGGAGAGAGCATATGCACTTTAGCACTGATTAGCAGCGGTAAAGTGCACAGAGTCCAAAAGCCAACAAAAATGAGGTTAGAAAAAGAGAAGGAGGAAAGCAAAATGTTTGGGGGTGACCCAGCAGAAAGGCCATTTCCAACATGAGTTACGGACGCATGATGTCCCCTCTCTTAGTGAGATGATTAATTTAGCTAAGAGATTAGAGCATAGTTTGGCGTGTGTTGAGGAGATCAAAAAACAGCAACTGGACTGAAATGCTGTCTGTCATAGATAGGAAGGCATAAAGTGACAAAAGTACCAAGAGGTAAGGTCAAAGCAAGCAATTTACAGGGAAGTGCTTCACATGCGGGATGGTGTGACACATGCAAATAATATAAGGTGTTCTGCTTGGAAAGTAATATGCAAAATGTATTTAAAAAAAGGTCACATGAGTTAATGTTGTAGAAGTAAAAATGACCGAGGAAAAATAATTGAGATATTACAAGAAGATGAAGAGAGTGAGAAGTGTGAGGATTTTGAAGGAGAAGTGATTCTATAGGTTAGCAATAAACAGGGACAGGTTCCTTGTGATTTCATGAATGTACAGGGACATAAGGTAAGGATGTTGTTTGATTCAGGGGAAAAACTGACTGTAATTTCTATTGATGTTTTTTGAAGGGTATACATCACAAGGTTCAATTGTTTAAACCTGGTATAAGGCCCACAGGTTAGGAAGGGGAGCGAATAAAATTGTGGGGTATATATATGGCATGTTGGAGTATTTAGGAAGACTGGCTGTAGGAAAATTGTATGTGTCAACCAAAGGCAATGGAGTTATAAGTTGGTGTAACCATTGTGATTTAGGAGTACTGATGGGTCCCACTTCTGACCCACCAATTCTGCTAAGAAAAGATCTGAATGTCAAGGTGGGGAGAGTTCAAAAGGATGAAAGGAGTGATATGGTTCAGGAGAAGTAAGGGAGTTTTGCATTTAGCAAATTTTGTGATGAGTTTCCTGAAGTGTTTGAAAAGGTACTAGGATGTTTGAAAGGATATGTGCACAAGATCAAAGTAATGGAGGGATCTACACCAGTGGTTTGTAATGTAAGAAAAGTTGCATAAGAGGTCAGAGAGGCTGTAACCAAAGAATTTGAAAAGATAGAGGAGACTGGTGTGATTGAGCAGGCAGAAGCGACAGAATGGTTATCTCCAGGTGTTACAGCAAGGAGAAGAAATGAAGATTTTTGTTTATGTGTGCAGCTCAGGAATTTAAATAAAGCAGTAATGGTTGACATATTTCCAATTCCTAGTATTCATTATTTGATGTATGTTGGATGATGCTAAGTGGTTTTCCACCTTAGATTTAGTTTCAGCATATCATCAAATCAAATTACATGAGGACTCCATGGATCTTACTGCATTTGTTACATTCAAAGATACTTATAGTTTTAAGAGAACTCCATTTGGCCTAGTGTCTGCGTCATCTGTTTTCAAAGGGCCATGTAGAGTTTATTGGGTGGTTTATCAGGAGTTAAAGTGTATCAGGATGACATGATGATTTTTTAGGACACTCTTGGGGAACATGATTTGAGGGTATGTGCTGTACTGAGTTTGAATGAAAAAGGATTGACTGAAGGTGGCTAAGCGTAACTTTCATAAGACACAGTTGGATTTTCTTGGTCATATGTTAACCGAAAGTGGTTTGAACCTGGAAAGAGAACTTGTGCAAAGCATAATGAAGATGCCAGCAGCACAGTACAAGAACGAGTTAGCATTGTTTTTAGGTCTTGTCGAATTTTACAATAAGTTTGTAGAAAAACATTCTTGAAAAACATCTAAATTGCGTGGATTGTTGAAGAAAAGTGTAGAGTTTAAGTGGAACAGAAATTGTGAGTAGGAGTTTTTTTGTTTAAAAGAAGAGTTGCAGTGTTTGCAAAATTTGAAACATTATTGTCCATTCAAAAAAATATGATTTGCACTGGCATCGGTGTGGAAGGATTAGGGGCGTTCAAAGACATGAAGGTATTGAAAGGACAGTCACCTTCATTCGTATTGAGAACTGCAGAGAGTAGTTCCTTGGTTAACGAGCACAAAGCTCTTTCCATTTTTTGAGCAGTGAGAAAGTTGAATTTCTTTCTGTGGGGAAAAGAGTTCCACGATTAGGACAGATCATAAACCGTTAAGGGAAGTTTTTATGAAAAAGTCTATAGATAATGTGTCAAGTAGGGTAGCAAAATGGGTGGTGGCTTATCAGGAATTTGAATTTAAAGTAGAGTATATTCCTGGAAAGAGCAATATTGTGTCTGACTGTCTGTCGAGGATAGTGGATGTGGATGAGGATGAGAGAGAAGAAGATTTTATTGAAGAAGAAAAGGTGTGTGCTGCTTATGAGGGAAATGTGAGTATGGAGAAGTGGAAAAGAGAAATGGAGCAGGACAGGGTGTTGCAAGATGTGATATGCAAGTTCGAAAGGAGCCGGAGAGAAAAGAAACTTTTGGACACAGAGGTAAAACCATATTGGAGTGCTAAAGAATAATTATTTTGTAACAATGGGATTGTGTACAGGGGTACTAGACTGATTCCTCCTGAAATAGTGAGAAGGAAGTTGCTGTGTGTGGCACATGAGAAGCATCAATGAATTGGTAGATGCAAGGAATGTTTGCAGGCTCATTTTAGTAGAGGAATGTATTGAATGCAATCTTAGTGATAAAATATGCACAACTATAGAACAGCCCATGATCGTGTGGGGGCTACCAAAGTATGCTTTGAGTAAAGCGGCTATGGACATTTTGGGGCCACCGGAAGGTAATGGTTTACAGAAATTCATTACTGGGTCGGTGGATTTATTATGCAGGTGGCCAGGAATGAGGGTAGTAAATGCAATACCATCAAAAAAGATCATAGAATTCCTATCACAAATATTTGCAAGAGAAGGGCTGCCTGAGTCAGGTTCAACTGATAACGGTGTACATTTTGTTTCCAGGGAGCTAGAAGAACTTTTGAGAAATAGAGGCATCACACATAAAAAGTCCACATTATATCACCCAGAGACAAATGGTACAGTAGAATGATTCACACAATAATAGAAGCTATACAGTTAACTAAAAGCTCAGAAAAGGAATGGCTAGATTAACTTTTTAAGTGTGTCGAAGTGTATAAAGTATCACCGCATGCTACCAAATGTTTGAATTGTTTAGAAGAAGGGCAGCCAACTCAATATTGTCTCCTGCGTGGGTCCGGCATTGTACTGAATTGTAAGACAGTGAAGATGATGAGGAATGGAAGAAGAGGGTTAAATGCAAGGTGATTGAGAGGAAAATGTACATAGATGAGAAGTTAGCTGCAAAACTTGTGGGGATAAAGGTGGAAGACATTGTAAGGGTCCCGGCTCCTGCCACTCACAGTATGTATTCAAAATCTAACAGACCAATGAAAATAATTAAGGTTTTTAATAATGCAATAAAAACTGAGGTTGGACACATCAGGAATCATAACAGAGTGGTGAAATTTTCAAAGAATGGGGAAGGACAAAGAAAGCAGAGGAAGTAAATGAGTTCCACCTCAGATGCAAAAACAGTGGGTAAAGGAAAAGAAAAGAAGAAAGCTAAAGAGAAAACAAAAAACATATGTGCTGATATGCACAGACATAACATAAAGTGTGGAGGCCCATTGGATGTTGGGAAAAGGAATCAAAAACCTCCAAGAAAATTTGATGATTATATTACATTAATAGTTTAAGATTGTAAAGTTGCTGAAGACACTGTATAATTATGTCATGCGTACATTAATTGTATTTTTCCTTGAATTCACAAATTTGCATAGGTTTAGCATATTGTATTCTATCTTTCAGAACTTTTTATGTTATTTGGTATTTGTATAAGGAAGGAGATATGTTGTATCTTGAGATGGGGAGTGGAATATGAAGTGTAGAAGGTTCCAGAGGTATTCATGGATGACTGTAAAATGTTGAGTGGACAGTTAGAGAGAAGACTTTACTGGAAAAGGAAGGACAGATGTGGATAAAACCTGCAATGAAGAAAAGGCTTGAAGGATGGCTTTGGATAGAGCCTGCATTAGAGAATAAACTTGGAGGGCAGCTGAGGGTAGAGCCTGCATTAGTGAATACATTTATTTTCCTTCCTGAGATGCCTCACTTGTGGATTATTTGGAGATTATCATAACTTTCCATCATCCTGGGGAAGAGGAAGTCCAACCTCAGAGAGGAGAACCAGATATTAAGTGAGGTGACAAAAAAAGAATGTCTCCTTTTTGTCACCTCAATGTTGCCAATAGGGAGTAACGAGGCCATTTGGCAAACCACAGTGGAGCACAAGAGGACCCTTCTGGAGTGCAGGAGAGGGCACAATTATAAGCACAGGATAAAAAAAAACTGGCCAGGAACCTGAAGGCAGCAATGAGAACCGGAGGAGGGCCTGATGTCCAGGAGGAGTTGGATCCACTGGAGAAACAGGTGGCATTCCTCACTCCAACAGAGTTGGTAGCTGGAGTGGAAGGGTATGATTGTGCTGAAGTGGAGGACCAGCAGGAACTACAGGGTGAGTCAAAACAAAGGAGCATACACTAGCAAAGTGACAAAGCAGGCCAATGCAGCAATATACCTCGCTGCACTGTGCTGCGTAAAAGGGCAGGAATGCCCCATATGTCAACTCATCGTTCACATAACTGTCCTTTTCATGGATAGTACCAATTTTACCAACCCAGGTCCATACGTGATGTGCTACACCAGTCAAGGTATTACCTCTCAATACTGGGAATTGCAGTATCATTTATCCTTTCATAAAACAGGACTACAAATTACAGAATACAAAGTTGAAAACCTGGCCTGAAGCAGTACGAGATGCACAGACCTTGGAAACTAGGCAGATATGCTAGTGCCAATGCAGGCTCCTTGCACCATGACACAATCGTGCTTTTTGTAGAGAGTCAATGTGTTCTCAAGGTGCTGAGGAAGTGCATTCACTGCAAGTAGTATCACTAAAGAGCATTGTATACAGTTTCTAAGACAAATCAATATTTGATGCAGCTGGCCTGATGTCATGGGGTAGGTTGTCCCAGGTGTGAACTGCCATATCTGAGAATACCCTACTTCGTGGCATGATCATATGGATATTGGTGGTGTGGTAGAGTGCAAGTGATGCAGAGTGGAGTTTAACGGTTGGTTGGTGGAGGCGTAGATGGTGGGTCAACTAGACGGGTCCCTGGTAGTGTAGTGTCTTGTAGGTGTGGCTGAGCTACTTCAGCTGCCAGTGTGTCTGAGCGGTCAGGCAATGTAATTGTTTGAGATGCTGTGTGATGTGTGTGCTACAAGGTAGGCTGTGTAATAGTCTAGCAGTGGCTGTTGGATAGTTTTACTCTTGCATAGCAGCTATTCAGAGATGCTGTAGTAGAGGTGGTTGGTTACCATAGTCAATATGTGATGATGGTCTGGGTGATGGTCGTACAGGTGTCAGGTGGGAGCCATATGTAGAAATGTTGGACCATGCAATTAATGTGAAAGCAGGTAGTGGTGAATCTTGCAAGTTGAAGTATCATGGTGAGGTAGGTGTCCAGGAAGATGGACAGGTGTCTGTGTGTGGTGGTTGCAGGCTGAGGGTTTTGGACCTAGTCATGTGGGCAACTAGGGTGAGTACATGTTACAGAATGTCTTCACTTCTGTCTTGTCAGGTTGAGAATGAGAAACCAATCTCACATACAGGTAGCCATGTTGCTCGACGGCATAATGTATCTATTGTTGGTGGTGTTGGTGTCTCCTGAAAGTTAATGTCTGATATGGGTATCATCACTGTAAGAGATGATGTACTCTTCCTAAGTCTGAATGACGATTGTCAGAGGAGTCATGTACTTGTTTAAGAGAGTGGGCCAGAGTGAAGAGATTTGCCAGACTCTGCAGATGAGCTCCTTGGATTCAAAGGAATGGAGTGAGAATGAGCTGTTGCATACTACCAATTATAAAGGAGGTTGTCCACTACAGAGATGCCCCTCAGTTCTTAGTGTTGAAGGGTTTGGAGTTGACTGTGTGTGTGCCAGAACTACAGGATTCTTCAAAAATATTGAGATTATTGCATCTACCAGCCCTTCAATTAATCAATCAGTTAATCAATTATGCTGTATTCGTATAGTAAAATCTATCCAGGAGTGAGGGTATGAAGGTGCTGGGCTGTGGTTTTCAGGTCTTGAGCTTCTTCCTGAAGTCTATCAGAGAGGGTGATGTTCAGAGGTGTGGGAGGAGGGTGTTCCAGGACTTGGCCACAGGGTGGGAGAAGGAGTGTCCTCCAGTGTAGCAGTGGTAGATACGTGGTGTCTGTGAAAGCCAGAGGTGGGCGGAGTGGAGGTTCCTGGAGGACCAGTGAAAGTTCAGGTGGTGATTCAGATATGCAGGTCCTAGTTCATGGGGGGCTTTGTAGACATTGGTCGGGGGCCTGAAAAGGCATCTTTTACGGATTGGGAGCCAGTGGAGTTCTCTCAAGTGCTGGGTGATGTGGTTCCTTTTAGGCAAATTAAGGATCGGTCTGGCAGCTGCATTCTGTGTCAACTGGTTCTTCTCCTGAGTTCAATGGTGGTACCTGTATAGAGTGCATTACCGTAATCCAGATGGCTACTGATGAGGGCCTGCATCACTGTTTTCCTGGTGCTGATAGGGAGCCACTTGAAGTTTCTGCAGAGCATGCAGAGAGTGCGGAAATAGGCTGAGAAGACGATGTTGGCATGTCCCTTCATGGAGAGTTTGCTGTCTAGAATATTGCTGAGGGTGCGGTGTGGGGTGGAGTCAGAGTTCTGATGGTCACCAGGAGTCATTCCAGAGGGTGGTATGACTGCTAAAAATCAGCTCCTCGGTCTTATATTTGTTGAGCTTGAGGCATTTGTCCTTCTTTCAGGCTGAGGCATTCGTCACGCAGTTGTGGAAGTTGAATTTTATGGTGGAGCAGTCGGCTGAGAGTGAGAGGATGAGCTGGGTGTGATCGGCATAGGTGATGATGTTAATGTTGTAGATACTGTCAATGTCTTCTAGTGGCATCATGTATATGTTGGTGAGAGAGTTTGGGACGAACCTTACGGGACGCCGCAGATGGTGCATTTGGGATGAGAGGTGAAGGGAAGGAGATGGACTCTCTGGGTGCGCTCTATGAAGAATGATGCCATCCATCTGAGAGTGTTCTCTTTGATACCAGTCTGGTGTAAACATTTGATAACAGTGTGGTGGGAGACTGTGTCAAAGGCTGGGGAGAGGTAGAGAAGGGTCATTGCTGCTGACTCTCCTCTGTCAAGGCTCAGGGCCATCTTGGTGCTGTGGTTGGCTCTGAATCTTGATTGGGAAGGGTCCAGCTGGTTGTTTCTCTCCAAGTGTTTGGTGAGTTGCAGGTTGATGGCTTTCTCCAGGAAATTGCAAGGAAATGGTAGCAGAGAGATGGGGCAGAATTTCTTAAGGGTACTGGGTTCTGTGGAGGGTTTCTTGAGGAGGGGTCTGACCTCAGAGTGTTTCCAGGCATCAGGAAAGGTAGCTGTGGTGATGAAGGCGTTGAGGATGGTGGTGAGCTGGTGGATGATCTCATTGCTTATGAGATTGAGGAGATGATAAGGCATGGGTTGGAGGGTGTTCCCGAATGGATGGAGTTCATTAAGGCAGTAGTATTTGGTGTGCTGAGCCGTTCCAATTTGGTGAGTGGATAGTCGATGGCGGTCTTCATGGGAGTGGGGAAGCTGGGGTGGTTTGTGAGCTGTGGATCAAAGTTTCTGTGGATGGTGGCTATCTTGTTGTGGAAGTGGTCTGCTAGATCATTCCAGAGTTTCTCTGAGGAGACTATTGAGTTTTCAGTCACTAATTGACAGGTGAACTCTTTGACGATGGTAAAGAATTCCTTGGTTTGGTTGGCCTCAATGTGGTTCGTTAGGGCCTTCTTTTTTGTGACTTTGAGTTGGTGGTGGTAGGTGGTGAGGGCAGACTTGAAGGTAGCATTTCCTCTCTAGTTGCTTGCATCAGTGTTTCACGTGCTGAGTTCTTGGGTGTACCAGTTGGTTTGTTTGGTGGATCTGTGCATTTAAGCTGGTTTGTTGGGGGCGACATGGTCAGCAGTGTTAGTGATTTAGGTGTTGAAGTTCTCTACTGCTTGGTCCAGGTTGGTGGTGATGTCCAACAAGCTGATGTTGAGGGCATCAGTCCCTTTGTGCTATGAGACCTTAGTCCAGTTGCAGATGGAGGTGCTGTGGCGGGTGGGGGTAGGTGTGGGGAGGGCTGGCAATGATGAAGTGTATGATGAAATGGTCTGACCATTTGATTTTAGTAGTGTGGCTATATCTGACTCTTTTGCTGGATGTGAATATAAGGTCCAACATGTGCCTGGCTCTCTGCATGAGGTCTGAGACCAGCTGCTTAAGGCAGATGTTGTCCATTTGTTCATGTACGTCAGTGAAGCTGGTGTTTGTGGGATCTCTAAGGTAGATGTTGAGATCTCCCAGGAAGATGAAGTGTTCTGAATCGATGGCTAGCACAGTGATAAATTCCGTAAAGGCATCTCTGAGGCCTGTTCGCTCTCCTGGGAGTATGTATGTGTATGGTGGTTTTGTGGTCAGTGTGGTGGTGAGGGTGATTGATTCCTTGTGGACCATGGCAATACCATGTCCTTGCCTGTTGTTCCGGTATCAGTGTTTCATCTTGTAGCCATGGGGAGTTGCGGTGGCAATGTCAGGGGCTGAAGCGGGGTGAGTCAGGTCTCTGTGATGAAGGTAATGTCGGGTGCGAGGGTGGTGATGGTGTCCCAGACTTCAGTGGTGTATTTTCAAAGTGATCTAGCGTTGATCAGGAGACATCGGAGTGGTTCCGGTGAGGTAGCGGCCCACGGTTTTGGAGCTGCGGGTGGTTCTGCAGGACGGGTCGGTTGTGGGATGAAGGTGAATCTGCAGCAGAGGCAGGTCAACGGTCCCATTGTGGAGTGAGGTGATGTGAGGCAGCAGTTGTTGTTGCGTCCCCAGGCCAGGGCAGAGAGGACTATGACAGCATTTTTGTGGGATTGGGGAGGTCCAGGGTTCCTGGATATGGGCTTGATCAAGGCACGGACAGGCACAGATGGGCTTGCTTTGGTGAACCTTCGGCACACCAGCGGTGCACTGGCTTCGCACACCCGCATTATAGCCTTCAATGAATAGGTCAGGGGAAGGGGCACTGAGGAGGCAAGAGGCAGGAAAGCAGGAAAAAACAGCACGGGAAAATGCATAGAGGCAGGAAGTGGCACCGGGCCTAGGTCACTGGAACCTGGGCCATGGGTTGTTGACAGGCGAGGCGGAGGCTGACAGCGGCTGGCTCCCAGGAGAAGTAGTAGTGCTATGGGAAGAAACAGCAGCAAGTGGGAGATGACAGTGACCTGCTAACTGTGGCATGCTGTGGCCTTCATTAAATAGGTCAGGGGCACTGACGAGGCGGGAAAGCAGGAAAAATGCAGCAAGGCAGGAAGTGGCACTGGGCCCAGGGCACCGGGAACCTGGGCCTTGGGTTGCTGACAGCCGATACAGAGGCTGGTAGAGGCTGGCTCCCAGCAGGAGTGATAGCACTGTGGGAAGAAGCAGCAGCAAGTGGGAGCTGGCCGTGACATGCCCACTGTGGACACGCTGTGGCCTTCATTAAATAATTCGAGGAGAGAGGTGCTGGGGAGGCTGGAAAGCAGGAATAAAAGTGCAGAAAAATGCAGCAATGCAGGAAGTGGTGCCAGGTCTAAGGCAATGGAACCTGGGTGCGAGGTCGCTGACAGGCGAGGCTGGCAGAAGATGGCTTCCAGCAGGAGCGATAACGGAGGGAGTCGGGGAAAGCTGGAAAAAACAGTGCATAAAAGTGTGGCTAAGTGGGAAGTGGCACCGGGCCTAAGACACTGGAACCTGGGCTTGGGGTCGCTGACATGTGAGGCTGAGGCTGGCAGATACTGGCTCCCGGCAAGAGTAGAACGCTGTGGAAAGGAGCAACAGCAAGTAGGATCTGGCGGTGACCTGTAGTCCTTCACCTTACATGCAATGCAGAAAGGTGTTTGTCCGCATAGTGTGGGTGGATGTTTCTGAAAAATTAAGATTAATCCAAGGGCCTAAAAAATTCACAAATTGCATGCAAGACATGTCTTGCCCAGTGCTGAGCTGCAAACAGATGTCTAGAACAAATGAAGGCACCATTTTTACATGGTGCAATGGTCTCTGCATTCATGCTAAGAAGCCAAATTTGCAACAGTGCAGGCAAGCAGCAGAACCATGTAAAATGTGGTCCATTGTTGCACTCACTCTTTCAGGCAAGGCAGGACAGCAAGCGGATGAGCTGATGAGCTGATGAGCTGCTTTGCATTGTCTGAAATGTACACAAATAGGCCCCTAGTGAATACTGAGGTTATGTGAACAATGTTAAAGTACTGCCATGTGAAAACCAACAATAGTACAACATGGTCATATACACTTGTAGAAACATATGTTCCACATATAACTGTTTGCTTGAAAGTTAAGAAAAATAGTGTCCCAACGTCACAGAAATAACTTTTCATAAACAATCATGGAATCCTCTTTCTATTTCTTTCCAGAGAGACAACCAACACCTTGTAGAATTCTGCCTGTCAGTGATGCCCAACCTATTGAGGACATCATCCTGATCTCCATGGATGAAGAAACCTTCAAATGGCTTCTGTGCATTTTCACCGGTCTCCTCCAGAACTGGCACGGAAAGACAATGTTCTTGGATCTCCAGATAAAGCAAATTAAACCTGGACATGTACAATCAACCAATGACATCACAACTAAGCACTCACAGGACCCCTGTGAGAAAGTAGCCTCTTTCTAGCATGGGTACCCCCACTTTTGGCCTGTTTGTGAGTGTGTGCCAGTGTGTTTTTACTGTGTCACTGGGATCCTGCTGGCCAGGACCCCAGTGCTCATAGTTTGTGGCCTAATGTATGTGTTGTCAGTAGTGCTTGACTGTGTCACTGAGGCTCTGCTAACCAGAACCTCAGTGCTTATGCTCTCTCTGCTTTTAAATTTGTCACTGTAGGCTAGTGACTTCATTTACCAATTTCAATTGACACACTGGACCCCCCTTATAATTCCCTAATAAATGGTACCTAGGTACCCAGGGCATTGGGGTTCCAGGAGATTCATATGGGCTGCAGCATTTCTTTTGTCATCCATAGGGAGCCCAGACAAACTCTTGCACAGGCCTGCCATTACAGCCTGCGTGAAATAACGCACACGTTATTTCACAGCCATTTTCACTGCACTTAAGTAACTTATAAGTCACCTATATATCTAACCTTCACTTACTGAAGGTTAAGTGCAAAGTAACTAAGTGTGAGGGCACCATTGCACTAGCAAAGGTGCCCCCACATAGTTCAGGGCTATTTCCTGGGACATTATGAGTGCGGGGACACCATTACACGCGTGCACTACATATAGGTCAATACCTATGTGTAGCTTCACAATGGTAACTCTAAATATGGCCATGTAACATGTCTAAAATCATGGAATTGTCCCCCCATTCCAAATCTGGTATTAGGGAGCCAATTCCATGCATCCTGGGGGCTCCACTATGGACCCCAATTACTGCCAAACCATCTCTCTGCGGCTTGCACTGCAGCTACAGCTGCTGTCACCTCACAGACAGGGTTCTGCCCTCCTGGGGTCTGGGCAGCCCAGTCCCAGGAAGGCAGAACAAAGCATTTCCACTGAGAGAAGGGTGTTACACCCTCTCCCTTTGGAAATTGATGTAACAGTCTGGGGAGGGGTAGCCTCCCCCAGGCTCTGGAAATGCTTTGAAGGGCACAGATGGTGCCCTCCTTGCATAAACCAGTCTACACCAGTTCAGGGACCCCTTGTCCCCTGCTCTGGCACGAAACTGGACAAAGGAAAGGGGAGGTGACCATTCCCCTGTCCATCACCACCCCAGGGGTGGTGCCCAGAGCTCCTCCAGTGTGTCCCAGACTTCAGCCATCTTGCTTTGCAAGGTGTGGGGGCCCTCTGGAGGGCTCTGAGTGGCCAGTGCCAGCAGGTGACATCAGAGACCCCTCCGGATAGGTCCATACCTGATAAAGTAGCCAATCCCCCTCTCAGGGCTATTTAGGGTCTCTCCTGTGGGTTCTCTTCAGATTCTGCTTGCAAGTTTCCTTCAGGAATCCTCTGCAACAACTTCAGACTCCCTTGACCTCGTATCAACTGCAGCCTGCTCCAAGAAACGCTGTAACTGCAACAAAGTGTCTACAAGAGATACTTTTCTTCAGCAACCTCAGCTCCAATTCAGCAAACGCAACAGTTTCCATGGTGTGCATGCTCTGGGGACTCCCTGTCTTCATCCTGCACCAGAAGGGCCGAAGAAATCTCATGTGGAGTGACAGAGTCACTTCCCTGCTCCAAGTAGGCACCTTTCAAGACCAAGACAAAGACCAGTACCCTTGGACTCCTCCCACAGCAACGAGCATGCTCCTAAGGACACAGAGGGTGGACATCATCGACATAGACTGTCCTGAGTTCCTGCTCACGCAATTTGGAGGAGGTAAGACCTTGCCTTCCCAGAGAGTGATAGTACCCCTGTGTACTGCGTCTTCTTCACCGCCTGAGGCCTCGGTGCACTATTTGCAAAATTCCTTCATGCACAACCTGGCCCAGGTCCCCAGCACTCCATCCTGCGACGCTCAACTTGCTGAGTTGTTCTCCGGCGGCGTGGGACCTTCCTTTGTTGTGCTGCATCAACCATGTTTTGCACCTCCTTTGTCCCCATGTCCTGGGACCTCTGGGGGTGCTGGCTGGCATCCTGAGGGTCCTCTAAAGTGCTGAGAGCCCCCTCTCCCCTCCCACAGAGTTGAGGCCCCCGGGTCCTTCCTGGATTCATCAAGCGCCATTTTGACGCAAAATGAACTTTTGTCGTAGCCAAGGCTTGTTGGCAACTTCCAAAATAAAATTACATCTGCAATGATATTCACGTCGTGGACCTTTGCATCATGCAGGAACCTGCTGGCATCTTCCTAGGGTGCAATTTTGTGTCTTCGACTAACTGTGGGTTCTTCTTTTGCACCCTTTTCAGGGTTGGCAGGGGCTCCTGTCCTTCCTGGAACTTCTTTTGACTTCTGGACTTGGTCCCCTTCCTTTGCAGGTCTTCAGGTCCAGGAATCCAGCAGTTGTTCTCTGACGACTTGGTTGGCTGCTGCAAAATCTCAATCATGAGGTGTAGTGTGTCCTAAGAAAACTTGCAGTACTTTACTCCTGCATTTCTGGGCTCTGGCGTGGGGTAATTTACTTACCTTTACTGTATTCTTACTCTTCCAGCGATTCTACACACACTACACTTGTCTAGAGAGGAATTTGTGATTCACAATCCACTTTCTTAGTGTATGGTTTGTGTTGCCCCAAGACCTATTTTCTGCCTTTGCATTCTATAGCATTTCCTATTGTTTGCATTGTTCTATGACTATTTACTTGTCTAATTTTGGTGCTAGTGCATACATTGTGTATAATTCTTACCTCCATTGTCTCTAAAATATTTTTGGTACTGTGTCACCCAAATAAATACCTTTATTTTTGGTAACACCGAGTATTGTCTTTACTTGTGAATAAGTACTGTGTAACTATAAGTGGTATTGCAGGAGCTTTGCATGTCTCCTATTTCAGCCTAAGCTGCTCTGCTATTGCTACCTCTATCAGCCTAAGCTGCTGGAACACTACTACATTTCAATAATAAGGGATAACTGGACTGGTATAAGGTGTAAGTACCTAAGGTACCCACTACAAACCAGGCCAGCCTCCTACACCCCCCAGGTTGATTTCCAACAGCGACTGGTAGGAGTTTAGCAGTCGATGGCTGATGAGGTCTGTGCAGAGAAGAAGACCATAGCAGGCACTCTCGATGAAGTCTGTACGCATGTTAGCCCTAATGAGAGGTTGACAAAGTCTATCACAGGCACCTACACTTGGCTCCATGGGATTGATGAATTCCTAGCTGATATTGCCAGTGTTACGATACTGAAGGAACAACACCATCTTTCTACACGTGACACCTTTGAAGTTGTCAGGCAGCTGGGTTCTATTAATACATCCATGCAGTCTCTGGAGGCTAAGGTAGACTCCTTCATAGCAACCACCAGTGCCCTCAATAGGAATATCGTTGCTGTGAACATGGGAGTCACATTTTCTGCCTCTAATGTTTGTACACCTTAGGCTAGTGAACATCTTTCAACTGTCTCCTTTTCAAACATCACAACTTCCAGGGGAGGCAGAACACACATCAGAGGAGGAAGACATAGAGTTCCCCAGTTTACAACAAAGAATGTCCCAATAAATCTTTGTTAATGCACGCTGGTCAGTTTTCCTATCTGCCCTGTACAGAACACCATGCCAAGCTCTTTTCTATCCAGGATAGTACTCTTTGTTAGTGTAGTAGTTACTTTGGTCCACTTGATTCCCCAAATCGAATGCAGCTCTTCCTAATGGCAATGTTGTCCTCCTCATTGAGTCACAACACACATATGAATCTGTTTTACCATATCTTAAATTATTTGTATATACGCCCAATGCCTAAATGTTTTACCTATGTGGTTCTGCAAATGTATTAGGCCAAACCTAATCACATGATGTAATATGAGGATAGGAACCTCTACAAAAAAATAAATCTGTATTTTTTTAAACATTGATTTTTGGATGCTTGTTCCTCAAAGGTCTACAAACATATAGGGAATGTAAACACCAATTTCACTTTTGATAATTTGAAAAAGATAGAGCTGAATTGAATTGGACTTGCTGCCTTTGTGTGTGTACATACACAAATTACACACATTCCACTGTTCTGATGAGAAATTTGTATCATATCAATGTCATGTAAGAATGTATCAACAAGATGGAGTTTCTTGATTGACACTTTGGGCCTCATTCACGAGGCCCTAGCAGCACACTGCACCACTGGAGCATCATTTTTTTTACGCCCCACTGGTACAGTGTGCCAGCCCATATTTACAAGGCCATGCAGGGATGAATAGAGTCATAATTTTTGATGCTATTATAGTACATTGCAGGATTAGAACCAACATTTTTGTCGTTAATCGTGCAAAGAATGTAAAGGCCCATTAAGAATAATGTTGTGCTTCCTTTTAATGCCTGCTCTATGCAGGCATTAAAAATAGGTGCTAAAAATGGCACAGTGACACCTCATAGATTCCACTGTGCCATTTTTGCATTCCCCGTAACTGGGGAACGCTCCCTTGCATACATTATGCCTGGCCCAGGCATAATAAGGAGCAAGGGGTTACAAAGTGGTGCAATGCATGCATTGCACCACTTTGTAAATCTGTCACAGTGAAATTGGCTTTGTTGAGCCACATTACCTTCATAAAAAATTATGCTAATGTGGCGCAAGAGGGCACTAGGCTTCTTAAATCTAGGCCAATGTTTTTCTAAATTTGGCTGACATTGTTATGCAATCGTAAGTGCAAGTCCAGATCTACACCAGGTCTTGAGACAGAGATATTGTCAATATACCTTCGGTACAAAGACATCTCCTAATACAACATGTCAAACTGACCCAAGTGAGGTCGTTGTAGGTGTACAATATGGAAATGTAGTAACAATATGTTAACAAGCACATCACAAATAACAGTGATTTTCACTCTTGGTCCACATATGTACACTTTGGTGTTGGCCTTGCATCATGCAAGGGGGTGGCAAAGTTGGTCAAAAAAATATGTGAATAGTGATAAGGTAAGCTAGTCCATCTTCTGTGTTTTTGCATTGCATAAATCATCTGGAGTTACACAAGGCAGCACACATTACCGATTTGACTTACTCTGCAGCAGGTTGCCACTCCACAGCTGGAGGGTGGGTGTTTTAGTCCCACAAGACTTTAATTTTGAACACTTCAACAACTTAACATCATTCAAAAACATCGAAAGCTGACATAAAGCATTCAGTACATCGATATAAAAACCATGAGAAGCTTAACATTTTAACTTTTCTGTACATTCATTCTCACTGGACTGCATTCATAAGTACACGAATAAGAAGGTAAATGTATCTCAGGAGGGTGTGTATGCATGCAGGACTACTCATCTGGACAAGAACTGTGTTGTGTATAATGAAGGCCCCCTTGCACCATGATGCAAGAGTACCTGCGTTGGTGCTAGCCAAACACAATTATCCCACCAGTAGGTAAGCACTGTAATGCGCCAAATCCCGCACTGTGCATTCCTGCATTTTAACTTTTACACAGTACTGCAACTTGACTTCCCATCTTGCATTGCATGAATGCTTCACTGAAATGGCACATATGGGATATACAGACCATGAGGCCGGCATTTCAGTGTCAATCCATGTGCATAGTAGTGCATTTGTCCAGCTACCCACACATGACAATATTACCATGCATTGAGGCCTACTAGAGCAGTATAGGTTTACCAACCATGACATTTACACACTGTGCTGAGAAAATACACATTTCACTGAGATATGCAGACTGACATCCATTTTACAGCTACTATGCCATAGGACCAGAACCCTGCCTTGTGGACGTCTGCACTCACAATGTGCAACACTCAGGCAGAGAGGTAATTATTTGTACAACACTGTGGATCAAGAGAGTATCAGCCTTACATCCCTGCAGTTTCGAGGAGTCAGTGTAATTGTTCTTGTGCCACTTCATTTCACATAGGGACATGGACTTCTCTGAGGGAGGCTCAGTCACCGCTTAGGCAGGATTACAACAGCCATACCACAGGCAAGATTTCAAACAGATGAATTACCTTTACTTCATAACGTCTACTCACACCCTAACAGAAACAGTTGTTGAAATGCCATTTGTACCCTTTCCTGAGTCCAAATCATGATCTGGAAATGTTTGGGATGTCACTGCCCATTCCCAGCATCTATCAGTAGGAAAATGATTGGGATGTGATGGCTACCACGCTGCCACTCTCTTCCCTATTTACACAATTTGCCTTTAGATTTGACATACAGGTAAAGGAACGAATCCCCCATTTTTCAAGTGATGGTCAGTAGAAATCTTTACCCACACCTATAATCAGTCACACTGGAATTATTTTGCAGTAGATATCAAAGTTGTGCCACAGGTTTGAGTAGAGTATGCTCTAAGATAAAGAAAAATATGCAGCATAATGACGCACATTTTGTAATAGTTTTCTTTCATTACACCTAAATGTTTAAACTTGGTAGCACTGTCTAAATATTTCTTGCACCTCATTTGTTTCAGTTTCATACTCAAATATAGCAATAGGCAACAGAAACGTAACCAGACCAGCTTTGCTACGGTCATTCCAGTTTGCAGCAACACCTGTTGATGCTTTTTTTGTCACTTGTGTACCGCATGAGGTAAAACTGAATCTGTTTGTAGTGAATATCTGCAGATTAAGTGGCAGATGATGGATCATGTGCCAAATGCATCAAACTATCAATCTGCAAACATCATCACAGATGCACAAATGCATACATCAGTGGCCTTGCATATATTGCCCCTACATTCACAATAGCATGCATCCTTGTGAATTCGAAATGATTCTGTTGACACTTTGGGCCTGATTACAACTTTGGTGGAGGGCATTACTGCATCACAAATGTGACGGATATCTCGCTCGCCATTTTACAAGTACCATAGGATATAATGGGACTTGTAATATGGCAGATGAGATATCCATCACGTTTGTGATGGAGTAATCCCCTCCTCCAAGATCATAATCAGGCCCTTTCTGTGTGTTGCCACATTGTCATTTCTTTGCAAGTGATTAATACCTCCGCAAACATATCACAGTGTTATAGCTATCGATGAACACACACGTCACAGAGCTACAACCATCTACTTGTCGCATTAAGATTCCAGAAGCTGTCCACTTCTCCCTGAGTGAAACGCTCATGTCCAGATAAAAGGCAACAATTTAGACAATGCATTGTAAATAGTGCAACTACACACAGTTCAAATAAAAAAAATAACCACTATGACATGTCAGTGTATTTCCAAATTTCAACACTCAGTACAAATATGTGTACAATATATGAATATGAAATGCAGCCAGTTACCTTGCAGGGCTGACCTGGCTGTGGCAAAAAAGTCAAGGCATGCTTCAGGCTTGTGATGTTTTACGTGCTGCTCGCCAGCATCATCAAAGGCTCCCTTGCACCATGGGACAAGGGTGGAACAATTGGCACTAGGCAGACACATGTTGTCTTGCAATGGGAAAGAACAGGAATGCACTGTAAAATTTAAAGACAATTAATTCCTGCCCTTTCAGTTTGGGTTAGCACAGCAGGGTGACTTGCTGAGTTGTGCTGTGTGTGCTGTGTTAAATGTGTCACTTGGTGCGTACATACTAGCCTTGCTACACAGACAAACCTCAAACCATGTGCAGTATGGATGGTGATATGTGATGTGAATTTACCCAGAAGGATAGTTTGAGTGACATGGTCTGTAGTGTCAGTGTCAGTTGAGTGGTCAAAAACAGTAATACATCCTGTATCCCATTAAATTGACATGCAAATACATTCATCAGGACGTGTTAACTAGTATACGTCAACTGTGTTAAAGCATGCTTGCCATTACTTGGCCCCATGAGTGCTTGTTCCTTATAACACAAGACCAAACGTATGGCAGGTGTGCTGCTTAGTGTGTATCTATGATACTTCTGCCACTTGGCGACACTTTCTCTTGACTTGTGTGTCACAAGGCATGCACACATAGCAGATTCATTCTGGGGGACACTTAACAAGAAGTGCACAGCGCTGTCCAGTAAGTCTTCTTGCAGTGCAGCGCTGTGTGACAGGGAAAGGTCAGGGATGCATTGTATCTAACATTATATGGACAATCTCTGACTTTTCCCAACACTGGCACACAAAGTGCTGTGGCAACGCAGGCACCCTTGCAACATAGCACAAGGGTGCCTGCATTATAAGCAGGTTCCTGCACCTTCCTGCATAAAAACAAGTGTCTGAGACATTTTCGTCTTTCTATGTGTGCAGCACACATAGAACGAAAAAAAAAAGAATGGAAATACGCATATATCTCTTCATTCCGATCCCCTTAGGAGGTATAGCATTTTTGGCATATTCCCTGGTTTATCACGTACTTTAAAAGTGGGGAAATGTCAAAATACATGTGTGTTTAATGGGAACACCCATACACAACCCATGGAACAGCCCCCTGGAGCACAATATAGCAGGGCAGCAATTTTCCCTTCTTTGCATTATACTAGATTTATCAAGCCACTATAAGGCACACAGAATGACCTTGTGTTGCTTCATAAATTGCTCTTTAAGGTTTGCATTGTACTTGAAGCATGTTGCACGGTGCAAAATCAACCCAATCCATTTATAAACAGTCTCTTTGATGTTAACATTTTACTTAACTAATACAGCATCATTACTACATGCATCTAGCACACAAATACATACCTACGGGATCTCTAACCTCCAAGTCCAGTAGGTCCACCAGATCAGCCTCACGGGCTCCCAATTCTGACCACTGATTCAGCTGGAATACTATACGGTTCTCTCCTTACACCTGGAACATGTGCCATCACACTTTCTCCCTCTGGTCTCTTCTGTCCTTTCGGGGTACACTTGGCTCACCCTACCCCCGGAGGCCACTATGTGTGGCAGATAGGTCATTAACAGCCAAATCAAGCCCCGACCTCTTCCTTTTAAAAATTATTTTCCCTACCTTTCCCTGACATGACCCTATCCCTCCTTAACACACTAATGTCCTCATTACAACCCTGGCGGTTGGTAATAAAGTGGCAGTAATACCGGCAACAGGCCGGTGGTAAAAAAAATGGAATTATGACCACTGCAGAAACCGCTCAGACAGACAGCCACTTTAACACACCGACCGCCATGGCGGTATCAACAAGCACCACGGCAGTAACCACCAACAGCCAGGTGGAAGACAATGTACCACCCACTGTACTGCGACACACGAAGCCACCACCTTTTCTGGGGCGGTACCAATGACATCAAAAGCATGGCGGAAACAGAACACAGAAGTCAAAGGACTCACCTCTGGAGACTCAGGGAACAACCACAACACCATGGAGCCCGAGCTGCACATATTTCCAATGCTCATCTACCTTTTCCCTCATTATGAGCAGCACCGCTGGCGAAGACGACCACAGTGAGTACTGCCCCCTAGCACACAAGGGACGGGGAGGAAAAAGAGAGTGACACACACCCTCAACATGCAGCACCCCCACCCCCAACACCATACACACAAACAGATGCACAAACATTACATATGAACCCCATACCCCTCAGGAATAATGAAAGGACAAAATGATTTTAAGAAAGTGAGTGTAATACGAAAAACTGCTGGGAATAAGTGCATAAAAATCCAAACGTATATACATATGTACAAATGTAGGGACACTGCCCAGTCCTCAATGTCCGTGGACCACAGGGCCACAACTCACTCCTGCATCAACACAGAGAGAACACTGCAGGGGCATCAGGTCGAAAATACACAGGCACTTCAGGGGGGCAGGGAATGGGGGTCACCTCAACCTGAAGATAGTACAACACCACTGGTCCTTGAGGGGGCTACATGCCCTGTGCGATGTCCTGGGAAGTTCTAGGCCACAGTCTCTCAAGTGGGTGGTTTGCCCACTGCTTGGTCCTGGGGAGCGCAAGGCCACAGTCTCTCTAGTAGGTGGTTTGCCCACTGCTTGGTCCTGGGGAGTGCCAGGCCACAGTCTCTCTAGTGGGTGGTTTTCCCACGGCTTGGTCCTGGGGAGTGCAAGGCCACAGTCTCTCTAGTGGGTGGTTTTCCCACGGCTTGGTCCTGGGGAGTGCAAGGCCACAGTCTCTCTAGTGGATGGCTTCTCCACTGGATCTGGAGGGGCCCTTGTGTCCAGTGTGCTTCATCCTGGGACGGATGGTGTGAGTGGATGGCTCCTTCCACTGGTTCTGGATGGGGCCTTGTACCCAGTGTGCTTCATCCTGGGAAGGATGGGGTGAGTGGATGGCTTTTTCCACTTGTTCTGGAGGGGGCCTTGTGCCCAGTATGCTTCATCCTTCAGTAAAGGATGGGGTGAGTGGATGGGGCCTTGTGCCCAGTGTGCTTCATCCTGGATGGCTTCTTCCACTGGTTGTGGGGGGGGGCATTGTGCCCTGTGATGCAGATCTTGTGGAGTGCAAGGTCACAGTCTCTCACCTGGGTTTCAGACCCACAGGGTTTGCAGGGGCCAGGACGCACAACAGCCCATGGAGGCAGGACTACACACTGTCCACCGGCAGTGATGGCTGCTCAGTGGTGGCAGTGACGGTGCTGGTGTCGGGGTTGGCAGTGACGGGGGGAGTTTCCAGCCCATCCCCTGCAGCCTCGGATGGCTGCCCGTCTGGAGCTGCTACTGCTGGCAGTGGTGCTGGTGGCGGTGCTGGTGCTGCTGGTGGTGGTGCTGGCAGTGGTGGGGGGAGGCTCCAGCCCTTCCCATGCAGCCTCAGACAGCTGCTCACTGGGGCTGCTGCTGCTGGCAGTGGTGCTGGTGGGGATGCTGGTGGCAGTGCTGGCAGCAGTGGGGGGAGGCTTCAGCCCATCCCCTGCAGCCTCAGACAGCTGCCCACTAGGGCTGCTGCTGCTGGCAGTGGTGGTGGTGGTGCTGGTGGCGGTGCTGGTGGCAGTGATGGCAGTGCTGGGGGGGGGCTCCAGCCCTTCCCCTGCAGCCTCGGACTGCTGAACCACCATGGTTGGTGGTGGGGGATCCAAATGAGTCCCAGCACCAGGCCTCTTGTCCTTCCTGCCTGCTGGTGCAGGCCCCTTGCCCTTCCTGTCAGCAGCCAGGGATTGCCCCTTGCCCTTCCCTCCTGCAGCTGGTGGTGCCTCCTTGCCCTTCCCAGACGCTGCTGGTGGTGTCTCCTTGCCCTTGCATGTTACAACTAGTGGTGCCTCCTTGCACTTCCCTGTCGCAGCTGGTGGTGCTTCCTTGCCCTTCTTTGATGCACCTGGTACAGGCACCCTGTCAGTGTTGCCCGGGATCCTCTCCCACCTGCAGTAGCTGTTGACACTATTGTGGCCATGGACTGGGTGGCTAAGGTGCTCGCCTGGGTTCTGACCACCCTGGCCCGACGAATAGGATGGGGTGGGAGTGGTAGGGGAAAGGTGGAGAGGAAAAGCTTTGTAGGAGCATTGGGGCGGGAAGAGGGTGAAGGTTTGGGAGTGGAGGAAGAGGAAGTGGTAATAGGAGGTGTCTGTCTGCTGTGTTTGGGTGCAGGTGCATGGGCTGGATGCTGTTGTGAGGTGGATGGCTGTTGGGTGTCTGAGTGCTTGCGTTTGTGTACTTTGGGAGGAGGAGGCACAGACACAGTGGGAGAGGACACAGGGGACGTGTGCATGGATGTGGGGGTGGTGACTGCCAGTGAGGGGCGTATAGTGATAGGCGTGATAGTGGTACTGGATGAGGATGTAGTGCATGCAGTTGTCAGTGTAGACGCAACTGGGAGGGAGGTGGACGAGGAGGGGAACACAGTGGAGTCAGTTGATGTTGGCATGTCTGCATCTGGATAGTATTTGTGTGAGTGCCTGTGCGATGATGTGTGGTGCTTGTGTTTGCCTGAACCACTCCTGTGTGTTGTCCTGGGTGCATGCTGGTCTGCCTGTCTGCTTGGGATAGGTTAGTGTTGAGGGGAATGGGAACGGGCAGATGAAGTTGGAGGGGGGAGGCTAGAAAAAGGAACAATGGCTGCTATCAGGGAAGAGGCCAGAGCTTGGATTGATCTCTGTTGGGCCGCCATGCCAGAGTGAATGCCCTCCAGGAATTCATTTGTTTGTTGCAAATGGGCTGCCAGCCCCTGGATGGCATTCACAATGGTTAACAGCCAACAGAGATGGATCGCAGGAGGTAAATAGCCTCCTCACTCAGGGCAGCAGGGCTAACTGGGGCAGGGCCTGAGGTGCCTGAGGCGAATGAGATGCCCACCCTCCTGGGTGAGCGGGCACAACAAACACGCGGAGGGGCAGAAGGGAGGGCAGTGCTGGAACGGGGAGCAGTGTGTACCTGTAGTTGGGGTGGGCACAGAGGTGTCCGCCACCACCAGGGAGCTTCCATCGGAGGAGGTATCACTGTCCAAACTGTCCCCTCTAGTCTCCGCCATGGTGCTCCCCTCACCCTCTGTCCCACTGGTGCCCTCACCGTCAGTGGATTTGGCCTCCTGGGCCCTGTGGGATGCAGCTCTCCCCCTCGCCTCTGCTCCTGCGTCAGATGATGCTAACGCACATAAGGACAGGATGACAAAACAAAAAGGGGGGGAGAGACAAAGGATACCCTCAGTCATTGGCGACAACAACACCACCTTTGGCGTACACGACACACACACATACACACACACAGACAGGGAACAGCCCTACGCACAGACATTGCCCACCATACATGCAGCACGCTGCCCAGGATCCATCCACCATCCCCACCTACACGAGGCCCTCACACACAGCACTCCATGCCTTCATGCCCCATGCATCGTGCTCACAGTGTACTCACCTGTTGGTCTGGAGGCCCATTTAGCATTCGGTACTGGGTTAGGACCCCATACACAAGTCTCTCCAACTCCGCAACAGTGAAGGCAGGGGCCCTTTCCCCAGTGACACAAGCCATGGTTGGTTCCAGACACAGGTCACAGCAGCACTTGCAGTGTAGGTCCTCTCCTGTTGAAGGTCAGGAAGCAAGTGAGTGTACAGATAGAAAATGGCTGTCACATCCGCTGCTGTGCGTACCGTCACCGCCAGTGTACATCACCTTTGGCCACTGTAACCCATGGTGCCCAATGGTATCCAATGAGTAGTTGCACGGCGATTCTCAACAACCTCCCGCAACGGCGCACAACATAAGCAGAATTACTTCATTTCCACAGGTCTCTCCATACAGGACAGGCGGACGCCATTTCAGGGGGAGGGAGGGCAGGCCATGGCACCTAACTGTGTCATAGTACACGTAGGCAACATTTGGGCCTATTCAACAATATACTGTTACAGTCACAACATGCAATGCAGTGCAGTGTTTGGAAGTATGGAATACTGACCAGCTGCTCACCGTTTGCCCCTAGATTGCAACCGCTGTGGATGAATAGGAGATGGAGACATCCCCGTGTACAGGCCCCTGGTGGACTTGGCAATAATGGAGGACAGGCACATTATCCTCACCTATAGACTGTACAGGGCCACAATCACAGAGCTGTGTGCCCAATTGGAACCTTACCTGATATCGGCTATCTGTCAGCCCACTGGGACCCCCCCTCTTGTGCAAGTGCTATCAGTGCTTCATTTCCTGGCAACTGGCTCCTTCCAAGTGACAGTGGTTTTGGCAGCAGGAATCTCTCAGCCAATATTCTCTATAGTGCTGACCAGAGTGTTGTCTGCCCTGATTAAATACATGCACAGCTACATTATTTTCCCCAAGGTGGAGGATTAGGCCACAGTGAAAGCTGATTTCTATGCAATGGGACATATCCCCAACATTAAAGGGGCAATAGATGGTACGCATATTGCATTTGTCCCCCCCCCCGGAGAAATGATCAGGTGTTCAGAAATCGAAAGAGCTTTCACTCCATGAATGTGCAGAGAGTGTGCCTGGCGGACCAGTACATCTCCCATGTCAATGCAAAGTATCCTGTGTCTGCACATGATGCCTTTATCCAGAGGAATAGCAACATCCCATATGTGATGGCTCAACTCCAGAGGCACAGGGTGTGGCTAATAGGAGAGCCCTGGTTCCCACCCAATAGGTGTTGGTATATGGGTATGGTGTGGGCTCTAAGGGTTAGTGTGTGTCTAACAGTTGTCCCTCAATATTTACAGGTGACTCTGGTTACCCCAACCTCTCATGGCTACTGACCCCTGTGAGGAATCCCAGGACAAAGGCCGAGGAGCGTTACAATTAGGCGCATGGGCGAACAAGAAGAATAATAGAAAGGACATCCGGCCTCCTGAAGGCCAGGTTTCGTTGCCTCCATCTAACAGGTTGATCCCTGTACTACTCACCCAAGAAGGTGTGCCAGATCATCGTGGCATGCAGTATGTTGCACAACCTTGCCTTACGTCACCAGCTGCCTTTTCTGCAGGAGGATGAGGCTGGAGATGGGCGTATGGAAGCAGTGGGCCCTGTGGACAGTGAAGATGAGGAGGCAGAGGATGAGGATGAGGACAACAGAAGTGCTATAATACGACAATACTTCCAATGACACACAGGTAAGACACTGTAATTTTACTTTACATTGACAGTTTTGTGTTTGACATTGTCACTGGCAGGCTGATTTTCCCACTTCTATGGCCACTTACTGTACCCTTTGGCATCTCTATTTTCAGATATTTGCGCCCCACTATCACTCCTGGTGTGTTGACTGCAGCCAACTAGAGGTCATTCCTATTTATACATTACTGTACAGTTGTATTGCAGTGTTCAAAGCTTGATAAACGAATACATAGTTCAATCATTTGACAGACTCTATACTTGTATTTATTCAAATGGTGTTTATCTAAGTGCTAATAAGTAGAGGGGGATGTGCAATGGGCTGGGGGGATGGTGGAGGAATGTCCTGGATAGAGTCCAGTCTATTTGTATCACAGGTGCATTGTCCAAGGGGGCATAGGAAGGGGAGCAATGGCAGTTCAAGGTAGACAGGGTGACAGAGTGGGACACAAGGGTGACAATTAGGAGAGTCTTATTTCCTGGCAGGGGTCTTGGCAATAGTATCTGGCTTCTGCCTGGTTCGCAAGGACGGTTTGCGGGGTGGTTCTCCTTCTGCAGGGGGTAGGGTGCTGGTGGCCTGTTGTTCCTATGGTGGGGCCTCCTGTCCACTAGTGATAGCGGAGGTGGAAGGCTGTTCATCGGTTTGGCTAGTGTTAGGGCCTCGCTGGTGTGCCACTGCCTTCCTCATGGTGTTGGCCATGTCTGCCAGCACCCCTGCAATGGTGACCAGGGTGTTGTTGATGTCCATCAAGTCCTCCCTGATCCCCAGGTACTGTCCCTCCTGCAGCCGCTGTGTCTCCTGCAACTTGTCCAGTATCTGGCTCATCATCTCCTGGGAATGGTGGTATGCTCCCAGGATGTTGGTGAGTACTTCCTGGTTAGTAGATTCCCTGGGCCTGTCCTCCCCCTGTCATACAGCAGTCCTCCCAGCTTCCATGTTGGCCTGTGCCTCTGTCCCCTGAACCGTGTGCCCACTACCACTGACCCCAGGTCCCTGATCGTCCTGTGTTTGTGGGGTGGCCCGGGGTCCCTGTAGTGGTGGACACACTGCTGATTGACGTGTCCTGGGGACAGAGCTTGGGGCCTGCTGGGTAGGTACTGTGCTGTTGTTTCCTGCGGGGGAGGCTCTGTGGTGGTATGGGACTGTACCTGGGTTACCGACTGCCCGGAGATCCCTGATGGGCCAGGTTGGTCATTCAGATCGAGGCATCCAGGGGTGCTGTCATCAATGTGGGCCTCTTCTGCGGGGGACTGGATGTTGCTGGCACTTCCTCTCCGTTGAGGTTGGGTCGGGGACCTGTGGGGATGTAAATGCAGTGTTATTGTTTCTGTGTGTGTCATCTTGTGCATGGGTGTGTTGCCCTCTATGGTTGTTATTGCCCTGTCAGCTTTGCCTTGTGTGAGTAGTTATTTTGTGGGCTAGGTGATTCTCTCTAGTGTGCATACTTTAGTGATTGGTGTCCATGCAAGTCTGTGATGGGGGTCCATGCATTGGTGTTACAAGCAGGGCTTGGTATTGGGAGGGGTGGGTTGTGATGGTGGGCTGTGTGTGAGTTGGTGGAGTGATGGGAGTGAGGGTAAGGGTGGGGGTTTGTGATGGCATGCAGGTGGGGTGGGGTGATATTAATAGGGATTTGGCTTACCAGAGTACAGTCCTCCTCCTACTCATGCCAGGCTCTCAGGATACATGATTGCCAAGACTTGCTCTTCCCATGTTGTTAGTTGTGGGGAAGGAGGTGGGGGTCCACCGCCAGTCCTCTGTAATGCCTTGTTCTGGGATGCTGTCCCATGGCGCTGACCCTGTCCACGATTCTCCGCCATAGCTCCATCTTCCTTGCAATGGATGTCTGCTGCACCTGTGATCCGAATAGCTGTGGCTCTACCCGGATGATTTCCTCCACCATGATCCTTAGCTCCTCCTCAGAGAACCTGGGGTGTCGTTGTGGTGCCATGGGATGATGTGTTGGAGTGTGTGATGTAAGGTGCGTGGATGGTGTATAGGTGATGGTGGTGTGTGGTGCTGTGGTCTTTTCTGTGGTCTTGTTATTTCTCTTGTGGCAGTTGTTTTTAGTTGTAAAGGGTTGTGGGTAATGTGGGTGTGTGTTTTATAGTCGTGTGGGTGTGGTGTGTGTATGGGTGTCAGGTGTGTTATTCAAATTGTCCAATGTAGTGTTGTTTTGTTAGGTTGTGTGTATTTTGAGTGCAGAGATATGTAGCGCTAATGGTTTACCACAATTGAATGTCCGCCGCGGTGATTCATGGGTCATAATGCTGTGGGCGTAGTTCTGTTGGTGTAACTGTGTGGGTTTTGCTACCGCCAGTTTCTCACTGACTTTTGGGCTGGCGGACTTTTGTTTGTGGCTGTATAGTGACGGATTGCTATGTGTGTGTCACAATATGGGTGGCGATAATCTGCTCAGGCTGCGGTATGATGGTGGTACTTACTGCCAATTTCATAATGAGGGTCTAAATCTAAAAATAACAGCCCTTAGACAAAAACCTGGTACTAATACACATTACTACACAAAGACAAAGTACACAATAAAGAGAAGATTAGGGACAGACCAGACACTGACTAGACCACAAGTGCCGAAATCACTTCCAAATACTATCTCAACACCACCAACAACCAGCTCCAACTAACAGACAGTAACAGAAAGCAAAACTAATTTTCACAATTCCTAGTATGCAGCCTGCCACACCCATTGCATATTTTCCTGATGCATTGCTATGCAAATGTACAGTGCATGGTGGATGCACTGTGCAGTTGCACTTCTGCAGCTAAGTTGAGTCTCATGCAATGGCACCAATGCACGGCTTCTGACACTTTCAACAGGGATGATATGTGGGTTCTGACCTATGCACCAGGAGAGATGCATGAGTTCTGACCCGTAGTGGTGGTGCGCGGATTCCAACTTACTCAACAGAGGCCATACATGTGCCCCAACCTGAG
The DNA here is from genome assembly GCF_031143425.1 of Pleurodeles waltl. NCBI lineage: Eukaryota > Metazoa > Chordata > Amphibia > Caudata > Salamandridae > Pleurodeles > Pleurodeles waltl. Next base: position 590,579,220 of record NC_090447.1, read on the forward strand.
CAACGGGTGCGATGTACAGGATCTTCAGATGAAGCTCGACTTCTGCTGGAGAAAATATCCTAGGCCCACTTTCATTGGTACAGGACTGAGGTAGCATCAGTCGGCAGGGCAGGCTGACATAAGGCAGAGTCTGGGGGTCATATTTATGGCTAAGTGACGCAGCATAGCACAGAAAGTCACATTACTGTACTGCTTCACAGGGAAAGGGCAGGGATACACTGTAATTAAAATAATATGGTCCATTCCTAGTTTTGTTCCTGCACTGATGCCGTTTTGGAAGCCTAGTGCCAACCAGGAACCTGTTGTGCTGCAGGCAGTCCATAAACCCATGGCGTTCCATTTATGACCTGCAGTGGGGTCTGTGGTCCGGTTTCCGGGTCATCGGACCCGCCATGGGCTGACTGTTGTGTTGCAGAGTCTCCCTTCTGACCTGCGGCGGATTAGAAAGACAGAAATCCGCCCCAAACCTCGCCGCGTTCTAGTGCAGCACAGTGTGTAGTTGCGGGTGCTTCCTGTGATGCTTACAAGTTACCCTGCCTTACCTTAATTTCCTGGAGACTGAAGGGGCCTATTCTTGTTTCTTCTTTTCTTCCCGGCTTCTGGGGCCATGTTTTTTCTTCTCCTTCTTTCCATAATCCTGTTGATTCCCAGCCTGTAATGGTGGTTTTGTTTGTTCCTTTACAAAATGGTGTCCTTCTTTATCACATTTAATGCATATTCCCTATCAATGATATTGTCTTTTCTTTTTCCTGTTTGTCACTTCCTGTTCATTAGTATATAAGGAGCGTGGGTTCTTCTCTTCCTTGCGTTGAAACACTCCTTATTTGGTGGTGGATCCTCACTCCTGTTTGCTGTTCCTGTGGGGTAATTCTTAATGACTACTCCTGTTATTCCTCTGCAGTTTCATTGCTTGAAGTCCTGAAATGCTGAAACTCTCTTACTACCCTGTATTTCTGGAGTTCCTGAGCAAGAGTTTTTTTACCTTCAGGGTTTTTCCTCTGGGACTCCTTCTGGAAGGCACAGTCTGCCTTGACGTCTACCTTTCTGGCAGCACAATGGCTACTGGAAAGGGTTGCCTCTATCTTGGCCAAACCAGAACATGCAAGATCCGAAGTCCCACTCTTGTTTTATCTGACAAGGGTGGTAAGAGAAAGGTGGAACGTGACAGGAACCCCTGCACCATGGTGCAAAGGGCCTTAGTTGTGTGGGGTATGGTTTTTATGCAGGATCCCCTGAGGCATATTTCACTTTCTATGTGTGCTGCAGAATGTAGTACAAATAGAAAGAGGAAGTAACAAGGATAAATAAAGATATTTCTCCTTGTTACGCCTCCCCTGGGGACATAGACTCTAGATCAACCACCTCTGGTAAATCTGAGAATGCATTAAAATCCATGGGAACCCCCACGCATTACCCATGGAACACCTCAATGAGGAAGAGTAGTGCAGCACTGCAATTTGTGCTGTGCTGCTTTACTCTTGATTAATGAAGCCACTCAGGTCCACACAAGGTGGCATTGAGTGGCTTTATAAATTGCATTTTAGTCTTGCGTAGTTTTTGCACCACATTGCATGGTCCAAGAGTGACACAATGGGGCTCCTAAATGTGCCCATTTGTGCTGAAACAAGGTAGCTTCAGTTTTTTAATGTCTCTGAGACTTGATGATAGCAGGCCAGGCAGATTGTCCTTGGAGTCACTCTGGTTTCAAAGGATGCCCTTAATCACCCAGTCAAGGGAACAGCAGGCAGCAGACCAGCACAGCAAGGCAGGACACAAGAACAGATTTCTCTCACATCATAATTCACATGAGTTACCAGGGAACACACTTAGATGTCACCCACAGTCTTTTTGCATTCTAAAGGTTTATCGTGGGGCCTCTTCCTCACTCTTTTAGGTTCCCTATTCAACACAATCTCTTTGTTCCTGAGATGCATTCAGGCCACTTCCTTGTGGAGTATCACTGACCTAACACACACTGAGGGTAGCACACAGACAGGCTGGACCTCCTGCACTCCAGGGTATGTTACACCCAGCTTGCAGCTTTGCTGGGCTATCAAACACAATCTGGTGGTAATTCTCTAATCTACGTGTTATCCCCTGGCAGCCATGACTTTACCCACAACAGAACCCAAAGTCCTCAATATAATGTAGCAGTACAGGCACTTCTGACTCAGTGTAGAGTCACAGCACATCCAGTGACCAGTACTGTAATCCACATGTATCATGCAACACACACACTCAGTCTGTGCACATTGTTCTGTACTACAGTCCCTTTGTACTGTACTAGAGTGTGTCACTTGGACCACACACTACCAGCACACACATTGACCATCTGCACACTGTTCCACATTTCAACCTATGTGCTGTGTGTTTCTTGTACAGGCACATGCATTCTGCACATGATTTAATCGCACACACACTGCCTGGTCAACCTGATGTTGGGAAGGTGTGAGTGAAACACACTACAGGATAACTTTAGAAGAGTTGACTGAGTGAGTAGGCCTCGCTGCAGTGACCCAGGATTGAATGGTCATGTTCACTACTTCCGATCACTACACAGTGTGCTGCAACCTTATGTTTGCTCTGTTTTACTCCTGACGAAGGCAGTAGCCTAAATCAACTATGACATTAGGTCTTTGGATGGCTCTCTTGGTTCATCCCATCTGAAAGCCATTACATAGGCTTCTGTGAGGTCTCACAAGCATATTTCATGTTAACCTATGGGAACATACCAGCATTATTTATCCAGACAACAATGCAGTTGGAAACTCAGGCCAGTGGTACACAAATCTTAACACGGAAAGGACATTTCCTACCCAGAAATACTCTTGCACCATATTTAATGAAATTGTGTATGTCCACAAATATTTGTGGTTGCTTTTTCACCTGCACGCTTCATACATTACCCATCATTTGGACATGTTGTCCAGTGCGGGTTTGGTACAATTAGTCTAAGGCCCACCCACTCTACAGGTCATTTGTTGATTAGAATCTTTTCAAGTAATACCTGTCTTAAGTTCCAAAGCTTTCTTCCACTGACATGGTCAGACCACTATGTGGTCATGTTTGATCTAAAGCACTTTTCAAAAATGCCCCAAGTCACACATGGCTAGGGCATGGAACAAGATTTATAAAGATCAGTCTGAAGGCATGCTCACCTGCTCTCAGCCTGACTATTCTGAAGAAATGAACCATAATATCTCTGCCTATAATAACTGGTTGCACTCAGCCATCTCAAAGCTGGCCCCTGAGACATCTATATTCTCGAAGCGTAGCCGTCCTTCTGCCACATGGCATAATGATGATCTTAAATGGCTCGAACGCGAATGGAGGAAAGATTACAGTCCTCAAGATAAAGAAATATATAACCTATCTTTGGCAAATTATAAGGCCCTTCGGATCAAGAAAAAAGCAGTTTATTTTACTAAGCAGAATGAACTAGCGTAAACCTCCACGAAGGAACTGTTTCAGACAGTGTCAAAACTTATGGCTAGTCCGGGTAAGGAATAAGTCGTTTGTAGTCAAGTGCTTTCCAATTCTATTGCAAGCTTTTTTCTAAATAAAGTGGAACAGGTATACACTATACACCCTTCGGAAATGGGGAAGAGGAGGATGGGAATGGGGTACCTGATAGTTAACCCACTCCCTTCTTGAAATCTAATCCATTAGCTGTGGAACGAGTTCTGAGTCAAATTCAAGTAGTCAAATCTGGGTCTGCATAGACCCATGTCCACCATCAGTGATCAAACTTGCTCCTGATATTATTGCAGGAAACCTAACTTCAATATTTAATCAGATATTAAAATCAGGCCAATTACATATAGCATGGAAAGTGGCATCCATCCTACCCTTGATAAAAAAAAAATGAATCTGAGACCTAGCGATCCTAACAACTTTTGCCCTATTTCACATTTTCCAATGCCAGCTAAAGTTAAAAAATAAAGCTATGCCCAATTATCCAATTTTATTCAGTATAATCAGCTTCTTGAGTAAACCCAACATGGCTTTAGAAGCGGACACAGTACTGAAATGGCTTTGTTTAAAAGAAATCAGAGCCACTGTAGATACTGGGGAAATTGCTGCCATTGTGCTTTTGGACCTGTCGGCAGCTTTTGACACGGTCAATCATAGTCTTTTGATTGACAGTTTGGCCAGGATTGGAGTTAATGGAACAGCTTTAGCCTTGATCCGTTCCTTTCTTTCTGTGTGCACTCAATCTGTTGCCCTTGATTCATTTGTGTCAGAAACCTTTTCTCTGTCTTGCAGAGTCACACATTGTTTAATGTTTACAAATCTTTATTGGCTCCACTGAAAAGATCTTATGGTGTTTCACTTACTTCCTATGCTGATGACACGCAAACCTCATGTCATTATCTAATCAGGTTGAAAATACAAGATCTAGACTTCAAGATTATCTGCTTGCAATCAGTAGCTGGATGGGAAAGACTTGTTTAAAACTTAATTCTGACAAGAATGAAGTCATCCTGTTTGGAAATCACAAATCCTTTTGGTTGCCTGCTTGGTGGTCGGAGGATTTGGGTACCCTTCTGACTCCGGTGCACAGGATCAGAAATCTAGGCATTCAAATGGACAACAAGCTTAATTGTGGGAACCAAGTAAATGCAGTTACTTCATCTACCTTTGGTGCTTTGAGAATGTTAAAAAAATTCTCAAAAATATCCCCTCTAACTTGCAAAAAACAGTAGTCACCTCTATGGTGCTTTCCAAAATTGACTACTGCAAAGCGTTAAATCTCAATATGCAGCAACAACATCTGAATATATTACAAACGTTACAAAATGTTACCTGTCAGACAGCGCATCAAGGGCCACATGTAGCAACTCTCAGATTTGCGACCCGCAAATTGCGAGTCAGAGTGAGTCGCAGTTTGCGAGTCGCAAATCCTAATGTTGGATGGTGTCCCTGACACCATCTGTGATCCGCAAGGGGGTCGCAAACGCCCACCTCATGAATAATCATGAGGTGGGTCGCAATTTGCGACCCCCTTGCGAATGACGGCCCTCACAGGGATGGTGGCCTGCTGAGGACAGCAGATCACCATGTCTGTGACTGCTTTTCAATAAAGCAGTTTTTTTTTTGTAATGCAGCCCGTTTTCCTTAAAGGAAAACGAGATGCATTACAAAAATAAAAAATGAAAAAAAATTTACAGTGCCATTCACAACGTTAAAGGGGTCCCATGGGGACCCCTTCCCTTTTGCGAATGGGTTACCACCCATTTGAAATGGGTGCAAAATGCGATTGGTTTGCGACTGCGTTCGCGGTCACAAACCAATCCTACATTGCACTGCGACTCACAATTAGGAAGGGAACACCCATTCCTAATTGCGAGTCGCAAACCCGTTTTGCCATTCGGTAACCAAGTTACCGAATCGCAACACAGGGTTTGTGCATTGCGATGTGCTTTTTGCACGTCGCAAACAGCGAAATTCGCTGTTTGCAACATGCAAAAAGCTTGCTACATGTGTCCCCAAGTACTTTGTACTGCTTATAAAGCATTACATGATCAAGGCCCCCTCTATCTGACGCAAAATTTTAACTAGTACAAGCCCAAAAGAAATCTACAGTCTGCAGGCACCAAGACTTTAGTGGAATTCAGATTCAACAGAGTTAACTGGAGCAAAAGAAGCTTTTTCATTGCGCTGCTAACATTTTGACTCAATTACCTTTCCATGTTAGAGCTGCCCCGAGTCTGTTATGTTTTGGGAAAAAGCTTAAGACATGTCTTTTCAGGAATTAGACATCAGCCTTCTCGGTTTACTTAGAGAAAATGCCAGGACACCTTTGGGTAACCTCACACTCTATAAATATGTGTAACATAAGATAATATCTGTTTGTTCCTGGTGTGATGTGATGGTACACAAACAACTCTCTTGTCTTACCTTTCTAAAAAATGCCACACATTCAGCAGTTGATTATGTTTTGTTACGGGCCTTTGAACCTTCTCACATTGTTCTATAAAGCATGGTAAATGTGTATTGTATCAAGTGTGGGCAAATGTAGTCTTAACAACAAGCAGACCTGGAAAGATATTACATGTGTGCTGTTTTGAGGATCTCCACACATGCATGAATGCATTCTTTACAAATTATATTTTGACATCTACATCTGAGACTAGGCCTTTGTCCATGACAGCTGTCACCCACAATCTGTGATGGTATCTTCTTCGACATTTACTCCAGCAAAGTGCTGTCCTTCTGCATGCTAGTCCAAATGTGTGACACATGACAATTATGAGCTTGTCTCAGGGACTGGCTTTTTGGAAGATTTGTGATCCATCATACACTGTTTTAAGAGATGGAGGAAAGGATTGGCCCATATCTATCTAGATATGTGTAAATCCTGCACTGTCCCTTTCATGCAGTACACTGCATCATTTTGGCTTCCTGCATTGATATGTTTCTTAGTTGGTGACATGGACACATGTTTATCAACAGTTAGGAAATCATGATTCCTATGTTTTGAACCCCTGGTCTAGTTGAGAGGATGTGAGTGACTAGATATGTACATTGTCATACACACATACACAACACAATGGATGAGTTTCAAAAACATATTTATTGGATGATGAGTTGACATATTTTCTGTCATCATTACTGTTAGACTTGGCATCATTGGCATGGTCTCCCCTAACATTTTGCCTCTACTACCCAGGTTGTTTCTGTGTGCTGGACTCTGTTTTTGCTGTTTTGTTTGCTCTGGACACTTTACCACTGCTGACCAGTGCTAAAGTGTAAATGTTCCCTGCATACATTGTATGTGTACACTGGCTATCCATGACTGCCATATTTGATTTACCAGTACGTCCCTAGTAAAGTGTACTAGAGGTGCCCAGGGCTTGTAAATCAAATGCTACTAGTGGGCCTCCAACACTGGTTGTGCCACCCACATTAGTAGCCCTGTAAACATGGCTCAGACTTGCCACTGCAGTGTCTGTGAGTGCAATTTTAAACTACCAATTCAACTTGGCAAGTGTCCCCTTTGCCAGTCCTAAACCTTCCCTTTTTATACATGTAAGGCACCCCTAAGGTAGACCCTAGGTAGCCCCATTGGCAAGGTTCAGTGTATGTTAAAGATGGGACATGTACTGATGTATTTTACATGTCCTGACAGTGAAATACTGCCAAATTCGGTTTTCACTATTGCAAGGCCTATGTCTCTCAAAGGTTAGCATGGGGGCTGCCTTTAAATATGATTAAAGCGTAGATTCCCTTTTGGAGCAGAGGGCCTCTGTAGAGTTTGGGGTTTCTGAACTCACAATTTTAAAAAACATCTTTTACAGAAGTTGTTTTTTAGATTGTTTGTTTGAAAATGCCACTTTTAGAAAGTAGGTGTTTTGTTGCTTAAACCATTCTGTGACTCTGCTTGTTTGTGGATTCCTTGTCTGGGTCAGTTTGACCTGTATATCCTGATGAGCCATCTGTGCTAGGGGGGGGGGGGAGTGGTCACTCACACCAGAATGGGCTGCCCTCACACAATGCAGTCTCCAACCCCCTGGTGTGTGTCTGGAGCCTGGCCTGGGCAAGGCAGGATCTGGAAGACAACAGAGACTTCTCTATGAAGTAGGCCTACTTCACAGGCAGAAAGGGGTATAAGAAGCGCCCCCAAAGCCCCTGAAAATTTGGATCACGTCTGGAAACAAGAGGAACCTCTGCCAAGGAGAAGAGCTGAGGAGAAGTGCTGCCCTGCCTGAGACTGTTCTTTGTGGATCTATCCTGCAGTTGCTGATTCTGACTGTAAAAGGCGACAAAGACTGGACTTTGTTGTGTGTTCCTGCTTGTGAAGAGTCTACAAGGGCTTGAACTGAGCTTGCCTCCTGTTGTTGAAGTCGCAGGGCCATCAAAGACTTCCCCTGCCAGCACCTGGACTCTCTGAGTAGACCCCTGCCCTGCCAAGTGGTGCCCTATCCCATTCCTGGGCCCTTGAAAGGTGAAGCTGGCATACAAAGACTGAAAATCAATGCACAGACCGCTGTGTGGGGAAATTTCTGTGACACAGCTGATAAAAGACGTGCCACTGGCTTCGCGGTTGAAATCAACGCTCCACCTGCATCGCGGTTGGAAGATCGATGCAACATGGCTGGCGAAACAACGTGCTAACAGAGGCTGATAACGATGCAAACCCCACATAGTGTGTTTTTTTTATACCATTCGACTGGATTTTCAAAGCAACATCGATGGGCGCGAAAAATCAACGCAAAGCCTGCCTGGACCAGAGGTGCCTGTTCGGATCAATACAATGTTCTCTTGTGGGAGGGAAGAAATGATGCACACACACCAAACCGGAGGAGGAACGATGCACAGTCTTGCTTGCTAGCGAGAAATCGACGCATCGCTGGCCTTTTTCGATGCACGCTCCTCTGTGCGGCTTTATTTTGACACTACCCAGGTACTTTTGAGTTCTAACAACATTCTCATTGTTTTCTAAAGGATTTAAGACTCTTTTGCTTTTTAAATTCATAACTTGGCTTGTGCATGTTGGAGTTTTGTCATTTTGGTCTTGTTTTGTTTAGATAAATATTACCTATTTTTCTAAACCTGTGTTGTGTAAATTTGTATTATTTTCACTGAGTTACTGTGTATGTTGGTACAGATACTTTACACCTTGCTTTTGAAGTTAAGCCTGCTTGCTTGTGCCAAGCTACCAAGGGGGTGTGAGGGGGTTAACTAAGGATGATTATCCTTTACCCTGACTAGAGTGAGGGTCCTTGCTTGGACAGGTGTAGCCTGACTGCCAACCAACGACCCCATTTCTAACAATTAGCATCATTTTCTATACATTATTCCAAAAAATGTGCAGCAATTTCCTGCTAGATGTCTGCATCATTATCTGCATCCTCTTCCAGTTCCTGTTGAATTTGTGGCTCATAGTCCCACAGCACTTTTGTTTTGAAGCAGAAATTAAGCAATATTGCACACACAAGGATGGTTTTGCACATAATAGGAAGTGAGTACAAGAGTCGTCTACCTGACACGTCCAGGCAGTGGTCCCTGGACTTTTAAACCCTAAACATCCTCTCAATGACATTCCTTGCTTTTGTCAGGGCAGAGTTAATCTTTTTTCAGCCTCCGTCTGTGGATTGTTGAATGGGAACATGAGCCATGGCTTCAACCCATATCCTTAGTCACATGAAAAGTGGAACCTACCAACATTCAATTATTCTGTACATTGTTACTTAGACATAACTAAAAATGTGTGTTATGTATGCCAGCAAACTCATATACATTTCTTTTACTTTGACATTTTACATTTCGTTCACTTTTAACAGATGTATGAGGTACTATTGACCATTGTTTCACACATGTATGTTCAATTTCTATGTGCCATGGCACATATTGTCCATGTTGAGAAACAAAGAACACATCTACATGGTGGCTTTTTTTGTTTAGGCAGTAGATTACAATGATAAGTAATTTTGAATGTTCCTAATAGTCCTGTGCTGTTTACATTTAATATGTGTGCAAAATAAACTTATGATCAGAATCTCTTGCATACGTACATAACTATATAGGTTGCAAGAGTACCAACATCTTTGACACTCACACATATATTTGTCCTTCATCAGCCAGGCTAGCTTGAATCCAGTGGCAGATCTGGTCCTGGGGGTGAGTGTTTGGAAAGTTTCAACATTCCGTCCATCATTTTATTTTGTGATATTGCCTTCAGTGCCCTAAGTGGCTAGGGTATGCCCAGACTTGGGTCCCTTTCTTGTTGCACCATTGGATTCATGCTAGTCTGGCTGATGAAGGGTGATACACTGAAACTGATCCCACAATGCTTGAATCCTGTCCAGGGAGGAACTGTCTTGGCAGTTCTGGCTGGACTGCTCCCAATAGGAGCAGGGTCAAGACTGATTTGCATATAGCTGGTTCTAAACTGGGGTTACGTGGCAAGCAAAAATAACAATGGACTAAACCCAGATCTGTGACTGGTGGTGAGTGTTTGAAACATTTCAACACTCCGGCCATCATTTTATTTTTATGGTATTGCTTTCTGCACTCTAAGGGGCTAGGGTATGCCCAGATGTGGTCCCTTGCTTGCTGCACCACTGTATTCAAGCTAGCCTGGTTGATGAAGGGTGATATTCTGAAAGCGGTTCCAGGATGCTTAAAGTCTGTTCATGGAGGACCTAGTTTGACAGTTTGGGCAGGACTGCTCCCATTTGGAGCAGGGTCAAGACTGATTTGTATATAGCTGGGTCTGAACCGGGGTGACGTGGTAAGCAAAATAACAATGTATTAAACCCAGATCTGTGACTGGGGGTAAGTGTTTGAAAAGTTTCAATACTCCATCCATCATTTTATTTTGAGATATTGTTTTGTGACCCCTGAGTGGCTAGGGTATGCCCGGAAGTGGGTCCCTTGCTTGCTGCGCCACTGGATTCAAGCTAGTTTGGCTGAGGAAGAGTGATACCCTGAAACTAGTCCCAGGATGCTTGAATCCTGTCCAGGGAGGGCCTGGCTTGGCAGTTCGGGCTGGACTGCTCCCATTGGGAGCAGGGTCAAGACTGATTTAAAAATAGCTGGGTCAGAACTGGGGTAATGTGGCAAGCAAAATAACGATGGATTAAACCCAGATCTGTGACTGGGGGTGGCGTTTGAAAAGTTTCAACACTCCGTCAACCATTTGTTTTGTGTGATATTGCCTAGGGTTCATAGGGAGCATTGTCCAACAAAGATGAGATGGGTGCTATTATGTTCAAAAAGACTGCTTATGGGTGATTTCCCCATACTACTCTTGAGGTTACTGAGCTGTATATATGAGGGAAGGTCCTATAGAGATTTTGTTCCTCTATACTGCTTAGTAAATATCTTTATTGTGCCACAAAGAGGGTAACAGCATGTGCAAGTTATTCTTCATCCATCCTCACAAAAGCATGGGCTTAAAAGGCCATTACCATCATTCCAATAGGCTTTTATTGATGTTACAAGGCCATGATATTTAATTTGAACTTTTGTGAAAAAAAATCTGTAGCTGCGATGCCAGTAGTAAAGAGATGGAAGAATTTACAAAAAATTGAGAAACAAACTCAGCCTGGGAGTAATGTTAATTACAATGGAGCATTCAGACTAATTTCAGTCATTCTGCATTGCATTGACTCAGAATTACGAGATTCTGCCTTCTCTTGTAACTAGGAATAATTGCGAGAAAAATAAGCACAGAAACAACTAACTAGGCAATGTATCTTCACAGCTCTGCACAAAGGACCAATTCTAAATACTGAACACCTGAATCTTAGAGAACCCATGTGTAGGAGGCTGGCCTTGTTTGTAGTGGGTACCTCGGGTACTTACACCTTATACCAGGTCCAGTTATCCCTTATTAGTGAAATGTAGCAGTGTTCTAGCAGCTTAGGCTGATAGAGGTAGCTATAGCAGAGCAGCTTAGGATGAACTAGGAGACATGCAAAGCTCGTGCAATACCACTTGAAGTTATACAGTACTTATACACAAGTAAAGACAATACTCAGTGTTACCATAAATAAAGGTATTTATTTGGGTGACACATTACCAAAAATATCTGAGAGACAATACTCCTTCCGAAGGTAAGTATTATACACAATATATACACTAGACACCGAAATTAGACAAGTAAATAGTCACAGCATTGCAAAAAGTAGAACATCCTATAGAATTGCAATGGGAGAAAGCAGGACTGGGGCAACACAAACCATATACTAAAAAAGTAGAATGTGAATCACGAATTCCCCCCTAGAGAAGTGTAGTGTGTGCAGAATCGCTAGGAGAATAAGAATACAGTAAAGGTAAGTAAATTACCCCACCACAGAGCCCAGAAAAGGAGGAGTAAAGTACTGCAAGTTTCCTTAGGACACACTACACCTCATTTTTGGGATTTTGCAGCAGCAAACCAAGTGTGCAGAGAACAACTGCTGGATTATTGGACCTGAAGACCTGCAAAGGAAGGGGACCAAGTCCAGAAGTCGAAAGAAGTTCCAGGAAGGACAGGAGCCCGTGCCAACCCAGAAGAGGGTGCAAAAGAAGAGTCCCTGGTTAGTCTAAGACTGCAGACATGCACCCTAGGAAGATGCTAGCGGGTTCCTGCATGATGCAAAAGATATCCCAGGGTGTGAAGATTGTTACAGATGAGATTTCTTGTTGGAAGGTGCCGACAAGCCTTGGCTACAGCAAAAGGACGCTTTTCATCAAAATGGTGCTGGATGGACCCAGGAGGGACCTGGGGGCCTCAACTCTGTGGGAGGAGAAAGAGGGGGCTCTCAGCATTTTAGAGGGCCCTCCGGATGCCAGCCAGCACCCCCAGAAGACACAGGATCCAGTTTCAAAGGAGATGCAAAACACATTTGATGCATCTCAACAAAAGAAGGTCCAACGCCGCTGGAGAACAACACAGCGAGTTGAGCATCACAGGGTGGAGTTCTAAGTGTAGGAGGATGGCCTGGGTCATAGTGTGTGTACACCTATACCATTTATATCATATAGTACTATATCACAATACTCAGAGTTACTAAAAATAAAGGTACTTTATTTTAGTGACAATATGCCAAAAGTATCTCAGAGGATAAACTCCCTTAGGAGGTAAGTAAAATACACAAAATATACACACAAACCAAAATCAGGTAAGTAAAACACTTAGAAAATAGTGCAAACACTGTAGAACACAATAGAATGCAATAGGAGACCATAGGCCTAGGGGCAACACAAAACATATACTCCAAAAGTGGAATGCGAACCACAAATGGACCCTAGGCCTAGCGTAGAGTATAGAGGGTCACTGGGAGTGTAAGAAAACACTAAGGGTGTCCAAGATACCCCAGTCCAAGACCCTGAAAAGTAGGAGTAAAGTTACCCTACTGCCCCAGAAAGACAGTAAAGTCGAGATAGGGGATTCTGCAAAGACAACAACTGACTGCAAATCACTGAAGAAGAATTCCTGGACCTGAGGACCTGCAAAGTAAGGGGACCAAGTCCAAGCATTACGCAAGTGTCCAGGTGGGGCAGGAGCCCACTAAACCCCGGATGAAGGTGCAAAAGGGCTGCCTCTGGGTGGAAGAAGCCAAAGATTCTGCAACAACGGAAGGTGCCAGGAACTTCTGCTTTGGTCAGAAGATGTCCCATTGCGTGCTGGAGGATGCAGAGTTGTTTCCATGCAGAAAGATTGCAAACAAGCCTTGCTAGCTGCAAGAGTCGCGTTTGAAGATTATGGGGGTCATTAGAACCCTGGCGGACGGTGTTAAAGGTGCGGTAATACCGCAAACTGGCCAGCGGACAAAAAAAAGGGAATCATGACCCTGGCGGAAACCACCAACAAAGACAGCCACTTCAACACACCGCCCGCCACGGCGGTACAGACAAGCAGCGCTGCGGTCACCACCAACAGACAGGCGGAAGACAATGTACCGCCCATAGTATCACAACCCGCCAATCCGCCACCTTTTCCGGGGCGGATTCACCGTGGATAAAAACACGGCAGAAACAGTTTCTGCAATGGGAAAACGCTCACCTGAACACATCCCACGAGGAAGGAGGACTCCATGGATCCGGAATTACAAATCCTACCGGCCCTTGTATTCCTACTCATCCACGAAGAGTAACGGCGGTGCCGGCGAAGACAACGGTGAGTACTGCACCTACGACATAAGGGAGGGGGAGGCAAAAGTCAGAGGGACACACACGCAACACCCCCACCCCCACCCTCGCATATTACAACACACACACCAATGCATTCACAAACATCACAGTAACAACCCACAACCCCCCCGGAAGAATGCAAAGACAAAACAAAATCAGTTCAAACATTGTAATGTTTCAATATACATGTCTCAAATATATACAGATATATTATAAAATCATTCAAAAGTATATACATTACGAGAAGTAGTGCAGATATGCACATATCAATGTCCGTGCACCACTAGTCCAAAAATGCATGGGCGAGGCCCACACAAGATACCTGTCCACAAACGGAGAGAACACTGCCGGGGCATCAGAGAGAAATACAACAGGCACCTCAGGGGGAAGGGAAGGGGGGGCACCTCAGCCGGATGAGTGCAAAGCCAGATCCACGACGGGACTCTATGCCCATTGATGTATCCTGTGGAGTGCAAAGCCACAGTCTCTCAAGTCTCTACAGTGGGTGGTTTGCCCACTGTACCATCCTGGGGAGTGCAAAGCCACAGTCTCTCAAGTCTCTACAGTGGGTGGTTTGCCCACTGTACCATCCTGGGGAGTGCAAAGCCACAGTCTCTCAAGTAGATAACAGCCACCACTGGTTCTGGAGGGGGACTGGTGCCCAGACTGGATTAGTCTCCTCGTGACAGTTCCTGTCCCGTCACTGTCCCAGCTACACATCGGATAACGATGCTAGATGTGGCGGTCTTTTCCTTCTTCAGCGGTGCATGCCCTGTTCAGCGGTGCTTTGCCATGGTGGTTCTGGACTCTTCAGCGGTGCTTTGCCAATGCGATCTCTGGTCTGTTCAGCGGTGCTTTACCATGGCGGTCTCTGGACTGTTCAGCGGTGCTTTTCCATGGGGGTTCTGGACTGTTCAGCGGTGCTTTGCCATGGCGGTTCTGGACTGTTCAGCGGTGCTTTGCCATGGTGGTTCTGGACTGTTCAGCAGTGCTTTGCCATGGCGGTCTCTGGACTGTTCAGCGGTGCTTTGCCATGGCGGTTCTGGACTGTTCAGCGGTGCTTTGCCATGGCGGTGTCTGAACTGTTCAGCGGTGCTTAGCCATGGCGGTTCTGGACTGTTCAGCGGTGCTCTGCCATGGCGGTCTCTGGACTGTTCAGCAGTGCTTTGCCATGGCGGTTCTGGACTGTTCAGCGGTGCTTTGCCATGGCGGTTCTGGACTGTTCAGTGGTGCTTTGCCAGGGCGGTGTCTGAACTGTTCAGCGGTGCTTAGCCATGGCGGTTCTGGACTGTTCAGCGGTGCTTTGCCATGGCGGTTCTGGACTGTTCAGCGGTGCTTTGCCATGACGGTCTCTGGACTGTTCAGCGGTGCTTAGCCATGGCGGTTCTGGACTGTTCAGCGGTGCTTTGCCATGGCGGTTCTGGACTGTTCAGCGGTGCTTTGTCATGGCGGTCTCTGGACTGGGCATTGGTGTGTGGCATGACGTTCTCTGGACTAGGCATTGCTGTGTGGCATGACGGTCCCTCATTGCCCAGCGGGGCTGTGGCTGCCGGGGCCCTCCTGGGCAATGACTCTGGTGGTGGTCTCCTGACCAGTGACGATACTTGGGCCCTCCTGGGCACTGACTCCGGCGGTGGCGGTTATCTCCTGACCAGTGACGATATTTGGGCCCTCCTGGGCACTGACTCCGGCGGTGGCGGTGGTCTCCTGACCAGTGACGATACTTGGGCCCTCCTGGGCACTGACTCCGGCGGTGGTCTCCTGACCAGTGACGATACTTGGGCCCCCTCCTGGGCACTGACTCCGGCGATGGCGGTGGTCTCCTGACCAGTGATGATACTTTGGCCCTCCTGGGCACTGACTCCGGCGGTGGCGGTGGTCTCCTGACCAGTGATGATACTTTGGCCCTCCTGGGCAATGACTCCGGCGGTGGCGGTGGTCTCCTGACCAGTGACGATACTTTGGCCCTCCTGGGCAATGACTCTGGCGGTGGCGGTGGTCTCCTGACCAGTGACGATACTTGGGCCCTCCTGGGCAATGACTCTGGTGGTGGTCTCCTGACCAGTGACGATACTTGGGCCCTCCTGGGCACTGACTCCGGCGGTGGTCTCCTGACCAGTGACGATACTTGGGCCCTCCTGGGCACTGACTCCGGCGGTGGTCTCCTGACCAGTGACGATACTTGGGCCCTCCTGGGCACTGACTCCGGCAGTGGCGGTGGTCTCCTGACCAGTGACGATACTTTGGCCCTCCTGGGTAGTGACTCTGGCGGTGGTCTCCTGACCAGTGACGATACTTTGGCCCTCCTGGGCAATGACTCCGGCAGTGGCGGTAGTCTCCTGACCAGTGACGATATTCGGGCCCTCCTGGGCAATGACTCATGCGGTGGTCTCCTGACCAGTGACGATACTTCGGCCCTCCTGGGCACTGACTCCGGCGGTGGTCTCCTGACCAGTGACGATACTTGGGCCCTCCTGGGCAATGACTCTGGCGGTGGTCTCCGGACCAGTGACGACGGTGCTGGTGGTGGCGTCCCAGCTGCCGGCAAGGATGCTCAGCGGTGCTTTGCCATGGCGGTTCTGGACTGTTCAGCGGTGCTTTGCCATGGCGGTGTCTGAACTGTTCAGCGGTGCTTAGCCATGACGGTTCTGGACTGTTCAGCGGTGCTTTGCCATGGCGGTTCTGGACTGTTCAGCGGTGCTTTGCCATGACAGTCTCTGGACTGTTCAGCGGTGCTTAGCCATGGCGGTTCTGGACTGTTCAGCGGAGCTTTGCCATGGCGGTTCTGGACTGTTCAGCGGTGCTTTGTCATGGCGGTCTCTGGACTGGGCATTGGTGTGTGGCATGACGTTCTCTGGACTAGGCATTAGTGTGTGGCATGATGGTCCCTCATTGCCCAGCGGGGCTGTGGCTGCCGGGGCCCTCCTGGGCAATGACTCCGGCGGTGGCAGTTATCTCCTGACCAGTGATGATACTTGGGCCCTCCTGGGCACTGACTCCGGCGGTGGCAGTTATCTCCTGACCAGTGATGATACTTGGGCCCTCCTGGGCACTGACTCCGGCGGTGGTCTCCTGACCAGTGACGATACTTGGGCCCTCCTGGGCACTGACTCCGGCGATGGCGGTGGTCTCCTGACCAGTGATGATACTTTGGCCCTCCTGGGCACTGACTCCGGCGGTGGCGGTGGTCTCCTGACCAGTGATGATACTTTGGCCCTCCTGGGCAATGACTCTGGCGGTGGCGGTGGTCTCCTGACCAGTGACGATACTTTGGCCCTCCTGGGCAATGACTCTGGCGGTGGCGGTGGTCTCCTGACCAGTGACGATACTTGGGCCCTCCTGGGCACTGACTCCGGTGGTGGTCTCCTGACCAGTGACGATACTTGGGCCCTCCTGGGCACTGACTCCGGCAGTGGCGGATGTCTCCTGACCAGTGACGATACTTGGGTACTCTTGGGCACTGACTCCGGCGGTGGTCTCCTGACCAGTGACGATACTTGGGCCCTCCTGGGCAATGACTCCGGCGGTGGCGGTGGTCTCCTGACCAGTGACGATACTTTGGCCCTCCTGGGCAATGACTCTGGCGGTGGCGGTGGTCTCCTGACCAGTGACGATACTTGGGCCCTCCTGGGCACTGACTCCGGCGGTGGTCTCCTGACCAGTGATGATACTTGGGCCCTCCTGGGCACTGACTCCGGCAGTGGCGGTGGTCTCCTGACCAGTGACGATACTTGGGTACTCCTGAGCACTGACTCCGGCGGTGGTCTCCTGACCAGTGACGATACTTGGGCCCTCCTGGGCACTGACTCCGGTGGTGGTCTCCTGACCAGTGACAATCCTTGGGCCCTCCTGGGCACTGACTCCGGCGGTGGCGGTGGTCTCCTGACCAGTGACGTTACTTGGGCCCTCCTGGGCACTGACTCCGGCAGTGGCGGTGGTCTTCTGACCAGTGACGATACTTGGGCCCTCCTGGGCACTGACTCCGGCGGTGGTCTCCTGACCAGTGACGATACTTGGGCCCTCCTGGGCACTGACTCCGGCAGTGGCGGTGGTCTCCTGACCAGTGACGATACTTTGGCCCTCCTGGGTAGTGACTCTGGCGGTGGTCTCCTGACAGGTGACGATACTTTGGCCCTCCTGGGCAATGACTCCGGCAGTGGCGGTAGTCTCCTGACCAGTGACGATACTTGGGCCCTCCTGGGCAATGACTCATGCGGTGGTCTCCTGACCAGTGACGATACTTTGGCCCTCCTGGGTAGTGACTCTGGCGGTGGTCTCCTGACCAGTGACGATACTTTGGCCCTCCTGGGCAATGACTCCGGCAGTGGCGGTAGTCTCCTGACCAGTGACGATACTTGGGCCCTCCTGGGCAATGACTCATGCGGTGGTCTCCTGACCAGTGACGATACTTCGGCCCTCCTGGGCACTGACTCCGGCGGTGGTCTCCTGACCAGTGACGATACTTGGGCCCTCCTGGGCAATGACTCTGGCGGTGGTCTCCGGACCAGTGACGACGGTGCTGGTGGTGGCGTCCCAGCTGCCGGCAAGGATGCTCAGCGGTGCTTTGCCATGGCGGTTCTGGACTGTTCAGCGGTGCTTTGCCATGGCGGTGTCTGAACTGTTCAGCGGTGCTTAGCCATGGCGGTTCTGGACTGTTCAGCGGTGCTTTGCCATGGCGGTTCTGGACTGTTCAGCGGTGCTTTGTCATGACGGTCTCTGGACTGTTCAGCGGTGCTTAGCCATGGCGGTTCTGGACTGTTCAGCGGTGCTTTGCCATGGCGGTTCTGGACTGTTCAGCGGTGCTTTGTCATGGCGGTCTCTGGACTGGGCATTGGTGTGTGGCATGACGTTCTCTGGACTAGGCATTAGTGTGTGGCATGATGGTCCCTCATTGCCCAGCGGGGCTGTGGCTGCCGGGGCCCTCCTGGGCAATGACTCTGGTGGTGGTCTCCTGACCAGTGACGATACTTGGGCCCTCCTGGGCACTGACTCCGGCGGTGGCAGTTATCTCCTGACCAGTGATGATACTTGGGCCCTCCTGGGCACTGACTCCGGCGGTGGTCTCCTGACCAGTGACGATACTTGGGCCCTCCTGGGCACTGACTCCGGCGATGGCGGTGGTCTCCTGACCAGTGATGATACTTTGGCCCTCCTGGGCACTGACTCCGGCGGTGGCGGTGGTCTCCTGACCAGTGATGATACTTTGGCCCTCCTGGGCAATGACTCTGGCGGTGGCGGTGGTCTCCTGACCAAAGATGATACTTTTGCCCTCCTGGGCAATGACTCTGGCGGTGGCGGTGGTCTCCTGACCAGTGACGATACTTGGGCCCTCCTGGGCACTGACTCCGGTGGTGGTCTCCTGACCAGTGACAATACTTGGGCCCTCCTGGGCACTGACTCCGGCAGTGGCGGTGGTCTCCTGACCAGTGACGATACTTGGGTACTCTTGGGCACTGACTCCGGTGGTGGTCTCCTGACCAGTGACGATACTTGGGCCCTCCTGGGCAATGACTCCGGCGGTGGCGGTGGTCTCCTGACCAGTGACGATACTTTGGCCCTCCTGGGCAATGACTCTGGCGGTGGCGGTGGTCTCCTGACCAGTGACGATACTTGGGCCCTCCTGGGCACTGACTCCGGCGGTGGTCTCCTGACCAGTGATGATACTTGGGCCCTCCTGGGCACTGACTCCGGCAGTGGCGGTGGTCTCCTGACCAGTGACGATACTTGGGTACTCCTGGGCACTGACTCCGGCGGTGGTCTCCTGACCAGTGACGATACTTGGGCCCTCCTGGGCACTGACTCCGGTGGTGGTCTCCTGACCAGTGACAATCCTTGGGCCCTCCTGGGCACTGACTCCGGCGGTGGCGGTGGTCTCCTGACCAGTGACGTTACTTGGGCCCTCCTGGGCACTGACTCCGGCAGTGGCGGTGGTCTTCTGACCATTGACGATACTTGGGCCCTCCTGGGCACTGACTCCGGCGGTGGTCTCCTGACCAGTGACGATACTTGGGCCCTCCTGGGCACTGACTCCGGCAGTGGCGGTGGTCTCCTGACCAGTGACGATACTTTGGCCCTCCTGGTTAGTGACTCTGGCGGTGGTCTCCTGACCAGTGACTATACTTTGGCCCTCCTGGGCAATGACTCCGGCAGTGGCGGTAGTCTCCTGACCAGTGACAATACTTGGGCCCTCCTGGGCAATGACTCATGCGGTGGTCTCCTGACCAGTGACGATACTTCGGCCCTCCTGGGCACTGACTCCGGCGGTGGTCTCCTGACCAGTGACGATACTTGGGCCCTCCTGGGCAATGACTCTGGCGGTGGTCTCCGGACCAGTGACGACGGTGCTGGTGGTGGCGTCCCAGCTGCCGGGAAGGATGCTCAGCGGTGCTTTGCCATGGCGGTTCTGGACTGTTCAGCGGTGCTTTGCCATGGCGGTGTCTGAACTGTTCAGCGGTGCTTAGCCATGGCGGTTCTGGACTGTTCAGCGGTGCTTTGCCATGGCGGTTCTGGACTGTTCAGCGGTGCTTTGCCATGACGGTCTCTGGACTGTTCAGCGGTGCTTAGCCATGGCGGTTCTGGACTGTTCAGCGGTGCTTTGCCATGGCGGTTCTGGACTGTTCAGCGGTGCTTTGTCATGGCGGTCTCTGGACTGGGCATTGGTGTGTGGCATGACGTTCTCTGGACTAGGCATTAGTGTGTGGCATGATGGTCCCTCATTGCCCAGCGGGGCTGTGGCTGCCGGGGCCCTCCTGGGCAATGACTCTGGTGGTGGTCTCCTGACCAGTGACGATACTTGGGCCCTCCTGGGCACTGACTCCGGCGGTGGCAGTTATCTCCTGACCAGTGATGATACTTGGGCCCTCCTGGGCACTGACTCCGGCGGTGGTCTCCTGACCAGTGACGATACTTGGGCCCTCCTGGGCACTGACTCCGGCGATGGCGGTGGTCTCCTGACCAGAGATGATACTTTGGCCCTCCTGGGCACTGACTCCGGCGGTGGCGGTGGTCTCCTGACCAGTGATGATACTTTGGCCCTCCTGGGCAATGACTCTGGCGGTGGCGGTGGTCTCCTGACCAGTGACGATACTTTGGCCCTCCTGGGCAATGACTCTGGCGGTGGTCTCCTGACCAGTGACGATACTTGGGCCCTCCTGGGCACTGACTCCGGTGGTGGTCTCCTGACCAGTGACAATACTTGGGCCCTCCTGGGCACTGACTCCGGCAGTGGCGGTGGTCTCCTGACCAGTGACGATACTTGGGTACTCTTGGGCACTGACTCCGGCGGTGGTCTCCTGACCAGTGACGATACTTGGGCCCTCCTGGGCAATGACTCCGGCGGTGGCGGTGGTCTCCTGACCAGTGACGATACTTTGGCCCTCCTGGGCAATGACTCTGGCGGTGGCGGTGGTCTCCTGACCAGTGACGATACTTGGGCCCTCCTGGGCACTGACTCCGGCGGTGGTCTCCTGACCAGTGACGATACTTGGGCCCTCCTGGGCACTGACTCCGGCAGTGGCGGTGGTCTCCTGACCAGTGACGATACTTGGGTACTCCTGGGCACTGACTCCGGCGGTGGTCTCCTGACCAGTGACGATACTTGGGCCCTCCTGGGCACTGACTCCGGTGGTGGTCTCCTGACCAGTGACAATCCTTGGGCCCTCCTGGGCACTGACTCCGGCGGTGGCGGTGGTCTCCTGACCAGTGACGTTACTTGGGCCCTCCTGGGCACTGACTCCGGCAGTGGCGGTGGTCTTCTGACCAGTGACGATACTTTGGCCCTCCTGGGTAGTGACTCTGGCGGTGGCGGTGGTCTCCTGACCAGTGACGATACTTTGGCCCTCCTGGGCAATGACTCCGGCAGTGGCGGTAGTCTCCTGACCAGTGACGATACTTGGGCCCTCCTGGGCAATGACTCATGCGGTGGTCTCCTGACCAGTGACGATACTTCGGCCCTCCTGGCCACTGACTCCGGCGGTGGTCTCCTGACCAGTGACAATACTTGGGCCCTCCTGGGCAATGACTCTGGCGGTGGTCTCCGGACCAGTGACGACGGTGCTGGTGGTGGCGTCCCGGCCGCCGGGAAGGATGCCCCCCTTCTCCGCCGTGATGCTCACACCAGGCTGTGCAGACTTCTTCTGGCCCTTCCGCACCTTTGGAGGAGTCACAGCTGACTCTGCTATCCCCCTGGGACCCCTGTGAGTTGTTTTGCCTCCAGGAGTCTTCACACGGTCCCGTCGGCCACTTTCCAACTTCAGAGCCTTTACAGGGGGTGGACTGGCAGTGCCTTGGCTCCGTGTCACACTGCCTGCCCTGGTGGCCGGTGCACGCCACACACCTTGAACACGCACCACTGGTACTGGAGACTTTTTGGCTGATGCGCTACGATGGGACTGATGAATTGGAGGGGAGTGTGGGGGCAAAAAGGTCAACTTTGCAGAGGGACAGTTTCTGACGAACACTGGGATGGGTAGTTGGAGGGGGTCTGGGAGTGGAGGAAGAGGAGGTGGTTGTAGGAGGTGTCACTTTAGGTGTTTTGGGTGAAGGTGCAGGTACTGGAGGCTGTCATGAGGTGGATGGATGTTGGGTGTGTGGGTGCCCGCGTTTGTGTACTTTGGGAGGGGGCGTCACAGACACACTGTGAGAGGACACAGGGGAAGTGTAAATGGGAGTGGAGGTGGTGAGTGCAGGTGAGCGGGGTGTGGTGCTGGGTGTTCTGGTGCGAGTCCTGGTGCCTGCAGATGTAGTGCATGCAGGTGAGAGTGCAGACGAGACTGGGAGGGAGGGGGGAGACGACGAGGAGGGGGACACAGTGGAGGCAGTGGATGTTGCTGTGTCTGCATGTGGGTGATGCTTGTGTGTGCCTGTGGGTTGTGTGGTACCTATGTTTGCCTGAGCTACTTTTGTGTGTTGAGGTGTGTGCATGCTGGTCTGATGGTGTGCTTGGGATAGGCTGGGGTACAGGGGATTGGGTCTGGGTGGAGGAGGTTGGAGGGGGGAGGCTAGACACAGGAACAATGGCTGCCATCAGTGCTGAGGCCAGAGATTGCAGGGTTTGCTGAAGGACAGTCTGACCAGAATGAATGCCCTCCAGGAATGCATTACCGTGTTGCAACTCCCTTTCTACACCCTGGATGGCATTCACAATGGTAGACTGCCCAACAGTGAGTGACCTGAGGAGGTCAATGGCCTCCTCACTGAGGGCAGCAGGGGTGACTGGGGCAGGGCCTGAGGTGCCTGGGGCGAAGGTGATGCCCACCCTCCTGGGTGAGCGGGCACGGGGCGAAACGCTGAGGGGCTGCTGGGAGGGCGGTGCTGGTAGGGGAGATGGCGGCTGTACCTGTAGAAGTGGGGCGCACAGATGGTGCCGCCACCACAAGGGAGCTCCCATCGGCGGATGAGTCCGTGTCGCTGGTTGGTGATCCGGTGGCCGACGTGAAGCTCCCCTTGCCCTCCGTCCCACTGGTGCATTCTGAGTCCGTGGTGTGGCCCTCCATGGCCATGTGGGATGCAGCTCCCTCGTGCTCCGGTGCCACTGTACCTCCGCCTGATGATGCTGATGCACAAAAGAACAGGGAGAGCACAAAAAGGAGGGGGGGGGGAGACAGAAGAAAGACAGGTTGAGTGCATGGCATACCGCTACCGTTGGCGGACAATACAGACACAGCAACCCCCTGCACTACGCCGTGCTCCAGGCCTCTACAGATGCAATTTCTGGGATCTGGCCTCCATGGCTATGGTGGACTTCTGCACACATGGATGCCACAGGGGCATGTATACCTGTACTTGGCACTCTACTCCGGTGGGGTAGAGTGCCACATGGCCTGCATTACGGAGAGGCCTAGCCTACATATTTCTGCCTGGCCTAGGTACAACCACAGGCCTCCTCCCCCACCCAGACCCCTCCACTGCGCGCAATGTTTGCAGAATGAGAGTGTACTCACCCCCTTGTGTCTGCTGTGATGCCCTCAAGCGCCCATCCAACTCAGGGTAGGCCACCGCCAGGACCCGGAACATCAGGGGAGTCATGGTGCGACGGGCACCCCTCCCACGTTGGGAGGCCATCCCCAGCTGAGCCTCCGCCGTCTTTTTGCTCCAGCGGCGAATGTGCTCCCATCTTTTCTGGCAGTGGGTGCCCCGTCTCTGGTGGACCCCCAGGGTCCGGACGTCCTTGGCGATGGCACGCCAAATGTCCTTCTTCTGGTGGGCGCTGACCTACATGACATGCACAAGGGAAGAAGAGAAGTCATTACCAACTGCACCGTCGATGTGAGTGTCCCCCCTCCCTACCCTAGCCATGTGGCACATTCATTCACATGCATTAATGTTCCCTGAACTCTGCCTCCTTCCCTCTTACAACCAGCCCTCTCCACCCAGGCCTAGCCCATACAACGTAATACCTGTGTACTAACCTGTTGGTCTGGAGGACCGTAGAGTAGCGTGTACTGGGGGAGGACCCCGTCTACTAGTTTCTCCAACTCCTGAGCAGTGAAGGCAGGGGCCCTTTCCCCGGACGCAGCAGCCATCGTCGCTTCCAGACTGAGGTCATAGCAGCACTTGCAGTGTAGGTCCTCTCCTGTCGAAGATCAGGTATCTAGTGATTGAACAGATAGAAAATGGCGGTGACGTCCGCGGCGGTGCGTATCATCACCGGCGGCGCACTTGTTCATTGGCTCCTGGGACCCATAGGGTCCAAGGTTAACCAATGCAGCATTGCACAGCGGTCTACGACCGCCTACCGCGACGGTGTGCAACGGCAACGCAGTTACCCCACAATCCCATTGTCCCAGTTTAGAGGTCAGGCAGCCGCCATTTCAGGGGCCCACAGGGCTTCATTTACTTCTGCGTCACACATAGCTAGGCATACACTCAACACACATACAGGAAGGGTTTTGTGTTAGGTGTTGCGTTCTGTGTAACTGTGGGTACATACCTGGAAAAAAGTTGACTCTGTGGTCGCTGTTGTCCTTCCTAGGCACCGTCATTTGGGACAGTTGAGAAGATGGCGGAATCCTCTGGTGTACCGACCGCTGATGGATCTGTTGACAATGGAGGAGCGACATTTAATCGTCACCTACAGGTTTGACTGTGCCACTATCCAGGAACTATGTACCCAGTTGGAGCCAGACCTGATGTCACCAATCCGCCATCCCACTGGAATCCCCCCTGACGTGCAGGTGCTGTCAGTGCTCCATTTCCTTGCAAGTGGCTCTTTTCAGACAACAGTAGCCATGGCATCAGGGATGTCCCAGCCCATGTTTTCCAACGTGCTGTCCAGAGTGTTGTCTGCCCTGCTGAAACATGTAAGGAGATACATCATTTTCCCTGAGGTGGAAGATTTGGCTACAGTGAAAGGTGACTTCTATGCCCTTGGACATCATAGGTGCTATTGATGGCACCCATGTAGCTCTGGTCCCCCCCACAGGAGTGAACAGGTGTACAGGAACCGGAAGAGTTATCATTCCATGAATGTACAGATGGTATGTTTGGCAGACCAGTACATCTCCCAGGTTAATGCTATGTTCCCTGGCTCAGTGCATGACGCCTACATCCTGCGGAATAGCAGCATCCCTGATATGATGGATCAACTCCAGAGGCACCGTGTGTGGCTATTAGGAGACTCTGGTTACCCCAACCTGTCATGGCTATTGACCCCAGTGAGGCATCCCAGGACCAGGGCATAGGAACGCTACAATGAGGCCCATGGGCGGACTAGGAGGGTGATCGAACGCACCTTCGGCTTCCTGAAGGCCAGGTTCAGGTGCCTCCATATGACAGGTGGTTCCCTATTCTACTCACCGAAGAAGGTGTGCCAGATCATTATCGCCTGCTCGATGCTTCACAATCTTGCTTTGCGACGCCAGGTGCCTTTTCTGCAGGAGGATGGTCCAGATGACGGTGTTATGGCAGCTGTGGAGCCTGTGGAGCCTGTGGACAGTGAGGAGGAGGAAGCTGAGGAAGAAGACAACGACAACAGGGAGTCAGTCATACAGCAATATTTCCAGTGACACACAGGTGAGAACATTTTCATTTTTACCATTACATTCACTGTCACTCATCTTCCTCTATCCTGTGTGTAATTTCATAGGATTATTTGGTGAGTTGTTCCTTTACATTACGGTTTCACAAGTGTGCTTACCAACGTGTGTCATCTGCATGCATCCGTCAAGGACTTGTGATGTGTGACATAGGTATGTTGCCTTTACAACTAGAAACACATTTTGACACTGTCATTGATAATACATTTTACCAAATCATAGACTGACTCAACATTGATTTGTGGTTCAAGGGTGTTTATTTAAGTGCTCAAAAATGGAGGGGGGTTGTAAAATGGTGATGGGTGATGGTGGAGGAATGTCCATGGCAGAGTCCAGTCTATTAGTTTCACAGGTGCACTGCCCATATGGGCATAGGAAGTGGAGCTGGGGCAGTTTAAATATGGAAAGGGTAATAAAGTGGGACAGTGGGGTGACAATCAGGGTGGTCTCATTTACTGGCGGAGGTCTTGCCATATTGCTCTGTCCTGTTCCTGGATCTCAGGGACCGCTTGGGTGGTGGTTGTCCGTCTGCAGGGGGTGGGGTGCTGGTATAGTGGTCCGGTGGCGGGGCTTCCTATCCACTAGTGCCGGCGGAGGTGGTGGGCAGTTCATCGTCCATGCTAGTGTCAGGGGCCCCTTGGAGTGTCACGGTGTCCCTCATGGTCTGCTGTATGTCCTTCAGCACCCCTACGATGGTGCCCAAGGTGGAGCTGATGGTCCTGAGCTCCTCCCTGAACCCCAAATACTGGTCCTCCTGCAGGCGCTGGGTCTCCTGAAACTTGACCAGGACCATCGCCATCGTCTCCTGGGAGTGGTGGTATGCTCCCATGATGGAGGAGAGGGCCTCGTGCAGAGTGGGTTCCCTTGGCCTGTCCCCCCCTGTCGCACAGCAGCCCTCCCAGTTCCCCTGTGTTCCTGTGCCTCCGTCCCCTGGACCGTGTGCCCACTAGCACTGCCCCCAGGTCCCTGTTGTTGTTGGGTTGGTGGGTTATCCTGGGTTCCCTGTAGTGGTGGACACACAGCTTATTGACCTATCCTGGGTACGGAGGTATGGGCCCGCTGGGTGAGTGCTGTGCTGGTGTTACCAGAGGGTGGAAGGTCAGTGTTGGGCTGTGCCTGTGCAAGGGGAACCGACTGTCCCGAGGCCCGCGATGGTCCGGGCTGGTCATCAGGATCCTGTAGGGCAGAGCTGCTATCGTGGGCCTCTTCTGTGGGTGGAGTGGAGTTGTCTGGACCCTCCGGTGTGGTGACGGTCCTTCGTGATCCTGCAGGGGCATAAGAGCATGATTATTGCATGTGTGTGTGTCATGGTGTGCAATGGGTGGGTGTGCGTGTACCCCAGTGCAAGCATTCCTGTGTGGGGGCTTGTGTGATGATGGTTAGGGGTTGTTATGGGTATGTGCAGTGAGCATGCTTTCGTGATGGGTGTCCATGCTTAGTTGTGTCATGCAGGGCTTGTTGTTGGGATGTGTGGTTTGTGTTCTTAGTACATTAGTGAGGATTTTGGGTGATAGGGGAGGGGGTGGGGGTGGGGGTGTGTGATAGCATGCAGGTAGGGTGGGGGATATGATAGTTAAGATTTGACTTACCAGTGTCCATTCCTCCACCGACTCCTCCAAGGCCCTCAGGATGCATGATGGTCAAGACATGCTCCTCCCATGTTGTTAGTTGTGGGGGAGGAGGTGGGGGTCCGCCGCCAGTCCGCTGAACCGCGATGTTGTGCCTGAAGACCGCTGAACGCACCTTCCCCCGTACGTCGTTCCACCTCTTCCTGATGTCCTCCCGATTTCTTGGATGCTGTCCCACAGCGTTGACCCTGTCGACTATTCAGCACCATAGCTCCATCTTCCTGGCTATGGATGTGTGCTGCACCTGTGAGCCAAATAGCTGTGGCTCTACCCGTAGGATTTCCTCCACCATGATCCAGAGCTCCTCCTCGGAAAAGCGGGAGTGTCTTTGGCGTGACATGGGGTGGTGTGTGTGATGTGTGGGGCGGTGTGAGTGTTGATGTGTGTACTGATGTGTAGTGGTGTGTGGTGTTTTGTGCGTGGATGTTGTGTGGGTGATGGTGTTGTGTGCCTCTGTGTCGTGGGATTGTCTATTCTGTGCTATCTCTCTGTCGCCTTCGTGACTAATTTTTGGTCGTAGGGGTTTGTGGGTGATGTGGGTGTGTGTTTTATATTGTGTTGGGAGTGTGGGAGTGGTGTTTGTATGTGTATCAGGTGTGTGTACTTGGAATTGACCAATGTGGCGGTGTTTTGGAGATGTGTGTGTATTTTGAGCGCGGCGGTGTGTACCGCCAATGGAATACCGCGGTTGAAAGACTGCCGTGTGGATTCGTGGGTTGTAATAGCATGGGAGTGTTTCTGTTGGCGTGGAGGTGGAGGTTTTGTTTTCGCCAGTTTAACACTGACCTTTGGTGTGGTGGACTTGTGTGGGTGACTGAATTTCGTCGGATTCCGAGATGTGGGTCATAATAGCTGTGGTGGAATTCCGCGGCCGTGTCGGTGTATTGGCGGTCTTCTGCACGGCGGTAAGCGGCTTTTACCGCCAATGTTGTAATGACCCCCTATGTGTGCTGCCAGGGCCCAGGAAGGACCAGGAGGTCGTCCCTCGGAGGAGGAGACAGAGGGGGCACTCAGCAACACAGAGAGCCCACGCAGAACGAGACAACACCCGCAGAAGTACCTGCACAGGCATTCAGGAAATCTGAACATGGCAGTCATCTCAGCACAACAAAAGAGGGTTCCACGAATTCGGTGGTCAACTCAGCGAGTTGAGCAATGAAGGACGGACTGTTGGGGACCTGGGCTGTACCGTGCAAAAAAGATTTCTTGCAAAAATGCACAGAAGCCCTAGCAGCTGCAGATCACTCAGTACACAGGATTACTGTCTGGTGTGGGGATGCAAGGACTTACCTCCACCAAATTTGGACTGAAGGACCACTGGACTGTCGGGGTCACTTGGATCCAGCTCCTCTATTCCAGGGACCACGCTCGTCAAGATGAGAGGGGACCGAGAGGACCAGTGATGCAGAAGTTTGGTGCCTGTGTTAGCAAGGGTAAGATTCCGTTGACCCACGGGAGACTTCTTCTTGGCTTCCAGTGCAGGGTGAAGGCAGACAGCCCTCAGAGCATGCACCACCAGGAAACAGTCGAGAAAGCCAGCAGGATTAGATGCTACAATGTTGCTGGTAGTCTTCTTGCTACTTTGTTGCAGTTTTGCAGGAGTCCTGGAGCAGTCAGTGGTCGATCCTTGGCAGAAGTTAAAGAGAGAAGTGCAGAGGAACTCTGCTGAGCTCTTGCATTCGTTATCTGAAGAGAAACCCACAGGAGAGACCCTAAATAGCCCTCAGAGGAGGACTGGCTACCTAACCATGTAAGAGCCTATCAGGAGGGGTCTCTGACTCTCACCTGCTGGCACTGGCCACTCAGAGCTCTCCATTGTGCCCTCACACCTCTGCATTCAAGATCGCAGAGGTCTGGGACACACTGGAGGATCTCTGGGCACCACCCCTGGGGTGGTGATGGACAGGGGAGTGGTCAATCCTCTTTTCTTTGTCCAGTATCGCGCCAGAGCAGGGGCTGGGGGATCCCTGAACCGGTGTAGACTGGCTTGTGCAAGGAGGGCACCATCTGTGCCCTTCAAAGCATTTCCAGAGGCTAGGAGAGGCTACTCCTCTCAGGCCCTTAACACCTATTTCCAAAGGGAGAAGATGTAACACCCTCTTTCAGAGGAAATCCTTTGTTCTGCCTTCCTGGGATTTGGCTGCCCAGGCCCCAGGGGGCAAGAAACCTGTCTGAGGGTTGGCAGCAGCGGTAGCTGCAGAGAAAACCCCAGAGAGCTAGTTTGGCAGTAGCCGGGGTCCATGCTGGAGCCACAGGATGCATGGGATTGGCACCCCAATACTAGATTTGGCTTGGGGGGTCAATTCCATGATCTTTAACATGTTACATGGCCATGTTTAGAGTTACCATTGTGAACCTGCACATAGGTATTGACCTATATGTAGGTAATGCGTGTAATGGTGTCCCTGCACTCACAAAGTCTGGGGAAATGGCCCTGAATGATGTGAGGGCACCTTGCCTAGTGCCAGGGTGCCCTCACACTTAGTAACTTTGCACCTAACCTTCACCAAGTGAGGGTTAGACATATAGGTGACTTATAAGTTACTTAAGTGCAGTGTAAAATGGCTGTGAAATAACATGGACATTATTTCACTGA
The DNA here is from genome assembly GCF_031143425.1 of Pleurodeles waltl. Taxonomy (NCBI): domain Eukaryota; kingdom Metazoa; phylum Chordata; class Amphibia; order Caudata; family Salamandridae; genus Pleurodeles; species Pleurodeles waltl. The sequence continues at coordinate 590,609,105 of NC_090447.1, forward strand.
GGCTGCAGTGGCAGTCCTGTGTAACAATTGTCTTAGCTCCCTATGGGTGGCAAAAGAAATGCTGCAGCCCATAGGGATCTCCTGGAACCCCAATACCCTAGGTACCTAGTTACCATATACTAGGGAATTATAAGGGTGTTCCAGTGTGCCAATCAGAATTGGTAAAATTAGTCACTAGCCTGCAGTGACAATTTTAACCCCTTCGCTGCCAGGCCTTTCCCCCTCCTGTGCCAAGCCCTTTTTTGGCTATTTGGGGCAGTCCGCGCTTAGGCCCTCATAACTTTTTCTCCACATCAGCTACCCATGCCAAATTTGCGTCCTTCTTTTCCAACATCCAAAGGATTCTAGAGGTATCCAGACTTTGTGGATTCCCCTGAAGGAGACCAAAAAAGTAGCTGAAATACAGCAAAAATGTAGTTTTTTTCAAACAAATGGGAAAAAAGGGCGGCAGAAGAAGGCTTGTGGTTTTTTCCCTGAGAATGGCATCAACAAAGGGTTTGTGGTGCTAAAATAACCATCTCCCCAGCTTTCAGGAACAGGCAGACTTGAATCACAAAACCCAATTTTTCAACACAATTTTGTCTTTTTACTGGGACATACCCCATTTTTACTATATGTTGTGCTTTCAGCCTCCTTCCAGTTAGTGACAGAAATGGGTGTGAAAACAATGCTGGATCCCAGCCAGAAAGCTAAACAGCTCTGAAAAGTAGACAAAATTATGAATTCAGCAAGGGGTCATTTGTGTAGATCCTACAAGGGTTTCCTACAGAAAATAACAGCTGAAATAAAAAAATATTGAAATTGAGGTGAACAAAACAGCCATTTTTCTCCACGTTTTACTCTGTAACTTTTTCCTGCTATGTAATATTTTCAAAAGCAATATACCGTTACGTCTGCAGGACTCTTCTGGTTGCGGGGATACATAGGGATTGTAGGTTCATCAAGAACTCTAGGTACCCAGAGCCAATAAAGGAGCTGCACCTTGCAACTGGTTTTCATTGTACACCGGGCACACAGCAATTCATTTGGTGAACTATAAAAAGTGAGAAATAGGTATCAAGAAAACCTTTGTATTTCCAAAATGGGCAGACGATAAGGTGTTGAGAAGCAGTGGTTATTTGCACATCTCTGAACTCCTGGGTGCCCATTCTAGCATGTGAATTACAGGGCATTTCTCAATTAGAATTCTTTTTTACACACTGTCTTACATTTTGAAGGAAAAAATGTAGAGAAAGACAAGGTGCAATAACACTTGTTTTGCTATTCTGTATTCCCCCAAGTCTCCCGATAAAAATGGTACCTCATTTGTGTTGGTAGGCCTAATGCTCACGACAGGAAATGCAACATGGACACATCACATTTTTACATTGAAATCTGATGTGTTTCTTGCAAAGTGCCTAGCTGTAGATTTTGGCCTCTAGCTCAGCCAGCACCTAGGGAAACCTACTAAAACTGTGCATTTTTTAAAACTAGTCACCTAGGGGAATCTAAGATGGGGTGACTTGTGGGGCTGTCACCAGGTTCTGTTACCCAGAATCTATTGCAAACCTTAATATTTGGCCAAAAAACACGTTTTCCTCAAATTTTGGTGACAGAAAGTTCTGGAATCTGAGAGGAGCCACAAATTTCCTTCCACCCAGCTTTCCCCCAAGTCTCCCGATACAAATGGTACCGCACTTGTGTGGGTAAGCCTAGAGCCCACGACAGGATATGCCCCAAAACACAACGTGGACACATCACATTTTCCCAAAAAAACAGAGGTGTGTTTTGCAAAGTGCCTAGCTGTGGATTTTGGCCTCTAGCTCAGCCGGCACCTAGGGAAACCTATCAAACCTGCGCATTTTCTAAAACTAGACACCTAGGGGAATCCAAGATGGGGTGACTTGTGGGGCTCTCACCACGTTCTGTTACCCAGAATCCTTTGCAAACCTCAAAATATGGCCAAAAAAGCACTTTTTCCTCACATTTTGGCGACAGAAAGTTGTGGAATCTGAGAGGAGCCACAAATGTCCTTCCACCCAGCGTTCCCCCAAGTCTCCCGATAAATAATGGTACCTCACTTGTGTAGGTGGGCCAAGTGCTTGTGACAGGGAAGAGCCACAAACCTGTTGAAATTGAGGGGGAACCAAAGCGGGTCCAAAAGGGCAGTTTGAAAAAAAAAAACATTTTTAGGCTGACAAGTGCAGCGGAATATTTATCGGGATAGATGAGACAATGCTGGGTGGTAGGAATTTTGTGGATTCCTGCAGATTCCGGAAGGTTCCATCACAAATGTGGGAAAAAATTGTGATTTCCAGCAAAGTTGGAGGTTTGTAGGGCATTGTGGGTAGGAAAATGGTGCCGGTTCCTATGAAGCACACCACCCTGAAATCACCTTGATATTTAGTTTTCAGATGTGTCTAGGTCTTGTGGATTTTTCTACATGGCAGCGTCCCAAAGTCCATAAAGTGCAGCCCTCACCATTCCAAGTGGGACGATTTTGGGAGTTAGCCAAGCTCTCATGTCCTAAAGGTAAAACAAAAACCCAAAATAATCAAATGTCCTCTTGCTTGCCATGGGATAAGATGTTTTAGTGTGCGGGGGAGAGCTGAAAGACTGTTACCCCCTTCAGTTGGGGTGGGGGCATAACCAGGCCCATATGGTTGGTGGCCACCACCCCACTATATTTTTTTATTTATTCCCTGGCATCTAGTAGACTTTCTGCCCCCCCAGGGTGCGGATCGGGGGTAACAACTTTGTCCCCATTTATTTGGGGTGGGGGTATGGCCATATCCCCACCCTCTTATTTTGAAACAAAAATCTTCCCTGGTCTCTGGTGGGCTTTCTGTCCCCAGATATGGCCAACAGTAATGTGTCCCCATTGGGAGCGACCCTTGCCCAAAGGGCTGCCTCCCCAAACAAAACACACACATAAACACACACCAATCCCTGCTGCCTCAGTGGTTTCTGCCCCCAAGGGAGGAGAAATGGCCTAAAATAAATTTGCCCCCCCAGGGGAGCGACACTTGCCAAAGGACTCGCTCCCCTTGTCTGAAGTTGGCGCAAAAAAAAAATAACCCCCAGTGCCCAGTGGTTTCTGCCCCCTTTGGGGGCAGATCACCTAATAAAAATAAGCCGATCTACCCCCAAGGGGGCAGAAATGACCTAAATACAATGTGCCCCCCCCCGGGGAGCAACCCTTGCCTAAGGGGTTGCTGCCCATCTGTAAAACAACAACAACAAAAAAAGGGGTCGCTCCCCTTGTGTGAAATTGACATGAAAAAATGAAGATCCCTGGTGTCTGGTGGTTTCTGCCCCCCTTGGGGCAGATTGGCATAGTAAAAATTGGCCGAAAATGGCCTAAATACAATTCTCCCCCCCCCCCCAGGGGAGCAACCCAATTGGCATCATAAAAATAGGCCAATCGGCCCCCAAGGGGGGCAGAAATGGCCTAAATATAATTTGCCCCCTAGGGGAGCGACCCTTGCCTAAGGGGTCGCTCCACACCTCTTAAAAAAAAAAAAAAAGAAAACTAACCAAACAAACAAAAAAAAAGATCCCTGGCACTTAGAGGTTTCTGCCCCCAGAGGGGGCGGAAAAGGCCTTGAAAAAAAATGCCCCCCTGGGTAGCGGCCCTTGCCCAAGGGGTCGCTCCTCTTATGCCAAATTCCTAAGTAAATAATATCCCTGGTGTCTAGTGGCCATTTTAGCAGCCGGATCGCTTCACAATCCGGCTGCTAAAATGCTCTAAGAGACTTCAAAGGGAAAGAAATTCCTTTCCTTCCCTTTGAAGCCTCTCAGGCCCCCATCAGATGAGCGGAAGAGAAATGCTTTTGCATTTCTCTTCCTATCGTGCTGGAAGCTGAGGTCAGCATGCGATCTCGCGCTGATGTCACGCAGGGGTCAGGGGGGGTCGTGGTGGAAGGGGAAGGGCTTACCCTTCCATCCCTGCCGTGAGGGGGCTGGGAGGGAACCCCACGGAGGGAGCACTTGCGCTCCCTCCAGGCTCCAGGCCAAGGACGTAATGGTTACGTCCTCGGCACAGCAGCACTGTACCGCAGGACGTAACCATAACGTCTGCGGCACAGAAGCGGTTAAAAGCAGACAGAGCATAAACACTGAAGTTCTGGTTAGCAGAGCCTCATCGATACAGTTAGGCAGCACACAGGGAACACACATAGGCCACAAACTATGAGCACTGGGGTCCTGGCTAGCAGGGTCCCAGTGACACATATCAAACACACAGACAAATAGGGTTTCCACTATGAGCACTGGGGTCCTGGCTAGCAGGATCCCAGTGAGACAGTAAAAACACTATGACATATACTCACAAACAGGCCAAAAGTGGGGGTAACAAGGCAAGAAAGAGGCTACCTTCCTACACTGGGCCACGCTGTGCATGAAGGAATTATGCAAAAGTGCACAGAAGCCGCAGGAGGCGAAGAAGACACAATACACAGGGGTACCATTATTCTCAGGGAAGGCAAGGTCTTACCTCCTCCAAATTGTGTCAGCAGGGCCTCACGACAGTCTATGTTGAAGATGTCCACCCTCTGTGTCCTTAGGAGCATGCTCATTGCCGTGAGAGGAGTCCCAGGGTACAAGTCGTCGCCTTGGAAGATGCTTGCTTGGAGCAGGGGAGTGACTCCGTCACTCCACAGGAGATTTCTTCGGTTCTTTTGGTGCAGGATGAAGACAGGGAGTCCTCAGAGTGTGCCATTTCCTTTGTTCAATTTCCTGCCTGAACAGGGAAGAAGGGGTCCCTGAACCGGTGTAGACTGGTTTATGCAAGGAGGGCACCATCTGTGCCCTTCAAAGCATTCCCAGAGGCTGGAGGAGGCTACCCCTCCAGAGCCTGTAACACCTATTTCCATTGGGAGAAGGTGCAACACCCTGCTCTCAGAGGAAATGCTTTGTTCTGCCTTCCTGGGACTGGGCTGCCCAGACCCCAGGAGGGTAGAACCCTATCTGTGAGGTCGCAGCAGCTGTAGCTGCAGTGCAAGCCTCAGAGAGCTGGTTTTGCAGTACTGGGGGTCCATGGTGGAGCCCCCAGGATGCATGGAATTGGCTCCCCAATACCATATTTGGAATGAGGGACAATTCCATGATCTTAGACATGTTACATGGCCATATTCAGAGTTACCATTGTGAAGCTACATATAGGTATTGACTTATATGTACTGCACGTGTGTAATGGCGTCCCCACACTCACAAGGCCCTGAACTATGTTGGGGCACCTTTGCTAGTGCAAAGGTGCCCTCATTCTCAGTACCTTTGCACCTAACCTTCAGCAAGTGAAGGTTAGTTATATAGGTGACTCATAAGTTACTTACATGCAGTGAAAATGGCTGTGAAATAGTGTGTGCACTATTTCACGCAGGCTGCAATGGCAGTTCTGTGTAAGGGTTTGTCTGAGCTCCCTATGGGTGGAAAAAGAAATGCTGCAGCCCATATGGATCTCCTGGAACCCAAATGCCCTGGGTACCTAGGTGCCATATACTAGGGACTTATAATGGGGTCCAGTATGCCAGTTGAAATTGGTAAATGAAGTCACTGGCCTACAGTAACAAATGTAAAAGCAGAGAGGGCATAAGTATTGAGGTTCTGGTTAGCAGAGCCTCAGGAACACAGTTAGGCACTACACAGGCATATACATTAGGCCACTCACTGTGAGCACTGGGGTCCTGGCTAGCAGGATCCCAGTGAGACAGGCAAAACATACTGACATATTGTTTTTTATCTATGAGCACTGGGGTCCTGGCTAGCAGGATCCCAGTGACACAGTAAAAACACACTGACACACACTCACAAACAGGCCAAAAGTGGTGGTAACCATGCTATAAAGAGGCTACTTTCTCACACCATGTTGCCTTTTTAACCACTCAATTTGAGAATATGGAGATAGATTAGTAATTTCCTCCAATGAGGAAACTTCTCTATGAAGTAGGCCTACATCAAAGGCAGACAGGGGTATAAGAAGAGCCCCCAAACCCCCTGAAAATTTAGATCACGTCTGGAATCAAGATGAACCTCTGCCAAGGAGGAGAGCTGAAGAGAAGTGCTGCCCTGCCTGAGACTGTGCTTTGTGGATCTATCCTGCAGTTGCTGCTTCTGCCTGTGAAAGGGGACAAAGACTGGACTTTGTTCTGTATTCCTGCTTGTGAAGAATCTCCAAGGGCTTGAACTGAGCTTGCCTCCTGTTGTTGAAGTCTCAGGGCCATCAAAGACTTCCCCTGCCAGCACCTGGACTCTCTGAGTAGACTCCTGCCCTGCCAAGTGGTGCCCTATCCCATTCCTGGGCCCTTGAAAGGTGAAGCTGGCATACAAAGACTGAAAATGAATGCACAGACCGCTGTGTGGGGAAATTTCTCTGACACGGCTGATAAACGACGTGCCACTGGCATCGCGGTTGAAATCAATGCTCCACCTGCATCGTGGCTGGAAGATCGACACAACATGGCTGGAGAAACAACATGCTAACAGAGGCTGATAACGATGCAAACCCCATGCAGTGCGTTTTTTTTTATACTGTGCGACTGGATTTTCATTTTCCACACCGATGGGTGTGGAAAATCAGCGCAAAGCCTGCCCGGACCGGAGGTGCCTGTCCGGATCGATACATAGCTCTCTTGTGGGAGAGAAGAAATGATGCACGCCCACAAAACCGGAGGAGGAACGATGCACGGTCTTGCCTGCTAGCGAGAAATCGACGCATCGCTGTCCTTTTTCGACACACTCTCCTCCGTGTGGCTTTATTTTGGCACTACCCAGGTACTTTTGAGTTCTAACAACATTCTCACTGTTTTCTAAAAGATTTAAGACTCTTTTGCTTTTTAAATTCATAACTTGACTTGTGTATGTTGGAGTTTTGTCATTTTGGTCTTGTTTTGTTTAGATAAATATTACCTATTTTTCTAAACCTGTGTTGTGTCATTTTGTATTGTTTTCAATGAGTTATTGTGTATGTTGGTACAAATACTTTACACCTTGCTTCTGAAGTTAAGCCTGCTTGCTTGTGCCAAGCTACCAAGGGGGTGAGGGTGGCTTAACTAAGGGGGATTATCCCTTACCCTGACTAGAGTGAGGGTCCTTGCTTGGACAGGGGTAACCTGACTGCCAACCAAAGACCGCCTTTCCTACAATTACCATCATTTTCTATACATTATTCCAAATAATTTGCCGCTATTTCGTCATGTCTTCACCCACCAGCGATTTCCTGCTAGATTTCTGCATCATTATTTGCATCCTCTTCCAGTTCCTGTTGAATTTGTGGCTCAAGTCCCACAGCACTTTTGTTTTGAAGCAGAAATTAAGCAATATTGCACACACAAGGATGGTTTTGCACATAATAGGAAAAAGTACAGGAGTCGTCTACCTGGCACATCCAGCCAGTGGTACCTGGACTTTCAAACCCTAAACATCCTCTCAATGGCATTCCTTGCTTTTGTCAGAGCAGAGTTAATCTTTTTTTCAGCCTCGTCTGTGGATTGTTGAACATGAGCCATGGCTTCAACCCATATCCTTAGTCACCTTGAAAGTGGAACATACCAACATTCAATGATTTTGTACATTGTAACTTAGACATAACTAAACATGTGTGTTATGTATGCCAGCAAACTCATATACATTTCTTTTACTTTGACATTTCACATTTCTTTCACTTTTAACAGATGTATGAAGAACTGTTGACCAGTGTTTCACACATGTATGTTCAATTCCTATGTGCCATGGCAGATATTGTCCATGTTGAGAAAAATAGAACACATCTACATGGTGGCTTTTTTGTTTAGGGAGTAGATTACAATGATAAGTAATTTTGAATGTTCCTAGTAGCCCTGTGCTGTTTACATTTAATATGTGTGCAAAATAAACTTATGATCCAAATCTTTTGCATACTTACATAACTATATAGGTTGTAAGAGTACCAACATCTTTGACACTCACACATATATTTGTCCTTCATCGGCCAGGCTAGCTTGAATCCAGTGGCAGATCTGTGACTGGTGGTGAGTGTTTGAAACATTTCAACACTCCAGCCATCATTTTATTTTTATGGAATTGCTTTCTGCGCTCCAAGGGGCTAGGGTATGAACAGATGTGGTCCCTTGCTTGCTGCGCCACTGGATTCAAGCTAGTTTGGCTGAGGAAGAATGATACTCTGAAACCAGTCCCAGGATGCTTGAATCCTGTCCGGGGAGTACCTGGCTTGGCAGTTCGGGCTGGACTGCTCCCATTGGGAGCAGGGTCAAGACTGATTTGAATATAGCTGGTTCAGAACTGGGGTGATGTGGCAAGCAAAATAACGATGGATTAAACCCAGATCTGTGATTGGGGGTGGCATTTGAAAAGTTTCAACACTCCGTCCATCATTTTGTATGTGTGATATTGCCTATGGTTCATAGGAAGCATTGTCCAACAAAGATGAGATGGGTGCTATTATGTTACAAAAGACTGCTTATGGGTGATTTCCCCATACTACTCTTGAGGTTACTGAGCTGTATATATGAGGGAAAGTCCTATGGAGATTTTGTTCCTCTATACTGATTAGTAAATATATTTATTGTGCCCCAAAGATGGTAAAAGCATGTGCAAGTTATTCTTCATCCATCCTCACAAAAGCATGGGCTTAATAGGCCATTACCATCATTCCGATAGGCTTTTATAGATGTTACAAGGCCATGATTTTTAATTTGAACTTTTGTGAGAAAAAAATGTGTCGCTGCGATGCTAGTAGTAAAGAGATGGAAGAATTTAAAAAAAATTGAGAAACAAACTCAGCCTGGGAGTAATGTTAATTACAATAGAGCATTCAGACTAATTTCAGTCATTCTGCATTGCATTGACTCAGAATTAATAGATTCTGCCTGCTCTTGTAACTAAGAATAATCGCGAGGAAAATAAGCACAGAAACAACTAACTAAGCATTGCATCTTCACAGCTCTGCACAAAGGACCAATTCTAAATACTGAACACCTGAATCTTAGTGAACCCATGTGTAGGAGGCTGGCCTTGTTTGTAGTGGGTACCTTGGGTACTTACACCTTATACCAGGTCCAGTTATCCCTTGTTAGTGAAATGTAGTAGTGTTCTAGCAGCTTAGGCTGATAGAAGTAGCTATAGCAGAGCAGCTTAGGCTGATCTAGGAGACATGCAAAGCTCATGCAATAACACTTAGAGTTACACAGTACTTATACACAAGTAAAGACAATACTCAGTGTTACCAAAAATAAAGGTATTTATTTGGGTGACACAGTCCCAAATTTGGGAGACAATACTCCTTCTGGAGGTAAGTATTATACACAATATATACACTAGACACTGAAATTAGACAAGTAAATAGTCATAGCAATGCAAACAGTATGAAATCCTATAGAATTGCAAAGGGAGAAAATAGGTCTAGGGGCAACACGAACCATATACTAAAAAAGTGGAATGTGAATCACGAATTCCCCCCTAGACAAGTGTAGCGTGTGAAGAATCGCTGGGAGAATAAGAATACAGTAAAGGTAAGTAAATTACCCCTCCACAGAGCCCAGAAAAGCAGGAGTAAAGTACTGCAAGTTTCCTTAGGACACACTATACCTCATTTTGGGGATTTTGCAGCAGCCAACCAAGTCTGCAGAGAACAACTGCTGGATTATTGGACCTGAAGACCTGCAAAGGAAGGGGACCAAGTCCAGAAGTCAAAAGAGGTTCCAGGAAGGACAGGAGCCCATGCCAACCCAGAAGAGGGTGCAAAAGAAGAGCCCTAGGAAGATGCCAGCGGGTTCCTGCATGATGCAAAAGATGTCCCAGGGTGTGAAGATTGTTGCAGATGAGATTTTGTGTTGGAAGGTGCAGACAAGCCTTGGCTACAGCAAAAGGAAGTTTTTCATCAAAATGGTGCTGGATGGACCCAGGAGGGACCTGGGAGCCTCAACTCTGTGTGAGGAGGAAGAGGGGGCTCTCAGCACTTTAGAGGGCCCTCAGGATGCCAGTCAGCACCCTCAGAAGACACAGGATCCAGGTTCAAAGGAGGCGCAAAACACAGTTGATGCAGCACAACAAAAGAAGGTCCCACGCCGCTGGAGAACAACAAAGTGATTTGAGCGTCACAGGGTGGAGTTCTGGGGACCTGAGTGTAGAAGGATGGCCTGGCTTATAGTGGGTACCTGATGGTGCTTACACTTTGTGCCAGGTCCAGTTATCCCTTATTAGTAGATTAGGAGTGTTCTAGCAGCTTAGGCTGACAGAGGTAGCTATAGCAGAGCAGCCTAGGCTGAACTAGGAGACATGCAAAGCTCCTACTATACCACTTATATCATATAGTACTATATCATAAGAAACACAAAAGTCAGAGTTACTAAAAATAAAGTACTTTAATTTAGTGACAATATGCCAAAAGTATCTCAGAGGATACACTCCCTTAGGAGGTAAGTAAAATACACAAAATATACACAAAAACCAAAATCAGGTAAGTAAAACACTTAGAAAAATAGTGCAAACACTGTAGAACACAATAGAATGCAATAGGAGACCATGGGCCTAGGGGCAAAACAAACCATAGACTTCAAAAGTGGAATGCAAACCACAAATGGACCCCAGGCCTAGTGTAGAGTGTAGAGTGTCGCTGGGAGTGTAGGAAAACACTAAGGGTGTCTAAGATACCCCAGCCCAAGACCCTGAAAAGTAGGAGTAAAGCTATCCTACTACCCCAGAAAGGCAGTAAAGTCGAGATAGGGGATTCTGCAAAGACAACAACTGACTGCAAATCACTGAAGAGGGATTCCTGGACCTGAGGACCTGCCAAGGAGGGGGACCAAGTCCAAGAGTCACGCAAGTGTCCAGGGGGGGAAGGAGCCCACTAAATCCCGGATGAAGGTGCAAAACGGCTGCCACAACGGAAGGTGCCAGGAACTTCTCCTTGGGTCAGAAGATGTACCATGGCGTGCTGGAGGATGCAGGGTTGTTTCCATGCAGAAAGACTGCAAACAAGCCTTGCTAGCTGCAAGAGCCGCGGTTGAAGATTGTGTGCTGCCAGGACCCAGGAAGGACCAGGAGGTCACCCCTCGGAGGAGGAGACAGAGTCGCAGCAACACAGAGAGCCCACGCTGAAGCAGAGAACACCCAAAGAGGCACCTGAACAGGCGGTCAGGAAATCTGAGCATGGCAGTCATCTCAGCACAGCAGAAGAGGGTCCCACGAAGTCGGTGGTCAACTCAGTGAGTTGAGCAATGCAGGACGAAGTGCTGGGGACCTCGGCTGTACCTTGCATGAAGGATTTCTTGCAAAAGTGCACAGAAGCCCTAGCAGCTGCAGATCTCGCAGTACACAGGATTACTGTCTGTTGTGGGGAGGCAAGGACTTACCTCCACCAAATTTGGACAGAAGGACCACTGGACTGTCGTGGTCACTTGGATCCAGCTCCTGTGTTCCAGGGCCACACTTGTCAAGATGAGATGGGACCCAGAGAACCAGTGATGCAAAAGTTTGGTGCCTGCGTTAGCAGGGGTAAGATTCAGTTGAACCACAGGAGATTTATTTGTGGCTTCCAGTGCAGGGTGAAGGCAGACAGCCCTCAGAGCATGCACCACCAGGAAACAGTCGAGAAAACCGGCAGGATTAGGCGCTACAATGTTGCTGGTAGTCTTCTTGCTACTTTGTTGTGGTTTTGCAGGCGTCCTGGAGCAGTCAGCGGTCGATCTATGGCAGAAGTTGAAGAGAGAAGTGCAGAGGAACTCTGGTAAGCTCTTGCATTCGTTACCTGAGGAGAAACCCACAGGAGAGACCCTCAGAGGAGGATTGGCTACCTAACCAGTTAAGAGCCTAACAGGAGGGGTCTCTGACGTCACCTGCTGGCACTGGCCACTCAGAGGTCTCCATTGTGCCATCACACCTCTGCATTCAAGATGGCAGAGGTCTGGGACACACTGGAGGAGCTCTAGGCACCACCCCTGGGGTGGTGATGGACAGGGGATTGGTCGCTCCCCTTTCCTTTGTCCAGTTTCATGCCAGAGCAGGGGCTGGGGGATCCCTGAACCGGTGTAGACTGGCTTATGCAAGGAGGGCACCATCTGTGCCCTTCAAAGCATTTCCAGAGGCCAGGAGAGGCTACTCCTCTCAGGCTCTTAACACCTATTTCCAAAGGGAGAAGGTGTAACACTGTGAGAAAGTAGCCTCTTTCTAGCCTTGTTACCCCCACTTTTGGCCTGTTTGTGAGTGTATGTCAGGGGGTTTTCACTGTCTCACTGGGATCCTGCTAGCCATGGCCCAGTGCTCATAGTGAAAACCCTATGTTTTCAGTATGTTTGTTATGTGTCACTGGGACCCTGCTAGTCAGGACCCCAGTGCTCATAAGTTTGTGACCTATACAGTAGGTATGTGTTGCCTGTGTGATGCCTAACTGTCTCACTTAGGCTCTGCTAATCAGAACCTCAGTGGTTATGCTCTCTCATTTCTTTCAAATTGTCACTAACAGGCTAGTAACCAATTTTACCAATTTACATTGGCATACTGGAACACCCTTATAATTCCCTAGTATATGGTACTGAGGTACCCAGGGTATTGGGGTTCCAGGAGGTCCCTATGGGCTGCAGCATTTCTTTTGCCACCCATAGGGAGCTCTGACAATTCCTACACAGGCCTACCACTGCAGCCTGAGTGAAATAACGTCCACGTTATTTCACAGCCATTTTACACTGCACTTAAGTAACTTATAAGTCACCTATATGTCTAACCTTTACCTGGTAAAGGTTGGGTGCTAAGTTACTTAGTGTGTGGGCATCCTGGCACTATCCAAGGTGCCCCCACATTGTTCAGGGCCAATTCCCCGGACTTTGTGAGTGCGGGGACACCATTACACGCTTGCACTACATATAGGTCACTACCTATATGTAGCTTCACAATGGTAACTCCGAATATGGCCATGTAACATGTCTATGAGCACTGGGGTCCTCGCTAGCAGGATCCCAGTGAGACAGTAAAAACACCCTGACATATACTGACAAACAGGCCAAAAGTGGGTGTAACAAGGCTCGAAAGAGGCTACCTTCCTACACCGGGCCAGTCTGTGCATGAAGGAATTTTGCAAAGAGTGCACAGAGGCCTCAGGAGGCAAAGAAGACACAATACACAGGGGTACCGTCGTTCTCAGGGAAGCAAAGGTCTTACCTCCTCCAAATTGTGTCAGCAGGGCCTCAGGACAGCCTATGTTGATGATGTCCTCCCTCTGTGTCCTTAGGAGCATGCTCATTGCCGTGAGAGGAATCCTAGGGAACCAGTCGTCGCCTTGGAAGATGCTTGCTTGGAGAAGGGGAGTGACTCCGTCACTCCACGGGAGATTTCTTCGGTCCTTTTGTTGCAGGATGAAGACAGGGAGTCCTCAGAGCGTGCCATTTCCTTTGTCCAGTTCCCCACCAGGGAAGGGGAGAAGGGGTCCCTGAATCGGTGTAGACTGGTTTATGCAAGGAGGGCACCATCTGTGCCCTTCAAAGCATTCCCGGAGGCTGAGGGAGGCTACCCCTCCCCAGCATGTAACACCTATTTCCAAAGGGAGAAGGTGTAACACCCTGCTCTCAGAGGAAATGCTTTGTTCTGCCTTCCTGGGACTGGGCTGCACAGACCCCAGGAGGGTCTGTGAGGTGGCAGCAGCTGTAGCTGCAGTGCAAGCCGCAGAGAGCTGGTTGGGCAGTACTGGGGGTCCATGGTGGAGCCCCCAGGATGCATGGAATTGGCTCCCCAATACCATATTTGGAATGAGGGACAATTCCATGATCTTAGACATGTTACATGGCCATATTCGGAGTTACCATTGTGAAGCTACATATAGGTATTGACCTATATGTAGTGCACACGTGTAATGGCGTCCCCACTCTCACAAAGTCCCGGGAAATGGCCCTGAACTATGTGGGGGCACCTTTGCTAGTGCAAGGGTGTAGGAGGCTGGCCTGCTTTGTAGTGATACCAAGGGGTACTTACACTCTGCACCAGGTCCAGTTATCCCTTATTAGTGTAGAAGAGGTGTCTAGCAGCTTAGGCTGATAGAAAAGGTAACTTAGCAGAGCAGCTTAGGCTGAACTAGGAGACGTGTAAAGCTCCTACTATACCACTGGTGTCATATGCACAATATCATAAGAAAACACAATACACCGATATACTAAAAATAAAGGTACTTTATTTTTATGACAATATGCCAAAAGTATCTCAGTGAGTACCCTCAGTATGAGGATAGCAAATATACACAAGATATATGTACACAATACCAAAAATATGCAGTAATAGCAATAGAAAGCAATGCAAGCAATGTACAGTCACAATAGAATGCAATGAGAGCACATAGGTATAGGGGCAACATTAACCATATACTCCAAAAGTGGAATGCGAATCACAAATGGACCCCAAACCTATGTGACCTTGTAGAGGGTCGCTGGGACTGTAAGAAAACAGTGAGGGTTAGAAAAATAGCCCACCCCAAGACCCTGAAAAGTGGGTGCAAAGTGCACCTAAGTTCCCCGGAGAGCACAGAAATCGTGATAGGGGAATTCTGCAAGGAAGAACAACACCAGCAATGCAACAACGATGGATTTCCAGACGAGAGTACCTGTGGAACAAGGGGACCAAGACCAAGAGTCACACTCAGGTCGTGAGTGGGCAGATGCCCAAGAAATGCCAGCTGAGGGTGCAAAGAAGCTGCCACCGGATGGTAGAAGCTGTGGATTCTGCAAGAGCGAAGAGGACTAGGAACTTCCCCTTTGGAGGATGGATGTCACACGTCGTGAAGAAGCTTGCAGAGGTGTTTCCGTGCAGAAAGACCGCAAACAAGCCTTGCTAGCTGCAAGGGTCGCGGTTAGGGTTTTCGGATGCTGCTGTGGCCCAGGAGGGACCAGGATGTCGCCAATTGCGTGAGGAGACAGAGGGGGCACGCAACAAGACAAGGAGCCCACTCAGAAGCAAGCAGCACCTGCAGACATGCTGGAACAGGCACTACGAAGAAGAGTGAACTGGAGCTCACCCGAAGTCACAAAGGAAGGTCCCACGACGCCGGAGGACAACTCAGGAGGTTGTGCACTGCAGGTTAGAGTGTTGGGGACCCAGGCTTGGCTGTGCACAAAGGAAATCCTAGAAGAGTGCACAGGAGCCGGAGCAGCTGCAAATCATGCGGTACTCAGCAATGCAGTCCAGCGTGGGGAGGCAAGGACTTACCTCCACCAAACTTGGACTGAAGAGTCACTGGACTGTGGAAGTCACTTGGACAGAGTTGCTGAGTTCCAGGGACCACGCTCGTCGTGCTGAGAGGGGACCCAGAGGACCGGTGATGCAGTCTTTTGGTGCCTGCGGTTGCAGGGGGAAGATTCAGTCGACCCACTGGAGATTTTTTCTGAGCTTCTAGTGCAGAGAGGAGGCAGACTACCACCACAGCATGCACCACCAGGAAAGCAGTCGAGAAGGCGGCTGGATCAGCGATACAAGGTTGCAGTAGTCGTCTTTGCTACTTTGTTGCGGTTTTGCAAGCGTCCAGAGCAGTCAGCGGTCGATTCCTTGGCAGAAGGTGAAGAGAGAGATGCAGAGGAACTCTGATGAGCTCTTGCATTCGTTATCTAAAGAATTCCCCAAAGCAGAGACCCTAAATAGCCAGAAAAGGAGGTTTGGCTACTTAGGAAGGAGGATAGGCTAGCAACAAAGGTAAGAGCCTATCAGAAGGAGTCTCTGACGTCACCTGCTGGCCCTGGCCACTCAGAGCAGTCCAGTGTGCCAGCAGCACCTCTGTTTCCAAGATAGCAGAGGTCTGGAGCACACTAGAGGAGCTCTGGGCACCTCCCAGGGGAGGTGCAGGTCAGGGGAGTGGTCACTCCCCTTTCCTTTGTCCAGTTTCGCGCCAGAGCAGGGCTGGGGGATCCCTGAACCGGTGTAGACTGGCTTATGCAGAGATGGGCACCATCTGTGCCCATCAAAGCATTTCCAGAGGCTGGGGGAGGCTACTCCTCCCCAGCCCTGACACCTTTTTCTAAAGGGAGAGGGTGTAACACCCTCTCACTGAGGAAGTCCTTTGTTCGGCCTTCCTGGGCCAAGCCTGGCTGGACCCCAGGAGGGCAGAAACCTGTCTGAGGGGTTGGCAGAAGCAGCAACTGCAGTGAAACCCCGGGAAAGGTAGTTTGGCAGTACCCGGGTCTGTGCTAGAGACTCGGGGGATCATGGAATTGTCTCCCCAATGCCAGAATGGCATTGGGGTGACAATTCCATGATCTTAGACATGTTACATGGCCATGTTCGGAGTTACCATTGTGACGCTATACATATGTTGTGACATATGTATAGTGCACGCGTGTAATGGTGTCCCCGCACTCACAAAGTCCGGGGAATTTGCCCTGAACAATGTGGGGGCACCTTGGCTAGTGCCAGGGTGCCCACCCACTAAGTAACTTAGCACCCAACCTTTACCAGGTAAAGGTTAGACATATAGGTGACTTATAAGTTACTTAAGTGGCTGTGAAATAACGTGGACGTTATTTCACTCAGGCTGCAGTGGCAGGCTTGTGTAAGAATTGCCAGAGCTCCCTATGGGTGGCAAAAGAAATGCTGCAGCCCATAGGGATCTCCTGGAACCCCAATACCCTGGGTACCTCAGTACCATATACTAGGGAATTATAAGGGTGTTCCAGTATGCCAATGTGAATTGGTGAAATTGGTCACTAGCCTGTTAGTGACAATTTGGACAGAAATGAGAGAGCATAACCACTGAGGTTCTGGTTAGCAGAGCCTCAGTGAGCCAGTTAGTCATCACACAGGGAACACATACAGGGAACACTTATGAGCACTGGGCCCTGGCTGGCAGGGTCCCAGTGACACATAAAACTAAAACAACATATATACAGTGAAAATATGGGGGTAACATGCCAGGCAAGGTGGTACTTTCCTACACAACCCCCCCCCAAACGAAGTACAATAAGACTAGCCATGACCTGATGAGTCTTCATTGTCTAAGTGGAAATATCTGAAGAGTCCATCTGCATTGGAGTGGGTGCTCCCAGGTCTATGTTCCACTGTATAGTCCATTCCCTGTAGAGATATGGACCACCTCAACAATTTAGGATTTTCACCTTTCATTTGTTTTAGCCAAAGTAGAGGTTTGTGGTCTGTCTGAACAATGAAGTGAGTGCCAAACAGGTATGGCCTCAACTTCTTCAGTGCCCAGACCACAGCAAAGGCCTCCCTCTCTATGGCAGACCAACGCTTTTCTCTAGGGGTCAACCTCCTGCTGATAAAAGCAACAGGTTGATCCTGGCCCTCAGAATTAACTTGTGATAAGACTGCCCCTACCCCTAATTCAGATGCATCAGTTTGGACAATGAATTGTTTGGAGTAACAGGGGCTTTTTAGGACAAGTGCAGAGCACATGGCCTGTTTCAGCTCCTCAAAAGCTTTCTGACAGCTAGCTGTTCATAATACCTTTTTAGGCATTTTCTTAGATGTGAGGTGATTAAGATGGGCTGCAATGGAGCCATAGTTCTTTATGAACCTCCTGTAATACCCAGTGAGGCCTAAGAAGGCTCTCACCTGGGTCTGAGTTGTAGGGGGAACCCAATCTATAATAGTTTGGATTTTCCCCTGAAGTGGTGCAATCTGTTCTCCACCCACCAGGTTTCCCAGATAAACCACTTTCCCCTGCCCTATCTGGCACTTTGAAGCCTTTATAGTGAGGCCTGCCTTCTGCAGGGCCTCCAAAACTTTCCACAGGTGGACCAGGTGATCATCCCAGGTGGAGCTAAAGACAGCTATATCATCTAGATATGCTGCACTAAAAGCCTCCAATCCTTGCAGGACTGTATTCACCAACCTCTGAAAAGTGGCAGGTGCATTTTTCAACCCAAAAGGCATTACTGTGAATTGGTAGTGCCCTCCAATGGTTGAAAATGCAGTTTTTGCTTTAGCATCCTCTGATAACTTGATCTGCCAATACCCTGCAGTCAAATCAAAGGTGCTTAGATACTTGGCAGATGCCAGTGTATCTATTAGCTCATCTGCCCTGGGTATAAGGTGAGCATCAGTTTTAGTTACCTGGTTGAGACCCCTGTAATCTACACAAAATCTAATTTCCTTCTTTCCATCTTTGGAATGAGGTTTTGGTACAAGTACCACAGGAGAGGCCCATGGACTTTCAGAGTGCTCAACCACTCCCAGTTCAAGCATTTTCTGAACCTCTTGTTTTATGCAGTCCCTGACATGGTCAGGCTGCCTATAGATCTTACTTTTGACAGGCAAGCTGTCTCCAGTATCTATAGTGTGCTCACACCAAGAAGTGGTGCCTGGCACAGTAGAAAAGAGTTCAGAAAACTGACCCAGGAGATTTATGCAGTGGTCTTTCTGCTCAGCCATAAGACAATCTGCCAGAACTACACCTTCCACCAGAGCATCTTGTTCTGTGGAAGAGAAGAGATCAGGGAGAGGGTCACTCTCTTCTTCCTGTCCTTCATCTGTTTCCATGAGCAGGGTGAGATCAGCCCTTTCATAGTAGGGTTTTAGGCGATTGACATGGAGCACCCTAAGGGGACTCCTGGCAGTGCCCAAGTCAACCAAGTAGGTGACTTCTCCCTTTTTCTCAACAATTATGTGGGGACCACTCCATTTGTCTTGGAGTGCTCTTGGGGCCACAGGCTCCAAGACCCACACTTTCTGCCCTGGTTGGTACTGAATCAGAACAGCCTTCTGGTCATGCCATTGCTTTTGGAGCTCTTGGCTGGCCTGAAGGTTTTTACTGGCCTTTTTCATGTACTCAGCCATCCTAGGTCTTAGGCCAAGTACATAGTCCACTATGTCTTGCTTAGGAGCTTTTCAAGGTTGTTCCCAACCCTCCTTCACAAGTGTTAAAGGACCTCTCACAGGGTGTCCAAATAGGAGTTCAAAGGGGTTGAAGCCCACTCCTTTTAGGGGTACCTCCCTGTAAGCAAAAAGGAGGCAAGGTAACAGGACATCCCACCTCCTGCGGAGTTTTTCAGGGAGTCCCATTATCATTCCTTTGAGAGTTTTATTAAACCTCTTAACCAGTCCATTTGTTTGTGGATGATAGGGTGTGGTGAACTTGTATGTCACACCACATTCCTTCCACATGGCCTTTAAGTAAGTAGACATGAAATTGCTTCCCCTGTCTGATACCACCTCTTTTGGGAAGCCCACCCTGGGAGAGATTCCCAGGAGGGCCTTTGCCACTGCAGGAACTGTAGTGGTCCTTAGAGGAATTGCTTCAGGATATCTGGTGGCATGGTCCACTACCAACAAAACAAACCTATTGCCTGAAGCAGTATGAGGGTCAAGGGGCCAACTATGTCAACCCCTACCCTTTCAAAGGGTACCCCAACCACAGGTAGTGGAATAAGGGGAGCCTTTGGGGTGCCACCTGTTTTGCCACTGGCTTGACAGGTTTCACAGGACTTACAAAATTCCTTTGTGTCCTCTGACATTCTAGGCCAATGAAACAAGGGGACAAGCCTGTCCCAAGTTTTCATTTGCCCTAAATGTCCAGCCAAGGGAATGTCGTGGGCTAGAGTTAGAAGGGGCACTCTGTATTGCTGAGGAATCACCAATCTCCTATCTGCTCCAGGTTTTGGATCCCTTGCTTCAGTATACAAGAGGTTGTCCTCCCAGTAAACTCTGTGAGAGTCACTGACATCCCCATTTTGCTGTTTGACAGCTTGCTGTCTTAGACCCTCTAGTGTGGGACATGTATGCTGTGTCACACTCAGCTCCTCCCTGGCAGGCACCCCTTCACCCAAAAGCTCAGCAGTGTCTGCTTCCAGCTCGTCTGGTGAAGGTTCTGAACAGGGTGGAAATTCTTCTTCCTCAGAAATTGAATCCACTGTAGAGGGAGGGATCCAAGTCACCCTGTCCTTTTTGCTTTTTGGCCCGAGCCCTTGTCAAAGCAAAAATATGTCCAGGAATGCCCAGCATTGCTGCATGAGCCTCCAACTCCACTTCGGACCAAGCTGATGTCTCTAAATCGTTCCCTAGTAGACAGTCTATAGGTTAATCTGAGGCAACCACAACTTTCTTTGGACCAGTAACCCCCCCCCCCCAGTTGAGATTTACAGCAGCCATGGGGTGGCTAAGTGTGTTGTTATGAGCATCAGTCACTTGGTACTGGTGACCAAGTAGGTGTTGTTCAGGGTGGACCAGTTTCTCTATTACCATGGTAACACTGGCACCTGTGTCCCTGTAGGCCTGAACCTCAACACCATTTATTAGGGGAAGTTGCTTGTACTTATCCATATTAAGGGGACAAGCAACCAAGGTGGCCAAATCAATGGCACCTTCAGAGACTAACACAGCCTCTGTGGTCTCCCTAACAAGACCAACCCCAACTAAATTACCAAAAGTGAGCCCAGCTACTCCCTTGGATTGGCTATTAGTAGGTTTTCTCCCACCACCACTGCTATTGCTAGGGGCACTAGGTGTAGCAGTAGGGGTTGTAGTGGTAGGAGGCTTGGTGCTTTACTTTGGACAACTGGGATCAGTTGTCCAATGGCCTTTTATTTTACATAAATAGCACCATGGTTTCTTTACTTGATTTTGATTTGAAGAGGATTTGGGCCCACCACCCCCACCAGAGTGTTTTTGTGGGCCTGATGAAGACTAATTTTTAGATTTGTCCCCACCCTTGTCGGAAGACTTACCATCCTTCTTCTTGCCATCCTTGTCACCCCCTGTATGAACTTTTCTGTTCACCCTTGTTCTGACCCATTTGTCTGCCTTCTTTCCCAATTCTTGGGGAGAGGTCAGATCTGAGACCACTAGGTATTGGTGCAACAAATCAGACACACAATTATTAAGAATATGCTCTCTCAGGATTAAGGTATACAGTTTTTCATAGTCAGAAACCTTACTGCCATGTAACCACCCCTCCAAGGCCTTCACTGAATGGTCAACAAAGTCTACCCAGTCTTGTGAAGACTCCTTTTTGGTTTCTCTGAACTTGATCCTGTACTGTTCAGTGGTTAAGCCAAAACCATCTAGGAGTGCATTCTTAAGAACTGTAAAATTATTGGCATCACTTTCCTTCACAGTAAGGAGCCTATCCCTACCCTTTCCACTGAAAGATAGCCATAGGATAGCAGCCCACTGCCTTTGAGGGACCTCCTGTACAACACAGGCCTTCTCAAGTGCAGCAAACCACTTGTTAATGTCATCCCCCTCCTTGTAAGGGGGAACTATCTTGTGCAGATTCCTAGAATCATGCTCTTTCACAGGATTACTATTTGGAATACTGCTGCTGCCACCATGGGGTCCAAACCCCAACCTCTGCCTTTCTTTTTGTAAGTCAAATGCTTCCTTGTCTAGATCCAGCTGTTGCTTTTTAAGCTTCAGCCTGGACTCTTCCACTCTCAACCTATTGAGTTCCCTTTCTAACAGTCTGTCATCAGGGTGGGTGGGTTGGGCATGCCTTGACACAGAAGAATGGTGTGAATGAACAGAGGGAGACCTGTCCCTAACAGATGGCACTCTAACAACCTGGCCTACAGAAGTAACAGCGTGTGGTGAATTTTTCACCACGATGCAGGCTGTGCGTCATTTTCTTCTAGCTGTGTGTCGATTTCTGCTGCACATGGAGTTCTTCTTGCATGAATGAAGTCTTTTTGGCCCTGAGACTACAGGGAACAGAAGGCAAGCTCTATCCAAGCCCTTGAAGAGCACTTCTCAGCATAACCAGGGAGCAGCAAGGCAGCAGGACAACACAAGGCAGCAGTCCTTCTCAGAAAGCAGTCAGGTGGGTCCTTTGGGCAGCCAGGCAGTTCTTCTTGGCAGGTTGCAGGTTCTGGTTCAGGTTCTCTTCTCCAGGAAGTGTCTGTGACAAGAGGGTCTTTTCAAGAAGTGTCTAAGATGGTAGGGTCAGAGACCCTGCTTAAACACCCAAATGTGCCTCTGGAGTGGAGGAGACTTCAAAGAGTGGCTTAGAAGTGCACAAGGTCCCCTTTCAGTTCCATCATGTCTGCCAGGTTCACAGTAAGGAGGGTGGCAGTCCTTTGTGTGAGGGCAGGCTACTGTCATTTTACATGTAATTATCAAGCCCTCCACCCTCCCAGCCCAGGAAGACCCATTTTATATGCAGATGTATGCAAGTGTGACTGAGCATCCTGTGCTTGGGGTTGTCTGAGTGAATACACAAGTTAGCTGTCAACTAAACCTAGCCAGACGTGGATTGGAAGGCACAGAAGGATTTAAGTGTAGAGAAATGTTCAATTTCTAAAAGTAGCATTTCTAAAATTGCAATATAAAATCCAACGTCACCATTAAGCAGGATTTTGTATCACCATTCTGGCCATACTAAATATGACCTCTCTACTCCTTTCAGATCAGGATCTACCACTCAAACAGTATATGAGGGTAGCCCTAATGCTGTCCTATGAAAGGAGCAGGTCTCACAACAGCGTAAAATCGAATTTAGGAGTTTTACACTACCAGGACATATAGAACACACATGTCCTGCCTTTAACTTACATAGCACATTGCCCTATGGGCTACCTAGGGCCTACCTTAGGGGTGACGTATATGTAGAAAAAGGGGAGTTTAATGCTTGGCAAGTACTTTTAAATGCCAAGTCGAAGTGGCAGTGAAACTGCGCACACAGGCACTGCAGTGGCAGGCCTGAGACATTGTTAGGGGACTACCTATGTGGGTGGTACAACCAGTGCTGCAGCCCACTAGTAGCATTTAATTTACAGGCCCTGGGCACATGTAGTGAACTTCACTAGGGAGTTACAAGTAAATTAAATAAGCCATTTTGGTATGAGCTAATGTCACCATGTTTTAAGGAGAGAGCATATGCACTTTAGCACTGATTAGCAGTGGTAAAGTGCGCAGAGTCCTAAAGCCAGCATAAATGAGGTCAGAAAAAGAGAAGGAGGAAGGCAAAACGTTTGGGGGTGACCATGCAGTTGTGCTATTTCCAACACCAAGATCCCAAAAAGTTTCTTGAACCCATTCACAAGCCACTGTCATTCCATTCTATGATTTTGTTGTGTGATACAATTCCAACTCTTTTCTATGGTAATATAGTGGCATAGTTTCTTTATGACAAAGGACATGGCTAATGGTTGGGTTTGTAGAACAGAGGTGAGCTTGTATTGATCTAAATTTTCCCTGTAGGGGAAGGAAATAAAGAAATTGCATTTCTCAGCTGATGTATGTACAGACATAGAACTCCTGCCTGCTACAGTTAAAAGAGCAAGTAATTATATTGAGGCAGATGTGACACTAAAACATCAGTTTTGGTTTACAATCTTATGGCACACCACAAAACACAAGTGAAGAGCATAGGGATCTTTTCTGATTGATTACAAGGGATCTTTCCAGACATTAAGGCTTTTCTAGTGCTTAATAGAATGTAGACAGGAGCCAACATGTACAGAGAATATTAGCCAGCCATATTTCTACAACATTTGAAGACGCAGAAATTTAGGAAAATAATATTTCGTCCTCAATGTTGTCTGTATATAGTCCTTTGTGCGAGTGTTAGACCTGTCAGCTCTTGGCGTAGTCCTTTGACATAAGACCTCCTTTTTTGATCCTTTACTGACCTTCATTTTTGCTGGTTTTAGGACTCTGGGCACTTTACCACTGATGACTAGTGCTAACGTGCAAGTGTTACCGGTGTAAATTGTATTAGTGATTGGTTTCTCCATGATTGGCATATTTGATTTACTAGTAAGACCCTAGTAAAGTGCATTATGTGTACCCAGGGACTGTAAATCAAATGCTATTAGTGGGCCTGCAGCACTGGTTGTGCCACCCATGAGTAGCCCTGTAAGCATGTCTCAGACTCTCCACTGCAGTGTCTGTGTGTACAGTTTTAAACTGCCATTTCGACATTGAAAGTGCACTCACTTGCCTGGCCCAAACCTTCACTTTTATTGACCTATTCATCACACCAAGGCCGCATGTCTGGAAATCAACGCATAGCCTTTCCTGCGAAGAAAGTAAGGAACCAACATATTGCCTCTCCTGCGAGGAAAGAATGAACGCATCACCTCCCCTGCGCAGTAAGGAACCCACACATTGCTATGCTTTTTTAGTGCCTCACCTGCCCTGTGGCCCACATTGCCTTTAATTTTGAGTCATCCCAGGTTCTTTGTGCTAAAAAAATGGAATCATTAATTCCTATGGATTAAGACTCATCTAAACTTTTAAAAACTGACATCTTTACTTGTGCATGTTAGATTTTTGTCGTTTTGATATTGTTTTCTCAGATCAACATTGGCTAGTTTTCTAAACAGGTGCAGATAACTTTTGTGGTGTTTTCACAGTGTTACTGTGTGTGTGAGTACAAATAATTTACACATTGCCTCTGAGATAAGCCTGACTGCTCATGTCAAGCTACAAAGGGGGTGAGCACGTTTTATCCTAACTTCGTGACTCTCTTACCCTGACTAGAGTGAGGGTCCCTACTTGGACAGGGTGCAGACCACTGGCAACTAGAGACCCCATTTCTAACACTGGGGATCAACAGTGAGGATTGGACTTATATGTCCACTTGACCTACAGCGGTTGGTGTACACTACTTCCATATCACAGACCATTATGTAACCATATGCAGATTTTTTTCCTTTTGGCCTTCTTTTTGCCTTCTGGAATTCTTGGGCAACTTTTGAGTTTCGCCCTCAATCATGTTTCAGTCTGGTGAGACATAAGCATTTATTGCAGGTTTCGTGTTTGAGCAGGAGAGGATGGAGACCTATACAGTGTCTCAGATCAAAAGGTCTGGAAGGAGTTCAAGTGTCTTTTTTAAGGCCGCGCTAAAAAAAGAAGGAGCTGTTAAAGGTGCTGTGGGCCTGGTTGGCAGCCGGAAGGCTCATGAACATGCAGAAGTAGAGCCTGCCTGGGTATTTTGTGTTGCAATACAATCTGCCTGGGGGAAAGGCATCCTCCAGGGCAGGCAGCTGTGTTTCTTTAAAGGGTCTGACCCCAGAGGGGCTGGAGGACTGGCAGAAGCTAGGAAGTACATTTTGGAGCTTGAAAGGCTCAGACTGGAAATGGAGGCAAATAAACTGACCATAGACGGAAGGAAAATGATCTTGTCTCACAAACTGAGTTTAAAAAAGCTGGACTTGAAAGGGAAGGCCAGCACAGATGGTGGCAGCATTTCATCAGTGTAATCTGAGAGAAGATAGCACCATCAAATAATCTAGGGAAAGAGTGTAATAAAGAAGATGACAAACACAGGTGATTTCAGGGCTCTCCACATGCACACGGATCCTTGAAAAAGATTGGGGGGCAGGTCTGTGGAACTACTTCATAGTGGAAGGGAGGGACACCTTTTTGGCACTACGGGTTGCAAGTGAGCTCACCTACACTACCATGAAGGGTGCCCTTGTCTCTAGGTATGGCTTGACACCAGAGATGTACAGAAGAAAGTTTAGTGAGAGTAGGAAACTTGATTCCCAGAACTGGCTTGATTATGTGGATTCCCTTTGTGGAGCACTGGAGGGTTGGGTGAAGGACAGCGTGGTAACAGATTACCAGGGGATGTACAGTTTGTTTGTATGGGAGCACTTGTCTAGTCTGTGTTTTCCAGAACTGTAAAACTGTAAACTTTGCACTTGTATAGCGCACTAATCACCTGTTAGGGTCTCAAGGCGCTGTACTCATACCGCTATGGAACCCTTCCTGGCTTTTCCCTGTGAGGTGCCCACTCCTGGGCACCCCCAGGGTGAAGCCAGGCATCCAAGCTCTGTTGGGGCCGTTGTGGAGATTAAGCAAGCTATTGCCCAGAGTTGCAGAGTGGGACTAGTTAATTAGATTAGGCACCCAGACGAGAATTATCTGGTCCAAGGGAATTGAGCCCAAGACCTGCCGAAGCAGGACTTGAACCCTGGTCTTGAGCCAGATCTCTGCTTCAGTGTCTGCCGCTCTAACCATTGTGCCACACTTCTCCAATGCACAGAACTGTGCATTCACTGGATTGACAGCAGGTTTACAGACCCCAGAAAGCTTGCTCGGAGGTGGATCGCTAGATGAGTACCAGGGTCCACAAGAAGTTGAATGTGGGCGACTCAGGCAAGGGTGAACAGGGTCCCCAGCAGAAGAAGGAGTGGGGGGACAAAGATAAAAGTAAGGACTTCTCAAAAGGGCCACAAACGAATTCCCAGGGTAAGGATTCCCAACCCCCTTTCGAGAGGAAGAGTTGGTTCCTCTCAGGAAAGCCTCCAGGGAAGGGACCCCTAAAGTGTTTGCCTGTAATCAGGAAGGGCATTTCAGGGGGAGTACCAAGTATCCCAAGCAGGGACAGCCCCACGCCGGTGGGAAGACACTAGGGGTGGCCAGTGTAGTGCTTGGGGAGGAGATGGCCCCAGTTAGTAGGGGGAGCCAGCTGAGGTAAGCCTAGTCTCCCTGGGTAAGGGTGAGGTAGTCCAGAGAACCCTCATGCCTGACAACACTAAGTAGTACAAGCAGTTGATGACCATCAATGGGAGGTGGGTGGAGACCTTGAAAGATGCAGAAGCTAGTATGACAACTTACCACTGTCATCTGGTGTCTGAGGAACAGGTAATCCCTAATGTGGTCCACCAAGTTGTAGTAGTAGACAACAGTGAGCACCACTGTCTGATAGCTCAGGTTCCCTTTGAATGTGGTGGTCTCAGGTCTACTTGATGGTAACTGTGAGTCCATCCATGCCTGTTGACTGCCTACTAGGAATTGAATTGGAGCTTACTGCCTTGAAGGTGGTGGAGCTCAGGTCGCACTTGGAAATCTGAGGATTGCCAGAGTGGGTGTGCATGACCACACCATCCATGGCCACCAGAGAGGGTGATCAGAAGGACCTGAAGCCTGAAACAGTGGCCCAGGTGCCTGCCAGGAGTAGGGGTGGGCAAGAGGTACGAAAAACCGACTCCTGAGATTCCCACAATCTGGGAGAAGGCTGAACCTGAGGGGTATGCCCTGGAAGCTACAGGGGAAGAAGTGACTGAACTGTGGGACCTACCTAACCTGACCCATTCGCAGCAGGATGGAGGTCCCACCAGGGAGGAGTTCTGCACAGTGCAGAAAGTGTACCCCACTCTTGAGAGTCTTCGGAAATAGGCTGAAGCCCAGGCAGCTGGTGACGTCCCTAGATGTCACCTGATCTACTCGGAGAATGATCTCCTGTTTAGCAAGCCTAAGGTTGCTGATCCTGGGACAGCCTATGTGCTCGAGGTACCCCAGTGTTTCAGGGCCATCCGACTGGATCTGGCTCATGAGGTGCTGCTGGCAGGTCATTTGGGGTAGAACAGGCTTGTCACACATTTTTATTGTCCTCAAATGAGGAAAAACCGAGGTGCATTCTGCAGCACCTGTCAAACTGGCCAGGTGAGTGGCAAATCTGGGAAGAGGTGCAAGGCTCCTCTTCAAGCATTTCCTGTCAGAGCACCCCTTTTGAGTTGGTGGGCTTTGACACTGTGGGACCTCTGGATCCCAAGACAGCCATGGGCCATAGGTTTATGCTAGACCATGCCACCCAGAATCCGGAAGCTATCTCTCTGAGAACAGTGATTGCACCCACCATGGCCAGGGCACTTATGGGGAACTTTATCCCTGTGGGTTTCCCCAAAGACATGGTATCTGACAGAGGTACCAATTTCATGTTGTTGTCCATGAAAACCATATGGAAGGGGTGTGGTGTTACCTCCAAATTCACCATGTCTTACTACCCCAAGACAATGGGATGGTTGAGATCTTCAAACGTACCCTGAAGGATATGATTATGTGTCTCACAGAACCCATGAGGTGTAAGTGGGACGTCCTGTTACTATTCCTGTTGTTTACATACAGGGAGGTTATGTATAAGTGGGTTGGCTCTAGCCCTTTCGAGCTTCGGTATGGGTGCCCTGTGAGAGGGCTTCTCAGTATGGTGAAGGAGGGCTGGGAGCAAGCTAATAAGAAATCCCCCTAGGATGTATTCAGGTACGTGTTGGCCTTCAATAACAAGACAGACTGCTTTCAGAAACCCGTCATTAAGAATCTGGAATCTAGCTAGGAGGATATGAAACCCTGGTATGACCAGAATACCACGCTGGTTGAGTTTCAGCCTGGCCAGAAAGTGTGGGTGATGGTCTGGTAGAGCCCTGTGATCTCCAAGACTTTTGTTCTGGGCATTTGAGGTGAAGAAGTGCAAGAGTAATGTCATCTACCTGGTGGGCATGCGTACTCCTAGGAAACCTTTGAGGGCCCCGCACGTGAACCGCCTCAAGCTGCACTTTGCGAGGTCTGAGTTGACCATGCTCTAGGTCATGTATTATGGAGATGAATGAAAGAGTGAACCTCTCCAGGACCTCCTTTCTTTCAAAGGGCAGGATGAGTCAGTGGATGGTGTGAACCTCTCCCTTACTCTGACCCTAGAACAGTAGAGGGACTGTCTTCAATTACTGGGACAGTCCTCCTCTATGTTCTCACTCATCCCTGGAGTCATGCACTGGGATATCCATGATAGTGACATAGTGATTATGTTAAACATAAATCTTACAGACTGAATGATATAGTGAGGAACAGCATTAAAGAGGAAGTCTCTAAGATGCAGGAGTCAGGGGCAATTGAGCACTCCATTAGTCTTTGGTCCATCCCGGTGGTTCTGGTCCCCAGGGTGGCTTTTCCCATTTTCACACCTGCAATGAGTTTCTGAGTTGACTACCAGGGGCTTAATGCTGTCACCAAGACTCAGGCACACCAATTCCCTGAGTTGATGAGCTCATACACCAGTTGGAAGCTGCCAAGTTCCTCAGCACGTCTGACCTAATGTCTGGGTACTGGCAGATTGCCTTAACCGAGGGGGCCAAGGAGAGGTTGGCATTCTCAACACTAAAGGGGCATTATCAGTTCCATGTGATGCCCTTTGGGTTGAAGAATGCCCCTGCCACATTCCAGAGGGTGGATAGCCAGGTCCTGGCTGGGTTGGAGAACTTCAGAGCCACTTACCCGCATGTAATATCTGTCTTTAGTTCTTGCTGCTGTGAGGACCACTTGCACCACCTCTAGGAAGTCTGAGGGCTTTACAGAGTGCAGGGCTCCCTATCAAGGCCAGTAAGTGCCAGAGTGGGCAGGGTTCTGTGGTGTACTTGAGACACCAGGTAGGGAGCGGCCAGGTGGTGCTCCTACAAGCCAAGATTGAGACCATTCTGGCTTTGGCATCCCCTAAGACCCAGACAGAGATGAGAGCCTTTTTAGCTCCCACCGGGTACCTCAGGAGATTTGTCAAGGGGTATGGCACCATTGTTGCCCCCTTGACAGAATTGACTTCCAGGAAGCAGCCCCATCAGGTGATCTGGAGAGAGTCGTGACAGATTGCTTTTGACACTCTGAAAGAGGCCATGGGAACCGCACCCATGATCAAGGCTCCTGACCTTTCCAAGGAATTTGTGGTGCAGACAGATGCCTCAGAGTATGGTATAGGAGTCATTCTTTCACAGCTAAATGGAGAGGGCCTAGATCAACATATAGCCTTCATTAGTAGGAGGTTATTCCCCAGGGAAAGGAGGTGAAATATTATAGAAAGGGAATCTTTTGCTGAGGTCTGGGCATTGAAGAAGCTAAGACCCTGCTAGTGTGTGACTCACTTCTGGGTTTAGATGGACCACAGGCTCCTCAGATGATTTATGCAGATAAGGGGTTTGAATCCTAAACTGTTGAGGCAGTCCATCTCTCTACAGGGAATGGATTTTAGGTTGAAGCACAGCCCTGGAACAAAACACACCAGTGCTGGTGGTCTTTCCAGGTTCTTCTTCCTTAGTGATGAGAACTCCCTAGAGGCTGGATAGTTCTCTCCACTTTCAACCGGCGGGTGGGAGGGGCGCTGACATGTGTTAGACCTGTAAGCTCTTGGTGTGGGTTCCCCTCTCTTTTGACTAATGACCTCGTGTTTTGATCATGTGCTGAATATCCTTTGTGCTGGTTTTAGTACTCGGGCACTTTACCACTGCTGACCTGTACTAAAGGGCTAGTGTTCAAGGTGTAAATTGTATTGGTGATTGGTTTCTTCATGATTGGCACATTTGATTTACTAGTAAGACCTTAGTAAAGTATACTATGTGTCCCAGGGCCTGTAAATCAAATGCTACTAGAGGGCCTTCGGCACTGATTGTGCCACCCAAATGAGTAGCCCTGTAAACATGTCTCAGAATTGCCACTGCCTTGTCTGTGTGCAGTTTTAAACTGCCATTTGGCTTGAAATATCTTTAAAGTGTAATTTCCCATTGGGAGCAGATAGAAATATGGAGTTTTTAAGTTTCCGAACTCACAATTTAAAAATGAATCTTTTAGTGAAGCTGGTTTCTGAAGTGTAAATTTGAAAATGCCACTTTTAGAAAGTGGGGGGTATTTTCTTGCTTAACCATGCTGTGTCTCTGTCTGTCTGTGGATTACATGTCTGGGTCAGTGTGACAATTGGGCTGTTTGTGCACTCACTCTAGACAGTCACACAAAGGGAGCTGAGGTGTGCCCTGCATATCCTGAAGGTCCATTACCAGGCTGATGGGTCTTCCTGAGCTAGAGTGGTGGGAGGAGCTGACACTTGCACCTGAATTGGGCTGTGCTTGTCCTTACACAAATCAGTCTCTAACTATCTGGAGTGTGTCTAGAGGGAGGGCAGGAAAGGCACGGCCCTGTGCACTACAAAGACGTCTCTTTGAAGTTTTCCTACTTCAAAGACAAAATTCTGTATAAGTACTAGACTTCTGGCACCACAGAGGTAGAACACTTCTGGACTGAAGTCATTCTGCCAGGAAGAAGAGCTGGATGCTGTAGGAGGGACTACCACTCTGTCTGTTGCATTGTTGTGCTGGCCTGCTGTTTGCTGCTTCTTTTTTGGGAGTGAAAGGACTGGACTTTGTCTTCTACATCCTGCTTTCCAAGGTTACCCAAGGGCTTGAACTGAGCTTGCCTCCTGTTAAGAAGTCTCAGGGACATCGAAGGCTTAATCTGCCGGTGCCTAGGCTCTTCTGCTGAAAGTCTTGACTTGCCATGTGGTACCAGTTCCAGTCCCTGGGCCCTTAGAAGTGTAAGCTGGTGACCTGAAGGAGAAAATACACACACCGAAGCACTGTGGCTAAAAATTCAATGCAGTGCCTGTCCCACGGATGGAGAATCGACGCAGCGCCTGTCTCGCAGTTGCAGAATCGACACAGCACCTGTTTCACTGTGGCTCCATCAACACATCATGCTGGGATTTTCCATGCAAAGCCCTTGGGTGTCAATTCTTCATGGACCCAGTACTGCAGTAAGGAACAAATGCAACATGTCCAAAAATCAATGTATCACCTTTTCGACAAGGAAAGAAGCAATTAATTACCTCCCCTACCAGTAAGGAATCGATGCATTGGCTATCCTGTGAGGAAAGAAACAACACATCACCTCCCCTGTGCAATAAGGAACAAATACATTTCTGTGCTTTTTCTACATCTCACCTCCCTTCTGGCCTGCATCGTCTTTAATTTTGACGCATCTCAGGTACTTTGTGCTAAAAAGATACAATCATTGGTTTCTATGGATTAAGGTTCATTCACACTTTAAAAAGTGGTATCTTTACTTGCGTACATTGGGTTTTTGTCATTTTGGTCTTGTTTAACTCAGATAAATATTGACTATTTTTCTAAACTGGTGTGGAGTTCTTTTGCCGTGTTTTCACAGTGTTACTATGTGTTTGTGTACAAATACTTTACACATTGCCTCTGAGATAAGCCTGACTGCTTGTGCTAATCTACCCAGGGGTGAGCAGGGATTATTTTAGCTGTGTGACTCCCTTACCCTGATTAGAGTGAGGGTCCCTACCTGGCCAGGGTGCAAACCACTGCCAACTAGAGGCCCCATTTATAACAGTGAGCCATTCAAGAACACACATTTTAATTAGTACATTTTTGTGTATCTGCCTTAAAAATAGCTGTACCCCTGCTTTCATAGTCATGCTCTGTCACTAGGGCTTGAATTTTTCCTTGTGATTATGGGCCAGATGTAGGAAACAGTTTGCGACTCGCAAACGGCAAAAATTGCCGTTTGCGTTTCGCAAACCGGAGTTTCCTATGCAGAAATGCATTTTGCGAGTCGGAACCGACTCGCAAAATGCATTTCCGACTCGCAAATAGGAAGGGGTGTTCCCTTCCTATTTGCGAGTCTGAGTGCGCAAATCGTATCGCAGTTACCATCCACTTCAAGTGGATGGTAACCCACTCGCAAATTGGAAGGGGTCCCCATGGGACCCCTTCCACTTTGTGAATGGACCCAAA
Organism: Pleurodeles waltl; assembly: GCF_031143425.1. Lineage (NCBI taxonomy): Eukaryota > Metazoa > Chordata > Amphibia > Caudata > Salamandridae > Pleurodeles > Pleurodeles waltl. Next base: position 590,641,294 of record NC_090447.1, read on the forward strand.
AATATTTTTTCAGGGCAGGGAGTGGTCCCAGGGACCACTCCCTGCCCTGAACAAATACCAAAACTAAAGGTTTCGTTTTTTTTTTTTAAGTGCAGCTCGTTTTCCTTTAAAGAAAACGGGCTACACTTAAAAAAAAAAAAACTGCTTTATTGAAAGCAGTCACGAACATGAAGGTCTGCTGACTACAGCAGGCCTCCATGTTTGCGAGTGCCTATACTCGCTATGGGGCGCAATTTGCAACCCACCTCATGAATATTCATGAGGTGGGTCATTGCGACCCCATAGCGAGTTGCAGTCGGTGTCTGAGACACCGTACTGCATACCAATTTTCGAGGTGCAAATTGCGAGTCGCATGGACTCTCACTTTGCACCTCGCAAATTTTTACGTTGCTACATCTGGGCCTATTTCACCTATTTCAGAACTGTGATTCCTGTTCACAAATTGGAGTTGTTTGCTTTTTCCTCTTTGTGGTTACCCATAAAGTGTAAATGACAAATAACTCCAATCTTTATAAAACATAAGTAAGAAAGCAAGCATTTGCATGATAATTCTTGGTTTAAACTCACTCAAGGATGAAGAAAAATTGCATTCTAGATGAGAACACACCAACTATATATAACTATGTGCTAAACGTCATAGACCGTTTCCTTATCCACAGCCAACAATTTTGGTCCATGTGAACTTAAATCATACGCAAACTAGATTACATGGACACGTGTTAATGCAATCCCACATACGATTGGGACACATCTAAAGCATAAATAATTATGGCTAGAGTTCTCTATAATAGCCAAAATGGTAAAACATGTTGACAGAGGATTGTGAATCTCAACATTTTCCACTCATGTTTGTGCACCAGTGATTTATCTTCATGCAGTGTCGAATGGAGTTGATGCAGTCTGTCGTTGGGGCTGTGTAACAACAAATCTAGGCAACAATAGGGTCTGAGTGCATTGCTGAGGCAGCCCTCCTAGCTCTTGGAGAAATTTACTTGGTGTAAGTAGAATTTTAGGGTATAACAATCCACTTGAAAGAGGACAGGAAAATTCTTACATATTTCATCACTGGAAATCTATGTGCACATGAAGAGGCTGACTGGTAGAGAATATCTTCTCTATAACATCTGTTGCTCGAATTTGAAGTTACCTTGAACAAAATTAAAAGACACGAGGTGTTTGTCAAAGCAGGAACAGTTTGTTTAATTAAACATTATGGCCTGGAGAACAGCTAGAAGAATGGGGTTTGAGGACTGTCTCAAGGTACCAATTGATCTGAGCGGTGTTTTATACATTTCTCTGGGTACCATAAAACAAATACAGCGTTCCTTTTTAGGGTAAAGAATGTGAGCAGTTTCCTTGGAGTCAGAAAAAAAGGCCCTGATAACAAATGCAGGTGGGCTTCGACCTTGTGTGGACAAAATGAGGGCCAGTGGGTAACATGTCCAGATGGCCGGCCTGAAGGCCGCGTGATCATGGCGTGTACTGTGCATGCTGTAATCTGATTGGATGAGTGTTCCTAATTATATGTGGCATCTGACTTTCTGGTATTTTGGGAATGTGTGCACCTCTCTAGCTATGTGTGCTTTATTGGGGCCAATCCATTGGTACTATCTTGGTGGTGCTGCACCTATCTATGGGGTTGATCTGAGTTTCCTGTTCATGCGTTTGTCTGTTGGCTACATGCTGACCCACGTGTGATTTGTCAGTCAGTAACCTCAGGACTAGGTCTCAGAGCCTGCCTGACCACGTACTTCTGTGTCAGGGTTGATGGAGAGTTCTTGATGGGTAAATTCAGCAATAGTGGTGATGCAATTTCATCCTTCTATATGCAAACTTGTCATAGTGAGCAACAATGTTATTATTTCCAATATTAACAGTCTCCTCTATAAAAAACACATTTCCCCTACAAAAAACTCAAAAGATAGTGAGAAATCAGCTTGCTCACTTTCCCCATAAACCACATAGGGCAAGTACCATACAACACAATCCAGGTGATCCTCAGATTCAGGTGACTTCTTCATCATATGGTCCATCCCCTGATGCCTAGTGCCCCAGGGTTGTGCTTCGATGCCTGATTACACTGTTTAAGAAAGAAGTGGTCAAGTTGTAGGAAAAAATATATACCCACCTAAGTTACGTCAATGATGCAATAAATCAATCATTGAGCATGCAATTAAATTGCTTTTTAATCATAGCATGTTGCCCTACCCACTAACTGGGACAATAGTTCAAATTATAGCAGTCATTTTTGTATATAGATCAACTAAAGTCAACGTTTCAAATCTTTCAGATCAGTGTCTTACATCTAACAAACATTTAAAGTCTAAGCAACTAAGCAATAAACATAAAAGACAAGAGTAATTAATCCAAGAGTGCTCTCCTTAATTTACGGAGCCATGCGGTGTCCATACCGATTATGTTGAAGATCCACATGTGAGGGATGGTAGCTTAAATCCAAGGCCTACAACGTCCTTATTTTCAAAGGGAAAAAATGTAAGGGCCTCTTTTATATGATTATTTACAAACAAAGTTCAACTTTGGATGAAACCTCCCAAAAATATACAGTCGACGCGTTTCGGCCCCTATAGTTCTGGGCTTCCTCAGGACTAGTGGAGAGAACCACACCTAATAAATATAAACATACATGTAAGCTTAATCACTAGAACTCATTAGAATATAGGCCACTGCCACCAAAACACAATCACGTGTATAAAACATATATAGAAGTGCATTCTAGTGAACATAATCAATAAAAACCACATGAAAATGTCAGAAATACCCATAATCTTATTTAAATGATCGAACATGCTGTTTATGCAGTGACCAAATTGTATCTATACATGTGCTCCCTAAGTCTATATGTGGAACCCCCTTGGGAGTATGTCTTAGAAATATTTTCTAAAATAAACTATATGCTAAGGGCTACAAAAGGTGCCAGTTAAATTACATGCACCACTTACCCTCCCATGGGGGTGTTTGTGGATTGCTGTAACTAGATTCCTGCGTCTCTCAAATGCACTAGAAGTGATACAGACTCATGAGGTCCAAATTCAGATTGAAGAAACATCCTAACACACCATAGCAAACATAAATCTCAGCAACCTTCTCATACTTACTGGTCCCAAAGGCTTTATCCTAAATGCTCTTCTCTTTATAACATGCAGTCCATCACAATAAGGGCACATATGGATGAAACCGGTCCCCCATGAATCCGAGTGCTTAAGAAACTGGCTAGTCCCATCATTCGTGTTTATAACCAGTAAGCAGCAGCCTTCTTAGAACTCTCTTCGATGTCGATCTGGAAATAAGCGTTTATTTACATCGTATGAAAGGGATTCTAATCTGATTCTGATCTTAAATTCCTGAAATCTGGGAAGAGGAATGAACTTGTTGGGGAAAAGTAAAAATGTAAGCTTGCTTAGCTACATTTCGGTTAAACCCGATACCGGCTGCCATCTTGGAGGTATAATCGGTATCGGCTGGGGAATAATCATCGTATTTTATTATAGAGGCGACATACACTGCGCTCCAATGGTTCCACTAGTATTTAATTACCTAAATTTAACACAATAACAAACTAAAGTACCAGAAATAAACAAGTATGTACTGGACCTAACTTCTATTCACTCCTTGAAAAAAAAGGCTGTAGTGGCCATCTTAACTTTTATTCTCTTTTTGTAACTCAGCGGCCATCTTGAAAGGGAGCCTAATAACCTTGTAGGGTAATTGTAAATCAGAAATAATACTCATACCACTATGGGCCTGATTACAACTTTGGAGGAGGGTCTTAATCCGTCCCAAATGTGACGGATATCCTGCCCACCGTATTACAAGTTCCATAGGATATATTGGACTCGTAATACGGCGGGTGGTATATCCGTCACATTTGGGACGGATTAACACCCTCCTCCAAAGATGTAGTCAGGCCCTATGTGTTTTGGCAAAAAAGCTTAAGGATTATTGAGAAATTGCAAATCTTGGGGGAACGGAGTTTGTTTAAAAATATATATATATATATTCCTCAAATAAGTTCTTAAAACATAAACATGAACATAAACAGCATGCTTGTTGACACATGTCTGGGTTTAAATTCATATTAAACACCTTAACTTAGCTGGAGTGCTCTGATATATAGGAAACCGGGGTATGTGCTTCTTTTTTGATGTGAGTTCAAGCATAAAACCAAAATAAAATCAAAATCGAGCAAAGCTATAACAGTTCCTAAATTTCATCTTGGTCACTCAAGCCATATCTCGCTGTTCCAAACTTCTCAATGAATCGCGCTTCCTTCTTAATCAACTGTTGCGATATAGATCGTCCATCTCCTTTAGGTGGAACCACCTCCAGTGCACTCCACCATATATCTTCTGATGAGTGGTTCAGTTCACAATAATGTTCCACCAATGGTGCGCTCTTGATGCCACATTTGATCCTGGATCGATGTTGAAGTATCCTTGTTTTAATCAATTGTGCCGTTTGCCCTATGTAAATCAGGTCACACGGGCATCTAATACAATAAATTACATTTTTCGTGTTACAAATTGAAAAATTCACTTGTCGGTGTACCATTCCATTCAAAATTACCTCCGTCGATTCGTGGGTGAATTGGCACGCTATACAGTTCTTACATTTATAATGACCCTGTAAGGGGGATAAATGTAACAGATCTCTGAGATCTCTTTTGTTTTTTATGGGATATGTAGCCTTCACCCAGTGTTCCCTCAGGTTGTGTGCTCTTTTAAATACAAACAGAGGTTTCTCTATCTCTAATCCTGCCAAGATTCTCCAATTTCTCTCTATAATCGACCTACGATGCTGGCCTTCGGACTATAGGTAATGATACAAGTTAATGGGTTCTCTTTTTGTCGTTGTTTTGGCAGCAAAAGGGTTTCCTTAGGGGTATACCACGCTCTCTTTAATGCTGTTTTAACTAGTTTTTTGGGGTGGGTGGTGTTGTGTGTTGTGTGTGTGCATGGATGTGTAAGTGTGAGTGTGTAGAGGGGGTGTGTGAGTGCGTGTATGCATGCGGGGGTGTTATGTGTTTGAAAATGTGTGCATGTCTGTCTGTTTGTATGTCTGTGAGTATGTGTGCGTGTAAGTCTGTATGTATGTGTGCGTGTATGACGGTGTGAGTGTCTGTTGGTATGTATGTATGCGGGTATGTGTGATGGTAGTGTCTGTGTGCGTGTAGGGTAGGGGTGTGTTTCGATGTTGGGGGGTGGGAAGGGGGGCCCTGCCACCTTTGGGGGTAGTAGGGGGGTTGGGGGGTGGGGGGAGGACTCTGGGGAGGGGGAGGGAGTGGGGGAGACCCCTATCAGTGCCAGGGAAGGAATTCCCTGGCATTGATAGTGCCTACCGCCATGGATTTCGTGGCGGTACAGAACCCCACAAAATCCATGGCGGTACGCAGGGTTGTGATACCACCGGCGGTGTTGTGACAGCCGCTGGTCTGGAGACCGAAGTCGCCAGCCCAGTGGTCATTACCACCCTGGTGGTCGTAGTGGAGAAGTTGCAGTTTAGCATGGCGGTCACTGCCTTGCTTGTAATGCCATTTTTTTGTCCGCCGGCCTGTTGGCGGTATTACCACCTTTTCTCCACCGACCGCCAGGGTTGTAATGAGGGCCATAGTGTTATTAGCATTATTTCTGATTTACAGTTACCCTACAATGTTATTCGACTCCCTTTCAAGATGGCCGCTGAATTACAAAAAGAGAATATAAGCTAAGATGGACACTATGGCCTTTTTTTCAAGAAGTGAATAGAAGTTAGGTCCAGTACATACTTGTTTCTTTTTGGTACTTTAGTTTGTTCATGTGTCAAATTTAGGTAATTAAATACTAGTGAAACCATTGGAGTGCACTGCATGACGCCTCTATAATAAAATACGTTGATTATTCCCCAACCGATACCGATTATACCTCCAAGATGGCCGCCGGTATCTGGTTTAACCGAAATGTAGCTAAGCTTATATTTTTACTTTTTCCCCAACAAGTTCATTCCTCTTCCCAGTTTTCAGGAATTTAAGATCAGAATCAGATTAGAATCCCTTTCATACGATGTAAGTAAACGCTTATTTCCAGATTGACATCGAAGAGAGTTCTAAGATGGCTGCCGTTTACTGGTTATAAACGCGAATTCTGGGACTAGCTGGATTCTTAGGCACTCGGATTCATGGGGGACCGGTTTCATCCATATGTGCCCCTATTTTGATGGACTGCATTTTATAAAGAGAAGAGCATTTAGGATAAAGCCTTTGTGACTAGTAAGTATATGAAGGTTGCTGAGATTTATGTTTGCTATGGTCTGTTAGGATGTTTCTTCAATCTGAATTTGGACCTCATGAGTCTGTATCACTTCTAGTGCATTTGAGAGACGCAGGAATCTAGTTACAGCAATCCACAAACACCCCCATGGGAGGGTAAGTGGTGCATGTAATTCAACTGGCACCTTTTGTAGCCCTTAGCATATAGTTTGTTTTAGAAAATATTTCTAAGACAACTCCCAAGGTTGTTCCACATATAGACTTGGGGAGCACATGTATAAATATAATTTGGTCACTGCATAAACAGCATGCTCGATCATTTAAATAAGATTATGTGTAGTTCTGACTTTTTCATGTGGTTTTCATTGATTATGTTCACTAGATTGCACTTGTATATAGGTTTTATGCACATGATGGTGTTTTGGTGGCAGTAGCTTATATTCTAGTGAGTTCTAGTGATTAAGCTTACATGTATGTTTACATTTATTAGGTGTGGTTCTCTCCACTAGTCCTGAGGAGGCGCAGAGGTACAGGAGCCAAAACGCATCTACTGTATATTTGTGGGAGGTTGCACCCAAAGTTGAACTTTGTTTGTAAACAATCATATTCCATAGGCCCTTCCATTTTTTCCCTTTGAAAATAAGGACGTTGTAGGCCTTGGATTTAAGCAACCATCCCTCACATGTGGATCTTCAACATAATCGGTATGGACACCACATGGCTACGTAAATTAAGGAGAGGACTGTTGGATTAATTACTCTTGTCTTTTATGTTTATTGTTTAGTTGCTTAGATTTTAAATGTTTGTTAGATGTGAGACATTGATCTGAAGGATTTGGAACGATGACTTTGGTTGATGTATATACAAAAATGACTACTATAATTTGAACTGTTGTCCTAGTTGGTGGGTGGAGCAAGATGCTATGATTAAAAAGCAATTTAATTGCATGCTCAATGAGTGATTTATTGCATCATTGACGTAACTTAGGTGTGTATATCTTTTTTCCAACAACTTGACCACTTCTTTCTTAAACAGAGGTATACATTACCCAGGTCTTGTAGGGTTTAGTGGGTAAACCCCTGTTTCTTTCACAGTATCGATGCCTGATTATAGCGGAGCAGGTTTTACAAAGAGTCTGGGCAAGAAATGAGTTAAAATTGTATTAAGGGTGCCAATCAATATGGTGCATTTTATTGCTAGTGCCCTTAAGGCATAATTAAATACAGTGATTGATGTGCTCAGAGGATTAATGTCCTCTCACATCTCTTGTTTTAGATGACATGTTTCATCCAAAGCCTCATTACTGCCCACATGGGGCAGAGTGACTTTTTTCCAGACCTTCAAGGCATGCACCCTAAGGCATGCCGAAAAACGTGCAATCTGTACTTACAGGTCTTCTTATTGAGCCTTCACTCCATAGAGTATTACTGTAGAAGAGAATAGAAAACTCAGGTTTTATTCTCTTGTGTGGTAGTTTTTTTTCACACGATCAGCATCACCAGTGTACGTTGTAAAATGACAGCGTAGAGTAATACTCCTACCTGGTGTATTAAAAGCATCAAAAGCTTCAAGCAGCCTAAAGTCTGCTTCTAGGACAGTGTTAAAAAATCACCTTTTTTAAATAAGTTCATGTGGCTCAAGGCAAAAGCATTCCAGGCATATTTTAGACTTATAAACAACTATGGTGTCAAGTGTGACCAAGCAGCACATTGCTCTGTGGTAGGAAAGGTTTGCATCACCAAGTTGGCAAAATCATGCACAATCTCAACATTATGACACATACGTATTGAGTGGTAAATCAGCACTTCATGGAGCCTCCCAGGGTGCGAGCCCTGCAGTCACACACTAACACAGAATAACGGGTGTGTTAACAAAAGCGTATTGTAAATACATTGTAAAGCCCAAAACCAACCTCTGTCCTTCTTACTTCGTTAAGGGTAGTCACCCACCTGCATACTTATTTTTGTCCCTGATGGACCATACATGCTTGAAGCGAAGCTCCCTTGTAGTTTAAATGAACCACAGACCTGCTCTTCCCTGACCCGCCTCACAGCCTGGCAGTGTCATCCCACACATGAGAACCATCCCACCAGTGAGAACATTGCACCGTGTGTGCTGTTTCAATGGGAATAGCAGCAGGGTCAAGGGAAAACTATTTGACTTCTTGCTCCCACAATGTGAAACAATTGAATCATGTTGCTACTACCCAACTCGCTCTTACTTTCTGAAAATAAGAAAAAGTTGTTACTCATCATGATTCGAGGGACTCTTTGCTACATTCAATATTCAGCCCACTGTTAAGACTTAAGGCATTCAATTGTCCTAAACAGTAAGGCCCAGATTTAAGAGAGCATAGCGCCATCTAACAACTCATTAGAGTCATTTTTTGCACTAAGTTGAGTTAGATGACCAAAAACACCACCCCATATTTACAAAGTGGAGCAATGCATTCATTGGTCTACTTTTCAGCCCCTTGTGCCACATTATGGCTTCACCAGGCATAATGTATGCTAGGGAGCGTTCCCCTGTTGGGGGGGTGAACAAAATGGCGCAAAGAAGTCTAAAAGATTTCTTTGCCTCATTTTGTTTGGCATTTATAAATCCTGCTCTCAATAGGTGTTAAAAGGGGGCATGCCATTGTTTTCAATATGCCCCGTATGTATTGTTCAGGGTTAGAGCCAACATTTCGGTGCTAACCCTGAACAGTACATCAGTAACATCAGAAATTCTGATGCTATTCCCCTTGGCCATGATGTGCTGTGTGTTAAATATGGTGCACACATTGTAGCGATAGCGGGGCACAAGGAGCCGCAAGAAATGTGGCGCTACATGTAATTTATTAAATCTGGCCCTGTATGTAAAAATTGTGGCTGTGTGGTGTACGGGACTAAAAAATTACTTTTCATATATATTTCAGCACAAACCTATGCTAAGCAAGAAGTTTAACAATAAAGGCACATTCAGGAACATACATTTGTATGTTGGGATCATCCCTAGTAATAATCACTTGGGGACTAATTTGTTTCAAGACAATGCATGAAATAATCATTTATTGTAGGGGAATAGCTAGAACAGTACTCCAGAAAGATGTCAAATATGATTAATCACCCCTGTGGTTCCCATACCTTTTCTAGGGAGGGAAACCTGGTGTCAATAAAAGGGTTCCCCATAGTAAACCTATTGAAATAAATGAGTTCAGATCCATGCTTCTAAACAGAGGCTGTTAATCTGCATAAAGTCCCAGCTATGTTTTTACAACTGTAAACTGTTCCAAGGGTTGTTCTCCTTGTGACATGCTGTAGGAAAGTAGTTTCTTTCTAACTTGGTTATCCCCACTTTTGGCCTGTTTGTCAGCGTGTTTGACTGTGTCTACTGGGATCCTGCTAGCCAGGACCCCAGTAGTTATGCTCTCTCCCTTAACACAGTATTTCACCCACAATTGGCATACTGGTGCCCCCTTATAAGTCCGTAGTATATAGTACCTAGGTACCCAGGACATTGGGGTTCCAGGGGATCCCTATGGGTTGCAGCATATATTTTGCCACCCATAAGGAGCCCATGTAATGGCTTCTGCAGGAATGCCATTGAAGCCTGCGTGCAAAGGTGCAAGCACACTTTCACTGTCATTTTCACTGCACCAGGTCATTTATAAGTCATCGCTATAGCAGGCCCTCCAGCCCTGAGGGCAGGCTGCAAAGAACCTGTGTGTGAGGGCACCCCTGCACTAGCAGAGGTGCCCCCACAACTCCAGGCCTATTTTCCAGGACTTCGTGAGTGTGGGTACTCCATTTTACATGTGTACTGGACAAAGGTCACTACCTATGTCCAGCTACATAATGGTAACTCCCAAAATAGGTATGTTTGTTATCAAACATGTTGGATTCATACCCCAAGGCTCTTGAAAGCATTGATTGTATGATTCCATGCACTCTGGGGGCTCCTTAGAGGACCCCCAGTCCTGCAATTTCAGCATTCTGAGGTTTTCGACGCAACCCCAGCTGCTGACACCTCACAGACAGGTTTTTGCTCTCCTGTTGCATGAAAATCTTGAGCCCAGTAAGGCATAACAATGCATTTCCTTTGGGAGAGGGGTGTTACACCCTCTCCCTTTGGAAATAGGTATTACAGGCTTGGGAGGTGTAGCCTCCCCAAGCCACTGGAAATGCTTTGAAGGGCACATTTGGTGCCCTCCTTCCATAATCCAGTCTACACCAGTTCAGGGACCCCAGTCCCTGCTCTGGTGCGAAACTGGACAGAGAAAAGGGGAGTGACGACTCACCTGTCCATCACCACCCCAGGGGTGGTGCTCAGGGCTCCTCCAGAGGGTCCCTGGATTTTGCCATCTTGGATTCAAGGTTGGCAGGGAATTCTGGGAGAATCTGAGTGGCCAGTACCAGTAGGTGACGTCAGATCCCTCCCCTGATAGGTGTTTACCTGGTTAGCTGACCAATCCTCCTTTCAGGGCTATTTAGGGTCTCTCCTTTGAGTGGTTCCTTAGATTCGGATTGAAAGACTCCAGCAGGAATCCTCTGCATCCTCTGACTTCTCACTAAAGAAACTGCAGCTGTACCCTCCGGGAACTCTACAAGCTGCAACAAAGAAGCAATACGCCTTCTGCAACATTGTATCTCTGGCTTCTGCCAGCAACTGCGACTGTTTCCAAGTCATGCATTCTCTGAAGACAGCCCATCTTCAGCCTGCATCAGAAGAGCGAAGGAATCTCCCTTGGGTTGAAGGAGTCACTCTCCAGCTTCTGCAGGCACCAAATGCAACGACGACCGGCTGCGTGGATCTCCTCTCCTGCTGAGCTGCGTGGATCCGGCATCATGCATGGTAGAATGAAGTGGTCCTGATGGTCCTCAAGTCCAACTGTCCAACTTTGGTGGGGTACGAGCTTGCCTCCCTACGCAAGACAGTACCCCTGTGCACAGCATGTTTTGCAGCTACCAAGGCTTGTCGGCATCCTTCCTCCAAGTTCTTCGTGCATCTTGTAGCTCTGGCCCCCATCACTCTATCCTGCAATGTACAGCTTCCTGAGTGGTTCTCCAGCGACATGGGACCCTTTGTCGTAGTGCTGTGTGGGCCTCCTTTGCACCTTCCTTGTCCTGTGCTGTGGAACTCCTGTGCACGTTGCCTGGTCTTCTGTGGGCTCTCTGAGTAGCTGAGAGCCCCCTCTGGCTCTCACTCCTGGGTTGAGTTCACTTGGTCCTTCCTGGTCCTGGGCAGCGCCATTTTTTGCTAACCGCGAGCACTGTGTTAACCAAGGCTTGTTTGCGGACTCTTACAACACAAACTCTACTGCAATCCCTCATGCAGCGTGGGACATCGAACCAGGAACCTGACTCCGTCTTCTTGGGTGCAGTACTGACTGTTCTTCTTCACCGGTGGTTCTTCTTTTGCACCTTCATCCGGGTTAGCAGGGGCTCCTGTTCTTTCTGGACTCTTTTGTGCTTCTTGGACTTGGTGCCCTTCTTCCACAGATCTTCTTGTCCAGAAATTCTCTGTTGGTGTCTTGCAGCCTCTTCTGGGTTTTGCATAATTCTCCCTCACCTTTTTGTGTGTGTTCTGGGAAAGTTACTGTGTTTTCCTCCTGCTTTCCTGGTCACTCGAGTGGGTTCTAGTACTTATCTTTGGGGTTTTCTAGTACTCCCGGCTCCCCTCTACACACTACACTTACCTAGGTGGGAGGCTGACCTTCGCATTCCATTTTCTTAGTATATGGTTTGTGCTCTCCCAGGCCCATTTCTAACTATTGTGATTTGCACCAATTGCACTGTTTTCTAAAGAGTTTATGCCTATTTCAGCATACTAGTGTATATAATTTGTGTATTCGTTACCTCCTACGGGAGGATAGTTTCTATGGTATTTTTGGTATTTGTTTCACCAAAGCAAAGTACCTTTATTTTTGTAACACTGAGTATTTTCTTTTATGTGTGTGAGTACTGTGTGACTACAGTGGTATTGCATGAGCTTTGCATGTCTCCTAGATAAGCCTTGGCTGCTCACCCACAGCTACCTCTAGAGAACCTGGCATCTAGACACTCCCTACATTTTACTAAAAAGGGATTACTGGACCTGGTATAAGGTGTAAGTATCATAGGTACCCACTACAAACCAGGCCAGCATCCTACATCTGCTCAGTGTGTGGACAGGCAATATATCCAGTGTTGTTATTTTTCAAACAACCATCTTTCCACAGTATTGCTCCGACCTTCTTGTTCTATTATCCCCGAATTCACGTCATTATTGGTGTGGCCTTTTCTTAGGAAGTGGTCAGTTAGCTTTGTTGTGTTCCTTTTACACCTTATATCCTATGAAGTTCACAGATATGTGTCTTGATCTTTCTTTTAGTCATTCCCACATTTCCAAGATTACATGGGCAAGTTATCAAGTATAACACATTGATTGAGTTGTAATTGGTGTGTGATATTATTGTCCATATTTTTCCAGTTTCCAACTCAAGGATTTTGTTTTGGAAGTCAGGTGACAAACACTACAGTTACCACATGGAAAGTGGCCGGTCAACTTCAGTAGTCCCCAACTGTCCCTTATGGTGACGTTTGTATCCATGTTTTTTCATCTTAGCTGGGTAGATACCATACTATCCTTAAAGTTTCTTGCCTTCTTAAATGAAAAGACAGGTATCCTGTCTTCAATATGCTCCAGTGTTTAATAATTACCTTTTTAACTAGATTTGAGATCACATTGTAAGTGGTTACACACGTCAGTGGGATCACAGCATTGTCTCATTCAGGATCTTTTAAGAGGGCCTCTTTTTTCAGGTTCCTTGCCCATTTTGTGTGGTTTTTATAACCTGAAGAGAGTATTTTCAATTCTGTAGTTTCTAGGTCAGCTGGTTTGCCTGATGATTGAAAGCTGATACCTTACTGTAATTTCTCCGCAGCCTGAGGAACTGTTCATAGTGTAGACTTTCTCTTAATGGATGTGGATGAACACTGTCGAACCTCAGTAGTGTGTTTTTGTCCGCTGGCTTTGTATAGGTCTTTGAACACATTCTGCTATCTTCAGCAAAGCTGGTTACATCTAAAAATATGATGGATTCCTTACTCAATGTGTGATTGAACATCAGATTGGGATCACAGGTATTGATCCATTTCAAGAAAGAAGGGATGGTATTCTCCTCTCCTTCCCAGATGATCAGAATGTCATCTATGTATCGCTTCCATAGAATGATGTTCTGTCTAAAGGGATTTTCTTACCTAAAATGCCCTTGACCTCAAAGTTTTATACATAGACACCTGCCATAATGCGGGAAAATGCACTTCCAATTGAGGTCCCTAATACTAGTAGACAGAGTTTTCCTTCATATTCAAAATAATTTTTCATGAGTGCCAACCTTTCGCATTCCAAGATAGAGCTCTATGGAGTCTGGTAATTCCATATCTCTGGATTTTGTGCCTCTTGAATGACATGCAAAGTGTCCATCTAAGGAAGACTTGGGTAGAGGCTTTCTACATCTAATCTTAAAGGTGTATGGAGCAGATTTATGAAAAGTGCAACTAGTGCAGCAACATTTTTCTTGAGCCCCTTAGCACAGCGCTAACACCACCATGTGTGAGCCATATTTAAAATATGGTGCACCATGGCAGTAGTTATTGGTACTAGCCTCATAATTTTTTACGCTAGTCTGGCGCTTTGCAGGATTAGCGTCAAAAAGTTTGACGCTAATCCTGCAAAGCACCCAGAGGCTCATTGAAAGCAATGGAAGCCTCCCTTTAATGGCTGCTCTTAGCCTATGTCTTTTTGGATCATATGTAATATCCTTTAAGAGAGTGAGTAGATCCTTCAGATCTTACTAGAATGTTGAGGTCTTTTGTACCATAGGTCTGAAGTAGAAATCGCAAAATCTGGACAAGGGTTTCAACAAGGAACCTATCACTGATACCATAGGATGTTTTGGTGTAGGTGTCCTGTTTTGTGTATTTTTGGGAGTGTGTAGTGTGTAAAAATATGGTATCTTCGGGTTAGGTACCAGGAAAAATTCTGCCTCTTTTTTGGAGATAAAATTATGTGTTTCTGCCCCTTCGACCAGATTCTTGATCTCCAAACCTAACTGTTGTGTGGGGTCTGATAGCAGCACTTTATAGTTCTTCCTAAGTTATTCTTGCTCAAAAGACGTTGACATTCAATGTTGTGGTCTTGCTTGTTCCAGGTGACAACTCCTCCCACCTTGTCCGCAGGCTTTATAATGATCCTCTCATCTAAAATAAGTTCTTTTAGTGCCTTAGTATCCTCTTTGCTCATATTCTGAAAGTTCACATTGAGATACTGACATTTGAACAGACGGTGTTCAATGAAATAGAAGTCATAGATGAGAAATCCAATGAGATTGTGTATTCTGAAGCATTCTGAAATTTACCCTGGTAGACCTGAGAATGCAAAAGGAACAAGTGATGGATGGAATGCTGAACAATGTCAAACATTCACCCTCAGTACAGAGAGCTGTGTCTAAATCCATTGTGTTTTTTCTACCCATGCCATTCCAGTTTCTACCCAGCCATATGCTAATCATTCGTGACCGTGCTCCCCATGGGAACAGTCCAGCTTGAACTGCCAAGCCAGGTCCTCCCTGTGTTTGAAACAAGCGTCCTGGAACCAGTTTTGTGGTATCACCCCTCACCAGCCAGGCTAGCTTGTATCCTATGAATTTAGGCCCAGATCTCTGTACTCTGATCTCTGTACTGTGAGTGAATGTTTGACAGAGAGGACCTGGCCTGGCAGTTCGGGCTGGACTGTTCACATGGGGAACAAGATCAAGAGTGATTTGCATATGGCTGGGTCCAAACTGGGGTGGCATTGTGAGCAAATGAAAAATTAATTAAACCCAGATCTGTGACTGTGGGTGATTGTTTGAAATGTTTCCGCATTTCATCCATCATCCTTTTGTGTTGCTAAAGTCGAAATGAGAACGTGCAGAATTGTACACCTTCCCAACAGAGGAGCAGAGGCGAAATATTGATATTTCTCAGCATTCTGCAGCACACTTTAAAAGACGAGAAAGCCTCAGAGCTTTGTTTTTGTGCAGGGAGCTGTCCCTTCCTACATGGAAAAAAACCCTACCTGTAACCCAGCACCCTTGCTACATTGCAAAAGGTTGCCTGCATTGCTGCTAGGCTGCAGACTGTTGGATACTGATAGACCCCGCTAGATTTGGTACATTCCTGCCCTCTCCCTTTCACACAGCACAGCAAGTTGTCTTGTTGCATTGAGTTGCATGAAACAATGTTAAATCTGGCCCTAAATATGGGAGATTACACAGCAATAGTTGAAGTGCTAATAATTTTTAATGCCATTACCAACTGGTCAGTATACCAATACAGATACATGCTTTATTCATTAAGGTTTCATGTAAGCGATTGCATGGTGAAATGCAAATTAAAGCCTTTCGTCAATTAGCTTACCATTATAAATGCTACTGTATAACTGCGCAGCACCAAAGAATGCACCCATACAACCTTTACTAAATAATCCCCATAATGTGTATTCAGAGTGGAAAATGATTGCACCTTTTTGAAGAATCCTAACCCCCAACATCTCAGAAATGGAGAAACAACGTCAAATATGTGACAGTACTATAGGAAATGACTTTGACTGGAAGCAAGAAAGGAGGATGAAAGGAAAGTAGGGATGATGTATGGGATATTCAATCAAAAATTTGACTTGAAAATCATTAATGTATGTTCATTACACTGGTGGCAAATGGGTGCAAGGCCATTGACATTTTAATGTGCATAGGTGTAAGAGTATTGATAGCAGGAAAACACTTTCTTTAGGCTGCGTTGGTTGAGGATTTATTTTCATGTGGATGGGATACAAAACAATTTACTAATGAAAGCACAGCACATGCTTTGTTTTTGCAAAAATATGGAGAAAACCTATTGGTGACATAAAACAAAAAATACAGTGGGAACAGCTTAGTTTTACTTAGTCCTTTACACAACAATGCTTACTATTTAAATGTGATGTGTTAATGCCCGCGGACATAGTCACAAAATCTGGCTGCACTGTTCATTATGTTGGCAGTAGCATCTGGAGGACTCCGTGCCAAGGTTTGAATACATGGGCCACAGATTGCACTATAAACCAGCAGGGAGCATTTAAGTCACTGAGCTATATCTTCTTTATGTGATGGGCTAATGGTCGAAGATATCATCATATATGGCTGTATCATTCATTATGTTAATGGTAGTATCTGCAGGAGGATTTGTTTGGATTTCAACTCAGGAGCAGCAGATCACACCATGGGCATCATTTACAAGAAACTGGTGCATCCGCTCGATGCATCAGATTTCTTGCGCTGCCTAGTGATTCCCTAAAGAAGCAACAGATGTGCTGTATTTACAATACAGAGGTCCATGGCGCACGTTCTCACAGATGCATCAGACGTTCTGATGCACTTGTTGGTGCCGACCTGACGCATTGCTGGACTAGCATAAAAAAAACGATGCTACTCCAGTAATGCGACAAAGTCTTCCATAGGAAAAAGCTGGGCGGTAGAGCAGGCGTTAAATTTTTTCTCAGTGAAGTCGCAGAACGAGACAGTGAAATGTAAATTTCCCTGCTTCAGTTCTGGCTTATTGCCTGGGACAGCCTACCTTGCATATCATTGCCAGTAGCTGGCACCCAGGGGTGAAAAGTGACACTAGAGGCATTTAGCGTCATCTTTGTTGGAGTTGTTTTTGCACCATTGTAGGGTAAGAAAAATTATGCTATGATTGTGCAAGAGCCTTGTAAATAAATCCAAAAAGGGTCATACTTAGCAAAAAATCATGCAGCACAGCCGGTCACCTCTTTCTGCAACTCGTGATAGGGAAAGAGCAGGAATCCAATTTACTTAGCACTGTATGCAGCATTCCTGGCTTTTCCACAATGAGTCAGCAATGCAGCTGAAATCATCATGGTAGATCAGTCAGAGCTGGATCCCCCGTATCAGTACTGTTCAAAGTCTATGTAGGCACCATACAGGTGCAACAGGTGCGCTAATGCACAATATGCTGCCTAGCACCAACACAGGCACCCTTGCACCATGGTACAAGGCTGCCTGCATTGTAAGTAGGATTGTTTTAGTGTGGGAAGGGACACTTTCCTTCACAAACAAAATCCTGAGAGAATGCAGCACACATAGAAGGTGTAAGTAATGAGAAGAAATACAAATATTTCTTCTTGTTACGCCTCACCTGGAGAGGCGTAGGTTTTTGATGCATTCTCAGGTCTACCAGTAATGGTAAATCTTGGAATGCAACACAATCCATGGGGGGATACATGGGAACACCCATATTCCAACCATTGAACACCTTCCCAGGGCAGAGTAGCGCAATGCAGTGATTTGCGCTGCATTGCATTACTCTAGTATTATAGCAAGCCAGCCAAGGCCATGCAAGGTGGCCTTGAGTGGGTTAATAAATCTACCTTAAGAGTTGTGTCACTCTTGCACCCAGTTCAGTGGCTCAAGAGCAATGCAACTCTGCTAAATATGCCAGTGGCAGCTCGCGGTGTGCAGAAGGGGCGGTGTGCCGCACGCTTGGGGAGAATGGGCAAATTAAAATTAAAGTAATTACAAAAAATAAAATAAACACGTACCTTCTTGCCGCGGTACCCGGCTCCTCTCGTCTGCAGCCAGTCCTGATACTGCTTAGAGCAGCATCAGGATTGCTGGGAGCTCCCAGCCAGGACACTCCCAGGCAGACTGGGAGCCTGTACATGCTCTCTCCAGCCCAGCAACTCGGTTGCTGGGCTGGAGAGAGCCCTGTGTGCATGTGTGTTTGGCCGGCCCGAGACGGCTGGCCTAACACACATGCGCTCTGAGGAGGAGTGTTGTGACCACAACCCTTTTACTAAAAAAACATAATAAACAGTTTATTATCATTTTATAGTAAAAGGTTTTCAGCTGCCGCTGCTGGGGGACAACACTCCGCCTCCCTAATAGAGGAGCCGCCCCTGAAATACGCACCTTAATATCAACAGCAATGGCTTAAAATACAGAGCAATATCTTTCTTGTGGAACTGATTAATGGCCCATGATACCCATGTTAACACACGCCCTTCTTCCTATGTAAGGGTGGGGGTGGGGGGGGTAGCCGAATATAGTTAAATTAGAGAAAAAGAAGATCCAGTGATCTGAAGATTAATACCGCAATCTCAGTGCGAGCCAACCTGAAATCAAGAGGATTAATGCTTGAAGAATATACAAAACAATTTGCTCATTACTAACTAAAACTCTCTTGCACATTATGTAGTCAGTGCAACCCAACTCCAAAGACAGTTGAATACTTTGCGGAATAGAAATTAGTTACTTCGCAAAATTGCCAAGGTTTGTGGACAGTTTTCATTTTTAGAGGTTTAATTTAGGAACAAATTACTAATTTTTTCATAACGAAACGTATAGAAAAAGAAAGTGTTTCTGTTAACTGTATGATCTGAAATCTATAAACAGTCTTCAACCGACACTCCCACGTAGTGAGCATTCAAGTAAGAGAATGTCCGCACCTTCCAGATGGGCATGTTGCCAGCATAACATAATGTTAATCACAAAGTTCAAACAATTATTTTGTTCACTTTCTTGAACAGCTGCAAGGAGGGAAAGTAGACTGGCAAATTCCATCAACCAAAAATAAACAAAACGGTGCTAAGCTGCTAACATTTGCATATTTTAATTAATGAAGGTGTTGATTTGATTTTTTAAACTAAAGCAACGCTTCTTCAAATCTGTCAAAGTGTTTGATACGTCTACTTTATTATGATATATGAACACCAAGAACCTGTACATTTCTAAAGATGTGCTATCAAAAGTGAACCAAAATTGTTCAGATGTGTGCAGAAGTTTCTTCTAGAGTGGGATTAAATATGACCTCGGGTGTAATTCTAATGGAAAATGGTGAGCAAATGCTATCTATTCTTTTATATTTGTTTTGCAGTTTTATATAGTACGATACGGTTCACGGTATACAATAAGTTGCTATGCACAAGCATTCATTGGCAGCAGTCAGTGCTAGCTTTAGGGCAGTGCGATCGGTGCAGCTGCACCTTTCGCTGATCTCAGGGAGGGAAGTGTTGTGTTTAGAAATAGCTTATGAGTTTAAAACCACCTTTCCAAACTCTTTGTGTGTAGAACAGTTTTCTTACTACAAAAAAAATCAGTTGAATAATGTTTCTGCTAGCGAAAGAGATAGGAGTTTCTGTCTACAGACACTTTTGCCTCGTCGTAAAACAGTACAGAGGGTTAATATGTCTAGTGTAAAAACATGTACTGTGCAATCAACATAACTGTAATTTATGTGGATATCTCAGTGGATTACTTCTTTTGTCACGGAGATCCTTTTGAGACTTGAAGTTCATAAGTCACAGTTCTAATATAGCACAGTGCCCTATGAACTGTCATCAAAGAGCAGTATGCAAACTGCATGTTATAGGTCAGAATGGTATTTTTCCCCAGTCTTTCATCCTCCTAATGTTGCTAAAACTTTATTACTTGAGTAGAAATACATTCTTATTAATAAAGCCAACCGCAACACTGTAGTATGTTTTAAATCCTGAATTTGTGCTCCCAAGACCAGAGCCTCTTAAATTATATTACCCGCTAGCATGGATGCCATGTGATTCCTACACCTTGTAATTCTAAATGCCTTATGTAAAATTTCCTATACGTCGATTTACACATGTATGATTCTTTATCTCTTTATAATGTGTGTGTGATGTAAAGTGCTCTAACACCTTACTCTGGTATGAGTAGTGCTATAAAACATATGAAATGCGCATGAGTGAGGGGCTATGGAAGGATGGGAACCATTAGCAGGGTGGTAGTGAGAATATTTTGGACAAGGAGGTCATTGGGGGCCACCAAAAAAGATTGTTACAAAGGGTGCCACCATTGTTCAGCCAGCCCTTAGTGCCATCATATGTAGAACTGTGATACTAATTACCCCACAAATTACGGCACACATGACATCTTTAATAACATAATTGCTAATAACAATGTAATATTTGCAGAAAATCTTTTGACGAAAAAACTGTGCATAGCGGGGGCACAAGGGAGAGTTACCTTAAGGCACAAGCTATAGTTACTTTAGTTAAAGCAAAGTATAACAGGTGAATTTCTATGGTTTTGTACATTTAAAATGTGAACCTAGCTATACCGTCCCTGTGACCTTTGTTTTTTTTTTAAATTAATTCTATTTCCTAACTATAGAGTCCCTGTAACCTTTGTTTTTTTTCAGTGATATATATATATATATATATATATATATATATATAAATGGTGAGAGAGTTATAGATATATACATATTCACTGAAAAAACAAAGGTTCTTGGGACTCATAGGCTCTGAAATTACTCATACAAAACCATATAAATTCAGCAGTTACAGTTAGCGCTATTTCAAGGAACTATAACTCGCGCCCTAAGGTAACTATAACTTGTGCCCTCATCATGCACAGTTTTCTCATCAATAATTTTAGTGGAAATGTTGCAGTGATAATATCAAGATCCCATAGAAGGTGTCATCAATTAAGTAGTATGTGGAGAAATCAGCTGTGCATAGCGAAGGTGCGAGATATGGTTAGCTTAAGGCACGAGTTATAGTTACTTAAAATAACTCTAACTGCTGAATTCAGAACCTAACTATAACGTCCCTGTAACCTTTGTTTTTTTCTGTGAATTTCTGTAGTTTTTTAATGTAAAGAAATTGTAATTACTAAATGTTAATCCAACCACTGTCGTGCACAGCCTTCGGCCGTGCAAGACAGGGGTTGGCTGCAGCCCTGCTCAGCGGGTGCTGGCCACAGGGTCTGTCTCTGTCAGTGGATCTGTGAGTGGGTGCGTGAGTGTCTGAGTGGGTCTGAAAGTGGGTGTGTGAGTCTATGACTGGGTCTAAGTAGGTGCATGAGTGTCTGAGTTGTTGTGTGAGAGGGTGCATAAGTCTCTGGGTGAATGTATGAGTGGATGAATTAGTGTAGGAATGAGTCTGTGAATGTGTTGAAATTTTTTTTTCACCATGCGTGATATTAGCAAATTCTCTTAAATTATGTCACAAATAATCTTGAACATTCTTGAATAATTTGTGAATGTCAAGCATGGAAAAAAAGCATTTTAAACACATAATTTGACCCTCAAACACCCCTATGTCACACCTTTGGGGTCAGAGTACCTCCACCCTGAAACATTTTGATACTTTTCATTTTCTTTTTCAGCTCAGGGGACTGTTTCCCGGGATATTAAAATGGCTGCTGCAACTTTCTGTTCAGGTTGTGGCCAGCCAATTACATTGCTTCCATTTGCGCATATTCGTGAATATTCATGATTTATTTGTGAATCCATTGCACCTTTAGGTATTTATATTTCTTTTTTTTTTACTATCTCAACGACTTCTGAACGGATTTACACTAAACAAGAAAATGGCTTCTTTCTGAACCAAAAGTTACCTTTCTGCCAAACTTGGTGTAATTCTGCTCACCTGTTTGGGTTGTATTCATGTTCAAAATCCCTATGGGAATTAACACAGGAAATGCAACTTTTTTGAC
This sequence comes from Pleurodeles waltl, assembly GCF_031143425.1. Lineage (NCBI taxonomy): Eukaryota > Metazoa > Chordata > Amphibia > Caudata > Salamandridae > Pleurodeles > Pleurodeles waltl. The sequence continues at coordinate 590,663,091 of NC_090447.1, forward strand.
CCACCCTATTTCCTGGCCCTCAATTGACAGATCACCCTGAAACTTCCCCAGCATAATACGATTGTTGGTAACACTATTTTTGGAAACTTTTGTGAAGATTTGCCAAACGGTGTCAAAGATATAGGCAAGTCAAAAAACACTTTTCTATGGAAACGTGGACTAACCATAACAAACAAATTTGGTGTAATTCCATTCAGCAGTTCTAGCTGTAGTCATTTTCAAAATCCCAATGGGAGTTAACATGGGAAATGAAACTTTTTTGACCCCCCCAACTAAATCTTGTCCCCCGCTTGATGGATCACCAGGAAACTTCCCAAGTATAACAGGATTGCTGGGAACACTTTTTTGTGGAAAATTTCTTGAAGATTCCCCAAACGGTGGCAAACATATAGGCAAGTTAAAAAATGTTTTTTCTATGGAAACATGGTCCTAGCTATAACTTGTGACCGATATATATATATATATATATATATATATATATATATATATATATATATATATATCTTCAAACAAAGATGGTCAAAAGGTTGCTGGGTGGGGCACTCCACTGCCGGTGCCAGTGACGGAGAGGACCAATCTCGAAGAATAAAAATCACCAAAAGTATTCACTGCACTCCATGAAGTTTCGATAGTGCATATTTATTTATACCAAAGTAACAACCACCAACGCGTTTCAACTCCCCAAGGAGTCTTGTTCACAGTGAATGAGTCCCTTTTCCCTTTAGCTATTTATACCCCATAGTGCTTCATTATTTACAATGCATTCTGGATAGTGTAGTTTCCAATAAAAAAATGTTTATATATTTTTCTAATTTTACTAAAAATAAAAATAAAAAGTAAATAAAATAGTGCTTATAAAGATCCCTTTCTCATTATATAGTACTTGTTGCACGTGTTCTCCTATATTGTGCTATTTCATTCAATTTCTAATTCATAACTTCATACTATTTAGATTGGCCACTGATTAATTACTACATTATAATTGACAAAAAAGCTGTACACATGTGACACAATTATACCCTATAACATATATTCCATTTTTCATATATGTATTAAGAGATAGTATCACTCTAGTATTCCAGCATTTCTAACTAAAACATTCCCACATGTCATTAATGACCTTGAGAGATTCGATAAATTCATTCATTATTATAATTTTCACAATCTTTTTCTTTTTCTTTTTTTACTTATTAGATTCTACTCTCTCGATCTTAGGTAAACACATATCAATTCTCTCCAATGTGATACCTATCATTGTTCGACTAGGATGTTATATACTTTTTTTCTCATAATATTTTATCAGTGGCCTCCCCGCATAAATACCATTATTATCACATGTTTAACCATTTTCCAGAATCACAGATGTACATGTAGCTCTTCGTCCATATTCAATCCATAAGGCATCTTCATGCGGAGCTGAATAATAAATTTACTCTCCATTTGTCTTAGCTTCTGAGTTCTATCTCCTCCTCTCTCGCTTCTTTTCATTTGTGCTATGCCTATGAATCGCAATGATCTCCAATCATTAGTATGCAAGTTCGCAAAGTGTTTTGCCATTGTGTAGCTCATGTCTTTGTTGGTAATAGCTCTAGTGTGTTCCAAAATCCTTTTCTTCAATGGACAGATTGTACTGCCAATGTATCTCAACCCACACTCACATTCAAGCATGTAGACTACATATTGGCTGTCGCAAGTGATTCTTTGTAAGATATGTATGGCCTTACCATTGTGATCCATATAAGTTTTTGTATTTCTCGCAATTTGACACAATTTGCATTTATTGCATTTATAAAAACCAGTTGTTTAATTCTTCAGCCAATTCCTTATAGTTGGTGCTTCATAATGGCTTTTTACCAATATGTCCTTTAATGAGCGTGATTTTCTATCTGATATTTGTGGAATTCCACCTATTCTTTTTGCCAGATCTCGATCACTCCTCAATATCTTCCAATGTTTTCTAAATGTTGATTCTATTTCCTTACTTTCTTTGCTGAAAGTGAGAATTAGGCGAGGACATATTTCCTCCTTATCACTTCATCTCTTTACACCTTTGTCTATCAGTGTTTCCTGTCGAGGCATCCTCTTAGCCCTCTTCTCACTCAGTTCAATTTTTGTTCTTGAATATCCACGGCGCAAGAAGCGTTTTCGTACCATATTAAATTGATTCACCATTTCTTTGTCATTAGAACAGTTCCGTCTCATTCTTAGGATTTCGCCAAATGGGATGCTCTTTATCAAAGGTTTTGGATGAAAGCTACTCCCATGTAGGACACTGTTAGTAGAAGTCGCTTTCCTGAATACAATTGTGTTGATTTGATCATTATCTACGTATACTCTAATATCCCAAAAATCAATTTGTTTTTCATTGATGTCATAAGTGAAGCTCAAACCATATTCGTTTTCATTCAAGATTTTAAAATACATTGCAAACTCCTCCTTGGTACCATTCCAAATCAGAAATAGATCGTCTATATAGCGTAGCCATAATACTACTTTATCCAGATGTTCGGAGTATCCATCCTGCCATGCTATTTCCCTCTCCCACCACCCCAAGGTTAGGTTGGCATAGCTTGGAGAGAGAGAAATTCCCATGGCAGTTCCGGGCACTTGTTTATAGATGTTTTTATTGAATAAAAAAATATTGTTAGTTAAACATAGCTCCACCATCTCCACTAACATCTCCGAATGACTTTTTTCTTCAACTTGTTTTTGTCCTAAAAAGAATTTTAGTGCATTTAGTCCAACTTCATGTCTGATTGATGTATATAATGACACTGCATCCACTGTCACTAATTTATATCCCGATTGCCATTGGATGTTGTCTAGTGTTCATAAGAAGGCTCCTGTATCTTTGATATACGAACTGAGAGAAGAGACTAATGGAGCAATGTAATGGTCAACATATTTAGATATATTTTCAAACAGCTGGAGGGTTGATCAATGTCTTGTGGATTTTTGAAAGAAAATAAATAGTAGACAATATTGGATATCTTGGATTTAGATATTTGAATTCTTCCTCATTGATCAGACATTCATTGCGCCATTTTTCCAATTTCTTTATGATCACCTCCTGTATATGATTTGTGGGATAGTTTTTCAATTTTTCACAACTCTCTTTGTCATTTATTTGTCTCATTGCTTCTGTGACATAGTCCTTTTGATTAAGAATCACAATATTACCTCCCTTGTCTGCGGGTTTGATAATAATATTTTGATTATCCGACAATTGTTTTATAGCTTCCCGTTCAGATATGGTTACATTTTCTCCTCTTTTGGAAGGTTTAGCATATTCTAATCTTTCCAAATCATTAATAACCAATTCGTAAAATAGATCCACTTTATTTCCTGGATTTAAAACAGGACAACATTTTGAAACTGGTTTCAACTGGCTATATTCATGAATATTTGTTGGTACTCCAATTGTTTCCAATATCTGAGTTGATGTCATCTCATCATCTTCTAAGTTGTTCATTAGATCATAACAAACTTTTACATCTTCTATTTGATCAATTGTTAAACCCACATCATTTTGTGAATTTTGTTTGTCTCTGGGTCTTAGTTGATGTTTGCTGAAATATTTTGCTAGCTTGATTTTTCTAATGAACTTGTTTGTGTCTATTTTAGTTTCCACTCTGTCCATATGATGTTCAGGACAGAATGACAAGCCTTTATTTAATACATTCTCTTCTTCCTTTGTGATTAGATAAATTTATCACTAATTTTTCTTCTTCAATCTTTTCCACTTCCTCTATTATTTCCTCTGTCGGTTGCGCAGAGGATAGTTCCTTCTTTCTTTTACTTCTTCTGATTTTCCTATATCTGATTGTATGTTTTTTGGGTGGCCTCTGCCCACACTGCGTCCTCAGCCCCTGCCTTTTGATGTTTGTTGATCCATACATATGATCTGCATTTCTTCCAACAAAGTTGTTCTAATATTTACATTGCCAGATTCTTCTCCTTCACTGATTTCAATATCCGATTCACCTATTGTTTCCGACATTGCTGGATTTTTTTATTTGATATCTTTAGAATGTTGTTCCTTGATGCGTTCAAATCTCTTTGCAAAGGTTAGCATAGTGCCATTTTTGTAATCTAATTCATCCCGATTAAATTTTCTTTGTTTTCGTAATTCTATTTCAGATTCATATTTATTGAGTCTATCCTCCATTTTCTTCCTACATCTAATTGATTCTTCTTGATTACTCATATCTTTAACTTTTTCTTCCAGTATTTGCGCTTCCTTTATTGCTTCCGCCGCATCTATTTTGGAACGTTTAATCAGAATCAACATCATGTTACGTGAACAGATCATGTTGTTTTCACCCCATTCTGAAAATAGCTCAGGTCTCATGTCTAAGTGATTGGGAAGTGTAAAGATCCTCAAACCTCTTGGCACTCTGCCAACCTCTATATATTTCTCTAGAGCAATTATTTCCCAACTCTTATTTATCTCCTTACGATACAATTTCTCCAATTTAAAAAATGTATCTTGTATAGTCATAGCATTATCTGTGGGTTTTGCAACTTCTTCCAATCTTTCAATCCCTTGCATTGTTGAGAACAATGTTGCAGCTTTGAAAGCACGTTTTGCTGCTCTCTCTTCCATCTTTGTTTTGCTATGTATATTGCTCTACTCTGTATACAATAGAAGAAAAATAGAAAGACAGAGGAAGGATAAGAAAGAAAATGAAGAATCAAAGAGTAAAAAAAGAAAAAGAGAGCAGAACGAGAAAAGAGCAAAAAAGAAGAAGAGAAGACAAAAAATAAACCTCAAAGGAGAGTTATGAGAGAAAAAACAAGAGAGAGTAAGACGAAAAGGAAAGAGAGAAAAGGAAAGAGAAACAAAGAAAGAGCATACCGAAGAACACCCCTATGCAACAAGTGCTAAATAATATTTTGTTTTAACTAAAACTCATCAAGTTGTGATAGCATATTATTTTCATTATCATGCACATATCCTCATGGCCTGTATTTTGCAGGCTGCATCGATATCTCTTTGTGTAGTTTCAATAATGATTAAACGTGTATGTTTTTGTCTTGTATGGAATGCGGTTGCATTAGTTCAAAACAAAAGGGGATTTTAATGAAAAAGACTTACCGTGTGTTCTGGCTACCTCCGACTCCACACAGGCGGTGGTCAATTATCAAACCATCCCACTTGGCTGTTAGAAGCACTGATTTAATTACTTCCTCGTAAAGAAGAAAAAGCAAAACCCTAGCATGTGTGTTTTAAGAAACACGCATTTGGTCCAAATTCCTCTGTTCTTCAGTAGCAGCTGCTACTTAACACGTACATATCGTGCGTCGTTCAGATTGCTGCAAAAGATATTTCTTTTTGACATTGCTTGCCAGCAATTTTCGCGCGCGTTTAAACGTTTCAGGAATCGTGCTTCTATTGATTTTTGTTTGTTTTGCTGTTTTTTTCCCACCGCTCGTACCGTTGGAAGCACCGCTTTAATTGCTTCCTCATATCCAAGTAACAAAGAAGAGAAGGCAAAGCCCTTGCGTGTATGTTTTAAAAAACACGCGCTTAGTCCGGATTCCTCTGTTCTTCAATAGCAGCTGTTTACTCAACTGCTACTTAACAAATACACGTCGTGTAGTATGAAGTTATGAATTAGAAATTGAATGAAATAGCACAATATAGGAGAACGTGTGCAACAAGTACTATATAATGAGAAAGGGATCTTTATAAGCACTATTTTATTTACTTCTTATTTTAAGTTTTAGTAAAATTAGAAAAATTTTAAATGTTTTTTAATTGGAAATACACTATCCAGAATGCATTGTAAATAATGAAGCACTATGGGGTATAAATAGCAAAAGGGAAAAGGGACTCATTCACTGTGAACAAGACTCATTGGGGAGTTGAAACGCGTTGGTGGTTGTTACTTTGGTATAAATAAATATGCACTATCGAAACTTCATGGAGTGCAGTGAATACTTTTGGTGATTTATATATATATATATATATATATATATATATATATATATATATATATATACAGTATATAAAACTCAAGTAGCTATAACTTGCACCCTAAGGTAACTATAACTTGCGCCCCACCATGCAGTTTTCTCATCAATAATTTTATTGCAAATGGTGCAATAATAATATCCATGATGCTGTTGAAGGTGTCTTCAATGTTCAATGATGTAGTATGTGGAGTAGCTAGATGTGCATGGTGAAGGCTCAAGTTATAGTTACTTTAAGGCACAATTTATAGTTACTTAATAAAAAAACAAAGTACATTACATAAACATATATACAGGAAAATATTCATGTTAATGTTGACATTGCTTGAGCCTGTAGACATCACATTACACAAATAATAAATATATTATTAAACATAGAATTAGTAAAACAAATGTAACAAATTGTGATAAAACTGTAAACTTTAGGGATACATATATATTATATTATATATTTAAAAAATGAGGAAATAAAAAGTGGTCATATGAATGTAAACAATACAAACACCAGTAAAAGTAACATTATAAATATATAAACAAAAATGCAGATGAATAGAAAATTACAAATATGTAAATTGTTAGTTAATTTAACCCCTTTGCTGCCGGCCTTTTCCCGCTCAGGTGTCAGGCCTTTTATTGGCTATTTGGGGCAGGGCGCTTAGGCCCTCATAACTTTTTGTCCACATAAGCTACCCACACCAAATTTGCGTCCTTTTTTTCCAACATTCTAGGAATTCTACAGGTACCCAGACTTTGTGGGTTCCCCTGAAGGAGGCCAAGAAATTAGCCAAAATACAGTGAATTTTTTTTTGTTTTTTTCAAAAAATGGGAAAGAAGGACTGCAGAAGAAGGCTTGTGTGTTTTCCCTGAAAATGGTACCAACAAGGGGCTTGTGGTGCTAAAATCACCAGCTTCCCAGCTTTTAGGAACAGGCAGACTTGAATCAAAAAACCCAATTTGTCAACACAATTGTGGCATTTTACTGGGACATACCCCATTTTAATGATTTTTTGTGCTTTCAGGCGCCTTCCAGTCAGTGACTCAAACGGGTGTGAAACCCATACTGGATCCCACAAACCTAATCATTTCTGAAAAATAGATGAAATTCTGAATTCAGCAATGGGTAATTTGAGTAGATCCCACAAGGGTTTCATACAGAAAGTAACAACTGAAATAAAAAAATATTGAAATTGAGGTAAAAAAAGAAAAAAAATCTCTATGTTTTACTCTGTAACTTTTTTCTGCAATGCCAAATTTTGGAAAGCAATATACTGCTACGTCTGCTGGACACTTCTAGTTGCGGGGATATATAGGGCTTGTAGGTTCATCAAGAACCTTAGGTGCCCAGAGCAAATACATGAGTTGCACCTTGCAGTGGATTTTCATTCTATACCGGGTATACAGCAAATCATTTGCTGAAATATAAAGAGTGAAATATAAGAATCAAGAAAACCTTTGTATTTCCAAAATGGGCACAAGATAAGGTTTTGAGGCGCAGTGGTTATTTGCACATCTCTTAATTATGGGGTGCCTATGCTAGCATGTGAATTACAGGGCATTTCTCAAATAGATATCTTTTTTACACACTCTCTTATATTTGGAAGGAATTTTTTTTGAGAAAGACAAGGGGCAATAACACTTGTTTTGCTATTCTATGTTCCCCCACTTGCGTGGGTAGGCATAGCGCCTGCTACAGGAAAGGCCCCAAAACACAACGTGGACACATCACATTTTCCCAAAGAAAACAGAGGAATTTTTTGCAAAGTGCCTACCTGTGGATTTTGGCCTCTAGCGCAGCCGGCACCTAGGGAAACCTACCAAATCTGTGCATTTTTGAAAACTACAGACCTAGAAGAATCCAAGGTTGGGTGACTTGTGGGGATCTCACCAGGTTCTGTTACCCAGAATCCTTTGCAAACCTATACATTTGGCTAAAAAAACAATTTTCCTCACATTTCGGTGACAGAAAGATCTGGAAACTGAGAGGAGCTACAAATTTCCTCCCACCCAGTGTTTCCCCAGGTCTCCTAATAAAAATGATACCTCACTTGTGTGGGCAGGCCTAGTGCACGAGACAAGAAATGCCCCAAAACACAACTTGGACACATCACATTTTACCACAGAAAACAGAGGTGTTTTTTGAAAAGTGCCTACCTGTGGATTTTGGCCTCTAGCTCAGCCGGCACCTAGGGAAACCTACCAAACCTGTGCATTTTTTAAAACTAGAGACCCAGGGGAATCCAAGATGGGGTGACTTGTGGGGCTCTCACCAGGTTCTGTTACCCAGAATCCTTTGAAAACCTCCAAATTTGTCTGAAAAAACAATTTTGGTGACAGAAAGATCTGGAATCTGAGAGGAGCCACAAATTTCCTTCCACCCAGCGTCCCCCCAAGTCTTCCGATAAAAATGATACCTCATTTGTGTGGGTAGGCCTAGTGCCCGCAACAGGAAATACCCCAAAACACAACGTGGACACATCATATTTTTCCACTGAAAACAGAGGTGTTTTTTTAAAAGTGCCTACCTGTGGATTTTGGGCTCTAGCTCAGCCGGCACCTAGGGAAATCTACCAAACCTGTGCATTTTTTAAAACTAGAGACCATGGGGAATCCAAGATGGGGTGACTTGTGGGGCTCTCACCAGGTTCTGTTACCCAGAATAGTTTGCAAACCTCTAAATTTGTCTGAAAAAACCATTTCGGTGACAGAAAGATCTGGAATCTGAGAGGAGCCACAAATTTCCTTCCACCCAGCGTCCCCCCAAGTCTTCCGATAAAAATGATACCTCATTTGTGTGGGTAGGCCTAGTGCCCGCAACAGGAAATACCCCAAAACACAACGTGGACACATCATATTTTTCCACTGAAAACAGAGGTGTTTTTTTAAAAGTGCCTACCTGTGGATTTTGGGCTCTAGCTCAGCCGGCACCTAGGGAAATCTACCAAACCTGTGCATTTTTTAAAACTAGAGACCCAGGGGAATCCAAGATGGGGTGACTTGTGGGGCTCTCACCAGGTTCTGTTACCCAGAATCCTTTGCAAACCTCAAAATTTGTCTGAAAAAACAATTTCGGTGACAGAAAGATCTGGAATCTGAGAGGAGCCACAAATTTCCTTCCACCCAGCGTCCCCCCAAGTCTTCCGATAAAAATGATACCTCATTTGTGTGGGTAAGCCTAGTGCCCGCAACAGGAAATACCCCAAAACACAACGTGGACACATCATATTTTTCCACTGAAAACAGAGGTGTTTTATGCAAAGTGCCTACCTGTGGAGTTTGGCCTCTAGCTCAGCCGGCAGCTAGGGAAACCTACCAAACCTGTGCATTTGTTACAACTAGAGACCCAGGGGAATCCAAGATGGGGTGATTTTTGGGGCTCTCACCAGGTTCTGTTACCCAGAATACTTTGCAAACCTCACAATTTGTCTAAAAAAACAATTTTCATCACATTTCGGTGACAGAAAGATCTGGAATCTGAGAGGAGCCACAAATTTCCCTCCACCCAGCGTTCCCCCAAGTCTTCCGATAAAAATGATACCTCATTTGTGTGGGTAGGCCTAGTGCCCGCAACAGGAAATGCACCAAAACACAACGTGGACACATCACATTTTTCCACAGAAAACAGAGCTGTTTTTTGAAAAGTGCCTTTCCTGTGGAATTTGGCCTCTAGCTCAGCCGGCACCTAGGGAAACCTACCAAACCTGTGCTTTTGTGAAAACTAGAGACCTAGGGGAATCCAAGATGGGATAACCTGTGGGGCTCTCACCAGTTTCTGTTACCCAGAATCCTTTGCAAACCTCTAAATTCGACTAACAAAACACTTTTTCTTCACATTTCGGTGACAGAAAGTTCTGGAATCTGAGAGGAGCCCCAAATTTCCTTCCAACCTGCTTTCCCCCACGTCTCCAAATAAAAATGATACCTCACTAGTGTGGGTCGGCGCAGTGCCCATGACAGGAAATGCCCCAAAACACAACGTGGACACATAAAATTTTTCCACAGAAAACAGAAGTGTTTTTTGCAAAGTGCCTACCTGTGGATTTTGGCCTCTAGCTCAGCCAGCACCTAGGGAAACCTACCAAATCTGTGCATTTGTGAAAACTAGAGACCAGGAGAATCTAAGATGGTGTGATTTGTAGGGCTCTCACCAGGTTCTGTTACCCAGAATCCTTTGCAAACCTCTAAATTTGGCTAAAAAAACACGTTTTCCTAACATTTCGTTGACAGAAAGCTCTAGAATCTGAGAGGAGACATACATTTCCTCCACCCAGCGTTCCCCCAAGTCTCCCAATAAAAATGATACCTCACTTGTGTGGGTAGGCTTAGTGCCCGCGACAGGAAATGCCCCAAAACACAACGTGGTAACACCAAATTTTTCCACAGAAAACAGAAGTGTTTTTTGCAAAGTGCCTACCTGTGGATTTTGGCCTCTAGCTCAGCCGGCACCTAGGGAAATCTACCAAACCTGTGCATTTCTGAAAACTGGAGACCTAGGGGAATCTAAGATGGCATGACTTGTGGGGCTCTCACTATGTTCTCTTACCCAGAATCCTTTACAAACCTCTACATTTGGCTAAAAAAACACTTTATTGTAAAATTTTGGTGAGAAAAACTTCTAGAATCTGATAGGAGCCACAAATTTCCTTCTACCCAGTGTTCCCCCAAGTCTCCCGATAAAAATGATACCTTACTTGTGTGGGTTGGCCTAGTGCCCACTACAGGAAATGCCCCAAAACACAACGTGGACACATCACATTTTTCCACAGAAAACAGAGGTGTTTTTGCAAAGTGCCTACCTGTGGATTTTGGCCTCTAGCTCAGCCAGCACCTAGGGAAATCTACCAAACCTGTGCATTTTTTAACACTAAAGACCTAGGGGAATCCAAGATGGGGTGACTTGTGGGAATCTCACCCGGTTCTGTTACCCAGAATCCTTTGCAAACCTCTAAATTTGGCTTACAAAAACACTTTTCCCTCACATATCGGTGACAGAAAGATCTGGAATCTGAGAGGAGCCACAAATTTCCTTACACCTAGCGTTCCCCAAAGTCTCCTGATAACAATGATACCTCACATGTGTGGGTAGGCCTATTGCCTGTGACAGGAAATGCCCCAAAACACTACATAGACACATCACATTTTTCCACAGAAAACAGAGGTGTTTTTTGCAAAGTGCCTACCTGTGAATTTTGTCCTCTAGCTCAGCAGGCACCTAGAGAAACCTACAAAAGCTGTGCATTTCTGAAAACTAGAGAACTAGGGTAATCTGAGATGGTGTGACTTGTGGGGCTCTCACCAGGTTCTGTTACATTCAATCCTTTGCAAACCTCTAAATTTCGCTAAAAAACACTTTTTCCTAAAATTTCGGCGACAGAAAGACATGGAATCTGAAAGGAGCTAAAAATTTCCTTCCACCCAGCGTTCCCCCAACTCTTCCGATAAAAATGATACCTCATTTGTGTTGGTATGCCTAGTGCCCGTGACAGGAAATGCCCCAAAACACAACGTGGACACATCACATTTTTCCACAGAAAACAGAGGTGTATTTTCCAAAGTGCCTTCCTATGGATTTTGGCCTCTAGCTCAGCCGGCACCTAGGGAAACCTACCAAACCTGTGCATTTTTTTTAACTAGAGACCTATGGGAATCCAAGATGGGATGACCTGTGGGGCTCTCTCCAGATTCTGTTACCCAGAATCCTTTGCAAACCTCTCAATTCGGCTAAATAAACACTTTTTCCTCACATTTCGGTGACAGAAAGTTCTGGAATCTGAGAGGTCCACAAATTTCCTTCCACCCAGCGTTCCCCCAAGTCTCCTAATAAAAATGACACCTCACTTGTGTGGGTAAGCTTAGTGCCCGAGACAGGAAATGCCCCAAAACACAATGTGGACACATCACATTTTTCCACAGAAAACAGAAGTGTTTTTTGCAGAGTGCCTACCTGTGGATTTTGGCCTCTAGCTCAGCCAGCACCTAGGGAAAGCTACCAAACCTGTGGATTTCTGAAAACTAGAGACATAGGGGAATCTAAGATGGTGTGACTTGTGGGGCTCTCATCAGGTTCTGTTACCCAGAATCCTTTGCAAACCTCAAAATTTGGCTAAAAAACACTTTTTCCTAACATTTCAGCGACAGAAAGTTCAAGAATTGGAGAGGAGCCAAACATTTCCTTCCACCCAGCGTTCCCCCAAAGCTCCCGATAAAAATGATTCCTGACTTGTGTGGGCAGGCCTATTGCCTGCGACAGGAAATGCCCCAAAACACTACGTGGACACATCACATTTTTCCACAGAAAACAGAGTTGTTTTTTGCAAAGTGCCTACCTGTGAATTTTGACCTCCAGCTCAGCCGGCACCTAGGGAAACCTACCAAAGCTGTGCATTTCTGAAAACTAGAGACCTAGGGGAATCTAAGATGGTGTGACTTGTGGGGCTATCACCAGGTTCTGTTACCCACAGTTCGTTTTAATGGGAAAACAGGAGTTAGCTTAGCCTCTGGGTTGCAGACTCGTGCCCCCGTCACCCAGTGACTTTTATCGTACTTAGCTTTCTCTGTCTTAGCTCAATTAATTATTTAATTCTTCTAAGATGGCTGCCTTGTTTATAGTTAGGCCACTTGCTATGAGTTCCATTATCAGAGTCACTGCGCTAAGGCGTCAAGATCAAGCACCAAAGACAAACAAACAGTAGGTGTTCACACTTAGGGACTTTCCCTCTCTATACTTTTGAGGGATTGTTTATATTCATTGCCGTCCCAAGCATGTCTGTTATCTATTGTTTGGGAACACACCTACGTCAGGGGTCCTTGTAGATCTGTGTAAATACATTGCACATTAGACTGATAATCCGAGGGATTCAGACCAGAGGGCATCGCCACCATCGCTGATATAGATGCTGCACGTCGTCTTGAGGATGACCCAGTCTTCGTGTCCCTGCAGAGTCTGAGATAGAGACCTCATTCCAAGGTAACAAGGGTTGGGGGCTCCTCTCATGGACATGGCATTGCAGTTTAGGTTTAGCAAACCCAGCTCTCCCTTAGGTACGAGGTTAGGCCTCTCATATTAGGGTATTAGGGCATGTGACATCTCCTATGTCTTGTTATGCATTGCAAGATAGTGGGGGTCTTTGTAATAATGACTCTCGTCTTCATAATTCTGTTTCTTGCATTATTCATTCTCCTAATCATTGCAGCCCATGCAACTTATCGCAAATTGCAGTTATGTTAAATAAAAACTATTGAAACTTTACTGCATCTTTGTCATTGCCTGTGTTTGTATGAGACATGATATATCTGTGAGAAAGGGGTAATCTCCGTTTAACCACGACATTCCCTGAGATGTCTTATTCTCGAGTCCATGCGTAAAGGCTGCCACAAATCACCTTTTACTATTGTGTTTCTGGTGAGGTGCTGCTAGTGAGCAGGTAAGGTTGGAACAACAGTTGCGACTTGTTGTAGGAAAGGCGTAGTAGCCTACAAACAAAAGTACTGTCATCCTTTAACCAGCAGTCTTGCCCAGAACAAGAGTCCAAACTACGACAAAAGAAAATACAGGAAAATATGCTTTTTTGAAGTTTGCAGAGGAGTCTGGGTAAGAAAATGTTGGGGGATCCTCACAAGCCACACCTCCCTGGACTCCTTGGGGTGTCTAGTTTTTAAAAATGTCTGGGTTTGTAGGTTTCCTAAGATTAAGGCTTCACCCAGTACCAAAAACATAGGTGCCCCCTAGCCCCAAACACAGGTAGTTTTGTAATATATCATTTTGATGTGTCCACGTACGTCTGTGATGTGCCAAACATTACAATTGTGAAAAGAAACGCACTTAGGTTATGTGAAAAAGACCCCTCACCCACGAACCAAATTGGTGGTATGCTTCATCATCGGGGTCCAACCTGAGAAACCTAGCGTGTCACAAGTGTGCTGCGATGCCTGATTACAGCGGAGCAGGTTTTGACATATTCACCACACATACTGGTTGGATTTGGCACGAGGGTAAGTGATGGTTCAGTCGATCAAATTGTATTAACAGGAGATTTTACAAAAGTGAAGTGCACTGTTAATAACTGAAAGGCCAAAAAACTGAACTAATGACTCACAGCTCGTGAGTTGTAAGGCCGCGTCAAGGCACCAACCGTTTTACAGTCCATTCCCACACGTTTCGTACATGACATGCACAAGACCATTCACGCCGCCAGCCACGGGCCCAGCACATTACAACACTCGCATCGACAGACAGTGCCACTCAAGGGCCCATCACTTACACACGCCCACATGCCTGATACAGCAGTCACACTAGCTGATGGGAGTGTGTGGACTGACGTTTGGCTGGCACCGCCAGCCAAACACCACTCCATGCACACCGCCAGCCAAGTGCCACCCTCAGCACACCGCCAGCCAAGCGCCACCCCACGCACACCACCAGCCAAGCGCCACCCCAAGCACAACACCAGCCAAGTGCCACCCCACGCACACCACCAGCCAAGCGCCACCCCACGCACACCGCCAGCCAAGCGCCACCCCAAGGACAACACCACCCAAGTGCCACCCCACGCACACCACCAGCCAAGTGCCATCCAAGCACACCACCAGCCAAGCGCCACCCCACATACACTGGCAGCCAAGCGCCACCCCACACACACTGCCAGCCAAGCGCCACCCCACACGCACCATCAGCCAAGCACCACCCCAAGCACATCACCAGCCAAGCGCCACCCCATGCACACCACCAGCCAAGCGCCATCCAAGCACACACCACCAGCCAAGTGCCACCCCACGCAGACCACCATCACTTACATACACCCACATGCCTGATACAGCAGTCACACTAGCTGATGGGAGTGTGTGGACTGACGTTTGGCTGGCACCGCTAGCCAAGCACCACCCCATACACACCACCAGCCAAGTGCCACCCCAAGTACACCGCCAGCCAAGCACCACCCCACGCACACCGCCAGCCAAGCGCCACCCCAAGCACACTGCCAGCCAAGCACCACCTCACGCACACCACCAGCCAAGCGCTATCCAAGCACACCACCAGCTAAGTACCAACCCACACACCCTGCCAGCCAAGCCCACCCCAAACACCCCACCAGCCAAGCGCCACCCCACACACACCGCCAGCCAAGCGCCAACCCACACACACTGGCATCACTTTTTTTGTACATAAACAACAAAGAAACCACTAACTAATTATAAAATAACTACAAATACAAAAGCTCCAACTAAATACATAACAGTAATGCCAACCATGAAACTGAACATATGAAAATATAAAACAGGCAGTTTACGCTCACGGTATTTCCCAATAATGTTTCTTTGTGTAGTAACTTCTAAAACAGCCGGCGACACACAGCCCATACTTTGAAGGGCAATCAGGGCAGTACATCCGTCTCGCCCTCCGAATACCTCTTCGGGCACATACTCTACATTTCTTTGTGGGCAAGTATTTTTGGGGAGTGGGAGGAATGTGATGTGGAAAGTGGTGATCTTTCAATCTAGCCACATCAACCACCACTGCTACTCTAGGAACTCTTGCCTGTTCCACCACAACAAGGCTCTCTATCACTGACTCCTGAAATTTAACAAATTTAACAGGTGAACAATCCTTGAACACAATAAAAGCATTAAAAGTTGCCAAATGAAATAAATGTAGGGCCAACTTTTTATACCACACGTAAGACTTACGAAGAGCAGTGTAAGATTCCAACCTCTGATCTACTCTATCAACACCAGCCATGTGGCTATTGGAGTCCAAAATGCACGCAGGTTTGCGCACTTCGGCAACCTGACCCCAAACAGTCACAGGGAAAGTACTCTGATCATGGATGGTAGATAGCATGTACACACCCCTCCTGTCTGAAAATTTCAGAGCCAGCAGCTCGTTATTCCGCAAGGCAATTCATTGTCCCCTCTCAAGTTTTTTACAGACAAGCTCTCTTGGATAGCCTTTCCTGTTAGAATAGACTGTGCCACAAGCAAAAGTGTCTACTCTAAACAACTCCTTGAACAACTGCACTCCAGTGTAGAAATTACCTACGTACAAATGGTGACCTTTGTTGAACAGTCATCTACCAAGTTCCCACACAATTTTTTCGCTAACTCCAAAAGTGGGCGGACAACCAGGAGGGTCAATACTGTAATCCCTAATAGTGTAGACCTGGAAATTATACACATATCCTGTACTACTTTCTGACAGCAAATACAATTTAATTCCATACCGTGCCCTCTTACTAGGAATGTACTGCTTAAAAACTAAAGAAAGGGACCAAAGACTCGTCCACACTTATCTCTTTGCCTGGAACATAGACCTCTGAAAACTGATCTATAAAATGATCAAGGACAGGCTTAATTTTAAAAAGCCGGTCACAATCAGGGTGATCTTGTGGCAAGGCTAAAGCATTGTCTACAAAATGCAGCATACAAAGAAGAAACAAATAGCGATTACGTGTCATAGTTGCAGGAAATATAGCCGTTGCCATAAAGGGACTAGTAGACCAATAAGAAGCCAGAGACGGCTTCCTTATCAACCCCATCAAAAAAGTCAAACTTAAAAACTTTTTCATCTCTTCCAGATATGTGGGAACCCACTGAGTAGCTCTAGACTGAGGCCTAAGTCTGGCAGCGTTGTCCCTCAAATATTGCTCCACATAAAATTAGTCTGCTCCACAATCTCTTCCAAAAATCATTGTCCATAAACAAGTGAAAGAAATTGACAGGCAAAAAGTTTCCCGTATTAACTCTACACCCTGGGAGACCAGTAAATGCAGGTAACTGTGGCTGCTCCATGTTTGGGGCAATCCAGGTGTCAGGTCTTCTAATGGGAAACCCTTCAGCCCCAGGCTGCTGCACTCTTGTCCTCCTCTAAAATAGGCCCTTCATCTGCACTGAGATTGGCTTCCTCAACAGAAGAATCCTCTCGGACAGAAAACTCACTGCCAGAATCTCTCACTTCCTCCTCTGCCTCAGAAGCAGTCAGTCTCATAATCATGGTCTGAAGATGACTCAAAAAGCATGCCAACATCCTGCTGAGCGGTCACTCTGCAGCTAGCCATGATCCTTACTAACAACAAATGGATTGCCAACAACAACCAGCTCTAAAATAAGTAATAAACAAAGTGTAGCTTTATCAGCAAGAGTTATGTACTAAAAAACTATACCACTCACTTGCCTGAAAAAGCTACTCTGCACAGACACAGCAATCACCAATGAAATCCCACTAAAAAGAAAAAAACAAATTAGACATATGACAACACAAATATTGTGCTCAAATCTAAGGACAATTTCACACACAATACTGCATTTAGTACACTACCTACAAACATGTCATTCATGCATGTCAACAATACTACTACATTACTGGAGTAAATTGCTTTTACTTACCTAAAACATGCAACTATGCAAACCGCATGACAACTGCAGCCAAAACTGCAAGGATCCACAGCAAAGGAAGCAAAAGATTTGAACTAGAACAAAAAGAAGAAATAAACTGTTATAATCACAAATAAAAATACTTCACCACCAAGAACTTAAAAATTGTCCCTGGTGCCTAAGTGGCTTCTGCCCCCCTTGGGGACCGATGGGCCTAAAAACCATTAGGCTGATCTGCCCCCAAGGGGGGCAGAAATGCCCAACAGCTCTGTACCCTGTTTGGGGGGCAACCCTTGCCAAGGGGGGCAAAGGGGTTGCCCCCAGCACAAAAAAACTAAGGGGTAAAATAATTTCCCTCACGTCGTGGTGGCTTCTGCCCCCTTGGGGGCAGATAGGCCTAAAGAAAATAAGTAATGTGCCTCCCTTTGTGGAGCAATGCTTGCCAAAGGGGCTGCCCCCCCCACACATAACACACATACACACAAGAGTCCTGGTGCCTAAGTGGCTTCTGCCCCCTTTGGGGCCAGATGGGCGTAAAAAAATGGGCTTACCTGCCCCCAGGGGGGCAGAAATGGCCAACAGCTCTGTGCCCCCTTGCAAAAGGGGGCACCCACGGCACAAAACAAATAAGGGGAACAAAAAAATAATCCCTGGCATATTGGTGGTTTCTGCCCCCCTTGGGGGCTGATAGGTCTAAGAAAATTAGGCCCATCTGCCCCCAAGGGGGGCAGAAATGGCAAATACAAATTTTCCCCCCTGTGGGGGGACGACCCTTGCCCCAGCAGTATCCCCAAACACACAAAACACACACAACACAATCCCTGGCACCTAGGGGGTCATTACAACCCTGGCGGTCGGTGATAAAGCGGCAGCCAACCCGCCAACAGGCAGGCGGGCCAAAAAAAGGAATTCTGACCCTGGCGGGAACCGCCAACACAGCCCGCCATTTAACACTCCGACCGCCACGGCGGGACAGACAAACAGCGCGGCGGTCACCGCCAACAGGCAGGCGGCAGACAATGTACCGCCCACCCTATCACAACTCACCAATCCACCACCTTTTCCGGGGCGGGAGCCCTGCCAATAAAAACACGGCGGAAACAGACTACGAACGGGAAAACGCTCACCTATACACACTCCACGAGGAAGGAGGACAGCATGGAACCCGAATTAAACATCCTACCAGGTATTGTCTACCTGCTCATCTACCAGGAGTACGAACGCCGGCGCAGATGACAACGGTGAGTACTGCACCTACGACACAGGGGAGGGGGAAGGAGGAAAGCTTACGGGCACACACATGCGCCATACACCCACCCCCCCACCACAAATACCTACACCCCAATGCAGAGCAACAAGTCAGAGTGACACCGCCCAAACCCACCGGAATAATGCAAAGACACAATTAAAATGATCTATAAAATATATGTATAAATAGCTCCATTGAAGGTATGGGAAATATGCTATATGAAAGATACAAAATAAGGAATGAACATAGTCAAAAATATATACATAGGCAATAAGTCCTGCACATTCCGTCAAAGTTCCATAGTCCGTGGGCCAATGTGCACAAACACATGGGCAAAGCCCACACAGGAGACCAGATACCATTGGAGAGAACACTGCTGGGGCATCAGATGATAAAACTACAGGCACCTCAGGGGGAAGAGAAGGGGGGGCACCTCACCCACATGAGTCCACGACGCAAGATCCACGAGGGGCCTCCATGCCCACTGTCCCATCCTGGGGAGTGCAAAGCCACAGTCTCACAAGTCTCTACAGTGGGTGGCTTGCCCACTGTGCCATCCTGGGGAGTGCAAAGCCACAGTCTCTCAAGTCTCTACAGTGGGTGGGTTGCCCACTGTTCCATCCTGGGAAGTGCCAAGCCACAGTCCATCAGATGGATTACCAACTCCACTGTTAATGGAGGAGGCATGGTGCCCAGAGTGCTTCGTGAAGCCCTGCTTGACACAGAACCGGCACTGTCAATGGGCCAGCGGTGCTTGAGATGAAGGGCCCAGCGGAGCAGTGCTTGACAGGAAGGGCCCAGCGGAGCGGTGCTTGACAGGAAGGGACCAGCGGAGCAATGCATAGACGGCGGGGCCCAGCGGAGCGGTGCTTGACAGGAAGGGCCCAGCGGAGCGGTGCTTGAGATGAAGGGCCCAGCAGAGCGGTGCAGAGACGGCGGGGCCCAGCGGAGCGGTGCTTGAGATGAAGGGCCTAGCGGAGCGGTGCAGAGACGGCGGGGCCCAGCGTATCGGTGCTTGAGATGAAGGGCCCAGCGGAGCGGTGCTTGAGATGAAGGGCCCAGCGGAGCGGTGCAGAGACGGCGGGGCCCAGCAGAGCGGTGCTTGACAGGAAGGGCCCAGCGGAGCGGTGCTTGAGATGAAGGGCCCAGCGGAGCGGTGCTTGAGATGAAGGGCCCAGCGGAGCGGTGCTTGACAGGGAGGGCCCAGCGGAGCGGTGCAGAGACGGCGGGCCCAGCGGAGCGGTGCTTGAGATGAAGGGCCCAGCGGAGCGGTGCATGAGATGAAGGGCCCAGCGGAGCGGTGCTTGAGATGAAGGGCCCAGCAGAGCGGTGCAGAGACGGCGGGGCCCAGCGGAGCGGTGATTGACAGGAAGGGCCCAGCGGAGCGGTGCTTGAGATGAAGGGCCCAGCGGAGCGGTGCTTGAGATGAAGGGCCCAGCGGAGCGGTGCTTGAAATGAAGGGCCCAGCGGAGCGGTGCAGAGACGGCGGGGCCCAGCGGAGCGGTGCTTGACAGGAAGGGCCCAGCGGAGCAGTGCTTGAGATGAAGGGCCCAGCGGAGCGGTGCTTGAGATGAAGGGCCCAGCGGAGCGGTGCAGAGACAGCGGGGCCCAGCGGAGCGGTGCTTGACAGGAAGTTCCCAGCGGAGCGGTGCTTGAGATGAAGGGCCCAGCGGAGCGGTGCTTGAGATGAAGGGCCCAGCGGAGCTGTGCTTGAGATGAAGGGCCCAGCGGAGCGGTGCAGAGACGGCGGGGCCCAGCGGAGCGGTGCTTGACAGGAAGGGCCCAGTGGCGCGGTGCCTGAGATGAAGGGCCCAGCGGAGCGGTGCTTGAGATGAAGGGCCCAGTGGAGCGATGCTTGACAGGAAGGGCCCAGCGGAGCGGTTCTTGTCCCGGCGGGCCCCTGTTCAGCGGTTCTTGTCCTGGCGGGCCCCTGTTCAGCGGTGCTCCTCCCGGCGGGCCTCTGTTCATCGTTCTTGTCACGGCGGGCCCCTGTTCAGCGGTTCTTGTCCCGGCGGGCCCCTGTTCAGCGGTGCTCCTCCCGGCGGGTCCTGTTCAGCGGTTCTTGTCCCGGCAGGCCCCTGTTCAGCGGTTCTTGTCCCGGGGGGCTCCTGTTCAGCGGTGCTCCTCCCGGCGGGCCACTGTTCAGCGGTTCTTGTCCCGGCGGGCCCCTGTTCAGCGGTGCTCCTCCCGGCGGGCCCCTGTTCAGCAGTTCTTGTCCCGGCGGGCCCCTGTTCAGCGGTTGTTGTCCCGGCAGGCCCCTGTTCAGCGGTGCTCCTCCCGGCGGGGCCCTGTTCAGCGGTGCTCCTCCCGGCGGGGCCCTGTTCAGCGGTGCTCCTCCCGGCGGGGCCCTGTTCAGCGGTGCTCCTCCCGGCGGGGCCCTGTTCAGCGGCGATCCTCCCGGCGGGGCCCTGTTCAGCGGTGCTTGTCCTGTGTTTCTAGGGAGCCAGACCTGGCCAAGACTTCCCGCTCAGTCGCCATCCGACCTTGCGATCGCGGGGCCCTCCTGTGATGGAGTCCTGGGCCCGTGGGTGTCGTCCGTCACAACCGGAATGGGGCTGGTGGGGCCCTCCTGGGCAGCTCGCCTGCTGCCTGACTTCTCCGCCCTGCTGCCCTTGCCCTCCTTCGCTGAAGCTCTGTGGCCCTTGCCTCCCTTGGATGATGTGTCAGGTGACGGGGCAAGGCTACTGTCCTTGGTGGCAGCCGTCTCAGTCTTGTCGCGCCGGGCCTTTTTTCTTGAAGTCCTCTTCCCAGGGGGTGGGCTGGCTGTCCCCTTGCTGCTGGCCGATGTTCCTGCCCTAGGAGCTGGTGGACTCCAATAGCCCTGCACTATGGTCACAGTAGATGCAGGGCTGGTGGTGGCTGAGGTGCTTTTTTTACTCTTACCAGATGGAGGGGGTGGGTCAGTGATTGGAACGAGCTCAAGGTTGGAAAGGAAAACGACTTGGGAAGGACAGGGAAGGGTAGGTGTAGTGGGTATGGGAGTGGAGGAAGAGGATGTGGTTGTAGGAGAGTCAAGTGTGCTGTCTTTGGGTGCAGGTGCTTGTGACGGAGGTTGTCGTGAGGTTGATGGCTGTTGGGTGGGTGGCTGCCTGCGTTTGTGTGCTTTGGAAGAGGGGGTGACAGACACACTGGGAGAGGACACAGGGGACGTGTAAATGGCAGTGGGGGTGGTGACTGCACGTGTGCGGACTGTAATGGAGGGTGTGCTGGTGATGGAAGTACTGGCTGATGGTGGTGTGCATGCAGGTGTGAGTGGAGACGTCACAGGGAGGGAGGAGGGAGATGAGGAGGTGGGGGACACAGAGGTGGTAGTGACTGTTGGCATGTCTGCATCTGGATGTTGCTTGGGTGAATGCTTGTGGGATCTGTGGTGCTTATGTCTGGATGAGCTGCCCTTGGGTGTAGAGGTGTGTGCAGGCTGGTCTGATGGTGTGGATGGGATAGGCAGAGGAACAGGAGACTGGGACTGGGTGGAGGGAGTCAGAAGAGGGAGGCTGGAGACAGGGACAATGGCTGCCATCAGTGCTGAGGCCAGAGCGTTGAACGATCGCTGATGGGCAGCCTGACCCGAATGAATGCCCTCCAGGTATGCATTGCTCCGATGCACCTCCCTTTCTACACCCTGGATGGCATTCAAAAAGGTAGACTGCCCAACAATGAGTGTCCTGAGGAGGTCAATGACCTCCTCACTGAGGGCAGCAGGGGTAACTGGGGCAGGGCCTGAGGTGCCTGGGGCGAAGGAGATGCCCGCCTTCCTGGGCGAGCGGGGACGGAGCAAAGGCTGAGGGGCTGCTGGGAGGGCGGGGCTGGTGCGCTGGGTGGCGGCTGTACCTGTTGTGGCGGTGGGCACGGATGTTGCCGCCACCGCTAGGGAGCTCCCCTCCGAGGACGTGTCGGTGTCGCTGACGTCTCCACGGGTCCCCGTTGTGGAGCTCCACTCGCCCTAAGTCTCACTGGTGTACTCGGAGTCTGTTGTATGGCCCTCCGGGGCCATGTGAGATGCAGCTCCCTCGTGCGCCAATGCCACTTCTCCTCCGCCTGATGATGCTAATGCACACATGAACAGGAAGATAAAGAAAATGGGGAGGGGGGGAGAAATGAAGACAGGTTGAGTGCATGCATTGGCAACACCGTTGTCGGAGAGGACATACACACAAGCCCCCTGCACTAGGCCGCGCAATCGGGGTACACTACTCAGTTATTGTGACTAGGCCTACAGGTATATGGACGACAAATGCACACATGGGTGAGGCCGGACCATGGATACCTGTACTTGGCACCCTACAGAGGAGGGGGGCGGGGGCACAGGGCCGTGTCTAACGAAGGTGCCTAGCCTACAGAATTCGCCCTGGCCTGGAGATAGCCACAGCCCTCTTCCCCCACCCAGACACCTTCACTGCACGCAAAGATAGCAGAATGTGCCGATACTCACCCCCTTGTGTCTGCTGTGATGTCCTCACGCGCCCATCCAAATCGGGGTAGGCCACCGCCAGGATCCGGGACATCAGGGGGGTCAATTGGCGGCTGGCACCCCTCCTACGTTGGGAGGCCATCCCCAGCAGAGACTCGGCGGTCTTTCTGGTCCTGCGGCGGATGTCCTCCCACCTCTTTCGGCAGTGGGTGCCCTGTCTGTTGTGGACCCCCAGGGCCCGGACGTCCTTGGCGATGGCACGCCAAATGTCAATCTTCTGATGGGCGCTGACCTATGTGACATGTACAGGGTGGTAAAGGAAATCGCATCAGTTTTCTGCCTGGTCAATGTGAGTGGCCCCCCCTCCCCAACCTTGCCATGTGGCACATGCTCTCATCTTTCGTGCGTTGCACTCCTCATTCGCTCCCCTCCCCACCATCTTACATACACCCCACTCAACACAGGCATAGCCCATTCAATGTGCACCCTGTGTACTAACCTGTTGGTCTGGAGGACCGTAGAGTAGCGCATACTGGGGGAGGACCCCATCAACAAGTTTCTCCAATTCTTCGGAAGTGAAGGCAGGGGCCCTTTCCCCAGTCGCAGCAGCCATTGTATCTCCCAGACCGAGGTCACAGCAGCACTTGCAGTATAGGTCCTCTCCTGTGGATGATCAGGTCTCGAGTGATTAATCAGATAGAAAATGGCGGTCACGCCCGCGGCGGTGCGTACCGCGGCGGTGCGTACCGCGACCGCCGGCGCACATCGTCATTGGCTCCTGAGACCCATAGGGTTCAATGCTAACCAATGATGCTTTGCGCCGCGGTCTTCGACCGCCTACCGACACGGTGTGCCACGCCAGCGCAGTGACCTCACATCCCACTGTCACACTTCACAGGTCAGGCAGCCGCCATTTCAAGGGCCCACATGGCATAATTTCTACTGCGTCACACAGGCCTAGGCCTTGCATTGCCACTCATACAAGCCTTTCAATGCATAGCGATTCGTGTACTGTGCAAGCTGTGTGAACGAACCTGTGGGCTGCTTGACTCTGTGCTCCATGTTGTCCTTCCTAGGCACCGTCCGCTGGGACTTGCGAGGAGAAGGATGAATCCTTCAGTGTACCGACCGCTGGTGGACCTGTCGATAATGGAAGAACGACATATCATACTTACATACAGGCTTGACAGAGCAACTATACATGAACTATGTGCCAAGCTGGAGCCAGACCTGATGTCCCCCATCCGCAAACCCACAGGGATTCCCCCTCCGGTGCAGGTTCTGTCAGTACTCCATTTTTTGGCAAGTGGGTCTTTTCAGACAACAGTGGCCATATCATCTGGGATGTCTCAGCCTATGTTTTCTAAGGTTTTGTCCAGAGTGTTCTCTGCCCTGTTGAAATACATGCGGAGCTACATTATTTTCCCTGAGGTGGGCGAATTGGCTACAGTGAAGGGTGATTTCTATGCCCTTGGACATATCCCCAACATCATTGGTGCCATTGATGGGACCGATGTGGCTTTGGTTCCCCCCAAAGAAAGTGAGCAGGTGTACAGAAACAGAAAAAGTTATCATTCGATGAATGTCCAGGTGGTCTGTTTGGCTGACCAGTACATCTCCCATTTAAATGCCAAGTTCCCTGGGTCAGTGCATGACGCGTATGTCATGCGAAATAGCAGCATCCCTTATGTGATGGAACAGCTACAGAGACACCGTGTGTGGCTAATTGGTGACTCTGGTTACCCCAACCTGTCGTGGCTACTGACCCCAGTGAGGAATCCCCGGACCAGGGCAGAGGAACGGTACAATGAGGCCCATGGGCGAACTAGGAGGATCATAGAAAGGACCTTCGGGGTCCTGAAGCCCAGGTTTAGGTGCCTGCATATGACAGGGGGATCCCTAATGTACTCACCAAAGAAGGTGTGCCATATCATCGTGGCCTGCTGTATGCTTCACAATCTTGCTTAGCGACGCCAGGTGCCTTTTCTGCAGGAGGATGGTCCAGATGGTGGTGTTGTAGCAGCTGTGGAGCCTGTGGAGAGTGAAGAGGAGGAAGACAACGGGGATGACACGGACAACAGGGATACAGTCATACAACAATATTTTCAGAAGCACACAGGTAAGAATCACCAACGCCATTTTACATTTACTTAAGGCCTCATGCGTCTCCACTGTCTGTGTTTCCCCCCAGTTCCTGTTAACTGATTTGTGACTTTCCCTTCCCTTTTCAGAGCTGTATGACCCACTGCCTGACTTCAGCTTTGTTTGCCCATGGACTAAAGCTTATTGAAATTGGTATGTTGTCATCACAAAGTAACTGGACATTATTGCACCGTTATGTGTAATACATTTGTTAAGAATACAAGCAGACTCCTGTTATTTTAAGTGCAATAAGTGATTTATTTTAAGTGCCACATATGGGTACATGATTGTAAAACGGTGATGGGTGGGGGTGGAGTAATGTCCATGGCAGAGTCCAGTTCTCAGTCGCACAGGTGCATTGTCCATATGCCTGGGGAAGGATGCAGCAGGGGCAGTTCAAGGTTGGACAGGGTGACAATGTGGGACAGTGGGATGACATCAGGGGGTATCTTAGGCTGGCGGGGGTCTTGCAATCCTACTCTGTCTTCTTGTGAGATCTCAGGTTCCGCTTGCGGGGTGGTTCTTCTTCTGCAGGAGGTGGGGTTCTGGTGGCCTGTCGTTGTGTGGGGCCCTCCTGTCCACTAGCGCCGGCGGAGGTGGTAGGCTGTTCCTGGCCTGGGCTAGTGACAGGGGCCCTTTGGGGTGCCACATGGTCCCGCAATGCGGTGACGATCTGGGTAAGGGCCACGACGATGGTCCCCATTGCGGAACCGATGTTCCTCAGTTCCTCCCTGAACCCCATGTACCGTTCCTCCTGCAGTGCCTGGATCTCCTGGAACTGGGCCAGTACCGTCGCCATCGTCTCCTGGGAGCGGTGGTATGCTCCCATGATGGAGGAGAGGGCCTCTTGGAGAGTCGGTTCCCCGGGCCTGTCCCCCCCTGTTGCACAGCAGCCCTCCCAGTTCCCCTGTGTTCCTGGGCCTCTGTCCCCTGGACGGTGTGCCCACTACCACTGCCCCCAGGTCCCTGTTGTTGGGGGTCAACCTGGGTGCCCTGTAGTGGTGGACACACCGCTGATTGACGTGTCCTGGAGACAGAGGCATGGGCCCGCTGGGTGGGAGCTGTGCTGGTGTTCCCAGAGGGGGTTGGGTCTGGTGTAGCCTGTGGCTGTCTGTGGGGAACCGACTGTCCAGAGGTCCCCGATGGGCCGGGCTGGTCATCTGGCTCCAGGGAGACAGAGCTGCTGTCATCGCTGGGGGCCTCTTCTGGGGGTGGGATGGACATCTCTGGACCCTCCGTGGCGGTGTGGTGGCGTTCGGGTCCTGCAGGGTATAAAGGTATGGTTATTGCTTCTGTGTGTGGCATTTCGTGTGATGGGTGGGTGTCCGTGTACCCAAGTGCAGGCATTCCCTTGTGGGGGCATTTGTGAGGGTGGTTTGTGGGGGTGATGTGTGTGTGCAGTGGGCATGCTTTGGTGATGGGTGTCCATGCTTTGTGGTCGCATGCAGGGCTTGGTGTTGGGATGGGTGGGTTGTGATGGTGAGCCTTTTGCTAGGAGTTGGTGTGATGGGGTGGGGGTGAGGGTGGGGGTATGATTTGGCATGCAGGTGGGGTGGGGGTGGGAAGCAGTAGTGAAGATTTGACTTACCAGAGTCCATTCCTCCGCCTACTCCTGCGAGGCCCTCAGGATGCAGGATGTGCAAGACTTCCTCCTCCCATGCGGTAAATTCTGGGGGAGTAGGTGGGGGTCCGCCGCCAGTCTTCTCTTCCTTATGTCATCCCGATTGCGTGGATGCTGTCCCACCGCGTTGACCCTATCCACTATCCTTTGCCATAGCTCCATCTTCCTGGCAATTGTGGTGTGCTTCACCTGTGCCCCGAAGAACTGGGGCTCTACACGGACTATTTCCTCCACCATGACCCTGAGTTCGGCGTCACTGAACCTGGGGTGTCTTTGGGGTGCCATGGGGTGGTGTGGATGAGGTGTGGGGTGGCGTTTGTGGTGATGAGTGTGGTGCGTGTGGTGGTGTGTGGTGTTTGGTGCGTGGATTCTGTGTGGGTGATGGTGTTGTGTGCCTCTGTGTTGTGGGATTGTCTATTCTGTGCTCTGTCTCTAGCCTTCGTCAATAATTTCGGGTCGTAGGGGTTTGTGGGTGATGTGGATGTGTGTTTTATATTGTGTTGGGTGTGTGGGAGTGGTGTTAGTATGTGTATCAGGTGTGCATGTTTCAAACTGACCAATGTGGCTGAGTTTTCTATGTGTGTGTGTATTTTGACCGAGGCGGTGTGTACCGCCAATGGAATACTGCGTTTGAAAGACCGCCGCATGGATTTGTGGGTCGGAATGGTATGGGCGGATTTCTGTTGGCGTGACGGTGGAGGTTTGTTCATTGCCATTTTTTCGCTGACCTTTGGTGTGGCGGACTTTTGTTGATGTCGGGTTTTTGGCGGTTTGCCAGTTGCGGGTCAGAATGACCGTGGCGGTTTACCGCGGCCGCGGCGGTGTTATGACGGTCTTCTGACCGGCGGTAAGCGCCTTTTACAGCCGAGGTCAGAATGACCCCCCTAAGTGTGTTTCGACTCCTCTGGGGACGAGATCGGCCAAAAAATGGTTGATATAGCCCACGGGGGCCAAAACATATAAAAAAATATTGCCCCTGGGGCAGCGACTCTTGCCTAAGGGTTCGCTTTCCAAAAACATAAGGAAAATATAATCCCTGGTGGTCTAGTGGTTTTCGATCCCCCTGGGGGCAAATCAGCCGAAAAAACGGCTGATCTGCCACGAGGGGACACCGAAACAGGATTTGAAATAGCCCCCCAGGGGAGCGACCCTTGCCCAAGGGGTCGCTCCCCAATATAAAATGAAAAGAAAATCTCTGGTGCCTAGTGGGGATTCCTGCTCCACGAACGCGGGCCCCACCCACGATTATGGAGCAGGAATCCACTGAAAACAGGGACAGGGGGAAAGGAAAAACTCTTTCCTTTCTCCCTGTGTCTGTTTTCCACCCCCAACCACCCCCCAGGAGAAGGACTTACCAGAAACACGTCCTCTCTCCACTCGCACTGGAAGCAAATGGCTTCCAGCGCATCCTCAGCAGCTTCTGATGACATTGGTGCGCTGTGAGCGCGCTGACGTCATCAGATTGCCGAGGGGGGGGGGGTCGGGGTGGAAGGGGAAGCGATTCCCCTTTCATCCTTGACTGGGGGTTGTGGGTGGGAGGCCCATGGGGGGAGCGCTAGCGGTCCTCCCGTAGGTTGGGTGCAGGACGAGCTGGTCTCGTTCCAGGCACATGGCAACCGTGTGCCTGGACGAGACTAGCTCGTCCCGGGTACCTAGGGGGTTAAAAAAGTGACTTTGGGCCTCATTATGAGATTGGCAGTCTGACCATTGAGCCAACAGCCCTGAAGAGAGGAGACCAATGCTGAGCTGGTGGTCTTCCCCCTGACCCCTCTTGTCCCGATTGCAAGGTTTCCACTGGACTGACTGGCAGAAACCTCTGAAATCGGAGGTTTCCGCCCGTCAACCCAATCGAAACTGTGCAGTGGGAGCCGAGGCCACTGTTGTCACACAGAGGGTGCTCCCAGCACCGTCGGAATACACAGTGTCTGCCATAGCAGACAGTGTGCATTCCAAGGGTGCTGGGCAGGGGTGTCCCTGCACTGTCCACAACATGGTTGCATGGCCCCCAATACTGACTTTCTGCCAGTCATTTCATGGTGGGGTCCCGCCATGAAAATGCTGGTGTAAACTGAACTTGTGATCAGAACAGCAGAGCTGAACTCATCGCCGCCATGGCTGACCACAACTCCGACAGCGGTCACCCCGCCGGGAACCATGTTCATGGCAGTGGCGACCATCCCCTGTCCGACCGCCAGGGTTGTAATTTTGTGGTCAGACCTCCTGGAGTGTGGCTGTCCAACCACCACCAAGAATCTGGTGGTCTAAAGGCCACCAGACTCACAATGAGGGCCTATATCTTGCATCTAACACTACTCTTCAGCTACTCAAAAATATCTGAACACATTGCATGCACCCAAAATACACAGACTGACACAGGCACACCATTACATGTTAAACAATGTAGTTGATAACTGGCTCTGCAACATCTACCAGCACAAGTTAGATACAAGAGCCTCGGGTGTGAACTTTATTTATGTCTTTCCAGTAGTAATGTTTGTCAGGTGTGTCTTATTGTTTTCAGGTGATGCTTGTTCCCTTGTTCTTTTCAATTCATAGTTGTATATAGCATAGGCAGAGGTCTCTGCCTACGCTATGTAGAACAATCTTTTACAACAAGATGACAGAGGTAATGAAAGCCACACTTACAAAATGCCTTAATCGTAGTGTTACAAAAATCAGTTACAGGAACATGCTCTTGCTTAACTCTGGGGTGCTAAAATTTTATAAAACCCTCATCACCAAGGTATCATAAAGTAGTACAACCCTATAGAACAGCATATAGATCAATCAGTAGCTGATATTGCAACAAATGAAATACTCTCCTAAAATGTATATAAAAATGTGTTTATTTTTTGTAACCTCAGATAGCGGGATTATTCTGTGTTAAAGGATACATCTGGAATCTCTGTACAGTGTTATTGAAAATGTTAAGGTACACCAACTGAGTGCAGCTAATCTGTGACTGAGAGCTATAGTGAGGGGCTGGTTGAATGCAATTGGTGTACCTACATATTTTCAGTATGACTATAAGCACCTCTAAAACAAAGCTGTCTATACTTTGACAATGTATAATACTGGTCTTAGTGTATAGATGATTTTTTAATGTGGAATGCAGGAGATGGACACATAGGCCCTCATTACAACATTGGCGGTAAATCCCGTTTACCGCCGTGCAGAAGACCGCCAACACACCGCCGCGGCCGCGGAATTCCACCACAGCTATTACGACCCACAGCTCAGAATCCGCCAAAATCTAGACACCCACACAAGTCCGCCACACCAAAGGTCAGTGATAAACTGGCAATAACAAAACCTCCACCGTCATGCAAACAGGAATATGCCCACACTATCACGACCCACGAATCCACGCGGCGGTCTTTCAACCGCGGTATTCCATTGGCGGTACACACCACCGCGCTCAAAATACACACACATCTACAAAACACTACCACATTGGACAATTCCAAATATACACACCTGATACACATACACACACCACTCCCATTTACTCAATAAAGTTATATAAGACCCACCCACATCACCCACAAACCCTTACTACCAAAAATGTTGACGAAGGCCAGAGAGATAGCACATCAAAGACAACACCAGCATACAGAGGCACACAACACCATCACACATACACATCCACGCACAAAGCACCACACACCCCTACACATCACCCCACACATCACAACACACACCACCTCACACATCACCCACACCACCACATGGCACTGCAAAGACACCCCAGGTTTTCTGAGGAGGAGCTCAGGGTCATGGTGGAGGAAATCATCCGGGTAGAGGCACAGCTATTCGGATCACAGGTGCAGCACACCTCCATAGCTAGGAAGATGGAGCTATGGTGCAGAATCGTGGACAGGGTCAACGCAGTGGGACAGCACCCCTGAACACGGGATGACATCAGGAAGAGGTGGAACGACCTACGGGGGGAAGGTGCGTTCCGTGGTCTCAAGACATTGGTTCAGAGGACTGGCGGCGGACCCCCACATCCTCCCCACCACTAACAAAATGGGAGGAGCATGCCTTGGCTATACTGCATCCTGAGGGCCTCACAGGAGTAGCTGGAGAATGGACTCTGGTAAGTCAAATCTTAACTATTACATCCCCCACCCTACCTGCATGCTATCACATACCCCCACCCTCACCCTCACCCCTATCACTCCAACTCCTCACATATGTCCCACTATCACAACCCACACATCCCAACACCAAGCCCTGCATGCAACAACAAAGCATGGACACCCATCACCAATGCATGGCCACTACACATACCCACAGAGACCCCTAAACAATTAGCACACAAGGTCCTACACAGGAATGCAAGCACTGGGGTACAGGGTCACCCACCCATTGCACACCATTGCACACACAGATGCAATAATCATGCCTTTACACCCCTGCAGGACCCCTGCAGGACCCCTACCCAACGTCACCGGACAGGAGGTTCCAGACATGTCCACTCCACCCACAGAAGAGGCCCACAGTGATGACAGCAGTTCTGTCCAACTGGATCTAGATGACCAGCCCGGCCCATCTGGGACCTCGGGACAGTTGGTTCCCCTGACACAGTCACAGGCCACTACAGAGCCTCCCCCCTCTGGAAACACCAGCACAGCACCCACCCAGTGGGCCCATACCTCTGTCCCCAGGACACGTCAATCAGCGGTGTGTCCACCACTACAGGGAACCCAGGTTAACCCACCACCCCAACAACAACAGGGACCTGGGGGCAGTCATAGTGGGCACACGGTTCAGGGGACAGAGGCCCAGGAACACAGGGGAACTGGGAGGGCTGCTGTGTGACAGGGGGAGGACAGGTCCAGGGAACCCCCCTCCACAAGGCCCTCTCCAACATCTTGGGAGCCTACCATCATTCCCAGGAGACAATGGCTACAGTACTGGCCAAGCTTCAGGAGACCCAGCGGCTGCAGGAGGAACAGTATTTGGGGTTCAGGGAGGAACTCAAATCCATCAATACCACCCTGGGCACCATTGTAGGGGTGCTGAAGGAACTTGTGAACACCAGGAGGGACACTGTGGCACAACAAGGGGCCCCTGACACTAGCCTGGACGATGAACTTCCCACCACCTCCGCCGGCGCTAGTGGACAGGAGGCACCGCCACAGGACCACCACACCAGCACCCCACCCCCTGCAGATGGAGAACCACCCGCAAGAGGTCCCTGAGATCCAGGACAAAGACAGAGAACAATGCCAAGACCCCCGCCAAGAAATGAGACCACCCTGATTGTCATCCTTCTGTCCCACTTTGTCACCCTGTCCATCCTTAAACTGCCCCAGCTCCACTTCCTATGCCCCTTTGGACAATGCACCTGTGAGACTAATAGACTGGACTCTGCCATGGACATTCCTCCACCATCACCCCTGACAATTTTACAACCCCCTCCACTATTTATCACTTAAATAAACACCCTTAAATCACAAAACAATCTGGAGTCAGTCTGTGCTTTCACAAATGTTTATTTGCAATAACTGAGGGAAATAGCAATGTCCATTCTATTGTCAACACACCTATGTCACGCAGCTCTAGTCCATGAGGTTACATAGCAGATGTCACACAGTGGGACCCACATCTGTGAAATCGAAAGGGAAAGTGACAAATCAGGGTCCATACACTGGGTGAAAGTGACAGACAGATGAGAGGTAGAACAATTGTATCAGATGTAGGAGGTAATGATGTCTTCCTACCTGTGTCTCACTGGAAGTATTGATGGATCACAGTGTTTCTGTTGTCTATGTCCTCTTCTACTGCCTCCTCTTCTTCACTGTCCACAGGCTCCACAGCTGCCACAACACCTCCATCTGGACCATCCTCCTGCAGAAAAGGCACCTGTCGTCGCAAAGCCAAGTTGTGCAGCATACAGCAGGCCACGATGATCTGGCACACCTTCTTTGGTGAGTAGTACAGGGAACCACCTGTCATATGGAGGCACCGGAACCTGGCCTTCAGGACCTACTTTCTTTCTCCCCCTTTTTGTGGTCTCCCTGTTCTTGTGTGCATTAGCATCATCATGCGGAGGAGCAGTGCCACCGGAGCAGGAGGGAGCTGCATCCCACATGGCCCTGGAGGGCGAGACTACGGACTTCGAATTCACCAGTGGGACGGAGGGCGAGGGGAGCTCCACGGCGGGGACAGGAGCTGAGACCAGCGACACCAACTCCTCCTCTGATGGGAGCTCCCTTGCGGTGGCGGGCCCCTCTGTGCCCACCGCATCTACAGCCGCCACCCCCCCTACCAGCACCGCCCTCCCAGCAGCCCCTCAGCGTGTGCCCCGTGGCCATTCACCCAGGAGGGTGGGCATCTCATTCGCCCCAGGCACCTCAGCCCCTGTCAGCCCTGCTGCACTCAGTGAGGAGGCCACTGACCTCCTCAGATCCCTCACTGTTGGGCAGTCTACCATTTTGAATGCCATCCAGGGTGTAGAGAAGCAGTTGCAACAGACGAATGCATACCTGGAGGGCATTCATTCTGGTCAGGCAGCACAACAGTGAGCTTTTCAGACTCTGGCCTCAGCACTGATGGCAGCCATTGTCCCTGTGTCCAGCCTCCCCCCTCAAACTGCCTCCACCCAGACCCAATCCCCAGTACCTCAGCCTATCCCAGGCACACCATCAGACCAGCATGCACACACCTCAACACACAAGGGTAGCTCTGGCAAACCTAAGCACCACGCATCCCACAGGCACTCACACAAGCATCATACCCATGCACACATACCAACAGCCACTGCCTCCACTGTGTCCCCCTCCTCCTCGTCTCCCTCCTCCCTCCCTGTCATGTCTCCACTCACACCTGCATGCACTACATCTTCAGCCACTATGTCCATCACCAGCACGCCCATCACCACACACAGCTCACGTGCACTCACCACGCCCACTACCATTCACACATCCCCTGTGTCGTCTACCAGTGAGTCTGTGAGCCAACATCCCAAACTACACAAACGCAGTCACACAACCATCGAACAGCCATCCACCTCACGACAGCCTTCAGCCCATGCACCTTCACCCAAAGTCAGCAAACGAACACCTCCTACAACCACTACCTCTTCCTCCACTCCCAATCCCCCTCCATCTGCCCGTCCCAGTGTGTCGAAAAAACTTTTCCTGTCAAACCTTGACCTCTTCCCTTCACCTCCCCCACCCCTTCCGTCCCCCAGGGCCCCCCTTTCCAGGACCCAACCAGCCACCACATCACTGGGAACAGTGGTGCCAGCAGTAACCGGCTCTGGAGTGCACCAAGCAGGAGGGCAGCCAGTGTGCCAAGGAGCCAGGCCAAGGACAGGCCCCCACCTCAGAAACATAAGAAGTTGGCTACAGCCCGGAGGGAGAAGGGCAAAACACCTGCCACCAAGGGCTCTCCCAGGACTAAAGTTGGGAGTGGCAAGACAGCTGCACCACCATCCAAGGTGGGGAAGGGGCAAAGAAAGAAAGGGAAGTCGCTGCCAACAAGCGGTGGCGGACAAGACCCCCACCGGCACCGCCGCCACCAGCATTGCTTCCCAGGACACTGCCGCCACCAGCACCGCTGCCCAGGACACCGCCGCCACCAGCAACGCTGCCCAGGACACCGCCAGCACCAGCACCGCTGCCCAGGACACCGCCGCCACCAGCACGCTCACTGAGCAACCCACCAGCACCGCTGGCGAATGAGCGCCGCAAGCACCGCCGCTACTGAGGCCGCCGCAAGCATCGCCACTACTGAGGCCGCCGCAAGCACCTCCAGCAGCCACGCCACATCATGTGCCAGTGGTACCACTGCAGACATGGCTGCCATCCCCAGTGGTCAGTCGTACGAAGCTGGTGGTCAGTTCCAGGGGCCTGGACAGCTTCCATGTAGGCCCACTGTCAGTGGAGTGTCACATCCACTACCTCTGTCCTTGGCAGGATGAAGCACTCTGGGCACAAATCCCCCTTCAGAACCAGTGGAGAAAGGCATCCACTCACCCAATCCTTGGCAGGATGAAGCACTCTGGGCACAAAGCCCCCTCCAGAACCAGTGGAGTATCACATCCACTACCTCTGTCCTTGGCAGGATGAAGCA
Organism: Pleurodeles waltl; assembly: GCF_031143425.1. Taxonomy (NCBI): domain Eukaryota; kingdom Metazoa; phylum Chordata; class Amphibia; order Caudata; family Salamandridae; genus Pleurodeles; species Pleurodeles waltl. Next base: position 590,697,939 of record NC_090447.1, read on the forward strand.
CTCTGGGCACAAAGCACCCTCCAGAACCAGTGGAGAAAGGCACCCACTCACCCAATCCTTGGCAGGGTGAAGCACTCTGGGCACAAAGCCCCCACCAGAACCAGTGGAGTATCACATCCACCACCTCTGTCCTTGGCAGAATGAAGCACTCTAGGCACAAAGCCCCCACCAGAAACAGTGGAGAAAGGCATCCACTCACCCAATCCTTGGCAGGATGAAGCACTCTGGGCACAAAGCCCCCACCAGAACCAGTGGAGTATCACATCCACTACCTATGTTCTTGGAAGAATGAAGCACTCTAGGCACACAGCCCCCTCCAGAACCAGTGGAGAAAGGCATCCACTCACCCAATCCTTGGCAGAATGAAGCACTCTGGGCACAAAGCCCCCTCCAGAACCAGTGGAGTATCATATCCACTACCTCTGTCCGTGCCAGGATGAAGCACTCTGGGCACAAGGCCCCCCCCAGAACCAGTGGAGAAAGGCATCCACTCACCCAATTCTTGGCAGGATGAAGCACTCTGGGAACAAAGCCCCCTCCAGAACCAGTGGAGTATCACATCCACTACCTCTGTCCTTGGCAGGATGAAGCACTCAGGGCACAAAGCCCCCTCCAGAACCAGTGGAGAAAGGGATCCACTACCTCTGTCCTTGGCAGGATGAAGCACTCTGGGCACAAAGCCCCCTCCAGAACCAGTGGAGAAAGGCATCCACTACCTCTGTCCTTGGCAGGATGAAGCACTCTGGGCACAAAGCCCCCTCCAGAACCAGTGGAGAAAGGCATCCACTCACCCAATCCTTGGCAGGATGAAGCACTCTGGGCACAAAGCCCCCTCCAGAACCAGTGGAGCATCACATCCACTACCTCTGTCCTTGGCAGGATGAAGCACTCTGGGCACAAAGCCCCCTCCAGAACCAGTGGAGAAAGGCACCCACTCACCCAATCCTTGGCAGGATGAAGCACGCTGGGCACAAAGCCCCCACCAGAACCAGTGGAGTATCACATCCACTACCTCTGTCCTTGGCAGAATGAAGCACTCTGGGCACAAAGCCCCCTCCAGAATCAGTGGAGAAAGGCATCCACTCACCCAATCCTTGGCAGGATGAAGCACTCTGGGCACAAAGCCCCCTCCAGAACCAGTGGAGTATCACATCCACTACCTCTGTCCATGGCAGGATGAAGCACTCTGGGCACAAATCCCCCTCCAGAACCAGTGAAGAAAGGCATCCCCTCACCCAATCCTTGGCAGGATGAAGCACACTGGGCACAAAGCCCCCTCCAGAACCAGTGGAGTATCACATCCACTACCTCAGTACTTGGCAGGATGAAGCACTCTGGGCTCAAAGCCCCCTCCAGAACCAGTGGAGATCTGTTACCCACTTGAGAGACTGTGGCTTTGCACTCCCCAGGATAAAGCAGTGGGCAAACCACCCACTGGTGAGACTTGTGAGACTGTGGCTTTGCGCTCCCCAGGATAAAGCAGTTCGCAAACCACGCACTGGAGAGACTTGAGAGACTGTGGCTTTGCGCTCCCCAGGATAAAGCAGTGGGCACACCACCCACTGGAGAGACTTGAGAGACTGTGGCGTTGCACTCCCTAGGATAAAGCAGTGGGCAACTCACCCACTGGAGAGACTTGAGAGACTGGATTTGCACTCCCCAGGATAAAGCAGTGGGCAAACCACCCACTGGAGAGACTTGTGAGACTGTGGCTTGCACTCCCCAGGATAAAGGCGTGGGCAAACCACCCACTGGAGAGACTTGTGAGACTGTGCTTTGCACTCCCCAGGATACATCAATGGGCATGGTGCCCCTCGTGGACCTGGTGTCGTGCACTCATCCGGCTGAGGTGCCCCCCCTTCCTTTCCCCCTGAGGTGCCTGTTTTATTTCGATCTGATGCTCCTGCAGAGTTCTCTCTGTTTTGATCAGGTATCATGTGTGGGCCTCGCCCATGCATTTTGGGCCCAGTGGTACACGGACTATGTAGGTGCAGTACATGGACTTGAATTCATGGTGTATATATTTGTTAATAGTGTATATATATTTTTGACTAATGGATTTTTACTTAGTACAATCATTCAACTCATTTCCTTTTGTCCTTGCTTTCTTCCAGAGGGTTTTGGGGGGTGTAAATGTAATGTATCAACATGTATTTTTGTGTGTGTTCTAGTGGGTGAGGGTGGGGGTAGGGGTTTTGCGTGTTGCGTGTGTGTGTCACTCTCTTTCCCTCCCCCCTCCCCTGTGTCGTAGGTGCAGTACTCACTGTGGTCGTCGCCGCCGGCGTTCGTGCTCCTGGTAGAGGAGCAGGAAGAGAATGGCAGGTAGAATTTGGAGTTCCGCCTCCATGCCATCCTGGTTTCTCGTGGGGAGTGTACAGGTGAGCGTTTTCCCTTACAAGTCCTGTCTCCTCCGTGTTTTTGTTCACAGTGAATCCGCCCCGGAAAAGGTGGCGGATTGGCCTCTTATGATACTGTGGGCGGTACATTGTCTTCCGCCTGTCTGTTGGCGGTGACCGCCATGCTGTTTGTTTGTACCGCCATGGCAGTCGGAGTGTTAAAGTTGCTGTCTATGTTGGCGGTTTCCGCCACGGTCGTGATTCAATTTTTTTTACTGCCGGTCTGTTGGCGGTTTTACCGCCGCTTTAACACCGACCGCCAGGGTTGTAATGAGGGCCATAGTTTCCTTTCTAAATTGCACATCCCGGCCTAATGCATTTGCAACTAATCAAAGATTAACTTAACATAGTTTCAAGGTTCAGATACCTTTTGTCTTTTAATATCTTAATCAAACACCATTATGGTTGCATTACTAGGATGTTTTCTTCCAAACCCACAGACAACAGACGTTGTTGCATTTTGATAGCTGCTATTCAAAAACCAACAAAACATCTGCTGTTTGGGAAGTTTATTGGAGTTCTATTTTCACATGCCACAACCTTAACTGTGAAACATGTCTATCCAAAGAAAATTGTCAGAAGAACTGTTAAAGTGTTCAAACACTGTAATCTGGATGCGATATTTGAGTCTCATAGTAGAGAAATTACGGGATGAATAAGATAGTATGTGGAATGTTAGAAATGTAAAGAATCACATCAAAAACTTGATTACCATCAGGTGTTGTATTTATAATTCAAGAAATTATGTCCCACTCAACCACCATTATTTGCACATTTATTTCCAAAGCTATTTCCTGAAAAGCTGTTCGACAAATGTAAGATAACTATACTACTAACATGATTGTAACAGCTCCCAATTTTTTGTGCAACATTATAGGTGTATTTCATGAACCCGCAGGTGGCTTGAATACTTTATGGGTCATGTTTGAAACCAATGGAAAACTCTATAAAAATTACAGTTATTCCAACTGCTGAAAACCTTTGATTTATGTTGTAAAGTGCTGGTACTAACTAAGGAACTTTGTAGAAACTGACAGGCCCCTGAGACTGAGGATTATACCACATGAACCCACTATACACAGAGGTAAAACCATTCAGTTCATACCTACACAATATTGAAACGTTTCAGTGGAATATTCTTGAACATATGATACCAAACATAGTCCATACATACTGATATATGGTCGCAAATGCACAGTTTGCCGCAGTATACATTTTTGAGGACTGACCTATGTACTAATAGGTCTTTCCTAAAAAGTCTGAATCTTAGTAGGTTGGAACCTAACATGCATATTTATTAATGTCTGATGTACTATGATTTGTTCCCATCACAGGGATGGTAGCCAGCTGGGCATAGTAGACCACCATGTCTATGACTAATTTTGAACAAAGCAATCATTTAGTAATACAGAACATTTACTTAGGAGGAAAATGGGATGTGTTTAATAAAATGAAAAGTTTCTCAAACTTTTTAGGAGTAAGCAGTGGTCCCTTGAACAACTATCTGCTACTAAGAAAAGTTTTTTTTCAAAATTCACAAAGATTCATGAAGGAGAAGCAGTCCCTTGGGACCCCTTCCCATTTGCAAATGGGTTTACACTACCTGTGTGTAGTCAGTAAAATATGAATGGTTAATAATAGATTTTTGGTTTCAAAACTATAATACATACCCAATGGCATTGGTTGTGGAAGGGATGCCTTAAATATGTCCCTTCCAAATACAAATAAGTATGTTTTCCTGTACCTGTTAATTGGATCAGAAGACCTTTTTTTAATTGTTAAATGGCTTAGTATAGTTGAAAAAGGGTTTTACATTTGTAACATTTGCAAACCTCCTGATTTACCAGCTCGGGGTGAGAACACATAAACCCTTTGTACATCTGTCTCAAAGATAGGACACAATATGAAAATACAGGTCTAAAGAAGAATACTAGATTTTTATGTCTAATGGTACTAAGAAATGATTGAATGAAAAAAACTGACTGGATTTCTATTATCCTTTTATAAGACAGTCAGATGGCTTCTGGTTTTTCACCCCTTTACAGCAGGCTTTGGACTGCTATTTGGAAATTAAGCATTAGAATGGTACCATTAGTTTAGCTTTATTGTGTGACATTCCTCACATGCCTAAGTTTAACAGGAAATAATCAGTTTATTTGCCCACCATATTTGGTCAGGTCCCTATTGAAAGAAATAATTTGTTCATGTGCTTATTACAGAAGTGCCTTGCTCAACAATTTGGACGATTTGTTAAGTCACTGTAAACATGGTGTGATTTTAGCCCTGGAGCTGTTTTCTCTAAATGCACAATTGAAGGAATGCTTGTTAGTTAAAGTAACTCTAACTAGTAAGTGGTTGTTCATGGTTTGGTTTTATCAGGTTGCATGGATTGTAACTGTAGCATAGCTGTCCGTAGGATAAGTCAGACAGGAAGAATCAGAACTCTATGTTTGTGGGTTCACTTACGTATCATGAACATACATTTTAGACATGAAAGTCTAGTACGAGAACAAAGCCTAGAGAAAGACAAGAAAGAAAATACATGAAACATTTAAGTTCTTCCTATTTTTCCCTGGATTATGTTGATGTTCTTGTTTAGTCACACGTACCTTTGTTTGTTTTGAGGGCACTAGAAGTAGAGAGTCTAAACTGTACACTGGGATGAAAGACATCCCTGTTTGAACTAGGAGGAGAAAAGAAAGAAGAGTCTATGCAGTTGCGGTCTAGGTGAGGGATTTATTAACTCAAATTAGGAACCACTGTTTCTGACAAGTTAAACTCCAATCTGAAACCACTACTCAATTATTTTCTTTTGACTAAGTGAAAACTTCAGAATTGAACAACTAATTCAAGAACAGGAATTCTTAGATAGGAAAAACAAAGGAAGAAAAGAATAAGAGAGAAAGATTGAGAAATAAAACAGTTTGTAGTCATGTGATGTTTGTAAAGCTCAGTGAGATGTTTCTTTGGCGAATATGCTATTAAGTAAAAATAGCTTACAATTCTAGTAATCAAGTGCAGAAACACTTTTACTTTCACCTAAAGTACAATGTGAACATGAAGTGATTAAACAGTTACATTTTATTTGCTCCAGCATTAATCCAGTGATCTTGTCTTGTTCCAGATTTCTTTCCCTGCTGTACCGTCCCTCAAACACTTACCCTCATACACCAATACCAATACTCTTTGAATACAAAATATCAGAGTCTGTATGGGAGGAGGGTGGGCGTTGGTGGGAGGGGATCTGAGGATTCCAGATTGTGACATGTAATAATGCTGGGTGGTCCGAATTTTGTGGATCTCCATAGATTCCAAAAATTTCCCACACAGAAATGTAAGGAAAGATTGCGATTTTAGAAAATTAAGTTTTTAGGGTATGCTGAATAAGAGAAGATGGTGATCTTAGCATAGAAACTTTTTGCTTTTGGCAGTTTAAGTTTAAATATTAAAACAAACAAAGGGAAAACCCACAAGTACTTATAAACCAGGGGCAAGGTATTTAGAAAAAAACATGGGACCCTCAGGTGAAAAATTATCCAATACAATACACCATAGAAACAGCATCTGGTTTAATAAATGCACATTATTATCCAGTTAGAAATTTAAAACAGACTCCATTGTGTTTCACTGGTAACAGTTTAAATAAAAGAATAATATGCTTTCTTGCACAACATTGTATCCCATTTTTTAAAACTTTGACTATTTTCTTGGTTTCCTTGAGGGAAATCCACAAAAGCATGACATACTCAAAACATCAAAAGAACAGCTCAGCACTGAGGGGGGAAATACCTCAGCAGACTATTGGTCAATATCAACATTAGTGTGCAGTAGCTGTGTGGCAACTTTTATTTAGTTGTATGTCTTTTCACGTCACTGATGTCTCCCACCATTTTCCCTGTGTTAGTTTGGTTTAGGCACAATAATAATCCATCATTTGTCTTGTTATTCTCACCTTACAGTGTACCAAATTCCATGGTATCTTGGGGTTCTGCACCTGAAGCCAGGTTGGTGTGGTGCTTATAACAGCACCTTTCTTGACGGATGTCAAAAAGCCAAATGTCCGCTACTTGCTGTGCTACTATATGCTGCTGCTTTCTAGTTCCCTGATTTCACATATTTTGAGTGTCTTTTCTCAAGTCTTTTCACCCACTTTGTGTCTGCCCCTTCCTCATTAAATCATGGAAATAGGGGACTAACCCCAGGTCTTACTCTCTCTTCCCCCTCTTACCTCACACTCTCTGATTTATTTGTGTATGTTTCTACTAGTAAATTTACAGTCAAAATGTCTGTTGTAGGAGTTTTCCTCACTTATGGAAGGGAGTGGAGACTTGTAAATTCAACTCCTGAGTGGGGATTTTTACCTGGAATTGTTGAGTACCATCCAGTCAGAGGTGAACATGTGTGTGTGGGTGCGTGGGTGTGTGTGTGTTAAGTGTCAAGTAGTAGGATGAGGTAGAATGAGAAAGTGATGCAAGAATGGCTGCTGAAATATTAGGGAGGATGGTTTTAGATTAAGGAGTAAACTTCAAGTTGAGATCAAGTTCAAGGGAGGAGACACAATATGGTGTGGAACATTGTAGCAAAATCGAATGGAAATGAGAAGCACTTTGAGATGGCTTGGTCAAAAAAAGAGTGTTCATAAGACAAAACATCTAGTGAGATATAAATGTTATTTCCTCAAGAAAAACTGGATGATGGGATTGTTTAGAGTATGGTGGGCATTATGCCAGTCCAGCAAAGGCCACCACATCCACCTTCTCAGTGGAAGGCAGCCCGCCAAACTAAGAGATCCCTGCAAGGCATGTTGGGACCATGCTGCCTTGAATAGATCCACCACTTCAGTGCCTTACTTGTAGGCAGTGAAGGAGGTGAAGATATGATGAGTGATTTTAATGTATGTGTCTGGCAAATATTTTGGTATTTCAAGAATGATCTTCTAAAGTAAGAGTGCAGGCTTGAAAAAGCAAACATCAACGGCTTGGGCTTGCATGAAGATATTTCTTTTTATGTGGAAACCAATCAGCAATTTCCCTCTCCGGGAATGCCATCCCTCATGTGGAGGTCACAAGAGGCAATATTGGTTGACAGTTACCTCACCCTAAATAAGGCAGAGTACCATCACAAGACCCTGCTGGCCTTATTAAAGGGATTGAAGGTCTGTGCAAGGACAAGAAAAACAAAGTGGAAGGCTCATCAAAATTAAGGACTTCAAAAAAGCCCTCAAGGCATGGAAATAAGCTCAGATCAAGCCCATATTTATATTTAGTGAGTTATTTGGTTACAAAATAAACCGGAGAAAATCCCTTGTCTATCCCTTTGCCAAGAAACACATTTACATATCAGTGTGGCTATTTTAACATCATTTAGAAAAGAAAGGTTTCATTTGGCAACACAATTAGGGATCAAATTTTCAATTAACTTACAAAAATGCTTTTCATAACATTTTCTCCTACCTATCAAATCACCCACATTAGAATCTGCAAGATGAAAAACTGAACCTTGGTTACTGGCAGAAAATAGTGTGCAAAATTATGTTTCTTCTAAAATTAATTATCTGTTGTTTACAATTTGCCAGTGGCATGCCCTAAGAACTGGTTTAAACAATTTGATGAGCTTCCAGTGTGGTAATTTTAAGCTTTTTCTAAAGAGGATGAACACCAGTTTCTGCAATGGCTGAATCTAATCTTGAATGTTGTCATCAAGATTTTCCCTACAGCAAATTTAAATGCTTAGATTTTTTTCTTAGTCAAAGATACCAAATCGGTTAAATTAAAAGTACAATTGACAAGGTGGTCCTTACGTGAATATTTAGCTCTAAAGTTTAAGGAAGAGAAATACCTCAACTCCTGACTGTAAAACTATTTAAGAAATTTATCAGCAAAGAAAAGAAACATCATTCTGGATTTACATGCTAAAGCCTCATTGTGAATAACAATAATAATAAGATCAAAAATTAAACCTTAAGGAGGAAAAATTACGTGAAGCAGGTATTGTAAGTTTAAGGGCCTCATTACCAGTTTGGCGGTCTTAAAACTGGCAAACGCACGGTGACGGTCGAACTACCCCACTCCTGTTGGTCCGACCACCAGATTACAACCCTTGGAGTTGGACCTACAGGGTGCCACTGCCACCAAAAGGATCACAGATTCCTAACTGGTTGGCGGCGGTCGGAGTTGTGGTCAGCCGTGCTTATCAGAAGTCCACTTTCTACCAGCCTTTCTATGGCTGTTTCATCACCATGGAAAGGCTGTCAGGAAAGAAAGTTCCAGTGGGCCACAGAGGGTCCCCTGCAGTTCCCATGGGCAGTGCAGGTGTCCCCTTGTCAACCCACTAGCAAAGCTCTGCAGGCAGAGCACATTTCAAGCGTGCTCACTGTAAGGAAGCTGAAGCCAATGCCGTGGCACTGTTTCCGCCAGGCTGACCGGCCAAAACATCATAGTATGATGTTTCTACCAGTCAGCCCGGTGAAAACATCCTAATACGATGGGGGGATGAGGCTGCCGGTATGACGGCAGCCTCACCCCCGCAAGTTTGGTAGTCTGATGATCAGACTAACAAATTTGTTATGAGCCCCTAAGTCAGGTTTTGTCAGAAGGGGACATGTGAAAATTCAATTATATGACCGTCTTATGACCTTGACGAATCAGAACACAAAGAATGTGTATAAATAGGATAATTTGCAAAGGAAGATGATTATTTATTTGATTCAAGACTTTCTAAATCAAAAAATGTCATCCAACCTCATTCACCATCTTACATTTACAGAAGTATTTCATATTTTGAGCAGTCTAATAACACAATTCAACCATAGATCCAACTGGGCAAAGAAATCGGAGATGGAACAGATTCCTTGGCTGGTTTGAACAAAATTGACATGGTCATCCATCTTAAACTGAAGCAAAAAGGATTGCTGATGAGACCTACAATTATATTCAATGATCTGAATTATCTGATCCAAGAGGTTTTAAAGACCTCAGGTATAGGTATATGGATTAGAAGAGCACTAATGGGAGAAAATAATCAGATGTTGTCTAATTGGAAGAGCAAGAACAAACTAAAAGTGTGTTTGTGGTTACAAGATTTATCTATGCTAGATTCAAGAGAGAACGTGCCAGTTAATTGTAAAATCAATCTAGCAATATTTCGCAAGGTATGAGAGGATTTTGAGAATTTGTATGACACTGCAGAATTATAAAAGGATAAGTGGAATTATTATATTTAGGGACCTCTTTCTGTATATCCATCCAACTGTCACTTGATTTTAATCATTTTATAAATACATTTTACCATCATGCAATCTTCGGCTTGCTAACAATTTTTTTTAGGGCTATCTACCATATTTTTGACACCATATTTGCTGCTACTGGAATCTTGCCCTTATTTTTATAAACCGGTGAAAGCTATTTTGAACATTTTAAAGATACAGCTTTTGCTACTCTTTTCAAATATGTACTTTTATTTAGTATACATATGTCAGCCTGCTTTGATAAAGGTTCAACTGTATAATTGCATTTATACTTTTGATATTAAATTTAAAAAAAATAGAAGAATGAGGTCAAATCTTTATGCTAGGGGAGCCAGCAGAGACAAAAAATCCTCCACTGGTATATACAAAGCACATTCCCTAAACCTAGGATTGGTTGCTGCTTTAGAGAACCTCTCCTTTTATACCATCTTAAAATGAGGACCTTAGTTCGAATTAATGGATAATATGATGGCTTGTAAGGTTTTTCCTTCCAGGAGACATCTTTTTATTCCTAACACATTGGCTATTTTGATTTGTATTGTAAGGTATTCTCTTTTTTTTTATTGAAAGATGTTTTGTAACTGGGAAACTCTCGTGCCAGACAGAAGGAGTATGTGTCATTCAGAATTGTATGATTTAGTGTTTAATGCCAGCAGGTTGTGGCAGTTTGCTGTGGCTGCTGACAGTGGCAACCTAGATTCCTAACTAAAGGTTAATTCTTACCTTTTCATCACCTTTTATCATAGTTAGGTTTCTATTTCATAATTTTATAAATATGTATGCATAAGTACATAACAAATTCACATTGTTCACACTTGGCTGAAATTGACTGTGGATAGCTGTGGATAGCTGGCGAAAATCAAATGGTGGCAAGAAATAAAATCACTGACATTAAAGAGATTTGTGAACAATGTGCATTAAAACTAGCATTGCTGTTTCTTTAACTAGGGTACATAGTTAGCCTTCAGCTCCCCTGTCACCCTCAAGCTGGGGCACTACTAATGATGCAATTAAATAGGAGTGCAACTACATGGGTGCCAAAAATTAAATATTGGGCAAAAATGCACCTTGACGAGTATGCCCCAATTAATTGAGACAGGACTCTACAACTAAGGCCCATTCTTTTGGGCTATGTGGCACAGGTAAGTGCAACAAGTCACCTTCCTGCGCTACCCTGTGGGAAGGGAAAGGGCAGGAATGTGCCTTATTTATCTGTTACTGTGCATTCATGTCCTTTCACCCTGTGCTGGCACCCTTTTGAGTGCCAAGTGCCAATGCAGGCACCCTTGCACCATGGTGCAAGGGTGCCTGCATTGCATACAGGATTATTTTTGTGCAGACAGTCAACATGTATTGGCACTATACCTTCAACTGAACCATCCTACACACACACACAGACACACACACACACATATATATATATATATATATATATATATATATATATATATATATATATCCACAACGTGTTGTCGAAAAAACCCACGAGAAGCCTCGGAGTTAAGGAAACAACGTACCGTGACTCATGTGCAGTAGCATGTTCATTGAATTTTCAACAGAAAGTCCTGACGCTTTTTGGAGCCTTCGCTCCTTGCTCACAGGTCAAACACATACCCTATTTCGTGAATGGTTTAACATCTACTCATTTCTAAATCCACAAACTAAACATAGACAATAGACTACTACTAACCCTGTAATTTCACATGAAAATGTCAGCCATATTGGGATAGTCCAATTGTATTCTACTATATACTTCAAAAAGATCTAAATATCAAATGAAAACACCGTTAGGTTCCTCATTATAAACAAATAAACAAAAATTATACTACTATATTTCACAAATGATAAACATTTACATTCCTTGTAACACTTTATGGCATTTTTGTATTTTTTAATATACTTATCTATATACTTGCAAATTTAGTTATACCAAGATCTTCCCTGATCAAAAATACGGCTGCCAAATCCTTGATATAATAGCTCTCTGCTTTTCACTAGTATACGTCCATTGTCACAAAATCATACCTATTAACAAAAGACAAACAGAAATGCTCAAAGACAACATTATGGACTCTGAAATAAATCACAAAAATGTCCTAACACATCTTAAACAAACTGTATAATAAACTGCTTCATATTATCTAATGTTAATGTTGTTGAACTACATCTTAACCCACATGGACTGATAATTCCTCATCCTGGTTCAATCCTCCCAGAAAATTTGTTGTATATTTAATTATGAACTTGGACTCCAACCTCCTCAGTTCCTGTTCTCTATTGCCTCCTCGTACTCGTACAGGGATGTTATCAAGTATGCAGAATTTAAGTCAATTATTATCCTTATTATGAAATGTAGCAAAGTGCCTTGCAACAGGATATTATCTATCTTCCTTGGTAATAGCCCTCATATGTTCAAGCACACGTTTCTTCCTTTTATGGATTGTGCTGCCAATATAGGAGTTATTACAGGGACAACACAAGGCATAAACACAATATTTTTTGTTGCAATTTAAGTGCTTTTTGGTAATAAAGGGACCTGTATGTTGTGGTAACTGAATCTCCCGACAGTTGTTACTGCCCTTACACGCTTTGCACTTTCCACAAATGAAAAAACCCTGAATGGGAAGTTCTCTACACTGTTGTGTGGGCTGAATCAAACTTTTACATAATTTGTCTTTTAAAGAGGGACATCTCCTAAAAGTGACTTGAGGTTTTAGTCCAATCCAATCTACTAAATATTCATCCATCTTTAGTATATCCCAATATTTATTCAAAATCCATTTCACATCCCATGCCTGAGTATTAAAAGTAGTAATGAATGTAATGGTTTGATCATTCTTAACATTATCAAGATTTTTTTCAAGATTTTGGGGAACCAATAATTTTTCACATTCTAATGATAATACCTTCTCATAAGTGTGATCTGTAAGACTGTGGGAATACCCTCTCTCCAGAAATCTATTCCTCATGATTTCTACTTCCAAAAGAAAATCCATTTTGTCACTACAATTCCTTCTAGCTCTCAATAATTCCCTTTAGGGGATGCTATGAATTACATTTTTTGGGTGACAACTATTTGCATGAAGAAGGCTATTACCTGCCGTTTATTTGCGAATCAGAGTACTTGTTAATCTCGCACCTCTGACCTGTAACTTCAGGTATAAAAATTCAATTTCAGAGCGATGTATGTGTGCTGTGAACTTAAGATTCATCTGATTGACATTCAACAGTTTTACAAAATCCACAGCTTCATTCTCACTACCATTCCAAATGCAAAAAATGTAATTGATATAATGCACCCATAACACCACGTGCTAATCAAACTGATGGATATTGTAGACCACCTGCTCCTCCCACCAGCCCAGAAAAAGTTCTGCATAGCTGGGGGCAAAGCAGGTGCCCATTGCTGTCCCTTGTATTTGTCTGTAAATTTGATTATAGAAAATGAAAACATTATTGGTTAAACATGTTTGCTTCATTGCATTAATATGTCGGTTGTAAAAACGATAATGATCTTGCTTTAAAGAAATGTTTGCATGCTCTAATACGTAACTCATGTGGATTGCAGGTATACAAACTCTCTACATCCAAAGTTAATAATAAAAATTGCTCATCCCATGGGACCTCATGGATTCTTTAAAAAAAGTCACTAGTGTCCTTAATGAAAGATGATAAAGCTTCAACAAAGGGTTGAAGAAAATAATCAACATATTTCGACGTATTCTCCAACACGTTGTTTCCTTACCTCCGAGGCTTCTTGTGGGATTTTTTGACAACGCGTTTGTGGATGTATTAGGGTTCGCCACCCTGCCTGTGACTCATCGCTATTTGAGAGGCTTTGAATGTAGGCGACGTTGAAGGGTGGATATATATATATATATATATATATATATATATATATATATGAATATATTTACATATTCACTTAAAAAAAAAAAGGTTACAATGGCTCTATAGTTATGTTCTGAATTTATTCGTACATTGCAGTTTTTTAACAATAATTTTACAACAAATGTTACAGTGATATTATCAATGATGTTATAAAAGATGTCATGAGTGCTGAAATATCTGCGGTTATTAGCAGTGCATGGTGACAGCACGAGTTATAGTTATCCTAGGGCACAAGTTATAGAAACTTGAATTAACTAACTATAACTGCTGAATTTTTAAGGTTTTGTGCGAGTACATTCAGAACCTAACTATAATGTCCCTGTAACCTTTAGTATTTTGGGTGAATTTCTATGTTTTTTAAATTCTATTTCCTGGCCATAATGTCCCTGTAAACTTTGTATTTTTCAGGAGAGAGAGAGAGAGAGAGAGAGAGAGAGAGAGAGAGAGAGAGAGAGAGAGAGAGAGAGAGAGAGTGACAGGACCCCACTCCTAGCCAGCTCCCCATATCCTGTGGAAGCCGACATTATTCCCACAAATAGCAGCTCTGTGCTTGTGGGAGCAATGTTTTTATCTGTTTCGCTGCATGCATATTTTGTGCAGGGAAACAGATGAAAACTCTGGTTTCTGCAAGTGAGAGCTGCTTGGTAGCTGTCACTTGCATAAAGTGGAGTGTTTGCTTTAAATTGGCAGGAGCTATCAAAGCTCCCACCAAATCAGAGCAAACAGCTATGAAGGAGGGGAGCGCAGGAGTTCCCCCTCCTGGGGCTTACTGAAGCCACAGGGACCACCACCTTCGGTGAACTTCTATTCTTAATGTATAATAATTTTCATTACTATATGATAATCCAACCTCTACTGCAAAAGGCCTTTGGCCATATGTGGCATTGGTTGGCCAGGACCCGAGGCCAACCCCCTATTAACACCTAGCCTTGCACCATGCACTGCCATCGCTCATGCATAGAGGAGGTTGCCTGCAAGACAGGCATGCAGCCATACCCTGTGGCCAACCCCCCTAATCACCCAACCCCATGCTGTGAACAGCCCTTTGGCCACACATGTCTGGACTAGTCCATAGCCTCTCTTTGTGTGAGAATAGGTGTGAGAGAACGTATCTGGGGTGAGAGTGGCTGTGAAAATGTCTGGTGGTGAGAGTGCGTGCAGCAGTGTTTTAGAAGGTGCGTCAGTGTGTGCGCAGGTTTATAAGTGGGTGCATAATGATGTCAGTGGGTCTGTGAGTGGGTGTGTGAGAGTCCGAGTGAGTCTCTGAGTGGGTATGTTACTGTCTGAGTGGGTCTGTGAGTGGGCACGTGAGGGCATTAGTGGGTGCACAAAGGTGTGAGTGATTTTGTGACTGGATGTGTGAGTGTCTGAGTGGGTCTATGAGTGGGGGTGCGTAAGTGTGTGAGTGGGTGTCTGAGTGAGAGAAAGAGATTGAGAGAGAGAGAGAAAGAAAGAGAGTGAGAGGCAGAGGGAGAGAGAACGTTTTTTAGGCATTGAGGTATGACATACTTAGAATGTGATATTTCTGCAAAATTTGAAATGAAACATGTATTTGACATTTCAAACCAGTAAATCACTTTTCAGTATGAGCTTTAAAGATTTGAATAAAAAACTAAAATTTAGGAGGGATACGAGCAGGGTTGCACCTGGATTCCAAACCTCAAAGAACAGTGTGAAGGTCTGCCACCTTCACACTTGAGCTATTTATTTTTAAGAAATATTTTAGTAGCCCTTTATTGACTATCTGGGACTGTGGGTCCCTGACTATTTTTAATTCATTTTGTGATATGCACTTTACAGGCTACCTGGGACAACAGGGGGAGCTGGGAGGCCTCCCCTGCGGTTCCATTGCTCCATCAGGCAGACAGCAGCTTCAGTAGCAGCTCCTCGCTTGCTGGAGCAAAGCTTTCATCTCTGTTTCCTGCACGCATATCTGCATGCAGGGAACAGAGATTAAAACTCCGATTTTTGACAATGGGACCTATTTGAGAGGTCCCACTGTCAAAAAATTGAGTGTTTGCTGTGACTTGGCTGCAGCTGGCAAGTGTGCAATGAAGCCCCAGCAAACAGCCATGTCCCAAGGGTGGGAACCCCAGGACATAGCAGGAACCGGCACTGTGGGGTGGCAGTCCCCATGGCCATCAGTGGCTTCATGAGTGGAGCCATGTGGCTCCCCTCCAGCAAAAAGACCCCCTGGGAGGCAGTGGTCCCCAGGGCTAAGGGGGTCAGAAACGGACCCACTTTCCATTTTTTTCAAAATGCCCTGTGGAGGTGGTGGTCACCGGGGAAGTGGGGGGCATAAGGCCCCCGCATTAGTGTAGATCATCACCTCAGGGAGGTGGATGTCAGTGGTGCTGTGGGGGAGGCCAATAGGACTCCCCCACTTAATTTATATATGGCCCCGGGGAGGTGGGGGTTCCAGCGGCTGCATGGGAGCAACATGCCCCCCGCATTAATGCTGATCTTCACTCTAGGGGAGTGGCGGTCCCCAGGACTGCAGGAGCTGCCGGATGCCGCACCACATGAATTTCCTTTAATGACCCTGGGAGGAGGTGGTCCCCAGGACTACAGGTTGTGGCTGGGCAGCCCTCCCGGCTACAAATGAATATTGCCCCTGGGATTTGGCCTGAATCTGGTGCGAATCACAGCAATTTTCTTTTTTTTAAAATGTTTCTTAGCCCCGGGTGGGGGTCCCTTTGGGATCCAAGCACTAGAGCTAAGGTGTCAGGGTGTTTGTATCCTGGCCCCTTTTCTTTTCAGTCCAAACATGGCTGACAACACATCCTTGTTGAAGTGTTGTCGGCCACTCAAGTCTTCGCACAAGATCAGGAAGGGGTCATCAGTTCTTCGCCTCCCTATATAGACAAATTTGGATTTCCTCAAATTTCTCAAAAACTACTGAATGGATTTAGGCCAAATAACAAGGCTAGACCAAGAGCCTCCTTTCTGCCAAATTTGGTGTAATTCCACCCAGTAGTTTTGGCAAATCTCTATTGAAAATGAGTGGGGTAAATGAGTTTTGGGACCAGCCCTTTTGCTCGCTGCCCCAGGGCGGATCACCCCAAACCTTTCCAAACAGCAGCTGATGTGAGGAGCAATGTTTTTTGGAAAACCTTGTAAAGATTCATCAAGCAGCACCAAAGTTATTAGCAAAATGAAAAACACTTTTTCTATAGAAATTAGGTCCTAGCTATAACTACATAGTGGCAACCGTCATTAGGTATATGCTTAACACAGCTTCCCTGTTGCGGGAGGCCCGACCATGACAGGTTGACCTTGTGGCGCAGAAGTCGGTGCCCACTTTATTTATCCAAACACTCCTTTGAAGAAAAACTCTGTGGGGGTCATTCCAACCTCGGCGGTAAAATGCGCTTACCGCCAGACAGAAGACTGCCATAACACCGCCGCGGTAAACCGCAACGGTCATTCTGACCCACAACAGGCAAACCGCCAAAATACCGACATCCACAAAAGTCCGCCACACCAAAGGTCAGCGATAAACTGGCGATGACCAAACCTCCACCGTCACGCCAACAGAAATACGCCCATGGCATTACGACCCACGAATCCATGCGGCGGTCTTTCAACCGCGGTATTCTATTGGCGGTACACACCGCCTCGGTCGAAATACACATACTCGTACAAAACACTACCACATTGGCCAATTCGAAATACACACACCTGATACACATACACACACCACTCCCACACACCCAATACAATATAAAACACACACCCACATCACCCACAAACTTCCACTCCTAGAGATTCGTGAACACTCACTGAGAAAAGAGATTCCGAGCACCCAGACGCCCAATTCAATGTCACCCTGCAATTTTAGCACGCACTTCACACAACACAACAATACACATCACCACACTTAGCAACACACAATCCATCCCACACATCACCCACACCACCCCATGGCACCTCAAAGACACCCCAGGTTCTCAGATGATGAACTCAAGGTCATGGTGGAGGAAATTGTACGAGTAGAGCCCCAGCTGTTCGGGACCAGGTGCAACCCACCACCATTGCCAGGAAGATGGAGCTATGGAGCAGAATAGTCGACAGGGTCAACGCTGTGGGACAGCACCCAAGAAATAGGGACGACATCAGGAAGAGGTGGAACGACCTACGGGGGAAGGTGCGTTCCATGGTATCAAGGCACAACATCGCGGTACAGCGGACTGGCGGCGGACCCCCACCTCCTCCCCCAGAATTTACAACATGGGAGGAGCAAGTCTTGAACATCCTGCATCCTGAGGGCCTCGCAGGAGTCGGTGGAGGAATGGACTCTGGTAAGTCTCATCTTCACTACTTCATCCCCCCCACCCCAGCTGCATGCCAACTCATACCCACACCCTCACCCCCACCCCCATCACAACTACCCCTTGCAAATGTCTCACCATCACAACCCACCCATCCCAAAACTTAGCCCTGCATGCGGCTCCAAAGCATGGACACCCATCACCAAAGCATGCCCAATGCACATACCCATCACCCCCCCCCCCCAAAACACTGTCACAACAGCCCCCACAAAGGAATGCCAGCACTGGGGTACACGGGCACCCACCCATTGCACGCCATTGGCACACACAGAAGCAATAACCATACTTTTATACCCCTGCAGGACCCGAACGCCAGGTCACCGCGCAGGAGGGTCCACAAATGTCCACTCCACCCCCAGAAGAGGCCCACAGTGATGACAGCAGCTCGGTCTCCCTGGATCTAGATGACCAGCCCTGTCCATCGGGGACCTCGGGACAGTCGGTTCCCCTCAGACAGTCACAGGCCACAGCAGACCTTCCCCCCTCTGGGAACACCAGCACAGCACCCACCCAGCGGGCCCATACCTCTGTCCACAGGACACGTCAATCAGCGGTGTGTCCACCACTTCAGGGAACCCAGGTTAACCCACCACCCCAACAACAACAGGGACCTGGGGGCAATGGTAGTGGGCACACGGTCCAGGGGACGGAGGCCCAGGGAAACAGGGGAACTGAGAGGGCTGCTGTGCGACAGGGGGGGACAGGCCAAAGGAACCCACTCTCCACAAGGCCCTCTCTTCCATCATGGGAGCATACCACCGCTCCCAGGAGACGATGGCGACGGTCCTGGCCAGGTTTCAGGAAATCCAGCTTCTGCAGGAGCAACAGTATATGGGGTTCAGGGAGGAACTAAGAAACATCAGTTCCGCCATGGTACCATTGTAGTGGCCCTGAATGAGTTAATCACCACATTGCGGAACACTGTGGCACCTCAAAGGGCCCCTGTCACTAGCATGGACCAAGAACTGGCTACCACCCCCGCCGGCGCTAGTAGACAGGAGGCCCCGACACAAGACCAACAGGCCACCAGAAACCCACCCCCTGCAGAAGGAGAACCACCCCGCAAGCGGGCCCTGAGATCCAGGAAGAAGACAGAGTAACATGTCAAGACCCCCGCCAGCAAAGGATACCGCCCTGATTGTCATCCCACTGTCCCACATTGTCACCCTGTCCAACTTTAAACTGCCCCTGCTCCACTTTCCACAGGCATTTGGACAATGCACCTGTGATACTGATAGTCTGCACTCTGCCATGGACAATCCTCCACCATCACCCTTCACCGATTTGCAACCACCCATCCAAATTAGAGCACTTGAATAAACACACTTATTGCACATAAACAATCTGGAGTCTGTCTGTGATTTTAACAAATGTATTAGACATGACAGTGCCAAAATGTTTATTCACATTGTGATGCCAACAAACTGCTGTCACACAGCTGTAGTCCATGGGGAAACAAAGCAGATGTCACGCAGTGGGGCCCACATCTCTGAAATCGGAAGGGAAAGTCACAACACAGTTACCATACACTGGGGGAAAAAGTCAGACAATAGAGAGGTAGGAGTCTTTAGGTAAATGTAATATGCCGGTGCCTACTCTTACCTGTGTGTCATTGAAAATACTGCTCTATTACTGTGTTCCTGTTCTCTATGTCGCCCTCTTCGGCTTCCTCCTCTTCACTCTCCACAGGCTCCACAGCTGCTACAACACCACCATCTGGACCATCCTCCTGCAGAAAAGGCACCTGGCGTCGCAAAGCCAGGTTGTGAAGCATACAGCAGGCCACGATGATCTGGCACACCTTCTTTGGTGAGTACATTAGGGATCCACCAGTCATATGGAGGCACCTGAACCTGGCCTTCAGGAGCCCAAAGGTGCGTTCGATCACCCTCCTAGTCCGCCCATGGGCCTCATTGTAGCGTTCCTCTGCCCTGGTCCTGGGATTCCTCACTGGTGTCAGTAGCCAGGACAGGTTGGGGTAACCAGAGTCCCCTAATAGCCACACACGGTGCCTCTGGAGTTGACCCATCACATATGGGATGCTGCTATTCCGCAGGATGTAGGCGTCATTTACTGACCCAGGGAACTTGGCATTAACATGGGAGATGTACTGGTCAGCCAAACACACCATCTGTACATTCATGGAATGATAACTTTTCCTGTTCCTCTACACCTGTTCACTCCTGCTGGGGGGTACCAAAGCCACATGTGTCCCATCAATGGCACCTATGATGTTGGGGATATGTCCAAGGGCATAGAAATCACCCTTCACTGTAGGCAAATCCCCCACCTCAGGGAACATGATGTAGCTCCGCATGTGTTTGAGCAGGGCAGACAACACTCTGGACAACACCTTGGAAAACATGGGCTGGGACATCCCTGATGCTATGGCCACTGTTGTTTGAAATGACCCACTTGCTAAGAAATGGAGTACTGACAGCACCTGCACTAGACGGGGGAACCCTGTGGGTTGGCGGATGGGTGACATCAGGTCTTCCTCCAGCTGGGCACACAGTTCATGTATAGTGGCTCGGTCAAGCCTGTATGTCAGACAGGTCCACCAGCGGTCTGTACACGGGAAGATTTCTCCATCTCCTCGCATGTCCCAGCAGACGGTGCCTAGGAAGGACAACAGCGAGCACAGTGTCAATCAACCCACAGGTACGTTCCCATAGCTTGCACACTACACGATTCACTATGCATTGAATGGTTTGTATGAGTGTTGAGGAAAGGCCTAGGTATGTGTGACGCAGTAGAAATTAAGCCATGTGGGCCCTTGAAATGGCGGCTGCCTGACCTGTGAAGTGTGACAATGGGATGTGAGGTCAATGCGCTGGCATGGCACACCGTGGCGGTAGGTGGTCGAAGACCGCGGCGCAAAGCCGCATTGGTTAACATTGAAGCCTATGGGTTTCACGAGCCAATGACGATGTGCGCCGGCGGTCGCGGTACGCACCGCCGCGGTACGCACCGTAGCGGGCGTGACCGCCATTTTCTATTAGCTTAATCACTCGATACCTGATCTTCCACAGGAGAGGACCTACACTGCAAGTGCTGCTGTGACCTCGGTCTGGAAGAGTCAATGGCTGCTGCGACTGGGGAAAGGGCCCCTGCCTTCACTTCTGAAGAATTGGAGAAACTCGTGGATGGGGTCCTCCCCCAGTATTCGCTACTCTACGGTCCTCCAGACCAACAGGTAAGTACACTGGGACCATGCTTTGTGGCCAATGCCTGGGTTGAGTCGGGTGGATGAAAGATGGTGGGGAGGGGAGCGATTGAGGCATGCATCAGACGACAGATGAGAGCATGTGCCACATGGCAAGGGTGGGGATGGGGGGGCCACTCACATCGAGCATGCAGAAGGTGATGACAATTTTTCTCTCCCTGTACATGTCACATAGGTCAGCGCCCACCAGAAAGTCGCGATTTGGCGTGCCATCGCCAAGGACGTCCGGACCCTGGGGGTCCACAACAGACGGGGCACCCACTGCCGGAAGAGGTGGGAGGACATCCGACACGGGAGCAGGAAGACGGCGGAGGCTCTGCTGGGGATGGCCTTCCAACGTAGGAGGGGTGCCAGTCATCAATTGACCCCCCTGATGTCCTGGATCCTGGCGGTGGCCTACCCCGATTTGGATGGGCGCTTGAGGACATCACAGCAGACACAAGGGGGTGTGTACAAATACATTCTGCTGACTTTGCGCGCAGTGGAGGTGTCTGGGTGGGGGAGGAGGGCTGTGGGTATCCCTAGGCCAGGGCGATTTCTGTAGGCTAGGCCCCTCCGTAAGGCATGGCCCTGTGCCCCCACCCCCCACCTCTGTAGGGTGCCATGTACAGGTATCCATGGCCCTGTGTCATCTATGTGTGCAGTTGTCGTCCATAGGCTTGTAGGCCATGTCCCACTGATTGCGTAGTGGACCCCAAGTGCGCGGCGTAGTGCAGGGGGCTTCTGTGTCTGTCTTGTCCACCAACGGTAGCGGTAATCCATGCACTCAACATGTCTTTATTTCTCCTCCCCCCCTTTTTTGTGGTCTTCCTGTTCATGTGTGCATTAGCATCATCACGCGGAGGAGAAGTGGCATCGGAGCACGAGGGAGCTGCATCTCACATGGCCATGGCGGGCCATGCAACTGACTCGGATTTCACCAGTGAGACGGAGTTCGAGGGGAGCTCCACAGCTGGGACTCGTGCTGATGTCAGTGACAGCGACTCGTCCTCTGAAGGGAGCTCCCTTGTGGTGGCGGCAACATCCGTGTCCCCCGCAACAACAGATACAGCCGCCACCCAGCGCACCAGCACCGCCCTCCCAGCAGCCCCTCAGCGTTTGCCCCCTGCCCGCTCACCCATGAAGGTAGGCATCTCCTTCGCCCCAGGCACCTCAGGCCCTGCCCCTGTCACCCCTGCTGCCCTCAGTGAGGAGGTCATTGACCTCCTAAGGACATCATTGTTGGGCAGTCTACCCTTTTGAATGCCATCCAGGGTGTACAAAGAGAGGTGCACCAGAGTAATGCATACCTGGAGGGCATTCATTCGGGTCAGGCTGCCCATCAGCGATTGTTCAACGCTCTGGCATCAGCACTGACGGCAGCAATTGTCCCTGTCTCTACCCTCCCCCCTCCAACTTCCTCCACCCAGACCCTATCCCCTGTACCTCTGCCTATCCCAGACACACAATCAGACCAGCCTGCACACACCTCAACACCCAAGGGAAGCTCATCCAGACATAAGCACCACACATCACACAAGCATTCACACAAGCAACATCCACATGCAGACATACCAACACCCACTGCCTCCACTGTGTCCCCCTCCTCCTCGTCTCCCTCCTCCCTCCCTGTGACGTCTCCACTCACACTTGCATGCACAACATCTTCAGCCACTACGTCCATCACCAGCACACCCACCAGAACACTCCGCACCCGTGCAGTCACCACCCCCACTACCATTTACACGTCCCCTGTGTCCTCTCCAAGTGTGTCTGTCACCCCCTCCTCCAAACTACACAAACGCAGGCAGCCACCCACCCAACAGCCATCCACCTCACGACAGCCTCCAGCCCAAGCACCTGCACCCAAAGACACCAGATTTCACACTCCTACAACCACATCCTCTTCCTCCACTCCCATACCCACTGCACCTACCCGTCCCTCTCTTTCCAAATTGATTTTCCTTTCCAAATTTGACCTCTTTCCTACAACTCCCCCACCCCTTCCGTCTCATAAGGCTCCAATCAGCACCTCAGCCACCACCAAACCGGGACCAGTGAAGTGTTGTCCATGGACTGTGGAGTCCCCCACCCTCAAGGGCATCCAGTTCAGCTAGGACCCAAGGCACGGCCAGCCCACCACCGGAAAAGCATCCTAAGATTGCCAGTGCCCGGCGCGAGCGACCAAAGACCCCAGGGACCAAAATCCCTACATTGGCACCGTCAGGAAGTGAGGTGCCACCTGGCACACCGCCAAAGGTGGGAAAGGGCCACAAGCGTGCAGGGAAGGGTGGGAAGGGCAGCACGCCCGACAAGTCCGGCAGCAGGCCAGCTGGCCAGGAGGGCCCCACCAGCCCCATCCCAGGTGTGCAGGAGGACACACACAGGCCCGGTACTGCAGCCCAGGAGGGCCCCGCCAGCCACAGCCCAGCTGCCCAGGAGGGCCCCGCCAGCCACAGCCCAGCTGCCCAGGAGGGCCCCGCCAGCCACAGCCCAGCTGGGCAATGAAGGACCGCCAGCCACAGCCCAGCTGGGCAATGAAGGACCGCCAACTCAAGCACCGCTGAACATGGCAAGGACTGCCAAGGCAAGCACCGCTGAACAGGGCAAGGACCGCCAAGGCAAGCACCGCTGAACAGGGCAAGGACCGCCAAGGCAAGCACCGCTGAACAGGGCAAGCACCGCTGAACTGGGCCCTTCATCTCAAGCACCGCTGAACTGGGCCCTTCATCTCAAGCACCGCTGAACTGGGCCCTTCATCTCAAGCACCGCTCCGCTGGGCACCGCCGTCTCAAGAACCGCTGCACTGGGCCCTTCATCTCAAGCACCGCTCCGCTGGGCACCGCCGTCTCAAGAACCGCTGCACTGGGCCCTTCATCTCAAGCACCGCTCCGCTGGGCCCTTCATCTCAAGCACCGCTCCGCTGGGCCCTTCATCTCAAGCACCGCTCCGCTGGGCACCGCCGTCTCAAGAACCGCTGCACTGGGCCCTTCATCTCAGGCACCGCTCCGCTGGGCCCTTCATCTCAAGCACCGCTCCGCTGGGCCCTTCATCTCAAGCACCGCTGAACAGGGCAAGGACCGCCAAGGCAAGCACCGCTGAACAGGGCAAGGACTGCCAAGGCAAGCACCGCTGAACAGGGCAAGCACCGCTGAACTGGGCCCTTCATCTCAAGCACCGCTGAACTGGGCCCTTCATCTCAAGCACCGCTCCGCTGGGCACCGCCGTCTCAAGAACCGCTGCACTGGGCCCTTCATCTCAAGCACCGCTCCGCTGGGCACCGCCGTCTCAAGAACCGCTGCACTGGGCCCTTCATCTCAAGCACCGCTCCGCTGGGCCCTTCATCTCAAGTACCGCTCCACTGGGCACCACCGTCTCAAGAACCGCTGCACTGGGCCCTTCATCTCAGGCACCGCTCCGCTGGGCCCTTCATCTCAAGCACCGCTCCGCTGGGCCCTTCATCTCAAGCACCGCTCCGCTGGGCCCTTCATCTCAAGCACCGCTAAACTGGGCCTTTCATCTCAAGCACCGCTCCGCTGGGCACTGCCGTCTCAAGCACAGCTGAACTGGGCCCTTCATCTCAAGCACCGCTGGCCCATTGGCGGAAGGGGCAGGCCCGCATCTGTGTCGGGCAGGGCTGCACGAAACACTCTGGGCACTAGTCCCCCTCCAGTACCAGTGGAGACTGTTATCCACTTGAGAGACTGTGGCTTTGCACTCCCCAGGATTGAACAGTGGGCAAACCACCCACTGTAGAGACTTGAGAGACTGTGGCTTTGCACTCCCCAGGATATGGCAGTGGGCAAGCCACCCACTGTAGAGACTTGAGAGACTGTGGCTTTGCACTCCCCAGGATGGCACAGTGGGCAACCCACCCACTGTAGAGACTTGAGAGACTGTGGCTTTGCACTCCCCAGGATATGGCAGTGGGTAAGCCACCCACTGTAGAGACTTGAGAGACTGTGGCTTTGCACTCCCCAGGATGGCACAGTGGCCATGGAGGCCCCTCGTGGATCTGGCGTCGTGGACTCATCAGGCTGAGGTGCCCCCCCTTCCCTTCCCCCTGAGGTGCCTGTAGTTTTCCTATCTGATGCCCCTGCAGTGTTCTCTCCGTTGGAGGCAGGTATCCTGTGTGGGCTTTGCCCATGTGTTTTGGCCCAGTGGCCCACGAACAATGGCTGATGGACATATCGGACTGGACAATTTATGTATATGAAGTTATAGATGTGTGATATATTTTATACTCAGTCTTACAATATAATTCTATATTTATAATAATTTCCTTTTGCCTTTGCATTCTTCCGGGGGTTTGGGGGTGTAACTGTGATGTGTTGCTATGCATTGATGTGTGTGTTGTAGTGGTTGAGGGTGAGGGTGGGTGTGTCGCATATGTGTGTCCCCGTAATTTTTTGCCTCCCCCTCCCCTGTGTCGTAGGTGCAGTACTCACCGTTGTCTTCTGCGCCGGCATTCGTGCTCCTGGTAGAGGAGCAGGAAGACAATGGCTGGTAAGATGTGTAGTTCGGGTTCCATGCTGTCCAGATTCCTCGTGGGGTGTATGGAGGTGAGCGTTTTCCGTTTGAAATGTCTGTTTCCGCCGTGTTTTTATCGGCGGGGCTACCGCCCCGGAAAAGGTGGCGGATTGGTGGGTTGTGATAGGGTGGGCGGTACATTGTCTCCTGCTGTCTGTTGGCTGTGACCGCTGCGCTGTTTGTTTGTCCCGCCGTGGCGGGCGGTGTGTTAAAGTGGCAGTCTCTGTTGGCGGTTTCCGCCAGGGTCGGAATTGCATTTTCTTTACCGCCAGCCTGTTGGCGGTTTGACTGCCGCTTTAACACCGACCGCCAAGGTTGGAATGACCCCCTGTATGCCTTCTGCTTGTTTCACATGTATGCGCTTTTTTATTTAGCCATCTAAGGCCCGTATTTATACTTTTTCTGTGCTGCATTTGCGTAATTTTTTAACGCACAAGTGGCGCAAACTTAGAAAATACAATTATATTTTGTATGTTTACACCGCTTTTGTGTCAAAAAATGATGCAATGCAGCGCCAAAAAAGTATAAATATAGGCCTAAATCCATGAAGGGTTGTTTAAAATCTAAATTCTATCTTTACACACACAGGGGGTCATTCTGACCCCGGCGGTAATTACCGCCATGGCGGAGGTTGGCGGTAGCACTGCCAACAGGCCGGCGGTGCTCCGCCGGGCATTCTGAACGCGGCGGTACAGCCGCGGCCAGAAGCGGAAAGCCGTCGGTGTACCGCCGACTTTCCGCTGCCCGTCGCCGCCATGGGGATTCTGACACCCCCTACCGCCATCCTGTTCATGGCGGTTCTCCCGCCAGGAACAGGATGGCGGTAGGGGGTGCCGCGGGGCCCCTGGGGGCCCCTGCCGTGCCCATGCCAATGGCATGGGCACGGCAGGGGCCCCCGTAAGAGGGCCCCACAAAGTATTTCAGTGTCTGCCTAGCAGACACTGAAATACGCGACGGGTGCAACTACACCCGTCGCACCTTCCCACTCCGCCGGCTCAATTCTGAGCCGGCCACCTAGTGGGAAGGTTGATTTGCCCTGGGCTGGCGGGCGGTCTTTTGGCGGCCGCCCGCCAGCCCAGGGCAAATCTCAGAATCACTGCCGCGGTCTTTTGACCGCGGTGGGGTGTTCTGACGGCGGTACCTTGGCGGACGGCCTCCGCCGTCCGCCAAGGTCAGAATGACCCCCACAGTGTTTTATTTGTGAAACCACTCTCCTTCAAAGCGAAATGCAATATGCCTTCCAATGTTTAAAAAAAATCCAAGTGCTGCTATAGCCAAATGAATACGAGGCAGGTTGCTTGAAATCCTGACATGTTTCAGCTCTACTCCTGAGCCTTGTTCCCGGGTTGCAAACTCTTTCTCCACAGTGACCATGTGCAATTTAAAGGTAAATGAAAGACTATCCTGTGGTGGGACGTAGAGCTTTCAGTGGTCATATCCTTTAAAGCAAGCATTGGAAATTCTAAAAAAAAAAACACACACACATTTTGCATTAGTGAATGTAATGTAATGTCAATATAGAAGTTCATTTTATGTAATCACCACATTCTCCTGATATCCATACACGAAGTCTAAATGCACATAAATACTTGATCTACTTGCAGAGGTGGTAATCCTTCCCAAGGTGTTTATTGGCCTCATTGGCACCTTTACTGTACCAAAATACACAAAAACAAATGCAACTATTCTTTCTTGTGTCCCTTATCCACTACTACTAACCATTTAGATTCAAGTAAAGGCAGTCTTGTTAGGGTGGGAGCTCCCATTAACAGGGAAGCTTTGTTAAGGATTGTATTTTGGGAGCCTGACTTGCCCACTGCAGCTGAAGAAAATAGTACAGAGTCTTTACTCAAATCTAAATGGGTAGTAGCAGTGGGTAATGGGCACAAGAGCGAGACATAGGGCCTGATTGCGAGTTTGACAGTCTGTTGACCGCCATGGCAGCAGTCTGACCACCATCAGGTTGGCAGTCGGACCACCTTATTATGATGCATACAGTTCCATAGACCAAAGACTACTGTGGTTCCTCTGGTACCCCAGGCAGTGCAGACCACTGCGGTGGCAAGACAGGTTAATGAGGCAGTCGGAGCCAGTGTTTCCGCTGGATAGATTATGATGTGGACTTCCGCCAGCGTGACTGTGGTGGTCTAACCAACATGTCCCAGCTGGTGGAAACAAAGATATCGAAGGAAGGAACTCACCTGCAGGCAGTGTCACTTGCCTGTGCTGCCATGGAGCCAATCACAGACATCCTACCGCTGCTGCTGCTCATAGATGAAGCTCAAAATCCATGCTGCCATGAATGTTAAGATCACACACATACCCATATTCAGAAACTCAACAGCAGATCATCTCATAGCCATCTACTTGGTAGGTGGGTTACACTATGTGGACCAAGTACACTTCTTATGTGTCCAAGGTCAGGGTCGTTCACAACGAATGTCCCATACACAGCCACATGACATGACACTCCCTTTGGGCAAGTCACTGACACTGAACTGCCATACTCCACAAAAACACAAATCTGCTCATTCCAGTTTCAGGAACAGTGATGTACAGAACAATGTGTCACACAACAGCAACACCACATCAACATCACACATTATTAAACTGACACCATCACATTGCTCACATGCTATGGACTGTTGTTATATTGAAGGCACATATGTATGGATGTGTAATTTAACCCAAACACACCTTCCATGAAACATCCCCTTGATGGAGCCACGCATATCACCCACATTGGAACACAATGCGAGATCAATGGGATACACAATATTTTGTGAGACAAATATCTAAAGTTCACAATGTAAACAATACCTGCACAATAGGGATGAAGGCATCAGGGGCACTCCAGGAAGGATGCTGGCCTGGGACACATTTTACTTTGCACATGCTCCTAAAACACCATTTGCAAAGGATCTGGCCCTTCATGTATCCCAGGGACAACCGATAATATAATCAAGTGACATGCCTATTTACCGAATGTGTAAGTGCAAGTCAAGAAAGCAAATACAACAGCAACAGCATGGGTTACACATATAGATAAAGTAGTTGCAAGGTACACACATGAAAATGGACACACAGTCATTCAAATGTAAAGAAAGGTAACAATATTGAACACCCTCAATATGTGGACAAACAAATCTCTATCTTGCACACATGAGACAATTGTCCAATCTACATTAGGGGGACAAATCTAACACAATACATGGAGACAATGACCAAGCCAAGATGAAATACTTACCATATCAAACAAAACACAATGCAATGACACCCCAATTGGATTGCCACCCACATATCCATCCAGTGAACATCTACCCTTGCCCTCAGTGACACTAGCACTGCCCATAAAGTCATATGTTACCAACCACAGCAAATGGGTCAGCAATCAGAGTGAAACGCACAACTGTAGGCATACAACACAAATTACTCAGGTACAACATTAAGGTAGAAAAGTAATGGCAAGAAAAATGTGCACCAAAAAAACACAACTTTGGGTTTATTTACAAAAAAAAGATGAAGATCAAAGGCCATTGGCCAGTCCTTATGTAAGTCCAAGCACAGTACTGTGCACCAGTGTGGCTCCAATCACTGTCAGAAAACCTCTACATGAAGGGGCATCAAGTGGGCATGCAGGCACCTAAGGGATCACTCTTGGGTGGGGTGGGGTCAGATTTGGGATGGGTGGTTTTGTGTTTGGGCGGGGGGCTCCTTCTTAGGAGGGATGTTCTTCTTTTTTGGGCTGGAAGGTGTATGGCTTCTTGCGGGGGGCAGGAGTGACAGGGGAGGACTTCGATATGGACAGGCATAATGTGGTCCAAGGGTTTACAAAGTGTTGCACTGCATGCGTAGTGCCACTTTGTAAACATGGCACAGTGATTTCAGCCTTAATGGGCCACATTAGCATCAATCAAAATGACACTAATGTGGCACAAGGAGGCACTAGGTCTTCCTCATTTTGGGCCTCTGGGAAAAATATAGACAACACAACACATATTCAGCATGGGTGAACTGTCAGCCCAGAAATTAATTAACCATAACCAGGTCCTGGAGGCACAACCCATGATAGGATAGTACACCACAACACACCAGTACAACCATCCATCCTAACAGGAACACACACAATACCAAATGCAAGTCTGATTCACCACTCCACTAAAAACAAATATGTGCCGTGGCACATATCAAATAACACATTTGCATGTCTGACACATTTTCTCACATTCCTTTGCAGCGGACCAAGGTTACAGCATCCAGCCATGGGTCATGACCCCTTTTGGAAATCCAACTGCAGATGCTGAGCTGGCTTACAATGAAGGCAACAGAAGGACAGCGAATGTGGTGAAAAGGAACTTTGGCCTCCTAAAATTCAGCTTTAGGTGACTAGGTCTTAAAGGAGGAAGCCTGTTATAGGCACCACCCCTTGTCTGCAAAATTATACTTGTATGTGATATTTTGCATAACATTTGTGTACACACCAATGTCCCCTGGGATGAACAGGTAGATGTTCCCAATGAGGAGGATGATGACAATGATGCACAACAGGAGGAGGGTGAACAACTAATCTCTGCTGCCGGAGCATGCAGAAGAGAACAAACTGTGCACAACTTTTTCTCATAGACACTGTACTCCAAGATACACCATTTACATTTTGCAATAAAATCACTTGAACTTTGATTTCTCATGGCGTATTCATTTTCACCATCACATACCATTTTTAACTTGCCCATATCTCAGACAGCATGAGTACATCACAACAGTTGTAAGTAACTTTTTATCAGAGGCCCAGATTTAAGAGGACTGAGCGCCTCCTTGTGCATCAGTAGCATCATTCTTTTATGCAAATGTGGCCCAATAAGACCAAAATCGATGCACCAGATTTACAAAGTGGCACAACGCATGTATTATGTCACTTTGTAACCCCTTGCTCCACATTATGCCTGCGGCAGGCATAATATATGCTCGGAGGAATACCTCCATTAGGGTGGGCTGCAAAAAGGGTGCAGTGGAAGAGATTCCTCTGCATCATTTTCTGCTCAGAGCAGGCTTTAAAGGGGGCACACCATTGGTTACAATAGGTCCCTCTGTACTGTTCAAAATATTTGGCCGCTAATCCTGAACAGTACATCAATAGCATCAAATATTTTAACGTTATTGCCACCTATCCTGCCGCATTGTGCGTGTAGGAAATTACCCTCTTTTTGGCATAGTTACCCCTACGTTTTGCCTGCTGTCAGTATGCTTTGACTGTTTTCTCTGGATCCTGCTAACCAGGACCCCAGTGATTGTGCTCTATCCCTCTAAATTTGGTTGCTTAGGACTTTGTACACCCCAAAATTGGCATACTGGTGCCCCCATATAAGTCCCTAGTGTGTAGTGCTTAGGTACCCAGGGCACTGGCGCCCCAGGGGTTCCCTATGGGCTGCAGTATGTATTGTGCAGCCCATAGGATCCCAGGCAAAATGTGTCTGCAGGCCTGCCACTGCAGCCTGCGTAAAAAGGTCCATGCACCTTTTCACCACAGATCACTGCACCAGGTCACTGTAAGTCATCCCTATGGTAGGCCCTCCTAGCCCAGAGGGCAGGGTGCAGGGGTTCCCCATAGGCTGCAGCATGAATTGTGCCACCCATGGGAGCCCATGCAAAATGTATCCACAGGCCGGTGTGAGAAAGTAGCCTCTTTCTAGCCTTGTTACCCCCACTTTTGGCCTGTTTGTGAGTGTATGTCAGGGTGTTTTCACTGTCTCATTGGGATCCTGCTAGCCAGGGCCCAGTGCTCATAGTGAAAACCCTGTGTTTTCAGTATGTTTGTTATGTGTCACTGGGACCCTGCTAGTCAGGACCCCAGTGCTCATAAGTTTGTGGCCTATATGTGTGTGTTCCCTGTGTGGTGCCTAACTGTCTCACTGAGACTCTGCTAACCAGAACCTCAGTGGTTATGCTCTCTCTGTACAAATTGTCACTAACAGGCTAGTGACCAATTTTACCAATTCACATTGGCTTACTGGAACACCCTTATAATTCCCTAGTATATGGTACTGAGGTACCCAGGGTATTGGGGTTCCAGGAGATCCCTATGGGCTGCAGCATTTCTTTTGCCACCCATAGGGAGCTCTGACAATTCTTACACAGGCCTGCCACTGCAGCCTGAGTGAAATAACGTCCACGTTATTTCACAGCCATTTTACACTGCACTTAAGTAACGTATAAGTCACCTATATGTCTAACCTTTACCTGGTAAAGGTTGGGTGCTAAGTTACTTAGTGTGTGGGCACCCTGGCACTAGCCAAGGTGCCCCCACATTGTTCAGGGCCAATTCCCCGGACTTTGTGAGTGCGGGGACACCATTACACGCGTGCACTACATATAGGTCACTACCTATATGTAGCTTCACAATGGTAACTCTGAATATGGCCATGTAACATGTCTATGATCATGGAATTGCCCCCTCTATGCCATCCTGGCATAGTTGGCACAATCCAATGATCCCAGTGGTCTGTAGCACAGACCCTGGTGCTGCCAAACTGCCTTTTCAGGGGTTTCACTGCAGCTGCTGCCAACCCCTCAGACAGGCTTCTGCCCTCCTGGGGTCCAGCCAGGCCTGGCCCAGGATGGCAGAACAAAGGACTTCCTCTGAGAGAGGGTGTTACACCCTCTCCCTTTGGAAAATGGTGTGAAGGCAGGGGAGGAGTAGCCTCCCCCAGCTTCTGGAAATGCTTTCATGGGCACATTTGGTGCCCATTTCTGCATAAGCCAGTCTACACCGGTTCAGGGACCCCTTAGCCCTGCGCTGGCGCGAAACTGGACAAAGGAAAGGGAAGCGACCACTCCCCTGACCTGTACCTCCCCTGGGAGGTGCCCAGAGCTCCTCCAGTGTGCTCCAGACCTCTGCCATCTTGGAAACAGAGGTGCTGCTGGCACACTGGACTGCTCTGAGTGGCCAGTGCCACCAGGTGACGTCAGAGACTCCTTCTGATAGGCTCCTTCAGGTGTTGCTAGCCTATCCTCTCTCCTAGGTAGCCAAACCCTCTTTTCTGGCTATTTAGGGTCTCTGTCTCTGGGGAAACTTTAGATAACGAATGCAAGAGCTCATCCGAGTTCCTCTGCATCTCTCTCTTCACCTTCTGCCAAGGAATCGACTGCTGACCGCGCTGGAAGCCTGCAAAACTGCAACATAGTAGCAAAGACGACTACTGCAACTCTGTAACGCTGATCCTGCCGCCTTCTCGACTGTTTTCCTGGTGGTGCATGCTGTGGGGGTAGTCTGCCACCTCTCTGCACTAGAAGCTCCGAAGAAAGCTCCCGTGGGTCGACGGAATCTTCCCCTGCAACCGCAGGCACCAAAAAGCTGCATTACCGGTCCCTTGGGTCTCCTCTCAGCACGACGAGCGAGGTCCCTCGAATCCAGCAACTCTGTCCAAGTGACTCCAACAGTCCAGTGACTCTTCAGTCCAAGTTTGGTGGAGGTAAATCCTTGCCTCCCCACGCCAGACTGCATTTCTGGGAACCGCGACTTTTGCAGCTACTCCGGCCTCCGTGCACTTCCGGCGGAAATCCTTTGTGCACAGTCCAGCCTGGGTCCACAGCACTCTAACCTGCATTGCACGACCTCCTAAGTTGTTCTCTGGCGACGTGGGACTTCTTTGTGCGACTTCGGGTGAGCACTGTTTCACACATCCTTGTAGTGCCTATTTCTGGCACTTCTACGGGTGCTACCTGCTGCTGAGAGGGCTCATTGACTTGCTTGACGTCCCCTCTCTCTCATGACGCAATTTGCGACATCCTGGTCCCTCCTGGGCTACAGCAGTGTCCAAAAACCCTTACCGCACGATTTGCAGCTAGCAAGGCTTGTTGGCAGTCTTTCGGCGGGAAAACACTTCTGCACGACTCTCCATGGCGTGAGGGATCCTTCCTCCAAAGAGGAAGTCTCTAGCCCTTGTTGTTCCTGCAGAAACCTAAGCTTCTACAGTCCAGTAGCAGCTTCTTTGCATCCGCAGCTGGCATTTCCTAGGCATCTGCCCATCTCCGACTTGCTTGTGACTTTTGGACTTAGTCCCCTTGTTCCACAGGTACCCTCGACTGGAAATCCATCGTTGTTGCATTGCTGGTTTGTGTCTTTCCTGCAGAATTCCCCTATCACGACTTCTATGTCCTTTGGGGAACTTTAGTGCACTTTGCACTCACTTTTCAGGGTCTTGGGGTGGGCTATTTTTCTAACCCTTACTATTTTCTAATAGTCCCAGCGACCCTCTACAGGGTCACATAGGTTTGGGGTCCATTTGTGGTTCGCATTCCACTTTTGGAGTATATGGTTTGTGTTGCCCCTATCCCTATGTGTCTCCATTGCATCCTATTGTAACTATACATTGTTTGCACTGTTTTCTAAGACTATTACTGCATATTTTGGTATTGTGTATATATATCTTGTGTATATTTCCTATCCTCTCACTGAGGGTACACTCTGAGATACTTTGGCATATTGTCATAAAAATAAAGTACCTTTATTTTTAGTATAACTGTGTATTGTGTTTTCTTATGATATTGTGCATATGACACTGAGTGGTACTGTAGGAGCTTCACTCGTCTCCTAGTTCAGCCTAAGCTGCTCTGCTAAGCTACCATTATCTATCAGCCTATGCTGCTAGACACCCTATACACTAATAAGGGATAACTGGGCCTGGTGCAAGGTGCAAGTACCCCTTGGTACTCACTATAAGCCACTCCAGCCTCCTACAGCCGGCCAATGCAACCTGCAGGAAAAGGTGCATGTACCCTTTCACCACAGGTCACTGCACCAGGTCACAGTAATTCACCCCTATGGTAGGCCCTCCTTGCCCAGAGGGCAGGGTGCAGGTGCCTGTGTGTGAGGGCACCCCTGCATGAGCAGAGGTGCACCTACGAACTCCAGCTCCATTGCACTGGACTTTGTAAGTGCAGGGAAGCCATTTTATCCATGTACTGGACACAGTACACGGACATTACCTGTGTCTAGCTACATAAGGGTAACTCCAAACCTGGGCATGTTTGGTATCAAACATGTCAGAATCATACCTCAATACTGTTGCCAGTATTGGATGTATGATTCCAGGCACTCTCTGGGCTCCTTAGAGGGCCCGAGCACAATCTTCTGGGGTTTTCTGGGCAGCTAGCGCTCCGGCCACCCATCAGACAGGTTTCTGCCCTCCTGCTGCTTGACCAGCTCAGGCAGAGGAAGGCAGAACAAAAGAGTTCCTATGGGAAAGGGGCGCAACACCTTCTCCCTTGGAAATAGGTGTAACATGGCTTGGGAAGGGTAGCCTCCCCAAGCCACCGGTATGCTTTTTGGTGCCCTCCTTGCATAAACCGGTTTGCACCATCCCAGGGAACCCCAGGCCCTGCTCTGGCATGACACTGGACAAAGTAAAGGAGAGTGACAACTCCCCTGTCCATCACCACCCCGAGGGTGGTACTCAGAGCTCCTCCAGGTGGCCACTTGATTCTGCCATCTTCAATCCAAGGTGGGCAGAGGCATCACTGTAGGAGGCTGGCCTGGTTTGTAGTGAGTACCTTGGGTACTTACACCTTACACCAGGTCCAGTTATCCCTTGTTAGTGAATGTAGTAGTGTTCTAGCAGCTTAGGCTGATAGAGTAAGTTATAGCAGAGCAGCCTAGGTTGAACTAGGAGATATGCAAAGCTCATGCAATACGACTTATAGTTATACAGTACTTATACACAAGTAAAGACAATACTCAGTGTTACCAAAAATAAAGGTATTTATTTGGGTGACACAGTACCAAAAATATCTCAGAGACAATACTCCTTCTGGAGGTAAGTATTATACACAATATATACGCTAGACACCAAAATTAGACAAGTAAAAAGTCTTAGGGCAATGCAAACAGTAGGAAATCCTATAGAATGCAATGGGAGAAAATAGGTCTAGGGGCAACACAAACCATATACTAAAAAAGTGCAGTGTGAATCACAAATTCCCCCCTAGACAAGTGTAGTGTGTGCAGAATCGCTGGGAGAGTAAGAATACAGTAAAGGTAAGTAAATTACCCCAAGCTAGAGCCCAGAAAAGGAGGAGTAAAGTACTGCAAGTTTCCTTAGGACACACTACCCATCGTTTTTTGTGATTTTGCAGCAGCCAACCAAGTCTGCAAAGAAAAACTGCTGGATTATTGGACCTGAAGACCTGCAAAGGAAGGGGACCAAGTCCAGAAGTCAAAAGAAGTTCCAGGAAGGACAGGAGCCCCTGCCAAACCAGA
Organism: Pleurodeles waltl; assembly: GCF_031143425.1. Classification (NCBI taxonomy): domain Eukaryota; kingdom Metazoa; phylum Chordata; class Amphibia; order Caudata; family Salamandridae; genus Pleurodeles; species Pleurodeles waltl. The sequence goes on from NC_090447.1 coordinate 590,733,793, forward strand.
AGAGGGTGCAAAAGAAGACCATGGTTAGTTGAAGACTGCAGAAATGCACCCTAGGAAGATGCCAGTGAGTTCCTGCATCATGCAAAAGATGTCACACGGTGTGCATATTGGTGCAGATGAGATTTTGTGTTTGAAGGTGCAAACAAGCCTTGGATATGGCAAACGTGTGTTTTTCATCAAAATGGCCCTTGGTGGAGCCAGGAGGGACCTGGGGGCCTCAACTCTATGTGAGGAGGAAGAGGGGACTCTCAGCACCTTAGAGAGCCCTCAGGATACCACCCAACACCCCCAGAAGCTGCAGGATCTGGGTTCAAAGGAGGTGCAAAATGCAGTTGATGCAGAACAGCAAAAGAAGGTCCAACGCCGACGGAGAACAACTCAGCGAGTTGGGCATTGGAGGGTGGAGTGCTGGGGACCTGGGCCAGGCCGGTGCACAAAGGAATTTTGCAAAGAGTGCACAGAGGCCTCAAGAGGTGAAGAAGACACAAAACACTGGGGTACCATCATTCTCGGGGAAGGCAAGATCTTACCTCCTCCAAATTGAATCAGCAGGACTTCAGGACAGTCTATGTTGCTACGTTGATGATGTCCACCCTCTGTGTCCTTAGGAGCACGCCTGTCTCCGTAAGAGGAATTCCAGGGTACCGGTCTTTGCCTTGGAAGGTGCCTGCTTGGAGCAGGGGAGTGACTTCATCACTCCACAAGAGATTTCTTCATTCCTTCTGGTGCAGGATGGAGACAGGGAGTCCCCAGAGCATGCACACCATGGAAACTGTTGCAGTTGCTGACTTTGGAGCTTGGGTTGCTGAAGAAAATTGTCTCTTGAAGACACTTTGTTGCAGTTACAGCGTTTCTTGGAGCAGGCTGCGGTTGATCCAAGGTCAGAGGATGCTGAAGTTGTTGCAGAGGATTCCTGAAGGAAATTTGCAAGCAGAATCTGAAGAGAAATCATAGGAGAGATCCTAAATAGCCCTGAGAGGGGAATTGGCTACCTTATGAGGTATGGACCTATCAGGAGGGGTCTCCGACATCACCTGCTTGCACTGGCCACTCAGAGCCCTCCAGAGTGCCCCACACCTTGCAAAGCAAGATGGCTGAAGTCTGGGACACACTGGAGGAGCTCTGGGCACCACCACTGGGGTGGTGATGGACAGGGGAGTGGTCACTCCCCTTTCCTTTGTCCAGTTTCCTGCCAAAGTAGGGGAGAAGGGGTCCCTGAACTGGTGTAGACTGCTTTATATAAGGAGGGCACCATCTGTGCCCTTCAAAGCATTTCCAGAGGCTGGGGGAGGCTACCCCTCCCCAGCCTGTAACACCTATTTCCAAAGGGAGAGGGTGTAACACCCAGCTCTCAGAGATAATGCTTTGTTCTGCCTTCCAGAACCCTGTCTGTGAGGCGGCGGCAGCTGTAGCTGCAGTGTAAGCCTCAGAGAGCTGGTTTGGCAGTATTGGGGGTCCACAGTGGAGCCCCCAGGATGCATAGAATTGGCTCCCAAAAACCAGATTTGGAATGGGGGGACAAGTCCACGATCTTAGACATGTTACATATTCGGAGTTACCATTGTGAAGCTACATATAGGTATTGACCTATATGTAGTGCACGCGTGTGATGGCATCTCCGCACTCACCAAGTCTGGGGAAATGGTCCTGAACTATGTGGGGGCACCTTTGCTAGTGCAAGAGTGCCCTCACACTTAGTAACTTTGCACCTAACCTTTAGCAAGTGAAGGTTAGCCATATAGGTGACTTATAAGTTACTTAAGTGCAGTGAAAATGGCTGTGAAATAGTGTGTGCACTATTTCTAGCAGGCTGAAGTGGCAGTCCTGTGTAAGGGTTTGTCTGAGCTCCCTATGGGTGGCAAAAGAAATGCTGCAGCCCATATGGATCTCCTGGAACCCTAATGCCCTGGGTACCTGAGTACCATATACTAGGGACTTATAAGGGAGGTCCAGTGTGCTAATTGAAATTGGTAAATTAAGTCACTGGCCTACAGTGACAAATTTAAAAGTAGAGAGAGCATAAGCACTGAGGTTCTGATTGGCAGAGCCTCAGTGACACAGTTAGGCATTACACAGGCATACATATTAGGCCACAAACTACGAGCACTGGGGTCCTGGCTAGCAGGATCCCAGTGAGACAGGCAAAAGGCACTGACAGATAGGTTTTTAACTGTGAGCACTGGGGTCCTGGCTAGCAGCATCCCAGTGAGGCAGGCAAAACACACTGACATATAGGTTTTTATCTATGAGCACTGAGGCCCTGGCTAGCAGGATCCCAGTGACACAGTATAAACACACTGACACACACTCACAAACAGACCAAAAGTGGGGGTAACGTTGCTAGAAAGAGGCTATTTTCATACAAAACCATCCCCAAACGAAGGAAAACAAGCCTAACCTTGGCCAGTTGAGACTTTATTGTCTAAGTGGTGAAAAGTGGAGAGTAGATCTGCAATAGAGTGGTTACTCCCTTTATCATCCACTGTATGGTTACTTCCCTGTGGTTATGTAAACCACCATGTTTGGAGATGTTTACCTAACCAACAGTGTGAGTGTAAATTCTCAGAGTTCCTATGAGTATGTTTTAAAGTTGGGCAGTGGGATTGGTCCACTGGGCCTATGTCAAATGCAGGAAATGCTAGACAGGGATGCTGTCTCAATAAAGCCATAGCTGGGCAAAAACTTTGTCCAGATGGCTGTAAGAGAGAACATGGTTGCTGTTTCTCTTGAGTTGGAGCAGGGCAGGGCTGCTGTCCTATAAGCTGCACACCAGGACAGGGCTCTGTCCTAAGTGTTTAGAGGCAGTGCATGGCTGCTGCTCCAATGTTTCTCTGGGAGAGTTAGAGGGATGCTCCATATTTACTAAAGTGAAGTTTTGCACATCTGTATTAGAAGTTCCACAGAGAGGTACTTTTACCTCTGGGAGTCTAGCTCTGGTAGCTGATGGCTTGTGTGGTATGGGTTCCACCCCAGGAGAGGTTTCCCCACCATAGGAATGGTATCCTTAGTGGAAGGGTGGGAAAGGGATACTTTGATACCCTTTTTACCTGTTGGTGGAGAGGGATTCTGAGATTTCAGGCCTTTTTCTCTCCTTTGCTTTTTCATTTCATCAGAAATGAGAGGATGCAATTCCTCAGGGATACCCAGCATGGATGCATGGGTATTAAACTCTACCTCAGCCCAACCTGATGTCTCTAGGTCACTCCATAAGAGACAATCTACAGGTCAGCTAGGTGATACCACCAACTGCTTAGGGCCAGTAACCCCACCCTAACTAAGTTGAACTACAGCTAAGGGGAGAGACTGAGTGGAGTTATTGACATCAGTAACTTGGTATTTCTTTCCAAGGAGGTGTTGTGCAGGTGACACTAGGTTTTCAGTCACCAAAGTGTTACTGGCACCTGTGTTCCTGTGGGCCTGGGCCTCAACACCATTTATTAAGATTGACTACATGTACTTATCCATGTTAAGGGGACAAGCAGGAAATGTGGCAAGGCCAATGCCACCAGGTGTAACAGAAACTGTCTTGGGACTGTCTACCCCAGTTTCTATTATGGTCATAAAAGTGAACCCATCTACACCTTTAGTTTGACTATTGCCAGTAGTCCCACCATTATTATTACTGCTGCCAGGGGCACTAGAGTTTGATGTTTTAGTGGTGGTAGGCTCAGAGGCTTTACCTGTGCAGGACCTATCCCCTGGCCAATGGCCTTTATTTCTACACACATAACACCAAGGCTTTTTCTGATTCTGTGAAGAATTTGAAGAAGATGAAGAAGTTTTATCCCCACCCCAAAGGAGTGTTTTGGACCTGAAGAAGGATCTTTGTGTTTACTTTTATCCCCATGCCTGTTCTGAGATTTTTCACCATCTTTCTTTTTGACATCCTTGTCACCCCCTGTGTGAGCTTTTCTGCTCACTCTTGTTCTGACCCATTTGTCTGCCTTCTTTCCCAATTCTTGGGGAGAGGTCAGATCTGAGTCCACAAGATACTAATATAACAAGTTAGACACACAATTATTCAAGATATGCTTTCTCAGAATCAAGTTATAAAGGCTTTCATAATCAGTCACCTTACTGCCATGTAACCAACCTTCTAGGGCCTTCACAGAACAGTCTACAAAGTCTGTCCAGTCCTGTGATGACTCCTTGCTGGTCTCTCTGAACCTAAGTCTGTACTGTTCAGTGGTTAAGCCCAGACCATCCAAAAGTGCCTTTTTAAGAATTTGGTAATTATCTGCATGATCCTCTCTGACAATAAGAAGTATGTCTCTACCCTTGCCAGAGAAGGATAACCAAAGGGTAGCAGCCCACTGTACAGGAGGGACCCTCTGAACTTTACAGGCCCTCTCAAGTGCAGGAAACCACTTGTTGATGTCATCACCATCCTTGTAAGGAGGGACAACCAGTGGTGCAAGTGTCTCCTATATAAGTACCATAGAGCCCTCAAAACATGTACATCATTTGTACCATTTCCTGAGTTACTGAAAGCTACGTCTGGCACACAGTGCTGTCAAAAGTTCTGTGACAAATATGTTGGCAACAGGCATGCTAATCAGATAAACAGCAGCTCAGACACATATCATGATTGACATCAATGTATATGTGGGCATGCTTTCCTTTTCTTAACACCCACCATTCCATAGCAGCACATGTTGACACTTGTGGAACAATCAACTCATTCTCCATCCTCAACATAGCATCAGACATGGGGGGTTATTACAACTTTGGAGGAGGTGTTAATCCGTCCCAAAAGTCACGGTAAAGTGACGGATATACCACCAGCCGTATTACGAGTCCATTATATCCTATGGAACTCTCATCTCATTGGTCACAAAATACATTTCATCATTGCATTGTACACATCAGACCCTCTCACACAAAACCCTGGAATGACACACATGATGCACAAGGTGACACTTACTGGCTGCATTGGGGTCTTCAAAATGGGACACTTCTCCAGTGGTTTAGGATGGAGGTCCACCTGCAATACATGACAGGAAAATATAGCTTAGTGATTTTTGGACATTTCTGTGCATGGGGGACAATTTCACATTCAAGTTTTTAAGCTGAGTAAGAAAGACATCTTAGTGGTAGGTCAGAACAGCTGGCAAGCATTAATAATTTGTATGTGAGATAAAGGGCCAGATAATGGAGACCCTGGCGCCACCAAACCATCACTTTCCCTGACACTCCTGTGGTGCATTTCACTGCACCATCTGTACATGGATTTGCCATGAAGCTGTTTTGTTGCGTTACACCTCCATGTCTATATGGAGCAACATGACACAGAATTCTGTATCAGAGGGGCATGCAATGGTTGTTGCAGTGGCCGTCCCATTGTAACACCCATTGCTTTTGACCCTGTCCCAGATCTTGAAGACATCTTACTCATTATCAGCGCTAAAAGAATAGCAACTGCCCCGTGGTGGTGTGAGCATAGTAAAGTGTTCAGGAATGCATTGATACATCCTTGTTTCTTGTTTCTAATATGTGTGTTCCATTTCAAGGCACACACTGAGAGCTAAAATTCCATGGCAGTTTACTAATGTCCATGTAGCTGTTCCTTCCTGCACATTAACTGAAAAACATTACAGATGTCTTGCCAACACTGTGTGGGAAGCCATTGTCGCCATAGTGACCATTTATGTCCAAGAAGGGATACTAACCTGTGCATATACACTTCCCTCAACACAGACACACTTGCACTGTGATCCAAGTATGCCTGTGTTGGTGCAGGCTTCTACGTAATGTGCTAGTGCTGCTGCAGAAGCAGGCCTGCCCATACTGTCTGTAAAATGGGGCAGGCCTGTGGTACAAAATCAGCACATGTGTGTTAGATAATATAAACATTATGGGGTGTATGTGATGCACAATGTACACAAAGAGGAATGTGTGAGTAGTCTGGACCCAGGGACTTGCTAATTAAAAGACACAAAGGGGAAGATTTAAGGAAAGTGGTGCTGCACCTAGTACCTTGCAACTGTCCTCGTGCCCCTTAGCGTCCCCCCTTTCGCCCACCATGTGTGCTCTGTATGAAGTATACGACGAACAATGGTGTAAAGGAGGGGTCAATTGCATCGTTTTATTTAGATGCAAATGATGTACTCAGTAGGAGTAGCACCAAATATGTTGCACAACTCCTGCAGAGTACATAGGGACCCATCATATACAATATTATGCCCCCTTTAAATGCCAGCTCCGAACAGGCATTCAAAGTGCAGGTAAAATGGTACAAGGGTATATAAAAGAATTTCCTGCCCCATTTATTTTGTCCCCCTTTCAGGTGTAGGCCCCCTCCCATACATGATGACTGATGCAGCCTTCATGTTATGAAAGGCTTAACAAAGTGGCGTTATGCATGCATGTTAATTTGGCGAAGGGGGAATATGACACTTCATCCCTGGCTTAGCGTCATTTATGAATTTCACAATGGCAGTGCTAAGGTGGCGCTAGGGACAGGGAATCAGGCCCAAAACAACTTATCCTGACCCTTGACAAAACATGCTGCACTCAACCTTATGTCGGCCTGTCATGCTCATTCAAATAGGGATGCTGCTATGCAAATGGGGTACTTACCAACTGGTCCACCAATCTGAATCCCCAGGTGATCCAGTAGATCTTGCTCCGATGCTATGAGGTCAGCCCAACGGTATTTCAACTGGTGGTCCAAATATTCTGCATAGGTGGTGGAGCACCTTGCCCCACCACAGCTTCTGTGCCTCTGTGGGGTAGCCCTGTATTACATGGCCACCCAAAACTAGCATCCTGGGAAGGTAATGCTGCACAAGCCAGATGAACCCTCCCAGATCATCTGCTATCATCTTCGTTGCTCTCCCTTTCCCAGACATTATGCGGTATCAGCACACTGCAAATGTGAAAGCCCAAAAAAATAAACATATTTAACTACCTCACCTAACCCCAAATACCCCAACAAACTATCCTACCCTTAGGCAAAAAAAAACACAATAAAATGACAAATACAGGACAAAAAACACTACAAAAGACTGAGGTATAAGACAAAAAGCACACAACAGCAACAGGACACAGCACAAAGCTCTCCAACAGCACTAGTCCATCACCAGATCCACACACCCTCACACAGTCACAGACCAAAAAAACTGTGAAATGAAAGTGACAGTGAATTCACTTTACCATGTATCAGCCAGGAAGCCATGTTTCATCACTTCCTGGGCCAGTACATCACGTTTTCGGATTTGCGTTTTTTTTTTTTTTATGCATGACGGTAATGCAACAATTTTTGCCCATTGAGGCTGACAAGGCCTCAATCTTGAGATTGACGCTCAGGGACCAGGCGACATTTTTTTGATTAGCAAAATATGAAGTATTGGTGTTTGTGTCAAAAAATGTGATGCATAGCGGTCATGCGTGGTATATGCTCCCATGAAGCCTGACAAGGCCTGTGGACTTGCAATTGATGCGCAGGGACCAGGTGTCATTTTTTGGGCATAGCAGAGTATGGAATATTGCTGTTTGCATGGAAATTTCCGATGCATAACTGGAATGCATGGATTTTGTTGGAAAGTCTGACACTGCCCCCAGATTCACATGTCATATCACAGGAGCTATGCATGTATATAATCAGCATGGTATGGGTAACAGTGTGTGCATGTTTGTTCATATCTTAACAGTAACATTGGTGTGTGCTACCATTATGTTAGTGTGTGTGTGTGTGCGATGCATTCAATAACTGGTACCATTTGCATATGTGCATGTGTTGCTAGACTTCGTCCACATAAATGTTACTACATGTGTACTAGGAGTGTACATATGTGATCTAACACATACCTTTGGATCTAACACATTATAAAGTCTGACTCCCAAATGTACATACAGCAACGATGTAGTAGATGTGAAGGGCTATGTCCAATACATGGTAATGCATGTGATAAACATGAAAATCATACTCAGAAGATGCAGTGGACTACAGCTGGGTTGATTTCATGTTACCCCAATCAAAGTGAGTGCATGTGTGTCCACACTGAGCTGTGCTGCTAGATTCAGGCTTCATGATACTCTGCTACACATGTGACCAATAATTCCTCATGCACCTATGATGCAGGAGATGGTGTACTCACATGTACCAAAGAAGGATGGCATGTGCCATGTGTGTGGAAAGACATGTGTAGTGCTGTATGTGTAAGATTTACGACAGAGGTGTGTTGATGGGATATGATACCTCACATATCTATCTTCTTGCATGGACACATGTTGGACTTTGTTAAATGGATGTGTAGCCATATCAGTGCCATCTATGTTTCTGTATTTTGGAACACATCTGACGGTTATTTAAGTATGTTAATGATCATGGGATACAAATGCATTTGTATTAGTGGAAATTTGACTTTTGTGCAGACTCCAATACACAATAGCAGGCCAGTGACATTTAAGAGTCACATGTGTGCAGAGATAAGACATATGTGTGCATACCACACACTAGGTACTTACAATTGACCACAACGTATTTGTTATGACTGTCACATACAATAGCATATAACTGTGTAACAGGTTTGTGGTCAGGCAATGATGGCAGATAAGTCATCATTACTACTGTGCAACTTTTTATGCCCATACAAACCCATAGTTGCATGTTTTGGTGCAGATTTACGGTGCTCCACTCTGCTCAGTCCACTGTGCACATGCATCAGGCCCCTGATTGTGTTAAGAGTCAATGTAGGCTCAGCATTGGGGTCAGGGGGTGTTGGGCGGGGATCTTGCCTCATCATGATAGCTCTTCAGCAGAGCAATGCGTAGTCCCCTGCAGACTTACATATTCTCATTTGTGATCAAATGGCCTGGGATTTTCATTTTCCTTTGGGATATTTGATGTCGGGCTTGCCCTGTCATGTACAGAGAACTGACTACTTGTACATGTAGGACATGTCTCTTCATTTGGCCTGGTCTGACAGACATGGTAATACAGTCTTAGTAATTTCCATTTGCAGCTTGGTTAGGGGTTGCAACTCTAGTGTAACTTGTAATTTGTATACAACCTTGTGTAGGAAGGTAGACTCTTTCTAGCCTTGTTACCCCCACATTTGGCCTGTTTGTGAGTATATGTTGGGGTGTTTTTACTGTCTCACTGGGATCCTGCTAGCCAGGACCCTAGTGTTCCTAGTGGAAACACTATTTTGTCAGTGTGTTTGATATGTGTCACTGGGACCTTGCTAGCCAGAACCCCAGTGCTCATAAGTTGTGGCCTATATGTGTTCCCTGTGTGGTGCCTAAGTGCATCAATGAGGCTCTGCTAACCAGAACCTCAGTGTTTATGCTCTCTCTGCTTTTAAAATTGTCACTGCAGGCTAGTGACCAATTTTACCAATTCTGATTGGCACACTGGAACACCCTTATAATTCCCTAGAATATGGTACCTAGGTACCCAGGGTATTGGGGATCCAGGAGATCCCTATGGGCTGCAGCATTTCTTTTGCCACCCGTAGGGAACTCAGACAATTCTTACACAGGACTGTCACTGCAGACTGAGTGAAATAACGTCCATGTTATTTCACAGCCATTTTACACTGCACTTAAGTAACTTATAAGTCACCTATATGTCTGACCCTCACTTAGTGAAGGTTAGGTGCAAAGTTACTAAGTGTGAGGGCACCCTGGCACTAGCCAAGGTGCCCCCACATTGTTCAGGGCAATTTCCCCAGACTTTGTGAGTGCGGGGACACCATTACACACGTGAACTACATATAGGTCAATACCTATGTGTAGCTTCACAATGGTAACTCCGAACATAGCCATGTAACATGTCTAAGATCATGGAATTGTCCCCCCAAGCCAAATATGATATTGGGGTGCCAATCCCATGCATCCCCGGGTCTCCAGCATGGACCTTGGGTACTGCCAAGCTAGCTCTCGGGGTTTTTTTCTGCAGCTACCGCTGCTTCCAACCCTCAGACAGGTTTCTGGCCTCCTGGGGTTTGGACAGCCCAGTCGCAGGAAGGCAGAACAAAGGATTTCATCTGAGAGAGGGTGTTACACCCTCTCCCTTTGGAAATAGGTGTTAAGGGCTAGGGAGAAGTAGCCTCCCCCAGCCTCTGTAAATGCTTTGAAGGGCACATATGGTGCCCTCCTTGCATAAGCCAGTCTACACCAGTTCAGGGATCCCCCAGCCCCTGCTCTGGCACGAAACTGGACAAAGGAAAGGGGAGTGACCTCTCCCCTGTCCATTACCACCCCAGGGGTGGTGCCCAGAGCTCCTCCAGTGTGTCCCAGACCTCTGCCATGTTGAATTCAGAGGTGTGAGGGCACAATGGAGACCTGTGAGTGGCCAGTGCCAGCAGGTGACGTCAGAGACCCCTCCTGATAGGCTTTTACCTGGTTAGGTAGGCAATCCTCCTCTGTGGGCTATTTAGGGTCTCTCCTGTGGGTTCCTCTTCAGATAATGAATGCAAGAGCTCACCAGAGTTCCTCTGTACTTCTCTCTTCAAATTATACCAAGGATCATCCGCTGACTGCTCCAGGATGCCTACAAAACTGCAACAAAGTAGCAAGAAGACTATCAGCAACATTGTAACGCCTAATCCTGCCGGCTTTCTCAACTGTTTCCTGGTGGTGCATGCTCTGAGGACTGTCTGCCTTCACCCTGCACTGGAAACCAATACGAAATCTCCTGTGGGTCAACGGAATCTTCCCCATGCTAACGCAGGCAACAAACTTCTGCATCACCGGTCCTCTGGGTCCCCTCCCATCTTGACAAGCTTGGTCCCTAGAACACAGGAGCTGGATTCAAGTGACCCCGACAGTGCAGTGGTCCTTCTGTCCAAATTTGGTGGAGGTAAGTCCTGGCCTCCCCATGTCAGACAGTAATCCTGTGTACTGTGTGATCTGCAGCTGCTAGGGCTTCTGTGCACTCTTGCAAGGATTCCTTTGTGCAAAGCCTAGCCCAGATCCCCAGCACTCCGTCCTGCGTTGCTCAACTCGCTGAGTTGACCACCAACTTCATGGGACCCTCTTTTGTTGTGCTGAAATGACCACTATGCTCAGATTTCCTGAATGCCTGTTCAAGTGCTTCTGTGGGTGCTGCCTGCTTCTAGATGTGCTCTCTCTATTGCTTAGCACCCCTCTGTCTCCTCCTCCAAGGGGCCACCTCCTGGTCCTTCCTGGGCCCTGGCAGCACAAAATATCTTCAACTGCAACTCTTGCAGATATCAAGGCTTGTTTGCGGTCTTTCTACATCCTCCAGCACACAGTGGGACATCTTCTGACCAAAGTAGAAGTTCCTGGCACCTTCCATTGTTGCAGAATCTTCGGCTTCTTCCACCCGGAGGCAGCCCTTTTGCACCTTCATCTGGGGTTTAGTGGGCTCCTGCCCCCACTGGACACTTACGTGACTCTTGGACTTGGTCCCCTTCCTTTACAGGTCCTCAGGTCCAGGAATCCGTCTTCAGTGCTTTGCAGTAAGTTGTTACCTTTGCAGAATCCCCTATCTCGACTTTGCTGTCTTTCTGGGGTAGTAGGGGAAGTTTACTCCTACTTTTCAAGGTCGTGGGGTGGGGTATCCTGGACGCCCTTAGTGTTTTCTTACACTCCCAGTGACCCTCTACACACTACACTAGATCTGGGGTCCATTTGTGGTTCGCATTCCACTTTTGGAGTATATGGTTTGTGTTGCCCCTAGGCCTATTGTCTACTAATGCATTCTATTGTGTTCTACAGTGTTTGCACTACTTTTCTAAGTGTTTTACTTATCTGATTTTGGTTTGTATGTATATTTTGTGTATATTACTTACCTCCTAAGGGAGTATATCCTCTGAGATACTTTTGGCATATTTTCACTAAATAAAGTACCTTTATTTTTGGTAACTCTGAGTATTGTGATTCTTATGATATAGTGCTATATGATAGAAGTGGTATAGTAGGAGCTTTGCATGTCTCCTAGTTCAGCCTACGCTGATCCTCTATAGCTACCTCTATCAGCCTAAGCTGCTAGAACACTACTAATCTACTAATAAGGGATAACTGGACCTGGCACAAGGTGTAAGTACCATCAGTACCCACTATAAGCCAGGCCATCCTCCTACAGAGCTGCAGCCATGTGTGAAGACAGCAGATTTGTGTGACAAGTGTGTTAGAATGTAAATAGGGAGTGGGACATAATCTGCCTACATTCCACCCAGTCATTCATTTGGTAGTGCATTCTCACATTTTATTGTTAAATCCTGGCTATGTGCCATATGTATGGAGAGTGGATCAGCACCCATTGCTGCTTCATTTGTCTTGCAACCCTTAGCGCACTCCACAGCCAACATGTGAGTGCTATATATGAGGTACAGCACACCATGTGGCAGGGTTGGGCCCAATGGTAGTGCCAGAACAAAACGCAATTGATATATGGTGCAGACTTAGGCTCAAACTTTGGTTCCTAACCCTGAGCAGTAAATGAAGGTCCATTGATACCAATGGTCCCCCCCTTGTCACATGTGCTCAGTGCTGAGTATCAGCTATCTGCCTGAGATGTGACATAGTTCAGTTCCTATTTTTCTAATGCCCCATTTGGAAACAGCCCCTACAATATGTATGCCCCCCTCGCATACATCTTGCCAGTCCTGGGTATGATCTGGTTAAAGGGGTAGGAATATGCGCAACGCCCTCTTAACGCAATATATATTTTTTGTGGTTCGTGAATCTAGGCCTTTGAGAGCTACGTGGTTATGGGTTATGTGACACTGATGTGTGGCATGGAGGCGCTAGATCCTCTTACATCACAAACTATGTTCCAACCTACCTTGTAACTGTTGTATTTCTTTCCTTCTTTCTGAGGTATGTGCAACATTCCAATTGTATATGTAGTGGAGAATGAGTAGACCATGGACATTCTGGTGTAAAGTGATTTATTAGTGATATTTACAAAGTGATATTATTTGTACAGTGTCTAGGTGTAGTAGGTCTGTACAATTTGTTGTCTCTTGCAAACTCCAACAGCAGTGTTTTATAGTTCGTCCTTTAACTGTGCTGCACCATTGTCATCCTCCTACTCATTGAGGACATCTACCAGTTCATCCCTGGGAACATTGGTCCGTATTCATATGTCATGCAAGATAGCACATACAAATATAATCTTGTATACTAGGGGTGGTGTATACAACAGGCTTCCTCCTGTCAGGGCCCGGCACCTGAACCTGACTTCTGGAGCCTAATTGTCCTCTCCACCACAATTTCTGACCTTATGTGCTCTTCATTGTAAGCACGCTCTTACACCATTGTCAGGATGCCAAAAGGAATCATCACCCATGGCTAAATGCTGTAACCTTGGTCAGCTGCAAAGGAATAAGAGAACATGTGTTGGTAATGCATATTTGTGGTCTCGTATGTTCTATTGCAGATGTTAGTTTTAAGTGGAGTGGTGACTCAGACTTGCTTCTGGTATTGTGTTCCTGTTTAGCAGTATGGTTGCATTGGTTTGTGTTGATGAACATTACTATCATGGGTTGTGGCTCAGGGACCTGGTGATTGTCAAAATAAATCCAAACTGACAGTTCAACTATGCCAAACATATTTTGTGTTATTCATATTTGAGGCTGTGTCCTATTGTTAGTGAAACCTACCACCTCCTTCCACCACAATGGTGTCATTTGTATTGACACCATGGTAGCCCTACAAAGCCAAGCTTAGGCCTTCATGTTACCATGTGGCAATACGCATGCAGAGTGACACTTAGGCCCTCATTATGACATTGGCGGTAATAACAGCTGCCAAAAGACCGTTGTTTCGTCTGCCATCCATCAGCCGGATTATGAGCATAGGTGGATTTCAGCCATAAGGATGGTGGAAATCTGGCTGTGGTATTGCCGGCGAACGGCGGTAAGGTGGTGCTGCTGCCAGCAGCACTGCCACACCAGTAGATCGCAGCAGACTTTCTCATGATCCATGACACCTCCTGGCTGTGTTCTGCTGACGGACTCTGGTGCTGGCAGCAGCGCCCCGTCCCGTCTCCTGCCGGAGGACCCCTTCACAAAAGGTAAGTCGGGTGCTCCAACAGGGGAGGGGGTTGTTGTGTGTGTGCGTGGGTGAATGCGGGTGTGTCATACATGTTGTCTGTGTGTGCATGTATGGATGTGTGAGTGTGTGTATGTTGTGATGTGTGCATGTATGTATGTCAGTGGGTGTGGATGTGTGTGTGAATGGATGAATGTGGGTATGAGTGTGTGTATGCGTGTGTACGTTGGTGAATGAAGGTGTGTGTATGTCGTGGGGGGTCCGGAGAGGGAGGGAGGTTGGGGGAATCCTGAGGAGGGGGAGGTGGCGGGGAAGACCCCCATCAGTGACAGGGAAGGAATTCCCTGGCACTGATGGTGCCTACCGCCATGGTTTTCGTGTCGGTAAGGATGCCACGAAAACCATGGCGGTAGGCGGGGTCATAGTCCTGTAGGTGGGCTAGTGACGGCCGCCTGGCTGGAGAATGAAGTCTCCAGCCCGGCAGTTGTTAAACCAAACCGCCAATGTCATAATATGGGGAAAAGTACTGCCAGCCTGTTGGCAGTACTTTTCTTTATTTTATCGCCATCCGCTGGGGTCATAATGACCCCCTTAGTGACCCTTTGTGGCAGATGACAGTTGTGCCAGCCGTCATGTGTACAATGGTGTGATTCACACAATTGGAGGAGTAGCAAAATAGGCGCAGTGGAATCTCCAAGGTTCCTATACATGATTTATCACAGACACTTTCAACACATGCACAGTGCAGGCGTTGGGAGGGGGCACACCATATTTTTGCATGGGTCCCTATGTACGGTGCATGAAAGGTCAGGTATGTTCTCAATTCTGCTACAGAGTCTTACTAAGGCATCCATTATCCTGACAGTATTGTACCTACTCTGCACCATGGTGAGCCATTTCTGGTATATGGTATATGGTGCACACATGATGGTGTTAGGGGGCACTAAGGGGCGCATGTGAAGTGGCATAGGACTAGGTGCTGCACCACTTCTCATTTATCTGCTCCATGGTATTTCATGGCTGGTGATACTGAATTCCTATGTGTGTGGCACAATGCAGCAGAGAGATTAAGGTGCACACCACAGGTACGTCAGGTATGTGCATGTGATATGTAGTTGGTAATGGCTACACTTGGGTGGCAATTGGTACTGGTGCCACCAAAGGCTTGAACACCATTGCAAATGTGGGGCTGTGCCTATGTGTGACTTTTATTTTTACATTAACATGACCTATGCCATTCACATAGCTGAGCTATTCATTGTTTGGTGTAATGTATGTGGGATCTGTATTTAGTTGTCAACTAGTGGACACTTGTAGTGGTTTGAGCCCATGTTCTGTATACAAAGGGGACATGGCTCCACCTGTCCTTCATGTGGTATGCCAGTCAGGTTGTGGCTGTGTTATGTACTTATGGGTGTATGTGTGTGAGATGTGCAATGAATGTGGTGTAGTGTGGCATGGGGCATATGCGTTGTTGTATGTGCAACTGTGTTTCCCTGCCCATGTGTGCTTAGTGTGGTGTATGTCTTGTTTGTCCTACAAGGTTAGTGTGTTGTCTGTGTACTGATTGGTATGGTGGCTTACCTACTAGTAGCCCATTGCCTTATTGCCCATCCTCGAACCACTCATTGATGGTGGTATGCCGCAATATGTAGGCATCATGGACGCTGCCGGGATATTTGGCTAGGATTTTTGTGAAGAGCTCACGGTGGTTGGCAATAGTCTGCACATTTGTGGAAATGGCATGTTTGCGGTTCCTGTAGAGGTATTCAATTGCTGCATGTGCCACAAGTTGGACATGGGTGTAGTCCATTACACCCCTCACATGTGGGAACCCAGCAATTAGGTCAAAACCTTGCTTGGTCTCCTGCTGCAGTTGCTGGGTTTTGGGGAAGCAGATGTTTTGGGGTGTGAGGTGGATGATTGCATCCAGAACCTTTTGTAGGAAGGCCCAGAAGAACGTCTGCGAGATACCAGCCACTTGTGCGCTAGTTGTCTGAAATTATCCTGACGCCAGCATATAGAGTACAGTGAGGAGTTTGGTCTTGGGTGGAATATTTGCTGGAGTTTCCACCCTTGCAGAGATGTCTGACGCTATGTGGTGCAGAAGGCTTATAAAGGACTCCTGCTTCAGATTGTAGGTCCTGATGACATCTTGTTCCCTGAGCCCAAGAATGGTTGTATGCTATCGAAATATCCTCCCCTGCCTTCTGCGTTGCTTTGTGGCTGCTGTGGTTGTGTTTGGGATTGCTGTGGTGGTGCTGGATGGACCTGTTGTCATTACTGTTGTCTGCGGCATATGCCATGCTGGAGCATTAACAGTTCCATGTTGTCCAGGAGGTTGCCAATGCTCCTTCTGTGTGCTCTACTTAAGTAGTGGTGTGGGGGCCTCATTTTAATGCCTGCTCTGATCAGGCGTTAAAATTTGATGCAAATCGGGTTTAACGTAATTTTTTTAGACCAATTCCTTTCTGTGCATCGTTTTAGCATTGGGGTGTAAATATGGTAGCTAGCGGGCTAGTGTCATTTTTTGGAAGGGAAGCCCTGCCCTGCATATCATTGTCGCAAACCAATGCGAGGTGGGTTGGAGCTCCTAAAAAATGACGCTAACTCAGATATTTTTAAGCCAGACAGGTCTAGCATCAAAATACAAATGTGGCAGTAGGTAAAAGCTCAATACATTTTGCTGTGAATGGCAGGCTCACACTAAGGCACATGCGTTTCCCTGGTCAGAGGAGGAAACCTTAAAACCCAACATATTAGAAGACACAAGAACACACATTCAGACCAAATTTGTAGGGCGAAAGAAGGCAAAAAGAGAGCCACTGTTAGAATTTGGCCTAGGCCAAATTTGTGTAGTCATGCTACATGGAACTCTGTGGAGTGACCAAAAAACTCTGGCGCCCTATGCGGAGTGCAGCGAGTGGGTGGGGTTTCCTGGTGTGTCTGTTTGCATTCCATTTTACGTCAAAGGTAACTTGGAGTCAGTCCTTGCATTCAAAGTAATGCGCAAATGGCTCCATTCAGTTTGCATGGGCACAGCCATTTTGTATCTTACTCTGTTCATGGTGCTGGGTCTGTTTTTTTAATCCCTCCTCAATATTCTCAATCCTCCACCCCCCAATTAATCTATTCCTCATTTTTCCCCTCATTTTTAATTATTATAGTATTAATGTGTGTTTTGTGTCTTTGTATTTTATGTTTTTTTCATTTTTTTTATTTTGTGTGACTTTTTGTATTTTTGCTTATTTTTCCCTTTCCTTTCTTATTCCTCCTTCCTTCCTTTCGTGTTTCTTTCCTTTACCCAACCCAGCGCCATAGCAGAGTAGTGTGACACAGAGAGTAGCAGTGCCAGGCTCATTCAAACAGCCAGCAGCAACAGCCGCCTTCCTTGTGGACAGGGTGCAAACCTGGGAAGTTTTCTGTGAGGTGGAAGTAGCAGCACTTTTTGTTTTGTACAGCACCACCTCCTTTCCATGCTGGCAGCAGGAGGCAAGCCTGGAGGTAGGTACCCTTTGTGTGAGCTTCAGCAGAATTGAGAGAGAGTGCACAGGTGTATATGGTGTACTAGGCACATCCAGCTCACCACGCAGCAGCTGATACACCATGGGTATATATCCTAGACTGTAAGCAGGACCTACTCGCCGTGTGAGGTGTCGAGATTCCTGGACTCAATGATTATTTGTTCTGTTTGTATACTACAATGCTAACTTTTTTTCTGAATAGGATGCTGCTCATACTCAGAGGTAATTTACAGTTAGTTTACGCTATGAATATTATTATGTGATCCAGTTTGAGCCAGGCAAGTGATCGATGCTACTACTTTTGGTGCTCACTTGGACTGATTATTTAAGAAGCCATTGCAGGCTCCTCTGTCCTGCAGTCACCATAGTGAATTAGTGAGTTAGCATTCTCGCTGACTTTCTTTACGTAGCTCGTACAGTTCCAAGCAGTTTCACAGTGATGTGTAGTCATAGTATGGATCTATGCATTGCGAACCAAGATTGAGTTGGTTGATCTTGGTGGTTGAGAAATGAGAATATAATCAAAGATCATTCATTGCAATGCATTAGTTGCCACTGTAGTTTTTGTTAAGGAAATTTAGAATAGGGATTTAAGGATTAGTATGCCAACTCAATGATTTTTGGTACTAGTACCATAGGCAATTTGATTTAGATAAGTACAGTGGTACTTCGTTTGCTAGTTATGATAAGTTTGTGGATATTAACTGTACCACTAATCTATTGGTTTATCCTTGTTATTTCTTACATCAGCACCCAAAGGCAAGAAGAGGGGAATCACTGATACAGTTCCAGGAAGAGATGGGGATGAAACACTGGCCACCAGTGCCACTGCTGAGGACTCTGCTCAATCCAGTAAGTCCCATTATTTATTATTATTTTTCCCTTACTTTTACCTTCGCACACTATTACATACTACTTTTATTATTACCTTGTTTATTTTTTTCATACTTTCTCCTTTTTTCCAATTCCCCTATCCAATTTTTGTTTGATTCCTGTTATGCCTGCACTATCTTTTTTTGCTTATTTCATGTTTTTAGCTGACTTTTTCTGATCTGTACTAGTCTGTAGATTTCTTCTGCTTTGCTGGCCCTCTTTCCCTCTCCCCCATATGTCTTGTGCTACTGTAAGACTGAGAATATGTTTTTTGCACTTTACTGTCTGCTGTGAAGATTACAGGCCCAGGTAAGCTAGTGTTACAAATGCTATTCCATGTATGTTTGTTGAGAAAGCATTCTTTTTCTTGCTCATGCTCTAACATTTAACGAGTGAGTGGCCATGGTCATACACCCCCCCAACTCACATTGTTGTGCTGTGTAATTTATACAATATTCCAGCAATTCCCATGACAGTGCAGCATGGCTGAAAAGTATGGGGTCCCACTGCATTTGCCACCTAACACCATAAGTCATTCATTGACCATTATTATTCCATCCCTATATTGCACTTCAATGATTCAGAGTTATCACCATCATCATCATAATCATAGGCTGCATCTCCTCCCTCATTATTAAAACAATTTGTTTGCTTGACTACCTGGCTTTTCTAACATTGTGAACCAACTAAATGCCCAGAGTGATATTTTTTTATAGAAGATACTGCAGTGCTAACTGAACTGTAGCAATGCATTATTTCAATGAGAAATAATTAAAAAGTTCCATGGTGGCACTGGCATTGGCATTCGCAGTCCTGACAGTAGAGTTCATCCTCAAAGTCAAGTGGTTCACCCAGAAGTTGGTCAGCAAACACACTTGGTTCTGACCGGTACCTTCTTCCTCCTCCTGTAGGTTTCGGGAATGGTATAGTCATGTGGTGTAAAAATGCTGGTTCATTTTGATCATGGGTAATCTCACCACATTTTGAGGCAAGTGACGGGTCCTTCTTACTGTAACAACTGTGTCAGCTGCACTGAACACACGTTCACCAGACAAAGCAGGCTACAGGATGAGCCAGATACTTTATTATCAGCCTGCTGAGTTGTAGCCATTGGCACATCTTCCCATACTAATACACCAATGATTTATAATCCACATAGACCTCTTTTGGGTCATTCAAATGGAACATGCTCTGAAGTGTAATTTGTGCTGCCACTTGCTTGACCTCTTTTGCCTTAGACTCTGCACTGGGCATAAGACCTGTCATTTGAAACCAAGCCAATAAAAAGGTTGTCTCCGATTGGTCTGATGCTGTTGTTGCCAGTGTTCCTGCTCCTGATGTTGGCTGCTGTGAGACAAGACTGCCCTCTCTGGAAGTTGAAGGTGTCACCCCAGAATTGTGGAGTGTGACTGTAAGATCCAGCTGTTCTTCTTCCAGTTATCCAGCTTGCTCAACAGTCCACCTCTTGTATTTTGAAACATCCCCTTCAAGAAAGGGAATGAAAATGGGAAGAATGTTTTTGTATCATAGATCAAGTAGGGTGGCACAGATGTACTCTTTGGGCAAGATAATGTCATTTTGCAGCCTTGAATTACAGATCAAGCGATAGCTTAGGCTCTCAACCAAGGCATGTGCTTAGGGGTTTTCATTCACACCTCCTGGTGCGAACATTTCAGATACCTTCCTTAGGTGCTCCTGTAGCAGATGCAACAGTGGGATAGCCTGGACCATCGTACTGTCCTCCTTGCTAACTTCCCACATGAAAACCTCAGAAAGGAGCAGGCATTTGACTAGGCCCCATTTGTCCGCATGCATGGTCATAGCTTTCCCAAATGTCACCTCCTCTTTGAATGACATAGTCATTAATCTCTCTGTAATGCTCAAACAGACGTTGCAGCATTAATTAGGTTGAGTTCCAACGTGTTGGCACTTCCTATATCAGGGCTTTAACTGGTACACTGTTTGCATACTAAATAATCCACAACTGCTTCCAGGCTTTAAAAGAATTGCTGGAATTAGTGCAGATTTGTCTGCAGGAGGTCAGTATGTTGCTGGCAATGTCTTCTTTTTTTAGAAAGTCTTGCACAACCAGGTTGATGCAGTGTGCCAAACACAGGACCCTGAAATAGTCACTGTCTGCCATTGCCTTGACTATGTTACTGCCACTGTCCATGGCAACAAATCAAATGTGGAGACCTCTGGTTCCCAGCCATTCAGGCATCTTGCTATTAAATTCATCCAAGATGTTTGCAGTTGTATATGAATTCTACATGGCGAACATGGCTACTGTTGCATGGTGCAGAGCGCTCTTGAAAAATTCTTCAGCAACAAGATCTGTAGACAGCCATTATTTTACCCCACAAATGAGATCCAGTGTGCAGTGATGTACATGTAAACAGTAGCCTGACAACTGGTCCATATGTCTGCCATCAGGAGTATAGTGTGGAAAATACTTTGCTGCAAAACTAGTCCAACCAATTGCAGCACATCATAATGCAGTGCTGGAAAAGCAACCCAGGCAAATTAGGTCCAACTTGGAACCTTCCATTTCAGGCAGATGGCTACCACAAATTCTAAGAATCCCACTGCTTCCACAAAAGAAAAGGGGAGGAGGTCCAGTGCTAAAATGTTTGCCAGTTTCCCATTGTACAAACATGCCATTGGGTGGATGTGGTAGTACGGTCCCTCCTACTTAAAAATGCAGTAATAGTAGCCAGGATTTTCTTCTTTTCTGGGGCCACTGACGAAGGCAACTTTCAAGAGGAAGGTGATGGTAGACTCAATGTGCATTGTGGTGCAGTCACCGTATGCCATTGTGTCTCGATCTGACTCTGAGTCTTCCTGTGTCATTGAGAGTTTTCCTAGATGGATGATTCTTTCACACTGCTTGGGACAGAGCTGCTTTGCGTGAGGATAGCACCCTATTCTTTCTCACCTTCCACTGTGATTTGACCAGTTGTGGCTGATGTTTCCTAACTCCTCACCTTCCCCACTGCAACCACATTCAGCAAATTTTAAGGTGCATTTTCCACCGGAATGCATGATGTTTTCTCATAAGGGTCATCTGGCCTCCAGTACCTTAACGTCAACCAGGCTTACTTTGACAAACACACGTGTGGCAAATGGAACCTATTCCAATGTTTTCCTCCTGTTTGTTAAACATAAAAAAGTCCCAAACTGGGAAGGAGTACTTTCTTAGTGCGCCACTGCCAAAGCCTGAAGAACAACTGAAGGTCAGTGGAGTGTGTTAATTGCCTATCTGCAATGCA
Source organism: Pleurodeles waltl (assembly GCF_031143425.1). Lineage (NCBI taxonomy): Eukaryota > Metazoa > Chordata > Amphibia > Caudata > Salamandridae > Pleurodeles > Pleurodeles waltl. The sequence continues at coordinate 590,755,427 of NC_090447.1, forward strand.
TACTTCTACTGAGGTAGGGGTTGGTGCAGGTCTCAGCTGGGGCCTTAGAAATATGGGAGCTGGCAGTGCTACCTGTGCCACATCCCTAGGAGCAGGTTGGATAGCAATAGCAGGCTCCTCGGTGCCAGCTTCCACAATGACTGACTCATCTTCATCATCCTCCTCATCATCCCCTTCCATGATTCTACGGCTACCTGGAACTTTTCTTTTAGCCTTGCCTCTCCTGGCATCCCCCGGACTCTGCCAGGGTCCACTCCATGTCCCTTTCAACTTCATCAGCTGTGGTGCTTCGAGAAGATGGTGAAGTTGTACCCTTCCTTTTTTTTGCTGAAAATCTGTGATCCATTGCTTTAAAAGATGAGGTTCCTGCTTGCCAGGAAGCTCAATCTCCTGTTTAGCTCCAACTTCTGGAAGATCTACAATTGCTGGCTGCTGTATACTTTGCTTTGTTTCCTGAAATGATTGATTACTACTTTGCGAAATGGACAAATCAATTTCAGCATCACTGCTGGTCAGCGTTGCCATGATTGCAGTGCCTCCTTCACTGACAGACATGGTCTTGTGCTTAGGTTGGAGCGGTGCTGTTGATGCAGGAGAGCTGCTCCCAGAATCCTTTCTGGGGGCTGGTGGGGCAGGCACACATCTTCTGAAGAAGGTTGTACTCAGCACCCCACTGGTAGAAAGCTGCTTCTTCTCACTGATCACTTTCTTGAAAGCAACTTTCTTTGGAGCCATTTTAAATTTCTCATTTGGCATTTGCACTAAACTGAACAAGCGAAAGAGATTGGAAGACTGAGAGCGCTGTACAGGCCTTCTCTTTGACAGTACTGCACATGATGTGACATCTCTTCCCTTCTGCACTTAAATGTAACTAAGCAAGGAAAACATGTAGTTAGTGAAATGTGGCATTGTTGCAGGTTGAAATAGTACAGAGAAATGCAATATTAGTATGGTTGGTTAATTATGTAATAAAAACCAATGTTTTCAAACAGTGTAAAGTCAAACCATACCACAAGATTTCATTTTAAATCAGGCAACAAACCATGCAGATTTAGCTCTTTGCTTTACCTCCATTTGTGTTAAAGGAGACACCTATGGTAGTCAGACAGAGGTGCATGGGTAAATGGAATAATCCTTAAAAAAACCTATGGCTGCAAGATGGTCCAGGGGAAATCAAATAATCATTAAAAAATAATTATGCTGCTGATGTGTCTGCAGTGAGCCACAGCTAGTATGCTAACGAGGAAATGGAGTTGCTATACACCTAATGAAACTGAAGGTCCAGGGGAAAACGAATAATCATAAAAAAAATCATTATGCTGCTTATGTGTGTGCAGTGAGTCACAGGCAATGTGTGTTGTTATACGCCTAAAGAAAATGAATGAAGCAGTGCGGCTGTGCGCCTATTGCGGACGGATGGATTGATGGATGGGTAGATGGATCTAGGTAAAATGCAGAATTAAACATATTGAATGAATAAAACATTAAAACATTAAAAAATTAAAAACAAAAATTTAAAAAAGAAATAAAATATTAAAATGAAACCATAAAATAACAAGAAAATTAAAAGAAAAATTACAATTAAAATGAAAGAATAATTAAGAAGTTAAAATAAAAAAATAAAATACAAAACATAAAATTAACAAAAACATATATATATATCTATATATATATATAAATTCAAATTTTTATAAACTTAAATTGAACAAATGACCCATAATTGCCTATGTTTACATGGGAGGAGAAGAAAGAAAAAACTATTGTGAGGAAAGGACAAAGGAGGTGCAGAAATGCAAAAAAAGAAAGGAACTAATAATCAATCTTCATCAGAATCATATTATTTAGTATATATATACTACAATGACTCTCATGCATATCAACATTACACTGGTATCACATCAATCCATGCAAGCGCATGGCAAGGCACTTTGGTTGGATGCACAAAATGGCTGCCAGACACATCGTCAAACAACGACAACAAAGAGCAAGGAGGCATGGGGAACAAAGAACACATGCAAGCTTATGGCGAAAATACACTGGCTGAGTGCACACAATGGTCATAAGCCACATGATCAAACAACTACCACAAGGAGCAACGAGACATGGGGAACAAAGAACACATGCAAGTCTGTGGCAAAAAGACACTGACTGGATGCATAAAATGGCCACCAGCCACATGGTCAATCAAAAACAACAAGGAGTAAGGAGGCTTGGGGAATACAAAGGAACACATGCAAGCCTATGGCAAAGGCACACTGGCTGAATACACAAAATGGCCACCAGCCACATGGTCACGCACCAACAACAAAGAGCAAGGAGGCATGGGGAACAAAGGACACATGCAAGCGTATAGCAAGAAGACATTGGCTGGATGCACAAAATGGTCACATGGTCAAGCAACAACAACAAGGAGCAAGGAGGCAAGGGGAACAATGAACAAATGAAAGCCTATGGCAAAGGTACACTGGCTGCATGCACAAAATGACCACCAGCTACATGGTCAAACAAAACTTACAAACAAGGAGGCATGGAAAACAAAGAACACATGTAAGCCTATGGACATAGACTACACAAAATTGCCCCAGGCCACACAGCTTTGACAACAAAGACGAACAGTGGACAATGAGAAACACACACACACTGGCCATGAGGAGGCATGGTGGTAACACTGAAGAAAACAGTAACATTACTCAGCAATGCAAAACACAAAAATTAATTGAGGTATAAAAATTTCACAACAACACGTATCCTCCTATGCCATCAAATATTACCACTCAACATACACACTTTTTGCAACAACAAAAATGAACTGCAAACAATCTTCACCATTTTAAATTTAATCCAATGCCATTCCTGTCCTAAATGAAGTTTTAAAAACATATACCACTGAAACATTTATTCATGCACTGATGACTACCAGTGATAGGCCTACTGGCTAGATAACCCTTTGGGAATCTAGACCACATAGCAAATTAATATTGCAAATGTTACAAACATGTAGAAAAGGTACTGGGCTGTGCAACAATTTTCCTTTACAAAAGATAAATAATCAATGAAATGCAAAATAAATAATAACTAGGTCCATACTTAAACTCTAGCCCACCCACTACTATAAAATGTAAAAATCATATTATTGTACAAAGAAATGCTGGTGCATGCCCAAGCAAAAAAACAACACCCTTCCAGAATAGTTTTTGAACTTACTTGGTTGACTTCACAAAAACAAAAGTCCTTAAATCCAAAGGCATATCCAGGAGACAAAGAGAGTGATCCTTCTGCCTCAAACTCCAAGTGAAAAGTGACCTGGAGATGAACAAAGCATTGGGAAGAGGCTGCTGGATAGGAACAGGAAGCTGGAGGCTCTGGGGCACTTCTTTCCTGTTTGAAAAAAAAGCGTCTTACACTAAAAATCAACTTGAAGGGTCCATTGGAGAAGAAAATCCATTAAAAACCTTTTTGACTAGATTTAGAAGCATCTCGAGTAGAAAATCCACTCCAGGTACATTTGTTCATGGCACTGTTTGGGCCACAAGTCTGTCCATATGCAGCGCAAGAGAAAATTAAGGTGGCCATTATGAACATGGCATTAAACACCGCCCCGCCGGCAGTAAGTACCACCAACATGCTGGCGGTCCGGATCACCAAATAATGAAGCCAATGAGAAACAAGTAGCGGTCCAGCCACACACTGCCATCTTTATAGTCCAGACGAGGATGGAGAAGGCCGCCCACAGGCTGGCGAAAAGGTCCTACCTGCCCACCAAATAAAGAAACACAAGACCCCCAGCAGTTCCGGGGTGGCAACCACCTCCAGGCAAAGCTTGGAGGAAACAAACAATATAAAAGGACACCCTCACCGGAGGCACACACAACACGCCGAAGAAGACACGGAGAGAGAGTTGGAAATAATGCCAATGCTGCCCCTTGCCATATACCTCCAGGACTGTGACTGCCGACGAAGATGACGACAGTAAGTACTGCAACCTAGTAAACATGGGAAGAAAGGGCACAGTTACACATCCACCCCATCCCACCCTGCAACGCACTCCCAACGCCTCCCACATCCCAAGCCAAACATACCATAACAAAATGTACTTACCAGACACAAGCCAACAAAGACCTGCACCAAAGTACACACAGGTACACACCACACCCCCACAGTGAAACGCAAAAAATGTCACTATATTGTGGCAACAGCACTACTGGACAATGATATTTATTTGTCAATTAAAAACTAATGCCCAAATAAGGCCATTGGCCTGTCTATCTGTAAATCCCTGAAGGGCCACAATAGCCTGAACTTGACTCCCATGTGGAAGGGGCATCAATAGGGCAGCCAGACACCTCAGGGAACAGAAGGGGGGTGGTGGGGGTGGGGGCTTATGTCTGGAAGGGGGGGCTTCAGCTTAGGTTTGGGAGGTGGAGGGGGTTTGGGCTTGCCCTTGGAAAGAGGGGCTTGGCTGGGGGTGGCAGAGGGACCTCGGGCAACATGGGGTTCTTCCTCCCTAGAGAAGGAGCACAGGAATGGGAAGGGCAGACTAGGGTGGACTTGGACATGGAAGAGGTGGACTGGGCAAGGAGATGGGCACGTTTAGGGATGAGGCGAGGTGGGACAGTGGGTTTGAACAGGTCGATACGGGAGAGGAAAAGCTTCTTAGGGGCAGTTGGAGGGGATTTGGAGGCAGGTCTGGGAGTGCAGGTTGAGGGAGTGCTTGTATCAGGTGTAGATGTGCCAGACATGGATGCAGGTGCCTCTAAAGGATGCTGGTGTGTGGTGGATGTGTATGGTGTGGATGTCTGCAAATGTTTGAGTGTTTAGGGAGGAGGGGAGGCGGACACAGTGGGACAAGACAGGCTGCCAGTGTAAATGGATGTTGTTGGTGTGACTGCAGGTCTGGTGAGTGTGCTGCAAGTGTCTGTCAATGTAGTTGTGGTGAGTGCAGGTATGGTGTCTGGGGTGCATATCTGGATATCAGATGTTGTGGTGACTGTATGAATGGGGGCAGCAGCAGTGACTGAGGGTGCAGTGCGTGTGGTTGTGCATTGTGAGGTGACAGACAGGGTGGAGGGGGAGGTTGACACACTGGGGGAAGTGGATGTTGTTGTGTGTGCTTTTGTATGTTGGGTGTGTGCCTGCCTCTGGTGGGAAGTGTGGTGTTTGTGTTTCTCTGTGTGCTTCTTGTGTGTTGATCTGTGTGCAAGGCTGTCTGTATGTGTACTTAGGAATGGGTTAAGGGAGTGGGGTGCTGGAAGGGGTGGAAGTGGTAGGAGGGGAAAAGAAAGACCCGGGACACTGGCTGCCGTCAAAGAGGAGGCCAGAGCCTGAAAAGATCTCTGTAGGCCAGACATGGCACCATGAATGCCTTCCAGGTATGCATTGCATTGCTGCATCTGGGATGCGAGTCCCTGGATGGCATTCACTATGGTTGTCTGCCCTACAGAGATGGTTCCCAGGAGTTCAATAGCATCCTCCGTGAGGGCAGCAGGGCTGACTGGGGCAGGGGATGAGGTGCCTGGAGCAAAAGAGATGCCCTACCTCCTCGGTGAGCGGGCACGGGCATGGGGAGCAACTAGGAGGGTGGTGATGGCATGGGGGTGACAGAAGGTGGCTGAGAATGGGTGTGCCCAGTAGGGTCCGCCACCACCAGGGAGCTCCCATCGAAGGAGATATCAGAGTCACAACCTCCAGTGGTAGTTGCCTCCCCCTTGGTACATCCCTCGCCCTCAATCCCACTGGTCCCCATGGCGTCGCTCGACTCTGCCTCCTTGGAACTGTGGGCTGCTGCATCCCCACTCACTGGTGCCACTGCTCCCTCGCCAGATGATGCTGATGTACACAAAGGACACAAAAGCACAGGGAGGAGAGACAAAAGAAGGAAGAACTTTGTCAAAAACTGAATATATGTACATCTCTGGCCCACATACACTCCCATCCAGCTCGCACACCTACACGCAGCACCTACATCATACGTCATGATTGTGCCCTGACTACTGGCCATTACCCGAGAATACACCACATAACCCACATAAAACACGGACCTTGTACACTGTGTGGAGTACACCCATGAGAGACCATGCCCAGCCAATGAACTTACAAGTCCATGAGGTGGCAAAGCATACCAGCTGACAGCAAGGGGCCCCCCGGGACTATTGAGACTGCCCAAACTAGCCCTCGCACCATTACAGGTACTTTGAGGGGGCAGGACTGCAGGAACACACTGGTCCAAGTGCCTGGCACTAGAATGCATACATAACACAGAACCAACATACATCCATCTCAGCAGTATCTCAACAGTGTAGGTACTCACCCCCTTGTGGCTGCTGTGCTGCCTTCAAGCGCCCATCCAAATCCGGATAGGCCACCGCCAGAATGTGGGACATTACGGGGGCCAGGGTCCGATGGGCACCCCTTCCTCGTTGGGATGCCTTCCCCAGCTGGGCCTCTCTGGTCTTTCTGGCCCAGTGCCTCAGGTCCTCCCACTGCTTCCTGCAGTGTGTGCTCTGCCAGTTGTAGACCCCCAGGGTCCACACCACCTTAGTGATAACTTGCCACAGGCCTTTCTTTTGATGGGTGCTGACCTGCATGGGACACATAGAGCAAAAAAACAAACGTAAGTATGTTTGCACTGAAGACAGAGAACAAGTCGTTCCCTATGGAACGGACATTTTTGAAAAGCAAGTTATCAACTCACATACAGTACATGCCAGACAGTCTACAGCTGGGAAGTCACACATCGAACCCACATGCATACAGACATCCGCCACAATCCCGCACATCTAAGGATGACAGATGCCAACTCACCTGCTCCTCTGGTCACCCATATAACTTGGCAAACAGGGGTAGGACCCCGTCTACCAGCTTCTCCAGCTCCTCCGCAGTGAAGGCCGGGGCCCATTCCCCTGTGCCGCGTGCCATCTCAGGGACCAGCATCAGGACACAGCAGCACATGCAGTGGAGTACTAGCTTGCATGGGAATCAGGAGTCAAGTGTCAAGGGTCTGATGAAATGGAATATGTACCGCGGAGGTGTGCTCCGTCACCGCCAGCGGCAATCATGACTGGCCCAGGTTTCCCATTGCCAACCATGTAATCCAATGATCAGGTGCACGGCAGTGAACACCGTCTTCCGCCATAACAACCAACGCCAGCGGAATGAAGTCACTTCCACTCTATCATACCTGGTTTGCAGGAGGCTGACATTTTGCTACCACCTTGTCACCATAGCCTGGCCAGGGGCCTCATCCAGGTCCTCAAAATCTCCACCCTCAGTCAGTTACTGACATGAATCTAAGACCCTCACATGTACCCATCTTTGGAATTGTGTCCACACTGGGAGGCCATTATGACAGAGTTAACTAAGCACACATATGCCCGATGGTGTAGTTCATACTTTGTGTCTGTGTGTGTTACTTACGTGTCACATTTACAAAGATACAGTGACATCATATTATGCAAGTGTCTGTTTACACTCAATATGTGTTCTTTCCTCCCCCACAGGTACAGACCCATGTGGAGAGGGAGGGTGCCATCTGTTTACAGAACCATGGTTGATTTGGAATCTATGGAGGAACGTCACATCATTGCCACCAACAGACTTAATAGAGCTACTGTCCATGACCTCTGTTCATAAATGGATCCTATACTGAAACCAGCTAATCAGAATCCGCATGCCATCCCTACAACTGTGCAAGTGCTATCTGTACTTAATTTTTTGGCTACAGGCTCATTTCAGGTGACAGTGGGCTTGGGTGCAGGGGTCTCACAGCCAATGTTCAGCCTTATCCTGTAAAAATTCCTGGATACATTTGTCCAACACCTGCAAACATATGTCCAGTTTCCCCAAAGGGCTGAACTCCCCACTATCAAATCTGGATGTTATGCTTTTGCTAACATCCCACATGTTATAGGTGCCATTGATGGAACTGACGTAGCTCTCAAACCCCCAAGAGTGAATGAAAAGGTGTACAGGAATCGGAAGAACGATCACTCCATGAATATACAATTGGTGTGTACTGGTGACCAGTACATTTCACGTGTCAATGCCAGGTTCCTAGGCTCAGTCCATGATTCCTTTGTCCTAAGAAACAGCAGTGTACCACACTTGATGGAACAACTATAATGGGAAAGAGGATGATTCATAGGTGGATGTGTATGACACTGGATCTTTACATTGCTGACAGCCAGCCTATGTGCATGTAAAGTCAGTTTATTAAGGTCCTGTGTCTCCCACTTTTGCAGGTGATTCTGGCTACCCCAACTTGCAATGGCTTCTGACACCTGTGAGGAATCCCAGGACAGACGCAGAGAGGAATTATAATGAGGCCCATGGACGTACTAGAAGGGTGATTGAGCGTACAATAGGTCTCCTAAAGGCAAGATTTTGTTGCCTTCATCTCTCCGTGGGATCCCTGTGCTATGTCCCTGACAAGGAGAGTACAATGGTGGTGGCCTGCTGCATGCTGCACAACTTGGCTGTGAGGAAAGCTATCCCCCTTCTGGAAGAGGAGGGTGCTGTCCAACCAATCCAGTAACCTCAGAGAGGGGATGAGTGTGATGGTGAGGAAGAAGAGGGGGACTATATCAATTCCTGGAACCAGCTTGTACGTCTATACTTCCAGTGACTGTTGAATGATTCTGATGTCTTCACTGCATAGTTTCAGACTGACTCATGTAATTGGTAATGTGGTGTCTATAGTCAGTGACACTGTTAACTGATGACTGAAGTGGCATTTGCCACGTAGGCCAATATTCTGCATAGTGTGACATACTTCAGACACTACAGTGAGTTGGATCCCCTCCTGCAATAAAGGTATGATTATGTTATTGACTGGCTTATGCATACACACACACAATTGGTATCTCATATTGAAGAGGGACATACAATTTGAGTGCATAGGTGTATTTATTAAATGCCAAAATATACATATTTTGTGGGACAGTGATATGGAGGGGGCACATAGTGCATATCCATAGTCAGGTACATATGCTCAGCTGTTGGTAGCACTGGGTTTCAGTCCATTTGGTCATTGGCAGATGGTGTGATGGCATGTCAAGAGAGAGCACAATGGCACACAAGGGAGACAGTTCTGGGCAGAGTCACTTCCTAGCGGTGGGCTTGGTCTTGGCTGGTGTTTCAGTGGCATGTCTGGGTCTGAGGGCACGTTTGTGAAGCTGTGGCTGTGCTGCAGTGGTAGGGGTGCTGGTTTCCTGTGCAACCTCTGTCAGTGCCACCAGTCCAGTAGCTTCTGCAGATATAGAGGGCAGGGCAGTGTCCTGGCTGGTGGTGGGGGCTTGCAGGTGGGTGGAGGACTCAGGCTGGTTGTGGTACTGGTGCTGCAGCACCCCTGCTATGGAGGCCTTGGTGTCATTGAGCTGTTTCCATTGCTCCATTGACTCCTGGTGGTGTGCTACCTGCAGCCTCTGATTCTGCTTCAAGGTGGCCAGGATCTGGCCCATCCTGTCATGGGTATGCTCCCAGGACATCAGATATCACCTCCTGCGCTGCTGCATCCATCCTTTTGCCACCCCGTGGGCCACTGATGCCCTCCCACTGGCCCTAGCCCCCTGTGCCTGTGTCCCCTGCACAGGCCTGGCAGTCCCACTTGCACTGGGCCCTTCATCATCCTGCCTGTTGGTTGGTGGAGACTCTGGCCTTTGTGCATGTGGTCCGCCAGTACGTGGCTGGGAGACACTGGTGTGGGATCGTTTAGCGAGAGCTGATGATGGTGGCTGGGTGGTAGGGCTGTCAGTGGTATCCTGGGTGGGGCTGCTGGACAGTGACAGTCCAGGACTGTGGGATGGGCCAGGGTATTCCTCAATTTCCAGATATCCCTCTGCTCTCTCCTGAGTGGGGTCTCTCTCTTCATGTGGGGCACTGGCACTCCTTGGCGTTTCCGTCCGGGTGGCATGGGTGGTGGTGCCTGGGAGGGGTGAATGGACATGTGGGTGTCAGGTACTTTTTTGGCAAGTGATGCACTGCTCTGCCCTATTTTGTGCTTATATTCCCCTGTCGTGGAATGCAAGGTTCCTTTCTGTAAATCTCTTTGTATTTTTGTGTGGGGTGTAGGTGCATTGTGGGTGCTGTAGTGCCACTGGGAATCCATGCAGTGGTAGGTGACTGTGCACATGGAGCAGGATGGAGGTCTGTTTGTGGGATAGTGGGTATGCAGGGTAGTTGGATGTGGGTGTTATGGTCTGGCTGGGGGTGTGGTCCTGGTGGGAGCAAGAGGGGTGGGGTGATACATGCAATATAGGTGGGGTGGATGTTAAGGGATTGTAGTTGACTTACCTGAGCCCAGTCCTCCAGTGAGTCCAGTGAGACCCCCCCAGGTGCAGGATAGCCAGGACCTTCTGCTCCCGGTCAGTGTATTCGGGGAGTGTAGGTGGGGGACCGCCCCGGTCTTTCTTACAGCAATGATGTGCCTGGATGCCATTGATCGAACCTTTCCGCACGGGTCGTTCCATCTCTTCCGGATGTCATCCCTTGTGCGTGGATGGTTTCCCACTGCATTGACCTTGTTGACTATTGTCTGCCATAGTGTCATCTTCCTTGCCACGGGTGTCTGCTGCACCTGTCCCCAGAATAGTTGTGGCTCGATCCTGAGTATTTCATCCACCATGGTCCTTAGCTCCCTATCTGTGAAGTGGGGGTGCTTAGGGGGTACCATGGTGCGTGTTGTTGGTGATGTGTTGTGCGTCTATTGGTGAGGGTGCTGTTGTGTGATTGTGTGTTTGGCTTATTAAGGTGTTTGGGGTTGGTATGTGTTTTGGTGGTGTATTTGTGTGTGTGACTTATGTGATGTTGGGTTCAGTGTATGCGTGTTGTGCTGACAATCTTAGTCGTGCTATTGGCAATGCAAAGAATTGTAGGGTATGTGTGTGGATGTTTTATAGTGTTGTGGATGTGTGGCAGGTGTGTGGATTTCAAAGTTGCCAATGTGTGCATTTGATGTTGGTGGGTCCCATTGCTGGCCATGGCGGTCCGTACCGCCAATGGTCATTCGGCATCCACTATCTGCCATGCTGATTTGTGCTTCATTATTTGGTCGGTGGAGGATTTGTCTGAATGACGGTGGCAGTGGCGGGGTGGGGTGTACTGCCTTTCTGCTGTTGTATGTTTCTGCCCTGGAGGTGGGTGGCGGTTGCAGGATTTTTGGAGGTTTGACTTTCTGGCATCATTATTCAGCGGTGTCCAATCTACCACCACTGGCGGTCTTCTGTTCACCGTCAGCACAGCGGTTGGCGGTAATTACCGCAAAGTTCATAATGAGGGCCTAAGTCTTGATTACGGAGCCGTAAGTAGCTTGCTTGAATGCAAAGTCTAGTGGGTGTGACAGGAAGCAGTGTATTGAAATCCAAAGTCTTGCACACGCTCCTTAGCAGCTCAAGAGTATCGTGGTGCTAACGAGTGAGTGCCAAAACCATGTTTCAGATTTCTGGAACTCTGTGCTACTCCTCATAGTGCAGAGTGCCAGAAATCCAAAAACTCCACCGACTGAGTGGAGTTCTCCACCCAGGCCTAGTTAGAACTATGGGCTATCTTCAAGGTGGTCCAGCTTGCAACCACTGAGAACCCACAAGCAAGGTTTCTGCACCTTCCTACCCCACACAGGTGCTCTCTCAGATGCCTGCCATCCCAGCTGTTCCTGCACTAGGTTATACCAATCTGCTGGTTATGATACAGCAAGCCACTGGATCCATGGCTTTGGGGTCACCAGATCGGCAGGCCGAGATGATTCAAGCCCCAGGCCAGGTCAGCACTAGGGTTTCCCAAGCTCGACCCCCCTCTTCCGTCATGTTCAGTGGTTCAAACCCCAGCAGCATGGGGACCATGTACTCCAACACATCCAGTAGAGTGCTCTCAGACAATTGGGAGGTTCATAGCAGCCCTGGGCAGTGACACCACCAGTTAGGGGGAGGAAAAAGGTTCCCAGACTTCCAGGGTCTGACTTTGATGTGTGCCCAGGCAATAGAAGAGATAATAGAAAGTGAGCTTGAGGGTACCTTCCCACCAAGAAGAACTGCATGCATCACCAAGTGAAGTAGGCAGCCCAGGCGGGAGTTAGAAAAAAGGTGTGGTATAAGGAGAGAGAGACAAATAACTCTTATCTTGGAAGATAAGAAGGTGAGGCCTTTTCTTGACCATTTTGCCACCTTCAGGCCCTCTGGAAAAAAAGAAAGGGTCAGTATGATAGACCCTGGCCAGAGGGGGATACTTCGAACCAGAGAATACAGTCACTGAAGAATGCATCTAGCTTGAAGGGGTTGATCCCTAACGGAGCTTGCCCTACATGCAGGACTGCCTGAGAAGATGGGAGCGCTACATTGAGGGAAAACCACCAGAGACGCTCCAACCCAAAATATGACCATTGTTACAGAAAGGCACATCGGGAACCGTCTATGTGCAATGGGCACAGATGGGCAAAGAAGAACTCAGGACCAAACTTCCACCATTGATGGACGGGGCGGGAAAATGGATCTTCTGTTTTGAGAAAAACACAGCAGGAATAAACCTGGCAACAGCAGATATCTAGAGCCTGCTCAGCAGCCTCATCAGAGAGGAGACTAACACAGTGTTTCCCGGGTTGCATCCCAGCAGTCATTCTGACTAACACTGAGCATCATGGGATCGCATTCAATTCAATCCTGGTCCAGATATGGACGGACCTGAGGAAAATGTTCCCTGACTGACCGGATGTAGGATAATTGATGGTGCTGAGCATGAAGCCTGGGAAACCATGACTGTCTTTCTAGACAGAATGAGGGAACGATGGGGGACAAAAGACAGGACAGCCATAGACCGACATGGGCCACCAGGTTACATTCTTTTACAACATCCTCAAAAAAGGGCTGCCACCGAAATACAGGGAGGACTTCACAGAGTAGTAGGATTAGACACTAAACCTTGGTGAGAAATGCAGGCCCACATACTGCACTACTACAGAAAGAAACTGGAAAAAGACAGGGAAAAGCAGGAGAAAGCCCAATGAGACACTGTTAAATTAAAATAGACCACTCTCAAGGGAGCCGTATTGGCCACAAGAGTGAAAATGGCAACAGTCTTGAAGGGAGCTCTGCCTCACAACCTCAGGGGGTTTCTACCCACTTCTAACAGCAGAGGTGAGGCAGGCTGGCAGCTGTCAGACCTCAGAGAGGGCTACTATTGCCACAGTATGGGCAACATGGCTGACCAATGCCACCTAAAGGTCACCTAAAGGCATATAATGAGCAAGGAACGATAACTCTAGGCCATTCCCCACAAAATTCCCATCCACAACACAAAGGCATTCTTCATTCAGCCACAGGGAAATCAGGTAGCCACAATACCACCACAGCAGGGATCAGGTGGTAGGCCAAACACATGGCAACAGCAACAGCAGATAGGGAACCCAGCCCAACAAAGACCCGGTGCCACAGAGCACCTCTCCAACACCCTCTGGTATACCACAATAAAAACAACATTGCATGATAGGGAAGCACTCTATGACCTTCTAAAAGCAGCCCAAAACAAAGATTCCAGAACAAGGGAGTTAGCAAGACACCTAACTTCATTAGGGTGAACCTTATTGTGCACCATGTGCAGGGACTAAGAGGCGCATACACGTGGTCATCATGCCCCTTTCTTTTGACATCGCTCTATGCACATGAAGGTCAAAAGGTTCAATCCGCATCAGTAAAGCACACACACACACACACACACACACACATTAGGAAAAATAGTTAGAAAAAAGGAATAATCCCACAAAGATCACCCTATAAAAACAGTTTCCTCTGTTATGGTGAGAGGAGAGGGCCAAATGGCCTGAAAAATAAAACTCAGGTGATCCACAACTAAAACACTCACGGCTCCCTAAAAATAGTTGCACCAGCTGGAACCGATTTCCAAATAAGTGTACAGAACATAAGTTAAAAAGAAAGGCAGAGCAATCTCCCGAGACTAAATAATGATGTATGTTTTTCTAAAGCTAACCTACAGACCACAGTTTTTATCCAACAGGTCTGCAACCCGAGGCAGGAGTGCACCACCTTTACAGCAGCCTGCCATCACTTCAGCTGCGACTTCCAGAACCCCAACAAAACCCAACTGGGGGAGACAAAGACCACAGACTGTTTTAGGCTGTTATTTTCAGACATTCTTCTGCAAACTTTTTTTCTAAGGGCAATGACAACCCGGTACCACAGCACTTTTGCCAAGAGCGGAGGCACCCCCAATCACAGGGAGACCTCAGATGTTTTCCCAGGAAACCATCCTGAGACCATCAAAGTTCCGTAAGCTATGTATTTTTACACCACTGTATACCCTCTGTTTGCTGTGGGTGTAGCTGCATCCATCCCTAGCCACAAATATGCGTTGTCTCCTGGAGCCTATCTTGACATTTCTACAGTGCTTGTGGAGGAGCCTTTCCTAAATCACTTACTAATGTTAGTATTCTACACGCTCTCCACAGCTCACTCTTACACAACACATGGGGGGACATTACGACCCTGGCAGTCAGTGATAATGTGGTGGTAAGTATAGCCAACAGGCTGTCGGTACTTACTGACACATTATGACATTGGTGGGTTGGCTGAAGCCAACCTGCCATTGTACCACTCCGACCGCCACTGCGGTAACAGCTGCCAGGCTGGAGATATCCATCTCCAGTCCGGCGGCTGCCATTGTTCTGCCTGCAGGATTGTGACCCCGCCTACCGCCATGGTTTTCGTGGTGTTCGTAAAGCCACAAAAACCATGGCGGTAGGCCACATCAGTGACAGGGAATTCCTTCCTTGTCACTGATAGGTGTCTCCCCCCACCTCTACAGTTACCCCCTGCCCCCTACATCCACGCCCCTTCACACACACATGCATACACACACTCATTCACACATACATACACCCATGCAAACATCCAATCACACACACATCCGCACACACTTCCAAACATACACGCAGACACTCATTCAATTTCACAACATACACACACTCACACGTCCATACATGCACACACGCATTCAACACTCAACATACACCCGCATTCAGGCACAAATACATTCAAACACACCCCCACACACACACACAACACCCCTCTTCCCTGTCGGAAACCTGACTTACTTGGATCCAGGGGGTCCTCCGGCAGGAGATGGGATGGGGCGCTGCTACCGTCAGCAGCGCCCGCAAGCGGAACACCGCCAGGTCGTATTATTTCTCAAGATATGGCTGGCGGCAGTCTACTGGCGTGGCGCTGCTGGTGGTAGCAGTGCCACCTTACGGTCATCAGCCGGTATGGCCACAGCCGGATTTCCACCCTTCTTGTAGCGGAAATTCAGCTGTGGTCATAATATGACAGACGGCTGGTAGCCATGGCGACGGTCTTTTGGTGGCAGTCGCAGCGGTGGGAGGTGGTTTTTACTGCCAATGTTATAATGAATACCATGGTGTCAGCAAATGACTGCTGTCAGCACCCAGACATTGACCGACTGTGTTATGTCTGTTAACAGATACCACACGCCCTAGGTTCAGATAGGCTTTATTTATCCCAGAATATAGCCTCCAAAAAAGCAAAATGTCTCATCCTTTTGTACCTAAGTAGGATTTAGGTCAAGCTACAACCTAGCAGAGTGGAACCCCCATAGGGTGCTTGTAAATATCACTCAATATGGGACCAAGCTAGACAGGATGCAAAGGTGAGGCACTGTTGGGGAGGACACTGTTTGACTAAGAGACTTTCCAGAAAATAGGTGATTGAAGGTAGCAAATCCACTGCACCAGTCCACAAATGCGTCCACTCCCAACTCCGTCTGTGGTTCCAGGGTGGCCCTTGGCATGCCTGGAGCAGTTTTCTTTATAAACAAATGAACCCCAGACATGAAGTTTCTGTATAGGGCCATCCACCTTATTGATACAAGTGGAAATTATTCTCATTGGGGAGGATTGAATACCAGCATAGACACCCCATGTCAGGACATCTGGCATACTGAGCTAGATAGGTACATGTGGTTGGAAGGGAAGAGGCAACCACTAACTGTATGGAAACTTACACTGTATTCCTTGTGTTTCAAAGGCAAAGAGGTGATCCAGCTCGGCAAAAATTAGAATTGTGAAGCAATGCTGCATGTATCAGACATGCACTGAGGCATTTCCGTGTTGATGTGCTGATGGATTTCTACTGGCAGTGTGGAGAACTTGCCTTTGCTCAGTTCGTCCCCGGGTGGCAAGGCCTATGATCTCTTGTGACCATACACACCTGACGCGGGTCATCCCTGGAGAACTGTCTGAGTTGTTCCAGCATCCACTACAGACGAAAACAACTCTGTTGCATTAGGCTCGAGAAACAAGAACTGTTGAATATTTTAGCTGGGTGTAGTAAGGTAGCCTCTTTCTAGCCGGATTACCCCCACTTTTGGCCTGTTTGTGAGTATATGTCAGGGTGTTTTTACTGTCTCACTGGGATCCTGCTAGCCAGGACCTCAGTGCTCATAGTGGAAACCCTATTTGTCAGTGTGTCTTATATGTCTCACTGAGACCCTGTTAGCCAGGGCCCCAGTGCTCATAGGTTGTGGCCTGAATGTGTTCCCTGTGTGGTGCCTAACTGTGTCATTCAGGCTCTGCTAACAAGAACCTCAGTGCTTATGCTCTCTCTGTCTTTAAAATTGTCACTGCAGGCTAGTGACCATTTTTACCAATTCTAATTGGCACACTGGAACACCCTTATAATTCCCTAGTATATGGTACCTAGGTACCCAGGGTATTGGGGTTCTAGGAGATCCCTATGGGCCGCAGCATTTATTTTGCCACCCATAGGGAGCTTAGACAATTCTTACACAGGACTGCCACTGCAGCCTGAGTGAAATAACGTCCACGTTATTTCACAGCCATTTTACACTGCTCTTAAATAACTTATAAGTCACCTATATGTCTAACCCTCACTTAGTGAAGGTGAGTGGCAAAGTTACTAAGTGTGAGGGCACCCTGGCACTAACCAAGGTGCCCCCACATTGTTCAGGGCAATTCCCCTGGACTTTGTGAGTGCGGGGACACCATTACACGTGTGCACTACATATACCTATATGTAGCTTCACAATGGTAACTCCAAATATGACCATGTAACATGTCTAAGATCATGGAATTGTCCCCCCCATGCTAAATCTGGTATTGGGGTGCCAATCCCATGCATCCCCGGGGCTCCAGCATGGACCCCGGGTACTGCCAAACTAGCTCTCTGGGGTTTTCACTGCAGCTACCACTGCTGGCAACCCACAGACAGGCTTCTGCCCTCCTGGGGTCTGGGAAGCCCAGTCCCAGGAAGGCAGAACAAAGGATTTCTTCTGAGAGAGGGTGTTACACCCTCTCCCTTTGGAAATAGGTGTTAAGGGCCTGAGAGGAGTAGACTCTCCTGGCTTCCGGGAATGCTTTGAAGGGCACAGATGGTCCCCTTCTTGCATAAACCAGTCTACACCGGTTCAGGGATCCCCCAGCCCCAGCTTTTGTGTGAAACTGGACAAAGGAAAGGGGAGTGACCATTCCCCTGTCCATCACCACCCCAGGGGTGGTCCCCAGAGCTCCTACAGTGTGCCCTAGACCTCTGCCATCTTGAATGCAGAGGTGTGAGGGCACAATGGAGGCCTCTGAGTGGCCAGTGCCAGCAGGTGATGTCAGAGACCACTCCTGATAGTTGCTTACATGCTTAGGTGGCCAATCCTCCTCAGAGGGCTATTTAGGGTCTCTCCTGTGGGTCCCTCGTCAGATAATGAATGCAAGACCTCATCAGAGTTCCTCTGCATCTCCCTCTTCGACTTCTCCCAAGGATCAACCGCTGACTCTTCCAGGAGGCCTGCAAAACTGCAACAAAGTAGCAAGATGACTACCAGCAACATTGTAGTGCCTAATCCTGCCGGCTTTCTCGACTGTTTCGTGGTGGTGCATGCTCTGAGGTCTGTCTCCCTTCACCCTGCACTGGAAGCCAAGAAGAAATCTCCTGTGGGTCGACAGAATCTTCCCCCTACTAACACAGGCACCAAACGTCTGCATCACCGGTCATCTGGGTCCCCTCTCATCTTGACAAGTGTGGTCCCTGGAACACAGGAGCTGGATCTAAGTGACCCCGACAGTCCAGAGGTCCTTCTGTCCAAATTTGGTGGAGGTAAGTCCTTGCCTCCCCACACCAGACAGTAATCCTTTGTACTACGTGAACTGCAGCTGCTAGGGCTTCTGTGCACTTTTGCAAGGAATCCTTCATGCACAGCATAGCCCAGGTGCCCAGCACTCTGTCCTGCTTTGCTCAACTCACTGAGTTGACCACTGGCTTCGTGGGTACCTCCTTTGTAGTGTTGAGACGACTGACGTGCTCAGATTTCTTGAACCCCTGTTCAAGTACGTCTGCGGTGCTGCCTGCTTCTGCATGGGGTCTCTGTGCTGCTGCGTGCTCCCTCTGTCTCCCCCTCCAAGGGGCGACCTTCTGGTCTTTCCTGAGCCCAGGCATCACCCATTTTCTTCATCCCCAACCTTAGCAGCTAGCAAGGCTTGTTTGTGGTATTTCTGTATGAACACAGCTCTGCATCCTCCAGCATGCCGTGGGATATCTTCTGTGCAAAGTAGAAGCTCCTGGCATCTTCTGTTGTTGCAGAATCTTCATCTTCTTCCACCTGGAGGCAGCCATTTTACACCTTCATCCGGGGTTTAGTGGGCTCCTGCCCCCCTGGACACTTTTGTGACTCTTGGACTTGGTCCCTTCCTTTACAGGTCCTCAGGTCCAGGAATCCATCTTCAGTGATTTGCAGTCTGTTGTTGTCTTTGCAGAATCTCCTATCACGACTTTAGTGCGTTTCTGGGGAAGTAGGGTAACTTTACTCTTACTTTTCAGGGTCTTGAGGTGGGGTATCTCCGACACCCTTACTGTTTTCTTACACTCCCAGTGACCCTCTAACACTACACTAGGCCTGGGGTCCCTAAGTGGTTCGCATTCCACTTTCTTAGTATATGATTTGTGTTGCCCCTAGGCCTTTTGCATCCTATTGTATTCTACAGTGTTTGCACTACTTTTCTAACTGTTTACTTACCTGATTTTGGTTTGTGTGTATATTTTGTGTATTTTACTTACCTCCTAAGGGAGTATATCCTCTGAGATATTTTTGGCACATTGTCACTAAAATAAAGTACCTTATTCTTATGATATAGTGCTAAATGATATAAGTGGTATAGTTGGAGCTTTGCATGTCTCCTAGTTCAGCCTAAGCTGCTCTGCTATAGCTACCTCTATCAGCCTAAGCTGTTAGAACACTAACTTTTTCAACCCAAGCACTGCATCATCTACAAGGACATGAAATAAAATGGCCCCCAGTTGGTGACCAGACATTGCATGTCATTGCTGCTGATTCTCATTCTTGTGCTGTTTTTGTGTTGTTTCCTACAAGTGGGCTTTTCCTGCTGTAAAATTGCGGTCCTCAAATTAGGTAGAAGGCAGGTAATTAGGGAACAAGTAGGAGACCCAACAGAAACATGCGAAACCTCAAAAAATGTGACTGTCATGAAGTATGGGGTGGATAATGTAGTTGAAAATTCAGCCAGAGGGTGGAATGTTATTATTGATAAAAACAATGTCAATGTCAATCGCTGTTGTCAAATCCACCCGATGTGACCTCCTCATCAACATAGAGTCAGAAATACTTGGTCAGGCAAGCCCTGCAACCTAGGCCTGAAGCAAATGATTGGCAGATCAAAAATGGTGTGACAGGTAGCCCGTAGACAAACGCACCAAAAGGAAAAACCCAGATCAATCTCTGAGATTGGCAGTGACACCGAAATGCTCCCAGAAGATTGGCCCCCAATAAAACACATTTGACCGGAGGGGTGCGCGTTCCCAAAACACCATAAAAGTTAGATGTCACATAGAGTTAAGATCACCCAGCGAATCAGAACACAACACATAGTGAACACGCTTTCCCCATGCCAGACACCTGGACATACTAGCCATTAGCCCGCATTTTGTCCATGCATGGTCGAGACCACCCTTGCACACTTTATTAGATGGACAGATTCATGACTCCATGAATAGACCAGGATTCCTTTCTCCAAAGAATGCATAGAATTGCTTTATGATGCTTTGAGAAATATATATAAGGGTTCTCACAAAGAATGTGCCTCAAGACAGTCATCAGACTCAAAGTCTGTACTGCTCTGTACAACTGCATTTAATTAAACCAGCTGTTTCTGTTTTGCCAAACACTTCTTGCCTTTCATTTGGTTATGGTGAATCCACATTCGAGCATGTTATATATGTTAGAAACTCAGAATACAATTTACAAAAAAGCACTGCTTCTAAAATTGCCCTACATATTTAAAATCAAAAATGGGTAAGTCAGCCAATGTGTATATATATATATATATTTATATATATATATACATTATGATTATGAGGGACACAAGGAGATTATGAGGGACACAATGTTGCTGATATTCCAATTCTTACCCTCCATGAGGTATTGATATATAAACTACAACACTTTTTTTTACAAAAGAACTTCCACTAAATCATTTGGTCACACAATAAAGAAGAAAGAATGGTTTAACAAAGATTGTTCAAAGGCCAAACACCTACTGAAACAAGCTATTGTGTCCCGCTCTCAGGGGGCGATTAGAAAAGCCAGATTAGCCTATTATATAGCCATAGCACAGGCCAAGAAAAGTCAGGACGAATCAACTTGGCAGAACTTATTGAATGCTGCCATATTGAATAATAACATGTCCTTTTGGAAAGTACTATCTGATAGACAGACAGGGGGAAAGAATATAATTTGCACCCACATTCAACCTGAGAGCTTGGTCAACCATTTTGCTAAACTTTATGCTATGCCATGTGATCCTTCTCCTTGTAATTTCCATTCCCAACAGCTTGCTGTAGTGAATCCAACATTCGGCAATCTGGGGATGGAAGCGTGTAAAAAAGATGACTACATAGTCTTTACTTAGAGGAGTCATTAGCCACAATTAGTTCCTTGAAATCCTCCAAAGCTCCTGGCCTAGATAAGATACCAGGGGACCTATATAAGTCTGAGCCGGTGATTTGGTCTAGTTATATAAACATGTTATGCTACGCAATAGCAGTGGGGGGCTTAATACCCAGTACGTGGAAAGGGGCCGAAATAGTTTATATCTCTAAAAAGGGAGTGGTGAGTTCACCTGGCAACTATAGACTGATTAGCCTTATTGATAATCTTCAAAAACTTTTTGCTAAACAACTTCTGGGAAGGCTTACAGATTGGGTTGATTCCTGTTACGAGATGGCCCCACTTCAGGCAGGCTTTCGCCCCAAAAATAGCACTATGGATCAGGTTCTTAGGTTGGCACTCCTATATTGGAAATATGTAACACTTGCGAAACACAAATTGTATGTTGCCTTTGTAGTCCTACGGTCTGCATCTGATATGGTCCCTAGAAGGAAATTATGGGATGTTTTATACAAAATTAGTATTCCACTAAACATACTCCACCTCTTACAAAGATTACACGAGGGCACATACACTCAGGTGAGGTGTGGCAACCAGGGTAAATTGACAGACCATATTGCTATTCAACGGGGGGTTCATCAAGGGTGTGTTTTGGCACCCACCTTATTAACTTTATACATAAATGAGGTGGTACAAGCTGTGTCCTTTTCCCAAAATGATGCTCCATCCTTGAATAATCAGAAGCTTCCTATATTGCTTTTTGCAGATGACTCTCTCCTTATTTCTAAGACCCCAATGGGTCTCCAGATCCTGGTGGATAAGTTCATGACCTTTTGCAATGATTATGGACTGGAACTAAATGCTGGTAAGACCAAATTAATGGTATTTAGATCTTGTTCAGATAAGAGATTTACTATCACTCCAGCTGGGGCTCCTCTGGGGGAGGTACATTTAATAGATTACATGTGTGTGAGGATATCTAACAAACTACTTTGGGAAGATCAGATCAACAAGAGTGTATCCCTTCTTCAACAAAGATCTGGGGCCATTCTGCATTTTTATAAGAGCATAACTACAAAAGCGGTTTCTCCGGCCATTAAGATTTATATAGCCAAAACACAGAACGTTGCTACTTATGGCGCTGAAGTGTGGGGCTCTTGTAAGACTTTTAAATTGGCAGTGGGTGAGAACAATTTTGACAGAGCATTACTCACGTGCCTGGGCAGTACCCCCTTGATACCCTTTTTTTTTACTCTAGGTTTTAATCGCATCTCTGACTTGATAGCTGTGAAACCACTACTCTTTTGGGTAAGAATTTGGATGACTCCCCAACGTGTTAGCTACAGGGATTCTCTTTCTGATCTTTTGAACAGACCCAATGTGACATCAATTTCATGGTTCAGGCATGTTTTTGAATGGTTTTGTACCCTGGGCTTTAGGAATTATTGGGAGAACCCACAGGATTAGAGAAGGCCCATAAATTGTTTTTGAAAAAAGCATATTGGTCTCATGTCAGTAATAATTACATCCTTGGTTTATCACACCGACGATTGACCAATACCTTTCTTGGTTTTACATGGTACCCAGAGTTTGAGCCCTTTTTAGATCTCATTCTCAATATTTTGGGGAAGAGTTTGTATGTTCGTTTCCGTTATGGGTGTTTACCACTACTGGCTTTTGGTAATAGCGGGAGGCTAACGACGGAAACTAGATTATGCCAATTTTGTAAATCTGTTCTGTAAACAGTTGAACATTTTATGTTCTTCTGTTCAGCGTACACCCTTCCTCGTCGCAAGTGGATTCACCCAGCTTGTCAGACATTGGGTTTAGGCAATTTGTCACAGTTCTCAGGATTTTAAAGAGCGATACTTCTGTTACTCTGATTCATACAGTTAACAAGTTTCTTGAGGCCACATGGTATATACAAATGCATTTTTTTAAAACTGCTGTAGTTTTGATTTAGGTATGCTCTGGGTGATGCGCTGATAGATTTAATTGGTTCTTATTTTTAATAATGAATGATGTTTTTACAGTTGTTACTTATTTTTTATGGATTTTACTGTACATGTATTTATATGAATTATGTGTTTTCTCTTTGCTTTGATGGTTTACAACCAAATAAAGCTTGTGTTAAATTATATATATATATATATATATATATATATATATATATATATATATATACACCATTACTCCATCCTGGGAGCCCCCAACCTTACAAGGTGGCTTGGGCTAGTCGGGGATGGATATCCTGTTTGTTGAAACATGTGAAAGAAAAGGCATGCCAAGGCCCAACTGTTAAAAAATCTCACGTTATTTATTTTCAATATCAATTAGCAGCATGCTAAGTCTCCTGACGCGTTTTGGCTTCCACAATGCAGCCGTGATCACAGGTGAGTCAGTTCACAATACATAATAAGCACTTTTATATTCAGGCTGGCTCATAACTGTAGTACTTGACAAGTGTCCTTCAATTAACATAATGCACCATAATTAATCATATATATATATATATATATATATATATGCAAAAAACAAAGGAGAATTCTGGGAAGTTCACAATTTTAGGTGGAGAGCTGCTCTAGTAAGGAGCACCCTGCAACACCAGCGACACTCTAGATTTTCTCACCTCAAATGTCTGCTTATCTAGCAATATATATATATCTATGCATACCTTGGTATTAACTGACATGAGCAATAAGGAATGTGCAGAGAGATAGCAGGCAGCTCTAGAATTGTAAACAGTAAATCTGGATGTTCAAGCAGGGGCAACTCCAAATAAACCAGTGGTGAGTTTATGGAAGAATCTACAGTTACTAGAAAAAATAAGGAAAAGAGAAATTTCACGTTGGTGGGAGAGCGCCTCCCTAAAACAATATGTGCAAGTGGGGTGAATCCCGAGGGATCTGCGTATTATAATTACACTCACATATGAGAACCCCCACCCAGACCTCTTAATAGAGTGGGCTGATCATACTGCCCAAAGTTACTTAAGAATGCTGCATTTTTAATCAAGTATAGGGCAATTGAAAGAACTGAGATATTACAGAAGTTGAAGGATATCAATGCTGCTATGCAAAAAGATACAAATAAAAAAGTGTCAAACTTCAAAATGGAATTGAAGGAGTGTCTTTCTAAGTATGAACAGAGAATCAAATAAAGAAGAAAAGTGTACAAGGTCTTCTGGGATTGTTTGGATTATCAAAGGGGTGAAATATACACATTTGCAAGGAGATTTCATACAATCTAATGGCAACAAATTAAAGATAGGAATGAGACACAACAAGACCGCTCATTTTGTGACTTCAGCTCAGATACATGCTCTGAATTGGATCAGGAAGAAGCAACAAAAGGCACAGGAGAATTAGCACTGTCTTTCGTGACAAACACATTTTGTTTGATACAAAAGGATCAAAGAGACCAGAGGGTGGACCACAGGTCCCAAAGAGGGTGAGGAAAACAGCGAGGTAGAGAAATCAAAGGAGGGGAGGACAGGAAAGAATAAGAACAACAAGGAGAATCCTCCAGATGCACAACTTGGACCAACTGCAAGTAACAAGAAAGGAAAGCAAACAACAGAAAACTATAGCTAATTTGAGTGATGCAACATTAACTGAAGAGGACAAAGAAGTACTGGAATTGGAACTTTCATATTGCTATAAAAGTCAATTAAATTATCATCTAAGTAGAATTGATTTATACAAATTTGTTTGGAAATTAAAATGAACTAAAGTACATGAAATGAAATAAAAGAACTGGCAGGATGGAATTTTGAACCAGGATAAATTAGAGTGTGTGGGCACATCTAACCTTTTGGTATCGGATATAGAACTCTTGAAAGCTTCGTTGGAACTAGAGGAGGAGGTGAACCTGGGATAACTCAGGAATTGATGACTGTACATTTGGATGAACAACTGGCCATGATAGATATGCAAGCAGGAGGGAATACAACCTTTTGTCCTAAATACAAAAATTTGCCACAGATTCAAAAAGACAATATAGATGTGTTTTCTGAAAATGTGATAAGAGAGTTAAGAGATTTTAATTTTATGTCAGCGAAGAGGAGAATATTTAGAGACCAAGGGGAGCACAAGATATTTAGAATTTTGGACAAACTTAAGAAAATGGACAATGTTATAGTGAAGCCCTCAGATAAGAGAGGGAATATTGTACTATGGACAAGGAGAAACATCTTAGAGATGCTTACTCCCAATAAACTTACATCCCTTGCTATCAACATACTTCAGTGGAGGAATGTTTACAAGTAAGGGAGGGATTCAAAGACAGATTGGATCACTGGAGAGAACGGGAACTCCTGAGCTGGGTTGAGTATAACCTTTTGAAACAGGAACACCCTAAGTTACCAGTGTTCTATTTAATACCAAAGATATCCAAAAATTGATATACATCACCAGGAAGACCTATAATCTCAGTCCAGAACAGTATTTTTGAAATTGTATATAAATATATAGATTACTTTCTGAATCACATTGCAGCAACACTCCCATCTTACATTCAGGACACCACTGACTTCCTACAACATATTTTTGATATAAAATGGGAGAATTACATGTTAATGACTCTGGAAGTGATCATGTTGTATACAGGCATAAGGCATAAGGGTGGGTTGAATGTCACGCAACATTATTTGAGAATGAGGCCTATAAAATTTGCAGCGCATAATAAAATGCTGTTAGAGATGATGCAATGGTGTCTTACAAAGAATATTTTTCTCTTCAATAATGAGATGTTCCAACAACTCTGTGGTACGGCCCTGAGAACCTGTTTCGCCCACAGGTATGCTAATTTGCATATGGGCTGGTATGAGGAGCAGGTGCTCGAGGGCCATGCCATAGATCACTGGTCTAAACACATCATAGAGTGGTTGCAGTTTATTGATGATGTCTTTGTGCTACGGAAAGGCACTGAGGAGGAAGCCAAGCAGTTTATATCTGAAATTAACAACAACAATCTTAATCTGCAATTTGTAGGCAAAATGAGTAATACCTCTATCGAATTTTTGGACGTACAGGTACAAGTAGGGAAGGAAAGGTTGGAGACCACGAAAGCCCACAGTGGTTAACACTATTATCCATGTTAATAGTTTCCATCCGGCCCCCCTAGTGAAAAGTATTCCATTTGGAGAATTTTTTAGAGCCAGGAAAGTTTGCAGTATAGAATAAGATGATGATGGAGTAGAAGTGCAAATGATAGAACGTTTCAAACACTAGGGGTATTCAGACATGATTCTTACAATAGCCTCGAAGAGTGCAAGGGCATAAAGATGAGACAGTTCTTTTTGATGTCTCCAAGGCTAAGAGAAAGAAACAAGAGAATCAACCTCACAGATTTATCACTACATATAATCTTGAATCAGAGAGTATGAGGCATCTTACCTAAGCACTGGAACCTATTCAAAGAAGATTCAATGATAGGCTCACTAGTACCAAACCACCCACAGTTAATATACAGAAAATTGAAGTCACTAAGAGATCAATTGGTGAAAAGAGACATGGGAACACAACAAAAACAAAAAAACATGGCTAACCCCCAGGGATAGTGTACAAAATGTAAAGCTTGCAAATATGAAGAGAATATGTCTGAGATCAGGACCCCATTTAGGAGAACTATTAAAATTAGGGGTAGCATTACTTTCAGAACTAGCTTAGTTGTACTTATTCTCAGGTGCCCTTGCAAGAAAACGTTTGTCGGAAGCACTACCATACTAGAACATTGATGCATATTGCAAAATATTAGAGAAATTATAAATAACAATAAGAGTTATCCAGTGGCTCACCACTTTGAGAAAGTTCATCATAGCCCCATTGATTTGCGATACAGCTGCTTAGTACATGTCCCCAAGAACAGGAGAAGGGGATGGAGAAAAATAACTCTGTAGATTAGAAACGTAATTAATATTGGATTTGGATACTATGGAGCCACATGGCTTTAATTGAGATGAGGAATTGCACACATGTCTAGGGCGACACCTGCAATCTTCAGGCATTTGAACGGGTGCCATGATTGTGTATAAAATGTTCCATAAAAGTGAGAACGAATAGGGGAGATGTAAAATGACATTTAGTTTTTGATTGTTTTATTATTAACATTTCACTGTGGTGCCAAGTAGTCATATTTTTTTTGGTCCGTTTTGTTTTAAAGTTTGATTTAATTATGGTTAACTTGTCTTCTGTAAGAGCTAATATAGGATTTTTTCATGAAGTGAACTTACATTGCTGAGTTGAACCATGGCATTCATAGCACTAAGGCACTTTCCATAATCAAATATACACCTATAGTGGAGTGAATAAGAGATTTAGATCTCAATTATAAAGGGAACAATGAAATTGAATTCTGTAACCAATCAGTATGATTAATAGAAAATATATCGATAATATTTAAAATACATATTATCAACCATAATATTTTATAAACAATGGTTGAGAAGTAATCAGACCATTCAGTTATGATCATGCACACCAAATGTGAATTGTATGTAGTGCAGTACAAAAAAAAAACAGGAATTTGAGTAAGTAAAGCCCATCACATGATGGATCTAAATTTGGTGAAATATGCAAATTGTTCCCAAAAAAAAATTAATAGTGATCACTATTATGAAGGTATCGTACATTTTAATTAGGAGAAGTTGCTCCTATGGCATAATGAATTGTTGAAAATTTGTACTGTGCCATACATAGGGCATCAAAGTTAGTGAATATAACACACTACAAGATGGCAAATGAATTAGGTGGAGTATAATCCCTTATCAGTCATTTGTTTTCATGAACTAAGGTATCTGATGCAATAAATGGAAGATAAAAAATAGTGCCCAGTGTTGTAAACAAGATTATAAGAGAGCAACTGAAATGATTGAAACAGTTTTTCTTTTTTTGCTCTTTGTAATAATACATTAATTTTGGGATCTGCAAGAAGAGTGCTGCTCTCTGATTTCGCTACTGGTGGATCAGGCACAAATATATAGAGATTGCTGAAAGATTCTCTAAGCCAGTGCTTATTGTTGAAGGTAGAAATTAATAAACCCATCAATGTTTTTTTCATTTGTGGGAAATGTAAGACTTGTAAGCACAGTGAAAATTGAAAGGAAGTTACATTTCTGGTGGTTTTGAGACCAATTAGCATTCGAAAACATGTAACTTTCAATTCTGATTATTGTATATATGCCTTAAAATGTCCTTGCATTAAATTTTATGTGGGTAGTACTATCCATGCAGCTAAGAAAAGAATATAGGAGCATATGAGGGCTTTCAAGAATGATTATAAATCATATCCAGTAGCAAGACATTTTAAACTATACCACGAGCAGAATATCAATAAATTTACATTTGTTTTCTTAGACAGGATTTGCTAAATGAGAGAGAGGTAATAGAACCCTTGAATTAAGAAAGTTGGAATCTTGACTGATTAGTGGCTTGAAAACTATGCATCCTATAGGATTAAATGAGGATGAGGAATTAGCCATAGCTGTTAGCTGTCTTTAGAGCAATATGAATTACATGCTTTATTGAATTAATCTTTTATTTATTGTCAAGCTGATTGTATTTTTATGCTTTTTTAGGTGGATGTATTAAAATTCGAAGGGCCTTGTAAATTATGGCACCAGTGGATGGAAAATGATGAGAGGCAAAAGAGCTACTGTATCCTTTATAACTCTTGGTGAGAGTTGTAGAGTATTAAAGAAATGAAATATATACCACTAGGGTATTGAGATGTATGGAGTCCCAAGTATTTTCAATAGAGTATCATGTAGACAAAATTAAATGTGTTACAGTATTTGTAAGCTAATCCACTGTGGCAATTATATATTGTTTTATACCCACTGGGTTTTATTTTATATGAGTTATGAAAAATGGGTGAGGAAGTAAACCCCTGTATAGATAGAGTATCTTGTAATTAATATCTTGTTAATAAAGGGTAATTAAAAGAAGAACGATTGGGGTTGTAAATATACTAATAGATCGAAATTGGAACAACTCACAAATGATGAGGATTGAATATTTGTAAATATTTGTAAATGTTATATAACCTAATCATGATAGTAATCCATATTAATCCATGTAATCCAACTTTAAAATCAATTAATTACGATGTATACAGAGATAATTATATTTAAAGAGGACTGAAAAACATGTTCAGCAATGGCAGCAATAATTGTGTACGAAGAAGGAAGTTTGCGGAGCCCATCGTTTATGTTGTTTGTTGAATAATGTGAATATAAAGAAATGAAGGTATGGACAATGTGGAATACGTGTGAACAAGGAAACAACGATTTCCGAAACACGTTGGGTGGATATTTTGATGCCAGATTAAATATAGCGGATTAATTATAACCCAAGATGATTGTGACCGTGACAGTTTATTCTTCCTTTCAGGACTTCTATCTTTGGGTAGAAGAACAATGATTTATATATATATATATATATATATATATATATATATATATATATATATATATATATATATATATTTTATATTTTTTGTGTTTTGCCGACCTGCAGCCAGAATGCTGGTGGTGCCACAAATGATGCTACCACTAACACCTACACACACAAAAGGTCCTCACTCCAAATAAGATGGGTCTGGCACTCAGGGTTGTGGAAAAGGCAATTTTAAATAAAGAAGCATCAGAACAGAATGATTTTTTACTGGCAACCCAGCCTTTGTCAACCTGCATATATCCACACCACCTCCTATTAAAAAAACAAGAAGGACAGCACTTTGTCAACCTGTGAGGCACAATCTTGTCTTCGCATTAAAACCCAACATATAATTACACTTCTACCAACAGTGTGTGTGATCTTTATGATCACAAAACATTAACTTTGCAATTTATCAAAACCAAACTGGATACAATATTTTTTCTGTGCTATTAGGGTGGCATGCATTACCTGCATTGCCCTGGGGACAGCCACCTCCCTGGGGCAAGTCCTTTGACATTAAAGGGGGTCATGTGCCCCCCCACAGACCCATGGACTACCACATCCCTTGGGCTATTTACTTAAATTAAGGGGTGGCGCATGGCACCCCCGCTGTCCCAGGACTGCCACCTCCCCGAGGCTACTTACTCAAATTAGGGAGGCCACCACCTCCCCCGTGCTGCAATAAAAGAATGAAGGGGGTCCTTTGTCGACTCACAGCCCTGGGGACCACCACCTCCCTGGCACCTACTCAAATTTGGTTGTGGGCCAAGAGGCTCACATCGTGGATCCACAGATGGGCCTAGGGACCACCAGTCCCCAGAACCAGCTCCTGCTATGTGTCAAAGTGCCCACTTCTGGGGCATCACTGTTTGCGCTGACTTGGCAGGAGCATAGACAGCTCCCGCCAAGTCAAAGCAAACACTCCACTTGCAGAAAGTGACAGCTATAAAACAGCTTTCACTTGCTGTGAGCAGAGGTTTCCTATGTTCCCCTTCCCTGAGAGATGAGGGCAAGAAAACAGAGGAAAAAAATTGCTTTTGTAGAAAGGGATCTGCATCTTTAGCCGATCCCCGTGTGCAAAAGCAATGCCACCTCTCGCAGGAGGCAGGGAGCTGGCTGGGAATGCAGGGGCCTTTGGGCTCCCCTTGCAGAATCCATTGCACACTGGGAGACCTGGGGGGCACCCAGGACAGATGGCAAGGCACCAGGGAATGGTGTCCCCTGGTCGAGATTGGCCAGTTGGGAGGGGCACATGGCCCCCCTCCCTGCTAAAATATAAATATATTAAGGCCGGGGATGGGGTCAGTTTGCTGAAATCGGCCAGGGGAAGTAGGCCACGCAGTCCCCCTCTGTAGAAAAGTACCATCTTTCTTGGCATGTTACCCCCATTTTTACCTGTTTGTCACAATGTTTTTGCCTGTCTCAATGGGATCCTGCTGGTCAGGACCCCAGTGCTTGTAGTTTGTGGCCTGATGTGCGTGTTGTCAGTAGTGCTCAACTGTGTCACTGAGGCTCTACTAGCCAGAACCTCAGTGCTTATGATCTCTCTGCTTTTAAATTTGTCACTATAGGCTAGTGACTTAATTTACCAATTTCAATTGGCACACTGGACTCCCCCTTATGAGTCCCTAGTATATTTTACCTTGGTACCCAGGGCATTCGGGTTCCGGGAGATCGTTATGGGGTGCAGCATTTCTTTTGCCACCCATAAGGAGCTCAGACAAACCCTTTCACAGGACTGCCATTGCAACCTGTGTGAAATAGTGCACACACAATTTCACAGCCATTTTCACTGCACTTAAGTAACTTATAAGTCACCTATATGTCTAACCTTCATTTACTGAAGGCTAGGTGGCAAGTTACTAAGTGTGAGGGAACTCTTGCACTAACAAAGGTGCCCCACGCAGTCCAGGGACAATTCCTCGGACTTTGTAAGTGCAGGTACGCCATTACACACGAGCACTACATATAGGTCAAAGCCTTTATGTGGCTTCACAATGGTAACCCCGAATATGCCCATGTAAGGTGTCTAAGATCATGGAATTGTCCCCCCATTCCGAATATGGTATTGGGGAGCCAATTCCATGCATCCTGGGAGCTCCACCATGGACCCCCAGTACTGCCAAACCAGCTCTCTGAGACCGGCACTGCAGCTACAGCTGCTGCCACTTCACAGACAGGGTTCTGCCCTCCTGGGGTCTGAGCAGCTCAGTCCCAGCAAGGCAGAACAAAGCATTTCCTTTGGGAGGTGGGTGTTATTCCCTCTCCCTTTGGAAATAGATGTTACAGGCTGGGGAAAGGTAGCCTCCCCCAACCTCGGGAAATGCTTTGAAGGGCACAGATGGTGCCCTCCTTCAATAAACCAGTCTACACTTGTTCAGGAACCCCCAGTCCCTGCTCTGGCACGAAACTAAACAAAGGAAAGGGGAGTGACCTCTCCCCTGTCCATCACCACCCCAGGGGTGGTGCCCAGAGCTCCTCCAGGTTGTCCCAGACTTCAGCCATCTTGTTTTCCAAGGTGTGGGGACACTCTGGAGGCCTCTGAGTGGCCAGTGCCAGCAGTTGACGTTAGATACCCCTCCTGACAGGTCCATATCTGATAAGGTGGCCAATCCCGCTCGCAGGGCTATTTAGGGTCTCTCCTGTGGGTTTCTCTTCAGATTCTGCTTGCAAGTTTCCATCAGGAATACTCTGCAACCACTGCTTCATCCTCTGACCTCGGATCGACTGCAGACTGCTCCAGGAACCGCAGTCCAGCAACTGTAACAGCAACAATGTCTCCAGAAGGGCTTCTTTTCCTCTGCAACTTCAACTCCAGCCAGCTACTGCAACAGTTTCCATGGTATGCACGCTCTGGGGACTCCCTGTCTTCACTCTGCACCAGAAGGACCGGAAGAGTGACAGAGTCACTTCCCTGCTCCTGCAGGCACCTTCTAAGATGACAACCACTTCTCTTGGACTCCACTCTGGGTGACAAGCGTGCTCCTTAGAACACAGGTGGTAGACCCCTTTGACACAGACTGTCCTAAGGTCCTGCTGTCCAAATTTGGAGGAGGTAAGAGCTTGCCTTCCCCGATTGCGACAGTACCCCTGTGTGCTGCGTCATCTTCACCTCCTGAGGCCTCTGTGCACTATTTGCAAGAATCCTTCATGCACAGCCTGGCCCAGGTCCCCAGCCCTCCATCCTGTGATGCTCAACTTGCTGAGTTGTCCTTCAGTGGCGTGGGACCTTCTCTTGTAGTGCTGCAACAACCATAATTTGCACCTTCTTTGTCCCCGTGCCATGGGACCTTTGTGGGTGCTGCCTGGTCATCAGTGGCTTCTCTCAAGTGTTGGGAGCCCCCTCTGCTTCCTCAGTCTGAGTTCAAGCCCCTAGGTACCTCTTGGGTCAAGGCAGCGCCACTTTGATGCAAAACACAACTCTGTTTGAACCAAGGCTTGTTTGACGAATCCAGCACCGAAACTCACCTGCATCCAACTTCTCTCCGTGGGACATCCATTGCATCATGGAGGACCCCGTAGCCATCTTCCTTTAGTGCATTTCTGCAGTCTTTGTCCAACCGGGGACTCTTCTTTTGCACCCTCTTCTAGGTTGGCATGGGCCCCTGTCCTTTGTGGAACTTCTTCCAACTTCTGGACTCCTCTCTTTGCAGGTCTTCAGGTCTTGGAATCCACCATTTGTTGTTTGCAGTCGTGCTTGGTTCTTGCAATAACTCTAATCATGACGTATAGTGTGTCCTAAGGAAACTTGCAATACTTTACTTCTACTTTCATGGGGTCTGGGGTGGGGTATTTTACTCAACTTTGTGGTTTTCCTACTCTCCTGGGTGATTCTCTACACACTACACTTGTCTAGGGGGGAATTCGTGATTCGCATTCCACTTTCTTAGTATATGGTTTGTTTTTGCACCTAGACCTATTTTCTCCCATTGAATTTTTTAGCATTTCTTATTGTTTGTACAATCTTATGTCTCATTACCTACCTTATTTTCGTGTCTAGTGTATATATTGTGTGTAATTCTTACCTCTAGAAAGAGTATTGCTTCTAAGATATTTTTGGCCTTGTGTCACCCAAATAAACTACCTTTATTTTTGAAACACTGTGTATTGTCTTTACTTGTGTATAAGTACTGTGTAACTATAAGTGGCATTGCAGGAGCTTTGCATGTCTCCTAGTTCAGCCTAAGCTGCTCTGCTACAGCTACCTCTATCAGCCTAAGCTGCTGGAATACCACTACATTTAACTAATAAGGGATAACTGGACCTGGTAGAAGGTGTAAGTATCAAAGGTGCCCACTACAAACCAGGCCAACCTCCTACACCCTCTCTACTAAAAAACAAATATATATTCAGGCCCCGGGGACATTATCATAGAGGGGAGGGGGCAGTGCGGACCCCACATGGAATTGCAGTAGGCCACAGGTGATGGGGCCTCTGGGACCAAAATTGGCCAGGGGAGGGGGCAGCAAAGCTCCCCCCCCACAAAGGCTATTTACCCAATGAGGTAGCACTTACTAACTAACCAGTAGAAAGTACTCCAGTTGGAGAGACTTTTTGTGCAAAACCGTGGACCTTTGTTGGATAAACGAGCAGGTGAGCTTCAGTTCTGGCCATGATGTTCATTTCACAGAAATTAAACCTCAACAGAAAGCACTTACAAATATAGACATAGCAGGTACCCCAGCTGAAGCTCCACACCTGGAAGGGACCAATTATCCTAACTCATGGGCTTGGTGAAAGCAAAGCAAGTGTGTTTACTTCACAATTCCATACTGAAAAACAATCTGAAATCCTTTGTGGAGTTGAATGTATCTTTCATCTATTGGGTCACAATAAGACACTCTCACACCCACTCTCACACCAACCTAGACCTTCTCATATCCACTCTCACACCCAAACAGACACTCTCACAGCCACTCTCACACCCAGAGACACCCTCTCACATGTATTCTCATAACCAGAGAGACAGGCCCTGGGGCCAACTCTCACCATGAATTGCCAAAGGCTATGCGCAGCATGGGGTTTGGTGGTAAGAGGGCCTGGCCGCAGGGTGCTGAAGGCCATGCATGGCGGTGGGTGGATTAATCTATTGTAATAAAAATAATTTTATGTTAACAAAGAAAATATAGATGTTCACTGTAAAAGCTAAAGGTTACAGGGACGTTATGGTTAGGAAATACATTTTAAAAAACATTAAAATTGACTTAATAAAAGAAAGATTACAGGTATGCTATAATATAGAATTTACATGCACTAAACCAGAGAAATATATCAGTTAAATTTATTTCAAATAACTATAACTCGCACCCTAAGGTAACTATAACTAAAGCCCTCGCCATGCACTGCTAATTACCCCAGATATTGCAGCACTCATGACAACTTCAATAATGTTATTAAAAATATAAATTAAACATTAGCAGTCAAATTATAAAAGAAAAAAGTGTGCATGGCGGGGGAGTGAGTTTAAGGTAACTTAGGGCATGAGTTATAGTTACTTGAAATAATTCTAACTATACCTACTGAATTTCTCTGGTTTTATGTGAGTAAATTCAGAAACTAGGCAGATCCTTCTCTGTTTATGAGATCAGTGCTCTCTCAGTCTGGGTTAGAGATATTCCAGACAGTTATTTTGGCCTGCTGATGGAATTGTGGCATGGTGCCAGATTTAGTTCAAGCTAATCACAGTAGTATGATATGCTTTGATGGTTGTCATATACCAGATTGTTGAGGAGATTTATTCACATAATCTGTTGTGGGTGCTTCCCATTGTATTTCTTTGGTCCTGATGATGACCCCTGGCAATTGATTTATCCTTAGGGTCGAAGCATCGACAATAATTTACTGTGGACTGTAACTCAGAAAAAAGCAATTTAAGACATGCAAAAAATGTGTGCTACTCTATTTTGAACATTAAATGAGTTATCAGCCACAGCTTTACATGTACATATTTGTAAATAATCACAGGTTAACCTTTTCACCCATTCACTTTTGTAGTGCGTTGTCAGCATATAGGAGCATCTCATTTTAAGGATGTTATATTTATCTTCGACATTATCAGTGAAATCTGTTTTTTGATGTGTTCTTTTGCTAATAGGGACGGATTTACATACATAAAAAATATAAAAAATGAGTAGAGATAATTAACAAAGAAATTGAAAAAAAATGTACACAAATAATTTGGAAGTACTCTACCTTTTGGGTGGGTAGATTTTGCTGTGGAAGTCAAGGCTGACACTTCCCCTGCAGCAACCTTTTTTTTTGTTTTTGGATCGATTTACCCTGGTCCATGGGTTACAGAGTTGCCCCCTTATTGATTCACATATGACCTCACATATGACATCACTCATGACATGTTCTATGACATAATTTAGGACATCACTGATGACATTTAGCAATTGTTAGTTTCTTTCCCCTAGCTCACAGTATCACATCCAAAACCCTAAACTGACCAGGGTAATAGATGTTATCGGAAACCTTGAACATGACACTCTGATTCCCAAGGAATCTGATTAAACAGACCAACTATTTTGTTTGGCCACTCTCGCATGCCCAAAGTAAACACAAGAAAGATAAGAAAATACATTTTTTTTTTTTAATTATTGGAATGATCATATTCTTGCATAAAACATTTTAGGCTGCGATAATCAGAAGGAGCAGACATGTTACTGTAGTCAGCATTATTAGAAGTGTAAACAATAAAAACAATTCAACTATGGCATTTGCTACTAATGTTACCTAACTGTTATCTGTATCTAATACTTTACTAAAGAGAATATAGCGGGACTATCCCTCTGCCAGATCTGTTAGGATAGTGTAACCCCCATAGTTTGGTCCTAGATGTCAGGAAGCCAGTCTCTGTGTACAGGTTGTCTTCCTTGCAGGATGGAGGTGAGAGTCAGCAGGGCTGCACCTGAGTCACAGAGCACAGAGCTTCCATGATCAGCTGGCATGAAGTGCTCCTCTCGAAAAGTATAGCACAGGCTCTGTTTATATAATAAAACTCTCTTTTCATTACTCTGGACAAAGGTGCAGAACTGCTACTGTGGTTCACTTAGCACAAACAGGTTGTCTCCTCACAAGCACAGAAAAATAAAACAAGGCATCAAGTTGTAATTCTATGTCCCTGGACTGAATGTGAAGATTACAGGGTGACAATGGCTTCGAGGAATAAATGTTCATACAGCATATTCTCGTGTCAGAGGAAAAATGTGAAAAGCCACTATTTAGTAAAGATGTCAAGCTAAAGCCAAAATTGAAAATGAAAACCTAATGTCGACCATGCAACACCCTTCCCTTTGTCGGAATGAGACTACTATAGAAGAAAATAATATTACGAAGAGAATATAAAAGGTAAAATGCAAAATAAAATGCTTTCATCATTTAATAATCCAAGCAGATACTGAAAGCAAATAAAAATGCCAATTAGAAATCCACACAAGCTAAAAAAAAGGAATAACATTTTTTTTTAATCAAAAGAGCCAATTCAAAAGCGTTTAGGAGGCCCAAAGGTAAGGGCTGTACTTCTGAAGCCTGTACAATGTCCATACAATCATTGTGGTCCAGGAAGGAACCAGCATCCACAGACAACAGATACACAGAGGCCTGAAGAGCAAATTTCAAGGAACCACCATGGCCAGTACCAGACAAATAGGAAGACATCATTATCTGAAGTACAGCCACTGAAGAGAAGCCACACACCATAGAAACTGGAGGCAAAGCATCTACCTAAAGCGGCGCCTGTAACTCATAGTAAGCATCTTGCTGCAATGGTAGCAACACAGGACAACACTTAAAGTTCACCTTCAACGGGTACACTAACAGATTCATGTCCATAGTCAGTGCCAATCGTGTAACAAGACATAAGTCTTGTGCACACTCGAAAGAGCATCACAGGCAGTGAAACACAGGCTGTAGACCCCTAAAGCATGTGGGCCAGAGGACAAAAACAAGTTATCATTAAGTTCCTGTAAAAAGGACACTTCAAAGTACTGGATCAGGCATTCATGACACAGTATGACGTGTGACAGTTCCATCACCATCTGCTTTGCTGTGAAACATCCATTTGGAATTATACGAGGCTGGCCTGGGTTATAGTGGGTACCTTGTGGTACTTACACCTTGTGCCGGGACCAGTTATCCCTTGGGGTAGTAGGGTAACTTTACTCCTACTTTTCAGGGTCTTGGGGTTGGGTATTTTGGACACCCTTACTGTTTTCTCACAGTCCCAGTGACCCTCTACAACCCCCCATAGGCCTGGAGTCCATTCGTGATTCGCATTCTTCTTTTGGAGTATATGGTTTGTGTTGCCCCTAGGCCTCTGTCTACCTATTGCATCCTATTGTGATTCTACATTGTGTGCACCACTTTTCTTACTGTTACTTACCTGTTTTGGGTTTGTGTACATATAACTTGTGTATATTACTTACCTCCTAAGTGAGGGTATCCTCTGAGATACTTTTGGCATATTGTCACTAAAATAAAGTACCTTTATTTTTAGTAACTCTGAGTATTGTGTTTTCTTATGATGTTGTGCTATATGATATTAGTGGTATAGTAGGAGCTTTGCATGTCTCCTAGTTCAGCCTAAGCTGCTTTGCCACAGCTACCTCTAACACCCTAAGCTGCTAGAAACACCTCTATTCTACTAATAAGGGATAACTGGACCTGGCACAAGGTGTAAGTACCACAAGGTACCCACTTTAAGCCAGGGCAGCCTCCTACATTGGTGGTGCAGGGGTGGGATAAGTACTTGTAACTGCTTTACCACTTTGTTGCTTTTCATAAGAAAATCATATACCAAAAAGTTCAGTATATGTACGTTGAACAAAAAAAGTTCACTTTTCTGCTCTAAAATGTTTTACTAAGTTTCTGAAAAGTTCTAAAAACTTTTAAAAGTTTTCTAAAAGTTTGAAAAAGTATTTTCTCTGTACTTTCAAAAGTTCTAAAACCTTTTCTCTCTCTGTATTAAAACCTTTCTATCATGTCTTCAGTAGAGGTCACTCCCAAAGTTGTTCAGGCAACTTATGAGACTTAAAACTACAAAAGTTTGAGGGGTCTCTGCCTGGATAGAGGTTTAAGCATAGTTAAGAATCCAACAAAAGAGATTCTCTTTAACCTGCTCTTAGAGGATGACCAGAACCAGTCTGGCCCATCTCAGGAAAGAGAGGAAAATGGTGAGGCTTCCCAGTCAGACTCAGAGGAGGTCCCTGAGGATGCTGGGGAGGGCTCTTACAAAGTCCTGCCCTCTAGCAGGCCCCCTAGTGACACTGGTAGTGGGAGAGGTTAACACATTAGTAGGGCATCTTTCACTCCTAAAAGCCAGGTTACTAGGATCCAGCCAGTTAGGGACAGGCCTCTCTCTGCCAGTTCCCAACCCTCCCACCCTGAGGATAACTTAATGGAAAGGGAACTCAGAAAGCTGAGGTTGGAAGAGACCAGACTGAAGCTTAAACAGCAGCAGCTGGCCTTAGACAGGGAATCCCTGGATATAGAGAGAGAAACAGAGAGGTTGGAGTTAGTTTCCCATGGTGGCAGCAGCAGTGTTT
Source organism: Pleurodeles waltl (assembly GCF_031143425.1). NCBI lineage: Eukaryota > Metazoa > Chordata > Amphibia > Caudata > Salamandridae > Pleurodeles > Pleurodeles waltl. The sequence goes on from NC_090447.1 coordinate 590,794,332, forward strand.
CAGATACTAATCCTGTTAGAGAGCAAGATTATAGAAACCTACATAAGATAGTCCCCCTTAAAAGGACGGGGATGACATTAATAAGTGGTTTGCTGCGCTTGAGAGGGCCTGTATGGTACAATTCGTCCCTCAAAGGCAGTGGGCTGCTATCTTGTGGCTATCGTTCACTGGAAAGGGAAGGGATAGGGTCCTTACTGTCAGAGAAAGTGATGCCAATAATTACAAAGTTTTGAAGGATGCACTCTTGGACGGATTTGGCTTAACCACTGAACAATACAGGATTAAGTTCAGACACCAGAAAAGAGTCCTCTCAAGACTGGACAAATTTTGTTGACTGTTCAGTGAAGGCCTTGGAGGGTTGGTTACATGGCAGTAAAGTATCTGACTATGAAAGCCTGTATAATATTATCCTGAGAGAGCATATTCTTAACAATTGTGTGTCTGATTTGTTGCACCAGTACTTGGTAGACGCAGATCTGACCTCTCCCCAAGAATTGGGAAAGAAGGCAGACAAATGGGTCAGAACAAGAGTGAACAGAAAAGATCATACAGGAGGTGACAAGGATGGCAAGAAGAAAGATGGTGAGAAATCTCAGGATAAGCATGGGGTTAACGGTAAAACTAAAGATCCTTCCCCAAATCCTAAACACTCTTCAGGGGGTGGGGATAAATCAACTTCTTCTTCTTCTTCACAACCCACGCACATTAAAAAGCCGTGGTGCTATGTGTATAAAAATAAAGGCCATAGGCCAGGGGATAAGTTCTGCCCAGGTAAACCCCCTGAGCCTATCACCACTAATACATCAAACTCTAGTGCCCCTAGCAGTAGTGGTAATAGTGGTGGGGCTGCTGGCAACAGTCAAAATAAGGGTGTAGTTGGGTTCACTTATGGGTCCATAATAGAAACTGGGGTAGTCAGTCCCAAGACAGTTTCTTTCACACCTGGTGGCATTGGCCTTGCCACATTAGCTGCTTGTCCCCTTACAATGGATAAGTACAGGCAGGCAGTTTCAATAAATGGTGTTGAGGCTCAGGCCTACAGACACAGGTGCCAGTATCACTTTGGTGACTGAAAACCTAGGGCCATATTTATACTTTTTGACGCAAAACTGCGCTAACGCAGTTTTGCGCCAAAAAAATTAGCGCCGGCTAACGCCATTCTGAAGCGCCATGCGGGCGCCGTATTTATTGAATGGCGTTAGCCGGCGTTAGCCGACCGGCGCTGCCAGGTGTGCGTGAAAAAAAACGACGTACACCAGGCAGCGCCGGCGTAGGGAAAAATGGCGTTTGGGCGTCCCAAAATGGGGCAAGTCAGGCTGAGGCAAAAAAATCGTCTTAACCCGATTTGCGCCATTTTTTTTGGGCTCCCAGACGCCATTAACATGACTCCTGTCTTAGCAAAGACAGGAGTCATGCCCCCTTGCCCAATGGCCATGCCCAGGTGACTTATGTTCCCTGGGCAGGGTCATTGGGCATAGTGGCATGTAGGGGGGCACAAATCAGGCCCCCCTATGCCACAAAAAAAATTAAAAAAAATACTTACCACAACTTACCTTTTCTTCCCTGGGATGGGTCCCTCCATCCTTGGGTGTCCTCCTGGGGTGGGCAAGGGTGGCAGGGGGTGTCCCTGGGGGCAGGGGAGGGCACCTCTGGGCTCATTCTGAGCCCACAGGTCCCTTAACGCCTGCCCTGACCCAGGCGTTAAAAAGAGGCGCAAATGCGGGTTTTTTTGCCCCGCCCACTCCCGGGCGTCATTTTTGCCCGGGAGTATAAATACCACACACATGCCTGGGAGTCATTTTTTAAGACGGGAACGCCTACCTTGCATCTCATTAACACAAGGAAGGTGTTCACGCCAAAAAATTACGCTAACTCCATGAACTTTGGCGCTAGACGCGTCTAACGCCAAAGTATAAATATGGAGTTAGCTTTGCGTCAAATTTGCGTCGAAAAAAACGACGCAAATTCGGCGCAAACGGAGTATAAATATGCCCCCTAGTGTCTCCTGAACAACAAATCATTGGACAAAGGTACAAGATTATTGATGTCCATAATTCCACTACGTTTCTTCCCTTAGCTATAATTCAGTTTAGTTGGGGTGGAGTTACTGGCCCTAAGCAGGTGGTAGTATCACCTAGCTTACCCGTAGACTGTCTCTTAGGTAATGACCTAGAGGCCTCAGGTTGGGCTGAGGTGGAGTTTAATACCAATGCAGCCATGCTGGGTATCCCTGATGAATTGCTTCCTCTCATTTCAGCTGAAATGAAAAGGCAAAGGAGAGAAGAAGGCCTGAAAACTCAGGATCCTTCTCCAACAACAGGTAAAAAGGGCATCAAACTATCCCCTACCTACCCTGCCATTCAGGATACCATTCCTGTGGTAGGAGAAACCTCTCCTGGGGTGGCACCTGCACCAAGGGAGCCATCAGCTAACACAGCTGTATTACCTGAGGTAGAAGTACTTCTCTGTGGGAAAACTAATATTGGTGAGAAAAGTACACCATTTTAGTTGACATGGAGCATCCCTCCAATCCTCCCAGAGAAACTTTAGTGCAGCAACCCTGCACTGCCTCACAACACTTAGGTCAGCAGCCCTGCCCTACTGTGGAGCTCATAGGACGGCATCCCTGCCCTGCTCCAACTCAAGAGAAACAGCAACCCTGTTTTCTCATACAGCCATATGGACAAAGTTTTTTCCCAGCTATGGCTTTACTGAGACAGCATCCCTGTCTGGCATTCTCATCACTTGATATAGATCCAGTGGACAATTCCCACTGCTCTAAACTAAAACATACTAATAGGAACTCTGAGAATATAACTTCACATTGTTGGCTAGCCAAAAAACTTCAAAAAGATTGGTTTACATCCCCACAGGGAAGTAACCATATAGTGGATGATAAAGGGAGCAACCAATCTATTGCAGAGCTACTCTCCAATTATCACCACTTAGACTATAAAGACTCAACTGGCCAAGGTTCACCTTATTGTCCGTCGTTTGGGGGGGGCGTTGTGTAGGAAGGTGGCCTCTTGCTAGCCTTGTTACCCCCACTTTTGGCCTGTTTGTGAGTGTATGTCAGGGTGTTTTACTGTCTCACTGGGATCCTGCTAGCCAGGGCCCAGTGCTCATAGTGAAAACCCTATGCTGTTGGTGTGTTTGATATGTGTCACTGGGATCCTGCTAGCCAGGACCCCAGTGCTCATACGTTTGTGGCGTATATGTGTTCCCTGTGTGGTGCCTAACTATATCACTGAGGCTCTGCTAACCAGAACCTCAGTGTTTATGCTCTCTCTTTGCTTTAAAATTATCACTACAGGCTAGTGACTATCTTCACCAATTCTCACTGGAACACCCTTATAATTCCTTTGCATATAGTACCTAGGTACCCAGGGTATTGGGGTTCCAGGAGATCGCTATGGGCTGCAGCATTTCTTTTGCCACCCATAGGGAGCTTAGACAATTCTTACACAGGACTGCCACTGCAGCCTGAGTGAAATAACATCCACGTTATTTCACAGCCATTTCTCACTGCACATAAGTAACTTATACGTCACCCATATGTCTAACCCTCACTTGGTGAAGGTTAGGTGCCAAGTTACTTAGTGTGTGGGCACCCTGGCACTAGCCAGGGTGCCCACACATTGTTCACAGCAAATTCCCCGGACTTTGTGAGTGCGGGGACACCATTACACGCGTGCACTACATATAGGTCAATACCTATATGTAGCGTCACCATGGTAACTCCGAACATGGCCATGTAACATGTCTAAGATCATGTAATTGTCACCGCTATACCATTCTGGTATTGGGGGGACTATTCCATGCATCCCCGGGTCTCTAGCACAGAACCCGGGTACTGCCAAACTGACATTCCGGGGTCTCCACTGCAGCTGCTGCTGCTGCCAATCCCTCTGTAGGAGGCTGGCCTGGCTTATAGTGGATACCATGTGGTACTTACACCCTGTGCCAGGTCCAGTTATCCCTTATTAGTAGAATAGAGGTGTTTCTAGCAGCTTAGGCTGATAGAAGGCAGCTATGGCAAAGCAACTTAGGCTGAACTAGGAGACATGAAAAGCTCCTACTATACCACTTATATCATACAGCAAAATATCATAAGAAAACACAATACTCAGAGTTACTAAAAATAAAGGTACTTTATTTTAGTGACAATATGCCAAAAGTATCTCAGAGAATACCCTCACATGGAGGTAAGTAATATACACAAGTTATATGTACACAAACCCAAAACAGGTAAGTAACAGTAAGAAAAGAAGTAGGGCAAACAATGTAGAATCACAATAGGATGCAATAGGTAAACATAGGTCTAGGGGCAACACAAACCATATACTCCAAAAGTGGAATGCAAATCACGAATGGACCCCAGACCTATGGGAGATTGTAAAGGGTCGCTCGGACTGTGAGAAAAATCTAAGGGTGTCCAAAATACCCCACCCCAAGACCCTAGAAAGAAGGAGTAAAGTTACCCTACTACCCCAGAAAGACACAATAGTTGTGATAGGGGTATTCTGCAAGAACCACAAGCACCAGCAAAACACTGAAGACGGATTCCTGGACCTGAGGACCTGAAAAGGAAGGGGACCAAGTCCAAGGGTCGCGATAGTGTCCAGTGGGGGTAGGAGCCCAGGAAACCTCGGATGAAGGTGCAAAAGGGCTGCCTCCGGGTGGAAGAAGCAGAAGATTCTGCAACTGCGAAAAGGGCTAGGAACTTCTCCTTTTGATGGAAGATGTCCCACGGCGTGCAGCCAGTGTGGCAAGGCCAATGCCCCTAGGTGTGACAGAAACTGTCTTGAGACTGACTACCCCAGTTTCTATGATGGACCCATTAGTTAACCCAACTACACCCTTATTTTGACTGTTGCCAGCAGTCCCACCACTATTACCACTACTGCTAGAGGCACTAGAGTTTGATGTATTAGTGGTGGTAGGCTCAGGGGGTTTACCTGGACAGGACTTATCCCCTGGCCTATGGCCTTTATTTTTACAGACATAGCACCAAGGCTTTTTAATGTTTGTGGGTTGTGTAGAAGAGAAAGAAGACGATTTATCCCCACCCCCTGAAGAGTGCTTAGTATTTGAAGAAGGGTCTTTAGTTTTATCTTTATCCCCATGCTTATCCTGTTATTTCACACCATCTTTCTTCTTGCCATCCTTGTCACCTCCCCTATGAACTTTTCTGTTTACTCTTTTTCTGACCCATTTGTCTGCCTTCTTTCCCAATTCTTGGGGAGAGGTCAGATCTGAGTCTATCAAATACTGGTGCAACAAATCAGACACACAATTGTTAAGAATATGCTCTCTCAGAGTGAGATTATACATGCTTTCATAGTCAGAAACTCTACTGCCATGCAACCAACCTTCCAAGGCCTTCACTGAACAGTCCACAAAATCTGACCAGTATTGAGAGGACTCTTTTCTGGTGTCTCTGAACTTAATCCTGTATTGTTCAGTGGTTAAGCCAAATCCATCCAAGAGTGCATCTTTCAAAACTTTGTAATTATTGGCATCACTTTCTCTGACAGTAAGCAGCCCATCCCTACCCTTTCCAGTGAAAGATAGCCACAAGGTAGCAGCCCACTGCCTTTGAGGGACCAACTGTACCATACAGGCCCTCTCAAGTGCAGCAAACCACTTATTAATGTCACCCCCCTCCTTGTAACGGGGGACTACCTTATGCAGGTTTCTAGAATCTAGCTCTCTAACAGGATTACTATCTGAAACACTGCTGCTGCCACCATGGGGAACTAACTCCAATCTCTGTCTTTCACTCTCTCTATCCAGGGATTCCCTGTCTAAGGCCAGCTGCTGCTGTTTAAGCTTCAGTCTGGTCTCTTCTACCCTCAGCTTTCTGAGTTCCCTTTCCATTAAGTTATCCTCATGGTGGATGGGTTGGGAATGTTTAGACACAGAGGAAATGTGGAAGGTTTCAGAGGGAGACCTGTCCCTAACTGTCTGGACCCTAGTAACCTGGCCTTTAGGAGTGAAAGGTGCCCTACTAATGTGTGACCCCCTCCCACTACCAGTGTCACTAGGTGGCCTGTTAGGTGGCAGGTCTTTGGAAGAACCCTCCCCAGTCTCTTCAGGGAACTCCTCTGAGTCTGACTTGGCACCCTCCCCTCCTACCTCCTGTTCCTGGGATGGGCCAGACTGGTGTTGGTCACTTTCTAGGAGAAGGTTAAAGAGAAAGTATTTGGTAGTATTCTTGTCAATGCTTAAACCTCTTTCTATGCAGAGACCCCTTAAACTTTTAAAGTTTAAACTCTCCTAGGTTGCCTGAACAGTTTTGGGAGTGAGCTCTACTGCAGACATGATAAAAAAGGTTTAGGACAGAGAGAGAAAAAGTTTTAGAACTTTTGAAAGTACAGAGAAAAAATGTTTTCAATCTTTTTGAAAACATTTAAAAGTTTTCAGAACTTTTCAGAAACTTTGTAGAAAGTTTTAGAGAAGAACAGTTAAACTGTTTGGTTCAATGTGTATATATTGAAGTGTTGCGTGGGCTCTCATTATCCTAAATGAGACTACTGGATTTCTAGGTAGCAGGATCGTTCCTGATGTGGGGGACTGAGTCTGACCCACTTGGAAGTACCTCTGTCACTCTAAATCCGGTTTTGCTCCGGCTAACTAGCAGTGCCTCATCTCTCCCATGGGGAAGGGATGATTGGGCAGCCGAACGCATGACATCTTGGGAACTTTCCAGGGAAGTCGTGGTCACTCAGGTCCCACCCAGCTCTCTCATTTACAGTATGATCTCATATACAAATGACAAAGGCAGTTTGAGTTTTATTTATATATTGCTTTTAATAAAACACGTGCATTTTAGATAATAAGGCATGAGCCGCAATAACCAAAACCATACAACACAGTAGGATTGAAATAGTCACGATGAGAGTGAAACATAAGAACAACGCTATCATGAGGTTAATAGATTCTATTCTTTCTCTCAGTTAGTTCTATTTCGAGCACAGCATGTTAAGCTAATAACTTGCCTTTAAGATTCCCCGGGAAGCCATCAACCCTCATAATTGAGCAAAGGCCTGTGATCTGGTTCAGCATCTGCAACGAGGCAGTCAGCGTCTAGTTGTGGTTCCCTGGTCGGAATCTCCCTCTTGCGTGTATTAGGACAAGGAAGTGTTTTTATAACTAACATGTCAGTGTGATCACAAAATGTCCCTACGCAAGAATGCCAAAGACTAAACTCCTACCACGTCTATCGGCAATGTACCAGACTGTATCCTTGACCAAAGCACAGAGTGAACAAGAATGTGTTATTGAAAACTCCAGTGCTGAAGTAGGCTAAACAGTGTGATATAAAAAATAAAACAAGACCGTAGAACTGGCTATTTGAAAAATAACAGTACAAATCTGAATAAAAAGCATTTAGAGCAAAGTGCACAAAGGCTCTATGCTGCGAGCAAAGGAATAAAAGACATCCAGGGCAAAGTGCACATAGGCCTAACGCCTGAAGCTAACACGCAAAGGATACATAAAACTGACCACACTACACCCTCCCCTTGTCGATAGCAAGTGGTTCTAAGCAAAAACGAAAATAAAAATATGCCCCAGATGTAAAAATATACAAAATACATTTCGACAAGTCCAGAGGACACCAAAGCATAAAACTAAATTTAAATTTGTAAGCATGTGACGGAAAGCCAAATCGCTACAATGTCAAATTAAAAAATAAAATATATATATTTTTTTTAAATGGAAGCCACGGAAAGCAGGAGATCCTCCACTTCGACAGAGGTCAACAGTGGAAAATCCACACCAAATACTATCATGGAGCAGGTGTGTTCCAAAGCCCCAGAACCATCCAAGGCGGCACCCCGTGCAGGGCCTATGAATGAGACAATACCATCTTCCTCCAGGAAGGGAATCTCGTAAACTGCCTCACGAAGCAAACTCAACCGCAGTACACAAGTCTGGGAATGAGCCCTAATGGGGAACATCAACAGATCAGCATCAACCACTGTGGGGTGTTGTAGTGAGAGACAGAGAGACAGTGCATGTTCAAATGAGCACCAAAGGCACCGAAACACGGGTTGCACACAATCCAAAACTGGTCGGAATGTCAGAGACCAGTCACACTCCAACTGTCCCAGGAGTGTTGCTCCAAAATACTGCATCATGCGTTCACGACACAGCTGCGCTGACGGTAGCGCCACTATTGGGTCTCGTTGCGGTGGGACAGCCATTGCGGAAGAACAATAGCAAAACACCAGCCAATAAAGCCAAAGTAATCGGAAATCCCCCAAAAATGCTTCCGAAAATAGAATGAATAGCCGAAGGTATCAAACCGAATATAGAAGAGAAGGTATGAGCAAAACCAACACCAACGGCTTTGAAAAAATGTGCAATTCCAGCAGTGCTGGACGCATTAAATATTAAATATACGTCCCACGAGTTCACCAAAGTGGCTCGGAAAGTTAGTATTTAATAGGGACTGTATTTCTGCTGATGACCTCGCCACCTGAAGTGCGTAGGGCTCGCTTGCAGATGTAAGGGCCACATGCTTTTGAAACAATAGAGCCTTCAGTCCACCCAACTTGTCGAAATTCACCTTGGATGTAGCAACGTGAGGACAGATGTCCGCTACCTCCCTAAATTGAGTGGGGGGAAACAACACATTCCCGCAGCACGTAACGGCCTTGGTGACAACGACCACGTAAACTATTCCGGCACGCATGCCACAACAGGCTTCACTGTTAAGAAGGACGTAGCTGCCATTTGAAATAACCTGGAAAGTGTTTTTAATCACGGGGACTGGAACTCCCTTTAGATAGCAAGCCAAGTTCGCAACCGAGGCATTACAGGCCCCATGCAAAGACAGCTGCTTACAAACCATCGAATGGCTGACAGAAGTTCCGCATTCACTACCGCTAAGAAAAACCTCCATCATACCATTAAGACATCTGTATAAAAAGGGAAGCTCCCACACCTCATGTATGTAACTGTCTCCCAATTTCTCATATCTGCCCACCGGAATATGCTTCAAACAAGAAGTGAATTGCAGAGTGGAAATAGGCAAATGTATAACCCCGTGTATCAACCACTCAGCTGACGGAATCTCAGCTACAGTAAAAGGCAACTTCTCCAACTTTTCAATATTTAACATAACATATTTTGCTTCCTTTTTAGCCATTAGCTGTTGATGTGTCAAATTAAAGGAAAAAAATATCTCCCTGGCTCGGATGGGCTGCCACGGAACGCGACCTGCTTTTAATGTCCGTAGAGTCCAACCCAACTGCATAATGGACCGCGTTTGACTCTGCCCATGATATAAAGAAGACATATCTGATCTAATAATGTCTATAGCAGAGGAAACAATGTTATCAATCGTATATACACGGTCAGACAGGGTATGCATCCCATTATCCACAACAGATAATGCTTGTTTCAAATTCTCTTGATCTATCTGCCTCAACCGGACCGCCGCCTCCTGTTGTGAAAATTTCCATATCTCATTGTACACTTCATACAGAAAACGTTTTTTCTGGGGAATTCTTGGACCTGACAAAAATTCTTGCAAGTCAGTATGATTATACAGTAACGTGAGATGTGTCTTAACTGCATCCAGCGTGGATGACTTCAACCATTGTTGACAAAGTTTCCCCATGCTATATGTAGTAATTATATCAGCATGTTCTGGTGATATGTAGCGAGGGTCTGCCCTACTAGTCCTAAACCCCCAGAAGAGGTTACAAAACGCTGATGACACCCATTAGTGTCTATGGGCCACAATAACCACCCGCCTGGACGTGTCAATGAAGTGTTAAGCGTACCATTCTGGACCCAGTCTGTAAGCTCACCAAACGTGGCATTAATATATTGCTGCCAATTTTTCATTTTGGAAGGGACACGTATGCTAGGCAAAGTCAAGTCTCTAATTGTTGCTAAGCCCAAACAGCTAGTCTGTTGTACAGTCTCATTTAAGAAAATCATTTGGACAGGAATAATACATGCCCTAAACAATGTGTCCCTACCCCGCATTTGCCAATTTTTCGTTCCCCAAACACTTTTCAAATCAACAGTTTTGGATCAGTATTCATACCCCTCAACCGAAAGTTTGGATACAAACAAATTTGAATACAGTACTTTAGTATCAGTCAATAACATCTGCTTATTAGCATGCGGAGTAACCTTAAAATAGTAAGACTTAGCACTCTGTTGGCGATGCCCAGAAAAATATGCAAATTTATCAGAATACGTTTTAGAACTCCCCTGTGGAGGAGTCGGGCAATGTTCCCATTGCATATACTCAAACATCGATTTAGGGCAACTAGCTTTATGAATAAAGTGGTGTCCATAATAATTGTAACAAAACATGTCACCATATCTCCAAACTGGTAAGCATCTTCATTTTCATAGACAGTATAATACTGCAATTCTGTCAACATAGAATCAACTGTCTTCACATCCCAATCATCAGATACAATGCCTGGTATTACTATATCATTCATTAATAATTTGAGAACATACGGTATTTGAATTATTTCCGTGGGACCATATATATCAAACATTACTCTATCCCACACAATCCCATCCGGAATTGGTACAGCAGAAATGTTCACAAAGGACAAGTCTCTTCAAACCATATGTGATGAAAAATGTGGTTTCAACGCCTTCTCCACGTGCTCAATCTCAGATCGTTCAGGTAGAAAATGACCATGTATCACCAGAAAAAAGGTAATAACAAACCCCAGCCATAGGAAAAAAGTCATCACAGTCATGAAAAGCCACAGATAGTTCCAATGAACAACAAAATATGTGTATTTGAGCCAACACAGCAGCTTACGTGGACCCAGGGCTGGTGTTGAAGAGGACGAAGAGTCCGACACGGTATCATCATTGGTATTAAAGCAGCCGGAGGCAGTTCTCGCAAAGGGTGCAACCGTAAACAAAGGAGCAGATTGTGGCTCTCGCCGTGGTACGCTGTAGACAACACCGTCAGCAACATCAGTAGTCACAGCAACTTGATCAAAAGATTCCAAATTATTCGCCGTTAGTGGAACAATCGCAAGATCAGCTTCCACCCTCCCCAAGCTCGGAGAGGGAACAGCTTTGGTGCAAATCAGCTGCAGCGGAACATCGTCCCCAGTAGTGAGAGGGATTCGGGAACTACTGGGCGTTCCTCTTGGTCTGCTGTGCAGAATCGGCCACATGTTGTAACTTGACATTGTCGATGGAAACAAAGCGATTTCCTTTGCCCCCATGCAGCGGCGGCAAAATCACAGTTCTTGTGCCGTGGATCCCTAGTACAGGGACTGGCACTCGATATGAAGGGCCAAATTATTTTTTCACTGTGACCTTTTCACGCACAAGATCCCCAATTCTGGGAATCCAACCAGTAGGCGTTAATGGTTCATCCTTAATTCCTGTGGAGGCAGCACTGGCAGAATAGTTATCTTCACGGAATTGTTGTAAATCCTGCAAAACAGTGACACAATCATTTATGTCAATGGGCGTATCTGCCATCTCCACACCAGGACCATCTAGATCAGGAACATACATTTGTTTTCCAAACAGGCACTCATATGAAGTACGACCCCCAGGGACCTTATAGGCAAGTTATTAAGTGCTCTCTGTACTCCATACAGGTGGGCTAGCCAACTACGACCCGTACCTATAACTCTGGCCGTTAAGGATTGCTTTAAATCGCGATTTAAACGCTCCACGACAGAATTTCCCTTGGGATGAAATGGAGACGAGAACTGGAGTTGGACCCCCACCGAAGCCATGGTGTCCCTGAATGCTTTAGAGGCAAAAGCAGGGCCCTGGTCCTAATGAAAAGCCGCAACTGCATATGTATCGACAAAGATGCGCAAATCTTTAATAACAGTTCGAGCGTCAGCCGAGCGCTGTGGCCAGACCCACACAAATCTGGAGCACGAATCTACAGCTACCAATATATATTTGTATGCACTATCTGGTGTCAGCGGACCACAATGATCCAAGTACACACACTGTAAAGGTTTATTCGATATCAGAAGGGGCGTCTGCTGCGGGCTTCCAGCCGTGAAAACTTAAATTTGTTGACAGATGTCACAACAAAGGACATACTGCTTTGTCTCCTTATAGAGACCAGGCCACCAATAACGAGCCTGTAAGAGTGAAATTGTGGCAGCCACGTCTGCATGTGCAGATTCCGCCTCCTCATGTGCTGCAGTAATTAATCGAGGTTGCTCAATTTTATTAGGCATCTCACGTACACCAACGCCTGGGATTTTAACCTCAGCGTTCAGCATACCACCCATGGAATAGTGATATTTGGAAGGGAATCCTTTAGGATATGGCGTGCCATCAGCCGTAGCCTTTATGGCAGCCAAAATCTCTGTGTCTGGTTTGGAACTCGAACGAGTTACTGCGGCTACAGTGGCAACTGCCACTGCCGATTTCGCAGCTTCATCAGCCAAAGTATTCCCAGCAATGTGTATTCCAACGCGCTGGTGTCCAAGTGTATGCACAACATGGACTTTAGGAAGCTTTTCCTTCAGATCCGCAACCTTCCCCCACAGTAATCTGTGTTTTATGGTGTTATCCTTGGAATATCTGAACCCATTCAACCTCCAGTAATGTAAATATACATTGAAAGACTGAACACAGTAATAGGAATCACAAACAAGCAGTGTAAACTGTGCAGGATCCGTATGCTCTAATGCTAATAACAGAGCCTTCAGCTCAGCCAACTGAGCCGTACAGTCTCCCAAGGTTTGTGTATAAGTATGTTGGGGGCAGAACTTCTCCCCCTCCATATAGCCGCTCACCACCGCACATGCAGCAGAATACTGTTGTTTAGTCCCAACCGCAGGTTGCGCAGAGCCATCGGTGTACATGACCACCTGATATTGATCAATAGGCAATGTGCCAGCGGGAACTGGGTACTTCATTTCATATTGAAGAAATTCCTGAGTCTGCAGTTTAGGGTCAAATTTGTAATCTACATCAGTGGCCGTCAAAGACGTTGCCCATTGTATCCATCGCGGGTGTAATGCTTTCGAATTAGGAACACTCGCTTTGGTAACAGCTTCTAAAGCCGGAATCGGGGAAATGACAATAATGCGTTGGCCCTGGGCAAGAGGACGTTCCTTAATCACAGCCATCTGTACAGCAGTGAGAATTTTCTCAGTTTGTGCAAAACGTTGTTCTGCAGCAGAATACAAATGGGACTTGTATGCTATTGGGACTGTCTCACCCTCATTAAAGGTGACATATGTAAACCCAACGGCCCCAGCTATAACCCTGATGACCAGATGTGTCTTATTGTCCCGTGTGTGTAAATGCTTTACCGTTAAGAGATCAGTTTGCAAATCTCGAAGAATATGTGTATGCTCAATCATCCAAAATCTACTCGAAAAATTTGGGCGAATCACCTCGTATAATGGCCTTATACGTGTAGCATAATCAGGAATGTAAGTTCTGCCAAAATTTAGAAATCCCAATAACGACTGGAGTTTTCTAATAGTATTAGGAGGTTGCAACTGTGCACATTTTTCCAAAAAGTCTGGCGCTAAGCTCTTGCCCTCATTCGACAGCTCATATCCCCGGAAAATGACGCTGAGGAAGGCAATTTTTGATTTTTTAAAGTTAAATTTGTAGCCAACTTCGGCAAATCCCACAACAAAGCGGGATACCCGCCTCAAATGTTGTAGTAACTTGTCATCTGTCAGATATATATCATCGACATATGACAAAGCTTCAGGGTCCAACTCGTGCAAAATTTCAGTCACACGAGACGAAAACAGTCCTGGGCTATTCTTATACCCCTGAGCAAACGACAAAAAAAATTCTGAGAGCCAAACGCACTAAAGCTTGTAAAATCCCTACTTTCGGGCGCTATATTTTGGCAGAAGAAACCATTCAAGATACCTAAAGTTGTTTTGTATTTCTTACGCACAATATTATTCATGAGCGCTGCGCTGTGTGAATTTTGTATTGCATATGTGCGTATATGTCCATTTAAATGTCTGTAATCCACCACTATCCTATAAGAATGGTCCGGTTTAGCTAGAGGAAATAAGGGATTATTCATAGGCGAGACACAGGGTGCAATAACTCCCTGGTACTCCAATTGTGTAAGCATTTTCCTTACTGATGCCCTTGCTTCAAATTTTATAGGATATTGCGGTTGCGGCTGAGGTTCACCCTTAATCGGAATTACATGATAAGGTGAATCCCTATCCCACCCCACATGATTTCTATATAAGGCGGGTGCCTGTGGCAGAGCCCTTGTATTACTATAGGACTCTGCAAGTTCTCCCGGAACAAGTGGTGAGAACGAAGGTGTAATAACCTCCTCCTCAACTGGACAGTCACAAACAAAGCCTGGGGGCCAATCCCGTTCGGCCAGCAGAATGTCATACAATTTGACTACATGATCCCAAAAGATGGCGTTTATAGTGCGCTCAATGTCCCCTTCTAATTGCAAAGTTACTGTATAAACTCTATCGGGATCAGAGACACGCATATCTGCCATTTCGACTTGTATGAAGTCATCAGTTGGTTTCACCTCCAGATGCTCTAGAAGATTCCGGCGAACTATCGTGACCTCTGCCGCGCTGTCTAACAGTGCTAACGCCCATGTCTTGTTCTTCAAGAGAACTCTCATCTTGTGTGGCATGTCTAACTGAGACTGCCACCACCTTCGTCTTTTTAAACTGCTGTTTTTGTTGGGTCGGTTTGTCTTCTTTCTTGACAGAAACCTCCATTGAGCGTTGTGATTCATGTCTCGGTTTCACATACTCTGTTCTCCGCTCTGACTGCCCACCTCTCTCATTTCTCTGTTCCGATGAGTCCTGAAAGGAACGAGATTGGTGTGTATCAGTATATTGATATCTATCAGGCGTCTTCAAATTATCCCTATTTCTGAGATTATACCTAATCTGCGGGGTCTCCGATCGCGGAGATTCTCCCCTTTCTTTTTTAGGTGTTTGTTGTTTTTTCTCCCAGCGCTTTTTAGTACCCTCAGGTTGCTGTTGTTTAGGAGTATTCTTACTATTCTTACCCTGAAGCTGAGGTTTTTGCGGTCTAGCCCCTAGGCTATCACGACCGATACTCTAATATGCTTCCGCTATTATTCTCGGCAGCTCCCGCTCCTGATCGAGTTGCGGGACGTCACGAAGACGCATACGCACCTCTAGTGCCACTGCCTCTTCTTTTAGATTACTCAGTATGATGGAAGAAACCGTGGCAAAATTGCCAATCAGTTGCATCCCTAGATCTAAGGCCAGGGCAGCCCCATATTCATCTTGAATTTGTTTAAGCACTTCCGGTAAATTTGCTAATGTCGGGGTACCGTGTGCTGTAGTATAGAGCGCGGCAAACACTGTGCCCCAAGTATTACAATGGTCCACTGTAGGAACCATACCAAACGGCAAACACATCGTTAATATTCTATGTTTATCCTGAGGTCCTGTATGGGGAAATACTGCTTCCAGCGTATTAATTTTTTGCGCCAGCCAAAATGGAGTTTCCTCACGTTTTGCCGCTACTTTACCCATAACTGAGTGTACAGTGGCCGGATTGAGACCTGGAACCACTGCATGTGGTTGCGCCGGAGCAGCAACCGCTGGATTTATGTTGAGTGTCTGCATCACAAATTGTACTAAACGTCTATATGTAGCCGTTAATTCTGTGTATAAACGACGAACTTCAGCCACCGTTAGGTTAGCAACCGCTGGATGTGGTGTATAAGTAGCCAATAAAGGCCAGGTAGGACCATCGTTACTTAGTGGTCCTAATCGAACAGGTGCTATGGCGTGGGGTACGGCGCCATCAAGCCAATTATTATGTTCTTAATAAGATAGAGGTATCTCTAAATATGCATATGCCCTGTATTGTCCAGGGACATTAGCAAGAGTGTAATCGTGAAACGTGTTTGAATTCCCATCAACTGCTGGAAATATGACTAAAGGAATAAAAAAGTTCTATTCTATAAGCTGCATGGGCGTCCACCACAAACGTGACCGGACCCCCCTGGTTCGTCAGACCATGTGCTATCAGATGTCCTGTGAGCGGGTGTCGCATATTAAGTGCGATGTTCACTATCTGGGGATTCGCCATTATGAAAACAGCACTAGGTCAGAGAAGGCACACCAATATCGGGGTTTTCCTTTCAGAGTTCAAGCTTGAACAACCGACGACAAAATAATAGGACGTACCTATATTGTGGTGGTGGAAATCCTCAGCGCCACGGATGTCTCCATTAACGGAACCAAGGAGTCAATACATATATGAGACCGAGAGAGTCAGCCAGACCCGAAAATTAGAGCCAGACCAATCGTTGGCAGCGCCATGTCGCGTGGGCTCTCATTATCCTAAATGAGACTACTGGATTTCTAGGTAGCAGGATCGTTCCTGGTGTGGGGGACTGAGTCTGACCCACTTGGAAGTACCTCTGTCACCCTAAATCCGGTTTTGCTCCGGCTAACTAGCAGTGCCTCATCTCTCCCATGGGGAAGGGAAGGGATGA
Source organism: Pleurodeles waltl (assembly GCF_031143425.1). Taxonomy (NCBI): domain Eukaryota; kingdom Metazoa; phylum Chordata; class Amphibia; order Caudata; family Salamandridae; genus Pleurodeles; species Pleurodeles waltl. The sequence goes on from NC_090447.1 coordinate 590,810,815, forward strand.
TTGGGCAGCCGAGCGCATGACATCTTGGGAACTTCTCAGGGAAGTCGTGGTCACTCAGGTCCCAACCAGCTCTCTCATTTACAGTATGATCTCATATACAAATGACAAAGGCAGTTTGAGTTTTATTTATATATTGCTTTTAATAAAACGACTGCATTTTAGATAATAAGGCATGAGCCGCAATAACCAAAACATACAACACAGTAGGATTGAAATAGTCACGATGAGAGTGAAACATAATAACAACGCTATCATGATGTTAATGGATTCTATTCTTTCTCTCAGTTAGTTCTATTTCGAGCACAGCATGTTAAGCTAATAACTTGCCTTTAAGATTCCCCGGGAAGCCATCAACCCTCATACCTGAGCAAAGGCCTGTGATCTGGTTCAGCATCTGCAACGAGGCAGTCAGCGTCTAGTTGTGGTTCCCTGGTCGGAATCTCCCTCTTGCGTGTATTAGGACAAGGAAGTGTTTTTATAACTAACATGACAGTGTGATCACAAAATGTCCCTACGCAAGAATGCCAAAGACTAAACTCCTACCACGTCTATTGGCAATGTACCAGACTGTATCCTTGACCGAAGCACAGAGTGAAAAAGAATGTGTTATTGAAAAATCCAGTGCTGAAGTAGGCTAAACAGTGTGATATAAAAAATAAAACAAGACCGTAGAACTGGCTATTTGAAACATAACAGTACAAAGCTGAATAAAAAGCATTTAGAGCAAAGTGCACAAAGGCTCTATGCTGCGAGCAAATGAATAAAAGACATCCAGGGCAAAGTGCACAAAGGCCTAACGCCTGAAGCTAACACGCAAAGGATACATAAAACTGACCACACTACAGAAGTATTTGGTATATGTTTTTCTCATGAAAAGCACCAATGACTAAATGGTAAAGCAGTTACAAGTACTTATCCCACCGCTGCCACCAATGTAGGAGGCTGGATTGGCTTATAGTGGGTACCTTGTGGTACTTACACCTTGTGCCAGGTCCAGTTATCCCTTATTTGTGGATTAGAGGTGTTCTAGCAGCGTAGGCTGATAGAGGTAGGTATAGCAGAGCAGCTTAGCCTGAACTAGGAGACATGCAAAGCTCCTACTGTACCACTTATATCACTTAGCACTATATCATAAGAAAACACAATACTCAGAGTTAAAAAAAATAAAGGTACTTTATTTTAGTGACAATATGACAAAAGTATCTCAGAGGATATACTCTCCTAGGAGGTAAGCAATATACACAAAATATACACACAAACCAAAATCAGGTAAGTAAAACACTTAGAAAAGTAGTGCAAACACTGTAGAACACAATAGAATGCAATAGGGAAAAATAGGCCTAGGGGCAACACAAACCATATACTCCAAAAGTGGAATGCGAACCACGAATGGACCCCAGGCCTAGTGCAGTGTGTAGAGGGTTGCTGGGAGTGTAAGAAAACACTAAGGGTGTCCAAGATACCCCACCCCAAGACCCTGAAAAGTAGGAGTAAAGTTACCTTACTACCCCAGAAAGACAGTAAAGTCGAGATAGGGGATTCTGCAAGGAAAACAACTGACTGCAAAACACTGAAGACGGATTCCAGGACCTGAGGACCTGTAAAGGAAGGGGACCAAGTCTAAGAGTCACACAAGTGCCTGGGGGGGCTGGCGCCCACTAAACCCGGGATGAAGTTGCAAAAGGGCTGCCTCTGGGTGGAAGAAACCAAGGATTCCGCAAAAACGGAAGGTGCCAGGAACTTCTCCTTTGGTCAGAAGATGTCCCATGGCGTGCTAGAGGATGCAGAGTTGTTTCCACCCAGAAACACCACAACCAAGCCTTGCTAGCTGCAAGAGTCACAGTTGAGGATTTTGGGTGCTGCTGGCGTCCAGGAAGGACCAGGGGGTCGCCCCTTGGAGGAGGAGACAGAGGGGGCGCTCAGAAATAAGGAGAGCCCATGAAGAAGCAGGCAGCACCTGCAGAAGCACCTGAACAGGCACTTAGAAGATCTGAGGACAATGGTCGACTCAGAGCCACAAAAGAGGATCCCACGACGTTGGAGTCCAACTCAGAGAGTTGGGCAATGCAGGACAGAGTGCTGGGGACCTGGGCTAGGCTGTGCACAAAGGAAGCCTTGCAAAAGTGCGCAGAAGCCTGAGCAGCTGCAGTTCACGCATTACACACGTTTACTGTCTGGCGTGGGGAGTCAAGGACTTACCTCCACCAAATTTGGACAGAAAGGCCACTGGACCGTCAAAGACACTGGGATCCCACTCCTGTGTTCCAGGGACCATGCTCGTCAGGATGACCTGCGATTCCGTCGACCCACAGGAGATTTCTTCTTGGATTCCAGTGCAGAGTGAAGGCAGACAGCCCTCAGAACATGCACCACCAGGAAACAGTCGAGAACGCCAGCATGATGAGGTGCTACAATGTTGCTGGTAGTCTTCTTGCTACTTTGTTGCGGTTATGCAGGCATCCTGGAGCAGTCAGCGGTCGATCCTTGGCAGAAGTCCAAGAGGGAAGTGCAGAGGAACTCTGGTGAGCTCTTGCATTCGTTATCTGGTGAGATGCCCACAGGAGAGACCCTAAATAGCCCACAGAGGAGGATTGGCTAATGAGAAAGGTAAGCACCTATCAGGAGGGGTCTCTGGCGTCACCTGCTGGCACTGGCCACTCATAGCTGTCCATTGTGCCCTCACACCTCTGCATTCAAGATGGCAGAGGTCTGGGACACACTGGAGGAGCTCTGGGCACCTCCCCTGGGAGGTGCTGGTCAGGGGAGTGGTCACTCCCCTTTCCTTTGTCCAGTTTCGCGCCAGAGCAGGGCTGGAGGGATCCCTGAACCGGTGTAGACTGGTTTATGCAAGGAGGGCACCATCTGTGCTCTTCAAAGCATTTCCAGAGGCCACGAGAAGCTAATCCTACCAAGCACTTCACACCTATTTCCAAAGGGAGAGGGTGTAACACCCTCTCTCCGAGGAAAACCTTTATTCTGCCTTCCTGGGACCAGGCTGCCCAGTCCCCAGGGGGTCAGAATCCTGTCTGAGGGGTTGGCAGCAGCGGTAGCTGCAGAGGAGACCCCGGAAAGTTAGTTTGGCAGTAGCCGGGGTCTATGCTGGAGACCCGGGGATGCATGGAATTGTCCCCCCCAATACCAGAATGGTATTGGGTTGACAATTCCATGATCCCAGACATGTTACATGGCCATGTTCGGAGTTACCATGGTGACGTTACATATAGGTACATATAGGTATTGACGTGCACGTGTCTAATGGTGTCCCCGCACTCACAAAGTCCGGGGAATTTGCCCTGAACAATGTGGGGGCACCTTGGCTAGTGTCAGGGTGCCCTCACACAAAGTAACTTTGCACCTAACCTTCACCAAGAGAGGGTTAGACATATAGGTGATTTATAAGTTACTTAAGTGCAGTGTAAAATGGCTGTGAAATAACGTGGACGTTATTTCACTCAGGCTGCAGTGGCAGTCCTGTGTAAGAATTGTCTGAGCTCCCTATGGGTGACAAATGAAATGCTGCAGCCCATAGGGATCTCCTGGAACCCCAATACCCTGGGTACCTAGGTACCATATACTGGGGAATTATAAGGGTGTTCCAGTGTGCCAATCAGAATTGGTAAAATTAGTCACTAGCCTGCAGTGACAATTTTAAAAGCAGAAAGAGCATAAACACTGAGGTTCTGGTTAGCAGATCCTCAGTGATACAGTTGGGCACCACACAGGGAACACATATAGGCCACAAACGTATGAGCACTGGGGTCCTGGCTAGCAGTATTTCAGTGACACATATCAAACACACTGACAACATAGGGTTTTCACTATGAGCACTGGGCACTGGCTAGCAGGATCCCGGTGAGACAGTAAAAACACCCTGACATATACTCACAAACAAGCCAAAAGTGGGGGTAACAAGGCTGGAAAGAGACTACCTTCCTACAGGAATACCAAAAACAGAAACAAAATAGCAATTACCAGGAATAGCACTAGCAGAATTCCTCCAAAAATGCTTGAAAATAGGAAATGTACAAAAGACTGAATCACTTCAAGTACAATTTGAAATGCCGAACACAATCCAGACCGATTGTTTTAAAAAACGTACACCACTCCAGTGGTGTTTGAAGCAATAAAAAGGTGGTGCACAATTTCACCAAAATGAACCAGCAAGTTAGTGCTGAGGAGTGATTGTACTTTTGAAAAAGAGCAGGCAACTTGGAGCTCAAAGGTTTCTCTGGCAGATGTCGGTGTCATGTCTTTTTTACACAATAAGGCTTTCAGTAAGCTTAACATCTCAAAGTTAATTTTGGAAATAGGAACTGAAGGCCACAAAGTAATTTTCTCAGCTGTGTGTTTTGGATGCTATGAGATAATCATACAGCAAGTCCCCACCTTGGAAACAGTTACACTGTAAGTGACACCTGGCTTCATTCCACAGCAACCTTGGTCATTCCGAATCATTTAACTCCCATTAGAAAATAAATGAAAAGACGGATTTAATCAAAGAAATGGGAACCACATTCAAATAACATGCTAAGTTGGCCATGGACGCATTGCATACTCCATGCAGTGCTATCTCTTTACACAGTAGTGAATGACCCAAAGAAATTCCACAGTCATTTCCAAGAAGTACCTCTCTGTGTCTACACACACACCAGAGACTAAAAGGGAAAAAAAAAGGTCTTATGTAAGAATTTACCACATATCTGTTTGATTTGCCTACTGGAAAATGTTTCAGCCATGATGTACAATGAAACATAGAAATTGGTAAAGATATCAACCCGTTAATTCACCATATATCTGAAGGTGGTTCAGCTACTTTGAGGGGCACCTTTCTTTGCCATGACCTGTTGGATACGTGATAAGGCAAACAATTCAGTCACATTCAAATATTTTCTAGGAACTCAGATTTTACAACCTACAATGTCCAGCTGTAGCTGGCTGGCCTGGTTTGTAGTGGGTACCTTGGGTACTTACACCTTATACCAGGTCCAGTTATCCCTTGTTAGTGAAATGTAGTAGTGTTCTAGCAGCATAGGCTGATAGAGGTAGCTATAGCAGAGCCAGTTATGCTGAACTAGGAGACATGCAAAGCTCCTGCAATACCTCTTATAGTTACACAGTACTTATACACAAGTAAAGACAATACTCAGTGTTACCAAAAATAAAGGTAGTTTATTTGAGTGACACAAGGCCAAAAATAACTTAGAAGTAATACTCCTTTTGGAGGTAAGTATTATGCACAATATATACACTAGACACCTAAATAAGGTAAGTAATTAGACGTAGGATGGGCAAACAAAAGGAAAGGCCATAGAATGCAATGGGAAAAAATAGGTCTAGGGGCAACACAAACCATATACTAAGAAAGTGGAAGGTGAATCATGAATTCCCCCCTAGACAAGTGTAGTGTGTAGAGAATCGCTGGGAGAGGAAGAATACAGCAAAGGTAAGTAAAATTCCCCACCCTGGAGCCCAGAAAAGCAGGAATAAAGTACTACAAGTTTCCTTAGGACACACTATCAGTCGTGATTAGAGTTATTACAAGAACCAAGCAAGACTGCAACCAACAAATGGTGGATTCCTGGGCCTGAAGACCTACAAAGGAAGCGGACCAAGTTCAGAAGTCAAAAGAAGTTCCAGGAAGGGCAGGAGCCCCTGCCAACCCTGAAGAGGGTGCAAAAGAAGAGCCCCTGGTTGGACAAAGACTGCAGAAATGCACCCAAGGAAGATGTCATCGGGTTCCTACATGATGCACTGGTTGTCCCACGAAGAGAAGTTGGATGCAGATGAGTTTTGGTGCTGGATTCCTCCAACAAGCCTTGGTTCAGGCAAAGTCACATTTTGTGCTAAGTTGGCACTATCTAGACCCAGGAAGGACCTGGGGGACAAAATTCTGTGTGAGGAGGAAGAGGGGGCTTTCAGCACTTCAGAGAGAACCCAGGATACCAGATATTACCCACGGGAGTCCCAGGACACGGGGACAAAGGAGGTGCAAAATGCAGTTGGTGCAGCAGTACAGAGGAGGGTCCCACGCTGCCGGAGGTCAACTTATTGAGTTGTGTGCCACAGGATAGAGTGCTGGGGACCTGGGCCAGGCTGTGCACAAAGACATTTTGCAAATAGTCCACAGAGGCCTCAGGAGGTGAAGACACGGTGCACAGGGATACTGTTGTTCTATGGGAAGGCAAGGTCTTACCTCCTCCAAATTGGGACAGCAGGAACTTAGGACAGTCTGTTTCGATGGGGTCCACCCTTTGTGTTCCAAGGAGCATGCTCGTCACCAGGAGAGCAGTCCAAGAGAACTGGTTGTCAACTTAGATGGTGCCTGCTTGAGCAGGGGAGTGACTCTGTCACTCTATGGGAGATTTCTTCGGTCCTTCTGGTGCAGGGTGAAGACAGGGAGTCCTCAGAGCATGCACACTGTGGAAACTGGGGCAGTTGCTGGTTGGAGCTGAAGGTGCAGAGGGAAAGTAGCCCTTCTGGATACTTTGTTGCTGTTGGAGAGGTTCCTGGAGCAGTCTGCGGTTGATCCGAGGTCAGAGGATGAAGTAGTAGTTGCAGAGGAATCCTGCTGGAAACTTGCAATTAGAATCTGAAGAGAACCCATAGGAGAGATCCTAAATAGCCCGAGAGGGGGATTGGCTACCCTATCAGGTATGGACCTATCAAGAGGGGTTTCTGACTTCATCTGCTGGCACTGGCCACTCAGAGGCCTCCAGAGTATCCCCACACCTTGCAAAGCATGATAGCTGAAGTCTGGGACATACTGGAGGAGCCCTGGGCACCACCCTTGGGGTGGTGACGGACAGGGGAGTGGTCACTCCCCTTTAGTTTGTCCAGTTTCGCACCAGAGCAGGGACAAGGGATCCTTGAAATGGTGTAGACTGGCTTATGCAAGGAGGGCACCATATGTGCCCTTCATAGCATTTCCAGAGGCTGGGGGAGGCTACTCCTCCCCAGCCTGTATTACCTATTTCCAAATGGAGAGGGTGTAACACCCTGCTCCCAAAGGAAGTGCTTTGTTCTGCCTTCCTGGGACTGAGCTGATCAGAATCCAGGAGGGTCAGAATCCAGGAGGGGAGAAGCCTGTCTGTGAGGTGGCAGCAGCTGTAGCTGCAGTGCAAGCCACAGAAATCTGGTTTGGCGGTACTGGGGGTCCGTGGTGGAGCCCCCAGGATGCATGGATTTGGCTCCCCAATACCAGATTTGGAATGGGGGACAATTCCATGATCTTAGACACCTTACATGGTCATATTCAGAGTTACCATTGTGAATCCACATATAGGTATTGACCTATATGTAGTGCACGCATGTAATGGGGTCCCTGCACTCACAAAGTCTTGGGGATTCGCCTTATACTATGTGGGGGTACTCTTGCTATTGCAAGGGTGCCCTCACACTTAGTAACTTTGCACCTAGACTTCATTAAATGAAGGTTAGACATATAGGTGACTTATAAGTTACTTAAGTGCAGTAAAAATGGCTGCAAAATAATGTGTGAACTATTTCACGCAGGCTTCAATGGCAGTCCTGTGAAAGGGTTTGTCTGAGTTCCTTATGGGTGGCAAAAGAAATGCTGCAGCCCATAAGGATCTCCTGGAGCCCCAATGCCCTGGGTACCTGGGTCCCATATACTAGGGACATATAAGGGGGTTCCAGTGTGCCATTTGAAATTGGTAAATTAAGCCACTATCCTATAGTGACAAATTTAAATGCAGATAGAGCATAAGCACTGAGGTTCTGGTTCGCAGAGCCTCATTGACACAGTTAAGCACTACTGACAACACACATGTTAGGCCACAAACTATGAGCACTGGGGTCCTGGCTAGCAGGATCTCAGTGACACAGTAAAAACACACTGACACACACTCACAAACAGGCCAAAAGTGGGGGTAACCATGCTAGAAAGAGGCTACTTTCTCACACCTGCTCAATTGCAAAATGAATCTCAACTGACTTTGACCCTGCAAAAGTGGAGGCATATCATTCTGTATAATATCAAATACAGATGATACAACCTTACTCAGTGAATTTCTACAATGTACATAAGTAAATAATGAAGTCATACCATTATCAACAACTGACAATGCCTTTTTCAAAGTTTCCTTATCAATTTGTTGCAACCTTTTTAGCAGATTAGTGTTGTGAAACTTTCCAAATTTCCTTGTAAATGGCATATAAGAAACATTTAGAACAGGGAGCACTTGGACCTAATAAAAAGCCTTGTAAATCTATGTTGAATGAAAGGAGTGACAAGTGTTGTTTGACAGCAAACAGGGTGGAATATTGTAACCATTGCTGGAATAACTTACCTACACCATAGGTAATTTCTACACCGGAGTGGTATGACTGGATATAGCAGGGGTCTAATCTGCTAGCTTTAGTACACGTGGATGAGCTTAAAAAGTGTGAATTGACCAAACAGAAAGGGAACTGTTTCAAATATTTTTGGGGACTCCTAATATGTGGTGTTAGACAATGTTACCACTTTGTGTAATTAAAAACAGCATGTAGAGTACTAGCTTTGTGTAAGTAATGGTGCTCATAATGATGATAGCAGAACAATTCTCCGTAGATAGGAGAACTCGAGAACAAATCCTCAGTTTGAATACTGTACAGGATTCTAGCTCAGATAACATGTTAGAAAAAGTCGCAATGTCCCATTCATCAGATCTAGAACCTGGGGTCATCCATAGCAATCTTAAAAACATCAGAAATTTGTAAGGTCTCTGTGGGACCAAAAATGTAATAGGGGGCCTTTTCCTGACAGCGCCATCATGCACAGGAAAAGCAGTAATGTTAACAAGGGACAAATCTCTTTGGACCTTATGTGAAGAACAATGTGGCTTAAGTACATCAGATACCAGTTCTGGAGAAGAACAATTTGTGAGATAGTGTCCATTCAAAAACAGCAAGAAAACTGGAGCAAAGCAAATTCAGATAAAGACAAAACAATGGTGAAAGAAAAAATCCACAGGTAGAACCACGGAAAAATCATGTAAGCTTTTTTCAACCAAAACCGTAGTGCACATGCACCATACAAGGAAGTAGATGAAGACTTTGAAGCAAAATCATGATGCCTGAAATATAACCTGTGGTAGACTGTACAAAAACAGGGATCTCATTGGGCGGGGGTGAACAAATTGATACCTCCAAAGGTGGTTGATAATATATAATTTCTTTATTGGAAGCAGACATTGAAAACTGTAGACCCAAATCAGAAACATATATTGTAGTGGCAGTAGTAACAGGAACAAGTGCATGTTTAGCATCAGATGTCCCTCACTCGGAGTAGTAAGACTATGGTTGCTTAATGCTTGTAGAGGGATCTCTTGAAGTGTAGGGAGAGGAGATAAGGATCTACCCAGACACCCTTGTTGCCTATTGTGTAGGCTGGCCAAATGATGCAACTTGATTGTTAGACCTCTCAGCAGTAGGGAGGTCTTCCGTCAAACCTTTTACCTGCTTGCCTAAATTTTTCTGCAATTTTTGCTTCTGATGGCCTTAGGACTGTGAACCCTTTGGCGGTCATTATGAACACAGCTGTAAACACCGCTGATCGCCGTGGTGACGGTGAACAGAAGACCACCATTGGCGGGGAACAGAAACCTGCCATAAAAGGAACCAAAAACCAGAATCCGCCAAAAATCACTAGTCCACCAGTCACCGCCAGGACCTTGTCGGCGGAAATGCTGCACCTCCCATCCCGCCACCGCCTAGCACACCCACATCCCTCCCTCCAAAATATGAGGCACAAATCACCATGACGGTCAGTGGAAGCTGAACGACCATTCTCGGTACAGACCGCCATGGGCTGCAAGTGGACCCAACAGTAAGAAGTGCACACATTGGAAAAGTTAGAAACCCACACATTGACACACATCCACAACACCATAAAACACTCACAGACACACCCCACAATCCTTTGCAATGAAAGTAGGCCAACAAAGACAGAGATCACCAGACGCAGACACCGAATGCCACACTACACAAGACTCACACCGAACCACAGAGGAGCACCCTCACCGTGATTCCACCCCCGACACCATTCACCACACTCACCATGTCAACCCCCAAACATCCACGCTTCACAAGAAGGGAGCTAAGGACCATGGTGGATAAGATCCTGAAGGTGGAGCCACAACTATTCGGGGCTCAGGTGCAGCACACACCCATCGCCAGGAAGATGGAGCTATGGCAGACCATTGTCAACAGGGTCAATGCAGTGGGGCATCATCCACGCACCAGGGACGACATCCGCAAGAGATGGAATGACCTGAGGGGGAAGGTCAGGGCCATGGCATCCAAGCACCACATCGCAGTCCAGAAGACTGGGGGAGGACCTCCACCAACACCACCTGAGGGCCTCACTGGACTCACTGGAGGAATGGACTCTGGTAAGTCATCTACAATTCCCCCATATCCACCACCCTTCCAACATCCACCAGGACCACTACCCCAACCAGCCCACATTGAACACATCCAGTCACTCTGTATGCCCACAAACCCACTAACAGGCCCACATTCCTCCCCTTATGCATGGCCACCTACCCCTGCAGGGAATCACAAAGGCACTACACCACCCACAATGCACCTTCACATCTTAAGCAAAATCCAGTGCAAACCTCAGAAAGGCATCCTGCGTGTCCCCAAAGTGTAAAACCTGCACAAAACAGCCCAACCCTATGCACCCCATCTGATCATGCATTTGTAACAGACATGTCCATTTCCCCCAACAGGCACCACCACCCATGCTACCCTGGCAGACAGGACAAGGAGTGCCAGTGCCCCCCAGGGAGACGGAGGCACCTCTCAGGACACTCCGGATGGAACCCTGGACACTGATGAGCAGGCTGGCCCCTCACACAGTCCTGGACTGTCCCCATCTAGCAGCCCCACCCAGGATACCACTGACACCCCTACCACCCATGCAAGGACATCACCCCAGGACCACCGTCCGCACACCTATGTATCCAGGCCACAGACTGCTGGAACACAAGTACAGAGGCCACAGTCACCCCCTACCAACAGGCAGGAAGATGATGGCCCCAGTGCAAGTGGCACTGCCAGACCTGTGTAGGGGACACATGCATAGGGTGCTAGGCCCAGTGGGAGGGCATCAGTGGCCCAGAGGGAGGCCACAGGATGGATGCTGCAGCCCAGGATGTGATCTCTAAGGGCCTGGGGGACTACCAGCATACCCATGACAGATTGGCCCAGAAAGTATCCACCCTGGAGCATAGTCAGAGGATGCAGCAGGAACACCACCAAGAGGCCATGGAGCAGTGGAAACTGCACAACGCAACAATGGCCAGCATAGCAGGAGTGCTGCTGCAGCTTGTACAAACCCAGTCTGAGACCCACACAGTACAGGAGGCCCCCACTACAGCACAGGAGACAGACCAGACAATGACAGCATCAGCAGCAACATTCCACGAACTACCCTCAGAGGAAACACAAGGAACAACCATGTCACCCCCTATAGGTCAACAGCAGGCGCACAAATGGACCCTCAGGCCAAGATATGGGACTGGAACCCCTGCCAAAAATAAGGCCCCCTCAAAGAAGTGATTCTGCAACAATCTGTCCACTAACTATCCCACACAATCAACCACCAAACAGTGTGATCAATAAGAACTCATGTAAGCATTGATAGACCTACCAATACTTATAACAAGGCTACCACCATGTTGGCATTTAGGATAACCACCCATTACCAACTTCCATCACTGTAATTTGCACTATTCAATCCCTGCACCAAATAAAACACATATCACACCTGTAGCACTGTTCCCTGTCCTAATGTGTGAACAAAGTGAAGTATGGATGCAACTGGCTGATTACTACTTTATTTGTACCTGTGTAGCATGAAAGTACACACTCACCTTACATGTTGTTGTGCCTAAATATGTTAACAAAAAAAAACACTACATTATTTCTTTCCTATGCAGACCTGGACACAGTTGCAAGTAGTACAATCAACCCCGCCCCTAGATGACAAGGCACACTGACAGTGTGTCTCACAAACACAAATGTCAGCCCTTAGTCCCACATAGTTGTTGGAAGAAGAGTTGTATCAGTTGGGTCCTGGAATTGACATCTTCCCCTTCCTCACCATAACCATCACTCTCGTCCCCTCTCTGAGGAAGCTGGTCTGAATATAGAGCACCATCCACCTCCGAGAGGGGGATAGAATTTCTCACTGCTATGTTGTGCAGCATGTAGCAGGCCACCACTATTCAACACACCTTTTCAGGCCCATAGGCCACGGAACCCCCAGAGATATGTAGACAACAAAATCTAGCCTTTTTGGAGGCCTATTGTGTGCTCTCTCACCCTCCTAGTACGTCCATGGGCCTCATTGTAATTCCTCTCTGCATCTGTCCCCAGATTCCTCACTGGTGTCAGAAGCCAACGAAAGTTGGGATAGCCATAATCACCTAGAAAAAGGTGCAAAACAGAGCAGTCATTGTCAAGCCTCAGAGTCAAACAGCCTGGCTGTTTGCTAGGTGGCAGTTAGTGACAGAAACACCTACATATGATCCACCCTCTGTCCTCTTGTAGTTGTTCCATCTTGTGTGGCACACTACTGTTCCTCAGCACAAAGGAATCATGGACTGAACCGGGGAACATGGCATTCACATGTGAGATGTACTTGTCTGCAGTAAAAAACAATTCTGTACAACTGTTCACTGACTCTTGGGGGTATTATAGGTATGTGGGTGCCATTGATGGCACCTATCACATGGGGTATGTTGGCAAAGGCATAGAAGTCAGACTTGATGGCAAGGAGGTCAGTACTTTGGGGACACCTCACATAGGACAGCAGGTGTCGTACAAATGCATTCAGAAATCTTGTCAGTATCATGCTGAACATTGGCTGTGAAAATCCAGCACACATGCTCACTGTCACTTGAAAAGAACCTGTGGCCAGGAAATGGAGTGCAGAGAGCACCTGCACTTCAGTAGGGATGTCATGCTGATTACGATTTGCCAGAGTTAGTGCAGGACCCAGTAATGCACAAGGTTTGAGAATAGTTGCACGGGTGAGTCTGTAATTGATTATGGTGTGCCGCTCCACCATGGTCCGCATATCCACAAGTTGTCTGTACACCGATGGGGACCTTCCTCGCCAAAAGGGTCCGTACCTAGGAGGATATTAAAACACGTGTGAAGAACACCCATACATCGGCACCCATCATTGAGCACTGCTGACTTGATTGTAGGGACTCAAATGCTAAATGTTTTTGACATAACATCAACTAGACCTTAATAATTGATCAGGGTTTGTAATGTGTGGTATTGTTAATGGTCACATGCATAGGTGTGTTAGGTGAACATTAGGGCCTGCATTGTGCAGATAGCAGTATTATAAATGCGTAGTTAAGACCAAAATCTCTGCCCCCTGTAATCCTGAACTGTCGTGGTCGAAGTGACCTCATACCGCTAGCGATTGACGTAACAGCGTAAGGCAGTGTTTACTGCAGTGCGCACAGTCATTGGTTAACATGAATGCCAATGGGGATTCCTGGTGTATCATGATCGTCGCCGGCGGTGACGGTGCACACCTCTTCGGTATGTATGCGATTTCGTCACCCCAACTTCACTTGACTCCCTGATCTCGTGCAAGCAGGTACTCCACTGAGTGTACTGCTGTGTCCTGCCTCTTGTCATGGATGTGGCTCGTGTTGCATGTGAAAGGGCCTGGCCTTCACCCATGAGGAATTGGGGAGGCTAGTGGAAGGGGTCCTGCCCCTGTACGCCAATCTCTACGGACGGCCAGTGGTACAGGTGAGTTGTGGGATTGGGGGCAATGATTGTGTGTAATGGATGGTGTTGGCAGTACATATGTGTGCACCTCTGACCCTGCATGGGCCATGGTTCATGACATGCTGCAGGAAGGTAGCCTCTTTCTAGCCTTGTTACCCCCACTTTTTGCCTGTTTGTGAGTAAATGTCAGGGTGTTTTTACTGTCTCACTGGGATCCTGCTAGCCAGGGCCCAGTGCTCATAGTGAAAACTCTATGTTGTTAGTGTGTTTGATATGTGTCACTGGGATCCTGCTAGCCAGGACCCCAGTGCTCATACGTTTGTGGTCTATATGTGTTCCCTGTGTGGTGCCTAACTGGATCACTGAGGCTCTGCTAACCAGAACCTCAGTGTTTATGCTCTCTCTGCTTTCTAAAATTGTCACTGCAGGCTAGTGACTAATTTGACCAATTCTCATTGGCACACTGGAACACCCACATAATTCCCTTGTATATGGTACCTAGGTACCCAGGGTGCTGGGGTTCCAGGAGATCCCTATGGGCTCCAGCATTTCTTTTGCCACCCATAGGGAGCTCAGACAATTCTTACACAGGACTGCCACTGCAGCCTGAGTGAAATAATGTCCACGTTATTTCACAGCCATTTTCACTGCACATAAGTAACTTATAAGTCACCTATATGTCTAACCCTCACTTGGTGAAGGTTAGTGTAGGAGGCTGGACTGGCTTGTAGTGAGTACCAAGGGGTACTTGCACCTTGCACCAGGCCCAGTTATCCCTTATTAGTGTATAGGGTGTCTAGCAGCTTAGGCTGATAGATAATGGTAGCTTAGCAGAGCAGCTTAGGCTGAACTAGGAGACGTGTGAAGCTACTACAGTACCACCTAGTGTCATATGCACAATATCATAAGAAAACACAATACACAATTATACTAAAAATAAAGGTACTTTATTTTTATGACAATATGCCAAAGTATCTTAGAGTGTACCCTCAGTGAGAGGATAGGAAATATACACAAGATATATATACACAATAGCAAAAATATGCAGTATAGTCTTAGAAAACAGTGCAAACAATGTATAGTTACGATAGGATGCAATGGGGAAACATAGGGATAGGGGCAACACAAACCATATACTCCAAAAGTGGAATGCGAACCACGAATGGACCCCAAACCTATGTGACCTTGTAGAGGGTCGCTGGGACTATTAGAAAATAGTGAGAGTTAGAAAAATAACCCTCCCCAAGACCCTGAAAAGTGAGTGCAAAGTGCACTAAAGTTCCCCTAAGGACAAAGAAGTCGTGTTAGAGAAATTATGCAGGAAAGACACAAACCAGCAATGCAACAACTGTGGATTTCCAATCTAGGGTACCTGTGGAACAAGGGGACCAAGTCCAAAAGTCACAAGCAAGTCGGAGATGGGCAGATGCCCAGGAAATGACAGCTGTGGGTGCAAAGAAGCTTCGACTGGACAGAAGAAGTTGAGGTTTCTGCAGGAACGAAAACGGCTAGAGACTTTCCCTTTGGTGGACGGATCCCTCTCGCCGTGTAGAGTTGTGCAGAAGTGTTTTCCCGCCGAAAGGACGCTAACAAGCCTTGCTAGCTGCAAATCGTGCAGTTAGCGTTTTTGGACGCTGCTGGGGCCCAGGAGGAACCAGGAGGTCGCAAATTGGACCTGAAGAGAGAGGGGACGTCGACCAAGACAAAGAGCCCTCACTAAAGCAGGTAGCACCCGAAGAAATGCCAGAAACAGGCACTACGAGGATGCGTTAAACGGTGCTCGCCAAAGTTGCACAAAGGAGTCCCACGTCGCCGGAGACCAACTTAGAAAGTCGTGCAATGCAGGTTAGAGTGCTGTGGACCCAGGCTTGGCTGTGCACAAAGGATTTCCGCCGGAAGTGCACAGGGGCCGGAGTAGCTGCAAAGTCGCGGTTCCCAGCAATGCAGCCCAGCGAGGTGAGGCAAGGACTTACCTCCACCAAACTTGGGCTGAAGAGTCACTGGACTGTGGGGGTCACTTGGACAGAGTCGCTGGATTCGAGGGACCTCGCTCGTTGTGCTGAGAGGAGACCCAAGGGACTGGTAATGCAGCTTTTTGGTGCCTGCGGTTGCAGGGGGAAGATTCCGTCGACCCACGGGAGATTTCTTCGGAGATTCTGGTGCAGAGAGGAGGCAGGCTACCCCCACAGCATGCACAAACAGGAAACCAGTCGAGAAGGCGGCAGGATCAGCGTTACAGAGTTGCAGTAGTCGTCTTTGCTACTATGTTGCAGGTTTGCAGGCTTCCAGCGCGGTCAGCAGTCGATTCCTTATCAGAAGGTGAAGAGAGAGATGCAGAGGAACTCGGCTGAGCTCATGCATTCGTTATCTAAAATTTCCCCAGAGACAGAGACCCTAAATAGCCAGAAAAGAGGGTTTGGCCACCTAGGAGAGAGGATAGGCTACTAACACCTGAAGGAGCCTATCAGCAGGAGTCTCTGACGTCACCTGGTGGCACTGGCCACTCAGAGCAGTCCAGTGTGCCAGCAGCACCTCTGTTTCCAAGATGGCAGAGGTCTGGAGCACACTGGAGGAGCTCTGGACACCTCCCAGGGGAGGTGCAGGTCAGGGGAGTGGTCACTCCCCTTTCCTTTGTCCAGTTTCACGCCGGAGCAGGGGCTAAGGGGTCCCTGAACCGGTGTAGACTGGCTTATGCAGAATTGGGCACATCTGTGCCCAAGAAAGCATTTCCAGAGGCTGGGGGAGGCTACTCCTCCCCTGCCTTCACACCATTTTCCAAAGGGAGAGGGTGTCACACCCTCTCTCAGAGGAAGTTCTTTGTTCTGCCATCCTGGGCCAGGCCTGGCTGGACCCCAGGAGGGCAGATGCCTGTCTGAGGGGTTGGCAGCAGCAGCAGCTGCAGTGAAACCCCAGGAAGGGCAGTTTGGCAGTACCAGGGTCTGTGCTACAGACCACTGGGATCATGGGATTGTGCCAACTATGCCAGGATGGCATAGAGGGGGCAATTCCATGATCATAGACATGTTACATGGCCATATTCGGAGTTACCATTGTGAAGCTACATATAGGTAGTGACCTATATGTAGTGCACGCGTGTAATGGTGTCCCCGCACTCACAAAGTTCAGGGAATTGGCTCTGAACAATGTGGGGGCACCTTGGCTAGTGCCAGGGTGCCCTCACACTAAGTAACTTTGCACCTAACCTTTACCAGGTAAAGGTTAGACATATAGGTGACTTATAAGTTACTTAAGTGCAGTGTAAAATGGCTGTGAAATAACGTGGACGTTATTTCACTCAGGCTGCAGTGGCAGGCCTGTGTAAGAATTGTCAGAGCTCCCTATGGGTGGCAAAAGAAATGCTGCAGCCCATAGGGATCTCCTGGAACCCCAATACCCTGGGTACCTCAGTACCATATACTAGGGAATTATAAGGGTGTTCCAGTAAGCCAATGTGAATTGGTAAAATTGGTCACTAGCCTGTTAGTGACAATTTAAAAGTAATGAGAGAGCATAACCACTGAGGTTCTGGTTAGCAGAGCCTCAGTGAGACAGTTAGGCACCACACAGGGAACACATACATGCACACCTATGAGCACTGGGGCCCTGTGTGACAGGGTCCCAGTGACACATACATATAGGCCACAACCTTATGAGCACTGGGGTCCTGACTAGCAGGGTCCCAGTGACACATAACAAACATACTGAAAACATAGGCCCTCATTCTGACCCTGGCGGTCGGCGATAAAGCGGCGGCCAAGCCGCCAACAGGCCGGCGGTCTAAAATATGCAATTCTGACCCTGGCGGGAACCGCCAACACAGCCCGCCAACTTAACACTCCGACCGCCACAGCGGTACAAACAAACAGCGCGGCGGTTCCCGCCAACAGCCCGGCGGCAGACAAAGTACCGCCCACCCTATTACGACCCACCAATCTGCCACCTTTTCCGGGGCGGGAGCACCGCCGATAAGAACACGGCGGAAACAGACTACGAACGGGAAAACGCTCACCTCTACGCACTCCACGCGAGATTCCGGCAGTATGGAGCCAGAGTTGCAGGTCATCCCCGCACTCCTATTCCTCCTCATATACCAGGAGCACGCCCGGCGGCGCGGAAGACATCGGTGAGTACGGCACCTACGACACAGGGGAGGGAAAAGATTACCGGCACACACCCACCCACCCACACCCACTACAACACACACATCAATGCATTCCCACAGATCACTGTCACAACCCACAAACCACCCCCCTCCGAAATAATGCAAAGACCAAAAGAAGAGATCATAAACGGGCAGATATATTGAAATATGTACACCATTAATCCCAATAAAAAAATAAACTATGTACAAAATATATACAGCTACTAAATGTAGTCCAACCACTGTCCGTGGATCACAGGGGTCCTGTGCAAAGGGGCAAGGCCCAGTCCCACGACAAGAACTCCACGGAGAGAACACTGCAGGGGCATCAGCAAGAAAATAGGACAGGCACCTCAGGGGGAAGGGAAGGGGGGGCACCTCAGCCACTTGAGTACACGACGCCAGATCCACGAGGGGACTCCATCACCACTGGCCCATCCTGGGGAGAGCAAAGCCACAGTCCATACAGTCCATACAGTGGGTGGCCTGCCCACTGGGCCATCCTGGGGAGAGCAAAGCCACAGTCCAAACAGTCCATACAGTGGGTGGCCTGCCCACTGGGCCATCCTGGGGAGAGCAAAGCCACAGTCCATACAGTCCATACAGTGGGTGGCCTGCCCACTGGGCCATCCTGGGGAGAGCAAAGCCACAGTCCAAACAGTCCATACAGTGGGTGGCCTGCCCACTGGGCCATCCTGGGGAGAGCAAAGCCACAGTCCATACAGTCCATACAGTGGGTGGCCTGCCCACTGGGCCATCCTGGGGAGAGCAAAGCCACAGTCCAAACAGTCCATACAGTGGGTGGCCTGCCCACTGGGCCATCCTGGGGAGAGCAAAGCCACAGTCCATACAGTCCATACAGTGGGTGGCCTGCCCACTGGGCCATCCTGGGGAGAGCAAAGCCACAGTCCATACAGTCCATAACAGACCCCACTGCCACTGGAGGAGGCAAGTTGGCCAGAGGACATCCTGCAGCCCTGCCCGAGATAGATCCTGCCCTGCCACGTCTGCCAAAGGGCCAGCGGTTCTTGCCCTGAAGGGCCCAGTTCAGCGGTTCTTGAGACGGCGGGCCCAGTTCAGCGGTTCTTGAGACGGCGGGGCCCAGTTCAGCGGTTCTTGCCTTGAAGGGCCCAGTTCAGCGGTTCTTGCCTTGAAGGGCCCAGTTCAGCGGTTCTTGAGACGGCGGGGCCCAGTTCAGCGCTTCTTGAGACGGCGGGGCCCAGTTCAGCGGTTCTTGCCTTGAAGGGCCCAGTTCAGCGGTTCTTGAGACGGCGGGGCCCAGTTCAGCGGTTCTTGCCTTGAAGGGCCCAGTTCAGCGGTTCTTGAGACGGCGGGGCCCAGTTCAGCGGTTCTTGAGACGGCGGGGCCCAGTTCAGCGGTTCTTGCCTTGAAGGGCCCAGTTCAGCGGTTCTTGCCTTGAAGGGCCCAGTTCAGCGGCTCTTGAGACGGCGGGGCCCAGTTCAGCGGTTCTTGCCTTGAAGGGCCCAGTTCAGCGGTTCTTGAGACGGCGGGGCCCAGTTCAGCGCTTCTTGAGACGGCGGGGCCCAGTTCAGCGGTTCTTGCCTTGAAGGGCCCAGTTCAGCGGTTCTTGAGACGGCGGGGCCCAGTTCAGCGGTTCTTGCCTTGAAGGGCCCAGTTCAGCAGTTCTTGAGACGGCGGGGCCCAGTTCAGCGGTTCTTGAGATGGCGGACGGTCTATGGCCAACTGCTAATTGCCTGGTGGTGCCCTCCTGGGCAGCGGGGATGGTGCTCCTTCACTGCCCACCTGGGCTGTGGGTGGTGGGGCCCTCCTGGCCAGCTGGGCTGGGTCCTCCCTGGGCAGCGGCTATGGGGGTGGTGGGCTCTCCCGGGGCAGCTGTGCCGGTTCCTCCCGGGGCAGCGGCTATGGGGGTTGTGGGCTCCTCCTGGGCAGCAGGCCTGCTGCCTGACCTCTCCAACTTGCTGCCCTTGCCCTCCTTAGTCGTCGGCCTGTGGCCCTTTCCTCCCTTTGGAGCTGTGGCTGGTGACTGTCTCTGGGTGGTGTCCGGGGGGGATGTAGAAGCCGGGCTCCTGCGGCGCCCCTTCCGCCTTCTGCTCCTCTTCCCAGGGGGTGGGCTGGCTGTCCCCTTGCTGCTGGGCGAAGATCCAGACATGCGGGCTGGCGGGCTCCAATACCCCTGCACCCTTGTCAAGGGGGCTGCAGGGCTGGTGGTGGCTGAGGTGCTCTTCTTACCCCGACGAGAAGGAGGGGGGGGCTCAGGGTCAGGAAAGAAGTTAGTAGTGGCGAGGAAGAGCTTCTTGGGACAATGGAGAGTGGTAGGTACAGTGGGAATGGGAGTGGAGGGAGAGGATGTGGTTGTAGGTGAGTCACGTTTGCTGTCTTTGGGTGCAGGTGCAGGAGGGATAGGCTGTCGTGAGGTGGATGGCTGTTGGGTGGGTGGGTGGCTGCGTTTGTGTGGTGTGGAAGAGGGGGTGACAGACACAGTGGGAGAGGACACAGGGGACGTGTAAATGGCAGTGGGGGTGGTGACTGCACGTGTGCGGACTGGAGTGGAGGGTGTGCTGGTGATGGAAACACTGGCTGATGGTGAGGTGAATGGAGGTGTGAGTGTAGACGTCACAGGGAGGGAGGAGGGAGACGAGGAGGTGGGGGTCACAGAGGTGGTAGTGACTGTTGGCATGTCTGCATCGGAATGTTGCGTGTGTGAATGTCTGCGTGATCTGTGGTGCTTATGTTTGGATGAGCTTCTCTTGGGTGTTGAGGTGTGTGCAGGCTGGTCTGATGGTGTGGGTGGGACAGGCAGAGGAACAGGAGACTGGGAGGAGGGAGTTAGTAGAGGCAGGCAGGAGACAGGGACAATGGCTGCCGTCAGTGCTGAGGCCAGAGCCTGGAACGATCGCTGATGGGCAGCCTGACCCGAATGAATGCCCTCCAGGTACGCATTGCTGCGATGAACCTCCCTCTCCACCCCCTGGATGGCATTCAAAAGGGTAGTCTGCCCAACAATGAGCGTTCGGAGGAGGTCAATGACCTCCTCACTGAGGGCAGCGGGGGTAACAGGGGCAGGGCCTGAGGTGCCTGGGGCGAAGGAGATGCCCGGCTTCCTGGCAGAGCGGGCACGGGGCGAACGCGGAGGGGCTGCTGGGAGGGCGGAGATGGTGCGCTGGGTGGCGGCTGTACCTGTAATGGCGGGGGGCACGGATGGTGCCACCCCCGCAAGGGAGCCCCCTTCCGAGGACGTGTCCGTGTCGCTGCAGGGTCCAGTCGTCCCCGTCGTGGAGCTCCCCTCGCCCTCCGTCTCACTGGTCCAGTCTGACTCTGTGGCATGGCCCTCCTGGGCCATGTGAGATGCAGCTCCCTCCTGCCCCGATGCCACTTCTCCTCTGCCTGATGATGCTGATGCACACAAGCACAGAAAGACAAACAAAAAGGGGGGGGGAGAGAGAAATAAAGGGATATTGAGTACATGGATCTCCGGTACAGTTAGCGGACATGACAGACACAGATGCCCCCTGCACTAAGTTGCGCACTTGGGGTACGCTACGCATTCCGTGGAACATGGCCTACACGCCTAGAGTTGAGAACTGCACCCATGGATGACACGGCCCAGGGATGGCTGTACTGACAAACTACTGAGGGTGGTGGCTGGGGACACAGGGGCTTACGGGGGTGCCCAGCCTACAGATATCGCCCTGGCCTAGGGGGACCCCCAGCCCTCCTCCCCCACCCAGACACCTCCATTGCGCGACAACAGAGTAGATAATGCTTGTACTCACCCCCTTGTGTCTGCTGTGCTGCCCTCACGCGCCCATCCAATTCAGGGTAGGCCACCGCCAGGATCCGGAACATCAGGGGGCTCAGTTGACGGCAGGCACCCCGCCTACGTTGGGAGGCCATCCCCATCAGAGACTCGGCGGTCTTCTTGGTCCCGCGGCGGATGTCCTCCCACCTCTTGCGGCAGTGGGTGCCCCGTCGATGGTGGACCCCCAGGGCCCGGACTTCCTTGGCGATGGCACGCCAAATCCCGATCTTCTCATGGGCGCGGACCTATGTGACACGTACAGGGAGGGAGAAATTCCACGTTCAAGTTTCTCAGCATTTTCCTTTCCAGTGGCCCAACGCCCCCCATCCCCGCCAGGTCCCCCGCCATGCCCACCGCCATGCCCAACATGCCCCCCATCCCCGCCAGGCCCCCCGCCAGGCCCCCCGCCATGCCCCCCGCCATGCCCAACATGCCCCCCATCCCCGCCAGGCCCCCCGCCATGCCCAACATGCCCCCCATCCCCGCCAGGCCCCCCGCCATGCCCAACATGCCCCCCATCCCCGCCAGGCCCCCCGCCATGCCCAACATGCCCCCCATCCCCGCCATGCCCCCCGCCATGCCCAACATGCCCCCCATCCCCGCCAGGCCCCCCGCCAGGCCCCCCGCCATGCCCAACATGCCCCCCATCCCCGCCAGGCCCCCCGCCATGCCCAACATGCCCCCCATCCCCGCCAGGCCCCCCGCCATGCCCAACATGCCCCCCATCCCCGCCAGGCCCCCCGCCATGCCCAACATGCCCCCCATCCCCACCAGGCCCCCCGCCATGCCCCCCGCCATGCCCAACATGCCCCCCATCCCCGCCAGGCCCCCAAGCCAGCCAGTGGCCCCAAATCCATATTGAATTAAACTCACTTGTTGGTCTGGAGGACCGTAGAGTAGCGCATACTGGGGGAGGACCCCATCCACAAGTTTCTCCAACTCCTCTCCAGTGAAGGCAGGGGCCCTTTCCCCAGTCGCAGCAGCCATTGTCCCTTCCAGACCGAGGTCACAGCAACACTTGCAGTATAGGTCCTCTCCTGTGAAAGTTCAAGTCGCAAGTGGATAAGTAGATAGAAAATGGCGGTCACGTCCGCGGCGGTGCGTACCGCGGCGGTGCGTCCCGCCACCGCCGGCGCCCTTCGCCATTGGCTCCTGAAACCCATAGGCTTCAATGTTAACCAATGCGGCTTCGCGCCGCGGTCTTCGCCCGCCGCCCGCCGCGGTGTGCCACGCCAGCGCATTGACCTCACATCCCATTGTCACACTTCACAGGTCAGGCAGCCGCCATTTCCAGGGCCCACATGGCTCAATTTCAACTGCGTCACACAGGCCTAGGCCTTGCATAGCCACTCAGACACGCCATTCACTGCATAGAGAATCGTATACTGTGCTAGCTGTGAGTACGTACCTGTGGGTTGCTTGACTGTGTGCTCCATGTTGTCCTTCCTAGGCACCGTCCGCTGGGTTGGGCGAGGAGACGGATGAATCCTCCCGTGTACCGACCGCTGGTGGACCTGTCGACAATGGAAGAACGCCACATTCTCCTGACCTACCGTCTTAACCGTGCCACTATCCATGAACTGTGTGCCCGGCTGGAGCCCGACCTGATGTCCCCCATCCGCCAACTCACAGGTATTCCCCCTCTGGTGCAGGTCATGTCAGTACTACATTTCTTGGCAAGTGGGTCATTTCAGACAACCGTGGGAATTGCTTCCGGGATGTCTCAGCCCATGTTTTCGAAGGTGTTATCCAGAGTGTTGTCTGCCCTGATGAAATCCGTGAGGAACTACATCATTTTCCCTGAGGTGGGCGAATTGGCTACAGTGAAGGGTGATTTCTACGCCCTTGGACATATTCCCAATGTAATTGGTGCCATTGATGGGACCCATGTGGCTTTGGTTCCCCCAAGAGACAGGGAGCAGGTGTACAGGAACAGGAAAAATTACCATTCAATGAACATCCAGGTGGTGTGTTTGGCTGACCAGTACATCTCGCATGTAAATGCCAAATTCCCAGGGTCAGTGCATGACGCCTACATCCTCAGGAATAGCAGCATCCCTTACGTGATGGAACAGCTACAGAGACACCGTGTATGGCTAGTGGGGGACTCTGGGTACCCCAACCTGTCGTGGCTACTGACCCCAGTAAGGAATCCCCGGACCAGGGCAGAGGAACGGTACAATGAGGCCCATGGGCGTACTAGGAGGGTGATCGAACGCACCTTTGGCCTCCTAAAGGCCAGGTTTCGCTGCCTGCATATGACCGGTGGATCCCTAATGTACTCACCTAAGAAGGTGTGTCACATCATCGTGGCCTGCTGCATGCTTCACAACCTGGCTTTGCGCCGCCAGGTGCCTTTCCTGCAGGAGGATGGTCGAGACGGTGGTGTTGTGGCAGCGGTGGAACCTGAGGAGAGTGACGAGGAGGAAGACGACGGGGCTGAAACAGACAACAGGGACAGAATCATTGAACAGTACTTCCAATAGGACACAGGTAACATTTCAAAGATAATTTAGTAAATGTTAACTACTCTGCAGCATCTCTGCTGCCTGTCTATTTGCCCCAGTGTATGATGACTGAGTTTTGGCTTTTCCCTCCCTATTTCAGATCTGGGGTCCCCACTACGAGTCCTGTGCTTCGTTTCCCCATGGACTACAGCTTTGTGGCAGCTGTTTGTTGACTTCACCATGTACAAGGACATATTTGCACTGTCATGTCAATTACAATCTATTGAAATCACAGCCAGACTCCTGATATTTTGGTGCAAAATAGGTGTTTATTGAAGTGCTCAAAATGGGATGGGTGGTTTCAAGTGGGTGGGGGCTATGGTGAAGGAAAGTCCATGGCAGAGTCCAGAGTAACAGTCACACAGGTACATTGTCCAGAGGCCTGTGGAGAGATGGAGCATGGGCAGTTCAAGGATGGACAGGGTGACAATGTGGGACAGTGGGATGACATCAGGTGGTATCCATTGCTGGCGGGGGTCTTGACATCCTACTCTGTCTTCTTGCGAGATCTCAGGGCCCTCTTGCGGGGTGGTTCTTCTCCTGCAGGAGGTGGGGGTCTGGTGGGCTGCTGCTGTGCGGGGGCCTCCTGTCCACTAGCGCCGGCGGAGGTGGATGGCTGTTCTTGGTCCAGGCTAGTGGCAGGGGCCCTTGGGTGTTGTTCAGTGTCCGCCCTGCTGTTTACGAGGTCCTGCAGCAGCCCTACCATGGTAACCAGGGTGGTGTTGATGGCTCTGATGTCCTCCCTGTACCCCCGATAGTGTTCCTCCTGCAGCACCTGGATCTCCTGGAACCGGGCCAGTACCGTCGCCATCGTCTCCTGGGAGCGGTTGTATGCTCCCATGATGGTGGTGAGGACCTCGTGGAGAGTGGGTTCCCTGGGCCTCTCCTCCCCCCCCTGTCGCACAGCTGCCCGCCGAGTTGCCCTGTTTCCCTGGGCCTCTGCCGCCTGGCCGGTGTGCCCACTACCACTGCCCCCAGGTCCCTGTTGTTGTTGGGGTGGTGGGTTATCCTGGGTGCCCTGTAGTGGTAGACACACCGCAGATTGACGCGCCCTGGAGACAGAGGCATGGGCCCGCTGGGTGGGAGCTGTGCTGGTGTTCCCAGAGGGGTTAGGGTCTGTAGTGGCCTGTGCCTGTGTGAGGGGAACCGACTGTCCAGAGGTCCCCGATGGTCCGGGCTGGTCATCGGTGTCCAGATCGACAGAGCTGCTGTCATCGCTGACGGCCTCTTGGGTGGGGGGTGTGGATAATTCTGGCCCCTCCGCCGCGGTGTGTTGACGGTCGGGTCCTGCAGGGGTATAGAGGTATGGTTATAGTTTCAATGTGTGGCATATGGGTGTATCTGTGGGTTCTCGTGTCCCCAAGTGCTGGCATTCGTGTGTGGGGGCTTTGGTGAGGGTGACTTGTGGGGGGGATGTGTATATGCATTGGGCATGCTTTGGTGATGGGTGTCCATGCTTAGTGGACGCATGCAGGCCTAGGTTTTGGGATGTGTGGGTTGTGATGGTGAGACATTGGCGGGGAATAGGTGTGCTGGGGGTGGGGGTGAGGATGGTGGTGGGGGTGAGGATGGTGGTGGGGGTGAGGGTGGGGGTGGTGGGGGTGAGGGTGGGGGTGGTGGGGGTGAGGATGGGGGTGGGGGTGAGGGTGGGGTTCGAGGATGGGGGTGAGTGTTGGGGTCTGATTTGGCATGCAGGTGGGGGGGAAGCAGTATTGGAGCTTCAACTTACCAGTATCCATTCCTCCGCCGACTCCTGCGAGGCCGTCAGGATGCAGGATGTTCAAGACTTCCTCCTCCCATGATGTGAATTGTGGGGGTTGAGGTGGGGGTCCTCCGCCAGTCTTCTGCACGGCGATGTTGTGCCTGGATACCATGGAACGCACCTTCCCCCGTAGGTCGTTCCATCGCTTCCTGATGTCTTCCCGATTTCTGGGGTGCTGTCCCACTGCGTTCACCCTGTCGACAATCCTCTGCCATAGCTCCGTCCTCCGGGCAATACTGGTGTATTGTATCTGTGTGCCGAACAGCTGGGGCTCTACCCGAACGATTTCCTCCACCATGACCCTGAGTTCTTCGTCTGTGAAGCGGGGTTGTCTTTGGGGTGCCATGGGGTGGTGTGTATGATGTGTGGGGTGGAGTATGTGTATTTAAGTGAGTTGAGTGTGGTGGTGTGTGTTGTTTTGTGTGTGGATAGTGTGTGGGTGATGGTGTTGAGTGGCTGTGGCTGTTATGTTTTGGATGCTGGTGTCTCGCTCTTGTCTTCTTTACGAATTTTTAAGCGTAGGGGTTTGTGGGTGATGTAGGTGTGTGTTTTATATTGTATTGTGTGTGTGGGAGTGGTGTGTGTATGTGTATCAGGTGTGTGGGATTCAAATCGTCCAATGTGGCTGAGTTTTGTTCGTTTGTGTGTATTCTGACCGCGCCGGTGTGTCCCGCCAATGGAATACCGCGTTTGAATGACCGCCGCGTGGATTCGTGGGTCGTAATGGGATGGGCGTATTTCTGTTGGCGTGGCGGTGGAGGTTTGCTCACCTCCACCTTTCCGCCGACCGCTGGTCTGGCGGTCTGTTGTGGCGGTCGGATTTTCGGAGGTTTGCCTTCTGCGGGTCAGAATGACCGTGGCGGGTTTCCGCGACCGCGGCGGGATTATGGAGGATTTCTGACCGGCGGTAGGCGCCTTTTACCGCCGAGGTCAGAATGAGGGCCATAGTGTTTTCACTATGAGCACTGGGGCCTAGCCATCAGGATCACAGTGAGACAGTGAAAACAGTGACAAACATCCTGACATACACTCACAAACAGGCCAAAAGTGGGGGTAACAAGGCTAGAAAGAGGCTACTTTCTCACACAACCCCCCCCCAAACGAAGGACAATAAGGCTAATCTTGGCCAGTTGAGACTTTATTGTCTAAGTGGTGATAAGTAGAGAGTAGCTCTGCAATAGACTGGTTACTCCCTTTATCATCCACTATATGGTTACTTCCCTGTGGGGATGTAAACCACCCTGTTTGAAGTTTTTTAGCTAAGCAACAATGTGAAGATGTATTTTCAGAGTTTCTATCAGTAAGTTTTAGTTTAGAGCAGTGGGAATTGTCCACTGAACCTATTTGTAATGATGGAAATGCCAGACAGGGATGCTGTCTCAATAAAGCCATAGCTGGGCAAAAACTTTGTCCATATGGCTGGAAGAGAGAACAGGGATGCTGTTTCTCTTTAGTTGGAGCAGGGCAGGGATGCTGTCCTATGAGCTCCACACTAGGGCAGGGATGCTGTCCTAAGTGTTGTGAGGCAGTGCAGGGTTTCTGCACTAAAGTTTCTCTGGGAGGGTTGGAGGGATGCTCCATGTTAACTAAAATGGTGCTCTTTTTGTCACCAATGTTAGTTATCCCACCGAGAGGTACTTCTACCTCAGGGAGTCCAGCTTTGCCAGCTGATGATTCCCTTGGAACAGGTGCCACCCCAGGAGAGGTTTCTCCCACCACAGGAATGGTATCCTGAATGGTAGGGTGGTTAGGGGATACTGTGATACCCTTTTGACCTGTTGATGGAGAGGGATCCTGAGTTTTCAGGCCTTCTCTCCTTTGCTTTTTCATTTCAGTAGAAATGAGAGGGAACAATTCCTCAGGGATGCCCAGCATGGCTGCATGGGCATAAAACTCTACATCAGCTCAACCTGAGGCCTCTAGGTCATTACCTAAGAGACAGTCTACCGGCAAGCTAGGTGATACCACCACCTGCTTAGGGCCAGTAACTCCACCCCAACTAAACTGAATTATAGCTAAGGGAAGAAACTTAGTGGAGTTATGGACATCAATAATCTTATACTGTTGTCCAATGATGTGTTGATCAGGGTGCACTAGGTTTTCAGTCACCAAAGTGAAACTGGCACCTGTGTCCCTATAGGCCAAGGCCTCAACACCATTTATTGAAACTGTCTGCCTGTACTTATCCATTGTAAGGGGACAAGCAGCCAGTGTGGCAAGGCCAATGCCACTAGGTGTGACAGAAACTGTCTTGGGAGTGACTACCCCAGTTTCTACTATGGACCCAAAAGTGAACCCAACTACACCCTTCACTTGACTGTTGCCAGCAGTCCCACCACTAGTACCACTACTGCTAGGGGCACTAGAGCTTGATGTATTAGTGGTGGTAGGCTCAGGGGGTTTACCTGGACAGGACTTATCCCCTGGCCTATGGCCTCTGTTTTTACACACAAAGCACCAAGGCTTTTTAATGTGTGCAGGTTGGGAAGAAGAGGAAGAATTTGTTTTATCCCCACCCTCTGAAGAGTGTTTAAGATTTGAAGTGGGATCTTTGGTTTTACCCTTATCCCCATGCTTATCTTGAGATTTTTCACCATCTTTCTTCTTATTGCCATCTTTGTCACCCCCTGTATGAACTTTTCTGTTCACCCTTGTTCTGACCCATTTGTCTGCCTTCTTTCCCAATTCTTGGGGAGAGGTCAGATCAGAGTCTACCAGGTACTGGTGCAACAAATCAGACACACAATTATTAAGTATATGCTCTCTCAGGATTGTGTTATACAGGCTTTCATAATCAGTAACTTTACTGCCATGTAACCACCCCTCCAAGGCCTTCACTGAATGGTCAATGAAATCAACCCAGTCTTGTGAAGACTCCTTTTTGGTCTCTCTGAACTTTATCCTGTATTGTTCAGTGGTTAAGCCATAACCATCCAGGAGTGCATTCTTAAGAACTGTAAAATTATTGGCATCATTTTCTTTCACAGTAAGGAGCCTATCCCTACCTTTTCCACTAAATGATAGCCATAGGATAGCAGCCCACTGCCTTTGAGGGACATCCTGTACAACACAGGCCCTCTCAAGTGCAGCAAACCACTTGTTAATGTCATCCCCCTCCTTATAAGGGGGAACTATCTTGTGCAGATTCCTGGAATCATGCTCTTTTGCAGGATGACTATGGGGAATACTGCTGCTGCCACCATGGGTATCTAAACCCAACTTCTGTCTTTCCTTCTCTAATTCAAAAGACTGTCTATCCAAATCCAGCTGTTGCTTTTTAAGCTTCAGTCTGGTTTGTTCCACCCTAAACTTATTGAGTTCCCTCTCTAACATTCTGTCATCAGGGTTGGTGGGAGGGACATTCCTAGAAACAGAGCTATGATGGGAATGAACAGAAGGAGACCTGTCCCTTACAGAAGCCACCCTAACAGCTTGGTTAACAGAAACATTACTACCAGTATGGTGAGAATAAATGCTTTTGCTATGATGTGAGACAACACTATTTATATGGTGTGGCTCATCATCATTATCAACTATGCTAGATTGTCTAGTAATGGGCAGGCTAGGAAGTTTCTTTCCTGAATCTTTTCCTGGGGGAGTCCCTGAATCAGATTGAGAACTATTAGGTACTTTTTCAACAGATGAGGCACCTATGGCCTTATCCTGTTCTCTAAGCATGTTAAGTAACAGTTCCAAGGAAGGATTCTTCCCTACACTCATACCTCTCTCTATACAGAGACTCCATGCTCTTTTCCAGCTAAGGTTGTCATATGCAAGTTTGGACAGATCAACATTTTGGCCTGTGCCAGACATATTTAGAGAGGATTAAAGTGATAGAAAAAGAGACAAAAGTTTTCAGAACTTTTTAGAAAGACAGAAAAAAACTTTTTAAACTTTTAAGAACTTTTTGAAAGTTTTAGAAGTACTTTTCAGCACTTAGAAAAGAGTGAAAAGAGGAAATGCAAAACTTTTTGGCTATGTGTATATACACTGACCTTGTTTTGTATATTTTTCTCTTATGAAAAGTACAATGACAAGAGTGGTAAGTAGTCTCAAGCACTTATCCCACCACTGCACAACCAATGTAGGAGGCTGGACTGGCTTGTAGTGAGTACCAAGGGGTACTTGCACCTTGCACCAGGCCCAGTTATCCCTTATTAGTGTATAGGGTGTCTAGCAGCTTAGGCTGATAGATAACGGTAGCTTAGCAGAGCAGCTTAGGCTGAACTAGGAGACGTGTGAAGCTACTACAGTACCACCTAGTGTCATATGCACAATATCATAAGAAAACACAATACACAGTTATACTAAAAATAAAGGTACTTTATTTTTATGACAATATGCCAAAGTATCTTAGAGTGTACCCTCAGTGAGAGGATAGGAAATATACACAAGATATATATACACAATAGCAAAAATATGCAGTATAGTCTTAGAAAACAGTGCAAACAATGTATAGTTACGATAGGATGCAATGGGGAAACATAGGGATAGGGGCAACACAAACCATATACTCCAAAAGTGGAATGCGAACCACGAATGGACCCCAAACCTATGTGACCTTGTAGAGGGTCGC
Organism: Pleurodeles waltl; assembly: GCF_031143425.1. Lineage (NCBI taxonomy): Eukaryota > Metazoa > Chordata > Amphibia > Caudata > Salamandridae > Pleurodeles > Pleurodeles waltl. The sequence continues at coordinate 590,841,349 of NC_090447.1, forward strand.
TGGGACTATTAGAAAATAGTGAGAGTTAGAAAAATAACCCTCCCCAAGACCCTGAAAAGTGAGTGCAAAGTGCACTAAAGTTCCCCAAAGGACAAAGAAGTCGTGTTAGAGGAATTATGCAGGAAAGACACAAACCAGCAATGCAACAACTGTGGATTTCCAATCTAGGGTACCTGTGGAACAAGGGGACCAAGTCCAAAAGTCACAAGCAAGTCGGAGATGGGCAGATGCCCAGGAAATGACAGCTGCGGGTGCAAAGAAGCTTCGACTGGACAGAAGAAGCTGAGGTTTCTGCAGGAACGAAAAGGGCTAGAGACTTCCCCTTTGGTGGACGGATCCCTCTCGCCATGGAGAGTCGTGCAGAAGTATTTTCCCGCCGATAGGACGCTAACAAGCCTTGCTAGCTGCTAATCGTGTGGTTAGCGTTTTTGGATGCTGCTGGGGCCCAGGAGGGACCAGGAGGTCGCAAATTGGAACTGAAGAGAGAGGGGACATCGAGCAAGACAAAGAGCCCTCACTGAAGCAGGTAGCACCCGGAGAAGTGCCAGAAACAGGCACTACAAGGATGCATGAAACAGTGCTCGCCGAAGTTGCACAAAGGAGTCCCACGTCGCCGGTGACCAACTTAGAAAGTCGTGCAATGCAGGTTAGAGTGCCGTTGACCCAGGCTTAGTTGTGCACAAAGGATTTCCGCCGGAAGTGCACAGGGGCCGGAGTAGCTGCAAAGTCGCAGTTCCCAGCAATGCAGCCCAGCGAGGTGAGGCAAGGACTTACCTCCACCAAACTTGGGCTGAAGAGTCACTGGACTGTGGGGGTCACTTGGACAGAGTCGCTGGTTTCGAGGGACCTCGCTCGTCGTGCTGAGAGGAGACCCAAGGGACCGGTAATGCAGCTTTTTGGTGCCTGCGGTTGCAGGGGGAAGATTCCGTCGACCCACAGGAGAATACTTCGGAGCTTCTGGTGCAGAGAGGAGGCAGGCTACCCCCACAGCATGCACAAGCAGGAAACCAGTCGAGAAGGCGGCAGGATCAGCGTTACAGAGTTGCAGTAGTCGTCTTTGCTACTATGTTGCAGGTTTGCAGGCTTCCAGCGCGGTCAGCAGTCGATTCCTTATCAGAAGGTGAAGAGAGAGATGCAGAGGAACTCGGCTGAGCTCATGCATTCGTTATCTAAAATTTCCCCAGAGACAGAGACCCTAAATAGCCACAAAAGAGGGTTTGGCTACCTAGGAGAGAGGATAGGCTACTAACACCTGAAGGAGCCTATCAGCAGGAGTCTCTGACGTCACCTGGTGGCACTGGCCACTCAGAGCAGTCCAGTGTGCCAGCAGCACCTCTGTTTCCAAGATGGCAGAGGTCTGGAGCACACTGGAGGAGCTCTGGACACCTCCCAGGGGAGGTGCAGGTCAGGGGAGTGGTCACTCCCCTTTCCTTTGTCCAGTTTCGCGCCAGAGCAGGGGCTAAGGGGTCCCTGAACCGGTGTAGACTGGCTTATGCAGAATTGGGCACATCTGTGCCCAAGAAAGCATTTCCAGAGGCTGGGGGAGGCTACTCCTCCCCTGCCTTCACACCATTTTCCAAAGGGAGAGGGTGTCACACCCTCTCTCAGAGGAAGTTCTTTGTTCTGCCATCCTGGGCCAGGCCTGGCTGGACCCCAGGAGGGCAGATGCCTGTCTGAGGGTTTGGCAGCAGCAGCAGCTGCAGTGAAACCCCAGGAAAGGCAGTTTGGCAGTACCAGGGTCTGTGCTACAGACCACTGGGATCATGGGATTGTGCCAACTATGCCAGGATGGCATAGAGGGGGCAATTCCATGATCATAGACATGTTACATGGCCATATTCGGAGTTACCATTGTGAAGCTACATATAGGTAGTGACCTATATGTAGTGCACGCGTGTAATGGTGTCCCCGCACTCACAAAGTTCAGGGAATTGGCTCTGAACAATGTGGGGGCACCTTGGCTAGTGCCAGGGTGCCCTCACACTAAGTAACTTTGCACCTAACCTTTACCAGGTAAAGGTTAGACATATAGGTGACTTATAAGTTACTTAAGTGCAGTGTAAAATGGCTGTGAAATAACGTGGACGTTATTTCACTCAGGCTGCAGTGGCAGGCCTGTGTAAGAATTGTCAGAGCTCCCTATGGGTGGCAAAAGAAATGCTGCAGCCCATAGGGATCTCCTGGAACCCCAATACCCTGGGTACCTCAGTACCATATACTAGGGAATTATAAGGGTGTTCCAGTAAGCCAATGTGAATTGGTAAAATTGGTCACTAGCCTGTTAGTGACAATTTAAAAGTAATGAGAGAGCATAACCACTGAGGTTCTGGTTAGCAGAGCCTCAGTGAGACAGTTAGGCACCACACAGGGAACACATACATGCACACCTATGAGCACTGGGGCCCTGTGTGACAGGGTCCCAGTGACACATACATATAGGCCACAACCTTATGAGCACTGGGGTCCTGACTAGCAGGGTCCCAGTGACACATAACAAACATACTGAAAACATAGGGCCTGATTCTAACTTTGGAGGACGGTGTTAAACCGTCCCAAAAGTGGCGGATATACCACCTACCGTATTACGAGTTCCATAGGATATAATGGACTCGTAATACGGTAGGTGGTATATCCGCCACTTTTGGGACGGTTTAACACCGTCCTCCAAAGTTAGAATCAGGCCCATAGTGTTTTCACTATGAGCACTGGGGCCTAGCCATCAGGATCCCAGTGAGACAGTGAAAACAGTGACAAACATCCTGACATACACTCACAAACAGGCCAAAAGTGGGGGTAACAAGGCTAGAAAGAGGCTACTTTCTCACAGTTAGGTGCCAAGTTATTTAGTGTGTGGGCACCCTGGCACTAGCCAAGGTGCCCCCACATTGTTCAGGGTGTCGCGTATGCTCTCATTATCTTAATGAGACTACTGGATTTTGAGCAGCAAGATCGTCCACAATGGGGGGGACAGAGTCTGACCCACGGTGGATGACGCTTGCCACTCCAAATCCAGGTTTTGCTCCGGCTAACTAGCAGTGCCTCATCTCCCCCCAGTGGCAGAGACAATTGGGCAGCAGAACGCATGAAATCTGTACTTCTAAGGGAAGTTGTGGTCACTCAGGTCACAACCGGTTCTCTCATACACAGTGCGGTCTCATCTATAAATGACAATCAAGGCAGTATAAGTTTTAAAGATTGGTTTAATAAAACAACTGCATTTTGGATAGCAAAGCGTGAGCTGCAATAACCAGAACTACACAACACAGTAATATTAAAGTAGTAACGACGAGAGTGAAGCACAAGAATAAGGCTATCATACTGCCGCTAGATTATTTTCTCTCTAAGTTATATTTCGAGCACAGCATGTTAAGCTCTAAACCTGCCTTTCAGGTTCCCCCGGGAGGACATCAACCCTCATACCTGAGCCAAGGCCTGTAATCTGCATCAGCATCTACAACGGGGCATTCAGCATACAGTTGTGGTTCCCTGGCTGGAATCTCCCTCTTGACGTGTACTAGGACTAGGAAGTGTTTTTATAACTAACACGCAGATGTTCTAAGAAAATCTCCCTACGTAAGGATGTGTATTTTCTACGAATGCTGGAGACTAAACTTCTACCACGTTTACTGGCAATGTACCAGACTGTAGCCTTGACTGAAGCACAGGGCGATCAAGAATGCATTATTTGAGAACACAGTGCTGAACTAAGCTAAACAGTGTGATAGAAGAAATTAAGACAAGACCGTAAAAAATGGTTATTGTAAAATAACAGTGCAAAGCTGAATAAAATATATCTAGGGCAAAGTGCACAGCGGCCTAGTATGTTAAACTAACATGCATGGAGCTACACATAAAATGGCTACACAACACCCTCCCCTTGTCTGTAGAATGTGGTTCAAGCCAAAGCTAAAACCCTACTAAATTTTGACAAGTTAAGAGGAGACACAAGCATATTACTTGATAATTTAGAAATGAGCATGTGGTTCAGTGCTGAATTCAAATTGGAATGTCAAGTTAGAAAAGATCTGAATCAATCACAATTCATGGAAAGCAGGAGATCTTCCACTTCGGCAGATGACAGACCCGGTAAATCCGCGCCAAAAATGACTAAGGAGCAGGTGTGTTCCATAGCCCTAGTATCAACCAAGGTGGCATCCCATGCAGTGCCCATTAACGAGTCGTTGTTAACTTCCTCCAGGAAGGGTAGCTCGTAATCAGCTTCTCTCAGCAAACGCAGCCGCCGTGCGCATGTCTGGTATGAACCCTCAACGAGAAAACCAACAGATCAGTATCAATCACTGAAGGACGTTGTTGTGAAAGATAAAGTTCTAGTGCATGTTCAAAAGAGCACCAACGGCACCGAAACACGGGTTGCACACAATCAAAAAGCGGTCTGAATGACAAAGACCAGTCACACCCCAAATGTTCCAGGAGTGTTGCTCCAAACTGCTGCATCATGCGTTCATGAGACAGCTGCGCTGATTGGAGCGCCTTCATTTGTCCTTGTTGCGGCGGGACAGCCATTGCGGAACAACAACAGCAACAGCAAAATGCTGGCTAATAAAGCCAAAGTTATTGGAAAACCCTCAAAAATACTTCACAAAATTTAGTGAATAGCTGAAGGTATCAAACCGAATATAGAGGAGAAGGTGTGAACAAAACCAATACCAACAGCTTTGAAAATGTGTGCTAATCCAGCCGTGCTGGACGCTTTAAATATACATCCCACGAGTTCACCAAAGTGTCTCGGAAAGTTAATATTTAACAGGGACTGTATTTCTGCCGACGACCTTGCCACTTGAAGTGCGTAGGTTTTGCGTGCAGATGTAAGGGCCACATTCTTCTGAAACAATAAAGCCTTGAGTCTACTCAACTTGTCAAAATTCACCTTGGAAGTAGCAATATGAGGCCAGATGTCAGCTACCTCCCTTAATTTAGTGGGGGGAAACAACACGTTCCCGCAGCATGTAACAACCTTAGAGACCGAAACAACGTAAACTATTCCGGCCCGCATGCCACAACAGTCTTCACTATTGAGAAGGACGTCGCTGCCATTTGAAAGCACCTGGAACATGCGTTTAATCAAGGGTACTGGAACTCCCTTCAGATAGCAAGCCAAGTTTGCAACCGAGGCATTACATGCCCCATGCAAGGACAGCTGCTTACAAATCATCGAATGGCTGACTGAAGTCTTGCATTCACTACCGCTAAGAAAGACCTCTTTCATGCCATTGAGGCATTTGTACGAGAAGGGAAGCTTTCACACCTCATGGATGTAACTATCGCCCAACTTTTCATATCTGCCTGAACTGTCGTGGTCGAAGTGACCTCATACCGCAACGTGTTTCAAACAAGAAGTGAATTGTAATGTTGAAATATGCAGATTAATGACCCCGTGTATTAACCACTCTGCTGAAGGAATCTCGGCCATGGAGAAAGGCAGTCTTTCTATCTTTTAAATGTTAAGCATGACATAAGTCGCTCCTTTCTTAGCCATTAGTTGTTGTTGTCGCGTCAAATTAAAGGAAATAAATATTTCCCTGGCACTGATGTGCTACCATGGAACGCGACCCGCCTTCAATGTCTGAAGTGTCCAACCCAACTGCATAATGGACCTGGTCTGACTCTGTCCATGATATAAAGAAGACATATCAGATTGTATACTGTCTATAGCAGAAGAATCAATGTTGTTAATTGTACATATCCGGTCGAACAAGGTGTGTATCCCATTATCCACAATAGCTAATGCCTTTTTCAAATTTTCCTGATCTAATTGCCTTAACTGGGCTGCAGCCTCTTGTTGAGAAAGTTTCCATATTTCATTGTATACTTCATACAGGAAATGTTTCCTACGTGGTATCTTGGGGCCTGACAAGAAATCTTGTAAGTCAGTGTTGTTAGACAAGAGATTGAGGTGCGCTTTAACTGCATCAAGGGAGGACGATTTTAGCCACTGTTGCCACAATTTTCCTACACTATATGTTGTAATTATGTCAGCATGTTCTGGTGATATATAGCAAGGGTCTGGCCTACTCGTCCAGAAACCCCCCGAGGAGGTGACAAAACGTTGATGACACCCGTTGGTATCTATGGGCCACAACAACCACCCGCCTGGACGTGTCAGTGACGCATTAAACGTACCATTGTGGACCCACTCGTTAAGCTCGTGTATGGTTGCATTTGTGTATTTTTGCCAGTTGTCAAATTTTGCAGGGGCAGGTATACTGGGCATGTTTAATTCTCTAATTGTCGCTAAGCCTAAACAACTTGTTTGTTGCACTGTTTCAATTAAAAAGATCATTTGAACAGGGATGAGACATGCTCTAAACAATGTTTCTGTACCCTTAGTCTTCCAATTTTTTGTTCCCCAAACACTTTTCAAATCAATATATTTGGACCAATATTCACAACCTTCAATTGATAACCAGGAAACAAAGGATTCCGGATATATAAATTTCATGTTAGTCAATAACGTATGTATATCCTTAGTAGGAGTTACTTTAAAATAATATGCATTTTTTTGACGATGCCCAGAAAAATACGCATATTTTTCAATATACGTTTTTGAACTCCCTTGTGGTGGAGTTGGACAATGTTCCCATTGCGTGTAATTAAATATTGTCTTGTGACTATTCGCTCTATGTATGAAGTGGTGCCCATAATAATTATGGCAAAACATATCACCATAAATTTCTTTAAACTGGTAAACGTCTTCGTTTTCATAGACAGTATAATATTGCAATTCTGTCATCATAGAATCAACTGTTTTCACATCCCAATCATCTGACACAATGCCTGGTATGACTATATCATTCATAGATAATTTTAACATATACAGTATTTGGATAATTTCAGTGGGACCATATATATCAAACATCACTTTGTCCCAAACAATCCCACCAGGAATTGGCACTGCGGAAATGTTCACAAAGGATAAGTCTCTTCGGACCTTATGTGATGAAAAATGTGGTTTCAAAACCTCCTCCACCTGTTCAACCGCTGATCTCTCTGGAAGAAAATGACCATTTATCAACAAGAAAAAGGTAATAAACCCAATCCAAAGTGGAAATGCTAGGAGAATCAAAGAAAGCAATACATAGTTCCATGGAAAAATGAAATATATGTCTTTAAGCCAATGTATTAGCTTACGTGCACCTGACAGGTCAGCTGTCGAAGAGGCAAACGAGTCAAATAGACCGTCGTTGAAGTAGGCAAAGTAACCAGAGGCAGTTCTTGCAAATGGCATAGCCGTGGTCAGTGGTGGAGTTGGTGTTTCCTGTGGTGGTACACTGTAGACAGCACCATCCGTCTGGCTTGTAGTCATGGTGACTTGATCAAACGTTTCTAAATTGCTTGTTGTTAGTGGAACTAATGCAAGATCATCATCCACCCTCCCCAAGCTCGGAGAGGTGTCAGTGTTGGTATAAACAACTTGAAGCGGAACTTCTTCTCCAGTAGTGAGAGGGATTCAGGAACTACTGGATGTTCCTCTTGGTCGGCTGTGCAGAATCGGCCACATATTGTAGTTTGACATTGTCAATTGAAACAAAACGATTTTCTTTGGCACCTGGCAACGGTGGTAGAATAACAGTTCTGGTACCGTGTATCCCCAGTACAGGGACTGGTGCCCGAAAGGAAGGGCCAAATTCTTTTTTCACTGCGACCTTTTCACATACAAGATCCCCAACCCTGGGAATCCAGCCTGTAGATATTACAGGCACATCCTTAATTCCTGTGGAGGCAGCACTTTTAAAAGAGTTTTCCTCACAGAATTGCTGTAATTCCTGTAAAACAGTGACACGATCATTTATGTCAAAAGGTGTTTCTGCTGCCTCCACGCCAGGACCATCAAGATCCGGAACAAACATTTGTGTTCCGAACAGGCACTCATATGAAGTACGACCCCCCAGGGACCTTCTTGGCAGGTTATTTAGTGCTCTCTGAACTCCATACAGGTGGGATTGCCAACTACGACCCGTACCTAAGACTCTGGCTGTTAACTATTGCTTTAAATCGCGGTTTAATCGCTCCACAACACTATTTCCCTCAGGATGAAATGGAGAGGAATACTGCAGTTGGACCCCAATGAAACCATGCTGTCACTGAATGCCCTTGAGGCGAAAGCAGGGCCCTGGTCCGAATGGAACGCCGCAGCTGCATATGTACCGATAAAGACTCGCAAATCTTTAATAACAGTCTGAGCGGCAGCCGAGCGTTGTGGCCACACCCACACAAATCTGGAGCATGAATCAACAGCGACTAATATGTATTTGTATGCACTATCAGGTGTTAATGGACCACAGTGGCCAAGTACACACATTGTAATGGTCTATTGGAAATGAAGAGGGGTGTCTGCGGTGGGCACTTAGCCGTGGAAACTTTAATTTGTTGACAGATGTCACAACAAAGGACATACTGCTTAGTCTCTTTATAGAGACCGGGCCACCAATAACGGGCCTGTAAGAGTGAAATTGTGGCCGCCACACCAGCATGTGCAGATGCCACCCCCCATGTGCTGCTTTAATCAATTGTGATCTTACATCTTTACTGAGGATGTCGCGTACGCCTACGCCTGGAATTTTAATTTCAGCGTTCAGCATACCTCCCATCAAGTATTGATATTTATTACGAAATCCTTTAGAATAAGGCGTACCATCAACCGTAGCTTTTATGGCAGCCATAATGTCTGTGTCTGGTTTGGTACTCGACCGACTCACTGCAGCTACAGTTGCAACCGCCACTGCTGACTTTGCGGCTTCATCAGCCAATGTATTTCCAGCAACGTGTATCCCAACGCGCTGGTGTCCAAGTGTATGCACAACATGGACCTTCTGTAGCGTCTCTTTCAGGTCTGCTACCTTCCCCCACAGGAGTCTGTGTTTTATGGTGTTGCCTTTGGAATATCTGAACCAATTTTGACACCAGTAATGCAAATATTCATTAAAGGACTGGACACAGTAATATGAATCACAAACAGTCAGTGTGGACTGCGCTGGATCCGTATGTTCTAGTGCCATCAGCAGAGCTTTTAGCTCAGCCAATTGTGCTTTACAATCCCCTAAGGTATGTGTATAGGTATGTAGGGGATAGAATTTCTCCCCCTCCATATAGCCACTTACGATTGCGCAATGAGCAGAGTATTGATGTTTAGTTCCAATCGCTGGTTGCGCAGAGCCATTGGTGTACATGATTCTATGATATTGATCAATAGGCAAGGTATTCACTGGAACTGGATATTCTACCTCATATTGTAGAAATTCTTGAGTTTGTAATTTTGGATCGCAAATGTAGTCTACATCAGTGGTTGTTAGAGACATAGCCCATTGTATCCAACGTGGATATAGTGCTTTTGCGTTCGGAACACTAGCTTTTGTAACAGCCTCTAGGGCTGGAATTGGAGAAACTACAATAATGCCTTTCCCTTGGGCAAGAGGTCTTTCTTTAATAAAGCCATCTGTGCAGCACTGAGAATTTTCTCTGTGGGTGCAAAGCGTTGTTCAGCAGCTAAATACAAATGTGATTTGTATGCTATCAGGACTGCCTCACCTTCGTTAAATGTCACATAGGTGAAACCGATGGCCCCAGCTATTACCCTGATGACCAAAAGCGTTTGTTGTCCCTTGTGTGTAAATGTTTTGCTGCTAACATGTCTGTCTGCAATTCTCGAAGAGTGCGTGTATGTTCAACTGTCCAAAATGTACTTGAAAAATCAGGATGTATTAAGTCATATAAAGGTTTTATGCATGTTGCATAATCAGGAATGTATGTTCTGCCAAAATTTTGAAAACCCAACAATGTTTGAAGTTTTTTAATCGTATTTGGTGGTTGCAATTGTGCACATTTTCCTAAAAATTCTGGCACTAGGCTCTTCCTTCACTCAACAGCTCATATCCCAGGAACAGGACGCTGAGGAAGTCAATTTTTGATTTTGTAAAGTTAAATTTGTAGCTGAGTTTGACAAATCCTACAACAATGCGTGCTACCCGTCTTAAATGTTGTAGTAACTCGTCATCTGTGAGATATATATCACCCACATATGAAAATGCTTCAGGGTCTATCTTGTGTAAAATAGCAGTCACACGAGCCGCAAACAGTCCTGGGCTGTTCTTGTACCCCTGGGGCAAACAACAGAATTTTCTGAGAGCCTAATGCGCTAAAGCTTTTTAAGTCCCTGCTTTCAGGTGCTATGTTCTGGCAGAAGAATCCATTTGAGATGTCTAAAGCTGTTTTGTATTTTTTCTGCACTATTTTGCTCATTAGTGCAGTGCTATTTGAGTTTTGTATAGCATATGTACGTGTATGTCCGTTTAAATGTCTGTAGTCTAAGACTATTCTGTATGAATGGTCTGGCTTAGCTACAGGGAATAAAGGTTGTTCATCAGTGAGACACAGGGTTCAATCACACCCTGGTATTCTAATTGTGTAACCCGGGCCCTTGCTTCATGTTTTATGGGATACTGTGGTGGTGGCTGAGGTTCACTTTTAATAGGAATGACATGGTAGGGAGAGCCCCTATCCCACCTTGCGTGATTTCTATATAATGCGGGTGCTTGTGCTAGAGCCCATTCTATAGAATAGGTCTCTGCGAGTTCCTCCAGAACAAGGGGTGAGAAAGAAGGTTTAATGACCTCTATTCCATATGGGCAGGTGCGGACAAAGTCAGGGGGCCAATCTTGTTCAGCAAACAAGATGTCGTACACTTTAACTACACGGTGCCAAAAGATTGCGTGTATTGTGCGTTCAATGTCTCCTTCTAATTGTAGTGTTACTTTGTATACCCTATCAGGTTCGGAGACACGCATGTCTGCTGTTTCTACTTGTATGAAGTCATCATTTGCTTTCACCTCCAGATGCTCTAGAAGATTCCGGTGAACTATTGTGACCTCTGCCGCGCTGACTAGCAGTGCTAGAGCCTAAGTCTTGTTCTTCAAGAGAACCCTCTTCCTGAGTCGCATGTCGAACTGAGACTGCTGCCACTTTTTTCTTTTTAAATTGTTGTTTTTGCTGTACAGGTTTCTCTTCCTTTTTAACAGAAACCTCCGAAGAGCGTTGTGATTCCTGTCTCGGTTTCAAGTACTCTGTTGTTCGCTCAGATCGCCCACCTCCCTCATTTCTTTTTTCCGATGAGTCCTGAAAGGAACGAAATTGGCGTGTATCAGTATATTGATATCTATCAGGGGTTTTTATATTATCTCTATTCCTGAGATTATACCTATTCTATGGGGTCTCCGTCCGTGGAGATTCTCCCCTTTTTTTTTTTAGGCGTTTGTTGCTTTTTATCCCAGCGTTTCTTATTTCCCTCAGGTTGTTGTTTAGTATTATCTTTATTAACTTTACCCTGAAATTGAGGTGTTTGTGGTCTAGCCCCAAGGCTAGCTCGACCGATACTCGAATATGTTTCCGCTATTATTTTAGGCAGCTCCTGTTCCTGATCTTGTTGCATTGAAAGTGCAACTGCTTCCCCTTTAAGGTTATTTAGGATGATTGAAGAGACTGTGGCAAAATTGCCCATCAGTTGCATTCCCAAATCTAGGGCCGGGGCAGCCCCGTATTCATCTTGAATTTGTTTAAGCACTTCCGGTAAGTTGGCAAGTGTCAGTGTACTGTGTGCCGTTGTATAGAGCGCGGCAAATACCGTGCCCCATGTATTACAGTTTTCAACAGTAGGGACCATCCCAAAGGGCAAGCACATAGTCAATATTCTATGTTTATCCTGAGGTCCCGTATGGGGAAATACTGCTTCCAGCGTATTAATTTTTCGTGCTAGCCAGAACGGAGTCTCCTCTTGTTTGGCCGGGACCTTACCCATAATTGAATGTACAGTCACCGGATTTATACCTGGTGTTACTGCATGTGGTTGTGCTGGAGCAGCACGCGATGGGTTTGTATTTAAAGTTTGCATCACAAATTGTACTAATCGTCTGTTTATTGCTATTAGCTCAATGTATAATCGTCGAACCTCAGCTACTGCTAAATTCGCAACCGCAGGATGTGGTGTATATGTGGCCAATAAAGGCCAGGTACGACCGTCATTACTTAGTGGACCTAACCTTACTGGTAATATTGTATGGTGTAGGGTGCCATCAAGCCAATTATTATGTTCTTGATAAGATAGAGGTATCTCTAAGTATGCGTACGCCCTGTATTGTCCAGGCGCGTTAGCAACTGTATATGTGTGAAATGAATTTGAATTTCCATCAACTGCTGGAAATGTGACCCAAGAGTAAAAAAGCTCTGTTCTATAAGCTACATGGGTGTCCACCACAAACGTGACTGGACCTCCCTGGGCCGTGAGGCCATTTGCTAGTAAGTGTGCTGTGAGAGGTTGTCTCATGTTAACAGCTATTTGTATAACCTGGGGATTCGCCATCATAGAAGCACTAAGAGTTGAGAGAAGGCACACCAAGATGGGGTTATTCCTTTTAAAGTTCAAACTTGAACAACCGCCAGCCGAAAATAGGATTACCTATACGGCTGTGGTGGAAATCCTCAGTACCACAGACATCTCCGTATGCGGAACTGAGGTGTCATTATATAAAATACGACTGAGAGGTTCCGGTGGACCCGAAAATTAGAGCCTGACCAAACGTTGGCGGTGCCATGTCGCGCAGGCTCTCATTATCTTAATGAGACTACTGGATTTTGAGCAGCAAGATCGTCCACAATGTGAGGGGACTGAGTCTGACCCACGGTGGATGACACTTGGCACTCCAAATCCAGGTTTTGCTCTGGCTAACTAGCAGTGCCTCATCTCCCCCCAATGGCAGAGACAATTGGGCAGCAGAGCGCATGACATATCAGTACTTCTCAGGGAAGTCGTGGTCACTCAGGTCACAACCGGTTCTCTCATACACAGTGCGGTCTCATCTATAAATGACAATAAAGGCAGTATAAATTTTAAAGATTGGTTTAATAAAACAACTGCATTTTGGATAGCAAAGCATGAGCTGCAATAACCAGAACTACGCAACACAGTAATATTAAAATAGTAACGACGAGAGTGAAGCACAAGAATAAGGCTATCATACTGCTGCTAGATTATTTTCTCTCTAAATTATATTTTGCGCACAGCATGTTAAGCTCTAAACCTGCCTTTCAGGTTCCACCGGGAGGACATCAACCCTCATACCTGAGCAAAGGCCTGTAATCTGCATCAGCATCTGCAACGGGGCATTCAGCATACAGTTGTGGTTCCCTGGCTGGAATTTCCCTCTTGACGTGTACTAGGACTAGGAAGTGTTTTTATAACTTACACGCAGATGTTCTAAGAAAACGTCCCTACGTAAGGATGTGTATTTTCTACGAATGCTGGAGACTAAACTTCTACCACGTTTACTGGCAATGTACCAGACTGTAGCCTTGACTGAAGCACAGGGCGATCAAGAATGCATTATTTGAGAACACAGTGCTGAACTAAGCTAAACAGTGTGATAGAAGAAATTAAGACAAGACCGTAAAAAATGGTTATTGTAAAATAACAGTGCAAAGCTGAATAAAATATATCTAGGGCAAAGTGCACAGCAGCCTAGTATGTTAAACTAACATGCATGGAGCTACACATAAAATGGCTACACAACACCCTCCCCTTGTCTGTAGAATGTGGTTCAAGCCAAAGCTAAAACCCTACTAAATTTTGACAAGTTAAGAGGAGACACAAGCATATTACTTGATAATTTAGAAATGAGCATGTGGTTCAGTGCTGAATTCAAATTGGAATGTCAAGTTAGAAAAGATCTGAATCAATCACAATTCATGGAAAGCAGGAGATCTTCCACTTCGGCAGATGACAGACCCGGTAAATCCGCGCCAAAAATGACTAAGGAGCAGGTGTGTTCCATAGCCCTAGTATCAACCAAGGTGGCATCCCATGCAGTGCCCATTAACGAGTCGTTGTTAACTTCCTCCAGGAAGGGTAGCTCGTAATCAGCTTCTCTCAGCAAACGCAGCCGCCGTGCGCATGTCTGGTATGAACCCTCAACGAGAAAACCAACAGATCAGTATCAATCACTGATGGACGTTGTTGTGAAAGATAAAGTTCTAGTGCATGTTCAAAAGAGCACCAACGGCACCGAAACACGGGTTGCACACAATCCAAAAGCGGTCTGAATGACAAAGACCAGTCACACCCCAAATGTTCCAGGAGTGTTGCTCCAAACTGCTGCATCATGCGTTCATGAGACAGCTGCGCTGATTGGAGCGCCTTCATTTGTCCTTGTTGCGGCGGGACAGCCATTGCGGAACAACAACAGCAACAGCAAAATGCTGGCTAATAAAGCCAAAGTTATTGGAAAACCCTCAAAAATACTTCACAAAATTTAGTGAATAGCTGAAGGTATCAAACCGAATATAGAGGAGAAGGTGTGAACAAAACCAATACCAACAGCTTTGAAAATGTGTGCTAATCCAGCCGTGCTGGACGCTTTAAATATACATCCCACGAGTTCACCAAAGTGTCTCGGAAAGTTAATATTTAACAGGGACTGTATTTCTGCCGACGACCTTGCCACTTGAAGTGCGTAGGTTTTGCGTGCAGATGTAAGGGCCACATTCTTCTGAAACAATAAAGCCTTGAGTCTACTCAACTTGTCAAAATTCACCTTGGAAGTAGCAATATGAGGCCAGATGTCAGCTACCTCCCTTAATTTAGTGGGGGGAAACAACACGTTCCCGCAGCATGTAACAACCTTAGAGACCGAAACAACGTAAACTATTCCGGCCCGCATGCCACAACAGTCTTCACTATTGAGAAGGACGTCGCTGCCATTTGAAAGCACCTGGAACATGCGTTTAATCAAGGGTACTGGAACTCCCTTCAGATAGCAAGCCAAGTTTGCAACCGAGGCATTACATGCCCCATGCAAGGACAGCTGCTTACAAATCATCGAATGGCTGACTGAAGTCTTGCATTCACTACCGCTAAGAAAGACCTCTTTCATGCCATTGAGGCATTTGTACGAGAAGGGAAGCTTTCACACCTCATGGATGTAACTATCGCCCAACTTTTCATATCTGCCTGAACTGTCGTGGTCGAAGTGACCTCATACCGCAACGTGTTTCAAACAAGAAGTGAATTGTAATGTTGAAATATGCAGATTAATGACCCCGTGTATTAACCACTCTGCTGAAGGAATCTCGGCCATGGAGAAAGGCAGTCTTTCTATCTTTTAAATGTTAAGCATGACATAAGTCGCTCCTTTCTTAGCCATTAGTTGTTGTTGTCGCGTCAAATTAAAGGAAATAAATATTTCCCTGGCACTGATGTGCTACCATGGAACGCGACCCGCCTTCAATGTCTGAAGTGTCCAACCCAACTGCATAATGGACCTGGTCTGACTCTGTCCATGATATAAAGAAGACATATCAGATTGTATACTGTCTATAGCAGAAGAATCAATGTTGTTAATTGTACATATCCGGTCGAACAAGGTGTGTATCCCATTATCCACAATAGCTAATGCCTTTTTCAAATTTTCCTGATCTAATTGCCTTAACTGGGCTGCAGCCTCTTGTTGAGAAAGTTTCCATATTTCATTGTATACTTCATACAGGAAATGTTTCCTACGTGGTATCTTGGGGCCTGACAAGAAATCTTGTAAGTCAGTGTTGTTAGACAAGAGATTGAGGTGCGCTTTAACTGCATCAAGGGAGGACAATTTTAGCCACTGTTGCCACAATTTTCCTACACTATATGTTGTAATTATGTCAGCATGTTCTGGTGATATATAGCAAGGGTCTGGCCTACTCGTCCAGAAACCCCCCGAGGAGGTGACAAAACGTTGATGACACCCGTTGGTATCTATGGGCCACAACAACCACCCGCCTGGACGTGTCAGTGACGCATTAAACGTACCATTGTGGACCCACTCGTTAAGCTCGTGTATGGTTGCATTTGTGTATTTTTGCCAGTTGTCAAATTTTGCAAGGGCAGGTATACTGGGCATGTTTAATTCTCTAATTGTCGCTAAGCCTAAACAACTTGTTTGTTGCACTGTTTCAATTAAAAAGATCATTTGAACAGGGATGAGACATGCTCTAAACAATGTTTCTGTACCCTTAGTCTTCCAATTTTTTGTTCCCCAAACACTTTTCAAATCAATATATTTGGACCAATATTCACAACCTTCAATTGATAACCAGGAAACAAAGGATTCCGGATATATAAATTTCATGTTAGTCAATAACGTATGTATATCCTTAGTAGGAGTTACTTTAAAATAATATGCATTTTTTTGACGATGCCCAGAAAAATACGCATATTTTTCAATATACGTTTTTGAACTCCCTTGTGGTGGAGTTGGACAATGTTCCCATTGCGTGTAATTAAATATTGTCTTGTGACTATTCGCTCTATGTATGAAGTGGTGCCCATAATAATTATGGCAAAACATATCACCATAAATTTCTTTAAACTGGTAAACGTCTTCGTTTTCATAGACAGTATAATATTGCAATTCTGTCATCATAGAATCAACTGTTTTCACATCCCAATCATCTGACACAATGCCTGGTATGACTATATCATTCATAGATAATTTTAACATATACAGTATTTGGATAATTTCAGTGGGACCATATATATCAAACATCACTTTGTCCCAAACAATCCCACCAGGAATTGGCACTGCGGAAATGTTCACAAAGGATAAGTCTCTTCGGACCTTATGTGATGAAAAATGTGGTTTCAAAACCTCCTCCACCTGTTCAACCGCTGATCTCTCTGGAAGAAAATGACCATTTATCAACAAGAAAAAGGTAATAAACCCAATCCAAAGTGGAAATGCTAGGAGAATCAAAGAAAGCAATACATAGTTCCATGGAAAAATGAAATATATGTCTTTAAGCCAATGTATTAGCTTACGTGCACCTGACAGGTCAGCTGTCGAAGAGGCAAACGAGTCAAATAGACCGTCGTTGAAGTAGGCAAAGTAACCAGAGGCAGTTCTTGCAAATGGCATAGCCGTGGTCAGTGGTGGAGTTGGTGTTTCCTGTGGTGGTACACTGTAGACAGCACCATCCGTCTGGCTTGTAGTCATGGTGACTTGATCAAACGTTTCTAAATTGCTTGTTGTTAGTGGAACTAATGCAAGATCATCATCCACCCTCCCCAAGCTCGGAGAGGTGTCAGTGTTGGTATAAACAACTTGAAGCGGAACTTCTTCTCCAGTAGTGAGAGGGATTCAGGAACTACTGGATGTTCCTCTTGGTCGGCTGTGCAGAATCGGCCACATATTGTAGTTTGACATTGTCAATTGAAACAAAACGATTTTCTTTGGCACCTGGCAACGGTGGTAGAATAACAGTTCTGGTACCGTGTATCCCCAGTACAGGGACTGGTGCCCGAAAGGAAGGGCCAAATTCTTTTTTCACTGCGACCTTTTCACATACAAGATCCCCAACCCTGGGAATCCAGCCTGTAGATATTACAGGCACATCCTTAATTCCTGTGGAGGCAGCACTTTTAAAAGAGTTTTCCTCACAGAATTGCTGTAATTCCTGTAAAACAGTGACACGATCATTTATGTCAAAAGGTGTTTCTGCTGCCTCCACGCCAGGACCATCAAGATCCGGAACAAACATTTGTGTTCCGAACAGGCACTCATATGAAGTACGACCCCCCAGGGACCTTCTTGGCAGGTTATTTAGTGCTCTCTGAACTCCATACAGGTGGGATTGCCAACTACGACCCGTACCTAAGACTCTGGCTGTTAACTATTGCTTTAAATCGCGGTTTAATCGCTCCACAACACTATTTCCCTCAGGATGAAATGGAGAGGAATACTGCAGTTGGACCCCAATGAAAACATGCTGTCACTGAATGCCCTTGAGGCGAAAGCAGGGCCCTGGTCCGAATGGAACGCCGCAGCTGCATATGTACCGATAAAGACTCGCAAATCTTTAATAACAGTCTGAGCGGCAGCCGAGCGTTGTGGCCACACCCACACAAATCTGGAGCATGAATCAACAGCGACTAATATGTATTTGTATGCACTATCAGGTGTTAATGGACCACAGTGGCCAAGTACACACATTGTAATGGTCTATTGGAAATGAAGAGGGGTGTCTGCGGTGGGCACTTAGCCGTGGAAACTTTAATTTGTTGACAGATGTCACAACAAAGGACATACTGCTTAGTCTCTTTATAGAGACCGGGCCACCAATAACGGGCCTGTAAGAGTGAAATTGTGGCCGCCACACCAGCATGTGCAGATGCCACCCCCCATGTGCTGCTTTAATCAATTGTGATCTTACATCTTTACTGAGGATGTCGCGTACGCCTACGCCTGGAATTTTAATTTCAGCGTTCAGCATACCTCCCATCAAGTATTGATATTTATTACGAAATCCTTTAGAATAAGGCGTACCATCAACCGTAGCTTTTATGGCAGCCATAAT
Organism: Pleurodeles waltl; assembly: GCF_031143425.1. Lineage (NCBI taxonomy): Eukaryota > Metazoa > Chordata > Amphibia > Caudata > Salamandridae > Pleurodeles > Pleurodeles waltl. The sequence goes on from NC_090447.1 coordinate 590,859,742, forward strand.
GTCTGTGTCTGGTTTGGTACTCGACCGACTCACTGCAGCTACAGTTGCAACCGCCACTGCTGACTTTGCGGCTTCATCAGCCAATGTATTTCCAGCAACGTGTATCCCAACGCGCTGGTGTCCAAGTGTATGCACAACATGGACCTTCTGTAGCGTCTCTTTCAGGTCTGCTACCTTCCCCCACAGGAGTCTGTGTTTTATGGTGTTGCCTTTGGAATATCTGAACCAATTTTGACACCAGTAATGCAAATATTCATTAAAGGACTGGACACAGTAATATGAATCACAAACAGTCAGTGTGGACTGCGCTGGATCCGTATGTTCTAGTGCCATCAGCAGAGCTTTTAGCTCAGCCAATTGTGCTTTACAATCCCCTAAGGTATGTGTATAGGTATGTAGGGGATAGAATTTCTCCCCCTCCATATAGCCACTTACGATTGCGCAATGAGCAGAGTATTGATGTTTAGTTCCAATCGCTGGTTGCGCAGAGCCATTGGTGTACATGATTCTATGATATTGATCAATAGGCAAGGTATTCACTGGAACTGGATATTCTACCTCATATTGTAGAAATTCTTGAGTTTGTAATTTTGGATCGCAAATGTAGTCTACATCAGTGGTTGTTAGAGACATAGCCCATTGTATCCAACGTGGATATAGTGCTTTTGCGTTCGGAACACTAGCTTTTGTAACAGCCTCTAGGGCTGGAATTGGAGAAACTACAATAATGCCTTTCCCTTGGGCAAGAGGTCTTTCTTTAATAAAGCCATCTGTGCAGCACTGAGAATTTTCTCTGTGGGTGCAAAGCGTTGTTCAGCAGCTAAATACAAATGTGATTTGTATGCTATCAGGACTGCCTCACCTTCGTTAAATGTCACATAGGTGAAACCGATGGCCCCAGCTATTACCCTGATGACCAAAAGCGTTTGTTGTCCCTTGTGTGTAAATGTTTTGCTGCTAACATGTCTGTCTGCAATTCTCGAAGAGTGCGTGTATGTTCAACTGTCCAAAATGTACTTGAAAAATCAGGATGTATTAAGTCATATAAAGGTTTTATGCATGTTGCATAATCAGGAATGTATGTTCTGCCAAAATTTTGAAAACCCAACAATGTTTGAAGTTTTTTAATCGTATTTGGTGGTTGCAATTGTGCACATTTTCCTAAAAATTCTGGCACTAGGCTCTTCCTTCACTCAACAGCTCATATCCCAGGAACAGGACGCTGAGGAAGTCAATTTTTGATTTTGTAAAGTTAAATTTGTAGCTGAGTTTGACAAATCCTACAACAATGCGTGCTACCTGTCTTAAATGTTGTAGTAACTCGTCATCCGTGAGATATATATCACCCACATATGAAAATGCTTCAGGGTCTATCTTGTGTAAAATAGCAGTCACACGAGCCGCAAACAGTCCTGGGCTGTTCTTGTACCCCTGGGGCAAACAACAGAATTTTCTGAGAGCCTAATGCGCTAAAGCTTTTTAAGTCCCTGCTTTCAGGTGCTATGTTCTGGCAGAAGAATCCATTTGAGATGTCTAAAGCTGTTTTGTATTTTTTCTGCACTATTTTGCTCATTAGTGCAGTGCTATTTGAGTTTTGTATAGCATATGTACGTGTATGTCCGTTTAAATGTCTGTAGTCTAAGACTATTCTGTATGAATGGTCTGGCTTAGCTACAGGGAATAAAGGTTGTTCATCAGTGAGACACAGGGTTCAATCACACCCTGGTATTCTAATTGTGTAACCCGGGCCCTTGCTTCATGTTTTATGGGATACTGTGGTGGTGGCTGAGGTTCACTTTTAATAGGAATGACATGGTAGGGAGAGCCCCTATCCCACCTTGCGTGATTTCTATATAATGCGGGTGCTTGTGCTAGAGCCCATTCTATAGAATAGGTCTCTGCGAGTTCCTCCAGAACAAGGGGTGAGAAAGAAGGTTTAATGACCTCTATTCCATATGGGCAGGTGCGGACAAAGTCAGGGGGCCAATCTTGTTCAGCAAACAAGATGTCGTACACTTTAACTACACGGTGCCAAAAGATTGCGTGTATCGTGCGTTCAATGTCTCCTTCTAATTGTAGTGTTACTTTGTATACCCTATCAGGTTCGGAGACACGCATGTCTGCTGTTTCTACTTGTATGAAGTCATCATTTGCTTTCACCTCCAGATGCTCTAGAAGATTCCGGTGAACTATTGTGACCTCTGCCGCGCTGACTAGCAGTGCTAGAGCCTAAGTCTTGTTCTTCAAGAGAACCCTCTTCCTGAGTCGCATGTCGAACTGAGACTGCTGCCACTTTTTTCTTTTTAAATTGTTGTTTTTGCTGTACAGGTTTCTCTTCCTTTTTAACAGAAACCTCCGAAGAGCGTTGTGATTCCTGTCTCGGTTTCAAGTACTCTGTTGTTCGCTCAGATCGCCCACCTCCCTCATTTCTTTTTTCCGATGAGTCCTGAAAGGAACGAAATTGGCGTGTATCAGTATATTGATATCTATCAGGGGTTTTTATATTATCTCTATTCCTGAGATTATACCTATTCTATGGGGTCTCCGTCCGTGGAGATTCTCCCCTTTTTTTTTTTAGGCGTTTGTTGCTTTTTATCCCAGCGTTTCTTATTTCCCTCAGGTTGTTGTTTAGTATTATCTTTATTAACTTTACCCTGAAATTGAGGTGTTTGTGGTCTAGCCCCAAGGCTATCTCGACCGATACTCGAATATGTTTCCGCTATTATTTTAGGCAGCTCCTGTTCCTGATCTTGTTGCATTGAAAGTGCAACTGCTTCCCCTTTAAGGTTATTTAGGATGATTGAAGAGACTGTGGCAAAATTGCCCATCAGTTGCATTCCCAAATCTAGGGCCGGGGCAGCCCCGTATTCATCTTGAATTTGTTTAAGCACTTCCGGTAAGTTGGCAAGTGTCAGTGTACTGTGTGCCGTTGTATAGAGCGCGGCAAATACCGTGCCCCATGTATTACAGTTTTCAACAGTAGGGACCATCCCAAAGGGCAAGCACATAGTCAATATTCTATGTTTATCCTGAGGTCCCGTATGGGGAAATACTGCTTCCAGCGTATTAATTTTTCGTGCTAGCCAGAACGGAGTCTCCTCTTGTTTGGCCGGGACCTTACCCATAATTGAATGTACAGTCACCGGATTTATACCTGGTGTTACTGCATGTGGTTGTGCTGGAGCAGCACGCGATGGGTTTGTATTTAAAGTTTGCATCACAAATTGTACTAATCGTCTGTTTATTGCTATTAGCTCAATGTATAATCGTCGAACCTCAGCTACTGCTAAATTCGCAACCGCAGGATGTGGTGTATATGTGGCCAATAAAGGCCAGGTAGGACCGTCATTACTTAGTGGACCTAACCTTACTGGTAATATTGTATGGTGTAGGGTGCCATCAAGCCAATTATTATGTTCTTGATAAGATAGAGGTATCTCTAAGTATGCGTACGCCCTGTATTGTCCAGGCGCGTTAGCAACTGTATATGTGTGAAATGAATTTGAATTTCCATCAACTGCTGGAAATGTGACCCAAGAGTAAAAAAGCTCTGTTCTATAAGCTACATGGGTGTCCACCACAAACGTGACTGGACCTCCCTGGGCCGTGAGGCCATTTGCTAGTAAGTGTGCTGTGAGAGGTTGTCTCATGTTAACAGCTATTTGTACAACCTGGGGATTCGCCATCATAGAAGCACTAAGAGTTGAGAGAAGGCACACCAAGATGGGGTTATTCCTTTTAAAGTTCAAACTTGAACAACCGCCAGCCGAAAATAGGATTACCTATTCGGCTGTGGTGGAAATCCTCAGTACCACAGACATCTCCGTATGCGGAACTGAGGTGTCATTATATAAAATACGACTGAGAGGTTCCGGTGGACCCGAAAATTAGAGCCTGACCAAACGTTGGCGGTGCCATGTCGCGCAGGCTCTCATTATCTTAATGAGACTACTGGATTTTGAGCAGCAAGATCGTCCACAATGTGAGGGGACTGAGTCTGACCCACGGTGGATGACACTTGGCACTCCAAATCCAGGTTTTGCTCTGGCTAACTAGCAGTGCCTCATCTCCCCCCAATGGCAGAGACAATTGGGCAGCAGAGCGCATGACATATCAGTACTTCTCAGGGAAGTCGTGGTCACTCAGGTCACAACCGGTTCTCTCATACACAGTGCGGTCTCATCTATAAATGACAATAAAGGCAGTATAAATTTTAAAGATTGGTTTAATAAAACAACTGCATTTTGGATAGCAAAGCATGAGCTGCAATAACCAGAACTACGCAACACAGTAATATTAAAATAGTAACGACGAGAGTGAAGCACAAGAATAAGGCTATCATACTGCTGCTAGATTATTTTCTCTCTAAATTATATTTTGCGCACAGCATGTTAAGCTCTAAACCTGCCTTTCAGGTTCCACCGGGAGGACATCAACCCTCATACCTGAGCAAAGGCCTGTAATCTGCATCAGCATCTGCAACGGGGCATTCAGCATACAGTTGTGGTTCCCTGGCTGGAATTTCCCTCTTGACGTGTACTAGGACTAGGAAGTGTTTTTATAACTTACACGCAGATGTTCTAAGAAAACGTCCCTACGTAAGGATGTGTATTTTCTACGAATGCTGGAGACTAAACTTCTACCACGTTTACTGGCAATGTACCAGACTGTAGCCTTGACTGAAGCACAGGGCGATCAAGAATGCATTATTTGAGAACACAGTGCTGAACTAAGCTAAACAGTGTGATAGAAGAAATTAAGACAAGACCGTAAAAAATGGTTATTGTAAAATAACAGTGCAAAGCTGAATAAAATATATCTAGGGCAAAGTGCACAGCGGCCTAGTATGTTAAACTAACATGCATGGAGCTACACATAAAATGGCTACACAACACCCTCCCCTTGTCTGTAGAATGTGGTTCAAGCCAAAGCTAAAACCCTACTAAATTTTGACAAGTTAAGAGGAGACACAAGCATATTACTTGATAATTTAGAAATGAGCATGTGGTTCAGTGCTGAATTCAAATTGGAATGTCAAGTTAGAAAAGATCTGAATCAATCACAATTCATGGAAAGCAGGAGATCTTCCACTTCGGCAGATGACAGACCCGGTAAATCCGCGCCAAAAATGACTAAGGAGCAGGTGTGTTCCATAGCCCTAGTATCAACCAAGGTGGCATCCCATGCAGTGCCCATTAACGAGTCGTTGTTAACTTCCTCCAGGAAGGGTAGCTCGTAATCAGCTTCTCTCAGCAAACGCAGCCGCCGTGCGCATGTCTGGTATGAACCCTCAACGAGAAAACCAACAGATCAGTATCAATCACTGAAGGACGTTGTTGTGAAAGATAAAGTTCTAGTGCATGTTCAAAAGAGCACCAACGGCACCGAAACACGGGTTGCACACAATCAAAAAGCGGTCTGAATGACAAAGACCAGTCACACCCCAAATGTTCCAGGAGTGTTGCTCCAAACTGCTGCATCATGCGTTCATGAGACAGCTGCGCTGATTGGAGCGCCTTCATTTGTCCTTGTTGCGGCGGGACAGCCATTGCGGAACAACAACAGCAACAGCAAAATGCTGGCTAATAAAGCCAAAGTTATTGGAAAACCCTCAAAAATAATTCACAAAATTTAGTGAATAGCTGAAGGTATCAAACCGAATATAGAGGAGAAGGTGTGAACAAAACCAATACCAACAGCTTTGAAAATGTGTGCTAATCCAGCCGTGCTGGACGCTTTAAATATACATCCCACGAGTTCACCAAAGTGTCTCGGAAAGTTAATATTTAACAGGGACTGTATTTCTGCCGACGACCTTGCCACTTGAAGTGCGTAGGTTTTGCGTGCAGATGTAAGGGCCACATTCTTCTGAAACAATAAAGCCTTGAGTCTACTCAACTTGTCAAAATTCACCTTGGAAGTAGCAATATGAGGCCAGATGTCAGCTACCTCCCTTAATTTAGTGGGGGGAAACAACACGTTCCCGCAGCATGTAACAACCTTAGAGACCGAAACAACGTAAACTATTCCGGCCCGCATGCCACAACAGTCTTTACTATTGAGAAGGACGTCGCTGCCATTTGAAAGCACCTGGAACATGCGTTTAATCAAGGGTACTGGAACTCCCTTCAGATAGCAAGCCAAGTTTGCAACCGAGGCATTACATGCCCCATGCAAGGACAGCTGCTTACAAATCATTGAATGGCTGACTGAAGTCTTGCATTCACTACCGCTAAGAAAGACCTCTTTCATGCCATTGAGGCATTTGTACGAGAAGGGAAGCTTTCACACCTCATGGATGTAACTATCGCCCAACTTTTCATATCTGCCTGAACTGTCGTGGTCGAAGTGACCTCATACCGCAACGTGTTTCAAACAAGAAGTGAATTGTAATGTTGAAATATGCAGATTAATGACCCCGTGTATTAACCACTCTGCTGAAGGAATCTCGGCCATGGAGAAAGGCAGTCTTTCTATCTTTTAAATGTTAAGCATGACATAAGTCGCTCCTTTCTTAGCCATTAGTTGTTGTTGTCGCGTCAAATTAAAGGAAATAAATATTTCCCTGGCACTGATGTGCTACCATGGAACGCGACCCGCCTTCAATGTCTGAAGTGTCCAACCCAACTGCATAATGGACCTGGTCTGACTCTGTCCATGATATAAAGAAGACATATCAGATTGTATACTGTCTATAGCAGAAGAATCAATGTTGTTAATTGTACATATCCGGTCGAACAAGGTGTGTATCCCATTATCCACAATAGCTAATGCCTTTTTCAAATTTTCCTGATCTAATTGCCTTAACTGGGCTGCAGCCTCTTGTTGAGAAAGTTTCCATATTTCATTGTATACTTCATACAGGAAATGTTTCCTACGTGGTATCTTGGGGCCTGACAAGAAATCTTGTAAGTCAGTGTTGTTAGACAAGAGATTGAGGTGCGCTTTAACTGCATCAAGGGAGGACGATTTTAGCCACTGTTGCCACAATTTTCCTACACTATATGTTGTAATTATGTCAGCATGTTCTGGTGATATATAGCAAGGGTCTGGCCTACTCGTCCAGAAACCCCCCGAGGAGGTGACAAAACGTTGAGGACACCCGTTGGTATCTATGGGCCACAACAACCACCCGCCTGGACGTGTCAGTGACGCATTAAACGTACCATTGTGGACCCACTCGTTAAGCTCGTGTATGGTTGCATTTGTGTATTTTTGCCAGTTGTCAAATTTTGCAGGGGCAGGTATACTGGGCATGTTTAATTCTCTAATTGTCGCTAAGCCTAAACAACTTGTTTGTTGCACTGTTTCAATTAAAAAGATCATTTGAACAGGGATGAGACATGCTCTAAACAATGTTTCTGTACCCTTAGTCTTCCAATTTTTTGTTCCCCAAACACTTTTCAAATCAATATATTTGGACCAATATTCACAACCTTCAATTGATAACCAGGAAACAAAGGATTCCGGATATATAAATTTCATGTTAGTCAATAACGTATGTATATCCTTAGTAGGAGTTACTTTAAAATAATATGCATTTTTTTGACGATGCCCAGAAAAATACGCATATTTTTCAATATACGTTTTTGAACTCCCTTGTGGTGGAGTTGGACAATGTTCCCATTGCGTGTAATTAAATATTGTCTTGTGACTATTCGCTCTATGTATGAAGTGGTGCCCATAATAATTATGGCAAAACATATCACCATAAATTTCTTTAAACTGGTAAACGTCTTCGTTTTCATAGACAGTATAATATTGCAATTCTGTCATCATAGAATCAACTGTTTTCACATCCCAATCATCTGACACAATGCCTGGTATGACTATATCATTCATAGATAATTTTAACATATACAGTATTTGGATAATTTCAGTGGGACCATATATATCAAACATCACTTTGTCCCAAACAATCCCACCAGGAATTGGCACTGCGGAAATGTTCACAAAGGATAAGTCTCTTCGGACCTTATGTGATGAAAAATGTGGTTTCAAAACCTCCTCCACCTGTTCAACCGCTGATCTCTCTGGAAGAAAATGACCATTTATCAACAAGAAAAAGGTAATAAACCCAATCCAAAGTGGAAATGCTAGGAGAATCAAAGAAAGCAATACATAGTTCCATGGAAAAATGAAATATATGTCTTTAAGCCAATGTATTAGCTTACGTGCACCTGACAGGTCAGCTGTCGAAGAGGCAAACGAGTCAAATAGACCGTCGTTGAAGTAGGCAAAGTAACCAGAGGCAGTTCTTGCAAATGGCATAGCCGTGGTCAGTGGTGGAGTTGGTGTTTCCTGTGGTGGTACACTGTAGACAGCACCATCCGTCTGGCTTGTAGTCATGGTGACTTGATCAAACGTTTCTAAATTGCTTGTTGTTAGTGGAACTAATGCAAGATCATCATCCACCCTCCCCAAGCTCGGAGAGGTGTCAGTGTTGGTATAAACAACTTGAAGCGGAACTTCTTCTCCAGTAGTGAGAGGGATTCAGGAACTACTGGATGTTCCTCTTGGTCGGCTGTGCAGAATCGGCCACATATTGTAGTTTGACATTGTCAATTGAAACAAAACAATTTTCTTTGGCACCTGGCAACGGTGGTAGAATAACAGTTCTGGTACCGTGTATCCCCAGTACAGGGACTGGTGCCCGAAAGGAAGGGCCAAATTCTTTTTTCACTGCGACCTTTTCACATACAAGATCCCCAACCCTGGGAATCCAGCCTGTAGATATTACAGGCACATCCTTAATTCCTGTGGAGGCAGCACTTTTAAAAGAGTTTTCCTCACAGAATTGCTGTAATTCCTGTAAAACAGTGACACGATCATTTATGTCAAAAGGTGTTTCTGCTGCCTCCACGCCAGGACCATCAAGATCCGGAACAAACATTTGTGTTCCGAACAGGCACTCATATGAAGTACGACCCCCCAGGGACCTTCTTGGCAGGTTATTTAGTGCTCTCTGAACTCCATACAGGTGGGATTGCCAACTACGACCCGTACCTAAGACTCTGGCTGTTAACTATTGCTTTAAATCGCGGTTTAATCGCTCCACAACACTATTTCCCTCAGGATGAAATGGAGAGGAATACTGCAGTTGGACCCCAATGAAACCATGCTGTCACTGAATGCCCTTGAGGCGAAAGCAGGGCCCTGGTCCGAATGGAACGCCGCAGCTGCATATGTACCGATAAAGACTCGCAAATCTTTAATAACAGTCTGAGCGGCAGCCGAGCGTTGTGGCCACACCCACACAAATCTGGAGCATGAATCAACAGCGACTAATATGTATTTGTATGCACTATCAGGTGTTAATGGACCACAGTGGCCAAGTACACACATTGTAATGGTCTATTGGAAATGAAGAGGGGTGTCTGCGGTGGGCACTTAGCCGTGGAAACTTTAATTTGTTGACAGATGTCACAACAAAGGACATACTGCTTAGTCTCTTTATAGAGACCGGGCCACCAATAACGGGCCTGTAAGAGTGAAATTGTGGCCGCCACACCAGCATGTGCAGATGCCACCCCCCATGTGCTGCTTTAATCAATTGTGATCTTACATCTTTACTGAGGATGTCGCGTACGCCTACGCCTGGAATTTTAATTTCAGCGTTCAGCATACCTCCCATCAAGTATTGATATTTATTACGAAATCCTTTAGAATAAGGCGTACCATCAACCGTAGCTTTTATGGCAGCCATAATGTCTGTGTCTGGTTTGGTACTCGACCGACTCACTGCAGCTACAGTTGCAACCGCCACTGCTGACTTTGCGGCTTCATCAGCCAATGTATTTCCAGCAACGTGTATCCCAACGCGCTGGTGTCCAAGTGTATGCACAACATGGACCTTCTGTAGCGTCTCTTTCAGGTCTGCTACCTTCCCCCACAGGAGTCTGTGTTTTATGGTGTTGCCTTTGGAATATCTGAACCAATTTTGACACCAGTAATGCAAATATTCATTAAAGGACTGGACACAGTAATATGAATCACAAACAGTCAGTGTGGACTGCGCTGGATCCGTATGTTCTAGTGCCATCAGCAGAGCTTTTAGCTCAGCCAATTGTGCTTTACAATCCCCTAAGGTATGTGTATAGGTATGTAGGGGATAGAATTTCTCCCCCTCCATATAGCCACTTACGATTGCGCAATGAGCAGAGTATTGATGTTTAGTTCCAATCGCTGGTTGCGCAGAGCCATTGGTGTACATGATTCTATGATATTGATCAATAGGCAAGGTATTCACTGGAACTGGATATTCTACCTCATATTGTAGAAATTCTTGAGTTTGTAATTTTGGATCGCAAATGTAGTCTACATCAGTGGTTGTTAGAGACATAGCCCATTGTATCCAACGTGGATATAGTGCTTTTGCGTTCGGAACACTAGCTTTTGTAACAGCCTCTAGGGCTGGAATTGGAGAAACTACAATAATGCCTTTCCCTTGGGCAAGAGGTCTTTCTTTAATAAAGCCATCTGTGCAGCACTGAGAATTTTCTCTGTGGGTGCAAAGCGTTGTTCAGCAGCTAAATACAAATGTGATTTGTATGCTATCAGGACTGCCTCACCTTCGTTAAATGTCACATAGGTGAAACCGATGGCCCCAGCTATTACCCTGATGACCAAAAGCGTTTGTTGTCCCTTGTGTGTAAATGTTTTGCTGCTAACATGTCTGTCTGCAATTCTCGAAGAGTGCGTGTATGTTCAACTGTCCAAAATGTACTTGAAAAATCAGGATGTATTAAGTCATATAAAGGTTTTATGCATGTTGCATAATCAGGAATGTATGTTCTGCCAAAATTTTGAAAACCCAACAATGTTTGAAGTTTTTTAATCGTATTTGGTGGTTGCAATTGTGCACATTTTCCTAAAAATTCTGGCACTAGGCTCTTCCTTCACTCAACAGCTCATATCCCAGGAACAGGACGCTGAGGAAGTCAATTTTTGATTTTGTAAAGTTAAATTTGTAGCTGAGTTTGACAAATCCTACAACAATGTGTGCTACCCGTCTTAAATGTTGTAGTAACTCGTCATCCGTGAGATATATATCACCCACATATGAAAATGCTTCAGGGTCTATCTTGTGTAAAATAGCAGTCACACGAGCCGCAAACAGTCCTGGGCTGTTCTTGTACCCCTGGGGCAAACAACAGAATTTTCTGAGAGCCTAATGCGCTAAAGCTTTTTAAGTCCCTGCTTTCAGGTGCTATGTTCTGGCAGAAGAATCCATTTGAGATGTCTAAAGCTGTTTTGTATTTTTTCTGCACTATTTTGCTCATTAGTGCAGTGCTATTTGAGTTTTGTATAGCATATGTACGTGTATGTCCGTTTAAATGTCTGTAGTCTAAGACTATTCTGTATGAATGGTCTGGCTTAGCTACAGGGAATAAAGGTTGTTCATCAGTGAGACACAGGGTTCAATCACACCCTGGTATTCTAATTGTGTAACCCGGGCCCTTGCTTCATGTTTTATGGGATACTGTGGTGGTGGCTGAGGTTCACTTTTAATAGGAATGACATGGTAGGGAGAGCCCCTATCCCACCTTGCGTGATTTCTATATAATGCGGGTGCTTGTGCTAGAGCCCATTCTATAGAATAGGTCTCTGCGAGTTCCTCCAGAACAAGGGGTGAGAAAGAAGGTTTAATGACCTCTATTCCATATGGGCAGGTGCGGACAAAGTCAGGGGGCCAATCTTGTTCAGCAAACAAGATGTCGTACACTTTAACTACACGGTGCCAAAAGATTGCGTGTATCGTGCGTTCAATGTCTCCTTCTAATTGTAGTGTTACTTTGTATACCCTATCAGGTTCGGAGACACGCATGTCTGCTGTTTCTACTTGTATGAAGTCATCATTTGCTTTCACCTCCAGATGCTCTAGAAGATTCCGGTGAACTATTGTGACCTCTGCCGCGCTGACTAGCAGTGCTAGAGCCTAAGTCTTGTTCTTCAAGAGAACCCTCTTCCTGAGTCGCATGTCGAACTGAGACTGCTGCCACTTTTTTCTTTTTAAATTGTTGTTTTTGCTGTACAGGTTTCTCTTCCTTTTTAACAGAAACCTCCGAAGAGCGTTGTGATTCCTGTCTCGGTTTCAAGTACTCTGTTGTTCGCTCAGATCGCCCACCTCCCTCATTTCTTTTTTCCGATGAGTCCTGAAAGGAACGAAATTGGCGTGTATCAGTATATTGATATCTATCAGGGGTTTTTATATTATCTCTATTCCTGAGATTATACCTATTCTATGGGGTCTCCGTCCGTGGAGATTCTCCCCTTTTTTTTTTTTGGCGTTTGTTGCTTTTTATCCCAGCGTTTCTTATTTCCCTCAGGTTGTTGTTTAGTATTATCTTTATTAACTTTACCCTGAAATTGAGGTGTTTGTGGTCTAGCCCCAAGGCTATCTCGACCGATACTCGAATATGTTTCCGCTATTATTTTAGGCAGCTCCTGTTCCTGATCTTGTTGCATTGAAAGTGCAACTGCTTCCCCTTTAAGGTTATTTAGGATGATTGAAGAGACTGTGGCAAAATTGCCCATCAGTTGCATTCCCAAATCTAGGGCCGGGGCAGCCCCGTATTCATCTTGAATTTGTTTAAGCACTTCCGGTAAGTTGGCAAGTGTCAGTGTACTGTGTGCCGTTGTATAGAGCGCGGCAAATACCGTGCCCCATGTATTACAGTTTTCAACAGTAGGGACCATCCCAAAGGGCAAGCACATAGTCAATATTCTATGTTTATCCTGAGGTCCCGTATGGGGAAATACTGCTTCCAGCGTATTAATTTTTCGTGCTAGCCAGAACGGAGTCTCCTCTTGTTTGGCCGGGACCTTACCCATAATTGAATGTACAGTCACCGGATTTATACCTGGTGTTACTGCATGTGGTTGTGCTGGAGCAGCACGCGATGGGTTTGTATTTAAAGTTTGCATCACAAATTGTACTAATCGTCTGTTTATTGCTATTAGCTCAATGTATAATCGTCGAACCTCAGCTACTGCTAAATTCGCAACCGCAGGATGTGGTGTATATGTGGCCAATAAAGGCCAGGTAGGACCGTCATTACTTAGTGGACCTAACCTTACTGGTAATATTGTATGGTGTAGGGTGCCATCAAGCCAATTATTATGTTCTTGATAAGATAGAGGTATCTCTAAGTATGCGTACGCCCTGTATTGTCCAGGCGCGTTAGCAACTGTATATGTGTGAAATGAATTTGAATTTCCATCAACTGCTGGAAATGTGACCCAAGAGTAAAAAAGCTCTGTTCTATAAGCTACATGGGTGTCCACCACAAACGTGACTGGACCTCCCTGGGCCGTGAGGCCATTTGCTAGTAAGTGTGCTGTGAGAGGTTGTCTCATGTTAACAGCTATTTGTACAACCTGGGGATTCGCCATCATAGAAGCACTAAGAGTTGAGAGAAGGCACACCAAGATGGGGTTATTCCTTTTAAAGTTCAAACTTGAACAACCGCCAGCCGAAAATAGGATTACCTATACGGCTGTGGTGGAAATCCTCAGTACCACAGACATCTCCGTATGCGGAACTGAGGTGTCATTATATAAAATACGACTGAGAGGTTCCGGTGGACCCGAAAATTAGAGCCTGACCAAACGTTGGCGGTGCCATGTCGCGCAGGCTCTCATTATCTTAATGAGACTACTGGATTTTGAGCAGCAAGATCGTCCACAATGTGAGGGGACTGAGTCTGACCCACGGTGGATGACACTTGGCACTCCAAATCCAGGTTTTGCTCTGGCTAACTAGCAGTGCCTCATCTCCCCCCAATGGCAGAGACAATTGGGCAGCAGAGCGCATGACATATCAGTACTTCTCAGGGAAGTCGTGGTCACTCAGGTCACAACCGGTTCTCTCATACACAGTGCGGTCTCATCTATAAATGACAATAAAGGCAGTATAAATTTTAAAGATTGGTTTAATAAAACAACTGCATTTTGGATAGCAAAGCATGAGCTGCAATAACCAGAACTACGCAACACAGTAATATTAAAATAGTAACGACGAGAGTGAAGCACAAGAATAAGGCTATCATACTGCTGCTAGATTATTTTCTCTCTAAATTATATTTTGCGCACAGCATGTTAAGCTCTAAACCTGCCTTTCAGGTTCCACCGGGAGGACATCAACCCTCATACCTGAGCAAAGGCCTGTAATCTGCATCAGCATCTGCAACGGGGCATTCAGCATACAGTTGTGGTTCCCTGGCTGGAATTTCCCTCTTGACGTGTACTAGGACTAGGAAGTGTTTTTATAACTTACACGCAGATGTTCTAAGAAAACGTCCCTACGTAAGGATGTGTATTTTCTACGAATGCTGGAGACTAAACTTCTACCACGTTTACTGGCAATGTACCAGACTGTAGCCTTGACTGAAGCACAGGGCGATCAAGAATGCATTATTTGAGAACACAGTGCTGAACTAAGCTAAACAGTGTGATAGAAGAAATTAAGACAAGACCGTAAAAAATGGTTATTGTAAAATAACAGTGCAAAGCTGAATAAAATATATCTAGGGCAAAGTGCACAGCGGCCTAGTATGTTAAACTAACATGCATGGAGCTACACATAAAATGGCTACACAACACCCTCCCCTTGTCTGTAGAATGTGGTTCAAGCCAAAGCTAAAACCCTACTAAATTTTGACAAGTTAAGAGGAGACACAAGCATATTACTTGATAATTTAGAAATGAGCATGTGGTTCAGTGCTGAATTCAAATTGGAATGTCAAGTTAGAAAAGATCTGAATCAATCACAATTCATGGAAAGCAGGAGATCTTCCACTTCGGCAGATGACAGACCCGGTAAATCCGCGCCAAAAATGACTAAGGAGCAGGTGTGTTCCATAGCCCTAGTATCAACCAAGGTGGCATCCCATGCAGTGCCCATTAACGAGTCGTTGTTAACTTCCTCCAGGAAGGGTAGCTCGTAATCAGCTTCTCTCAGCAAACGCAGCCGCCGTGCGCATGTCTGGTATGAACCCTCAACGAGAAAACCAACAGATCAGTATCAATCACTGAAGGACGTTGTTGTGAAAGATAAAGTTCTAGTGCATGTTCAAAAGAGCACCAACGGCACCGAAACACGGGTTGCACACAATCAAAAAGCGGTCTGAATGACAAAGACCAGTCACACCCCAAATGTTCCAGGAGTGTTGCTCCAAACTGCTGCATCATGCGTTCATGAGACAGCTGCGCTGATTGGAGCGCCTTCATTTGTCCTTGTTGCGGCGGGACAGCCATTGCGGAACAACAACAGCAACAGCAAAATGCTGGCTAATAAAGCCAAAGTTATTGGAAAACCCTCAAAAATACTTCACAAAATTTAGTGAATAGCTGAAGGTATCAAACCGAATATAGAGGAGAAGGTGTGAACAAAACCAATACCAACAGCTTTGAAAATGTGTGCTAATCCAGCCGTGCTGGACGCTTTAAATATACATCCCACGAGTTCACCAAAGTGTCTCGGAAAGTTAATATTTAACAGGGACTGTATTTCTGCCGACGACCTTGCCACTTGAAGTGCGTAGGTTTTGCGTGCAGATGTAAGGGCCACATTCTTCTGAAACAATAAAGCCTTGAGTCTACTCAACTTGTCAAAATTCACCTTGGAAGTAGCAATATGAGGCCAGATGTCAGCTACCTCCCTTAATTTAGTGGGGGGAAACAACACGTTCCCGCAGCATGTAACAACCTTAGAGACCGAAACAACGTAAACTATTCCGGCCCGCATGCCACAACAGTCTTCACTATTGAGAAGGACGTCGCTGCCATTTGAAAGCACCTGGAACATGCGTTTAATCAAGGGTACTGGAACTCCCTTCAGATAGCAAGCCAAGTTTGCAACCGAGGCATTACATGCCCCATGCAAGGACAGCTGCTTACAAATCATCGAATGGCTGACTGAAGTCTTGCATTCACTACCGCTAAGAAAGACCTCTTTCATGCCATTGAGGCATTTGTACGAGAAGGGAAGCTTTCACACCTCATGGATGTAACTATCGCCCAACTTTTCATATCTGCCTGAACTGTCGTGGTCGAAGTGACCTCATACCGCAACGTGTTTCAAACAAGAAGTGAATTGTAATGTTGAAATATGCAGATTAATGACCCCGTGTATTAACCACTCTGCTGAAGGAATCTCGGCCATGGAGAAAGGCAGTCTTTCTATCTTTTAAATGTTAAGCATGACATAAGTCGCTCCTTTCTTAGCCATTAGTTGTTGTTGTCGCGTCAAATTAAAGGAAATAAATATTTCCCTGGCACTGATGTGCTACCATGGAACGCGACCCGCCTTCAATGTCTGAAGTGTCCAACCCAACTGCATAATGGACCTGGTCTGACTCTGTCCATGATATAAAGAAGACATATCAGATTGTATACTGTCTATAGCAGAAGAATCAATGTTGTTAATTGTACATATCCGGTCGAACAAGGTGTGTATCCCATTATCCACAATAGCTAATGCCTTTTTCAAATTTTCCTGATCTAATTGCCTTAACTGGGCTGCAGCCTCTTGTTGAGAAAGTTTCCATATTTCATTGTATACTTCATACAGGAAATGTTTCCTACGTGGTATCTTGGGGCCTGACAAGAAATCTTGTAAGTCAGTGTTGTTAGACAAGAGATTGAGGTGCGCTTTAACTGCATCAAGGGAGGACGATTTTAGCCACTGTTGCCACAATTTTCCTACACTATATGTTGTAATTATGTCAGCATGTTCTGGTGATATATAGCAAGGGTCTGGCCTACTCGTCCAGAAACCCCCCGAGGAGGTGACAAAACGTTGATGACACCCGTTGGTATCTATGGGCCACAACAACCACCCGCCTGGACGTGTCAGTGACGCATTAAACGTACCATTGTGGACCCACTCGTTAAGCTCGTGTATGGTTGCATTTGTGTATTTTTGCCAGTTGTCAAATTTTGCAGGGGCAGGTATACTGGGCATGTTTAATTCTCTAATTGTCGCTAAGCCTAAACAACTTGTTTGTTGCACTGTTTCAATTAAAAAGATCATTTGAACAGGGATGAGACATGCTCTAAACAATGTTTCTGTACCCTTAGTCTTCCAATTTTTTGTTCCCCAAACACTTTTCAAATCAATATATTTGGACCAATATTCACAACCTTCAATTGATAACCAGGAAACAAAGGATTCCGGATATATAAATTTCATGTTAGTCAATAACGTATGTATATCCTTAGTAGGAGTTACTTTAAAATAATATGCATTTTTTTGACGATGCCCAGAAAAATACGCATATTTTTCAATATACGTTTTTGAACTCCCTTGTGGTGGAGTTGGACAATGTTCCCATTGCGTGTAATTAAATATTGTCTTGTGACTATTCGCTCTATGTATGAAGTGGTGCCCATAATAATTATGGCAAAACATATCACCATAAATTTCTTTAAACTGGTAAACGTCTTCGTTTTCATAGACAGTATAATATTGCAATTCTGTCATCATAGAATCAACTGTTTTCACATCCCAATCATCTGACACAATGCCTGGTATGACTATATCATTCATAGATAATTTTAACATATACAGTATTTGGATAATTTCAGTGGGACCATATATATCAAACATCACTTTGTCCCAAACAATCCCACCAGGAATTGGCACTGCGGAAATGTTCACAAAGGATAAGTCTCTTCGGACCTTATGTGATGAAAAATGTGGTTTCAAAACCTCCTCCACCTGTTCAACCGCTGATCTCTCTGGAAGAAAATGACCATTTATCAACAAGAAAAAGGTAATAAACCCAATCCAAAGTGGAAATGCTAGGAGAATCAAAGAAAGCAATACATAGTTCCATGGAAAAATGAAATATATGTCTTTAAGCCAATGTATTAGCTTACGTGCACCTGACAGGTCAGCTGTCGAAGAGGCAAACGAGTCAAATAGACCGTCGTTGAAGTAGGCAAAGTAACCAGAGGCAGTTCTTGCAAATGGCATAGCCGTGGTCAGTGGTGGAGTTGGTGTTTCCTGTGGTGGTACACTGTAGACAGCACCATCCGTCTGGCTTGTAGTCATGGTGACTTGATCAAACGTTTCTAAATTGCTTGTTGTTAGTGGAACTAATGCAAGATCATCATCCACCCTCCCCAAGCTCGGAGAGGTGTCAGTGTTGGTATAAACAACTTGAAGCGGAACTTCTTCTCCAGTAGTGAGAGGGATTCAGGAACTACTGGATGTTCCTCTTGGTCGGCTGTGCAGAATCGGCCACATATTGTAGTTTGACATTGTCAATTGAAACAAAACGATTTTCTTTGGCACCTGGCAACGGTGGTAGAATAACAGTTCTGGTACCGTGTATCCCCAGTACAGGGACTGGTGCCCGAAAGGAAGGGACAAATTCTTTTTTCACTGCGACCTTTTCACATACAAGATCCCCAACCCTGGGAATCCAGCCTGTAGATATTACAGGCACATCCTTAATTCCTGTGGAGGCAGCACTTTTAAAAGAGTTTTCCTCACAGAATTGCTGTAATTCCTGTAAAACAGTGACACGATCATTTATGTCAAAAGGTGTTTCTGCTGCCTCCACGCCAGGACCATCAAGATCCGGAACAAACATTTGTGTTCCGAACAGGCACTCATATGAAGTACGACCCCCCAGGGACCTTCTTGGCAGGTTATTTAGTGCTCTCTGAACTCCATACAGGTGGGATTGCCAACTACGACCCGTACCTAAGACTCTGGCTGTTAACTATTGCTTTAAATCGCGGTTTAATCGCTCCACAACACTATTTCCCTCAGGATGAAATGGAGAGGAATACTGCAGTTGGACCCCAATGAAACCATGCTGTCACTGAATGCCCTTGAGGCGAAAGCAGGGCCCTGGTCCGAATGGAACGCCGCAGCTGCATATGTACCGATAAAGACTCGCAAATCTTTAATAACAGTCTGAGCGGCCGCCGAGCGTTGTGGCCACACCCACACAAATCTGGAGCATGAATCAACAGCGACTAATATGTATTTGTATGCACTATCAGGTGTTAATGGACCACAGTGGCCAAGTACACACATTGTAATGGTCTATTGGAAATGAAGAGGGGTGTCTGCGGTGGGCACTTAGCCGTGGAAACTTTAATTTGTTGACAGATGTCACAACAAAGGACATACTGCTTAGTCTCTTTATAGAGACCGGGCCACCAAAACCGGGCCTGTAAGAGTGAAATTGTGGCCGCCACACCAGCATGTGCAGATGCCACCCCCCATGTGCTGCTTTAATCAATTGTGATCTTACATCTTTACTGAGGATGTCGCGTACGCCTACGCCTGGAATTTTAATTTCAGCGTTCAGCATACCTCCCATCAAGTATTGATATTTATTACGAAATCCTTTAGAATAAGGCGTACCATCAACCGTAGCTTTTATGGCAGCCATAATGTCTGTGTCTGGTTTGGTACTCGACCGACTCACTGCAGCTACAGTTGCAACCGCCACTGCTGACTTTGCGGCTTCATCAGCCAATGTATTTCCAGCAACGTGTATCCCAACGCGCTGGTGTCCAAGTGTATGCACAACATGGACCTTCTGTAGCGTCTCTTTCAGGTCTGCTACCTTCCCCCACAGGAGTCTGTGTTTTATGGTGTTGCCTTTGGAATATCTGAACCAATTTTGACACCAGTAATGCAAATATTCATTAAAGGACTGGACACAGTAATATGAATCACAAACAGTCAGTGTGGACTGCGCTGGATCCGTATGTTCTAGTGCCATCAGCAGAGCTTTTAGCTCAGCCAATTGTGCTTTACAATCCCCTAAGGTATGTGTATAGGTATGTAGGGGATAGAATTTCTCCCCCTCCATATAGCCACTTACGATTGCGCAATGAGCAGAGTATTGATGTTTAGTTCCAATCGCTGGTTGCGCAGAGCCATTGGTGTACATGATTCTATGATATTGATCAATAGGCAAGGTATTCACTGGAACTGGATATTCTACCTCATATTGTAGAAATTCTTGAGTTTGTAATTTTGGATCGCAAATGTAGTCTACATCAGTGGTTGTTAGAGACATAGCCCATTGTATCCAACGTGGATATAGTGCTTTTGCGTTCGGAACACTAGCTTTTGTAACAGCCTCTAGGGCTGGAATTGGAGAAACTACAATAATGCCTTTCCCTTGGGCAAGAGGTCTTTCTTTAATAAAGGCATCTGTGCAGCACTGAGAATTTTCTCTGTGGGTGCAAAGCGTTGTTCAGCAGCTAAATACAAATGTGATTTGTATGCTATCAGGACTGCCTCACCTTCGTTAAATGTCACATAGGTGAAACCGATGGCCCCAGCTATTACCCTGATGACCAAAAGCGTTTGTTGTCCCTTGTGTGTAAATGTTTTGCTGCTAACATGTCTGTCTGCAATTCTCGAAGAGTGCGTGTATGTTCAACTGTCCAAAATGTACTTGAAAAATCAGGATGTATTAAGTCATATAAAGGTTTTATGCATGTTGCATAATCAGGAATGTATGTTCTGCCAAAATTTTGAAAACCCAACAATGTTTGAAGTTTTTTAATCGTATTTGGTGGTTGCAATTGTGCACATTTTCCTAAAAATTCTGGCACTAGGCTCTTCCTTCACTCAACAGCTCATATCCCAGGAACAGGACGCTGAGGAAGTCAATTTTTGATTTTGTAAAGTTAAATTTGTAGCTGAGTTTGACAAATCCTACAACAATGCGTGCTACCCGTCTTAAATGTTGTAGTAACTCGTCATCCGTGAGATATATATCACCCACATATGAAAATGCTTCAGGGTCTATCTTGTGTAAAATAGCAGTCACACGAGCCGCAAACAGTCCTGGGCTGTTCTTGTACCCCTGGGGCAAACAACAGAATTTTCTGAGAGCCTAATGCGCTAAAGCTTTTTAAGTCCCTGCTTTCAGGTGCTATGTTCTGGCAGAAGAATCCATTTGAGATGTCTAAAGCTGTTTTGTATTTTTTCTGCACTATTTTGCTCATTAGTGCAGTGCTATTTGAGTTTTGTATAGCATATGTACGTGTATGTCTGTTTAAATGTCTGTAGTCTAAGACTATTCTGTATGAATGGTCTGGCTTAGCTACAGGGAATAAAGGTTGTTCATCAGTGAGACACAGGGTTCAATCACACCCTGGTATTCTAATTGTGTAACCCGGGCCCTTGCTTCATGTTTTATGGGATACTGTGGTGGTGGCTGAGGTTCACTTTTAATAGGAATGACATGGTAGGGAGAGCCCCTATCCCACCTTGCGTGATTTCTATATAATGCGGGTGCTTGTGCTAGAGCCCATTCTATAGAATAGGTCTCTGCGAGTTCCTCCAGAACAAGGGGTGAGAAAGAAGGTTTAATGACCTCTATTCCATATGGGCAGGTGCGGACAAAGTCAGGGGGCCAATCTTGTTCAGCAAACAAGATGTCGTACACTTTAACTACACGGTGCCAAAAGATTGCGTGTATCGTGCGTTCAATGTCTCCTTCTAATTGTAGTGTTACTTTGTATACCCTATCAGGTTCGGAGACACGCATGTCTGCTGTTTCTACTTGTATGAAGTCATCATTTGCTTTCACCTCCAGATGCTCTAGAAGATTCCGGTGAACTATTGTGACCTCTGCCGCGCTGACTAGCAGTGCTAGAGCCTAAGTCTTGTTCTTCAAGAGAACCCTCTTCCTGAGTCGCATGTCGAACTGAGACTGCTGCCACTTTTTTCTTTTTAAATTGTTGTTTTTGCTGTACAGGTTTCTCTTCCTTTTTAACAGAAACCTCCGAAGAGCGTTGTGATTCCTGTCTCGGTTTCAAGTACTCTGTTGTTCGCTCAGATCGCCCACCTCCCTCATTTCTTTTTTCCGATGAGTCCTGAAAGGAACGAAATTGGCGTGTATCAGTATATTGATATCTATCAGGGGTTTTTATATTATCTCTATTCCTGAGATTATACCTATTCTATGGGGTCTCCGTCCGTGGAGATTCTCCCCTTTTTTTTTTTAGGCGTTTGTTGCTTTTTATCCCAGCGTTTCTTATTTCCCTCAGGTTGTTGTTTAGTATTATCTTTATTAACTTTACCCTGAAATTGAGGTGTTTGTGGTCTAGCCCCAAGGCTATCTCGACCGATACTCGAATATGTTTCCGCTATTATTTTAGGCAGCTCCTGTTCCTGATCTTGTTGCATTGAAAGTGCAACTGCTTCCCCTTTAAGGTTATTTAGGATGATTGAGGAGACTGTGGCAAAATTGCCCATCAGTTGCATTCCCAAATCTAGGGCCGGGGCAGCCCCGTATTCATCTTGAATTTGTTTAAGCACTTCCGGTAAGTTGGCAAGTGTCAGTGTACTGTGTGCCGTTGTATAGAGCGCGGCAAATACCGTGCCCCATGTATTACAGTTTTCAACAGTAGGGACCATCCCAAAGGGCAAGCACATAGTCAATATTCTATGTTTATCCTGAGGTCCCGTATGGGGAAATACTGCTTCCAGCGTATTAATTTTTCGTGCTAGCCAGAACGGAGTCTCCTCTTGTTTGGCCGGGACCTTACCCATAATTGAATGTACAGTCACCGGATTTATACCTGGTGTTACTGCATGTGGTTGTGCTGGAGCAGCACGCGATGGGTTTGTATTTAAAGTTTGCATCACAAATTGTACTAATCGTCTGTTTATTGCTATTAGCTCAATGTATAATCGTCGAACCTCAGCTACTGCTAAATTCGCAACCGCAGGATGTGGTGTATATGTGGCCAATAAAGGCCAGGTAGGACCGTCATTACTTAGTGGACCTAACCTTACTGGTAATATTGTATGGTGTAGGGTGCCATCAAGCCAATTATTATGTTCTTGATAAGATAGAGGTATCTCTAAGTATGCGTACGCCCTGTATTGTCCAGGCGCGTTAGCAACTGTATATGTGTGAAATGAATTTGAATTTCCATCAACTGCTGGAAATGTGACCCAAGAGTAAAAAAGCTCTGTTCTATAAGCTACATGGGTGTCCACCACAAACGTGACTGGACCTCCCTGGGCCGTGAGGCCATTTGCTAGTAAGTGTGCTGTGAGAGGTTGTCTCATGTTAACAGCTATTTGTACAACCTGGGGATTCGCCATCATAGAAGCACTAAGAGTTGAGAGAAGGCACACCAAGATGGGGTTATTCCTTTTAAAGTTCAAACTTGAACAACCGCCAGCCGAAAATAGGATTACCTATACGGCTGTGGTGGAAATCCTCAGTACCACAGACATCTCCGTATGCGGAACTGAGGTGTCATTATATAAAATACGACTGAGAGGTTCCGGTGGACCCGAAAATTAGAGCCTGACCAAACGTTGGCGGTGCCATGTCGCGCAGGCTCTCATTATCTTAATGAGACTACTGGATTTTGAGCAGCAAGATCGTCCACAATGTGAGGGGACTGAGTCTGACCCACGGTGGATGACACTTGGCACTCCAAATCCAGGTTTTGCTCTGGCTAACTAGCAGTGCCTCATCTCCCCCCAATGGCAGAGACAATTGGGCAGCAGAGCACATGACATATCAGTACTTCTCAGGGAAGTCGTGGTCACTCAGGTCACAACCGGTTCTCTCATACACAGTGCGGTCTCATCTATAAATGACAATAAAGGCAGTATACATTTTAAAGATTGGTTTAATAAAACAACTGCATTTTGGATAGCAAAGCATGAGCTGCAATAACCAGAACTACGCAACACAGTAATATTAAAATAGTAACGACGAGAGTGAAGCACAAGAATAAGGCTATCATACTGCTGCTAGATTATTTTCTCTCTAAATTATATTTTGCGCACAGCATGTTAAGCTCTAAACCTGCCTTTCAGGTTCCACCGGGAGGACATCAACCCTCATACCTGAGCAAAGGCCTGTAATCTGCATCAGCATCTGCAACGGGGCATTCAGCATACAGTTGTGGTTCCCTGGCTGGAATTTCCCTCTTGACGTGTACTAGGACTAGGAAGTGTTTTTATAACTTACACGCAGATGTTCTAAGAAAACGTCCCTACGTAAGGATGTGTATTTTCTACGAATGCTGGAGACTAAACTTCTACCACGTTTACTGGCAATGTACCAGACTGTAGCCTTGACTGAAGCACAGGGCGATCAAGAATGCATTATTTGAGAACACAGTGCTGAACTAAGCTAAACAGTGTGATAGAAGAAATTAAGACAAGACCGTAAAAAATGGTTATTGTAAAATAACAGTGCAAAGCTGAATAAAATATATCTAGGGCAAAGTGCACAGCGGCCTAGTATGTTAAACTAACATGCATGGAGCTACACATAAAATGGCTACACAACACCCTCCCCTTGTCTGTAGAATGTGGTTCAAGCCAAAGCTAAAACCCTACTAAATTTTGACAAGTTAAGAGGAGACACAAGCATATTACTTGATAATTTAGAAATGAGCATGTGGTTCAGTGCTGAATTCAAATTGGAATGTCAAGTTAGAAAAGATCTGAATCAATCACAATTCATGGAAAGCAGGAGATCTTCCACTTCGGCAGATGACAGACCCGGTAAATCCGCGCCAAAAATGACTAAGGAGCAGGTGTGTTCCATAGCCCTAGTATCAACCAAGGTGGCATCCCATGCAGTGCCCATTAACGAGTCGTTGTTAACTTCCTCCAGGAAGGGTAGCTCGTAATCAGCTTCTCTCAGCAAACGCAGCCGCCGTGCGCATGTCTGGTATGAACCCTCAACGAGAAAACCAACAGATCAGTATCAATCACTGAAGGACGTTGTTGTGAAAGATAAAGTTCTAGTGCATGTTCAAAAGAGCACCAACGGCACCGAAACACGGGTTGCACACAATCAAAAAGCGGTCTGAATGACAAAGACCAGTCACACCCCAAATGTTCCAGGAGTGTTGCTCCAAACTGCTGCATCATGCGTTCATGAGACAGCTGCGCTGATTGGAGCGCCTTCATTTGTCCTTGTTGCGGCGGGACAGCCATTGCGGAACAACAACAGCAACAGCAAAATGCTGGCTAATAAAGCCAAAGTTATTGGAAAACCCTCAAAAATACTTCACAAAATTTAGTGAATAGCTGAAGGTATCAAACCGAATATAGAGGAGAAGGTGTGAACAAAACCAATACCAACAGCTTTGAAAATGTGTGCTAATCCAGCCGTGCTGGACGCTTTAAATATACATCCCACGAGTTCACCAAAGTGTCTCGGAAAGTTAATATTTAACAGGGACTGTATTTCTGCCGACGACCTTGCCACTTGAAGTGCGTAGGTTTTGCGTGCAGATGTAAGGGCCACATTCTTCTGAAACAATAAAGCCTTGAGTCTACTCAACTTGTCAAAATTCACCTTGGAAGTAGCAATATGAGGCCAGATGTCAGCTACCTCCCTTAATTTAGTGGGGGGAAACAACACGTTCCCGCAGCATGTAACAACCTTAGAGACCGAAACAACGTAAACTATTCCGGCCCGCATGCCACAACAGTCTTCACTATTGAGAAGGACGTCGCTGCCATTTGAAAGCACCTGGAACATGCGTTTAATCAAGGGTACTGGAACTCCCTTCAGATAGCAAGCCAAGTTTGCAACCGAGGCATTACATGCCCCATGCAAGGACAGCTGCTTACAAATCATCGAATGGCTGACTGAAGTCTTGCATTCACTACCGCTAAGAAAGACCTCTTTCATGCCATTGAGGCATTTGTACGAGAAGGGAAGCTTTCACACCTCATGGATGTAACTATCGCCCAACTTTTCATATCTGCCTGAACTGTCGTGGTCGAAGTGACCTCATACCGCAACGTGTTTCAAACAAGAAGTGAATTGTAATGTTGAAATATGCAGATTAATGACCCCGTGTATTAACCACTCTGCTGAAGGAATCTCGGCCATGGAGAAAGGCAGTCTTTCTATCTTTTAAATGTTAAGCATGACATAAGTCGCTCCTTTCTTAGCCATTAGTTGTTGTTGTCGCGTCAAATTAAAGGAAATAAATATTTCCCTGGCACTGATGTGCTACCATGGAACGCGACCCGCCTTCAATGTCTGAAGTGTCCAACCCAACTGCATAATGGACCTGGTCTGACTCTGTCCATGATATAAAGAAGACATATCAGATTGTATACTGTCTATAGCAGAAGAATCAATGTTGTTAATTGTACATATCCGGTCGAACAAGGTGTGTATCCCATTATCCACAATAGCTAATGCCTTTTTCAAATTTTCCTGATCTAATTGCCTTAACTGGGCTGCAGCCTCTTGTTGAGAAAGTTTCCATATTTCATTGTATACTTCATACAGGAAATGTTTCCTACGTGGTATCTTGGGGCCTGACAAGAAATCTTGTAAGTCAGTGTTGTTAGACAAGAGATTGAGGTGCGCTTTAACTGCATCAAGGGAGGACG
Organism: Pleurodeles waltl; assembly: GCF_031143425.1. NCBI lineage: Eukaryota > Metazoa > Chordata > Amphibia > Caudata > Salamandridae > Pleurodeles > Pleurodeles waltl. Next base: position 590,886,128 of record NC_090447.1, read on the forward strand.
ATTTTAGCCACTGTTGCCACAATTTTCCTACACTATATGTTGTAATTATGTCAGCATGTTCTGGTGATATATAGCAAGGGTCTGGCCTACTCGTCCAGAAACCCCCCGAGGAGGTGACAAAACGTTGATGACACCCGTTGGTATCTATGGGCCACAACAACCACCCGCCTGGACGTGTCAGTGACGCATTAAACGTACCATTGTGGACCCACTCGTTAAGCTCGTGTATGGTTGCATTTGTGTATTTTTGCCAGTTGTCAAATTTTGCAGGGGCAGGTATACTGGGCATGTTTAATTCTCTAATTGTCGCTAAGCCTAAACAACTTGTTTGTTGCACTGTTTCAATTAAAAAGATCATTTGAACAGGGATGAGACATGCTCTAAACAATGTTTCTGTACCCTTAGTCTTCCAATTTTTTGTTCCCCAAACACTTTTCAAATCAATATATTTGGACCAATATTCACAACCTTCAATTGATAACCAGGAAACAAAGGATTCCGGATATATAAATTTCATGTTAGTCAATAACGTATGTATATCCTTAGTAGGAGTTACTTTAAAATAATATGCATTTTTTTGACGATGCCCAGAAAAATACGCATATTTTTCAATATACGTTTTTGAACTCCCTTGTGGTGGAGTTGGACAATGTTCCCATTGCGTGTAATTAAATATTGTCTTGTGACTATTCGCTCTATGTATGAAGTGGTGCCCATAATAATTATGGCAAAACATATCACCATAAATTTCTTTAAACTGGTAAACGTCTTCGTTTTCATAGACAGTATAATATTGCAATTCTGTCATCATAGAATCAACTGTTTTCACATCCCAATCATCTGACACAATGCCTGGTATGACTATATCATTCATAGATAATTTTAACATATACAGTATTTGGATAATTTCAGTGGGACCATATATATCAAACATCACTTTGTCCCAAAGAATCCCACCAGGAATTGGCACTGCGGAAATGTTCACAAAGGATAAGTCTCTTCGGACCTTATGTGATGAAAAATGTGGTTTCAAAACCTCCTCCACCTGTTCAACCGCTGATCTCTCTGGAAGAAAATGACCATTTATCAACAAGAAAAAGGTAATAAACCCAATCCAAAGTGGAAATGCTAGGAGAATCAAAGAAAGCAATACATAGTTCCATGGAAAAATGAAATATATGTCTTTAAGCCAATGTATTAGCTTACGTGCACCTGACAGGTCAGCTGTCGAAGAGGCAAACGAGTCAAATAGACCGTCGTTGAAGTAGGCAAAGTAACCAGAGGCAGTTCTTGCAAATGGCATAGCCGTGGTCAGTGGTGGAGTTGGTGTTTCCTGTGGTGGTACACTGTAGACAGCACCATCCGTCTGGCTTGTAGTCATCGTGACTTGATCAAACGTTTCTAAATTGCTTGTTGTTAGTGGAACTAATGCAAGATCATCATCCACCCTCCCCAAGCTCGGAGAGGTGTCAGTGTTGGTATAAACAACTTGAAGCGGAACTTCTTCTCCAGTAGTGAGAGGGATTCAGGAACTACTGGATGTTCCTCTTGATCGGCTGTGCAGAATCGGCCACATATTGTAGTTTGACATTGTCAATTGAAACAAAACGATTTTCTTTGGCACCTGGCAACGGTGGTAGAATAACAGTTCTGGTACCGTGTATCCCCAGTACAGGGACTGGTGCCCGAAAGGAAGGGCCAAATTCTTTTTTCACTGCGACCTTTTCACATACAAGATCCCCAACCCTGGGAATCCAGCCTGTAGATATTACAGGCACATCCTTAATTCCTGTGGAGGCAGCACTTTTAAAAGAGTTTTCCTCACAGAATTGCTGTAATTCCTGTAAAACAGTGACACGATCATTTATGTCAAAAGGTGTTTCTGCTGCCTCCACGCCAGGACCATCAAGATCCGGAACAAACATTTGTGTTCCGAACAGGCACTCATATGAAGTACGACCCCCCAGGGACCTTCTTGGCAGGTTATTTAGTGCTCTCTGAACTCCATACAGGTGGGATTGCCAACTACGACCCGTACCTAAGACTCTGGCTGTTAACTATTGCTTTAAATCGCGGTTTAATCGCTCCACAACACTATTTCCCTCAGGATGAAATGGAGAGGAATACTGCAGTTGGACCCCAATGAAACCATGCTGTCACTGAATGCCCTTGAGGCGAAAGCAGGGCCCTGGTCCGAATGGAACGCCGCAGCTGCATATGTACCGATAAAGACTCGCAAATCTTTAATAACAGTCTGAGCGGCAGCCGAGCGTTGTGGCCACACCCACACAAATCTGGAGCATGAATCAACAGCGACTAATATGTATTTGTATGCACTATCAGGTGTTAATGGACCACAGTGGCCAAGTACACACATTGTAATGGTCTATTGGAAATGAAGAGGGGTGTCTGCGGTGGGCACTTAGCCGTGGAAACTTTAATTTGTTGACAGATGTCACAACAAAGGACATACTGCTTAGTCTCTTTATAGAGACCGGGCCACCAAAACCGGGCCTGTAAGAGTGAAATTGTGGCCGCCACACCAGCATGTGCAGATGCCACCCCCCATGTGCTGCTTTAATCAATTGTGATCTTACATCTTTACTGAGGATGTCGCGTACGCCTACGCCTGGAATTTTAATTTCAGCGTTCAGCATACCTCCCATCAAGTATTGATATTTATTACGAAATCCTTTAGAATAAGGCGTACCATCAACCGTAGCTTTTATGGCAGCCATAATGTCTGTGTCTGGTTTGGTACTCGACCGACTCACTGCAGCTACAGTTGCAACCGCCACTGCTGACTTTGCGGCTTCATCAGCCAATGTATTTCCAGCAACGTGTATCCCAACGCGCTGGTGTCCAAGTGTATGCACAACATGGACCTTCTGTAGCGTCTCTTTCAGGTCTGCTACCTTCCCCCACAGGAGTCTGTGTTTTATGGTGTTGCCTTTGGAATATCTGAACCAATTTTGACACCAGTAATGCAAATATTCATTAAAGGACTGGACACAGTAATATGAATCACAAACAGTCAGTGTGGACTGCGCTGGATCCGTATGTTCTAGTGCCATCAGCAGAGCTTTTAGCTCAGCCAATTGTGCTTTACAATCCCCTAAGGTATGTGTATAGGTATGTAGGGGATAGAATTTCTCCCCCTCCATATAGCCACTTACGATTGCGCAATGAGCAGAGTATTGATGTTTAGTTCCAATCGCTGGTTGCGCAGAGCCATTGGTGTACATGATTCTATGATATTGATCAATAGGCAAGGTATTCACTGGAACTGGATATTCTACCTCATATTGTAGAAATTCTTGAGTTTGTAATTTTGGATCGCAAATGTAGTCTACATCAGTGGTTGTTAGAGACATAGCCCATTGTATCCAACGTGGATATAGTGCTTTTGCGTTCGGAACACTAGCTTTTGTAACAGCCTCTAGGGCTGGAATTGGAGAAACTACAATAATGCCTTTCCCTTGGGCAAGAGGTCTTTCTTTAATAAAGGCATCTGTGCAGCACTGAGAATTTTCTCTGTGGGTGCAAAGCGTTGTTCAGCAGCTAAATACAAATGTGATTTGTATGCTATCAGGACTGCCTCACCTTCGTTAAATGTCACATAGGTGAAACCGATGGCCCCAGCTATTACCCTGATGACCAAAAGCGTTTGTTGTCCCTTGTGTGTAAATGTTTTGCTGCTAACATGTCTGTCTGCAATTCTCGAAGAGTGCGTGTATGTTCAACTGTCCAAAATGTACTTGAAAAATCAGGATGTATTAAGTCATATAAAGGTTTTATGCATGTTGCATAATCAGGAATGTATGTTCTGCCAAAATTTTGAAAACCCAACAATGTTTGAAGTTTTTTAATCGTATTTGGTGGTTGCAATTGTGCACATTTTCCTAAAAATTCTGGCACTAGGCTCTTCCTTCACTCAACAGCTCATATCCCAGGAACAGGACGCTGAGGAAGTCAATTTTTGATTTTGTAAAGTTAAATTTGTAGCTGAGTTTGACAAATCCTACAACAATGCGTGCTACCCGTCTTAAATGTTGTAGTAACTCGTCATCCGTGAGATATATATCACCCACATATGAAAATGCTTCAGGGTCTATCTTGTGTAAAATAGCAGTCACACGAGCCGCAAACAGTCCTGGGCTGTTCTTGTACCCCTGGGGCAAACAACAGAATTTTCTGAGAGCCTAATGCGCTAAAGCTTTTTAAGTCCCTGCTTTCAGGTGCTATGTTCTGGCAGAAGAATCCATTTGAGATGTCTAAAGCTGTTTTGTATTTTTTCTGCACTATTTTGCTCATTAGTGCAGTGCTATTTGAGTTTTGTATAGCATATGTACGTGTATGTCTGTTTAAATGTCTGTAGTCTAAGACTATTCTGTATGAATGGTCTGGCTTAGCTACAGGGAATAAAGGTTGTTCATCAGTGAGACACAGGGTTCAATCA